>NC_080086.1:137503511-139903511 GCF_950005125.1 Chionomys nivalis
CCGAATCTGACCTCAAAACTTTTTCTTTGATACTTCTGTGTGCGCTCCTGAGTGCCGAGGTCATTGGTATAAGCTGCCACGTCTGGCTGTCAACTTAAATATGAAAAAGAGTCCAAATACAATTCTAGAATCCTAGAAATAAAACACATTAAGGATAAGCTCAATGAAGGGGCAGAGTAGCAAGTGAGATGCAGCTAGAATGAAAATTAGTGAATGAGAAATCAATTTGAAGAAGATTCTGAGGGTACAGAATACTGAACACAGATACAAGATGGAAAATGTCAGACAACAATGGAAGAGCTTAGGAGAATGAGTAGATTGTTGTAGAAATCTGTGTGCAGCAAATCTATTTAGGATAAAGAAAAAGTAATTTTTTTTAAGGAAATCTATTGCTATTGGAACAAAGAAAGGATAATACTTCGAGGAAAGGTAGATTGAAATGAGGGGAGAGTTGGAGCATGGAAATGGCGCATTTAGTGGACTCCATAAGCATGGGTGAATTTAAGCTCACAAATACTGACAATAATAAGAATGATGGTGCAAGTTGGTTAGCAGTGACTGACGTTGCTGGAATTAAAATAAGATGCATCGGACACAGCTGTGACATGGAACTGGTTGAGGCATGATTGGATTGAAAGGATTTTAAGTTACTGAATGAAGTGTTCATGTTAAAATACAGAAGACTCCAGACTTACTGGAAGATTTAATAGGCTTTGGATCGAGGGCCCTCCACAGCCAGGCACTTTTCTGCTCGAATCCTTTCAGATGGTATGGCCTGGAGCTCAGGATGACGTTCCAAAGGGGGCAATTAGAAGTGAAATGACAGGAAGCCCTCTAAGGCACCAATCTTAAGCTTTTTCTGGTAGGCTGGTATGCTCCTAGGTGTCAGGACCTGTCATCACGCACCCTGGCTGAGGAGTGTGCTGTACAAGGAATTAGCTTGGGGCTCACTGAAACACAGTGACATGAGCTCAGAACTTCAAAAAAGGTGTCTTCCTCCTTGCCGCTGGAGGAACCAAGTCCCAGCTCTGGTATAGGAAAGCCCACAGCAGCGATCAAGGTATAGGTCCCCTCCTGGTGCCCTCGTCTGGAGGCTCTGTGCATGTCCCACTCTGGGCTCTGGATGTCTTGCTCTCCAGCTGCTCTGAAGAATGCCACATTGTTCTGGGTGGGCTGCCTCTCCTACTCTCTGCACAGTCCTTCTCTAACTGACATTACTGTTGGGGAGCTGGGTTGTGGCTGGAAAAGAAGAAGACAAACCTGGTTCTGCGAGCTGTAGTTTCTGCACTGAATTTCTAAGTTTATACCCATAAAAGCTGAGGCTGTAACACCCAGTTCACAAGGCCGTTAGCAGTTCTAAATTGTAGAAGGAGCTGCGGGCTGCGTTCCTGCCGCCCGGCTCCTGGCTGCCTGGCTAGCTTATGCCCCAAAATAACAACACACAAACTGTATTCTTTTAAGCACTGCCTGGCCCATTTCTATTAATGTGTGTAGCACCTTGAGGTGTGCTTACCAGGAAGATTCTAGCCTACGTCCATCCTGGGTCAGAGCTTCATTGCGTCTGTCCTGGGGAGCAGAGCTATGGCATCTCAGCTCACTTCCCTTCTTCCCAGCATTCTGTTCTGTTTACTCCACCCACCTATGTTCTAACCTATGAGGCCAAGCAGTTTCTTTATTAATTAACCAATGACCTTCCTCCATCATTTCCCCTTTTTCTGTTTAAACAAAAAAGGAAGTCTTTAACTTTAACATAGCAAAATTACATATAACAAAACAGTTATCAAGTAAGAATTACAGTTACAATATTTACATCTCTTTTATCTTTATAATAACTAAGGAAAACTATAACTATTTATCTATTCTTCAACTCTATATTACCCAAGTAAATGAGAAGTAAGCAACTTACAAAAATCTAGAAATCACAGAGACATCTCGCTGCCTGGACAGTCACCCAAAGTTCCTCTGTACCATTGGGGCATCTATCTTCAGCCTACAGGCCCATAGTTTCCAGCAGACATTTCCATGAAATAGGAAATTTCAAAGGCAGTTCAGTCACTATCTGCTGTGTCCTGCAGAATGTCTTGCAGACTCTTTCATGAATCAGTAACCCCGAAAGATCATCTCACCTTTAGGCAAGTTCAGCAGTTCTCTCTCTGAGGGTTCTCTGTGTCTAGTTTATGCAATAGTCTAGGCAAGAACAGTTTCTTGTCCAAATGGCTACCAAACTCCATAAGGATCCTCTTCGATGCCCATCTTCCTCTTGAAGTAGATTGGTGCTGCCAGGAGCAGAGTGTCTCATTGTCATGAAAAACCCTAAGTTATTAAAACATTAAATGTCATATTCTGTAGTCTCCAAAAGATATGAAGAATGCCTATCTGAAATATATCTATGCACATCTAGAAAATCTAACTAACATAACTACAAGCTTGACTATTATCAATGATTATCCATTAACAACCTATATACGTTACATTTTTAAATGAACTATACAATCACAATACCTTAATCAAAATCAGAAATACATACATACATATATATACACATAACAAAATTGACCTTAAATTTATATCAACAAAGCAAAACTTATACCAATGTAAATTATCCATATCTATATCATATCCCCCTCTAAATGTAAAAGAACGTTTATAAACAATTTTTGGGAACATGGACACAGTTTTTTCTCTCCAAACTGCTTCCTGCTGTATAGGGGTGCTGTTAATTAGGTCTTTTATGGTATAACCTGTCTGTTAGGTTCATCTCAGTCGGCACTTGAGCGAAGTAATTTTTTGAAGGTGTTCACTGCAACCTTTCAGGAGGGCGTGGTCTATCATACCATATTGGGATGGAAGCAATCCACAGGGTCTCATCGTCTGTGAAAACAAAAGAAGAATCTCTTTTCCAAAGTATCGTATCCTTAGATCCAAATTCTTAAGTCAAGGTGTTTTCAAAATATCTATGTTGGATTAGTTCAGCAGCATTTATAAACAAATATCTTTTAGCAGCTGTTGCTCCTTTCTCAGCATTCAAACAATTCAAACAGAGCATAATAGCATACAGTATCAAGATTCTCTGTGTATTTTCCATCTTTGTGCACTTTATTTTAACCTCTATTTTGTTTATTTTTACTTTTATTTTTGCTTTTTGAGACAGGTTCTCTGTATATCTTTGACCTGGAATAACTCTGTAAACCAGGCTGTCCTTGAACTCTCAGAGATCCGCCTGTCTCTGCCTCCCAGGCATTGGGATTAAAGGTGTGTGCTACCATACCTTGAAGTCACAGAGGTCAATCTCCCTCTGCCTCCCAAGTGTTGGGATTAAAGGTGTGTACTACCACACCCAACTACTCTCTTTCTTCCTCATTTTTGTTTTTTTTTTTTGACTTTAAGAACTTTAAATTTAGTCTGCATATATTTTTAACACACTGTAAACCATTTAGAAATTTTCTTTGTCTTTGAATCTCTCTTTACTGTATCTCTCTCTCTTTTTCTGACCACATGAGCCTTTAAATTACTGAGCAATATGGGTAGGATTAAAGCCATGGCTTTGCCAGCTAGATCCAGCCCATTCCTTAGCTTTCAACCTCATGGTGGAGGTACCAGTATGTCCACAGACAACACTCAAGTCCTCTCTCTGTAGCTGGCCCTCCTGCCTCAAAGAGTCAGAGTTTGCCCTGGCAGGATGGCCCAGAAAGCCGGCATTTTAAAACAGCACAACTTTTTTCCTGCTACAGCTGAAAACAAACAAGCATGCAGTCAGCTTTTCTCAACACCATTTAAGTGTTTCGTGGCAGGACCTCTTAATGAGCTGCAGGGTTTTGCAGCTAAAGCTGAGTCAGGAAGCCTCTCTTAGATGAGAGCGCTTGCTTGCCTCTAGCAAGCAGAGTAGACCCAAGAAATTGCTGCTACCAAGAAAACATGCTTTACTCTATTCTTTCCCAAGCTTTCTCAGGCTTTCTGTGGACTAAATTATCCACGTCTGGGCGCCATTCTGTAGTAGGAGCTGCGGGCTGAGTTCCTGCCGCCCGACTCCTGGCTGCCTGGCTAGCTTATGCCCCAAAATAACAACACACAAACTGTATTCTTTTAAGCACTGCCTGGCCCATTTCTATTAATGTGTGTAGTACCTTGAGGTGCGCTTACCAGGAAGATTCTAGCCTTCGTCCATCTTGGGTCGGAGCTTCATCGTGTCTGCCCTGGGGAGCAGAGCTATGGCGTCTCAGCTCACTTCCCTTCTTCCCAGCATTCCATTCTGTTTACTTCACCCACCTATGTTCTAACCTATGAGGCCAAGCAGTTTCTTTATTAATTAACCAGTGACCTTCCTCCATCACTAAATGAGCCTCTCCATGCAAAGGCACCTATGGAGTCCCTGACATAATGCTCGCATTATTGTTACCTGCCAACACACATGCACACGCGCGCGCGCACACACACACATTTCAAGCAGGAAAATTGCCAAAATGGAAGATAGAATAAAATAAGAAAAATAAACCAGAACTTAAAACAGTTATAGTCCTGTGCAGTTCCTGAGATAGCTAAAACATAAAGACATAGAAAAGAAGAATATTGAGGCAACACTAACCAAAAGACATTTAGTAAAATCATATTAATCTTAAGAAAAGGTCCTTGAGGCAAAAAGTCTTTATCAAAAAACTTAGAATGGTAGATTTTGTGTAATATATGTTTTATCAAAGTTTTAAAAAATTCTTACCAAAGATAAAAATATGAACAAATCTATAGTAATAACATCTAGTAATATATACGTGATTTAAAAATTAAAACCAATGGGTGTTGTAATATGAGCAGCGGGGCTGCGTCCCCGGCACCCAGCCGCCCGCATGGCTAGCTTATGCCCAGAAATAATTACACAGAAACTGTATTCTTTTAATCACTGCTTGGCCCATTAGCTCCAGCCTCTTATTGGCTAGCTCTTACATATTGATCTAACCCATTTCTAATATTCTGTGTAGCACCACGAGCTGGCTTACCAGGAAAGATCTTAACCTGCGTCTGTCTGGAGTGGGAGAATCATGGCGATTCCTGACTCGGCTTCTTTCTCCCAGCATTCTGTTCTGTCTACTCCACCCACCTAAGGGTTGGCCTATCAAATGGGCCAAAGCAGTTTCTTTATTAATTAACCAATGAAAGCAACAGATTAGAAAGAGATCACTCCCACATCAAATGGGCACTTGTCACCCTGCCTCATGACCAGCCTTCTCCACACTGGACTCACGCGGTGGATGGAGAGAACCAACTCCTGCAAGTTGTCCTCTGACCTCCACACACGTGTCCTTGGCACATGTGCTCCACACATAAAAAAAGTAAAACCGGTGGTGGTGGTGCACACCTTTAATCCCAGCACTTGGGAGGCAAGGCAGGTGGATCTCTGTGAGTTCGAGGCCAGCCTGGACTACAGAGTGAGTTCCAGGACAGGCTCCAAAGCTATACAGAGAAACCTTGTCTCAAAAAGCCAGTGTGTGTGTGTGTGTGTGTGTGTGTGTGTGTATTTGTGTGTATGTATATAATGCTCTTAAATAATTTAAAAGGCTAATATGTATATATTGTGCTCTTAAATAATTTATTACATATATGCAATAAATTATTTAAGAGCACAATAAAATTGAGAAGTATATAAGCAGGTAGCCTTAACCTTTTTCAACAACTGTTAGATTTATTAGATAAAAATGAAGAATGTAGGAAATTTGAACATAGGATCCGGGTGGGTGACTCAGTTGGAATAATATATGGTTTGCAGGCACAAGGACCAAGTTCAGTCCCCAGAGTATAGTGGAATATGCTTGTAGTCCCAATGCTGGCAACATTGCCGAGACTCCCTAGCCAGGCAGTCTAGCCTAATTGGTGAGAGCCAAGCCTGTCTTAGAGGAGGTGTAGCTCCTGAGATTGTCCTTTGACCTCCATTCATGTGTGTATACACTTGCTCACATACATGTGTCCTCCATGCACACATATGTATACACACAATAAAATAAAATTATTTTTACAAATCTGATTGTATCTGTTACTGATTTCATTCTTAGGAAACACATAAAAGAAGCCTCAAAGAGAATTCATATGACATAGACGATATTCTCTGAGAATTCAGTAACAGTAAAAAAGCTTCCGTGTATTGGGTATTGAAAGCCTCGTTGATGTGAACAAATTCCCTAAAACAGCATTGCTCTCCAAAACTGATTCCAGATGGAACAGAAAACCCAAGTAGTTGGGAAGGCTGGGGCATGAATATTGAGAGTTTGAGGCCATCCACGGCAGTATCAAAGGCTTGTCTCCCAGAAGGAAAGGGAACTGGAGTGGCTGGGATGGGGGTCACTAAGGACACTGAATTAGTAACTTTCCACAAAGGAAACAGTCGGGCCCGCCTGGATGACTTTGTGTGACATTCAAATAGCAGTCAAATAAAGGATAAATGCCAGTATTATAGAAAATGTCTTAGATTGTAGAAAAGTTAATAAGCATTTCTATTTTATTTTTCAAGCTTTGATTATGTTGGTACCATCAAGTTAGGAGAGCATCAAAAACAAAAAAAAGGAGCATGGAAAGCCACTTTCATGCATAGACATAAATGAAATCTAAACAAACTAGCAGAGAACAAATGAACAACTATTCACACAAGTTATATCATGACCACACTTGTTTTACTCCAGTAATTAAGGGTTTAATGATATAATTTAACATAGATTTATAGTGCAATGGGTTGAATCCTTATAATCATCTAAAAAACATAGATGAAAATTTTGCAAAATCCATTGAAAATCTAAATGCATATACAACAACTGCAAAAAAAGTCTTAGAAAACTACAAGCAGAAGAAATGTCCTCAACCTAGTATGTAGTACTTTGCTAACTCACAGCCTGCAGCATGTTTGTTGCTAAGGCATGGAGGCAGTTTGCTTTAGGATGTTAAGCAAATAAGGAGATATGCTATAGCCACTTTTATTTCCTGTTTTGTTAGCGATCCTGAACAGTAAAGTAAATAAAGAAAAGAAAAGCTGCTCTACTACTTGGTGACTGACAGTGTAGAAAGCTGGGGACGTTTTTCCGGGTAAATCATTAGGATGATAAAAGCACCAGGGCAACAAAGCTTAAAAATGTGTGAGTTAAACTGTACCAAAATGTAAAATCTTAGGTGCATTAAATAATCAGCAGAGTGAAGAGACATTTCATGGAATGGTGGAAAACATGCGCAAGCAGCCTGTCTCATGAGGAGTTAGTGTCTAGAATATGTAAGGACCTACAACTCAACTAGAAACTCCTCAAATATGTAATTGAAAAAGGAGCACAGGGGCCGGAGGGATGCCTCACTGGTTAAGAAATGTACTGCTCTTGCGGTGGACCCTAGTTCAGTTCCGGCATTCACATTGGGCAACTCACAACAGCCTTTAACTCCAGCTCCAAAGCCCTCTTCTGGGCTCTACAGGCACGTGTGCAAATGTAAACACACGCGCACACACATGGACATACATATAACTAAATCAAAGCCATAGCGTAAGTGTAGCTATGCACACACAAATAAAATAGCAAAATGTAAAACAAAGATTGAGATAATAAATTTTGTGGTACATTCTTTTACCACATTTAAAATGCAGGGTTGCGAGGCGCAAAATTTTATAAAAATAGCTAGAAATAAATAACAGGAATGTATAGGTCTTTTATAGAGGGGCCTGTGTTGTTGAGAGATAATAAAGATGGCTCAAGTACACAGGAAGATGAGCACATTCATGGAAAGGGCTGTTTGGTGTGTAAAGATGTCAGTTCTCTGCAGAGCTATCTGTGGATTTGTTCAGCTCCCATTGAAATCCCAACAGGTTGTGGGATTTATTTTAATTTTTTTATTATTATTATTTTTTGGTTTTTCAAGACAGGGTTTCTCTGATGTTTTGGAGCCTGGCCTGGAACTAGCTCTTATAGACCAGGCTGGCCTCGAACTCACAGAGATCCACCTATCTCTGCCTCCCGAGTGCTGGGATTAAAGGCGTGTGCCACCACAGCCTAGCGACAAATTTATTTTAAAGTTCAAGTGGAACTGCAAAGAGTCCAGAAAAATGATGCCAGGCATGGTGGCTTACACCTTTAATCCTAGCCCTCAAGAGGCAGAGGAAGGTAGATTTCAGTAGGAGGAGGCTGCTTGTTAGTCCCAGCTGCCCAGAACCGAAATAATCACACAGAAAACTGTGTCAATTAAATCACTGCTTGACCCATTAGTTCTAGCTTCTTATTGGCTACCTCTTATATTAATTTTTATTTAATTTTTATATTAATTTTTATTAATCTGTGTATTACCACATGACAGTGGCTTCCCAGGTAAAATCTCCAGCTTCTGTTTCTGGCAGCTCCATGGCGTCTCTCTGACTCTGCTTTCTTTCTCCCAGAATTCAGTTCTGTCTTCCCCGCCTACCTAAGTTCTGCCCTATCAACAGGCCAAGGCAGTTTCCTTCTTCATTAATGAAAGCAACACATAGACAGAAGGACCTCCTACACCAGGTTTCTGTGAGTTCAAAGCCATCCTGGTCTACATAGTGAATTCTAGGTCTGCCAGAGTTATGTGAGACCCTATCTCAATGATAGATAGATAGATAGATAGATAGATAGACAGACAGACAGACAGACAGACAGACAGACAGACAGACAGATGAAAAATGAAAACAGCCTTCATGGGCTCTTGCTGTAATTAAACTGATGTTGTGCTGTTGGAGGAGGTTACTTGTTTCATTCCACGCTGCTCAGCCTTGAAATAATCACACAGAAACTATTAATTAAATCACTGCTTGGCCAATTACTTAAGTGTATTGCTTGCTAGCTCTTACATCTAGAATTAACCCATCTCCATTATTTTATATTTTACCATGAGGTCATGGCCTACCAGCAAAGTTTCAGCGCGTCTGTCTCTGGCGGCTCCATGGCTTCTCCCTATTCCGCCTCCGTTCTTCCAGCATTCAGTTCAGTTTTCCCTGCATAGCTAAGTTCTGCCCTGCTGTAGGTCCAAAGAAGTTTTTTTTTATTAATCAGAGGTATTCACAGCATACAAGAAGAATCCCACATCATTGTACTGTCCAGGATGAAATATCTGTTAAATGGCTTTTATACAGTTGATTATCCAATAGGAAAAGAAATGGATTCTTTCCTTATACCTATGAAAATCTATCAGTGCTAGGTTGGTAGGAAAAAGGACCATGAATTTGAGACTAGCATGGGATATCTAATGATTTTTTTTTAAAAAGAATCATAGCTAATTATATTCAACCTTAAATATGAAATCTGTAATTGGAGAACTTTAGTGTCTGACTGGGGAGGATGCATGCAAAAGTCGGAGAGCAATTGTGTGGAGTTGTCACTTCTGGGATCCACTTCACACCCTCACACCCGCACTGCCCTTGCGGAGCCATCTCTCCAGCCCTAACTGACAAACCTTCAGAAAACGATTGCAGGGAAATGGGGGGAGTTTCTTCATCATCTCAGAGAAAAATTGTAACATAGAAAAGGCATAAAATATAAAGAAAGTTACAAAATTGGGGTGACTAATGTTCAAAGCTAGCTGTTAATCAAAAATGTAATACAGTGAGAAACCTAAAGGAGAAATTATACAATATAGCTTTCTTAAGTTTAAAATACAAAAATATGGAGAATTGCTGCAAACAAGTAAGAGAGCCAGGCCTGGTGGCATCTAGAATGGTGACCACGGCAGTGGGATCACATGTTCAAAGCCATCCTCTGCTACATACAGGGCTTGAGAATAACATAGGCTGCATGAGAGAAAACCAACAAGAGAAGTGTAATCCCTACTAATTTCCAGCCTGCTCAACAGACTCCTTCTCAATATTTGAAAGAGTAGGAGCAGATATTTCAGAGAAGCATGAACAGCCAACAAATATAGGGAAAGATAGCCGATTCCTTTGATTCTGAGGAAATCACAAATTGAAACCACAGTACCCGTTTACTGCCACAGGTCTAGCAAATGGTGAAGTGTCTAGTAGTGACAGGGGTTGGGGGCAGTGTAGAGTTTCAGGAACTCTCCCACACAGCTGGTGGGAATTAGTGTAACCACTTCGTAGAGCAAATGAGTTGGCATTGGTTGCCAACGTTGAAATTTACATAACCATGCAAGCCAATAGTCACAGTCTTAGAAATCCTTAAACGTGACCATCAAGCATCGTGAAACAGAAAACTTAGTAGTAACATTGTGAGTAATAGGACCAAATGGAAACATCAGCAGTGGAGTGACTGTCTAAACTATAGGAAACTAAGCATGAAACTATCATCAAGCAGTGGGAAAAAATGTGTCACTTATAAATTATAACAGTTTTGAGTGAAAGAAGCAAGTTGCTGAACACTTACATACATTTAGCCTCTGTAGGTTTTAAATATTCACAATGTATCATTATACACAACTGTGAAAATCATAAAGCTAAGGAGTCCATTGATACAAAGTCCAAGTCAGTGCTTACCAGGAGGAAAGACGATATGGTAGGAGGGGGTCAAGGGAGAACGACAAGAAATATTGAGAGTGACAGCCGTGTTTTTTTTTCCAGGCAGAAACCTGCATAGATGGATAGTGATAACTTTTATAGTTTTATGGCTTTTACAGGTACAGCACACATTTTATACTGTCTTGGACTTAGTATGTAACTAGGAATGACCTTGAATTTCTGCTCAGTGCTGGATCTCAGTGCTGGGGTTACAGGAATATCACCACATCTGGTTTATATGGTGCTTTGTGCGTGGTAAACGAGGATTGTGCTGACTAAGCTACGTCTCTAGCCCTGCCTCTGTTTTTGAGGCTTGAAATTGGATGCTGTCAAGTAAATGTCAAAAAATACTTAGAGCAGAGGTTAGGAAGTAACTGTGTACTAGAGATCCAGCCCCACCATCTGTTGTATATAGCCGGTGAGCTAAGAATGGGCTCTGTGTTTCTAAGTGCTTTGAAAAATCTCATTTCTTGAAAGTTCTATGAATTCAGATTTGAGTGTCTATAAATAAAGACTTGTTGGAACACACACAAAAATTGGATGCTGTCTTTATTATCTGCATTTATTTATTTGCATTGAGGGGTGTGCATAAGTCAAATAACAACTGTCGAGTCAGTTCTCTCCTTCCACCATGTGGCTCTTGGGATCCCACACCGGTCATCGGCCTTGGTGACAAGGCCTTTATCCAGCTGCCAAAAACTGGATATACTTTTTAAGCCTTGACCTAAAGCAATATTTTCATTTGTTATTGATTTTTATTGAGCTCTACATTTTTCTCTGCTCCCCCCGCCAGCTTCTCCCTTCCCCTTCAACTCTCTGCCTAGGTCCCCATGCTCCCAATTTACTCAGGAGATCTTGTCTTTTTCTACTTCCCATGTAGATTAGATCCATGAATGTCTCTCTTAGTATCCTCATTGTTGTCCAGGTTCTCTGGGATTGTGATTTGTAGGCTGGTTTTCTTTGCTTTATGATGGAGGAGTGTCATCTGTCTATGTGTTACTTTCATTGGTTAATAAAGAAACTGCCTTGGCCTTTGATAGGACAGCAGCTTAGATAGGCATAGTAGACAGAACAGAATGCTGGGAGGAAGGGAAGTGAAGCAGACACCAAAGCTCTCCTACTCTGAGATGGAAGCAGGTTAAGATCCTTCCCGGTAAGCCACCACTTCATGGTGCTACACAGATTATTAGAAATGGGTCAATCAAGATGTGAGAGTTGGCCAGTAAGAGACCGAAACTAATGGGCCAGGCAGTGTTTAAAAGAATACAGTTTCCATGTAATTATTTTGGGTAAAGCTAGCCGGTGGCCGGGAGTTGAGCGGCAGAACACAGCCCGCTGCTCCATCTACAGCTTTACATTTAAAAAACCACTTATGAGTGAGTACATGTGATCATTGTCTTTCTGTGTCTGGGTTACCTCACTCAAAATGGTGTTTTCTAGCTCCATCCATTTGCCTGCAAAATTCAAGATGTCATTTTTCTCTGCTGTGTAGTACTCCATCATGTACCACATTTTCCTTATCCATTCTTTGGTCGAGGGGCATTTAGGCTGTTTCCAGGTTCTGGCTATGACAAACAATGCTGCTATGAACACAGTTGAGCACATGTTCTTGTGGCATGATTGAACATCTTTTGGATATATACCCAAAAGTGGTATTACTGCATCTTGAGGAAGGTTGTTTCCTAATTTTCCGAGAAATCGCCACACTGACATTCAAATGGGCTATATCAGCTTGCATTCCCACCAGCAATGCAGAAGTGTTCCCTTTACCCCACAACCTTTCCAGCATAAGTTGTCTTCAGTGTTTTTTATCTTGGCCATTCTTACAGGTGTAAGATGGAATCTCAGCATTGTTTTGATTCCTAAAGCAATAGTCAGTATACCACAGAATACTGCCAAGATGATTAAGGATTACAAATGCAGACACTTATTTCAATAGTCAGGTAGTTATTCTAATGTTGTTTCTTAAGCCTTTGATTTCATGGCTGGTAGTGTTCAGGATGTAGCTAAAGTAATTCTGTCCCATATATAGGACATGCATTAATGGCCCAGGTGCCAGGTGGTTCTTTGGTATAGCAACGAATCGTGAAATTAAATTTAGTTGTAAAGGTGAATTAAACCTCTATTTGTTTTTGTTTCCGTTGGTTGCTCCTACTTGTGATTCTCAAAAAAAAAAAAAAGCTGATAATAAAGGCAGAAAATTGTGTTCAAGTCACATTTTCTGTTCTGAGAATAGGCTCTGTAAGTGGGAGATGAATAAGATGTAGCTGGTCCTCAGAAGCAAGAGTCTAACAAAGACAAAAGGAATCGAACAGTGTAATCTCACATGGTCAGTGTGAGGGTGGGCATATGCACAAGGTCATGGAGAGTCACCATTGACCAGTGGAATAGTGGGAAAATCTTCAGAGGAAAAACACTCCAGAGACTTGGGAAACAAGCAGGAGATGTATATATGTAAGACTGGAGGGGAAGGGTAGGCCTGGGACAAGTGTGTGCCCAGGTCTCTAGACCTAAGGGATAGGATAGGCATCTGCTGTGCTCTTTGGGGTAGGAGACGGGAGAGATGCAAGCTACTGATGCATTTGCCCATGCGGAACACGACAGTGCTCCTTTAGCTCGTACTGTGTACAGGTTATCAGCCTGTGCGAGCCCTTAGGAGAAGGCCGTGCTCTCTAGGACCGGAGGTGCGTTAAAGGGAAAGAAGTAGAGAGCAGCTGGGGGGCAAGTTCAGAATTCTTGCTGTGTTTTGCCCTATGTAATTGGATGGAAGATAGATTAGATATAGACTTTTCTCTGAATAAAATGGGTTGAAGGGTCCGTGGTTGCTAAGATATCAAAAAATACAGCTTCTGAAGATACTGGTATTATCTTTAGTATAATCAAATATTGACTTTGCCTATATGGTCTTAAGGGAAGACAGATTTGTGTTTATGTGGTGTTAAAATACAGCAAGCAGAATATAAAAGTTTAATAGTGGCAAATGCCTGTAAGCCCAACATTTGAGGCCGAGGCAGCAAGATTGTAAGTTGAAGGCCGGGCTGTGCTCCACAGTGGGTACTATTTAATAAATAATAAGTGGGAATGCAGTATTGATGCGGCACACAGCTGCATACAAGCTATCCTTTCTGTTCCAAGTGTCACATTTGATAATAAATTGTATGGACAGCAGACTTAAATATTCAAACTTATATTTCATTAATATCCCGCCCAAATCTCAGACAGCCATGTTATTTAAAGGGAATTGGATGGACAGCTCACAATGTGTAAAGAGCCTCTGTGGGGATTTTCAGAAGCTGTGGGTGTATATGGCTCAGCAGTATGAGACCCTGGGTTTACTTGCCAGCTTTAAAAAAAAAAAAGCATGAGGCAGGCTAAGTAGGGGCTGTAGAATAGAATGTTCTGTTCAGTATAATTGTGAAATTTTATTCACTTTGTGTGCATTTGCTATTTTAATGAACAATCTTGGTGTTTCTGCTTTCCAGAGAAATTACTGGAATTTTAACTTTTTTTGTACCTTCTAATACAGCATCATTTACAGTCACAGGTCTAATGTTCACTGCTTGTGTATAGGCTTATACTTGTTTAATCTGTTGGCACAGACAGACCCCCCCCCTTTTTTTTTCCAAGACAGGGTTTCTTTGTGTAGTTTTGGAGCCTGTCCTAGAACTTGCTTTGTAGACCGGAATGGCTTCGGACTCACAGAGATCCGCCTGCCTCTGCCTCCCGATTGCTGGGATTAACGTCATGTGCCACCACTGCCCGGCTCACAGACAGACCCTTAATGCCAAATGCTCTGCCTCAGTTTTTTGTTGTTTCAAGGCAGAGATTTGTGTAGCCCAGGCTGGCTCAGATTAACTGGGTAGCTGTAGATGACTGATCTCTTGATCCTACTGCCTCTACCTCCTGAATGCTGTGATTACAGGCTTGCACCACAATACCGGCTTGCCTTGCTTTTGTTTGCGAGTATTCTAGCATTTGTGGACATAGCTTAGGCAACTGAGTTGCTGACATGCACAATCCATGTGTTCTTTGCATTGTTTTTGCCTTTTTGTATTGTACCCATCAAAAAAATTCCCCCAATAGGGAATTACCCTCATATCTTACCAGAAATGACCCAGAAACCTCAAAGGGGGGGGGGAATTCCCAATATGTAGAGATACCCAGAAGAAATTTAACATGTCTCTTTAGCTCCATAATTTGATAATGTCACTTTATGGTAGAAGGAAGGGAGGAACCACAGGAATGAAGAAGCCGCAGGCAACATCAGAGTTCTGCTGGCTGCTTTCTGCAAGGCCCAGTCACACTGACTACAGTGAAATCTGATTTGTACTTGAAAAGGTCTCATTTCCTTATTTTCTCCTTTGACACAGAAATCCCCTGCAAAGAAGCTGAGCCATGCAATTAGTAAATCTTTGGGCTGTGTACCCTCCAGAGAACCCCCACATCCTGTTTTTCCTGAACAACCAGAGAAACCACTTGACCTTGCACACATAGTGTAAGTATGCACCTGCATGGGCTGTGCCAAAACGGGGCTTTCTGATGGGAACTCTCGCGTCAAGGGCTGGTTTCTTTAAACCTTCATAATATCTGCGTGTACTGCTCTGCATTCCTCAAACCAGAATAGTGCAGCAGCCCCCAGACACACGAGTACACCAAAGCACTCCTTCCTTCAGCGTAGCCACTGTTTATTCTTTGTGGCAATGAAACCCCCAGGGACTTAACTTAGATATTCACATGGTAGGGAAGGAAAATCTCCTGGGTTTTATCTTCTCAAACTTAGAGACACAGAGCAACAAAAGGCAGACCAGTGCAACAGCTCGTGATTATTCTTCAGTGCACTGTACGTTGTGAAGCCATTTCTTCTACGTATGTCTTCAGTTCATATGGAGTTGGTTTTGTTGTATGGTGTGATGTTGAGTCAGTCACACACATGCACATGCACTCACGCATGCATGCATGCACACGCACCAGTCTGCATTTTAACAATAACTTGCTTCCAAAGTCATTTTTTGCAAATAATTCATTTTTTCGTGACCTGTTGTTAGTGTTACTGTTGTCAAAATTAAAATTTCCAGAGCTGGGGAGATGTGGTTTGGTGTTCACACAGCATACCAGGCTCTGGGTTCAACCTCTGATGCTGCATAAGTAAGAAAAAAAGTCGCTTCTAAACGTACATGGGCTGATTTCTGGGCTCTTTATTCTGTGTTCTTTGGCCAAATTGGCTATTCCCTTGCCAAAATCACCCTATCTCAGTTACCATAGAGACAGTGATATTTTTTAGGACTATCATCTCTATTCTTGTCCTTTCTTGTTTTCTTACAAATTTTGGCATCAGCTTATTGGATTCTTCATGAAATTTTGTTCAGGTTTTTACTGATTTTTTTTGAACCCAAAGACAAAATTGGAGAAAATTGACATTTTTATAATACTGAATTTTCTATTCTACAAACATAGTCTCTTTACATTCGCTTAAATGCCCGTTTATGCCTTTAAGTAGTTTTATGGTTTTGACCTAGGAAAGGTGTTATATATGTTAGATTAGTTTTTGAAGTGGTTTTTGTGGTCTTTTTTTCTGTGTGTGTGGGGGGGCGGGGAGACATCTCACTATGTAGTTCAACCTGACCTTAAGCCCTCTCTTAGCCCAGGCTAGCCTGCTAGCCTTAGTTTCCTGAGTGGAGGTTAGAGTGTCTCACCTGACTAGACTGATGCCTGAGGACTCTACTCATTTTGTTGTCAATTTTCCTATAAAATTCTCAAGACATATTTAGTACCTTATAAAAGTGTATAATTCCCGTGAATTTGTGTAATGCCTTGTCATGCTAGTGGGTTCTTTTTTGAATGATGCTTCTTATCAGTTACTCACAGTGTATGGAAATATTGATGGGTTTTGTATTTTAATGTACTGTGTACTTAACTCTCTTAACTTGCTCATTGCTTCTGATAATTTGTATTCATTTTTTTAGAATTTTCTTTAAATAATTTTATAATCCGCAAATAATGATGGCTTTATTTCTTTCCACTTTGTAGACTTTCAGAAATTAATCATGCTTTTTGGGGTATAAAAGGTTTTACTATGATGGTTAGAAACTTCCATACTGAATAGAAAGGGTGTAATGGACAAAACCATTAGCATAGCAATATAGTCAGATTTTATTGTGTGTGCTCATTTAAAAAATATTTTTGAATGGTGTATGTACATGTCTTATGGGGACAAATGCACATATATGTACATGTCTTATGGGGACAAATGCACATATATGTGCACGAATGTGCAGAGGTCAATGTTGAATGTCTTTCTCAGTTGATTTCCCCATTATTTTTGAATGGTATATGTATATGTCTTATCAGTGTGTACATGTGTATGTATGGGGACACATGCACACATATATACATGAATGTGGACAGCAGACGTCAACGTTGAATGTCGTTCTCAGTCAATGTCCACTTTATTAGATTTCAAGAAAAGGTCTCTCACCCTGGAGCTTATCTGTTTAGCTAGACTAACCAGCTAGTGAGCTTCTGTGACCCACCTGTCTCTTCCCATCTCCACCACCACTGGAGTTACAGATGTGGGCTGCCACACCGAGGTTTTTACATGGGTACTAGGGATCCAAGATCAGGTTCTCATGGGTGCATAGCAAGTGATTTACCAATGGGGCCATTTTCCTTGGCCCTCGGTGGGTTTTAGAAGAGAACTATGGCACTGAAGAGAAGGCACAGTTGGTAAAGTACTTATTCGCCCAGCATACGGACCCTAGTTTGAGCTCCAGAAAACACGTTAAAACATTGCACATGGGGATGCACACTTGTAATTCTAGTGTTTGGAAGATCGAGACAGGAGGATCCCTGGGGCTTACTAACCAGCCAGCCTAACCTAATTGGCAAGCCCCAGGCCCTAGTGAGAGACCCTGTCTCAGAAAAGAACAATACCCAGCGTTGAACTCTGACCTCTGAGTAAACTGAAACATATTCACAAACACACACCCAAATAATAATTATAGCATCAAATTAAAAAACTGATCAGATATCAGCTAAACGCTGGAACTATTGAAGAGGATTCACAATAGCTCAGCAGGTTAAGGCACTCGCCACTAAGCCTGACAACCTGAGTTTGATTTCTGGGTCCAAGATGGTAGAAACAGAACCAGGTCTTGCAAGTTGTTCTTTGACCTCCACATTCATGATCTGTGCACATGCATCTCTCTTTCTCCTCTCCTCCCCTACTCCCCCCCCCAACACAAATAAAAAACCATTTCGTGTCTGCACTTATGTGGACATGCATGACAAGCATGATATAAGGCGGTATAAGACAGGTAGACTTTAAGACCTCTTTTGACTAGGTGGTGACAGCACACACCCTTAATCCCAGCACTCAGGAGGCAGAAGCGGGTGGATCTCTGTGAGTTCGAGGCCAGCCTGGTCTACAGAGTGAGTTCCAGGAAAGCCAGGGCTACACAAGAAATCCTGTCTTTAAAAAATAAAAAAAATAAAAAATTTAAAAAAGACCTTTTATGCCCATTCTAATGCCCTCTTGTTCAGCTTTCTAGAATTAGTAGGTGACTTTACAAAGTATGGTAATATCAAGGAAAACTTCCAAAAGAGTCTAAAAGAGATTTGTGGTTGTAGCTGAAGTGGATTGGTGTTCTCAGAAGCCAGGTTTCACAGACACTGTCTAGTCAAGCACCCTGACAGTCCCATGGAAACACGGATCGAGCTGGTTTTAGTCGTGATGCCCAGGAACTCTTGCTCTCTCACCTCGCCATCCCCATCAGCCTCCTGCATTGTTTGCTGTAGCTCCTTGTCAGTCACATTCTTGCGAACCCAGCATGCACTTCAGCTTTATCAATGGAGTCTTCCCAGTGTCATCCTCGCGAGAGCCGAAAAGCTTTCACGGTTTCTTTCTGTCTCTCAGACATTTCCTGAGTTCACTTTTCCTGCCCTTTATCAGTTCTACTTATTATTTGCTCAGCTTCTTTCTTGGGTTCAAAGTCCAGGGCTCTCATCGATGTCTTTAATGTCCCTGAAACTAGAGTGACAGACAGATGTGAGCTGCTGTGTAGGTTCTGGGAATCGAGCCCAGGTCCTCTGCTAGAGCAGCAAATGCGTTAACCACCGACCAGCCCTGGTCAATGAACTCTTATCCTCTTCCTGATGTGGCCACGTGAATTAATCCGTGTTCTCTGCTTTTCGTCAACACTTGTCCTTTTAATAGGTTTATTCAGAAGCTGGTCATGCCTGGTCAGTCGAGGCTGCCAGAGCCCGGCTTTTGTCTAGAAACCCTGATTACAGCAGGACTTTTACAGAAGGTCAAGTATGACCATTTATCCAAACTTCAAAAATAGGTGATTTGTATGAATGCATAAAAACCTATACAAAAGGTAACCAGTAAACAGTTATTAGTGGCTACCCTTCAGGAGACAAAGGTAAAGTACATTTTGCCAATTTGACATGTCACTTCAGAATTAAAATTTTATTTTGTACCATGTAACTAGTGTCAGATCAGGGCCATCTTATTTATTCATTGTGTGTACATGTGTACGTGTGTGTGTGTGTGTATGTGTACGTGTGCAGGGGTGTGAGAACATGCCATCTGTATGCCTTGTGGAAGTCAGAGGGTACCTTCTGGGAGTCAGTGCTCTCCTTTCCCCGTTCGCATCTCCAGGCAGGCCGTCATGCAGGTTCCTTTACCTACTTAGCCATCTCACTAACTTGATAAATGTCTTTTAAAGATGTCTGAAGTTCTACTTGAAAGAATAGCTTCCTTGTGTTAAATATTCTTTAGCCGTGTGCCTTTGGCAGTCTCTGAACTAAATACCAAGGAGCTTAGGGATTGCTTTAAATCTCCTGAGAATTTCTTGGTGAACCAGTTTCATGGTTTCTGATCAGTTTCACAATTGTCCTATTGTATTCAGAAGAACTATCCTATTTACTTTGAATCTTTGGAAAATAGTGTCTCATATTTGGCCTAATATGCAAACTAATTCTGTAACAAGATGTTTTTTCCTTATGGTCTGGCATTATCTTAGTGCCAAGCTAGGAAATGCACTCATGAAGAATGACATTTACAGTGAAGCCAGAGATGGCTAGGAATTAGCTATGGAGGGTGGAGAGTCCTGGCAGAAGAAGGCATTAGGACCAGAGCCATGATACGCCGGAGCAGGCTGTCGAGGAGGCATGGGCTGCTGCACACTGATAGACTCTATCCTTAATAGAAGGTCTGTAGATAGGAAGATTTATCAAGTTTTTTATTTAAAAAAATTAAAAATAAACAAATTCCCCACTGTCTATCATGTTGAGATAAGGAGCAGGACAAGAATGAAAGAGGGGAGACCAGATGGACAAGTGTTATCGTGGACCAGGTGAGAACCATGGCGCTTTGAACTATTGTGGTCATGCAGGTAGATGTTATAAAGACATTAGACACCTTAAGTATAGGGCTTGCAAGATGGCTCAGTATATAAAATGCTTCCACCCAGGAGGCATAGACAGGATCCCGGGCAAACTGACTAGCTAGACTAGTGGAATAAGTGAGCAAGAGACCTCGTAAAGAGAACAGTGACAAAGGAAGACACATAATGTCAGTGTTGGACCTCCATACACATGTACATGTGTGTACCCCTATACATCTGAACACACACAAACATATACACATATGTACTCAAATAAATACATTTAGCTGGATGTGGTGATTTCACACCTTCAACCCTACCATTTCAGAGTCTGACAGAGTTCCAGACCAGCCTGAGCTATAGATACTCTGTTAAAACAAAACAAAACAAAAAAACTAAACTAAACTTATATTTTGCCAATATTGCACAGCAAGAAATAAATTTAAAACTCCAACCTTGAGGTTTAGTGCTCTGTCTCAGAGTATAAAGGTGCTTCACTAAACTTGATGACCTGAATTTGGTTCTCAAAACTCATATAGTAGGAAGAGAGAAATAAATTAAGGTTTTCTTCTGACCTTCATGTGTGTGTGTATGTGTGTGTGTATGTGTGTATACATGCATGCACACACAATAAATTAATTAAAAAATAAAAAGATTGATCAGATGTTTCATTGTGTAGGGGCACTTGCTGCCAACCTTAACAATCCATTTAATCCTCAGAACCCACGTGATAGAAGGAGAGAATTAATTGCCACAAGTTTTTTCTTTTTTTTTAACATTTACTGTATGCCATGCTGTGCCCCCTCCCGCCACAAAATAAATAAAAATTAATGTCTTAGTTAGGGTTTCTATTGCTGTGAAGAGATACCATGACCTCAAGATTCAAAATTACTCTTGTAAAAACTTTCATTTCAGAGGTTCAATCTGTTACCATCATCTGCAGCATGCAGGCAGAAATGGTGCTGGAGAGGTAGTTGAGAGTTCCACAGCTTGTGCAGGCAGCAGGGAAGTGGTCTGAGGCACTGGGTGGTATCTTGAGCCTAGAAGACCTCAAAGCCCCCCCCCCCCCAGTGACACACTTCCTCCAACAAGGCCAGACCTACTCCCACAAGGCTACACCTCCTAATAAATGCTACTCCCTTCGGGGGCCATTTTCTTTCAAACCACCACAGTTAGCGAACAAAAAATTGTTCAAGGTTGTTGTGGTAGCTCATGCCTGTATTTATAGCATGTAAAAGGCTGATCCAGGGACTAGAGAGATGGTTCAGTGGTTAAGCGTCCTGACTGCTCTTCCAGAGGTCCTGAGTTCAATTCCCAGCAACCACATGGTGGCTCACAACCATCTGTAATGAGATCTGGTGCCCTCTTCTAAAGAGGGTGTGTGGCAGGAGTGTTAAGGGCTTGGCTTAGCTGGTAAAGTGCCTCCCTTACCAGCCTGAGGACTTGAGTTTGGATTCGCAGAACCCACATAAGAAGCCAGACACAATGCCTTATGCCTGTGCCTCCTGTGCTGGGGTGACACCAAATTCCTGAAGGTCATTGGCTGCCCAGTCTGGCCAAATAGATGAGCTTCCGGTTCAGTGAGACCTTGTCTCAAAAAGTTAAAAAGTAGAAATTGTAAGGAAAGACAACTTGTGTTAATCCCCGGCCTGCCTGCACCCATGCACGCACACACACACGTACATACAAATATACAAACTCTTACATTTTACTACTATTGCAGAATAAGATATAAAATTATAACTCCAATTCGGGTGTAGTGGCCCACTTCTGTAATTCCAGCACTTAGGAAGTGAGGGCAGGAGGGTCAGGAGTTCAAAATTACTCAGCCACCTTGTTTCCTGTCGCTGTAGCCAGCCTACGTTACATGAGACTCTGTCTCAAAAAATAAATAAACAAACAAAAAATTCAAAACTGTGGTAGGAATCTGGGGTGGAAATTTAAGATGACTATGAGATAAAGTATATTTGACTGTCTCATTGTTTGCACAGAATAGGGATTTGTTCAAGACCATGGATTTGAAGGTCAGATGTTGGTACTCGGGACTCCCAATGGTATAGATCTTTGCTTATTTAACTTTCACGGCAACCCCGTGGTATAACTACCACCAGCCTGTTGAAAAGCCAAGGACAGCCTTGGTGAGGTTGAATGGCAGCCTTGTCATCACGAAGGAACAGAGCAAGGCTGTTGGGGCTTGTGTCCAGATCCCACCTTCTTCCCAGCCTCCTCTTTTACCTGCTTCCTACAGTGCTAAGAAACCTTAGAGCAGAAACAGGACTGACTTGTAGCCTGAACCAGTGGTCAGTTTCAGAATCAAGAGGGAACTTGGTGAACGAGAGACGGATAAAGACGGAAGGAAAGCAAAGACCTCAGTCTGCCTTGCCGTAAGTTGGTGATAATCAGGCTCTCAGTTAGCACAGGATGTTCTTTAAGGACAAGACATGTGAAACAGCTTGTAAGAGGTTAGGTAGGATTCCCTAGGTAACTAAAACTTAAAAATCTTTTCCTCAAGTAAGTTGAATCATCCCGAAAATATATACTTCAGGAGGCTTTGGCTTACTCTCTGCTGAATTCTAAGTGTATAAATAATGCCCAGAGCATGGTAGGCACTTAAATACGTTGAAGAATAAACGATAGAATGATGTAGTACATGCCTTTTACCGTATTTGTCTTCTCTTCATAAAAGTCATGATGGTCATGTCCTCTCGATGTCCCCAAAGCCTCCACTAGATGGCAGCCATAATTCCTTATGTTGGGGGAGGTTGAGAATATCGTGTAAACAAGGTTTCTAAAATCTCGGGGCTTGTATTCAAAACAAAACTAATTTGTCTGTCAGCACTCTAGCAACTTTTCCTCTGCGTCTCCGAGAGAAATTAGTGTGTCTCTGATCAAAATATTTTCATACAGCTTGCAGCTCGCGATGTCTTTGATAAACCTTCTGCTGTTCTAGTTCAAGCAATTTGCTCTCGCTCAGGTTCTAATTATCTAACCACACAGTCCTTAAACTTAATTTCTTTAATTAGAGGTTACTCGCCGTTTCACTTCGGTTTGTGGCTATTTATTTCTGACAGAAAGCAAAACTAGCTGGTATTGCTTCCTGTCTGCCTTGTTTTCATAATGCAACAAGAAGAGCAGGGTCATGTGTCCTGCTGCGTGTAACTGCGATCATTGACTTCTTAACGGGGCTGACACACGGCAGCCCTCAAGAGAACACCAGCCGATGGTGCGAGGTCTAGGAATCACTTTCATATTTTTAAATCATTAAAGCTGTTTTGGGGGAAGTAGTATATGTGGGCACTTGTGTGTATGCTTGTGAAGGCCAGAGGTCAGTGTCAGGTGTGTTTTATTACTCTCTACCTTATTCTTTTCTATTGCTTTTATTTGTTTGTGTGTAGGGGGAGTGAGTGTCTGTACATGTTTGCCACAGTGAGTCTGTGGAGGTCAGAGGAAAACTTTTAAGAGTCGATTCTCTCTACTATGTGGGTGCTGGGCATTGAACTTAGGTCATCAGGCTTGGCAACAAGTGTCTGCATCCCCTGAGGCCTCTCACCAGATTTCTACCTTATTTTTTGAGACAAGGTCGCTCACTAAACCTGGAGCTTGCTAATTTGACCAACAAGCTTTAAGGATCCTCCTGTCTCTGTACCTACCCAACATTGTAGGCATGTACCACCACCACTCATGGCTTTTTACATGGATTCAGCAGTTCTTGTTCGAACTGAACCATTTCCCCAGCCCTTAAAGATAAATCTTAATTTATCTTTAGATAAGTTAAACTTTAGTTAAAATTTAATTTTATTAAATTATTTATAAAATAAAGATGCATTTCAAATAAAAAGAATACGTAATCAGGTATAGTAACTCATGACTATAATCCAAGCAATCCAGAAATTAAATGAGGATTGCTGAGTGATTCGAGCCAGCTGTGGCACTGTGGGCTAGACTTGGATGCACAGAAGCAGAGAGGATGGTGGATGTCTTCCTCAGCTGCTCTCTGCTTTATCTACTGAGGCGAAGACTCTTGCCCAGCTGGGGACTTTCCAGTTTGGATTGATTAGCTAGCCAGCCTGCTGCAAAGCCTCATTGTCTTCACCTCCCAGACACTGGGGTTACAGGTGACCCACCACACCCGCCTGGTTTTTACGTAAATTCTGGTTGTTTTTTTTTTTTTTTTTTTTACTCAATCCTCATGCTTCCCAGCCCCATGATCTTCTTGAGCCTCTGATCATACAGTCTTTACTTGTCAAGTTCTGGGATTACAGACATGGACCACTGTACCTTGTTTATATCTGTTTTCAGTGACAGTGCAGAATAGAGTGGCTGTCCCTGATACACCCTAGCCCTCAGAGCCCAACATGCATTAGCTGACCCTTCATAGATAAACCTTGCGAACTTCTGCCTTAAAGGAAGCATAAATGGAAACTGGCAATTTTGAACACTTTGTGTTTCTTCATATTCTTTTTTCTTTTTTCTGAACGCTTGTTGTCTTTGGTTCTATGGCCCGGGTTGACTTTCCCAATTAACACAAGTCCTATGTTTTCTTTTAATGTTTTTGAAAATGGTGCCGTTGGTAGTATGATTAAACTCGCCAGTGCTCCATCAAGCACCCAAAATTTCAGGCCTAACACCATCTGATGTGTTGAGAGAAGAAAAGTTGCTTTTGATTCCCGTTTTCCTACAGCATACAGTGGACAGCTGACTTGCGCTCGGGCTACAGCACAGCTGATTCTGACCTGTCCTCCATGCTGAGATGGTTTTGAAAACCTAGCAGTTCATACAGGGCTCATTAGAGGCTGAGCACTGGCAGCTGGTCAGGCTGAAGTTCCTGAAATCATTGCCTTCTAATTTTAGAATTGGCTTGCTAGCCCCGAAACTGTGCCTCCCCAGCGAGAATGAACATGGAGGACAGTGAACTAACATAGTCCTGGAGATAGGATGAACACTTTGCCTTAGTGTGTGCATGTGTATAGGGCTGAAGGAACTTGCATACACTCACGAATCCACACCTATGAATGTCTCTGTGTGTCTGTGTAACAGAGAGATGGCCGCATGCGTGAACAACAATGTAGTTATTCATTGTGGTGCATTAAGGAGACCCAGCTTTATTTAATACAATAAAACTGAAAGCAGCCAGGGCTCGTTCAGCTAGACTGGTTGGCTGGTGAGCCCCAGGGATCTGCCTGTCTCCTTGTGCACCCCAGCACTGGGTTACGGAAGTGCTGTCGTGCTCAGCTTTTACATGAGTACCGGGAATCTGAACTAAGTTCCTCATGCTTGCACAGCAGACTCTTGACTAGCCAAGTCATCTCCCCATTATATTAAAACACACACACATACACACACACATAAAATTGGGTTGGGAAGATGGCTCAGTGGTTAAGAGCACTGGTTGCTCTTCCAGAGGACCTGAGTTCAATTCCCAGCACCTTCATGGAAGCTCATAACTGTCTCTCCCAGGGGATCCAAAGCTTTCTTTTGTCCTCTATGGACATCCTACACCCTTGGTACACAGACATACATATAGACAAACACCCATACATGTAAAATAGAGTAAAAAATATTTGAAAAACATATAAAAGTTATCATCTTAATGAATTTTAAGCATATAGTTCAAAAGTAAAGAATATTTACATACCACAAGATTTGCTCACTTTGGCAAGTTATATTACTTTTGCTAAATTTATATCATTTTATAACCTTCACTACCATCTGGTTTTAGATATTTCCATCATCCAAAGACATTTTTATCATTTATTATAAATTGTGTCTTACAGCTCTAGCCTTGTTGTAATACTTTTCTATTGCTGCAGAAAGACACCATAATCAAGGAAATGCACAGAAGAAAGACCTTATCGGGGCTCTCAGTTCCAGAGGATTAGAGTCCATGGCCATCATGGCGGAAGGTAGACAGGCAGGTATAAAGCTGGAGCAGAAGCTGAGAGCTCACATCTCATTTACAAGCACACGGCAGAAACGGGCTAAATGGGAATGGTGCGGGCTTTTGAAACCTCAGAGCTTACCCCCAGCGACACACCTCCTCCAATAAAGTCACACCTCATAATCCTTCCCAAACAGTTCCGCTAACCAGAAACCAAGCCTTCAAACATATGAGCCTATGTGGTCCATCCTCATTCAAACCTCCACAAGCCCTGAGACAACTACCAGTGTGCAGTAGTTCCTCTTACCCATTAAACATACATTCCAAGTCCCCCAGTGGGTGCCAGAAACTGCAGATAGCATAAATCACTTACACGTTTGTGCCTATGCATGTACGTGTATGTACACTTGTATGTGTATGTGCTTATGCATGAGTGTGATCTTCACATGTATGTGTATATATGTGTGTTTGTGTACTTAAGGACTGGGGAGATAGCTCGGTGGGTAAAGTACTTGCTGGCAAGAGAGTGGATTCTCAGACCTCAAATAAAAAGCCAGAGGCAGTAGCACTAGTGTCTATATATAGTCCCAGTGAACAAGGGATGGATGGAGACATGACTGAAAGATTGTGGGCCAGCCAGTGCAGTGAACAAGAACAAGGTGGAAGGCAGGACTGACACACACACAGTAAGAACAACCTATATTTAAAACTGTTCTTTTTCCGCAGAAGAAATATGGGAAAAGGGAGGAGAACGATGGGGCATGGGGCGTGTTCAACATACAACTTATACTTGTAAGAAAAAATAATTCAAGGTTTTCTTTTAATTCTATGTGTATGATTTGCCAGTGCAGGCATGTGCACGCGGGGCCCATGTGTCTGTGTAGAGGCTTCCCCTCCCTCCACATTTGCATGGTTTCTGGAAAACGGACTCAGGTTGTCAGTCTTGCATAGCAAGTCCTGTACCAGTGTCGCCAGCTCATCAGCCTGGAAAAAATTAATAAAAATTTAAAATATATTAAGAGAACTGTTTATTGGGTTTGTTTTTTTGTTTTTGTTTTTTTTTTTTTGGTTTGCCTGTCAGAAACCTGAGTCTTCTATGAAGGATTGCCCTTCAAAACCTTAGCCTCAAATAATCTCCTCAGTAAACATCCAAGGAACCCAAGCTTCCCCCAAATCAGAAAACTATAAACAACTGGTGTGGATAAGAAGTAAAAGAAACCATGGTAAAGTCCCACAAAGAGTCTGTGTTGTCAAATATAAAATAACTATACATTGCTGGATGGTGGTGGCACACACCTTTAACTCTAACACTCAGGAGGCAGAAGCGGGCAGTTCTCAGTGAATTCGAGGCCAGTCTGGTCTACAGAGTGAGTTCCAGGACAGCTCAGGCTACACAGAGAAACCCTGTCTCAAAAAAAAGAAAGAAAAAGAAAAGAAAAAGGGGAAAAAAGGGGAAATAAAAAGGAGAGACAAAGGGATTCCTGCATGTTCAAGGCTAGCCTGGACCACATACCAAGACCTTATCTTAGAAAGAAAAGGATTTGAGTGCTGATCAGAAGACTCAGCAGTTATGGGCGCCTGTTTCTCTTACAGAGGACCATCTATAACCCCAGTTCGATGGTGTCTGATGGCCTCCTCTGACCTCCACAGGTACGAGGGAGTTGTCAGAGAGTGTCTGAACTTTGGAAATACAAATTTGGAAACTGGCAACCTACAGATGATATTTAGTACAGAAGAGAAAACAGAAGAATCAAAAACTATTACCAGTTTATTACTTCCTTAGATGACTATTTAAAAACTTTTGGCAGTTTTTTTTTTTTCTAATGTGCAGCATAAAGGCAATTCCAAACACCCAGGACTTTAGTATTCTTGGACACTGTCTTTGATAGTATTGAGCCCAGTCAATGGAGGGATTCTGTATGGTACGGATTCTTTAATAGAGAAGAACTTTCTTCCCTGCTATCCTGGAACTTACTCTGTAGACCACGCTGGCCTCGAGATCACAGATCCCCTGCTGCCTCTGCCTCTCGAGTGCTGGGATTAAAGGCGTGTGCCACCATACCCAGCTGGAATTTTTTTTTCTATATATCCTTGTGTGCTTAAAAAATATTACCACCGTGTGAAGAGAAAGTCTCTACATTGCCATTATTTCAAGCCTATTTATTGGGTGCAGAATGAGTAAATTCAGTCTTTAAGTTTAACAACGCATTGGATGATTGTAGGAGTTTGTCAGCTGGCTTGGTGTGATGGAGGAGGCTGCTGTAAATTTTGTGTCGGTGGCATTAGATGCAGAAGAGCAGTTTTATCCAGTCTGTGTCATAACAAAGATGACACCTTGTGGGTGTCATTGTCTGCTGCCTAAGAGAACCCATAGTGACATCAAAGGAATGGATGTCAGGGATGAGTCACACCGAGACTTTAACACCTGTGACTGATGTGGAAGGAAGGAGAGAAACGGAACATAGAATGAGTATTAATAAACTTTCCCCTTTTTAATGTCAGGGTAAACTTTTCATAAAATGTGTGTATGTGTGTTCATTGTGTATATGAGTGCTCAGCTCACATGAGGAGGTCAGGACAACCTTGGGGGTCAGTCCTTACCTTCCACCTTGCATGAGTTAGGGTCTCTGCTTCTGTTCACTGCTACTGATGCCAGACTCACGGGCTTCTGAGCTTCCAGATAGTCCATCTCCACCCCTCAGCCTGTGCTACCCTGGTATCACAGACACTAGTACTACTGTCCCAGCTTTTTATGTGGGTTCTGAGGATGCAAAGGCAAGTCATCAGACCTGCACAGCAAACATTTAACCTCTGAGGCTCCTCTCCAACCCATGATAAATTCTCTTTATTTATTTATCTTTTTACTTTTTATTTTTTAAAAATGTGTGTGGCAGGGTTGTTGGGCTGCTCTTGCAGAGGACCTGAATTCAGCTCTCTACACTCACATCAGGTAGCTCATAACTGCTTAGAACTCCAGGAGATCCAGTGACGCCTTCAGACCTCCACAGGCACCTGCATGTACATACACACATATGTACCCTCACACACATATATAGGAACACACACACTTTGGGGGTTAGGGAGATGACTCCACCAGTAAAGTGCTTTGTATCTAACACAAAGACTTGGGTTTGGTCCCCAAAACCCACATAGAAAAGCCAGATTTTGTAGCATATGCTTGTAATCCTAGCATTGAGGATTACAATCAGATTCCTGGGACTCACTGGCTCCTTGTGAATCCTAAACCAGTGAGAAACCTTGTATCAAAAATAAAATTATCCGGGCTGGAGAGATGGCTCAGTGGTTAAGAGCATTGCCTGCTCTTCCAAAGGTCCTGAGTTCAATTCCCAGCAACCACATGGTGGCTCACAACCATCTGTAATAAGGTCTGGTGCCCTCTTCCGGTCTTCAGCATACACACAGATAGACCATTGTATAAATAATAAATAAATATTTAAAAAAAATAAAATAAAAAAAATAAAATAAAATAAAATTATCCAAAGTGAATAGCTCCTGAAGACTGAGACCTGAGGTGGTTTTCTGGCCTCCATGTGCATGTACACACACATACATACATACATGCTCACACATGTGCACCTACACAAGCACAAACACACACACACAAGCTTAAGTAAAAGTTCCAAAATAAAAATAAGAAGGGCAACCCCTATAAACTGCAATCTTCCCCAAGCAATATTTCCAAAAAGTAATGTGTAAACCTCAAATCAGATTTCTACCTGAGGTAGTCAGTGGAGCAAGTCCAAGGAAAAAATGGCTGGGGGTGCCACAAGTTTACCATCTTTAAAGGGAAACACATCATAAAATTCCTTCCTCCCTGCTCACTGTGGTGCCCTTCAGCTTCCTGAGAGTCTGTTCATGTTTTTCCCCGATGGTGTGGAGAAATAGGGACAGTGAGATGGTGAGCACAGTGCTGCTGCTGGATGCACTCTGTCCTAGGCCCTGTATACAGCAACAACGTGTGTGTGTGTGTGTGTGTGTGTGTGTCTGAACTCTAGCCTGGACACCAGGGCGTGGGGAGGAAGAGAGAGTTCTAACCCTGAGCATTGGCTGTGTTTTGTGGTGCTAAGAATTGAATGGATATTTACACAGAAAACAAACTAGCTTACATGAAATAAGATTTAAGTCTGAAGTCTGGGGTTACATGTCATCCAGGTCTGTCCCTTTAGAATGTGGCTTTAGCTTTTTCATGTCCTTGCATCTTCATGCAGCTCACTGGGTCCTGCAGAAAAGGGCAGCAGCTATGACATTGCTAAGAGATGCATTTCACCCACAGTTCAGTGCAGGGAGGTTTTTACCTTAAAACTTTTGAATTTTCCAACTCATGGACGAGAGGCATCTTTCCATTTATTTAAATTGTCTTTAATTACTATGGTATGTTTTTATAGTTTTAAGAATGCAAGTCTGGCCGGGTGGTGTGGCATGCCTTTAATCCCAGTACTCAGGAGGCAGAGGCAGATGAATCCCTGTGAGTTCGAGGCCAGCCTGGTTTACAAGAGCTAGTTCCAGGACAGCTACGACTGTTACACAGGGAAACCCTGTCTCGAAAAACCAAAAAAAAAAAAAAACCAAAAAAAAAAATGCAAATCTTACACTTTGGTTAAATTCGTTGTGGGTATTTTATTATTTTAATGCTATTATAAATGAATGTGTTTTCTAAATTTCATTTTCAGATAGTTCACTGTTAATATTTAGAAATACAATTGATGTTTTGTTCATTGATCTTGTGTCCTGCAGCTGTGCTGAACTTGGCTCTAATAGTCCTTTTGTGTAAGATCTTGACGGTTTTCTACGTGTGAGATCATGTCATCTGAAAACAGATAGTTTTACGCCTTCATAATCTGGATCTCTTATTTCTTTTTCTTATCTAATTGTATGGTGCAGCTGTATGTTTTCTGTTTGTTTTTGTTTTTAAGAAAGGTTCTCCCTGTGTATTTCACACTGAGTTCAAACTCATGATCCTCTTGCCACAGACTCCTGAGTGCTGGAATTATAGTTGTGGAACTCTGTTTTCTGGGGGTGACACACCATTATCATCTTGAGATGAGAGCAACTGTGGCTATCCATGAGGCCCTTAATCAGGCTCACTACTTTCACTAGGAGAGGGGCGGCACCAGACCCTACCAGAGATTCCAGCCAAACTTCATCCTGTTCATGTAACTGGGTCCTAGCTGCACTTAATTTTAGGGAATGCTAGAGTGTGCTGGGGTAGGGCAGTTTCCTAAAAGTCACAATGTTTTTGTAAGTAATTCCCATAAATTCTTGTTCACCTGGAATGTGTGGAATCCCTTCTTTGGTCTTTGATCACCTGTCTTTGATAGGTGTTTCTCCAGGAAGAGTCACAGAACACAGGGGTGACTTCCTCCAGCCACAAGAATAGTCCAGCAGGCCTAGTTGGCCAGTTTGGTTTGGTTTATATGCAGAGTACTGCTGCTTCCAGGAGTTCGGGTATACTCTGAAAGTTTTATTTAGTTATGAGTTTTTGCCCTCTCAAATGTCCTGTCTGACACCCTTCTTTGGTCTCCTGTCTAGACATTTGCCTCATTAAATTCAATTCAGGCGAACCTTTCACTAGCTGGCACTTTAGGGTTTCAGCTAAGGTGTTTGAAGTTGGTTAGAATGTTAAGTAGAATCTTAAAAACTCAGGATAGGAAAGAAACTTATTCATTATTTTACAGATTTTTTTGTGGTTGCTGTTGGTGTCTGAGGCAGGTTCTCTTGTAGCCCAAGCTAGCCTTTAAACCTCTGTGCCACCAGGATGCACTAGGATGTATTATTCATCCTGCCTAGCTGAACAGATATTTCTTGAGCGTCTACCATGCTCATGGTTTTAGGTTTGCAATGCGAATAAGATAAATACAGAAGTGAAACAAGTCCTGTGGGCCCTGCCCTCACAAGGTTTACAAGTTCCTGGGCCAGCAAGATGGCTCAGTGGATAAAGGTGCTAGCTTCCAAAGCTATGACCTGAATTCAGTCCCTGGGACCCACACGGGGGAAGGGGAGAACCGACTCCTGCAAGTTATACCTTGACCTCATACGTGTGCCGTGGAAGTGCGAGTGCACACACACTGAAACCACACAAATAAATATAACAAGGTTTACAAACCATCGAGTGAAAGCAGTTGATAAATCAAACACTAGTTATATGTGATTACAAACTGTAGTGAGTACTAAAAAAGAAAAGATCTGGACATTAGGAAGGAATACAGGAAGCAGGAACTTCTCCTGTAAATTTTGCAGTTAGGAAGTGTTGTCCTGTTTTTTATAGAGCAGTGGAATGTGTTATCCACCTGAAGTGGAGTCGGGGTGGAGAGTCTTACTGGAATAAGAATGGAGTTAGGGACACATCCCAGAGGCACCCCGCCGCTCCGCACAGACCAGTTGGCCAATCCTCAAGAGGAGGTTCACTGTCCAAAGTCACTGTAGTCTTCATCGTCTGCTTAGTTCCCAGATGGGAAAGAGCAGGCAGAAAGACAGGGTGGCCCTCCATCAGAAAGCCCCCAAGGCTGTCAACTGTAGCTGACACAGAGCAGGCAGCACTGTCTGGACGTTTAAAAAATGGATCCAGTTCCCCAATACCACCCTTTTCCGCTGCCGTCGTTCCCTTGTTTGTTTGGCTTTGTGCGTGCTCGCTCTCTAGCTCTCTCTCTCTCTCTCTCTCTCTCTCTCTCTCTCTCTCTCTCTCTCTCTCTCTGTGTGTGTGTGTGTGTGTAGAGGGTGTTTTGGCTGGCCTGGGACTCACATTATAGCTCTAGTTGACCTGGAGCTGGTACTGATTCTCCAGCCTCTGCTTTCTGAATGGTGGGATTACAGGTAATAAGTCACCATGCTAGACTACATTTTCTTAAATAGGAAAGTTGATATTTCAGCAGATGTGGTGGGACACACTTTTAGTTCCCAGCACTTGGGAGATGTAGGCAGGTAGATCTCCACGAGTTCAAGGCCAGTCTGGTTTAAACAGCAAGTTTTAAGGCAACCAGAGCTACATAGTGAGACCCTGTCTGAAGGGGGAAAATTTTATATTTCTATAAAGTAATAATAAACTCCCTCATAAGTTTAGTAAGGAAGGAAGGAGAGATTCATCCTGCAAAGTAAAATGGTGTGTTTCTTTGTATTTGGTGATCTGTGCTGCTTTCTCAGAATAAATGATACCAGATGCACTGCCCCGTTCCTGTAACCAGACTGAGGAGGCTGACGGAAAAGGACTCTTAATAGTTTAAGGTCAGCATGGGAGTGAGACTCTGTCGCAAAACCAGATCCCATACACACATGAAATACTATTAAGTAGTTTATTTGCTGATTGTTTCATCTCACAATTTGGCTTTTCTAGAGCGAGAGCAATGGTTCTCAATGGGTAGGTCATGGCTGCTTTAGAAATGACAACCTTTCAACAGGGATCGAATATCAGATCTCCTGCATATCAGATATTTATTTTACAGTTCGTAACAGTAGCAAAATTACAGTTACGAAGTAACAGCCAAAATAATTTCATGGTTGGGGTCACCTCAACATGAGGAACTGCAATAAAGAGTCTCAGCATTCAGAAGATTGAGAAAGTCTGCTGGGTTCCTCTACGCGTCTCTGGATATAGTGTGTAATGGTAAACGTATAAGAAATGATAAGGGGTGACACATGCCTTAATTTCGTCACTTGTGAGGCAGAGGCAGGTGGATCTCTATGAGTTTGAGGCTAGCCTGGTGTCTACATAGTGAGGTCCAGGACAGCCAAAGCTACATAGTCTCAACACTCTCCACCACTACCACCCCCAAAATTAATTAATATGGGGCTGGTGAGGTAGCTCAGCAGGTAAAGGCACTTGCCACCAAAACTGGCAACTTGAGTTTAACCCCTGGGGCCTGCATAATAGAAGGAGAGAACCCTGCCATCTGATATCTGCATATGTGCTATGGTAAATAAACACACAGAGAGTAAGTAAATGAATGCAGTTTTTTAAAAAATTAAGTATTAATTGCTAAACCTTTTCTTTCCTGAAGAAAATCTCATTAAATAAGATCTGTATCACAAATGGTTATGTTGAAGCACTAGAGGTAGCAATTGAGGCATATTAACTCATTGATTGATTAACAGATTAATTACAGTCTGTTTAGCTTAGGTGTTGATTTGGAAATTATGCATATCTTCTGTGGGTTAATCATTAGGAATGGCTGTTAAAATGCACTTCCTGCACGGCAGAGGGACCTCACCAGTGGAAAATAAGTCACACAATGTTTTTGTTACACTACAGTACTGCTAAAAATATTTCTTCAAGATTTGTTTATTCTTAAGCCCATGGATGTTTTGCCTGCATGTATGTCTGTGCGAAGGTGCCAGATCCCCTGGAACTGGAGTTACAGGCAGTTGTGAGCTGCCATGTGGGTGCTGGGAATTGTACCTGGATCGTCTCAAAGAACAGCCAGTGCTCTTAACAGCTGAGCCATCTCTCTGGCCCCTAATATTTTTAACCTTATAATTTTCAAAGGAGTGCTTTAGTTTATTGCTGTTTTGCTTTGCTTTTTTGGTTTTAGTTTTTTGAGATAAGGGTTCTCTAGCGTAGGCTGTCCTAGAACTCACTGTAACCCAGGCTGGCAATAGGATCACAATATTCCTCCATCACTGCACAGCGTTCGGCCTCTCAGACGCTGAGATTAAAGGTATGAGCCACCATGCCTGGTTTAGTTGTTGTTAAAGTTCTTTGCTTCAGCCGATCATCACAGAACCTGTTAAGAGTAATAGAGTGTAGTTTGTGACTTACGTAGAGAGAGAGAACAAAACACTACTCAAAGAAGATAAGATGAGCCACGCTTACTGTAATGTAACTATTGCCTGCAGGCTCAGCATTCTGTGAAAAAATTATAGTCACAGCAACAAATAGAGATTTAGGCTCTGCCTGTTTTTTGTTTTTTGTTTTCTTTTTCAAGACAGGGTTTCTCTGTAGCTTTCGAGACAGGGTTTCTCTGTAGCTTTGGTGCCTGTCCTGGAACTAGCTCTTGTAGACCAGGCTGGCCTCGAACTCCCAGAGATCTGCCTGTCTCTGCCTCCCTAGTGCTGGGATTAAAGGCGTGTGCCACCACTGCCCGGCTGCCTGTCTTGATATTTCACCAGAGCATAGAATTCTCTTTACCATAATGATAAGCAGGTCTTCTTCCTAGACGATGTATTATTTCCACTTGTGAGATAAAGGGATAGGTTTATAAATCTGCGAAGATGATGACTAAGTGGAAAGAAACAAATCTTGGTCTGAGGCTTGGACTGAGGACTCTGTGGGTAAAGTGCTTGCTGTGTAGGTAAAGACCTGAGTGTGGACCCCCGTTCACACTAACAGGAGCAAACAGACCAGAAAATCTATTAAAGACGCCCAAGTGCCCGGCTGACAGCCCGGGTAAAGAGTAGTGGGACTGTGTCAGCTTAATGTCTGTAACTAAAAACTGCTCAGAGGGTGGGGCAGATTCACACACAAACTGCGCAGAAATCAAGGCAGAGTAAGTGATGGTTCAGCAGTGAAGAGTCCCTACAGCTCGGGAAGAGGACACAGGTTTGGTTCCTAGCACTGAGGTGGCAGCTTACAGTCCTCTGTAACTCCAGTTCCAGGGGGGATCTGGGGTCCTCTTTTGGTCTCCATGGGCACTGCATGCAAGAGGTGCATTTATGTACATTGTAGGCAAACACACTCATATATATATATATATATATATATATATATATATATATATATATATATGTGTGTGTATATATATATAAAAAACCATCTTTTTTTTTTTTTAAAAAAAAAGCAAGTTGTAACTCTCAGCAATGGTCATGTGCCTTCCTGTGGTTAAATTTTTGTTCATTTTTAAGTCAGAAATCCGGCAGATAATTAGCTAACTAAATTTACTTATGCTGTTATACTGAGATTAGGAACCTAGTTGAGCTTTGAAATTATGATTAGATTTTTAAGTCATTGTAAGTAAATTAGAGGTACTTTATTTGAAGGAAATAAGTCATTCTGTGTTCTGTAGTCTTCTTTGCGACAGACTGGAAGCCCAGCTGGGAATGGTGGCGCACACTTGTAATTCCAGCCCTCTGGAGGTTGAACTGCTAGGATATGGAGTTTCTGGGTTTCCTAGTAACACCTGGTTCAAAAAACAGAAAACAAACAAACAATCAAAAATATTGTGTGTAGCTGGGCACTTATAATGTCGTGTTGTAATGATGTCACGGAGACCATCATTGCTGTTGCTCCTTTGAAAAGGTTCCAAGAACTATGAGCTAATGTTTTGTTTTTAGTACGTCTGAGTGTTCCTACATGCAGGTGCCTAAGATGGCCAGAAGAGGGCTTTGGATTCCTTGAAGATGGAGTTACAGGCAGTTGTTGAGCTGCCTGATGTAGGTGCTGGGAACTGAACTCCAGTCCTTTGTAAGGACGGCAAGTACCCTTGATTGCTAAGTCCACTCTCCAGCCCCACAGGATTGGTTTTAATTTAGCCGTTGAAAATCCACCCTTAAATCATTTTGCTTAAAGGCAGTAGAGGCACTAAAACCACCAGGATTGAGAATAACAAGAGCCAAACTGCGTTGGTTCACAATCCTGATTGTCTCACAATTTGACTCGGTAACCTCAAGAAAATTACAGCTCTAGCCAGGCGTTGTGGCGCACGCCTTTTACCCCAGCATCTAGGAAGCAGAGGCAGGCAGATCGCTGTGAGTTTGTAGCCAGCCTGATCTACGTAGAGTTTCAGGACACCCAAGCTACAAAGGGAGACCCTTTCTCAAAAGAGATAAATAAATGAATGAAGCATTATAGCTCTGTAAATGTAAGGTTTAAGTGTGAATCCCTGGAAAGTTGCCCCACTGAGACCTGTACATGTTCAACACTCAGTAAGTATTGCTGTTGTTGTTAAAGACACCCTGCACTGCCGTCTCTGTCACTGAGTCACAGATTAGTTTAAACAGAGGGGAAGCCGAGTGGTGGTGGCGCACGCCTTTAATCCCAGCACTCGGGAAGCAGAGGCAGGCGGATCTCTGTGAGTTCGAGGCCAGCCTGGTCTACAAGAGCTAGTTCCAGGACAGGAACCAAAAAGCTACGGAGAAACCCTGTCTTGAAAAATCAAAAAAAAAAAAACTAAAAACAAAAAACAGAGGGGAAAATGACAGCCCAATTAAGCAGAGCAGAAGACACCAGTTTCCAGTGCAGGGATGGGGAAATCCGGCTCCAGCTGCAAATGTGTCTACCAAATATAGCATTCACCAAGAGCTCGACTAACGCTAAATCCACACATTCTCTCTCTCTGCAGCTCTGTGTTCACAACATGGTGCTGACTCACAGCCAACAAATACTCACCGAGTACTATGCTTGGCACTTGAAAGATAATGATAAAAATGCCACGCAAATTTCTTAACACTATGAGTGGAGATAATCCAGAATTAGCCATGATGTTTTCTTTACTTCCTTTTAGGGGGTTGTAGGGACGTTGAGAGGATGTGAAACTTTGGAGATATTCAAGCTTTTTCACGGGGCTTCCACTGGAAGTATCAGAGTTCTACACAGAGAGGCTCAGATCCATGCACTCAACCGAGGATAGGGCTTGGGTGTCTTACCTTGGAGAAAGCTGCCCAGGTGGTTTCTGTGCGTAACCCCGAAAAGAGGTGGGGAATAATCAGGTGTTATTGTCCTTTTAAGATAGGATCCCTGTATTCCAGGCTGAGTCAGACCCAAACTGGTTCTGTAGCCAAAGGTACCTTCTGAGTGTTGGTTGTACAAGTTTGCACCTCCATACCCGTTCTTGTTTGGTGTTTGTTCACGTGTTTCAGTCCATTGCTGGAGATCAAACCCGGGGCTCTATGTATCCTGGGTAAGAAATTCTGTCAGCTAAGCTGCTCTTATATCCCTGTTTGAGTCTTTGTTTTGTTTTTATTTTATTTTATTTTTTTATTTTTATTTTTTGGTTTCTCGAGACAGGGTTTCTCTGTGGTTTTTGGAGCCTGTCCTGGAACTAGCTCTTGTAGACCAGGCTGGTCTCAAACTCACAGAGATCCGCCTGCCTCTGCTTCCCAAGTGCTGGGATTAAAGGCATGCGCCACCAACGCCTGGCTTGTTTTTATTTTTTGAGATAGGATTTTACTCTGTAGCCCAGGCTGGCCTTAAAACTAATGGAGTGCCTGCTAGCCTCCAGCTTGAGGTTATTCTTTCTCAGCCTCCCTAGTGGCATGAACCACCACATCCAGTTTTCACTTATCTTTTAAAATGCCAGCTATATTTGGGCAACATAGTCATAATTGTAAACCTCATGTATGTATATATACCGTGTGCATGGCTGTGCCAGTCAGATCCCCTAAAACTGGAGTTATGGATGGTTGTGAGCTGCCATGCAGGTGCTGAGAATTGAACTCAGGTACTCTGATGTGGGATTCCCTTATGTGTGCTGTGAATATGCTTTATTACCATTGGTTAATAAAGAATCTGGTTTGGGCCTATGGCAACACAGAATAGGACAAGGCGGGAATTCAAAACAGAGATAGAGGAGAAAAGAAGGTGGAGTCAGAGAGGTGCCATGTAGCTGCCGAAGGAAACAGACGCCTGGGAACCTTATCCCACAAGCCTTGTGGTAAAATACAAAATAATAGAAATCGGTTAATTTAAGATGTAAGAGTTAGTTAATAAGAAGCCTGAGCTAATTGGCCAAGTAGTGTTGCATCTAATATAGTTTCTGTGTGATTATTTTGGGTCTGGGTGGTTTGGAAACAAACAAGCAGTCTCTGACTATAGTCCTCTGCAAGAACAAGTGCTCTTACCCATCGAGCCATCTCTCCAGCCCCTGGTTACTCTGAATTTAAGGCTAACTTGGGCTACATGAGAGCCTATCTTAAAAAATAAACAGAACCCAGTAAATTAAAACAACTGTGATCACATCATTTTTTGGCTTGAAAATATTTAATACAGGTTGGGCGTAGTGCTACACACCTAAATTCCCAGCCTCAGGAGCCCCAGAAGAGAGGATCGTGAGTTTGAAGTCAACCTGGGTGACATAGAAGACTGTCTCAAACAGAAATAAACCATTCGGGGCTTATTATATGAACTTGGAATTTCTGATGTAGTGAGAGACCCTGGCCTTCACCTACCTTTTCTGTTACCCCCTTTTAAGTGCTTTTGAATCTAATCAAATATATTGAACCCAATGTGCCATGTGACCTTTCCTGCCTAGAGTGCCTTTCTGATTTTCCTGCTCCTGGGGGGCTCTTTGTGCTATCACTTCACCTTGATGCTTCAGGCAGGAGCATGCTGCCATCTTCCTCTGCCACTCCCCAGTGTCTGTGTCTGCTCTTCTTGACATAGCCATTGCACGTATGTCACCATAAATGTCTAGTTAACTGTTCCGATAAGGAATCTTATTTTTTTATGAATATGTACTCAGGAAATGTGCCTCTTATCCTTTAATTAAGAAAAAAAAAGAGCCGGGCGGTGGTGGCGCACGCCTTTAATCCCAGCACTTGGGAGGCAGAGGCAAGCGGATCTCTGTGAGTTTGAGACCAGCCTGGTCTACAAGAGCTAGTTCCAGGACAGGCTCCAAAAAAAAGAAAAAAAAAGCTGGGGACTGGAGAGATGGCTCAGAGTTAAGAGCACTGACTGCTCTTCCAGAGGTACTGAGTTCAATTCCCAGCAACCACATGGTGGCTCACAACCACCTATAATGAGATCTGGTGCCCTCTTCTGGCCTACAGGCAGGATACTGTATAAATAAATAAATCTTTAAAAAATAAATAAAAAGGCGGAGGCTGGAGATTACTGGCTGATCTTCCGGAGGTCCTGAGTTCAATTCCCAGCAACCACATGGTGCCTCACAACCATCTGTAATGAGATCTGGTGCCCACTTCTGGCCTGCAGGCATACAAGGAGGCTGAACACTGTTTACGCAATAAATAAATAAATCTTAAAAAAAAGAAGAAGAAGAAATAAAAAGGCAGCCCCCAACACTAAGGCAGAGGCAGCAGGTCTCTGAGTTTCTGTGAGTTAAGGCTAGCCTGATCTACAGAGCAAGTTCTAGGACAACCTGCCTACATAGTGAGATCCTGTCTCAAAGCAAACAAACAAATGACAGCAAGGAACTGGAGAGATGCTCAGTGCAGTGGTTAAGAGCACCAGTTCCTCTTCTAGGGGACCTGGGTTTGGTGCCAAGCACCCACATGACGCCTCACAACCATCCATAACTCTAGTTTAAAAGGATCCAACACCCTCTTCTGACCTCATCAGGTGCCAGGGCCATGTGTGGTGCACAGACAGTTATTCACACACACACACAAAATAAAACAAATAGTGGGATGGTGGTGATACAGGCCTTTAATCCCAGCAAGAGACAGGTGGATCTATGAGTTCAAGGTCAGCCTGGTCTACAGGGTGAGTTCCAGAATAGCCAAGGCTGGAGAAACCCTGCCTTGAAAAACCAAAAAAAGAAAAAGGAAAGAAAGAGAAATAGACAAGCACTGGGCACTGTGACCCACAACTGTAATAGATGTAGTTCAGTGATAGAGCACTTGCCTATTATACCCAGGGCCCTGGGTTCCACCCAAATTCCTAGCAAAATGGAGCCTGGGTCAGGATGATTGCAAGGCCTGTGCTTCATAGCAAGATTGTCTCCAAACAAACAAAAGTCAAAAAGACTCGGGCTGGGAAATGACAGTGAGTAAGAATACTTGCTGCACAAATCTGATACCTGAGTTTGAACTCTCAGAACCTACATAAAAAGCTGTGCTGGTGAGGACACATGCTCCTGTAACCCCAGTACTATAGGGTGCGAGCAGGAGGATCCACCTCTGGGGCTACTGTCTGTCAGCCTAACTCTAAGTCCAGTAAGGGACCCTGTCTCAAGGGAATAAGGACAGCATGGTAGAGCAGGACATGTGTGCACACTTGTACACATGTATATACATCTACCTCTGTATTCTTCCTCCCCCTCCCCCACAGAGAGAGAAAGAGGGAGAGGGAGACACTCCAAACATTTTTAAAACTTCTTTAATACTAGCAAATTATATTCATCTTCTACCTATGTCATTGATCTGCTTCTATCTGTTCATGGGGGGTTATCTTATTGGCAAACAGGAAACTATTATTTTTTATGGTGTGTGTATATCTGTTTTGCCTCTGTGTATGTCTGTACACCACATGCATGCCTGGAGCCTCCAGAGGCCAGAAGAGGGGGTCAGATCCTCGAACTGGAGTTACAGGCAGTTGTGACCCACCTGGTGGGTGCTGGGATTGATCCAAGGTCCTCTGGAAGAGCAGCCAGGGCTCTGAACCACTGAGTCATTTCTCCAGCCCCCAATAGGTATTTTCTAAGAATTCTTTGGTACTTTTGGCTTCTTCAATGGCCTGCAGCTCTGACAGTGACCCCATTCTAAGGACCATCCTGAGCCTTGAAAGTGCCGATTTCATTGGTCGGTAAAGCCACATGGTCTCTTTAGTACATGGTAGATGTCTAGAAAGGATGTGGTCTTGCGGGCAGGGTATGAGAATTTCTAGAATGTGATGTAATCGTGAGTATCTGGCTTTGCACGTTAGAAAAGAGGTTTCTCTGTGTATGAAAAGTTAATAAGTAGTTGGCTGCCAGGAGATATGAAGACTTTTCTGGCATCAGACCAAACAAGACATGACATTTTATCACATGTACTCATGTTCGAGAAATTAATTTTTTTCTACTATATTTATTTCCTCTGAGAATGTCAACAGGAAAATGGATACAGTGGTGTCTTTAATATTGAAGTAAAGCAGATAACTACATTGGTTCTGAAAGCAACATGAAATGTCATCATTTTGGAAGTGGGTCACTAGTAATAATCCACCGAGAAGCAAAGCCTGCTCTGTCCCTGACCGGCACGTGTCTGGTGCCCCTAGAGTGTGAACAGCTGCTCCTCTGACTTGGTTGCTCCATAGGAATTAGCTCCTTGTTTCACAGAGGACAATTGATTTAAAGGACCCAGAGGCCAGAGTATAAATTTAGGACTAAAAGTAAGCTAATCTATCCATTCTCTCCCATCGTTAGTCAGCCTAAAGCAATTGATTAATTGATTATAACTCAGTGCAGCCATTAGCATTAACAGGCTTGAAGGTTTAGATGTTCGTCTGGAGACAGGAAAGCAGACAAATAGCTTAGAATTGAAGTCTAGCCTGGGAAGGCACGTTCTCAGGCCAAGTCCAAGCCAAGCACTGTGACTCGGGCCTTTAATCACAGCACTTGGAAGGGTGAAGCAGGAGGCTAACCTGGACTATCTCCTGAGATCCTGCCTACACAAACAAACAAACAAAAAATGCCCCAAATCTACTTCTTGCATCCACTTTTCCATTTTGAATTTCCCCCATTAAATGGGAAATTATTTTTTAAAGGTTCCTTACTCAGAAATGGAATTAGTTTAAGGAAGGTGTAGAGGTGCATGGGTAGGTGGAGAGAGAAATCTCCCTATTCCTCTGAGCCCTCTGGCTCTCCCTGAGCTAACTCCCCAGAAACTTTGCATGAATGTACTGTGCGCAACCTGCAATGCAGTAAAGTAGCAGCGCGGTCGCAGTCACCAGGGCCGTGTTAATGTAGCTTCTTCAAACCATTGTGTGCAAGCTACTCTCTCAGAGACAGGGAGGACCCAGCAACTAAATGAATATTTCTTCCTGGAGCTTGAATAACTTTATCAGTGGCTATACCACTGAAGACAGTGACACCCCTCTTCCCAACAGCCACTAACTGCCGCAGTGGTATCTTAAAAAGGAATGGAACCTCACAAACCTGAGCCCCTCTCCCATGCACGAGAAAATGCTGACAGGTCTACTTCTGTGCAAGTCTTGTTCAGGAGACTGCAGCTGCAATGAGCTTGTGAGTGAACCAGCCCTTTCATGCACTTTTCCCCGTCCACTGGCTCGCAGATTCATCTGCTCTCTCTTTTGCGATGTTCCTGGAGCCTGGGGTGGAGTGCTACAGATGCCAGTTCAGGAGCCAGCTCTCAGCAGTTACCCACTCTCAGTACTTTGAGGATGGAGTTTTTCCATTAGTTACTGGCCATTGCCAAAAGAAGCTTCTCTGACAAAGCTGAGGGAAGCTTTGCTCTTTAGGTGTAGGTGTATTTAGAAGGCAGCTCACAGTATGTCCATTTAGCAAAGCAACAGTAATAGGTGCTCCACATGACCTATGATCTCTTGACCAGGACATAATAGCAGGCATGAGGAGAATATTACTTTTTATTTAGTATTTAAGAATCAGACACTTTGGAGTCTGGTGTGGTGGCACACATCTCTCACCCCAGCAGTTGGGAGGTAGGGGCAGGTGATCGGGACGAGTTCAGAGTCACCCTAGGCAGTCTAGCAAGTTTGATGCCAGCCTGGGCTACATGACATCCTGTCTCAAAAAAAAAATATATATATATATATATATATTTTGATAACACACTTGTGAATTGAATGTAGCCAAACAATGAGCTGTAACTTACTGAATCTCAGAGAAAGTAGCATGTGGGCACTGTGACCTGTGTTTAATCCAGACATGAATACTAGAAGGAGTGGCTCAATGGGTAAAAGACCCTATGCCCACACCCATACTCCACACATATGTAATTTTTTTTTAAAGACAGAGAAAAAAACAGATTAAAATTAATTAAGAGTAAGTGGCATGGACTGACTTGGTGGCATATGCCAGCCACTCAGAATGCCAGGGTAGAAGGATTTCTATTTTGAGGCCAGCCTGAGCTCCATGAGACTCTATCTCTTAAAAACAAACAAAAAAACTAAAAACAAGTCAGAATGGGATGACAGCTGATACGGCACTTGCCTACAATATTCAAGGCACGGGATTCAATTCCCAGGGTACCACCCCCGCCAAAAGAATGAGCATAATAAGCAAATGAAAGGATTGTTATTCTCTTGTATGAAAACTGTGAGGCTGGAGCAAGCAGTTCCGCTCTGAATAGGCCTTTTCCCTTTTGTATGTGTTGGGAGGTGAGATAGTCGGCTCGCTGTGGCCCAGGCTGGCCTGAAATCCCAGGATATGCCAATACACCCTTCTCCAAAGCAATGTCTTCATAATCTGTTGCCTCCCTGGTTTGCTATAGCTCCGGCACCGTGACCTTTGAGTGAGAGCCCATCTTGTTGATTTATGTAAGCCTTAAGAATCTGAGCCCACAGCCGTGGCCCTGCGTGTGTTAAGGACCATCCTCCAGGCCTGGTAACTACTAATGCAATGTAAATATCTTTTCTTTCAGTCCTCCTCGTCCTCTGACGAATATGAACGACGCCGTGGTTAGCCACATGTCCTCTGGAGTGCCCACTCCCACCAAGAGGTAGGTATGTCTTGTACCTTGTAACTGGAGACAGACTTCTGTCCCTGATGCCACTGCCCTCTCAGAAACAAGGCTTGGGCAAAGTGTCCCACTGAGCAGGAAGGCTGGCGTTCTTAACCCCACTTACAGTCAGTCTCTTAATATCATTTTCTGTTCTTATCCTCCCCTCCTCTTCTGACTCAGTATAGCTGTTGACGTTCAGCTCTGACAGGTGCACCGTGGAAATGCCCTGTGACAAGCAGCAAGCAGTGTATTGGCGCGTTAGGCATGTTTGAGATCTTTACTAACATTAAGCACAATTTACTAGTCATAGGTTTCAACAATTTTATATTTGATTTTGTAAATATCAAAGATCATTTCTGCATCTGATTACAGTCTATAAATTAAATTAATCTCTTATAAAATAGTCTAAATCATTCTGTGCATGGTTCATAAGCATTTAAGTTGAAAAGCCCAAGTCCTTCAATCTTAGTTATATAAAGAATTTGCTTTAGGGTCCTTCAAGGAAAAAAACTCTATAAACTCTTTTCTCCTTTTTATTTAATTTTCTCTTGCTCAGAATTCTCATGGGCAGACTTAAAAGAACTGTATTGGATGGCACACTTTCTATTTGATTTAAGCTGTCCCATGACCAGAGCGAATACAGAAACTCCCTCGCGGGCACAGCCATTAAAGAATTCTTTCAACAGTCATCACTTGAAAAGGAGACAAAAAACACACAGACAGACATCCCAATTCACCCAGCATGAGATCCCATCCTCCCTGAAAAAAACCAGAACCACTTTGTGCCATATGTGTTAAGCACTTTGGATTAATGCAGCTATAGAAATGCGATCTTCCTGATAAAATTTGATTCAGTCATAATCCCGAAGGCAGTAGTGGTCGTTCCTATTGGCTAAAACTCCCAGAGCAGCGTTTCTCAAACCTGCAGAAGAGAAGAATCCCCTGGGGCACTTGTTAAAAATACACATTTCTGGGGCCATGTCAGACTCGATGAATCAGAGTCTCCGAGAATAGGACCGGGAGAGGCTTTCTGTTTAGCAAGTTGTTCAGGTGATTTTTGTCATCAAACCAATTTGGGGAGTAGCCTTAGCAGGAAGCCGAGGAGCTAGCAGCAGGGCTACCCTAGAAACAGGACTCAAAGGCGAGGAAATCAGTGACCTGGTGAGACAGCTCTGCTGTGTGGAGACTCAGGACCTGGATGGACCAGGTAAGAGCACTGCCCACTGCCTCCTCAGGGCACTTCCGGGAGAGAGACAGCCTTGCGGTGTAAGCAATGTAGAAGGTGGTGTGCGGCGCTGTTTTAAGTCATTCTTCCTGCGTTTGGATCCAGCTCTCACCTGACATGTTTCAATTCTTTAATCTGTGGGGTCAGTGATGACATTTGCCTTGTGGGGGGTTATGTGAAGATTTAATACACTGCTTTTATTATTTTAGAGGTAATTGGGGTAAGAGGCCCAGTGAGAAAGACAGAGAATAGGTTACAAATGATGGCCTCAAGGACCAAGAGTTGCCTGTCCTCGGCTTATATAACATTTAAACCCTTCCCTCTCCATTGAGGATGTTCTCACTTTAAAATTAGAAGACAGGGCAGGTTGGTAGAAGAATTCAGCTTGGAAATTTAGGTTAACTTTAGTAGCATCGCCTGTTAATCAAGGGTTTGCTTCATCTGAATTCTTCTCCTAGTTTACTAGTTTTGTATCCTCCACCATCATGGTACATGAGAGCTCCAAGTGTTAGGGAGTGCCAGGATAAATGCAAGAAGTGCGGTGACCCATGCTGAGTGCGCCTGCAAGAGGTCATCAGAAAGAAAGTGTCTTTCTGACAGATTTCCAGGCTTCAGGAAGATTGACAGAAGGGCCACATTAACCATGGCCACTGTCACAAACAGGCTTAGGCTTGCTATATTACCCCCAAGTCCCGGTTAGCAGTGTCAGGCCTAAAATTATGTCTTCCATTCTCCTGGTTCAGGCGGGAGAATATATTCCAGATTAAGACTTATAAAGTCAGCATTTCAGCTGGCACCTTGGTCTGTGTGAAATTAGTCCTAGAGCAGATATCACAGTGTATCCATGGCAACCAATGGGCTGTGCAGCTTGGAGAAGCACAGCGCAAGAGAAGCCACTTGGGCACAGGATGCCCTACCCTGACATTGTACTGTTAGGATCCTGGGGGTTTTTACATACGTCCAACAGAACATGGTGAGATGTCCCCTGGATAACAATAGTTCATACATGTGACATTTTGTGTCTCCGGTAACCAAGGAGTCTAAACGGCAGGTAGCATTTCACTTCCTCAAGACTCAGCTCTTTTTGTTCCTGCTCTGGAGTGGTGTAGTCAGTCCTGTGTCTTCCCCAACATGGAGTCTGGTGTGACCAGGGCAGGGATTCCCAGAAGGAGAGTGTAGCTCTCCAGAGATGAGCAGTTTTCTTGTGGAACTCAGCACAAAGATCAGACCAGATCAGACAAGTAATGTGTACTGCAAATAAAAATAAATTAAATAGGAAATCATTGGGGCTGGAGAGATGGCTCAGCAGTTAAGAGCAGTGACTGCTTTTACAGAGGTCCTGAGTTCAATTCCCAAAAACTACATGGTGGTTTACAGACCTCTTTAATGAGATCTGAAGTCCTCTTCTGTAGTGCAGACAGAACACTTGTACATAAAAGTAAGTAAATAAATATTTAAAAAATAGAACATTTTAAGCAATTTGGTTTCTTTTCTTTAATCAATTTACTTTTTTTTTTTTTTTTTTTTTGGTTTTTCGAGACAGGGTTTCTCTGTGGTTTTGGAGCCTGTCCTGGAACTAGCTCTTGTAGACCAGGCTGGTCTCGAACTCACAGAGATCCGCCTGCCTCTGCCTCCCGAGTGCTGGGATTAAAGGCGTGCGCCACCACCGCCCGGCTAATCAGTTTACTTTTTTGAGATAAAGTTTCATGTATTTTAGGCTGGCCTTGATCTACCTTTTGAGTGCCTCCACTTCCACATCTGTTGTGTGGTCCTGGAGACCAAAACCAGGGCCTCAAACATCCTGGCAGGCACTCTTTCCAACAGAGCTGTAGCTTCATCTTCTGCCTTTTCTAGTAGACATTCATATGTGAATGGTTTTGGCTAGAGTTGTTGAAAATAATGCTATATTAGCCAAAAATAAAAGATGCAGATGACTTTCTAAATGGAAAAAAAAAATGCTGGCTGTCTTGTGAGGGACTCAAATTTTATTCCTGGAAGTTTCTACTCAAGGTGTTTGCTCTTTGTAATATCCTCAAATCAGGGAGCTGAAGAGATGGCTTAGTGGTTAAGCATGCTTATTGCGAAATCCTGAGGACCAGAGCTTGGATCTCAGCACAGATCAGGTGGCCTGTGCACACCTGTGATTGAACACTGAGGGGTGGAGACAGAAGGCTCGCTGGAGCTTGCTGTCTTCTAGCCTAGCTCAGAAACCCAGGCTCCAGGTTAAGGGAAGAGAGGGATGGAGGAGAACTCCTGGTGCAGCCTCCCAGCCTGTGCTCAAGCCAACACGTGCACACATACTTGCTCTTTTTATTTGTTTGTTTTTTTGACACAGGGTTCCTCTGTGTGGCCCTGACTGTCCTGGAACTGCTCAGTAGACCACCAGGCTGGCCTTGAGCCCACAGACATCCACCTGCCTCTTCCTCCCGAGTGCTGGGATTAAAGGCATGCACAACCACCGCCACCCAGCAAGCTCTTATATACACACAAGACACATGTATACTTACATGCACACAGGCACACAATAAATAAACTTTAAAAAAACTCTATGGGTATTTCTATAGCTAAAAAGAAATTTTATCTTTTTGTCTTCAACTAAATAGTTTGTTTCAACTTATTTTCTTTGTATTCATTAGAATGACACATTTTAAAACAGTTGGAAAGACTTTGAAAACTTGAAAAAAGAACAAGAAGTTTGATCTCCCCTTCACTGTCTACTCTCCTCCCTTTTGTGCCCCATCCTTCCTTTTCTTCAAGGCTCAGAATGCAGATTGAGCTTTGTACAGCTCTTGCCCTGATACCCAGATAGATATGGAAAACAAAGTTATTATTTTATTTCAAATGTCTTTTAAAAGTTTCAGCATTAATTATTTGTGAATGTTTCTCTGTTTATAGTTCTGTGGAAATTTCATTTAACTATACAGTAACAAAAACTGCCAATATGAAACTTTTTGTTTTGTACATGTGGTTAATGTATGAGTTACAGTTTTTATATTTCTTATAGTTCTTATATTTCCAGGGTCTTATTGTTTATTGTTTTTTGTTTTATTTTTGAAACAGGTCTCACACTGTAGCCTAAGTTAGCCTCACACCTAAACATCTGTCTCTGCCTCCCAGTTGCTGGGAATACAAGCATTACACCACAACACTGAGCAAATCTCAGGCATTCAAACCTAACTTTACTAGGTACAGACCCACAAAGCATGGGCACAGGTAGAGAGGGAGGGCTGCTCTGTACATTGATCACTGGCAGAGGGCACTACCTATTATTTACCTCCTTATCTCATAGGCTGCCAACACTTTCCTATTGTTAGCAGATAGATAGACATACATATCCCCATTGGAACAGATACTCCCAATATCGCTGGGAGTTCCAGTGCACACGGCAGCCAGGGCCCTCCAGGGACTATGCTTTTCTACCCTGTGATCTAAAAGTCCAAAAGGGATCCCTGAGGCCTAGATTGTGTTACTGCCTGCCCTGGACATGTGTGATAGGCCGTGCATCATCAAAACATGCACAGGAGAATCTCTTTCTCTCTCTCTCTCTGTCATATAAGGCCATGTTGTCAAGGAAGGACAAGGTCCTGGGACAGGAAACAATGAAGGTTGCTACCTAGCACATAGCTATGTTCATATGTGAATACAATGCACACGCCCACACACACCTTCTCAGACATGCTTCTGCTTTCCTTCCATATGGTAGCTCTCTGTGCGACCATAGGTGCTATCAAGCCTTTCTTTCCTGGGCCCTTTCTGCCTCCTGTGAAAGTACCAGGTTGAGGAAATCCAGGTTGAAGCCATTGGTCCACGTCAAGTCTTAGTGTCTTTTGTTACTTTTCAATCCTTTGAGCCATGTACCAAATAGTGCACTCCTTTTTCCCTAAATGATGCGGTTAAATACTCGCACAGAGATTAAGGTCTGCAAATAGACTGAGCACGCTTCTACATGCCCGGGCCCTCCTCCTACACATGCCTGTTATCCTAGCACTCAAGAGGCAAAGGCAGGAGAATTGGAAGTTCAAGGCCAGTTTCAAACAAAATAAAACAACAACAAAAAAACCAAAGATCTGCAAATATGATGGCTGCAGATTAGAAACGGAAGCTGACAGATAATGTGGTATATTAAGTCACACCTTCTTGTAGTTCTTTCTGAAACACCCCCAAAAACTACAGAGCCAGATATGGTGAAGCAAGTCTTCCAACCTAGTGCTCGCAAGGCAGAGGCAGGCAGATCTCTCCATAGAGAATTCCAGGCCAGCCAGAGCTATGCATTAGAGAGTTCCTGTCTCAAAACAGATATATCAGAACTTCAAAGAGAAGAAATCTATAAGAAGAAGCAATAGCAATCAGATTTTAGAAGAAGCCAAGCAAATGAATGAGTGGTTTTGAGTGAGCAGACTAGAGACAATGAGAACAGGACCAGAGGTGCAGCTCAGTGGTAGCGCATTTGACCAGCCTGTATGGGGCCCTGGATTTGACCTCCAGTCTGGGGCAATAGGGAGATTCTTGAAGAATGTCAATACACCTACCATTTGCTAGGAATCCTGGGTAAGGGCAAGGTATCGCTTAGATTTTCTTACTTCAGCATATACTTTACGGGAGAGAAAAGTTTTTCAATACCAGAAAGCACCACAGTGTGAAATCTTTTCCAGACTGTGGAAAGTTTAAAGGGGGCTGCACTGTGGGAGTGCCAAGATGGCTTTCTGATTGGGGAGAGCTTACTGAGTCATCCACAGAGTCCAGTAGAACAGTGAAAACCACAGTCTGCTGGCGTTTTTGATGGAGAACAACAGAGATGTGGGAGAAACTGAGAACGGAGGCAAAATGAGATTGGCTAACCGAGAAAGTAGCCACATATGTGACCTCGGCCCACTGAGTGGCTTCCTATCTATAAAAAGAGGAAATCGAGTCTGATTAAAAAGCAAAAACTGGTGAAGAGTTCAGGAAACAACTGGCTGGTTGCGTTCTTCATGAGAAGCCCTCCAAGTCAACACAGGAATTATGTTTTTTTTTCTCCAGTCTTCTTTTGAAAGATGGAAAAGCATAGTAATTAAAAATTAACACATTATCGGAAGAAACGGCAGGGCCCTCAGTGTTGGCAGGCACCCAAAGCCGTCCTGGGCCTGGGCAGTCTGCCAGTTTTCAGCCTCTTCTGGGTTGGGATTAGATTCCATTTCCATTTAAGATTTAAGGTGGACTTTTTACCATTTCTAACTCAGACTGGTACAAACAGAAAACTTTGGTGTTTCCTGGCAGACAGATGCAAACATAGCATTGAAAACTTAGTAACAGATCCTTTCCTCCTCTTGTTGGACTGAGGGTAACATCACATCTGAACAGGTCATGGCAGCACAGTGGGAAAGGAACTGGGGTGGGATGCTGCTCATTGTTAAATTCAAGCCAAAAAGCTCTGGGATGGTGGGTGTGGATGATGGGCTCTGGAGATTTTGTGTATTGGGCGGCCAAGGAAGAGGAAAGATAACGTTCTGGGTTCCTTCCTGCCTTTCATTAAGGTGACTGTGGTCAAACACAGCAGGGGAACTTGGGCAAGAGGCCAGTGAGTTTCTGTTGAGTTAGAGCTGCCTGTGTTTTTAATGCCTAATTCTCCCATTACCAGCAAAGGATATGCAAATGCTTAGAGCTAGCAAACCCCCAGAAGCTACACACACAGTTTCCTCCTGCCCCGACACTCTCTCTGCCTTTCTCTAACATACATGTGATCTCTCCCTCCCTCCCCACCCCACTGTGATTTCTTTTTCATTCATTGGTTGGTTTCATTTTTTTGAGATAATCTCATGGGGCCCAAGCTGGCCTCAAACTACATATCTGGGAATGATATTGAACTCCTGCTTCCTCCACCCAAGCACTGAGAATACAGTTATGCATCTTCATGCCCAGTTTATGGGGGGCTAGGGTATGAAGCCAGCCAGGGCTTCCCAGATATTACATGAGTGCTCTACAAACTGATTACACCCCACCCCACCCCACCCACCCACACATTTTACACAGTTTTATATGACCTGTAGGCTTTGTGCTCACTTTTTCCTTGTCTCCTCCTAAGGAGCAGCCTCGGGGTTGCTGCTCTTAGGCAGGCGTCTGTGCTATTCCTCGGCTTTGCACACCAAAGGAGGATCCTATGGCAGTGCTGAGCCCCTCTTTTCCCACTCATGCTCACAGTGCTTACCCAGAGATGTTTGGGGGGGGGGGGACAGTGTTTCTGAGACAGGGTTCTCTGTGTAGCCCTAGCTGTCCTGGAACTTGCTTTGTAGATCAGGCTGACTTCGAACTCACGGAGATCCACCTGCCTCTGCCTATTGAGTATTAGGATTATTTTCAATAGCAAAATATCAAAACATCCCAGCTTGCTTTAGCTCTATTAGTAGTGAAGCTTATTCAGAGTGAGTCAGGGCCGTGGCCCCATTAATCTTTTCATGAGACTTGTTTCCCCATCTTGGCCTCAACTTAGTCATTTCTTTGCAATCAGGGGGATTTATTTATTTATTTATTTATTTATTTATTTATGGGAAACTTGAGTCTGATGGTGTTACTATTGTAAAAAAAGAAAAAGAAAAAGCCTTGCAGTTGCAAGTTTTCTCCAGTTTATTATAGTACCATCTCCATGCTAGCCACCAGACAGCTTCCTGCAGCTTCCACATACACACACGCACACTGCAGGTATGTGTACCCACCCACATGCACACACGCACAGCGCAGGTATGTGTACCCACTCACACACGTGTACACATGCACACACATGCACACGGCAGCTATGTGTACTCACTCACATACATGTACACATGCACAGACGCGCACCTCAGGTATGTGTATCCACACACATGCACATGTACCTTATATACTCCCTTTGCACAAAATAAAAATGAATATGAAAGAAAGAGAAAAGATAATCCAGGCGAGGACATCAGCTCTCCCACACTGGTGCAGTGACAGGAAAAAAGAAGCTTGATTTGCCCACAGGACTACCTAAAGTGTCATAGACGACAGGGACATTTTTTGCCTTATAGAGCTTGGAGTCTCAGCATCTGGAAACGACTGCTGGCTGCACGCTGATGAATGTGCTTATTATACATTTTGCCATAGAGGGATGTCCCTTGTCCAGGGTTGATCTACAGCTACTGCCTTCTACCGGAACTCTATACTACTGCTTTTAGTGTGTGTCCCTATCCTGTCCCCATTTCCAGAGGGCTTTTCTGTTGAAGTCATTGGGTATTCTGAATATTTGGTATGGGTTTTTCTGTTTCCTTTTTTAAAATTTTTCGTAAGTGTTTTGCCAACATGTATGTAAACCACACATGTGCCTAATGCCTGCAGAGGAGACGATTGTGTCAAGCGTACCGGAACTAGGGTTACAGAAATGCTGTAAGCCCCTATGTGAGTGCGAGGAACTGGACGCGGGTCCTCTGCAAAAGCAGCAGATGTTCTTAACTGCAGAGTCATCCCCCCCAGCCCCTGGGTGTTTGTGTTTTAATTAGACGCTCCCTGGATGGCTTCCAGCCCCTTTGACAGGGGCCAGGTTTCTCCTGCTGTAACAAAATGCTAACATTTCTCTGAATCTGAGTGCAAGAAGGAGCCAGAGAATTGTCTTCTGATTTGCTGTTGGAATCAGCTGATTTCACTGGCTGAGCTTGTTAGATTGCACTGCTAATAGAGCTGCATGGCGCGCCTTCTTTTCCGTGCCTTGTTCCGCCTGACCAGACAGTCTTTTCCCTTCCTAGACTTGTAAACAATAACAGGATTTCAGAGGCATTGCTTTTTTCCTTACATGCTAGATATAACTATATCTAGTATATAGTATAACTAAAGTTTGGTCTCTTTCTCCCTTCCTGCCCCAGGCTCTAAGTCCCTGTGGTTCTCCTGTCCCTGGTGTTCCAGGGTTTTTTTGGGTCTCTGCTTTGCGCATCCTGCTGCTCCCGTTAGTGAAACCATGTCTTAATTCCCAACCACATCATTTTCCTGAGTTCTATTCAGAAATATCTCAAACTCCCTATGTGTGTACCCGAGCTAACCTTCCCTCTCAAACCTGTTCCTCCTCAGCACCTAGTCTCAGTGAATAGAAGCTCCACTAAGCTACTTTCTGCTCTACTCCAGGAAGCCGTCAGAGTGATGCGGTTGGGAATTAAGATGTAGAATCACTAACGGGAGCAGCAGGATGTGCAAAAGAGACCCGAAGAACCTCAGAACACCAGGGACAGGAGAACCACAGGGACTTAGAGCCTGGGGAAGGGAGGGAGGAAGACACCACATCACTATTTTAACCTTTAGTGAGTTAAAATTTAAATATAATTTAGTTTACCAACTAAGTGTACATATCAGTGGCTGCTTTGCTTTTCATTTCACTCATTTATTTATTTATTTAAAGCTGGGCATAGTGGCAAAGGCCTTTAATTCCAGCACTTAGGAGACAGAAACAGGCAGGTCTCTGGGAGTTTGAGGCCAACCTGGTCTACAGAGTGAATTCCAGGACAATGAGAGCTACTTAATAAGAACCAAACAAAAATTTTATTTGATACACACGTTTAAAATCTGTATTATGTTTTTAGCCGGGTGTGGAGGCACACACCTTTAACCCCAGCACTCAGGGGGCAGAGGCAGGTAGATCTCCATGAGTTTGAGGCCAGCCTGATCTATAGGTAGTGTTCAGCCAAGAGTATATAAAGAGAGTTTGTATCAAATCCTACCCCCTAAAACAATAACCTGTGTTATGTTTTTATGTACTGGGGAAAGAGAGGCATGTGCAGGTCTAAGGACAGCTTGTGGGAGTTGGTTTTCTCCTACTGTCGTGTGGGTCCTGGGGATCAAATTCTAGTATCAGGCTTGGCAGCAAGCACCTTTACCTGCTGAGCCATCTAACTGGGTTGCATTTGACTTCTGACTTAGCTTGTTATTATTGCTGTATTTCTTCAATATTGGCTCTCTTACTGTTATTTTGACTTCTGGTTCAACCACAAAGGCCAGTTAGTTCATGTGCCTCTTTGTCCTTTTCTTGCGCAGTGGCCTTCATTCATCTTGTAAGGCGTTGTCTAGTATGTGTTACCACATTCCTGTCAAACTTGGACCAAATTGAAAAGCACCTGAGACCTGTGTGGCCATATTTACAACCACAAGCCTGGCAGGAACAATACAGACAGTATGTTGTATCCTGGGCTGACCCTGTTAGGTTTGGAGCCCCTTGCAGTTGGCCCATGGCTGGAGAGGATTCCCTGGACATAGAGCATGCTCATCCCGAAGCTTCTCTTCCCTGGATTGTGTCACCATGGAAGAGTGTGACTGCTGTCCTTAGTCTCTCACCCACATCACAGTGTCCTAGGGACTGGGGACTCTGGAACATACTCAGAGTGAAAGTAGGTTTAAACATACTAGTCAAGCCAGTCAGTGTGGCTCTAGGCTTCTTTGGTTGCTAATATTGACCCAAATTTGAAACAAAGACTCCCGAGCCCTGCAGAGGTGTTAGCATAATGAGTGAGATGTGGCCTGGCCTCAGACTGCTTTTCAGCCGCCAAATAAACTGCAAGCTGCACCCTGCAGGTAGCATCCTGGTTTTGTAAGTAAACCTTTGTTGCCACACAGCCATGTCTGTTTGACTACATGTTGTCTGTGACTGCTTCCTCCTAGGCGGCAACCAAACAGTTCTAGCAAAAATCCCCTGGCCTCCAAAGCCTACGATACTCACTCTCTGGCCTTTTGAGACAAACAGGCTCTTTAACTTCATGAATTTGGAACAAGGATGCTGAAACGATAAAGTGTATTTCTAAAGACAAACTGCTCTTATTAGACTGTGAAGTATCATAGCCCAGAAACAGCTCTTTGGAAATCAGTCTGTCGTAGTTCATTATTGAATTCAGCACAGGAGATAATGACCTCCAATTACAGCAGGTTTCAGAGGCCTTCACATCTGTTTTGTTAATAGTATCTTCTGATTATTGCAAGGGGGAAAAATCAAAGGTACAAAATTTGACCCCTGTGAAATTATTTAGAATCTCGAATATGGAGATGACTCTTATTACTTCTCTTCATCACGCCCATGGGCCTGGTAATGGGACAGGGGTATGGCTGAGTGTTTGAGAGCCTTCAAACTGAGAGTACAATAGACATTTTCAGCAGAGCAGCTGGTCCTTAGTAATTGGGAGGACGGCTTCCACTCAGGCAGACAGTATTAGAGAATAATGGTCCACCAGAGCATTAGAGGTCACTTGATGCTTTTAGCCTTCTTTGGAGGTCAGTCCCCCGAATGTCTAGCACTTTGAATAGAAACCAAAGAGTTGCAAGACTGACCTCATTGTGTTAAAGTTTGCCATAATGTCGCCATCTAACCCAAAAATCTAAAACTCTCCATCCATTTCACAATCCACTTTCTGCACGGCATTATCATTACCATTTGCTTATACTGCAAAATTATTACTCGTGGCTGCTGAGATGGCTCAGTGAGTCAGGTGCTTGCGGCCAAGCCTGAGGACTTGAGTCCATCCTCAGAACCACATGGTGAGAGGAGAGAACCAATGTCACTAAGCTGACCCGTGACCTCCACACTCGCCATGGCCCCCTTGTGCCTATACATGTATGTGCATGCACAAAATGAGCGATTCTTTAAAAATGATTACTCTCCACCTCCTCCACTGGAACAGAAGCTGATTCAGTTGCTGTCAGTGATTAATTAGTCTGAAGAAGTAATTATGCCTGCCTGAGTATGTTTGGCACATGCTTGTGATCCCAGCATTTGGGACGTGAAGGCAGAATGATCATGAGTTCAACACCAGCATGGTAGCACACTCCTTTAATCCCAGCACTTGGGAGGCAGAGGCAAGCTGATCTCTGAGTTCAAGGCCAGCCTGGTCTATATAGGGGGTTCTAGGACAGCCACACTTACACAGAGAAATAAACCCTCTCAGGGGAAAAACAGAGTTCAACACCAGCTTCAGCCACATACCAAGTTTGAGACCAAAATGAGGTCTATGAGACCATGTCTCAAGACGTGGAGCCATTTAGATGGCTCAACACGTAAAGGTTCAGGCCACCAAACCACACAGTGGAAAGAGAGAACCAAGTCATGACGGCTGTCCTCTGATGTCACACACATGCCAGGGTGCATGTGTGCCCACTCCCCCACACACATGTACACGTACATAGAATGAGCCACTTTTCTGTTGCTGTGATAGCACTGTGGCCCAGGTGATTGATCATGGAAGAGGTTTGGGCTTATCTTTTCAGAGGGTTAGGAATCCTCCATGGCCAGGAGGCAATAGCAGCCAGCAGCAGACATGGCAGCAGGCACACAAAGCTAGATGCAAGCACGGAGCAGAGAGAACAACCTGAAGTGGTGAGAGGGTTTTGATGGTAAAGTCTGTCCTCGTGACATACTTTCTTCAATTGCACCACCTAAACCTCACCAAACATCACCACCAACCAGGGACCAAGTGTTCAAATGCTTGAGACCATGCGGGGGGGGGGGGGGGCGGGGGGCATTTCTCATTGAGTCCATCACATGCTTTAAAAAAGAGAGGGAGAAAAAATTCAAAGCCAAAAATATAGCTCAGTTCTGGGATCCATGGAAGAAGCCAGATAGAATGGTGCATATTTGTAATCCCAGCACATCTACTCCATGATCAGAGGCAGAGACAGAAGAAGACAGAAGAATCCCTTGGGGATTTATAGACCAACTAGCCCACATTGGTCAGCTAACAATTGCCTGTAACTCCAGCTCCAGGAGATTCAGTACCCTCTTTCGGCCTCCAAGGCAACACACCGATGCACACAAATTCATGCTTACACAAGTACACACTTACACATAATTAAAAATAGAAATATCGCCGGGCGGTGGTGGCGCACGCCTTTAATTCCAGCCCTCAGGAGGCAGAGGCAGGCAGATCTCTGTGAGTTCGAGGCCAGCTGGTCTACAAAGGGAGTTCCAGGACAGGCTCCAAAGCTACAGAGAAACCCTGTCTCGAAAAACCAAAAAACAAAACAAAACAAAACAAAAATAAAAATAGAAATATTTTTTAAATGCTAGAAACATTCAGGTTTGGTAGTGCACACTTGTAATTCCAGCACTTGGGAGGCAGAGGCAGATGGATCTCTGAGTTCAAGGCCAGTTTAGTCTATGTATTGAGTTCTAGGAAAGTCAGGGCTACATAGTCAGACCTTGATACACACACACGCACACACATATATACACACATACAGAAACAATAAAATGAAAGGTTGATGTGTAGGGGATGTAGGGGGTAGGTGACAACGGAGCAGTATGGCCAATAATATCATCCATAAGTCTGTGATAGAGGTCATCTTGAATGTTGCTGAAGAACAGCAAACAAGAATAAAAACTTAATCATCTAGATGTAATTACAGAGACTAGAAAAACAAACCCTACAGAAAACAGCCAATGAAACCAAGAATGTGGAGTATTCCACAAGGTATCTTGACTTCTTCACAAACATACTAAAGAAGCAGGGGAAAGAGAAAACTATTCTGGATTCAAAACATATATATGTCAATCAAACACAGACAAGAAAGAGATATATCAACCAAATGTAGTGCAAACCTACTTTGAATGATGTTCTTTTTTGTTTTTTTAACTGAAAAGGACATTTTGTAAGATCTGAAAATTTTTCAAGTGGGCTTCAGACATTAGGGCACTGTCAAAATTATTAGGTGCAGTAACTTTGAGATTCTATGAGACATCTCACTATCTCACAGGTACATAGACAGGGATTCCCTGGGTAAAAGAGTACCTGAGATTTTGATTAAATCTAGGTGCTTAGTCACCTTAGTACAAAGGAAAGGTAATTAAGAGAAAGGTAACTGGGCAGAACTGGGGAGCAGGGTTCTCCCTTCAGGACATGTTTCGGTCAGCCAAATCAGAAACAGAAAAGACTGCTGTGTAGTAGTGGGGCAGATCTCCGTGACCTAACACCATATTCCATTATGCATTGTGGTTTTATTGTTTTCTTTATCGTGATTTGTTTGTTTCTTCTACTTTTAAGTTTACTGGTGTTAATCCATGTTCATTTCTCCCTCTGTACCTGTCATGCTTGCTGTCTCTGCTTCCACCATTCCCAGGTTACAGTGTAGCCAGGACATGCCCAATCTCTTGGCCGATGAGCATGCGCTGATAGCCTCCTATGTGGCCCGTCTGCAGCACTGCACACGGTTAGTTGGTAGAGCAGCAGCACCGGGAGCGCAGCCAAGGCTGCTTTGAGGGAGGGGGTGAGATCTGGTTCCTGGGGTTGCCAGCAGGAGAAGCTCTGCATGTGTGGTGTGATTGAACAGCTGCCAGCTGTGATTGGCAGAGTTAATTGCCAAAGCATTGGCTTCCATAAGAGAAGGAGCCTGGCCAAGCCTGGCACTCACCTCAGCATGGAGTTAGAAAGTCTCCTCTACAGTAAGACACAGTCCCCGCTGGTTACACTGGGGAGTCCCACACACTGAGATGCTTGGAGTTCCAAACTGGAACATTCTCAGAGGAGACGTTTTATGTCCTCTTCTTCAGCAGTTGTCAGTGAGGACAATGTGCCTACGACAGGACTGTTTGGGGCAGGGAGATGGCCCTTGGAAGTGAACATGATAACTAACGCAGGTAGTACAAGGAAAGAACTAGTTCCAGGGCTGGAGAGATGGCTCAGTGATTAAGAGCATTGCCTGCTCTCCCAAAGGTCCTGAGTTCAATTCCCAGCAACCACATGGTGGCTCACAACCATCTGTAATGAGGTCTGGTGCCCTCTTCTGGCCTTCAGGCATACACAGAGACAGAACATTATATACATAATAAATAAATAAATATTAAAAAAAAAAAAAACTAGTTCCTAAAAGTGGTCCTCCAGCCTCCACTGCCATGCCGTGGTAGACTGCCAACACACATGCATGCACATACATTGCACACAAGACGAATAAAGTAAACACACATAAATGGAAAGGACTATTTTAACTGTTGCCTTTTATACCATTCCAATTACCAGTATGACTAAGCAACATCTTTATTTAGGAGCATTCACTCTCCTTGAAGTCTTGGGGGAACAATCAGGTCCTACACACTCCCAGGTGGGTTTGATGGACTTCTCCTGTCACGGGGAGAAAGGAGCTGATAATTGCATACTCTGTCTGAGAATCTCCCTGTGCACCAGATGGTGTCTGCGTTCTTGTCCCAGTCTCTTGATCTCTGAGAACGAAGTGTTTATCTCAGGCAGGGTAAGTAACGTTCTGTCGGTAAAGGCAGTTGCCTGGGGTGCTTGAAAGCATCTGTGGCAGTAGCAGTGTACAGTAGCAGAGGGCTGCAGAGACTGCTACCTGGTAGTTCAGCGCACGAGTTTAGGGTAGGTCTAGCTAGCATCCTCAAGTCCCTGAGCAAGGATTGGTGACCATTGGTTCAGAAAGAGCAAGAGGATGGATGAGTACTGCATCCTCTCTGATCCACAGTCTAAGGAAATGAGCCCCATGCTGCTTTGAAGGAATTGTAAAGTTCTTGGCTGATTCTGAAACTGTAAGTCAATTGGAACAGACAAATAAACCAATAATTGTTTCGTTTTATTTTGTGGCACTAAGGATTGACTTGGGGGCTTCACACATGGTAGGCAAGTGCATGACCTCTGAGCAATATCCCTAGGCCTCTTTTTACTTTTTATTTGGGAACAAATTACCCAGGCTGTCCTTGAACTCATTTTGGGGTCCAGGCACAACTTATATGATTCTTTTGCCTTAACATCTCACATTGCTCTGGTCAAGTCATCATCCATCCCTGTTTCCCTAAAGCTTCTTAGTAGGCATGGTGGTTCATGCCTGTAATCCCAGCACTCAGGAGGCAGAGGCAAGGAGAGTTACAGTGAATTCAAGGACAGCCTGGGCCACAGAATCAGAGCCTGACTCAAAAGAAGAAGAAGAAGATGATGATGATGATGATGAAGCTATACTTGTAGAGCTGATTTTCTTTTATCTGGTACCATATTATCTGGTACCTCATCTACAAGGGTTCTTACATTGTTAGAGTAATGGATGAGGCAGGACACAGTAGTACACACTTGTAATTCCTGTTCTGGCGAGACTCAGGCAGGAGAATTGAGAGCTAAGTGTGGGCAATACAGAAATAACTCACCACCTCCCTAAAAAGATGAGGGAGAGAGGTGAAAGAGGAAGATGGACTGGTTTACTTCAGACTGGCCCCATGTGTGAAATGAGCATTGTACAACAGGAGAAAGGGTGTTAAAAGGGAATGTCTAATACCATGGACTCTTTCCAACTAGACAGTTTTCTTGGCCAACCCTGGCTGGGATTCTTTTTCCTTTAGCCAGTGTTAAGTATTTTCTCAGCCCTCTGTTTTTTTATGATCACATAGTTTTCTTAAGTCTCTTTTTAGTTCAAGACCTGGCTCTATAAAGTTACTTTTCCCAAACATTTGGTTAGTAATCCCTATCTCGGATTTTTGCAGGATGTCTTTCCTTAACCCTTCATTTAAAAAGAAATTGCCCCTTTGCCAATATGGATACATGGGGATGGTTGTGCAGCCCCATTGTTTTCCTGAATCCTTTTGTCTGGAAGATTTAGCATCTGTGACACAGACGTCTACTAATAATTATCATTCTTAGTTATAAGCCTTTCTCCTTGAAGAATAGAACAAGAATTAGAGATGTCTAATAGACACCTGTTGGATTTTATCTCCTTGGCAGTGTCCTGGACAGTCCTAGCCGGCTGGATGAGGAGCATCGGCTTATAGCACGTTATGCTGCCCGACTGGCTGCAGAGGCAGGCAACATGGTGAGTGAGTGGAGGCTCGCAGGAGAGTACCAGAGTGAAGCATTGTTTGAATACATTGAATATACGTATTCCTTAGGAGAATAGTCATTGTGACACTCACAAGAGGGGGGTGCTGGGGAATAGAAGGAGATGTGTAGGAAGAGAATGAAGGAGGCTTTAATTTTATCTGTAATGTTCTTTTTGAAATACAGATCAAGAAGGAAAAAAATCAAACAATTTAGTTATTCTATCAAAATATCAATACAGCCGGGCGGTGGTGGCGCACGCCTTTAATCCCAGCACTCGGGAGGCAGAGGCAGGCGGATCTCTGTGAGTTCGAGACCAACCTGGTCAATACATTTAGTATAAACTCCTAACAGTACTGATCACGGGAAAAGGAGAAGCAATACAAATTACCAATGCCAGGAATGAGAGAAGGGACATCACTACAGATCTTACAGAAATTGAAAGTATGAGAGGAATAGTATCTTAATATAGTTAATAACCCAGCCAGGTGTGGTAGTGAATGCCTTTAATCCCAGCACTTAGGAAGCAGTGGTGACTAAATCTCTGTGAGTTTGAAGCCAGCCTGACTACAAAGCAAATTCTAGGCCAGCCAGGGCTGCACAGTATAACCCTTTCTCAAAAAACTACAAAATAAAGGTTAATGCAGGTGCAATGTGTATATTTCTTAAAAGACACACAAGAAAATGACATGAAAATTACCAAAAAAAAAAATCTGTTAAATGTTTGTTAAAGAAATTGAATTCATAATTAATTTCCCACAAAGAAAACTCTGTGCCCTGATGGCTTTACTGTTGAATATATTGTGCTTAAAGGATCGGGGGGTGTGGAGGGTGTACAAAGGCCAATACTCCATGATCAGTTTAGTTTGTCCAAGGAATGCAAACTTATATATTATATTAAAATGAATCAGTATAATTCACATGAAGAAATTTGTAAGATCATTTTAGTAGATGCAGAAAAGGCATCTGACATAGGACAAACTTCCTCCTTTGAGCAATGCCTGCACAAAAACCTCCTGCTAGTGCCAACATTTAAAGACTAAATTCCAGAACATTCCTTCCTATGTGTCCTTCAGGTCTAATTTTGCTGTCTATTTAACAGTTAGTTATATTAGAAAACCTAGCCAGTGCAACACGAAGCATAAATTCTGAAAAGAAGAAAAATGGTCTTTGACAGTAACATGACCACCTCCAGAGAGTGCCGGGGAGCCTGTGCACACACTTTACAGTGAGCTACAAGACGAAGAGTGTCTGCCTGAAGAGCATGGGGCGTCCATGGCTCAGTGCCTGAGTGCTTGCCCTGGATTCAGTCTCCAGCACCACCAACAATAACATTAATAATGACGAAAAGGACTGAAGATGGAAAGGTATAGAACCCTGCTAAAAGAAGTTAAAGACAGCCTGTGTAAATGTAGAGGTGTGTCATGTTGTTGCCTGAAAGATTTGGTGTTGACATAAGTAGATATCTCCAAACTGACTTACAGAGTCAATATCAATCAGAGGCCTAACAAGATTTGAGTTGGATTAGGTTGGGATTGGGGTTTAGGAATCTAAATAACCCTAACTGGCCTCTATGAGGCATATGCTACTATGCCATACTCAACAGTCTTCTGTGTGATGTTAAATTGGCAAACTCATTTTAAAATATGGTTAGAAAACTAAAGAACCTGTCTTAGCTTGGGTTTCTATTGCTGTGAAGAGACACAATGACCACAGCAACTCTTACAAAGGAATACATTTAATTGGGGTTGACTTACTGTCTCAGAGGTTTAGTCCATTATCATTATGGGAGGACAGGGCAGCGTGCAGGCAGACATGGTGCTGGAGAAGGAACTGAGAGTTCTACATCTTGATCAGCAGTCAGTAGAAGGAGAGCGCCACACTGGTCGTGACTTGAGCGTAAATGACACCTCAAAGCCCACCTCCACAGTGACACACTTCCTCCAACAAGGCCACACCTCCTAATAGTGCCACTTCCTATGAGCCAAACATTCAGACACATGAGTCTGTAGGGGCCATTCCTATTCAAACCACCACAAGACCTAATGTAACTATATCCGTCTTGAAAAAGAACAGAGTTGCAAATGTCACCCTAGGTGAAACCAAGGCCTACTGTAAAATTCTATAATTAAGAAAGTGAGGTTTAGCCATGCATGGTGGCACACTCTTTCTAGCACTTGGGAGGCAGAGGTAGGTGGATCTCTGAGTCTTAGGGGCTACCCTCATCTACAGAATGAGTTTTCTGTCTCAAAAAAACAAACAAGGGCTCGAGAGATGGCTCAGTGGTTAAGACTGCTCTTCCAGAGGTCCTGAGTTCCATTCCCAGCAACCACATGGTAGCTCACAGCCATCTATAATGAGACCTGGCGCCCCCTTCTGGCATGTGGACACACATGGAAGGAATGCTGTACACATAATAAATAAATAAATCTTAAAAAAAAAAAGAATGTTCTGGCTATAAATTTAAAACAAACAAACAAACAAAATAACAGTAATCAGTTGTAATGAATAAGCCAAAGTAAACCCACTCCTGTCTGCTACACCTGAGAGAGACACAAAAAAAATAATCCAAGCCGGGCAGTGGTGGCGCACGCCTTTAATCCCAGCACTCGGGAGGCAGAGGCAGGCGGATAAAATATGTATAAGAAAAATTTCCAAAACTTGAAACAGAGTGGCTTGTGGTGTAAGTCCTGCTGCAGGTCAAGGTCAGCCTGAGCTATATAGAGAGAATTCCAGGCCATCCTGGGATATTGTAGCTCATCCAAAATTCCTAAACATGAGACTCTGAAGTCCACATTCATCTTCACCTGCACTGGAAATTTGAAGCTAATCTGGGCTACATGAGACCCCCAGCTCAAAAGAGGAAAAAAAAGAAAGAAGAAAAATTTCCAGCCGGGCGGTGGTGGCGCACGCCTTTAAGCCCAGCACTCTGGAGGCAGGTGGGTCTCTGTGAGTTTGAGGCCAGCCTGATCTACAGGAGCTAGTTCCAGGACAGGCTCCAAAACTACAGCAAAACCTTGTCTTGAAAAACCAAAAAAGAAAAATTTCCAAAACACAACACAGAGTTGGAAAATCTGAACTATTATATTCGGAGATGTGATAGAGAGAGAACCCAACAGTCATCCAATTGGAATCTAAACACTTTAGAATTAGGGTTAGAACCAATGGTTAAAAATTTCCAGAATTTATATAAGACAAGACTCCCCAGGAAGATCTCAGGAATGGGAAGCACGGGGGTGGGGGGTGCTCTGCCCCTTGGTTTAGAGGGCTCTCCTGATGTGCAGAGTTGCTGGCTTCAGTCTCCAGGACCTTAAGAGAGAGAGAGAGAGAGAGAGAGAGAGAGAGAGAAAACATGTTGTTTACAAAGGATTGGTAATTTCTCCACAGCAACAATGGGATAAATTTTCATAAATGCTGGGGAAAAGCTTTTATTCAAAGATAAAATGTCTGAGTACATCCTCTGTTGCTGATGTTTTTGACAAAACTTAAGAATATTTCTTAGAGGGAAAAACAATTGAGTGTCATTACTGCACTGAACATAACTAGTTAAAATGTTAAAAGGAGAAAGGAGAAACACACTCCTAGGGGCTTGGGAAGGTCACAGCATGCTGCATGCAAGAGCAGTGCTAATGACTCACACTTACTGAACTTGCACGAGGTGGTGGTCCTTATCCTAAGTGCTTTGCATATCTTAACTAATTGATTATTCAAAATAGTCCTGTTTCCTGTGGCCTGAGAGTTAAACACCCAGAGTTGCAGTCATAAGTGGCTAAGCCAGGAGGGAGTGGGGGGAAATGCCGTTTTTTATCTCTCAAACACTGATAATTTAACCATTGAAAGTTAGGGTTCTAGAATGAGTTGAAAGGAAAGATGAACTGGAGCCAAAACCACGAACTCTCAGACACTACCAGGTAAAGAGAACCAGGCATTCCCAGCGTTATTTCAGCCTTTGTAAAGGCACGAGGGAGGAAGTGGCGGGCTCGGAGGAGACTGGTGCTGGAGAGAAGCGAGGCAATCAGATTTGAGGGAGATGGACTTGTCTGCCAGAGCTGCTAACGAAGATTCTTGGTGTGACTCTTCTCCCCAAAATAATCCCTTTGTTTTGTTTTGTTTTCTTGAGAATCTTTACATCAGTTCATTTATCTGACTCCAATATTGCAACTCTAAAGGTTGGGGGATGGAACACTGCAGAACAATGTGGAAGAGGCGGGCAAAGTTCACACAAGCCCTGGGACACAACTGGTTGAGTAATTTTAAAAATTAAGATTCATGGGACTGTGTTGTGGCTGAATTCTAACGTTTGCTTCATGCTTTTAGATAGCCCTGTTGACCTCACACAGTGCTTTTAAAGTACAGTAAATAAGAGGCAAAGCCTTTTCACCCTGAGGCCCGTCTCCTTCACCGTGAACCCAGATAAGGATGCTTACACGGCTGGTTTCCAGTGTTGAATTGTCAGGAAAGCTATCGCAGCTGGGGTGAGCTAGAGGTCAAGTGCTCAAAGGGTCCCTTTCATCTTAGTTTATTTCGCCAAGTGTGGTTATCTGCTAAACATCAGGACTCTCAAGGATTCTTCTTCACCAGATTTCTGCCTGACACAAAACCCCTAATCCTCTAATCTCACCCTGATACAAGTGCTTTACATAAAGTGGGTGTAATGCTCTGAAGAGTTTGTTTATGGCCTGGCAGGTAGGCTTTGTATTGATTTTGCTCAAAGACCTTTCACAGAGAGAGGCCGGTCAATCACTGGTGAAGGCGGCACGCACCCTGTGCAGCACCACCCCAGCAGCAGCCACTGGGCAGCTTCAGCCTGGGTGCCTAACAGACCATGCAGCACCTCAGGCTGTCACCCGAAGAAAGGCACTACGGGTGTCTCAGATGTGCCAGGAGAACTCATTTGTTTTCCTAGAATGCCTAAGACTCTTTAAAAAAAAAAAAAAAAAAAGGAAGCGGAAGAGCCTGTAACAGCCACAGCAGAGTCTTCATTCTCTTACCCAGCCCTGGGTGCCATCTGAGCGTTTACTTTGAGGGTTGTCTCACAAAAAAAGAAACCATAAAGCCCATTACAGAAGAGGTGAAAGGCCGGGAAAGCATCACCCATTGTCATTCTACCTGACTTATAAACATTTCTGAGAGGCTTTCCCTACTCATTGCCACGGTTGCTGGAGGTACATACTATCTCAGGAGCATCCTTGCGCCTTCTCATACTTTAGGTATCAACAGTATCTAGGCTGGATTTTGTGTACGTGTAATGACTTCAACCCCCACTAACACAGTCATTGCAAAACCTGGCCGCATAATGTGATCCGTGAAGCACTTTAAAATGTGTAGGCTTTGTCTCTGACCGACTGAATGAGAACCTCTAGGTTTAGGGCCCATCTGTCTTTACTGAAGGAAAAAAAAAATGGAAGGAAGAAAATTTGCTGTCTTCTGATTTACAGCCAGCCTGGGAAACACGGTCTTAAACAGCATTATTGGATTCTGGGGAGAGGTTAATAACCCATAACCCTCCAGTTATCCTCTAGGAGGTAGGATTGTGGGCAGACTGCCCAGGGTACACTGTAGTGGCTTTCAGGGACCTCTTGTTGGACTCATCCTGTCAGCTTCATAAAGGTCAAAGCCACTGGTCAGTCTCTTTTTTAGGAGACTGCAGAAATGCATGCTAGGCTGCATCTGGCTGACTGCCTACTTGCCTTGGACGGGTAGCATTTGCCTAGTTCAACCAAAGGGATCTTGTTTCTTATCCTGTATCTGGCAGATGTGTCTCTACCTCCGTAAGGTGCTGTAGCACTCTGAGACTCTTGAACCTTCTCATGTATGAGAAGCACTGTCTTTCCTAGGATTAGAGAGTGTGCAACCTAAGTGGATCCTACTCCTCATTCTCCATTATTAAAGTTTGCCTCCCCCACTCCACACAGTCTAGGCTGGAACTGGGTTATTCCGTAGTTCCTGCTGTGTGTGTCTGCGGGTGCGTGTGCGTGTGTGTGCGCACGTGCGCGCACACGCACTTAATGAGGACATCAGAATCTCCTGGAGCTTGGATTACTGGGTAGGAGCTGCCCACTGTGGATGCTGAGCTTCAGCCCTCTGGAAGAGCAGCAGGTGTTCTGAACTACTGAGCCATCTCTCCAGCCCCTGGCCTGGATGTTTTACCTAGTCCTCAAGGCAACTTTAGGAGACAGATGAGATTCCTGATGTGATTTACAAATGAGAAGAAAGGCACCTTGAGTCACCTTGGAGGTCCCCACTAGACTTGAGAGTGAATATAAATAGGTCTGCATGACTCCGTGTGTAGTAAAGATCTCCTTGTGCCTTTACAGCATTCGTTTTTTGAGACAGGGTTTCTCTGTAGCTTTGGAACCTGTCCTGGAAGTAGCTTTTGTACACTAGGCTGGCCTTGAACTCACAGAGATCCACCTGCCTCTGCCTCTCGAGTGCTGGGATTAAAGGTGTTTCTGGTATTCAGTGCTAGGTAAATTGTGTGTGGGGGGGCGTTGTTTGTTTGGGATTTTGTTTGGGTTGGGTTTTTTTGAGACAGTGTCTCGTGTACCCCAGATTGGCATCAAACTTAATATGGAGCCAGGACTGACCTTGAATTCATAATTCTCCTACTTTTACCTCCCAAGTGCTGGGATTTAAATTGATTTGTTTTAAAAATTGTTTTGTTTAATCCCAGCACTCGGGAGGCAGAGGCAGGCGGATCTCTGAGAGTTCGAGACCAGCCTGGTCTACAAGAACTAGTTCCAGGACAGGCTCCAAAACTACAGAGAAACCCTGTCTCGAAAAACCAAAAAAAAAAAAAAAATTGTTTTGTTTGTTTATTTGGGTGAGGTATAGCGACCAAAGAAGTACTTGCAAGATTCAGTTTCTTCTTTCCCCATGCGGGTCTCAGAGACTGAACCTGTCATCAGCTTTGGTTAGAGTGGGAACCATAAACACGAGCCGAATGTCTCAGCACTTCTTTACATACACTCACGCATATTTTCATGATGAGGTCTCCTAAACCAACTTGTCTCCTTTGCATGAAGCGTTCTCTCCTCCCCACCCCCACCCCGCGCTCTGTGCTGAAATGACTGCATGGGAACTGATAAACTCTTGACTGTTGGATTCTTCTTCCTCACTTTCAAGCCTTTAAGCTGCCTCAGCAGGGTCAGCTGTCCCGGCGCCAGCCCCTCTTTTCTGCTGCGTGTGCTCTTCCCCAGAAGTCTGATTTGCGCATGCTCAGAAGCACTTGCCTGGCGGAACCTCAGTCCCAGTCACCACCTTACTTCCTGTGCCTCTTAATACTAGCGTGTGTTTATTTACTTTGGTTTTGTTTTTGCTTTCGAGACAGAGTTTCTCTATGTAGCTTTGGAGCCTGTCCTGGAACTTGGTCTAGACCAGGCTGGCCTCGGACTCACTAAGATCTGCCTGCCTCTGCCTCCCGAGTGCTGGGATTAAAGGCCTGCACTACCACTGCTGGACCTGTGTTTATTTACTACTATTATTTTTTGTTTGTTTATGATCTCTGCCGATGTATTGTGAGCTCCTCGAGGTGAGGTTTTTTTCCCATTTACCTAGACATCACTAGCTGTCTGGGCATTGAGGAGTCAGGAAATGAATAAATTGATTTTGTTCTTGAAAGAAATTGTTTAGGGTTTCTTCTAGATAACGTATCCAGTGTCTTTATGAATTAATCATTCTGTTTCTGTGTTAGCCTCTTCAGAGTCCAGAAATTATTTTAGGAAGGGAGACTTGCCTTTGTTTTATTACATTATGACTGTTATTATTAAGGAGACCCATAGTGTTTAAGATATTAAATAAATACTAAGTGTGCCTGTTATATAGTATATAATATATACTAGTCCATTTTTCATTGCTAGAACACCTAAAGAAAAAAAGGCTTGTTTGGACTCAGTATGCTGGTGGTCTAAGGTCAAAGACCAGCATCTGGTGATGGGATGGACTTCTTAGGGGGAGGGTCCTGGGTCAGCCCAGAGCATCACATGGCAGGAGACAGAGATGAATGTATGTATGTCCTCTGTAGAGCAAGCTGACCAAGAACTCAGAGATCTGCCTGCCTCTGCCTCTAGAGTGCTGAGGTTGAAGGCCTATGCCACCACTTATATCTACATTTTGATCAAAGGAGACAGACCACACTAGACACTCACTGGGGCTGGGTTGGGGGTTCTGTGAGTGCAGGCAGTGGGAAAGCCCAGCCCCATTCTGTATGCAGGAACTGTTGCTTGCTCGCTTCTGTTTGAGAAACATATTTCTGGGAGCTAGGGAATCTTGCCCGCTTAGGGATCTCTACTGATGCACTACAGAAGTCACCAGGTTTACAGCCAGGCAGCAAAAGTACTGAGGGTTATCTTGACACTCCCAGTGAATGACACCAAGCATGTGTGTTTTCATACTCAAGCCCTTCCCACATCTGTAATTTTCCCTACTCTTACCCTAACAGAAGCTATGACTTTTAATTCCACTTTTTTCTTTTCGATTTGAAACTGATTATTCATAGCCAGGTTCATTCTCAGGCCATCTTTGGTGAGGCTCAGCCCGAGTTCTCACACGGCGCTAAATACAGTGCGGGGAGTCTGCTCAGCTGGCCGCTGGTCCACACTTCCAAGGAAAGAAGAAAGTTATCTTGTTTTTAATTTTTATTTTAAAGACGAAAAATATCAGGTGATCTGGTTAGTCAGATCGGCTGTGCTGTTTTGCCCATTTATTTAGAAAGCACCCTATGAAAATAGTTATTGAATCTTCAAGCTCCGGGCAGGGTATTAGGGTCTTGCTTCTTGTAGGTTGTGCTTGAGACAAAGCAGAGAAGGTGTGGAGTGAGCATGGCTGGCAAGGAGCCTAATTGAGAGCTTCCGTTGTACTTGCTGAGTCAGAGGGAAACAGCACCTCATTATCCCCTTTCCTTTCTGTGTTCCTTGGCTAATACACGTCCTGTTGCCATGGGGGGGGGTGGATCTGGACACAGTCTCACAGGAGACAGGCTAGCCTTGGACTGGCTCTGTAGCTGAGGGAGGACAGGAGCCAGGCTAGCCTTGGACTGGCTCTGTAGCTGAGGATGACCTTGAACTCCTGATCCTCTTGCCTCCACCTAAGTGTGAAGATCACAGGAATGTGTTACCACACCTGGTTTTACGTGGTGTTGGGATGTGGCCGGAGATCAAACCCAAGGTTTCATATATGCAGGGCAAACACTCTCTTCAGCTGAGCTAATCCCTGAGCCCTGACCCACTCTCTGCAGTGTGTATATGGGTCTGTTTCTAAACAATTGATTATTGTTGTTTTCTACCATATTTTTGAAGGAGCTAGCAAGGGTACAAATCACACATCATGGTCTCTCCAAAGATAACACAAATAATGATTCCGTATGTGACAGTGTGCTCAACATTAGTTCTTAAAGAAGCTACATGAGGGTCTGGAGCGATGGTTCAGTGGTTAAGAGTACTGGCTGCTCTTCCGGAGATCATGAGTTCAATTCCCAGCACCTACATGGTGGCTCCCAACATCTATAATGAGATTTGGTGCCCTCGTCTGGCCTGCAGGCACACATGCAGGCAGAACACTCTATACATAATAATTAAATAAATCTTCAAAGGAAAAAAAAAAAGAATCCACGTGTGATACCACCTCACACCCATAAGAATGACTCCTCAGAAAGATGAAAAGTGTTGGCAAGCATGCGAGGGAAAGTAGAGATTCCATACAGTGTTGGCTGGAATCAGTCCAACCCCTTAGGAAAAGAGTCTCTCGAAAGGCAGTTAGCCTGTGACTCAGCAGTTTTCTTTCTAGATGAGTACTCGAAAGGAAGAACATATTTCTATACAAGTGTGGAAAGAACCCAAATCAGCTGATAGAAAAATGTGGGGTATTTATATTGTGGAATATTATTTATCCATAAAAAAGAAATAACATATTTGTGATATAATACAAGTGAAGCTTGAATGCACCTTGTCAAGTTAAAGAAGTCATATAAAGGCTATAGATTGTATTTTTATATAATATACAGAATTAGTAAAACTACAGAGACAGAAAGAATGGTGGTTCTCAGGGCAAGCAGAAATAGATCATGGTTGCTAATGGGCATGGGATTGGGGGATGGTAAAACTTTGCTGGAAATAGAGGGTGGTGATGGTTTCATAGTCCAAACACACTAAAAACTACTAAACTGTATATTTTAAAAGGTTAGGGGCTGGGGATTTGATTCAGTTAGTCAGTGCTTGCCCAGCATGTACAAAGCCCTGTGTTCAACCCCCAGCACAGCATAAACCAGGTGTGGTGCCAGATGCCAGTAAGCATTTGGGTGGTAGAGGGAAGAGGATCTGAGGTCCAGGGTCATCCTTGGATACATAACATTCTAGGCAGCATCAGATCCCGTCTGAAGCAAAGGGCAAGGGGCAGATTTATGACGTAAGCTCACCTCTATTTAATAAAGGAAACCTCACAGTTACAGCCCTTACAGTAAGGATGTTGAAACAAGAAAGATTTTTTTTTCTTTGGTTTTTCGAGACAGGGTTTCTCTGTGGCTTTGGAGCCTGTCCTGGAAAACAAGAAAGATTTTAACAGCTTTCAGTGAGACTACTATGCCTTAGAGCTGTGGAGATGGCTTATAGGTTAAGATCACTGGTTGATCCTCTAGAGGATCTGGGTTCGATTCCCAGAACACACGTAGTAGCTAGCACCCCATTGCTACTCCAATTCTAGGGGTTTTGTAGGCACCAGGCATTCAGGTAGTCCACAGACATGCATGTGTGCAAAACACCCATATACATAAATATATAAAACAAAAAGAGCAAAAAGAAATAGGAATCATTAGATATCATCAGAGGGGGATAAAGGGGTTCAGCTACTTTGGAAAACAGTGTGAACGTGCAGCTCAGCAGCTCCATGTCAGTGTACTTATTGAAAAGAAATAAAATATATATCGGGGCTGGTGAGGTTTCTGAGTGGGTAAAGGCTCTCTCCTCACCAAGGCTGAATGCAGCCCTGGAACCTGCGTGGTAGAAGGAGAGAGAAACAGCTCTTGCACATCCTCTCACCTCACACCATAACATGCACGCGCACACTCACAGTGGTTTGTGCACACACACGTGCAAAGGAAGAAAACAGTATATACTGATATTAAACCCTGTAAGTAAAAGTTCAGCACTGCTTCCATCTGTGGTTGCCAAAAGCTGGAAGCAAGGGAATACTCCTCAGCAGTAAACCTCCTGATGCATGGGGACCAGAACTATGCACGGGACGATTCTGTGGGGTGACCAAGAAGGCAAAGCCAGGTAGAAACCCAACCCATCAGTGCCCAGTGGTTGCTCACTCAAGCTCATTTACAGTAGTGGTAGCAACTGCGGAAAAACTGACCTAAGGGATTATTTTATGGTGATGGAAAATGTTCTAAAACTGGATTGTGGTGGTTGGTTATACAAATGTTTAAATATGCTAAGACTGTTGGATTGGATGGGTTTTATGGTATGCAAACAAAACCTCAAAAATTGATTTTTTTTTTAAAAATTAACAGTCTCAGACTCTGGATATTTAAATTTGGGAAAAACAACAACAACAAAAAAAAACAAATAACTTCTCTCCACCATAGACCCGTCCTCCCGCTGACGCCAGCTTTAACTTCGATGCCAACAAGCAACAGAGACAACTCATCGCAGAACTGGAAAACAAGAACAGGTGAGAATGTGGCCCTCTCACCTGTTTCCCACGGCCAGGAACATCTTCTGTGTGGTCCTCATCATCGCCTCACAGACTATTTGGCTTGTTTGCTTGCTCTTTTTCCTTCTCTGAGATGGTCCCTTGTAACCGAGGCTGACAGGCTGTAACACAAGCTGACTTTGCTATCTTGACTTTCCTGCCTGCTCCCTCAAATGCTAGGATTACAGACATGTCACCACACCCGGCTCTATAAGACCCCTCAGTAGATAGGAGTAGCTCAGGACCGGGAGATAACACTGCATGCTGTTGGTTCTGATTGTCCTACGCTCTGATCTACCTCTAGAGAGTCTCTGTTTGGGGACTCCTCCCATCCACCAGTGTGTCCCCAACAGTTCCTTGCCCCACTCCTTCCCAGTAGCATTTTGCTCTGTCTTAGCAGCTTTTTGTGGCCTCTTTACACTGCATGTTACCAGTGTCTTTTTATTTTAAAAGGCCATTTTAAAGGTTGCTAAAAGACCTGGGGATCACACATTACACCACTGTGCAGTGAGAGGTAGAAGCCAGAACGAGGAGACTGACCTTTGTGTAGCATGCTCTGGGGAGGAGCTGGCAGCAACCTCGAGTCAGGAGCCAGGAATAAAGTGAAGGGTGACAGTGGAGGAAGAGCTGGGAAGTCCGCATAGGACCTACGTCAGGAGGTTTTAAAGAGTTCTTTCCCTGAAGTGGAACAGGGTAAATAAAATGTTGCAGTTGTCATTTCCCCTTCCCCGGCAGAGCTCCTGAGCAGCCGGCAGGTGGAACTGTTGAGAAGGTATCCCTTTCCCACTTGGAGGATTAGTAGCCTCAGAAGAGAGGGTAAAGGAGGCACTGAGGGGGTGAAAACATCTACTGGGAAGAAAGAGCCGTCAGACACTAACAAGCGCCTCTCGCCATCTCAGAGAGATCCTGCAGGAGATCCAGCGCCTACGGCTGGAGCATGAGCAGGCTTCCCAGCCCACTCCTGAGAAGGCCCAGCAAAATCCCACGCTGCTAGCGGAGCTGCGCTTGCTGAGGTAAGTATGCGTGTACCCGCTCCTAAACAACAGCCTGTGGTGGGAATTTCCGTCCTGGGGAACCAAACGAGGGGCTAGAATCTGTTCATTAGTAGACTGCCTAAGAGTTCCACAAAGCACACGGGAGAATGACCAGACCTGTAATGAGTCATTTTCCTCTCTACCACAGAAACACATGTGTTCCCATAGGTGTAGACATTATGGAAACCAAACTCAATGTCTTAGGTCTTACCAGAGCTCTAGAGATTCTTGAATAGTGTACCTATCTGTTCCTGTTGTAGCATTTAGAATTCTACATTTGATTCTTGATTTGGTGCAGGGGGGGGGTGAGATAAGATCTCATTCTGTAGCCCAGGCTGGCTTTGAACTTGTGGTAATATTCCTTCTTCAGCCTCCCCAGGGCTAGGATTATAGGCCTGCACCACAGCATCTGGGATACACATAGCTGAATAGAACCGAATTTTTAGTGCTTTCTTTATAGCCTTAACCGTGATTTCTTTTAGGTAGGGAACAATGATTATTAGATTGCTACTTGTATCTGTCATTTAGATTCTTATCATCAATAAATAAAGCATAAAGAGTTGAGACCAGCCGGGCGGTTTAAAGACGTACGCCTTTAATCCCAGCACTTGGGAAGCAGAGACAGGTGGATCTCTATGAGTTCGAGGCCATCCTGATCTACAAGAGCTAGTTCCAGGACAGGCACCAAAAACTACAGAGAAACCCTGTCTCGAAAATCAAAAAAAAAAAGAGTTGAAACCATTCAAATGAACACAATTAGCCAGCATCGAGTGTCCTTTTCCCCAAAGCTTCATTTCAGGCTGGACATATCTTTAATATATCAGTGCATACCTTTAAGCCAGCACTTGAAGCAGAAGCAGAAGGATCTCTATGAGTTCAAGGGCAGCCTAGACTACATAGTAAGTTCCGGGCCAGCCATGGATGCATAGTGAGACCCTATCTCAGGAGAAAAAAAAAAAATTCTTCATTTGAGTTTGGGATTTAGTTGGGCTGTGTTTTTGGTGGCCCATTGTTCACTGTCACACATAGGGTAAACGTCTTACTAAGAAAACCTGAGGAAACAGATGCTGACTCCAGCAGAGGGGAAGAGGCAGCCATCAGCGTAAGGCACACTTGTTTCCCTTCCTCTGCTCACTCAGCTCAGGTACAGGTGACTATTTTTGTATCTCAAAAAGCAAAAACTGAGCCGGGCAGTGGTGGCGCACACAAAGCCCTGGGTTCAGTCCCAGCACAGCATAAACCAGGCATGGTAGTGCGTGCCTGTAACCCCAGCACTTGGGCGGCTGAGACAAGAGAATCAGAAGCAGCTCAGGGTCACCCTCAGCTGCATAACGTTTAAGGTCAGCATGTGATGAAGGAGACAAAGCAAGGCAGGATCCGCTTGTACTATTTCATGCCCTTTTGGTTTTGACCTGGATGTGTGAGTTCAGGACCCGCCAATCACAGAGCTTTGTTTCTGATGGGATCCTTCCTCCCTTTGGACAGGCAAAGGAAAGATGAACTGGAGCAGAGGATGTCAGCACTGCAGGAGAGTAGGCGGGAGCTGATGGTGCAGCTGGAGGGACTGATGAAGCTGCTAAAGGTAAGAACCTGTGTGCTCTCCTCCCGCTGCGTCTCACAGAGGCTTGACTGCGGGGCCTGAAGATCGTTTTCAAGTACACTTGTATAAGTGTAACCTGATTGGGTGTCAGTCATCAAAATTAGCGCCTACAAAATGCCTCAGCTGTAAAGGTGCTTGCTGACAAGCCTGATGACCTGGGTTCAAACCCTAGGACCCACAGGGTGGAAGGGGAGAACTAGCTCCTGCAAAGTGTCCTGACTTCTGCATGCCATACACGAACACATATACACACAGTTAATAAATGTAAATAAAATAAAATAATAGCATTAGGAATAGAATAATGTTCTTAAGTAATTGCTTTGGCTCAGTGGTTAAGAGCACTTGCTGCTCTTCCAGAAGACTCACATTCTATTTCCAGCCCCCACATGCAGCTCACAACTATTTGTAACTCCAGTTCCAGGGGGATCCAACACCCTCTTCTGGCCTCCATGGACATCAGGCCCACAAGTGGTGAACGTAATAAATGCAAGGAAAACACTCACATACATAAAAGTAAAATAATTGCAAATAAGTATATTTGTCAATCAGGTATTAACTATGTATAAATGAAAATTATTTCTCAACTAAGTTTCTTTTAAGACAAGTTTTCAAACAGCCTACCTAAACATTTGACAAATGTCAATTGTCCCCTTTTTAATAAGAAGTATAGCAGCAAACTGTGTTAGGATGTTTGCAGAGATATTTATAGCTCTATAAGGGGATTTATATGGCAAGGGACTTGCTCCATCATGGAGGCAGAGGACTCTGCTAGGGAGACACAGGAAAGCCATGGTGTGATCCACTGTGTCTGGAGGCCTGAGAACCAGAAGGTGACTTGTAAGGAATGGGTGTTGGGTCGACCTTACTCCTGAAGTCTTGGTGGGACAAAGCCAGGTTTAGATAAGAAACACTGCTCCAGCCGGGCGGTGGTGGCGCACGCCTTTAATCCCAGCACTCGGGAGGCAGAGGCAGGCGGATCTCTGTGAGTTCGAGGCCAGCCTGGTCTACAAGAGCTAGTTCCAGGACAGGAACCAAAAGCTACAGAGAAACCCTGTCTCGAAAAACCAAAAAAAAAAAAAAAAAGAAAGAAACACTGCTCCCCAAGAGAGAACACACTTGTTTTCTCTGCCTTCTGGTTCTATCCAGTTCCTCTGTGGTCTGGATGGCGTCTTTCCCTGTTGGCTGGAAGCAAATCTTCTGTCCTTGTTCTGCTGGTTCCAGTACCAAGCTCTTTTCAATATTCTCAGGGACAGGCCTGGGAATACTGTATTTCTGCGAATATCCATTAGCGCGGTCAGGTGGACACAAAGGTAAACATCACGTAAACCAGCTTACTCATCCTGATTCTGAATAGTAACTCTACTACTGGAGGACGGGGGTCAGAGTATCCTCTCTAGGGTTAGTGTATAGGGGAAGGGAATAAATTCACACTTTCAGCTTTTCCAGTTTTTACTGTACTGGGGGTGGGGGATTAGAATATCCTCTCTAGGGTTAGTATATAGGGGATGTGGATAAATTCACACTTTCAGCTTTTCCACTTTTTGCCAAGAAGTACATTATAGCCTCTTACTCTAGATAAGAGGAAGGCAATGGTTGGCATTAAACGCCCTCTCCTGCACAGCGTGTTTGTGCTGAACGCTCAGTGGATTGTCTAGCAGAGATTCGGGGATGACTACCTGTGCCTGTGTGGTTGGTGTTCAAGGCTGTGCCCCCACCACATCGAACAGTGTGTCACACAGTTCGCTGAAGAGAGGGAGCTACATCTGTGACAAAGAGTCGTTAAAGATCTAAGAAAAAGTAAGTTTGAGACAGTACTTGGAAGGCTAGAAGAGCAAGAGACCAGATGATAATAGGAGACTCGTGCAATCACGTAACCAGGCCAGAGGTAACAGAGGTCCAGCTAGGAGTGGTAACTCTAGAAAGCCAGAGCAGAGACGCCTCCTCAATGTCTACGTCGTCAGCCAGCCCCTTAATAGCAATAAAGTGGGTTCTGGCGACCAGCAGGAGTGTTATGTTTGTGTTGGAAACTGACGTTTTACTTCCTCAAGCAATTACTTCTTTTAGTCCTGAGCTGAGTTTTTTTTCCCTAGCTTGGTCCCGGTATTTGGTTTATTTTACATGGACGGACGTGCTTCTGCACAGACCCCGTTACAGATTTCCCCTCAGAAACATTTGATGTGCAAGGGAGTCTAATTTCAAGAAAATCTTATTCCAGAAACTTAGTTGGTCCAGTTCCCTGGCGATGTTGATCCTCAGTTCAGGGCCCCATCCCCAACTCACAGCAGCAGCTGTGTACATAAACATTTGTCCCATGTGATACCTCTCGCCTTGTGAGGTGTTGAAAACTCCACCGTATGGAGCTGGCACACTTGGAGGCCAGGAGATGCTGTGAGCATGCCCCTCCCTGTGTCAGCCTCTTTCAGGGAAAAGTGCCCAAATGTAGACGGGCAGGTGCCCAGCTGTGATTTTTGGTTTGCTTTACTTTGGTCTTGCTATGTACCTTAGCTGGCCTGGAATTCAGAGATCTGCCTGCCTCTACCTCTCATGGGCTGGAGTTACTGTGTACCACTGTGCCCCCTTCTGACCCTCTGAGTGCACCTGTATGCACATGGTGCACACATAGACAAGCAGGTGCACATACATACACATAAGTAAAAAATAAATCATAGACCAGATGTGGTGGTGCACGCCATTAATCCCAGTACTTAGGCGGCAAAATCTGGGAATCTCTGAGTTCAAGGGCAACCTGGTCTGCATAGTGAGATTCTGTCTCAAAATAGTGATAATAATAATTATTATGTGTGTATGTTTTTTCAAGTTTCTAGATGTCATGTTAAATATTTGATGAATAATGACTAGACTCAGTCCCTGTCACCAAGGAGTGTCTACAGTCTTCTCATTAGTTTTTTTCCCTTAATGATATAATGTCATTGACACTCAGGTACCATGTTCTGTATGTTTTCTTTATATTTTTTCTTGATTATCAGTATGTAACTAACCTCTGTCTCAAACTACTTATTTAATCTATAAGTAAGTCTATGTCAGTATTTCTGTTTCTAACTCTTGTTTCCAACATTTTTACTTCATTCTAATTCTCAAATTTCGCTTTTGTGTTTGTTTTTGATACAGACTACCATAGGACTTACCTGTAGCTCTAGGCTGGCCTTGAACTCATGATCCTTCTGCCTCAGCATCTTAGAGTTCTGGGATTGCAGGCATTAACCCCTCTGCTTGGGCTAGACTGTCAGTCTCTTTGTAGAAGATGGCGGTTACTATGCTATTACCACTTCCACCACATGGAAGAGGTAGATTCATGTGTTTTAGATTTGTGCCCTTTGAATCAGGTTAGTACTATCTCTTGTCGTCAGTCCATGTTTGACTGGTCCTAGCAGACTGATAGAGAATGCTCTCCGACCTTACATCTGACCTTTCTACTGTGTTGACAGAGCCCTAGAGGCTTTGTGTGACTAGCTTTTTTGAGTTTGGGTACCACCAGCCTAGGGAACACTTTGCCAGAATCTACTATTTTAACATTGTCCTGTTCATCAGCCCATTCTAGCCTGAGCCAGGTCTCCCAGATAAGAAAGAATGGCTTTATGGCCTGGGACAACCTCCACAGCACAGTGAGCGTGGTGTAGTCTTGAAACATCGTTTCTGAAATTTCCATACTTCATTTCATTTGTTTTCTTTCGACTGACCTTGAGACGGTCCTTTTCCCTGAGCCTCCCAAAGTGCTGGGAATACAGGTATGAGCCAACACAGCAGCTTCCCTGTTCTGTTAAGCCAAAACTGTGGCTTCTTCTATACCAGACCTGAGGTACATGGTGATACTTAGTGTTCTCAGTACAGCCAGGATTGCAACCTGTGAAGAGTGTCCCACCCTCCCAACTAGTCTCACTACCTAAGCATGGCTATCCTGGAGCTCACTAGGAGTTCACTGTGTAGACCAGGCTGGCCTTGAACTCACAGAGCTCCATCTGCCTGACTCCTCAATGCTTGGATTAAGGTTGTGTGCCACCACACCCAGCCCATCTCAGTTTCTGTTTCAGCAAGTAGTGTCAGCAATCTCTAAATTGTATAGTGCCTCTCCGACGGCTGCTTCCTCGCCCATTGGGAGTTGGAGATGCACTTGTCTCAGAGAAGCATCCTCCCAAGCTGCATTAGTCCCTCCATGCTGCAGGTATGCTGGGAAGCCTCTGACTTCTCAGGTGACCCAGGCAGTACTCAGGGCCTCTGGTTTGGCTATTAGGGTTAAGTCCCAATGCAGGCAGCTGGCTTTCATCATAAAAATCTCCTTTCCCAGCTAAACTGGGCCTCAAGGGATTTCTTGGTGCTCACCAGGTTTCGAGTCCATATCTGCCTCTCCCTTGCAAGAATAAAAATATTGTCCATGTTCCCCCCTCTCCTTGTGCACTTCCTTTGCAGCACCAAATCACTCTGCCCTCACACCCAGACCTGCAGCCCCTTCAAGAGCAGGAGCATATCCATTCCTGTGTCCCTCCACCCATGTACCGTGGGGACCACCACACCTGTGGACCCAGCATAGATGGAGCCATCATAGCCACATATGGATTTGTTTACTGGGGCACGTTGGAGGCTGCCTGACCACAGTTGCCCATGATGAGGCACAAAAAGGAAAAGCAAAGAGACCAGAAAGACAATGACTGAGGAGCTCAGAACCAAGACAAGAGTCACTCTAACGGTTTCTCTTTACTCCCTCCAACTTTTTTTCTACAGTCCTTGGTACTGCATTCATCTGTCAACCATAGTTGGTATGTCCTGCTCTGCCTGCCCTTACTGTAAGGTTATAAAAGAGAAGCCCATCTTTGTTTTCAGTGCCTTTGCAGGAGAATTACTAGATAAACCTGTGCTGGAATAATAAAGAACTGAGAATGAGAATTCCATTCTCTCCCTCCCTCCGACAAGCCCTTGTCATGTAGCCCAAGCTGTCCTAGAATGCAGCTTCCTCTTGCCTCTGCCTTCCCAGTGCTGGGTCTAAAAGCATGCACCACAATGCCTAATTCTAAAATTCTTTTTCCTTTTCCCTTGGTAGGGAGGTTATGTTTTATTTTATTTGTTTTATTGTGGCATGGTCTCATGTATTCCAATTTGGTCTTTAACTCGCTATGTGGCCAAAGATGGCCTTGAACTCCTGATCCTTCTGTCTCGTCTCCCTAGTGCCATAGTTACATTCATGAGCTACCATACCTGGTTTACATAGTGCAGGAGGCCAAACCGAGGGCTTCATGCATGCGAGGCAAGCACTCCCCCAGTCCTTAGGATTCTTTTTCTGAAAGGGCTTCCAGGTTCCTGCACCAGTTTCCTGTTCACAGGGTGGGGGATGGCCATGTATGCAGGAAACAGCAAAGCAGCTCGAAAGCCAGCGGAGTGGTACTGTTTCAGCTTGGTTACTACTGAGAAGAGACCAGGAGAAATGAAAACCACTTGTGGTCAGAGGAACCATTAGATAGGGTGCTAAAACAGTGGTTCTCATATAGAGCCCAAATGTCTTGGGGCACATTTTGAGGTGTCCCACCCTCATCAGAGCTTTGACTTAGTGGAGCTCAGGTGGAGCCTAAAATTTTCATCTCTGAGAAGTTCCCAGATAATTCTGACGTTGGTGGTCCACGTTCCACGCCTCAAGAACAGCTGCCCTAGGAATATGAACCTAAATATATGTGAGTATTGTAAATGGTGACCCACAGTGATAACTGGGATTTTAAACTAGATTAAACTTCCTCTTTTAGTTTGCCGTAAGCAGTTGAGACTGCAGGCCCTCCAGGAAGTTGAACTAAGTGGTTCCTAAGGTTCTTTGGAACCTTAAAGTCATCGTTCCATTCAGTAACTGGTTGGGACCGAGAGCCATCATTTAACTGAATCCATGCTGGTGAATCGGACCGATGCTCTCCAGATCTGTGCTTGACCACGGTTTGCCCAGTTTCTCTTGCCGTTTCTTCTCAATGTTTGTGGTGACGGGCATTAATTTCTTTCTTTTTCTCCTCTGCCTCTTTTCACCTTCAACACCCTAGGAGGAAGAGCAAAAGCAGGCAGTAAGTGGACTTCAGAATTCCCCCCCTCCACCCCGGGCTCTCACTCCCTTTGCATGCTCCTCTGTTCCTTATATAAATATTGTACACCTTCTACTTTGCCCCTTGCATCACTTGCTCTCTGAGGAGTTGGTAGTGTGTGAAACCCTCAGACGTTTTCCTCCTTGGCGGTGTGCAGTGCCCTCAGACTGGGTCGTGTTTACCTAAGGGAGCATGGTCTTACCTTAAACCCAAGCTTCTTTAATTTGTGCTTATTTAAAAATGCATGATTAGCCAGGCTACCATTGCGTTTTCATGTTCTTTTATTTTCTGCTGGTTTTGTGTCCTGAGTGACCTTAATTGCTTGAAACAGCTTCCCAGGTGGTGGGAGTGACCTCAGGTCTTAACGATACATTCTGAATGAATATGCATGAAAGTGAAGTGTTCCTTGGATGCCTGTAGCTATCCTGTGGTTGCAAATAGGCCCTGGCTCCACCAGCCTTCTGGACAAAAGTAGTGCTATTTCCTGCTCTGAGCCTTGGGGGGCTGGGGAAGCAAGTGACTCAGGGTTCTGAGTGGCATGGCTATTGATGATGCTTGGGGACAGCCAATGTTTGCTTTTGTTTTTCTTTAAAGCTGTTATCCTATGCAAGAAAAACTGAGGGCCTACCCATGATTAAACTAAGTCCAAGAGAGAACTATAAAGTGCTAATTCAAAAAAGAAATATAAAATATTTAATTTAAAAATTACCTATCTTTTGGGGCTGGAGAAATGGCTCAACAGTTAGGAGCACTGACTGCTTTTCCAGAGGACTCAGGTTTGATTCCCGGCACTCATAGTGGCTCACAACTGACTGTAATTCCAGTTCCAGGGAGTCTGATGTCCTCTTCCGGCTGCCGGGGGTACTGCATGCACGTGGTATGCATGCATGCAGGCAAAGCACCTGTATACCTGAAATAAAATGAGAAACAATTCTCCGGTTTTTTTTTTTTTTTCAGAAATATGGATTTATTAATGTGTTAGATTTTGTAGTATGTGCATTTCCAGCTTGGAGAACATTGATAGTGAGCAGCAGAAGCACGAGAGAATAATGAGAGGCCATCAGTGAGGGGAGAAAGCACTGGGCCCAACATGGGACCCAGAAATCCCATGGGCTTTAATCTAATAGGTTTGTTTGGTTTGGTTCTTGCCTGGTTTGGTTTGCCTCTTTTCCTGAGCCATATATAAGTTTTTATCCATCTCTTCAATCTAATGACACTTCTCCATCAATAGGTACATTCACCTAAACAAAACAGGAAGATGAAAAATCAAACCCAGTTTTAAACACTTTTACCAGGAAGTGACAACTTAATCACATCCCTCCCCTCTCATTGATGAAAGCAAGTCACATGGCCACATTTGACTAGAAGAGGATTGGGAGGTGTGACTCCAGCTTGTTTAGAAATCAAAGAGAAGATGCTGGAGATACCTCTCACATAAGTGGGAGAGTGAGTGTCTGAGCAAAGGGTCTGAGTCCTTCCCATTCCTCCTACCCACACCTCATTCGATGTGGCCCTGCTGACACGGGTGCCATTTCATCCTTAGGCCCTGACCTCTAGTGCACCCCTCCTTCTCTTCATTTCTGTACCCGGAATCTCACTGTAGAGCTGACAGCACCATCTGGGAGTCTTCTTCCAATGGCCTCCCTACTAGCACCCCCTGATAATCTCTGTCCCTGAATGTGACAACCCGAAGGGCAGGTGACAGCAGCAGAGCTTCCTGTGAATATTATGTTTTCTTCAGTTTCTTATGAAATAGCATATAATCTACAAAATAGGACTTGCCTGTGCTGGGAGGCTAATTAAATGCTGTCCTTGCTGTGTATGTGATCCTGCCACGTGGGAGGCAGAACCAAAAAGATCAGGAATTCAAGGACAGCCTTGGCTATATGAGATGCTGTCTCAGAAAAGCTAACTAAATAAATAAGCAGAACTAACCTTTAGCAGCATGATTCAAGCAAACATACGTGCCCAGTGACTTTTTGTTCCACATGAGATCACCAGCCGGAGTACATATTCTGGTCCTCACAGTCTAGTAGGGCTGTGTTCATCTAGATGGGGAAACCCTTCTGTCCATCCCACAGGCTTACATTGAACTCACCCAAGGTCAGTTCTGAAGCTCCAGCTGTGGCTTGAAAGACTTTACATAATTCAGCCACTTTTTATTTGTAAGATGGAAAGAAAATGTCTTTGGACCTTCTGTAGTCCATATCATTGCTGAGTGGGACAACAGCAAAGCTTCGGGGTGGGGGTGAGCAGAGGAGCCAGGAGATCAGATCCCCGGAACTAGAGTTACAGGCAACTGTGAGCTATCCAATGTGGGTCCTCTGGAAAAACAGCAAAAGCTCTTAACCACTAAGCTACCTCTGTAAACAGAGTCTGCTCATTGGTTCCTGGCCACTCAGATCCAAATAACCACACAGAAACTATATTAATTACAACACGTCTTGGGCTATTAGCTCAGGCTTCTTCTTCTTTTTTTTTTAAATATTTATTTATTTATTATGTATACAATATTCTGTATTGTGTATTCTGGCTGTGTGTATGTCTGCAGGCCAGAAGAGGGCGCCAGACCTCATTACAGATGGTTGTGAGCCACCATGTGGTTGCCGGGAATTGAACTCAGGACCTTTGGAAGAGCAGGCAATGCTCTTAACCACTGAGCCATCTCTCCAGCCCTAGCTCAGGCTTCTTATTAATTAACACTTACATCTTAAAATAACCCATTTCTATTAATCCGTGCATTGGCACAAAGCTGTGGGTTACTGGTAAGAATCCAGTATCTGTCTCCAGCAGCTATATGGTGTCTCTCTGCCTACTCTCTATATATTCTTCCATTCTGCCCTGCCATAGGCCGTAGCAGCTTCTTTATTAACCAATGATAATAAAACATATTCATAGCATATAGAGGGAATCCCACAATATCACTCCTTTTCTGTCTATATAAGAAGGAAGGTTTTAACTTTAACATAGTAAAATTACATATAACAAGACAGATATCAAGCAACAATTACAGTTACAATACTTAGTCCATTAATGTTTGGCAAATTAAGAAAAATACTCTATCATCTATCCTATCTTTGTGAATCCAAAGTTTTATATCTAATTTATCTTTTATCATAACTAAGGAAAACTGTAACTATCTGTCTTCAATTCCTCAAAGACCCCAGAAGGATATAATATTACCTGAGTAAACAGGAAGTACATTGTAAGCAACTTCCAAAGTTCTAGAATTGACAGAGATATCTCGCTGCCTGGACAGTTACCCAAAATTCTTCTGTAACGTTGGGGCATCCATCTTCAGCCTATTGGTTCATAGTATCTGGCAGACTTTTCCATGAAGCAGGAAATTGAAAGGCTGTTTTGTCTGTCTTGGCAGTTTGTCAGTCATTTTCTTCTGTATCCAGTTCAATAGGAAGGATGGTATAAAGATACAAAAGAACAGATAGATAAAGAGGTACATACAGCAAGGTCTAGATGGTCCCAGGACCAGAGTTCCTTCTGTATCCCCTTGGTTCAGGGTGATGAGGTTCTGTTTCATGGGCTCAGTTGATTCCATTTACTGGCCATTAGTAATCAGCTTCATTTTTGTTCCCCTTCTTCAGAGGTCTGGAGAGGACAGCAAGTTCTAACAATCATGCTGTGGGCTTTCTGGCACCTAGCTCCTATCCTAAAGCTGCTTTAGCTTATAGACACTCTTATCATTCTGGTCATCCTAAAGACTTTTAGAAGCTCATGTGACTGAACCTTCTTGTGGCAGAAGGCTAAATATATTCTTGTTTTAGCATGGTATTATAAAGTTATTTTGACTTTACAAGAACTTGAGAGTGATGGATTGAACTGTTACTTCAAAAACTTGGATGCTACCTTCTCCCCTCACCCCTTAACACCTGCAGCAAATAAGGGACTAAACCCAACTCCTCACCAGCTGCAACACTGGGGAGAAGTGGCCCTGTACCTTGCCTGGGCAGCATAGTAGAGTTGACCCCTATAGACAGAGGCACAGGTGAGCCAACCCTGAGGGCATGAGAGGGCCATAGGTGGTACCACCTCCCTCATCCGTGGTATGTGTGGTGGTGGGGATGAGGGAAAGATGCCCTCGTCCCTTGCCCCTACCACTTCCAGCCTGCAAGGAAGCTGACCCTTCTCTATACCAGCTCTGACACTTGGGAAAGCAGGCCCTGCACCTCATCTGAGCAGCACTGCAGAGCTCACTGGCAGGGCGCACAGGCGAACTGCCCTGAGAATGTGAGCTTGGAAGAGCTGGCCCTCCCCCTCAATGCCTGAGGCAGGTGGGAGAGTTGGCCCCGAGGTCATCAGAGCAGGAAAGCTGCCCCACCAGCTACAGCCCTTGGGAAGAGTGGCTCCTACACCTCGCCTGGGCAGCACAGTATAGCTGGCCCTGGAGGTATAGGTGTGGGAGAGCTGACCCTGAGGACGTGAGAGCAGGGGAACTGGCCCTACCCTTGCTCATCTCTGAAAGGAGTGAACTAGCCAGGGCAATGAGGGAGAGCCCATTTTGGTAGTGAGGACGGGGGAGAGCTGGTGGGCTGACTAACCCTGCAAAATCCCCAGGCCCTGAACCAGTGTTGTAAGTTTGCCAACCTCAACACACATCCCATCTGTGACCTGCTGGAGCACATGAAGGGGATGGTGCTGTGGACTCAGAGCTGCGGGATCCTCACAACACACATCCCATCTGTGACCTGCTGGAGCACATGAAGGGGATGGTCCTGTGGACTCAGAGCTGCGGGATCCTCACAACACACATCCCATCTGTGACCTGCTGGAGCACATGAAGGCGATGGTGCTGTGGACTCAGAGCTGCTGGATCCTCACAACGCAGGCAACAACAGGATGACTAGTAGGAATCCCAGGGAGGGCCCAGCGTCGACAGTGTGACAGAAACCAGAGGCCTTAAATACAGAAATATGAGCCAGGTCATTGTCATCCTGAGCCTTAAATACACTCCTGCCACCCTAAAACTGGGGGAGGGGTGTAACTTTTAGTGAACAGGGATTGATGTTTGGTACTTCAAGACAATCCCTCAACCCTCTGCCCTGGGTCCCGTCCCTGTGCACACAGACTGACCACTGGATCTAGTGGCCTGCAGATGGCTCTGTTCCTTGATCTCACGCGTATGCTCACTGTAGGGCCCCAGCAGTTCTTTCTTTTGGTTTTGGTTTCATTTTGCAAAAAGAGGAAGTATAATTATTCTCCCATAGATAGAGCCCCTTGAACGTCAGCAATGAGTTTTCAGTCAGAGCGATTGAAGGAGAAATAGTTCTTCATCTGAGGTACATAACCGTGTTTTTATCACTCCATGAAAGACAAGTTAAGAGAGAGTTCCATCCTGTACTGTATTTTCTGCCTTTTCCTTTCCTGACCATAATACGTATATGATAAGTGCCGCCCAGGGTCGCCAGGAAACTCTCCACACACTAGACTGGAGGAAATCCCCCCCTCCACTGAGCGTCTAGGAGAACTCCCTCCAGGACGTTAACTACTATCTAGATCTCAGCAAAACATCCAAAGAAGAGGCATAGTGAGCACAGCTTCTGGGTTTGAAACCCCAGAATTGGGAAAAATGGAGGTCCCTCCCACCAGAACAAGTGGAAGCTGATTGTTCCGGCCTAGGTGATCTTGGCTGTCATGTTCTTGGTTATGTGGCAAACGAAGCAGCCAAGTAGAACAGCCTACTAGATACTACAGCTGTGCAGCTAAAACTCCCGTGGGGAGACTGGGCCAGCAAGGTAGGTTTGGAGGTCTCCAGCATAGGGTCAGTGCTGAGACCATCAACAGAAGTTCTAGGGGAAATGCAGAGTAGACAAAAAAGAAGAAAAGAAAAAAGAAAGAAAGTGGGGGTAGGACTGTGGATTCTCTCAGAAGCCCAGAGAATTTCAAGGGGATGGTAACTCAGAGCAGGAAAACATCATAGCCTCCTCAGTGCTCTATGAGGAGTCTAGAAACCAGATTTGCCTTTGAAAGGTCACACTTGGCCTGTTCTTGCAAATGGACACTTGCTGAGGTAGGATGCTCGGGCGCCTCCTGCCCTGCTTCAGTTCAGCCGAGACAGAATGCATCCCGCTGCCTTTCTTACTGCTGGTGGTCCTTCCTCATCCCTGCTACCCCGTGGCTCCCAGTGGTGCGGCCAGGCTGACTGCAGTAGAGACAGCCCACCCTGTCTCCACAGTCAGTGGCGCAGCCTCTGCGTGTTCCCAGCACAGCTCCGCCTCCAGCGCCAGCTCTGGGGCAGGAGCTTTTACCTGTTCTTCCAGGGAGAAAAAAAACAAAACGTTCTGAGCCCGTTCTTTATCTGTTCCGATTCTCCTCACGGCCACGGTTGCCTTGCGTAAATTTTAGACTTACAGCTCTCTTCTCCCTGGATTTTGTTCTTGTTTTTCTAAGAGGGCATCAGACAATCAGCAGCAAAAAGGCCAGTTTGTTTAATTTAAATATACTGCGGCAAAGTGAAGGTAATGGTCCACACAGGCCATCTGCTGCCTGGCAGGTATCCATGAGTCAGGAAGAGAGACCGAGACTAAAATGTCCTCCGTCCTTTTGCCATTCTATCAGTCAGGCTGAGGGACATGGGGTGCTTGGCGGAAGGAGGGCTTGCTCTCAACGTTAACCATTTTACCACTGGCCTCCCTGGACTTGATTGCTTGACTATAAAGTGTACCAAGGAGATTAAAATAATCTTACCTGTTCCTTACGGAAAAGAAGGAAAAAAAGACTATGGAGTCCCTACTCTGTTCCAGCCACCATACTGAGGATGCCTAAAGGCAGGCAAGAGCTGCGCCCTGGTTGTTTTTACTAAAGACAATGCCCTTTTCTCTCTGCAGCTGGTCCTCTGGCAGATCCTTTGCCTCTGTGTCTGAGTTCTCATTGCTCTGGGGAGGGATCCCTGTCCTCAGCTCACCTTCTCTGGCATACTCTGTACCTGTTTCGGCTCCAGTGTTTAGTTTGTGTTCTAGATAAGGGACAAAGTCGTAATCTGCATCCTCCCTTCCTACGTTTCTTGTACGTACTGGAAATGAAATTGATTCTTCTATAGAAAATCACAGTCGTTCTGGGATTGTAGCTCGGTGGTAGAGGCCTATAGTCTACTCTTACCTAAGGGAGGTGGGAAACCATGGTTTGCTTCAGTCTTGGGAATCTTGACTGATTCGTGTTCCTTCCAACCTCAGGACTGTGGTGATGTGATCCAAGCATACTCAGGCTTCTCCTGGCCGTCCAAGGCCTTCTTCTGATTTGTTTGCCTCTGTGGGTCTCATTCTCTATGTGCATTAAGTGAAATAGGTCATAAGACCCTGGAATACACAAACGTAATTTCCACACACTTTCTTGAGTTTCCCATGCCTTTGCTGGTTTGAAAATGAGAAACAGCAGACTGGACTGCTGCTCAGATCGGAATGTACCTCTAGCTCTACACCCCCAGCAGGAGTGTTTCCACCATAAGGGGTGTCTGCATTCAGGACATTTGTCGTGTGTGCTTATTGGTCAGATGAGTGACTGACCATGCTGGATGCCAGCCTTAGCTATGGAATGTGTTACAAGTGATGTCTCAGGAATCCTGAAAGTTCTGCAGTGTATTGTGGGGCTTCTCTTCTTCCCAAGGCCAACGGCCCTCCTACCGTGGACCATCCCACTAACTCTTTTACTTTTTCTGGGGATTCCCCTGCATCCCCTGCTACCCACCCCACTGTGCTGCTCATATACTGCTCATGCTGGATTAGTGTTTTTTGGTTTTGTTTTGTTTTCCTGGGGGAGGGGTTCGAGATAGGGTTTCTCTGTAGCTTTGGAGCCTGTCCTGGAACTAGTTCTTGTAGCCCAGACTGGCCTCAGACTCACAGAGATCCACCTGCCTCTGCCTCCCGAGTGCTGGGATTAAAGACGTGCGCCACCACTGCCCACCTGGACTAGTTGTTTTTAATGGAGAGCCTGGCAGTCCCTGTGGTGAGGGCCTGCCTTGACTCTGTCCTTGCTGTTGAGGCAAGGTGCTAGTTTACCTTACTGCAGCACTACAGCTGGGTTCTCAGTGTCTGTCTGGCCTACACCTGACAAGTACCTGATCACGGTAAGGGAGACACAGCAAGGTGAGAGGATCACTGTGCACCACAGGCGCTGTCTCAGTGTGCACCAGACATTCCAGTGTGTGCAGTGTCCCTCTCCCTGGTGACTTGGCATGTCCATAATTACAATACATGATCAGAAGGCTCTTTTCTCCAGCTGTCTTTCCAAAGCTAGTCCTGTGCCCCTTAGGGCAGCCTGTTCCCTGTGCCTCTCATCAGCCTCACGTCTTCAAGACCTCTGTGTGCAACATCTCTGGGGTTGGCTAGACTTGTGAGGAAGGTTAGTTAGTTACAAGCCGAACATGTCGTCAGGTGACCTTGAGACAGAGATGGCTGCAGAGCCAATTCTTCTCAGGAGCGTGCTCTTCTCTGACAGCGGTTTCAATTCAATTCAAGCACGGGCCACTTGGCATTGGGGACATGCAGTGATGTGGTGAAGGTTGTGGATCACAGCATTTTTATCTGAAAAATGCCTCCGTGTCAGCTAGCATCCTCCCGTTCATAGATGAGAAAACTGGACCCTGGAAACGGGAAAGTGTGTGTGTGTGCCATATCGTTGAGCGAGGAAGCCAGTCTCCATCTTCTATTTCCAATCCCTTGTCACTGACCCACTCTGCCTCCCACTGTGCTCACCTGGGAAGAGCTGGGATTGCATCTCAGAGACTGCAACTTCCCTTTTGTGTTGGGTACAGAGCCTTGCATGCTACAGGGTGCTGATAGTCATGGACAGAGAGCCAGAGACTGGGTATTGGGCCAGGCTACTTACTGGTCGCAGGGCCCCCGGTACACTTTCACAGTAGAAAGATGCTTTCCTGGTTACCTCTCCTTGCCTGTTTTCCCTCCCATGGGTTTCTTTCTGGGGGCCTTCAGCCTGTCATTGGGGCCTCTGGTTCTAGTCTCTCCCCAAATCCGTCTGCCTACTTTATCAACCTAATTCCAACTTTGGTTGTCTACTAAAGTAGTTGTTTAAAAAACAAAAACACAGTAAGTTTGGTGCATGGATTGTTTATTGCTACACAATTTAATCTCAAAACTGGCTTAGAAAAGCTTATCACCAAGCGTGTTGGTGCATGCTGTAATAGCAATCATATCATAACCTCTGTGGGCCAGGAACCCTACGGAGACTCCTGTAAGGGTGAAGTCAAGGGTCACCCAGGCTATAGCTACCATCTTTTATAACCTAAGCTCAGAAGTGGCATCTGTCCATTTTTCTGATTCATTAGAAGCAAGTCACTTGGCCCAGCCAACATTCCAGAACAGATTATTCCAGGATGTGTGTGGCGGGTCACTTTGGGCCGTCTGAGGTCTGGCTACCACATTTAGTTAGCTAGTCTGAGAATTTCATACAAAGATTTTCCAACGATGGATAGATTTACCGCTCACTGGGGAATCACTGCCTGCCCTGGCTACTTCCCATCACAGAAGGAAGGGTGGGAAACTCGATGCCCCTCATCCTCGCCTGACAAGTACTCACTACGCACCAACCTGTGCAGAACATAGTGGTACAGGCATGGATTGTGAGAGGGCCGTGCTGCCACAGAGGGGCAGAGCCCTGGTCTTAGGAAGGCTGATGCCTGGGGGCCCAGCAGGCATGCATGGGTCAGGAGGCGAGGGGCAGAGGGCAGTCGTGCACCTGAGAGAGAGAAAAGGCAGTATGAGACCTGCTGGTCAGTGAGGACACAGTCTTGTCAACAGAGAGAATGCAACATTGCCAGCACTCCTGTTTTGTTATTGTTGTTCTGTCTGAGCGACAGAGTAATAGCCTCTTGGCATCCCTGGACCAATGGCATCCACAGTCAAGACCAGTTCCTTCTCAGGCAGGACTGAAGCAACTGCATAGCCATGAGCCACACATTGTGTCTTTGAGCTACTCTGAATACCAAAGTACTCTTACTCCACCAGACAAGAGTTCACTGGGACCCTGCCAGCTCTATCCCAACTTTTTTTTTAACTTATTTTTTCAATTTTATGTGTATGAGTTTTTACCTGCATGTGTGTCTGTGCATCATGTGCTCTAGGTGCCTGAAGAGGTCAAAATTGGTTAATTAGATCCCTTGGAATTGGAGTTACAGATGATTGTGAGCCACCATGAGGGTGCTGGGACTTGAACCTGGGTCCTCCGGGAGAGCATCCAGGGCTTATAACCACTGAGACCACTGAGCCATCACTACAACTCCCTGTCCAGCAGTTTTAATATGCAAATACTGGTGGCTGCCGAGAGGGAGAGAGAGTCATTTCTCTTCAGGAATGCAGCCCCTGAGAAACTACCCACCACCATGCTGGACTAAGGACTTTTTTTTTTCAAGTACATGAAATTGGGAGGGAATAGTGGTAGGGCGAACTGGGGGAAGAATTGGAGGGGAGGGGAGGGATTGGGGTGGATTTGATCAAAACACATTTTTTTATATATGTATGAAATACTCAATTTGAAAAAATATTAACTGACCATAAGTGGATCCTCTCGTAACTATGAAGAAATGATACATACTTTGGAAAAGTAAGGAATGATAAAATGTTAAATAATTACTAACAAACAAAAATTAGTTATTTCACAAAATAAAAAAAATACTTAGTCAAGTCACCTTTTATTAATCCAAGTTAGTGGACTTTGGGGTTTTCTGTGGTAGGATCTATTAAATCATTGCCAGCAAACATTTGTATGCTTTAGGTGGGCTTATGTTTTCATTTCTCTCAGGGAGCACTCAGGAGTGGGGTTGCTGGGTTACGTGGGTAGGCTTCTATTGAACGTTCTCAGAAACTGCTGAGATCCTTTCTGCCCTGGCAGTAGGAGGTTTCAGGTTCCCACACCCTTGCCAGTCTTTTCAGCTGTATTGCTCCTCAGCAGTTCTGAGCAGAGCATTGTGTGTGCAGTGTCCCTCTCCCTGGGGACTTGGCGTGTACGTAATTACAACATTCAAAGACCTTTGAGGAAACGTGTGCTCAGATTTCACCCACTTTGCGGCTGGATTGCTTGTCACCTTACTGAGTTAGGAGAAATCTCCGTATGCTCTGCTTCACATAGAACCTGTGGATGATTCCTTTCAGTCTGTGCCGTCCTCTTGGTGCACATCCAACTTAAATTCATCTTTTTAACTGTAAAATTCAGTGTTGTGTTTTTAAACTATATTTACAGAGTTATACAGTCATCGTTACCTTCAGTTTAAGAACTTCATTAATCTCAAAAAAAACCGTCAAACCCGTTCACAATCTTCCCTCAGCCTTCCCAGCCCCCACTCTTAACAATATAACCACTAACATACTTTGTGATTTCCCTACTCTGGGATTTTTATGTAAATTTAGAATATGTGTTCATTTGTTAATGGCTTCCTTCACTTAGCAAAATGTTTTCACAATATGTGGATGTCATCAGTTCTTTGTTCCTTTTTATTGCCTAATACTATTCCATTGTCTGGCTATAGCTCGTTTTATTTAAGGCATTCCCCAGTTGACGTCTGAGTTGTTTCCACTCTGGCTGTGTTAGTGTTCTTGTGCACATCTGGACACTGACTTCTGTTCAAACACGTTCTCATTTCTCCTGGATGGGAATATACCTGAGAATGGAATTGCTGTGTTATGTGGTACTCAGACCTTTGAGGAGCATCCAGGCCATTTTCCAAAGCAGCTGCATCATGTTACGCTCCTGTTGGCACTGCCTGCGGATTCCAGTCTCTTCGACGTTCTTGTTGGCACTTATCTTTTCTGTAGAATTCATCCTAATGGGTGTAAAGTGGTCTCTCATCGTTTCTTCATTTCTTTCCCTAGTGTTCAGTGCCATCGAAGGTCTTTTTCATGCCTGTTGTACTATTTTGTATCTTTAGAGAATTATCTTCTTGATCTTTTGCTCGTTTTGTAATTAGATCATCTGTCCTTTTATGACTGAGTCGGGAGAGTTCTTTGTATGTGAGAGGTAAGGCCTCTTATCAGATATGTCATCCTGAGACTTTTCTCCCTTTATGTCTTCCTTTCACTCTCTTTCATTGTTGTTTTTCACTTAAATTATTTTATTATTTTATGTGTGTATGCGCACACAGGCCCATGGAGGCCAGAAGTGGGCGCTGGTTCCCTCGGAGCCATCTGATGTAGGTGCAGGGATCCAAACGCCAGTTCTTTGACAGCAGTGATCTCTCCAGCTGTGACTGCTGGAACAGGATCTCAGGCAGCCCTGGTGGTCCTGACTGGAGCTCCTGGTATAGCTGAGGCTGGTCTCCAACCCCACACCCGGCTGCCTCTCCCTCCAAAGGTCTGGGGTTACTGGCACAACCAACACCGAGATCTCTCTTGTCTCAAGCTTTTTTTGTTTGTTTTGGTTTTTTTTGTTGTTGTTTTGTTTTGTTTTTTAGGCAAGATCTTTCTTTTTAGCTCTGGATGGCCTGGAAGTCACTATGTAGACCAGGCTGGTCTCAGACTCAGAGTTCTGCCTGCCTCTGCCTCCCCAGTGCTAGTCTAGTTTTATTTATTTATAGTTGAACCATTTTTTAGTTGATCCCTTCTTATGGAGTTTAATGACTTACTTTGAAAACAAAGGTTTTTTTTTAATCAAAAGATGATAATTTTACATCTCTCTGCAGTATAGCCTGATCTAATTTATATATTGTATCAATTAACTAGGATAGCTATCATTATAAGCAGATAATAATTTCCTGTGATAAGAACGTTTGAAACTTCTTCTGGATATTTTGGTAAAAGTCTCTAACTTAATTTTTAAAAAGCTCATTTATTATGGGCTAAGGAGATGGCTTGTTAAAAAGCACTTAGCCTGAAAGAATAAGGACATGGTGGCACACACTTGTAGTCCCAGCACTGGGGATGCAGAAATAAGGCTACTCCTGGGAGTTGCTGGCCAGCTAGACTAACCTAATCAGTGAACCACAGTTTCAGTGAGAGACCCCCATCTCAGGTGGACAGTGGAGAGATAGCTCAGTGTTTGAAAGCCATGGCCATGCTGGATGTGGTGAGAAATACCTACAGTCTCAGCATTTGGGAAGTAGAGGCAGGCGGATCTTTTGTGAGTTCCAGGACAGCCAGGGATACACAGAGAAACCTGTCTTAAACAAACAAACAAAAAACCTGGTTGCTTTTCCAAAGGACCTGGGTTCAATTCCAAACACTCACATGGCAGCTCACAGCCATCTGTAACTCCAGTTTCAGTGGATCTGACTCATCTTTGGGCACCAGATAGACATGTGGCATACAGACCCACATACATGCAGGCACAACACCCATACACATAAAATGAAAATAAATAGATCTTAAGAAAAACTAGGTGGGGAGTAACTGTAGAAGGTGCCTAATACTGCTCTCTGGCTTCTCTGTGCAGCATAAACACACACACATTAAAAAACAAAACAATTTATTCCTTTCTTTTCTTTTCTTTTTAAGTGAATTTTTTTTAGAAAGATTTGTTTGTGTGTATGAGTGCACCATCTGCACGTGTGCCTGCACACCAGAGGAGGGCATCGGATCCCATTAGAGACGGTTGTGAGCCACTATGTGGTTGCTGGGATTTGAACTCAGGACCTCTTGGAAGAGCAGCCAGCACTCCTAACTACTGAGCCATCTCTCCAGCGCCCCCCCCCCTTTTTTTTTCTTTTAAACATAATGATTTGGGTATTATGTCCAAGAAGCCTTTGCATAAGATTTTCTTTGCCTTCTTTGAGAAATTATGAAATATTAGCTTTAATACTTACTATGCTTCATTTTGAGGTTCTTCCGTTGGTTTGGGGTGTTTGGGTTTGGTTTGATTTGGTTGTTCAAGACAGGGTTTCTCTGTTTATTCCTGGCTGCCCTGGAACTCACTCTGTAACCAGGCTGGCCTTGAACTCAGAGAGCCACCTGTCTCTGCCTCTCACATGCTGGGATTAAAGAGGTGCACTACTCCTACCTGGTGCTTTGTCTTTTTAATGTGATGTGAACTAAGGGTCTAAATTCATACTTATTTGTATCATGGCTCACTCTCTAAGAGTATGCTAAGTGATAAAAGCAAATTTAAAAGTAATTATTGTAGTTCAAGCCATTCATACATAATTTAAAAGCATGAAAATGTTATACTCATTTTCATGAATATAATACATGGGCTTAAAAACAGTTCCACACCAAAATCTCTGGTAAGAAAAACAGGAAGTTTCCAAAGGGAAAATGAAGGTACTGACCCTGTGAAGAATTAGTGGTAAAGGAATCTTCAAGTCTGTCTGTACTATTTTAGATTAAAATAAATTGTATGTAATTATTCATTTGGGGTGACTGATGGTATTATACTCAGTCATTTTCTGAGCTTTTATATTTCTTAATTAAAGCACACAGAGCTGGCATTACAGTATTCCTGTAATCCCAGTACTTGGGAGCTAGAGGCAGGAGGAAGAGGAGTCCAAGGCTGTCCTCAGTGATAGCAAGTTCAAGGCCAGCCTAGGGTACGTGAGACACCCACACACAAAGGTTCAGCAAGAATCACAGAGAACAGGGCAGAGTGGCATGCTCCTGAAATCCCAGCATGGAGCCGCAGCAGGGGGATCTTTAAGTTGAGGCCATATCTTAGAAAACAAACCTAGAAAATAGGAGCAATAGAAAACAAAATAGTCCATTCAGCACCCACACAGCTGCACAGGAGGGCAGGCACTGTGCGTCCCTCCAGGCAGCTCGTCTGGGGCATATTCTGCCTGTGTGGCGTTTCTGGGCTAGATCCCCGGGGGAATTCGCAGGAACTTGTGCTCATTGTCACTTCTATTCTCCCAGTTTTGCTCCCACAAAATCCACCGACCTGACCACGCTGGGTCAGGGAACTGCCCCCGAGGAGTTTAACTGTCACACCCCGTTGCTCCAAGCTACCTCTTAGGGGTTCAGCCCTGTCAAGATGAAAGTGAACATCTCTTTCCCAACCTCTGGCCATCAGAAACAGTGAAGTGTACAATGAACACAAACGTGGATGTTTCTGCAAGAAGTGCATGGCCGCAGAAGTAGCTGCTGATGCCCTGGGTGAACAACAAATAAGGTTTTCCCACGGTGGAGTGAGTGGCATTCTTGTTCCAGACCCAGGAGAACTTGAGAGGGAAAGTGCACCTCCGTTCGGAGTGTTCTCAGCTTGGTTTTTTTTAAGAGAAGGACATTCCTGGACTGACAGACACTACTGTGCCTCGGTGGTTGGGACCCAAAAGAGCTAGCAGAATCTGAAAACTTAAAGAAAGATGATGTCCGCCAATGTTGTCAGAAATCCCTTAAACAAAGGAGGTAAGAAGCCCAGGACCAGTGCACCCAAGATTCAGCACCTTGTTACTCCATGTATCCTGCAGCACAAACACTCTGAAGAAACAATATATTAAGCAAGATAAGGAGGTTCCCGAACATGCTGAGCTTTTGGCCAAGAGAATGAAAGAGGCCAAAGAGAAATACCAGGAACAGATTGCCAAGAGCTATAGGCTATCCTCACCAAGAACTTTTACTTCCAAATCTGAGTCCAGTCAAAAATAAACCTTTAAGAGTAATGAATAGCTGGGCGGTGGTGGCGCACACCTTTAATCCCAGAACTCGCGAGGCAGAGGCAGGCGGATCTCTGTGAGTTTAAAGCCAGCCTGGGCGTCATAGTTCCAAGATAACCAGGGCTATCTATATAGAAGAGACCCTGTCAAGACATAGGGAGGGGGAGAGGAATAAATGATCAGCTTGGGGGGAAAAATCCAGAACTATACCAGGCTTTCGTGAGGAAGGTCCCCCTCCAGTGAGCATGTGGCCGCTCTCTCCTGGTCCTTGGCTACCCAAACAGACCTCCCTGAGCAGGCGTGGCAGTTTTGCTGGCTAGGCCGAGGAAGCACTCTACAGCTGAGCCTCTGACCGCGGCTACTGGGGTGGGATCTCGAGCATGAGAAGGAAGGCTGCTGTACAGCTGCGGAGCGGAAGGGTTCTTCTGCCACGGCCCCTGGCAAGCTGTGCTTCCTCCCACACACGCTTGAGAAGCCTCACACGTGATCTTGATTTTCATCTATAAAAGTTATATTAAAAGATGGGCAGTTTCTACCCACAGGATCTTGTGGGATCAGATGAGGATGGGTACAGAATGTTGACATGCAAACACGAGGGTCTTTGTGGGGTTTTTTTTGTTAATTTTTTTCCTTCTTGGATCCTCCTGGATGCAGCCTTTCTCCTTGCCACATGCTTCCAACCTCTCTCAGCCTCTTCTTTTGGTTTTGATTTTCACCCCATAGTTTTGAACTTTCTCTGTAGCCCAGCCTTTTAAGTTCCCAGCCATCCTCCTGCCTCCTAAGTGCGAGGTCTCAGCCTGTTCTTAAAATGCTCTTACTCCCACACTGCCCTCTTCCCTCTTCTTCCTCTTCCTTTTCTGAGTCCTGGCCATTTCTTTTTAAGCATGGTCCTGGCTGGGAAGTGCTTTCCTCTTTTGTTAGAGAGATCGGACACCCAAAATGACATGTTTTCTCTCCCATCCTCCCAGGCTCAAGCCACAGGGTCACCTCACACATCACCCACTCATGGAGGTGGCCGCCCTATGCCCATGCCAGTGCGTTCCACGTCCGCAGGCTCCACCCCTACCCACGGCCCACAGGATTCACTGAGTGGAGTTGGAGGAGACGTACAGGAGGCCTTTGCACAAGGTGAGTTTCCAGGCAAGTCTTTGGAGAGCTGAGGGGCTGAAGTCATATACCGGATCCCTGTCAGGATTTTTCCAGCTTTCCTTTTGTGCTCTTGACTTTGGAGGATCAGATAACGTGGCCTTAGTAATCAGATTCACAGTATAAATAAGTTATACGCTGGGTCCTTCTCCATGATAGGCTGGTCTTCCATGGGAGGTCTGCAGGCATGTGTGTGAAGACAACTGGCCTCCTGGGTTCTGAACTCTAGACTGAAGGACTTGCCTTGCCCTTTGGACTTCGCTCCTCACACATTTGTCCCTGAAGGTCCTTAGAATAAGTAAGAACAGGAAAAGAGGTGATTTCCATAGGACCTAAGCATGCCAAAGATCAGTAAGCGTGCACTTGCAACAGCGGCTGACTGAGGAACCAGGGACCTACAATCTTTTTTTTTTTTTTTTTTTTTTGGTTTTTTGAGACAGGGTTTCTCTGTGGTTTTGGAGCTTGTCCTGGAACTAGCTCTTGTAGACCAGGCTGGTTTCGAACTCACAGAGATCCGCCTGCCTCTGCCTCCCGAGTGCTGGGATTAAAGGTGTGTGTCACCACCGCCCGGCAGGGACCTACAATCTTAAATAATGGGCAAGGGAGTCTGGAGGGGAGGGAATGGGGACAAGGAAATGGGAGGCAGTGGTGTTAGAGAACTGAGCCCCTCACCCTGAGACTGAGGAACTTGGTGGGGGCAACACTAAGCCAGAACTCTGCTGCGGTGCCTTCAAAGCATTGGACTTGCCAGGCTCCTGCTCTCCTGGTGGAGAAGACGGATGTTCCAGGAGCCTGCAGACCTGCAGCAGTCCCACCTTCCCTAGTCACCTCTGCACCCGGGTTCCAGGGCCGCACTGCCTGGGGCATCTCTCGGCGCCCTTTTCCATGCTCACCCATCTGCACTGCATCTGCTCTGACTTCTCAGGTACAAGGAGGAACCTCCGCAATGACCTGCTGGTGGCTGCTGACTCCATCACCAACACCATGTCGTCCCTGGTGAAGGAGCTTCATTCAGGTGAAGCCCAGAGCTCCCCACCAGTCTCCACCTCCCCTGTGCCCACATCTTCCTTCCCTCTCCTACCACCGGGTACACAGCCCTTCCTGCCACTCCATTTTTCCTTCTAGGAGCACACAGGATCTTCACCCGGTGCCTCCCTCCCACACGTGATCACAGTTTATATTAAGAACAGTCTGAAGGAGCAGACACAGCTTCTCAGTACAGCCAGATCCCCGCCTCACTCCCTGTCTCCACCTACACTTTGTCCACAGTCTCTTTCCCTAGGGGCCGTCGCCTCATTCTGAAGCTATCCTGGATGTGGCAGCAGTCAGCACAAGCCACCTGTCTCTATTCCAGCCGCCCTCTGGCTTCCTGCTGTTTGATTATGTTTAGAAACCCTGTCTTCTCCTTTTGTCCGTGACCAGGCTCTGATCTCACCTGAAGATCCCAGCTGCCGCTCCCTCCATTCTTCACCTTTGGTACTATGTGACTTCTCTCTCCATCTCTCTATGACTCAGCCAGTGCAGTGGCTTCCCAGGGTCCTCTGCCTCACAGTGTTTTCCCACAAAACCACCGAGTATCCCACAGCTCCATCAGGGATATAGCCACTCAGTGCTTAGGAGTTACTTTGTAGCCTTGGCGTTCCTCAGAAAGCTGTTATCCCCAGTGCTGCAGCACTCACACCGAAGGCGCGCCCGTCTGTGTCCTTTCTTACCCAAGGCAGTACTTGTAAGAACTCTGCAGTGGCCTCTGGCAGGGCTGTCAAACAAAAACACAGAGCAGGGTTTCCAGGGACCGTTCAGACAGTCCTGAGGAAGGCACGCCCAGGGTGTTTGCAGCAGGGGAAAGCATCTCCTTTTGGGCTGTCATTTTTTCCACACCTCAGCCTTCAAGTCCTTCTGTTTTCCTTCAGAAGAGATTACACTTGTGGCCTGATTGGCTTTCCCAGCTCAGGTCCGGCACCCATTCTGCCACAGGCGATATGATGCCCTCACCCTCTCTCATCCTGTTTCTCATGCCCACACCGAAGCCCAGCCCTCACTGTGCATGCACAGAGCTGGGGATGGGTGACCTCAGGATGACCTCACAGCTGATTAGAAAACCTTTTCTCGAATATAGCTCCCTGATAGGTTTCAGTTGGTGTTTCAGAGGGATTTTCTTAGGGATTATTAGGACATGCAGAGAAAGTACAGTTAGAGTTTATGCAAAACGAGCGACTCACAAGCTCAGCACTCAAGAATGGGAATGTAACTCGATTGACAGGAACTGATCAGGCATGGCAGTGCATGCCTGCCATCCCCAATACTTGGGAGGCTTATGAATTCAAAGCCCACCTAGGCCATATGGTGGGGGGGACGGGGCAAGAACATTAGCCAATATGGAAAACTGGTTTTAATAAAATTGCGTCATTTAGGTGTATTAGGTGTACTAGTGATCCTGTTGTACAACCTCCTTGCTTTAGAAATGTGGATCTTTTAGAAAAATTACTTGCTTGCAGTCACACAACACGCAGAGGCAAAGCTAGTTCTAGAGCCTGGGTGTAGAGAAACATGGAGCCAGGGCTTTGAGCTGACCCAGGACAGACTACAGGGCAGTCTCTGTGAGGTTCCTTTTCCCAAGCACAGATGCCTATATCTGACACAGACAAATGCACACATGACCCAGCACCCTTGTTAAATACAGAGATAAACCCTGTTCCTCAGTGGATGGGAGACGCATGGTGACTCCCTTGAAGTGGCTTCATGGCCTTTATTAGGTTACGAGTGGGTATCCAGGTCGGCTTTTCATACACCTGCAGCCTGCATAGGACGCACATCTATAGTTTGTCTTCCCCGTCTTCCAAAAAATATTTTCAACTAATGGAATCCTAGAGTTCAAAAGGATCTTAAAGATATTTCATTGAGTTTGCTGTCAATTTAAAATCCTCCAGTTTGAATATTTCCAGGGAGCTCATGTATAGCCAGGTCTAATCACTGGAGATTTCTTCCTTATTAGGGAACTGAAATCTTCCTTTCTATCATGGGTTATTTCCCTCCTAAAGCCGCCCTAAGTCCAGACTTCCTCTCCAGGCCTCCTTTAGAGTGTTTAGTGGTAGATAATGTGGTAACTCCCAAGTTTTCTCTTCTAGGAGATTCTACCCAATCCCTTTAACATGTGTCAAATATGCCAGCCAATGACATCATGCCCTCTGCTTCATGGATGTGCGGGGTTCCAATCAAGCATTGTCAGGGTGTGGAGCTGTTGGGCATGGTCAAGGACATTTATACACCCTGGAGGCTGCTTGCTGCATTAGGTCTCTGCCTCAGGCCTCCAGCCTCCCCCACTGGTACTAGACCAAACAGTCACTGGCCTCCTTGGACTTGTTTCCACAGTAGAGGAAGGTGCAGAGAAAGAAGAAGAGATGCAGGATGAGAAAGACAGAACCCCTGGTCTGAATGGGAGCCCAAGCTCCTTCTTTTTCCTTTGTTCCCGCCTCTCTTCTAATACTCCCTCCCCAAGTCTGCAGCCCCCTCAGTTCCTCTTGCCTGTTCCCCCAGCTGCCTCTGAGGTGTGCCCACAGGTGGTAAGCCGGGCGATACTCACACGCTGGGATGCAAATGAGTCATAGAACATCGCCCTTCTTCACAGGGTTGATGGTCTCGTTGGAGAAGCACAACTGAGACATGCAGAGGAAGTGTGGGAGAAGACAGAGCAGCAGAAGAGGTGGATCAGAAAGTATTAAATGTTGGCTGGGGCTTGCTCACCCGACACACCTAAAGCCCATGCTAGACTCCCGCACCACATAGACCACAGGAGCAGGGGCATGCCTGTAATCCCAGTGCTTAGCAGGTGGAGACAGGGGCATCTGAGATTCAGGCTCATTCTCTGCTGCAAAGTGAGCGCGAGGCCAGTGTGGTCTACATGAAGCCTTGCCTCACAAGAAAACACCATTGAATCTGGGTGTGTTGGCATTCACCTTTAATCCCAGCACACAGGAGGCAGAGGCAGGCAGATCTACGATTTTGAGGCCAGCCTGGTCTACGGAGCAAGTTCCAGGAGAGCCAGAGCTACACAGAGAAACTTTGTCACAAAACAAAACACACCAAACCACTAGATGTATAGCAAATAGTACTAAGACTCCTGAAAAGGAAAAGACTTGTAGGTTGGAATAGATGACTTCCTGGAAGAATAAAGCGAGAAAGGAAGGTGTTGGTGAAGGACAATAATGCCTTCTTAGACTCTCTGTGTAATGTACCAAGCTTCATGCTCTTGTCATCTTTCAGTTTTATTTATTAAGCAGATAACAAAATCCTCTTGAGGCGTTTGAGAGTCTCCAGTTCTATCTATCATATATTAATATGTTGTTTTTCTCCGGAACGTAAACTCCCTAAGGCAGAGATTTTGGCCTTTGCTGTTGGTGATGTATTCCCAGTGTCGGGAACAGTGCCTGTCATCTAGTAATGACAGTGAATGAACCTAAGGAAAGGATCAGGGCGACATGATAGCCTTAAATGAGGGGGAGTGGTCTACCAGCCTCAGGAGGTGAAGAGAGACCCGTGCTGCCTCCTGGCTTCCTGCTAGACCTGGAGGTAGGTCTGTCACACAGCCCTGGGGGAAGAATTCTAGACAAGGCTCTCCGAGGTTCGTCAACTGGGCAGGTTAATAAATGGCAAGACCTGGACTCAACTCCAGGAGTTTCCAACTCCAAGCCAGTGTTTTAGTCCAAGCAGAACAATTAGACCAAGCGAAGTGGGGAAGCCCCAGTGAGGTGTAAGGCAGTCAAGGGGGAACAAGTGGGAACCCTCTCAGGACAGTGGCTCTGTGGTGCCATTTAGCCCCTGGGATGGTACGGATAAGAGAGAGCGTTTGCAGACTTAGGGGCAAGGAGTTTGTCAGCGAGGGCACTGACGTTGCCTAGGAGACGGGAGAAAACATTGTCTAAGTGCAGAATAGAAGCCAAAGCGAGGCCTGGGAGAAATAGGCCACTGGGCATGAGTTTGTGGGAATTGCTGTCCAGGCCACACACCTCAGGCTGTCATAGGAGAAACAGCCATTCTGGGGTCCAGGATCAGATAAGAAGGCCATGAGGCAAGAGAAACCAAGATGTGCCTCTCATGTAAACACCCACCCGCCCCAAACACATGTCTGTACCCCAACCAAACTCCAGCATTGCTATGGAAATGTTTTTACTAAAGGCATAGCAGCTGCCGCCTTGGCTCTCCCTTCCCATGGCACACTGCTCCAGGAGCACCTCCAGGTCCCTCCTCAGCTTCCCTCCGCCCCCCAAAGCAAGCCTAGAGCCCTGTCTTTGCCCTCCACTCTTGCCTTAGCCATGAACTCCACCCCCACCCCCATAGGAACTGGAGTGGTTTCTGTTGGCCCAACCTCAGGGCCCTCTGTCTCTGTCACTGGCTGACCACCTTTCTGTCTGACTGGATGCTTGCTCCTAGCTCTTAGTATCTCTTGATCCCTCTAAGTGCACATCCCAGGGCCTGTGTGTCTGTGTGGAGACTGAGAGAATGCCTGAGCTTCTGTGGCTTTCAGGTGCCATCTCTAAGAGCAAGAGGGTAAAGAGTCAGGGTACAAGATGAGGAAAGTTTGTTTTTTCTTGCCTCTAAACGTTGTATGAGTCCTTGCAGATATCGAAATGTGGAGACATTCAGAATCAATAACTAACCAATTTTACAGAGGAAGATTTCTCTTGTTTGGGGTGAAGTCAGGCTCACATGAGAAGCATAGCTCAGTCAACTCCCGGCTCAGTACACATGGTGTCTTTAGCACACATGAATAGCACATGGGCTCTTTTTGAAGAACTCTGACCAAAGCAGGCTTCCAAGCTATATTCACCCCTAGCTCTCACCTCTGTCTGCCCTATCCTTGCTGTCTGAATCCCAGAGAAGGATGCTGCTACTCTGTGGTACCCTTCCCTCTGAGCACCCCTTTATCCTCTGTGTAAAACAAGACCACACAGTGAGGCATAGACTGTCACCTCCTTTGGTTGCCCCAGTACTCCACATTCATCTGAGCCACTCCAGAGCTCCTGTGTCCTTCAGAATGTCCCCTAGCGATCTAGTCTATACACTGAACATGCAGATGCATATCTAGGCAGCAGCAACCCCCTCTGAGGACACACGTGAGCTCAGAATGTCCAAGGGGGAGCTGGCTAGCAAAATTGTTCCAGAACATAGAGAAACAATGTTCCGCTCAAAACTGTTTCCACTTTGTTTTCCTTTCAGAACCATGCAGGCTCTGGTCTCTACCCCTCCCCCGCCCCTCATAGCCGCTCCCTAGAGTTGGTTTGATTTTTCTTCATAACATTCCCATGTCAGTTGTGGGTTATGAGTAACTGCCCTACCTCATCATCCCTGGCAGGAAAGCTCAATAGAAAGGGATATTTAAGGCTAGCCCCTGGGCCGGGTGGGTCAGGGAAGCCCCCTTAGAGAAGTCCAGGGGCCGGAGAAGAGCCAGAGTGTGACCTCAGTATTGTTTCTGCCTATGCTGCCACAGGTTAGCCAAGGAGCAGCCCGGACACAGGAAGCCCAGGTGAGTAGTGAGTCTTCGTCTTCCTCCTTTCCTTCTTCCCTCACAGGCCCCAAGCCAGAGCAAGCCTTACAGTTAGGATTTTCTCGAAAGAACCAATTCTGCCTTTTCCTCCACTCCCGCACAGCTGCCTCCACTGGACCTGTTCACCAGGTTTCCGGGCAGTGGCTTGACTTACATTGCGTGTCTGTGGCCTGGCGTCACCAGTAGCACTGACTGAAGCAGGTGGCAGAGTAGCCACCTTCCTGGGCTTCCTCTGCTTCTGTTGTCCTGTCCTCTGTAGCCACTGTCTACCCACAGCCAAAATTCCTCTGGGATCCTTTCACTCAACACTGCCCATGTATGTGGTCCCTACCCAGTCACACGGACCGCAGAGAGCCAGTGAGTCAGAGGACAGACAGACAAGACACTCTTCTGGTCTTAAGGAATGAATCTGTCGCATCTTTTTTTTTTAAATCTGTAGTCTTGATGCAACTTCCGAGTTTGCTTTCTTTTTCGTTTGTTTGTTTATTGGTGCTTCAAGACAGTCTCATTGTGTCGCTTGACTGTCCCTGCTTCCCAAGTGCTGGGACTAAAGGGGTGTGCTACCACGCCTGGTCTCCACTTCTTTTTTAAAAATTGAGCCTCTTTTTCAGTTACAAATCTTCAGGGTAGAAAACCCAGGGCCATGGCACCACCAGCCAGAAAAGGAACTGTCTCAGATAACCTTCTAAGAATGTCACCGTAGAGCTGAACTGGGCCCCACCCTTCTTGCAAGGCCACCTGCACACTTGGTCTGCAAAGCTGGCTGCAGGTGGGCAAAACCAGCGTACTGCAGTGTATGCAGATCAGGCCCTTCCTGTGGCAAGCCCGGACTGCCACACAGTGCTGGTGAGGTCAGGAACTGACTCAGAGGCCTTCAGGTGCCCTCTGTCCGTAGGGCAAGAAAGACTGCATGGAAAAGAGATATGTGAGCTACATTGGTTAACATGAAGGAGCCAAAGCCCACACTCGAGAACTTGGTGCCAGGACTGGAATCACATGGTGTTGCTGCCTCACCTCCTGACCTACGCCAGGAGTTACGAGAAGCCGCTGTAGAGTTAGATGAAAAGTCCCGCGTACTGTGGCGTGCTCTCTGCGGCCGAAGGCTTCCTCCCCTTCCTCTACATTCTCTGCCCATCTCCTCTACCACACTTCCTCCCCTTCCAAACCCACCATTGTGACCCAGTTTTTTTATTCAGTGGGAGCACTTCCTACCCCTGTGACATAAGCAGTGACCTCAGAAGACACACACCCTCCCCCTCCCCCAGCCCTGTCCACCAAAAGAGAAGAACTGAAGGCCCCAACCTTCACTCTCCCTGCAGATCTGCCGCTTCTCAGCCATTGGCAGCTTTGCCCTGAGCCCCCAGTGTGCTTGTGACTAACAGTCTGTCTTGTACAGGCACAAAGGCCGAGGAGCAAGCTGGCACCAACAAGACAAGGGAAGGTCTTCCCCCAGAGGCACATTCCTCTCCGTCTTTCTGCTGCACACCTGGACCCGGCTTGCAGGCTGCCAGACTCCCTTCACCACCAGAGAGAGGAGCCAAGCCTATGGGAAGTGGGGAGGGACTGCCTGAGGCCCCAGCTGGTGGGCCTCCCTGTGAGCCCTGCATGCACTAGCATCTGCATTCCTCCCTCAGGGCATGGTGTCATCTCTGCATCAGGAATTTACCAGGAGGTGGAAAAGAAAAGAAAAAGCACCGAGCCTGAGCCCGTGTGTGTTCCTGGCCTAATGGGGTTCTTCCTGGCATCTGGCCAGCACAGGGTATGCTCCCTGGTGTGGGCACACAAAGTTCCTACCTTTGACCTTTAAAAACCAACAGGTCTCCTATGCAAAGAAAGCTGCAGGCCTTGCTCAGTTCTACAGACATTCACGCCCTGGCTTCAGTGCTAAAAATAGTGTCCTCCCCCCCACCCCCTTCCTCTCTGAACTTCCACCTGCGCAGTGCTCTGCAGTACTGTTGCTCTACAGCCAGGAGGAAGGCTGAGAACTGTGTGGTCCAGTCAACGGGGAGGCCGCAGTGTATAAGCGCCAAGCTGGGGCTGGCAGCCAGGGGGCGCACTGCCCGGATGCTGCTCATGCAGACTCTCCCCTGGGGTCCTGTGGCACATGTGATCGCTAAGTTCAATTCACATAGGATTTTTTTTTCTGCTCCTTGAGCTCCAGGATGTTATTTTTAGTAGAAGAGCTACTATAAATATTTATAAAGGGCAGTGACTGGAATGAAGTGAGAGGGCCCACAGCTGGCATTGCTGCATCCCCTACCCACCTCTGCAGACCCCCTCCCCGAATTTTGAGGTGCATGCAGAGCCATGGCCTGAACCTGTGACCACACATGGATGGAGTCCCATGAGAATCTCCTCAAGAAGCAGTTGGGAGAACAAAGGGTGGAGGCAAACTCAAGGCTGAAGTGGGAGAAGGGATACGAACTTGCTGAGTCAAGGTCCTCTGCGTCCTAGGTACTATGTGTGAAAGGCAGGTGCACCATGGATTTCTGCCACTGTGAGGGCAAAAAGGAAAACAGAAGTTGGGAGCTGGCTTCTGCTCGGCTGTTACAAAAACACGGCTCCCTGACACACAGATGGTTGGTTAGTAGGCAGAGCTAAGGACCTGGAGGGCCAGCAGGGGCTTGAGCACAGATAGCACAGGAAGGCTGCCACAGTCAGGGAAAGGGGATCCCAGCTTATGGAATGCCGGGGCGGGGAGCAAAGATGAAAACCCCTGTGTAGAAAGTTCTGGGGACTCACTGCACACCCCAGTGATGGAATCGACCAAGCCTCCTAGACAACACTACGGGGTGCCTTACTTTCCCCAGCCTCACTCTTCGCAGTCTGTGCCTGGGCAGACTCCCACCTCCTGACTCCACACGAGACTCATGTTTCCCCCAAGGCAGCAAGAGACAGGAATAACACAAAGTACCAGGGCTGCAGAACCAAACTGCTCCCTGCTGGTCTGGGAGTGATGCTCACCTCCCTACAACAGGAGAAGCTGGCCATCCTGGGCAAGGCAAGGGTTGAGGGCCAAGAACGGGGCTGCATTCATACCTCCGATACCAGCATCTGGGACACGATCTCTACCTTTGTTATACCAATTCTTGATTTCTTTTAGAGCTAGGAACCTATTGTTAGCTAAGGCCCCTGATTTCTTGGCATCTGCTTTCAGACAAAATTCTATACTATGTCTCCCTAACCTGGAACATAGGAAGCCATTCTATGGTGGGAACTTCCTTGTTAATTTTCCATAGCCACTGAATTTAATTTAGGCAGATGATCCAGCCTGGGTAGGCAGGCTGCTCTGCAATGCCCTGGCCTGGATCGCTGCTGTAGGTGGCATGGGAGAACCAGATGCTCCCTGGGCCATCTTTTGTGTATGTTGAGGATAAGATTGAGACTCTAGCTGACCCGGATCTTGTAATCTTCCCACCTCTACATCTTGAATGGTGAGATTCCAGATGTGTGCCACCAGCCTGTGCCACCAACCTAGCTGTCCTGAGTCTTGAGGAAGCAACCTCCCTTCTAGCTCTGGTGCATGACCGCAGCCATCCTGAACTTCTGTTCTCACCTGCTGTTCTTTATCTACTGAGAGACTCCTTTCCTGCACTGCCTGCTGCAGGTGCCCACCAGCTTTAGAGAGGAACAGTTGCCATGGCAATGCCGAGTCATCTGAATACCTGCCGCTGTGTCTGGAAGAGAAGGGCTCACAAGGAGCTGGTTGATGGGCTCCAAGCCTGACCACAGCCAATGCACTCTTCAGCAGGGGTCAGGTGTTTGGTTACAGCCGGAGTGTGGGAGGCGGGTGGCTTACCTGCCTCTGGAAGACCTCTGTAGTGGCAAATGACTCCCACCCTCACAGGCTCTCAGAAACGAAGAACTCCCAGAGCAGGTTCTTAGGCAATACTCTATCCTAGTAGTTCTCAAGCTGAGCAGCATCCGGGTCTGCTAGAAGCCTTGTTGATGTCGCCAGTTTCTAAGCCAGTTGCTCGGGGCTGAGCAAGAGCTTTGCAGTTCTGTGGAGTCCCAGGTGATGTTGGTGCTCTCAACCTGGAGCCTATACTGCCAGCACCACTCTGAGCTTTTATGAGGAGCAAACCAATCACACCCATGAAGGGAAATGCATTTTTAGTCAGGCAGAAAAGGGCCAGAGTCTGTTGTCTGTTCTAGAGGAAGATGTGTTAGGCGGAACTTCAGAAATCCCATTTCTTGCCTGGGGACTGGAAGAGGGTACTGTGTGCCTGAACCAGCGACTCCTGACTCCTATACTGCATTCTCTCTCTCTCTCTCTCTCTCTCTCTCTCTCTCTCTCTCTCTCTCTCTCTCTCTCTCGTTATGTGTATCTGTGTATGGGTCTGTGTACATACACTTGAGTGTAGCTGCTCACAGAGGCCAGAAGGGGGTGCTAGCGTTACAGGTGGTTGTGAACCACCCTTTGTGGATAACAGACACCTGGCTCCTTTGCAAGAGCAGTCATATTCTTAACTGCAGAGCCATCTCTTCAGCCTGGTAGACTGAATTTCTCTCTCATTTTTTAATCAATAAACAGGGCCTGGAGAAATGGCTCATGTCTGCTAAGACATCCTTAATTAAACATAATCAGCCACCACCTAACCCTAGCTCAGTGAGAGTCCTTAACCAGGTAACAGAACCCTGTCCCAATGGTAGCTTATAACCATGGCCACACTATCAGTTGGATCAGTAGTGTTGTGGAAGTGTGAGTAGGCTGATATATCCCATCCAAATCCATAAGGATCATGGGTGCCCATAGCCCCAAACTTCTGTTTGGTACAACGGTTTCCCTGTGAGAAGCAGAACTTTAGATTCAGCCCCTGACTTGTAACTGGTGGGGCATCTACCTCACTGGGCCAAAGGCCACCTGTAGACACCAGGCTCATCACGTAGGCCCAAAGACATCATCAGTCACTGGTGACAAATGTGTCATTGCATACCAGGCACCAAACCCTAATGAGCAAGATCAGTAAAGAATCAGTTTGTATCCTGTGTTCAAAGCCAATAAGAGGCCTCACCGTAACTCAAAAAAAAAAAAAAAAAACCCAGCCCAAGAATCCCATAGGACTCAGTCCTTTGCTTCCCACTGTCAAGCCCTTCTCCCAGCGTCTCCCAGTGTGCACTGGGGACAATGAGACTTCCTACGCCCACGCAGCCTCTGGAGCTGTGCCTAGAAGAGGACCCCCTCTTTGGCCACTGCCTTCCTAGTATAACTCCTCTGTGACTCTCTGGTGTTTGGGTGCCTGGAAGGAGTGATTACACCTTGGGCTACTGTGAACAAAGTCAAACAGTGAGTAACAGCTCTGGGCCCAGAGATGGGAGCCAGGCACAGACAATGGCCGTGAAAGCGCCTGACGGATCCTCCACCTTCTGCCCTTCCTTTCCTCTTGGCTAACAGTTGCTGTGGGTCCTGCTTTCATTGCCTAAGCTTTCATCCTGAGCTGACCCTTCACCACCCCCCGCCCCAGCCTACCATGGGAACCCAGACCCCTGCTCCTAAGAGGGGCAGAGGCCCAAGGAACAGCAGGTAGAAGAGAAGGAAGTGTGTGTGCGGCTGCAGATGGAGAACTGCGCTGCCTGTTCTGGAGGGTGCACTGGTGGCCTAGGGGCAACCTCACTCATCCTGTACCTAGGCTCAGGTGCTGGCTTCCTTTGTCCAGAAGCAACTCATTAGGTCTGGGTTTTGTGCTGATCACCATGCCCTAACTGGCATTGGAGACCTAGTCCCTGCACTAGGTTGCCAAGCACAGGTGCCGTCTTCTCCGGCCCAGAAACTCTTATCTGCCGCTCCCACCCCTTCACACCCTGCGCCTTTCCCAGCCTAGCTCCTACACAGGGTTTCCTGGGGGCTGCATGCTTCAAGGGGGCCGCTTATCTTTGTGCCTTCAGCCATTCTGAGAGAGTGGGAATTAGATTGGGGTCATCCCGAGGCCTCGGGCCAAACTTTGCACACTGTGGGGTTTAAAGCTAGTGTGGTGGGGAGGGGCGCTGGTTTAACATTCTGTTTGCTGAGGCCCCTACCCTGAGCAGCCCAGGGCCCCACCTGGTGCTCGCTGGACTTTTCCTGCCCCCCACTTTATGACTTGGGTCTTAATCCTCTCCTGTTCTGTTGAGAGGAGACAGCTCTATGACAAGGTCACCTGGGCTGTGTGCACACACAGCTCCCCTAAGAAAAGGCCTTCCACTTGGCACACCCAGGCACACCCTGCATAGGAACTCCACTTTCAGAGCTACGTCCAAGCTGCACATCCTATGCCCCGAGAGCACAGACAAGGCCAGATGGATCTAACTCACTTGTCCTGTGCTTGCCTAGAATATGCCAGGCCACAGTGCCTAAATTAAAGACATCTGGGCGGGGAAAGGTGTAATGGCTCACTCATGCATTCCCAGCAGGGTAACAGAGATGGGGATTGCAGTGAGCTCAGTGCCAGGCGAGGTGAAAAACACGAATCAGTTATTCATGGCGACTCTGGAAGAGGAATGTGTGTTGGTTGGGCTGATGGGTGTCACTGACCCGAGCAGGTGGGAGTCTTCCAGGGGCTTTTCTCCGAAGGAAAGAGGAACAGTGTACACTTAGTGTCTGCCGTGTGCCAGGTGTGTTTATGTATGCAATCTTGTTTAATGCCATTTGCTCACAAAGCTGCCATGTTAGGTTTATCCATCTGCAAAGCAGCAAGGCTCAGAAAGGTCAAGTGTCTTGCCTGAGATCACACAGAAAGAACAGGCCCCATCTGTGTGCTTGACTGATGGCCCGTGAGCTAGACAGCTGCTGTGGCAAAATGTGTGCAAAGTTTCAAGAAAGACAGAAGTCTCAAGTTTAGTTGAAGGAGCAGGGAAGGGCTGAGGGGAAGAAGTGCTTAGCAGGAATCTGGTTTGCCCACTGCAAAAGCCACAATGAAAGCTGGTATCATTAGCCCAGTTGGTACCATGTTTACCTAGCATGCAAGAAGCATAGACAGGGCGTGATGGTACACACCTGTAATCACAAAACTGGGGAAATAGAGTAATGTCATCCTTGGCTACATAGTGACTTTTGAGGCTAGCCTGGGCTACCAGAGACCCTGATTTAAAAAAAAAAATCACAGTAAAAGCTGGGCTTTATGCTATATGCTTGGCATCCCAACACTCTGGAAACTGAGGAGGGTTACAAGTTCAAGACTGGCCTGAGCTATCTGTAAGTACAAGACCAACCTGGGCCACATAGTAAGACTCTGCCCACCCCCATAAAAAGACAGATGAGGATGGAGAGATGACTCAGCCATTAAGAGCACTGACTGCTCTTGCAGAGGATCTGGGCTGGATTCTTATCACCCTTGTTGTGACTCACAACCATCTGTAACTCCAGTTCTAGGGAATCTGCTGGCTTCTTCTGGCCTCCCTGGACATCAGGTAGACAAAATGCCTGTATGCATAAAATAAAAAACTGGGGGAAGGGAGGGCTGCAGTGTAGGAATAGCTACTCAGAATTGTTAACTGTTAAAATCTTAAAATGGAAAATGTCTTGCCAGGCAGTGATGGTGCATGCCTTTAATCCCAGTTCTCGGGAAGCAGAGGCGGGCAGATCTCTGTGAGTTTCAGGATATCCAAGGCTACACAGAGAAACTCTGTATCAAGGGGGAAAAATGTGGATAATGTCTCAATTCCTAATGCCACCCCCAGACATGCCTTTCAGTGCTTTCCAATCCACTTAGACTCAACACAGACCTGCCACAGACAACTGTGTTCACTCTCCTAGATATGGACCCAGCGATGCCAGCCCCAGCAGGAAGGGGAGGGAGAGACAGCAGCCTTTCCGCACCCATTCAGTATACTTGCCAATAGGCACTGTGAATATCATCATCCCCCAGAGACCAATGAAGCAACTCCAATAGGGATGCTGTCTGGGGACCAAGGGGTGACAATGTGAACCTCAAAACTGTCTCCAGAGGCAGATCTAGCCCCAGGAGGCACTGCCTTCTCTTAGTCTGTCATAACAACAGTCCTAGTAGACTGGGTGACTATGAAGGATGGTTTGTCCAGCTCGCCACTCTCAAGGCTAAAAGTCCAAGATCAGGCAGCAACTGTCCAGGGCCTCCTGTTACTTCATATGTTGGTGGAATAGCTGGAGGGCATGTGTTAACAAACCACAAGGGGCAGCCCTTGTTTTCTAACAATGAACTCTTGCAGTAACTAATCCAGTCCCCCCAGAGAGCCCATTAATCCCTTTTAGCAATCCGGATCACCTCTTAAAGGTCCACAGCCTCTCTGTGCTGTTCCCCTGGGAACCAAGTTTAAATGTGTGTTTCAGAGGAGGCAAGGCATGTTCAAACCATAAAGTGCCTCGATGCCCAATGGACATGGATATGCAGGACCTTGAGTCCTTCCCTATACCATTCCTCTAAAACAGGAAGAGGTAGAGATTGTCAGACCCAGGTGCTTTCTCTCTGGGGCCACTGCATCGGGGAACCAGTAGGTCGGTGTTAACATCTCAAGGCCTCATCTCTTCAGTTTCTCAGGGCAGAATGGGAAAGTCTTAGGGTCCTCTGAGAGATTACCCTGCCTGACTGTAAGGGGATCTCCAGATTTAATCAGCCTGAGCAGTTCCCACTGCCACGTGAGAAGCAGGCCAGAGCATCATAGAACTTGACAGCTAGGAAACCGAAGCCAAGGCCACACATGGGCCGGGGCCACCCAGAGGGCTTGGAGGAGCTCCCAAAAGGGCCAGCGATGCCTTCCAAACTCCTGCCAGCTTGCATAATGGCAACTGGTCCTGATGCAGGAGAGAACCCTGGATAGGGGACGGGGTGGCAAGGGCACTCCTCCCGAGGCTGTGAGCATCTGCCCTCAGTCCTTGCCTCCTTATTGTCATGAAAAGCCCCATGACTGACTTCCAGAGAGCAAGTACCAGGCTTTCCTGCTACCAGAGGTTGACATTCCCATCACGGGTCCCCCAAAATGACATTTATCCTAGAATTGTTCTGTCCAGTGAGTAGTCTGAATTTAGAGATGAAACGAAGAGGATCCCCTTCCCTGTGCTTGCTTACAGTCCCCTGCAGGAGTAGGTAAACGAGCAGGACCTATTACACTGCCTCCTATAGTGATGACGCCAAGCCCTGTAGGAAGGAGGCAACTGGGGTGGGACTGTAAAAGGCAATCAGACAAAACGACACCTGCTCATGACCAAACCAGGACATAGAAAAACGCCAAGGGAAGAGGAGTCAACTTGGCGTAACTAAACAGTGGCACCATCTGAGCGAGTGCAGCCATATGACCTCATTCCGCTATGTGCTGCTCAGATCTTCTAGCATCTTTATTTAAAAACAAACAAACCAAAGAAATCATTTTTTGGAGTAAAACATTTCCTCCTGGCTCTTGCCTTTGAAGCTTTGCTGTCACTACCCTCGCTGGCAAGGCTCTGAGGTCCCTTTCAGTCTGCAGGCCTGTGGTGATGTCAGCGTACCCCAGCTGCTTTCAATTAAACCCCTTGAACTGAAGAGCAAATGGCTTTAGTGAGCTGATTTTCCAAAGGGTCAATCTTATTTTGAACCAACGTGTCAAAACAAAATCAACTCAACCACAACACATACTAAGCAAATAAATCCATCTCCCCTCAGATTCCCTTTACAAACTACACATGTGCAGCAAGAGGCAGCGTGCGGCTCAGCCCTCGGAGAGAAAGGACGGGGTTCTGTTTCAGCTCCTCTGAAGCAGGGGGCCAAGAGCTGACAACACAACCGAGCCTGGCTTTGGGGTCACCTGGTACAGCACTGGAGGCTGCCTAAAGCGAAGGCTGGGCCCCACCTGTGTCAGCCTTTACCCTGATCACCGGTTGTGCCAACTGGGAAGGATACATAACCTACAGAAGTGGGTGGCAGAGGCTAGGAAGGGCACACGTGAACCTTGAGAAAGTAGGGTACTAGTGTCTGCACCGTTGGTATCCTCTTGCTGCTGTCTGCTGCTGGGAAGAATGCCTGGACACCGCACGGCAAGTCATGTGGTTTCCCATCAGGCTAAGGAAGAAGATGCTGCTTTGTAGCTGGGGTCTACATCACAAGGTAGTATAAGGGGGCCCAAAGTTGTTTATTTCTGTCTGCCCAGGAGGGTCTTTTCAGAAACAACAGATTGCAAATGGTGAGCTGTCAGGGATTTTACAAGACCCAGACTTCAAGTTTCCTTCAGGAACGCCACACTCTCTAGCTCTGCTGCTCCTTCAGTTCTACATGACAACCAGCGTGCTGTTCTTGGATGCCCCCCCACACACCTCCATAAACACACCTTGTTGGCATGAGTCCTGGGGCAGCTGATCAGGGTGCTCCATTAGCATCCTGCATCCTTCAAGATCCTCCGACACAGAAAACCTCCCTCACCAGGCAGCAGCCCAGAGATGGCCACCCACTGAGAACCCCACTGAACACATCAACGCACCAGAAACATCCATACCCACAGGCATCCCGCCCTCATCCTGAGGTCACCTCTGCAGAGTCAGAGGCGGCCTGCTGCTGAGTCAGACAGCACTCTGCCCCAGTCAGCTGCTCCTGGTGCCTTCTGCTGCCATTGCCAAAGCTGGGGAACTCCAGTGGCAAAAGTCCCATACCCCTAATATACATGCAGATCATGTGATTCCTTCCGCTCAGTATGAAATTTGCATAGGTCATTGTCAAGAGGGTGGTGTTCCTGGAAGTTGTGACCTCAGACTCCCCTATGGTGATGGCAGGCCTGGAATGATCCGCTGGGGTGGCCCCACAAAAACATAAATAAATAAATAAATAAATAAATAAATAAATAAATAAATAAATAATAAATACGTGGGCAACTAAATAAAGAGATGACTTAGAATTGAAGAAGCTTGTAATGCCCATACTAGGAAGGATGAGGCAGAAGGATCACACAGTTGGCTGCCAGCCTGAGCTACAGAGTGAATTTCGGGTCAGCCTGGACTATAGTGTTGAGACCATCTCAAGACAAAAAAACCAAGGAAGGCCGGGCGGTGGTGGCGCACGCCTTTAATCCCAGCACTTGGGAGGCAGAGGCAGGTGAATCTCTGTGAGTTCGAGACTAGCCTGGTCTACAAGAGTTAGTTCCAGGACAGGCTCCAAAGCCACAGAGAAACCCTGTCTCGGAAAAAAAAAAACAAAACAAAAAAAAAAAAAAAAAAAAAAAGGAATGGGTGTAGGTGAAGAGGTCATGGTCATGAAGTTACCAGCCAGCCTGGCCTGTATCTCCTGGACAGTTCGTGTGTCTTCCTTTCTTCTCAGCTCATCCTTGCTGACTCCCGGGCCCTGCAGCTTTGTACCATGAGTTCTATTATCTTCCAGAACCCAACAAGCTTCCCAGGGCATGCTGGGGTTTCCTCAGATACATATAATGTCTATAACTTATATACATATAAAAATAGATTAAATTTCTACCTGTTTGCACTCATGAAATGATATACTAGTGTCTGATGAAATTTTCAAATAACAATACTATTTTATTGCTTAAAGAAAAAAAAAAGGATCCAGACAGAGCTGGAGAGGTGACTCATGGGACATAGCCCTTGCTGAATAAGCATGAAAGCCTGAGTTTGGACCACGGAGCCTACAAAAAGAGCTGAGTGTAGCCTTACACTGGCCTGTAACCCCAGTGCTGTGGAGAGCAGAGAGAGGAAGATTGTTGACAGTTTAGCTCCAGATTCAGTGAGACTTGTCAAAGGGGTGAGGGGAGTGTTCAAGAAAGACACCCGACATCCTCTGGCCGCCATGAACAGGCACACACACCCGCCAACACACACACATCATATGTACTTCATATACCATATATATGTACACCATATATTCATACAGACATACACACACAAAGAACTTTTTAAATCCACCTGCCATCAGCTGTCTTCCAGAACAGTGTCCCAGACAGTGAAAACTTGCTTAACTGCCCACACAAAGAGACAAACACTGAAGGATGCTATAGCACCAACTCCTGCCTAGTAGCTCCTAACAGTAGGTGACAGAAAGGCCCATCACCGCTGGGCGGTGGTGGTGCACGCCTTTAATCCCAGCACTTGGGAGGCAGAGGCAGGCGGATCTCTGTGAGTTCGAGACCAGCCTGGTCTACAAGAGCTAGTTCCAGGACAGGCTCCAAAACCACAGAGAAACCCTGTCTCGAAAAACCAAAAAAAAAAAAAAAAAAAAAAAGAAAGGCCCATCACCAAGTCACCCAAATTGCATTTTTTTTTCTTTTGTGATTGTGACTCGTGTATCCAAGGCTAGCCCTTCTAGGACCTCCTCATACCAGACCTGTATCTGCTACTGGACTCGGTTTTCCTCCTGTGCGTGGCACGCTATAGACCCTGTGTTGGTTTTCTGGCCCTGCTCCTGTCTTTGCTCACAGGGGACTTCACCAGTGACAGCAACCACCCCTCTCCTGGCCTGGCTGGGACCAGCTCCTGGAGGTCCTTCCCTGCCTCTCCACTTTGGCCTCTGACTTCCAGGCAAGACATGGGGGGGGGGGTGCTGTGGAAAACATGAACTCTGAGGATAAACATAACTCCTGGGCTTTGTTTTGTTTTTATTCTTTGAGACAGTGTCTCATGTAGCCCAGGCCTGCCTCGAACTCCTGATCCTCCCGCCTCCACCTGCGAGTGCCACGATTACGGGCATATGCTACCACATCTGGCTTTTGTTTCTGTTCTGTTACTGTTTAAAGCAAGATAATTGTTTTTATTTTATGTGTTTATGTGTGTGTGTGTGTGTGTGTGTGTATCTATCACATATGTACCACATGCATGCAGTATCTGTGGAGGCCAGAAGAGGGAATGGCATCTCTCAAAGGCCGTTGTAAACCCCTGACAAGGGTGCAAGGAACCAAACATGAATCCGACAAAAGCAGGAAGTGCTTTTAACCACTGAGTTTAATGTAGTCCAGGTTGTCCTTGAACTTTTGATCCTCTACTTCCCAAGTTCTGGCATCACAGGCTGGTGCCGCCACACTGGCTGCACACCTGCTTTTGAATCCCAATGCTTTCCAGAGGGCTTTACCTCTACATAGACAATGAAAACAGTTCCAACCTGGACCATTTCGTTAGGGCTGTGTTAAATGCCCAAGACCTGGAGTGGTGCTGGGAAGTGTGGCAAATGACTATACAGCCCTTCCTGTCCGCTAGTGTTTATACCACCCAGATGGTTCCAAAAGTCAAGGACACTGAGCCCTGGCCAGGCCCCTCCTGGCTCAGTCAGGAGGTTGCAATGGTGGCATATGGACACCTGGCACTGCGGGAGCCATGCCAGTGCCAAATGGCTGAGAGTCACCAGGCTGGCAAACATAGTCGGGCTTGGAGAGCTGGTTCATGTCCCCCATAACAGACACATGAGGACTAGCTTCAGAGGCTAGAGGGTGGGGTCCCAAGTGCCAAGCCAAACCTCTGTTTACTGCATCTTCACCCAGCAGGAAAGGCCATGTCTGGGGAGAAAGGCTGGCGCTGGTCCAGGAGTGCCAGGTCAGGTGTCCCACGGAACTCAGCCATCACTTGAAATATGCACGCTCTCCTCAGGGCCTAGCAGCTCCCTCAATATATGGGTTTTTTCTTTACCCCAAGTCTCTGAAACACCAAGGTCATGTCTCAGAGGACAAAGGGCTATTTGCCAGTCTGGAGACGACCTGCTGTGAAGCTTGCCCTTCGCCAAGGATGCTGGACCCTGCCTACCCTGGGCAGAGGTGAGGATGGGGACATTCTCATCCATTTAACACTGAACAGATACTTTGTGATTGTGTCGGGGGTGGGGGGCGCTGAGCTCACCACCAGTGCGTTCTCACCTTATTTCACTGGCACTCACTGAAGCTGGCACTCGCCTTTTCAGTTAGACTAGCTAAGCAGCAAGCTCTTGGGATCTATGTGTCTTCACTGAACCCTGGGGTGGTGTTATAAACATGCTGCCCTGCTGTGATGGCTTTTTCTTTAGGTTCTGGGGATCTGAACTCAGGCCATCAGTCTTGTGCCACAAGCGCTTACCAAGTCTCCCCAGCCCTGAACAGATATGCCTCTGCCTTCTCTCTCCCTCTCTTCCCTGTTCCTTCTCTTTCCCCATCTCTTTCCATCTCCCTCCTCCTCCTCTCTCCTCTTACCCTCTTTCCTTCCCCCTGCCCCTCTCACCCTCTCCTCCCCTACCTTTCCTCTTTCTCCCTTTCCTGCTCCCCCTCCCTTCCTGCTCCTTATCCCCCCCTTTCCCTCTCCCTATCCAGTTTCCTCTCTCTCTCTCCTCCCTCCTTTATCTTTCTCCTCCTCCCCTCTCCTCTCAGAAAGGGTCCTATGTAGCTCTGACTGTCCTGGAACACACTGCATAGACCAAGCTTGCCACAGACTTGCTCAAAGTAATCCTACTGCCTCAGCTTCCTGAGTGCTGGGATTACAGACATATACTACTGTGGCGCCCTGCTTTAACAGTTTTGAGTACCTACTATGTGCCAGGAATAATCTAGGCCCTGGGAAACAACAAAAGTAAGCACACCTTTAGGAAGCATTTGACTTCTGTGTAGGATATGGACAGTGAAGCAACTGTATGCTGGCAAGAGGTGAAAAGCATTTGGGGGAAGAGCAGCAGAGGGAACGCCTATCTGCGGCCTCTACACTGCTGTACAGTAACTGGCTACTTTTTCAGATGAACAAAGGAAACACACTTGCCAGGTGGTGGCAGCACAGGCCTCTGATCCTAGCACTTGGGAGGCCGAGGCAGGCAGATCTCGGAGTTTGAGCCTGGTCTACAGAGTTCCAGGACAGCTAGGACCACACAGAGAAACCCGGTCTTGAAAAACAAAAAAGAAAGCACACACTCTTCCTTGGCAGGAATGTCTAGTTACCCCTCTAAGTTCAGGACGATGTGGCACACTGGGAAAGCTCTCTGGGCAACATCCCCTCCTTCCTGTTGCTTCTTTGCCTTACGTGACCCTCCCCTGGATCTGGACACCAGGCTGAGTGCACTGGAGGCTTCTCTGCCTTCGGTGGTCACCCTCCCCTGGGTCTGGACACCAGGCTGAGTGCACTGGAGCTTCGGTGGTTGGTCGTTTGGATTTTTCCATCCTTCACAGACACCTTCTCCAGTGACAAATGTTTTCAGTTCCCTGTCACTTCTAATTCAGAGCTGATTTTCTATCTGGAATGTCCTGGAAAGTTATACCTTCAGGACTTACCTCCACAACAACCAAACACAGACAAGTAATAGTCCCCAGGTATCCAGATTACCCCAAGGGACTCTCCATCTCTGACCCCACCACCCCCTGCCCAGACCCCTGGATCATCTGCATTGGCCTGGGTAAAACCTCGGTCTAGTGCTCCAGAGTAAGCAGAACCCTGCACACACCTCCAGGCACCAGGCACATCCTCTCACCCCCACAGTTAGGTCTCAGCTCTGCCTCTGGCTACCACTGTCTCTGAGCTCCTCCGTGGCGGGCAGGTCCAGATCTGCACCAGCCAGGGTGCTCCAGTGTCTATCCCATCCTCAGAGAATGGACACTTAGCCCTCAGCTGTCAGAAAGCCCCCGTGAGTACACCTGCCCTGGCTCAGCATACAGGGGCAGGGGTGAAAGACAGAAAGGGGAGGGTGTGGGACCTACCCCAGACCTGAGCTGCCTTATGAATAAGCCAGCAGTCGGGCATGGTGGCCCCCACATGTCATGTCAGCACTGGTGATGCTGAGGTAGGAGGATTGTCTCCAAAATAAATGAATAAATAACATGAAAATAAACATCTCTTTTAAGTAGGTCCCACCAGGGATTGTCCTCATATGTCAGTTCGCGAGGTTTTTATAAATGCATGACAGACAAATGGGAAACTTGGTTAATTATAGCCTTAACAAATTGCCTTTATTAAAAAGAAAAAAATCATAAAATTAGGATTGTCCCCAAGGAGTGAACACAACCACAAACGCTCTCTTCACGGCAGGCAAGTAAGCCAGCTCCTCCCTCTCTGTCTGACCACGTCTCCCACCACAGGTCCTGTGGGCCTGTCACCTCGCTAGCCTGATCCCAGCCAATCAGAAGTCAGCATTTCTGATGTCCCGCCTCCTCCGAGACTGACAAATACATGCTCCGCCCACACCCGCGCCACCTAGAGGGTGAGAAGCGCAGGTGCGGCAGCGTCTGCGCAGAAGGTGCAGGGTCGGGTCCTAGGTGGATCTCTGCGGGTCGGCTGTGTGGGTTGATGCGGGGAGTTTTTCTGGAGGGGAACTGTTACCAGCACCAAGTCAGCCTTGGTGCTCAGCTAGTTGTGTTGTAAATTATATCCCCGCTTTTTATTTATTTTTTCTTTTAAAAAATGATTTGCTAAGGGAAAATTGGCTCAGAAAAGTGACCAGAGAGCGTTGTCTATTTTTTTCTTGGCCTGTTACTCACTGTGTAAAACAGACTGGCCTTTAACTTGCAGTAATCCTCCTGCCTCTGCTTCCCAAATGCTAGGACTGCAAGTATGTGCCACCACACCTAGGCTCAGGAGCTATTTTAAATGCTCCATCACTTCTGTTGATACTGTGGATGCCTGGAATGTGGATAGGGTGGCAAACACCCCTATACCCCCGACCCCCATCTTCACTCACCTCCTACCTCCTTCCATCTTACCTTCCTAGAGGCACGCAGAAGTGTGCCCAGATCTCCAGATGGGACAGCCAGGCATCTTCAGCTCCTTTGACCGGAGGCCCTGGGGCTACACCAGGCACAGAACTGAAACCGCCAGGATTCACTCTGCTACCAGTTCCTATTCTAAATGGAAGGCCCAGGGATACAGATGTTGACCATGATTAACTCGATGATCTCCAGGAGGGCAAGCTGTCACCCACACCATGCCACCCTGGCTTTGGGCAGCCCAGATGTGAGGGGTGTGCCTCAATATGATGGGGGAGTGTCAGGAGAGCTCTTTATATTTTTATTTTTTGGTTTTTTGGGCAGGGTTTCTCTGTGTAACATCCCTGGTTGTCCTGAGACTCCTGTTGACCAGGCTGGCCTCGAACTCATAGAAATTCTCCTGCCTCTGCCTCCCGTGTACTGGGATTAAAGGTGGGCGTCATCACTGCCTGGCTGAGGAGGTATTCTTTATTGAACGTCTACAAGGAGCAACAAGTCTTAGGATTCTGGATGGGATAGCAGCCACCCCACAACCCCAAGAGATTTGTTTTAGCCATGAAATATTGTACACCAGTTTTTTTTCTTTTCTTTTGTTTTTTTAAATCTCTTAAGAGGGGTTTATTCTGGGGTGTATACTCCCTTATTTTAAGTTTACCAGACAAAAAAAAAAAGTTTACCAGGCCAGCAAAACCAATCCAGATAGACATTATACTATTCTGGTCTCACTATCAGCCAGATATAGAAGCTGCGAGGAGCTGAGTCCCTTTTTGTACACCAGTTTTACACAAAGGAAAATACCCCATTAGAATCTTCCAATCATGCAGCTCTGCTTTTCTTGTCAGAGAGAGAGAGAGGGAGAGAGGGAGAGAGGGAGGGAGGGAGGGAGGGAGGGGGAGAGAGAGAGAGAGAGAGAGAGAGAGAGAGAGAGAGAGAGAGAGAGAGAGAGAGAGAGAGAGAGCGCGAGCAGAGGAATGCCACTTGAGAAGTGGGAGGAAGTCTGCCATGTTAGCTTGGATTTAGAGAACTCCTAAATCAGGTCTCTCTCTCCCTGTGGATTTGACACCTGCTTTGGAAACTCCAGGGGGCCTGCTTGGCCAAGGGAGGAAGTCACAGAGGGAATCATAGTCCCTGCTTAGGGTTGCCTGAGAAGAGAGATCATATCAGTCATGGCCCCAAGAGATCCACTCAGCAGGGGCTCAGTAGACTGAAGTAAGCCACACCCAAAGGCTACTGGGAGTAGTCCTGGGATCCAGAGGCCTCACCCCTGAAGTATCCAAGTTCGCCCTGTTAGAACCAGCAGAAATCCCAAGATCCAAGACCCCCCCCCCACACACACACACCTTCACTTCTTGGGCCAGAGGCCCCAAGCCTCCAGACTGGCCTATTTTATGGAGCCCACCGAGGCAGGCACCAGGAAGTACAGGAGGCTACGAATTCCTGGTCTGATGTCCGGCTCTGGTGTTACCTAGCAACCAGCCTGGGTTTTCCTCCAGGTCTTGTGTCGCCTCTCACCTCTTCCTGGCTGCCTCTCTCCCCAGGGCTCCAGGCACCTTAGCTCCTGGTTTCTGGTTCTGCGGAATGAAGACTTAGCTTCCAGTGAGGCCCTGGTGCCTGAGGCAGTCAGTGTTTCCAGGTGCGGCTGGGATTCGAAGTGCCTGGAACACCAGGAGGAGGAACCGCAAGGAGAGGCTGGCTTAGACCTGCCAGAGAGGGACAGGGGCCTTCTGGAACCCTTTGGTTATCCGCTGTAGGTCTGGTCCTGGCTCTGTAACTGCCCCGCAACCAAGAACTCCCTGGGCTGTAGTAGCCTCTTCCCTAGAACAGACATTTGCTGTTTAATGTTTTGCTCTTGGCTTTTTGTGGGGCCCACCACCCACTCCCAGATAAACCACACACAGAGGCTTATTACTTATGAATGCCCAGTCTTAGTTTGGCTTGCTTTTTCCCAGTTTTTCTTAATTTAAATTATTCCAACTACCTTTCGCCTCTGGGCTTTTATCTTTCTCTATTTATACCTTTCTTTCCTTCTTACTCCTTGGCTGGCTGTGGAGCTGGGTGGCTGACCCCTGATGTCCTCCTCTCCTTGTTCTCTCATTGCTCCTTTTTTCTTAGTTCTCCTTCTATTTATCCTCTCTGTCTGCCAACCCCGCCTTTCCTTGCTCCTGCCTTGCTATTGGTCATTCATTGCTTTATTAGACCATCAGGTATTTTAGACAGGCAAAGAACCACAGCTTCACAGCGTTAAACAAATGCAGCATAAACAAAAGTCACACACCTAAAAATCATATTCCCCAACAAATATACAGTTGCTAGCCCACCTGCCTGTCACTGTGACAAGGATATAATCAGAGCTCCTCATCCTTCTGGCCCCCTAGGAGATGGGACAGAAAGAACATGGGTTGCCATGCATCATGGTGGTGTTGGTAGCATATGTGGAGGGCCGGCTACATGTCAAGCACAATCCCAGGCACTAGGCACTCTCATTTAATCCTAAGAGCCCTAACTAGGCAAGGCCATCACTGCCAATAGCAACATTAAGATCACTAAAACTAGTGAAGTCCTTTGGAGAGTGTGGGTCCGCCCAGAGCAGTGGTTCTCAACCTGTGGGTCGCAACCCCATTGTGGGTCAAATATTGGGTATTTATTATGATTCATAACAGTAGCGAAATTACAGTTATGAGCTGGGCAGTGGTGATGCCCATCTTTAATCCCAGCACTCAGGAGGCAGAGACAGATCTCTGTGAGTTCGAGGTCAGCCTGGTGTACAGAGTGAGTTCTAAGACAGCTAGGGAGCTAGGGCTACACAAAGAAACCCTGTCTGCAAAAAAAATTGCAGTTATGAATTAGAAAGGAAAATAATTTTATGGTTGGGATCACCACAACATGAGGAATTGTATTAAAGGGTCACAGCATTAGGAAGGTTGAGAACCACTGACCTAAGGTAAGGTACACCCGTGGACAAAATTCCCCTGAAGAACTCTCAGGTGGAGAAAAGGACCTTGCTAGAAATCTAGCCTGAGTTTATTATTCTCTCCAGCTTCTGTGTGGCTTGGGAATAATTGGTTACCTTCTCTGGCTTTCATGCCCACATTACTTGACTTCCATAGCTCAGGTTCCTTCCTTCAAAGCCAGCTGCTGAGGGTCTCAGCACCCCACTCTCTCTTCCTCTGGGCTGAGGACCCCATGACGGCAGATATCTCCGGTTCTCCTCCCCACCCCAAGGTCTGTTGATGCATAGTCTGTGTCCTCATCCCAAAGTCAAACATGGCTTATGCCTGTAGTCCCAGCCCTTGGGAGTCTGAGTAGCATTTATGGCCACAAGTTCAAGGTTAACCTGGGAAATCTAGTGAGTTCCGAGGCCAAGCAGGCCTATAGAATGGGACTCTGTCTCAAAACAAAACAGTGCCCCTCAGCGTCAATCCCCCTGCAGGTGACCTGACATCTTCACAGTTTTCAGCAATTAGGGGCACCATTCTGCCTGCTCTGTGCCCCTTGTCCCAAAGGGAACTTCCCAAACCGCTGTACTTCTTGCACCCAGTATGTGAGTTAAGCTTTTGTGATTACTATCCCCTGCTGCATGCCTCCCCCAAGGTCTGTCCAGGCCCTCAGTCCTGCCTCTGAATGTTCAGTGGGGGTTCCTCTGGGGTGCCAGGTCCTGATGGGAAGCCCTCTGTGCCATCCTCTCAGCCCCTCCCTCCCTCTGTCTGTCCCATCGGTGACCCAGGGCTGGCAAGCACTCGTGTCACTGAGCCCCGCCCTCAACCCCACAGTGAGGTTATTATTGCTTTTATTCCTGGCTCTATGGGTTGGGGGTGGGGTAGGAAAAGAACTTGGATGATGAAATTGGGGTCCTCTGGAGACCCCAAGTGTGCCTGTGTCTCTCTGAGGTGCTGGGACAGCTACGTATTACCCTTGTCCCCTCTACTCTGTCTTTTGTCCCCCATACTTTTCAGATGCCATCTTGTCCCCAGTAGATGGCTCTGGGTAGCCTGAGATCACATGCAGACACAGGTCTCTTCTTCCAGCAGTGGGCAGCTCCCAAGATGGCTCTCTGGTCTTCAGATCCTGCATCATGCCCCCCCCACCGCCTTTTGTTTAGTTTTTTGAGTTAGGGCTTCTCTGCGTATGTAGCCTTGGCTGTCCTGGAACTTGCTAGTAGACCAGGCTGGCCTTGAACTCACAGAGCTACATCTGTCTCTGCCTCCCGAGTGCTGAGATCAAAGAGATGTGTCACCACTGCCCGGTGGTGCCCTCCCTTTTGAGTGATGTGCTCTTGCCACTCCCTTCTCCATTGCCAGTCAACCATCTCTTCCTGCCCCTAGACTGAGATCTCCCTGGTGTCCCTGGTCTCCACACTCTCCTAAGCTTTGCCCACCCATAGCTGTGGATGCTCCCCAAGAAGATCCCCCCACCTCACCACTAGACTCAGCTCCACTCCTCTGGCTCCTGAATGGATATTTTATCTGGATGTTACTCTAGCAACCCAAGTCAGTCTCATTGCTGCCCTGCATCATCTGGGTACCTGCTTTCCATGAGTACTAGAGTTCTCCTAGGAATGGGGTCTACAGCCGTCATTCTCCAGGGCTCTCTTCACGTCCCATTTAAGTCTCTAGCCCTGGCTTTTAAGACGTCTTATATCGATGAATCCAAAGACCCCGTATTTTCTATGGAGCCTCCTTGGTCTCTTTCCCTCCTTCAGCCCCATTCGGCTCTAGCAGACAGATCAGGGTTTGAAAACCAATTCCACGTGCTCTCCCTCAAAGTTCTCACGAGTCTGCCTGCTTCCCTGACCTCAGATCTCTACCCCTAAGAACTGTTAACACTAGGGAGCAGTTAAAAGCTGCCAGCACACCAGATGTTTGCCTATGGGCAAATGTTGGAGATGACACATCTGCCTATGGCCTACTACTCATCAGCAGAAAAAGATGAGTTAGTGACATACCTCAGTCCACTGAACACGCAGGGAATTTAGCAGCCAGGAAAAAGCCAATCTTACAAACTTGCTTACTGCCCGACTCCAGAGACCTTGACAGCAGCACTAAAGTGTGATAAACTTCAGGAAGTGTGGAACGGATTGGCATCTGTCCAGGTCAAGAGGAACAGGAGGGGGCTCTAAGGGGCAGCCTTAGTGACAGAGATGTTTGTTTCAGCATGATGGTCTTGGCTGAGATAGCCGCTAGATGCTCTGACGCGTCATGAGCGAGAGAACCTAGGCTGTGAGGACATGGGACCTATGTGTAGCACTTCTTACAATGGCATGTCAATCTAAAATTATCTCAAGCCCAAAAAAAGGTTTTTTTTTTTTTGGTTTTTCGAGACAGGGTTTCTCTGTAGCTTTGGTGCCCGTCCTGGAACTAGCTCTTGTAGACCAGGCTGGCCTCGAACTCCCAGAGATCCGCCTGCCTCTGCCTTCGAGTGCTGGGATTAAAGGCGTGCGCCACCACTGCCCGGCGGTTAGGAACTTTTTTTAAGCGGGAGGCAGTTTATATGTAGCAAGTTCCAGGACAGCCAAGCAGCCAGCTACATGGTAAAATGAGAAAGAGGTAGGCAGATCTCTGTGAGTTCAAGGCCAGCCTGGTGTACATATCAAGTTTCAGGGCAGCCAAGGCTACATAGTGGGACCCTGTCTTTAAAAAGTGGCTTGGAGATGCTCCATGTCGGGCTGGAGAGATAGTTTAGTGGTTAAACACTGGCTGCTCTTCTAGAGGATCCAGTTCAATTCCCAGCATCTACATGGCAGCTCACAGCTGTCTGTAATCCCAGTTCTAGGGGCCTGAGAGCCATGGCAAAAACACAAATGTACATAAGATAAAAATAAATATTTTTTTTTAAAATGGCTTGGGTTACATAAAATTCAATTTACAACTTAGAGGCACATGGAATCCTAAAACAATGTGGAAAAAAGACGAAAGAATCCAGTGTGGTCTGGTGCTATAGTACCAGCTCGTGGGAGGTTGAGGCAGGAGGATCATAGGTTAAGGCTATGGTTACATGTGGAGAGTCTTGTTTGAAAATACAAAATACACAATAAAAATGAATGTGAATTGAATGAGAAAACTCAACGCTGCTCCTTATCCACTCTATGGTTTGTATCTAAAAGCCAATGCCGCCCCTTTACCCCATCAGGAAGGCAGGCACCTGCAGAAAGCAAGCAGACAGAGGACTGCTTGCCTTGCTCGCTGACTCAGCTTCTGGGCACACATGGAATGAGGTTGAGTCCGGAGGGTCGTAGGTCCTTCCTTCTGCCCTCAGAGGAGTGTGGGAAGGAGCAGGGAACTCAAAAAGAGGAAGGGGACGAATGGGGCTAGGGAAGGTCTTCAAGACAGGGTGTCCAAGCTTAGGGACTGACTGACCACAAAGAGGAAGTCAAGGAGAGTGACCTCTGTCCTGTGGCCATGTCCTGCTCTGTCTCCTCCTTGGAATTCTCTGTACCCCCAAGCCTTTGGTGTGTGTTGTGAGTGCATACGTTGTATGTGTGTTTTATGTACTGTGTATGTGTGTTTTGTGGTGTGTGTGTGCGCGCGTGCATGTGTGTACTAATGCTCAAAACATCAGTCCCAACCAGAGACACCTTCATCCCGCGAAGGTCACATCTTGCCTCAGCACCACATTCCAGCTCCCAGGGAAACGACTGCTCTGAATGGTGTTTAAATCTGCAGGCCAAGACCATCTTCCCAGGTCCTCTGGCAAGATGTCAGACAAGACACAAAGGTGCAGGGGTCACTGTCAAGGACTGGGGTGTGCTTCAAGGTAGAGGTTTGCCAGCCTGTGTGAGGACTTGAGGTCATCCCTAATTTTAAAGACGTTTTGTTGTTCTGTATCAAACTCAAGGAAGAGCAGCCAGGCAGGGTGGTGAGTAACAGTATCCGGGTACTTGGGAGGTAGAGTAGGGGTGTCCGGAGCTCAAAGTTATTCTCAGTTACACAGTGAGCTCAAGGGCAGCCTGTGCTGTAGGAGACCCTGTACCCAAACCTCATCAGCTGTGTGTGGTGGCTCATGCCTTTAATCTCAGGAGGCAGAGACAGATGGATCTCTATGAGTTTGAGGCCAGCCTGATCTATATAGTGAGTTCTAGACTAGCCAAGGCTGCATAGTGAGACCCTGTGTCAAACAAAAACAAAACAAAAATCCACAAAATATCAACAAGAAAGAATGAAAAAAGAGACTCCTCAGTTACAGAGACCATGAAAAGCAAGGTAAAAGAAAGGAAAAAATGGCCCAAAGACACTACCCCAGTGGTTCTCAATCTACCTAATGCCATGACTCTTTAATATAGTTCTTTTTGTTGTGGGGACCCCCAACCATAAATTTATCTCATTGCTACTTTGTAACTGTAACTTTGCTACTATTATGAATCATAATGTAAATATCTGATAAGCAGGATATTTGATCTGCAAGCCCTGTGAAAGGGTCGGTCAACCCCAAGAGGGTCACAAATCACACGTTGAGAACCACTGTCATTCCTAGTTAGTGACTAACTGATCGTTCTTGGTTTCTGAATGTCAGTGGACTCTGAACATATGAAAAGTCCAGATTTCTTGTAGTGTAAGAAATGCAAAATAAAATGAGCAGTGAGAGCCCCTGCCGCCTACTCCAAGGGGGAAATGTCCCCAGTTATGAATATTTTAGCCTGTTCGGTCCTCAGTCCAGGAGCCTTGAGGCCCATATGCCCCTGGGGGAGAGGCAAGGTGCTGTAATCTCCCGAATTTTGTTGACCTGTGCAGCAGAACAGTTGTGGACTCATAAAGGAAGCTGCAGTATGGAGAAAGCCCTTCCCTCGACCAGTGTGAGACTTGCTCAGCCCTCTGACATTTCAGTGGATATTGCTCACAGATTGTACATTTTCTCTTATGGCTTTGGTACAACCAGCAAAGTAGGAAAGTAGGAAAGTAGCATCGACCAATTCCTACTACCTAATCCTTAGACCTCATTCAGACTCACCCAAGTGTTCTAACAGGCTTTATTTATATTTATTTAGTTATATTTTTATTTTGAGACAGGATAGCTTTACATACCCCTTGTTGTACTGGAACTCACTGTGTAGACCAGGTTGGCTCTGAACTCACAGAGATCCACCTGTCTCTGCCTCCCAAGTGCTGGGATTAAAGGCGTGCGCCACATGTATTTATTGACTTAACTTTGTCTTTGTGCCAGTGTGCAGAGTGAGTACGTACACACCACGGTGCACATGAAGAAAGGGGACAACTCTTTCCGCCACAGGCTCTGGGAATCAAACTCGGGTCATCAAGCTTGTGTGACAAGTGACTTTGAACCTGCTAACCCATCCTGTGGGCCCTTCTTTATTTTATTTATTCTTTTTTTTTTTTCGAGACAGGGTTTCTCTGTGGTTTTGGAGCCTGTCCTGGAACTAGCTCTGTAGACCAGGCTGGTCTCAAACTCACAGAGATCCGCCTGCCTCTGCCTCCCGAGTGCTGGGATTAAAGGCGGGCGCCACCATCGCCCGGCTGGGCCCTTCTTTATTTTGAGACAGGGTGTCTCACTCTGAAGCCAGGCTGGCTTCAAGTTTGTGAAGTCACTCCTACCTCGGCCTCCCCAGGGCTGGGATTACAGGTGTTACATAGGATTACACTGCTACATAGCACAAAGATGCAAACAAGACCTTTTGCTTTCATGTGTCTAGTCTCCTTCAATATCGTAGAATTAATTTTTTTCCTTTTTGTATTGCTGGCAATCAGATCAAAGGCCTCCTACATGCTAGGCAAGCCCTCGATCACCAAGCTACGCTCTCAGCTCTTCAGTCTTTCTTTGGCTTCCATGGCCTTGACTTTCATGAAAAAAGCAGTTAATGTGTAGCAAGGCCCTCATTTAGAACTTGTCTGATGTCATCTGAAGGTCTGATTCGGGACCTGAAATGGTGGTTCACACCTATCTCTCAGTGCTGTGAGATAGAGGCCAAAGAAACAGGAATTCAAGGCTAGTCTCAGCTATGCACTAAGTTCAAGGACAGCCTGGGCTACAAGAAACTACGTCTGTCCTCTCCGTGGTTTGTTTGGTATAGAGCCATTGGGTTGGAATGGTTCTGCTTGGGTGACCTCACAGAGAGGATGACAGTAGAAAGAAAAAGAAAAACTGCGACTCAGACTTTGAGGCTCGGGGTGGGTGACGGTTACTAAAAGACCTGGAGTTTTGTGTCCTGAAGACAGTGGGAGATTTCAGGAAGTTCTACTGGAATCCAGAACTGGGAGAATCCAAACCCAGGATGGGTATGTTTTTCAAGGCTAGGTGGAGTTTGCTTCAAGTGGGACTTGGTCGTGCATGCCTGCAATCCCAGGACTGAGGAAATAGAGGCATGAGGACCAGCCTCAGTCATAGAGTGGCCCCGTTTCAAATCCCCTCACCAATAAAAAAAAAGTGTAGGAGGGAAAGATGGGTGTCCAAGCAGTGCAAAGAAGCTGGTGTGATGGCGGAGTCAGGGTGAGCTCCCACACTGGAGCAGCATTTCAACCCTGCATGTACCTGTCCCTGAGTCCCCATCCTTGGGCTTCCCAAGTCCCTGTGTTGAATTTGGCTGGGATGTCATCTCTTGCAGTGGAGAGTTGGGGCCAGCATAGAACTCTCCCTGTAAGGCAGGCAGAACCATGACCATTTGGGGCAGATGAGGAGCCAGCATCCATAATGATCCAAGATGGCCGTCTGGTTGGTGGGACTTGAGAATAATTGGAATGGTGAGTCCCTGGGGGGTGGGATGGGGTTGACATCACCGAGCATGGAGGCTGGTGAACACAGTCTGTAGGTCAGGGAGTGGAAAGGCATGGGCTATTGGAGGAGATGAAGGAGAAGACAGACACAGAGTTGATAGGGTGGGTAGGCTGGGGTAGCCCTACAATTGTGTCCCCTCTCCCAGTCAGCAGATGAAGACGGAGTTTTCAGTTACAGTCCCTTTGTAGAGAATGTCAGGGGATGATATTGCCAGTGAGAGGGTCCAAAAAGCCCCCATGATGATCTCTTTGACTATCTAAAACAAACAAACAGACAAACAAACAGGGATTCATATAGCTCAGGCTGGTCTCAAACTTCTGATGACTTTGAATTTATCACCCTCCTGCTTCCTCCTCTGCTAGAGTTTAGAGGTGTGTGCCACCACACCTGTTTCTGTGGCACTGGGAATGGAAGTCACTCTACTGACCAAGTTATGTCCTCAGCCTAATGTGTCTGGTCTTTGAGGCCCTCTGTAGCTTTTGATGCCCAGATCTCTAGTTGAAGGGAACTGTATGTCTGGTTTTACCCATCAAATGACATGCCCATTGAGAGGGTGACATCCCCTGGGTGCTTCCCCTTAGACGGTGGCTCTTTCTGTCGGTCAGAGCCCCTGGATATTCCATAGGCACCACCCCCAACCCACCCTGCCTACCCACTAATGACACATGACACTTGCAATGACTTTACACTGGTTTTATTGCAGTCGAATACACATAACACAAACACCGCCATTTTTTGGCGTATTAGCGCATCCCACACCGCCGATCTCTGGAAGGCTTTCATATTTAAGATGGAGGCTCTAGCAGTTGAACACTTGTTTACCATTCTCCCCATCCAGGCCCAGGTAGCCAGGATTTTATTTGGCCTGCACAGATTTGACTATTCTAGGTACCTCGTATAAATAGAACCATGCGACATTTGTGTCTGTGACTGGCTTATCTCACGCAGTGTGATGTCTTCAAGGGTCATCCATGTGGCAGCACGTGCCAGAACTTCCTCTTCTAGCCTCAGAACTATCCCATTGTCTATACATTATGATTATCCGTTCATCTATTTGTGGGTGGACATCCAGGTTGCTCCATTTTGTGGCTACTGCAAATAGTTATGAACACTGGTACACAAATACTACCAGCCTAGTTTCAATTCTGTTTGAGACGAGCCTCCCTATATAGCTCTGGCTACCCTGGAATTCACTATGTAGATCGGGCTGACTTCTAATTGCCGGCCATTCTCCTGCCTCTGCATCTAGAGTGTTGGGATTAAGGACATGCACTAGCACACCTGGGTTGCTTTCAATTCCTAACGGTGGGATTTCGGAGTCACATGGAAATGCTGCATTCAACTTTTTGAGAAGTCACCAAATCGTCACAAAATTTATGGTTTTAAGCCACTGAAATTTGGGGGTTTGTGGTATTATAGGGATAGTCTTTGCTATTGGGATCGATGCTGCATCTCAGCCTAGAATATCTATGACCAAAGCGACAGGGCGTAGAAGCCTGTATTCACTGCTTTTCTGTTGTGGCCAGTACCTGACAGACTTAGCCTAAGTGAGGAAACGTATACCTCAGCTCACTGTTTCTGGGGGTTTAATCCATGCACACGGACCAACTGTGAGGTTGAACACATGGTAGCAGGTGCAGGTGGTAGAGGAGGCTGCCGGCCTCATTGCAGCCCGGAAACAGGACAAGGACCAGATAGCAGCCAGGGCAAGATAGAGCTTCTCAGGAAATATCCTCAGTGGCATGCTTCCTCCAGCTAGGCCCTACCTCCTGCAGGTTACCTCCAAAAAGGCAGAGGCAGGTGGATCTCCTTGTGTTTGAAGTCAGCCTGGTCTACATAGTGAGTTCTAGGACAGTCAGAGCTACATGTCTCAAACATAACCAAAACAAAAAAAACAGAACAAACCAAACCAAAAACCCAACACCATCTGAAGAGGACCAACCCTTTAATGTACAAGCCTTTATGAGGGACACTTCATATTCAAACTATAATAGAGCCTATTTGAGCTGAACCCAGAGGGTCATCCAGCATTGATGTGCTACCTCTCTGTACCGAAGACATCCATGGGTATCTAGAATCAACAGTGGAGCCCATAAATTCTCACTGGTCAGCAGTGCCCTAATGTCATGTGGGCCTCGTGAAGCTAGCAACAAAGACATCCAAGGTCACGTGCTTTTATGACTCCCAGTGACACTACCATCAGCACTGAATACAGACTTCCATTTGGCCCTCTTGGTCAGTTTTGCCGTCTTGGGGGCCACTGTGATGTGCCAACCTGAGTCAAATGAACCTTGCCTTAACTCTTGCTCTGCCATTTCCCCAATCTGACAGGCTTTTAAAAAGATCATGTTCATGGATGTTTTCCCTGCATATACGTCTGCACACCATGTGGCACGCAGTGCCATCAGAAGCAAGGCGTTGGGTCCCCTGGAACTGGAACTGGGGTTACAGACAGTTGTGAGCTGCAGTCTGGGTACTGAGAATTAAACCCAGGTCCTCTGGAAGAGCAATCAGTGCTCTTGACTGCTGAGCCATTTCTCCAGCCTCAGGATGGGCTTTTCATTTGTGGTACTGAAGACTGAATCTAGGACCTGGTGATTACCAGGCAAATTCTCTACCAGCAAGTTTCACGCTGAGTCTTCACTGGAAAATTGGGACAAGTCACTTGATGAGGTGGCATGGACAAGGGAAAAGTGTCATGTCTGGTGGCTGCTCCTTGGCGGTAGTGCCATAAAACTCTTGATGAAGAGGCCTTTCTCTTAAATAGCCTTGTTTTAGTCAAGCTGGGAGCATCGTTTGGAGGGGCTGTGGATTTGGATTTGGACGCAGGGTGTGTTGTTTGGGGACCTGCTTCAGCATTGAAGTAAGTGTGACAATGGGTGTGGGAGGCGCAGCCCAGGACACTGGGGCACAGCAGAAGGTCCGGACTGATGAGGCTGTCCAGTGGCGGGAGGGAGGAGCTAGCCGAGGAGGCTGGGAGTCAGGAGATCCAGCGCCAAGCTCCAGTGATGGTAGCTGGAGATGTGAGCACTACAGAGCCAGAACCCTGGGAGCACCCCCTCCTTGAGGGATCCAGGTCTAGTGCAGGTCTGCAGAGAATCTGGCAGCTGGAAGGGGCCTCCAATGTCATTTAGTTCAACCTCTCACCTCTTCAGATCTTTCCAGAGCCCACCTGAGGGCACCCAAGTCTTTTGGACACATCAAGGTACGGGAAGCTCACTCCCTTCTAGGCAGCCCACCCCACGACGGTGCTCGAGCCCCTATGGTGGCCTCGAGGCGCCAGGCTCTCCGACCTTGGCCGTATGCAGCCGTCTGGCCACCGCGGCACCTGGCTGGGGGTGGCGACGCGGCTGGGCAGGCGCTGCTGTCCCCAGCCCCAGTGCTGAGGCGCGCAGAGCGCAGTGGGCTCTGGTGGAGGTCGGGAGAACTGCAGGGCGAAGGCCGCCGGGGGCTCCGCGGGCGGCAGGGGGAGGCACTTGACACCGGCCCGGGAGAGGAGGGGCCGCTGTCCCTGCGGCCAGTGCTGGATGCGGGGACCCAGCGCAGAAGCTGCGCCAGGTAGAGGGGCGCCGCGCGGTGGGGAGGCTGAGGCCAGGGAGCGACCCGAGGGGCACCGGGCGGCCGGGAGCTCAGCCCCGGCGGGGTGCCCGACCCGGAGCGCTGCGGCCGGGGCGCGGCGGGGTCCCGAACCCGCTCCTCCCGCCAGGGGCGCTAGGACCGCCCGCCGCCCACGCCGCTCCCGCCGCGGCGCCCCGGGGCCCCCGGTGATGTCTCCCGGGCGGCTCCGCAGCGCCGGGGCCGGAGCCAGCGCGGCCACGGGGGGCGAGCGGCGGGCGGAGGCCTGGGCGGCAGGCGGCCGGAGGGAGGGAAGGAGGAAGGCGGAGAGAAGGGGCGGGCGGGGGGGACCCGGCGGAGGAGGCGGAGAGAGGGAGCGCGACAGCGACGGAGGGAGGGAGCGCGGCAGGCAGCGGGCGGGCCGGGAGGCGGCGCGGGCGGCGGCGCGAGCAGAGGACGAGCCGGGACGCGGCGCCGCGGCAGCAGGGCGAGCCGGGCCGCCCGACCCGCCGGGCCATACGGTAACCAGCACGGCCCGCGGCCCCCGAGTTGGGAGGGTGGGCGGGCGGGAGGGCGCAGCGGGGCGGTGGGGAGCGCGGCTCGGACCCCGCAACTCGGTGCGCGGGGCGGGCGCTGCGGGCGGGGACGGCCCGGGCCGAGGGTTTGTTTATGTCCCCGCGGCTCGCCCGCCGCCCCTCTCCTGCGCGTCGCCTCCCCCGCGGACGCCCCTCGGCGCCCCCGCCCGGCCCGGGCTCAAGTTCAAGTCCGTACAATGCCGCGGGGGGCCTCCGCCGGCCTGCGCGCTACCCGACGCGCGCTGCCGCAGGGCCCCACCGCCTCCGCCTTCCGGGCTCTGCCCCCGCCCCGGGGCCCTGCCAGGGCCTGCAGCCGTGCGCTGCGGGGCGCGGACCCGACCCGGAATCGGGCGGCGGGAGGGGAACCGAGGGGGCGCGGGCGGGCGGCCGGGGAGCGCCGTGGCCACGGCAGAAAATGGCAGCCTGGCACGACCCGGGCCCCGCGCCCCGCCCCGCCCCTCCCCCGGGCCTGGAGGCCCCGCGCGGCGGGGGGACCCTGGAGGCCCCCGGCAGGGCCGAAGGGCGGCCAGGGCCCGCGCCCGGGAGCGCGGCGTCGCGATCTTCCCGCGGCCACCTGTGGCTTGGGGGTGCGGGGCGCCGGCGGGCCTGGGAGGGGCGCGCGCTTGGGGAGCGTGCCCGTTCGGGGGGCGCACGCTCCGGCGGAGGCCAGGCGGAACGGCGTGGAGGGGGGGGCGTCGAGCCCGGCTCCTCCCTGCCCCCGCTGCGGGCCGTGGGAGCGGGGCGGCGGTGGTGGCGGCGGCGGCGGCGCCGCAGTGTGGGGGCGGGGCGGGAGTGGGCGAGGATCCCCGGGCCCGGCCGCGGAGGGCTGGAAGGTGCGGGGGCGGGAGCGGCGAGGCTGGAAACGACTCCGGTGGGGATGCCGGGGTCGCCTGCAGCAGACTCCCCCTGCCTGCACACACTCACACGCACCCCCGCCGGGCCGCTGTAGACGTGTCCTTGAAAGCTTCGCAGCTGCACAGTGAAGGACGAGGCCTCGCGGAGGCTGCGGATCGGGGGTCTCGGTCCCCACGTTGCCCACACCTCAGGAGACCCCGAACCTTAGAGCGGCGCCGGCCACGGTCCGTGTCCCGCCCTCACCCGGGCTCCCCACTCCAGGCCGTCAAGCCCTCCCTCCTCGTTGGCGCGGACCGAGCTGGCATGTGTCCAGGGCCCGCCCCCCGGCCTCCCCCAGCCCCTCTTCGCGGGGCCCGCGGCCCTATGGCTGCCAAACTTCATTTTGCTTTCCTGGAGCCTGCCTTCTTGGGGGCACCCTCTCCCTTCGCTCTCCCCTCAGTTGCTTCCCACTGTCTCTGCATCCCCTCCTCTCGTCTTCTCCTGCAAAGCCAGCTGAGTAGGTGTGAGCACCCTGAGTGGGAATAGGTTCCCACTGGGTCTCAGGGCTCCCTTCTCGGGCTCCCAAGGGGAGCCCTCCGTGGCTGCACCTTGACCCAAGATGGCGTCTTGCACCCAGCTGGGCAGTTCTGGCCTGCATTGGGCTGGGGAGGAAGGGCGGGCTGGGGACCGCACAACTGCACTCTCTCAAACTAGAGGGGACAGGAGCCTTCGGGGAGGAGTATTCTCAGCCGGGTGACCCAGCTTGCCCCTCGATGCTGTGCCCAGAGACTGCCATCAGCATCCCCTGGGGACAGTTAGGTCTTCATGTTTCACCCAGGGCTGCCAGCGGCTGAACCTCCTCCTGGGCAGGCAGGCGGGCAAGCTGCGCAGGGATTCAGGGATCAGGTGCTGCTCCACTGTGCCTCCTCCCTCCCAAGCAGATGTGACAGCTGCCGCCTGGGGAGCTATTCTTGCGTTGCTGGGGTGTTAGGACTGGCCTGTGGGATTTGGGAAGCCCAGCTGCCAGGCGGACCCTCTTTGGACAATCCCCTATGTTGTCAGGGGCCATTTACAGGTAGTTGGGGCAGTCACTTGCCTTTGGATAGTTGGGTTGTGGAAGTTCCTGTAGGCCTTTAGGCAATCTGACTAGTCTCCTCTGCTTCTGGGACCCATTAAGGCTCTGGTGGAGCTGTTGACAGGTAATAAAGTGAGAGAGTCCATTTGTGTCTGGGGGCAGGGGTTGGTAGGGGCCCCAGGCCGAATTGTGTCATAGGTCTGGCACCTGCCTGCTTCACTTTCGTGAAGCCCCTTCTCCTGCAGGCCCTGTTGCCTCTTGGTGCTTTATCTTCAGCTCCCCTCCCCCATCCAGTCTGCAGCTCCTGATTCCTGGGCTCATGGTGGCCCAGGCTTTCTTGTGCCTGCCTGGAGCCTCACCTGAGGAAAGGTGAATCCCCTTTAGACTCAAGGAATGAACATCCCAAATGCTAGGGCTGCCTTCCGCGCTAGAGGAGCCTAGAGAGGCGCCAGTGGCCATCTGTCAGTGTGTCTGCAGGCGGGATTCCTCTGGTGGGGGCTGATGACGCCTGAAGGCCCCATTCCAACTTTAAAATTCTGTGGCTCCAGGTTTCCTGGTGGAATTTCAGACCCAGAATAGGGATAGGCTGTTCTGGCATCGTCCCCCGCCCCCTCACAGTAGTGGTGATGGAGAAGGCTTCTTAGTTAGAGAAGGTGGGAGAGAGTAAGGGCCTGCCAGGGGTTGGGCTTTGGCAGAGAGGGCCGGGATGGTATGTTGGTCTGACTGCTGAGTGTGTAAAACACAGCTTCCGTGCAGCCTTCACATGTGGTGCTCTCCCCCAAGGTGTGCGTAGGGATCTCTGCGGGTAATTTGCAAGGGTCTCTCCCAGTCCAATCTCTCACAAGTCCTTCATTCCTTAAGGACATTTCGTGATCATTTTCATGCCCCTTTCTGCCATTCCTCTTCTCAGCCAGCCAGCAAGGGACAAGATGAGCTGAAGGTGATCTGTCCTCTAGGGTATTCTGGGTCTTCTGTTGGACATTTATTGGGGCTCTCATGAGGGTAGTGCCCCACTCTCTCCCAGGTTGTTGCTCTCTTATCCCTTCTGTGTTTGGTGGTGAGTCCAGTGGTCATTGTCTGCTTATAGACCACCTGGAGGGCACAAGTCTCCCGGAGACCCAAGTTCTTTGCCAGATTCCCTCAAGACACCAGGGGAGACTCAGCACAGCCTTGACTTTCAGATGGGTGGACCCTCCTAAGATGTTACCAGTGATACTCCAGTCCTTAGGATCGTGGGTGGGAGGAGAGCCCTGAGGACACTTAAGAGCTGGGTTGGGGGCTATCTGGATGAGGCCATGCTCAGTTCCTCTCATGGCTGCCTCTTGTACCCAGGGCCTGAGGCAGAAGGGCCCCTTAACCACTTATTACCTCCTCCAGTTTGCTGGCCTAGGGTCTCCATCACTGCCTTCTTCCCACTGATGTTTGAGTGTGTTTGGCTTGTAGAAGGTAGAGCTAGGATGTGGGCCTTGGGGGAGTTGTTTCTCCCTCCATTTTAGTATCTGGGTACCAGAAGCCATCAGCTGTCTCAGCAAGGCTGGGTTTCTGCAAGGACTTTGCTGCTCTGGACCAGGGCTTTAATAGTAAATTAAAGGTACCAGGTGCCTTTTCATCCCCCCCCCCCTCCCCATAGAGTCTTGCTGTGTAGTCAAGGCTGACCTGAATTGATCTTCAAGCCTTTGCCTTCCAAGTGCTGGTATTATAGGGAGGCTACTTTGGGAACTTTAAGGACTTATTTTGGGTCATTTGTCATAAGTTTCTTTTATTTTTGAAATCACTCTTAATCCACTCTGGTCTCAAACTCCTGTGCTCAAGTCGCCATCCTTCCTCAGCCTTCTCTCGTACCTGGGCTGACGTGTGTTTCTGGCTTTATTTGTCTTGGTGATTATAATATTTTCCCCTAAGAAATGAAATTGAGTTCCCAACATGCAAGTCTTTTCCTGAGAGATCTGTGCCGTGTCCAAGCTGCCTCCATTTCACTAACTGTGTGGGTCAGATGGGTTCACACTGTGTGTCTGTGTTTGGTCAGACAGCCTGCTTTATGGGTGCCGACTTTGGTGCTGTGTAAGCAAGGGTCCTGGAGTGAGGAGGCGGTAGCTGCTGGCTCCCAGGATGTGTGGCAGAGTCACCATCTTAGCCAAGGGTCAGTGAATGTGGGCTGCTGTCACTGCTCTCTGCATGTGGGTCTGTGTGGGAGGGGGGTGTTTTGAGAAACCCCACCCACTTTCCTGCTTCTTTCACCAAACCTGGGTGAGCGCTGCTGACGCTGCTTAGAAATCTTGGCAGGCTGTCCCCAGTCTCACAAATGGCTTTGTCAACAGGTTGGCCGAGCACCTCCAGTCCCTCGAGTTGACTCCAGCATTTTGTTCATCCTCTGCCTTGAGTCTGGTAGCATTTTCCCTCTGTGTTTGCTTCCCCTTGCCTGAGATTTTATTTGCTGGGCATTTCCTGCGAGCCCGCCCTGTGCCCACTTTGAGGAGATGCTGTATTGTGGAGTACCCAACTAATTAACAGCTGCAGGGTGCTGGGGAGGGAGGTCACTGCCAACTGAGGGGTGAAGACGGGCTTCTAGGAGGAAGGGGCAGTACCTAGTGGCAGCCCAGGAGTGACATATTCGGTGTGCGAGGGAGTGGGGAGGAGGGGGATCATTTGGGGCAGTTGCAATGCGGTAGATGCCTGGGGAGGTGGATCAGAACCTGGGAAGCGCTGGAATCTTGGCTAAGGCTTCCCAGTAGTTTGGGGAGAGGGTTCCTGCACTTGGTAACTCTTATGTGTGCCCCTGGAGAAATGCCCTAAACCTCCCTGCAGGGGGTGGGGTAGGAGGAGCAGGCTGGGCCAGCTGAGCCCAGGCGGTGCAGGATCTCAGTGCAGGATCTCATTCTTCATTCCGCAGACTAGGGTTTAAGAGCTCAGACTTCAGGACAGGAAGGCCAGAGTCCAGTTGCATAGCCCCAGGGGGTCTTGGCAACAAAGGGAAGGGCAGGCCAAGGTCCCCCAGTGCTGCCACTGATAGCTACAGCCCTGTGGATTTTAGGCAGAAGTCCCTGTTCTGGTGTCCCAGAGGTCTCGCCTTCCCCTCCCTCCCCTATACCAGGGGATACCTAGTCAGCTAGCCCAGCGCCAGCAGGTGTGGGTGTTGCTCCACAGTCAGTGGGGGCACAGAGCCCTCCAACTAAACCTGACTATGGTATGACTGTTTTTCAGCAGTGACTGTTGCTTTACTCTGCTGTGATCCTCTGACCCCTAAAGTTTCCTGACCTTATTCAGATACCAGACCAGCTTCCCATTTTCTCTTTCCTGTGGTCATCCCTATTGATCCTGCCTCTCTGTTCCAAACACCAAGGTCATTTTTAATTCTGAGCCTGTTAACTGGTCTGTCTGGGTGCCTAGATAGGATGGACAGGTGCCCATCTTATAGCCAGTGGTGGGACTGGGGTTGGGGTCTCGTGAATGTTAATCTAGTGTTCCTGTTTGGTTTGGTTTGGATTTTTGAGGCACTGTCTTGCTCTGTCCTAGGCTGGCTCCATACCAATGGTAAATCTTCCCCCTTTAGCCTGTAGAGTGCTGGGATTGCAGATGTGAACCTCTGCACCTGGCCCCAGTGCTGGTATTGTCCTGGATGGTGGAGGCTGGTGCAGAAGACAGTTTGGACCTGACAGGTCAGCGAGTTCCAGGAACCATTCTGAAAGGTGGCATGAGATGCTTAGGGTGGTGACGATGGGATTGAGGGGTCAGGTCAGGCTTGTGGGCTGAGCTGTTGCCTGGATGAGGACTGCATTGAGATGTCTGTGCATGGCCATGACCTTGAAGCATGACTTCTCTGTTTCCCAAAGGACTCTGGGAGGTGCCAGACAGTGTGCCCTCCCCATGCCAAGTGGAGGCATCCTCTAACATTCCAGCTGGCAGACGCCTTGGAGAGGAGGCTTGCTGATGGAATGGACCTGTGTGATTAATACAGAGTCTGAAAGGATAAACTTACAAATAAAGGGAGAGCTACATAGATTCCCTCGAAGCATGTGAGCTGGTGAGGATATCCTTATTGGTTGAGGTGCTGTTGGGTTACCCAGAACTGCAATGTACTTAATGCACGCTTGTCTTTTGTAGACCAGGCTAGCCTTGAACTCTACATCCATCCTTCTCTGGTTTCTAAGTGCTAGAGGTATAATTGACTTTTAAAAACTCTTTAAAATTTTATTTTATTGTTTGTTGTGTGTGTTATACACAGCATGACAAACATGTGGAGGTCTTCTACCGTGTGGGTCAAGTTTAATTAAAGAAAAGAAAATTCAGGTGTGGTTGCACATACTTTTGATCCTAGCATTCAAGAGACAGGCAGGCAAATCTTTTGTGATTTCAAGGCCAGTCTAGTCCATACTGTAAGTTCCAGGCCAGCTAGGACTACATAGCGACACCTTGTCTCAAAGAAAAAAAGTTAATTATTCACATTTATAGGTTAGTGGATGCATAGAAAAGATTTCCCTCTTAGGGAGACACACCAGCTTATCATCAAGAATATGGCTTTGGCCGGGCGGTGGTGGCGCACGCCTTTAATCCCAGCACTTGGGAGGCAGAGGCAGGCGGATCTTTGTGAGTTCAAGACCAGCCTGGTCTACAAGAGCTAGTTCCAGGACAGGCTCCAAAACCACAGAGAAACCCTGTCTCAAAAAACCAAAAAAAAAAAAACAAAAAAAAGAATATGGCTTTTTTTTGTCATATATTTTTGTATTCTTTGAAAAAATGTAAATGAATTTGCTTATAATGACAACAACAAATAAACTCAAACATAACTCATAAAAGGGTTGGGGTAGAGCCATATTTTATCCAGAACTCTTGTAATGAAGAGAAAGAGTCTGCAGTGTAGAAGGCTTCATCCTCAGTAGCTGGGCCAATGGGAAGCCAGGCCTGGGAGCATGGCTGGGAGTCAGGAGTGAAAACTAACAGAAGCCAAGCTCGTGAGGCTGAAGCAGGAAAATGGCCAAGAGTCTAAGGCCTGCTTGGACTCCAGAGTGAGACCCCCATCTCAAAACAGAACCTAAAGCTGGACTTGGTAGTGCACACATTTGCGCAGGAGGATCAGGAGTTCAAGGGCATCCTCTGTCTACACAGTGAATTTGAGAGCAGCCTGGGCTTTGTGAAATTGTTGAAAGGCAGGTCCCTGATAGGAACCGTCAGGCACGGGGGCTTTTGCAGAGCCGGTTTAATAGGAGTCCTGATAAAGGCAGGTTGGGATTGAGAGGTCTGATTGAGAGGTCTGCTAACAAAGGAAAATCATACTTGAAAGCTTGTGGGTGACCATGGAGCAGGGTGGGTGGTGGCAATGGTGCACACCTTTAATCCCAGCACTCGGGAGACAGAGGCAGGCGAATCTCTGAGTTAGAGCCCAGCCTGGACTACAGAGTGAGTTCTAGGACAGCCAGGGCTACACAGAGAAACCCTGTCTCGAAAAACAGTAAAAAAAAATAATAATAATATGGGAACAACAACAAAATAAAAGAGAAGCCGAGCAATTGTGGCGCACACCTTTAATCCCAGCACTCAGGAGGCAGAGGCAGGCGGATCTCTGAGTTCGAGGCCAGCCTGGTCTACAAGAGCTAGTTCCAGGACAGCTCCAAAGCTACAGAGAAACCTGTCTCGAAAAACAACAACAGCAACAAAAAGAACCATAAATCAATGCTTTAAAAAATTTTTAAAAAACCTTTAAAAAGGGGGGCGGGGGCTGGAGAGATGGCTCAGAGGTTAAGAGCACTGACTGCTCTTCCAGAGGCCCTGAGTTCAATTCCCAGCAACCACATGGTGGCTCACAGCCATCTATAATGAGATCTGGTGCCCTCTTCTGGCATGCAAGCATACATGGAAGGAATGTTGTATACGTAATAAATAAATAAATCTTTAAAAAAAAAGAGAGAGAGTTTGGTGGGGAAACATGCATGCAAGATAAGCCTGGCGATCAGGATTTAATCCCCAGAAACCCACATAAACGGCTGTGTGTGTGTGTGAGAGAGAGAGAGAGAGAGAGAGAGAGAGAGAGAGACGTATATGCTTATGCCTTTAATCCTAGCACTTGGTTAACAGAGGCAGGAAGATCTCTGTGAGTTTGAGGCCAGCCAGGTCTATATAGACTATTTCAAATAAACAAAACAAAATTACAAATAAATAAATGGTAAGAAATTTAAAGACTCGGGACCAGGTGACTCAGTGTGTACAGGAAGAAGCCCAGATCAAGAAGAGCTGGGTGCAGAGGAGCTGCTTATTCTCCTTCCAGGGACAGTGGACAGTCCAACTTTATAGGATTATAGCTGGACCAGGATGGGGGGAAAATCTTTGAAAATCCCTCTGAAAAGCATCACTGCAGTGAACTACTATCCCATGGTTCCCTGGGAGTTGAAGACATAACTAAAGATTGAGCCGGGGTGGAGGCCACACTCAAGCAGGAGAAAGTGCGCCTTCAGAAGACTCCTCTATAGGAAGGAGTATCTGTAGAATTCTCCTGGTATGTGGGCTCAAGCTGTGTCCAGCTCTGATCCAGGAGCTCCTGAGGAGGTAGATAACAGCATAGAAAGAGAGAGGTAAGGAAGGGAGCATAAAATTCCTCTTCCTGGTCACCTTGCTGCCCTAGGAAGCCAGGGCCTGTTGTTTGGCAATAGTATCATATCCACCTTGCCTACCTCAGTGCCTTTCCCAGCACTGGCCTTGGGTGCCTCTTGGATCTAGCTGTCCTTGTTGGAGACAAGGCTAGAAGGGATAAGACAGGGAGAGATAAAGAACCCAGCATGGAGGTAAACCAAGGCTTGTCGCTCTGCTGATCAGACCCTTACTTAGACAGATGTGCAGGATAAAAAGGAAACTGGGGAGGCAGGCACCCCCGCCTCCTGGGGGTTAGCAGCTCAGATGCTGAGACTCATTGGCTGCCTGGCTTTCGGCAGCTTTGAGATGCTGGCTTTCTCTGTGAACTGGGCAAGGACAGCTGCACACAGTGGGTACCCAGGAAGGATGTGCCCCTTTTCTTAAAGTGGGAGTCATTGTGCAATGCTCCACGAATAAGGAGAGCTCTCGTGAAGGCCTTGTGTGAGAGCTACAAAATGCTTGTCCTTAGGGTGCAGGGGAGAGAGTCCCCATGGTCACCATATACATTTGTAGATAGGTAGATGGTGGCAGGCGCATGTATGGCAGTCAGGACAGCCTGTGAGATGTCCATTCTCTTCTTCCACCATGTGGGTCCTGGACATCAGACCCCAGTTGTCAGGTTTGGCAGCAGACACCTTCATTTCCTGAGCTACCTTGATGGTCTCTCTGTAACTCCCACTGCAAAGCCAGGAATTGACTGCAGAGGCTAAGGCCCAAGCCCTGCTCCTGATGGCCTGCCCTGCCCCCTGGTCTCCTATGGGTTCTGGTCTTGCTGGAGCTACTGGCTTTGCCCATAGCCTAGAGCATGGGAGGGTCCAGACCTTAACCAGCTTGGCAGCTGGCATTGCAATGGCTTCTAACAATTTTATTGCCAGCAACAGTGTGGCGCCTGTTGCCGTCCTCTCAGAGGCCTGTGGTTCCCAGCCTGGCCGGTGGTGGTGGTCTGAGGCCCTGCCTGGTTCTGGAAGCTCATCTAAAAAGCCCAATGGGGCTGGGCAGTGCCTTTGTATTTTCTGCTGTCAACATCCTCCCAATAGCCTGGCATCTGAAGCCTGGGCCCCAAGGTGGCAGGTCTGGCAGCCTTTCAGCTTTCTCTCTGGAGGTCCCTTGCTCCAGATGCATAGTGTCCCTATTCACCTCGAAAAAGCCCCAAGGGTGCCATGCATTGGCTACACAGATGACACCCAAGGGCCGTGCAGCTTCAGGTGGGAGATGGGTAACCAATTGTCAGCTGTGGGCTACTGTACAGCAGCAACATACAGGAGGGGCTCCCGTCTGTAAAACAACAGCAACAACATACAGGAAGGGCTCCCGTCTGTAAAACAACAGCAACAACAACATACAGGAAGGGCTCCCATCTGTAAAACAACAACAACAACAACATACAGGAAGGGCTCCCGTCTGTAAAACAACAACAACAACAACATACAGGAAGGGCTCACGTCTGTAAAACAACAACATACAGGAAGGGCTCCTGTCTTTACTGGAACTAGATAAGGGAAGCCTGGTCCCAAAGAGGGAGAGTCCTGAAGGATTCTGCCAGATGTGACGCCTAAGCTGAGTGGAAGGGCAGGAGCAGTTAGCTAGGTGGCCAAGGGCATTTTCAACCCAATGAGGCTAGAGGGCTGGGCCCAGTCAGGCTGTGGTAAGCTGTGATATTATCCCCAGAGGAGGCTGAGTCTTGGAGCCCTAGGTCCCCAGTGACATCCAAGAAAGGTCATTTGGGGGCACCAAAGAAGAGAAATGCAGGTAGAAAATCAGTGTAGAAATAATTAATTGTAAGAGACAGCAATGCGGAGTAGGAGGGGGTGGGGTGGGGGGCAGTGGTGACCCTTTTTTGCTTGTGCAGGAGAGCCCATGCGGCCTGTGGGGTGTTGCTTCCTGGGGGGCACTGGAGCTGCTGCTTGAGTTTATTTCCTTAGGAGGGCCTGGGCCTGGGCCAGGCTTGCAGGAGGTGAGAGCCTGCGTCAGCAGGCCCTGAAGGGGGCGTCCGTGGGATGAGTTGCTTTCATCAGAGCTAGGCGGCCCTGCAGATGTGTCAGGGAGCCAGTGACTTCACCAGGCTTGTGCCACAGGCGGCAGTGATGCTGGCGTTTGGGGATTTGAACTAGGATGTCTGCTTCTTGGTAATCCCTCTCCCCCTACCCTCAGAGCTGCCAGGCCTAGCCCTCCACTCCCAGACTGCTCCATGTGGGTAAGTATCGCTGAGCATGTCCTTGGGCCTGAGTAAAGCTGCCTCTCTCCAGCAGGGCCAGGTCTGCCAAAGTAGGAGGGGATAAGCTGAGACCAGCCTTTTTGGTAAGCAAGCAGAAGGATACGGGCAAAAACTGTCAGAGAGAAAGGTGTCTTTAGCGTTTCACGAGGTAGAATCAAAGGATTTGGGGATAAAGACATGAACCATGTTGGTATTGCTGAACTCAGGCAGAGGCGGTGTGGCAGTGTGCCAAGGCCATCAGACTTGGCCCCCGGCGGGCGGATGGGGTTTGACCTTGACTCTGCTACTTCCTTGGCGTGTGTCCTTGAGCGGATCACCCAGCCTCTGCCCACCTTGGCGTTGCCACCTGCCGAGTGGGCACACTCTCACTCTTTGTTTGTTTGTTTGCCTTGTACGCGCTCCTTGCTCTAAGCCTGGCTATTTTCTTTCGCTCGTCTTTTAAAAGACTCCTTAGGCAGTTGGCTTCACAGGTGTTTGAGGATTTAAATTCAGCCATGTGTGTTCTTGGTTTGGCACAGAGAAAGCGCGTCTGCACATGCCTGCTTCCCCTTCCGTCTTGTGAGCTGAGCAAGGGCCGACTCGGCACCTCCTGCTCTTTGTAGCCGTGACGGTCTCTATCAGGTGCCAAGTGACTTCCTCGTGTTTAGTTCTTTGCCACCAGCCTGTGTCTCCCCAGCACACTCGAGAGGCTACTGAGGGTGGGAACTGAGGGGTCAGAGAGAGAGAGAGAGGTGGCAGCCGTGGGGCTGCAGGTGAGCTTGAGGGTGATGAGGTCTGGACCTGGGTGGGCTGCCCTTGCAGGACCAGACCCCTGGAGACAGTGGGTCCAGGTTCCCATGGGGCCATTTGACCGTGTTGTGATCCTTAGATGTTTGAAGATTCTCTCGTCTTTGGCTTTGGCCAAAGATGGCTTCTCGTCAGGGGTGTGTATACTGATGGTATTGGCCAGAAGGGCCCAGCAAAGCCTCAGGCTGCCCATGGCCAGCAGCTGTGAGGCTGGGTGTGGCTTGCTGTGAAACTGCTGCAGAACTTGGTAAGGGTCTCGACCCTGGCCTGACCCTGGGGAGGCTGGGCCTCTGTGAACTCAGGGTGTGGAGGTGTGATCACATGAAACATACAGCATAATTAATCCTGTGTACTCTTAATGATATGCATAATTGTGCTGCATGGTAATTAGGTGGAAATGGTAAGCAGTTCACATAAATGTTTTTGTAATTGGTATTAATTTTACAGAGGCAAACCAAGTTTATGCGGTTTTTCCCCTTCTTGCACTGTTAGTTTTCTGGTACAGGCAATTCCCAGCTTTTGGAGGGTTCTATTGCAAACGTTTGTTTCTAGGGCACTGTTTTATATTCTCTTGCAGAACAATGTTGTGAACGGTTATGGTCTTCCCAAACTGGTTTCCAAATGCCTCTTTGGCCCACACAGTAGGTGAAATGTGCAAACACCCATCTGTGTTGGGGTGGCTTCAGGCCCCCTGTTCCAGACATCCCCCAGGGTCTGCAGCTCCTGGAGGGCCAGTGTGCGTGGGTCACCATGGGAGCCTTCCTGTGTGTGTTCCTGTGTCTGTTTCTGTGTGCTCATCTGTGACTGTGTTTGTGTGACTCTGTGCACCCGTCTGGGTGTCTGTGCGCATGTGTCTTGTGTTTGTGTCACACTGTCTCTGTGTCTGTGTGCCTCTGTATGTGTATCTGTGTTGGTAGGTATGTGTTTGTGTTTCTGTGTGTGAACCTGCTGCATACATCTGTGGCTCTGTGCATGCTTGTGATGGTGCCTGGGTATCTGTGTTTTGTGTTTGTATGCCTCTCTCTCTCTGTATGTATGATTGTATGTATGTGTGTGTGCGCATGCGCGCGCATCTGAGTTTTGTGTGTGCTTGGTCTCTGTGTGTGCATTTGTTGGTGTGTATACACCTGGGCCTGTGTGAATAACAGACATTTCTAAGGTCACCCTGGAAGGAAGAAAGTTGTGGCCCTGAATTGGGCTGCAGTAGACACCTAGGAGTGTGAACTAGCTGCTCTGAGTGGAACTTAGCGCACAGTTGAGGTCACCTGGTCCTTTATCCTGAGTCAGAGTAGTTTTTAAGTGACCGTCTGTTGAGCTCCGCCCATACACCAGGCACCACGATAAACATGCCACTCAGACGTTCTCATAGCTCGAGGTAGATGTACAAGCTGGTGGGAATGCTCATTCACCCTACTTCACGGGTAGGAAGCTACGCCCCACACCTCTAAACGTCAGAGATGGGGGTCTGAGGAGTGGTCTGGTGAACCACTGAAGCGGGGCTTCTGTGGAGGGGCTGAGGGGTCTGGGATGTGGATTTGCTCCTGCTCTCCTCAACTCTTTCCACTGGAGTGGAGGATAGGCAGACAGAACAAGGTGCACAGAGAGGTTGTAAGAACTGCTCCTTCTCTGAGGAGGAGTTGACTCCACCCATCTCTCCCAGGTCCCGAAGACCCTAGGGGACTTCCCAGTTCTGACCTGGGAGTGTTCAGCTCCATAGTTATTGGCATGCTGTGTGGAGAAAGAGGGACATAGAGCAGGCCTGAGGAAGCTTGGCTGTGGACCTTGTGGTAAAGTAGTTGCAGACAGGCCAGTTTCCAGGGGTTGCCAGGGGTGGGAGGCCCGCCCCTTTCTGGGTTCCTTGTGATTCCTTCACCTGGACACCTGGGGGCAGGAAGACCTGCAAAACCCATGGCCTGGGGATGGTGGATAGAGCCTCAGCTCCATGTGGCCTTTCCATGCTTTGGGGCTCTGCTAAGCGACCCCTAGAGCAAGGATTGGGGGGTTCACTCTAGGTGCTGCGCTGTGCTGGGGATGTTGCAGCTGCCTGGGAGTGACTTGCCACAGTTGTCTCTACTCAAGGGTCACCTAGAACAGGCAGAGGCCAGCCCCAACTGTGGGCTCTGCTGCAAGCCTGGGAAAGAACAAGACATGAACCTTGACCTCATATGTTTGGGAAACTAGACACATCTATACACATGTGCAGAGTTGCATGACCACCCACAGACACTGTTAGAGCCCCTAGGTGGTCAGGCAGGGATGAAGGATGGGGTGAGGGGATCAAGGGGGCTTGGGAGGGGCTTCCCTTTCAGAGGAGAATGGTGTGAACAGACTGTGGAAACAGGATATCAACTGAGGACGTGACTAGGCGTGGAGCGATGGGGGTCAGCTGGGAGAGGTGAGGTGAGGTGAGAGCAAGCATCAAAGCCGTATGTAGCCAGCTGTCAGGGTAAGAGCACCTCACAGCTGGGGGGAGTCGGCTTTAGCAAGATAGGATTTGCGTTCTGCACCACCCGCCCTTGTCCGTGTGCTGTGGGATTGTCTTAAATAGCTCTGGGACTGCTCCTCCACCACAGTCAGTCGTAAACTTCCCAGGGGCCTCAGGTTTGGGCCCAGGGAAGCCTGTGTGGACATTCTGCTGAGAGCTAGGAAACAGGGCCCGCTCTAGGGACCTGGTTTTCAAGAACAGAATTTCATCTGTGCATCCAGGTGGGCAGGCAGACAGAGCCTTGCAGGTGGAGGTCTGTGTGTGGTAAGCCTGAGGGCAGCAGGGAAGAACTGCAATAGTGCAGCCGCAGTAGTGCAGCATTGAAGGCAGGCCTGGCCCCTCGCTAGCCCTGGACACAGTGCAAAGGCCGGGTGGCAGTCCCGGAGCACAGATAATCCTTGAGTTTGTGAACTTCCAGAAGCAGGGGCTCTCGTTCACCCTGGAGCTCAACTCAACAATGGCGTTCCATACATGATTGCTGAGGAAGAGTGCTTGAACCAGAGAGTGGCTAGCTGGCAGGGTTGTTAATAAGCTCAAAGACCTTTAGGAAGGCTGGGCGGTGGTGGCACACACCTTTAATCCCAGCAGAGGCAGGCGGATCTCTGTGAGTTGGAGGCCAGCCCGGTCTACAAGAGCTAGTTCCAGGACAGGCTCCAAAACCACACAGAAACCCTGTCTCGAAAAACCAAAAAAAAAAAAAAAAAAAAAAAACCACCACCACCAACAACAACAAAAAGTAAGTCCTTAAGGAAGGACAAAGCCCTTGAGGACATGAGTGGCTGTGTCAGACCGGGTCCATCAGAAACCTCATGGTGTTTTGAACAAGAAAAGTTTAATATGAAGAACTATTAGCTATAACAGGGGACTGGGATAATAGGGTTGGTCAGGCAGAGAAAAGAACTGCAGTGAATACAGAAGTAGCAGCTATGAGAACAGCTCCTGCCCCTTTAGTAGCCAGAGTATCAGGGAAGAGGCTGCCCCGGGGCTGAGAGCCAGTCCTTGATGAAAAGGGTGTGGTCATGGCTCCCCAGACAGCAGAGAAGTCGCTAGTGCCGCGTGGATGAATCTTAGAAGTCTAGGTTCTGAACTATTTGGGTCTGAAGGAGGCATCTTTCTCGAGGTATGCTGCTCAGCTCTCCAAGGGCATTCTGGGAACTGCTGGCTGCTCTCATACCGGATTGGAGCCAGCGTCTAGAGATGCTGCAACAGGCAAAGAGCTGAGTGCTGGGAGCTTTGGGTTCCTATGAGAACTTGATGCCTGAAAGCATCCAGGCTATGAGATCTAGATGCTGAAGAAGTTCTGTACGACAAAGGAGGAAGGTCCGATTCCTCCTCGAGTGTCTCTCCAGTGTTGCCTCGAACTCAGATCCCCCCACCTCTGCCTCCCTGAGTGCTGGGATTAAAGGCTGCCGGGCTTGCCGGTGCCTTCTCCTAAGTTTTACATTGTGCCAGCCAGCAAAGGAGAAATATTTAAAGGGCTCATACATATTTTCGCAGAGAAGACAATGAAGGGCGCTGGCACCTGGTAGCGCTTAGTTAGTCCTTCGGTTACATAGCTGCCGTGTGCACCTTTTTTACCCCTCTGTGCTCCTGCACAGCAGCCGAGTGACTGAGCATCTCTCTACCTGTCCAGACTTATCCTTGCAAAGTCCTGATGCTGGCTAGTCATGGTGGCACAGACCTGTGACGTCAGCATTTGAGAAGAGGCTGAAGATTAGAGTTCAAGGTCAGGGGCTGGAGAGATGGCTCAACAGTTGAGAGCACCTGTTGCTCTTCCAGAAGACCTGAGTTTGGGTCTTAGCACCCACATCAGGTGGCTCACAATTGCCTGTAGCTCACAAAAGTCCTGGTTTCTGTGTTTGTTCACAGACCACATTTGCGATCTGGTTTCCTCCTGTTAAACAATAGCCTGGAGAGCGGCAGCCGGTCCTGTTTCATTAGTGACCCAAGGCCTTCATTGTTCACCAAGGAGCCAAATCCTCTACTACCCTCACTTGGGAGCGTGGAAATTCTAGGATCCACCGGAGGGATTTCCCTAATTCTAGTCTCATCTTCCTGGGGTCCTGTACACCAACAGTGCTTACTAATAGGACCAGTCACCCCAGACATCATAGCAACTCTTTCCAGACAGTTGAGTCAATAGCCCCAGAGGCCCCCAAGTGCCAGGCAGATGTCTCACCTTCTTACAGACCCATTTTGAGGCCTCCTGGTGAAAGCTTTCTTTTGGGGGTTGTGTCTCCAGTGAGATGGAAGGATCCAGATGAGGGGGCTGGAGAAGAGAGGCTAGAGGCACTGTAGTTGGCAGCTGTGAGCAATACACAGCTGTGGTTCTGGAGCCATCTTGAAGAGGGTGGGAGCTGCCACAGAACTTGTCAGGGACCACATGCTGAATCTCCCATGGATCTTCAAGCTTGGTCACCCATAGTCCTTACTTAGTCCATGGGAAGCCCATTTGGCTGCTACCAGCATAGCCTAAGGAGAGGGTCTTTTGTGCCCCACACTCTGTAACAGTAGCTCTTTTATGGAAGTCTGTGGTGGCTCCTGTTGACTCCTGAGAACAATTCCAGCTCTTTCACAGCATCTATTTTGGGCATAAACCTTTTATTCTCTCTGCTTCAGGGGCTGTGTCATGGTAACCATTAGCGCAAGCAAAGGAGTCTATGATTCAGATCCATCCCTCCCCTGTGGCTGCCATAGTGGCGGGAGGTGTAACATGCTCGTGAATGCTCTGGTTTCTGGGGGGGGGGATGAGATCCTTTTATGATGACTCCTGAGTCAGCCGGGCTCTGCAGTGAGGACAGGCTGGCAGTACTGTCGGACCGTCACCAGAGGCTTTCCGTATCCTGTGGGCAGCTGGTGGGCTGTTCCAGTGACGCTTCTGAAGGTGGGCGCGAATGGGACGGTGATGTCATCTCACCCAAAAGTAGAACCAAGACCTCCTCCTGTCCCTTCTACCCAGCCTCAGCCTTGTGACCCACAGAGGCTTTGGTCGGAGGTGGGGGAAACCCTGCTGCCCTACTTGCTTTCTGCTTGGACCACCTTTGTGGATGATGGGGCGATGAGGGTGGGGAACAAGCCCATCATCCGCAGGAGTCACCTCGACCGCTTTCCCAGTTCAAACAGGAAACAGTCGTGTGGCCATTATGCAGGAGCTGGGGTCTTTCAGGGTCACTAGCGGTACCCTTGACGCTGGGGTCTATGCTTAGTGTGCCGTGCTGGGTGCTGCCCTGTTTCAAGGGCTGTGGAGTTGACTGGACCTGGATCCATGAACCTGGATGGTCACAGCTGCGGTCCTTAGGATTCTCCGTTCTTTCTTAAAAATACAGATAACAACAGAACTCGCTTCTTAGGCTCCTTATAAGGACTGAATGGAACAGTTAACACACACTCAAGCACAGTGCTTGTCGTGGGGCAGGCACTCAGCAAAGAGCTGAATGAGTAAATGAGCTCCTCCGCCGGGCAGAACACTACATTAGATTATGGTTGCGTCCCACCCCCGCCAGCCCGCCACCCCGCCAGCCCGCAGACTGAACCAGGAGCGAGATGGGCTGGAAACAAACGTCCTGGGCTCATTAGGAGAGGCGGCGATGGACAGGGTGGCCTTTGAGCCTTGGTCCTCTTGGGGCAGTTTAAGAGTCTTCCCAGACCTCATTTTCCTCATCTGGGAAATGGGGATAAAAATAGTTCTCACTCCAGATGGTGGGGTGCCATGCGAGCGTTAATGAAATGTTGACATCGTAAAGCTCTCGTTGTGAGCGTGGTGTGGCGTGGCGTAGGAGCTTAGTAAGCACAGCTTCTGGTTGAGCGACGTCCACTTGTGGGCACTCCAGGGATTTTGAGAAAGGAGAGAAATCTGTGGGTGGATGAGTCAGACTCTAATAATTGTGAAGATTTATCGATGTTTCCTCAGTGCCAGGCTCTCTAGGAAGCATTTTCGGTTCATCACTTTTTCAGTCTTTCCTCAGTTTTGTGAGGCGACTCCTGTTGTTCCCTCCATTTGCAATTGAGGAACCTGAGGTCAACCTGATTCAAAGAAAAAAGGTCAGAGTTTGGACCAGCCTGGCATCCTGGAGGGCTTCCCAGAGCTTGAGACCAGCTCGTGAGTCAGGCGGCTGGCTCACACAGGGCAGGAAGTGTCCTCACCTCAGGTGGGCCTGTGCACTGTCCACACTGCTGTTACTTCTCCATTCATTGACTCTGTGTTCTGGGGCCTGCTCACCTCCTGTGGCCTCGGACTGACTGGCAACCCCCTGACTCACTTTTGGCTCTTCTTATCTCTCTGTAGCATAGGTTTAAAAAAAGTTCAGGTAAAGCCTCTGATTGGCTCTGTCGGGTCACATGCTCACTCGCACCACAGGGGGTCTGGAGGTGGGGGAATGCAAGCACAATCAAAACCTTCAGAAATCTCCAGAAGACTGGAGGTGGGGAGGGAGGGACTTTGGGGTTCTGACTTTGGGCTGTTTGGGTAGAACAAGGATTCAGGTCTGTGGGTGCTGATGGGTTATTTTAGTTGAGTGATACACAGGCCCTCGCTGAAGTGGGCGAAGGGGGAGCTGGGACCTAAGGCATCATCCATTCTGAGCTGTTGAGGAGGTTGAGCCTGGAGAGGAAGGTGGAGATGGTGTTGGGGACAGTGTGTGGGGCCAACTTGAGGCCCCAGAAGGAGACTGGATTGTGGGGCTTTGATTTGAAGTGTGACTGATGAGGGCAGCTGTGGTTGGGATGTATTCAGCACTGATACCCCCAGTTTTGGAATGATGAAAGTGAGGTGATATCATGGGCTGGACTGGGAGTTTGTCCATGTAGAGGACTGGATACTTCATGAGGGACAGGGTGTGTGCCGGGAGGAAGGTAGCTGGTGATGGAGCTGTGAGGGTGGTTGCTCTGTAGGCTGTGCTGATTTCACAGAACAACAGAAGGGATGACTGTAGCTCCGCTCCTATTTCTGGAGGACAGATAGCGGCCACGCACCGCCATTGGCTGCAGTGGAGAGATAGCGGCCACGCACCGCCATTGGCTGCAGTGGACAGATAGCGGCCACGCACCGCCATTGGCTGCAGTGGAGAGATAGCGGCCACGCACCGCCATTGGCTGCAGTGGACAGATAGCGGCTACGCACCGCCATTGGCTGTGGTGAAGTTTGCCTTTTCCCCCAGTCCTGGTCTCTCCTGGTAAGTCATCTTTTCTATCAGCAGTACATACAGAGGGTCTAGGGAGCAGGAGAATACTAAAAATGATGCAGGCGGTCCTTGTCTACTCCTCTGCCTTCTCAGAGGCAGCTACTATGGATCCTTTTAGATGTGTCCGGCAATCTTACTTTATGTTCCTGTAGCTCCTACTTCTGCACATATGAACACTTTTTGATCCCTCTATATAGATATTTTTCATTGATTTTTCTCTTTAATAGATTCTCTTTTGAAACATTATTACATTTATTTGTGTGTGTGTGTGGATCCGCACACCCTGGCGTGTGTGTAGAGTCATCTCACAGGGGTCAGTGCTCCCCCTCCCCCATGGTGTTAGACTCAGGTCATCGGGCTTGGTGGCAAGCACCTTTATCCCCTGAACCACCGGAAGCAGTTTTTGTAGTAGGCTTATATTATATTATTATATAATACCGTTCCAGCACCCATTTAGAGATGTCTATTGTGCTTACGTTCACATATGCAGATGTCTGCTTCTAACAGGCATAATAAAAAAGGCCATGTTCTGATTCCCTGAACCTATGGATATATTACCTCACATGATCAAAGGGACTTGGCAGATGTGATTAAAGACCTTAAAATGGAGAGATTATCCTGGATTATCTGAATCCGTCATTGTAACCACGAGGGTTCTTAGACATGAACGATGGAGGCAGGAGCAGAGTCAGTGACACGACAAGAGGGACCGGTGACCAGGGATAGCTTTGGAGATGGAAGGGACTGTGAGCCGAGGGAAGGCGTCAACCTCTGGAAGCTGGCACAGTAGGAAAGTGGATTCTCCATCCTAGAGTCTGTAGGAAGGAAAGCAGAACTGCCAGCACCTTGACCTTAGCCTTAGGAGAACCACTATGACTTTTAATGCTCAGACTAACAGGTAAGAAACCTGTTCTTTTAAGTAACTAATTTTGTGTTACCTAAAGTGTTATGCAATATGTGTGTGTTTGTAAGTACCTTTGTTAGACAAACATAATATTTGTGTTAGTATGTCAATGTGACTTATTCACAGCTGAGCATAGTTAGTTTCTTTTTCATTTTTCCCCGTAGTTAGTAGTTGCCTTGTTTGCTTTTCCTTCCTTTTTTTCCTTCCTTCCTCCCTCCCTCCTTTCCTTCTTCCTTCCTTTCTTTCTTCGAGACAGGGTTTCTCTGTGTAGCCTTAGCTATTGGAGCTCACTCTGTAGCCCAAGCTGGCCTCAAACTCAGAGCTCCACCCGCCTCTGCCGCCCTGCACTGGGATTAAAGGCGGGCCTTGTTTCCTTGGTGCCTGTAGCTGATTTCTTTTGCTGCTCACCTGATAACCATCAGCTTGATTTGCAGAGAGACCGTAGCCATGGCTTCCTTAGAGATCTGTACTCACTCACCCCGGTCGGGTCCACTGTTCTCCAGGCATGTGGCTGTGATGGCTGACACGTGATGCTCCTTTGCGGTGACCCTTGGCACTCCCCCCACCTGTTGATGGTGGCTGTTTTGTGCTTTCCTCCTGCTCGGCTCATCCACCTGGTTGGAGCGTGTTCTCTAGGACCCGTGACTCCGTACCTCAATCCAGGCCGCACCTGGGTCCGGCTGTAGACTAGGACTAGAGGAAATCTCTACCACTGGTCGGGTTCAGCAGCCGGCGGCTGATTCAGGGCGTCTCTGTGTAGTTCCTTTAGCTCCACAAAAAGCCCTTCCCCTTGTCTCTGCTGGTTCCCTGCATTCTAGACTTTTTCCCAGCTTCCTTCCAATAGAGTGTGAGACCTGGTGTGGCCGAAAGTGTCTTTATTCTAGTCTCACACTTAAATGATGAAATGACAGAATGAAACGCCTACCAAGGAGAGGCGAGCTTTGTCTCTTTTCCTTTGCTCCCCCCAGGCAGTATCTTACCGTGTAGACTTGACTGACCTGAAATTTGCTATATTGATCAGGCTGTCCTTAAACTCATAGCAAGCCTCCTGTCTCAGCCCCCCAGGTAGCTGGGATGACAGTTATACACAAACATGTCCACCTTTTTTTTTTTAATGAACCACTTCTATTAAATGATGAATATTTTTCTACACGCAGGTTTGGGTGCACATTGTCAGATATTTTGGCAAGTGGGTGCATGTCTGTGTGTGTGTGTTCCGTGTTCCTAGGTGCATGTATGTGTGTTCAAGTGTGCACATGTGTGTATATGTGGAACACTGCCTGACCAGCAAAGCTTCTGGTAGTTCTCCCCACCTCCATCTTCTGGGACAGGCGTGTGCTGGGATTACAGACAAGTGTGTTCCTGCACCTGCCCAGCTTTTACGTGGACTCTTGGGATCTGAACTCCCTGATATGCCTCTTCAACCAGCACCCCACCCAAAGAGCCCCCCTACTGCCTGCATTGTGGCGGTTCAGTACTCTGGGTAACGTGCTCATAGGTCAGGGACTGGCATGGCCGTCACCTCAGGCATCACCCACGCTTTGTGTTAGGAACAGTCAGACTCCTCGTCGCTCTCCCGTGCCGCAGAGCCTGGAAGTTCCTCCTGGCGAACCTGGGAGATGGCTCAGCAGCTAGGAGTGCTCACTGCTCTTGCAGAGGCCCTGAGTTCTGTTTCTGGTACCCACCCATAGTTGTCCTGGGACCCAGTTCCTGGGGATACAGCACCCTCCTTTGGCCTCTGAGGAAGCCCACACATGTGACTTACATAATCACATGTGTACAGTGCACATTAAAACAAACTAAGCATCTTTTCTCATCCTCTCACACGCCTCCTTTGGTAATTGCTTCTCTGTCCTTTATTCTGTGAGACTAACATACAAACAGCTTTCTCCTCTTCCCTGAGGCAGGGTCTCATAGTAGCTCCAGTAGGCTCAGAACTTGCTATATAGTCCAGACTGTCCTTAAACTCACAGAGATCCGCCTGTCTCTGCCTCCCAAATGCTGAGATTAAAGGCGTGTGCCACCCTGACTTGGCAAACTTTTACATGTAAATAATGCCCGGTGGCATGCCTGATCCCTTTTTCTTTCTGTCTGTCTGTCTTCCTTCCTTCTTTTTTTCCCCCAAAATACAGTTTCTCTGTGTGACAGTCCTGGCTGTCCTGGAACTCTCTTTGTAGACCACTAACCTTGAACTCATAGAGTTCTGCCTCCTAAGTGCTGGGATTAAAGGTGTGTGTCACCACTGCCCAGTGATTTATTTCTTACTCTAAGGTGCTCCTAACCCTCCTACGTGGCTGCAAATGGAAGTTCCATTGTTTTGTAACAGAACAATACTGATCAGCCATACATCCCATCTTCTTTTTATTTGATCACGCATTGGTTGATTCTCTATTACAAACAGCACCTCGGAAAATATGGGAGTACAGATGTCTCTTTGACGTCTTTCATCTCTTGGATATGTAAGGTTATGATAGTGGGCTAGTGAGATCCTGGATCATATGATAAATCATTTCATTTCTAGTCAGCCACAGAGTTTTGTATTTCTACTACCATGATTTTGTATTTCTAGAAGTTTTTTTTCAAAGATACATTTATTTTTTTTTAGCAATGTGTAAGTATGTATGTGTCTGTGTGTGGACATACAAGGAAACCAGAGGTGTCACATTCTTACAGGTGGTTGCAAGCCAGTTGATGTGAATGCTGTATAGGCAGGGTTTTCTGTCCCACCAGCCTGCTCACAAATAATCACACAGAGACTTATTATTAATTATAAATACTTTGCCAATAGCTTAGGCTTGTTACTAGCTAGCTCTTTCAACTTAAATTAACCATATCTCTTACCTATGCTCTAACACATGGAAGTACGGCATGTTCATCTCCTGCTTCCTCTGCATCTGGCTAGCAACTCCACCCTACTTCCCAGCCTCTCTTTTCGTCCGCAGGTCTTGCCTAACTTCTGCCTGTCTAGTTATTGGCCCTTTGGTCCTTTATTAAACCAAGAGAGCACAGATAGTCACAATGTACAAAAGCTTGTTCTACTGTGTGCTGAGAGCTGAACTCTGTCCTAGGTAAGAGCAGTGGACTCTCTTGAGCTGTGCATCTCTCCAGCCCCTAGAAGTTCTTTCCGTTCTCTAACTTTTCTTTTTCAGTAGCATCACCTTTTTGTTTTGTGGCTACAGGACATCTTTTCTGTTTTGCCATGTTCATGTTGCCAACTTTGTGTTTTGTTCCACACAGTTTGATGTTGTTTATTCTGGTCCCTATCTTCCAAGTCAAACGCTTTCCTGAAACATCTATTGACCTTTGGTTGACCTTTCTAGATTAAGAACAGGGATTGCAGGAGGCAGAAGCAGGCAGAGCTCTGTGAGTTACAAGTTAGCCTTGTCTATATAGCCAGTTCCAATCCAGTCAGGGCTACACAGTGAGACCTTTTCTCTAAATAAATAAGTGATAAACAGGGAACTGGCCAGTTGTGATGGTTCATGCCTGAAATCACCGCTCGCATGGTAGAAGCAGAAAAATCTTTAGTCTGAGGATATCCTAGGCCGCACAGAAAGGTCCAGGCCAGCTTGGGCTTTATAATAAGATCCTGCCTTAAAAATAAAGCAAACAAAAAACTAAAATAGACAAGTGCAACCAACTAACCTAGAGACATTGTTTGGAAGCTTGGCCTGAAGGCTTGTCAGCTCTCAGATCCACACTGGTGGACGCCCACTGTGGTGCTCACACTGGTGGACAGACAGACAGTCCTGGCCCCATTATGGTGCTGATGTAAGTCCTGCATCCTTAGGCCTTTGCTCTAGAGGAGATCTGGGTCTGGCTGCCACTGTTTTCCAGCCCAGTGGAGGACGAGCCTAAGAATCTCATCAGCATTTCCCAGTCTTGAACTTTTGTTTGTAATGTCTTTTCTCCTGTTTGGCCTGTTCTTGTCATTTCACATCTTCCTTTAAAAGAGAATATCTGTCTGAAGGCTGAAGAAGGTGGTAAAATGTGGAGGCTAGTTGGAATTACAGCTCTCCCTAGGCATGGTGGCACACACCTGTAATCTCAGCACTGGTGAGAGGCAGGAGGACCAGAAGCTCAAATTCTCAGCTGTGTAGAAAGCTTGTGGGCAGCCTGAGCTATGTTAGACCCTCTCAGAAAACAAAATGGCAACAACGAAAGCTTCTGTCAGGACAGTTCAGTTAGTGGGGTCCTTGGCATGTACCACAGAGACCAGGCAGCCATGGTAGACAGACTGATAAATCCCAGCATGTGGAAGGTGGAGGCAGGAGGATCAGGAGTTCAAGGATGAGCGTTTCCCTGCTAAAAACTGATTTATTTGTGTGTGCATGTGTGCGCATTTATGCATGCATGTGTGCACACCAGTGCCTGCGGAGGCCAGAAGAGGATGTCAGATCTGAGAGTTATAGGCTGTTTTGAGGTACCTAGTGTGGGTGCTGGGAACCAGGGTCCTCTGGAAGAGCAGCAAATACACTAACTGATCAGTCTCTCCAGCCCTAAGGATGAACACTTTCATGGTGTTGTTACACACACATTCTTCAGGGTCTCTATGGACATGGAGAATTACTGAGGAGAAGAGAAAAGTTGCTGGTGGTGATGGCTGAGCTCATGGTTAGGATTCCTGTTGGGCAGCCTTGACCTGAATGAGGAGGTCGCTGTAGGTGCTGGGGACTGCCAGAGACTGAGGCAGGCTCTGTGCCTGCTACTAGCTTGGGACAGTGGCCCAGGAGTTCACGGCCCCTGTAGCCAGGGTAACTTGAGAGAAGAATGTGGCTCTCCGGAGCAGGTGGGCAGTGCTGTGTGCAGGCTTGGAACCTTGGCCGCTAAGTGGGGTCTTGCCTAGTCCCATGCTAATGATTTCAGAAGTTCAGATAATGCTGAGGGATTCTGAGATCTCCAGAGAAACACGAAGGGACCTAGGTGTGACCCAGGACCGCCATTTTCTGTGATGACCTTTCTTGAAGCTCTCTTGTCAGGGATGTGGGTGGCCCGAGAGCATTTCCTTCCTTTCCCTTTCCTGCGTGACAGCCCTTGTGGTTGGTGCCCTCTGCTGTTCTGCCTTTCCTGCCCACTCCCTCCCTTCCCCCCTCCGGTCAGGGACTCCTCTCCCAGAACCCGAGTTCAGGTTCTCCTGTGTCTCTCTGGACCATGGTTTGGACTAATTCCCATTGTTTGCTTTGTGCCTCATCTGTGTCCTTTATGGGGCACTTAAAGGTACCTCTCTATTTTGCTGGCAGCTCTTCTCCTGTTGCCCGTGAGGCCCCAACAGCCGGGCAGGTGAGAGCCAGATGACATCCTGGGACTCAGCTAACCCAGTCAGGACCTTATCTGCTGGCTCTAAGGCCAACATTCTTTCCCACTGACCTCCTCAGTGCTATCAACCGCTTCTCAAGGCTTTGATGTGTGCAAATGGAACGGACTGTGATCACAAGGGGAAGCTAGGATTTGGGAGGACTCATTGACCAATGGCAGCAGGAAAACCTCTTGGAGTACAGGGTGGGATCTGTTTTCCTTTTATGCTGTGGAGAGCATTTTCTGTAGGCTTGGGGGTAAGGGGGACTTAGCTTCCAAGAGCACTCAGTCCCTCAGGGTTCAGTCATGAGATCTGGCTCGCACCTCAGACATATCCCAACTGTTTGAGCCTTAGCTTTAACAGTAAACTAAGAAAGTGTTTGGAGTTTTCCAAGTGAGGGATGGTGTCACGGTGTGCAGCCACTCTCTTCATTGCCAGCCACTCTCTCAGGTATTTGGGCAGCCAAGCTTCACAGAACCCAGTACCTAGCCAAGCTTAGTGCTGTCGGGATAAGCTGCCGCCTCCCTGGAGCCTGCCTAGCTAGGGTGCCGTTGTTGGGCATAGCCTCTTCTTGGTTTTTAACCTCTGAGGCCTTTTCTCTCCTGGCTCTGAAATGGCCCCTTCCCGCTCCAGCTTCCTCCCACCACTGCCAGTGCAGAGCCCAAACTGGGGCACCCACCTCCCAAGCAGTCACATCCGTAGGGAAGAAACAAGTCCCTTGGGAAACCCAAGCCTGGGCAGTCTCCCGCTCCTGGTTTTCCAGGGAGCCCTAGCAGAGGGGGCTGGGAGGAAAGGCCCAACAGGGAGGGGAGCTGGGAAGCAGAACAGGGAACTGGAAGGGGAAGGGTGTGGGTGGGCTCCGATCCAGCCTACCTCCTACTCTCCCTCTGCTGCCAATCCCCTCCCGGGCAGGCACACACTCAAGGCAGGGGCTTGGCGCTGTCTCTTGGGTGGGGGGAGCAGGAGCCGCTGCGTATGTCTCGTGTGTCGGAGTGAAGGGGTTGATTTGTCGCAGTTACACACCCACCCTGAGCTGTGGCCTGAGGCTCAGGCTTTGTTATTTCACTGGCTTGCGGCCCACACCTGGAGGAGGAAGAAAAGCCCCTAAAATACAGCTGAGTGTGTATTTGGAAGGGCTCAGGCCCACCAGTTTTGAGGCAAATGGGGCCACGAGAGGGGCTTGCAGAGAGCGCTCGCCTGCCTTTCAGTGAGGCTATGGCCTTAGGCCTCACCCCTCATACCCAGAGTCCAGCAAACCTGTATCCCAGCATAGCCCGGGTTAGGACCTCAGCTTTGTTAGTGGGGTGCTGGTCCCGGGCAGGCTGAGCAAAGTGACATTCATTTCACTACATCCTGTGGCTGTTGCTCACTTCCTCCTCCACTCGAGGAGCAGTGTGGGGGTGGGGGGGGGGTCGGGTGAGGACAGATTAGAAGGAAAATGTAGCTGGGCTAGGGGCCTCTGGTGACTGGGGTTTCCCAGGGACTGACTGGGGTGGGAGGGAGGGTTGCGGAAATGTTCAGGGGGAAGAAAAGCAGAGAAGGGAGGAGCGGGAGGCTTCTGGAAGTCCCAGAAGTGGCACACATTACACCTTTGAGTTCTGAAAGGGATTGTCATAGTCTCCAGGCCCTCAGAAGAGGTGGAGTCTGCCTCAATTTCTCACGCTGGGGTGAGAGAAGAGAGGTCAGAGGCCTGGCTGGCCCTGGGCTGGAGTCCTGGGAGGGACCTGACTGTGCCCTGCTGATGAGCTTCTCTTCTCCACAGGCAGAGCCACCTGAAGGCCAGCGCAGAGGCAGCAACTCTCCTGGGGGCTTGACATCAGGATCTATGCTTAAGTTTTAGCTCTTGCTTACAAAGACCACAAAAACTCCATCTCTGAAGCCCAGCAGCTCCACAGAACCCTCGAAGCCCCAGCCTGCCTCCTACTGCCCAGCTGCCAGCAATGCCCTCCAGCGGCCCCGGGGATACCAGCAGCTCCGCTCTGGAGCGGGAGGATGATAGAAAGGTGAGCAGCCCACTTGGCTCTTTAGGGGACCCTGTGGCTGGTGTCCAGGGAGGGAGAAGGGCCTTCCCCCACATTATGAGAGGTTAAATTCTGAGGTGAGATGGGGCTCTGAACCCAGGTAGTCCTGGTTCTAGGACCACTGTTACCACTGTGGTCTTTGAGCACAGACTCAAGCTCTCGGTGGTGCCTCATTGAGGGGTCATCTGTGTAGGGGAGTCCCAAAAACCTGGATTTCTTTTTGGATTTGCCCTGTACTGTATAATGTCAGATAAGCCATTGCACCTCTGTGTTGGATCTGCCTGTTTCCCCGTTGTATTCAGTAGCTTTCTGGGGCACTGTAGACATGAGGTGATCAGCCCACACAGATATTCACGCACGTGGCTGTGTGCAAATGTTGAGGACCAATGACATCATCAACCTTTGGAGATAATGATGTCACCACCTACCCAGGCTCCAAAGCGAGTATCGCTGGGTAGTCCTTGATGTGGCTCTAGGCCATGGAACCAGTGACTTCTGTGTTTTCTGAGTCCCATGAGAGGTGACATTTTACTAAGCTCCAGGTCGGGTCAGTAAAGGGATTTCATCAGATGGGTGGGAACCCCTGAAGGGACTACAAAAGTTACCTTGGCCCTGGGGCCCGAAGCTCCAACCCTGGAGTCTGTGCCTCTTCGGTCAGTATCTGCACTTCACTGTCCTGCCGTTCTGAGCCTCTGGGAGAGGTGTGAAGTTTGTTCTTCTGACAAGGGCTGGCCACGGCTCAGGTGTGGGGCCCCTGAGCCCCCGAGCAAGGGCAGCAGCTGGGAGTCCTCTTCACCTGTAGTTGGCTCCTTCCTGCTTCGTTCATCCTTAATGTGCATGTGTGTTTCTGTGTTCTTGGTGTGTTCCATCATCGTTCCTTTGTCCTGGTGACAACCCTTGAGGCACGTGAGGTAAGACAGGTGGCCCTGATTTACAGAAGGGGTTGCTGAGCTTCTGATAAGCCCAAATGTGGATCTGGTCTCTTGACTCCTGGATCTTACCTTACCATAGCCACCCATAGTCTTGATGTACACAAGGGTCCCACCCCCAATATACACACATGCAGATAGGTGTGCACACAAAAAGTCCAGGGCCCCAGCCTGCAACCCTGCACATTGTTCTGTGTGTGTGTGTGCGCGTGCGTGTGTATGTGTTTGTATGTGTGTGTGCTCGCGTGTGTAGATATATGTACTGACAAGGCAGGAATCATCTGTGCCTCTGAACTGGGTTCTTGGGAGCTCTCAGTTCACCCACCCTCCTCTTTTGTACATGGTCTCACGCAGTTCAAGCTGGCCTTAAATGCCCTATTGTCGCCAAGAATGACCTTGAACTCTGATCCTCCCATCTTTACCTCCTGAGTGCTGGACTAGGCTTGTGCTACTTCGACTGGCTTATGCAGTGTTCAAACCTAGCCTAGTGTGTGCTGGGCAACATCCCCAGCCCTCCAGCCTCTCCTTTCTGACCCCGTGGGAAATGACTAGACAGTCGAAGTTCCCTGCAGGCTTCCTCAATTCCTCTTGCTGTGAACTCGAACAGTGCACAGATTCTTACAGTCTCCTGTATTCTGCGATGGCAGCTGTACTATAGCTAATCCCCCTTTCCTTGGGCCTGGCTTTGTGTCTCTGCTAGACTGGGTGACACTGAGCCTCCTCTGCCCTGGCTCCACGCTCTGACGGATGCTGACACCCCTTCACATACTCTTCAACACCCCCACAGATGGGGCAGACTCCTGTTGTTGGACTGTGCACTCCATCCTGCAAGGCAGGTGGTCTCTGTATTGTGGTAATTCTGTATGGAGCAGAGGAAGAACACTAAAAGGAGTCAGAAGTCCCAGGCCCCAGGCCTGGGGCTGCCACTGGTGGGAGATGTGACTTCAGGCTCTCTGGGCTGTGTTTGCTCAGCTGGAAACTGGGGATAGTGACTCCAGCCTTGTCTATCTTACAGGGTGCCTGTGGAAGTCAGATGAGGTCACGGGCAGGGAAGTGCCCTGCAGACAGCAAAGTCTGGTCCAATTATGAGGGATTACGATTGCTATTATTATCTACCCATAGTAACTACTCTGGCTCGGGTGGCAACAGGCACACACCCAGCCCTAGATCCCGGGACTGATAGAGCGAGCATACTCACATACTGGCAGAGGCCATTATACCAAAAGATGACAGCGATCTGCATAGACAAAGGCTGGGGCCTGGCTGGGCCTCCTTTCTAACCACCTACACCCACAGCACATGTGCTGGCTCACCTGGCACCCCTCCCTAGCACCTATGGACTGGCTCCAGCTGCAGCTCACAGACACCTGGTAAAGGCAGGTAGAGACACTGACAGTTGCCATAATGGTCCTTAAAAGCCAGCCTAAGGCAGGGACATTGTGTAGCTGCATATGGGGGACATGGACTTTGCTCTATAGCCAAAGAACTTCCAGAGGTGCCGCAGACACCTGGCACAATGGAGCCATCTGCTGAGCCTGAGGGCAGGGATGAGGCTCCTGCTGGCCCTTTCATTCACCAGCCCCACCTGCTTGTCTAGCCTTATCCTTGCTGCCTCCAGATACCATTTGTGCCCTTCCTGGGCCCTGCTTTTGCCTCCTCTCTCCTGCTGGCTGCTTCCTCGATCACCTTCCTCTCCGGGAAAACCCTGACTGTACTCTCATGGGTTACAGTTTGCAGGAGACCAGCGTGACTCAGATGTGACTCCCAAACCAACCGCTCAGCGTCACCTGCCAACATGTGGGAACTGCATGGTGCAAGCCCCTGCCTGACCTGCAGAGTTGAGAGCTCTGGGGAAGGGACCCTAGGGGTCTGTCGCCCACAGCCTGGGAGGGTGAGGTCTACAGCCCCTCTCTTGCACATGATTGCCCAGGGTCTGCAGCAGCATGAAGTAGAAAGAATACCGTGGATGAGAGCCAAGAAGCATCAGACTCCACCAGGGAGCCCAGGGCCAGACAGGTGGGGTGCAGTTGAGGTGAAAGACAAAAGGGGTTGTGCTTGCCTCAGAGGACACAGAGGGGACTATAGAAGTAACCCCATTCTTGCATCCTGCCATCTGTGAGCTGGGCAGGGGTTGCTGTTTGGGGAGGCTGAGAGCAGAGGGGCTCATGGGGGGATTGGGAGCAGTGCATTGGTAAATGAGTATATAGCACAGGGCTGGGGCTCTAAGAGGTAAATAGAGAGTCAAGGAACTCAGAGGGGAAATGGAAGTACATGTCATCCCTATGGAGGGGAAGGAACAAGAACATTCAGGGGCTTCCTCAGACCCCGCATATGAACTGGAGTAGGCAGGGTCTAGGCCCTAGGCTCTTTCCATTACCTGCCTGCTTCCTTTGCTCTGGCTTCAGACACTTTGTGGCCAAGATGCATTGAGCATCGATTGTTTGCTAGATACGCCACATGCATTATTTTATTTCTTATAGTTACCCCAAAGGCACTGATATCCTTATGATAGTCTCTTATTGAGGACTAAATTGAAGCTTGGAAATGCTAACCCACTGGTCTGAAGTCTCCCAGGGTGCTATTCAGGGTCCTCCCAGGTGAAGGGGGGGGGGGGAGTGAGCAGCGGCTTCCAGCTGTGCTGCCCAGAAGTGTTGCCTGGGTTTCTCCTGCTGCAGGTTCAAGGGTGTTCATTTACAATGAAAGTTGAGGGTTTGTGTAGCTCTTCCCTTGTGGATGTCAAAGGCACTTCTGCTCCAGTAGAATGTGGGGACACACACACACACAATCTTCCGTATTGCAGACACTACTATGGACATCTCACTTCTCCACATCCCGTACTCTTTGGGTGTACTGTCCCTTTTCTTCCTCCCTCCAACCCTGTCTTCAGACTTCCTTACCTTTCCAGGAGCTTCTAACTCAGCTCAGTTCCACAAGTCTGCAAGGTAGACCAGATGGTCCTGGAGGACTAGTGAAGGACAGGGATAGGCGGGAATAAAGATGGTAGAGCCATGCCATGGTAGTCGGGCCAGTCGTCAGGCAGCTTAGCCCTCCTGCCCTTCCTGTTGTGGGGTAGAGGAGACTGCAATAGTGCGGATTTGTGCTGGAAAGTTCAAAAGAGTGTGTGTGTGTGTGTGTGTGTGTAGGTGTGCATGAGGCTAAGACTAGGGCCCTTTTCTTACCTCCCTCCTCCAGCCCAGAGGCCTGGCAAGTACAGGGTTCCCTTGGCACTGAGCTCTTACTCAGCATGGCACAGAGCTCAAGGGCATCCTTGGGTGAGGTCCTTGCCAGCCTCAAATCCTGGCTTTGTTTGCAGGTCCACAGTCTGCAGGAACACAGAGCGTTCCGGAGCTCCTCTGCCTGTGTTTGCTTAGATTTCCCTCCATGCTCACTCAGGGCTGGCAGCTCCTTAGGGTCTCGTCTGAAGAGCATCTCCAGAGGACTTTTATATTTTTATTTAAAAAGAAAAAAATTTTTTAAGATTTATTTATTTATTATGTACGCAGTGTTTAGCCTTCATGTATGCCCAAAGGCCAGAAGAGGGCACCAGATCTCATTACAGATGGTTGTGAGCCACCATGTGGTTGCTGGGAATTGAACTCAGGACCTCTGGAAGAGCAGTCAGTTCTCTTAACCTCTGAGCCATCTCTCCAGCCCTAAAAAAAATTTTTTTTGGTGTTTTGTTTGCATGTATGTCTCTGTGAGAGTGTCAGATCCCCTACGACAGGAGTTACAGACGGTTGTGAGCTGCCATGTGGATGCTGGGAATTAAACCTGGGTCCTCTGGAAGAGCACCCAGTGCTCTTAACCACTGAGCCATCTCTCCTGCCCCCTTTATTTATTTATTTTCAAAATCATTTATTTTACCGGGCAGTGATGGCACATGACTTTAATCCCAATACTTGGGAGGCAGAGGCAAATGGATCGCTGTGAGTTTGAGGCCAACCTGGTCTACAAAGAGAGTTCCAGGACTCCAAAGCTACACAGAGAAATCCTGTCTCAAGAAACAAAAACAAAAACAAACAAAAAAACCCCATATTTTTAAATCGTGTGTGTGCGCATATCATGTGTGTGTACATGCCATGTGTATGTGTATATGCCATGTGTGTGTGTGCGCATGCCACATGTGTGTGCACATATGAGTAGAGGTCTGGCAGCTAGAGGTGCCGCATCCTCGGAGCTGGAGTTACAGCTGGTTGTGAGTTGTCTAATGTGAGTGCTAGGAATAGAACTCAGGTCCTCTGAAAAAGCAATGCACACTTTTAGCCAATGAGCCATCTCCCCAGCCCCTCGCCCCCATCCCTAGAGTATTTTTAAATAGGGAAAAGTTGATTTTTTTCCTTCCCACATGGTAATGACTTGTACATTTCTTCTTAGTGGAGTAATTGACTGCTTGGCACTTGCGGCAGGCTTCTGATGTACGTGGCCCGCTAGAGCTGACCAGGACCCAGGCTTTGGCTTATATTGTCTAAAATTCTTTAACGTTAGATGCTATGAGCCATCCAGTGTAGCCAGGCCTGGAGACTGACCTGGATTCGCATCGGGGCTCTTATGCATGACTCAGCGGCAGAGCCAGCTCCATGTCTGCCTGGGATACTTCAGGGAAATGGCGCGTGTGAGTGATTGATTAACTTAGGGACCTGCTACATATTAAGCTAGCCTAATTAATCTAGATTTTAGATAACTATCACTCGTCCCTCTGCTTGTGGCCTGCCTGCTTGCCTCCACCCCTACCTGTCTTCCTGCCCCCTTTTGGAGTAGGCCCCTCGGGGCTTTGGGGGGAAGGGAGCCAGAGTGGGGTGTGTTGAGTGTGGCCTGAAACCCTCTCCGAGCCAGAATTGTGAGGAGAAGCTCTTCTCCAGGTCTGCAGGCACAAAAGGCCTGAGGTCCCTGTATGCACGGGATAGAAGGGAAACAAGGCAAGCGGCAGTGAGGTCTATAGCCTGCCATGCATAGATAGTTTCAGGAGCCTGCGCAGGGCCTCCAGCCAGGACTGTCATCACTTGGGTCCTTCCCGTTATAAATGATAAGGTGAGGATCAGAGCTCAGCCCTGTTAGGAAAGCAGGTTCCCTAGGGTAAGTGTAGGGAAGACTGGACTCAGTGATGTAGAGGGAGCATGGAGAGCTGACCTTAACTATTGAGTGTCCTAGGACAGGAAATGACCCCTCTGCCCTGGCACCTGGCCTGGGTCCAGGAGGCCCGGTTGTCCCCGTGGCTACCTTTGCAGTGCCGCAGGACAGCTAAGGTGTTAGCCATAGGCATCTTACTTCACTGTATGATGTGGCAGATCACTCAGGCATATCCTTTAAACATAGTTGCTCATAGTAGCCTGGGAGATGCCTGCTACCTTTATCCCCATTCCACAGGTTGGGATCCAAAGGATGCTAGGGAACTTGACAGAGGTCAGGTGGCCATCAGGGGTAGTCCAGAGCCATAGTGGGCTGCTGAAGGAGCAGGCATGAGTGGGTGTAGTGCCCACAGGGTTGGTTGCCAGCCGTTCCACTCTAGACTGCAGCATTGCCTCAGCCACGGGCTCTTTCTATGTCATCTCCTGCTCGAGACTGAGTCCATTCGTATCCAGTACCTAGGAGGTACTCAGTGGGTATTTTCATCACATCCCTATTGCCTCACCTGCTGATGGAGGGTGAGATCCAGCCCACTGTGTTTGTGTTTGTTCCAGAAGTAAGTGAGGCAGGCTTATGGAGGCAGGATGGATGCCCTGGCAGGCAAAACTATTGCTAACTCTTCATCATGTATGAAGCGCCTGCTATGTACAAATACCCATACTCTATAGGGGACCGCAAAGGGACATTAAGACAGGTCTCCTGTCTCCAGGGATGTGGCCTTTGGCTAGAAGGGACAATTTCCATCAGTATTTATCCCACGAAGCCACCGAATGTTTGCCGACTACTGTCGAATTATTGAAACAAAGGGCTAATGAGCTTTCAGAGGTGGTTGTAGTGAGAACCACGTCTGTGGGGGGACAAGGCATGTCTACGTGTGAATGTGTGCGTGTGAGAGCTGTGCATGTTTTGTGCAGGTCTGTCGTGCCCTGCTAGGGCTCCTGCCATAGGATGCTCTGGCGGCCAGGGCAGGGCTTTGCCTCCTGCAGAGGACAATTGTTTTCATCGAATTCTACAGCCACAGACAACCCCTGGGAGACCAGCCAGCTGGCAAAGACGGTACATGCTTATTGTCCAGGGAGGCCTGGGCAGGTAGTTGGCTAGATCTGGCACGTTCATCCCCTTGACTCAAACACTAACTTGAGGCATCCGATCAGCAGATTCTGGGTCGGTGGCTTTTGGTCTAAGCACTGACAGGAGCATGGATGTCTTTCTGTTTTGAGAAAGGGCTTCTGGCAAAATATCTCTTTGTGGGGCAAGGGTACCTGTGTCTAGGCATGAAGAGGCAAGCATGAATAAGTGTGTATGTGTGCCAGTGAATATCAGGTGTGCTGTCAGTGTGCATCACTCGTGTTTTTGCTGTGTGTGCTTGCACATGTGTATGTAGAACATGGCATAGGGGGATATAATGGCAGCTACATTGGAAAGACCCACAGGCTGGGAGTGAGAAGGTGGAGCCGTTTGTTTTGAAGGCCTTTTCGCATGTCTCTCCACCTTCCAAGAATCTCATAGTCTCTCTTGTTTACCACCTGTGTCATGGGAAAACATGACACCCAGTCTGGTTCCTGTAAATCAGAAGAATAAAATGAAAAAGCCTGACATGGTAGTGCGGACCTATAATCCCAGTGTCAGGAGGTAGAGGAAGGAGGACCAGAAGTTCTAGACCAGCCTCTGATACTTGAAAGCCTGTTTCAAAACCCAACAACAAAAAAGAGTATGTGGATTCTGTTGTACTATACACATGTGAGTGATTATTGTTGGCATAGCCAAGCTTGTCAGACAAAGTTGTATGTGACTTAAAATAATCCATCCCGTGAGCTGCACTAAAATGTAGGTCAAACCGTAGCCTCCGAAGTTTAGAGAGAGGCTGACGGGAACCACTTGATCTGGCAGGACACCCTTGCTGAAGGTGCCCACACACTGTAAAGACTCCAGAACTGGAAAGTCGCCATTAAGGTATGGAAGATCCATTTGGGATTGTGGCGTATGCCTGTAATGCTGACACTTGGGAGATGAAGGCAGCAGGACCGGGGAATTGTGGACACCCCGAGTCACACCCTGAGGGCCTCCCCAACAAACAGTAACATATGGAGAAGAACACAGGTGTGGTGGTTCATGCCTGTTATCAGCCCTTGAGAGGGTAAGGCAGGAGGATTGGTGTTAAATTTGAGACAAGCCTGGGCTACATAATGAGTTTTAGACCAGACTGGGCTAAAACCATAATAATCCTGTTTGTGACTGTGGAAACAAAGATCTCTGTGTCTCTGGAGCCCTGTGCACTGTGTATTTGCCCATGTTTGTAGGTTTGTGTGTGCATCTCATTTGTGTATGTGGACTCTATTCTTTCCTGAGTATCCGCTGTGTGATAGTCACTCATCCAAGGGTTTCCAGTGTCTGTCTTGTGTAGGTGCATCAGCCTAGGCCTTTCTTCATTTTGTTTTGGGGTTTTGAAACACGCTCTCAAGTACTTTAGGCTAGCCTAGAACTTCTGATCCTCCTGCCTCCCAAGAAGTCCCGATTGGCCCAGCATAGTAGTGTATGCTTATAATCCTAGCATTGGGAGGCCAAGGCAGGAGGATTCCAAGTTTGAGATCAGCCTGAAATTCATAGTGAGACTCTGCCTCCAAAACCAAAGATAAACAATAGCTCTGGTTGCTTCCTTTAAGAAGCTCGTAGTCAGCATGATAACCAGGTTGAACTCCTATGTAGTAGGCATTACAAGCATAGACACCCTTCTATCAGGATCTACCCATTCAGTCTAGGTAGGGGACAAGAGGAAGACCAGGGGACACAAGCCCAGGAAGTGAGACTGGGAAGCCTTCAGGAAAGGTGGTTCAGACAGAAGAAATAACTATGCCTAGATGCCTGGGGAAGCAGCCGCTTCTGCACCTGCTGCCTGTGTCGGGGCCCTGGGATGGAAAGGAGACACGGGCATTCAAGCAAGAGCCCAGGGGACCTTTGCAAGAACTAGGAGCTGGGTTTGATCCTGCAGGCCCCTGGGGTTCCCCTCAGAGGAGGCTTAAGCTCTGTAGAATGACATAATCCACCTTCCAATTTGGAAAAGTCGGGGAGCCCCAGCATCCGCATAGCTCACCATAGCAACGGCAGCAGCCAGATGTTGGGATCTGTCTGCTCGAGAGTGATGGCTGCACATGGAGGAGAGAGCTGGGATTTGCTAGAGGCCAGGAGGGGTGCGGGGTGGAGTGCTGGGGATGCTGGCCTGTGAAACATGGTCAGACTGTAAGGAGGCAGGGGGAAGTGAACAGTTCCCCAGCGACTGTCACGTGCCAGTGTTCATCTGTCCCCTTACTTATTGTCATGCTGTCACTGTGAAGTAAGTATGATCCCCATTTTATGGATGAGGAAAGCAGACTGTGGAGAAGATGGTAAGTTGGAGGTGACTAGTAAGCACAGAGCACAGGAAGACCCTGCTCACCCAGCCCTGCTTTCCAAACCCCCATTTATAATTTCTGTCCAAAAAGTGACTAACTGAATCTCCTAACCTGACAGATGAGACCAACCTGGACTCTGATCTGTTCCCACTAAATGTGTTGCTGTTTCCACATGCTCAGGTTACTGCCGCTCAGATTCTTGCATTTCAGTATTAGAGATGCCCTTCATTCAGTGCTGCTTACAGATTTGAGAAGCATAGCTCACATTCCTTTGCGCAACCCATCAGCACAGACACTGTAAAACAGGCCTGACAGATGCGAGAATAAACCACTTGATACACCTCCCTGGAGTCACTGAGGGCATGGCCCGGGCCATCTGTTCACCCACTCAGTGTATCAGCCCCTGCCCAGCAGCACGAAACACAGCCCGGAGGGAAGCACACCCTCCATTTTAGAATGGTATGCTGATAACTTGGTTCCCACAGATCTGTACTTCTGAGCCACCAGGGAAGGTGGGAGCCAAGCCTGGATGTAGATACTGAAGACTGGGAGGTCTGTGCACAGCTTGCTTCAGGCTGAGCATAGGGTTCGGGCCTGGCACTGGCACATAGCCCCTGCCTGGTACTCTCCAGGTTCTGGAGAGGCGGCCCCTTCTTCCGGGGCTGGGCTACCTTGAATTGAATCGGCAGTGGCAAGAGTACTGAGTGTGTGAAGCGTGCCTGAGCATCTTGTCTGGGGAGAAGCAGTGGGCACAGCCGTATGGCATAATGTTTGCAGTGAGAGACCCTTTCCCTGGGATTTGTGAGAACAGGGGTGGGGCTGTACCAAAAGACCAAGTGTCTCTGGTTTGGTTCAATTTCCATTTTTGTTTTGGTCAAGGTCTCCGATGGTTTTGAATGGTCTTTTAACCAAGGATAACCTCCCATGTGCTGGGGTTATGGGTATGTCCTACCACACCTGGTAGTAGGACTAGGGATCCAGCCACAGTTTCAAGCATACTAGGCAAGTCTACCAATCTAGCCCACTTTGGATTTTGGTTATCGCTACGTGGTGGCCATCTTTTTTTTTTTTTTCTGATTAAAGACAAGATTGGCTTTCACTCTTTGATTTTCCTAATGAAATCTAGATGGTCAAATCCCAAACCAGTAACTAATAAATGTAGTTTACTAAAGAAATAGTTCAAATCCCAGGTAGTGTAGTTCTTACGGGATCCATCCTAGGCTCTGAGGAAGAAACAGCAAACAAAATAGACAGCAGACCTGCCATTGTTCACTTTAGTATCCCGAGAGGCAGGCGGAATGGCCGTGTTCTCACCTCATCTTGTGAATAAGGAACTGAGGCTCAGAGCAGGATTCCAGATGAGGAAACAGGAGCCCCGGACCCGCTGTAGTCTGCGGCAGGTTCTGTGCCATGTCTACCACCTCCTCGTAGTTTGTAAAGGTGGAAACAAGCTGTGGTAGAATCAAACCTAAAGCAATACCTCACTCCCAAAGTTGCTATCCCACAGTGACCCTCACACTCTGAGCTGCGTGGTTCAGATTTGGTCTGTGTATCCCCAGCAACCCTTTCTTGCAGGGATATCTTTAGAAACTTGGGAGACAGTTCTGAGTCAACAGCCTGACTTCTCTTGGGTATATGACCTTGGGCTACCCATAACAGGTCCTTTGAGATCCCTCTGAGTCCCCCTTCTGTTGCCTGTCTCTCCAGAACCTCCTAGCACCTCTTATCAGCCTCTCCTAAAAGGAACCCCCAGAGACAGTGGTCTTGGCGCCATTCTCTCCCTCCACACTGGACCCTCCTCTGCTTGCTAACTCCTCACGGAGAACGTTTATGGCTGGACTCCTTACATGGTCCTTTCCAGCCCTTCTCCAACTCCCTGTCCTCATGCCATTGTGCGGTTGCCCGGTGGCAGTGCCCTCTGAAGCCAGCTCTCATGACCCCTTGCCAGATGTCTCTTGCCTAGCAACAGACCTTCCTTGACCCTACAATGCCCTGAGACAGCATCTGTGCCTCTGTCTGTTTTGTCTCCTCTGCAAGCTGGACTGTCCCCACCAGTGGGTGCCGAGGTATGCCTGTCTATCACCTCCACTCACATTCTTCAGAGGATTGTTAGAACCTGAGCTGTGATTGTCTTCTTCCCCGACATGCCTTGAGTAGATGATAGATGGATGGATGGGTGGGCAGACGGGCATAAAGGTCAAGGGTGCTCTTTGTTGTCTGTCAGATGCCTGAGATTGGTCACAGTAGGTCTTCATTGCATGCCCTACTAATACCTGAAAATGAATGTGGTGAACCACAGACTATTTTGAAATCGCAGAAAATGAAAGTTGAGTGGGATGTGGAGGACCATCTCAAATCTCCAGGAAACCTGGGCACCCTCGCCTTCTCTGTCCCTGGTACCACTGTCTCTGCGGCTTGGCTCCTCCAGTGAGATCTGCAAAGCCATTTTCAGCTACTAATACCATGTGGGGCTTGGGGAGCAGCTTACTATCCTTCAGCTGGGTCCAGGGCGCTTTCCCCTACCCCAGCATTGTTTCTGCCAGTGGTTAGTCATGCTGGAGTCTGCTGAGTCAAAAGGGACTTGTAGGTGGTTTGTGGCCAGGCTGGAGCAGTGAAGCAGGACTTTCTAGGCATGCAACTCTGCCCCAGGAGGTAAAGCCCAGAGGTCTTGGCCCTGAGTAGGTTTTGACAAATGGGAATAAAGCAAACAAAACTTTTTGAGTGAGAAAGATCAAGGGGTACCATGGTCTCCAGGACGCTTCTGTAGAATGATGACATATCAGGGCCAGGCCACATGGACTAAGAGGTGTTTACAGCCTGAACAAAATTCCTGTATTCTGCACAGAGGCCTGCATTTCGAGTACTGTATGTACTATAAACAACATCACTAAATCGACCGTTTCTTCTCATGTTGTCTTGTTTTCGATAAAGATTCATTAAATAGTGTGCTCCTTAAATGTTTGTACCTATGTAGATTTTTTTCTTCATCTACATAAAACCTACTGTGGTCTGGGAATATGGCTCAGGGGTAGAGCACTTGCCTAGCAGATAGGAAGTCCTGGGTTCAGTACCTAACACTCAAACCAAAGAGACTCAGAAATAAATCCATTACCAAAGCCTTGTGTTATGGTCTAGTGATTAGGAAAATATGGGGGCAAGGGAGATGGCTCAGTGGGTAAAGTTCTTGCTATGCAACACGAGGACCTGAGGTCAGATTTCCCAGCACCCACATAAATGCAGGGTGAGAAGTGCATAGCTGTAACACCAGTGTTGGGGAGACATAGTCAGGAAGTGCTTGACAGCCATTTGAGCTGTGCCATTGAGTTCATTGAGAAGACCTGGTTTCAAAAGGTAAGGTTTAGGATTGGCGATATAGTTCAGTGGATAAAAATCACTTGACCCAAAGCCTGACCACCCGAGTTCAACAACCGGCATGGTGGAGACAGTCAGCTAAAAGGCCTCTGACCTTCTCATGTACACTGTGGTACATGTGTGTACAGTCACATACACCCAAATAATATGTGTAGTAACTTTTTGGTTTGGTTTTTCGAGACAGGGTTTCTCTGTGTAGCCCTGGCTATCCTGGAACTTACTCGGTAGACCAGGCTGACCTTGAACTCACAGAGATCCACCTGCCTCTGCCTCCTGAGTGCTAAGAATTAAAGGTGTTAGTCACCACCACCTGACCCTATATGTAATGACTCCTATTATTTTTTAAAAAGTAGAGAGCAAGCTGGGCGGTGGTGGTGCACACCTTTAATCCCAGCATCAAAGGCAGAAGCAGGCAGATCTCTGTGAGTTTGAGACCAGCCCAGTCTAAAGAGTGAGATCCAGAATAGCCAAGTCTATACTGAGAAACCCTGTCTCGGGGGAAAAGAAAGATGAAGAGCAATTGAAGAAAACACCTAAGGTTTCCACACATGTGCACACACGTGCATGCACATACAACATACACACATGCACCTACACATGAAGAAAGAAAACGAGTATGGTTAAAGCCAAGTATGGTGGCTCATGCCCAGCACCCGGAGATGGAGGTAGTAGTTCAGGGTCATCCCTGGCTACATAGGGAGTTTGAGCCTAATCTGAACTAAATGAGATCCTGTCTTAAAAATCAATAAGGAAGCAGAGTGGTGGTGACACATACTTTTTTTTTTCTTCTAAGATTTATTTATCACAGCTGGGCGGTGGTAGTGCACGCCTTTAATCCCAGCACTCGGGAGGCAGAGGGAATGGATCTCTGAATCTGAGGTCAGCCTGGTCTACAGTTCAGGCCAGCCAGGACTACACAGAGAAACCCTTTTGAAGAAAAAAAAGTCAAAAAGGGAGATGAGCATGGGGCAAACACCTTTAATCCTGACATTCAAGAGGCAGAAGCAGATGGTTTCTTTTGAAGCCTCGTCTACATAGCAAATTCAAGAGACCCTGTCTTGTTTGTTTGTTTTGTTTTGTTTTTTGAGACAGGGTTTCTCTGTGTAACATTCCAGGCTGTCCTGGAACTTTTTTTATAGACTAGGCTGGCCTTTAACTCACTGAGATCCTCCCTGCATCCCAAATGCTGGGATTAAAGGTGTGTGCCACCACTGCCCAGCTGAGATCCTATCTTAAACAAAACAAAAAAATCAAAACACACACACACACAGAGTGGGGTTCCTGGAGGCCCTGTAGGTCTTACCCAACTTTTTTATTTGGTCAATGCTTGGGGTTGAACCTTGAGTCTTGTGCCTGCTAGGCACACAATCTGCCCCAGAAGCTGTATGCAGATGGAGATCCGGCTGTGTCTGGATGGAGCTCAGCTTTACCATCCAGGAAGGGTGGGGACAGCATGGCACAGCCCTGCATGTGTGTGTGACTGCTGTGGAATTAGGACAGGAGGAGGCCAATGCCAGTCCAGCTAGCCTGGAACACAGTGCCTCTTGGGTCAGATCTGACTTACGGGGTGTATCTGTGCCCACAGGAAGGAGAGGAACAGGAGGAGAATCGTGGCAAGGAAGAGCGCCAGGAACCCAGCACCACGGCCCGGAAGGTGGGGAGGCCTGGCCGGAAGCGCAAGCACCCACCGGTGAGTGTCCTCTTTCACACGACCTGTGCCTGTGCCGTGGACAGCGGTGATGTGTGGCCTCGGGATATTAAGGCCAGCTGTGGGGCTTTGCTGGATTCTCCATTCTTTCAGCCTCCCGAACACCTTGTCTTTCCCTATTTTCCTCCAGTTTGAACTAGAGGCCAGGGAACTTGGCTGGTGGGTATGGGAGCTGAGATTTCAGCCAGGCTCTGACCCCTGGCTTCCTCCCTTCCAGGAAGGGAACTTTGAGAAAAGGACCCGAGGTCAGAGCCTGGTTCCAGAGAAAGGAAGGGATGCTGCACTTCTGCAGGAGGGGTGCAGGTCCTCCTGACACCCACAAGCTCCTCCTTCAGAGAGCCGTGCTGCTGAGGTCTTGGGGAGCTCCAGGTCTACTCAAGATGGAGAGAGCTGGGGGTGTGGCGAAGCTGTGGGCTGGAAGAGCCGGCCTCCCTCTTGCCTAACTTTGGTAGATAATTATTTCCCAGCAGAAGGCCAGCTGGTTCCCTTCTCTTAGCCCTTCCAGCAGAGAACGGTAAACTCAGAGCAGGAGGATGGGGGGGGGGGGATCAGGCAAGGCAGGGAGCAGCGATTTTTGCACAGCTAGGTAGGAAAGTAGGTCCAGGGAAGAGCGGGAGTTAGGGGACTAGCTGGTAAGTCATTTAGGACATTTTCATAATAAAGCACACATGGATATTTTATGGCCTGTAATGAAAAATTCACTTGACAATGGAAGGATGAAAAGAGAGTTCAAAAGAATTTCCGGTTTGCTGCAGGTGGCACTGGCACATTTCCCGGGTACTTCTGCCCCACTCTCTCACCTGAGAGCACCTTGGGGGGTGAAGGTGTGCAAAGGGGCAGCTGGCCCCGTGACTGTAGGCACACCCTTGTCCCCCTTGAGGCGCCTCAGCCTGTAATCTGCAGAACAAATTTCTCCACTCTAGTTAGTTGCTGAGGACCCAGAGCCACCACCTGTAACAAATAAAGAGGCAGTGACCCCTTGACTCCAATTTGTCGGTCTAAAATCAAAAGGAAGGCACCACACTGAGAGAGGGGGAAAGTCTGGGTCAGAGGGTATAAGGAAATAACTTGCAGAATGGGGACTGGAAGGGAGTCGTTCAGCCCATGCCTGGATCCGGCTTCATCACAGAGAGAAAAGTACTGTCTTTGGAATCCAGAAGACCTGCGTTCAAATGCCAGCTTCACAGCTCACCAACTTTATGAGCTTGCCACTGAGAAGGGCAGGCAGGATGCTTTCCTTCTAGAGTGCTGTGACCACGAGGTGCGTAACCCAGTCTCTGACAGCTGCTGCTGAGCAAGGGTACCACGGCAGTCACAGATTGTCAGGAGAAAGAAGACCTCAGTTTGAAGCTATGTGACCTCGTACGGTCATGTACCCTCTCTGACCAATTCCTCATTGGAACAGGGCTGCTGTGAATGCCTGTGCCCTCCTGGGGTACTTGCAAATAGCAAAGTGGAGCCCAAATGGCCAGTGCTGGCTAGATAATTAAACTTGCATAATTTTAGTGGCCAGTGTCTGCAGGCCAGGCTGCAGGCCTTAGAGGTAGGCTCCAATACTGACCTCTGAGCAGCCCCCCTGGGGAGGCAGTGCATATCATGCAAAGGTGGATACAGTCCAGCCTGTGTCCTAGGTGACACTACCGCCACCTGAATGCAGAGGAGAGGCCCCTGGACAGAAAGCTCCTTGGGGAGCTAGTGCTAACTGAGGAATCTGGGGAATGAGGTGAATGTTAAAAGGAAGCCCCGTGGTCTGGGAATGTGGCTTGGTTGGTAGAGTGCTTGCCTAGTGTGCATGAATCTGTAGCACGAATAATAAAAACCCAGAGACAGATACTGAGATTCAAGCTGAAGATCAGAAAAACAAAGCAGCCAATCACCAGAGAGATCTTTTACCTCTACCAATTCTTCAGACCTAAAGGGTGAGATCCACGAATCCTCAGACTCCACACTCCAGAGAGTTCCTGTCTCTTCCCTTTTGCATTCGTCTCTCTTCCCAGCCCTATTGCTCCTAGCCCCTGTCTCCATCTCCCTAGTACTGGGATAAAAGGTGTGTGACTCCCAAACACTGGAATTAAAGGTGTGAGCCACCACCACCTGGATCTGTTTCTGGCTTGTATAGCCTAGGGTAGCCTTGAACTCACAGATGTCCATCCGCCTCAGTCTCCGGAATCCTGGGATTAAAGGTGTGTGCCACCACTCCCTGACCTCTAGTGGCTTAGCTTTGCGTTCTGATCTTTGGGCAAGCTTTATTTATTAAAATACAAATGAATCCCTGGGTTTGATCCCGGTACCGTATAATACTGAACATGGCAGCACACATCTGTGAGTGTGGAGGCAGAAGGATTAGAAGTTCAAGGTCATCCTCAGCTAAATTTGAAGCCAGCCTTGGCCATGGTGAGACCCTGTCTAAAAAATTAAATTTTAAAAAGTGTTGTTATGAAGGACTGGAGAGTTGGCCTAACAGTTTGGAACACTTATTGCTTCTGCAGAGGACCCCGGTTTGACTCCCGGTACCCATATGGTGGCTCACAGCCATATACAACTCCAGTTCCAGGAGATCTGATGCACTCTTTCCGACCTCCAAGGGCACCAGGCATGGATGTAGAACACAGACACATAAGCTGTCAAAACACTTCTACATTAAAAAAAAAAAAAAAAATTTGGTCTGGAGAGATGGCTAAGTCGTTAAGAGCACTCCCTGCTCTTCTGAAGGTCCTGAGTTCAGTTCCCAGCAACCACATGGTGGCTCACAACCATTTGTAATGAGATCTGGCGCCCTCTTCTGGCTTGCAGGGATACATGCAGGCAGAATACCAAGAATACTGTATACATAATAAATAAATAGATTTTTAAAAAGAAGAACAGAAAATTTAAATGAAAATAAACTCTGTCTCCAGTTGCTTTTTAAAAAAATTTAAGGGACACCTTATACTTTGGAGGGAACAGAGAAAGTCAGCTCAGAAAATGCAGTTTTTACTGTACCACCTGGGGATGCTTCCAGGTTACTGCCGGCTGCTGATGGCCTGAGGCTGGGTTCTTTGCTCTTGTGGGGCAGGTGTGTGGTCCTGGCTTCTTCCTCTCTCCTGGGGTCCCTATCACCTCAGTAGGAGCTTTGCAAGCTTCTCTGTGTTCTGCTGCAGCATGGCCCTAGGACTGGATTCCCAAGAAGCAGTAGAGACCCAGTTTGTCTCCCAGGAAGCCTGTGGAGGGCAGGGAGGGAGAGGAGGGGAGGCCGAGAGATGCAGGGGAGCGCTGCCACAGAGGACTTCCTTCATGCTGGCTTTAGTCCCACAGCACTGCACCAAGTGCTCCTCCTGGGCCCCAGGATTGAGCATCCTTGACATCCTCCTCAGTCTGTCCCCAGACCTGTCCTATGTTGCCATCCTCAGATATCTGCCCTTGGGTGTTGCTGTGTTAGCACCCCGAGCCAGGGATGTCCAGCCTACTTCACTTCGCCCTTCACCTAGGAAGAAGAAATGTATCTTCCAGTCTCATGTACTAAAGAAGAGAGCCGTGGTCACAGTAATGTCCTGCTTGGCAGGTTGCTGTTCTTGAGACTCTAGGGCAGCCATTTTTAACCTTCTAACGCTGCGGTCTTTTTATACGGTTCCTTATGCTGTAGTGACCCTCAACCATAAAATTATTTTCGTTGCTACTTCATAATTGCATTTTTGATACTGTTGTGAATCTTAATAGAAATATCTGTGTTTTCCAGTGGCCTTAGGAAATCCCTGTGAAAGGGTTGTTTGAACCCCAAAGGGACCACAGACCCACCGGTTGAGAGCCACTCACTGCTGTAGGGACTCCATATTTCTCCGCCCTCCCCCCCATCTCTTTTTCTTTCACTGGGCCTCACTGTGTAGCCCTGGCTGAAGACCAGGTTGGCCTTCTGGAGTACTGGGGTTAAAGGTGTGTGCCACTGAGTCCAGCAGGGTGTGAGCTGCCATGTGGGTTCTGGGACCTGGATCCTCTGGAAGAGCAACAGGTGCTCTTAATGGTGGGCCAGCTCTCCAGCCCTAGGACTCCCGGTTTCTTATAAGACAAGCTCCAGAGCGATTATATCCAACTTCCCAGCACCTACCATGTCACTTTCCTCATCCCCCACCACTAGAGCCCAACACTTACCCCCTTGGGCAGAAGAACCTTGTATTCTTTCTGCCCCCCAGGCTCATCTCCCCACCTGTGCTCTTTCATAGTCCAGTGAGCCAAGGGACTTGTACTCACTGTTCATAGCCGGCAGCCTGAGTTCAATCCCTGAACCTGAAAAGGAATGGAGAGAACTGGCTCCACGGAGTTGTCCTGGGATCTCCACACCCACATGCACATACACAATTAAATTTTAACTAAAAATTAAAATAAGTAAAATAAAATTAAAAATAAAACCCTAAGCTCATTTGGCCCCCTTAGATGGAAAGACCCTTCTTGGCCGGTTATAAAATCATACTGAAAAGAGCTAAGAGACCAGACGAACTGGAAGGCACACATTTGGATGGCAGTGGTCTGCAAACATGGTTGCTGCTTGTCTTGATGTTTCTAAGCTGCAATTTAATTATTTACTTCTTTACATGATTACTCAGTGCTGCTCAAACCTACTTTACAGAGCTTCAGCAAAATCTCAGCCTGAGCCATGCCCCCAGTCCTGAAAATTTCTTCCTCCCTCTCCCTCCCCCTCCTCCCACCCCTTCTATAATTGAGGTACGTCATCACGTCCATGAGTCCTTGCGCCTGTCTTGTTTCCAATCTGCTGGTTCTCCTGCTCCACCATCTCTCAGGCACTGAGCTGGCAGGCGGGAACGACCACCGCACCTAGCTGGTTTGGGGTGTGCTTTGGCTGTTTTTTGAGACAATCTCACTTTGTAGCCCTGGCTGTCGTTGAACTTGCCACAATCCTCCTGCCTCTTGACCCTTGGTACCATCTCCTTTGCATGACTTCCAAGTGGAGCTTATTTCGTTACACCACCGCCAAGGACCAAGGCCAAGAATAAAGGCTAATAGCGTCGTGCTTTGTTGCCTGCAAAGGCCATTTGAAAGGCTTCCTTCAGGCTGTTGAGATGACTTAGTAGGTAAAAGATTGAAAAATCCACAGGGAGTGGAAACAACTGGCTGCCAAGAGTTGTCCTCTGACCTTCAAAGAGTGGCATGGCATGAACACACACACACACAATAACAATTAGTTAGAAGTTTCACCACTTGGATCCCCCACCCCCTACTGTGAAGCCCTGTGTTTTCCTTCTCACTAATGTATACAAGACTTGAGAGCCTGGGTCCCCAAAGGCTCTTATTTAAGTTAGTATATGAATGCAGGGCTGTTTGAAAATGTGTGCAAACTGTTCCAGAAAACATACAAAGAAAACCAAGGTCTGGGGTGTAGTTCAGCTGGTAGAGTGCTTGCCATGCAAGCACAAGGCGCTGAGTTTGATGCTCAGCACTGTGTAAACACGCCTGCGACGCCAGCACTTGGGATCTGGAGGAGCAGAGGTTCAAGGTCATTCTTAGCTAGAATCAAATTCAAGGCTAGCCTGGGCCACGTGAAACCCTGTCTCAAAAAAATAATTAAAAAAAAAAAAAAGGCTGGGCGATGGTGGCGCACGCCTTTAATCCCAGCACTCGGGAGGCAGAGGCAGGCGGATCTCTGTGAATTCGAGACCAGCCTGCTCTACAGAGCTAGTTCCAGGACAGGCTCCAAAGCCACAGAGAAACCCTGTCTCGAAAAACAAAACAAAACAAAAATTTAAATAAATAAATAAATAAAAATTAAAAAAAAAAAAGGAAATATAGCTGAGGGAAGAGTTTGACACGAATCTTGGGAATCCAGGTATAAGTCGGGGAGCTGGAGTGGCCCAAGGACTGGGAAGCGAGCCTGCTTCAGAGTAGGCATTGGCCTGCTTAGCTGGCAGCTTTGCATTGGTGAAAGCCAAGATAGTGCCGACAACAGGAAACAGGAAGCCAGCTGCCGGGCTAGGAGGGGCTTAGGAAGGGAGCTGGCACCTGGGCCAGGGCCTGTGGGCTGGCCAGTGCCCATGCAAGAGAGGAGGTGTGTGTGTGTGTGTGTGTGTGTGTGTGTGTCCCGGTAGGAAGAAAGGGCCATTTCCCTGTTCACCAGCTCCTGAAGACATTGCAGTCTGACAAGTGAGAGTGTGTAAGGCCGGTTCCTGCCTGGTCACAAGCCCAGACAGCTCTGCAGAGGTCTTTGTTCTTTGTGGATGGTTCCAACTGGGGCATCAGAGGGACAGTTTCTGCCTTGGCCCACCAGGCTGTGGAGTTGGGGTAGGAGGTAGGTGTGTGTGTGTGATAGAGAGAGACCGGTCCTGCAAACTTCTACACTGTTTGCTAGCTGCATGCCTATCAGTGGGGATTTATACCCACCAACTTCCTCCAGGGTTATTTTTGCTTGGAGGGAGCATTCTGAGGTCACTCCTGCTAAGAATAACCCGGCAAGGGCGGGAGGAGGAGTGGGTGGGAGCTGGCGCTGTGCTCAGCTGAGCTAGGCTGGTCTCCTTACTCCATAGCAGCCTCCGGCACAGCTAGGAGGGAATTGGTTCTAGAGGGCAGCACTGTAGGGCAGAAGGGCAGAAGCCAGGGGAAGCCAGGGAGCTGTGGGACCGAGCCTCGGCTGGCTGGGCAGGCTTACTCAGCTCCGATGGCTTCACAGAGTAGGTTGCTTCTCCAGTCTCAGAACCATTTGATTTTTCCCCAAAAGAATGCCCTTCTTGTCTCCAGACAGAACTGCTCTTTGAACTGACACTTAGTGGCTGATACCCCCTTGATTTTAGGCTCTCTTAGTCTGGGCTGCTGCTCCTGATGGTCAATCCGTCTATCCCAGCAGTGGCCTTCCAGGAGGCACGAGGAAGGCAGGCTGGAGGGGGCGTTGAGGTGCAGCTCCAGACATTTAACTCTTCCTTGAAGATTTGCCCTCCTGAACACTCAAGTGAACTGTGAGGGAGTCCAGCGTGGAGGGGCCTGGTCAGTGGTAGGAACCTTGAGGCCATAGAGCCAGGGAGGACTTGTTGGGACATGTGAAGCTTGCTTGGCCCTTAAAGGAGGGAGGGGAGCAGCCAAGGAAAAGTGGCAAGCCTTCCTGAGGCCTTGTGATCAGGGCAGCCCGGGAGTTGTATAGATTGAGAGGCAGACCCTCACCTACCAGCCTGTCTGTAGACTAAGCTTCCATTATAATGGTCTTACTTGGGCTGGAGAGATAGTGTGCAGGTGGCCTGAGGGATTTTACTCCTTATTTTTGAGACATGCTGTCCTGAAATTCACTGTGTGGACCAGGCTAGCCTCAAACTTGCAAAGATCTGCCTGTTTCTGCCTCCCAAGTGTAGGGATTGAAGATGTACACCACTATACCCAGATTTTTTATTTTTATTTTTGAGACAGGATCATATTGTGTATTTCAGACTTGTCTCCAACTGGCAATCCTCCTGCCTCGGCCTCTGAAGTGCTGGGTTTATAGGCATACACAATCACACCTGGTGTTTTTACTCTGTATTCTTTGAGAAATGGGGAGGGGACATGGGGCTAAGAAGCAAGTCCAGGACCTGGTGAGAATGTAGAAAACCATAGTACTGGCCCCTGATCAGATAGATGGAGGAGCAAAGGAGATGCCGCAGGCTCCAGCTACAGCATAATGGGGACAATGTCAGGAGGTTCCATAGGCTCCAGCAATGGCACAGTGGGGACAATGTCATGGCTGTTGTCAAAGACCAAAGCTTCTGAAATAATCAGTAGAAATTACTATAGATAGCTGATCTTAACTTTGGGGGTGTAGCTTAGTGGCAAAGCACTAACATGCTGGATTCCACACTGGCGTTGGAGGAAATAACAAACCCAGTGGGAGGATAGCTGATATTATATATTCATTGTTATTCCAATGAACTTGGAATAACAAATAAGAAGGCCCACCTCTCTTTGTGCCCCATCTTGACTCCTTCCTGGCGTCACACGTCTTAGGGTCACTTCCAATAAGCCTCTCACATGCTTTGGTCTCCATTGCTGTGTCCTCCCAGTGGTCCAGTCATGCCACCCTCTCTCCATCCATGCCACAGTGGCCAGCACGTGGACCCTAGGGAAGCCTTTGACACGTTTCCTTCCTCACCTGGACTGTTGTATGCATGTGATGTTTAACACTGACTGCCGCCAGGCGGTGGTGGCGCACGCCTTTAATCCCAGCACTCGGGAGGCAGAGGCAGGCAGATCTCTGTGAGTTCTAGGCCAGCCTGATCTACAGAATGAGTTCAGGACAGCCAGGACTATTACACAGAGAAACACTGTCTAAATAAAATAAAGAAAAAGTTTTGCTTTATGTTTATTTTTATGTATATGAGCATATGTACCTGGTGCCCTAGAGGTACCAGAAAAGGGCATTGGATCCCCTGGGACTGAAGTTATAGATTGTTGTGACCCACAATATGTGTTGGGGGAGGCTGCTCGTTTGTTCCAGCAGCTCAGACCTGGAAATAATCACACAGAAACTATATTATTTGCAATGCTGTTTGGCCAATAGCTTAAGCATATTGTTAGCTAGTTCTTATATCTTAAATTGTATCTTGCTGGGCGGTGGTGGCACACGCCTTTAATCCCAGCACTCGGGAGGCAGAGGCAGGTGGATCTCTATGAGTTCGAGGCCAGCCTGGTCTACAAGAGCTAGTTCCAGGACAGGAACCAAAAGCTACGGAGAAACCCTGTTTCGAAAATCAAAAAAAAAAAAAAAATTATATCTTAAATTAACCCATTTCTATTAATTTGTGTATTACCATGTGTCTGTGGTTTACCAGCAAGACTCCAGCACATCTGTCTTGTCTGTCTCCAGTGGCTGCTACATGGCTTCTCTCTGACTCTGCCTACTCTCTCTCTATATCCCTTTTAGCCTGCTTTTAACTCTGTTAAGCCATTGGCCGAAAGCAGCTTCTTTATTGACCAATGGCAATAAAACATTCATAGCATACATCACTTCCCACATCACATGTGGGTCTTGGGAACTAAACCCAAGTCCTCTGCAATAAGTGCTCTTAACTACTTTGCCATGTCTCCAGCCCCACCCCAAACCCTTTGCAGTTGTCTTCAAAGAGCTCAGCTAGGCCCTCATGTAGGTGGACTGGTATCCTGCTGGAACTCTATGTCACTGGGTTGGCCACTCACTGGACATGCCTGTCCTCATACCCCATTGCCATGGTTTGTGATAGCCTGGTAGGTTTTTCTTGGCTAAGTTCACACTAGGAAAGGTCTCTGGGGAAGAGGCAGAGCCAGGCAGAAGTCATAAGAACCTAGAGGGACTTGAGAGGTGGGCAGTAAACAGGCCTGGACCAGGGATTCTAGAATAACCCTCTTTGTTCACCAGCCCTCCTGGCCCTGTCCACACTGCTGGCCCTTTTAACTATTCCACTGGATAGAAGACAATTGGAGTTAGACACCTAGTTCTAAAGCCACGGCATGTGACTCTATTTATTCCAGAAAAGTTAAGTGAGGGAAGCTTGGGAACCTCTTAGGGAAGAGCATAGGGTAGGCCTCCCTGGCCCTCCTGCTACCATAGCTTCTTACAAACTGTCAACAGGAAAGGCTGCCAGGGAAAGGGCTGCAGAAAGGGTTGGGGTGGCAGTTATAGCCCAGTGCCACCGCTTCCCCAGGTAGAGCTGCCCTCTTACTCAGATATTCAACTGATTCCTGAACCTAGAATCAACCATGTTACGTCTGTGCTGATGGGCATGCAGGACTTGGTACAGAGTTAGGAAAGGCACTGAGTTGATAGTTTTGTTTCCATCTCTCCTTGCATCCATGGGACTCAGCCACCACTGAGGAGTTGGCCAGTGGCTGCTCCGTGTTGCTGGGGTGGACCTCTGTCTGTGCATATGTAACTGGCAGGGTTCCTGGATGGGCCAGCACTGCCAAGGCCTTAAAGACACAGCAGCAGGCCCTAAGAGTGCAGAAGGGGGTCTCAGTGGATGGAAGAGAAAGGGGCTAGGGAGAAAAGGGAAGGGAACTGCCTCCCCTCCCCCTCCCTACCTGGATGAGCCTCCTGTCCCCCTTCCCTTTCCCTACCTGGATGAGCACCGTAGGCGCTTGGGCTCCATTTCTCCAATATCTTTGCCCTCTCCTCTTGTAAGCCTGGTTTGGTGTAGTAATATGAGCAGCAGGGCTGCGTCCCCGGCACCCAGCCGCCCACATGGCTAGCTTATGCCCCGAAATAATTACACGGAAATTGTATTCTTTTAAACATTGCTTGGCCCATTAGCTCCAGCCTCTTATTGGCTAGCTCTTACATTTTGATCTAACCCATTTCTAATATTCTGTGTAGCACCACGAGCTGGCTTACCAGGAAAGATCTTAACCTGTGTCAGTCTGGAGTGGGAGAATCATGGCGACTCCCTGACTCAGCTTCTTTCTCCCAGCATTCTGTTCTATTTACTCCACCCACCTAAGGGTTGGCCTATCAAATGGGCCTAGGCAGTTTCTTTATTAATTAACCAATGAAAGCAACAGATTAATACAAGACCCACCTCCATCAGTTTGGGGCTTTTATATGTAAACATAGTTATAACAAAGAATTTTTATAAACTATATCCCCCATGGGGAGTGTGACATTTCACTCCTCACCTGGGGCAGGCAAGTCAGAGTTACCCTGTAGCAGAGTTAGCTAGAGAGAAAGGATGGGTGGCACAGGGCTCCAAACTGGCTGGAGCGGCCAGGCCCCTGCAGGAGGCACCTTGCTTGACCCTTGGTTCCTCCTTGAGCTGGAGGCTGCCATTCTCTTGGCTGTAAGGGAGGCTTGGCCAGAGAGGCAGCTGCCCTTCAGATGCCCCCTCCTTGATTCTTCCCAGGAGCTTTGCTGAGGGGCATGAGGGGTATGTGTGAGCCGAGGCCAGCCTTGGGGTCGTCTTCCTCAGACAAGCTAGGACTCCATATATTGCCTCAGGATCCTTGGGATAATTAAGTTTATTGATTTTTATAGGTGAATGGATGCCAAGCCCTGTGCTGGGTGCTAGGAAGCTGGGTAGAGAGAAAGGAAAAGATAAATAAGGCGTAGTCCAGCAGGGAGACATACAGTAAACAAGCCATTAGGCCGGCATGGTGAGCTCGGTAATGAGAGAGTGGGATCTCTGTAAACAGGGTGGCCTGCCATGGGGTGGAGGAGGGAAAGGCATAGTAGACTCCACTGGTCCCCAGGGCGAGGCTGGCCCCGCAGCTGTGCACATCTGTCTCCTGTGTGGTGAGGGCTATGGGAACTGCATATAGCCTAAGGGCTTCAAGATCACAGATCCTATCCCAAGACCTCCTGCAGCATCTGAGCTCTTCCTTAGAAGATGGGAAGTAGGACAATGGGCAAAGGGAGCTCCTGCTTCAGGGGTGCAGAATTTCTGTGTGGGATGATGGTGATGGTCCAGCACATGAATGTAGCTGATGTATACCTAAAAGTGGCTAAAACGACAAGTTTCGTATATACCTTATTATAGATTGGGGGGGGAGTTATTTCATTTATTTTTATTTTTGAAACAGGGTCTCCCTACATAGTCCAGATCTGGCCTTAAACTTGTAGCAATCCTCAAGTGTCCATTTCCCAAGTGCTGGGATTACACAAAAGGATCACCACAGCCCCAGCTACCACAGAATTTTTTTGTCAGTTTTTTTTTTTAATGTATTCTTGCGACCAGATGTGGCTGATAGTAGGTATGTAGCAGCATCCTTGACCTGCATCCACTAGCTGCCAGCATATGTGATATATGGTGACATGTGACACCAACAGATCTCCAGCCACGTTGCCAGATGCCCTGAGGGGTAGCACTAGTGTTTCCCTAGCCAGGAACTACTGGCGAACTCTGCTCAGAATGGGTTACCCGGAGCAGAGGCTGAAGGGGTGTTGGATAGGGAGGAAGCGTGTGTGTGTGTGTGTGTGTGTGTGTGTGTTGCGGGGGGGGTAATTGTCTTGAGACAGGGATAGGGTCCTGTCTGGCACGAGAACAAAGGCCAGCAAACTCAGAACTTCTAGAGGTGAATGCCACAATGGACTCTACCTGTCCCCAGGGCGAGGTTGGCCCCCCCCCCCCCCCCCCGCAGCTGTCCACGACTGCCACCTATGTGGTGAGGGCTGTTGAAGCTATGCATAGGCTGTGGGCAGGGCTTACGGGCCCAGAATGGGGCATGCTGGGTAGAGGGGGTAGACAATGGCAAAAGGGCTGGGTTTGACTGAACTCTGGGATCTTAGTGTCACAGTTTCCAGAGCTTCAGAGCACCCTCCGCCCCATTTCTCCAGAGGAGATGTTGCCTCTCAGATGCTGGCCCACAGCTATGGTCAGTGCCTCCTAAGGTGGCCAGCAGTGTCTAGTGTCTGTTTCAGGGCTGCGCTGTCTCCTTCAGAGGCACTGTCAGAACTAAAGCAAACAGAAACAGCTGGTGTGACACTTGCATCTGACATGGCAGCGGGGGCCAGAGCTCCCTCTGGGCTCATGAGCAATGTGTTTGCCCTTTTAACATAGTCTTTGCCATTAATGAAGCAATCGGGAATATTTATGGAGCACCGTTGGGGTCTTGCTCTGTGTCCAGCTGGCTCAAACCAAGTCCCTGTGTCCAACTGGCTCAAAGTCCCGGTGTCCCAAGAGTCCAGGAGCTGATCCGGACAGGGGAGGGAAGGGAACTCAGGCCAGAAAGCAGGCCCTTTTTGTGAGCCCCTGGCTCCTCCCCAGGAACTGGAAAGATACTTCTGTCCATCGACTACAGACCTGACTCCTTCCTCTGGGCAGTTCCTGTAGGTGTATTTCCTCTGCCCAGTTACCCAGGTCCCAAGAAGCTTTGGGAGGGGCCCTGCCTAGCCCTGGGTGCTGGAGGGTAAGGAGAAGCAGGAGTTTCCTGTGGTCTAGGAGTCCTGAGTTTACTTGAGCCCAGGTCAGTGCCTGACTCATCGCTTATCAGAACCAGAAAAAGGAAAGAAGTGGTGGTCTGGGGATGTAGCTCAGTGGGTAGAGGTGGTGCCTAGCATACCCGAAACCCTGGGTCTCACCCTGAGCATTGTATAAACTAAGCATGGGGCTGGGCGGTAGTGGTGCACGCCTCTAATCCCAGCACCAGGGAGGCAGAGGCAGGTGGATCTCTGTGAGTTCAAGGCCAGCCTGGTCTACAAGAGCTAGTTCCAGGACAGGCTCCAAAGCTACAGAGAAACCCTGTCTCGAAAAACAAAACAAAAAACAAACAAAAACTGAACATGGTAGTGCACACTTGTAATCCCAGCACTCAGTAGGGTGGGTGACGGGGAGCTGAGGACAGGAGTTCAAAACTAGCCTGAACTAGGTGAGAGCAATCTCCAAAAACAAAACAAAATAGGAACCAAAGAATCAAACCTTAGAGGGTAGGGTGGTTAGGAGTGAGGCTGGAGATACAGGTCATTGGCAGCATTCGCCTAGTACCTGCAAGGAAGGCTCCAGGTTTAATCCTCAGCCCCAAAAGTGGGTGGGAGGGGTATGGACCAATGGGAAGGGGTAGGCGCTTCAGCCCCCAAGCTAGGTTTACAACTGTGTTGTAGGTTCCCTTCCCTTTATTCCCCCGTGTACTGGCTCCCCCTTCTGGGTGTATCTGAGGCTACTGCATGGGGTTTTGCGGGGGTGGGGGTGGGGCTCATGGCAGGGCAGGTAGAGAAGCGCCTATGCTGTGTGATTGAAAGACTGGGTGGCCAGGCAGAGAACCCCCTGGGCTAGGCTGGGTCCCAGAGCTAGCAATCCTGGATTCCTGGTCTGTGGAGCTGGCAGCAACAGGAAGTGAGTCCTTGGGTGAGGAGGCCACGTGGTGCCCAGGCAGGAAGTAAGCCTCTATGGGGTGATCTCATGCAGCTCCGCGGAACAGCTAGTGGCTAAGAGAGCAACCATGAGAGATTGGCTTTGCCCAAGTGTGACCTGTGCCTATGTCCCTGTAGAGCATGTTGGCCTTGTGGGACTTGGCACCTCTGGTTCCTAGAAAGTGTCTACCAAAGCAGTGAGGCATGTCCTTCTGTCATGTGTGACTCAGCCTTGCAGAGTGACAGACCAACACGAGGAAGGTCAGGGTGCAGTCGGACACATGGCACGGTGGCTAAAGCAAGTGGGTGATCACGTTTGCTCCTTCCTCTTTTCCTCATGTAGCTGCCCAGGAGCCGCGGCCTGGCAAGGCTGGAGGAGGCCTTCTTCCCACCATGCACTTCTCTTCTGTGCTGCAGCCTACCAAAACCCCCAGCTGCTGAGGCACGCACTAATGCAGCTCCTCGCCACTTTCTCTTTCCCCGATGAAGAGTCCACGGCATAGACTGGTAGACTGGGAAAGCAACAAGGCCAGCTGCTGGGCTCCTCAGGAGGTGGCACAATCGGGGGACGCTGGGTTTGCTGTTCTTTCCCAAGGCCTTGTTTGGTCCCTGTTTGCCACCTCTCAGGGCTCCTCATCAGATAGCCGTGGGCTCACAGTTCCCATCCTAGTCCTGAAATGGAGGCTGTGAGGTAAAGGGCTGGCAGTCTGTGCCTCTCAGGCTATGTGCTGGTGCTGTAGTCATTTTCCTCTACACGTAGCCCAGCCAGTCCTCCTGGGACTGCCCTGTAGATCTGCGTGGCTATAGAGAACTGGAAGTAATAGAGCTCACTCAGTAGGAAGCAGAACAGCTCCAGCACCGACGGCTGGCGAGAGTCATGGAGCATTCGACAAGCAGGAGGCAGAGCTATATGCACGAGCGTAGAGAGATGCCACTGTACTTATCAGGGAAGAAGTGAGCTGTAGAACATGGGTAGCATGATAAAACATGATCTTGGATTGTGTTGTGTGTGTGAATATGTGGATAAATGTGTAACTTACATGTGATTGCGAAAAGCCTAAAAAGGAAGTCCAGCCTTTGGCACGTGCCTGTAATCCCAGCACTTGGCATGCAAAAGAAGGAGAATCAGGAGTTCAAGGCCAGCCTCAGATACATAGCTTGTACATAGCCTAGGCTACATGAAACCTTATTTCACTTTATAAAAATTATCTTATGTATATGAGTGCTTTGCAAGCCTATATGTATGATCACCATGTACATGGTTGTTGCTTGTGGAGGCCAGAAGAGAGACTGGAGCCCCTAGGACTGGAGTAGCAGTAAACCACTATGTGGTTGCTAGGAACAGAACCCAGGTCCTCCGCAAGAGCCATTAGCCACTGAGCCATTTCTCCAGCCTGAGAATGAAACAGTCTGAAAAGGCCGAGCAGGGTCCCTTATGCTAATCCTACCACTTGGGTAGTGAAGGTGCGTGGATCTCTGAGTTCTAGGTCATCCAGAGCTACATGTTGAGACCCCGTTTGGAGGATGGGAACAGGGACTGAAAAGGATATTTGTCAAGCTGCTAATGATGATTAATGAGGAATAACTTGGGGTGTTAATATAAGAGTTTTAATGTTTTGTTTGTTTTTGTTTTTTGAGACCAAGTTTCTCTGTGTAGCTCTGGCTATCCTGGAACTTGATTTGTAGACCAGGCTAGCCTCAAACTCATAGAGATCCACCTGCCTCTGCCTGCCAAGTGCTGAGATTAAAGGTGTGCACTCCCACCACCTGACCAGAGGTTTGTTTTTTTTTTTGGGTTTTTTTTTTTTTTTTTTTTGGTTTTTCGAGACAGGGTTTCTCTGTGGTTTTGGAGCCTGTCCTGGAACTAGCTCTTGTAGACTAGGCTGGTCTCGAACTCACAGAGATCCGCCTGCCTCTGCCTCCCAAGTGCTGGGATTAAAGGCGTGCGCCACCACCGCCTGGCCTGACCAGAGTTTTAACCTTAAAAAACTATTTCTTTAAAATTTTTTGGTGTCTTGTATTATGTGTGTGTGAGAGAGAGAGAGAGAGAGAGAGAGAGAGAGAGAGAGAGAGAGAGGAAAGGAGGGAGGGAGAAACTGACTGACTTGTGGAGGTCAGAGGACAACTTGCAGGAGCTGGTTCCCTCCTTCCATCTTGTGGGTCTTGGTCATCAAAGTCAGGGCACCGGGCTTGGCAGCTGAGCCATCTTGCCAGCTCTGTTTTACTCTAACATTTTGGTTTGTGCAATTGAAATTTTTTAAGGGCCTGGGATTTTTGGCTTAGTGGGTACAGCACTTGTCAAGAAGTACAAGGCCCTGGGTTCAGTTTCTAACGCTACATAAACTGGGTGTTTGGTCCACGCCCTCCCTGTTCCTCAGGTGGAGGATCTGGAGGTCAAGGTGATCCTTATCCACATAGCAAGTTTGTGGCCAGCCTGGGATAATTGTGACCCTGTCACACAGAAAAATGTGTAATGTATGTCTGATTTTTATTACCAGTTATATATTTATTTTGGTTTGGTTTGTTGAGAGACTCTCACTGTGTTGTCCTGGCTGGCCTAGCACTGCCTCTGCTTCTGCACCACCACACCTGGCCCATTACTTTTATAATAGAAAAAAATCCAGGCAAGGTGATAAATGCCTGTCAAGCACACCACATAGGAGGCAAAGATGGGAAGAGGATCAAGAGTTCAGGGTCATCCTTACCTATTTAATAAATAAGTTCAAGGCCAGCCTGGACCCTGTGAAGTAAAGAACAACAAAGTAAAATATCCTGTAGCTCGAATGAAATTGAATAATAAAAACCTCCCGGAGTCAGATATTAGGGGGTAAAAGCTGAAAGACAGAGAAGCAGAGCAGCAGCCACTAAAGTTCTTACCTCTACAAAATCCTCAGACCTAATAAGGCTGAGCTGTCTCCTCCTGCCTTATATTCCTCTCTCAGCCCAGCCATATCACTTCCCGTCTCCACCTCCCTAGTGCCGGGATTAAAGGCGTGAGATCCTAGGCCAAACGTGTGAGCTCTGTTTGTCTTTTAGATTGTTTTAGACAGATTAAATCTCAAGTAGCCCAATGTGGCCCTGAACTTCTGATCCTCCTGTTTTCACCTCCCAAGTGCTGGGATTAAAGTGTGTGCCACCACTACCTGACCTCTATGGTTAAGTAGTGACTAGCTCTGCCCTTTGATCTTTAGGCAAGCTTTATTTGTTAAAACACAAAATATCACCACAGTATCTGTTGATTAAGTGTAATTACCTTCCCTGATAGGAGGGAGGGGGCCTTCTTTTTTTTTTTTTTTTTTTTTTTTTTTTGATTTGGGTTTTTGAGACAGCCAGGTTGGCTTCAAACTCACTACATAGCTAAGGGTGACCTTGAACTCCTGATCCTTCTGTCTCTACCTTCCAGATATTAGGGTTCCTGGCATGTGCCACCATGCTTGGCTCATATCTCGCCTGGGGCTTGCTGAGCCAGTTCTGCCCCTGGTCTGCACTTCCTGCCCCTGAGTATTTTCTAACGGCAGGGTTGCGAAGCACATCTTAGTGCCTTCTAAGGTAGCAGAGTGTCTACCTAAGCCAGGGACCCTGAGCCACACACCTCAGTCTGCCAAGATGGGCACTGGTGGCACACACCTTTAATCCTAGCACTTGGGAGACAGAGGCAGGTGGATCTCTGAATTTGAGGCCAGCCTGGTTTATAAGAGCTAGTTCCAGGACAGACTCCAAAGCTACAGAGAAACCCTGTCTCAAAAAAACAAAACAACAAAAAAGATGTCTGACCATTTGCCACAAGATGAGCAAAAGCAGAGCACACTTGAACATGCGCACGCATGTGCGCACACACGAAAGAGAGAGCGCAAACTCCCTGGCACACCTTGTCTTTGAAAGCAGACAACACTGAGTAAATGACTAAATTCTCCAGGAGCATCAGGTTCCTTCTTTGCTTCCCAGGGAAGCTGAGAGATACTGAAAGAAAGTAGACACACACACCCACATGCACACACACACACACCCATAAGAGGACATGTGAGGACAGCCTGAATGAATCCTGATTTGATTTCTACCCGTTAGAGCCTTAGCATACTCTGACCTCAGGCCCCAGGGGATAAAGCAGTCTGTTGTCTCTCCAGACCGGCATGGCGGGCTCTATACCCAGGGCAGTTGCTGCTCAAGCTGGAGACTGCTTGGGGCCTTGGTGAGCCTGGGTCACAGTACCTATGGGGGCCTGATTTGGGGGCAGAGAGCTGTGAGACTAGCTCAGATCCAGAGAATGCTTCTTAGTGAGGACGTCTTTGACACCCCCGCCCCCCACCCCCATGAGAACATAGGAGGAAGCCTATGAGAGCTGTAGTCAGGCCAGCCTCGGTGCCTGGGATTGATCTGCTGGCATTGGAATTTCCTGAGGAAGGGTCCAGTTTCATTGATGGAGCACGAGGAAAATTTTTGTTTTGTTTTTTGTTCTTAGAATGTTTTGATTTATTATGTTCATCTGTGTAGGGGCACACAGAGTGTCTGTGGGAGGCAAAGGACAGCTTTCCAGAGTGGGTTCTCTCTACAAAGGGAACTGAACTCAGGTAACCAGGCTGGCATAGCAAGCACCTTTACCTATGGAGCCATCTTGCCAGCTTTTAGTTTTTTTTTTTTTTTTTTTTTTTTTTTTGGTTTTTCGAGACAGGGTTTCTCTGTGGTTTTGGAGCCTGTCCTGGAACTAGCTCTTGTAGACCAGGCTGGTCTCGAACTCACAGAGATCCGCCTGCCTCTGCCTCCCAAGTGCTGGGATTAAAGGCGTGCGCCACCACCGCCCGGCGCCAGCTTTTAGTTTTAAGGTGGAATCCCATGTAGCCCTGGCTGCTCTCAAACTCAGTCTGTAGTTGAGGATGACCTTAAACTCCTGATCCCCCTGCCGTTACCTGCTGAGTTCTGGATTACAAGTGTGCATCACCATGTCTGATTTACACAGTACTGGGCTCTGAACCCAGGACTTCATGCACGCTACACAAGAACTCTGTCAAATGGGCTACAGCCCCAGCTGCAGGATCATTGCTTTAGAAGTGGGAAGCCAGAGGAGTCTTGGTGATTTGGGGTGCAGTGGGGTATCCCTGGGGTGGTAGGACCTGACATCCACAGTCCCCTTAAGCCTCTAATGTTGACAGCAAACCTGTGTCTGCATCTGCTTGTGTGAAGACACACATAAACCCATAGTATACATGACTTTCATTAGAAACTCAGAGGGTCTGCGACTTGGGTCTAATCCTGACATTCTTCTGTTTTCATCCTTTCTAGGTGGAGAGCAGTGACACACCCAAGGACCCTGCAGTGACCAGCAAGTCTCAGCCCATGGCCCAGGACTCTGGCTCCTCAGATCTGTTACCCAATGGAGACTTGGAAAAGCGGAGTGAGCCCCAGCCTGAGGAGGGGAGCCCAGCTGCAGGGCAGAAGGGTGGGGCCCCAGCTGAAGGAGAGGGAACTGAGACCCCACCAGAATCCTCCCGAGCCGTGGAGAATGGCTGCTGCACAACCAAGGAGGGTCGTGGAGCCTCTGCAGAAGAGGGTGAGTCCCAGCCTGAGGGAAACCTCTTCTGGGTCCTCTGAGCTCCTAAGAATCACAGACTTGGGTCTCTGGCAGGTTTCAGGAGGCTAGACAAAGGTGGGAGCTGACCATCCCTTTGCCAAGGCCATGGTCTAGAAGCTACTGGATGAAAACAGCCTGTATACATGTTTACTTGGCCCACATAGTGTGCTAAATAGTTAAAAACATTAGTTGCCAGTATTTTGAAAAAATCAAGAAATTCCACATGAAAATCTGGAGTTTTGGCTCTTTGTGGGGAAGAAAAAAACTGGCTTTGGCAACAGGCAACAGGAGGTTTGCATAATGCCAAGGGATGCTAAACTGGGGTAATAAGTGCCCCCCTTCTTTCTTTCTTTTTTTTTTTAAATATTTATTTATTCATTATGTATACAGTATTCTATCTGTGTGTATGCCTGCAGGCCAGAAGAGGGCACCATACCTCATTACAGATGGTTGTGAGCCACCATGTGGTTGCTGGGAATTGAACTCAGGACCTTTGGAAGAGCAGGCAATGCTCTTAACCTCTGAGCCATCTCTCCAGCCTGCCCCCCCTTCTTTCTATGCTGGTTGTGTGCCTCAGTTTCCCTCCACTGCCAGCTGGACTGCTTACTTTTATACATGACCTGCCTGGGCTCACGAGGACACATGCCATGCTCACCTGTCCCGGTGCAGAGATTCTGCTGGCACACTGTAGTTTGGCTGGCTCCATAGTAAACTTCCACCATGTAGATTGTGACGGTGGACACTAAGGGGAGGGCTGAAGGAGTCCGGCTGCGCCTGCCCTACTCAGACCTCTCCATCTGGGGACTTTGTGGCCTAGCTCCGAATTTTGGAAAGTTGCCAACTTTTCACTTTTAGGTTAAGCCAGAGATTTCAGGGCCAAGCAAGCTGTAAACAAGTGAGTAATGAGGACAGCTAGCATTTGTACCGGGCTTCACAGTTTACACAGCACCTCCTCCTCCATTATCAAGTCTGATCCTCCCGGGCCCTGCCAGGTTGTTTTGCATATGTGCATTTTAATTTCAGAAAGTCTTCCTTTCCAAGTGTGTATGATGGAATGAGTAAATTGATTAATTGGCATAACTTATTTTTGCATGAATCCAAACCTAATATTTATGCAGAAGAGGGAATATTTCCAGAAAAGAGGTTTCCAGACTTATTTTGAAATATCTTTCATTCATTATTCAGCAAATATTTCTGATGTTCCACCATGTGCAGAGTGTGCTCTGAGGCGCTCTGCATTTGTTCTTCTGTTTACTCTTCCCAGTGATTCTGTTCAGGAGGTGTTCTTAGTGCCGCCCCCACCCCCACCCCCAGTCCCAGATGAAAGTACAGTTTAGGAAGTGACTTGTTCATGCCTCCAAACCTGCCTCTGGCCGCAGAAGTCTTTTTTTTTTTTAGGTCTATGTAGCCCTGGCTGGCCTCAAACTCAAATGTTGCCTTCCTCTGCTTCCTGAGTACTGGGGTTAAAGGTATGAGCCACCACTGCCTGGCCCTAATCTTGAACTTTTTGATCCTTCTTCCTGAGTTCCGTGATCACACAACCATGTACCCCATGCCTATTCTATTATTTGTGTGTATGGGTGTGGTACTTGAGCATGCCATGACATACATATCAGGGTCAGAGGGCAACTTGATTCTGTTCTCTCCTAGCATGTAAACCCTTGGGATGGAGATCAAACTCACTGTTAGATTTGGCCACAGGCACCTTTATCTGCTGAGCCATATTGGCTGCCCATACCTGTCTTTATGTCGTTCTGGGGATTGGGCCCAGAGCATTGGACTTTATGTATGCTGGGCAAGCAGTGTACCAACTGATCTAACCCTCCAACCCAGGATCGGTAAACGTTTTCTCCTGCTCTTCTGCTCTGTTCTGCTGCGCTGCCCTGTGTGGCTCTCAGCTCTCCAGGCCTCAGAGGAGTGTTGGGAGAGCTTGAGGAGAGATACCTCCTTGCAGTTCACAGTGGCAGGCATGCAGGAGAGCTCAGCGCCCTTCCTAGCCAGCCGCCGTGCTCCTGTGACTCACCTCCGGAGTGCTGGGATCACACAAGGCAGGTGCCCAGAGCCAGGGCCAGGGCAGTCCCTCCCACCAGGCAGGATGAAGCCAGAGCTCCAAGGCTGCTCTTTGACCTTGAGGGTTTGTTTAAGGGTTTTCCTGTCTGCATTCCAGTTCTTAGGCACTCAGTCAGCCAGCGAGTGTTCATTAAACATGTTTGGTGTGTGCCAGGTCCTGTGCCAGCCTGTGGAAGCCATCCTGAACAGAAACCTGGCTCTTTTCCTCAAGGACTTCACAGTTGGTTAAAGACTCTGCCCTTTCAGATGTGCCATTAGGGCTAGACATGTAGCTTGGGTTTAACCCTCAACGCTGCAGTAACTGGCATAGCGTCCAAATCTCAGGATTTGGGAAAAGGACTGAAAGTCAGGAGTTCAAGGTTATCTTCTGCCCAACAACTTTTAGTTCAGCTTCCTCTCTCAAAAGCAATATGATAACAAAATCACATGTGTGGTTGTGCGCAGACAGTGCTCCTCGAGTTAGAACAGTACCGAACAGTACCGTGAGGAGCTAGGACATCAGGACCTGAGCTATTCTCTTTTAATTGGCTGTGCTGGAGCCCATCACGGGAGGGCTGGGGAGAGAAGACAGTGAGAACAGACTGGTTCCAAGGTGGAGAGAGCAGGGCATAGAGGCTGAACAGAAGCCACCAGACTGGATGGGAGAGAGCCAGGGGGAAGGATGTGGCAGGGAGTGGGTGGCAAGTGACCAAGCCAGGTTTTGCTAGCTGTCTTCTTACAGCTGGACCTGACAGGCTGCTTGGAAAAGGTGACTTTCCATGTAGACTCCCCAGCAGTTTGAAAGGTCTGGGAAGTGGGCTGAGAAGTTAGGGGGCTGCTGCAGGCGTGGGGAGGAAGCAGTCAGCTCTGATAAGCAAAATGAATCCATAGAGATAGAAGGAGATGACCGCAGAGATGGAGGGAGATAGCAAATGCCTCCGTCTAAGAGGTAAAGAAACGTCAAAGCGTTGATAGGCTGGATTGGGAAGTTAAGGCAAGTCCAAGCATGGTAGGCACAGACATCCAAGGTCTCAACTTCCATTTGACTTGGGAGCACTCACTCCTGACTCTAGAATTCCAAGAGAGGTGTGCAGTGGCCTCCTAGAGACTCTGGTCTCTGCCCCAGCAGTCAGCTGATAGTGTGTGCCCGCTGAAGATCTCAGATGAGGAACAAAGAGACTCAGACATAGTTCCCCTCCTTCCAAGACTCTTCAGAGAGTTGTAGGCGGATTTTTCTTTGGGCCACCAACTCACAAAAAAAATGACATGGAGACTTATTAATTATGAAAGCTCAGCCTTTAGCTTAGGCTTGTTTCTAACTGGCTCTTATAACTTAAGCAAAGCCATTTCTATTCGTCTGTGTGCTGGCTCGTGGCTTTTACCTCTCCTCTGCACGTCTTGCTCCCTCTGTGCCTGGCTGGCGACTTTGCCTTTCTTCTTCCCAGAGCTCTCTCTGTTCAGAAGTCCCTGCTATACCTCCTGCCTATTGACCATTTAGCTTTTTACTAAACCAGTCACAGTGACTATCTTTACACAATGTAATCAAACATCTGGCAACAGAGATTTCCATCTATCCTTCCTGGAAAGCCATGGTGCCTGCCTATACTGCACAGTGTGCTCTGCCCTCAACTGCTGGGTGGTCCACAGGCTAGCTGTGTCTATAGTACCTGGGAAGCCAGGATACAGACTCTGTAGCTCCACCTTAGACATCCTCACGCTGTCTGATGTCAACCTGTGCCATGTGAGGAAGACTTTATCGTCTCTGCTTTTCTTGTGGGGAAGAAAGTAGGGAAGCCAGGTGTATAAGCATGTGCTTGTAGTCTCAGAACTTGGTATATAGAAGCAAAAGGATCAGAAGTTCAAGTTCATCCTCAGCTACTGAGCATTGGAGGCCAGACTGGGATACAGGAAGCCTGTCACAGAGGAGTGGGTGAGGGTCAGCATAAGGCCGCTCTGCTGAGACTGAGCATGGAGAGAAATATGGGCTAGTAACCATGCTTATATTAAATCTGGCATCTGCCTTTTCACCGGGATACTGGCTCATTGTAAAGAGAATTTGGTGGTCCTTGCTGGGTAGTACTTGAAGCTCCTCACCTCCCCTGTCCCCAGGACCTGGGGTTTCTTGGGGCCATGTTCCTCTCCTCCAGGGCCACTCTGGAAGGCACGCAGCCACCTGGCTCTGGGAATCTGGGTCTGTGCCAGGAGCAGACAGAGGGAGCCCTCAGAGAGAGGGACCGCCCAGCATTCTAAGACAGCCAATCTGCCGGCCAGGCTGGAGAGAGGAAGAGAGTGCGCGCCTGTGCCTGCGTGTGACTGAGAGGACGCTCTCTCACGTGGGCATGCGCAGTCTGTCGGGGAGAAAATTCCAGAAAGAAGCCATTTAGCAACTGTTTCAGGAAGTCTCCATTCGGAAGACCTTGGGGGCTGGAGCCCTGGCAAAGGAAACAAGGAATACCGGTGGTAGCTCACCTGGGAGTCAGGAGCCCTGAAATCAGATTATAGATCTGCTCACCAGGCCTCAGTTGCCTCGTGTGAAACATTCAGAAAACTCAAATACATCTTTTCAGCTCAGATTTTCTTGTATTCTAATAAACAAATCACTCCTGGTAAACGAAACCAAAAGCCACTGGGTGTGGTGGTGGTGGGTATTCAGAAAACTCTTGGGGTCAGTAGATAGTCCGACAGCGTGGGTCAGCTTGGGGGCCTCACTCACCACCCTCAGCCGCTTGTTGCATGGCTGCTGCAGCTGTTGCAGCCTCAGCAGGAGTGTGGAATGCGATCCAGAGCAGGCGCCCCCTCCTGGCAGCTTGGGTCCTGGGCCGAGCAGCGAGGTCTGAGGGAGGGGCTGGCCCCAGAGGTGGGAGGCCCAGGGCAGGCCTGAGGGCGAGCACCGTGGAAAGTAGGCGGTGGGAGAGAGACGGTGGAGGAAGAGACGGAGTCGTGACGGGTGAGACGTGACTTAAAAGGACAACCACGTACCCTGTGCTGGGAGGGTGCACGCCCCCACCCACACGTGGGTGACGGCCACCACGCTCCTCCCACGCAGCGCCTCCACGAGGCCCAGCGCCACACCTACCTCCCACGGGGTCCACACCCATGGGGTGTCCCGCAGGGGCTCTGCCCTCCCTGGCTCCCTCCCACCACCGTAGATGGAAGCCAGGCAAACGTGGCTGCCGGGGTGTTCAGGGCAGGTGCAGAGAGGAACCCCAGGTCATGTCTGGTAACAAGAGGGAAACGTCCAGGCTAAAAATTAAGAGCCGTAAATGCTGCTGCGGGTGGTTTCCGCTCCTGTGCTAGGCGATGCAGCAGGGGCTGTTTTTTCCGTTTGGGGCTCTTTGTCTCCGTACCCCCTCCCCTTACACACCACGCTACATGAGCCAACCTTAGTGACCTTCCTGCTCTGGGCCTAAGCCCTGTATTTTCTCAGCCTCAGGGGAAAAAAAAACATTCAGGCACCTAAGTGAAAAGCAGCAGAATTCTCCCCATTTGCTGGGAAAAACCGTACAGCTGGCTGCAGAGGGGCTGGCTGGGAGAGGAGCGGGGCGGGCAGGCAGAAGCGGAAAGAAAGATGTAGCAGCCCTCATGTCGGGCCCAGAGTCCTTCCTAAAGATGGCGCTGTGGGGACTGCTGCTCCCAGCCCAGATGTCCCTCCTTGGAACTGGAATCAGTGCCCAGGCCAGAACTTTGAGAAAAGCCAGAAGAACAGAGAAATGTGTGCTACAGGGAAGGAGTTCCTTGGGGCGGGGACATGCTGACATGACACATATTAAGCACCTACTGTATGCCAAACCCTGCTCCACACCAGTGCTCACTCTAACCTTTAGAACACTGGCGAGGAAACAGCAGAGATTAGGGGGTCAAACTGAGGCAGTTCAAATCCAGACTGCTCTTGATGATCTGAGAGTGGGCCAGGAGCAGAGGACAGTTTACATGTTAATACTGTTTGGAACTGTTTACAGTTTATCTTACGAAAGATAGGGCTGCGCCACCGGGGTCCAGTCCAGCTGGCCCATTGGCCACATCTGGGCACCTTTTCCTACCTCACACAAAGAAGTGAACAGCCTGGCTTCTTCAGCTCAAGCCCTTCTCTGCCTCTTCACCCTCCTGCTCCTCACTTTGAAGGGGGCTGGAGGCCAGCAGCGGATGGTGGCTGCTTCGAAACCTGTTCTGTGTGCTTGAGAGTAGGGTTCATGCGCCAGAAACCATGCCCCCGGCTTTTCTCTTACTCCTATGTTCTTGGGTCTGGGACCTGGATCAGACATTGTTCTGTGTCCTTGGAGCCAGCGTGGCTGACACAGGAATGGAGAGATGCTCCTCCAAGCCACCCCTGTGACAGTCCCCTTGTCCTTCCCTTTCCACAGGCAAAGAACAGAAGCAGACCAACATCGAATCCATGAAAACGGAGGCAAGTGTTTTCCTCACCCCCAGGGGCTCTGGATCCTGTTTCTAGAAGAAAGCCACCTCTCTGACGGACTGTGGCGAGTGTGTGTGAGGGGGGCCCGAGGGTGGGTTCCTGCCCCTTCTTTGGTGTCCTTTTGTGAGAAGGAGAGGAAGTGGGGGTGGAGGTTGGAAGTCCCCTAGCCAGGCAGCCAGCTCATCCCCCTCCGGAGATCAAGCACTTCCCCCACTATCTTGTTCTTGTGTCCCTACCAACTTCGAGTCCCTCCTCAGTACTCTGGGGCCAACAACTCCTCTGGCCAGGAGCCAGGACTTCTGTATTCTGTTTGGGGTGAGTGGCCCGTCTCAGTGTCCCCTGCACGAGAGGCAAGCCCTCGGGTGCCCGTGCCCACCTGATGATGCCTGTTTATCTTCTGTCCTAGGGCTCCCGGGGCCGGCTGCGGGGTGGTCTGGGCTGGGAGTCCAGCCTCCGCCAGCGACCCATGCCAAGACTCACCTTCCAGGCAGGGGACCCCTACTACATCAGCAAACGGAAACGGGACGAGTGGCTGGCACGGTGGAAAAGGGAGGTGAGATGCCTTCTATCCTCGGTGCCAGGTGTCAGAGCCACAAACCGGGATTCAGTCCTAGCTGCCCTCTGGAACTGTTGCCAGGCTATGGCTGAGACTTTCTGCTAGGGTTAACTCCGAGAATTCCCAGGCTCCTACTGCTAGGCTAGGTGGTTCATTTGTCCCCTCATCGTCCTTTTGGGGTGCTAGCTATGGGGGAGGTGGCGCATGCCTATGGCGCTGCTGCTCATGTGGAGTTGATGCTCTGATGTGTGAGAAGAACAAAGCGGATTGAAGGCTCAGTGAGGCCTCGGTGGCATTTCCTGCTCAGACTGTCTAGATGTGGACAGTGTTCAAGGAGAGAAAAGACTCGGGTGCAGGTGGCAGCAGTGGAGACAGGACAGTGGGATCAAGGGCTTGTCGATGGACAGGCCAGAGAGCTGCTCCAGCCATGACAAGGACACTGTCAGGTCTGGCCTGGGCACAAGGTGATGACTGTGCCGTTTGCTCTGGTAGGACTAGTTGTTGGGATCAAGAGTTCAGAGTTGAACTGGGCGGTGGTGGTGCACACCTTTAATTCCAGCACTTGGAAAGCAGAGACCGGCAGATCTCAGTGAGTTCAAAGCCAGCTTGGTCTACAAAGCAAGTTTCAGGACAGCTAGGACTGTTACCCAGAGAAATCCTGTCTCAAAAAACCAAATAAACAAACAAACAAAAAACTTCAGAGTTCAGTGCCAAGGAGCTGGAAGCTGGACTTTAGGCTGCAGATTCCAAGGTGAAAGCAAGGCAAGGTCTGTGGAGTCTGCTCAATAGATGGCAGAACGGCAGCCAAATTACCAAGGCTGTGGGCCAATGAGAAAAGAGCTGCAGCTGTGGGCCTGAGAGGGGCACAGGAAACCAGGAGAGAAAGTGTGTCTGGGAGAGCTGGTTTCCCTAGACAGTGGGGGCATGCCCCACACTGGTCAAGCCTGAGGGAGCTGGTGCTTTTCCCAAGAAACCTCTGTGGGATCTAGGAGGAAGCTGGAAGCAGCCCAGGACTGCAAAGGGAAGGAGGTGGGAAGGCAGATAAAGACCTAAGTAGCCATCAATCCTTGAAGATCAGCTGTGGGAATGGTGGGTTGTGGGGACCACTCCCACTGGGAGGGAGAGGAAACAGGGCCGTGACCTCAGGCTATCTGACCATGTGTGCTGGCTGGCCCTAGAGAAAGTTCCTAACAAGGGGGAGGGGATATAGTTGGTTCTGGCTGCTTTGTTTTTAGTTCCTTTGGGATCCAGGAAGGCAGAAGTCATCCTTCTGAAGGAGTGGAGAAAGGGCAGCCTGGCCAAGGTCTGAGAGGGGCACCTATAGCCCTGAGCACTGAGCCTGGGGTGCACTGGCAGGAAGCGACTGTTGTCTCTCTTCTCCTGGGACCTTGGCACTCCTGCTGTGTGTGTGCAGTGCTTCTGTTCCTGAGCCCCCAGTCAGAGGTGCTGAGGTGGTGACTTGGGGTCTCCTCTGTCAATCAGCACGTGGAGGTCAGCCTGAGGCACAGTTAGAAGGGGTTTTCCTACTCCTAGGAAATGAAGATCCATCTTTAACAATTTTAAGTTTCTGCTAAGTTGGCCCCAGTCAATAAGGGAACTCGTCACTGAGGCTGACAACTTGAGTTTAGTCTCCAAAACTCCCACAGAGAAGAACCAGCTCCTCCATCCTCCACGCAGATGTTCACACACACACACACACACACACACACACACACACACACACACACAAACAAATGGAGGTAACAGTTTAGAAATTTAAACTCAGAACATGTAAGGTAGGTATGATGGCACCCACCTATAATCAAACCAATCTCAAACCAATATTTGAGATTGAAGAAGGAAGATACATGTTTGAAGCCAGCCTGGTCTGTATGTCACCACATAGTTCAAGCTCAGCCCCACCTACACATACACACCCAGCAAGCCCCAGTCACCCAAAAAAACAAAAATAAGAAGTTAGGAGCCAGGTGGGGGCAGCGCATGCCTGGAACTTGGGAGGCAGAGGCAGGTGGATCTCTATGAGTTTGAGGCCAGCCTGGGCTACAGAGTGAGCTCCAGAGTGACAGCCAGGACTGTTACACAGTGAAACCTTTGTAGTTCTTAGTATTTTACTTTTTTTTTAAGATTTGTTTATTTATACAGTATCCTGCCTATAGACCAGAAGAGGGCACCAGATCTCATTACAGATGGTTGTGAGCCACCATGTGGTTGCTGGGAATTGAACTCAGGACCTCTGGAAGAACAGTCAGTGCTCTTAACCACTGAGCCATCTCTCCAGCCCCGGTATTTCACTCTTTTGGCTCTTTACTCTTTGCTCTTTTGGGGAGCGTGCCACCCAGGTCCCAAATAAATCATAAACAGAGGCTTATTCTTAATTATAAATGTCTGGTTTTAGCTTGACTTGTTTTTTGACAACTTCTTAATTTATAATGTCTGCCTTTTGCCTCTGGACGTTTATCTTTATCCTATATACCTTTCTTTCCTTCTTCCTCAGTGGCTTGTGGTGTAGCTGGGTGACTGGCTCCTGGAGTCCTCCTTTTCTTGCTCCTCTATCCTCTCTCCCCAAATTTCTTCTCCTATTTATCCTCTCTGCCTGACAGTTCCACCTGTCCTTTCTTCTACCTAGCTATTGGCTATTCAGCTCTTCATTAGACCAATCAGGTGTTTTAGACAGGCAGAATAACACAGCTTCACAGAGTTAACCAAATGCAGTATAAAAGAATGCAACACTTCTTTGTCATAAACAAATGTGAAACATCCCAAACTAATACTCCACCAAAAACAAAAACAAAAAAACCTGTCTTGAAACAGAATAGACTAATAAAAAAAAAAGCTAGGAACACCGGCCAAGTGTGGTGGTGCATGTCTTTAATCCCAGCACTCAAGAGACAAAGGACAATGAGTTTCTCTGAGTTCAAGGCCAGCTCTGTCTACCTAGGGTGTTCCAGGCCAGCCAGGGCTACATAGAAAGACCCTGTCTCAAAAAATTAAAAAATTAGGAACATTTGTTAATATACACAAAAGTGGAATGAGAAATCTATTATATAATACATGCAGATATGTATAACACATAATATCTCTATATCTATGTCAGTATCTCTGTATATGCATGTATCTGTCACCTACTTAAGCAATTATCAGTTATCAAAAGCTTTTCTAGTCTCTGCTAGATCTGGGCATTTGATTTCTCACCCCACCCAACACAGAAGCCATTGGTCTTTAAGCATTAACAGAAAAGTGGAAAACATTGATTGAGTTTGAAATATTGGAGGTGCCTGTGACTTGCAGTGTGGAGACCTCAAAACAAAATATACTTCCTCGCAATAAAATGAATTGTGACTTGTAGTGTGACTAGGTCTACAGATCTTTTTGAGTTGTAACTACACGTGCCTTGATCCTTGACTGGCCACAAGCCTCCAGGGCAGGAGAGGAGTGGGGCCAGAATGCAATTAAAGTTTAGGTTTCCCAATCTTAAAGAGTTTAGCTCGAAATGCCATACCCTGCTAGCTAGGGGACAAGGAAGGACTAACTGCTGGTAAAACACAGGTAGCTTTAGCTTTCCAAACTACAGAGCAGAAACTATCGGGCCCACTTTTTATATATATATATATATATATACACACATATATATATATATATGATTTATTTAATGTGTATGACTGCTTTGTCTACATATGCGTCTGTGCATCATATGTGTGCTTGGTGCCCACAGAGGTCAGAGGAGAGTGTGGGATCCCCTGGAACTGGAGTTATGGATAGCTATAAGAGTTGTAAGGCACCATGTGGATGTTGGGAACCAGACCTGGGCCTTCTTCAAGAACAAGTGCTCAGGGCTGGAGAGATGGCTCAGCAGTTAAGAGCATTGCCTGCTCTTCCAGAGGTCCTGAGTTCAATTCCCAGCAACCACATGGTGGCTCACAACCATCTGTAATAAGGTCTGGTGCCTTCTTCTGGCCTGCAGGCATACACACAGACAGAACATTATATACATAATAAATAAATAAATATTAAAAAAGAAAAAGAACAAGTGCTCATGATTGCTGAGCCAGCTCTCCACCCTCCCCACCTCCTTCTAAGGCTAACCTTAGCTCCTAAGCCTTTGACCTTTTCTTCTGATAACTGCTTCCCTGGGCCTTCTTGATGCCCCTGAAGTTTACGCTCTGCAGTATATTTTGTCCCCCTTTGCTCAGGTCTCCCCTTCTTGACCCACCTACCACTTCCTACCACTTACCTGCATTTCTTGGTTTGGGGTGGGGGTTGTTTTTGTTTTTTTTTTTTTTTTTTGCTCTGTAGCTAAGGCTGACCTTGAATTTCTGATCTTCCAAAGTACTAGGATCACTCATGTGTGCCTCAGAACCCACTTTCATTTCCCTAGCATAAGATTCACTAGAGGGGGCTGGAGAGATGGCTCAGAGGTTAAGAGCATTGCCTGTTCTTCCAGAGGTCCTGAGTTCAATTCCCAGCAACTACATGGTGGCTCACAACCATCTGTAATGAGATCTGATGCCCTCTTCTGGCCTGCAGGCGTACACACAGACAGAATATTGTATACATAATAAATAAATAAATATTAAAAAAAATTTAGAAAAAAAAAAAAAGATTCACTAGAAAAGCTTTCATGGATTGAATTCCCTGCCCTTCCCACTCCTGATCACACCCACACCCTCCATGCCTCTACCGCCACAACTGCACCTGCTTCCCAGGCACTGCCACCCTCAAACATTTTCTACATGGATGGGATGTCGTTGTCATCCCTGCTTTAAAACTTCTCAGACAGTTTGAGTCCCGTGAGCTCAGTGACCAGCCAGGCAGTGGTGGCGCACACCTTCAATCCCAGCACTCAGGAGGCAGAGACAGGTGGATCTCTGTGAGTTCGAGGCCGATCTGACCTGCAGAATGAGTGAGTTCCAGGACAGGCTCCAAAGCTGCAGAGAAACCCTGTCTTAAAAGAACAAAACAAAAAGGAAGTACAGGGCTCTGAACAGGCCTCCGACCGAGATTCATCAGCAGGAGGCAGCTTTGGACTTTAGAGGATGAACTGGACTTCAGGGAGGAGGGCAGGAAGCATTCTGAAAGCCATTACTTCATCTCCGAGGTTCCCAGCATTTGTCAGGAATGGAAATGTGTGGCCCAAGCCCAAAGGGCTGGCCTGCGCTGCTGGGAGTCTCCGCTAGCTCCCACCTCCATCTGCACCACCTCGGAGGCTTTTTTCACCTTAAAAGCCCCCTTCCTAGACCTAGGGATGTAGCCCAATGGGGGAGCACTTGCCTAGCAAGCTAGAGGCCTTGGCTTCAGTCTCAGTGCGCACACAAATAAGAAGCTCCTTTCACGGCCTGTTTCCCCTTTCTCCACCTTTGTCAGTCACATCTCAGCCACTGGGGAAGATCATACTTTTCACCCTGCCCAAGATAAAGTCCCGAAGATGGCATGTGCCTTCTTCCCAGCATTCAGGAGGTCAAGACTGCTGGATCTCTGAATTCAAAGGCTAGCCCTGGTCTACATAGCAGGTGAAGCCTGTCTTTTAAAAAATAAATACATAACTTACATTGCACAAATGAAATAAACTTGAAATAAGTGATGATGAAAACGGCCATTTCCTTCATCTCTGAATGGGACTTCCTGCCAGAAAGCGGAGGCTGCTGTCTTCTGTCTGCTGACCCTGCTGTAATAAATGACTGAGCCCTGTTACAGGGCTCATGGCAGCTCCCCAATGCCCCATCACATATACAGGTTCTGGCTGTTTCCCATCGTTTCAACCCTGTGACCTCCATGGTGGATGTTAGGACTCACTAACATTTTCACCCTGGCTATCCTAACTCACTTCAAGGCAGGCCTCCCATATTCCAGGTGCTAGGGTATCTGGTATATCCCAGAATTCCAGCTTGAAGGTAGGGCTCTGGCTCAGGCATCCTCAGGCTTATCAGATGATATAGCACTGTGATAGTAACAATCTGTGGTCTCCCCACCCCCTCCTGCCCTTAGGTGCACCCTGCCCCCACCCTAGGCTGTCCAGCCAGGAGTAAACCCATCACATTCCTGAAGGGGAGGGAGGGCTTTGTTCCTAGGCCTTTGGAGGCTTTGTGCAAATGCTGGCTTTAGTGGTTCCCACCTGTGGTTCTTCAGACTTCAGCACCAAGCTGTCCCAAGGCACAGACTTGCCTGAAGTGGGCTGCATGAAGACAGAATACTAAACACAGAAGTATATGAATTAATAAAGAACATACAACCTTTAAGGCTCTTTTAGGAGTTTAGTTACTGTTATTATTTTGAGACACTATCTTTCTATGTAGACCAGACTAGCCTTGAACTCACAGAGATCCTCCTGCTTCTGCCTCCTAAATGCTCAGATTAAAGGCAGGCACCACCTCACCAGGCAAATGATTACACATGTACTTGTGTGTGCTATTACGTATTATAAGTTTACATATGAAGTACATGTAAAGGTCGAACACCTTTGTGACATCTGTTCTCCCACCCTTCCACACGCCCCAGGTTTAGTTCATCGGGTTTAACTGGCAGATGTTCCAGCTGAGCCATCTTGCTGATACCTACTTTTATTAGTTTCTAAGATAGGACTTTTAAAAAAAAAAAAAATCATCAACAACAACAAACTACGTAGTACACAAGTACATTCTTATTTTACAAGACTCTCCCACACACAATTTTAATTCTTTTAATATGCTTTAGAGCTGGGCATAATAGCACACACTGAGATCAGAGTAGTACTCAGGAGGCAGAGGCAGGAGGATGACCACAGGTTCAGTCAGAATGCCTTGTCTAGTGAACTCCAGGCTAGCTACAGTGTAATATGCTGTGTCCGAAACCACACACATATAGATAACAAAATACTTTGAGGTCTTGGATGTGTTTGGTGGATGCATGTCACAGCTGTTCTGTTTGTGTGTGTGTCTGAGAATCTAAGACTCCTCATAGGTCCGTGTTTATGAGAGGCACCATTCTGTAGTCTCACTTTACACTCTGGGTTTTCACTTCCAATAAGGTAGCCAGTTTAGCCACATAATTACTATTCTATTTTCGCTGTGAATTGCCATGATGTTTTTCTTTCTTTTTTTGGTTTGTTTTGTTTTGGTTGGTTGGTTGGTTTTTCGGGATAATTTCTCTGTAGCTTTGGAGCCTGTCCTGGAACTTGCTCTGTAGACCAGGCTGGCCTTGAACTCACAGAGAGCCACTTGCCTCTGCCCCCAAGTGCTGGGATTAAAGGCTTGTGCCACCACCACCCGGCACTATGACTTTTTTTTTTTTTTGAAACAAGACTCCCTGCTGGCCATTTGGGTCACAGTATTTTGCTGTCCTGGCACGCTGTGATAGTAAAAGGTCCCTGATATGTGTGAGGAAGGTCCCGGGTAGCTCATGCTGGCCTCAGATCTGGTATGTAGTTGAAGATGAGTTAAGCTTCAGCCCTTTCTGCCTTCACTTCCTAGGTGCTTGGATTATCAGTGTGTGTGCTGAGGATTGAAGCAGGATCTGCATGCATGCTAGGCTTAGCCTGCTTCTGTGTTTCCATAACACCACACCCTAGAAAGAGAATCCTGAGTGGAAGGAGTGGTGTGCATTTTGTATTTTATAAAATCTGTCAGATTGTTAGGAAAGGGCCACACTGATTCTGACTCACACCCCAGCTAGCTCCGCACCGCACTCTGCTAATAGAATGGGTAGGAAAGCATTCTCTTGTTATGATTCTAATTGTCATTTCCCAATAACCAAGTGAGGCTAAGTTATCTTTTCATATGTTTATTGACCATTTGTGGTGTTGCTACTGTTTCTGGGAGTTTTAACAAATGTGGCTTCCCCTTTGCTTTACAACCAGAGGTTGTGACAGACTGCTTCCTGTGTGTCCCGGAAGAACAGCCTGTGAGTGTCTAGAGGGTCACCTCCTGCTGGGCCATGTGTCATTTAATAAGTAATCACCCTGCACGCCCTGAGCAGGGGCCTCCTGTGAGGGTCTGTGGACGCTGAGCTGAATGAGGTGTGATCTCCTGAGCAGTTTGCCGTGGAGACCAATAAAGCTGAGCGCAAAGCAGCAGCCCCATGGAGTGGGTGCCACCTGACCGGATGTTCCTCGCTCTTGGCATGATCAGCTTTTGCCCTTGGGAGTGCTTGGCCACCCTGGATAGAATAGGAACATTTGCAGCTGCCACAGCTTTACTGAAACATTACCAAATGGCTGAGAGCATTTTAAAGGGGCTCCTGTGAAGGCCATAATCAGAAAAGGCCTCCTAGGTTGACCTTTGCACATCCGGGCTTTGGAAAATGTCAGAAAGGGACTGCCGTGATAAGTGGATGGGCTGGGGCGGTTTCTGGTGTTTGTCTTGAGAGGGGGTTTCAGTTAACCCACGGTGGCCTTGAAACTTGACTCTTGGAGCTGTGAACTCTTGATCCTCCTATTGCCATCTCTTAAATGCTGGGATTACAGGTGCAAAAGGCTTACCTTTGGGTTGGTTTGTTTGTTTTGAAACGGGGTTTCCCATTGTAGCCCAGACTGTCCTGGAACTCAGTAGGTAGCCAAGCTGGTCTCCAGCTCAAGGTAGAAGATTGCACACTGGAGAATTCACTTCTGGGCACAGAGAGAATAGCTTTCTGAACAGTCCCCACTTCTAGTCGTGAGAAAATAAATGAGGGTAGTAAATGTCCCCAGGGTGCAGCTGCTGGCTATGGCTAATGACCTCGGGGAAGGGGTGAGCTTCCCTGACCTCTGCCTGTCCAGGAGCATTACCTTCCCACAGACCTGAAGTGCAGCCTGACATTGGTTATATTTGGTTTGATGCTTGGGGCAGAACCTAGTGTCCCCTACATGTGCACACTAAGCACATGCTCTACCACTGAGCTGAACCCCCAGTTCTGTAATAAGTTTCTTTATCAGGACAGCAAGATGGTTCAGGGTAAAGGATTTGCCACCAAGCCCGATGACCTGAGTTTGGTCCCTAGAACACACCTGGTGAAGGAAGAGAGCTGACTCCTTTGGTCTGTCCTCTGACCTCCGCAGTGGCCCAGGTTAGTTAGAACAGAGCCATACATGGCCTTAGGAAGTCCCCTGGCCAAAACCAGCTCCCGTTCTCAGGTTACTTCTGCCTGGCACCTAGACTTGTTTTCTTTGGTGCCTTGAATTCAGAAGGGTGGCCCCCTGGCTTGCTGACCTCCCCAGATCTTGTCATCTGGGCGGACCCTCAGACTCATTCCTCTCAGTACTGTTCCCTGGTGCCCTTGCCCTGCCCTTGACTTGCTGTTTTCTCAGGGCTACAGCTGAAGTTGTAAAATTGGATTAAGATAATGCCGGAGTGGAATTCTGTAGGCCTGGTTTCGAGTCTTAGCTTCTGCTCCAGATTAGTTAATCAATTCATTGTCCTGTTTTATAATGTGATAGACATGGATTGCCCAGCTCCAGGAATTCTAGACATTTATTGTTCAGGGGTGGGAAGAGCTGGAATCATAATCCGTAGCCCTCCATCACCTGTACTGCTGCAAACATCAGTTCTAAATTAAATGCCCTAAATGATGTCTCAGAGCTCACAATCAACAGAGCACCCTTAGGAAAATGCTTATAAGATAATCTGTAGATTATTTGGGCTTGGAGCTAGAGTCCCGCTTTTCCGTCTTCATCACTGTGCCCCTCCCTTCTCTGTTGTTTTAGCTACTGATTCTAAAGGCCTAGAGCTGGATAGGAGGGACTCATGAATATAATCCCAGTATTCAGGAGGCAGAGGCAGATGGATCTCTGTTCAAGGCTAACCTGGTCTATATAGTGAGTTCCAGGCTGATCAGAACTACATAGTCATAGCAAGAGCAGCTCTCAAAAACCAAAATAAAAGGGATAAGGTAGATGCCTAGAATGCATAAGACCACCCCACCCCCTGCACTGTTCTTAAGAGGGCTGGGCTGTGGTCCAGCAAGATGGCTCAGCAGGTAAAGGCACTTGTTGCCAAGCCTGACAACCTGAATTCAATTCCTGGGACCTATATGGTAGAAGGAGAGAACCAGTTTCCCCAAATTATCTTCTGACCACACATCCACAAATGCAATTTAGGGGCTGGAGAGAATGTTGGGAGCTTAAGAGTGTTGACTGCCCTTGCAGAGGACCCTTTTGTCCCCGTTTCCACATCGGTGGGCTCCCAAGTGCCTGTAACTCCGGTTCCAAGGCATCTGTCTAGTGACCTCTTCAGGCCCAGGCCATTGTGGGTCCCTGCACACTCACACATATAATTGAAAAACAAAAATAACTAAAATCCTAGAAGAAGACCAGGGGACTAGAGAGATGGTCAACAGCTAAAGGGACTGGCTGCTCTTCAGGGCAGCTCACGACTGTCTATAACTCCAGTCCTAAACTGGGTGGTGGTGGCGCATGCCTTTAATCCCAGCACTTGGGAGGCAGAGGCAGGCGGATCTCTGTGAGTTTGAGACCAGCCTGATCTACAAGAGCTAGTTCCAGGACAGGCTCCAAACCCACAGAGAAACCCTGTCTCGAAAAACAAACAAACAAAAAAAACCAAAAAACAAAACAAAAACACTCCAGTCCTAGGGGATCTGACACCCTCTCCAGCTTCCATGGGCACTGCATGCACATGGTGTGCAGATATATGCACAGTAAAACACCCAGAAAAGGAAGTGGGCCGGGGGTGTGGCTCAGTGGGTAGAATGCTTACCTATTATGCAGGAAGTCTTGGGATCCATCCCCAGCGATGCACAAACCAAGTGTATTGGTGCTCACTTTTAATTCTATCACTTGGGAGGTAAAGGCAGGAAGACCAAAAGTTCAAGGCTAGCCTGAGCTACTGGAGACTATCTCAAACACCTGGGCATGGTGATACACACTTCCCTGCAACCTCAGCACGGGGTGGGGGGGGGGGAATATTGCAGGTTCTAGGCCAGTCTGGTCTATCTGGAGTTCTGGTCCAACTGAGACTGTTTCAGAAAGAAACAAAAACAAAATAAGTAACCAGGAAACACACACACACACACACACACGCGCGCGCATGCACGCACGCATGCGTACGCTTTTGCCCATTGATCAGGGAGGTCCCGATGAGGTCCTGCTCCTAGGGAGAAAGGGCCCTCATGCTGTAGCTCCACATGGGCTCAGGGTCTATTAGAGGGAATTAAGGAGCCTTAACTCAGCATTGACTAAAGGCCCAACTTATTGTGCTGGTGACACAGATTGTTTCAGAAATACACTGCATGGTGGAGGAGGCTGGAAGACTGAGTGAGCTAGGCTGTGTTAGGCAGACCAGATCTGACCAGTGCTTTCAGAGCTTAGAGGAGGATCACGACCCCCCTGGGGGATGATAGGGAAGCTCATGGAGGGGGGCTTCCTTGGAGACTTCACCAAGCCTAATTAAGGCAGTTCGGAAAAGGAATGGGCAAGGAAAAGAAGATTCAAAGCTGCTGGTCCGAGACAACAAGAAATACGCAGGACAGGGTTGGGAGGGTATGTGAGAAGAGGAAGCTGCTGGTTCCACCATGGGGACCTTCTTGCCATGGTGAGAAATTAGGCTGTCTGCAGCTGGAGGCAGAGAGAACCTGGCCTGCATTTTTAACATGCCAAATCTTGGTGTGGTGTAAGGGGGCTCAAAGAGAAGGTTTTCGGGAGCAGGGCCAGTAGGAGGCTGTGTTTGACCTTTACTGAGGGTCAGGTAGAACAGGCAGAACTTACTGTCCCCGACTAAGAGTGAGTTCCAGGCCAACCTGGGGAGAGTCTAGCTTGTTTTTTCCCATTGGTTCCTGTGGTGGGGGGTTACCTCTAAGCTTTCTGTGTACCCTACTGTGGGAAAGAGCATTTTGCAGGAAGGGGTACTTTTTGCTTGGTCTGGGGCAAGCTGTTCTTGAGCAGCTAGCATTAAACCATGAATGGCCATGGGGGAGTAATAGAAATAGACAGGACCTACAGCAAGACCAAGACAAGGAGAAACAGGAGCGGTCAGCTTCCTGAAGAACTTCCTGGGCCAGCCAGAGAGCGTTCCTTTTGTTTTTGTTTTATCTTGAGGCTTGGTATCTTGTCAGTTCAGGCTGGCCTTGAACTCATTATATAGATGCGGATGAAGTTATATAGATGCGGGTGATTTCGAACTCTTGATCTTCCAGCTAATGTGCTAGGATTACAGGTGTGAGCCTGAGAATCAGCTCTCCCTAAATTCAGCCCCTCACCCTGACCTTCCAGGTTTCACCTCTCCAGTCAGCTACAAGGAGTAGAGTTTGTTGTTTACAGTGCTACGGCAGGGGGCACTCCCCATTGCCCTGGCACTGCCACGCTTCCCAGCCTGTATCAGCCAACAGGCGGCACCTGTCTTTATTTGTGTTCCAGCTCAGGTGGGCTGAACAAAAGGAACAAGGCAGTCCTCTCTCTGTATATTTAAATCTCGATGCAATTTGCAAGGAAATGGGGGGGAGGTCCAAACAGCAAAAGTGTAGTTAAACTTACTTTATCATCCTAAGGGTGCTCAGCTAGGTGTGCTGTCCATCCCACAGGCCCAGTGCCAGCCTGAGGTGGGAGGATGGTCTGGGCCCATGAGGTGAGGCCAGCTTGGGTGGGAGTGCTATTCTAATAATAACAAACCACCATCACCACCAGTGTGTTCGAGTGTGCGTTGCCCTCAGTCCCTCCGCAGGCATCCAGAGACAGGCTCCTGGACCGACCTTTTCTGAGTCATTGAAGCTCTCATCTTGGGCAGTGTCAGCAGGCTGGATATCAGCCCCAACCCCCAGGGGATGTTTGAAAAGCACTCGCCTCTGATAGGAACCGACCTAAACTTAGCCCAGAGCCCCCCATGCTGCATCCCTGGCACTAGGGTCACGTGGAGCTGTTTGTTTAGACACCACTGCCTGGGGATTAATCACATTGGGGGAAGTTGAGTGACAGTTCAGGTGATTGGAAGGTTCCACTGGGGTTGCCGCTCTCACTTTCCAAACCCTGGGGGTAGGAAGTCCGGAAAGGACTGAAGGCTTTGATTTAAATGTTCTCTTTCGGATGGAGATGGAGGCCATCCTGTTGTTTCCAGCCGTAGCCGAGCTAGTCTGCTTGGGCTCCTCCCATCGTCTCTGGACCCTGAAACTCAGGTCTGCGTGATTGAATCAGAATGGTGGTCCTCTGAGCCTTTCTCTGACCCCTGGATCCTGGAGGAAGGGTGGGGGAAGGGTGGTGTACGTGGTTCCTCTTGGCCCACTCTCCCTGCTGAATGTGATTAGCACCTCTGCGGATTCAGGTTTCTTCAGGGCGACAACATCCATCACTTGAGCAAACTTGCCCTCAGAGTCTTTCTGCCTAAGTGTGAGCCTCTTGGGCTTCCTTTGACCCGTCTCCGTCGAGCAGATGATGCCTCGCAGTCCATTAGACTGGCTAGAGATCCTGTCATCGCTGTCAACACCCTGCCCAGTCTCAGACCCCACACACCTCCCGTTGATTTTCTCTGGCTAGGGGAAGGGAGGTCTGAATCTGTGCAGCACAGCCTCCCCCGGCCCCTGCAGTCTCTCCAGCATGTGCTTCTTGCCCTGGTCCTCAGGTCTAGACAGAAGTGGAACTGCAGACCTAGCAGCCTTGGGATATCGGGGAAAGGAGGCTGGTTTGGGGGCTGGTCCGGAGCTGCAGAGGAAGTAGGTGGATGTCTGGTCAGGGTGGCATGAGGAAGATGGCACCAGGAGCCCACAGGCAGGCCTGGTGGATTGGGGCTTTCAAGGGTAGGAATGATTGAGAGGATTGGAAGCTAGGGACGGCTCAGGGATGGGTGCCTGGGCTAGACCAGGATGTGCAAAGATAGGGAGTGAGCGAGAAGGAAGGACTAGGTTCCTGGCTGATCCTCTAGCTTCTGTGTTAGACGCCGCTAGTGAGAATCCCTCACGTCCAGCAGCTCCAGGCCACTTCTCAAAGTAGAAATGTATACAGCTGACCCTGTGCATCTCACATCTGCCCTCGCCGCGCTCCAGGAAGACAGTGCCATTGCAGGTGACCTCCAGATCTGCGCACCCTGCCCTAACGCGTAGAGGTTATGTCTATTCCTGGGACGCAGTCCCAGAATCTTCTGCCTTTGAGGTTCTGGCAGCCTGATTTCCCTCGGCACATGTAGGAAGATCACTACCACACAATTTACCGTCTAATTGCATGTTGTCCTGAATGGCGGCTGTGGTTTATGTGTGGTGGGTCCTGGGCACACAATTAGGCTGTGAGTAACAGAAGCATGGCAGCTCATCTCTTCCACCTTCTTGCCCCTCCCCAGAGCTCCTCCCCCTGCCGGGCTATTGCAGGTGCTCCAGGCTCAAGGATCCCGGTGTAGGTGTTTCTGGCAGGCTCACAGTTGACTCCAGGAAATGGATCTGGTCAATGGGGGTAGGGTGTGTGGCGTTAGACCAAATACTGTTCTTCTGAGCTGACAAGGTTCTGTTGCAGGGCCCCGGGATTGGGCCGGCAATGTAAAATCAATCAGACTGGCACCCATGGTTGCCATGGTGACCCTTACTTTTGAGGATGGATTTCTCTTTTAGTCTGAATCATCTGCCTGAGCTGTGGGAAGCAGGCTTCCCAGCCCCCACCCTCTGCTGTCTGCCACAGGGAACAGACTGTCCATTGCTTTGATTTCAACTCAGGACCTAGTCAGACAGTGGTTGAAGGGAAAGGCCTAGGAAGTGTGGTGGCCCTCCTGGGACACCTGCATTGAGGTGAGGGAGTGCCCCCCCCCCTTTCTAGGTCATGTCCTTCTCACCTGGTGGCTCTGACCCTTCTGGTGGGCTCAATTCTCTTACGGACCCAGTTCCTCACTTGTGTCCCACAGTCTGAGCTTTCTGAGGTCTCCCCACTTGTCTGATGTTAGAATTGCCTACGGTGGTTTTAAGAGTCCTGGCCCCCATCCATGCCTGCTGATCCATGTCAGCAGGGCCTAGATATCTGTGTTTTTAAATCTCCCTCTGGGCCTCTCTGGCAGGGTCACCTGTGAAGGACCAAGAGAGAGGATGCACTGCTCCGTGCTGTGACCCACTGACCTTCCTGGGCTCCCAGGAGCCTCGAGCAGCTGGCTGCTTAGTCTTGTTGGGAAGCTTGTGTTTCCTGGTCCTGGTGGTTAAGCTAAGTCTTGACCCCCACCTCATCCCTCAGAAGAAGCCAGGAGGGAGAGAATGACAAGAAAGGGGGGAGATGTTGCCATAACAACCAGCTCCAGGCAGAGGCCTCCCTTCCAGGGGCTGGTACTTTACCCCAGTCCTGGTGGTTACCATGGAGATGAGGTACTGAGGGACAGGGGGGAATATTTACCCCCACTTGAACACTAGTCAGAAGTTGCCAGAAGGCAGACCATCTCTAGGTGGGAGCATTGGACCCCTGTCAACTTTGAGTCCACCAGTCCAGCCTTTGCTCTCCTGGAGAATGTCTGACACCTTCTCCTGCTTGGTTGCTCGCTCTGTGGCTGTCTCCTTAGCAACAAGTCCTGCTAACTCCACGCTGTTGGCTCTGAGGCTATTTTTAGCTTCACTGCCAGCAGCAGGTCCTGGTCATTTGTTCGCAGCCTCCATATGGGTTGCAGGGGGATAGGAAACGAACATTTCCTGGCAGCTTTGGAGAGCCCTAAAGCAGGACCCTCCTGGCAGTCATTAGGGTGTCTGCTATGGACAGGATCTGCCTGCAGCCTGGAATGTGGGGAAGGGTGTAGATGAGGCTCCTGTGTAATGTTACATTCAGTTCGGCCCGACACAAGTTATTCCGCCATTGTTAGCGAGGTGTTCTGTCCATAGTTTCCTCAGGAAGCCGAGGAAGATCCCATGCCTGCCCTCTAGGGAGCTGTAATCTCATGGAGATGAGTCCAGTCCTCTTTAAGAGGCAAGGCTGACAGGAGATTTTTACAGTGGAATGGCTGGGTGCAGGAAAGGAGGGGAGATAAGGAACAGTAAGGGAGGTAAGGAGGAGGGGCTCAGGGCAGCCCTATCCAGAACTTTCTGTGATAATGGGATTGTTTGCATTCTGTGCCGTGCACCCAAAATAGTGGCTCTTGGACGTGTAGTGGAATGTGGCTACTGCAGCCGAGGACCTGTGCTTTAATTTTCATTTGATTGTGATTAATTTAACCTACTACATACAGCTAGAGCTGCTTCCCTGGACAGCCCAGAGTTAGAGGAGCTTTGTTGGTAGGGGGAGAGAACTGGCTTAGAAGGCAAGGCTAGTAGGGTTCACCTGGTGGAAGTTGAACGGGAAGGGTGCTGTGGGGAAGAAAGAGCAGAATGTGGAGCTATGTGTTGTTATTAGGGGGACCTCTGGAGTTGTGGGGGCATTGGATGTCATTTGGAGTGTTGGCTGCTTTACACTGAGGCTTCTGTGCACTGAAGGGCAAGTTCACAGCTGACATCTATCCTGACCTCATACCCTTTGCTAGGAAGGTCTCCCTGTCTGGGATCAGTGCAGTTAGCTGCACAGAAGAAAAGATATAGTGATTTCCTCTATGTGGCTTTATAGGAGCCGTAGGTGACTCCTGTCCTGTACGTGAAGGCAGCAACAACCCCTCCTTCCCTGGGGCATTGCATGCTGCAGGCACAGTACTGGGGCCACGGACAGCTTTGCAAACAGGCGTGACTGTTACTACTGACCCCCACACAGCACTGCTCTCCACTTGGTGATCTGGCCTGGAGACTCATCTTGTTTCTGTTTGTTTGTTTTTCGAGACAGAGTTTCTCAGTATAGCCCAAGCTGTCCTGGAACTCACTCTGTAGACTAGACTGGCCTCGAACTCACAGAGATCCCCATGTCTCTGCCTCCTGAGTGCTGGGATTAAAGGCGTGCGCCACCACCGCCCAGCTTCATCTTATTTCTATATAGCTGGGAAACGAAGTTTACACAGTTCTTACCTTGTGCTCCAGTGACCCGGGACAGCCAGGCACAGTGGGACTTGCTTCACTCGGAGCATGACACCGTCCATGTTTGCTGGCGGGTTATTGGAATGAGTACCACTGGAAAATGTAATTAAAATGGAGTTTGCCCGATGAATACAGGATGAGGGTTGAGAGTCAGATGTCTTTTAAGAGGTGCTTTATCAGCTCTGGTGGCTCGAGTCAAGACAGAACATGGCACGGTTCTGAGGCCACCTTCTCTGCTGGACTGTGGCAGATCCTCCCTCCCCCCATGGCATCCTCCAGGCTCTTCACATCCAGCACATCTTCTGTCTAGGAGCATAGTCTTTTTTTTTTTTTTTTTTTGGTTTTTCGAGACAGGGTTTCTCTGTGGTTTTGGAGCCTGTCCTGGAACTAGCTCTGTAGACCAGGCTGGTCTCGAACTCACAAAGATCCGCCTGCCTCTGCCTCCCAAGTGCTGGGATTAAAGGCATGCGCCACCACCGCCCGGCTTAGGAGCATAGTCTTAAAGCAGTTTCAAGAACATGGCTTGTCTTGCCTGATGCTGCTATTTTAAGTTGATTAGCTTCATCTGAGTCAAAAGACCTCACAAGGAACTCCCTTACTTTGAGAAGTCAAAGAAAATCTGCTTTGTATGTGGACCAAGAATGGTTCAGTTCAGTTCTGAGGCCAGGCATCCTGGCTGCACGGAAAGGTGTCTGTCTGAAGAAGTTGCAGAACTCTATAGGATTGAATTTAAGGTTGTCAGCCACGCTCTGTAGACCGGTGAGATGTGAAGAATATCTGAAAGCCAGGCGCGTGCTGCACACCTGGAGGGAGATGAGCTCAAGGCTAGCCTTGGCTACAAAAGGAGTGAGAAGCCAGAATGGTTTGCATCTGAAAAGAGCAGCCAAGCTGGAAAGCAAGAACTTTTTGAGAGGTCTACGGTGGTATTGTGCCTGAGGAGGTTGCAGCAAGCAAGTCTTTCGTGTCTTAAAGGTCAGAGGGCAGCAAGAGGAGTCAATTCAGGACTTCCTTCCTTGGGAGGGGGTGAGGGGGTGTTCTTGGGATGAAACCATGGTTTGAGCGTGTGGTCTACCGTGGAGCTAGACCCCAACCCCAAGCTCATGGCTTGTCTTCACAGCTTGGGCTGCCTGGAGAGCTGGCCCAAATACTGTAACCTAGGCAGCAGAGGACCTCGAGAGTTTTCTGAGGCAGAAGGATGGCTCCTTCTTTTCTTGTTGGGGAAGTTTGTTATACTACTAAGGTTTTTGTTCTCTTTTTTTTCTTTTTTCTTTCTTTTTTTTTTTTTTTTTTTTGAGACAGAGTCTTACTCTGTAGCCCAGGCTGACCTCAAACTTGAAGTGATCTTCCAATCTCTCTGCTTCCTAAATGCTGGGATTACAGTGTGCACTGCAGGCTTGGCCCTGCCCCCACAAAGTTGCACATGGAGAAAGCCCATTCAGTTGCTCACTTGCTCTGGGGGTCTCCGGAAGGGTGAGTAGAGCCCTGGGTGAGATGGAGGGGGTCTCCCTCATAGTTCATCCCCTCACCTCATTATACCCATCCCTGTTCCAGCTGGTATGTGCCTTCTTGCCGGCTGTGAGCAGGCGCCTAGGGAGTTAGCTCATTGTCTTCAGGGTGTTGGTTTTCCAGGCCTTCAGAGGGCAGGTGTCATCATGAGACAAACAGACTTCTTGGGGTTAAGTGGTTTGTGTCGAGGTTATGGTTGTGGAATCAGAATTTAAGTCCAGATCTTTGCACAAGTGTACCGGCCACACAGCAGTCTCCTGCTGGGAAGCATTCACCTTGCAGACTGAATCCTGGCTAATCTTTGTTTTTCTCGAACATCTGCCATGGTACAGAATACATCCGTTCACAGGCTTGACCTGTTCCCACTATGCAGCCTCGTCCTTTTCTAGCGTTGGAACTGGGAGAGGCTGGCAGAGCTTCTTCTTTCTTGCCATCTGACTTATCCTTCTTGCTGCCCCCCCTCCAATTCCTGGTCCACTTCTGATCTCGTTTGCCTCATCTGTCACCCACACCCTTCATCTGATGTCATCTTCTGCCGCCTGCTTGGTGGTTTTGGTAGTTATTGACACGGGTTTGCTTTCAATGACACCCTCCATCTCCCCAAGTCTAGTGGAATCTATCAACTTCCTGAGAGCAGGAACAAGTGTCCCTCCCTGTACCTGATGCTTCAGTGCTCCTAATGGGGGCTGGGAATGTCTGCCTTAGGGTTCTGTGCCTTTGCTTCGAGTGACTTGAAATGGCCTAGACTGCACCTGGTGGTTCCTGGAGCTATCACACGCGCGTGCGTGCTCGTGTATGTCTCCACGCCGTAACTGTTGAGACAGGGTTTCATAGCGTTCAGGCTGGTCTTGAACTTGTGTTAGTCAAGGATGACCTTGAACTCCTGATCTTCCTGTCTCCCAAGTGGTAGGATTACAGGCGTACTTCACCTGCACAGGTTTTTAAGTGTCCTCTTGGGAGTGAAGGCCGTGTTCCCCTGTAGCGTAAACTGAGATGGGGGACGGTGTCCCACAGCATTTCTTGTTCTGGGGCGCCCCAACCTGTGTGTGACACCTTCTGTTCACCAGCGTCTATGTCCTGACTTTCCCTAAACTGCGTTCGTTAAACTCCAGGCTTCATCTCTAATCTGTAAACTTGTTCGTGTGCGTGCTCGCTCTTTCTCTCTCTCTCTCTCTCTCTCTCTCTCTCTCTCTCTCTCTCTCTCTCTCAACTTTGCTTGTGCTTCTGTGAAACTCACTTTCTACAACTTTCTCGCGGCACTCTCAAGTTGTCTGAAGTCTGTGCTTCTCGTCCCACCGCGGCTGCTCTGGGCTCCTCGCAGCCCGCACACTGCCCGCCTACCCCAGGGCCCCCATCCTTCTCTATACCCCCCATCCCCAGAGTTGGGGGGAGGGGGCAGGGCAGGCAGCCCGCAGGAGCTGGCAGGCGGGGCGGGGCCCTGGGAACGGACTGGCCAGCCTCGCCCCCAGGCCCCCTGCGCCCCTCGGGCCGGGGTGAGGGGCTGGCCCAGCGCCAGCGTAGGAGGCCGGCCCCCTCCCCCGGCCCGCGCGTAACCAACCAGGAACTCCAGCGGGGCCCACGTGACCTGGAGTTCTAGACAAAGAAAATGTTCCCTCCCTCCCCCCCAGCGCCCCCTCCCCCTCCCTCTGGCCCCCTCCGCCCCCAGCCCCAGCGCCCCCTGCCCCTCCCCCCAGACGGGCAGCTATTTACAGAGCTTCGGGCCGCGGCTCACACCTGAGCCGGACCGCAGAGGGGCTGCACCTGGCCTTATGGGTAGGTTCCTGGACGGAGCCCTGGGGATACCGGGGGCGGGGAGGTGGCAGGGCCGGTGGGAGGGTCCCCGCAGCCCTCAGTATGGCAAAGAGTCAAGTCAGCCTCCCTGGCCCACCTGAGCTCCGGAGGGTGCCCACTTAGCTCGTCCCACTCACTTTTGTGTTTAGGAGCTTCAAGGCCCCACTCTTCACTGGTCTCATTTGTCACCGGGCACGCTCAGGGGACTGGGAGATCAGTTCTGGTAGTGGTAACTGCAAGCTGGCCGCAGACGGCCTACTGAAAGCTGGAAAGAGTTGGGTTGGAAGCAGCCTGGGCCGTAGCTGTTGGCAGATTGGTGCCTGGCAGTTCTTGATGACCTGTGTGCCTTCTTGCGGTACCATGTTGGTTTCAAGGCCCTACCAACTTTAGGACTCTGGAGAGGGACAGTTTCCTCCCACGGTACACCCCAATATTCCTGTATCACTAGGCCGGCATCCAGAAAGAAGTGGCGGGTGATGGCAGGGAGTAGTGCTAACCCTCAAGTTCGAGAAGGGTAGCCTGGTGTCTTATGATACTGAGATAGCCCAAGGCCGCATGGGCTTGGGGCAAGAGGCAGTTAGACCTCTGACCTTTGGAATGGGAGTCGCAGAGGGAGGTGGAGCCGGTACAGCTGCCTGAGGAGGCGGGACTGGACAAGGAAGCTGTAGGCAGCCGGGTGTCCAGCAGCTTTCCTGTGCCGGAGGACCCCTAGGCCGAGCAGCTTTCTTGAGTCATGGGTATTGGGGGATGGTGTTGTGTCCCGCTTGGACCCTGCAGTCTCGGGGCTTAGAGAGCAAATGCTAGAGCCCCTAGTTAACCCTTCCCTTTCCTATTGTCTGCTTGGGGGGTAGGGGTAGTGAACGTGGGAAGGAGGGTGGTTCTACTGCCCGGCTCCCTATTCTAATGAGCCCCTCCCCCACTGGCCGTGCAACCCCTTCTTCCCCTTTCCTCTGGCCTCCTGCTGCTAACCCCTCTGCTGTGCTGGTCCTGGTGGAGGCAGGCCCCCTTCCTCCTCTGCCAGCCCAAGCTGTGCTGGGCACATGTTCAGCGCTGGTGGATTGGGGGTGCTATGCAGCTATCAGCAGCGGCATCTGACTAACGGGGGGGGGGTTGTGGGAGAATTTTCACCAACTGTAGTGAAGGGGGTGAGGAGAAAGACAAAGGAGCTGTGGGGGATAATAAAGGGGATGGCAGTCAGGACTGTCTTAGAGACTTGGCAGCCTGGGGAGGAGCCTTCTACCAGCTACTCCTTGCTGTGGAAATGGTATCAGACCCTTTCCCTCTGCAAGCCGCACGCCTCATGCTGGCTGAGGAGCCTCGCGGGGTCTGCACACCAGGTCTTTGGGTCATTGGAGGCAGCCACCTAAGGCAGGGTCTGTCTTGGCTGTCAGAAGTTCTAGAAAGCATGGTGGGAAGAAAGAGACAACATCTGGGCAGGGGTGTGTGTATCTTTGTGTGTAATTTGCAGGTAGTGATTCCAGCTGAGGAGATAGCTTCCGAGAGAAAGGACTTGCCTGAGGGCCCAAATTGGTGTGCCTTTGGGGGATGCGATGGCTAATTGATGGCAGGAAGGGGAAAGCAGCTGGCCAGGTGAGGGTGAGGCTGGGGAAAGTTGAGCAATTGCCCTGCTTTCTTCCCTGGCCTAGAGCTGGTCTTCTCGGCTGTATCCGTCCACCTGGGATTTGTTGAACCAAGAGAAAACACTCAGAATTTCACCTTCTGTTTTAGGGATCACCGAAAGAAAAGGGTTGTTGCCCTGAGGCAAAAACATGAAGATTGGAATAAAATGTTACTAGATTGCTCACCTCTAAGGTGACCCCGCGAACAGTTTTGCTTTTGTGCTTGTGCGGTGACAGGCTTTCGGAGCATCCTTGGAATCTTTGATACATACTGATTCAGGCTCTTCATGGGTCAAGAAAAGTGACCAGAAACCTTGAGTTTGAGTGTTTAGGTTGGAACAACTAAGAAAAGGCTGGGCCAGTCAGCTGGTAATGAGTTGCCGTGCCGATGGCATGGCAGGACACATAGGCACTCCTAGCTCGTGATTTTTTTTTTAAAAAAGAGCAATTTCAAAGTAGTCCAGGCTGGCCTCCCAATGAGCAGTTATCCTGCTTGTGCTCAGATATAGCTGTGCATACTACACCTGATAAGGTTTTAAGTTTTCCGATCTTTTTTTTGGTTTTTTTTTTTTTGGTTTTTTTTTTTTGGTTTTTCGAGACAGGGTTTCTCTGTGGCTGTGGAGCCTGTCCTGGAACTAGCTCTGTAGACCAGGCTGGTCTCGAACTCACAGAGATCCGCCTGCCTCTGCCTCCCAAGTGCTGGGATTAAAGGCGTGCGCCACCACCACCCGGCCAGTTTTCCGATCTTTTAAAAAATTACATTTACTCAAGTGTGCTTCCTCCCAGCCTCATGGTATGACAGTGGGGATGAGGGGGCAGCTGGCTGGGAGTTCGTCCTCCTGCCAAGTGAGGCCTGATGCCCAAGTTCAGTTTAAGGACCTTCACCTGCTTAGCTAGTCCCCCTTTTCTTTTAATCTTGAGAGTTAGCTGCCATAGCTCCACCTTTTGTGGGGAAAGCTATGTGCAGAAAATGGGGGTGGGGCTTTGGTAGAGCACACAGGTAAGAGTACACAGGCTTCAGGTTCAGTTCTTGGCAGAGATTTTGAAAAGGTTGGGCCGGGCATGCTGGTACACACTTTTGATCCCAGCAAGAGCTCTGAGACGAGACTAGCCTGGTCTACAGAGTGAGTTCCAGAACAGCCAAGGCTACACAGAGGAACTCTGTCTCAAAAACAGCAGCAACAAACAAAACCAGGAAAGGCCATGGTCCCGTCTCCCTGCTCTCTCTGTTCCCAGCTGGTATGGTGAAAATGGGTGCAGAGCCTTGAATTTTGAAGATGGGTGCTCAAGGTTTACTGATGGAGGTGAGCTGATTGGTCCCCAGAACTTGGCATCGAGCCTGCACTTCATAGAGGTCTTGAGCAGTGGTTTGTTTGTTGCTTGGTTATTTATTTGAGACAAGTCTGTCTATTATGTTCAGCTCTGGCCATCCTGGAGCTTACTATATAGACCAGGCTGGCCTCAAATTCGCAGAGATCCACCTGCCTCTGCCTTCTTAAGTGCTGGGTGTGTATTAAAGGTACATACCCAGCGTGCCTGGTTTTGAACAGGTTATGAGAAGGAATTGGGCTCGAGGGTCAAAAGTGTGATTGAGGGGAAAGGTGTGGACTGTTCAGTGGGAGAATAAATGGGAGTGGCTGGTTTGTTGGCCACATGGCAGACAGCTCCTGATCAGTGTGCTCAGCAAAGGGTCAGAAGACGCACCTGTAGCAGCACACAGCCTGCTGGCCATGTAATGAGTGAACCCAAGTGGTATCTGCACAGGGACAGGCATTTGCAGCGTTCTCTGTTACATTGTCGGAGCAGATCCATATACTCTATTTATTTATTTATTTATTTATTTATTTATTTATTTATTTATTTATTTATTTATTTATATTTTTGGGGACAGGGTTTCTCTGTGTAGCTTTGGAGCCTGTCCTGGAACTAGCTCTTGTAGACCAGGCTGGCCTCGAACTCAGAGATCCGCCTGCCTCTGCCTCCTGAGTGCTGGGATTAAAGGCGTGCACTACTACCACCCAGTGGAGGTACTCTAAGAGATGGCACACAGTTGTGGTCTGGAAACTAGGCAGGAAGGATTTGATTGCCAAAAAGATCGAGAGGAAAATGCAAAGCTCACATCCTCGGTTGGGAAGCTTAAGATCCTTCCCTGAACAGTAATGCTCAAATACCATTTGAGATGCTAGCCTTTCTGGTGTAAACCTTTAACTCTAGAATTTAAGAGGTAGTGCAGGAGGATCAAGAGTTCAGGATCATCCTCAGCTACAAGCATGTTTGAGGCCAGCCTGGGCTGCGTGAGATCCTGTGTCAAAAAAGGCCAAAGGGGCCGGGCGGTGGTGGCGTACGCCTTTAATCCCAGTACTCGGGAGGCAGAGGCAGGCGGATCTCTGTGAGTTCGAGACCAGCCTGGTCTACAAGAGCTAGTTCCAGGACAGGCTCCAAAACCACAGAGAAACCCTGTCTCGAAAAAAAAAAAAAAAAAAAAAAAAGGGCTGGAGAGTTGGCTCAGTGGTTAAGAGCATTGCCTGCTCTTCCAAAGGTCCTGAGTTCAATTCCCGGCAACCAGATGGTGGCTCACAACCATCTGTAATGAGGTCTGGTGCCCTCTTCTGGCCTGCAGACATACACAAAGACGGAATATTGTATAAATAAATAAATATTTAAAAAAAAAAAGGCCAAAGGGTAGACACATGGCGAAGATGGTGTTTTCCTGGAGGCAAGAGGGAGAGCTGAGTAGGCCTTCCAGCTTCAGCAGTTATTTACTTTAGCTGCTTCGGCTGATGGGGAAGAACTGCTATCTCCAGATCACTGATGGAGGGTTGAAGAGTCTCTGAGTGTCACAGAGCCTTGCTCATTCCTGGAGAGGTGACTTCCTGTCCCCATTTCCTCAGGCTGAGAAGAAAGCCAAGGTGATTGCAGTGATGAATGCTGTAGAAGAAAACCAGGCCTCTGGGGAGCCTCAGAAGGTGGAGGAGGCCAGCCCTCCTGCCGTGCAGCAGCCCACTGACCCTGCGTCCCCTACTGTGGCTACCACCCCTGAGCCAGTGGGGGCTGATGCTGGGGACAAGAATGCCACCAAAGCAGCTGATGATGAGCCTGAGTATGAGGTGAGCAGGTGGCCTCTCGCGGCCTTGATGCTCGCTCCTGGGGTCTTGTCGTTGACAGCTGCTCCTCCCTCTTTCCTCATGCTGTCTGTCTCCTGGCTGCTTGCAGGGCTTCATGGGGATACTGACTGCCTCACCTCTACATTCTCACTGGGCTTTCTCTCCTTCCCTCATGCCCAGGACTGGGGTTGTGCTCTGGAAGGTTTCAGGGTGACTGGGACTTGTGACTGTTGTTTAAATGACTTTTGCTCCTTGGTGCTCCAGGATGGCCGGGGTTTTGGCATTGGAGAGCTGGTGTGGGGGAAACTTCGGGGCTTCTCCTGGTGGCCAGGCCGGATTGTGTCTTGGTGGATGACAGGCCGGAGCCGAGCTGCTGAAGGCACTCGCTGGGTCATGTGGTTCGGAGACGGCAAGTTCTCAGTGGTGAGTTGGGCTCTTGGTGGTCAGGAGGTGGGGGAGAGAATACGAGGGCTTGGTTCTGTGGCCTAGATTCTGCCCAGTGCAGAATATTCTAGAATAAGGGCATTAAAAATATACTGTATTTGCCCTCCTGTATGGGTTCAGTGGAAGAAGCCATAGTGGTCATTGAACTGAGCAGAAAGGTTGCTGGCCTGTCCCTTGCCAGGGGCCCTTCAGTATTTACCCACTCTTGCTCTGAGCTCCTCTATTCCTGTTTGTCACTTTTGTCAATGCCTCTGGTCCCCCAAGGGCCCAGTGACTCTCTAGTGTTGTGTCTCTTGGTTAGCAGTTACTAGGTACATGGCTTAACTGTATAGGGAACAACTGGATATGGTAATTCTGCTGAAGCTGGAGGATCACAAGTTCAAGACCACCCTGACCTACACAGAGAGTGCCAGGCCGTGCAGTTGTAGGATAAAACCATGTCTCATAGGAGGAACAAACTGAGGGTGGCTTTGTCCCTAGGTGTGCGTGGAGAAGCTCATGCCACTGAGCTCCTTCTGCAGTGCGTTCCACCAGGCTACCTACAATAAGCAGCCCATGTACCGCAAAGCCATCTACGAAGTCCTCCAGGTGAGCGTGTCCCCAGCAGCTCCGGGGAGCTTAGCTCGTGGGGCTCCCAGGACCTGCTTTGCTGGGACTGAGGCCGTTGGGCGGGAATCTTCACTCTCCCTCCTGGCAGTTCTCCTGCCCACTGCCTGTCTATCTTTGCTGCTCTGAGTTGGGTTTTACTTGTCATCTAACCTGTCCCTACTTTTCCCTGCTAGGTGGCCAGCAGCCGTGCTGGGAAGCTGTTTCCAGCTTGCCATGACAGTGACGAAAATGACTCTGGCAAGGCTGTGGAGGTGCAGAACAAGCAGATGATTGAGTGGGCCCTTGGGGGCTTCCAGCCCTCTGGTCCCAAGGGCCTAGAGCCACCAGAAGGTAAGTGGTCTGTTGCAATGCATTCTAAACCTGGAGAGCTACAGAGTACCCCACAGTGAGGCAGATAGAAATTGCATCCCAGGCTCCTGTCACCCCAAGGGTGTGCTACTCTGCCTTTCCAGAGTACCCTGTCATCCTTTGACTCACCAGAACCCCAGAACTGGGGAGCGGGAAGGAAGCATCTGGGGCAGTGTGGTTCCCCGCTGTGGGTACCAGTTACAGGATCAACCTGTAACTAGTGTGGTCACCTGTCTTCTTGATGCAGAGGAAAAGAATCCATACAAGGAAGTTTACACAGACATGTGGGTTGAGCCTGAAGCAGCTGCATATGCACCACCCCCACCAGCCAAGAAGCCCAGAAAGAGCACAACAGAGAAGCCTAAGGTCAAGGAAATCATTGATGAACGCACAAGAGGTAGGAGCCAGACTCTGGAGAGGGAATTGAGAGCCCCGAGGGTCGGATATCACCTGGGTGGGTGTCCGTCCTGAGCCATCTGGGCATCCTCCTAAGGTAGGCTTGTCTTCTGCAGAGCGGCTCGTGTATGAGGTGCGGCAGAAGTGCAGAAACATTGAGGGTGAGTGTGGCCTGGCCTGAAGGGTGGGTGGTTTGCTCCTCGCAGTCAGTGTGGCCCTAGTTGTGGAGTGGCATTGGCATGGGTTCTTGGGAAGGTTGGAGTATTGTGAGAACAGGGACCTATCTGCACAACCCACCATCTCCATCCAGCTGAAGCTCCTGTTCTTTAGGGTTTGGGAATACCCCCAATGGATTCAGAGAAGGGTGGTCCTTGTGGCCTTGGTTGACCTTGACTGAAGTTGACTTTGCTATTTTCATTCTTTACCTTCTCAGCCAGTATCCACCTCCCTAATCCAGGGGTCTCCTGTCATTAGGAACAGGACAGGAGGACTGCCTGAGGAAGCCCTGCAGGGCGACTTGGACCCACACCATGTTCTCATGAATGGGTTTTGTCCCTGAGTCGTCCTATTCCTGGGTGGTGGTTTAGCCGAAAGAGATGAGCGAGCTTCTGAGATTAGGGACCAACTGCTACCATTCAGTGAAAATATGCAGGATATTTTGTGAATGAGCACACATGCATATGTGTTATGCGTGTGTTTGTGGAGGGCTCAGGCTGACGTCAGGTGTCCTCCTCAACTGCGCTCTATCTCATGAGACAGGGTCTCAGCGAACCAGGAGCTGTGAAATTTCATCTGAGCTGGGTGGCCAGTGTCCCCACCTTCTCCCCTCCGCACAGTGGGGTTACACGTATGCATTTTTCTCCTTTTTTTTTTTTTTTTTTTGATTTTTCAAGACAGGGTTTATCCGTAGCTTTTGGTTCCTGTACTGGAACTAGCTCTTGTAGACCAGGCTGGCTTCGAACTCACAGAGATCCGCCTGCCTCTGCCTCCCGAGTGCTGGGATTAAAGGCGTGCGCCACCACCGCCCGGCATTTTTCCTTTTTTTAACTTTGAAAAAAAATTTTTTTTTTTAAAGATATATTTATTTATTATTCTGCCTCCATGTATACCCACACGCCAGAGGAGGGCGCCAGATCTCATTACAGATGGTTTGGAGCCACCATGTGGTTGCTGGGAATTGAACTCAGGACCTCTGGAAGAACAAACAGTGCTCTTAACCTCTGAGCCATCTCTCCAGCCCTAACTTTGAAAATTTTGTGTGCATATACAGTTACGTTTACCCCCAGCTTGCCCCATGACTCCCACTGGACTTGACACATGTTCCTTTGTCTGCCCCATGAGTCAGAGTCCAGTTGGTACACTGTGCCTGACTTTTTAATATGGATGCAGAGGGTATGAACTTGGACCCTCATATTTCCTTGAACCGTCTGTCTCCGCAGACCTTTGCTGGTTTTACCTTTGTCTCCTGTCACTCAGGCTTGTCTTGAACTCACTTTGTAGTCCAGGCTGATAGTAGATTTTTCTCAGCCTCTCAAACGCTAATGTTATGGCTGTGAGCTACCGGTGTTGGCTGCTGTTGTGGCAGCGCTTTGGTGGACAGGAACTCCAGGGATGGCTGGCTGGGTGGCTGCTCATGGCATCCTGTTATCTTACAGACATTTGTATCTCATGTGGAAGCCTCAATGTCACCCTGGAGCACCCACTCTTCATTGGTGGCATGTGCCAGAACTGTAAGGTAGGGACACAACCCTCCTAAAGAGGTGACCTCCTTGCTGTCACTTGGCTTTGGGACCCAGCACCCGACTGAATGTGATGCAGAACCCACAGTGCACTCAGGCTCCAAAGACAGAGGCTTGTTCTGGTTTACGTCAGGAAAGATCCTTGTGTGCTGGAGTGTTGCCCCACGTGGGCAGGAGTGGGACTTACAGCGATGGGTGAAGGGTGGGTGGCAGAGAGGCAGGCTGACTGAGAGGTGAGTTGCCATGCCCTTGGGAGCCCCTGTAGCAGGCTGCAGCGGGACTATGGGTGGGCGGTTCCCTTCTCCACTTTGCTGTCAGGGTCAGAGCCTGTCTTCCTTTGGCTCTGCTGCCCCACCCCTGCACTGGTGCTTCTGACCCTTCATATTCCCTCTAGAACTGCTTCTTGGAGTGCGCTTACCAGTACGACGACGATGGGTACCAGTCCTATTGCACCATCTGCTGTGGGGGGCGCGAGGTGCTCATGTGCGGGAACAACAACTGCTGCAGGTGAGAGCTCGGGCCCCGCCCACAGAGCCCCAGGCTGGGTCCTCGCTGCTCACCTGCCACCCATGTTTGCACCAGTCTCCGCTGCCCCAGCCAGCACTCCCGCCTACCCCTATACTTTAGATTGGGTCTGAGACTCCGCCCTCTTCACTGGGCTTTCTTCCAGGTGCTTTTGTGTCGAGTGTGTGGATCTCTTGGTGGGGCCAGGAGCTGCCCAAGCAGCCATTAAGGAAGACCCCTGGAACTGCTATATGTGTGGGCACAAGGGCACCTATGGCCTGCTGCGGAGACGGGAAGACTGGCCGTCAAGGCTCCAGATGTTCTTTGCCAATAACCATGACCAGGAATTTGTGAGTACTGTCCAGGCTGTGATCACACCTTCCTGAGGCTGGTCTCTGAGAGCAGTTCAGTGGGCTATGGGGCCTGGATGGCTTGCAGAAGGGAGCGAGAGGTGCATGAAGTTGTGCAGATCAATCTAGGAGGCCTATAGTTCTCAGCTGAGGGGCCAGTACAGGACGGGAAGCTGGGGCAGACTCAGGCATGGACCTGACTAATGGCGTTCACCACTTAGGACCCTCCGAAGGTTTACCCACCTGTCCCAGCTGAAAAGAGGAAGCCTATCCGGGTGCTATCTCTGTTTGATGGAATTGCTACAGGTGAGTGGCATGGGTTCTGAGGGACTGGCCTGTGGAGAGTGGAGTAGTATGTTTGTGTATCTGATAAAACTAAATGACTTAAGAACTGGGAATGATAGTGTGTCCATCATTCCAGTATTTGGACAGAGGCAAGAGGGTCAGGATTTCATTCATAGGCTACACAGCTAGTTCAAGGTTGCCCTGGGTTGTGTTTCAAAAATCAAACAATAGCAGGATGATTATTATTGCTTGTTAAGGCTGGGCATGGTGTTCACGCCTTTAATCTCAGCCCTCAGGAGGCAGAGGCAAATAGATCTCTGAGTTTGAAGCCAGTTTGGTCTATATAGCAAGTTCTAGCCAGCTGAGGCTACATAGTGAGGCCCTGTCTAAAACATTAAAACCATAAATCATGTTACACCTAAGACTGAGAAGACCTATTGGGAGCATATAAATGGTGCCACCGTCCCTCATTTTTTGTGCCCCTCCCTGGGTAGGCAGCACTGATGGGGAGTCTGGTAAAGAAGTCACCTTAGGGGGGCTGGAGAGATGGCTCAGAGGTTAAGAGCATTGCCTGCTCTTCCAAAGGTCCTGAGTTCAATTCTCAGCAACCACATGGTGGCTCACAACCATCTGTAATGGGGTCTGGTGCCCTCTTCTGACCTGCAGGCATACACACAGACAGATTATTGTATACATAATAAATAAATAAATATTTAAAAAAAAAAAAGAAGTCACCTTAGCTAGTTAAGGAAAAACTAGGGCTGGAGGGAGAGAAGGCTCAGAGGTTAAGAGGTCTGCTCTTCCAGAGGTCCTGAGTTCAATTCCCAGCACCCACATGGTGACTCACAACCATCTGTAATGAGATCTGGTGCCCTCTTCTGGCCTACAGGTGTACATGCAGGCAGAACACTGTATATATGATAAATGAAGGGACTCTGACATTTGCAGACCGAGATGGGGAAAATCAGCTGAGGTTGAGAAGTGGTTCTAGGGGGCTATTGGGGAGCTGGGCCAATGACGAAACCTTCTTAGAGCAAGTGCTGTTCCATCGTGTCATGTGACGGCATAGAATTTCAACAGGAAGTAATAGGTAGTAAGTCAGCACCACAGTGTGGTCATGGAAACTGAGAAGGCCTCTGAAGAAATAGCTGTTTCCTCTGGACCTAAAACCACCTGCTGTGTTGGTTAGTCTCCTGGCTTTAGCTACGTTCCTCATAGGCAGAACTGAAGCACAGCCGTATTGCTTGTCTGTGCTTATCTGCTTTGATTGGGAAAAGATATCAGGGAGCTTTACGTGGGCAAGGTGAAACTCACGCCTACACGTGGCCCCATGTGCAGTTGGCAAGACAAGTCTTTAAGACCAGGTATCAGGTTGAGGGCTCTGGGTAATAGTCCTTGCTCTATGCTGGCTGGTACAGGGCTCCTGGTGCTAAAAGACCTGGGCATCCAAGTGGACCGCTACATTGCCTCAGAGGTGTGTGAGGACTCCATCACGGTGGGCATGGTGCGGCACCAGGGAAAGATCATGTACGTCGGGGACGTCCGCAGCGTCACACAGAAGCATGTATGTCTGTTTGCGGGATGTCTCTTTTCCCCCAGTGCCTCAGCTGGGAATGTCACCACCTTCACCTCAGTCTGTCCATGTCTCCTCCCGCCCTTTCATTTTACTTCTGTGGCTTGTGAGGGTGATGAGCAGATTAGAAATGGAATTTGGGGGCCAGAGGTAGAATTATAGAACCCTTGTCCAGAGGCCTTGAAGCCCTGGTTCAGCCCCCAGCCTGTGTAAAATGGAGAGTTTGCTGTTCTCTGGTGGCTTCAGGGCTCTTTGGGGTAATGTGTTCTGGACTGGAAAGAGGAGAGGCTGTCATCTAGGTGCTTCTAGCAAATTCTTTTACCAGTCTCCCATTCCAGGGGGTTAAGGGAGTGCTGGCAGTCTTCCCCTTAAAGCCTGGTGCCCGTGTGTAGCTCTCTGCAACTCCAGGGCCACTCACGTGACTCTGGCAATTCCTCCCCCACCTTGGGAAAGGCTGAGTTCTTTTGTTGTTTTTTTTCTGCTTGACACCTCCTGGACTCCTTGCTGGGTCTGTTTGCTCACCAAGAAATCAAGCCTCAATGACTATTAGAATCACAGAACTTTTCAACAGCCGGCTCGTCACATTACCTTTGTCCTTCTAGATCCAGGAGTGGGGCCCATTTGATCTCGTGATTGGGGGCAGTCCCTGCAATGACCTCTCCATTGTCAACCCTGCCCGGAAGGGACTTTACGGTAGGTATCCGCTTGGCTCCTGCTTTTTGCGCTGGTACTTCTCCACTTAGATCTTAGGTGTCCTCTTTGGACATTTCTGCCTTGGCACCTCCTCCAGTGACCCCTTTCCCTCACCGTCCCCATGCCCAAGCCTCACCACTGTCTGATGCAAACAGCCCCCGCTGATGGCTTTCTCTTCTTCCAACCTCTCAGAGGGTACTGGCCGGCTCTTCTTTGAGTTCTACCGCCTCCTGCATGATGCGCGGCCCAAGGAGGGAGATGACCGCCCCTTCTTCTGGCTCTTTGAGAATGTGGTGGCCATGGGCGTTAGCGACAAGAGGGACATCTCGCGATTTCTCGAGGTATAGCCAGCAGCCTTGGTTTGGCCAGCTCACTAATGGCTTCTGCCGTGAAGCGCTGCTTCATTCCTGACTTGTCTGCATGGTGCAGCTGGGGACCGGTGGCTTATGTCTGCAATGGGCAGCTTGAGGAAGACTCCCATGGAGAGAGGCAGCAATGCTAGAGGTCCCCGTAGAAAGAGTGGTCTTACGTACTCCAAGAGGTGGCATGGTAGTAGGCTTCGGGTCAAAAGAGTAGGCTGGGGCCAGATTCCTGAGATTTGGGTTCTATAGAGAACTCATGTTCAGGTTTTTTTTTCCTGACCAGAATGGCCCATGTTCACTCCCTGGCACCCTGCACCTGAGATGAAATTGTGGCTCATCTTTGCTTTCATTTCCTATGATGTGAGCCCCAGTTTAGCACTGAGCCAAGTACAAGCCCTACACCGGGGGGAGGGGGGGTGGTGCTGCTACCCAGGGCATTCTTGGGGTGCTCTTGTTATCTCTAGCTCAGGCACAGTAAGCACAGGCGTATCAGAGCCTACTTTCCTGAGCTCCTGAGTGGTCTGATGGAGTCCACAGCCTTGTGGCTATCCTAACAAGAGTGAGCCTCATGTGAAGCACACACAGGAGACACAGTGGCTGTTGTCATTACAGAGAGTTCATTTGGATTGTGCTGGTCTGTCTAGCAAGCACATGTGGGATGTATTTAGGTTTATTCTGGCTTTTCGTTGGGCCTTCACACTGTCCCAGTGTCTGGCTTCCTAAGACAGAAGTGCCTCGGGCATAAGGCCCTCAGCCAGTCCGGTTACCCAGCAGTTAATTCCTTCTTTGCTCATCTTGAAACCATCTCCTGTTTTACAGTCCAACCCTGTGATGATTGACGCCAAAGAAGTGTCTGCTGCACACAGAGCCCGTTACTTCTGGGGTAACCTTCCTGGTATGAACAGGTTGGTGAGCGCTCCTGGCATGGGGGACATGAGAGGAGTGGCTGCAGGCAGGAAGCCCAAGGAGGGGGGACGCTGAGGGTCCAGCCTGGACTGCCTCTGCTGAGCGGCTGCTGCCCTGTTGTTTGTGTGTGTGTTTAAACACTCTCTTGAGAAAGTGGATATTGCAGGTGAAACCTAGTCTTTGTTGCACACAGTAAACAGGTGCTGTAACTTCGAGCTACAACCCCAGCCCCGGGGTCTGGGACAGGGTCTCACTATGTTGTCTAGTCGGGCCTCAGACTCAGGAAGCCTTGCTTCTTCCCCATCTTGATAGACTGTTATTTCACCCAGCTAATTCTTAGCCTAGGGAAGGCCTTTTCTCTCCCAGGCTGCCCCTGAAATACAACACAACAACACAAAATTTTACATTTTGGAACAAAATTTTTGTCCCACATAGCTTGGACTAGCCTCAGATTTCTAACTCTTGGACTTCTACCTCCTTAGCACTGGACTTTTCTGGAGAAACTGAGTCGTAAAGTGTGCCTTAAGGTTTATATTCCAATCACCTCCAGCCACCGTACCCACCCATGAAATATTTACCACAAATCAAGATACAGCTTGCTTTGTGGTAAAGCCAGGTGTGGAATGGGTTTTAACTTTATATGCCCATAAGGATTGAGGCTTGTGTGGTTGCTTGTGAACAGGCATGGATATAGGGGGTTATGCTGTGTGTCTATTTGGGGTGGAGGGCTCCAGACCTTGCCCTGAGTTCCATGACTGCTGGGGGTTGGCACCTGGATAGGGCTTTCCTTGCTCTGCGCTGCCATAGTGCCTCTTGCTTCCTAGGCCATTGGCATCCACTGTGAATGATAAGCTGGAGCTGCAGGAGTGTCTGGAACACGGCAGAATAGCCAAGGTCAGCCTCAGCACCCAGGACAAGGGGGGGTGGTAGCTGATGGCAGGATCAGGTGGTGCGTGGCAGAGCCGTGCACCACTTGTCCTCTTGGGATGGTGTGGGATCATAAAGCCTGTTGGCCAGGGAATGGGCTAAGCCTGCTGACCCTTAATCCCACCTCCACTGAAGGGTCTCTAGCAGGGTTCTGGGTGTGCTTGGTTAGTGTATGTATATGGACATTTGCTGGCATGTCCTCTGCACCACAACACGTGCGCACGCAGAAGCCAGGAAAGGATGTCACAGCCCCTGGGAGCAGAGTTAAAAATTGTGAGCCTCCATGTAGGTGCTAGGAATTGGACCTAGGTCCTCTGGCAAAGTAGCCCTTGCTCTTTAGTCCTCGAGCCACCTCTCCAGCCCTGAGCTTTTTAGGTTGGGTGTCTCCCTGCTACCTAGATCAGTCCCTATGAGGCTTGGCTGGGTCTGCCCCCTTCCAACCCAGACATGGGCAACTTTTCTACCTCCCCCCTTCTTTTGAATCCTGACTAGAACTTGAGGGCCTTTCTTTTCCTGACCTCTGGGCTTCCTCACTCGGCCTCTAATGCCGCCCTCCTCGACACACAGCTGCTTGTCCACCATGTGTCTGATCTACACGCTTCCTTGAACGGCATGACATTTTCCCTTCTCTCTTCTAGGCAGCTGCTGAAAGTTACGGCTTTGCCTCTCCTGGAGTTTTTCTTATAAGCTCTAATAAAATTGTTCTTCCACTTAAAAAGAAAAGATCAACTTCTGTTTTCTTGTGTTGATGGGACCTCAAAGCCTACAGCACGGAGAGCAACCTCCTGTAATGTAATTTCTCTCTGGAGGAGTCTCTCCTGTGGCCCGTGCAGTCTCGCAGTCCGGACTGGTGGTCCCCACCGTGTGCCTTTAGACTGCTGAGTCATTGATACTCCGAAGAGAACCAGTGTTTTGGAGATTGAGGAGTGAGGTAGTCACAGCTGCTGTCTCTAGGATGATTAGCTATTACCAGGAATGCCCAAGTGACCTCAGAGTGGGAAGGGAGACAGGGACCAGAAAGGAGGCTTATACTCAGTGACCTGAATGGACTGGACCAGCCAGCCAGTCAGTTATCAGTGAGTGATGCCCGCTCATTCCTCTTCCTCTTCATCTTCTAGTTCAGCAAAGTGAGGACCATTACCACCAGGTCAAACTCCATAAAGCAGGGCAAAGACCAGCATTTCCCCGTCTTCATGAATGAGAAGGAAGACATCCTCTGGTGCACTGAGATGGAAAGGTAGCTGTACTGGGTGCTTGTGTCTGGCCAGGGCTGCTTTGAAGGAAGGCTCTGTCTTGGCTGCCACATTCTTGTTTCCCCCAGATTTTGTAAGTGAATTTTAACAAATGTTTCCCAGCATGCCAGGCTCCTGGGGAGGACCTGCATATTTCCTGACTCTTTCTTATTCAGAGGGGTCTTAAAATCATCCAAAGAGCACATTGGAGCCCTGCAACCCAGTCCATGCCCTCCTGGACTTGCATTGTGGGTATTTTGGATGTGTTTTGAAGGCCAGTGTAGATGCTTATGGACCACAGCTGGGTGGGCCCCACCTTGGCCAAACAAAAAGGCCACTTCATACAGGCACCCTTGGAACTCAACAAGTCAGTGTCCTACTCGGAGGGCTCCTCTCTTCCCAGAAGGGGCATTTGGGGTTAATCTGAGTGGATTCAGTCTCAGGCTGTGTGCACCTGTCCAGCTCTCATGTGCAGGGAATCTGTAGAGCATGTCCAAGAGGTATTCCAGAGGTGTGGGTGTTTTGTTTTTTTGGTTTGTTTCTGGTGAATGTGAACCTCAAAGCCGGGATTAGATTACCTGTCTTTAACTCCACAGAGTGCCTGACACGCAGCTGGAATGCAGAGCGAGCTAACTGCCCTGGCACCCACACTCACTCAGCACTTTCTGCCTTCCTCCCACAGGGTGTTTGGCTTCCCTGTCCACTACACAGACGTCTCCAACATGAGCCGCTTGGCGAGGCAGAGACTGCTGGGCCGATCGTGGAGCGTGCCTGTCATCCGCCACCTCTTCGCTCCCCTGAAGGAATATTTTGCTTGTGTGTAAGGGACATGGGGGCAAACTGCAGTAGTGATGATAACAAAGTTAAACAAACAAACAAAAAACAAAACACAATAAAACACCAAGAACGAGAGGATGGAGAGAAGTATCAGCACCCAGAAGAGAAAAAGGAATTTAAAACAAACCGCAGAGGAGGAACTGCCGGAGGGCTTGGCCTTGTGAAAGGGTTGGACATCATCTCCTGAGTTTTCAATGTTAATCTTCAGTCCTATTTAAAAATCAAAATAGGCCCTCCCCTTCTTCCCCTCCTTTTCCTAGGAGGTAAACCTTTTGTTTTCTACTCTTTTTCAGAGGGGTTTTCTGTTCGTTTGGGTTTTTGTTTCTTGCTGTGACTGAAACGAGGGTTATTGCAGCAAAATCAGTAACAACAGAAAGTAGTAATACCTTGGACAGGAAAGGGAGAGAGGAAAAATTCTATAAAAATTTATATATTTTTTGTTTTTTTTTTTCTATATATCTTTGGTTGTCTCTAGCCTGCAGATAGGAGCACAAACAGGAACAGAATAGAGACCCTCGGGAGGCAGAGTCCCCTCCCAGCCCCTGAGCAGTCTCAACAGCACCATTCCTGGTCACGCAAAACAGAACCCAGCTAGCCGCAGGGCGCTGAGAACACCACATCAGACACTTTTCTACAGTATTTCAGGTGCCTACCATACAGGGAACCTTGAAGAAAACCAGTTTCTAGAAGCCGCTGTTACCTCTTGTTTACAGTTTATATATATACGGTAGCTCTGAGATATATATATAAAAGGTACTGATAACTACTGTACAACCCGACTTCATAACGGTGCTTTCACAACAGCGGGATGAGTAAAGACATCAGCTTCCACCCGGCCTTCTGTGCAGAGGGGTCAGCCCAGGATGGGGAAGGGAGGCAGGTCCATATCTGCCCCCCACGCCCAGCCTTTCCCTGCCCAAAACAGGGTCAAGCTGAGGTGGTCAGAACCTGGGGAAGCTGAGTGTGGAGTTTATCCAGACTCATGCAATAACCTTTGAATATGATCTAAAATGTGTGAGAAAACTTTCCCCGCGATTTTGAATTTGTCAGCCACATTGAAGGCTCCTTGTGGGCTCAGAAATCACCCAGAGGGAAAGTAGTCTGCCATTAACCCCACCTGGAGCAAATAAAAAAACATACAAAATGTGCTGGTGCTTTCTGTCTAAGTTGCCTTTTGTGTGTTCTTTTATGAGGCCCCCACCGTCCCTTCTGCACAAGGCAGCTCTGGTCCTGGAATGTGATGTTTTTGGTCATCTCTACAGACTGCAGTTTCGTACTTGGAAGGCTGATGACACCTTTATTATAATTATTCTTACGGTTCTGGTTATAATTGTTTGTTTTCAGATTTTTTTTGAGAAAACAGAAACCCAACACCCTTCCCTTTAGGTTTCAAACCAAGGTGCAGGGGGGTGGGGGTGGCAGGTGCTTCTAAGGCCCAGTGGCTCTGGTGCCCTGGCTCTCACCCCTCGGGCCAGGTGGGTCACTGGGCAGTACAGCAACAAGCTAGGTGGCCAGGGCGTTCTGCGGCCCACCCTCCGGGCCAGTCACTCTTCTCTTCTCATTCTTCTTCCCCTCCTCGTAAGTCCGGTGTGTCAGGGCCGGAGGGAGGCCGGGGCAGCCTCTCTCCTCGTGTGTGTGCTTGGAATGGCGTGTGTTTCTTTTCTAGTGTTTGGTCTGACAGCTGGGCTCTCGCCTTGAGTCAGTGCCACCTGGGGCCCACCTGCTCGCACTGTGTTCCGCTCCTACCCAGGGCAGGCAGCCTAGTGTTGGCAGTGGGAAGGGAAGGTGTTTGTTGGCCCCAAGGTGAGGGCCCAGTGGGCAGAGCTTGCCTGGATGGATGGAGTGTAGATATGTGGCATATAGAGATATATATTTTATAATGGGAGGGGGGACGGCACCTCCTGGGACCAGCAGGGGCTGGGAGGTGTGCTGTCAAGCACATGGTCCCAAGACCGCATCCCTAGAAAGATGGGGCCTATGATAGGCCCCATATAAATACATAGATAGGGTCATGTATAAGAAGTATACACAGTGGGGGTTGGAGGGAGTGGGCTCTGTGTTGAGCCTGGGTCCCTCCCACAGACAGCCCCACACCAGTCAGTCTAACACATGCACAGGAACCTGTTTCTGTCTGAACGCATACCAGGGGGCTCCTGGCACACTTCTCCCCAGGATCAGGACACTGGAGTCAGCCCATGCAGCTCTCACACTTCTGTTGCCCTGATGACAGATAAGACTCGAAGTTGCTAGGTGCTGAAGTCAGGAAAAGGAGGAGGTTTGGTCCAAGCAGGTGCTTCCTCTAGCAGGTCTGTGTTCTATACCTTTTGCCCCTGGTGATGTCAAAGATTCTTCTGTTAGCAGCCTGTGGTTACTGACCTGCAACTCTAGGCACCAGTCAAGTCAGCCCTCAACCCCCTACCTATTCTCCCCAACCAGAGTCAAATTGAAATCTATCTTGGTCACTGGGCTTCCATTGGGAAAAGGAAAAAAAATAAAAATTAAAATGGGACAAGGGAACCTCACCTTTGGAATAAAGCAAATTAGTAATTAGTAATAAAATCAAACAAAGGCTTTGGCTCCCTCAGTTGCTGCTCAGGAGTAAGCCCAACTGGTGGCTCGTCATACCTTGGGCTGTGTGATCCTGCTCATTTTCTCTGGAGAGACTTAAGACTACAGCTAGTTCTCCCTGCTACAGCAGGTAGAGACTGTGGCCGGAGCATCCACGAGAGGGGAATGCTTGCCCCCTTGAAGTCCCTGTGCTGAATGTGAGGTCCTTCCTTGCTCCAGCAGGGCTCCATTCTGACCTGGAGTCCACCAGCACCGTGCAGGAGGACTGGGGGGGAGGAGGGCTGCCTTAGGCAGTCCAGGGTGCTCCCTCCCCCTATAGCCAATGCCAAGGTCTTCCCAGCTCTTACTGGCAGGAGTGTCTTCAAGGGCCCTCCTCTTCCACGTCTGCCCTGCTTATGTGAAGAAGCTAGCTTTTCCCAGCACCACCTCAGCCAGGCCTGGTGCTCCCCAGTCCTTGGGCTCAGTGTGAGGCCTCCATGGCGAAGGATGTGGTATCCCCGAGGAACTGAGTTGAGGCTTCCAGGTGGCTGCCCAATCCTGACCTGACAAGTTCCCTAGAGTGGATTCCTCATGAGGCCTCAGGTGGTTTACTAGCTTTCCTCCCAGCCCATTGTGTGGGCTTGATCTCACTGTAGCGTGGGGGCACCAGTCGAGTCAGGCACTGACCATCCCCTCCCCAGTCTTTGGGAATGTGCCACCTTGGCACAGCTGTGATTCCCTTCATCCACCTCTGTTCCAAGTGGGGCTTCTGGAATCCCATCCAGAGGAAAGCTGCTAGGTTGCTGTGGGCACTGAGGTGGGGTTATGGGAAGCTTGTGCTGTACAGATAAGAGCTCACTGTGGATAGCTGAGGCTAGAGCCAGGTCCTGGGAGGATCCCCAGTGGGGTTCCCTGTAGGGTCTCCTTTCCAAAGAGAAGGCTTGTTTTCCCTGGAAACTAAGGTGCTAGGGACTGAGTGACAGCCTCCCTTCTTCAGGTGCCATGTGAAGCCTCGTGCCAAAGATCTGTGGCCCTTGCCCAGGGGAGGTTGCCGGTGCTAGCGCCAGGGTCACGGAACCAAGGCCTCCTGTGGAGGCACACATGCCAGCGGGGTCCAAGCTGGTGCTAATTCCTCCCCACAGGACCCAGTAAGCCTGGGAACCTGCAGTAGGCTGTATCTCTGGGGTCGGATACCCTATTAGAAAGCAAAGGTCCCCTAAAGAGCCTGGACCTCTTCATTTTGGCAGCAGGGCTGGGTGTGGCAGCAGATAGATTGCAAGTAAGTATCCCTGTGGCTGTTGGTAAACCGCGAATGTGGATTCAGGAGTGGCAGGTAGTAGGCAAGCCGACATTGGAAGGGCCTACCAGCCCTGATAGCATCTCTCTTCCGGGGATGCTCAGTTCCAGTCATCACGGGCTGTGTCCAGGGTGAAGCCTCTGGTTTAGGAGTTGGGGGGAGTTAAGCTGAGTCGCTTTGAAAGAATGTGCTTATAGGAAAACTACAGATTGTTGGTTTCTATATTTCTTACTCGGTGAGTCCAGAGGAAAGTGAATTCCCAGCTCTGTTTAGATGGGTGCAGGACTACACTGTCTTCAAGAACTATCACTGTAGGAGCCCTGGCCCCTGGCCAGGGCCATGTGAACAGCCCAGCTGAGCTTCTAAGCCGGCCCATGTTTAGATCTGAGTTTGGCACTTGACTGCTCGCCATGCTTGTGATGAGGTGGGGGCACGGAGTTGCCCCGCATGGCAAAGAACAGCTGAAGCCTCTCACCTCACTACACAGCAAAGGTGGTGTTGCTGAGTGATGAGATTGAGTTAGAATGGCCCTTTTGACTCTTTACCATTAGAGCAACAGTGCCAGGTCAGGGGACCACTAAGGAAAGGGTCAGTGAGGGTCATTGTGAGCTCGTGCATGTTCGTGGTAAGAGAGCTGAGGTCTTGGGGAAATAGGGATCTTGTATGCAGGCTTCCAAGACCTGGCTAAAAGGTTCTAGCCCCAGGTGCTGGAGACCAAGAAGTAGACCCAGAGGGAGAAATATGGAAGGCCCTTAGCTGGTGGGGGACTTGGCAGCTCCTCTAGGGGACCCCAGAAACTCCAATAACTGGCTCCCTATTGTGTGGAGCTCATCTGCGGGCTCATAGAGTGGTCCTCCTAAAGCGGCCCCACCTCTGAACCTGAGGACATGAGCAGTGGTCTAAAGTCTCACCTGGTCCCATTTTACAGACTAATTTGATTGCCCAGCCCTAGAATTCTATAGAAACAACAACAAATAAAAGCTGAAATTCTTTAGAATATGCAGAGGGGAGGAGGTGACTCAACAAGGTGCTAAACACATTTTATTAAAAATATATATTGTTAAATTAAGTCTGCTGTCTGGACAATGATGTTTTGTTTTGTTTTCTTGTAGTGGAGTTTAAAAGAGACTATTATTTTACTCTGATATATTATTATTAAAAAGGCATTTTAACTTTGTACTTGAAAACTAAGTGAGCGATTTCACGTGTTTTAGCTGAGGCATCGAAGTAGCGGGTGCTCTCTCGTGGGAAATCATGTATTCATACTGCAAAATAAACTCCGTAGCTGATTTGGTAATAACGTTTACTGTTACAGGCGATTTCGCTTTGACCCCGGTGGCAGAGCGCTTTACTCCACATTCCACGCAGCTAAGTGCAGGACCTTCCAGAATTTTCCCTCCCTTGGCCTTCTTTCTTTTTGGTTCCTCTTCCTCTCTCTCTTTTCTTATTTTTTTTTTTATTGTTGTTTGTTTGTTTTTTCTGGTCCCAGCATCCTTCTACCACTGTATTTTTTTTTTTTGTTAGGGTTGCTTCTCTATTTATTGACAATAATAATGTACATTTCACAGTCTGGTTCTGGGACAGCCAGGAGAGGCGTGGGGGCCGCACACAGCCTGCTGCACCACCCGGCGTCCCCTTGTATCTCTGTGTACGTGATGCTTGTGACATAGCTGTTGATGAAATATTAAAAAGGTCAATGCGTACAGCAGATGTAGAAAGTCTGTCAAGTTCCGCTTCCATCACATTTTTTTTTTGTGCCCAGAAGAATATAATAAAGCTCCTTTCTAATGTACTTGTGCTGGAGAACACTTGAATAAATGGACTGTTTTTGTGCAAAAAGAAAAACGGAAAAAAAAAAAGCACCGTCATAATGTCCTTTTGTCCTGCGTCTCCTCCCCCCCCCCCCCATGCGACAGCTCACAGTCCTCCAGAGGGCTGAAGTACCCAAGAGGGTGCAGATAATACCAGGGGGGAGTGGATTTCTGGAGTATCGCCCGTGTGGGTGGTAACTAGGGGCTGGGACCCAAGGACGGGGAGTTTGCTCAAGCTCAGAAATAAGTTAGATGAAGTTGTCTGGAAAGGCAGCTTAACTTCCGGAAACAACAGATGTCTTGAGACCAGAGCAGGAAACAGACCGGCAGTCTGGTCAGATGACAATAGGAGGACCCAGTGGGGATTTACTTACTCCAGGGGTCCAGAGAGAAGCAGCCAGAGAGGTAGAGAGGACTGGGGCTGGGAGAATCCTGGAAGAACCCGGGATTTAAAGGAGATATTTGCAAACGCTTGACAGGTGGCCCAAGGGCTGGGACAAGTAGCCGGGCTATTTCTGGGCGGCTTACAGGCTCTGGCAGGGCCTTGTGGTCCACCAAGTTGTAGTAAGGTCTGTCTGTCCTGCACGTCTCCAGCAGTACCCAGCAGGCTTGACCCGGGTGCCCATGCCTAAGGATTGTTCAGGCCGTTTATTCCACCAGGCTTTGGGAGGTTAGGATGGCAGAGATACCGTGTGGGGCACGGAGGCAAACGGAAAGCCCTGCTGAACAGGTTTCCTCATGGGCACTTTTTCTCGCTTGTTTCTTTTTTTTCTTTCTTTGACAAGGTTGTAAATGTATATTTGACTTTTACGCTACTTTTTTCTTGATGTTTTTCAATGTTGATGTGGAATCTTACTTTCAAATGGCTGCATGGCATTTTCTTGTTGAATGTTTATATATATTTTATTTTCGCTATAAATAGAGCTTCAATAAACATCTTTATGTTTTGGCTTCCCCCTTTTTGTATTTTTTTCCCCTTGAAATAGATTTCCAGAAATGAGACCAATTGGAGAAAGTTACAATGGACGTTTTGGTGGGTGCCCAATTCCTTCCAAGAGATCGGCAGACAGGGTATGGGTGTCAGCTCTGAGATTCTGTCTGGCAGGAAACAAACTGGGCCCATAGTGAGCAGTGTTCTGGACGGTATCTCAGCCTGTTCCCACAGGGTCCCCAGAGCTTACGTAACTCAGAACAGAGATGCTAATTTAGCTCACTGTTCTGGAGGCTGGGTCCAGAATCAGGGACCTTGGTGTTGTCATGACAGACAGGGCAGAAAAGAGTTCAGACTCCCTTCATTGGGAACTCTCTCCTCAGAGGCTTTCCAATGCCGCTACAGAGCTATAAAGAGAAGACAAACCACACAGAACCCATGGTGGGGAATGTGTGTGTGTGTGTGTGTGTTTGCACATGCGAACGTCACATTGCATGACAAAGTCAGGGCACAACCTTGGGTGTGAGAAAAGCAACATGACCTGCCCCAGCCCACTATCCTGTGTGTACCCATTCCAGTGCTGGGTTACAGGGGTGCAGCCACTCCTGGCTTTTTACATAGGTTCTTGGAATTGGATTCAGGTCCTTACACTTACACAACAAGCAGGCTTATCCACCGAGCCATCTCCCCAGCCCAAGACTCAGTTTTGAAAAGCTAGACAGTAAGGAGAAGCAGGGGGTGTGGGAGCTTGCAAATCCTCTTTCCTGGTGGAATCCAGGCAGGGACAGCACAGCCTCAATCTCCAAGACTGGCTCCAAGGCTCAGGAGAGGGGAAGGCATGGAGAGGTGGGGGAGAGATTGGCGTAGACATCCTTGGTTCTGAAAGCCATGCCTAAATATCTAAAGGCCATCCACACCTGGGTTGGGAGAGCGTACTCAAGGCAAGGAGCTGCCTCTCATTTAATTAGTAAAAACTGATTGATAGGATCTCTGTGAATTTGAGGCCAGCCTGGTCTACAGAGTGAGTTCCAGGACAGCCAGGACTACAGGACTACACAGAGAAACCATGCCCTGACTCAAAAAACCAAAAACCAAAACAAAACAAAAACCCAAACCTTTTGGTGAAGAACACTCCTGCTGCCCCTTGATAATTTGGAGGATCGGGGATGGGGGTGCAGAGCCAGAGCTGGTAGAATCACGGAAGATACCAGCTGCAGAGTCGAGTGGTGCCCTATACCCCATTCCTAGGTGGTGTGTGGGGCATACACTCTGCTACCCAGGCTGAACTTCAGTCAGCCGGGACTGGCCGGTCTCTGAACAAAAGAGGTGGGACAGGGGGCTGCCATAGCTGACCAGGAAGGAATCTTGGAGCACGCATCAGAGCTGGTGTGGGCTTTTGCATAATCTCTGGTCATGTGTGTGCGAATGGGGCCTGCCTGCGGGGACATAAGAAGATGGATGTTGCAGATGGGAGCACCTGTCAGTCACCAGGTGTCACCTGCAAGAATTCATTCTGCCTTGGCTTCAGGGCACATTGAAAGGGTAAACCCTTTCCCTCAGTGGTCCTGCCCCCTTCTTGACTGGGACTCTGCGACAGGGGCAGCTGAGTTGGGAGGAAAGTCAGCTGTAGGATAGGAGCTAAAATAACATTAAAAATGGATTTTTATTCATGTGTATGCCATGTGCATGCAGATGCCCTTGGAGGCCAGAAGAAGCGTCCGATTCCCTGGAGCTGGAGTTGCAGGCGGTGGTGCGCTGCCCCCATGTGGGTGCTGGGTACCTCTGGAAGAGCAGCAAGCGCTCCTAACTACATGTGGTTTACCAGGGTGGCAAGTTCAAGGGCAGCCTGGGCTGCCTTTGATGTGGTCTGAAAAACAAAATGCCCCTCCCGCAGGACTTTGGCTCCCTCCTGACTTGCTCCCATCTTTGGCCCCTTAAAAATTGGTGCTTGGCAGAGACAGGAGGATCTCTTTGAGTTTGAGGTTATCCTGGTCTATATAACCAGTTAGTTCTAGGACAACCAGGACTATATAAAGAGATCTTACCTCAAAAACAAAACAGACAGAACACAGTGACCCTTTAATACAGTTCCTCATACTGTGGTGATCCCCCCCCACACACACACACCATAAAATTAGCTTTGTTGTTACTTCATAATTGCAATTTTGGTACTGTTAAGAATTGTAAGGTACGGGCTGGATAGATGATTCAGCGGTTAAGAGCATTGGCTGTTCTTCCAGAGGACCCAGGTTCAATTCCCAGCCTCCACATGGATGCTCACAATGGTCTGTAACTCCAGTTCCAGGGGATCTGACATCCTTACACCAATGCACATAAAAGTAAGTTTAACTAAATTTTAAAAAATAGTCATAAAGTGAATAACTGAAATGCCACTCCTATGAAAGGGTCATTTGAGCCCAAAGGGTCGCACTGTCTAGAGATTGAGAAATACCCTTTAGACTTGAGTTTGATCTTCAGAACACACATAAAAAAGCTAAATGTGAGGGGCTGGAGAGATGGCTCAGAGGTTAAGAGCATTGCCTGCTCTTCCAAAGGTCCTGAGTTCAATTCCCAGCAACCACATGGTGGCTCACAACCATCTGTAATGAGGTCTGTTGCCCTCTTCTGGCTTTCCGGCATACACACAGACAGAATATTGTATACATTAAAAAAAAAAAAAAAGCTAAATGTGGGGTCAGCAAGATGGTTCAGCAGGTAAACTTGCCCAGGACTTCAAAAGACAGGGCTTCAAGAAAAAAATAATCACCATAATGTAACTGTGGTATTTTGATAATGATATTATGGATATTATTGATATTATTTGACCGACTGTGGCTGGTTCTCAGAGAGCTATGCCTGCACATGCCTGTGCCACCCTCGGTGGGGTTCCTGGTCTCCCCCCCTCAGTAGGCAGCCTGCCCAGACTTCTGGGAAACAGGAAGATCCCTACCCTTCCAGAAGGGTCCTGCATGCCCACCCCGCACACATCCTCACTCTGGGCAACCAAGGTCACCCTGAGACCCAGACACCGAGCCTGCAGTTGGGTGCAGTTAGCAGCCACCGAGGGTCGCAGTTGATGAGACAGTGCCACTGTGCCCAGGCCATGTGACAGTGTGGTTGGCAGCAGGCCACGGTCTCTAGAACTCTAGTGGTTAGCTGCCTAGTACTGTACCCAGGTGCCAACTCAACATTGCCCTCTCTGCTCTGCTAATTGGCTCAGGCCAGGTATGGGGACCAGACTTGAGGAGCAGAGATCCAGGAGTGGGTGTGGATCCAGTGAATCTAAGCAGAAGAAATCATACCAGCTCAGAGCCTGGCTAGGTTTCTCCATCTGTGAAATGGGCTCAATGAAGAACCTCCCCCGGGTTGTCGGGGTGTAAAATGTGTTGGGTTCTGGAAAATGGGCGCCACCTCCTGGTGTTAGTATTGAGTCATTGTTTCTCCCCGGGCTAGAACTCAGTCCTGGCTCCTCTCTCTTCCTCCATGTCCTGGCTGCCCAGTCAGACTTGGGCGGAGGAAGGAGCCCCAGCCATAGAAGGCAGGCCTCTGTCATTTTGATGGCTTCTTTCCTACCTTCCCTGCAGACTTCCCTGTGTACTGGCTTAGTGGCCGACTTTATAGGATTTAGACTACCCATAGAATTGCCTGGAGCCCAGCTGCCTGTGCCAGGGAAGGCAAATAGGAAGAAGGTTCCAGACTGCAGCCCATGGTCCCTTTGGGCTGTGTTCCACATCTTCCTTCATTCGCTCATTTTCCCTCTGGCTTCCCAGCCTCAGGTTCAACCTGTAGCGCCTGTCAGCCCCATCTCTGGCTCCTCACCAGGTTCCTGTGACCTCTGACCTCTGGCTGCTCAGAGCGGACCACAGTGTCACCCTGGGCCAGTGAGCTGTGACGGAGGTCTGTGTGTGTCTCTTGAAATACAGACTTCTTTCTTTTCCAGTGGTAGCTGGGTTTTTCTTCTAAGAGGGGTGGCTTGGTCCTTCAGCAAAGGTCACACTGGGAGTAATCTACCCAGGCTCTCTGGTGAGTTGTAGCCTGGGCTACATTATGCCATTTCAAAAAAAAAAAAAGCATGCTGGGCGGTGGTGGCGCATACCTTTAATCCCAGCACTCGGGAGGCAGAGGCAGGTGGATCTCTGTGAGTTCGAGACCAGCCTGGTCTACAAGAGCTAGTTCCAGGACAGGCTCCAAAACCACAGAGAAACCCTGTCTCGAAAAACCAAAAAAAAAAAAAAAAGCACTTCCCCCCCAAAAAGCAACAACAATAAACAAAACTCCACCCTAACCCCCAAAGAAAGAAACCACTGAGACATGGGAGAAGGGGCTCTCAAAGTCAAATCTCTCAGCCACCATCTCCCTCTACATATAAGTGTGTTCATTAAAAGACAGTTCCTTAGCGCCTGTAAAATGGCTCCATGGGTAAAGGCCCTTGCGCCAATCCTGGTGACCTGAGTTCAAGTGCCAGAAGGCACGTGGTGGAAGTCGGGAGAGCCGAGACCTCCAAATGTCTACAGGGGCACGTGTGCATCCATGTGCCCATGTACACACAAACACATGATAAATAAATGTAAAAATCTTAAAGACAATTCCACCATGATATATGTAGACTCATGCTGACCCATGTGTGGGACTGGAGAAGTCTGCAGGGGATGGGCTAAGGCTACTGTCTGTGTCCTGTTGTGACTGCTTTCAGAGAGGCCTGCAGGAGGGGGAGACCAGCAGTTCAAGCCCAGGCTTGGTTACTTTCATCTAGTTTGAGGCCATACTGGCCGTTTCACAAAATGTCCTCCAAGAGACAAAAAAAAAAAAAAAAAAAAAAAAAAAAAATCCAAGCCCTAACCTATAAATACCTTTTTTCCATTAAAAGAAAAAGCAAAGCTAGGGAAATGACTCAGTGTGTCAAGTGTGAGTGCCCATATGAACATACACACACACACACACACACTAAATCTTAAGACAGGAGGGAGGGAAACCGCAGTTTTCCGCAAGAACCCTGGTCAACTCCTCTTCTTAGAGCATTCGCCAGACTAGACTACAGCCATGACCGGTCCTTCACGGCTCACAATTAGCCCTTCCGGCTTCTAGGCTTCCAGCCAGGCCTCTGAGCGCGCATGCTTATGCCACGTGGTCCTGGGCACACTTCCATTAGCGTAAAATACCCAGAAGTGGGGTTGCTGGGCTTTCTCTGACGGCCTTTTCGTGTTTTTTCACCTGATTGTCAGAGATCCCCTCCTCTCCCGCTCAGGCTGACTTTCTTTGCAGCCACCAAAAATTCCCAGCTTGGCTCTCAGCATTCGCTTCCGTAGGGAAGAACATGGAAGCCCCCACCTATTCCTGCCCACACAATGTCACGCCTGGGGTATGAGTGGCAGGATGACAGGCAGCCGGGAGCAGCTGGAGGAGCTGTCACGGCTGTCACCTTCCTCTGGGGCCTCCTGGGACACACCAGGTGAGGATAGCGCTTCTGGCTTCTCTTCTGCAAAGTCACGTGGCAGGGACAGGCAGGAACCTGCAGAGCAGGGCGGTGCTCTGTGCCCCTGCAGGCCTAGGGGACAGGGCGGGCTTCCTTCTGGTGATGACTGGCGTTGCACGTCTGCAGCCTCAGTGGCCACCCAGGCCTCTGCAGCTGGTCCAGGGTGATCGCCGCCAGCCTCAGACTCACAGATATCCACCACGCGGCTTGTTTTATTTTTTAAAGGTGGGGGACGTGGCAGCTCACAAACATCTGTAACTTCACTTCCAGGGGATTTGACTCACTCTTTTGGCCTCCTTGGGGGTGCCAGGCAAGCATGCAGTCCACATATATGAAAGAAATATTAAATACGAGTCTCTTTTATCAAATACTGTAAAACGTGTGTCTAGGACAGGAAATCAAAACTTTTTCTCTCCCCCACCTTTTGAAATCTTTATGCAAATATTTGCCCCCCCCAAACCTTTGATTGCACTATGGGCCACAACATTCCAGGAATTTGATGGCCAGAGTAGTGGCCCCTTCCCTTTTCCTCCTTCATTTCCTGTGCCTCAATAAGACTGCAAGGGCAGATGGCAGCAAGTGGGGAAAAGACAGTCACCTGGGTAGAGTAAAAACCAACTGCCCAGGAGGGCGGTGGTGGCGCACGCCTTTAATCCCAGCACTTGGGAAGCAGAGTTTTACTCTGTGAGTTTGAGGCCAGCCTGGTCTACAGAGCGAGTTCCAGGACAGGCTCCAAAGCTACATAGAGAAACCCTGTCTGGATAAACCAGAAAAACAAGAACCAAAACAAACAAACAAACAAACAAAAAACCAACTGCCCTTCCTGGCTCTGTGATTGTTTTTTGGAGTAAACCACCTTGTGTGCTTGTTTTGTTTTTTGAGACAAAGTCTTACTGTGTAGTCCTGGCTGTCCTGGATTTCATTATGTAGACCTGGCTGGCCTCCAACTCACAGAGATCCACCTGCCTCTGCCTCCCAGTGTTGGAACTTAAGGTGTGTACTGCCACTCGCGACTTGAGCACGCACCCTCTAGAGCAGGCAGGAGTAAGCTTTTGCTTTGTCCAGATACTTCAGTTGAAGTGATGGTCTTTTTTTTGTGTGCGTGTGATCTTAAGCTTATTTCTAACACATACATTCAGGTAAAATACTTATATGCATAAAATAACAATTTTTTATTTTTAAAAAACTTTGGGGAGGGGCTGGAGAGATGGCTCAGTGGTTAAGAGCATTGCCTGCTCTTCCAAAGGTCCTGAGTTCAATTCTTGGCAACCACATGGTGGCTCACAACCATCTGTAATGAGGTCTGGTGCCCTCTTCTGGCCTGCAGACATACACACAGACAGAATAGTTCATACATAATAAATAAATATTAAAAAAATAAAAAATAAATAAAAAGCTTTGGGGAGGTAGAGAGACCTCCGTGGTTGAGAGCACCTATCTGTGCTCTTTCAGGGAACCTGAGTTCAGATCCCCATACCCAAGTAGAGCATCTTCCAATCACATGTAATTCCAGTTCTAGGGGACATAATGCTTTTTTCCAGCCTTCATGGACACCCACAAACACTAAACACCACACACCCAAATTAAAGTAAACAAAAAATAGAAAGGTTAAAGAAAAAAGAAGTCCCCAAGGCGTAGTAAATGAAAGTGCAGAAGGCAGTGGTATCATTCACCGCCAAGCTCTAGCCTGCTGCCTGCAGCCAGCTCCCTCTATTTCCCCATCCAGGACTGTGTAGTGACACTAATGTATCTATAAGTAACGTTAGCAAGACCAGCCCAGCTCTCCACTCTTGTTCTCCTGCTTCTTCCAGCCACCCAATCCAGGCTGCCACCCTCTGTCCAGGCGCCCTCCATCCTAGCCACCCTCTGTCCAGGCGCCCTCCATCCTAGCCACCTTCTGTCCTAGTTTTTTTTTTTTTTTTTTTTTTTTTTTTTTTTTTTTTTTTGCCTTGTCGAGAAAATACCGCAGAGATCAATCCTTAGAAGTAGAATTGCTGGCTTGATCGGCATAAGCAGTTAAAATGTTGATGACTTTTGTTAAATCACCCTGAAAGGCTCCAGCAATTTCCCTTTCCACAAATAATCTCACCCGCAAGAGAACTTCCCGGTGTCTTTGTTAATCATTTGACACTTTCCTCTCGTCTTAATTTGTATTTTAACAGTCAAGCATTGAGATGGGCTTCCCACACGTCTATCCTGCATCGATCTCAGTCTCTCTGCTGGGTTCACTCTGTGAGCTTTATGGATTTCTAATCTTTCTTCCTAGTTAAGGATATTGTCTCTCATTGTGGTGCAAATATTTCCCCCAGTTTATCTATTGTCTAGCTGTATTTTTTGCCACAAGGGCGCTTTACATTTTAAAGATTCAGATTAATGAATGCATACCGCCCCCCATAAGCTCAATGGTCCTGGTTTTTTTTTTTTTTTTTTTTGAGGGTTCCATTTTGAACCCACCCGCAGTTAATTCTGATGAAAAGGAAAAGGTTTGGATCCATGTTTAATTGCTCTGTGAATGGTTCCCTTTCTCCTGTGCTATTTCCCCAATGATTTAGCACCACTTTGAGAGTATTTGAAACGTCCACATACAGTGAGTGGGTCCATGTCCGGTCCTGTGTGTCTCATTGATTTTTCTGCTGACTTTTGAGCTCAGGCCAAGCTGCCTCAGCTTCACCCTGCTTTTGCCACCTAGTAAGATGACCTGCTAAGAGGTTTATTGCCCCTTGTCACTTATTTATTTGCCAGATGACTTTTAGTGTTGCTTTCTTAGCTTCCTGGGAGAGCCACATAAAACATTCAAAGTCACCACATTGGCACGGGCTCTGCAGAGAGGTTGGGGTTGGAAAGGGGGGACAGGACAGAAGGTTTTGTCTAGCTATGAAAATACCAGGCCTTTGCTTTTGGGCCACCAACCAGCACCCAAATCATGACAGGGGGACTTAGTAGTTATGAACACTCGGCCTAGCTTAGGCTCACATCCGGCTTGCTCACTTAATTTAAATTAACCTGTTTCTCTTTATCTGCCTTTGGCCTCAGCCTTTTCCTTCCTCCTGTGTGTCTTACTCTCACTGCTGATCGGGTCTGTCTGGCAGCTGCCTGGCTCCCTGCCCCAGGCGTGTCTCTCTCTTTCTCCCTCTCTTTTTCTCTCCCCTGCTTATTCTCTGTCCACCAGCCCCACTTATCCTTTCTCTGCCTAGCTAGTGACTGTTCAGCTTTTTATCAGACCAATCAGATGCCTTAGGCAGGCAAGATGAAACAGATACAACACATCTTTACATAATTAAACACACATCCTTACATCATTAAACAAATGCAGCATAAATGAATGTAACACACCTTTACACAGTTAAAGTAATATTCCACAGCAATACATATCTGGCAAAAATATAAGTTAACTTAGGGAAGCATCTGCTCACACATACATATTCTCACTATGTTAACCATGCTGACTTCCAACAAACCCAAAGAGATACGCCTGCCCCTGTCTCCCAGTTCTGGGATTCAATACATGTACCACCCTGGCCTTTATCGAATATAGAATTTCGTGTGGCCCCTGCTGGCCTCCAGTTCTCTGTGCACCAAAGATGACTGTAAACTCCCAGTTCTCCACCTACCTCCAGAATACTAGGATTACACACTTGCCTACTGCACTGGGCACAGCGCCGTTCTTTTTTGTTCCCTACAACATGTATCTTTCCACTTATTCAAGCCTGTCATGTTCCTCAAGCCCACATCTTTCCTTTAGAGAGGATTTATAAGATTCTCATTAATGAATTTCTGAACAGCTCTTCTTTGTGTTGGCATTGCTTCTTAACAGGTTATTGCAAGGGATCGTTCTAAAAAAAAAAAAAAAAAAAAAAAGAGTGTTAGGATGCCATGTAGCCCAAGCTGCCTGGGAAGTTGCTGTGTACTGAAGCTATCCTTGAACTCCTGATCTTCCTGCCTCTCCCTCCTGAGTTACTGGGATTGCCTCAGCAGCTTCTGCCAAGGATGTGGACCCTTGGTTAAATCAGGCTGCTGATACCTTCCGGTTACTGCTGTTCCTAGCAAGGCCCCTCGCGGGTGGACTCTGATATTGGATGCCGTGATTTTGTTGCTGGAACTCTCAGGCATGGGGTGGAGGCCGCGGAGGCAGTAATGACCATCTTGAGCTCTCTCCTGCAGAGACTAAACACTCATCATTCTGCCTCATTCTGATCTGAAGAAGCAGTCACGTATGGAGGCTCTTTACTAGACAAACGGCTGAGGGCATTTACTCAGTGGCTGCCTGTGGCCATTAAGCAATGATTTTCCTGCCAAGTATGTGACAATATAGTTTATGTCACGGAGTGGAGGTTTCAGGGCAGAGGAGCCCAGGGTGATTACAAGCAGGACTGAGAGAAGCTGTATCCTAATTCTGCTCCTAGCTGGTGCCTGCAATGTGGGAGGTGCTCTTTATGTTCTTCATGGAGCAGAGGACCTGGTAACAACAAAATTCGGTGAAAACTCCAGGAGCAGGAGGATTATAAAAATGATCTAAATAGGGCCAAGTGTGGTGGCGCACACCTTTAATCTTAGCACTTGAGCCGGGCGGTGGTGGTGCACGCCTTTAATCCCAGCACTCGGGAGGCAGAGGCAGGCGGATCTCTGTGAGTTCGAGACCAGCCTGGTCTACAAGAGCTAGTTCCAGGACAGGCTCCAAAACCACAGAGAAACCCTGTCTCGAAAAACCAAAATAAATAAATAAATAAATAAAAATAAAAAATCTTAGCACTTGGGAGGGAGAGGTAAGTGAGTTTGAAGTCAGCTTGGTCTACAGAGTAAGTTCCAGGATATCTAGTGCTGTTACACAAAAGAAATCTTGTCTTGAAAAGCCAAACCAAACCAACCAACCAAACACACAAACAAACCCCAAAGCAAAGTAAAGCAAAACAAAACAAAACAACAAACAAACAAACAAACACCAAAAAAATTACTAAATAAGGCCAGGCGATGGTGGCGCACACCTTTAATCCCAGCACTCAGGAGGCAGAGGCAGGTGGATCTCTGTGAGTTCAAGACCAGCCTGATCTACAAGAGCTAGTTCCAGGACTGGCTTCACAGCTACTGAGAAACCTTGTCTTGAAAAACAAAACACAAAAAATTACTAAATAAATAATAAAACCCCAACCCCCCACTTCCGCCAAAGGACAATGGGGGTGGCTCAGAGGATCAGCATATCCCCAGGTGCCTGATACATCCAAGTTTGACCCCTGTCCCTGGAACCCACGTGAAAAATAGCTTATGTGGCTGGACTGTTACCCCAGCTCCTTCATGGAGGTGAGAGGTAGAGACCTGAGACTATGAAGGTCGTGTTCCCTGACCACGCAAGTGCAGTGGTGCGCTCATGGCGCAAGTACTTGTCCTCAAATAAACACATCTTCAAAAGATGATTTGATTTTTTTGGTTGTCTTTATTTTTACTTTTTATTTTTTTATTTTTTGATTTTTTACTGTAGCTTTGGAGACTGTTCTGGAACTCACTCTGTAGACCAGGCAACCTCGAACTCACAGAGATCCACCTGCTTCTGCCTCCCAAATGCTGGGGTTAAAGGTGTGCACCACCACTGCCTGGCTTGTGGTTGTTTTTAATTTGTGTGTGTGTGTGTGCGTGCATGCGTGTGCACGTGTGAGCAGACGGCTTCCTAGATGGAGTTATAGGCCAAGCTGTCACACTTGGGTACTTGAAACTGAGCTCGGGTCCGCCAGAAGAGCAGCACACCCTCTTAACCACCGAGCCATCTCTCCAGCCCTTTCGCTTCGTTTTGTTTGTATTTTGATATTTTAATCAGGGTCTTTCTATTATGTAGGTCTGGCTGTTTTGGAACTCACTACGTAGACCAGGTTGTCCTCGAATTCACAGAGACCCACCTGCCTCTGCCTCCCAAGCGCTGGGATTAAAGGTGTGCTCCACAATGCCCCATCTTATTTGGAGATGGTTTTGCTGTGTAGCCTTGTATGACCTGGAACTCATATATAGGTCAGGCTAGCATCAAACCTGCTGTAGACTTGCGTCTGCTTCCTGAGTTCTGGGGTTCGCGCACATCACACCTAGATAATGAGGTCACTGTAACAATATTGTGCTCTCTTTTGAGACAGGGTCTCACGTAACCCAAGTTGGCCTTGAACTCATTATATAACCTAAGCAAGTTGGTCTTGGACTCCTGATCATCCTGCCTCTTGCCTCAGACTTCCTAGTGTTGGGATTACAGGCGTTCGCTCCAACACCTAGTTAATGTGATTCTTTTTTTTCTCCCCCAAATCCTGCATGCATCTTCTAATATGTCCACAAGAAAGCTAGGTTCTTTTGGCTGAGTCCGGAGGAGGCTCTGCCCTGTATGGCCATCAGGGGGCAGGATTGATCTACTGTGGGGGATTGTAATGGCCTGCTTGAGTTCTAAACAGCTCCGGCCGGTGGAACCTGTCTGAGATCTTCAAGGAGATAAGAATCATCCTGTCCCCCCCTCCCCCCCAAACCGCAGCTCCGGACTGGGGGACCCGAGCAGCAAGCGTGTCTTTCTGCTTCTTGTGTGATGAGCACAGCTCGACCCTGGGCCAAATGTCCTCTCTGAACTCACGGTTCCCTGAGCACTAAACCCTGTTTAAGAGCTTTATCGGAGACCTTCAGTGGAAAAGCCGCGTCTCCTCTCTAGCCCACGCTTTAGGCTTTGCTAACCTCCAGACTGCTGCAGAAGAGCGTCGTCGGCTTTGCTAACCTCAGGGCTGGTGCAGAGGAGCTTCTCCCGGAGGAGGCCTCGAATGCCGGATCTGAACCAACCTAGAGCAACAGTCCTTTCTGCTATGAAGCTCATGGTTTGGGGTGTGTTTGTGTCTGTGTGTGTCTGTGTCTCTGTGTGTGTGCATGGATGGATGAGAGGTAAATAAACATGTAACGAGGAATCTGGTAAGTACTGTGAAGAAAATAAATTAGGGCAAGGGAACTGAGAGAGAAAGGCTAGGTGTTCTAATAGGGTTTGCGTGAGTGTGTGTTTGTGTGTGTGTGTGTGCGCGCGTGTTCAGACATGCGTGCACATGCATGAGGAGTCCAGAGCCAAGATGTCAGGAGTCTTTTTCCATCATTCTCTACTTGAAACTGGAACCCAGCAATTTGGCTAGGTTGTCTGGCCAGTGACCTCCAGACCTGTCGCTGTTTCACCCGAGTAAGGGGACATAGGCACCCACTGTCTGCCACATACAGTTGTTATGCGGGAGTCAGTGGTCTAAACTCACACTTGCACTGTCGCCCCACCCCCCTGGGGTGCTATTTTATACAAAGGTCAGGGAAGTCTCTCACCGAGGTTGACTTTGAACAAAGGCTTCAAGGAAGTTAACCAAGAAAGAAAGACTAACGGGAAGGCTAGAGCTATGGCCAGACAGGAGAGGGCTTGGCTAGCACGCACAGAGCCTGGACTAGGTGCCCAGAACTCTGGACTGAAATGCAGAGTTCATGAAAACAAAACAGCAGTGGCAACTGGGGGAGAAACTAGGCCAGACTACGGAGGCCATGCGGCAGCGGAGTGTTCCTGTGGAGGGGAGGGAGGGGATGGGGCGAAGAACCTGCAGAGATGGAAGAATCCAGGGGTCCCCTGGGCCATTAGGGATAACAGTGCATCTTGGTCTTTCTGCTCAGTGCGTGGAGAAAAGGCCACCGAGGTTGGAAGCCTGAACAGGAATCTCCTGCAACTAAGCAACTATCCCTGTGAAAGAGGAAGGTGGTTCTGTACCCAGGACACTCAGTGTTTGCTCTGTTGAACTGAGCTGCTTTGCTTCAAATCTGTGGAAATCAGGACCTCCCAATCCCTTCCAGAGCACGAGGAAGGCCCTCCCCCACTCCCACTAGAAACAAAAATCTCCACAGGAAAAGCCATCTGGATTAGGGAGGTTGGGAGTCACAGAGAGTCCCTGTTTCCTGCCAGGAACCATGGAGTTTGAAGCCAGAAATGCCCACAGGATGTCGAATTCCAGATCTGAAGGTAGGCAGTGAGGTGACTCATCTGAGCGACTCCGTGGACGCTAGAATGAGGGCCTGCTCCTCTGTGCACTTGGCTTCGGCTGCGGTGCCGTCTTTTGCACCCACTCTGTTTCCACAGTCCCTGGGTTGCAGCAGAGATATGCTAGTGCCTCTGGCCACAGGCCATGCCAGTCAGCAGGCCAGCTCGGCAATGCCACACTCACAACCCATGCTCAGCTTTGCTTCTCCGGGTCTCCGAGGCGGCAGCTCCTTGATCCTCTCACTCAGCACCCAGATCAGAAATAGATGCTGGCTGAGACTCACGCTTGTGTGCGATGCTGATGTGAGGGAATATTAAGTGACCATGTGTCAGGAGCCGTGTCCCCCCAAAATTTACAGGAAGCACCACCGTGAGGAGTTTTTGCAGAGGGCTTCACTTTCCAATTGTATTGAGAATAGTCTTATTGACCAAGCCTATCTCACACCCAAATTAACTGTTAATTGAGAGCTATCTGTTAGCAGAACCTGCCTCACATTCCAAACTATCTAGACAACTAGGTGTGTCACCTTGTGACTTCCTGACCAAGGAATCTTGACCTGACCCATCGTAACCTCTTGGACGTGACGGGCGTGGACCACGTGGCAAGACCCCGTGCCCCAGCCCCCCAAGCTCCCCATTCAGGGGCTATATAAGCTGTAACCATGACTCTAATAAACGGAGGCTTTGACAAATACGCTTAGCCTCCTTCCCCTTATCAGCCTATGCCTTTCAGGTGGTGCCTCTCCGTGACCCTGGAATAACTGGCCAGCCAGGCGGGTTACAAACCCTAGACAGAGTAACCCGTTGAGGCGGTCTACAACCATGCACTGTGGTCCTGTGCTTCCTGCTCCAGGATGCAGCCCACAGCATCACAGGCAGATTTATATACAGGGATCACAACAAAGAACAGAAGGCTTGCTTATATGCATGGGTGTGTGTGCGCCTGTGTGCACTATGTATGTGCAGGTGATTGAGGAGGCCAGAGGGTGTTGGATCCCCTGGAACTGGAGTTACATAGATGTTTGCGTGAAGCCACCTGCTATGGGTGCTGGGAACCAAAATCAGGTCCTGTACAAGAGCAGTAAATGCTCTTAACCACTGAATCATCTCTCCAACACTGAGCAATAGGCTTTAAGGGAAATTCATGTGTGTGTGTGTGTGTGTACATGCAAATATTGTCATATATATATATATTGTTTTTTGAGACAGGGTTTCTCTGTAGCTTCGGAGCCTGTCCTGGAACTAGCTCTTGTAGACCAGGCTGGCCTTGAACTCACAGAGATCCACCTGCCTCTGCCTCCCGAGCGCTGGGATTAAAGGCGTGCGCCACCACCGCCCGGCTACCTACAATAAAATGTAGAAGAGGAGGAGAACAACAGCCACAACAACTAACAGCGGGCACAGCTGCGTACACCGCTAGCCCTAACCTTTGGGAGGCAGAGCCAGGCAGATCTCTGTGAGTTCGAGGCCAGCCTAGTCTACATAGTGAATTCTAGGGCAGCTAGGGCTACACTGCAAGAGTGTGCCTCCAAAAAAAGAGGAGAACGAGGCGAGGGCACTGAAGAGAGAGCTCAGCAATTCGGGTGGAGCAGCACACGTCTCAGCTCCAGGTCAGGAGTCTCCCAACCACCTGTAATCCCACTCCTGGGCATCTGAGGGCCCCTTCAGCTCTTGACGCTCAGGCATAGTCATACACATAATAATTAAGAATACAATTTAAACTGTTTAAAACTCTTCCGAGGGGGAAAAAGTAAGCTCAGAGTCATCACATGAGCTATTGCACTTCTGGGCATGAACCCAAGAGAACCAATTAACATTTACACAGAAACCTCAGCATGAACGCTCGTAACGGCTAAATGAGGAAGAGCTCAGATATATGAATAAAATATGCCGTGCAGCAGAGTTTTATTCAAATATGAGAAAGAATGAAGGGGCTGGGGTATAGCTTAGTTGCTAGGGTGCTTACTTGTCTGGCTGTCTCAAAACCTTGGCTTTAGACCCAGCACAAAACGCAGGTTCATACCCAGCACAACGTGAACCCATCACGGTGGGGGCAGCCATGTAATCCTAGCACTTGGGAGATGAAGACAGGAGGGAGGATCACAGGTTCAAGGCGGTTTTTGGTCACCTAAAGAGTCATGGTCAACCTGGACTGCATGAGACTGTCTCAAACAAACAAACAAACAAACAAACAAACAAACAAAATACTGAAACCAGGAGCTGGAGAGATAGCTGCCTGGTTAAGCACTCGATGCTCTCGCAGGACAACAGGCCCAGTCCACAGTGCTCACGGGGTAGCTAACAACCATCTGTAGCGACAGTTCCAAGGGACCCAACATCTTCTTCTGACCGCCGAGGGCACCAGGCACACACATGGTGCACAGACATACAACCAGGTAAAACATCCATACACATAAAATAAAATAAATAAATCTTAAAAAAAAAAGGAAACAAAAATTCTCCCCATTCTATCTCTCTCTCTCTTTTGGAAAGATTATATTTATGTATGCATGTATATGTATATACGTATGTGTATATTTATATATGTATATGTATATTATACACGCATGCGGTGAAGGAGCATTTGCCATGGCATGTGTGATGAGGCATCAGCTCTCTCCTTCCACAATATGAGTTCTGGGGTTGAACTCCAGCTGCTGGGCTTGGGGGCGAGCATCTTTATCCACTGAACTGGCCTGTCTCTAAGCGGGTCCTGCTCGCCTGCTTTTGTACACAGTATTTATCACTCTACAACACCGTGGGGATTTGAGTGTTGGTTGTTTTAGCTGTTACATTTACTTCTGAGTTTCTAGTGTCTGGGATAGGGCCTGGTGACAAAGTGGCAGTAAACAGGCAGAAACAATGAACGCAAAGCAAGTTTCACTACTCCCCACCAAACCCCTGTGACTGCCCCCTCTACCATCTCGGGGCTGCTTTGCTGGAGGGAATAATTTCTAAGGGCATTTGTTAGTCTCTAGCTCAGTTTCTCTAAATAACAGTATGGTTGCAATTGTTATTGTTGTTGTTTTGTTTTGAGATCGGGGCTCACTGATCTCAGTAGGACAGACTGGTGTACCATTCCCCCTGCCTTTGCCTCCCCAGTGCTGGGACTATAGGCTTGTATCACAACACTTAGTTTGCAATTTTTACCAATTTACTTTGTGCATTTTACCCCTCTACTGACTTTTCTGGACCCTCCCATTAGGTAATGGGCAATCTGTTACCTCCAAACTGACATTTTACATTTAGTTAAATCATTATGACTATGTAAATATTGTTCACCGCAAAGACAAATTCCCACACTGATTATATTTCTTTCCACACAGCTTTTGCTCTTCCCAGAGCACCTAATTGCCTGTTTCATTACCCAAAATGCTTATTATTGTTAGCATAATCCTGATAGTTTTCCAGTACTGCACCACGTTAGAGATTCTTGAAAATTTTACTTTTTTCCTCCCATGGCACTTATGATACATTGCAACTGTTCATTTATTTGGTTATTTATTTTCTCGTCTGTCAAGTTCACTCACTGGAACATAAGCTTCTCGAGGCAAAACCTGTTGTTTCCAGAACATTCCCAGCACCTGACACCTGCTCCTTGTCTGACACAGGGGACCTGAAACTTGACAATTAGGCTTCTCCGACTGGCCAGAGGCCAAAGGGACTGTAATGGCTTCTTCTGGTTGTCAGCTTGACTATATCTGAAACCGGGGCTCACCTGTGAGGGATTTTTGCTTAATCCGAAGTGGGAAGAATCACTTCTAGTCTGCATCTCTGAGGTGGGAAGACCCACCTCTAATCTGGGTCACACCTTCTACTGGAAAGCCTATGTAAGGATGTAGAAGAAGTTTTGCTCTTTGCCTGCTTTCTTCTGACTTGTTAGCGAGACCATCCCATCTCTGGCATTAGAGCCTAATTCTTGTGCATTCCGGCATGTACTGAAGACCAGCTGAGACATCGAGCCTTATGTCGGAACAACTGCAAGTTTCTTGGACCCTCCGTTCATAGGCAGCCATGGTGGATTAGCTGGACCAAACCTGTAAGTCATTCTAATACGTTCCCTTTCTATATAGAGAGGTCACTCTGTAACTCTGTTACAGTAGAGAACCCGGACTAATGCAGCTGTCCTCCTGTTTCTGCCTCCCCAGCTCTGGAATGTAGCATCTGTCACTGTGTACCCAGCATTCTACCTGGGTGCTAGGGCTGAACTTAGGTCCTCATGCTGTGTGACAAGCACCTTACTGGCTGAGCCGTTGTCTCAGCTCCCAACCCTTTGCATTTTGATACTTTGCCATGTAGCTAAGATTGGCCTTGAACCCCTGATCTTCCCGTCTCAACTCTGAGTGCCAGGATCAAAGGCAAGTTTCTCCACACCAAGCTTTCTGTGGGTTTTGTTAATCTCCTTTAACTCTAGCTGGCCTGAAATTTACTATGTAGACCAATGTTTCTCAACTTGAATGTCAAGACCCCTTCGGGGATCTTTATTTACATTAGATATTTACTCAGATTAGAGGTGGGTCTTCCTACCTCAGGAGATTTGGGTTAAGGGTGTGTCTTCCCACCTCCATGCAGGCATTTACTTTAGAATTTATAATAGTAGCAAACTTAGTTATGAAGTAGCAATGAAATAATTTTATGGTCAGGGGTCACCACAACATGAAGAACTATATTAAAGGGTCACAACATCAGGAAGATTGAGAACCACTGAGGTAGACCAATTTGACCTCAAATTTGTGGTGATTTTTAACAGGACCCAGGACTTAGCATAACTGGATCCATGATGGGCATACTATTCGGGCCATAAAACTCAGCACACAGACAGTATCTCTTGCTGAAATGAAAGCAAAGACTTAAATGATCAGTCTGTGGGCCATGGTTCTGGGAACATCTCTGAATGTATTAAACCTTGCTGTTTGGCTTCAGTAGCTCTGCTCCTGGCTAACCGTTCTTGTTAACTGTAGTGTGTTAACCCGGAATATTGTTTTTGTGCTCAAAAGCTCAGCCTGAGAAAGGTTTAGTCCTGGGATCCTAACACCCATTGTAGTTGCCAGGCAGCTAATAAAGACTTTCTGCTGGCTCAAACCCGTTTTCAAACAGTCTTCTCTGGTGGATACCCCATGTCTTAGGATTTATTGCTGTGAAAAGACACCATGACCACAGCAACTTCTTTTGTTTGTTTGTTTGTTTCTTGAGATGGATTTTCTCTGTGTAGCCCTGGCTGACCTGGAAGTCACTATGTAGACCAGACTGGCCTTGAACTCACAGAGATCCACCTGCATCTGCCTTCAGAGTGCTGGGATTAAAGGCAAGCACCACCACTACCTAGCTAAAGCAACTCATAAAGGAAAGCATTTAATTAGGGCTGGCTTACATTTTAGAGGTTGAGTCCATTATTGTCATGATGGGAAGAATGGTGGCGTGCAGGTAGGCACACACAGTGCCAGAGAGGTGGCTGAGTGTTCTACAGCCAGATCACCAGGCAGCAGGAAGAGAGCGAGCGAGACACTGGGCCTCGCTTGAGTGCGTCTGAAACTTCAGAGCCCACACCTCTGCCATATTTCCTCCAACAAGCCCACACCTACTCCAACAAAGCCTTATGTCCTAATCCTTTCAAATAATGCTGTTCCCTGTGAGCCTATGGGGGCCATATTCATCCAACAGCATACCCCACAACAGTGACCTGTGTCTGCCTCTGAACGCTAGAGTTAGAGATAGGTGCTTGTCTGTCTTTCTTTCTTTCTTTCTTTCTTTCTTTCTTTCTTTCTTTCTTTCTTTCTTTCTTTCTTTCTTCTTCTTCTTCTTCTTCTTCTTCTTCTTCTTCTTCTTCTTCTTCTTCTTCTTCTTCTTCTTCTTCTTCTTCTTCTTCTTCTTTCTTTCTTTCTTTCTTTCTAGATTTATTTATTATGTATACAGTGTTCTGCCTGCATGCATGCCTGCAGGCCAGAAGAGGGCACCAGATCTCATTACAGATGGCTGTGAGCCACCACGTGGGTGCTGGAAATTGAGCTCAGACCTTGGGAAGAGCAGCCAGTGCTCTTAACCTCTGAGCCATCTCTCCAGCCCTGAGTTTGTGTTTTTCTTATAGGACCAAAATGTACCAGCCAGGCCCAGTGACACACTACCCCAACTCTTGTCTTCTTCTCTCCCCAGACCCCTCAACATGTTCCCCTCCTACTTCCATGTCCTCTTTTTACATTTAGTTAGTTAGTTTTGAGACAGCATTTCTCTCTGTGTAACCCTGGCTGTCCTGGAACTAGCTTTGTAGTCCAGTCTGGCCTCAAACTCTCAGAGATCTGTCTGCCTCTGCTTCCCAAGTGCTGGGATTGATGACTTGAGCCATTAATCTTTTTATTTATTTATTTTTTTTTTAAGATTAATTGTATGGGTATGAATGCTTTGCCTACATGTATGCATGTGCAGTGTGTGTGCTTGTGCGTCTCTGTGTGTGCACAGGCTGGAAGAAGGCACCAAATTCCTCAGAACTAGAGTTAAGAATGAGGAGCTGCAGTGTGGGTGCTGGGAACTGAACCTGGGTCTTTTGCAAGACCAGCAAATGCTCTTACCCACTGAGCATCTCTCCAGCCTCCCGACCCACCAAGTCCAATTCCCCAAAACTGGCAAAGCAAATAACCTCCCTCCCACAACAACCAGCAGGTGTGAATAAATCCTTAGCTGAGGGCAGAGCCTTGGGCGTTCCTCCCCATCCATGCTGGGATGTTGGTAGGTGTGATCTGTGGGGGTAACAATGATTTCTGTGAGTTCTTGAGGATAAGGGCCATGTCATTGCCAAAGACAGTGTTCCCAGCATTCCTCCCCAGTCTCCAGGTCTTGTATACGTTCTGCTCCTTCTTCTGCGATGTTCCCTGAGCATTGGGGCAGATAATATAGATGTTCCACGCAGAGCTGAGAGTTTACAATCTCTTATTCTCAGCACTCTGATCAGTTATGAATCTCTTTGTTAACCACCATCCACTTCATTGAGAAGCTGCTTTGAGCCGGGCAGTGGTGACACACACCTTTAATCCCAGCACTCAGGAGGCAGAGGCAGATGGATCTCTGTGAGTTCGAGGCCAACCTAGTCTATAGAGCAAGTTCAAGGACAGCTAGGACTATGCAGAGAAATCCTGTCTCGAAAACAAAAAAACAAACAAACAAAAAAGAACCTGCTTTGGCCAAGGCTGAGTGATCACTAATTCATAGGCAGAAACATAGATATTTAGAAGGCATGTTGACATGGTGACATGTTCATTTAACTAAACAATAGTATCAGATTCTCCCCTAGGACCTCCCCAGCCTTGACTTTAGACCAGGCATGAATTCCCTCCTGTGGAGCAGACCTCAGATTCACTCAGAAATTGGTTGGTTACTTCCGTGACGGTCAAACTGCTGGTACACCAGTGGCCACATCCTGTCTGGCGGGTCTGGAGCATTAGGGGTTCACTGTCAGAACACGGTCCAAAGATGGAGTTGTGTAAGGGAGATTCTAAGTGCTTGTAAGGAAACAAAACAAGAGTCTTGTGGGCCCAGTTCCTTCGAAACCACGGAACTGTTCTTGGATTGCCCTTCCGTGCCCCTCCCAGGTGTAGCAGAGAGGCGCGCGCGCGTGTGCTTCGGATGATTCGTTACAAATGGCCATTGCTATTCGTTTACTTGCCTCTTTGGGAAACACGTTTTGCCATGTGAGGCGTACCCTTGTGGTCAGACACTTTATCCATGTGACTCCTCATAACCCTCAAAGCACAAATCGTCTGATGCTCTGGATAAAGTGGTTACCGTGTGAGACTTGTCTGACTCATTTATCGGCTCCATTCTCCCAGGTCCCACCGCCCTAGAGCAGTGGAAACTCCGCCATATTGAAGATTTTTCTCCGCCAACAGCCTGTATAGCACTTTCCGGTACAGTGAGAGCTAGCTCCCAAGAAGAAAATCTCCAGGTCAATTACAACACGGTTTTTCCAGGTCCTGCAACCAAAGCCTCGTTGTCTTCAGCAGGTAAGACAGCTATGAGAAATGGCACACTGAACCCTATGCACAGCTAAGCGATGAGAAATGATTTCCTAGACGCTGACCTAGTTTCTCTTCATGTCTTTGTTTTGTTTTGTTTTTCGAGACAGGTTTTCTCTGTGTAGCCCTGGCTGTCTTGGAACTCGCTCTGTAGACCAGGCTGACCTCAAACTCAGAACTCAGAGATCCATCTGCCTTTGCTTTCTGAGGGCAGGGATTAAAGGCATGTGCCACCACCACCTGACTTCTCCTTGTGTCTTCTGTACGATGCAAAAGCCATAGCTTGCCGGGCGGTGGTGGCACATACCTTTAATCCCAGCACTCGGGAGGCAGAGGCAGGTGAATCTCTGTGAGTTAGAGGCCATCCTGGTGTACAAGAGCTAGTTCCAGGACAGGCTCCAAAACCATAAGAGAAACCTTGTCTCGAAAACCATACACACACACACAAAAAAAAAAAAAAAAAAAAAAAGAAAAGAAAAAAGAAAAAGAAAGAAAGAAAAAAAAAGAAAGAAAGAGAGGCCATAACTCCTGAGGCACTGCTAATGCCTGAGGTACGCTTAGTTCTAGGTTTGGTTTCAGGGACCCTTCTTCGTACCTTGATGTTCAACAGGACTGTTTTTCTTCTGAGTAGACTGAAGTCTGTAGGACCCAGTCATGGTAAGCTAATAGAGGCCTGAGTCTCAGTAGTTTTCCCTAAGGCAATGCCTGATTGCAAGAAAGACCATAAACTGAGACCACCCAGGCACCACCCAGGTCAGACCATCCAAAGGAAATTCCTAATATTCCAACTGTTACACATAGGATCACCTGCCAGCACACACCCATCGCTTTCCACCAGGACACCCCTAGACAAATGTCAGCCAATCAGGATTGAACCCATCACCCCAAACCCTGCTAATGTAACTTTTCTGGGTTTTGCCTTTAAATAGTGCTCTTTGGAAGGGTGGGGTACCTCTTCCTGCTCCTGCTCTGATGAGGTCCCTACCGGCTTGTACACATGCATGATAATAAACCTTACTTTTGCATTTCTGTGAGTTTGTGCATTCCTTGCTCTCTGTTCTCTGGCTGTAGATGGAGAGAGCAGCTAGCTTGTTCAAGTTCTTGCTGCCTTTATTCCCCACCACAACTGGCTGCACCCTTGAATGTCGAGCCATAATAGACCTTTCTTCCTTAAGTTGCTTTTTCTGTATTTATGTTAGAAATGTTATGTGTCTGGATGTGTGTGTGTGTGTGTGTACGTACGTATATGTAGTGTGTGTGTGCAGGAGGTGTATACGGAAGTTGGTCTTCTCCCTCCACCATGAGGATCCTAGGGATTGAACTCAGACCACCAGGCTTGGTGGCAATTGCCTTCACCTACTGAGCCATCTTGCCAGTCCCTTCAGTTGATTCTTTTTTTTTTTTTTTTTTTTTTTTTTGGTTTTTCGAGACAGGGTTTCTCTGTGGTTTTGGAGCATGTCCTGGAACTAGCTCTGTAGACCAGGCTGGTCTCGAACTCACAGAGATCCATCTGCCTCTGCCTCCCAAGTGCTGGGATTAAAGGCGTGCGCCACCACCGCCCGGCCCTTCAGTTGATTCTGTCAGAACATTTTATCACAGCAATGGGGAAGTAACTAGGTCGCTAGGCAAGTGTTATGTTAACCGCTTTTCAAGACAGGGTCTTACAACGAAGCATAGAATGGCTTTGAACTTGGGATCCCCCTGCTTCCTGCCTCAGCCTTCCAAATGTAGGAATTATCATCCTTGTTTGACATGTATTTTATTTTTTTTAATTTATTTTTTAATTTTATGTATCTTGGTGTTTTGCCTGCATGTATGTCTGTGTGAGGGTATCGGAACCCCTAGAACAGGAGGTACAGACAGTTGTGAGCTGCCAGGTGGGTGCTGGGAATTGAACCCGGATCCTCTGGAAGAACAGTCAGTGTTCTTAACTGCTGAGCCATCTCTCCAGCCTCCCTAATGTGTATTTCTAATTTAATTTCTTCTAGTGGGTTGAGAATCAAATTTGGGACTGCACACACTGGACAAACGTTCTTCCCTTAAGCTGCGGCCTCAGCCCTTACATTTTTATTATTTATAAAAGCACTGAAGAAAAAGTACCATGTGTTTATTTTAGAAAATTTGGAAAATAGAGTCAAAGGAAAACACAAGAGCATCAAGCAGTCCTTGGATGGGCGTTTTCACACGAGACACATGTTTTTCAAAGTTCCTGATATCCCGATGCATGTTCTTTTTTTTTTTTTTTAAATATATTTATTTATTATGTATACAACTTTCTGCCTCCATGTATACCCACATGCCAGAGGAGGGCGCCAGATCTCATTACAGATGGTTTGGAGCCATCATGTGGTTGCTGGGAATTGAACTCAGGACCTCTGGAAGAACGAACAGTGCTCTTAACCACTGAGCCATCTCTCCAGCCCCTGATGCATGTTCTTTTAAATGGTAAGTGTGCCATGATGGCATGCATGGGGCTGTTTCCCACAGCAACATACTTAGTGTGAACATCTTCACCTGACATCACAGGGTTGCCTATGACCTGAAGGTGCCTAATTCCATCAGCTGGAAGAAGAGCCTTTGGCAGCCCCTTCTCCTTGATGTGTCCTGTCTTATTCTATAGAGGTAGGAGATGCATAAGGACACCCCCCCCCCGGCTGACCCCTGAGGACACATGCTCGGGGTAGACTCAGGAGTAGGGGCTCCTGTGTGCCCTTGTCCCTCCTCTGACTATAGAGGGCACATGAGTGTCTTGCTGCCTGAAGTTAATGCTGTCAGATGGCCCAGCATGGGAGGCTGGTTGTAGACAAGGGTCCCAGATCCTCTGAGAACATCTAGAAATGCCCAGCCTTGGCCTCCCCATTGTCCTTCCAGCCCCCAATCTCTTTGCATCCATTACCCTGCTCTTGCTGTCATTAGCGTCTAAAGCATCCACCAGGCCTTGAGTCATTGGGCTCCAGGGCCTTTGTTTCCATCCTCTTCTCCAGGAGCACAGTGAACTGAAGGTCATGGGCACAATGTTTAATGGCTCTCCTGCCTGCTGATGCACAGGGCGGGCGTTTTCCTGAAAGCGGAGGCCCTCTCCAGTCCTGCGCCCCTCCAGCTCCATCAGAGAGATCTGCCTTTTTAGCAAACCACTTCCCCTCTCGCAGCCTCAAGCCTTCTGAAAGAAGGGTAGAGCTAGAGATGTGACCGCCCCTCCCCAAGAAGCCAGCTCGCTGCTGCCTCTTCCTCTGGGATCCAGCTGAAGATAGAGCCCCTTGGTGACACTGCTTCCTCTCTTTGTCTGCCAAAGGGCCAGAGTATCCCCAAGGCCAAGGAGTCAGGCCACTAAGCTGTCTTGGGGACCAGTTACACATGTAGAATACAGGAGTTGTGGGAAGGCTTTGCTAAGGTTGTAGAGACAAGCCTTTGAGGTTAGGTAATGTACAATTGGGTGGAAGTCTCCATAGTGAGGCCAATCCACGAAGGGGAAACCTAAGGTTCTTTGGAAACCCCAAGATGCATCTTCAGAATCTTGGGGTACATGGGCCATCTACTGAGGAAAGCTACCGGTACCCATCAGAGGCGCCATATGGCCTACAGGCTGTAAGGGGGGCGGGCACAGTCTACTCAGCCCATGGGAGCCTAGATGCTGCCACCATGGACATCTAGACACAGAGTTATAAGACTTGAGATTCTCCCTGTTGTCTGTCAGTCTATGTCCCAATTCCTCTTGGATGAGGAAGGTTTATGCCACTGTATACTGGAAACATGAACTTAAAAAAAAATTATTTTACAGGGCCCCATAGCTAAGAGACTGCCTTGAGTTTCAGAGAAGACATTAAAGCTTCAGAAAAGTATTTTGACTCTCAGGACTATGGGGATTTTTGAAGTTGGACTGAATGCATTTCCCATTATGAGACGGCCATGAGCTAATGGGGGCCGGGAGTAAAGAGCATCTTGGTTGGACTGTAAACTGTTTCCCATGGGCTCCATGTTTGCAATACCTGGTTCCCAGCTGCTGAGTGGGGGCTGTGGAACCTTTTAGACGTGTGTGTCATTATCAGAAACGGGCCACTGGAGGTGGCTCTTGTAGGTTATATCTGCTGCTGGTTCCAGCTTGCACCCTCTGTTTCTGCCATAGTGTGACAGCATCCCCATGCTCTTACTAACAACAATAAAATCTGCCTCTATTGCCATGGCAACCCTGTCAGGATGACCTGAAATCCTCTGAAGCTGTGAGCCAAAGTCAATTTTTCTTTCCTTAAGTTGCTTCTATCAAATATTTTTGTTCCCGTGAGGAAAAAGTAACAAATATAGAAAATTGATGACTGTTTGACCAACTAAGTATGACAGAAGAGACGCTGGGTGACATCAGAGGCCAGGCCAATCCATGCAAGCTTCTACAACCTTTCTGAAACACTGCTCTTAGAGCTCTGGGGTCTCTATACCAGTGGTTCTTAACCTGTAGGGTCTCAACCCTTTTGTAGGGGTCACCTGAAACCATTGGAATACACAGATATTTACATTATGATTCATAACAGTAGCAAAATTACAGTTGTAAGTTGCAAAGGAAGTAATGTTATGGTTGGGGGTCAGCATAACATGAGGAGCTGGACTAAAGGGTCCCAGTGGTAGGAAGGCTGAGAACCATTAGTCTATACTGTAAGTACAGTTATCCGAGGCCACCATGCCATGACGACGCCTCCGTGCTGAGTATGTACACAAGTAAACAGACCCAGATAAATCTGGTCTGCGAAGCACCCAGTCCAGACATGCACAGAAATGCAAGTTTACTCCGGTCTTCACACTACAAATTATTCCATCATTCAAATACAGTATCCTCAGCAGGGCTCCCAGTTCTGGAAACCGAGACCCCCCAATCTCCAGGAACTGGTAAATAATTGGTTACTAGTTTATGCCACAGAGTCTGAATGGTTTGTGAGGCAGTGACAGGCAACTAGAACGTGCGGCATTGACGCATCTCTGAGCCCAGGTATGTGAACTTTGTTCGCTTGCTTTGTTTTGCTATCTATTTATTTATTTTGAGGTGGGATTTTATGTATCCCAGGCTGGACTCAAACTAGGTAGCCAAGGATGACCTTCAACTCCTTGATCTTCCTGCCTCTACCTCCCAAGTGCTGGGACTCCATGCTTTTCTTTGAGACGAGGGCTCTCTCTCTATGTTAGCTTAGATTAACCCCCGATCCTCTTGTACCAGCCTCTCAAGTTACTGGGATTACACTATGCCCAGCTTGACACAGTTAATGTCTATGTTAGAAATGTCTGCATTAGGAATATTTCATCACTCAAAAGAAAAAACAAAACCTCAATACCCATTGGTACTCAACTCAATACCCATTATAATACTCACTCTCTGTTTCCCAGCTACCTCCCAAGCCCTTCAACCACCCATTTACTTACTTTCTGGATGGTTTAGCCCATTCTGGACACTTCAAATCAAAAGAATAAGCTAGGTATGAGGATGCATGTCTGTCGTCTCAGTTCTTGGGAGGTAAATGCAGGAGGGTCAGGAATCCAGAGTCACCTTTGCTTATATACAGAACTCAAGACCAAACGGGACTACAAGAGACCCTGTTTCAAGAAATTGCCAAAATATGTATAGGCCTTTGTGTATGGCTGCTTTCAGTTAGCATCGTGTTTACCTATAATATGTCAGTCACCTATAATGTGTCAATGCAGCTCATTTCCTTTTATTGCCAAATAATAGTCTATTGTAGGGGCATATCAACTGGAATTGTTTCTGCCTTCCAGCTATTATGTACATGCTATAAATAATATACAGTGAGTATATATATTTTACAAAATTTCCTGTACAATTTTTTTGAGTTTATGCTCAAGAATGGAACTATTGGGCCATATGATGACTTGTTTTTGTGTGTCCCTGTGTGTGGAGGAGGGTGTCTGTGTATGTGTGTTCGTCCAGATTTTGACACTCAGTTGCTTCCCTCAATTGCTCTCTACCTTTATTTTATGTGTGCCTGCACTACAGGCCAGAAGAGGGCACCGGAATGCATTATAGATGGTTGTGAGCCACCATGTGGTTGCTGGGAATAGAACTCAGGACCTCTGGAAGAGCAGCCAGTGCTCTTAACCTTTGAGCCATCTCTCCAGCCCCCACCCCGCTCTTAACTTTTAAACCATCTCTCCAGCCCTATTTTCTTTTAAGATCAAATAAATTATAAGATCTTATTTACTATTTTCTGTTTGTTCGACTGGAGCCAGAGTCTCATTATATAACCCTGGCTGGTGTAGAGCTTCCTATATAGACCAGGTTAGCCCCTAACTCAGTGATCCACCACCTCTGCCTCCTGAGTGCTGAGATTAAAGATGTGGTCTATCACGCCTGTCTGATTTTGTTTTTGAAATAGGATCACATCACACAGGCTGGTCTGGAACTCACTGTGTGGCAAAGGCTGACTTCCAAGTAGTGGCAATAGTGTTCAAGTCCTGGGACCAGAGGCATTTGCTACCATGTCTAACCTTATTAACTCTCTTGGAATGAAAAGCCTTGTACCTATAAGAAGTGATTCAGAAAAAAAAAAAAGTGATTCAGCAGGGCTGATTCATAACATGAAGGACTATAACTGATAATGTTTCAAAAAAGTGACTTTGGAGTCTCCTAGCTTTTTCAGGTAAGGGGTCGGCTAAAGGACCAAGGACAGCTGTCTAGGAAGCCAGTTTAGAGATTTGCTTTCAATTCCCAACAAGGTTTTGAGACACACACATAGACTGTTGGGTGTGCTGTGGAGCAGGTCACTCTGAGCTGCCTCTGCTGGGACCCGGTGTATCATTCATCTGGGACAGCAGACTGAGGCTCAGTTGGGTTGCTTGATTCCAAGTCCAGGCTGCTCCGTACATTTGAACAGCAAGCATGAAAATAGCAGAGGACTCCAGCCGACAGAGGCAGGGACAGGGACCGCGCTGAGTGCCTGTAAAAAGGCCACTTCAAACCCCATTGTGGGGACAGCAGCAGGTGGGCACGTCTGCACTTTGAATGCCTCTTCCCATGATGCGCTGCGCTAATGGATGTACATTAACAGCGTCCTTCCTGGCCACCACGTCGATCTCCCTTCCTCAGGCCCCACTAGAGAACTCTGCATTCCTGAGGAAGGGCAGCAGTCAATGCATGAGGGCCCCCACAAAGGGGCATTGTGGTCAGACTGAGTCAGACTGGTGACTGTTGGCACCTGATCTCAGTGTGGAATAAGTGGTTACAGGGACGTCATCCGGGAGAGCTTGGTATCAGTGGAAGGCCCAGGACATCTTCAGCAGAGACCTCGCCTCCAGGAAGTCCATTCTGACTGCCCAGAAACAAACACTCGTTTTGAAGGCAAGCTTTGGAAAGAGCACAAGAGGCTCAGCAGCAGAACGCACCCACGCTCCGAGCCCGGGAACAAGAGCTGGCCGGCCGTTCTGACGCAGTTTCCTGCGTCACTGAAGTCTCCGCATCACGCCATCGTGGTGAAATGAGTGATACAGCTGTGACCCGGGCTGGCTGGCCGGCCATCCACAAGACAGGCTTGCCAGCAGTCCTAGTACTTAGCAAAAGATCCACCTTGCCTCCTGGCCCTAGCTTTCTCTGTGATTTAGAATGGGCAGAAAGGGTGGTTGACCAGGTGGTTGACCAGAAAGGAGACTTGAGCAGGTACAAAGGAGATCAGAAAGACAGACGGACAAGTGTCTAGCTCCTTGGCTCAAAGCTCAGAGGGCTTTGTTGTGGCCATTAGCCACATTTTATTTTCCTTCTTTCCTTCCTACAAGAGAGGGTCTCAAGTAGGTCAACTCAAGACCTTGAATTCACTATGTAGTTGAAGATGACCTTGACCTCTTCGACCTTCCCATCCCCATCTCAAGAGCTCTAGAGTTTCAGGTGTGCACCACCTCCCCTGGTTTTGTGCAATGCTGAGGACTGAACCTGGGAGTCTGAGAGTACCAGGCAAGAAATGCCAACTGGACCATATGCCCAGTCATACCCCCACCCCACATTCTTTTCTCTCTGTATTGTCTTGCTATGTAGCCCAGGTTGGCCTTGAACTCATAGCAACCCTTCCACCCTGAGCCTCTCAAGTGCTGGAATTCCAGGCATGAGTCACCACAGTTAGCTTCTGTCATTTCTTCACTGTGTTCCATTCCTAGACCTGATTTTAATCCATAGATTATCATGCCCTGAAAGATCCCAGGGCCATGGAACCCTGCCATTGTTGGGGGTGGGGGGGATAAAAAGATAGACTGAGAACCCAAGTTGCTTTGTCCCCCACTGCCTCTCTCTGTCACTCTGACTCTACTTGGGCCCCAGGGTGCTGAAAGCCAATCCCAGGGAAGAGGCCTTGCCTTGGCCGTGGGTCTCTGGCCTGGACCCTTCTGTTCTGTGGGGCAGGCAATCCTTGCAGGCTGTCGTGGGCTACTGTGCTAATCCATGCATTAGTGGATGAAAGCCGTCTCAAGGGGCTCTTCACCAGGGCCCTTTGACTGTAATAAAGCAAATTAAAACCCCATTCAAAGGTCAATTGAAATCTCTTTCATGCCACTTCTCCACACAAATTGATTTCTCTTTGCCCGTGGGGTCACAATGAATGCCATAAAGGACCCCAGCTGTAGCTGGATAGAAACATGACTTGAAAAATTGCCTCCCCCGGGGCTTTGGCAGGGATGAGGGGGCAGTGGGCTCTCCCTTTTCCCAGGACCATCTGAGGCAACAGGGGCCTCTTCTCCAGCTTGTTCTTGGCTTTGGAGCCCATCTATGGAGCTCAAATTCACATTTCTTCTTCCATTCCACCTGGCAGCCTTCAGAGGAGTCAGGATTCCCTTTAACTAAAGTGCCAAGTCTGACCTCAATCTTGAGAGGCCCTTGCCTCAGCATCCTGAGTGCTCAGATGACAGATGTGAATCGTGTGTCCCACAGATGAACACAGTGTTTCTACACGGACAATCTTTTTGTTTGTTTGTTTGTTTTGTTTTGTTTCTCTGTGTAGCCTTGGCTGTCCTGGAACTCTCTTTGTAGAACTGAAGAGATCCCCCTGCCTCTGTCTTCCAGCATGCTGCCGTTAAAGGCCAGCGCTGACAATCTTAATAGCAACTGGAATCTTCCAACCTGCGTGAACCCTCCCCTGCCATGAGGTGGGCCTCTGAGAAGCTCAGAGAGGTTAAATAACTACTCATGGTCACAGAGCTCACGAGTCCCCTCTCACGCCATTCACCCGCGGTCTTCCCACACCCTGGATGGCGCAGCCAGTCAGCCGCCCAGCATTCTCACAGCCCCAGCCTCTGCTTCACTTCAAAGCAGACTTCCACCCCGGCTTCTACGCTGTGACTCCCTGACAACCTTGGCTTGTCTGTCCCCCTAGGACTCTGCAGAAATGGCCAGAAGCACCATTCAAGGAGGCTTTTGGGATCTTGTCTCTGGCTTGCATCCAGCATGGCCCCTTTCTGCTCTCTCTACGTTGTAAGGGAATGGACTCTTTGTGATCAGCTCTGACAGGTTCATCTGGGGCAGATCCTTGTAAGTGATGAGAGAAGGGAGGTGACTTTTGGGGTGGGGCTCGGTGGCGGAGCACTTGGGAAGCATGTGTGAGGCCTGGGTTTGACCCCTAATAGAGAGAGAGCTTTATTAACATGCATGGACTAATGAATGTAGGAAAACAAGAGTCTTGTGACCTCAGTTTCTTCAAAACACAAAATCGTTCTTGGAATGTCTTTTCAGGCCCCTCTTGGTGTAGCCGGGAGGAGTGAGTTTACTTCAGATGATTTATTACACCTGGCTTTATTTGTTTATATGCCTCCTTGGAAAAACATGTTTCGTCACATACGGCTTGCCTGCTTCCTACAGTTTGCCTGTGTGTGGCTTGCCCAGCATGTTTGGCTGGCCCTTGTGACTGGACACTTTACTCATGTGACTTCTCTTAGCCCTCAGAGTATAAATTGTCTGGTGCTGAAGAAAGTTGGCTACTGCATGAGACTTTAGTCTGCCACATTTATCGGCTCCATCCTCCCAGGTCCCACTGCCTCTATAGTAGCGACAACATGTATATTCCATTTTTCAGGAAGAAGTTCTCAGAATGGTGGCTTTTGTTCTAGATTATGTATAAAATTTTCAACTTTTTTTTTAAATATAAAAACAGGGTCTTAAGCTGGGCGGTGGTGGCGCACGCCTTTAATCCCAGCACTTGGGAGGCAGAGGCAGGCAGATCTCTGTGAGTTCGAGACCAGCCTGGTCTACAAGAGCTAGTTCCATGACAGGTTCCAAAACCACGGAGAAACCCTGTCTCGAAAAACCAAAAAAAAAAAAAAAAAAAAACCAGGGTCTTGTGCAACTCAGGCTGGCCTGGAACTTGATACATAGACCAGGCCAGTCTCCAACTCACAGATCTGTCTCTGCCTCTCAATTGCTGGGGTTAAGGGTGTGCCACCACTTCTGGTGTCCTCACCCCACTCTAAAATGCTGGCCAGCTCCCTTGCCCCACACACCCAGAATCCAGCTTATTGCAAGGTCTGGTCCAGGCCATTTTGCTATCTTTTCCTATCCAGGATGTATGTATCTTTGGTCCTGGGCTGCTGGGTAACACACTCAACTTCCCATGACCCACAACCTGTATCTCACATTCTGTGCCCAATCCACGGGCTCCTTCCTCCCTCCCTCCCTCCCTCCCTCCCTCCCTCCCTCCCTCCCTCCCTCCCTTCCTTCCCCAGCATCATGACACTCAGCACATGAAGTAGCAGGTGCTGGGTTAATACCCAGATGGCCCTGAAGTCGGTAAGAAAGCTGCTTTTGCTCCTGGCTCCTTGGTCCCCAAGGGTAACATACAATACAAAAGCGCTAAGACAAGAGGGGAATCCTTGCCTTTCATTCTCGTCTCTCTCCTCTCCCAGATAGCCAGGAACTTGTCATTTGCTCTGTCCTTGCCAACAGCGGCATCAGTCCAGTATTTAGTGACTCTCAAACAGCAACGAGAGGTCTCTTTCTATCAGGGGGCCCTGAGAGGGTACACGTGCCTCCACCTCAGAGCAGCTACCGTGCTTTTCCATGGGGACCATGAAGCAGGGCTGAACTGGGGCTTCCTTGTTCCCACCCTGAAGATTCGAGTTGGCGCTGGCTACAGTCTCATCTCCCAAATGCATTTGGGTGGCAATCTCATCTCCAAGATTTTTCTCCCAGTGAGATGACCTTAGTGCTTGGCCCCACTGGGGAGGCTGAGAGTTAGACCATCTGGTCCTCCCTCTAGCCCCCACTAGCCCTTTCTTCCCGTGAGGAGGTTACTTCTGCACCTGCCTTTGTAACGTTCTCACACCCTGGTGACATCTCTTTTCCAATTAAATCCTCAAAGGTGAAAAGCCAGGATGACGAAAGTGGCCTCAGTCCTGCGCCCACAGCCACCTGGTATGACTGTAGCCAGGTGTAGAACTCCCAGGGGCCTTTACCATGCAGGGGGTCCCATGACTCAGGCAGAAACCCCCTTGGAACTTCTTTCCTCCCTCACCTCCCCTTTCTTCCTCTCCCCCTTTGCCCTCCTGCCAGCATTCTCATGGGTTTCCACTCGCTCCAGGCCCTGCTCTGAGAACTTTCTGAGCTCTGAACACATGGCAGGCGGCAGATGAGCCAGACAAACCATGAACTGCCACAGGCAACAAGCAAGGAAAGGGGTCCACTGTCCTTCAAGCTGTTTAGAGAAATGAAAACTAATGCAGAGGAGGACCCAGGGGATGGGGGGCTAGGGGGTCATGTTAGGCAGAACTGTGCCCTGAAGGTTCTGGAACACGGGCCAAGCAGTGAGCTGAGGGTTCTCAGCCCAGGAACCAGATCTGTGAATGAACAGCTTCAGGAGCTATAGACCTCAAGCTCCGAGCCGCCCCGTGGTGGAGCAGGGACCTGCTGACCCTGCTGAATTCTCCTCAGAGCGCGGCTCCTGAGTACATTAAGCACTGTCGCTGCAAACCCTTTATCATCGGGTGGGCTGTGTCTCACCTAGATAACCAAAGCAACCCTCATTAACACTTGGGACATTTCCACCATTGTCTCTGCTTCTACACACCTTCACCTATTTCTATAATCTTTTACTTCCCCACTTAACATACAATGATTATTTTTAGGTTGAGGAATAGCCACTTAAGAAAAGATCTATTCCTATAGCTGTTAATTACGTGTGTGTATCTCTGTGTGAGTATGTGCACATGAGCACAGATGTCTACAGAGGCCAGGAGTACTGGATCCCTTGGAGCTGGAGTTATAGGCAGTTAGGGACTGCCTGACACGGGGTACTGCCTAAGCTGGGTCCTGCAAGGACAGTATATTGTTCTCTCATATGCCAGGTCATCTTTCCAGCCCCCTATTTTTATTTTAAATAGTTACAGAATATTTCACTGTATGGCTTCACTATACTTCTTTTTTGTTTTGGTTTGTTTTTTCAAGACAAGGTTTCTCTGTAGCTTTGGTGCCTATCCTGGCTCTTGTAGATCAGGCTGGCCTCTAACTCACAAAGATCCTCCTGCCTCTGCCTTCTAAGTGCTGGGATTAAAGGCGTGCGCCACCACTTCCCGGCTCTTTGCTTTTTATTTTTCACTATAATTCTTATAACCACATCTTTAGTGTTTGGTTTTTATTTTATTGTTGCTATAGCTGATATGCTAAATTTTCTTCAAGACTTCATATAACTGCTAGACAGTTTTCTTGGGCTAAGAAAACCAGGTCACAAGGTCAAAGACTTGATATATACAAAACTTATTCATCTTTCTCTGGTTTATCCTACCAGCCTACGTATATCTTATATCTCCTCCTCTTTCTCCTTTATTCTATTGTGGCACAGGAAACCCTGCCCCCAGCCATGTTCAAGAATCAGCTTCATTTTCTGAATTCCATTTCTGGTCTGCTAAGGACTTAGAGTACTGGCTTTTCTCATTAGCAACAATACTCCCCCCCCCACACACACACACACTCTGCTTCTGGGTTTTTCCCTCAGCAAACACGTTCTAATCTCTTAGTTATGTTTTGTCTTGAGACAGGATCATGTGTGTTTGTGTGTGTGCGCGCGCGCATGCACGCACACGTGCATGTGTATTCCAGACTGCCCTGGAACTCTTGATCCCCCTGCCTCAGCTTCCTAGGTGCTTGGGATTGCAGGCATGCACCACTGTGCCTGCCAATGAATGGCGTTATCCTTGATCCTACACTAACCTCTATCTCTTACCTCACTTTCAGTCATTGTTAGATTTCTAGAAAGAATTGTTTGGTTTTCATGTTAGGACCAAGGGAGAAATTGATGACTCCATAAAAAGAAGACATTTAAGGAGTTCGCTTCCCTCATTAGTAGGATGTCAAATAACTCGGACAGATCCAGGTGTAGAAGGAGTATAGAATATCTGAGCAGCATGGAGTGCATTCTTTTGGGACATGCATGAGCACTGTTCAAAATGGGCCATCTGTTCACCCAGTAAGCCATGACCATTTCCTCGGGACTGAAACATGCTCTCTGACTACAAGGGAATTAGGCCACAAAGCAGCTTCGAAATATAACTAGAAAATTCTCCAAGGTTTGGAAGCTAACCAGACCATTTCTCAATAATCCATAGGTCAAAGATGAAAATAAGATATTTTGGTGCCGGGTGGTGGTGCATGCCTTTAATCCCAGCACTAAGGATGCAGAGGGAAGCAGATCTCCGAGTTCAAGGCCAGCCTGGTGTACAAAGTGAATTTCAGACAGTTAGGTTCCGTTACACAGGTAAACCCTGTCTCAAAACAAAACCAAAAAAACCCCAAACACTTCAAAAACAGAACAAAAAACAAAAACAAAAAAGAAAAATACTTTGAACTAAATGGTAAATAAAAAAATGACATACTGAAGAATTGCAAGATGAAATAAAAAAAACATTTACTTATGATCATATCTATTCATGCAAAAAACCAATAGAGGTTGAATGTCATGATGTAAGTAAAGTCAATTGTTTAGTATCCAACGTGAGTACTAAAAGGATAGCCAGCCAAGCATCTAGAAAGTAGAAGGTAATAACCAGAGTAGAAATTTAAAAAAATACTTCTGAACAACACACAAACAATAGAATTAACAATACCAAAGATGACTATTGTAAAAAAAAATAACCAAAACATAAAACTAATTAACTCCTAAGAAAGAACGAATATAAATTACTAATATCAGACAAGAAAACAATGCATAACTTCTGAGTCAACAGAGTCAACATGATAAAAAAAACTATAATTAGGCCGGGTGATGGTGACATACAGCTTTAATCCCAGCACTTGGAACAGAGGCAGGTGGATCTCTGTAAGTTTGAGGCCAACCTGGTCTACAAGAGCTAGTTCTAGGACAGGCTCCAAAACCACAGAGAAACCCTGTCTCAGGAAAACAAACAAACAAACAACAACAACAAAAAAAACCCCAAAACAAAACCAAAACAAAGCAAAACAAAAAAGCTGTAATTAGACTGAGGCTGTAGCTCAGGGATTACCCAGCATGTATAGTGCCCTGAGTTCAACAGGTCAGCCTGGTCTACACAGTGAGTTCCCTGTCTCGGAAACAAGCAAACAAACAAACAAGCAAAGCTCAAAAGACTCCTCAAATAGAACAGAATGTAAACAGACATTTCCTGTCCTGACCACCTGGTTTCAACTAACTGACTTGAAGGCTGGACATGAATTATAAATGCTTGGCCAATAGCTCAGGCTTATTACTAGCTAACTCTTACATTTAAGTTAATCCACATTTCTATTTATGCTTTGTCACTTGTCTTATGACTTGTTAGTTCATTTTCTGTATGTCTTGCTTACCCACCAGCTGGACTGGCTGGCATCTCTCCTAACTCCACCTTCCTTCTTCCCATCATTTCTTAGTTTGACTTTCCTATCTAACTTCCTGCCCAGCTACCAGCCTGTCAGTTTTTTTACTAACCAGAGGGAGTAATGCATAGTCATAGTGTAGAAAAGCATTGTTCCACAGCAAGAGAAAAGCCTTTTTAAGCTAAAACTTTAAAGATTTTTTTTAATTTTTAACAATTTATTTAACTTCATTTTATGTGCATTGATGTGAAGGTGTTAGATCTTGTGGAACTGCATTTTCAGACAGTTGTGAGCTGCCATGTGGGTGCTGGGAATCGAACCCAGGTCCTCTGCAAGAGCAGTCAGTGCTCTTAACTGCTGAGCCATCTCTCCAGCCCCAACCTTAAAGAATTTATGTGAAGTGGATAAATTCCTGGAAACCCACATCTTACTCAAATTGACACAAAAATATTTAGACAACAGGAATGGTCTTATTTAGGGAGTTGAATCTGTAAATAAAAGCTGTTCAAACAAAGCCTCGATGGTATCATATATGTACCACCTCCGAAATTCAAGGGAGATATATCACACTCCTTGACTGAATTGATACAGGAGGGAGAGAGATCTCAACTTTTCTTGTGAGGACTGTAATTTTGAAACCAAAATTTGACAAGAACTTAAAACAAACAACCAAACAAACCAAAGGACAATCAGATGCCACTCTCATGAAAGTGTATGTAAAGAGTCTTATTAGAATGCTAGCCTTGTCGGGCGGTGGTGGTGCACACCTTTAATCCCAGCACTTGGAAGGCAGAGACAGGTGGATCTCTGTGAGTTTGAGGCCAGCCTGGTCTACAGAGCTAGTTCTAGGACAGCCAGGGCTGTTACACAGAGAAACCCTGTCTCAAAAAACAAAAACAAACAAACAAAAGCTGGCCATAAAAGGGCTACTCGTCATCATTAAATTGGACTTTTTCAAAAGCACAGTGCATTCAACACTGAAAAAGCAATCAACAGTGTGGAAAGAATTCACTACAGTATTAGACTAAACGAGAAAAACTACACCTGCTCCAGGCTTTCAGAGAGGAACTATTGATATTAAGATACAAAACCAGTCATGCTCAACTTCCCTAGCGATCAGGGAAATGCAAATCAAGACAACTTTAAGATACCATCTTACACCTGTCAGAATGGCTAAAATAAAAAACACTAATGATAGCCTTTGCTGGAGAGGTTGTGGAGAAAGGGGTACACTCATCCATTGCTGGTGGGAATGCAAACTTGTGCAACCACTTTGGAAAACAGTGTGGCGGTTTCTCAGGAATTTCGGGATCCACCTACCCCTGGACCCAGCAATACCACTCTTGGGAATATACCCAAGAAATGCCCTATCATACAACAAAAGTATATGCTCAACTATGTTCATAGCAGCATTGTTTGTAATAGCCAGAACCTGGAAACAACCTAGATGCCCTTCAATGGAAGAATGGATGAAGAAAGTATGGAATATATACATATTAGAGTACTACTCAGCAGTAAAAAACAATGACTTCCTGAATTTTTCAGGCAAATGGACGGAAATAGAAAACACTATCCTGAGTGAGGTGAGCCAGACCCAAAAAGAGGAACATGGGATGTACTCACTCATATTTGGTTTCTAGCCATGAATAGGGGACGTTGAGCCTATTATGCGTGGTCCTAGAGAAGCTAATTAAGAAGGTGAACCCAAAGAAAAACATTTACGTGATGAAAGGAGACAGAGACAAAGACCCACACTGGAGCACCGGACTGAAATCTCAAGGTCCAAATCATGAGCAGGAGACAGAGCACGAGCAAGGAACTCAGGACCGCGAGGGGTGCACCCACACACTGAGACAATGGGGATGCTCTATCAGGATCTCACCGAGGCCAGCTGGCCTAGGTTTGAAAAAGCATGGGATAAAACCGGACTTGCTGAACATAATGGACAATGAGGACTACTGAGAACTCAAGAACAATGGCAATGGGTTTTTGATCCTACTGCATGTACTGGCTTTGTGGGAGCCTAGGCAGTTTGGATGCTCACCTTACTAGACCTGGATGGAGGTGGGTGGTCCTTGGACTTCCCACAGGGCAGGGAACCCGGATTACTCTTAGGGATGATGAGGGAGGGGGACTTGATGGGGGAGGGGGAGGGAAATGGGAGGTGGTGGCAGGGAGAAGGCAGAAATCTTTAATAAATAAATAAACAATAAAAAAAACCAAAAAAATACTTTGTTTAATTTAAAAAAAAAAAGATACAAAACCAGAAGTGACCTTTTCCTGGTGACACTCCTGTTCAGTGCCTGTGTGGTGACAATGTCCTCTGTGGTCTCATCACCCTGGTTCTATTCTAATTTTCATTCTTTTTCTAAAGCTTTTTTTTTTTTAATTTTATTTTATGTGCATTGGTGTTTTGCCTGCATATGCATGCATGTGTGAGGGAGTGAATCTCCTGGAGGTGGAATTTACAGACAGTTGTGATCACCCATGTGGGTGCTGAGAATTGAAACATGGGTCCTGTGGAAGATTGTCAGTGCTCTTAACCATTGAGCCATCTCTCCAGTGCCTCCTTTCTTTCTTTCTTCTTTCTTTCTTTCTTTCTTTCTTTCTTTCTTTCTTTCTTTCTTTCTTTCTTCTTTCTTCTTCTTTTTTTTTTTTTTTTTTTTTTAAATTTCAGCTTTCCTCATCTGGCATTTTTTCTTTTATTTATTTATTATTTATACAATATTCTGTCTGTGTGTGTGTCTGCAGGCCAGAAGAGGGCACCAGACCTCATTACAGATGGTTGTGAGCCCCCTTGTGGTTACTGGGAATTGAACTCAGGACCTTTGGAAGAGCAGGCAATGCTCTTAACCTCTGAGCCATCTCTCCAGCCCCAGTGCCTGCTTTTCTTTCTTTATTGGATCAAGTGGCCTCATTTTGGCCATGACTCCAGTCACCATTTTTTTTTAAACCATCATATAACTCAACCAGTGGTTTTTTTTTATTACTTAAAAAAATACCAATCCAAATTCCTACTTCCTCCCCTCCTCCCAGTCCCCTCCCTCTCTCTCCATAGACCCTTCCCCCAACCCCTCCAACCCTAAGGGAGGGCCATGCACTCCACCCTTGGAAGCCCAAGGCCCTCCCTACTACGTCTAGGTTGAACAAGGTTTACATCCATAGGGAATAGGATCCCATGAAGCCGGTACATGCAGTAGAGACATCCCAGTGTCACCATCAGTGGCCCTCAGTCTGCCCCAGCTGTCAACCCCCTTCAGAGGGGCTTGATTGTTCCTATGGTCATTCACTCCAAGTCCAGTTGGAGTTGGTGAGCTCCCATTAGCTCAAGCAAACTGTCTCAGTGGATGACCCCCTCATGGTCTTGAATTCCTTGCTCATACTCTCACTCCCTCCACTCTTCAACTGGATCTTGGGGGCTCAGTCCAGGGCTCCAATGTGGGTCTGTTGCCTCTGTTTCTATCTGTTGTTAGACAAAGGTTCTATGGGGACATTTAAGAGAATAATCAGTCTGACTACAGGGTAAGGTCAGTTCAGACACCCTCTCCTCTATTGTTTAGGGTCTTATCTGGGTTCATCCCTGTGGGTTCTTGGGCATTTTTCTAGAGCCGGGTTTCTTGCTAACTCCATAATGGCTCCCTCAATCAAGATATCTCTTTCCTTGCTCTCATGTCTGTCCGTTCAATGACTTTTCAGTTCACATGGACCAAAGCAAGTTCTTCTATATATAATTAGGAACACAGATGATGGGCCAACCCAAATTTCTCCTGGTTTGACTTTGATGCCACCACCAGTGGCCTCCTAACATTGCAACAATAATGCAAAGGAAAACGAGAAAAAGTCACCATCTGACAGAGAAGAGCTGACGGGCCTGGCAGTGGTAAAGGCGGAGGTAGATGGAAGGGGGGATAGAGGACAGACGTGAACTCGTTCAAACACAATATACTTGTTACAGGTGAGACAGGGATGGGGTTCCCTGTAGAACAGAGATCATAGCTCAGGATCCTGGTGGAAATAATGGCCAAGAGGGGTTAAATAAGAACCAGGTGATGATGGAGGGTCAGATCTTAATAGGAGTCTGAGTTACCAGAGCGCTTAGCTTGTGGGAGGCACTTGGGGAAGTAGAGGCAGAGAGTAGCACCATGCAGTATGAGTGTTTGGGGGTAGGTGAGGTCCAGGATATAAGATAGACAGCAGGTAAGAACCTCAGAAAGAGGCCAAAGCCAGGCGGCTCACACCTCGTTTACTGTTAGGGAGCTTGGTGCTCGCTTGTGGCACGAAAACAAAAGAATTTTTGGATGCAAAGTCAGTGCTGCCAACCAGAAAAGCTAAAGTTTCAAGGGAGTCCTGGAATCAAAAGGAAAAAAAAAAAAAAAAGAAAAGGCATCTAATGGGGGGGGGAGTAGGATAGAGTTCCTTCAGCTGGCAGATTAAACAGGCACCCCAACTGAAGTCCTAGTTCCTCCCTGTGGGTCACACCTCTCCTCACGAGTTTGCTTTGCTCTTTGTGCAGCTCAGGTAGATGCCACTACAGGTCTCTCTGTCCTCCGGGCCTGGGCTGTGACAGCTTTATAGCCTGGCCACTTGGTGAAGGCTGTCCGACAGTCCCAGACCGTTCTGCCAGCTCTCACCCCAGAGCTGGTTAATAGTCTGAGGCTGGGAGTCTCCCTTGGAGTCTGGGCACAGAAGTGCGCCTGTCCTTCCTTGGGGAGATGGGCAGGCTGTGCAACTCACTTGCATCCTCCCCCTCAAGGATAGCTGCCTTGGGCTGCGGTGGGTGATCCCTGACAGCCTGTCATCTCCCTCTCCAAAAGAGAACAAGAAGGTTTTGATTCCACAAGACCATACTTTCCCAACACTGGGGGAAATCTGAGGCGTCACAGACCCACTCCTCATTAATGATATTTACTTCCCAAATGCCAGGAAGACAGATGGACACACACATGTAATTTCGTCCAGATCTGCGTGACCTCAGAGCTAGGCCTACCTGACACCAGGATGCTAAACCTCTGCCCTGTCCTAAGTGGAGATCCAACATGGTCCTTAATTAAGTTCTTCCTGACCACTGGCCGCAGGTGTGCACTTCAGCGGGTCTGTGCTAATGCCAGCCTCTGCGCTTTCCAGACACATCTGCCCTGAGCTCAGCCCGACCGGGAAGTCCCCCTCCTGCCCCCCTTCGCGTGGCCCGGGATTCGCCTGTTGCGCTGCAGAAGCGCTGCCAGGAAGGTCACGTCCAACGCTCACCCACCCAGCCCCGCAAGTATAAAAGGAGGGAGGAGAACAGCAGGGACCAAACGGGCGGCGAAGGAGGAGAAAGAGGTTAAAGAGCGGTGAGCAAGAGAGGACACCAAACACCTTCGTCCCTGGAGAGCTGCTTTCCGCAATAGGTAAGGTTGCCACAACTAGGGACAGCTTTCCTACCCTGAGCTCTGCCCATGGGCCTTGGGATGCTCTGCGGGAGGGAATGCAGAGACTGGCGTTCTGGCTTGTCGCGGACCTGAGCTCTTCTCAAACTTTCTGAGAAGGAGCTGACCCTGGACAGCCATGGAGTGGCAGGCTCCAACGCTCCAGACGGCAGGTGGTTTTGTGATTCTGGGGATCACTGCCATCGGGGGAAGGGGTGGTCCCGTAGTCTGCAAGGAGGAATGGAGTATCGGGATGCTTAGGATTCTTTTAGACTCCGACCGGTCCCTAGGGAGATCTTGGGATAATTCCCCCGTAGGTTTTTCTTCCCGATTGTTCGGACTTGCTTATATAAATACTGAATATAAATACATGTTGAAAAGACAGTGGGAAAGACGGCCGAGTCACAATAAGCTTCTAATAGTGGAGTTCTTTTGTTGCTGCTGCTGCAGACCCCAAATCCTCAATGCCCGGAGTATCCTAGCGGATCCGAGGTGGCTACAGGACCGCAGTCATTCCCTTTGCGATCCAGCCTCGGTTAAAAAACAGACTGGGAAGGGAACTGTCCAAGGTTCTGAACCACCCTGACCTGTTTCAGAAGACCTCAAAAGGAATACAGGGCGGCGCAGGGAGGAAGAGGTCCCCCAAATTCTCCGTGTATAAATAAAGCAGGGGAGGTTTTCACAGGATGACTGGGAAGAATCAAGTAAAGTGAAAATAAGTAGTATATGTCTGTGTTTCTCAGTTTGTGAAGCATGTGCAGATTGTGGCTTTTTTCCTTTGGGTAGTATACAAGTTGGGCATATGCAGTGTGGATGGATGAAACCGCATCTCCAAGCCTCTCGGCTTTCCGGAGGGTTATGTCGGTGTCATCGGGAGAGAAGTAAAATAAGGCTCGCCTGAGTTCAGAGGGTTTTCCTGGGATCCGAATAAATGTGGTTCTGTCAAAATGAATAAATCGCGACTTTCTATCTTCCAGGGATTTTAATGACTGGAATCCTACACTCTCCTACTTATGAGGAACACAACATTTGACATTTTCCTCACTACTTTTAGTTTCTCAAAAATGATATAAATAAGACATTTGCTCCTCTGTGAGAAAAGGGGGAAATACAAATAAGAAAAAAACTTATAGCAAGTAGCTTTAAGGAGCCATCTAACTGGGGGCTTCGGGGGGGGGATGGGGATGAGGATTTTAGTCCACAGCAGGTGGGCTAGGAGAAGAGGGTAGGCTTCTGAAGGCCTGAAATCTCGACTGTCATTCTTTCAAAGATAAATCTCATTCCACAGTCATCCGGCTTTGAGGACAATTGAAATTTAGTTGCGAGAACTATCAGTCTTGTGTGATCTTATTTTTATTTACTAACATGTTTTCATGCTATTTACCATTTTTCTGGGGGAATTCAGCATTTTGGGGTAATTGGCTGTCTAAGTCTGAGCACCAGGAAGGCTAACAAGGCTGCTTCTGGACAGAGGTGTGGCCCACACAGCTCAATGGTAGCCAGCGCCTACTAATGGTGACTAATGGTGGTTTTGAAAAAAAAACAAAAAAACAAAAAAAACAACAACAACAAAACACTCAAAGCTTGCAGGACAGCCAGTCCTTGAAGGATGGCACAGGGGTGAAGCAGAGGCTATGAAGAGATTCTAGAAGGGAGACTTTCACTTCCAAATCCTCCATCTCAAAAAGAAAGGCTTGGCGCATGTCTCTCCAAATGAGATTTTCTGCCACATTTATTTTAAAATGCAAAGGTTCATTAGGAGTGACAGATATTTTATTTACATATTTTTTAATTAAAAAAAAACCAGTGTGTGGTGTGTAACTTTAGAAAACAGGATAGTTTAAGAGAACTGGGATCTATTTTACAAAGAAATCTTTCCAGCCTGGGCAGTGGAGACGCACTCCTTTACTTCAGCACCCGGGAAGCAGAAGCAGGAGGTTCTCTCTGAGTCCGAGACCAGCCTAGTCTACCAAGCGCATTCTAGGACAGCTGAGGCTGCACAGAGAAACTCTGTCTTAAAAAAAACAAAAATAAACAACAACAAAAAACCTTTCTGAAGTTACCAGGTCCTGGGAAATGGCAATCACCAGGTGATCTGTGGATGGGACATGAGACTGGTTGCTCAAGACCTTGGCTAAACAGACCGGTTTTATTTGCCTGTAGTCAAGCTAACATTCATGGGAAATCATCAGATTTTAGGGAACAGGATCCAGACCAGGAATGGCCTAATAACCCTTTATCTTTTTCTTAGTTACTCCTACCCGTTGGATACGGAGTGTCGAACTGTAGCTTCAGGCAGGCTGTAAACATAGAAGGTGCCCTGGGAACGCAGGAGAACTCACCTTGACTTCATCATGAACACAAAGAAATGGTTTTTCTTGGGCTTCAGTGTTCCCATCTTTCCGATGAAGGATTGGGCCACGTGATCTCCCAAATAGCCTCATCTTTAATGTCTAATTTCTTTAAAGGGTTTCAACAGGAAGTGGGGGGGGCTGCCCATCACTCTGTCGAGCTCTTCTCTTTTCCCTCCCACGATAGCACATCTTTCAGCTTCTGAGATTGCTCCTGTCCTCAGAAAGCCTTGGACTGAGCAAGTGAGAGCTGTTAGTGTTGGCCTGAAGTCCTTCCTGGTGACCAGCCAACATTGTTCTGCTCCTCACAGGGGTCCCACCGATCTTGTTTGCCTCTACAGAACTTCAGCCTGTCACCTGGAAGATGCCGAGATCCTGCCACAGTCGCTCAGGGGCCCTGCTGCTGGCCTTGCTGCTTCAGATCTCCATGGAAGTGTGGGGCTGGTGCCTGGAGAGCAGGCAGTGCCAGGACCTCACCACGGAAAGGAACCTGCTGGTATGTGGACCTCAGGTACCACTTTGGTTTGGGTAGATGGCGGCTTTGGGCTTAGGACAGCTCAAAAGGAAGAGCAGTTGGGGGGGGTGGAGACAGCGAAATTCATCTCCATTGATTGGAGTGACCCAGAGCAGCAACAGAACTTTTCCCATAAGGTTGGAATTACACAAAGGAGAGGGAGGAGATAGCTTAAGAGAAAAGGGGTCTGGCCCATGATCTCTGCCCTATCATCCTCACGCCCCACTATGTTTTCTGTGAAAACCCCTTGTCATATTTTAGTTTAGACAGAGTCATATTAACCATGATTGTTCCCTTAATTGATTCTATATCTTTACCTTTTAGCTCCCAAATTAACTCCTCCTTTACATATAAGTGAAAACTTACCATTTTACTTCATATTTCTTTATTTTCTTCCAGTCACAAAGCCATTGCCAGTTAGGTATTTCCAAATACAGCATCTCCAGAGGGAGAATGTGTGTGTGTGTGTGTGTGTGTGTGTGTAACGGTGCCAAATATCTCATGCTGTGTCTAGAAGGCAGGCTTCCTGCCAATTCCTTTCCAGTCTTTCTAAAAAGAAAGTCGAAAGCCCTCTGGGACAGGTTGGAGCTCCTTCCAGGTCACCACAGGGCGTGCACACAAATGCCGGGTGCCTGTTACTGCTATCAATAGACAGCTGAGGCTGGGTGTTTTAGACTCAGAGGCCCCAGAAACACTTGGGAGAATCCAGTTCAGAAAAACCTAAGACTTGATTTTGAGACACACGTTGCATCACCTCTTCTGAGATCTCACCAGAAAGAGGGGAAGGTGAGCTAAACAGGATCGGAGTCATAGGTTCTATCCCCACCTCTGACACCTTGACCAGATCTTTTTCTCTGACATCCCCCACCACTTCATTATCTGTCCTGGGGGAAAGGTACTTAAATCACATTGCTTTTACCATCCATTGTTAATATTCTGCGGTATTATAATTCTGAATCCCTGGTGTAGAAAACCCTCAACTGGAAAGAGTGAAGAGTGGGTAGGATCCTTCTGTTTTCTCCTCGGCAACTTCCAAGGATCTAAAAATCTTAAGGATGCAACTACGGGTAAATAAAGCCCCCTGGGCGAATCCTCTAGGGCCAGAGTGCACAGCCACAAACATTGCATTCGCAGCGGTAGAAAATATCCAACCTTCCAACCTTCCTCCCAGTCAGAATGAGGTGGCAGGAAAACGAACTAATTTGTCTCAATTCTGATTGAGAGGATGCATGATCAACTCACAGAATAAAGGGCCTAGTGGATGCAGGGCCGGAGTAGACAGGAAACTCTAGATTCCTGGGGTTAAGATATTCAGGCCCCAGAAGCCAGACATTTATAACCAGGAAAGATTCTCTCCCAAATTCCAGTCCCATGCCCCTCCTGTACTGAAACAGAGCCACACATTGCAGCAAGTGACAACACCCCCTTTTGGTGCACATGGTAGCAAGGCCCTCATAGTAAAAGCCAAGGAAGATAAGCAAGGAATCGGTAGGGGTGCTTGCTGCCATCTAGGCAGAATCATGCAAGAGCAAGAACAACTTTGTGCAGGTTGTCGGTGGGACCCGGGGGGGGGGGGGACGCCAGGGGGACCCGGTGCCGACGTGCCGGTGTCCAAGTGCTGGGTGCGATGGCCTCGGGGCCGGAAGTGATTCTGAGACCAGGGAAGGGGACGGTGGCCACAGGGCCTGCCTGGTCTGGCTCACACCTCGGGCTCTCCCACAGGCTTGCATACGGGCCTGCAAACTCGACCTCTCGGCGGAGACACCCGTGTTCCCAGGCAACGGGGACGAGCAGCCGCTGACTGAGAACCCCCGGAAGTACGTCATGGGTCACTTCCGCTGGGACCGCTTCGGCCCGAGGAACAGCAGCGGCACGGCGCAGAGGCGCGCGGAGGAAGAGGAGGAGGATGCTGCGGCGGGGGACGATGGTCGCGCCGAGCCCGGCCTGCGCGAGGGCAAGCGCTCCTACTCGATGGAGCACTTCCGCTGGGGCAAGCCGGTGGGCAAGAAGCGGCGCCCAGTGAAGGTGTACCCCAACGTCGCCGAGAACGAGTCCGCAGAGGCCTTTCCCCTGGAGTTCAGGAGGGAGCTGGCGGGCGAGCGCCCCGACGGCTTGGAGCACATCCTGGAGCCCGACGCCGCCGCCTCCGAGAAGGAAGATGGGCCCTACCGGATGGAGCGCTTCCGCTGGGGCAGCACGCCCAAGGACAAGCGCTATGGCGGCTTCATGACCTCCGAGAAGAGCCAGACGCCCCTGGTGACACTCTTTAAGAACGCCATCGTCAAGAACGCTCACAAGAAGGGCCAGTGAGGGTGCAGGGGTCTTCTCACCCCGAGCCCCCTCCCTGCATGGGCGAGCTACTCGCCGCCTTCATAGTTAGCCTGTAGTTAGGAAATAAAACCTTTCAGATTTAACAGATGGCTCTGACCTTCAATATAGCGCGTGAATAAAGTCAAAACACACAGCCGTCCAATGACACGACCATGTGACCAGGTGGTTGTTTAAAGAAAACATACCTCTACCCACTTTCCCCCAGCAAATGACTCGGGGGTGGGGGTGGTACAGATAGTTTGGGTGGCTCAGGTTGGAATCCCTGTCCAATATTCCTGCGGCACCAGTAAGGCCCACTCCCCATTGGGAAGGGCTTCTGTGTGTGACCTCAGGCAGGTCCCCGAAACCTCCCAGGATTTAGTTCTCACCTGCCCCTTCCTTGGCGTAAGGGCTCTGGCAAGAATAAAAGAGATGACATTATTTTGTCAGGAAAATGTGAAAGTTGAGAGTTGACAGCAGTTTCAATTTGGATATTCACAGATACTCAAGGCACATGACCTTGCCTCCTGTACACACCGTGGAGAGAGACCTCGAGTCTTGAGGTGGTTTCCTATCTTGCTGTGTCTCCCCAGCTCCCCCATTGTCCAACTTCAGTCCTCATTCCCAAGTTCTCCCTGAAGACCTCCACTATCCTAGTGCATTAACTCACTGGCCTCCAGCGGCTCTCCTGCCTATGCAAATTATGTTAACAAATATTTAAAAAGCTTGCTGGTCTCATAGTCCCTGGCTTACCAACCAAAACAGCATCCCTCCCTCCCAATTTCCTAACAGTTGCAAACTTTTGGGGCAAAGTATGTAGAGCCCATGTCAGCCATGTCCACTCTCCCACCAAGCCTGCTAGCTCACACTTCCTGGGATGAAGGGCCGGTTTTGTGTCTGTTGGTCTCATTGTTTACCCTTCAGTTCCTCACTACCCAGACCCCATCTCCAGCGCCACCTTTGCCCACCTTTGCCAATCTTGCCTCTTCCAAAGTAAGCCTAGGCTCAAGACCACCTCTACTAGGCCAGTTTTGCTCTTATCCAGTGGCCCTGTTCATTTTCGGGGCTCCTGTGGTCAGCTCCCTCTGTGCTGGACGGCATGCTGTCTGGCCGGGAAGGCAAGTTACTTGGTGTGTGTCTCTGCTGTCCGCTTCTCTGCAGGCGTGTCTTATACTGCTTCTGTGTCCTGTGTCGTCACCACGCAGGGGCCAGAGTTTTGCAGTTCATTACCATTACAGGGAATGAACATGTACCTATCGCTAGATTAGGCATCCATGGACCACACACATCAAAGCCTGGTGTATTTGTTCATAACCCCTTATATTTGATAGGCGTTCACAAAAACACCATGAGCCCTGGTGTGTGGGGAGTCAGAAATCTTGATTAAGCTCTCCCTAAGGTGGGTCTTGGGAAATGAGCTAGGATGAAGAATGGCCTGAGCCTTCCCGAGGATGCTCCCTTGCTGGGAATCCTCACTTCAGGTTTCCATCTCTGTAACATCCCCGCCTCCCCCACCGTTCATTAGAGCCAGGTAAAGCCAGGGTCAGTGGAGGTGGTTGAATGCCAATGGCACACTGCTGATTTTTTCAGATTCTAATTTTATCTAAAACAAAACAAAAAACCCCAGCCATTTCCTTTTAAGAATTTCAACAGACAGCCATATGGTGACAACATTAACATTTATTTGAAAAGGGCATTGTGCAGGCCCGCTGGGAAACTACCGCTAATGTCCTAAAGAATGACTTTGGAATAGTCCTTCCAACACCTGTTCTCCCCTGGCCCCCCGCCTCCCTGGAAGGAAAACTAATTAGATTCAACAAGTTTAAAATACAGGAAGCTGCCACAGGTGCCAATTCTGTACTCACATATAAATAAGTCGGCTATAATATATACAACGTTGGCAACTACAAACTACATTAAATACATGCATTGACATAGGCACATATACACTCAGCCAGGTCACGAAGGTCTAAAAGAACTCAGACACATTGAGAAGGATGGGCTGGAGCATCTATGGGTGTTCAATTTTATATTCCATATACCAGAATCCACAGCCATGAAGTGTTCAGAGGGCAAGTAAACCAGGTAGTGGCAACCTACACCTTTAATCCCAGTACTCTGGGAGGTAGGGGTAGGCATATCTCAGAGTTCTCAGGCCAGCCTGGTCTACAGAGTGAGTTCCAGGACAGCCAGGGCTGTCACACAGATAAACCCTGTCTTGAGCACGACCCCACCCCAAAAAAGAAGGCAAGGGCTGGGCTCAGGAAAAGCTATGCTCCCTGAAGGAGCCAGGCTGATGCCAGAGGGCAGCCAACATAGCCATGAAGTTTTCCCCTTTACCCCACGATTTCTCCTCATCACTCCCCCAGGTAGCCGGGATCAAGAATAAGACCTCCCATGCCTCCCCTTCTGCAGTGGCTAGATCTAGATTAGCTTGGGTTACAGAGCCATAGAAAGCAGACTTTTACACTAGAGAGATAGAGGCAACAGCTTTCCTTGAACCTTACCCCCAGATTCCAGAGGACAAGACCCCTGCTTCAGTGCAATCTACTTGCCAGAGGTTACTGAGGAGTCATGAAACCATTTATTTCTAGTGATTGAAGTAAAGAGGAAACAGGCTCAGGACAGGGGAAACAGCAGCTGTTTCTGGAACGAAGGCATTTTCTGTTGATCCGCTTCTTACACTTGTTTATGATCTACCAAATTAACTTCTGAACCTCAAAACACACACCTGTTAGATTCCATCAGCAGGATGCCACCCTTCGGCCCTGGCCTATGAAGCCAGAGCCCTGGGTGCTCTGGTGGGGTGGGGACCAGTTGGCCTTAATGACTTTGCTGGCTCCTTCTGGCCCTGGTTTACAACAGAGAAGGTGAACAGAACAGGGCATGGACAGTGCTATCAGACACCAGAGGCTGGAAAGGCAAGAGTCACACTGGGTCCCTCCCCCAGCGCCCGCCCACTCTGCTTTGCCTGGTGACAGAGTGACAGACTCTCTTGTGACCACCATCTAGACTTCCTGACTTGGCTAGGATCAGATTCCATTCCTTGTCAACAGGCAACCCAATACGTACTGAATATAAACTTAAATCTACTAAGAAGAGGGCACAGATGTGGCCCGCTATCTAGAAGCAGCTCGTCCCTGCTAAGCAGCCATGGTGTGGAGAAAAAGGAAGTTCAGAGGAGGACTGCGGAGTAGCTGGGTCTGCAGAATTGGAACTCTGTTCCCTTTTTTTTTTCTGTTTCCAAGGCTGGGTTGTCGGACTCAATACTCTATTGAGTGGGGCCTGCGTAGGCCTCTGGTTCTGATGCTTGGCTCTAGAGAGACTCCAAGAAAGAGGCTCTCACAATCCACAAGGGTCAAGCTACCTCAGAGGAGACATGGATGTCACTTGGGAACAAGAAAGAAACTGATGTGCTCTTATCCAAGCCAAGCCTGGTATAAAAGATGTGGTAGAGCCAGGCGGTGGTGGCGCACGCCTTTAATCCCAGCACTCGGGAGGCAGAGGCAGGTGAATCTCTGTGAGTTCGAGGGCAGGCTGGTCTACAAGAGCTAGTTCCAGGAGAGACTCAAAAGCTACAGAGAAACTGTCTTGAAAAACTAAAATAATAATAATAATAATAATAATAATAATAATAATAATAATGTGGCTGGCAGGTGAAAAAAGATACATTTTTAGCTCAAGGCTTAGATTTTCTTAATTTCTAAAGGGTTACTTGCCTTCATGCTTTTTTAAAAAACTTGGCTTCTTAGTAAAGAGATATTAAGGAGAAACCTAAGTCCATGCTTATGAAGTTGGAATGAGTGACAATCACATTGCTCCAAAATCAGGGGCGGCCTTGTCCTCAGGGACATGAGATCATGTAGGCCATGAGTCCACAGCTCAGTGCAGAGACCACGGGAAAGTGTTACATTAGAAGTGAAGAATCTATGGGGACAGGGTCAGATAGGTCCCATCTGTGACATTTAACATATGTGCAATGGGGAAGTACATGGGTTCCAGTTCTCCTAATTCTGGAAAATGTCCCCACCTGCCCTAGTAGGTGAGCAGGCTTTCACCATGCAGGATCACATCCAGGGCTGTGGTCTAGAGTGTCCTGAGAAGCCCACACTCTCCTTAGCAGAAATGGCTCCTTTATGGTCCCAGGACACACTGCCTAAAATTATACCCTAGAAAGGATTCCTGCAAGTCAACAGATCAACTCCCTTTTCCTAAAAAGCAAAATCTCTAGAAGCAGCATTGGACCTCAGAGGAAAACAGCTCAGAAAACTTACAGGAAGTTTGAAAGGGAAAGAAAGGAATGTCCTGGACCGTGGGGTATTACCAGTGGAAGAGGCCTGGGGTGCGGCCAGAAGCATCCTGGGAGGTATGAAGACACCCAGAGGGGCATCAGGAAAGGGTCATCCACCCGGTCCTGGGTCAGTGCTCCCAGAACACATAAGCCACTAGACACATACACAGGGAAAATGGAAGCAAAGGGGTTTCTATCACCTCTCCCCATGCCACAAACAAGGCCAATTATCCTCAATGTCTCAGACTTGGCCCAGAGAGGGAAAATATCATTTCAATCCTTGCTGTTAAATCTCTTTCCTTGAATCCTAAAGTGCCACTTGTTCAATTAATCCCAACACACACAGAGACAGACACAGATACACAGATACACACCCACACACACCCACACCCACACATTCCTGCTGCAAGCATCTTCCATGGGAAGTGATGTGGACAGGTCTCAGGGCCCCGGCATTTCCTTCCCGCTTTCCAGTCATCTAGGACCAGCTGGCCTGCTCAGCTGTCTCTCAGCCCAGAGGACGTGGGAACACAGAGGGATATCTGGAAGAAAGGTATCAGGGAACACACTTAACAACCTGGGAAAGATCCAGAAGAGAGAACTGCAGAAGATCTGTCACAGCTTCCTCCAGACAGAGGAGCCGAGAAGGTGCAGCTTGCCACGCTTGTGCTTTGCCGACGGCTGCCACCCAGTCCGGGAAGAAGCTGTCCCTCTGTCCCAGCCCATTGTTCTCCCGCCAGCCTCTCTACCCCAGCTTCTTCTGTAGGCGCTCAGCAACCATTAATAGTAGAAAAAGAAACAGACAACTGGAAGTAAAGAAGAGGCTCAGCCAGACACCCGAGACTAAGGGGTGGGGCACACATCACGTCCAGTTCTCACACTGTCACTTTCTGATGAGGAGGATTTCCTCAGTTTCCCCCAGCACCATCTCTGGCTTTCTTAGACCATCCACGTCTTCATCAGGCTCCTTCCCCTGGGGGTGTCTGATACTCCCTCATGGACACATTCCCAATGGAAGCTTCCCAGGCCCCTCTTGCTTCTCAAGGGAGGCACCCTCATGATTCTCTGTCCCTGGCTGATACAAAAGGGAAGACAGATGAGATGCTTAGCCCCAGAGGGCAGGAAACTGGATCTTCCTCATAGAAGACCAGAAGGGAGCAGGAGGGCCATGGAGGACCAGAGGCTCCATCTTTGCTCAACTCAGGAAGAGCCACTGTCCAAGGTGACTTTCTCAGCTCTCCCGGTTAGGTTTCCACAAGGTGAGAGTGGGCGGGAGGGCGGTCCTCCCGGTGTCCTCTGAGGAGTTCCGTCTCTTGGAATTCAGTACACGCACAGGTCGGGAAACTTCATCTCATAGACAGGGATGGAATGGTTCTGTGGCTGGCCATACGCTGCCGTGACGGTCCCTGAAGGGCTTGGAGGGGGCCTGGGGACACACGGAAGAGAAAGGTATGAACCAGGGACTGGGTCCCACCCTTGTGCCACTGAACCCGGCAGTTGCTTTCTGAGCCTCTCTAAAACTCAGGCCGTTCCCCGAGTCCAAGCTTCCTGTAGGCTCCAGTGTGGCTCTCAACCTTAATGCTGCGACCCTTTAACACAGCTCCTCATGCTGTGGTGACCCCCAAATATAAAATTACTTTGCTGCTACTTCAGACTGTAATTTTGCTACTGTTATGAATCATAAACACCTGAAATTCAGGATATCTGATATGTGACTCCCAAATGGGGTCATGGCCCACAGGTTGGGAACAGCTGCTTTTTTGGTGACACAGGTGCTTGCCTGGGACACCATGACTCCTGGCCTTTTCTAGACCTTACTAAGTCAGTTTCTTGTCCATGTTGTGGTGGCTGGGAATAGAGGATGAGGGTGGAGGGAGGGCTGCAGGCAGATGTGAGAAGAGGATTTAGGATAATGGCCCTGACCTGTGATGCCAGACACAGAAGTAGGGTCCCCTGTCTGTGCTGCCACTTACCGGATGGTGATTTCAAAGATCTGGTTGAGTTTGCTCTGCAGCAGGGATGCCTAAACACAGACAGAAGGAAAGTGAACGTTGGGCGCCAAGAGAGCTGCCACCTCACTGGCCTCCTGCGCAAAGGACACTACTGTCCAAAGTTTCTGGCAGTAGCAACCATGGGAGGGTAGCCAGGTAGATGCTCTGAGCCTGGCACCTGTCTATTGAACTTATACATCCAGATCAGGGACGACCACCCATCACAGGCTGGCTGGGGACCTGACAGCGGGCTAGGAAGACCAGAGAGGGTTTGGGCAGGCGTCTGCTCCTTAATATGGGGTAACGGGATCTGTTGGGCTTGGGGTCAGGAGACTGGGGCATGGGGTCAGGAGACTAGGGCTGATGTTGCTCTTTCTTGACATGAGTCCAGCACTTAGGCTTCCTCCTAGATCACAGAATGGGCAGTCAAACTCTCAAATTGGGGTGGGAATAACAATGGGGAGCACAGGCTTGGGAGATACGTGTTTTCACACAGCTGCAAAATAATGTAGATATTATATCGATAAATTTAATATACAAGCCACAAGCCTGTGACCTCGGCACTTAGGAGACTGAGGCAGGATGGTTGAATGCTGTGGTATGAGCCTGGGCTATATAGTGAGTTCAAGGCCAGCCCAGGATGCTACAGCAAGACCCTCATTTAAAAGAACCTTCTGGCTGGTGAGAGGATTCAGTGGGCAAAGTACACACTGCAAAAGCCTGGTAGCCTGAGTTCAAACCCTAGAACCCACATAAAGGTGGAAGGAGAGAGCAAAAGCCCTTTGACCTTCATATATATACACATATACACACAGGATAATAATACTAAAAAAATTGTTTTGTTGATAGGGTATCCACCCTGGCTGGCCTGGGATTATCTATGACAATCAGTCTAGCCTTGAACTCAGAGATCCACTGCCTCTACTTTCTAAGTGGTGGATTAAAGTATGAGCCACTACAACCAGCTGGTTCCCTCTTACCCTCCCCCCACTCCCTGCCTGTCTTTTTCTTTTCTTTCTTTTTTTTTGAGGTCTCACCATGTAGCTCTGACTGGCCTGAGATTATCTATGTAGACCAGGCTGGCCTCAGATTTACAAAGATCTGCCTGCCTCTGCCTCCCAAGTGCTGGGATTAAAGGTCCTAGATAGTGAGTGCCAAATAAAAGCCCAGTCCCTGGTCTCAGGGGGAGCAATGGAGTGGAAGGTACTGGGGGAAACGCAGTGCACTGTATACTGGAACCAAAACCCTAATTTCTGCAGGACAAAGGGCTCGCGTCTGAACTCAGTCCTACCCTGGATCCAAGTCTGCTTTCTGATTGGTCAGGAAGCCACCCTCTGGTATGTTACTCACCCGGGCCCCACAGTGAGCTGCTATCTCCTCGAAGGGCGCCTTCTGGAATTTCTCGACCACCTGTCGTCGCCGCTCACGCTCCTGTTCCTCAACTGCCACGCTGTCCACTGAGACACAGAGAACTGGGTTAGAGCTCGGGGATGAGTTAGGGGAAGGAGCTCGAGGGAGATGGACGGGGTGGGCTCTTGGGATGAAAAGGGGGCGGAGGCGCGGAAGGCGTAGAGACCCCGTGTGTCCTCAAAGACTGACTCTTCCTGCTTCTCCCTGAGCCCTGCCCTCTGAGAATCAGCTAAAAGAGCCCGTCTGGGCTTTAAAGACCCACGTGGCTACACTCCTGCTGGGTCCCTCTTAGTACTGCCAGGGTAGATTGAAAAAGCACCTGAGGCGCAGTGGTGGTGGTGGCGCCTTTAATTCCAGTACTTGGGAGGCAGAGGCAGGAGGATCTCTGTGAGTTTGAGGCCAGCCTGGTCTACAGCGTGACAGGACAGTCAGGGCTACACCGAGAAACTCTGTCTCGGAAAAAAAATTAAAAAAAAAAGAAAGAAAGAAAGAAAGAAAGAAAGAAAGAAAGAAAGAAAGAAAAAGGACCTGAACAATGGAAAAGGCAGCTAGACGGTAAGAGTCAGCACTGCCCCTCAGCTGAGCAGTCTGAGGAAATTTCACTTAAGGTTTTACATAGACTGCTTGCTACCCAAAGAGAGTTAGCACCAAATAAACAAAAATAGGGAATGGGTTTGGAGGTTAAATAAGGATCACCTCTTAGGGCGTTAAGGAGGCAGGCGGCGCATCTGTCTGTCTGTCTGTCTGTCTGTCTGTCTGTCTATCCTGGAGCTTACTACATAGTCAGGCTGGTCTCGAACTCACAGAGAACTCATAGTTGGCTACCTCTGCCTCCAAGAGCTGGGATTAAAGGCATGCACCACCACACCTGGCTGAATGCATTTATAATAACAAAATACTGAAGAGGCTTCACACAAAGTCCATTTAGTGGCTTCATTTGTCATCAGTTAGAAACAACTTCTTAATAACACTTCATGAGCCAATCCTACAGACAAAGAGGTGACTTGGGGTTAAAAGTCTATGGCCCTTACTGAACGAACGTCAACACAATTTCTTCTCGTGCCTTCCACTGGACATCTTGCCCCTCGTGTCATCTTTCACTCAGAATAAGTTTTATTTGCACAAACTAGCCACCAGGCTCTAGCCCTCAAGTGGAAACCTTCAGAGATAGTTGTCATTAAAGGCGGAAAGGGAGTGCGTGACACACAGTGATGACATGCAGTGACAGGCAGTCCCACCCCCCCTTCAGGGACTGGGGACTTCCAGCTGCAGCTTGGGGGCCGCTGAGTTTCAAGAAACCACCAGCCTCTGCCACCAGGTCCATGTCAGCCCCAACCTCCCCGCTCCTCAGAGTTTCCTGGGCTGCTGTCTTACCAATGGCCTTCTTCAGTGTCTCATAGGTGATCTCCTCTGCAGGCACTCTCTGAAGGAGAAGGGACAGACATGTTCAGAAAGGTGAGGGAGAAAAGGCAGCCCCTTTGCTTCTTAGGGGAATGTCTCCAGGACACCCCCATTCCCAGATCATGTATGGAGAAAAAGCAAATGAGGCCAATTCCTCACCAGATTCCCTCAGAATAGAATTCTCTTCTCTTTTCCCTACTTCCCTGTCAAGCTCCATGGGAGGAAACCATCTTATGATTAAAAAAAAAAAAAAAAAAAAGTCCTCAGAGAAACAATTATATGTAAGAGGCAGTTGAGAAATACAATCTCTAAAATAAACTCCAAGAACTTCATAACATTTTGAAGGCTCATGGTATTAAATTATACCCTGAAGTGATGAATCTTAATACAGTAAGTCATGGGAGTTAGCAGTAATGGGACCTCTATTGATGACATTGGTCCTAAGACTGGAGGCAAAGGACCTCAACTTCTGCAGAGGTTATGAAAGAGGGAGAAAAATAATAAAACTCAAAGGGAATTCCATGGATGCATGGCCTCAGGGAAGATGCCAAAGATAATGAAGTTTGGACTAGAGTCCATGAACTTTGAACCAGACTATAAGCTTCTTGGTGAAACACCCATGATGAATCACATGCCATCACAAAAAATAAGGGGAAAATGTAGACAGGAGAAAGTGATTTAATGGGACAAAGTCTCACAAGGGGACACAACTGTGCTAGATGGTTCCTTCGAGGGAGAGGGGCCCAGATAGATCCCCAGGTGATGATTGTGTTTGATTGCCTGATCTGAGTGTGATGGGGTGGGTACACTCAGCTTGTGAAAATTCGGACAGTACAGTTCTTGATTAGTTTGCCATTTAGTAAGTGTCTGACTGGAATAAAGACATTGAGCAAATATTGTATGGACATCAATAGTATGCAGAACTGTCAGTAGGGTAACAGAAGCTGCCAAATATGTTAACAGAAGAATTACATGCCAATAGATGAATAGAGGATTCATCCTATGTACACACACACACACGTGCACACACACACACACACACATGCACACACACCATCTATCCATCCATTCATCCATCCCTCCATCCATGGTCAGTGAAGACCAATGCAGATAAACTACAGGCACTAAGGAACTATAGGGTAAAGGAAAACGAAAAGCAAGTTCTCCAAATGAGAGCAGGCAGAGAGCTAGCTGTGTGTGGAAGAAATGGGACCTAGCTGGGCTTCAAGGAAGAAGACTTCATAGGTCCAAAGGTCCAAGCACCCACAATGGAGAAGAGGGCAGACTCTGGGAGGTTTTTGGCACCAGTGTACTTGTGCAAACAGATGAGTGAGTGTGGCATGGAGGATACTGGCAGCAGTGCCACCAGCAGAAACGTATAGGGTGGCATGGAGGATAAAATGAACACAGCAGGGCCAGCCCAGAATGCTGGGCACTAGGATTAAGGTTTGACCACATCAGCATTGATTCATCACTCACAGTGAGGAAGTCAGCAGGCACAGGATCCTGAACCAGGGCACCATGGGCTGAAGCAGTGGAGCATAGGGAGGGCACAGCTCTGCATCAGTTACCAGGAGCCCCTGGGCTAAGCTGAGCCAAGGAAAGAGCCAATACGAGTGTCCCAGGAGGCCACCAGTGAGTATGGTAAGCATTTCTCTCCTTAGCCTCACTTAACTACTGAACTTGATGGGAAGGTCCCCTCTGCAGCATGGGGAAGCAGTCAACTCCAAGGCTGTTACACACTAGAAGTTCTGTACTGTGGGGCAATGGTCTTGTACCCTGTAAGGATTTGTCACTTGTATTGGTTTAGTAAAATGCTGATTGGCCAGTAGCCAGGCAGGAAGTGTAGGCAGGGCAACCAGAATAGGAGAATTCTGGGAAGAGGAAAGGCTAGTTGTCACCCAGACACAGAGGAAGCAAGATGAGAATGCTTTGCTGATAAAAGGTACCAAACCATGTGGCTAACACAGACAAGGATTATGGATTAATGTAAGAGTTAATTAATAAGAAGCCTGAGCTAATAGGCCAACCAGTTTATAATTAATGTAGACCTCTGTGTGTTTCTTTTGAGACTGAATAGCTGTGGGACTGGATGGGACAGAAACCTCTGTCAACAGTCCTGTCTTTCATGACTGGAAGGGTCTCTGAGGGCCTCCACTTCCAGTTCCTCGCTTTGCTTGACTAATTAGCCAGGGTCAGAGCTTCTTGCCTTCCATGGGAATGTTCCAGAGCAGCTCTGAATGTCCAGGTTTAGGGCTTGGCCCTAGAGGGTTGCTTAAAACCTTTAAGGGCTTTTCTATGCTCTGATCACACCTGGGGAGAGATCAGCGTCCTCCACAGCTGCCCTCAGACTCCCCATGAGTCTTCCTGTCCCAGTCCCTCCCAGATGTGGGTCCTCCTTACTTTGTATGACACTTGCCCCAGGACTGTCAATTCCTTAATTTGTATGATAGGGGATGGAGCAAGCCTTTCTAAAGTGATTTTTAAAAATGATATTCTCATGGTAGAAGAACATTAATCTCTTAACTGGAAATACCAATGGTGTACACATAATGAGAGTCAGTAAGAAAGTGGATGTGCTCAAGAAACTCATTTCTGCAGATACTTTAATGCACTGTAAAGGGCTCTGGAGTACTTTAGCACCCAGTATACTGACAAAACACTCACCTCCTCTTTCTCTGGGCTGTTCCTCGATTCTACCTCTACCTGAAGGGAAATGGTTTCTCCAATGCTCTTCCTCTTAGACAAACGATCTTCATCTGGAAAAGAACAGCCCAGAAGCTGGGGTTCCCAGTCCTTGATAAGCCACTGGTCCCACCCTCTGTGCCTTGATCCATAGTCCTCAATGGCTCGGTACAAACTTAGGCTACACACGGAGCTTCCAGAAGCTTCTATTTGCTGTGGGTCTTCTTTACCCATCTTATGGTGGCCAGGTTGCTTCTTTGGATTAAGATTTTTGCAACCATGTGTGAAAACAAAGGAGCTGCTAGGACCAGAAAGCATGTCTCAACTAGCGTAAGCTGGCTGCATCCACTAGCAGCGCCAGTAATGGTCATACACGCAGTGTTCCCTAAGCACATCTGACTTCATTACCCTACACACCACACAACCCTCTAATGCAGGAATTCCATAGTCCAGAGACTTGCCCAACATGCTTTTAGGGAAGTAAGTAGCACAGACAGAAGTCTTAAAATGGGTCCCTGGTTCTGTAACCCGTGTGTGCTCTTTCCAATATTACAGACCAGCCCTCTATAAGTCAGGTTATTCTCATGGCCCAGTTGCTTTCTGAGATCCCAGACTGAGGAGGAGGAGCATCGGAATAGCGATCTCACCATAAATTCTGCTGTGTCTCTCAGCTCTTATATAACATCTAAGACGCCACCACAAGAGAGTCAGGTGTCCACCCCCTTACCCAGGGCTCTTACGTGGCAGGAAAGGCAGAGGTAGGGTGGAAGCCTTGCCCGGAGCATGCGCATACCTGTCAGCTGAGGGATGTAGGGCAGGCAGAGCCTGTCCGAATTGTAACCGCTGCCCCCCAGGACTTCGCTGATTTTACTCTGGCGGAAGAGAAATTCTATCACCACGCCGTCTAGATTCTGAGACAGCCTGAAGGACAGAGAGGCAAAGTAGAACTGTGGGCAGCTCGAACAATCCCTGGATGACTATCCTAATAGCAACATAGTCACTATGCAAAATGACAGAGAAACAGAAAAAAGTTCCCCTGGTCCCTGTTCCTCTGTGGACACCTACTATCCTACATTTTATGCAGAAAACTTCAGTTGCAAACATTTATGCCCACACATGAATGTTCTTTTCCCTAGCACACTCTTCTGTGGTTAATTTTGGGTATGTATATGTGTGCGCAGGTGTGCATGCATATGTGTGCGCACAGATGTGTGGAGACCAGAGGTCAATGTTGGGTGTTGTTCCTTAGACAACATCCACATTTGCTTTGAGACAGAGTCTCTCACTGGCCTTGAGTTCACCAAGTAAGCTAGGCTGGCCGGCCAGTGAGCTCACAGACCTGCATGTCTCCACTCCAGCATATGCACATCTGACTTTTTTTTTTTTTTTTAAACAACATTCCAGTTAGCAAATGAGAGGCCACAGTTTAGAAGGTTAAGTCCTGCTGCTGGACACCTCGTTTTTCAGAATAGCTTTCCCCTGAGTTCATGCGGAAGCGACACTGGTCCATAGCACTGTCTGAAGGCAGGGTCTGTCAAGGGCAACTCCTCTAGGATTCACCCTCCCTGGGTTTGACCAAAGCTCCTAGAGTCTACATCACCTATGCAGTACAGCACTCCCTGCCCATCACGCCCGCCTGAGGCCTGATGGTATGGCAGCCTGGGAAGGAGTATGGTAATGTGATGGGGGCCAAACTCTGCCCAGGGTCAAAGTCCCCTGATGTGTGTCCTTGCCTGGCCTCATACTGCCCACTGTCGCGTGTTTGACCGCATCCCCGGTAATGTCCTTACCTGGGCCTTTCCACAAACACGTCTTCGGGAAGCATATATGGTGCTTCTTTTTTTCTGGTCTCTATCACCTGGAGTTCGGAAGGAAACAAATGATGAGAGCTGGTTCCAGCAGGGCCGGGCGGGCGGTTCAGAGCGGGAGTGAGGGAGTGCTGGGTCCGGGAGGGGCAGGGCCGGGTGGCTCAGAGCAGGGTCAGGCGGCTCAGAGCGGGAGAGAGGGAGAGCTGGATCCAGCAGGGCCGGGAGGCTCAGAGCAGGAGCCAGGGAAAGCTGCAGCCTCACGTCAGTACCCTTTCGCTCCCCTCACCCCCACCCGCAGCCGCCTTGGAGATGCAAACACGAGCTTCTCCAGGGAGAATCCAGATCCCCAGTCGCCGTCAGAGCTGCCTGGGGAGATGAGTCGCTGCTCAGGCTGTCGCCACTGATGACGCACATGTGTCAAGTGTCCTCCAGGTGCAGGGGACTTCATTCCTAAGAGGCTGGGCTTTCTTTCTTAGTCCGTGAGAGAAAGGGGGATGCAGGTGGCACCACGTGCTGAGACTGGCTGAGGGAAAAGCGGCTGATAGGCAGTGGCGGCTTGAGATTTCCTCAATAGCCTTTGCAAGTGTTTCTGGAGGAGCTGTGAAAGTTACTGAAGTGGCGAGAAGCCAGAGATGGCTAGCGTGCGGGTGTGAGCCTGTGACTTGGCAACAGCCACTGTTTCCCGTGAAGAGGACTTCTCGTCCGCCCTTATCAGCCCCAAAGCGCTTGGGAAGTCTCTGGTACAATGGCACAGCATCTACCCTCATGTCCCCAAGCCAGGTTAGGCCAGCAGAGACTCGGAATTTTACAGTTAATCCTAGACATCATGAGTCCACCTAAAATACTTAAGATTTTAAGTCAGGAACAAATCCTTATGTATGTGACTGTTTTGCCTGCATGCATGTGTATGAACTATGTTCAGATGTCTGGTATCTGTGAAGGCCAGAAGAGGGTGTCAGATCCCCTGAAACTGGAGCTATAGACGGTTGTAAGCTACCACATGCGTGCTGGGAACGGACCCCAGGTCCTCTGCAAGAGCAGTCAGTGTTCTCAATTGCTGAGCCATCTCTCCAGCCACCTTCAGAATTTATGCAACAACTGGGGTTGATTGATGAGACTGGCTGCTAGAGAATGCCAAGGTAGGGGGAGATTCAAAATTTAATTAGCTAGGCGACAACATGGTGGCACCGGAGGGAGAGGCCACTGCTCATCCTCTCCCACTACTCATACTGATATATGGGTTACACTCATGCAGAGGGAGCTGGAGTTTGTTTTAAAATATTTCAGCAAAGGAAAAGGGTACGATCTTAGTAAGCAAGTGTGAAGAATTTTCACAAGTATTCAATTGGCATGCCTGGGGTTCAGTCCTACTTTTGCTTTTGTGGTACTGAAGGGTTCATGACAAAAATCTTGTCTTTTTGTTTTGAGACAGAGTTCTTTTCTGTTTAAATTACTTGGTGCGTGTGTCCGTGTGTATGTCCGTGTGTATGTCCGTGTCTGTGTCCGTGTGTCAGGGGCATGCACACACTATAATTACGTGTGGAGGTCTGGGGAGTCGGCTCCTGTCTGCCACCTTGTTGGTGCCGGGTCTCTCCTGCTTTTACCACTGCGGCTGGACCACGAGCTTCTGTCTCATTTTTGTCTCTGACTCCCGTTTTGCCACAGGAGTGCTGGGATTTAGGTGCGTGCCACTGCATTCGGATTTCTCAAGAGCTCCAGGGTTGAACTCAGGTCCATGAGGCTTGCACGGCAAGGGCTTTCACCTAAGAGTTTCGGTGTTGCCCAGACTGGCCTTACCATCAGCCTCCTAGATGGCTGGATTGCAGGTCTATATCACCATGCTCACATTCCTAAAACTTTTTGTTGGTGGGGAGGGGGGCCTCATGTGGCCCAGTTTGGCCTTAGACTTGCTATGCCAAGGTTTCCCTACCACTGAGACTTGAGTGCTGGGAGTATAGGCTTATGCCACTATACCCAGATTTGTGTGGTCTGGGAATTGAACCCAGGAATTTATGTATGCTTCGCAACCTCTTATTAAGTTGCTTCTGTTCACATGGTTGGAGGAGTGTGTGTCATATGCTACCTTAGGACAGTGGGTAGGGGGCAGGTAAAACGGACCCCTTTACTCAGGAGGCTGAGGACAGAGGAGCTTTACTTCAATACTTCCTCCAAAGCCCAAGTTTAATGCGCCGGAGCTCACTGAGTTCTCAGGATCAGGAGGACACCAACCTCATGGATGTGCTGGCAGAAGGCAGGCACCGTTGTGAGCTGACTGATGAGGTTCAGGTAGGCTGCACCCAGAGCGTAGAGTGCACAGCGGTTATAGGCAGGAAGATTCTCTTCATTGACTTGGGCCACGTCCTGTGGTAACAGACAGGCTTTCGGAGTTTTCCCCTGACAAGTCATACTAAAGTCTATACCCTCCCACCTGCCCTCTCCCCAATTTTATTAGAGATGGTTCATCTTTCTAGACTAAGTCTTTGTCCCATAGCCTTCTGAGAGGGAGAAGTCATCTTTAAAAAACTAGAGAGAATGGCCCCTAGGATAAGCCATGGACTGGAGACTCATCAATCCCTACTAGGCAGAAGCAAGAGCGTCATCTCGCCACTCTGTGGCTTCAGCTGTAGTGACTGCCACTGTCCAAACCCTCCTCACTAGCATTAAGCCCACCATTCAGCCGCCATCTCCTTCAGCAAAGCTGAAGCTTAGCTGATTGCATTGTCTCGTTGAACTGGGTCCATATGCTAAAAGCCGTGGGAATCACTGGGAGGCTGGGACTCAGAGATGTCCCAAATTGCACCCATTAGGGTAAACAAAGAAAATTATAACATCTGGTTGGCCTTCAGGATCTAGCATGGTCCCAAAGCTGACCTAAGACACCTGTCACAAAGTTCAAGAATGTGATGCGTGCTTGGCTTCAGGACCCGGAGACTGCAGCCTTTGAGGTCTGAAGGACCCACTTCGACTTCCATGGCAGTGCACTACTACCTGGGCAGACCTTCAAAGTCTCAGGTCCTACTTAGTACCACCCTGGCTGCCTATGAATCACAACAGAGGCTTCTTAAAGAAACAGGTCCCGGGTTTGGGACACTGGCCTTCCAGTTTGGGTAATGAGCCTCTTTGAACAAGCATCAGAGACAATTCTGAACAAGTAAATCTGAGAGGAGGAGGATTTTTAGATGAACACATTTGCTACTGGATCACTTGGGGCTTTCGAACGCCCCCTTTGGGAATTTTTGGGGTAGCACTCAGACCCCATGAGGGACTTGAAATGCTAGGGGTTCACGGGTCACTCTGGGTGACCTTGTATTCTCTTTACCTTAATGGTGAACAAGAGCCACAAATTAATTCATTTCTGGGGCTTCCCAGTCTAGATCACGGTTTGGGTTATCATGGAGGAGTGACCAACCAGAGTACAATGTCCCCAGACACCAAAACAACTGTCACCACAGCAGAGTATCCCTATCTGGACCTGGCTAGACAGGCCCCTCCCCATGATCTTTATCTGGTCCTCTCCACATCCGACCCTACCTGAACAGCCAGTACCAGTCGGATGAGGTCCACCATCACCTCCTCGTTGGCCAGCTCAATGCTGATGAGTGCCAGCAGGCCGTAGAGTGCCTCATAGTGCTTCTGGATGTTCGTCTCCTCCTTACAGCTTAGGTAGATGTGCCTGTATAGCTGCTGGGAGTGCTGGGGACAGGTGCAGGGACAGAGGACAGCCGTGGTCAGTGGGGTGGGTCCGGGTGGATAGGGAGGAGAACTGGGGAGGAGGGTCCGTGTGATGGGGAGGAGATAGCTGTGTGCAGACGCCCCCCCCCCCCCCGCCCCGCCTCCGTCCTCAGCAACGGACAACTCTGGCCAACTGAAGAGGGAGGAGGCGGGCTCTGGGACCAGTGGTCACACAGTGGCTTAGACGCTGGAAGACTGGGACTAGTAATCCTGACCTCCATGGGCTCGCTGTGTCTTCTGGTCATACTCACCTTCTTCATGAAGACAGTGTCCTGCCGGGAGCACTTGTCCACTTTCAGCTTCAGGACCGAGATGTCACTGAGGGTGCTATGAAGGGACAGAGGAGCCTCTTAGCCCTCCGAGGCCAACCCGAGTCCACCTGATGTCACCAAGCTTTATTCCTTGGCTCTTAACCCAGTTTCCATTTTCCCACATTCCTGTTTCTTTCTCTTGAGCTTTATGCTGATGCACACTCTCTCCAGCCCCCAGCCCAGGCAGTACCACGCTCCGGCTCCCGCTGTCCTTGACTAAAGCCAGGGTCAGGCTCTAAGTGGGTCTCACTGTACCCAAACTGCCCTCCCACCTGGGTGTGAAGTCGCTGGCCAAGAAGACAGTCACACTGGGGGCTCCCCTATCACACATCTACTGGAGGAGGGATCTTGAGCTCACCTGATGGTAGAGAATTTGTGGCGGTTGCCATGGCGATCAATGAAACTGATGAGAATCTCTAGAACGAAGAGGCGGATTTCGGCATCCTCCATGAGGGCGGTGGAGAGCAGGCGGTCAAGGAAGTTGCTAGGCAGAGCTGACATCATGTTGCTGCACTGGAATCCTGTGGAGACCTGTGAGGAAGCCCGGGACAGGGGTGCTTAGGAACACCGCCACTCCCTGTGCGGACATGAGATGGAGAAGTGGCCAGGATCTGGTGTAGTGTCTGTCTATCCTCTGTATAGAGCCCCCTGAATACCCACCTGGAAAATCTACTCAGTGCAGCTCAGCTGACATATAGGTGTATGAGAACAGTATGCAGGAGCAGTAAGAGCTAAAAATGAGTAAGGATTAGCACCAGAGAAAGGTGAGAGTCAGGGTATCTGCAAGTTCTAGCTGGCCAGGGAACAACCGGTGAACGCGCAGTTGTTCTGTTACAATGCTTTCTTGCGATCAGGAGTCACAAGAACTTAGAGGGCAGAGGAACTCACAGCTGGGCGGCAGGGTCCACTCACATGCCCGACAGTCAGCACAGCACTGGGACAATGGGGCCTTCCGACTCAAATCGGTCAACACAGGTAGCCACGTCACACAGGATGCCAAATGCTCAGCAGGAGCAAAGGGCATTTTCTATTAAGTCCATATTGCAGAACGGTACCCCTGATGATTTGGAAGGTTTCCATGGAGCCGGCCCAGCCCAGAGCATCAAATGTTCTCTGAAGGGGCACATGAGTGTTCCCCAGACTGTCACATAAGACACCAGGCACAAATTAACAAGGGCCAACTAGGCAAAACTGCAGGATTACAAAGACCAAGGGGCGAAAAGAGAACTAGATATAGGAAGAAGAAGAAGAACAAAAGGGCTTCATGAGAGGATGAGAGGACACTGCGTGGGGCCGGAGGTGTACTCAGTGGACGGGCAGTCCCCAGTACTACCAAAGCAAAGTGGCCAAACACATAGAAGGAAGAGGGTAGGAGAAGAGGGAAGAGATGCTTCCATGGAGTGAGGGGGTCTGGACAGACCAGTGTGTTGGGAACAGAGATTGGAGCCAGTTGGTACAATGAACAGTCTGGAGCAATGGCTCTCGACCTTCCTAATGCTGTGACCTTTTAATGCAGTTCCTCATGCTGTGATGACTCCAACCACAAAATTATTTCATTGCTACTTCATAGCTGTAACTTTACTACTGTTATGAATCGTAATGTAAATATCTGTGTTTTCCAATGGTCTTAGGCGACCCCCATGAAAGGGTCCTTCAACCCCCACAGGGGTTATAACCGACAGGTTGAGAACTGCTGGTCTAGAGAGAGGGACCCTGGGAACTTTGCTCTGAGGAGCCTGAAATTTAGATGTTCACATTAGAAATTGAGATCTCCTCTGAAATAAGGAGCAAAACTGGAAATGGAATTTCCAGAAAATTCTCCTGGTGTTTATGATGGTTGAGGGTGGACATAGAAACAATGAGGAGAATAACCTAGTTGTAAGATGTCCGAAGTTTAGGCTACGGCAGGAAGCTTGTTGCAAAACCTAATTTCAAAGCTGGATATGGCAGTGCACGTATGCCTGTAATCCCAGCACTTAGTGGGGTGAGGCAGGAGGATCTTGAATATGAAGTCAGCATAGGCTCTGTAAAGTCCAAGGCCAGCCAGGGCCACAGAGGAAGGCCCTAAATAGATCATACCAATACACATTTGTGTTCATATACATACATACACAAATACAGATTTTAGAATCTCATAGTGACTGACTACTCACACTCCCCGGGGAACCTACATATTTTAACCAGTTGGTCATAGGAATGCTGTTTGTGAGCAATAGAATTTAGACTCCAGCAATGGAAGTTGAGGTGCAGAGGCATACAGAAGACATAGGGGAAGGAGAAGGTGGTGGTGGGAAGATGAGAGAGACATCAATGGTGAAATGGGGGAGCCAGAGGGACAGGACCTAGGGAAGGGCACTGGGTGGTCAGAGGGGAGGAATTACGTCAAGACCCACAAGGCTAGCTATAGCGACAGAGCTACCAGTAGCACATAGAATCATCATTTAAAAAAAGCATTAAGCTGGGTATTGTGGGGCATGCCTGTAATCCCAGCACTCAGGAGGCAGAGGCAGGACGGTAGCAGTGAGTTTGAGGCCAGCCTGGTCTACAGAGTGACAGCCAGGGCTACACGGAGAAACCCCGTCTCAAACAACAACAGCAACGACAACAACAACAACAAAACATTACATTTCCACCCCACTCTGAACAACTCAGTGGAGCTCAGGCTGGGTTTCGTATCCTCCCTTATACCTTTAATAGCCGCGCACATCTGCGCAGTTTGTAACACACATTACTGCCCCGTCTTGGTTTTCCCTGTAGGGGGCGCTCACCTGAAGGAGAGACTTCAGCAGCATGATCTGGGTCAGCCGGTTTCTATTCTCCCTGTGGAGGAGAGACGTGTGCACTCTCAGCAGGACGGCAATAGGGTGCTTCCTCCCCCACCCCCACTTTTCTCATTAATTCTCCCACGGATGAATTTTCTCACCAGGGGCTTATCTTGTTAGGCTACCCAGGAAGCCAGACTGGGGACCCATGATTTCCCTAAAGTGAGGAGGGAACCTGAAAAATTGCCATGGGATCTATTACCATCCCCACCCCCAATGCCCGTCTTTGAATCAAGAGAAGATCCACAGAAGTAAGAGTGGATAACCAGGAACCAGACAGTCTAGACTGGGAGAAAGAAGGGAGTGGACTTACCCTGTCCTTCCGGTCTCCACTGGGTGGTGCAGGGAGGGTATGGGGACTTTGCTCATGATGAAGAGGATCACCTCCGAGCGCTGATAGGTGGGCAGCGTGCTGGCAAATGAGCCTGTTAGGACGAGAAAGGAGATTTAGAGGTCTCCCTGGCTCAGCATGTATTAGCTGAATGGGCAGAGAGTGAGGCTCACTGATGCCCAGGGGCAGTGCTCAGGCAGATGCTGAGACATTGCCTTCTGGGAGGAGGGGATCGTGGAGGATTCTGGAGGGCTCTTCTAGATGCCACTTGTTCTTCCCTTGTTACTGAGGTTGTGGTCACTGTCAGGACTCCTTTACTGGGGGATAGGGCCTGGGGCGCAGGGCAGCCCTACGGTTTCATCGCTCGCTTCCCAACTCCCAGCACCAATGAGTTCGTGGCCTAGGTACAGACAGACCTAGGGAATTAGAGTTTCATATTTCTCCACATCCGGGGTACAAATAGCCTCCATAGCTTTCTTCCTTAATCCCCACCTCCCGTCCAGTGGCCCCACCGTGGGGAAACACTAGGCATGACTAATGAGAACAGGGACACAGGAATAGTCTTCCTTAGCAGGAAGGCCGGGTGGAGGGACCAGCCAGACATGCACAGGCTACTGCCCCCCTTTCCCATGATGTTCCTAAATAACAAGATAGCGCTAACTGATCATACAGCAGATGCTAAAGCAAAAAACTGGTGCCCTGACTTCTCCCCCTAGAACTCTTCCCTCTGCAAACTTTGTCAAGGTACCTCCTCTCAGCGTAGTCCAGTCCCATAGGCCAATGCCCTAGGGCCCTGGCAACCTCTCCCCCAGAGCCTCATTCGGCTCCCTCACCAGACCCCTCCCACCTTAGGTCCTTTCTCAGAGCCCCGCCCTTCTCCGAGCGTCACAGGGTCCGTCCCTCCCCCAGAGTTCGGCCCTTTTCCAAGCCTCACCCACCATCTCCTGGTTCATAGGCGCTTCTCCCTTAGCCCCGCCTCCAGATCTTTGCCCGTCCCACTTCTGAGCCCGCCCCCAAGCCTCAGTGGCCCCTCCCAGCCCACCCCCAACCCTCCCCACCGATGGTCTTGATGACCGCCTCCTGGAACATGCGCTCCTCATGCTCCTTGATGATCTTGGTGCCCAGGCTGACAGCGCCGTCGTAGCTCCCGGTGAGCGCGTAGTCGATGCTGAGCCGCAGCTGCCGCAGGAGGGTGTTGAACATCTCCAGCACCGTGGGCCCTGGGCGCCAAGAGGGAGGAACCCGCAAGTCAGGACCGGCATCCCTTATACCTAAAACCCACTCAGCCAGTCGGTCCTGCCCCTGCCCCTGCCCCTCTCTCCTGCCCCTGGCCGTTTGCTCTGGACCCCCTTACCAACAGAGCCGGTGGCGGCGATAACCGCAGCTTCCGATAGGACCTCCACGATGCCTGCGCGCACAGTCGCCGCGCTGCGGCTGTTGGCGTCTAGGTGGCTCAGGAGCTGCTGGATAACCAGGTGGGAGTGCTGCGGCTGTGGGGGAGGAAGACGTGATGGACTCCCAAACAACCACCCCAAAGGCCCGGCAGCCCTCTGAGGGGACCCTGAGGCGGAGGGTGAACCAAAATGCTATCCCACAGCCAGTGGACGCTGCAGGTGGTACCCAGACCGCTCATTCTTACAGCACTCCCCAACCCCCATCCCGGCCCACAAACGCGGAGCCAAATCCCAGGGAATCTGCGTTTGCACATTTTTTCCTGGTTCCTTTTACTTCAAAGGGGACCAGAAACCCATTTCAAAATATTGTCTTTCATTTCTCCCTGTCCCCAGGTCTTACTGGCAAGGACCATGAGAAGCCACATGGTTCAGCTCCGTGCTGCACAGTGTGGCTGGGGGCCCAGTGCCAATTCAAGATCTATCTGATAGATAACACCGCTGCCGAGATGAGGGCGGGCCAGAAGGAAGGCAAGGCTGTAGAAGTCGGAACGCTCAGAGAACCAGGGGGTGCAGGCTGCTTGTCTTTTTGCGAGATGTAATTTTTCTCTAGGAATTCACTTTCATTGTATTTCATAAAAAATGTTTGCCTAGGACGTACTAAACATTAAACCGGCCTTCCTTCACAGTCAGGTAGCAGGATCTGTGGCAGCTAGGGTTTTTTTTTTGGGGGGGGGGAGAGTACTACTTTGTGTACTGTCCCGCATCTGGGAGTGCCCCGGGGGCAGTGAGGGGTGGTGATATGGGAGGGGAAGGGGTGCAAGCTGGAGCAGGGAAGCTACCGCACCTGGATTGAGTACATGATGATTTTGAAGCAACGAGTGGCGAACACCTTGGGTTCCCAAAGAGAATGGTTATCCAGGTGGCTGCGAGGGAGAACACAAGGGGTGGGGGTGACTAGGAAACTCAGAGAGACCCAGAATGACCCAGGGAGTATGGTGAGCTTGGAGGGTCAGGGGCACCTCCTGAGAGGCCCTTGCAGTTCTCAGTCAAGGAAGGGCTTACAGTATAGCTTGACACAAGGGATGAAGCTGGCCCTTTCATTCAGTTTTGGGAACTCCTCTATTGCTCACCACAAACGGCAGGTGGCCACTGCGTGGTAGCCTTGCTGTGTGATGCAGGGTCTGCAGACACCTCACCACAGCATGTCAGCTGTCCCATCTCCTTTCCTCTCACAGGGGTAGAGTGGACCAGGGGCAGTTGGCAAGGAGATAAGGGCAGGGGACCTGGAACGGTCAACTCACATAAGAACAGGCTTGATGGCATTTTTGATGTTTCCGAAGGCTGCCCGGCCTAGCAGCTCCCGCAGGCACCTCTCAGCCAGCTCTGCTGGGTTCTCCTTTTCCTTCTCTGGTGCTTGGAGGGGAGAGGGAGACCGGCTGTGGAGACAGAGCCATGTGGATAAAGGATGGGGTGCAAAGTGGGGAGCCAGGACTGTATTGTATACCTTTGGGTTTCTCTTCAGGACAAGCAGGAATTTGAGATAAGCTACACCAGGTCATAGTCATGGCTGTCAGCAATTAAACGGGGTAAGGAAGGTGGGAGTAGAACGTTGCGGGAGGGAGACTATAGAGTTAGAGTTATTTTCATGGGAACACTTCAGAGGGGGCTGGATTCCCTCTGTTGGAGGCCTGCAGACTACAAGGGTCAATATATACCAAAGGGTTGGAGGCGGGGGTGGGTGTGGGTGTGGGTGTGGGTAGGGTAGGGGGGGTGGGGGGTGGGGGGGTGGGGGGGATAGGAACCAAGAGGAAAGTGGAGTAGACAGGCGGAAAGAAGGAAACAACTGGAAGGGAAGGGTGATTGGCTAGGGTGTGGCCTAATGACATGCAAATCAGAGTGTACCTTCTCAGAACAGAATTCCCCATCTAAGAGACCACAACCCCAGATTGGCGAGCTGTTACATCAGAAACAACCACCAGGGGGCACACTTTCCCCTGCTAGTTTAACATCCCAGACCCCCAAAGGAGAGCTTTTTTTATTGAGCATCTGAGCACAAAGCCGAGGTGTGAGACAGTAGAGGGAACCTTCCTCCCCATCCCATTCTACAGGGGAAAGTAAGGGCCACTGGACGGGATGAGTCTGATGTTGGGGCTCTGCAACTCTTCGGTGGCCATGGCTGATCAAGCAGTCATGTTTTAGGTTTGCAACAGCATCGGGAAGGGAGACAGCAAGGTCCCAGGGAAAGTCTTTAGCATTTGGAACCTTGAAAGGCATTTACACCTCCTTAGCTTGCTGCTTCCAGAGGGGCACGAGGGTAATCTGTCCCTTGTCCCCTTGTGTCCTGACCAGCTTACACGCATACCCAGGCAGCACAGACCCATTGCTGCTCCTACGTCCTTATTTGAGAACAGAAGGAGATCAGAGACCGACAGAAGCCAGACCCAAATGCAAGGAGGAACCAGCCTTGTGCTCACTGCAGAACAAGTCACAAAGCCAAGATTCCTGCCCTCGTAGCTGGCTTCTACCTTCCAGCCCAAGCTAGCTCCAAGAGCCTGGGTGACGGTGGTGCTCAGACACAGGAACCCCAGCCCCACTCACCTCTCTGCCTCTTCTACGTGCTGCAGATTGAAGAGGAGCGATGGGACGATCTTGTCCATGTGCTGTGGGTCCCAGATGTTGGCCTGCAGCTCATCATTCACCGTCTTCCTCACCACCCCTTGCAGGCCTTTGATGCCCGACATTCGGATTCTGTAAGGAAAGAGACCGAGGCATCTCTGCATCCTGAGCATCTCCACGGCCCCAAGAGGAGCACGGTTCAAGCTCTAGGGACCTAACTGCTCGGAAGGCTCCTCTATCTGCTCCTCCTCACGGGCTTTAACCTGGTTGGGATACATTAATGAGCAACTTGACTCTTGTCCTCTTGTAGCTTAGAAGCCAGTGGGGAGAGGCAGACAGAGTCAGCAATGTAAGAGAGGAACGATGAAACTTGCTAAAAGGGGGGTGAATACCACGGGGGGGACAGAGCAGGCCACAGAAGGATTGGGGGGAATGTGGGGACAGTCAGGCGGGCTTCACTGAAGAGAGCAAAGTGAGCAAAGCCGTGGCAGAGGGGAAGCAGCGAGCTGAGATCCATGGAAGAAGGTTTCCATCACGCACAGACCGTGCAGTTCTGAGGCAAGAGTGTCCTGCATGTCCTATACAGTGTGGCAGGAGAATGGGTTGGTGGGAGGACCCAGAAGGTGAAGTGAGGAAAAGCCAGCGTGAGGACTTGGGCTCTGTTGATGGATGTAGATGCTGCTAAGCAGGTTGTGCCTGCAAGTGAACATTTCTATCCGTGAGTGGAGGGGTTGTGTATATGCACACTTATGTGTTTTGCTCCTGGCCCTCAAGTTCAGCTCAGGAGACCTCCATTATCTTATATTTTGCCCTATGTTCTGGTCCAAGATTTTTCCTCCAGAACCACCTGCCTGGAGCCGCCCCATTCTGATTAACACCCACCCAACCTGGCCACGGCAGACTAGAAGGGGAGTCAAGGAAGACAGAGTGGTCAGCCAGTGCTGAAGCCCTTCAAGGCCCCTTGATGGTTCTGCTGGGAGCCCCGTAGGCCCGTTGCCTCTCTCTACTCACTTAGTCTTGATTTCCAAGTCGTCATGGCTTGAGTGGCACATTTCACTAAATCGGGACACAAAGAAATCATAGCTCCGATGATAAGATGGGGTGTCCTCTTCAATGTTGGCGAACTTCACAAACTGTCGGGGCAGAGGAAGAGAATTTGCATGAGGGCCAGTTGCTCCACCCCTTGGGACATTCCCAAGCACCTATTATGGAAAAAGCCACAGACCCAGGCATCTGGGGACCAACTCCTGCCTATAACAGCACACTTGGGAGACCTGAGTTCATAGGCGACTCAGCTTTCCTGTACACCAAAAGCTGGCAACTGTGACCTTTTCTGCTGAGGGGGACAGAGGAGGAAGGAGAAAGCGAATGATGGTTGCCCCTATACACGGCTGAAAACCCCTAGGGGATGCATGGATGGGGCACAGCGAATTAGGCACAATGCGGAGACTGAAGGAGAGCTGGGTCAATGCATGGAGCACCTCCTTGGCTGAATTCTGAGACAGGAGAGCGAATCCGAGCATTTGACTTCAAAATTGGAATCACATTTTACTGTTGAAATTTTGGGTGTCAAAAGCTTGCCATGTTGGTAGACTCCCTCTGACCCCTCTCTTTCTCTGTGGGAAAGATCTCACATAGCCGATATTAGCCTTGAACTTGATCCCTACCTTTACCTCCCAGCTGTTAGGATTACAGGGGCCTGCCCTGTGCCTAGCCTTAGCGCTAATCTCTGGCAGCATCCTCGGCTGCTGGATCATATTGCATTGTACGCTTCCAGTTCTAAAGAGGGAATTCATTTCAATAACATCCCCCAGAGAAGCAAGCATTGCATACAAAATAAACCGCTAGAAACGAATATAATTTATTTTGCTCGATATTATGTTAGGTTAGTAGCCCCGAACAACTCTGAAAGAGGATTAGATTAATAGCTAAAGATACAGCTCAGTGGAGAGAGTGCTTCCTTAGCACGCATGAGCCCCGAGCTCTGTCCCCAGAATGGGACAAACTGAGGGTGGTGGCACAGGTCTGTAACCTTGGCACGAGAGGGTGAAGGCAGTAGGGTCAGAAGTCTGCAGACATCCTCGGCTACAGAGCAAATCTGAGGCTAGCTCGGGCTACATGATACCTTGTCGCAAAAAGAGTGCTTAGACCGACAATAAACTATAGAACTTCAATATTGTTTAAAAAATAATACACAAAAAATAATACACACACACACATTATCATTTCTCAAGGTAGCTAATTGATTTACTTTCATAGTATTTGGTATTAATTGTTAATTTGTGTCTAGTTAACTACTTAAAAGTTGCTAATTTAGGCTGGGCGGTGGTGGCGTACGCCTTTAATCCTAGCACTTGGGAGGCAGACAGAGGCAGGCGGATCTCTGTGAGTTCGAGGCCAGGCTGGTCTACAAGAGCTAGTTCCAAGACAGGCTCCAAAGCTACAGAGAAATCCTGTCTTGAAAAAACAAACAAATAAACAAAAAAACAAAAAAAACCAACCAAACAAACAAAAACCCCTAGATGCAACAGCTTCCATTAGTCTCCTCATTTATTACAGTTTTAATTTTCCTTTGAGAATTTCATATATCATACAATATTTTATCCTATTAACCCCCAACTCCTTCCCCCACTTCTTCCCAGATCCACCCTCTTGCTTCCCACCCAACTCCCAACTTCATGTCTTCTTTTTTTTCCTCACTAGGTCTGAATTGTGCTGCTCATGGGTATGGGGCCATCCACTGGACTATGGCCAACCTTCCAAGTGCTGGGGTGAAGGAGTGTGCCGCCATGCCCGGCCTTTGAGTCTGGTTTTTAAATGCTGGCTTGACCTATATAGTCCAGAAGAGCAGCTGGCGCTCTGCCTAGCACCTGGCCCGTCTCATGCTTGTTTTTCCCATGGAGCACATGGAGCTATTTAACTTTGAGCTTTTACTCCCTTAAGGCGGGCACAAGGAGTATCTTAGCTACTTGGGACTTCCCTTGGCTTAGGCTATGCACACACTCTCTTCAAATAATGTAACTAGCAACCGGGACCTGTATCAAGCTGCCCCCATACCTGTTTTAAACAAGGGAAATAATAAAAATAGCATCCCCCTGACAATGTCCCACGTTTATGGAACCAGGGCCAATGGTCCTAGCTGGCCTAGACTGGTTTTGAGTGACACTGTAAAACAACTGTGCCTTCAAGTGAACTTCTAGGGTGAATCCCCTGCTTAGCTATCTCGTGCCCATGAATTATTGAGCATGCATATGGCTAAACTCAGATGTATTATGGGAAGGAACATGTACAAGTGAGCAATGTTCTACCCAACCCAAGCCTGTCAACCAAAGAAGAGAAACACCCATACTTCACCTCCAAATTCCTCCTCTTAAACTTAGTAAAAGGAAGCCCAGCGGGCCCCCGATCTCTTGCTGTGCATTTTAACTTATTCCACTACTCTGCTTTAAATAACTTTTCTGTGATACTTTGCAATCTGTGTGGTTTTGTACTTTACTTTATTCTCAAATAAGATGGCAAGAATCTGGAAATACCCAACCCAGACCTTAACTCCTGGCAACACCCTTCTCTGTGATGTGGATATAAGGTCGTCATGGAGATGACAGGACATGCAGAACATCTCGACACGATTAGGAAATGACTCCATGGCGGTCATGGTATTTGTTTATTCTCAGCTCCATCAACTCTAGGGTATGTAGGTTTGGATGCACTTTAACCTCTGTCCTCTCCTATGTTCACTCTAGCCTAGAGCCTAGATTAGGCAGCATGGACTAGAGAAGGTAACACCCTAAAAGTGTGAACTAGGAGCTGGGTACAGTCATTCAGACCTGTATTCCCAGCACTTGGGAAGTGCAATTCTAAAGGATCAAGAGGCCAAGGACAGTCTCCCCTACAAACTGAGCTGAGGCTATCCTTGGCTACATGGGACTCTGTCTCAAACACACACACAGAACCGAAAACACAACAAAAATTCATACCCAGAAGGCACCGAGAAATGGAAAGAGAGTCAGGTGCTTCTCCAGTGACCCAGACCCCAAGGGTGGGTGTGGGCATGGAGCGAAGGATGGGAGCAAGAGTTCGGTGGTGACAGCCAAGCCCCCTGTGCAGAGGTCACCTGAAGCAGCAGGGTGGGACAGATCCCAAGGGACCTTCCTCGGACCACTTCCTGAGAGAGGGAAGGAAGCCGAGAAGGGTGGGGGAAGCAAATCCAAGACTGCTTGGATGCAATGTATATTTTCACCTACTCTCGGGGACTTAAACTTCCCCAGCTTCTTCTGCAGGATTCAGCTCGGCGGTCACAGGGAGTGGCATTCTCGGGGATTCTCACCCACAGGAAAACAGCACTCCACATGCCACTCAGAAAACAGTGCTGCATTGCGAAGCGCTTAGGCCTCTCTATGCATTGCCCTCTCCCACTTGATCAGAAAAACCAACTTCAGGAAGACGCATCCCAAAGCTTGTTTGCTTTGGCTTTAATATACACCTCACTCGGCTGCAAGCTTTCAAGTATTCAAAAGGCACCAAGAATTAAGAGTCCTGAGGAAGCTGGGTGGTGGGGGGGCACGACTTTAACTCCAGCACTCGGGAGGCAGAGGCAGGCCTGAGTTCGAGGCCAGCCTCGTCTACAGAGCGAGTTCCAGGACAGGCAGGCTCCAAAGCTACATAGAGGAATCCTGTCTCAAAAACAAACAAACAAAAAAAAAACCAATAAACAAAACAAACAAACAAATAAAAGGCTGGGTGTTGCTGGGGAGGCCATAGGCAAGAGTAGTTGGTGTCAGTGTGCTCTGAGAGACACGTTAACTGGTCTGTGCGCTTACACACTGTGCTTCTGAGGACCGCTATACCTGCCTTGCCTTGCCTTCTCCTACGTTACTGTGTGACAGCATTCACAACTGCTCCACCCCCCGCCCAGCCCAGATAATACAGCACAGAATCTCCAGACCCCTGAGTTACTCAAAGCTGTAGACACCATGTTTCCTTATGAAGTGACAGGTTCTGAGGATCTGGACAGAGACCTCCCAAGGGACACCATTTTCAGCCGGCTCCCACTCCTGTTATCTGATGTAGTTTTCCATCAGCTAGCGAGTTCAGCAGGATCCATACTTATCCCATTACAAAGAAAAGGAAACTGAGGCCTTCACCAGTGACTGGATTACTTTAGGTTAGCTAACTTGTGAATGGGTCCTGTTGGGCCTCAAATTTGGGAATTCTGACTATGCCCTTTGAATTTTTAAAAACACATTTTTAAAAAGATGAATTTGTAAATGGTGTGGCAGGGGGAGAGGAGAGAGAGTGAGAGCATGCTTTCTCTTTCTCTTGCACACACACACACACATACATGAACACACGCACACACACGCCCTCATGGACCAGAGGCTTTAGACACCCACTGGCGCTGGAGTTACCCATGCTTGTGAGCCACCTATGTGGAAATCAAACTCGGCTCCTCAGCAATAGCAGTACGCATTCTTGACCACTGAGCCATCTCTCTAGTTCCCTGAATTCGCATATTAACCTACCTGGACAACTTATCAATTTCTACCATCTCCGCTCCCCAGGCTGACTGAGGGATAAGGCTTAGCTACCTGCATTTCCAGGAGCCCTTCCCCTCCACCTCCTACCGTGAGGAGTCTGAGCCAGGGACTCCTTTGCCCCAGAGTGAGCTAGTCCACAGCTATGGCCATGCTTAAGGCTAGCTGCACAGGTCGCTGACCCGCCTCCTCTGAAGGACAGAACTGGTGTGACTTGGAGTTTTGGACCAAAGGTTGAATGAATGATCTTGTCACAGCTCTATCTCTGGAAGACAGTGCTCAACTCTCAAGTCCAGGACTGCCCAGGAGGCTCCAGTCACGAGGCTCAAATTGTGCACAATTCTGTCTTCGTTCTTCCAGGATTCCAGCTGCTACAGGGACTGGCGCTAATGTCCTTCAATCCCAACCTCCCACACAGAGAGCACGTGCTGTCTTTCTAACAGGAAGGCTGGCGTCGGGGCTAGCTAAGACAGAGGCACCGTCTCCACACCAGGCTCTGCGAGCAGCGTGCCCGAGACTGAACATGGTGACTCAGGCATGGTAATCCAGTTACTTATATGACCTGGTCAGAGAGTGCTGGCCTTTGGTGTCCCTGTGGGTGGCAGCTCTTAGCCCACTCCATGCTGTTCCTGAGTCCTTCAGGGGTTGACATGAGGGATCAAATGGGACATGCTAGGGGTCTCCATTCAGGTCTCATATGGGGTGCTTCATGGGAACTACAGACATGAGGCCATACCCATATCCTAGAGGGCCCAAACCAGGCTAGGGCAGAGTTAGAACTTGTCTTTGTTAGGGTTTCTATTGTTGTGAAGGGATACCATGACCATGGCAGCTCTTTTTTTGTTTGTTAGTTTATTTTTGATTTTACTTTTTCAAGAAAGGATTTCTCTGTGTAGCCCTGGTTGCCCTGGAACTTGCCTTGTAGACCAGGCTGGCCTCCAACTTGGAGATCTGCCTGCCTCTGCCTCCGGGTGCTGGGTTAAAGATGTTTGCCACAGATGGGCAGGGTGGTGGTGCATGACTTTGATCCCAGCACTCGGGAGGCAGAGGCAGGCGGATCTCTGTAAGTGCAAGACCAGCCTGATCTTCAAGAGCAAGTTCCAGAACAGGTTCCAAATCTACACAGAGAAACCCTGTCTCAAAAAACAAAACAAAACAAAACAAAACAAAAAGATGTTCACCACCACTTCCTGGTGGACCATGGTAACTCTTAATAAGGAAAACGTTTAATTGGGGTTGGCTTATAGGTTCAGGGGTCTCTTCCACTATCGTCATGGCGGGAAGCATGGTGGCGTGCTGACAGACATGGTGCTGGAAGAAAGTGACACTGGGCCTGGCTGGAGCTTCTGAAACCTCAAGGCCCGGCCCCCAGTGACATACTTCCTCCAACAAGGCCACATCCCCTAATAGTGCCACTTCCTGTGAGCCTGTGGGGGCCATTTTCACAAACCACCACGGAACATTATAGTGGGACTTCCCCCCCCTCTTCTTTTTGCAGTGCTACGGAACAAATGCTATTCCTTCTGCTCGCCAAACAAGCTCTCTCTACCGTTGACCCATAGCCCAGTCTTGTGTGTGTGTGTGTGTGTGTTAAATTTGTTTGGCTTTTTTAAAAACAAGGTCTTACTTTGCAGCTCAAGTGGCTTGAAATTAATGGTTCTCCTTCCTCTACCTCCTAAGTGCCAGCAGTACAAACACGTACCACTGTACCTGGCACCCTTATTAGTATTTTGAGGTTGGGTTTGCAGCCCAACTATACATTCAAATTCTAGCTCCACCAATTATCAGTCGGGTGACCTGCGGCAAGTTCCTTAAGCTTCCTTGGTCTCAATTGTCCCACCTATAAAATGGAGCTAATGAGAACTTGTCTTATATGCATGCTATGACCAGAATGGCCACCCACCCTGCCCGTCACTTTTTAAAAATAAAAGATTGATGGAGGAAGGTCATTGGTTAATTAATAAAGAAACTACTTGGCCCTGGTAGGTTAGAACATAGGTGGGTGGAGTAAACAGAACAGAATGCTGGGAAGAAGGGAAATGAATTGAGACGCCATGCAGCTGCTCCCCAGGGCAGACGCGATGAAGCTCCGACCCAGGATGGACGCAGGTTAAGATCTTTCCTGGTAAGCCACACACATTATTAAAGCAAGATGTGAGAGCTAGCCAGTAAGAGGCTAAAGCTAATGGGCCAAGCAGCGTTTAAAAGAATACAGTTTCCGTGTAATTATTTTGGGGCATATTCTAGCCAGGCAGCCGGGAGCTGGGTGGCAGGAACGCAGCCCGTAGCTCCTTCAACAAAAGATTTATTTTATTTATTTATACGTTTGCATGTGTCTGTGTGTGTGGGGGGGATAAGCTCATGGATGCAGGTGCCTGAGGAGGCCAGCAGAGGGCATCAGCCCTCCTGGTGCTGAAGTTATAGGAGATTGTAAGGACCCTAATGCGGGTCCTCTAGAAGAGCAATCAGTGCTCTTAACCATGGAGCTATCTCTCGAGCCCCAGACATGGCTTTTATTAAAATGCTAGTTATTTAATGCATGAAATCATAAAGGAATACATTTGAAATTTTGTTTCTTTTTCTTTTATAAGACATAGCCACGATGAAGAAGGTCTCCATAACAACAAACTGACAACTCTGAACACGACATTCAAAGGCCAGGAGCACACTGCTAGGGCCACCCATCCAAGATCAAAGTTCCGGCTCTTTCTATATAACAAAGGGTGCCAAGCTTGCTGGGGCAGATCACCAGCCCTCACAATGCCTCTCACAAATGTGTGGAAAACTGAGGGTGAGTAAGGGCTTGGGTAACAAAGAGAGGGCCTACTCCAAATAGTGACATAGCACAAAACAGCTCTCCCCTGGCCTGACAAGGGAATCTGAGCCTTGCTGGGCTCACTCTGGCACCAACAAAGTGTCTCCAAGCAGAGTTAGCCCTCCCTCCTCCACAGAAGGTGCTGAATAACTCGGTTGCCAAGAACAGGACAACAGAGAATTCTCTGGAGGGTGTAGAGGCAGGACCTCACCTCTCTTGCAGCCTGGGGGCTGCTAGTCTTTCTGTTTCATCCCCTCTTCTCCTCACCAAGCCCATCCTCGCTAGACAGCAGCTCTTACAACCACTGGTGTGTTTTGACTTCCACATCCTCTGCTCCTCTCTCTCTCTCTTTTTTTTTTTTTTTGGATTGCTGTTGTTCCATTTTGTCTTGTAAGCTCTTCCCATGACACCCAGAGTGCTGTGACCACAGGTCCATCCTACTACATCTGATTTCTCTTTTCTTCTCCTGGCAGCAAAACCTTACCTAAGCTGAAAGTGCTCCGCTGACTATATAATACACAGGAACTGGATGCTGGGGAAAGAAGGAAGGACCCACAGCCTCTCTTTCCTCTCCCTCCAGCTCCTCGGCTCTCACAAAGCTTCAGATTCTTGGGAAGACTATGTCGACACTCCTGGGCTAAATGTCCTAAGGCAGAGCAAGGCAGGCACCTGGGTCCCTGCACATCTAAAATGATGTGAAGCAAGGCTCTTCTGGGGGTCCTTGGCATAGACGCTGGCCAGAGCATCCAGATGAAGGACAATACCAGGACAGGCTGCCTCCAAGTAGGAATCCTAGCCCACCCTGTGCAGGTTCAGCTGAACTCCTGGGGGTTGCCACCTGCTGATCTCCATCACCATAGCATAGCCAGCATGGCATTCAGCAGCCTGCTCCCGGCTCCAGCTAAGGTGCTGAATCACGGGGATGTTGAATTCAGAGGAGATGGCATTTTCAAAGCTGTAGATAATAAAGACCTGTCCTGGGCTAGGATTCTCTTTGAGAAAAATAAACGCTGTCGGCCACCTGCTTCTGTGGCCCCCGTGGGTCCAGGATGACTAGTTTGTTTTCCATCCAGATGTTCTTTCCCAGACTCTAGCTATCTTAAACAAGACAACTAAAACAGCAGGGCATGGAGCTGTTGCCGGAGCAACAGGACAAAGGGCTTCACCCTTTCCTGCTGGATGTGTAATTTGTCAGTCAGCTGGTGGGAAGGGAAGGGAAGGAAGGGGAAAAACGGGGAGGGGATGGGAAAAGATGGGAGGGGAAGGGGAGGGGAAGAGAGGGAGGGGAGGGGAAGGGAGGGAAGGGAAGGGCTGTCACTTTGGGCTTGGCAAAGTAAACTGAGATTTTCTTCTAGTTAAAGCAACTCTTCATAGAGCAAGAAAAAAGTCATGGCCTGTGTGATTAAAATTTCAGAAATAGGGCTATGTTCAGTAGGTATAGGGGCTTGCTGCCAAGCCCGATGAACTGAGTTCAATCCCCGGGAAACATGAAGATGTTAAGAAGAGAACTAACTTTTGTGAGTGGTCCTGACTCTGACGTGCTCACAATGGCAACCACATGCCCACACACAGACACCAAGGAAACAATAAACATAACAAAAATTAAAGAAATATCCAGGAACATCTAGCTGAGAACACCAAGGAAAAATACTTCCTTTTCTATTCTCTCTGCAGAAAGATAAAGGACTCACTAAAGTTATAAAATGGTTGCATCTGCCAGGCGGTGGTGGTGCACGCCTTTAAGTCCCAGCACTCAGGAGGCAGAAGCAGTCCAATCTCTGTGAGTTCAAGGCCAGCCTGGTCTACAGAGCTAGTTCCAGGACAGACCCCAAAGCTACAAAGAAACCCTGTCTCGAAAAAACAAAACAAAAAACCCACACAAACAAAAATTAAAAAAAAAAAAGGGTTGCATCTAAGTTGTTTACAGACCTGGAGCTTCAAGTAAGTTAAGGGGAAGGACTAAGACAAATGGCAAGAGATTAAAGAAAGCAGCCATAACATTTGAGAACATTTAGACACACATTATAGTGGGACTTCTTAGCATGCCAACTTCTCTCATAAATCACAACATGTCATGGTAGCATCTGCCTGTACTGTAACCAACAACAGAGCCAGGGGACCCACACAGACCAAGTTCAATCACTGGAAATTTTGGTAGAAATGCCAAAGCCCACAAAAGTCAGCCAGCTGGGAAAGGCGGGCCTAAGTCCACAGCCCGTTTCTGGCTGCCCCAGTCTTCCCACTTCTCTGGGCTTTCTGTGCGCTCTGCTCTCTGAAGAACATATACCTGAGCTCAGCTTCCAAATGGGCCCTGGGCACCTAGCTCCACTCTCCACAGAATGGCCCAGGTTCAGTCCTGCCCTTTCTATTTCTTGGGCCCTCACTGAAAGTTATTTGTGAGGACAATTTAATAGAGAAAACATTAGAGGTTATCAGTCTGAAGAGCATGACCTTATTATTGAGAAGTGGGTTTCGTTATGTAGCCTTGGCTGGTCTTGAACTCACAGAGCTCTACTTGCCTTTGCCTCTCAGTGCTAGAATTAAAGATGTGTGCCACCATACCCAGCCCACAAATTTTATTTTATTCTTGAGATTTATTATATCATATTTAATTATGTGCATATATGTGTGGTTCTGTGCACACAAGTGCAGGTGCCTGAGGAATCCAGAGATGTCGGATTTCCCTAGAGTTGGAGGTACAGGTGGTTGTGAGCAGCCCAAGATGGGCGCCGAGAAGCAAACACGGGTTCTCTCTGTAAGAGCACTGTGTGCTCTTAGCTACTGAGCCATTTTTCCAGCTCCAGGAAGTTCTAGTTTTACACGGTATTTTCTTAAATCCTTATGTAAATTGTGTATTTACTGAACTTAAAAACACAATGCCTCTTTGCTCACACAAAGAGACACACTAAAACACAAGAGGTAGTCTGTGCTTAGGGCAGCTGTTCTTAACCTGTGGGTGAGACCCCCTTCGGGGGCCACATATCAGATCTCCTGCATATCGGATATTTACATTACGATTCATAACAACGGCAAAATTACAGTTATGAAGTAGCAACGAAATAACCTTGTGGTTGGGGGTCACCACAATGTGAGGCACTGTATTAAAGGGCCACAGCCTTAGGAAGGTTGAGAACCACTGGCTTAGAATCAGAAGTCAAGTGATGACGGAACTGCCCGACCCAGAGGTCTTCTAACCTATGCCACCCACCGCGCCCCTACCCCTTACCGAGTTGGTGCCGAGGATCTGCAGGTTGGGCTTCTCCGACTCCAGCAGCTTGGCCACCATCTTCAGGAAGCTTTCCACGAAGAGATTGATGCTCTGGCAGTGGCAGGCCATGAGCAGCTGGTCCAGCGCCTCCATGGCGATACACACGTACCTGAGGACGGAGGCATAAATGGCTTCACTTGGTCTTGTTCTCTCCTACCACCACACCTGGCTAGGGCTGTATCAGAGGAAGGAGATGCCTCCCTCTGTGGGCGGCCAGTGTCTGCGCCGTGTTTCTAACAAGTGTTCACTCCAGACCAGAACTGAGAATCAGGGTGACACAGAGCTGCGAGGAGGACTTAAAAATGTTAAGGTGCTGGGCTCAGGTGGCGCACACCTTTAAACCCAGCACTGAGGAGGCAGAGGCAGGCGGGTCTCTGTGAGTTTGAGACCAGCCTGGTCTACAGAGTGAGTTCCAGGACAGCCAGGACTACACAGAGAAACCTTGTTTCGGAACAAAAAAACACAAGTTAAGGTACCCCAGTCAAGCTCATGTGCTACCTATACAGCAACGAATGAGCCCCAAAGATCAGCTCTTCCTCATCTATTTAGATCAAGTCCATCTTTGAATATGAGGTGGATATTTATAAACTCTTGATTTTCTTCGATCTTACAAAAAAGCGTGGGTCTATCAGGAAGGATTATCTGACCTCATCCGGCCCTAATGGTTCTTCTGTGGCAACCACCCAACTGCAGAAACTCAGGTAGTAAACCACCTGAGCCACGGCAACTCTGTACATCCACACAAAGTAGCAGAATCCACGGTGTCTTCTAAACTTGTTTTTAACATTTTTCTTTTCCCTGAGACAGGGTTTCTCTGTAGCTTTGGAGACAATTTTTATTTTTAAAGATTTATTTATTTTATGCATATGATTGCTTTGTCTGCATGTATGTCTGTGTGCCATGTGTGTGTCTGGTGCCTGTAGAGGCCAGAAGAAGGCGTTGGATCCCTTGGAACCGCAATTACAAATGATTGCGAGCTGCTCTGTGGGTGCTGGACATCAAACCCGGGTCCTCTGGAAGAGCGTCCAGTGCTCGTAGCTACTGAACCATTTCTCCAGACCCTAAATCTGGTTTTAAAAACAGCCATTGGACACTGACGCTTAAACATCCTTGCACTAACTTCTGTACAAAATGGTCATTTTAAAAAAAGCCTCTGTACTTCGAAATCTTTTATACTTTTATAAAATTTATGTCTTTAATCTCTATCTGCTAAGCCAGATATTAAATCCTTTAATATTACTAAATTCAATTATTAAGGATTATGGAAGTCATCTTTGGGCATTCTAAAAGATGGATCATCTCATCCTTTTATCTATAAAGTATGTTTTATTGAGGGGCCAGGGTGGAACCCAGGCTTTGCACATCCTTATTAAACACACTATCCCTAAGCCGGGCAGTGGTGGCGCACGCCTTTAATCCCAGCACTCGGGAGGCAGAGGCAGGCGGATCTCTGTAAGTTCGAGACCAGCCTGGTCTACAAGAGCTAGTTCCAGGACAGGCTCCAAAACCACTGAGAAACCCTGTCTCGAAAAACAAACAAACAAAACAAAACAAAACCAAAAAACACTATCCCTGAGCGACAGCCCTAGCTCTCGGTAGTGGCTTTGGAACACAAAGGCAGCATTGGCTCTCAGAACTCATTTGGTGAGTGGGAGCCCTGGGTCAGCATTCCTCCTACCCAGGACAGACGTGCCTCTCGCGCCATAACCTTGACCTCCATAGACGGGCATAGTCACAGCCAAGATGCCTCCGGCAGGCCTGGCATTTCAGAGACTTCAAGTCACCCAAGCTGGAAAAGAAAACTGGCTGGGACCCCTGCCAGATGGGACAGGCCAGAGAGGTCAGGCTTCCCTGTAGGGACGCCTGGAGATGGTCAAGTCACCAACAATGGTTAGAAAATAACCGTAGGCAAAGAGAAATTCACCCTTTTTTTATGGGTCATACCAGCATTTTTCTACTGACATTTTACTTTTCCTGGAGTTTAAATGAAATTAATAAAGGAAGGGGTGGGATGGGCGGCAAGAGAAGAAACTAGAAGGCCTCCCAAGTCCTAGATCATTATCGTTCTTTCAGGGTGTGTGGGGGGTCTAGAATAATCTGATAAGAAAAAAATAGATAAATAAAAAAGAAAGAAAACCTCTTCTTTCTTAGAAAAACAAACAAACAAACTTGGCATTGACCAATACTAGAGATTCTGGTATAAAGTGAAAATAGCGGTAGAATTGAGCTAGAAATGAAAAGAAATAAAGACATATAGGGCTTCGTTCCCTGAACATGTTGCCCTTGATGCTCCATTTCTTTTTTTAAAGATTTATTTATTTATTATATATACAGTACAGTGTTCTGCCTACATGTGGGCCTATACACCAGAAGCGGGCACCAGATATCATTATAGATGGTTGTGAGCCACCAGTGGTTGCTGGGAATTGGACTCAGAACCTCTGAGCCATCTCTCCAGCCCCCAACGCTCCATTTCTGACCCCAGTGCTAAGAACGGCACGGTTTTAACTATGAACTTGAATTTGGACCCCTAATGATGACCTCCGTGTTTGTCCTATTTTATTGCCCATTGCCCTGCGTGTCAGACCTATGCTCTCAGGACAGAGGATGGGACTTTTGGGGGTACTGTCCACCAACAGGATTCCCAGGACAAGTTACCGTCAGAGATCTGGTGCTCTTTAACGTTTGTGAGTCTAGACTGGCCTGTGTGGGTACTTGGAGCAATGGGCTAGGGTGGAGCCCGGCCGTGGGGGAGGTATAGGCTGCTACAGCAGCAAACATCAGCACCAAGTATACCACGGGAGCTCCCCACATGCATGATGAAGAGGACAGGACCCAAGTGACCTGGAACAGACGAGAAATCTCAGGCAGCAGGGGAGGACGCCGGGCAGGTAACAACCGGAAGTCAGGGACCAACACAGGAAGTGAATGACAACCACAGAGAAAAATAGCTAGGGTGCCTGGTGCCTATGAGCCAGATGAGAAGTCTCTCTGTGAGTTCCGAGGGAGGTTGGTTCTGCTTGGACACCTTGTTCCAGGTCAGAAGTAGCCAGGGAACTCAGGGAAAGGTCTGTAGCACAAGGGGATGTGTGGGCAGAGGAGGCTGGGAGCTCCACCCAGTTGGATAGACAAGATGGACCTGGAGTCAGGGACCCTTATTCTGGGCATTCTGTGTATATTTAGTCAGCCCATTCCACAATTGAACTTTCTGAGATTTTTTGGTTTGTTTGTTTGTTTTGTTTTGTTTCTGAGACAGAGTTTCTTTGTAGCTTTGGAACCTGTCCTGGAACTTGCTCTGTAGACCAGGCTGGCTTAGAACTCCCAGAGATCCGCCTGCCTCTGCCTCCGAGTGCTGGGATAAAAGGCGTGCACCACCACATCCCAGCATCTTCTGAGTCTTTTAGAAGACCAGGAGCAGGGAGATAGTTTGGGCCCCAGCTGAGGAAGAGCGGGCCCAGCCTCTCCACCTAGCAGAGTCTGCAGTGCTAACTGCGGGGTTAGCCTACTCTCCTACCAACTTCAGATCCTTCTAGAAAACAATGCTGGGCCAGGGTCCTGAGGCTGCAGCAGCTCCACCTCAGTCTCCATGCTCAGAGCTCAGTGCTCAGCGTTGGGTTGGGGCAGAACTCCAGACACTGTCTGATATTACATGCTGCACACTGCGGTCCATGCTGGTGCCCTTGGTGGACCTGTCTCACTCAGAACCGTCCTTCCCTCCCCTGTCCCCCTGTTTCTAGGGACGCTGAGCTGATCCGGAAAGAGAATGAGTGGAGGGAGAGAAGCGTAAGGAATGTTGGCCTTTTGCTCCTCTGCCTATCACCACCCTTTATACCAAACACCTTGAAATTCCGCCGTCTTCTCCGTGCTCATAGCGCCTGACACTCACGAATCAGGACCTCGTATCCAATGACAGGGTGACAGTGCAGGAAGGCAGTGGCCATAAGCAGGTGGTTCTGGGGCTCACATTGATAGGACCAAACCATAAACAGACACCCTTATGCTAGGAAGACACACATCCGCTCACTGTCTGATGTAAAAATGTTGCTCTTCCAAGGCCTCCACCCATGACAAGGACGAGACCAGGGGCTTGGGCAGGGAGCTACAGGAGGGCCAGGAGAAAGGATTCTAACAGACATTTTCCCAAATGTTTATGATCAAAGTCCTCCTTCAAGCTTTAAATACCTCGATGCCACCCGGCTATTTTTAACAGGATGATGCCAATTTTGAATTGTCATTCCACGAGCAGAGGAAGGATTCGAAGAGGCTCTGTCAGCTATGGACATTTTTAATCACAAGAAACATCACTGCAGAGAGCTTAATTCTGCAGGGCAGAATCGGTGTTAAATGTTTAATGCTATTACCGGCACATTAGCTTTCGGTTCAGTCTAGGGTAGAGCCATTTTCGCTTGCTTGAATGTGCTGTCCAGTACGTCAGAGCTCTTTATATAATCAGCATGCAAAGCATGCATGCCCCTCCTCTTATTAAGCGGCAGTCTACTTTTATCATATAGAGAATGACCACGGAAACATTAGCTCTCATTTTGTTTTCACATAAAGGGTAGCCTGGTTTAATTTGCCAGAGTGGGAAGTAGAAAAAGACAAGATCTCCTGAGTAAATTGGGAGCATGGGGTCCTTGGGAGAGGGTTAAAGGGGAGGGGAGAGGCAGGGGAGCAGAGAAAAATGTAGAGCTCAATAAAAATTAAAAAAAAATAAAAAAAAAAGATTTGCCAGAGCTAGGGTAGAGCACACCCTTAGTACACACAAAACCTTTCCCTAAGCCCAGCATTTACCAATGATCCTTGGTTTCTCAACCTTAGGATTGTTCAACCAGTATGTGTGGTACTGGTTATACGATAGGTGTGGTGGGCATGGCTGGGAGGTGGAAGACCCTAGAAGTTGAGGAGCCTGGAGTTGATTTTTTGTTTGTTTGTTTGTTTTTCAGGACAGGCTTTCACTATGTAGTAGTCCTGGCTGTCCTGGAACTCATTCTTTAGACCAGGCTGACCTCCTACTCACAGAGATCCACCAAGATTCTGCCTCCCGAGTGCTGGGATTAAAGGTGTGAGCCACCACTGCCCAGCTCTGGAGTTGATTCTAAAGACTGAAGATCTTAGTCTTTGAGTTGAAGAACATGTCTAACTCTTAAATATCATATAATTATGATAAGTAATATCTATTGGCCTGGGAAGAGCAAACAGGAAGACTGAGAGAGGGAGACAAATCCCCTATTGTAATTTGAGCTAACAGATTCAAAGCCTGAACCAAGAAAAAGGCAGGAGCGGGCTGAGGATATAGTTCCATTGACCTAGCATGTATGAAGCCCCGGGTTTGGTCTCCAGAACTACAATAACCCAGTATGGTGGGGCATGCCTATGACCCCAGCACTGTAGAGGTGAAGGCAGGAGGGTTAAAAGTTCAAGCTCATCCTTAGTTATACTGAGTTCAAAGCCAGCCTTGGATACATGAGACCCTGTCTCCCTTCATCATCACCATCATTGCTTGCCCCCCCCCCACAAAATAAGGAAAAACAAAACAACGTTAGGATCAGAGGGAAGTGGAGAGTGGAGAGAAAGACTCGGGCAGAGTCAGATCCACAGGAACCATGGCTACCCATCACGTACTCAACCCTCTGCGCCATGAGTAACACTACCGAGGTTTCTCGGGGTGAGCTGTTTGGCTGGGAATCGTGTCATGATGGCAGGGCAGCAGCAAGTACAGTTGCGCTGTGGCCCACTCTTACACTGTGGAAGTGACGCTTGCCCAGCGGTAGGTGTTTAGGGAACAGAGAGAACACAATGAAACAAAGTCCTCGAACTGTGCCACTCCCGGGGTGAACGCTCTGTATACACTGGCATTTGGACTTGATTTTTTAGCCACTGAGGTTTGTTGATATTTTTTAACTTGACCCTAAATACTACGTATGTGGCCATTATAACCTAAGTTTTCTTATTTTTAATATCATTAGATAGTGATCTTTATAAACACCATTTTTATTATCTAGATAGCATCTTTTTTAAAAAATATTTATTTATTTATTTATTTATTATGTATACAATATTCTGTCTGTGTGTATATGCCTGCAGGCCAGAAGAGGGCACCAGATACCATTACAGATGGTTGTGAGCCACCATGTGGTTGCTGGGAATTGAACTCAGGACCTTTGGAAGAGCTGGCAATGCTCTTAACCTCTGAGCCATCTCTCCAGCCCCTCTAGATAGCATCTTATCAAATGATACGAACCATAACTTACTGGTGTTTTCTTTTGCCAGACACTTGGACCATTTCTAGGGTTTTGTTGTTCTAAGAGGCACGATGGCCTGGGCATGGCGCCCCACTTTGTATTCCAGTGCTATGAAGAGGAGGCCAGAGGTCATCCTCAGCCACACGGCCAGGTGGAAGGCAGCCTGGGCAACCTGAGATTCTGTTGGTTGGGTTTTGGTTTTTTGAGGCAGACAGAAAATGCTGCAAAAAACATCTTCTTGTACAAGGCAGAGGCACTGAGATGGTTTCCTTGGGAAGCAATGGGCAGGAAAGGACACACATTTCATGACCTAGAAAATTTTAGCCAATTTGTTCTCTTTCCAGGAAGGTGTAAAAATGCCTTTTTACTTTTATAAAAATGTGATAAGATGACCCAGTAGTTTGGGCATGGACTGTGAGTCTGAACATTATCAGATGGCGCTGGCTCTCTGAGTGGACCCTTTGCAATCTTATCTTTTCCCTGGCCATCCTTCTCCTGATTCCCCAGGACTATTTGTTCGATGGTACTAACATGCGACCTGAATCCTTTGTCTTATTTGTTGTTAATATATATCTTTTGTGTTCAGTTTTAAAAATCTGAAGGTTTCAGCTGAGTAGTGGTGGCGCACACCTTTAATCCCAGCACTCAGGAGGCAGAGGCAGGCAGATCTCTATGAGTTCAAGGCCAGCCTGGTCTACAAAGCAAGTTCCAGGACAGCCAGGGCTACACGGAAAAACTCTTGTCTTGATAAACTAAAAACAAAACAACAAAAAAAATCAGCATCAAGATTTAAACAGCTAAGTGAATTGATCACTTTAAGATTTCTTCTCTCTTTTAAACACACAAAGTCCTTTGCTCTCAGATAATAATAAATATTTCACTAAAGTATATTTTTGTCTTGTTTTGAGATGCAGCTCACACTTCCGAGGCTAGGGATGACCTTGAACTTTGTCATCTCCAGCCTCCTGGGTGCTAGGATCACAGGTGTGCTCTAGGGGGACTGGTTTAGGTGACACTAGAGATTGAAGTCAAAGTTTCTAGTCTGCCAGACACCCGAGCAGCTAAGCTCCATCCCACCTTTCTCTACAGTGTGTTTTTTACTGAACAAACCACCCCCACCTTTCTTCTCAGCACACAGTCGGCTCCACCTCACTTTCTCAGACCTTGAGGGGAGCCGGGCTGGGGAGAATAAACACACGCGAGGCAGACTGACTGTGTGAGTTCTATGGGGACACGCAATGACTCGATGAATGCCAAACGGCTACTCCTCTAGAGCCACCGAGCCCTCTTCCCAAAAGTCCAGACTCATCCAAGGTCACCTGCCTGGGGGAACACGTAAACCCACCCTCCTTGGTTTCGGGTTTTGTCTTTCCCAGTCTATCCAATAACTCAGCCCGCAGCTTTTTTCTTGAAATGTTATTACACTATCTTACCCTAAAAATATAATGCGATTTCTGAAAATCCACCTTGTTCCCCCTCACGTGCCTTACCCATAGCGATGGCGCCCCACGTCTCGGATGAGCCTCTCGGAGAGGTAGGCACCGATGCGATCCAGCTTCTCTGGAGCTGAGAGAGCATAGAAGGTCAGCTTCTCCATGTTGGTTTTCACCAGACCATCCTGTAGAAGACAGACAGCTCGACATCACCAAGGCCCCGGTATGGCGGGAAGGCGCAAGTCTGGAGCAAATATCAGTCCAACTAAGCTGACGTTTACAGGGTGTCTCTTATACAGGTGCTGGGCATCAGGCTCGCTGAAAGGGTGAAAAAGGCACTTCCGTCCTCCAAGCATGGGGCTGGGGAGAACCTCCTAGCGTAGAGCTTGCTGTGTGAACGAGGGTCTGAGTTCAGGTTCCCCAGAACCATAGAAAAACCTCACACGTCCTTGTAAGCTAAAAATTTCCTGGGAGCTGAGTAGGAATGGGAACATGGAGCTCCCTGAGGCTCTCTGGTCCCAGTTTAACCACAACAGCAAACTCTAGGTTCAGTGAGAGACTTGTCTCAAAAAAGCGTGGTGGAGTGTGATAAAGGTACGTGATGGCAATCTCTGGCCTCCACATATGCATGCACAGACAAATGTATCTGCACACATATGCACACACACATATACCGCATACACACAAATAGAAGGTGGTCTATGTGTCTATGCATTAATGTGTATATACATGTGGGTGCAGAGACACATATCGGTATGGTTGAAGAATGTGGCATCACTAAAAGTAACTCAGAATTAAGGTGTCACCACCAAGACATAAAGAAGGCAATTCTGCAGCTCCTAGGGAATTCTCCAGAGGATAATGGAAATGGGAACCTCTGGCTGCCCATCTGGAGGAGGCCAGGAATTCTCAAATATCAAGGCAAATGCATCAACTCTTGACATCCTCAGACCACAATGCATAACAGAGGTGACACACAGAGTGATAGCTTGGAAGTCACACAGCCAGGTCTCCTGTGCAATGCACAGCCAGACACCTGACAGATGCCAGAGGGAGCCGGGGAGAGACACGGGTTCCCGAGGCAAATGCTAGACAGGGGCACGTCTTCACTAAATGACGGGAAAACATTTCCATCAGGAGAGTGAGCAACTGAGACAGGAGTGGGAAAGACATGTCAACCATACAGCAACGGCCCGACACATCCCTACTGCCTTCTGCACAGCCATTTAAAAGAGCCAGATGTCCTCATTCTCCATGGGACAAAGGCCTTCCCCAGTCAACAGTCCACTAGCCCTTCCTGTGACCCACCTCAGGATCTTCCGGGAAGATATTGTCCACCAGCCTCTTGTACCTGGGACGAAGGGCGCCGCAGCAGCCGCACACACCTGGAAGGGGGAAACAAAACAAAACCAAACCTAGGAATGAAGCCTTCTCATGAGGCTGCAGAGACCGGGAACCCAGGACCTCTGAGGAAAGAAACCGGGGCTGAAGGGCCAATGGCCTTGTTGTTCCCAGAGTGGAGGTCTCCCACTGATACATCTTTTGTTTGTGTCTTCAGTTTAGGGGCTGGGCAGAGTGGGGTGTTTCGGGTAGGAAACCAGAGCTCAGAAGAACACCTGGAGGGTGAGACCTCATGAGTGGGTGGGAACACATGTGAAAGCCGGGTGCTGCCATGCCGCCCCCTACCATTTACACACACACACACACACACCTACACATATGCCACCACCCTACCATTTACACATACACACACGCATGCACACACATATGCCACCACCCTACCATTTACACACACACGCACACCTATACATATGCCACCACCCTACCATTTACACACACACGCACACCTATACATATGCCACCACCCTACCATTTACACACACACATGAACACACCACACACGCACGTGCACACACGCGCGCGCACACACACATATGCCACCACCCTACCATTTACACACACGCACACATACACACACGCACACACACATATACACACAGACACATACACACACACACACCATGAATTTCTGGGATCAGACTATAAAATCTACCCCTACAGCCCACGAGTTTAGAGTGTCCTGGGAAGACGAAGGCCACGCGGGGGTTGACTGTTCCTCCTGCCCTCACTGGCTCCCAAATCCCTATTTCCTGAGCCTCATTCTCCTCCAGGGTCCGTTCCTGTACCACTCCCACTGCAGAACAGTCGTGACATGATGATAAATGGACAGGTTATTAACTACCAACAGACAGGAATTTCTAAGACTTTTGTCTGTGAATTTGAAAGTGCACAGAAGAGCTGGTCTAGTTCTCCATGCCAGCCCTTCCCTGGTCCCCTGGCCAAATGGAAAAACTAAGAACAATGTGGCAGGTTTTACAAAGTGAAGTTTATTCCACCGAGAAGCCCCAAATGACCCTGTTCAGGATCTCTCATGCTGGGAAAGCAAATGGTGTCCAGAAATCAACAATAAAACAACTTAATGGATCAAGGAAATGGAAACATCTAGAAACTGTCCTCTTTAGCTTTCTTCCAGGCAGGACCATGCTCTGCTGCGTCCCAGGTTCTTTGTGCCGAGAGAGTTGGGGTAGGTAGAAAGTGGAGGGGTAGAGGTATCACAGAGGAGCCCATGGGGGCTTGGCAAAGTCCTTCCTGTGAAGAAAATTAATGCCCCCTCCACCTGCCAATTACAGACGAGCTGTGTTTGCACACGCCTTGTACTTGAAACGCAGATGTTTGCTGGGAAGATTAGGGGTCACTGAGAGAAGAATGAATTGCTGTAGTGGGAATTCCTCCGCTGCACAAAGCAACCCACATGGGCCGGTGGGAGAAGCAGTGAGGGAGCTCTGGCTGCAAAGTCTGGTTGGCATCCAGCCAGGAGGAGGAGACAGCCATGGTTTGGGCTTCAGACTTCATGATTTGGGTTCGTGGGGATGGACGTGAACTTGAAGAAGTACAAGGCAGTCAGGGGCAGGGTGGCAGGGAACCAGTGTGTAAGTCCCACCCATGTCCCACAAGGAAGCCTTGTGACCTCAGCCCCCACTACCCTGGACTCTTCTGGCTTCTCCTCCTTGCTCCTTCCTAGGCGAAAGCATTTAGGGCCATGTCCTGTTGGCACCCAGGATTATTTATGACGGGACATCTCCTAAGGGGATACATTTCTTCTCAGGGTCTCAAAGCCCAGGGTTTAAGCCTGTAGGCTATACTGTCATCTGTCTGGCCCAGCTTTCTGGACACTTTCTCCAAGTGCCCAGCTAGAACGTATGGCAATAGCCGGGCGGTGGTGGCGCATGCCTTTAATCCCAGCACTCGGGAGGCAGAGGCAGGTGGATCTCTGTGAGTTCGAGACCAGCCTGGTCTATAAGAGCTAGTTCCAGGACAGGCTCCAAAACCACAGAGAAACCCTGTCTCGAAAAAAAAAAAAAATAGAATGTATGGCAACTTGTTAAATCTCTAGAACAACTCCATAGGGTGAATGTGTATTATATTTATCCATGCTTTACAAATAAGTAAACTGAGGCATGAAGAGGTTAAATGACCTGCCTGGAGCTGCACAGTGGTAATACAGGCCCAACCAGGATTTAGTCCCCCAAAATCTAACTTCAGAGACCAAGCACATAACCACTGTACCAGGGCTGAGCGGGTTACATAGTTAGCAAGCTAGGAAAACTCAAAGCCCTAGTGCAAAGGGAGGATGCGAAGAGATAGGGTCAAGGGCAGGAGAGTGCACATGAGCATGGGATGCCCAAGATGCCACATTCCCACCCATGGCAATACTGATGCTCCAGTTACTGGCGTCTCTTGGAGTCTGCAAAGCGGCACAGCGTGGTGGCTAAGTAATTTAGGCTCAAGGGTTAGAGAGGCCTGGGCTGAAACCCCAGTTCTTCTGGTTACTTACTGTATGACCTTGAGTAAGTAATTCAACCCAGATCCACAATTTCTCATAGATACATGGTAATGTTCCTACTTAAGGGACCTAAGAGACATTGCATCTTTCTTTTTTTTCAACATCCTAGAAGAAAAGACAAGACACAAAGACCAGGCAGTACCAGGCTGAGGAGGCTGTGCACAGCCTAACAGCTTTGAGATATCTGAGTAGCAGGAGACCCACTCTGATGTGAGGCACAGGATGGCATAGGGATGTCTGCTGGGGACCTGTGTGGATGGGCCACCCAAGACTGCGGACAAAGGTCAGACAGAGCTGAGTGACTTATCAAGACAGGACAAGGGAGGGCAGAGCCCAGCAAGATGTGAGTACCTCCTAGAAGGAAGAGTGTAAGGTAAGAATGTGGGGTTCGCGTGTACAAACAAGAGCACAAGCTAGGACTGAAGTCCGGGGGTCATCTGCCTGTGTGGAGTCATTGAAGCTGCACGGTGACACACGGGGACACCATAGGAAATGGGTGGGGTGGGAGAAACAACTGCTGGGGGCGGGTGGGGAGGGAGAAAAGACGCACAGAGCCTGTGATCTCCACCAGTCTTCCATAAAGCATGTCACCTTCATTCCCTCGTTATGTCTCTGCCTCTTTCTTAGGGTCCTCCAAACCCAGATGCCGGAGCCTTCCGGCGGCTAACACTGGTCTCCGATCGATCTTATGAACAGCCCCCGAACACTAAATTCCCATCTCGGAGATCTTATTAACCAATTCACAAGTTGCTGGTGTCTGAGAAGCAGTCTTTTAGAACGTACATGTTTTTGGTTTTGTTTTCTTTTAAAGCCCGACAGGCAAAGGGAATAATCCCTCACTGTAGACCCTCCTAGACATTTGGGTGTCGGGGTGTTTATGAGAAAACTGGCTCACAGGTGTCTGAACCCTGTTAGGTGCTGGAGTTTTGTTTGTTTTTCAACCTTTACAGGGTTTAAAATAAGGTAGAGATGTGAAATGAACACCCTGGTGTAAGATGGAGGAAAAGCTCAGCAACAAAACAGTAGTTTTGCCAGTTATAAGTAGTTCACCAAGCCGGGCGGTGGTGGCACAGCACGTAATCCCCGCACTCTGGAGGCAGAAGCAGGCAGAGCCCTGTGAGTTCGAGGCCAGAGCAGGCAGCAAATCTACAGAGAAATCCTGTCTCGAGAAAAAAAAAGTAGTTCGTCACATCGTAAGGATAAAGCTGTGTCCCTAGTAGAGCAGTCGGCAGGACACTCAGCCCAGGGCTGGGCTGCATGGGCTTCTTATCTACTTGCTTTTAGAAACTGAACAATCATAATCACATAGCTAGAGTTTTTTTTTTTTTTTTTTTTTTTTTTCCTGGAATCTCAGCCATAGGACAGTTGGCGCTATATAGTGTCTGCATTTCCTGGGCAACTTGGAGGTAAGGTGAGGGTGGGGGCGGGGGCGGTTCGGAGCCAAAACAGGTAAAGTAGGTGCTGGGCAACCCACAAGCCTCTCCCTGAGTGTCCTACCCGACTCACAACCAAACAAAGCAATACGTTGCAACTGAAAACAGCTCATTAGAAGGAGAATTCAATAGGCTTGTCTAGTGTTTCTTTAATCTTGCTCCTGAGAGCACTGATTCTTGATGTTAGCACACGGAAGCTGGTGGAGATTAGCTCGAAGCCACTTGCCTATATTGTACCTTTTAATTCTTGTCCATCTTATTTATCAAGGAGAGAACTGCCCTCCACCACGGTCATCTCTCACTCTCTGGAGACTGTACCAGGCGGGCGCAATCTCCAGGCACCAAAGGCAACTTTCTAAATACTCCTCTTGTCACTAAGACCTCACCTGCCTAAATCTTTTATGCCTGTTTTAAGGGAAGTAAAGAAAAGAAGCCTGGCCAACTTCCTGTTATATATGTATATATTTATTTATGCATATATATAAATAAAACAGGAAGATACACACACAGTATCTCTGGGTACTCAAAAATCAAATGACTAACAGACTTTAACAGACTGTCCAGTTACAGGGCTGCAGGAATACCCAACAATTTGAAAGCTAAGTATGGTCAGACTGTCCTGGTCCCCTCTCCTCCTTCTTCCCTAGGACTCATCAGCCCTGATGCAAGGACTTCTCTCGGGACAGTGGTATTGAAGATCCCCTCTTAGAGAATATTCTTCCCACTATTTTTGGGGGGGAGGAGGGAGGTTTCGTTAATTTCTCAAGGAGGTTTGCCCACAAATAGCCTAACTGGGGGAAGTTCCCTTGACCCTGTTCCCCTTTTATTTTCTGCACCAGTTCAGCCTGTCAAAGGCGGGGGCAGTCTCTGCTCTGGCCCAGGACCAGGACAGGTTCAGGTACATACTTTCTGAATGAAGCAAAGATTGTGACTCAGGAGAAGCCAGTGGGGTTAAATTGAAGCCAACAGGGACCCATTCTAAGGCACTCAGCAATAGTTCCATAAATGCCTGCCTTGGCCTTGGAGGATCTTGGGAAGGATCTTGGCTTTGAATCCCACAGGGTGGCCACTGCCTCCAGTACTCTGGTCTAGATCACAGCTCAGGGCTCTGGGGTCCTATCTTCTACAGGACAGGGTCTTTGAAGCAGGCATGCTGGAGATGAGTAGCCAGAGGTCCGAGAGTTCTCCTGCCTGCCCATGCCACATACCCTGGCCTTCTCCCACCTTCTGGCCTCTGAGTGGCTCAAGTGCCCCCATCAGATGACACGCTTTCCCACTGAGGAAGGACAGGGGTTTTAAATGCTCCTCAGGGACTGACGGGAAGCCATGGTGAGGGCACCGGCCCCACGCTGGCTGTTCTGGATCTGATGGCAAACAACCCCAGCTGCTGGCAACCTCATCTGGCCTGCTGGCATCGTCAGCCTTGCCAGCTCCTGTCCACTGCAGCTTTTTCTCCCGGGCTCCACCTGCTCCCATCCTGGGTTTTTGACCAATCTGTTCTTTTGGACAGAACTGCCTGTGCCAAGTGGAAGATGGAAACAAAACCCCTAAAACTAAACATGACAAACTTTTAAAAATCTAGGCCTCCCTCCTCTCAGCCCATAGGAGCTGTAGTCAGGACCCAAGGGTCCACCCCATCTGTATTCCTCGCCCTCTTGCTTGCCGCATCTGGCTCCCTCACGCTCATCTCTAATATTCAACAGACCCCAGGGTTTACCACTTGCTTTGGGCTAAGCAGTAGCCAAAGACTTTGTAAGTATTTCACGTAGAACCCGTCAAGACCCCGTAAGACAGAGGAAGGATCCGAGAGATTATTCTGCCCAGGATCTCACAGCATATGCCTTTTTTACCAGGAGTCTCCCTAACTCTCTCATTACTATAACTGAGATGCATCTTCAGCCACCGCCCTCCCGGCAAAGCTCATTCTGTATTGTCACTCGACTAGAAAGCTCCTGGATGCTTGACATTATCCCATCAGTCTGGCCACCAGTCGGTCTTCTTGTTTCCATCCATTTCCAACGTAGCATTAAGGTATCTCTGCTTTAGTTTGCTTCCCAGCAGAATAGTTAGGGTGGCTCCATTTCTGCACCAAAATCTCAAACCCATCACTTAGCATTGAACCAGGGAAGCCTACTCCAGGCGGAGGGCATCCTGCCCCTCAGCTATCCTCCACTATAGTTGATTTACATTCTCCGCCTCATAGGCGCGGGGCCATGGCAGAGAACAGACTGCATCATAGAACGTCCTGACAGGAACAGGGGTGGAGCATGCTGCAAATGAGGTGACAGAAATGCTGGGTACGAGCTGGGGGGTGGGTAACTAGCAGCACAAAACACCCTGACTCAGGGCCCGGACCTCCCTAGTTGCTTCCATCCCTAACGCCTCTGCCAGCATCCATCCGTCTCCTCCGCCAGCTGGAATCTGTGCGTGTGCCACACACGCAGAGCTGGGCCGTTCAGGCTGTTATTTTAGTGATTCATCTTCTCTTCCTCTAGAACAACTGTAAGTTGCCCAGGTCTTGTGTCTTGCAACCCTGACCTCTGTACAGTATCCCAAGCGCAGCATGCCGGGAGGAAGGCTGACATGCCTGTGACTTCACCTGCCTTTGATCCGCGTGAGACCCAGGGAAGTCCTTCCTTTCCTCTTGGCTCTCGTTTTGTCCTAAAAACATGAGTTCCATTATCCCCATTCACACACACACACACACACACACACACACACGCACGCACAACCTTTATGCTCAAAATAGCCCATATTTATTTTCTTCTATAATCTTCCTATAAAAACAAGGGCTAGACTTGGTCATCCCTACCAAAATAAATGGAATTTTTTAAAAAAAAAAAAACAGCAAAACAATTCACAATAAAGTCTAAGCCAGGGCTAATGGCACAGACAGCCCTTTCAGATGAATTGGAGGAAATGGGACAAAGTTCAGAGAGAAAGGCGGGTCACCCCCATGTGGTACGTCCCATGAGGACCCAGCTTGTGTTCCATGAACACTGATTAGACTCCAGCAGCTGTACAGCACTTGCTGGGTCGTGTCTCCAGGAGAAGGATGTTAAATATAAACACAGGCAGTCACCAAGGGCCCCATCCTTTAGTTGGAGACGTAAGACCCCCACAGAGTTGTTGGTGGGTCCCAGTGAGTCCAAGGGTCCGTCAGACTGAAGATATCTCTGAGCTGAATGAATGTAGAAACCCACCCAACGAGGCAAGACTTGAACTGGGTCCTTAGAGGGACAGCATGCAATGAGAATTCAAGCCACTGATTAGGGGGCGGGGACAACAAACTTACTTAAGTCATATTCTTCCTTTCCCTTGCTTCAAATCTAAAAAGAGAGCATGCTCTTAGAGACTCATTTATAAAGACTTAAATATGAATGAAAACCCTGTGATCACATTATCTGGAGATAATGATTGACATGGTGGGGCTTTTGTTCTAGGTTTGTTTCCATGATTTCACATATTTTAAAAAGACATGATATTTGGATCCCACGGGCTACTACTGCCAAAGCTTACTTTCTTCTTGTGTCAGGAATACTGTGACCTTCTCGCTAGATATTATTTTTTGATCAAACTTAAATGACTGCTTATTATTCCATCTTTTGACCAGATGCTGATTTATTTAATCATTCCCTGTTATTTCCGATTTCTCATTACTCAGAGCGAGGCGGCCATTTGCCCTGGGTAATTAAAGCCAGGGAGCCACACAGGCAGAGCCCAGGTCTGCTCGGTTGGTGAATAAGGACACTGATGGCACCATGTGGTTGCAGGACAGGTGGACGGTTGGGAGGCACAAGGGTGGGCACCAGCACCTGTCTCTCACCCAGGGAAGATTCTGGATGGACAACAAGAGAAGGTGCAGGTGAAAAGGAATTTGGGGAAGGAACCGGTTTCTAGACAGATCTCCCTGAAAAAGGGATTCTGCAGCAGCTGATTTCTCTCCAGGGAGGCAGATGCTGGCAGGCGCTGGCAGGAGCAGGCTGACCTTTCACGCGCCAGAGCCTCCAAGATGCTCACCGCTTCCCAGCCAGTCTCGGTTAATCTGATTGCCACCTTAATTGAGAATGAGAATCTTAAAAGAAACGTGTCTGATTGATTTCATGTCAGGATTTCAATTCCTTACTACCTGCGAGCTTCCCCTGAGGGTTTTAGCACCACTTTCCAAACAGATAACAAATAAAACCAAATGGAATCTCTTCCGATTGTCTGACTCTCGGGACCACAGTCGGTAGGAAACGTTTGTCTCAACCATTTCCACGGGGCCTGATAGACTGGTTTTCGAACCCCAGGCCCAGCTCTGATGGCTGTACAAACTGAAGCAAGGTATCTAAGCCTTTGTGTGCCTTAGCCTATGCATCTGTGAAATTGGACTGAGGATGTCTGCTTCTCAGGGCTGTAGCAGAAACTAACATGAAACAGGTGATGCCATTAGCACACTTTCTGCTACAAGATAAACACTCAGTCACTATCAGCCATTACCACCACCAAATAGTACTGTGACAACTATTATTATTATTTAGATTTTTTGTTGTTGTTGTTTGTTTTTCAATACAGAGTTTCTGTGTAGCCCTGGCTGTCCTGGAACTTGCTCTGTAGATCAGGCTGATCTTGAATTCAGAGATCCTCTGCCTCTGCCTCCCAAATGCTGGGATTAAAGGTGTGTCCTGCCATTTCCCATCTTAGATTTATTATTTTATGTGTATGAGTGTTTTGCCTGTATGTACATTTGTGTATTGCTGTATCTGGTGCTTGCAGAGGCCAGAAGAGGGCATTGAATCCCCAGGAATTGGAATTACAGAAGGTTATGAACCACAATGTGGATGCTGAGGACCAAACCTGGGTCCTCTGGAAGAGTAAATGTGCTTAATCCCTGACCGGGTCACCCCTTTGCCATCATCATCATCATCATCATCATCATCATCATCATCATCATCATCATCATCGCCATCACAGGCAGAGGTTCTAACCCAGGCTGGCCTTGAACTCCCCAAGTAGCTGAGTAAGGCTTTGAATTTCTGGTCCTACCTCCACTTCCCAAGAGCTTGGGTTACAGGCATGCGCAACTCTGCAAGGCTGATGGTTTACGCAGTACTGGATATGAGTGGGCTATGGATGTATGACATGGGCTCCATGCATGCTAGCCAGAACTCTACCAACTTAGTTACATTCTCAGTTTCAAGTAAATATTATTGACATTTCTATGGTTGGGGTGAGGTCACAGTCACTAGCGTGTTCCACATGTACTGATTTTGGATCCACAGTAACGACTCAAAAGCTGAGAATGGTACTCTGTGTTTCTAACCCAGAGTAGAAGGGGCAGAAACAGCCATAACCCCGGGGCTTGCTGCCAGCCAGCCTAGTCAACTGGTGAGTTCCAGGTTCAGTGAGAGACCCTGCACCAGAAAACAAACCCAGCAGCAACCTTTGACCTCCACCTACACATAGGCATGCACGCACGCATACGCGGATGCACACACACACATACACACATACACACACACAATTTCTTTCCCAACTTATGAGAAAGGCATCAGAACAGAAGCAATTGAAATAGCAGAAAGGCCGCTAAGCTTTCTATCTTTATCTTATTTTTTTTAATATGCAAAGATGTATGTATTCTGTGTGTATGAGTGTTCTGCTCACAGGTATGTATGTGTTCCACAAGTGTGCCTGGTGCTTATGGATGTCACAAGAAGGGACGGAATCCCTTGAAACTGGATTTAGGATGGTTGTGAGTTACCTTGTGGGTGCTGCGAACAACCCAGGTCTTCTGAATGAGTAATAGAGCGCCCTCAGCCACTGAACCTGTCCCTCTATAGTTTATGGTTGGTTCATATCTTAGTTAGGGTTCTATTGCTGTGATGAAACACCAGGACCAAAAAAATAAGTTGGGGAGGAAAGGGTTTATTTGGTTTACACTTCACTATCACTGATGGTCATCGAAGGAAATCAGGGCAGAAACTCAAACAGGCGGGAACCTGGAGGCAGGAGCTGATGCGGAGGCCCTGGAGGGTGTAAACGGAGACTGCTCGCTTGTTACCTGGCCGCTCAGACCCAAATAATCACACAGAAACAATATTAATTACAACACTGTTTGGTCGATATCTTAGGCACATTTCTAAACAACTCTTACATCTTAAATTAACCCATTTCTATTAATTTGTGTATCACCACGAGGTTGTGGCCTACCCCAGATAGGGTTCTGGTGTTCTGGTGTCTTTCTCCTTTGGCAGCTACAAGGCATCTCTCTGACTCCCCCTACTCCCTCTATATATCTCTGTTCAGATTTCCTGCCTGGCTTTACTCTGCCAAGCCATTGGCCAAAACAGTTTCTTTATTAACCAATGATAATAAAACATATTCACAGTATACAGAGGAACACCCACATCAGAAGGGTACTGCTTCCTGGCTCGCTCCTCGTGGCTTTCTCAGTCTGCTTTCTTCTGTAACTCAGAACCACCATCCCAGAGCTGCCATCACCCACAATGGCCCCATCAATCAGTAATTAAGAAAATGCCTTATAGGCTTGCCTACAGCCCAATTTTAGGGACGCCATTTCTTAATTAGCATTCCCTTCTTTCAGATGACTTCAACCTGTATCAAGTTGATATAAAATGAGCTAGCAAGAGTGTGAAGCACAAACAACCATTAAGAAAGTCCATCTTGGCTGGAGAGACGGCTCAGAGGTTAAGAGCACTGACTGCTCTTCCAGAGGTCCTGAGTTCAGTTCCCAGCAACCACATGGTGGCTCACAACCATCTAAAAATGAGATCTGATGCCCTCTTCTGGCCTGCAGGCAAACACACAGAATATTGTATACATAATAAATAAATATTTTTTTAAAAAAAAGAAAAAAATTATCCTTGTATTTCAGATGGTGGTGAACCCAGGCTCTTCTCCAACATGCTGACTTGTAGAGACTGAGGCCTCTACTGCAAACACCTCATATTGTTGCTAGATTAAAAAAATAGAAATGTGAATATATTCAAAAGGAGTATGAAACACATTAAAGTCAGTTCATACACATTAAATATTATGCATGCATAGCCCAGGTTGCTGAAGAGACCAGAGCTGGGGTGGAAAAGTGTTGGGGAAGACTAAGAGAATTCCACTGTACTGTGAGAAAAGGCAGTGGTCAGTGTGGGGGAGGGCAGAGAAGCGCACATCCCGGGTGCACTTAGTTCTCATTCTGCGCATGCCTCTGTGTCCGTGTCCCCACCGGCATGCAGCTGGACATGAGTCCACAGAGGCCAGTAGAGAGCACAGGGTCTTTCAGAGCTGGAGTGACAGGCTGCTGTGAGCCACCTGACTGGGAACTGAACTCGGGTCCTCTGCAGGAGCAGAGTGAACGCGCACTCCTAACTGCTGGGCCCTATCTTCAGCCCCTGAGGGTGTATTACTCTATGTGCCTACCTTGGACATTTTACATTAAAACCCCAAATTCTCATGAGGTTTTATTGCCACTCTTCACATGGAAAACCAGAAGGGTTATTTATTTTTTTTTTTTAATTTTTCGAGACAGGATTTCTCAGTATGTAGCTTTGGAGCCTGTCCTGGGACTAGCTCTTGTACACCAGGCTGATCTCAAACTCACAAAGATCCACCTGCCACTGCCTCCTGAGTGCTGGGATTAACAGAAGAGTTAATTTATTGGCCCAAGATCCCAAGCAAGGAAAGGGATCAAGCTAGCTCTCAAACTTCAGAGCAATTAATTGTTCATAGGAAGATCTGAAGTGAGAAAGAATATGTCATGCAGGTATGGAGAAAGTGTGTTCAAGTAGAAGAAAAGACAAATTCTGGGATGGAATGCTTTTTTAAAAAGTTGTCCACAACCAGGCAGTGGTGACACACACCTTTAATTCTAGCACTCGGGAGGCAGAGGCAGGTGGATCTCTGTGAGTTCCAGGACAGCCAGGACTGTTACACACAGAAACCCTGTCTCAAAAGACAAAACAACAGCAATAAAAAGTTGTCCACAAGACTAGTGAGATGGCTCAGTGGGTAAAGGCACTTGCCACCAAGCCTGGCGATGAGTTCGCTCCCCAGAACACACATGATGGAAGGAAAGAACCAGCCCCCACAGGTTGCCCTCTGATTCCACTGCAATCTGTATGTAGTATGCTTGCACCCACCCCAGGCTCCCACACACCCAGTAAATAAGATATAAAGTTATCAATAACTGAAATCACTTATGTGGACGGAACCAATGATCAATGTCAAGTTCCTTATACAAAACCCTATTATTATCCCATCATATCAACACTGGAGGATGCTGTGTGAAGAGCACATGGGACTTCTCTGTATGTTTCTTACAGCTGAGGAAAGAGGACTCACCAAACTAGGCTAGAGCTGTGTGACACAGCTGCCTCATTCGAGCCCTCTGCAGGCTTCCTCGTCCCCAGGAGGTGCGCAGCGTAACTCCCACGATTAAGTGGGTTCCTTCCCATTTTATATGCATTCCCCCGCTTGTCAAGTAGCATTTTGAATGGGTGTTTCAAACTCCAGGGAGACCCACAAGAATTACTTTGACATTTACCTTACTTACATCTTCACGCAACAGCATGAAAAAATAATGTTGGAAAGACTATGCCGGTACAGCTGTTCCCATTTATTTATTTGTTATTCATTTTATATTTTTGAGACAGGGTTTCTCTGTGTAACCCTGACTGTCCTGGAACTAGTTGGTCCAGGTTGGTCTTGAACTCACAGAGATTTGATTGTTGCTGCCTTCAGAGTGCTGGGATTAAAGGCATGTGCCACCACCACTCATCATTTTCCTAGAGTATTCCCTGAGGACGAATTTCAAGAGTCCAAAGGTCCATGCAGAAGTAAGACTCAAGCATCTGAACTGTATATTCATGAGCAGGATAGGTCCCCACAGGAACAGCTGAGGACTGCAGACTGGGGGTGCTTTGCTTGCTGGGTTAACGAGGGAGAAGAAGGCAGCCTGGGGTCCAGCGTATGGTGTGTGTGTGTGTGTGTGTGTGTGTGTGTGACTTCTAGACTCTCAGAAGAGAAACCTGACTATGGATTCGAGTGTAGAGTGAACAGAAGGAGGTTGTTACAAGGAGCCGGAGCCAGGAGGGAGGCCTAGAAGAAAGCAATGGGGAGCCCAGGACTAACAGCACAGAGAGGGAGAAGCCAAAGGGTTGGGGCTACCGAGCAAAATGGTGACTCTCCATTTCCATGGATGCTTTGGAAGCCACACTGGTTCTGAGAGCTGGATTAGAACATATCCCACCCCTGCGGGAATGACAATATATATCTTTAAAAATCCAGCGTGTTTAAACTTTTTCAATTTATTTATCCCTAGCATGCATGGGAGCAGGGGCATGCATGTGGAGGACAGAGCAACTGTGGGAGTCAGTCCTCTCCTTCCACCACGTGAGTCCCAAGGATCAAACCAAAGTCACCAAGCTCACACAGCAAGTGTCTTTCCTCACTGAGCCATCTCGACAGCCCAGAATTGACAGTATTGATACTCTTATATCAACAGAGTGCCTCGTGAGGTTTGAAAAACAGGCATGAGACACAAGGCGAGTTGGGTTCAGAAAACTACCACATAGTCTTCAGGGAAAACAATAGAGAGAGGCTTCCAACACTGGCAATCCATTTTGATGGTTCCCCCAAACATAGGCACAGGACATACTTTCACTGTGATGTCTGCCAACAAAGACATTCCCAGTGAAACTCGGCCAGATGGCTGAAATGTGTTTGAATAAATAATTTAAATGCAAACTTCACTGGCATTATTTTGAAGACAAGGAGACACCATGGAAAAATTCCTAGGGCTCGGGATGTTTAATAAAAAACATATACAACAGTCCCTGGGTGTCTGCAGTTTCTGAGGTTTGTTATCCATCTTGGTGAGAAGACATTAAAAGGAAAACTGCAGAAGTACCTAAAACTCCGAAGTTCTAAATAGCATGCTATTCCAAGTGGCATAATGAAATCTCATGGGGGTCTCCCTCCACCCAGGCCAGGATGTGGATGACCTTTTTGCCAGCGAATCCACATGGTATACGCTATCCTCCAGATAACCACACAGCAGACATCCTGATTGACTACTGCAAGGCTTGTGCTCGACTAAACCTTTAATTTGATAATGGACCCCAAGTGCAAAGGTAGCGATGCTGTCAATTCACACAGTATGTGATTACAGTTGTTCTGTTTAATTGTTGTTGTCCATCGCTCATTGTGCCTAGGTTACAAACTAAATGTATCCAAGGTATGTATTATAGAAATAAGACACAGACTACTTAAGATTCCATACCATCAAAAAAAAAAAAAAAAAACCCAAAACAAAAAACCAAACATTTAGCTGTGGTGCACGCCTTTAATCCCAGGACTTGGGAGGCAGAGGCAGGTGGATTTCAGTGACTTCAAGGCCAGCCTGGTCTACAGAGTGAGTTCCAGGACAGTCAGGACTGTTACACAGAGAAACCCTGTCTTGAAAAACAAAGCAAACAAAAACAAACAAGCAAACAAAAGGATTCAGTACCATCTATTGTTTCAGGTATCCAGTGGGATGGGTGTGTGGGATAAGGGGAGGGTATCAGGCTGTCTCAAGGTAAGACACCTAACAAGAACTACTTAGGAAAGGGACGGTTTATTGTGGATCACGGTTTCAGAGGGGCCAGTCCACTGTCCTGGGCGTGTGCATTCTGGACATTGATGAAACAGCACATTATGGTGGCAGGAGCACGTGGCAGAGGCTCCACGCTTCATGGCACCCAGAAGCAAGAGAGGGACAGGCATAAAGGGGCCTGGGATGATGAGGAACTTCCTCCAACTAGAGCCAACCTGTAGAGTTTCCGGAACCTCTCAAAAGAGCAATAGCAGTTGGGGATTGAGCCTTTAATACATGAGTCTTCTGAAAAGGACACTTCATAGCTAAACTAGTACCACACTTAACTGTATCTAATTATTAAATTAGGACAGAGGATATCCAAAAGGGAAGTAGGTTGATTGCTGGAGTATCAGACTATGATGAATTTTAAGACATTGGGCATGCATTTATGTGTGTGTATATATACATATACATACACACATATATATGCACATATACACACATATGGTATGTGTGTGAGTGCTGGTTCACGCATACCACAGAATATGTGTGGAGGTCAAGACAACTCTCAGGGCTTGGTTCTTGTCATCCACTTCATTTTGAGTCAGAGTCTCTCTTGTTTTTGCCACTGCACAGCTTACTTCTGGTCATGTGACCTCAGCGCTTCCAGGTGATCTGCCCATCTCACTGCGCAGGCTCTGGGATTACAGAAGCATGCTACAGCAACGCTGGCTCTTTACGTGGGTTCTGGGGATCCAAAAGCAGCTCATCAGGCTTGCATGACAAGTGCTTTACCCTCTAAGCTATCTCCTGAGCCTACGTCTCAATGTCGTGTGCACACCGTTAGAGCCTACCCATGAGAAAGAGTAGCCGCCTCCATCCCTCTGTGTCCCTGTCCTGCTCACGCTTTCATTCCTTCCTTTTCTCAGGTTTTTGCTGGACAGATGGTCACAGGTGTCTCCCACTCCCGGCTGCGGGAGCCGCATTTCAAATGGCAAGGTTACCCCTATTTTCCTCCTCCAGCTCTCGCCCAGCTGGGCCATCAGCACCTCCTTCAGTATTGAAGTGTTACCATTGAGAGTTTTTCTAGGTAGCCCAGTCTGGTCATGGACTTGTTGTGACATCCGAGTTGGCCTTGAACTTGCAACTCAGCATCTCACAAACTAGAAGTACAGGTGTGCGTCACCACACCTAGCCTTCAGGTTCAAATTTTAAGACCATCAAAAGCCCTCAGTAGCCAGGAGTGGTGGCGACACCTTTAATCCCAGCACTCGGGAGGCAAAGTGGGGTGGATCTCTGAGTTCAAGGCCTGCCTGGTCTAAAGAGTTCCAAGACAGCCGGGGCTACACAGAGAAACCCTGTCTTAAAATATCCCAAAACAAAACAAAACAAAACTTGACCTGGAATCCTAATAAATCTATTTCAGTGTGCTTTGAAATTAGTTCAGGAGATATTAGAAGCATGGCTCGGTGGCAGAGCACTGTGCTGACAGAAAAGGCCCTGAGTTCAGCCTCCAGCAAACAGGGAAGGCAGGCCAGTGGGATTGAAAGCACTGGAGGGAGTGCCCTGTGTCCCTTAGAAGCTGGTCATGGCGTCTCATCTCAGTGTGATCATGCTGGCTTCCTCATCACGCACCAAGTCTCTGTAGAGCACTCAGAGAGGGATCCTGGGACACAGCACATGATAGATGCTTATTTTATTCAACACCCAAATGTTGACAATATGTGAGCCTTTAACCCCATTTAAAAAAAAAATGCCTGTGCCCCAAAATGAATGCAGTGAATTAACCTGAAAAATCTAACTTTAAAACAAGACCCTAGCCGGGCGGTGGTGGCACACACCTTTAATCCCAGCACTTGGGAGGCAGAGGCAGGCGGATCTCTGTGAGTTCGAGACCAGCCTGGTCTACAAGAGCTAGTTCCAGGACAGGCTCCAAAACCACAGAGAAACCCTGTCTCGAAAAACCAAAAAAAAAAAAAAAAAAAAAAAAAAAAAAAAAAAAAACCAAGACCCTAGCCAGCCAGGCAAAGTGGTGCACATCTGCCATCCCAGAATGCAGACAGCTGAGGCAGGAGGATTGTCATGAGTTTGAGCCATCCTGGGCTACATGAGAAGACACTGTCTCAAACATAAAACAAGGGAATAATAAGCATTCTGGATCTCCTGGAGCCTGCACTCAGCTCCGCTTTCAGGAGTGCTGCTGTCTGTGTCTGTCATCGTGATTTGTTGCTGATGTCTCAGTATTTTCGGACTCATCTCCGTCCGTTTGACAGAATCTAGGCTTTAGCTTCTCGCATAAGGAGTGATAAATGGCCAGAGTAGGGCACAGCTGCCAGCTTCCCGACATAAAATACATGCTGGCACCTTGGCGGCGTCTCAGACTCTCAGGGCTGACCTCACAGGGGCTCCGACCCTGCCTGGGTCGGAAATTGGGATGAGAGAGCCCAAGACACAACATGGAAACCTAGACATCCCATGACTCCACATCTATCTCAGCTCACTTGCCACAGGTCAGGAGTGGCCTTGGTGGCTTTGTTTGGAAACTGCTCTTCCTCAGGAGAGGACTAGGTTACCTAAGCAGGGAACGTCCATGCAGCAAGCGAAAAAAGGACTGAGTGTTGCCTCTGTCAGCTCTGTAAAATACCCTGGTAATTTAAAGGAGAGCTGCAGGACAGACACCACTGGTGTGCAACAAACCTGGCATGTGTGTAAATCTGTGTGTGTAAAACAAGCTATAAATGCTGAAAGATCAATATGGACCCAAACCACAAGGTACTGTTGGCTACTGGCTGGAGCTAGCCGGCTGATGAAGGGGAGGGGTCTCAGAGTGCACCCCACAGTACGGTAGTCACTTGTTTTATTTCACTATTATCTGTTTATCAGATGGGATCTTGCTAAGTTTCCCAGGCTGGTCTCAAAAATTTCACCCTTCAATTCAGTCCCCTGAGTAACTAGTGGTACAGGGAGAAGGGATCTTTTTAAGCTTAGTGGTGGCACACACCTTTTATCTCAGCACTTGGGAGGCAGAGGCAGGTGGATCTCTGTGAGTTCAAGGCCAGCCTGGTCTACAGAGCAAGTTCCAGGACAGCCTGAGCTGTTAACCAGAAAAACCCTGTCTCAGAATACAAATCAAGACTCTGCCCCTTAAGTATATCAGTTTCATTTGTGTGTTTAATAGCCAGAGATGAGACTGGAAGACCAGTTGGTACTAAACTACAGCTAGACCAGAAGAGGTCCCAGTGTGTGGTACTGCAATAGGTTAGTGACAATTAGGTGCTTATACATGTTAAAAAGCCAGAGGAGACAGAGGCAGGCAGATCTCTGTGAGTTCGAGGCCAGCCTCATCTATATCGTGAGTTTCAGGCCAGACAGGGCTACACAGTGAGATTATTTTTGTTTCTGCTTCCTAGTTTCTCCATAAAGAAACGACAAGTCCTTGGGGGCTGGAGAGAGTCCCAAGTTTGGTTCCCAGTACCCTCACTGGGTGACTTAAAACCAGTAACTCCAATTCCAGGGGTCTCGAAGCCCTCTTTTGGCTTTTGAGGGCACTGCATGCACATGGTGATCATACAGACAAGTAGGCACAGGCACATATACTCACAATTTAATAAAACAAATGACAAACATTTGAACCGGTAGTTTAACCATATTTAAACATTATACAGTGTATAATGGAAATATTGCGTGGTATCCCATTTATATGTATAATCCTACGCCTTTATGTATCAATTAAAGACTAAATGTTAAAACTATGTTTTAAACTACAAAAAAAAGAGACATAAACAAAAACAAACAAAAACCAGCCATGCATAGCTAGCAGATACTATATTGAACGGCAAAGACAGGTAACATTTGTGTCTTTCTAGTACGTTCCCTCAGACAGCTCTGATTTGGGGCTTTAGTTTTTGGTTGTGTTCTGCCCCCAATAGAAAATGTTCTATAGATCATTCGTCTAAATTAAAATAAGGATAAAGTTTAATATCTCTCATTTTCTCTTAAAGTTAAATTGAAAGTCTCATAATTTTTTCTGTACTTTAGCTCAGCTCAGCTCTTACTGAAATTTTGGGTTGAAGGTGCTGATCTGTGACCCGGAAGTTATTTTATCTGTTCCCACACACGTGCATGCAACCTAAAGGCATTAAGTGCCTTAGATACCGATGACGGTAAAAAGAAACAGGAAAGAGTTCTGTAGTCATGGAGGGACAGCGTGTGCACAAGCAGCCAGAACGAAGGGCAGTGTCGGAGCCAGGTGTGTCAGCAGACCAGCAGACGTCAGACTTTCCCACGGACAGGGGCAGCAGAAACGTGCAGGCGAAAGGAGAGTTAAGGTTCCCTCCTCCCAGGTGATCCTACTCGTGACAGGTTGACAAGACAGCCACCAGTGCAGCTGGAGGCAGTGAACAAGGCTCCTAGGGAGGCATTAGAGCAGAGCAGGGCAGGAGATGCAGGCGGGCCCTCAAAGCATTGTTCTGCTCTCCTAGTGTGTGACATGGATGAGCTGGACCACAAGAAGCGGGCCCTCAAAGCATTGTTCTGCTCTCCTAGTGTGTGACATGGATGAGCTGGACCACAAGAAGCAGAGCCCACCAACACACAGTGAGGACATGAGGGGCCTTTCCTTCTTTTTCCTTTGTTTTTCAAGACAAGGTTTCTTTGCGTAGCCCTGCCTCTCCTAGGACTCACTTTGTAGGCCAGGCTGGCACCTTGAACTCAAAGATCTGCTTGCCCTTGCCTTCCAAGTACTAGGACTGAACATGTACACCACCACCGCCTGGCTAAATCGTTTTTTAAATATTTATTTTTATGATTTTAAATTATGTGTCTGTGTCTGTGTGGGGGTGTAGTACCAGCAGAGACCAGAGGTGTCGGGCCCCCTGGAGCTGGAGTGGAGTGGCTATCCACTCAAGTGGGAGCTGGGAATTGAACTTGAGTCTTCTGGAAAAGTAGTCCAAGCTCTTAACCACTGAGCCACTCGGGAAAGTGAATTTCAGAAAGGAACAATGGCCAAAGAGGAAGAGACAGTGAGAATAGGGAAGGAGAAGTCTCTATGGGGCCTGGCCGTCGAGCCTTCACTGGCCATCTCCTGGAGAGCTCTTAGCAGGGAGTGACATGGGGATTTCCAACAGAGAAAGTAAAGAATGAGCAGGACCCGGGCAGTGGTGGCGCACAGCTTTAATCCCAGTACTCGCGAGGCAGAGGCAGGTGGATATCTGTGAGTTTGAGGTTAGCCTGGTCTACGAAGCGAGTTCCAGGGTAGCCAGGACTGTTTCACAGAGAAACCCTGTCTTGAAAAACCGGAAAAAAAGAACGACTAGGAAAGGAGAAGGGCAGAGAGCCACTCACTGCAATGACTGCTGCCTCAGGGAGGTCACTCAAGTGTCATACAAATTCCAAATGTAACGACAGCTCTGCAGACCAGGGAAGGGCATGCTTCTCCAAGCTGCACACCCTGGCCAGCTGCGAGTCCCTGGGACTGCAGGTTGCTTCCAAGAGCCAACTGCACACACAGTCGGGAGCCTCTCTGGCCCTGGGCCAGGGTGGACTTGAGACATGGCCCAACACCTTCTGGCTTCAACTTAGAGCCTTGTGACCCCTAACTTCTCTTGTAGTTGTGTAGATCAAATTACACAGGAGAGCCGGTGTTTTACTCAATGATTGGATGGCTAATAAGCCCTCACTCCATAGACAGTATTTACCAGGATGGGCAGTCTATCAGTTACATCTATGGAAGTGTTCTGTGATCTTCCTAAGCCCCTCGACTGACGATAAATGGGAGCTCAGGTGTAGGGAATTGCATACGTGTGTGTCTGGCTCTCTGCGAGGTGATCCGAGCTTCTCGTGGGGATTCATTCATCTGAACACCGAGACACTGCGCTCTATTTATTCCTTTCAGCTCACACGAACTGTGCGGTAAAAAGCATCCTGACAAATAACTCCACTCTCAGAGAGCCTGCGGCACCAACATCGAGTACAGACAAACATTAGAGCGCCAGCAACGTCACTGGTGATTCGGTTTAAAGTTGGGAGCCAGGGGTCAGGATTTGGAGTACACAACACATCTCTGTTTTCTTCTTTCCTAAAATATATCCAGTTTCCTATTGTGGTCAACAGGCGGCCTAGAAGCAGGGCTACTCACTCTGCTAACGAATATAGAAACCCGAGGAAGCCTCGTTGTCGTGTGGCCAAGTTGAGGGCAAGAACAAGCGCTCTGACTGTACAGACGGCCAACAGATTTGAGACACGGACTCTTACAGGCAGGCCAAGAATCTGAGATCAATTATTTAGGCTTCCAACCATCTAATCAGAGAGTCAGTTGCATCATGTGTGTATCACCAGAACACAAAACAGGCATTGTGCCCAGCGCAGATAAAACGTAAAGTCAGGGCCCAGGGTGGTTTAAACTGAATGAGAAGTATCAAAATTCGGGGGCGGTGGCAAAGTACTAGGTTGAGCCCTACTAAAAATGCCAAGTAAACAGAGGCCCAAGCAGAGCCAAGACCCGCTTTCAATGGAGCAGCGCGTTGATGCGCATGGGCATTCTGTTACACCTGACTGAGGCACAAAGACTCTCAACAGATGCTGCAAGTAGCAAAACGCAGAGTGGGAAAACAGCTCCTGCGACAGCTCTCCATGAGGCAAGGTGTCTTCTCCCTCTCAAGCAGATCACCAGACCTCTGGGGAGGGGTCTTGTCATCATAAAGGGCTGACTGACGGGAAGATGTGTAGGGCCTTCTCCTAGTAACCTCTACACCATCTGCCGCTCGCCAGCATGGCACTGTGTGTCAGAGACCCTTACCGGTTTGAATGCCTTTTTCTTTTTCTTTTTTCTTTTTCTTTTTTTTTTTTGGTTTTTCGAGACAGGGTTTCTCTGTAGCTTTGGTGCCCGTCCTGGAACTAGCTCTTGTAGACCAGGCTGGCCTCGAACTCCCAGAGATCCGCCTGCCTCTGCCTCCTGAGTACTGGGATTAAAGGCGTGCGCCACCACCGCCCGGCTTGAATGCCTTTTTCTTTAACCCTCCCAAGGCCATCAAGGTGGGTCTGTTGTCCCATTTAACAGACGGGAAAATGTGACACCAAGCAGGTATTTTCAAAGACACCCAGATGTTAACAAAGCAGCTGAATTCAAACCCAAAGTGATGGGTCTCTTGGGGGTCTTTATACTTCTCCTGTTGGCTGAAAGGGAGACATTGAGATTTATTTATTCCGGTATGTCATCAGAGAAAGATTCATCTCTTAGCCATGGACACACAGGTGTCTGTGCAGAGATGTCAATAGTCAGCACCTTATTAAGATGTCAGGCAAGTCCATTAAGTGCATCCTCAGAAGAATGACATCGCTGTGGGCTGAACCTGTCACAGAAGCCCCAAGGAGGAAATGCAAAAGTCAATCTTTCCCACAAGCTGGCTCTGCTCGCCTGTTTGGGGCTGAGACGGTGCTTAAGACCTCTGAGAGCCAGGCCTTGTCATTTCTGGTCCCCTGAAAGTCAGCCATGTCAGTCTCTCTGTTCCCAAGGCAGACTGTCCGCCCAGACAGCCCTGTTCGTGGGCCCTCTGCCCACTTACCCTGCCAGCACCATCAGCCTCCCAGCTGCCAACGGACTGAACTTCCAGGCTCAGCTTCCTCCGCCTGGTGCTCAGCCTGTTAGCTGCCTCGTATCATGGGCTCTGGCCGACAGCTCTCAATGGAGCCCTTTGACTAGGGTGCCAAGGGTCATCTTGGGCTATGGGTAAAAGTCATGGTGCAGGCTGGCACAGACCCTGTTTCCCCATAATCCCACTGCCTAGGCTACAGAACAGCCTTGTGATTGTCTGTATGCCTGGTTTCTGCTTTTCCTGGGTTTTCCTACTCATTTACTGTGACATGCAAAAGATGCAGAGTCTGAAGAATTAACCAAAATCATCCAACAGACAGGACATCTCCCAGCCCCTAAAAAGTTCACCTTCCCAACCAATGCCTACATGCAGCTGAGGATGAATCCTATCCACATAGAATTTTCGTGCGTGAATCCTCGCATAATTACTTCTTAAACATAATTAGAAGACTCTAGATAACTACCCACAAGGCTGTTGGTGATGAAGAATACTTTTAATTATATTTATGCCCCGATATTAAAATACTCGTTATACAAACTATGAAAAAATTTAAAGTAAATTAACATCATCCACGGTCCTCTTCACCATGGCTGGAGCTCCAGAGTGTTTCTGTCAAGGCCAGGACCTGGGCATTTATCACCGTTCCTGGGTGGAGCATTAGTTTCCTCTTCTCTTCTCTTCTCTTCTCTTCTCTTCTCTTCTCTTCTCTTCTCTTCTCTTCTCTTCTCTTCGCCTCGCCTCGCCTCGCCTCGCCTCTCCTCTCCTCTCCTCTTCTCTTCTCTCCCGACTCCCTTTCCTCCTCCTCCTGCCCTCCTCCTTCCTCCAGGCTTGCTGCTCATGCTCACTTCAGATCAGGCTAACAAAGCTGCCCTTACAAAGTAGTCCAATCAAAAATCAATCCATAATTCAAGGGCCAGCGGCTCAGTTGAAGTTAAAATCCGAATTTGCATGGCTTTTCTCTGGAGAATGCTTGGCTCTCCTTCCCCAGCAGCAGCCGTGTGGGCCTCTCCCACCACCTCAGTCTGCTGCCCAGGATACCAGCCAGTTCCTAGAGACACTCCCCAGGTGAAGGGTGTGTTCGCTGTGAAAGCAGTCCGCACTAGCCCTAACGAACGCCTCAGATCTGACCATCTTCCCTTTGTCTGCTTGCAGCAGCAGACACACCCTTAACCTGATTTAGGTAAAAATTTCATGTCTTTAAAAATGACACTTTAATAGCATTCTTAATTAAGGATGGAGTTGCCTGGAAATCCAAAAAATATGAATGAGGATGTCTGTTTCTGAGCCTCAATTTATAAACACCCCAAAATAATAGGTGATTGTTGCTAAGTCATCAGCATGGCCAGTGGTGAGGGTGCGAGGAGATATGAAAACGACGCCACGTGCACACACACACACATCGCACGCACACACACATCACATGCACACACACATCACACGCACACACACATCACATGCACACACATGCTCACAAAACTTTCGTAAAATTTATGTAAGCTGGGTACTACAGCTGCTACTTGGGAGGTTGGGTGGGGTCAACAGATGGAGCCAAGGAGTTGCAGGTCAGTGTGAGCAACAAGCGTGACCCTGCCTCAAAGGGAAGAGGGGCTGGAGAAATGGCCCAGCGGTTGAGAGCACTAGCTGCTCTTCCAATATGACCCAAACTCAACTCCAGTACCCACATGGTGGCTCACAATTGTATATAACTCCAGTTCAAGAAGATCTGATGTGCTCTTCTGGTTTCTGCAGGCACTGCACACACATGATGCACAGACATACATACTGCAGGCAAAACACCCAGACACATGGAGAAAAATTTAAAATTTAAATTAGGTAATATAAAACTTTCTCATCTTAATTATTTTAAAGTGCACTTCAGTGGAATTAAGTCTATTCACGCTGCTGGACAGCCATCTCCACGTCCATCTTTGCTTTTCATTAAAAACAAAAACAAAATAAAACAGCTGGACAGTGGTAGCTAATGCCTTTAATCCCAGTACTTGGGAGGCGGAGGCAGGCGGATATCAGTGAGTTTGAGACCAACCTGGTCTACCAAGTGAGTGCAGGACAGCCAAGACTGTTATACAGAGAAATCTTGCTTGAAAAAACAAATGCCAGGTGATGGTGGCACACGCCTTTAATCCCAGCACTCCAGAGGCAGAGGCAGGCGGATCTCTGTGAGTTCGAGACCAGCCTGGGCTACAAGAGCTAGTTCCAAGACAGGCCCCAAAACCACAGAGAAACCCTGTCTCGAGAAAAAAAAAAAAAAAAAAAAAGGAAAGAAAGAAAGAAAAGAAAAGGGAAAAAAGAAAGAAGAGAAGAAAACAAAGTAAGACACAACTGACACTCTGCCCACTAAACACCCCCACGCTCTCTGTCCACGCAGCTCCTCTCCGTTCTCCCTCATCCCATCCACCTGGTTTTCTGAAGCAGGTTTTCTCACTTTGGACCCCTAGGGATCTACGAGTCTCCACATCCCAGCACTAGGGTTACTAGGGTACACCACCACACTCACTTTTGTATGAGGTTTCTGAGATCCAAACTCAGGTCTTCATGTCTCCATGGCAAGAACTTAACCATCTCCCCAGGCCCTGGATTCTTTGACTTTCTGTCCCTATAAATTGAACAATGCTAGTAGTCCAGTGAGGATTTAGTAGTAAAAACATCAGTCCCTTTGTTAATGTCTACTTCCCTTTGTAGCATGTCCTTAGAGTTAATCCATGATGTGGACTGTGTTGGGGTCTCTTCTTTTGATTTGTTCCTTTCTGCAACTGGGGATTGAACCTCAGTGTCTTATGAAAGCTAGGCATACACTACCACTGAGATATAATCAGAACTGAGTAACATCCTATCATATCTAAACACCACATTTTGATCAGCCACTCGTCTGTCTGTAGAGACAAAAGTTCAATACTCTATTTACCCACGAGACCCTGACCATTTGGAGCCCAACCCTAGCAACCTAAGATGCCTTACACAAACACCTAAAGCCTAACCTCTAGTAACCCATGGCTCTTCCAGAAATAGCCACTCTCATGAAAAACAACTTATACTGTCAACGTTACTCCTGTCATTCCCTAGCAAGACAGGAATAAGTGCACCCATCCACCCAGGTATGGACTCCGCACGAATGGCCTGTGGAAAAAGACCAAACAGCTCCCCTTCATTGCTGTAAAAGCACGGCTTCCTGGCTAGGCAGTGGTAGTATGTGCCTTTAATCCCAGCCCTTGGGAGGCAGAGGCAGGCGGATCTCTGTGAGTTTGAGGCCAGCCTGGTTTACAAAACAAGTTCCAGGACAGCCAGGGCTACACAGAGAAACTTTCTCTCAAAAAAAATTAGGAAAAAAAAGAGAAAACAGCTCCCCTCTGCCAGTAGCAGCACCCCCATCTTGTTTTCTAAGATGTAGGGCTTGGAGCTTGCCGATTGGCCTAGAAAACCCCAGAAATCCTCTTGTCCTGGACCTGGCTTTTTATGAGGATCAGGTAAGAACTTTACCAACTGAGCCAGCTACGCCCCCAGTTCTTTCCTGCATTTTTGGGAGCACCTGCCCTAAGAGATACGAGCAGCATATGACAACTACTTTGAGTTGTGTCTCGTGTTTGTTGGCTACTCACACATGGGAAGAAATGCTCAGGGATGGAGAGATGGCTCAGTGGTTAAGAGTACTGCTTGCTTGTCTAAAGGTCCTGGGTTAATTCCCAACAACCACATGGTGGCTTATAACCACCTGTAATGAGAGATCTGGTGCCTTCTTCTGGCCTGCAGGCATTCACGTAGGCAGAATACTGTATATACAATAAATAAACAAATCTTTAAAAAGAAATACCCTCACGCGTTTTTTTGAGTTGATATATGGCCTTTAACTCTCCATTCTTTTGCCTCGGTTCTCAGCTGAGGCACTTCCTTCCCTAGCTTGTAGAGCCGTCTTTCGGGAAGTCTTCCCAGGATCTCTGTTGGGTCTTCAGCCCACAAGTTTAGTTGGTAAGGCTGTCTTTTCTTCTGTTGTTCTTTTTGCAGCATGAGGGATTGAACACAGGCCCTCATACACGCTAGGCAAGCGCTGTACCCGCACTCCCTAGTCAAGTCTCTTGTCTATTTTAAAATCAAGGTTGTTCATGTCTCTTGAGCTTCCGACATTCCTTATAAACCCTGCAACTTATCCTTTATCTAATGTATCACCTGCTGGGATCTTCTCCCACTGTTACCTTCTCCAGTTTCATGGTTAGGAGTGTCCTTAGAGACACAAAGTATTAGATTTTGATGTAGCCCAATTGGAAATGGTGTTTTCAAGCATCCATGGGTGACTCTGCACATCATAAGACATCTAACTATCCTTAAACGTGGGAACAAATGTAGAGAGGATCACCCATCCAGCAGGAGTTCAGATGAGGCTTGAATGTTATGTAAAACAAGAAAACTGGCCCCAGACAACCGGGCCCAGCACATAGGTCAGCATGACCATCCCATTGGTCAGGGCCAAGAACAGACACTGGGTACAATGGGTCATTATAACTGACTTGCCAGTGAGGGAAGTCGATGCCAAGCAGGCTACAAAAAGTGCCTGGTTCCCACTAAGACCATTCGTTTACAACCCTCTACCCACCCCAACTACCTACCCAGCTTTGGGTGCACACAAGCCTCAGAAGCCTGAGTCGGGATAAACCAGCCTTGCCAATCACTTCACAAGTTGTAAGAGCTTGGAAACCCTTCGAGACCATCCAGTCCAGCTCTTCCTCTTTACAGATGGAAAAAAACTAAAGCCGAGGGAGGAAGAGAATCCTGCCCAAATTCACACAGCAACAGAGCCTGAATCGGCTCCGATGGCCAACTCCCCGCCCCCACGCACTCCAGAAATGTCCTTGATGAAGCAGAAGGACAGTGTGGCCGGTGGCCCGCACCACCCACGCTTTTCTAGAACACTCAGCTCTGTTCTCCAAGACTACTGTCTGGAAGAGCCATTTCTAGCAGTCCTAAGGAGTAGCTTCCGGACAGTTAGATGGGTTTCCTGTCTTTACCAGCTGTCGGGCTCAGACCTGCTAGCTATGGCCGACACTCTCAGGAATTCAACGTCAACAGGAGATCCGGTTATTACACACAGTGCACTCTCCCCAGCTCCCAGACTGAAGGTGCACAGGCCTGGCATTTATCAGGAACATTCTGGCCAGCGTGTGCTTTCAGGTACCAAGAATCACATTTACTGCCTCTGCCTCGAGGGGCCTTTCCATCTTTGTTTTGTGTTAGAATACCCAAGTGACAGGAACAGAAATCAAGATAAAGATTTGCCCATTCCTACACCACTAGATGACCCTCCTATTGAAGAGAAAGATTGTGGCATTGTTGCTGGTCTCTACAAACCCAGGAGGAAACACTTGAAAACGCCTGTCCTTCTTGACCACATCTCACAAGTAACCAAGGGCTGTTTCCTAAGACCGAAACCTCAAAGTGGAAGAGGAAGCCAGATGATTATATACACTGGTCTGTTCTTCTATGGAATCATCACCAGTGTGGGAAAGCGCAATTAGGGGGATGGCACATTATAGCTGTCATTTCAGGATTGTGTCTGACCTCAGCTAGATCCTCTAGCCCCACCGCTGTGCATTCCCTAGAAGCATGGGCCGATGGGCTGCTAGGCATGTTTGTGGGCATGAATGACACGGACGACGGCTTTCAGGTTCAGGGCAAACCTGTGAGTTCTCACCGTACGCCCTAGTTCTCCACCTGAGCACACAAAACTGAATACGATTGAGCCTGCGTGCCCCACAGAGGCTGTATGTGCAAGAGGCCCACAAATCTGTTATGTAAGGACATAAATGACATTTGCTGTGATGTGTAAATGGCCAAAGTAACAATAAAGGATAAAGTACCCTGGGGGCATGAAAAAGGCTTGGTGGGAGAGCTCTGGATTTTCCCAGCATCTTCTTCCATGCTTCTGTTCTAGAAGTTTCTTTCATGCACGGGTTGTGAGTAGGTAGGAGATTAACTGGCATGATGTCATTTTAAGAGATGTTAAGGCAAGGTCTGCACAACTGTTCTTGTAATTTGGGGATAATCCTTCACACAGGCTATAAATGAGGAAAACTGGGCCAGGCAAGCATCATGCCTGCCTGAAATCTCAGTACCCAGGATCAGCTTGGCAGTGGGTCAGCCCCGCGTACCTCTCAAGACTGTCTCAGAAACATGAATTAAGTGTCTAGAGTCCTGTGACTTGACAAGGTTACTCAGTTTGTCCCTTCCTCGGTCTCAGTCAGGCCTGTCTAGGATGTAGGTACACAGTCTATACATGAGATCCGCATAGGATACAGGCCAGCTCCACATCACCTGCTCCAAGTCATCTCTGAGACAGCACCAGCTAAACTGAGTCTGTCTGGAACCTGAGGGTTGAGGGCAAGTTCTAGTTCACAGGCAAACAGAAGCACCTCTTATTCTAGAAGGGCCTCTGCTCAGGCCAAACACTGGCCACTAGACTCTTTTTTTTTTAATCAGGGTATCATATAAATCAGGCTGACTTCCCACTTGCTCCATAGACTAGGATGACCTTGAACTCTTGACCTTCCTGCCTCTGCCTCCTGAACTAGAATTACAGGCACACAGCACCCAGGACCAGAGTCCTCTCTAAGGTTGCTGCCATCCTAACACCGCCTGACAGTGACCGTCTTGAAGGTGACAGCCCCAGTCTGCTCTGTCTGCCTGTGAAGCACGTGCCGTGCCATCTCTTGCCTGTCCTCTCTACCACTGCACATCTGTTTTTGTGTCTTACATACTCTTCAGTCCTCCAAGGTTCTTCCTCTAGCCCTTTCTTCCTGACAAAGCAAAACAATGGTAAGAACAGACTCCATCCAGAAGAGAGTGTCTGTAGATGGCCTGGAACTCCAGAACGGTAGTGTGTCTGTCTGGGAAACCTTGTTCAGGTCTGGGGGAGTGCGGTACAGTGAGCACCACAAGGGAAGGCCCTATCCTCTTGGAAGGCTCGCCTGCTCTGGGGTCAGTGTGATGGCATTTGGAGTTGGAAAACCCAAGTTCAAATCTCAGCCTCATCCCCAAAATAGGTGGCCATGGCAAGTTCCTTCAGCTTTCTAGGCCTCGGTTTTCTCACTCTGAAAACAGAAATACTAATCCCAGTCTATAGAATTTAGGCAAGGGGAGTCAGGCAGCACATAGTCTCTGCCACTTCAAGATGTCGCTGGCAGACCGCAGGACGATGCTCCGTCCCACCTTGCTAGAGAAATTTTGTGCCATTTACTGGGCATATCCTTGTAAAACATGCGAGAAATGAAATTATACCTATATATTTGTTTAGTGTATGTGAGGTCGGGGACAAATTAGAGGAAGTTGGTCCTCTGCTTCCACCACGTAGGTCTTGGGCATTGAATTCAGGTTTTCAGGCATGGTGGCATGCACCTTTGCCTGCTGGGCCATGTCACTGGTCCCTTAAGTCACAATTCCCCCCCCCCACAAGCCCCATTATTTTGTGTCCCCTTTGATGCCCTGTATTATATCATACATGGCTGGTATACCACAAATAAATGATAGCTTTTGTCTATTTTCAGAATACAGTATCAAGCAAATAAGAATCAAATGGTTAATATCCTTAGTAAATACAATACTCATAGTCTTACAATTTATTGAAACATAAGTGCTTAGAAACACAGGAAATGTTAGTAACAAAATACAAATTAGGGGATGAGGGAGATGGCTCAGTTGGTAAAGTTGGGAAGCATGAGGACCTGAATTAGGGTTCTCAGCACCCACATAAAAGCTGGGTATGGTAGAACATGTCTATAACCCCATCTCTCGGGAGGCAGAGACGGAAGGAGATCCCTGAGCTCAATGGCAGGAAGCCTAGCCAATGAACTTCAGGCTCTTGTTTCAAAAATCAAGGTGGATAGTGATAGAGGAGGACACCCAGAAGGTAAGTTAAAAATGATACGAACACCTTGATCAGATTAACAAAGATAAGAAGGAAAGCGAACTTCAGGAATGCTAAGTGATGGCTCTATCAGCCACACCCTTAGCCCTTAGCATTAACTGGAGCTTTTTCCTCCAGCATTGACCAGAGCCATACCCACACCGCTAATCCCTCATACTTTTTGCCTTTGAGGGTACCAGAAGATAGGCACTCCGATAACTACCAGGAGTGTTACCTACACAAACGGAAAGCTACAGTTTTGACAATACTAGCAAGTCCCTAAAATGTTCATGCACTTACAGTCATTCCTTGACTATGGCCCAAGGGAAAGTTCCAGAGTTCAGAAAAGGCTTTGGCCAGCAGGTGCTTCTTCATTCACAGTACCGTACCACAGCCTTTAGAAATCAGCCTGGGGCCAAGTGGTACTGGCCTTCAATCCCAGCAGGAGAATCTGAGTTCCATGTCAGCCTGGTCTACATAGAGAGTTCCAGGCTGCTAGGGTGTTAACACCTAGTTAAAAAACAAAACAAAAAACAAAAACAAAACAAACAAACAAAAAAACTAGTTCTGCCAAACAGATTCAGTATGGGAAGGGCTTGGGCAAACCTGGCTACCAGAGTTTGATCCTCAGAAGCCATGTAAAAGTAAAAGTGGAAGGAGAAAACCAGTTCCACAGAGTTGTCCTCTGACCTCCACAAGTATGCCCTGGCATGTGTCCCCTCCCCACCACAACGTACAAACATTCAGCAATAATACACCAAAAACAACTTTAAATGGCAGTTCTCTGGTATTGGGTGACTAAAGATAATAATAATGGACTGTTTATTTCTTTAAGATTTAATATTACTATTATTATTATTGTTTGTTTGCTTTTTTTTTTTTTTTTTTTTTTGAGAGAGGGTTTCTCTGTGTAGCTTTGGAGCTTGTCCTGGAACTCCCTCTGTTGACAAGGCTGGTCTCAGACTCACAGAGATCCACCTGCCTCTGCCTCCCAAGTGCTGGGACTGAAGATGTGGGCCACCATAGCTCAGCTATTGTAGATTTTAGTGTAGAATAAGGAGCTAAGCAATGGGAGACTGAATGCAGAGCCTCAGGCGTGCCAAGTGCTATCCTGGACCGCTGAGCTACAAGAACCCCCTCTCAAATATCTATTTTAAGGGACAATTGGCAAGTTTTCGTTTATTTGGGGCTGGGGGAGGATGCATATGTGCCATTTTCGAAAAACAACATGAAATTATGTAAAATGAGCAGTTCCAACCATGTAAACAAATCATAGAACAAGACGTTTGCTATAACTAGCTATATTTTCAAATTCTCTAGAAAGATCATTAGTAGTAGTAAAGGAAAACATAGGTCATTTTTAAAAATTACGTTTCCATTGTTTGAACTGGGGAATAACATAACAAGCATTGTTGTTAAGCTATGAAGCATAAGTTTTTGTTCATTTGGGTTTTTTTTTTTCTCCTCTTTTTTTCCCTTCGGTATTTCAAACCAAGGTTTCTCTGTGTAGCCCTGTCTGTGCTGGAACTCACTCTGTAGACCAGACTTGACTTTCAACTCAGAGATCCGCCTGCCTCTGCCTCCTGAGTGCTGCAATTAAAGGCATGTTCTACCACCTCTCAACCCTCTTTTCTTAAATTAAGAACCAAAGGAGTATAGGGAAAACGGTTCAGAGGGTAAAATGCTCCTTTCCATGCAAAGAGGAAGACCTGAGTTCGCATCTCCAGAGCCTACATAAAACCAGGCATGGCAGCACACAGCTGTAATCCCAGCATTTTCACAGTGAGACAGGAGTCAGGGACAGGATAGACCTGGAAGCTCACAGGCCAGCTAGTCGGGCATACACAGTGAAGGGGCAAACAAGACAAGGTGGGAGTTGAGGACCAATACCTGAGGCTACCTCTGACTGTCACACATGTGCCATGGCATGCATGGGTGCCCCCTCCACCATATACACATATATAATACATATATACAAACAATAAAATTAAGAAGCAGAGAAGAATTGAGGAAAGGAGAAGATGAGGGCAGCTCTCATTCAAATTAATTTTCATGGTGAGGTGGGCGTACTTTTTAAGAGCATGAGCGTGTGTGTGTGTGTGTGTGTGTGTGTGTGTCTGCACCCTCGAGTGCACTAAGAAAAGTTCCAGTTCAAGGTTACTTGAGGGGAAGAGTTGGGGTCAAAACTGGGGGAGGGGTCCTCAATGTACTTTCACTGTTGGTAGCCTAGAGTAACAAACACAGCAGAGATCCAGAAAGGAAAAAAAGAAAGGACAAAGGATTTGGGCAAAATCACAGCATTCAGGTACACTACAACACAGAAATGGGGGTGGGGTGGGGGGGTAGTGGGTTTTGTTCAGTAGTTTTTTATTTTATTTTGTTTTTTGAGACAGGGTTTCTCTCCATATCCCAGGCTGTCCTGGAGCTCACACTGTAGATCAGGCTTGGCTCCGTGTGCTGGGATTAAAGCTGTGCTCCGCCACTACCGCTCAGCTCAGCAGTTTGTCCTTTTGAGTTTGTCTGTTTGTTTTGTGGTATTGGGGATCAAACCTTAGATTCAACCACTGAGCTAATTCTAAGGCCAAAAGATAGACCTGAGGGAGCAGCAGTGAAGGGTTGATTTTCCGCTTTCTCTCTTTTCCAGATCTTCTGTAAGGTGATGTTAACTTCGTGTTTTTAATTGCTATGAAAGAAAGCGCAACAGCCTGAATAACTGAACAGTGAGTGGCAAGAGACAGAAGACAGGCTCTCCCAGCAGGGGCTCTTCCAAAGGACACTAAAGAATGGGGATATAGGTAATGAATGGGAGGGCACACAGCTGAAGCCATGCATGCTACCATGAGCTGCAGGAGGCTCAAGATATGCAGGGGGGAGGTCAGTGGGCAGACAGGCAGACAGGCAGACAGATCTTCGCAAAGATAAGTCTTTGCACCTCAGGGAGAGTCAGCCTGGCCCTGCAGTTTCTCTGCTCCACTTACAGCAGCTGTACAGTGTGTGTGGGGTGTACTGAGCACCGTTTTGAAAGCCAGACACCACTGCTCTCCCTATAGTGACCATTCTTCCTCACAAAGCAGGGAGGGAGGCACGAGCCAAGGATACAGAGGAACTAGTCGGAGCAGCTTTGGCTCCGATGAGACCAGCGTGCCCAAACCACAGAGTGGTGGGGAAATCCTCTCTATTCTCTTTCCTCTCTGTGGCCAACTGCCCTCAGTCTCTGGAGGCACTCTCCTCAGGAGGCTCCATCTACCTCAGCAGGAGAATGAGATGCTCTCAAGGCTCTGGCCCAGGTGAGAGGAATGGGTTAAAGCTTCATTATGTAATCCCAAATGAAAAGAAAATGGGATCCACTTCTGCATGGAACTTGTCTGGTGACCTGCCCCCCTTCCCAGAACAAAGTACTTTGGCGGTGGTGGCTCACGCCTCTAATCCCAGCCCTCAGGGCAGAGGCAGGCGGATCTTTGAGTTTGAGACCAGCCTCGCCTACAGAGTGAGTTCCAGGACAGCCTGGGCTACACAGAGAAACTCTGTCTCGAGAAAACAAACAAAAAAGACTACAGGAAGAAATCTGTGTCCCTTTGGAGAGCGATTTTAGAAAGTAACCGTGAACAGTGGTCAGGAAACGGGAAAGAAAACAGTTTAGGCTGAGTGTAGCACCACAGGAGTAATGCCATCATTCGGGAGGCAAAGGTATGAAGAAGAGTTCAAAGCTAACTTGGGGTACACAGTGTGACCCTTGCCTCAAAAAAGAAGAGGAAGAGCGGGAGCCGTTTAGTGGCCGGTAGTTAGCAAGGTCAAGGTGAAAATGAAGATCTGCCCGGAGTTGGCAAGGGACGAGAACATAGCCTGAGGACAAGACAGTGACTGAGTCACCAAAGTATCTAAAGCTCTTCTACAGCTTCTGGTTCTGTCCCTCCTTATTGTCGATCCATTCGTAAAATGCCTAGTGGCATCTTATAATATGCATTTATCTGAGACCTTAGGGAAAGGGGGACAAGGGTCAGCAGTCAGCACTGAGTCAAGAGGCCAGGTTTCATCCTGGACAAGCCACTGAGAAAATTAGAGGAAGACCAATCCATAGGAAGTCCGCGTGCCATTACCACTCACATACTTTGCCTTTTCTCTTTTCTACATAGTCTCTCCCTGTGCATCCCTGCTAACCTGGAACTCACTACGTAGTCCAGGTTGTCCTCAAGCTTGCCTCCAGAATGTTTGTGTGTGCATGAACGCGTGTGCAAGCACACTTACACACACACACACACTCGCTCTGACCCTACTCCTGTCCTTTTTATCACAACTTCTAGGGAGATAACGGAAGAGCTCTACAGCCCCTTTCTTTCCTAAAATGCAGACAGACAGGTGAGGTTCCCCTGGAACGCAGGTTCCCAGACAACTCCAGATTCCAGGCTTTGCGGGGGGGGGGGGGGGGGGGGCGGGGGACGGACGGACGGACGGACGGACACAGCTTCCACCCAGCACTAATGTGACTTCCCTGAGCTGTAGGCAACTACCCAGAGGAGCCCTTCATCACAATCTTTCTATGAATCATTCAGGGTAAAGTCCCTGCTCTGTTTGCATCTGGGGAAATAAAAACATTATTAAAAAGAATTGAGATTTCATGGTGCAGCTGAAAATAGCACGCAGTTAAGGCTGGCTCCCCAGATCCTCCTTCTGTTCTAGCCAGCTCTTTCAACAGGAGCAGACCTGGAATCCCCACACCCCAATTCTCAGACACCCAAAGTAAGTTACCACATTACTAGCTGTACTGTGGCTATCCAGGGCTGCTAATTCTGGCCCATACTAATGTGCTTGTCCTAACTCCTTCTCTGCTGCAGGTGCCCCTGCAGTCACATGCTTCTCTCGAGTGATCTGCAGCTTTAGGCTGCTCCCTCTGCAGAAAAGAAGTGTGTGTGTTGGGGGGGGGGAAGGGACAGAATAAAAGAGGTATATGGCTCTTCCATCCTCCCAGCAGGCAAATGTACAAGTCTAGTCACCTTCCTTCAGCATCCCTACTGGTCAAGTAGCCCCTCCCCCACTTGGTCCACCCAAGAGAATTAATACTCGCTATGAGGACCTGCTGGTATCTTCACAGGGATCATAGTGGGGCTGTGTAATCAACTGGGCACGGAATGAGATGCATACAAAAGTTGAGTCTTTGTCTTCTAAATAGGAGGCCCACCAACTGCTGAGCCTTTCCAGCATGCTCTCAGCTTCCTCAGTGCCAACAAACTTTGTGACTCATGGTCTGTTTGCAGAGGCAGCCAGCAGTCTTAGAGATGGGTTAAATTGGGAACACGCTCTTCTAGATCACTCACCCCTCAGGTGCAGCCCGAGCCCTTACCCTGCAGTAGGAGAGGAAGTGAACACGGCTCTAATTTTTTTGTTGGCCCAAGAATAACTACTGGAAACCTGGGCTCTAATAGACCGTGTCCATAGGAATACACGCACACACACATACCCCAGGTAAGCTCTGCAAGTCAGCCCATTCCCAGCCTGGTCCAGATCGCCAGTGTTTCTACTCTTAGGAGCTGCAAAGTGGGACCCAAAGAGAGCTTTCCTCATCCACATTGCTTGCAGAAGCAGCAGAGTCGTGCACCCTGAGAGTCTTGGAACTGTCACACAGCTGTGGGGACGGTAGCTATGGGATTGGGAGACACCCTCGAAGCTACATCTCTTCCCTTCGGCCCTCCGCAAGGCCAATCTGGAAGTTGGGAAGCCTGCATCCCACCAACAACCGGGTTAGGTAGAGGCCAAGTGCATCCAGCTCGGAAAGATGAGCCGCCAGCGCCGGCTTGCTCCCCAGCTCCTGCACCGCCGGTGCCACCTTTCACATCCAAGGAGCCGGGCATTAGGCCGGCAGCGAGCAGCTCCCCTCTACCTTGGACCAGTTTCGCGCATCAAACTCCCAAGCACAAGCCTCTTTGTTAATTCTGCAAATACTGTCACACGATCGCCTCCACCAACACTCTTTGTGGGCTCAGCTGACGAGACATTCGCTTTTTCCAAAGCTGGATGTCTCTCCACCATCCGAGTCTCTACCCGGCGACAGACCACCGCCCTTTAGCGCCTGCACGCGCCGACCCGAAAGACCTCAGGGGACCAGATAGTCCCCCGGCCCGAGGCATCTTTGTCCTCTCGGCACAGACGCGCGCTCACAGGGCGACAGAAACAGCCAGCCTGGCACCAAGTCGGCGCTCTCGCTTTTGGCCGGGGGCCACTCCGGGGGACAAAGGTCCGCGTCCTGGAAGTTTGCGGGCCCGAGCCGGGGCGCCGAGTCCTCCTTACCGTACATCTCCGCGGGGAGCGCGCCTCCCGGGAGGCCGGCGTCGTCGCGTCTCTGGCAGCTAGTCCACGGCCGCGCCTGCTTTTCATTCACAGCCCGGCTGGCTCAGGCGGCGACCCGGGCGCGCCGGGAGCAGCCGATGGGGGGCCGGCGGCGGGCGGGACAGAGCAGGACGCCACCCGCCCATTCAGCGCCGAGGTTGGCCGCCGCCTCCTGTTCTGGTCCGCAGGCTAGGCGGCGCGCAGGGGGCGGGGCTGTGTTCTGCCACGCCCTCTCCGCTTGGCCACTGGTGGGCTGCCTCAAGAACCCCGCCCCCACTCCTGCCCCCCCCCACCGCCCTCAGCCTGGGGTGCGCCTTTTGCCAACCCGACGCCCCCGGGAGCCAGGATTCTGGTTACCGCGGTCACCCAGTAAATCAGTGAATTATCCACATGAATTCCAGGTCCTGGCTCAACCCTTATGCAGGTCGCTGACGTGTTCCCCAACGTGAGGACCCCTCAGAGGTCAGCAGGGCGCTTGAAACTTCAGGTGCACCCCCTCCTCCAACTCTATCCAGGCTGCTCCGACTAAGCCTCGGGCTCCAGGGAGTAGAAATTGAGTTATAATCCTCCTCTTTCCTTGGGTCCCCAAATTCTAGCGCAATCCTTAGACTCTCTGACCAGGTGCTTGCTACCTGGGCCAGGTATGCAGGAAATAGATCCCGCTCTCAACCCCCAAGGGTTTCAGGAAGTCCGCTTGATTTTTGAGATTTGCAAGATTTGCAGCAAGCATCCTCTCCAGCGGTGCCCAGGAGCCGATTTGAATTTGGTGTCTTTCACCTGATCTGACAGAATGAGAAGCAGACACAAAGGGGCAGAAACCTCAGGCCAACGCCCCAAGCCGTCTCTGCCTTCTAGCTTCTTGGCCTTTCTGTAGCTATTTCTTAATTTCTGTGCTTGCCCCTTGGCGGAGGATTTTCGTTTGCTTCCCGATCATAAGAATTAGAGAAGGGCCTGAAAGATAATGTAGTGACCTTCATTTTATTAAAAGTTGATTTAACCTTGAGAAGTTAATTTGTGTTCGGTTTCCTACATCCCCAAACGCTGAGTCTAAGATAATAGGTCAAAGTACTACCCTCTTCGAGTCTTGCTTCTTGGGGGAACCTACAGTACATAGTGGGCACCCACATATTTCCCACATATTTGTTTCCCATCCTTCTTTGGAAAGACAAGGATAAAACCCGAGAGAGAGAAAAAGAGAGAGAGAGAGAGAGACAGACAGACAGACAGACAGAGACAGAGAGAGACAGAGAGAGACAGAGAGAACCCGTATATGGAGACAATGCTCATTGCACCCCAAACCCACATTTTTCTCTGCTTTCATTCTCCAAGACACCTCCCAACACACACACCTCCCCCATCCTCTTTTGGTTTCTGTGGTGGTTTAAATAGGAATGTGTTTGAGTGCTTGGCCCACAGGGAGTGACACGATTAGGTGTGGCCTTATTGAAGTAGGTGTGGCCTTGATGGAGGAGATATGTCACCGCGGGAGGTGGGCTTTGAGGTCTCATATACTCAGGCTAGGCCTAGTGTGGCATTCTCCTTCTGCCTGCAGATCAAGATGTAGAACTCTCAGCTCCTTCTCCAGCACCGTGTCTGCCCGCACACCGCCATGCTTTTTGCCATGGTGACAATGAGTTAAACCTCTGAAACTGTAAGCCTGGCCAGTTAAATGTTTTCCTTTGTAAGAGTTGCTGTGAGACCGGGTGGTGGTGCACACCTTTAAATCCCAGCACTTGGGAGGCAGAGGCAGGTGAATCTCCGTGAATTTGAGGCTAGCCTGGTCTACAAAGTGAGTCCCAGTACAGCCACAGTCAGGTCTACACAGAGAAACCCCGTCTCCCCCCCCCCCCGAGAAAAAGAGTTGAGACGGTCATGGTGACTTATCTCAGCAATAGAAACTCTGAGACAGTTTGTTGTTGTGAAAAACAAAATGACCAAAAAGCACTTGGGGAGGAAAGGGTTTATGTCATATTAACTTCAGAGCGCAGTTAAGGGACATTAAATGAGAACGGCTCCCATAGGCTCATATATTTGCATACTGGTCTCTAGTTGGTGGGACTGTTTGGGGAGGATTATGGGGTGTGGCCTTGTTGGGGGAGGTGTGTCACCCGGGGTGGGCTTTGAGGTTTCTTCCAGTTGACTTGCTCTCTGCCTTAAGCTGGTGGTTCTGGTATAAACTCTAACCTAGAGCTGTGCCTGCTTGCCTGCTGTCGGGCTCCTCGACATGATGGCTGTGGATTCTGCTGCTCTCTGGAAATGGGAGCCCCATATTGAATGCCTTCTTTTGTAAGTTGCCTTTGTGGGCTGGGTGGTGGTGGTGCACACATTTAATCCCAGCACTCTGAAGGCAGAGGCAGGTGGATCTCTGTGAGTTCTAGGCCAACCTGGTCTACAAGAGCTAGGACAGGCTCCAAAAGCTACAGAGGAACCCTGTCTCAAAAACCAAAAAAAGAAAAGAAAGAAAGAAGGAAGGAAGGAAGGAAGGAAGGAAGGAAGAAAGAAAGAAAGAAAGAAAGAAAGAAAGAAAGAAAGAAAGAAAGAAACTCTCAGGGGAAATAACAAAACATACGGTGTAAAACCAAAGTGCTGAATTCAAGAGTCCCAACCTCCAGAGCAGGGTGACTGTGGGGGACGAACAGAAATCAGCTACTCAGGGGAACTATGGGATGAGGGGAAGTCAGAATTGGGATTTCTATCTTAAATGAGTTCCTCTTTCCTTACAGAAATCTCAAAGAACATTATGGGTTGAACAGAAAGTAAAGTGATAGAAATAGCATTTACCATTGGCCCAAATGCACTGGGTCTGTGTCAGGGCAGCCCTTACACAGATCTCAGTATAGATTTCCCCTTGACTTATGGTGGCCAAACACTGCGTTTTGTGACTTTAATACACCTCCAGTAGAAACTGTACTTGAAATTGTGATCTTTTCTCAGCCTAGCAACATATTGCACTTTAGTCTTTCTTGCTGTGGGCAGTGGAATGAGCCACTAGCCCTCAGTCAGCCCTCCGTTCATGAGGGGAGGTAAGCAGTACCTCCAGTGCATTGTGTTCCATGTGATGACATAGCTTGGCAGAGGTAAGTGAATTTTCCACTCTCAATGCTTTTTCCTTGGTGTGCATGTATATGTAGGCTGTGCATGCATGTTGTGTCTGTGGGGGGCATACACATGTATGCACATGCATGCGAGGGTCAGGGGCTGATGTCAGGTTTCCTTTTCTGTTGCTCTCCATCTTGTTCATTGAGGCAGGGTCTCTCAATTGAACCCAGAACTTGCTCATTAGACAACCATCTTGCTCCAGGGATGCCTGGTGGCTCCTCTTCCCAAGAGCTGGGATTACACGGCTGCCATTCTGCCCCAGCATTTACAAGGGTGCAGTGCATTCAATCTCTGGTCCTCACATTAGCGCATCAAGTGCTTGGCCAGCTGAGCCACGTCCCCAGCAGCTCCTACAATGACTTTATCAGAGTGTAGCACCATTGTCCCTCCAGGAGCATCCATACTGCTCTTTCTGCCCTATGGCTGGAAGATTGGATGCAGAGCGGATTAGACAGCTTTCCAGCAAGAGGCTGGGTAGGGGTTCGAGCTCAGAACACCACTTAAGAGGATTCCTGACCAGTGCGAAGCCTGGCCTTGCACACTGACACACGTGACTGCACTGTAAGTAGGGTGGATTTTCCTGGCAGTTGGGGCTGAAGAGTCTGAACTTTTCCCCTCCTCCCTATACCCCTCAGCCACAGCTCCTCCCCCTCCCCCAATGCCTGAGTCCCAACCTGAGGCTAATCAAGGGCCAACACGGGCTACTCGAAGCCACCAAAGGGCAATTGGGGTGGTACCCCAGCTGGAACCCTCTCCCTGCCTCACAGCAGGGCCACCATGAGGATGGAAATTGGCTACATGATTGCTCTGGGATACTGGTTCAGACCCACAGCATCAGACCCGACCTGAACGACATTCCCATCCCAGATGCAGAGGTCACCTGGTTCACAGATGGCAGCGGTTATGTGCAGAATGGACGAAAGTACGTAGAGGCCACAGTGATAACTACAGAGGCAATATGGGCTGAGCCCCTACCGCAGGACCTCAGCACAAAAGGCAGAGTTAATAGCCCTTACAAAGGCCTTAAAGATGGGGAAAGGCAAAAGGCTAAACATCTACACAGACAGCAGGTATGCCTTTGCCACGGCCCACATCCACAGGTTATCTACCAGGAGAGGGGGTTGCTAATGGCAGAAGGAAACACTCTTAAAAACAAACAGGAGATTCTGGATCTCCTACAAGTATTGTGGGTATCCACAAAGTTGGCAATAATACACTGCCCCAGACACCAAAAAGGCTCTGGAACAATACAACTGGGAAACAACCTGGCCGATAAGTGGCTTCAGCCCCCAGGGCTAGGGTGACTTTAACTGACCCAGGAGCCAGGGGCCTGTGACAGATCCCCAAGTCGACACCTGAAGATCTAGCCTGCATACACACTCTCCCCATGGTCCAGCGAATAGAGGAATGGTGGAAAACTGCCGATGGGCGAGTCATCCTGCCCCAAAGGCTGGGATACGAGATGCTTAAAAAAAATACACTACTCCTCACACCTGGGGATATGTAGAATGCAGGACCTGTTGCAAAGCGCCCAAGTCAAAGTTCAAGATGGTAGCCAGAAAATGGAACAGATAGTGACACAATGCCAGGCATGCCAGCTGACAAATGTGGTGAGCACCCCCTCCAACCCAGGGGCCCGTCAGCAGGGAACTCGACCAGGTATGTCCTGGGAAGTAGATTTTACTGAAATCAAACCTGGGAATTTTGGATATAAATATCTCTTAGTGTTTATAGACTGTTTCGGGATGGACTGAAGCATTTCCCACCAAACATGAAACAACCACAGTGATGGCAAAGAAGCTGATTGAAGAAATCTTGCCTAGATATGGACTCCCAGTCATGACAAGGTCAGACAATGGCCCTGCCTGCACCTCTCAGGTAAGCCAGAGACTAGCCGCTGCACTGGGGACTGATTGGAAACTTCATTGTGCTTATAGACCCCAGAGCTCAGGGCAGGTAAAGAGGAAGGATAGGACCCTAAAAGAGGCCTTGACTAAATTGGCCTTGGAGATTGGCACTGTCTGGGTAACTCTCCTTCCCTTTGTCTCTTTTAGAGTCAGAAATACCCCTATCGAATGGCCCTGACTACTTTTGAAATTATGTATGGGCACCCTCCCCCATCATGATTCCTAGCTTACAAACTGACCTGATTACCAACTTAGATGATCAGGACTTGTTCAGTGCCATCCACTGGCTCCATTCAGTTCATAAAACCATATGGCCTAAGCTTAGGGCGATTTATGAAGCTGCCTCTGTTCCAACCCCTCACAGATTCAGGCCCTGAGACTGGGTTTTCATCCAGAAGCATCACCCAGATGGAGCAGAGATGGAAGGGGCCCTACATGGTTGCCCTGACAATACCAACTGCCCTCAAGGTGGACGGTGCCACCTCTTGGGTCCATTATTCACATGCCCGCCCAGCAGATCCCTTCACCCTGTAAGAGGACTATCGCAGCAAGACCTGGGAGGCATCCAAACACCCCACCAACTCCTAAAGGTCCGGCTCAAGCGTCGTTCCTGATCCTGTTGATGTTGGTGCTGGTTTCCTCTGCTCCTGCTAAACAAGTCAACCCCCATGTACCCTTTAAAGTGACTTGGGTTCTCAAGGATGGAGAGCCATACGAATCTCTGTAACAGACTACCCGTGTAGCCCCCATTGAACACCTGGTGGCCTGACCTATATTTCTGCTTTCGTGACCTGAACCATGTCTATAGAGCAACCATGTCTATAGAACCATGTCTACAGAGCCAGGTAGAGGCCAGGAGGTATGGTTTTTATGTGTGCCCAGGTCATACTAGGAATAAGAAGCAGTGGGGAGGCCTGGAATCCTCTTTCTGCAAAAGTTGGGACTGTGTTACGTCTAATGATGGGGAATGGGGATGGACTATAAGCAGACCAGACTTAGTCACTTTTAAATATGTAAGACCAATCTGGTATGGTCCCCCTCTTCCTCAGCCTGACAAGCCCTGCAGGACAGGTGACCTAGACCAGATAAAAATTACTTTCACTGATCAGGGAAAACAGGACACATGATGGGTCATCAGGCCTACACTGGATAGATATGGGGGACATGTCCATCCTTGTAATTTGGCTTAAGATAGAGCCAATAAAACCAGCAATAGGCCCCAATAAGGCACTGAACCCAAATCCTACTCCCTCACCCACAAAGAGACCCATGCCCCAACAACAGGCTGTAACCACACTTCCACCTAAAATGCCAGCCCCAGATGTTTTAGCTATTACCAAGCCTTCAGTGCCAGAATAACATCCCCTCCCGGAGCTTCTGACTAAGACTTATCTAATCAACTCTTGTTGGCTCTGTTATGACGCAGCTCCCCCTTATTATAAGGGAATTACTGTCCAGGGCCTAATTTGAGAAGCAGCTAAGTCTGATGAATGTCATTGCATTCCCCACACTCTCTAACCCTGGAACAAGTAACAGGGCAGGGGCTTTACATAGGTAAAGTTCCCGCTGCCAAGGCTTTTCTTTGCAATTCAATTTATCCCCTCACAACCGCTGCAAAGTACCTCATCCCCCCAATGATACCTGGTGGGCATGCTCCTCGGGGTTAGCTCCTTGTGCACACACTACAGTTCTAAAGGACTCCAACCAATACTGTGTCCTCATCAGACTGGTACCCCGACTCCTTTGCCATTACTATCAAGGTCTCCTAGGTAGAATGGGTCAGGATGCTGGTCTGACTAGAATAAAAAGGGGAGCCCATGAGCATCCTCACACTCAGCATCCTCCTGGGGACGAGCCTCGCAGGGTTGGGACAGGGACTGCCTCTCTTCTGTCCCGAAGAGAACATTACTCTGCTCTGAGAGAAGTTGTAGTTGTTGACATAGAACGCCTAGAGACCTCAATCTCCCACTTGCAGGACTCCCTCTCCTCACCGGCTGAAATGGTTTCACAAAAAGAAGGGGACTGGACCTAATCCTTTTACAACAGTGAGCAGTGTGTGCAGCCCTGGGAGAAGAATGCTGTTTCTATATAGACCATTCGGGACTTCTGAGGGATAACATGGCCAAGGTGCGGGAGGGACTTACAAAGAGAAAGTGAGAAAGGGAAGCCAACCGAGGATGGTTTGACTCCTGGTTTAATAGTTCCCCTTGGTTGACTGCTCTCATCTCCACTCTGACAGCACCCTTCGTAATTTTGCTGATACTGCTGACTCTTGAATCGTGCATACTCAATAGGCTAGTCCAATTTATCTTGGAAAGACTGGGGACCATCCAACTTATGGTGCAGCACTCTCAGAACCATAGGACCCTCGGGACAGAAGATATCTACGAACTAACTATAAGAGCCCCATGGTTGGGTCAATCAACAAGAAAAGGGGGGAATGAAGAGACAAAACCAACTCTATTTTGTGCTAGGCACCAAGGTAGAGATCAGTAAAGCAGGAAGTTCCCTAGATTGCAGCCCAGATGCTGAAGGTTGATATCAGCAGAGTGAAAAATCCTCTAGACTGGAGCCAGAGAGTCACCCATACCCCTTATTCCATAACAATAGATTTGTGGTTTTTTGCCTTTACAAACCCTGCCTAAGAACAATGGGGCACCTCCTCCAACTCCTACTGCATCGGTGTGGGAGACAAGGTCCCTATTGCAATTTGTACCAAGATTAAACCTTGCTTTTGTATTTCAGTGAGTCTGTGTCTCTGGTGGTCTTCTTGGGGCCTCCATGACCTGGGCACTACAGTGGAACTCTGTGAATTCAAGGCCAGCCTGGTCTACAGAGAAAGTTCCAGGCCAGGTTCCAAAGCTACAGAGAAACCCTGTCTTGAAAACAAACAAACAAGACCGGTTTGCAGTGCTGGAGAGATGACTCGGTGGTTAAGAGCATTGACTGCTCTTCCAGATGAACCTGGGGTCAACTCCCAGCACCCACATGGCAGGTCACAATTACACCCTCACACAGATATACTTGCAGGTAAAACACCAATGCACATACAATAAAAATTAAAAAAAAAAAAAAAAAAAAAAGGACTGGCTTGCTCAGGCCTAAGAAAAGATAATTATTTAGCCAAACAGCACCCTGTTCCATGTGGTTTCCCTTTGTGGTGACAGCTCCAATGATCCCCTCTGCTAGTTTCCATACGAACCAGAGTCTCTCTTGTTCCACAGAAGGAAGACTTAGAAGCAGAAGGCAAGATACAGCTGTCACATATAGTCCAGAAACCTTTCCTCACACCCAGGACACCAGTAGCAAGGCAATATCCCCAAGGCCTGTCTTCAGGCACCCTGACAGTGAGCTTCGCCAGGCCCCATCGCTCAGTTGTATCTTCCCCAAGCCTCTGATCTCTCCATCAGCTGCTGTTCTCGTCCTCATCCTTGCTTCAGGCACCAGCAGTGAGCAGGGGACAGCTTTAAAATCCTACCTCCCAGGTGAAGGGGGAGAGAGAAAAAAATGACAGCCTCAGGGGGAAAAAAAAAAACCCTGAGACCTAAAGCCAGGCTCAGCAAGACCCAGAGGGGAGAATTTACTGGGAGAATTGCCACGCAGCTGTCAGCTCAGAAGCTGAAAATAGAATTCAAGAGCCCTGACACCAGGCTGGATGATGCCGTGAACCCTGGCTCTTCTCCCTGAAGCAGGTTAGCTACCTTGACCTACTTTCTGAAGGCCACGAGGAAAGAACAGCCTGTTAAAAAAAAAAAAAAAAGAATTGCCTAAGGACAGGAGTGGAGGTCTCCAAGGGCTGAAGAGTGGTCTCCACAACACACCAGCAGCTCGGCAGCCGGGTAGGCAGGGTGTGTGCTCTGGTCACCGAGGTGCTGTCAGCAGTCTCGCGCTGCGGGAGGCAGGGCTGCAGTGCAGAGAGTAGACCTAAGCATCAGGGGGCAGGCCAGATTTTAGAATCAGGTTTGATCAGGTTGCAAGGAAAGTCTGAGATGTTAATGACTAGCAAGCATATAGAGGTATAAAAACACCACCATAGGCTTCCCTGTCTTTCTCCCGTCGCATTTTTCTTTTTTTTGTTGTTTTTGTTTTGAGGTTTTAAAGACAGAGTATCTCTATGTAACCCTGTCTATCCTAGACAGTTCTGTAGACTAGGTTGTTCTCGAACTCACAAAAACAGCTGCCTTTGCCTTCCCAGTGCTGGGATTAAAGGCGTGCGCTACCACACCCGCTCAGCACACCCTCCCCCCATACTCCCTCTGGTCCCCAGAGACTCTTTTCTCACATGAAGTGCAAATTTATAACCACTTATTTCTGGCAGTGCCCAACAATCTGCAAACCTGTTGCCCAGCTCAGATGAAGACCAGGGAAATCCCATTTCCTGGTTTCCGGCCATGGGTAGTACCCTCTCGCCATGTACAATTCCCTACCTCCAGTCTGTGTGATGTCTGATCCCTCTGGGAGGCCCAAGCCTACCCTGCAGTGTTTCCTTCTTATTGGTAGGAGACATGGCTTGCAACTGAAGAAAGGATTGGAAGGAAACAGCCGCTCAGAGAGTCACCTACAGTTCTCTAAGCCACCGAATAGGAAACCTGCATCTTACTGTAGCTGGGGGGACTGGGGTGAGCTGAAGGGTGGCAATCCTGACTCAAAGATGGCTCAAACACATGGAGGAGACCCAGCAACCCTAAACTTGGCTCCAAGAATATAGAGGAGTTGCCCTGAATCACTTAAGCCAAGCCATGCTTTCCAGACCCTGTGTGTATGCTGCCTCAAGTTAGCCTTGGACTCAGAAATCGCCATTCTTCCCCACTTCAGGAGGGTGATGCTCACAATCACCTGCTCTGTCTTTGGTACCTCTGCAGTCAGACAGCCCTGGCCATGTGCGCTGTCTCTCACCCTGGCTCTGTGTGTCCACAAAGCTAATTCATCTTTGATATTCAGTTCCAATGATCAGCTTCTAAATTTTTAGCCAAAAGCTCACTTTTCCAGCTCATGGGTAGCGACTCATTTCAGCCACCCAACCTAGTCCAAAGAGGCTGGCTGGAGCAAGTCAAGCCGTGTTGGAGAGGTGGCGCGGGTAGCAGCCCTGACTGCTCTTCCAGGGGACCTAGAATCGATTCTCAGCACCCACACGGCAGCTCACACCATGTGTAATTCCAGGTCTAGGAGATCTGATGTCCTCTTCTGGCCTCCATGGGTGCTGCATGCTTGTATGCACAGACATACACGCACACAAAGTGACTATACACATAAAATAAAAATAGATAGCCGGGCGAGGGTGTCTCATGCATTTAATCCCAGCGGTTGAGAGGCAGAGGCAGGCGGATCTCCATGAGTTCGAGGCCAGCCTGGTCTACAAGAGCTAGTTCCAGGAAAGGCTCCAAAGTTACAGAGAAACCCTGTCTCAAAAAACCAAAAAGGGTTTTTCTGTGTGACAGTCCTGGCTGTCCTTCTCACAGAGAGAGAGATCCACCTGCCTTTGCCTCTCAAGTGTTGGGATTACAAGCTTGCACCACCATTGACCGGCCTAGTCTCTTTTTTTGTTTTTAATTCCAAGTGAAAAAATAAGAATACTAAGGCATCTCTGTAGCAGCAGGCAGATAACAAAGTCTTGAAGTTTTAAGCCTGGTAAGGTAGGACTTTTATTATGAAATATACCTGTACTGAGAGCACTTTGGTAGACACAATACACAGAGAAGAATAAGAGTATCCTCGATGTCCTGAAAGATCACAGTCTATCAGAGAACATAAGTCGACGCAGAACAATGGTTGTCAGAAGAGAGATCAAAATGGATTCCTAGAAGGGGTTGGGGAATGTGGCTCGGTTGCAGAGCTCTTGCCTGGCGTAGTGTTGACTCACTTGGGAACAGAGTCTCCATGAGGGACTGTCTACACCTGGTTGTTTTAACTTCGGCTCAGTGGCTGCGCCTTAATCTACTGCTATCTCAGCTAGCAATTGCGACTCTGCAGTTGCTGGCCTGCTTCTCTGGTAGCAGCCTGGTCTCTCAGGCTGCAGCCTGGCATGGAATTCTGTTCCTGCAGACTCTGACCCTGTCGCTACTGTTATTTATAAATAAGACTCGAGATCCAAAGAAAGGAAGGGGTGAAAAACTCCTAGCTCAGAGAGGTTGAACAGCAACTAGCTAGCTAGTCTTCTCTCCTTGCCGGTGTCTTACAAAGAGAGCCTCCTTCTGCTCCATTAAATAACAACAACAACAACAACAAAACTATGCCACTCCAGATCCCTCCCTACTTTTTCCTAGTGTGTCTCTCTATCTCTCCCAGATACACTCTGAGGCTCTATGATCACTTCCTGTCAATTCAACCTCCTGACCCAAGGTTGATTTTATTTAATTAATGCAAATACAAACTCAGGTTTCACAATGTGATTGAACTTCCCCCCATAGATTGGCCTGTGGGCGTGTCTGTGGGAGATGATCTTGACAGATAAGAGGAAGGTACCTAAGGTCTACAAAGCCCTGGGTTTGCTTTCTAGCACTACAGAAACTGGGAATGGTGGTGTACACCTTTCAGCTCTCAGAAGGTGGAGGCTGGAGGATCAGGAGTTCAGGGGCATCCTTAGATACATGATTTTGAGGTCACCTGAGGGTAAGTGGGGTGGGGGAAGAGTCCCAGGAAAGGAACTCCACCTGGGTGGAGTGATCAGAAATGAGGGTGATTTCTGAAAGGAATGAGTTGTGGAGAGGTGGGAATGTGGGTTTTAGAGAATGTGATGAGCAAAGGCACGTGCTGGGAATTCCGCTTGAGGAAAGGCTCACGGTTCATTTGGTTAGACCATACGCCTACTAAAGAGATATGGTAAGAGCGGCAGTAGGAAGGATGGATTCTGACCCAGGCACGAGGGCCTGGGAAGCCAGAAAAAGAGAGGGCCCTTCATTCAATAAGGAGGTTTTTCCAGTAGCTATAAAGAGAATTGGGTCACCAACAGTGTGAACTGCTGAACCCAGATAGAGAAGGAGGAGAAGGTCTAGGGTGGAGCTTATGCAAGTGTGAAGTCATTGTGACCAGACCTGACTTGTGACATAGTTTGTTAGAAAGAGAGATCCTAGGAGCAAAAGCACCAAAGAACCTGGGCACAGTGGCACACATCCGTAACTCCAGCACTCGGGAGGTTGAGATAGGAAAATCATGAGATGAAGACCAGCCTGAGCTACAGAGCAAAACCTTGTCAAAAAAAAAAAAAAAAAAAAAAAAAAAAGCCGGGCGGTGGTGGCGCACGCCTTTAATCCCAGCACTCGGGAGGCAGAGGCAGGTGGATCTCTGGGAGTTCGAGGCCAGCCTGGTCTACAAGAGCTAGTTCCGGGACGGGCACCAAAGCTACAGAGAAACCCTGTCTCGAAAAACCAAAAAAAAAAAAAAAAAAAAAAAGATGCATAACAAGGTTATGCAGAACATTTTCTTGCTTCCTAATCTTCCAGAAAGGCAGGCGTGGGAAGGGATTAGAAAGCTCATCTTCATTCCTGTACATTCCCTTTCTCCCCCACTTAGGAAGTGGCCCTTAGCACGGCAAAAAAATGAGTCATGCTGTCTACCTGGGAGGCTCTGGGGGTTTTTAGAGGGCTTGGTCAGGTTCAGGAGATGAGGAATGACACACTATTCAGAGCTGCCTCCGGCTCCCAGCTTCCTGGGCAAGAGATTTTCTGGCTTCTATACTGCCTGCTTGACAGAGGCTGGAGGTCTCTACCCTCATCCACAGTTCTATATAAGCCCACTTGGAAAGTTCTCTGGAACAGAGTAATATAGAGGGTTGAACTCAAACCTGGCTTTCACAACAGACCCCAAGCAACTCTCCAAGAGCTGTACATCCCGCAGGCCTAGGGATTTCAGTCCAGCTAGCAAGTGAAAGGCCAGGACACCTCAGACCATCACGGCCAAATAACATTACGTCCCTTGAGGCTTCTCTCTTACCACAGCCTTCTGGGTAAGTTTCCTCACCCCATAACGTCCAAAAGACACTGACTGTTTGAGCCCAGTCTTCCCCCAACTTACGTCTCTTACAGTCTTTCTGCCCTCTCTTCTAAAACAGTCCCTGAACCTTAGAGCGAGGTGGGGAGCTGTCCATGTCTCGTTCATGATTGAGCATGCCAAATATAGTCTCTGCACTTTGACCAGTTGTAAGCTTCTGTGTTAACCACTGACCGCTGCACAGAGCAGCTGTGATGTGGGCTGAGAGCCACACTGATCTATGGGTATAGGGATAGGAACTTAGAAGGCAGTTTGAGATTATGCCCATTTAGCAAAATAATAACAGTAGACTCACCCCTGGGGACCTGTGAGCCCTATGGGTTCTTGGTCAGATCTACGGCTTCAGGCATATATTTCCTCTAATGGAGTGGGCCTTAAAGCCAATAAGAAAGCAATCGGTTACTCCCCCCCAACATTTATGACACTATGGGCACATCTTGCCAAGTTGGTTATTATTGTGGTTCTCAGGGTTTACACATCTGACGGTATTGGTCTCTGTATGTGTCTGAATATGTGTTTGTATCTCTGTGTATATATGTTTGCCGGTTAATTTTCTGGTTAACTTGAGCAACCTAAAGTCATTTTGGAAGAGGGACTCTTCAATGAGAAGATGCCGCCATCTAACTGCCTGTAAGCAAGGCTGTGGGGCATTTTTCTGATTAATGATCGATGTAGGAGGCAGTGTCACCCTTGGGCAGGTCATATAAGAGAGGAAGCTGAGCAAGCCATGGAGGGAAAGCCTGTGAACAGCATCCTACTTGGTCTTGGCTTCAGTCTCTGCCTCCAGGCTCCTGATCTGCTTGAGTTCCTGCCTTGGCTTCCCTCAGTGATGGACCATGGGAACCTGCGAGCCAAATAAACCCTTCCTCCCTCAGTTGTTTTTGGTCAATGTTTTATCACAGCGACAGAAAGCAAACTAGAATAATGTGTGTCTGTGTGTCTCTATGTCTGTATTGGTCTCTCTCGATCTCTCTGTATCTATGTGCATGAATGTGTATGTGTTGGTTTGAACGAGAAGCAAGCTAAAATAACGTGTGTCTATGTGTCTGTACTGGTCTCTCTCTGTGTATCTATGTGCATGTCTATCTGTATGTGGTGGTTTGGATAAGAATGCCCCCCATAGGCTCATATTTGGCTGTTTGTCCTCAGTTGGTGGGACTATTTGGAAAGGGTTGGAGGTGTGGCCTTGTTGGAGGAGGTGTGTCACTGGGGGTGGGCTTTGAGGTTTCCACACCACTCCCAGTTATCTCTTCTTCCCCTGCCCCAGCTACTGTTCTAGCCCCATGCCTGCCTGCTGCCATGCTCTCTGCCACGATGGCCATGGTCTCACCCTCTGAAACCATAAGTAAGACATCCAGTTAAATGTTTTCTTTTATAAGTTGCCTTGCTTACGCTGTCATCACTGCAATAGAACAGTAACTAAGGTGGTATATGTGTACCTATGTGTCCCTGTCTCTCTGAGTTTCTCTTTCTCTCGGTGTGTCCCTTGCCCACAGAGTGTGCTAACCATTACCTCTTAGGTCATGCTTGATAATTGGCCTCCTGGGCACGCGGGCCCCTAATTCGAGTTACACACTGGAGATAATGAGGACAGGAGGATGTGGATAATTGGCTTCCTGCTGAAGAGGGCAAGCGGAGGTCCCTTCGGTTCATCTTCGTGGACAGCAACAGCAGCCTCATTAGACACTGGACGAGGCTCTGTTTTGGATGGTGACAGAGACAGAGTGGCTGATCCAAAGCTTCCCAGGTTCTTAAAACACGTGTGTGTTATCATCCCAGCTTTGAGGGACAATGCTTTCCTGTCCGGTGTCCTGATTTTCACAGGGGGACCTGGTGAGCTATGGATTCAGCTGACTTTGTAACAGAAAGTCACAGAAACTTTGACACAGAAACTGGCTTCCTTTCATCTCCACCACGTGTCTCTAAGAAATTAGATTCCTTCTTATTTTATATTATATATATATATATATTTTTTTTGAGACAGGGTCTCTCTTTGTAGCCTTGACTGTCCTAGAACTCACGATGTAGACCATGCTAGCCTCTAACTCAGAGATCCACCCGTGTCCGCCTCCCAAGTACTGGAGTTGAAGGCATGTTCCACTACACCCAGGTGAAATTAGATTTCTTTTGGAACTGTCTTTGAACGTGCCTTAGGTCAGAGCTTCTCACCCTTCCTAACGCTGCAACCCTTTAATACAGTTCCTCATGTCATCGTGACCCCAACCATAAAATTATTTTTTGTTGCTACTTCATAACTGTAATTTTGTTTTTATTATGAGTCATAATGTAAATGTTTGGGCTTTCCAATGATCTTAGTGGGCTCCTGTGAAAGGCTTAGAGGATGGGTGTGACTCAACTTCAGAGTGCTTACATAGTATGCACAAGGTCCATCCCTAGTGCTGCAAAAAGTAAAAGCAGAGATAAGGATGTTGTGGGGATGCTGGTATACGCCCATAACACCAGTACTCAGAGGTGGAGGCAGGAGGATCAGAAGTCAGGTCGTCGTCCACATAGTGAGTTCAGGCCACCTTGATCTACACAGCAAGTGCCAGGCCAGCCAGGGCTGCATAGTGAAACTTTCTCTCATTAAAGAGCAGTGTGAGAGAAGAGAGGAAAGAAAGGGGGCCTCATGGCAATCTGAATTGTGATCTAAGATTCTAAGGACCTAAATTTGTTCCTTTTTGTGCCAGTAGATTAGAGCCAATGAAAGAACTCTTTGAAGTTCTTTGATTTTTGTAGTTCAGGGAACACATAGTTGTCTTCAATGATAAGGGATAGCAGGTAATTTTTGCCTGTTCATTTTTTACCACCATAAAGAATAGAGGGTATCATCCTATATGCTAACATTGAGGAATTTTATTTTTATATATTAAATTCAGGAAATTTACTCCTCAGGGTTCTTAAGTGACCAGTCCATCTCAGATAACCTTTCTTACCCATCCCTAAGGTTCTCATGACTGCTTCTCTTCCTTAGTTAAGGCTCTTGGTCTCATTTCTCTCTCTCTCTCTCTCTCTCTCTCTCTCTCTCTCTCTCTCTCTCTCTCTCTCTCTCTCACACACACACACACACACACACACAAAGAATCCTACCATAATGAAACAAATAAAACAAACAAAACAAAACCAAAATGTACCTATCCCTTGGATGATGTTAGGGCAGTTCACAGAATCAATGGGAAGCTCCAAATTTCAAGACCAAAACGCAGCTAGGAGGCGGTGAGAGGACTCATCAAGTAAAACTGCCTGCCTCCAAGCCTGATGACCTGAGCTCAATCCCAAGGAACCCCATGGTAGAAGATAACCGACTCCTGCAAGATGTCCTCTGACCTCTACACACATGCCACTGCAGTGTGCCTCTGCCCCAAAAATAAACACGTGTAATACAAATTTTACAAAATCCCACTAGGAATTAGACAGAAGCGGTCTTCTTACATACCTGACCATCATTGTGTTAAACTTTTTTGTTTTGTTGTTTCAAGACAGAGTCTCTCTGTATAACCCTAGCTGGCCAAGAATGTGTTGTGTAGACCAGGCTGGCCTTGAACTCACAGGGATTCACCTCCCTGAGTGTTGGCATTCAAGGTGTGTGACACCACACCTGGCTCACTGTATTAAAATTTTTAAAGTTTTGTTGTGTTTGTGTGTTACTGTCTGTGGCTTACACACAGGTGCCTGAGGAAACCAGAAGAAGGATCCTGTTCCACTCCTCACCCCCAACCCCACCCCTAATCCCAGCGTCAGAGTTGTGAGCCACCTGATGTGGGTACTGGGAACTGAACTCAGATACTCTGGAGCCATCTCTTCACTGCTGAGTCATTTCTTCAGTCCTGAATGGCTTTTGATCTGATCTGATAGTACAAGCTCATCCATCAGACAAAAGAAAGGTCTAACATGGAAGTCAAACAAAACAAAACACACAGACAGACTCACAGGAGGTCAAGAATGAGATTGTTTTAGGAGCTTCACAGAAAACACAGAGAGGGACCTGGAGTTCCACTTCGGTCAATTTCCTGTTTGTCTTAATGGTCATTACAAAAACATATAGTTAGCACGTTAGACTCCTGACTTCCCAGCTGGTGTTGTTTAAGGTGGATCCAGATACTTGAGTTTTTAAAAGGAAGTCAAATAGAAATAGTGAGGCGCTGGTATTGTGGGGTTTGGAGACCGGCTGGTGGGAAGGAATTAGAGTCTTCTGCAGCCCAGCAGGCAACCCCCCACCCCGACTCTCCAGCACTTTCAACTGTTTCTTTGCAGGGTTTGCTCCGAGCTTGTCTTCTTTGGTCTTGTTCTTGGTATTTAATTTTTCTTCTGCCTGTGTGTGAATAGCTTTCTTTCCTCACTTCAGCCTCAGCTCTTGTGGTTTTCCACCTCATATGAGTCTGCAGAGGCCCTAGCAGCAGTCTTTGACTTTTCTCTTTTCTTTCTCTTTCTTTCTTTCTTTCTTTCTTTCTTTCTTTCTTTCTTTCTTTCTTTCTTTCTTTCTTAAATATTTATTTATTACACATACGTGTTCTTCCTGCATGTATGCTTGGAGGCCAGAAGAAGGTATCAGATCTCATTATGGATGGTTGTGAGCTGCCATGTGGTTGCTGGGAATTGAATTCAGGTCCTCTGGAAGAGCAGCCAGTGCTCTTAACCTCTGAGCCATCTCTCCAGCCCCTCTTTCTTTCTTTCTTTCTTTCTTTCTTTCTTTCTTTCTTTCTTTCTTTCTTCTTCCTTCCTTCCTTCTTCCTTTCTTGCTTTTTTTTTATTTTTTATTTTTTTTGAGATAGGGTTTCTCTGTGTAGCTTTTTGGAGCCTGTTCTGGAACTTGCTCTGTAAACCAGGTTGGCTTTGAACTCGCAGAGATCCTCCTGCCTCTGCCTCCCAAGTGCTGGGATTACAGGCGGGTGCTACCCACTGCCTGGCTTTATTTTTATTTTTTAAAGAATTTTACATGGAAGTCAGGCATGGAGACTCATGCCTGGAATTCTACCTCTCCAGAAGCTGAAGAAGAAGGATTGAGCCCAGTGGTGCCTTTAATCCTAGCTTTCCAGGAGGCAAAGGCAGACAGATCTCTGAGTTCAAGGCCAGCCTGGTCTACAGAGTGAGTTCCTGGACAGTTCTACTCAGAGAAACTCTTTCTAGAAAACAAAAATCAAAGAAGCAGGAAGAGGACTTTTTTCAGTTTGAGGCCAGCCTGGGCTAAAGAGAAAGACCCTGCCAAAAAAAAAGAAAAAAAAAAAGAGAGAAAGAAAGAAAGGAAGGAAGGAGGAAGGAAGGAAGGAAGGAAGGAAGGAAGGAAGGAAGGAAAGAAAGAAAGAAAGAAAGAAAGAAAGAAAGAAAGAAAGAAAGAAAGAAAGAAAGAAAGAAAGAAAGAAGAAAAAAAAGCCCATAACCCCATCCCCAAACATTTTACGCCTAAAAGCTTTACCGAGTCCCTTCAGGGAAGCCCAGCAGCAGAGCAGAGTCGTCTGACAGTTGTCTCACTTTCCCTCCCCCGCCTCCGGGCACATCCTTCACTCAGACCCACGGGTCTCATAGCCATCATCAATCCTCACTCCAGGTCACATTCCATAGTCCCAGTGGAATTGGAGCAAAGAATTCAGTTCCAGGAGCAGTCGCCTGGTTCAGCAGAGTGGCCACAGAGCGTCCATCCTCCCGACCACAGCCGCTAGGACAAAGCAGACTTCAGGGGCCGGACTCCAGCAAGCATTCCTGCAGAGTCTGTAGACAAACAGACACACAGACAAGCATGCACACCCTTGCACACAGTGACTCACGCACACAGAGTCACGCACACAGTCACGCTTTACCACCAGCCAGAAAGATAACCTGTTTGGAGCAAGATCTCTATTTTGCCTCTAGCCCCAAGCTAGAGAAGTGTGTGGTGCTTGGGTCCGCAGGACAGAGGATTAAAGAGCAAATATCTGAGATAAGGAAGCATTATGTGTTTGCCTCCTTCTCACTGGGACCCACAGGAAGCTCTCCTCGCCAACCACGTGGTTTAGGAACAACCAGTAGTATCTCAACTTAATCCTGAGATACTACAATATCACCTGATCATTTTAAATCAAAAAGTGAAGGAGAAAACCAGGGTGCTCCCAATGGGATATCCCAGGTGCCATCTTGACGGGAAGCCATAGGCTTTTTTTCTCACCCTGAGAATTAACTCAAGTGGCAGGAATTGCCGAGGTACAAAGGAAGTTTCCAGAAGTGGTGGAACTCACTGGAAAGAATTCACAAGTGAGTTCTGTTACCATCCTTCTGAACATTTAAAGATAACTCATAAAAAACCATAATTGAATAGTTCTAAAAATGAAGATCACAGAAGGTGAAGGTGACATATTTGAGACAAATGTATCTCGTGAAAGATTACATTCAATCAAAATAGAGCCCATCACATTTGTGGGATCAAGCCTCAGCTACGTGTCAAATGGCCAGGGTATAAAAGGATAAGAATAGTTCCATATGCTCGAAAATATGGACTGTGACTGAATACAAGTCAGTGGAAACTAGATGAAGGCAGATCCAAACATCTCAGATGAACTAAAGTTGAAATACTGCACAGAAAGCCAGCATCAATGGTTTGAAAATAGAGAATTCAAGAGGAAAAATGAACTTGCTTGCACAATAATGAATCGGCAGTATTACTTACAATATTTGCAGTGCCCAAGGCCCTCACAATAAAGATATGATTATGTAAACAATGGCATACTGGAAGAATGATTACTTATATAGCCCCTAAAAAGGAATAAGTGTGATGATCATTGAAATGTGTATATCTGAGCTCTTCTGGTCTCTCTGGGCTCGTTGGCAGAAGCAAGATGACAAAAGAAATGTCATCCTTTGGAAAGTGCCGCAGTAAGACACACATGTTGCGTTGCCGCTGTGGCTCTAAGGCCTACACCTTTAGAAGTTGGCCCGTGGCAAACGCGGCTACCCTGCCAAGCACAAGAGAAAATATAACTACAGCGCTAACGCTAAGAGACGAAACACTACTGGGACCCGCAGACAAGCACCTGCCAGTTGTCCAGACGATTCAGACATGGATTCCGTGAAGGGACAATCTCTAAACCCAAGAGATGTGGCAGCATCCAGTTCATCTAGAGGATTTCAATCAGTCATAAGATAAATGTTCTGGTTTCGCAAAAGAAAACAAAAATAAATGTGTATACTTGAAAGAAAAATGTAGACAGGTGTAGTGCCCAAGTCCCAGGGACCCCAAGAAGACTGCCAGAGACACAGACGCATTGAAACGCAAAAAGTAAGGTTTAATTATGCAAATCAATCAAGATTCAGTCCTCATCTTGCACACCAACTCAGCAGGAGGAAGAGAGGTATCCCTCCATTCTTAGGCAGGGTTTTTAAAGGCAAAAAAAAAAAAAAAAAGAAAAGAAAAATCACAAATCTATTGTTATGGGCATAAGGGGTACGGGTGACTCTCTGGTTGGCTCCAGTCCAGAAATTTTCCACTGTGCTGATATCAACCTCAAACAGTTGGGCTGCAGTCTAGGGGACTTCCCCCTCTGCAGACAGCACCTTCAGCATCTGAGAAAGTATCTCGATCCTCCGCAAGCAAGCAGCAAGGTCATCCATGTATTGTAATAGACTCACCTCTGGGATTTGGAGTTGATATTCCCCCAGGTCTTCATGTAGAGCCCCATCAAAGATGGTGGGAGAAGCCGGGCAGTGGTGGCGCACGCCTTTAATCCTAGCACTTGGGAGGCAGAGGCAGGTGGATCTTTGTGAGTTCGAGACCAGCCTGGTCTACAAGAGCTAGTTCCAGGACTGGCTCCAAAACCACAGAGAAACCCTGTCTCAAAAAAAAAAAAAAAAAAAGACGGTGGGAGAGTTTTTGAAGCCTTGAGGCAGGCTGGTCCAAGTCAGTTGCCCACTGATTCCCATCTCTGGGTCCTGCCATTCATAGGCAAAGCAGGCCTAGCTCTTAGGGTCTAACGGCAGGCTAAAGAATGCATCTTTGAGATTCAGTACAGTGTACCATTGCCGGTTGGGAGGTGTACCATTGCCGGTTGGGAGGCAGGGTACTCAACAGTGTATAAGGGTTAGGGACAGGAGGGTGTATGTCCATTACTCTTTTGTTGACTTCCCTTAAGTCCTGTACTGGGCGATAGTCGTTAGTATGAGGCTTTTTAACTGGCAACAGGGCCATGCTCCAGGCAGACTGGATAGGTTCTAGGACCCCAAGCCTAAATAGCCTCTGTATGTGTGTGTGTGTGTGTGGGGGGGTGATGCCTCTCTTTGCTTCCAGTGACATGGGATACTGGGGGACCTTAACAGGATCTGCTCCTGCTTTGATCTCAGTGTAGATTGGAGCCCTGAGGAGGGCCAGTTCCGTGCCTCCTGTCTCTACCCAAGCCAGAGGGAACCATTGGAGCCAGTTCTCTATATCAGGCTTTGGTGCTGTTGGTTCTTGGTAGAGTCCGTATTCCTCAGCCAAGTCACTAGTGCCCAGGACCCTGACTGGCTCTCCATTCTGATGGACCAGTTTGGCTCCTTTCTCAGAGAAATGAATTTGGACTTTCATTTTGGATAAAAGGTCTTGGCCCAGCAGAGGATAGGGACATTCAGGTATTACTAGGAATGAATGGGTTACCCATCCCATTCCCAAGTCCACTGTTCTTTGGATAGTTCATGAGTAAGATTTGGTCCCTGTGACCCTTGGACCCAGGTAATTTTGGTGGACATGGGTCCCCAGGTTTTAATAAGACTGAGTTTTCTGCTCCAGTATCTACCATAAAATCTGTAGGTTTTTTAAGCTTTCATTATTTGCAGATGATATGATAGTATACATAAGTGACCCCAAAAACTCTACCAAAGAACTCCTACAGCTGATAAACACCTTTGGTAATGTGGCAGGTTACAAAATCAACTCCAAAAAATCAGTTGCCTTCCTATACACTAAGGATAAGGAAGCAGAGAGGGAAATCAGAGAAGCATCACCTTTCAAGATAGCCACAAATAGCATAAAATACCTTGGGGTAACTCTGACCAAGGAAGTGAAAGATCTATTTGGCAAGAACTTTAAGTCTTTGAAGAAAGAAATTGAAGAGGACACCAGAAAATGGAAGGACCTCCCTTGCTCTTGGATTGGGAGGATCAACATAGTAAAAATGGCAATTCTACCAAAAGCAATCTATAGATTCAACGCAATCCCCATCAAAATCCCATCAAAATTCTTCACAGATCTGGAGAAGACAATAATCAACTTTATATGGAAAAACAAAAAACCCAGGATAGCCAAAACAATCTTATACAATAAAGGATCATCTGGAGGCATTACCATCCCTGACTTCAAACTCTATTACAGAGCTACAGTACTGAAAACGGCTTGGTACTGGCATAAAAACAGAGAAGTCGACCAATGGAATAGAATAGAAGACCCTGATTTTAGCCCACAAACCTATGAACACCCGATTTTCGATAAAGGAGCTAAAAGTATACAATGGAAAAAAGAGAGCATCTTCAACAAATTGTGCTGGCAAAACTGGAAGTCAATCTGTAGAAGAATGAAAATAGATCCATATCTATCACCATGCACAAAACTCAAGTCGAAATGGATTAAAGACCTCAATATCAGTCCAAACACACTGAACCTGATAGAAGAGAAAGTGGGAAGTACTCTACAACACATGGGCACAGGAGAGCACTTCCTACGTATAACCCCAGCAGCACAAACACTAAGGACATCATTGAATAAATGGGACCTCCTGAGACTGAGAAGCTTCTGTAAAGCAAAGGACACTGTCACTAAGACAGAAAGGCAACCCACTGACTGGGAGAAGATCTTCACCAACCCCGCAACTGACAAAGGTCTGATATCCAAAATATACAAAGAACTCAAGAAATTAGACCGTAAAAGGTTAATCAATCCAATTATAAAATGGGGCACTGAGCTGAACAGAGACTTTTCAACAGAAGAAGTTCAAATGGCCAAAAGACACTTAAGATCGTGCTCAACTTCCTTAGCAATCAGGGAAATGCAAATCAAGACAACATTAAGATACCATCTTACACCGGTCAGAATGGCTAAAATCAAAAACACCAATGATAGCCTCTGCTGGAGAGGTTGTGGAGAAAGGGGCACTCTCATCCATTGCTGGTGGGAATGCAAACTTGTGCAACCACTTTGGAAAGCAGTGTGGCGGTTTCTCAGGAAAGTCGGGTTCAACCTACCTCTCGACCCAGCAATACCACTATTGGGAATATACCCAAGAGATGCCCAAACATACAACAAAAGTATATGCTCAACTATGTTCATAGCAGCATTGTTTGTAATAGCCAGAACCTGGAAACAACCTAGATGTCCTTCAATGGAAGAATGGATGAAGAAAGTATGGAATATATACATATTAGAGTACTACTCAGCAGTAAAAAACAATGACTTCTTGAATATTGCATACAAATGGATGGAAATTGAAAACACTATCCTGAGTGAGGTAAGCCAGACCCAAAAAGAGGAACATGGGATGTACTCACTCATATTTGGTTTCTAGCCATAAATAAAGGACATTGAGACTATAATTCGTGATTCTAGAGAAGCTAAATAAGAAGGTGAACCCAAAGAAAAACATATAAGCATCCCCCTGAATATTAACCTTCATCAGGCGATGAAAGAAGACAGAGACAGAGACCAACATTGGAGCACTGGACTGAAGTCTCACGATCCAAAGGAGGAGCAGAAGGAGAGTGAGCACGAGCAAGGAACTCAGGACTGCGAGGGGTGCACCCACACACTGAGGCAATGGGGATGTTCTATCGAGAACTCACCAAGGCCAGCTGGCCGGGGACTGAAAAAGCATGGGACAAAACCGGTCTCGCTGAACATAATGGACAATGAGGACTACTGAGAACTGAAGAACAATGGCAATGGGTTCTTGATCCTATTGCACGTAATGGCTTTGTGGGAGCCCAGGTAGTTTGGATGCTCACCTTAATAGACCTGGATGGAGGTGGGTGGTCCTTGGACCTCCCACAGGGCAGAGAAACCTGCTTGCTCTTTGGGCTGAGGAGGAAGGAAGACTTGATTGGGGGAGGGGGAGGGAATGATAGGTGGTGGCGGGGAAGAGGCAGAAATCTTTAATAATTAAATAAATTAATTAATAAAAAAAATAAACTAAAATGCTCAAAAAAAAATCTGTAGGTTTTCCCTCACCTTTAGGGTTACTCTAGGCTTAGGGAGGGGTTCTGAGCCCCATCTCCTCTAGTTGCTGTCTTCTGCCCAGGCTGCTGGAAGCACTTGGGCTGGGCGGCCCCCCTTCTTAGGTCAGTCTTTAACCCAATGGCCTTCTTCTTCACAATAGGCACATTGGTTCTTGCCTACCTTGGGTTTGGGCTGCAGTCTCCTTTCAGCATCTTGAGATGGTTCGAGCATCTGGTGCCTGACGCCATCAGGATTTCTTTCAGGTCTTGTCTATGTTGTGCTTGTTGCTGTTCCAGGATCCGGGCCAAGCTCCTTTCCTGGTTTCTAATTTGTTTTTCTCTCTCCTGTAACCTCTCGCTCCCTTCTTTCCTCCTTCTGCTCCTCTGTCTCCCTCTTATAAACCATTTCTGCCGCTGCCACTAATTCTCTGATTTTTTTTCTCCTAGCATTTCTAAATTGTTTTCTAACATCAGGCGCAGCCTGATTTATGTAGGCAAACATCAGCATTTGGGTGGATTCCTCCATTTGCAGGTCGTATGGACTATATTGCCAGAATGCCTCAAATAGTCTTTCTAGGTAGGCTGCTGAACTCTCTCCACCCCCTGCCTTATGTCATAAACTTTGTGTCAGGAGCCATGTCCCCCCAAATTATTATAGGAATCACTGCCGTGAGGAGTTTTGCAGAGAGCTCTACTTCTCAATTATATTGAGAATAGTCTCATTGACAAAGCCTATCCCACTATTAACTGCTAATAGAGAGCTATCTGTTAACGGAACCCGCCTCACATTCCAAACTATCTAGAGAACTAGGTGGGTCAACTTGTGACTTCCTGACCAAGGAATCGTGACCTGACCGATCGTAACCTCTTGGCCTATGTGACGGGCGTGGACCACAAGGCAAGATCCCATGCCCCAGCCCCCCAAGCTCCTCATCCAGGGGCTATATAAGCTGTAACCATGACTCTAATAAACGAAGGCTTCGACAAATATGCTTAGCCTCATTCCTCTTATCAGCCCATGTCTTTCAGGTGGTGCCTCTCCGTGACCCTGGAATAACTGACCAGCCCGGCGGGTTACAGACCCTAGACAAAATAACCCGTCAAGGCGGTCTACAGTGGCGCCTGAACCAGTGACTCGGAGCACGGCTAACTATCCGGACGACGATGTGCAGTCCCGGGACAACAAGAAGAGAAAAAGATTCTGCAGCTGTAGAACTCGGACAGATCTGCAGGATAAGGTAGGCTCAGGATCACTGTCATCCAATTAGACATGGGACAATCGCTTTCAAAGGAAGAGAAATTCATAAAGGAATTTAAGCAATCACTCAGGGTAAGAGGAGTAAGAGTGAAAAAAAGAGATTTAGTTGCATTTTTCTGTTTTATAGATAAAATATGCCCCTGGTTAGTTTTAACTGGTCCAGAAATACACCCTGTTCTCCGCGTCTTCCTTAGCCAGCCAAAAAGGACTCCGCAGCCACCACCCTTTGCTCTGACTGCTCCCGATAGCATGCCTTTGATTCAGGAATTGTTTAATACAAAGCCGCCCTTAAGGCGCAAATAGAAGGTCTCAAACAAGTCCTTGCATTACAGCATGAACTCTCAGACCTCTCCTCTCAGATTCGGGACTTACAATTCACTATGGAAAAAGGCAGGATTTTAGACAAACGGGCAAACGGAGCTAGACAAGCGAAAGCTGCTGAGCTCCACCCTGATTCCACAGAAGACCCCTAGGGCTAGAGAGCCTGTGTCTTAGCCTCCTGCCACATGGAGCAGAGGCTGCCAGACAGGTTTGCTATAAGGAGGTCTGGACTCAGAAAGTTACAGCTTCAGGACAATAAAAGGAGACAAATGTGCTTCTTTTCCATTCTAAAATTTTGCTTCTTGGTCAAAAATCTTTAGTTTGTAGGCATATAAATTTATATCTAAGGTAGATTAATTTCAGTACTGTGGTTCTGTAGAAAAGTTTTAAAATCAAAGACTGATACATTCAGAGGACTTTTAAAATTGTTTAGGATATCCTGAGTTTTTATTTCTTTCTTATAAAGTTGAGGATTGTTCTTTCGAGTTCTGTGAAAAGTTTTGCTATAATTTTAATGTGCATTTACAATAAATCTGTATGTGAGTTCTGTGAGGAATGTTGCTATAATTTTTAATGGACATTTACACTGAATCTGTAGACTGCTTTTAGTGAAATTGTCATTTTTGCTATGTTTCTTCTACTTTCCCAAGAAAATAGGAGATCTTTTTATTTTCTAATGTCTTAAATTTTTTCTTAAAAGAGTTAAAGTTCTTATCATACAAGTTTTTCCGTTTGTACGCCCACTCTTGGGTGGGAGTCGTATTGTCTCAGCTTGTGGTCCTTTCCTGCTGCCAGGTGTAGCTTGAGGGTGGACTGCTGAGACTCAGGGCTCAGGCCTCTCACTAAATTTATCGAGGGCCAGAGTTATACTCTAACAAGTGATAATGGTTAAAAATAAAAAACATTTCTGCCTTCACAAGCAGAGGTAACAGGACCTAAAACTTCTGTCCTGCTTGCTTAGAGTTACTCCAAGATATTTTATGGTATTCATGGATATTTAAAAGGATGATGTCTCATTTATCCTGGGTGTAAAAGAGATACACTTGGGTTATCTTCAGATTCTGGCTATGATAAAGTAATTCTGCTGTAAACATAGCTGAGCACATGTTTTTATGGTCCAAAAACTTTTGTATTTAGGCCCAAAAGGGGTATTGCTAGAGTTTTAAGGTAGATATTTGCCTAATTTTAAAAAATGGCCATAATGAGGGACTCCCAATGCTGGGGAGACTCTCACTCAGGTCTCGGGAGGGCACGGCCCCCCCAATGACTTGCAGGAGACCGTCCTTGCTGCAATCACACGAGGCTCATGGTACACGTGGGGGAAGAGTTTGGCCTCTAGTGACCTGGAGAGGAAATTTTTGAAAAAGAGACCACAGCCCTGTGGTCCAGGAGGGTCATAAAAATTCCGAAAATCCAGTGATGGTCGCAGGGGACGACTCCCTGCCTCTCGGGACCACTCCCAGGGTAATCAGCTCGTTCCTAGAACAGTACAGTGATAATCGCAGCGGGGAGACTCCCTGTTTCTCAAGATTGTCCTCGGGATTGCTGTCTGGCTTTGTTTTCAGCCGGTTCCTAGGGCAGGGTCGCTGAACAGGCTAGCCCTAGATTTTTGATTCTTTTCTTCCTGCTGGGGAAGTCTGGATTTATCCAGGTTTTTCAATACTGCGTATGATCCAAAAGTGACTGCCAGTTTACACTTCCAATGCAAGTGTGCACTTCCAGCAATGAAGTTTTTTCATTACCCACATTTTCTTAAGCATAAATTGTTAATAATAATTTTTAATCTTGGTCATTTTTACAAGGATAAAATGAAATCTCAGAGTTTTAATTTGCATTTCTCTGATGGCTAAAGGATGTTATGTTTAAGTATTTTTTTAAACTGTCTCTCAGTCATTTTTAAGTTTGTCTGTTGAGAGTTTTCAGTTTAGGTCTGTAACAAATGTTTTTATTGGATTAAATTTTTTAATAACTAATTTCCTGAGTTCTTCATATATTTTTAAAATGGGTTTATGATAAGTAAGGATCTTTTCCCACTCTATAGTCTTGTTATACAAAAGTTTCTTAATTCAGGAAATGTAATTTATGGTTTCTCCAAATGTTTGTGCCACTGAGGCTATGTTTAAGATGTGGCAAAGTGTACTTCAAAAATTTTTTCTCGTCTACGGCCATACCACCCTGAACGCGCCCGATCTCGTCTGATCTCGGAAGCTAAGCAGGGTCGGGCCTGGTTAGTACTTGGATGGGAGACCGCCTGGGAATACCGGGTGCTGTAGGCTTTAAAAAAAAATAAAAAAAAACAAAAACAAAAAAAATTTTTTTCTCTATGAGATTCAACACAATTTTTATATGCTGAGGCCTTTGACTCATTTAAACTTAAGTTTTGTACATGGAGATGGATATGGATCTATTTTTATTCTTCTACATGGTGGTGTCTAATGAGGCCAACATCATTAGTTAAAATACTTCCTTTTTCCATTTTCCTATCTGCGGGGCAGACTTGCAACTTAAGAGAATAGCTTATAAGCTTTTAATTAGATATTCAATGGTTAAAACCCTAGTTATAATATTCTTATGGGAGACCTTGAGCCGATAGGTAAAATTCTTACAAAAAACAATGAGTCACTTTCCAATAGAGAGCTTAAAAAGCTGCCTAACAGGTACTCAAACAGGTAAAATATAAATCAACAGGTACAGTATATTAATTATAATACAGCTATGGCAAGTGTGTATATTAAATGTAAAATTTATTCTACAACAGTTTTGTAAAAAATGCTGTTTATGGCTAAACCTTCCCAGTTTTGCCAGTTAAGATATTAAACTCTTAATTTAGAACAGTAGCCTGTATAGTACAAAAGGGCAGGATAAAATCTCAAAGGTGGTTTAACAGAATATTGACTATGATCAATGTTTCTTATACTAAACAATAGATTCATTGATAATTTTAAGATTGATTCCTGGACAATTGCCTTTGCTCAATTCAAAGGCCAAAATAATAATCTTTTCCCAGATGATCATTACAACAGTTCACAACTGTATTTTGATAATGTTATAGCTAAAAATCCCTTAAAGGATTTTATGCTAAATTTTACAAATGGCTCTTCCAATGGAAGAACTGCATATATGGCTAATAATTAATAAAAAGAAATTATGGAGCGTACCAAGGCTCCTTGAAAGCAACTTATAACAGTTGCACACAGATCCTGATGCAAACGGATCCAGCACGATGACACCAAGCTGACCTTTACTAAGGCAAGGTAAAAAAGCCCTTGCAATGCATTATGAAAAAACCCGACCTATATATATATTTGGGGTCGAGGATATGTTTATGCTTTTTTCACAGAAAGAAAATAAAAGCTGAACCTGATGATGTCATGGCTGCAGACACCCCACAGAGGAGTTCCAGAGGCTATTGGAGAGAAATCCTTGGTCCGGTCTTTCCTGCCCCCAAGGAGGAGTGCCTGATAACAGAACCTGCTATGCCACTCTGCAGGATGTCATGCTGCCTTTAGAGGTCAAGGGAGACCTGAGATAATTGCCAGGATGCGCTTCAGATAGCTGACTCCAGCTCACCTCACCTAGGAAGCCCACCTGCCCTGAAGCACAAATGCTAAGCTGCTTCTGCAGTCTGCATTCTGTTTGCTTTGCAGCCGAGGTGCAGACTAAACATCTGACTGTTTTAAACTTTGGGACACAGAACTCATTTTAATTAAAATATTAACCCCTCTTTACTTAAGAAGGGGGAAGATCAGGGTTTTGACTGTTGCTCAGAGACTGGAGCTGGTGGTATTATTTGATAACAACAATGTCTGTCATTGTATGTACTCTTACTGGAATTGACTTAATGGTATTTGTAACTGCTTATAGATGTTGGGAAAAGTTTGACACATGCTGTAAAGTGTTTAGGTTTAATGCATATGTTAAAAATTTTAGATTTTGATCCCCTTTACATTGCCCTAATTTTTGGCAGGCAACACTCGTAATCTTATTGTGGAGTAGGCATTTAGGAAGGAGGATATACCTTAGGCCAGACTAAAGGTGAATACTGGGTTTGGAAAATGCCCTTTCTTCTTGTCTGGAAGATGGAGCTATTGGTGCCCAAATTATATCATTATATCTTTTATTTGAGGAGCTCCTCATAGTCTTTTCATTAATGATAGATGCAGGGGCCCAATGACAGGAGTTAGTGTGGACCCTCGCCTGAACAGCACACCATACAGAGGTTGTAGAAACCGGCTCAACATGGCATGGTGCCAGGCACGAGGATCGCCCTCCACATGGCCTAAGACAGGGTGCCCTGTGGTCAAAGACCTGCTTACTTTAGGTCTTGCTAGATACCTTTTATTTGTGGAGCTCCAAGGATGGGCGACTCGTGGCAGAACCTCCCCCAACCTAAGACAGGGTCCTGGGAACCCGAGGACGGGTAAGGGGGAAAAAAGACCTGGTCCCTACTCGACCTAAGACTCATAAGGCACCTCTCTGTTCCCAGGAGAGGTAAATTGCTCCACCATTCGAGAGGAGGGTCTCTCCTTGTCCCAGTCCCTTCTCATTCAGATCTGACACCAGGGTTAGACTCTGACCTGGTGCCCTCCACTTGATAGATGCCTGTCTTTATAAAAGGAAGGGGGATATGTCAGGAGCCATGTCCCCCCAAATTATTATAGGAATCACTGCCGTGAGGAGTTTTGCAGAGAGCTCTACTTCTCAATTATATTGAGAATAGTCTTATTGACAAAGCCTATCCCACACCCAAATTAACTGCTAATAGAGAGCTATCTGTTAACGGAACCCGCCTCACATTCCAAACTATCTAGAGAACTAGGTGGGTCAACTTGTGACTTCCTGACCAAGGAATCGTGACCTGACTGATCATAACCTCTTGGCCTACGTGACGGGCGTGGACCACATGGCAAGATTCTGTGCCCCAGCCCCCCAAGCTCCTCATCCAGGGGCTATATAAGCTGTAACCATGACTCTAATAAACGAAGGCTTCGACAAATATGCTTAGCTTCATTCCTCTTATCAGCCCATGTCTTTCAGGTGGTACCTCTCCGTGACCCTGGAATAACTGACCAGCCAGGCGGGTTACAGACCCTAGGCAAAGTAACCCATCAAGGCGGTCAACAACTTTGGACATATTGGTAGGCTTACAAGCTGCCGCCTTGAGACCTGCCAATAGAGCCTGGTGATAGACTTGGAGCCTCTCCTTACCTAGTGCTGTGTTATAATCCCATTCCGGTGTAGTGGCAGGAAAATAGGCACCAATGAGAGCAGGGTCTGTTGTAGGAGCTCCTGCAGGCCCTGGAACCAATTTCTGGGCTGCCTCAAGGATCCGATTCCGCTCTTCAGTGGTGAACAATATTTTCAACAGTTAGATGCAATCATCCCAGGTGGGCTGGTGGGTGAAGAGGACAGTTTTCAATAGGTTAATAAAATCTTGAGATTTTTCAGAAAAAAGGAACATTTTGGGTACACCAATTGTATAGATTGCTAGTTGCAAAGGGCCAATAGTGAAAATGCTGATTTCTGTCCTCATCTGTAGGCCCTGCTGGCCAGAGAGGCAGGGCAACCAAGGTTTCTACCTGGGGTACCGCCCCTATTGCCCCTTGGTGGCTTCGAGGAGCCTGTGCTGGCCCTTGATTAGCCTCAGGTTGGGGCTTAGGCATTGGGGAAGGGGCAGGAACTGCACACAGCAGAGGCTGGGGACTGTAGAGAGGAGGAAAAAGTTCAGACTCCTCAGCCCCCCCCCCTTGGAGAACTAGTGGCTTGGAGTCTTCCTTTGGCTTCACCTCAAACACCTATGTAGGGGCAGAGGGCTGGGGTGGAGGGGGAAATGGTTTAATCCAGGGGAGGGGGCCCTGCAGCTCGTCTACCAACTCTCTCCAAGTTATGATGTAAGGGATCTGATCCAGATGCCTTATCCTGGGTGAAAAAATTGACTTCTCCACACAGCATATGGTGTCTAAGTCAAACATTCCCTCTGGAGGTCAGCCCACGTCAAAAAAGGACCATTCTGAGGACCAAAAAATTACCCATTTTCCTTTCTTAATGTCTACACTGTTCTTATGGGTGATGTTCCTGACCTCCCGCCAATGTGTAAATGTCAAATTTAGGGGGGTTGAAGAAAACACTCCACATCTTCAGCCCATCAGTCGGCAGCCGAACAAATGGCAGACACACAATTAAGACAAGGACTGTCACACAGACTACAATTAGACAGAAGATTCTTTTTTTTTTTAAAATAGAAATCATTTTAATGAATGAAAGTCACATTCTTTTGATTTTGGTTTTTGGTTTTTCAAGACAGGGTTTCTCTCTGTGTAGCCTTGGCTGTTCTAGAACTTGCTCTGTAGACGGGGCTGGCCTCAAACTCACAGAAAGTCACATTTCTTGGCATAAAGGTCTATTTTTGGGTTTCAGTAAATCCAACCCCTCAAGTAGAAAATAAGCTTGTAACATCAAAAAGAGAAATAAAATAGTGAGACTTGGCTGTATAAGATGAGTCAGCTGTTTCTTTTAGGCCTTTTAAAAATAGACAGAGGGTTCTAAATAGAAGACTGTGGTCTACAGATGGACCTGGAACGTGAGTCCGAAGGGGGCTCAATGATTCCAAAACCGAATGGATCGGGAGGGAGGTCTCCAAGAGTGCTTCATCATCCCGCAGATCAAAATTACTGATGGAAGTCCACTGACTTCCCAGATGAGGGCCCAGAATGTCTCCTGGTCCCTCCAGGTCAGCCTTGCAAGCGCATCCACTAAGGAAAGAACTGACAGAGAGCTGAATGCAGCTGCTACTGAAATGGAATGTTACAAACAAAAGACAGATAGGGCTGTAACTCACCCCTCCAGCTGACTTAAACCTTCGTGTTCTTGGGGTCTTACAGGTCTTATGACGATCCCGTACGAGCCCCCAAATATAGTACCCGAGTTGCAGGGACCCCAAGAAGACCACTAAAGACACAGACTCATCGAAAGGCAAAAACAAAGTTTAATTATGCAAACTGCAATTCGGACCACTTCTTACACACCTAGGCAGCGGGAGCCAGGGGAGGTATCCCTCTCTTCTTAGGCAGGGTTTATAAAGGCAAAAAAATCACAAATCTATTGTTATGGGCATAAGGGGTATGGGTAACTCTCTGGTTGGCTCCACTCCAGGGGATTTTCCACTCTGCTGATATCAACCTCGAGCAGCTGGGCTCCAGTCTAGGGAACTTCCCACTCTGCTGAAATCCACCTTCAGCAGCTGGGCTCCAGTCTAGGGAACTTCCTGCTCTGCTGATATCCACCTTCAGCAGCTGGGCCCCAGTCTAGAGAACTTCCCATTCTTCTGACAACCACCTTAGGGCCCAGTACAAAAATAGAGTTGGCTTTGTCCCATCACAGGTAAGGAGTATATAAGCATGAATTCAAGTGAAGATAGATCCGGTAATGAGGGTTAAAAGTGAGTCCAGAGGGGCTAGTTAGTGAACAGTTTCCTTTTCTATTGAGTAGAGTAAATAAGTAAGAGTGTGTAGTCATACATAATAAGGCGGGTGTGGGGGTCGAGGTTCTTTCTCTTTGTTTCCCAGAGAGCTATGAGGGTAAATTATGTGGTTTGGCCTTCTTGGATCAAATTTTTAGAAGCTAGAATAAGCAGGTGGTTAGATTCATCTTGGAAGCTTTTAAAAATGCCTGTCTGTCAAGTGTTAACTATGCTTTCGCATTAATTTAATAGCACTGGGAAATGATTATAATTAGTGCTGGGTTTTGTTTTGGTTTGGTTTCAAAAGGTTCCAGAAGTCTCCCTCGTGAGTGATTGCATCTGTTGTAGACCCCATCCTTTGCTCTCTCTTCTTCTCCTTCCCCAAAACAAAACATTAAAATCCAACTTATTTATTTAGCATTAATAAAAAAAAGGAAGAGAAGGCATCTGTGCAGCAATGGCCACATGTGCCCAAGCACCTGCTATTTTTAGTTCATTTTCCCCGACTCGACTGTCTCGCAAGGTCCTCTCACTTGCACACACTCTCCTGTCCCAACACCACCACAACGTGGATCCGTGGAACTGTGGGAAACAGAAGAGCACCATAAACTAGGGTTCTAAACTCATGTCTTTGCCTTTTCCCCGCCTTGGTGTTTTCTCAATAGTGCTGGTGACGTAACTCATCAGCCTTACATCAGAACATGAAGGCGTGGCAAAGAATTGTCCAGTTATTTGAAAAATTTTTTTTTATAAAAGTGTTGAGCTGGGCAGTGGTGGTGCACGCCTTTAATCTCAGCACTCCAGAGGCAGAGGCAGGTGGATCTCTATGAGTTCGAGGATAACCTGGTCTACACAATGCATTCCAGGATATCCAGGATTACACAGAGAAATCCTAACTTGAAAAAACTAATAAACAAAACAAAAGTTGATTTTTTTCAATTGTGTAGAGCTACGAATAGTGATAAACTTATTTCCATATTTCAATTTTGGTGAGCACGGGGTGGGGTAGGTGCGGGGGTGGGTGAATGGACAGGCAGAGGCAGACTTCCTGCCCCAGGGAGCAGCAGCAGCAGCAGGTGTTTTTTGCAGGAGTGGGTTTTTAAGGGGAAAGGGGGGAGTCTGTGCCAGGGTGAGTTGGTAAATCCTGATCAGTCATTTTAGCCAAATAATGAATTATGACTGTTGGAGCTTGGTGTTTAGTCTCAGAAATGAATCAGTGGCCAAATAAAGGAGCAGACCTTGTGGGCTAGCTTTAGGACTGTGATATAATAATTTTTAGCAAGGGGAAGGGAAGGGAAGAAAAGGGCAAAAGCTGACCATGCCATGCTTGCCACGCCTGGGCCTGCTAGAGAGCCCTGCAGTATGGGTGCTGGGAATCCAGCCCAGCTCCTGTAGAAGAGCAGCAATGCTCTTGGATGTTTAGTCAGCTCTCCAGTCTCCCCCACGTCACATTTATCCAGTTTTTAATATGCTTTAAATATTGAGGGCTATTAAATGTGAGTTCCATAATGACATCCAAACCTTGTGAAATTCTGTGAAAGAATGAGGTGTTGGAGTCACGCTCAGTATGGGTGAGGCCCCAGGTTCAACTCCAGCACCACCAAAACAAATATGCACATAAAGTGATCTGTCCCATTACTCCCCAAAAGAATACTCAACTTAAATTATTAAATAAAAATCATAATACAGAAGTGTGTGTTTTATAAGAGTCCACTGTGAGGAACACAAGCATCTCCATATCCATTCAAAGAAGTGTTGATGGTGGCTCCTAGTAAGATGAGGGAATTGTGACTTTCTTTCTTTTTTTAAATATTTATTTATTATGTGTACTATATTCTGTCTGTGTTTAAGCCTAAAGTCCAGAATAGGGCACCAGACCTCATTGCAGATGGTTGTGAGCCACCATGTGGTTGCTGGGAATTGAACTCAGGACCTTTGGAAGAGCAGGCAATGCTCTTAACCGCTGAGCCATCTCTCCAGCCCCAGGAATTGTGACTTTCATTTAAAATTTTTCTTCCACATGGTTTCCAATTTTGTCTGCCATAAAAAAAATGTGCTGGCTTTATAACAAAGAGAAAAATCAGAGTTATTAATAGAAAGCAGTATCCAAGCGTCTGGGAAGAAGCTCTCAGGACATCAAGGGCAGACAGGTCAGGAAGGGGCAGCGCCGGCAGCTGCAGCGTCTAGAGTAATGTTCAGTGAAGGCCTCATTGAGTCAAGAACAGCCTCTCGAGAGAGTGTCCGAGAACGGATGGGAAGTAAAACTGAGCCCAAGAGATTGGAAAGCCAGATGCGACAAATCTCATTATCGCTCAGCTCAGGTGACTCCCAGTGACATTAGAAAAGAGAGGTGACCAGGACCAACACACCTGGAAAAGGCTCCTTAGAGGCCTCTGCCCCAGTCCTTTTGTTTCTGAAGAAGAGCCCCCAGGCACTGATACCCTTCCCTCCTAGCTGCCTCCTGTGGATCCAGGAGCGAATTCCAGCATTTTGAGTCCTGCATTCAGCCGCCGATAACTTCCTAGCCTCTCAGAGGGGTCATTTAAACTACACTAAGATTTCTGCCACAATGAACATTACAAAAGTGTCTCCTATAATCTTTGTGCCGGACTGGGAACTGACTTCACTCCAGGTGGGTCCTGGTTGCTGTGACTGTCGCCTTGATTTAGACTCTCCACAGGTCTAAAGGGATTCCTCAGTGGTTACTGCTCTTCCAGAGGACCCGAGTTCAGTTCCCAGTACCAATGTTGGAAGGTTCACAGTCGTCTGTAACTCCATAACCAGGAGACCCGGTATCTCTTCTGCCCTCTGTGGGCACACTCCTTTCCTCCAACTCATACACAAAAAGAAAAGAAAAACAAATAGAATCACCATGAAAACAAACATCTGGGCGTGTCTATGAGAGATTTTCACCTTGACTGTAGGCAGCATCATCCGTGGGCTGGAGTCTCAGACTGAATACAAAGGAGACAGTGAACTCTGCACCAACATTTTATTTTATTTTATTTTATTCTTTTTTAATTAAAATTTCCAACTGCTCCCCGTTTCCCATTTCCCTCCCCCTCCTCCCACATATTGCCCCCTCCCCCCGCTCCCCTCCCCCTATCCCCACTCCACTTCTCCTCCCCCTAGTCCACTCCCCCTCCCTCTCGATACTGAAGAGCAGTCCAAATTCCCTGCTCTACAGGAAGACCAAGGTCCTCCCACTTCTATCTAGGTCCAGGAAGGTGAGCATCCAAACAGGCTACGCTCCCACAAAGCCAGTTCATGTATTAGGATCGAAACCTAGTGCCATTGTCCTTGGCTTCTCATCAGCCTTCATTGTCCGCCTTGTTCAGAGAGTCCAGTTTCAACCCATGCTTACTCAGTCCCAGTCCAGCTGGCCTTGGAGAGCTCCCAATAGATCAGTTCCACTGTCACAGTGGGTGGGTGCACGCCTCGTGGTCCTGATTTCCTTGCTCATGTTCTCCCTCCTTCTGCTCCTCATTTGGACCTTAAGAGCTCAGACGGTTGATCCAAATTGGGTCTCTGTCTCTCTCTCGATCCACCGCCAGATGAAAGTTCCTGTGCCATTCTCCTTGGCTTCTCGTCAGCTCTCATTGTCCACCACATTCAGAGAGTCCGGTTTTATTCCATGTTTTTTTCAGTAGCAGTCCAGCTGGCCTTGGTGAGCTCCCAATAGATCGGCCCCCCTGTCTCAGTGGTTGGGTGCACCCCTCATGGTCCTGACTTCCTTGTTCATGCTCTCTCTCCTTCTGCTCCTCATTATAACCTTGGGAGCTCAGTCCGGTTCTGCACCAACATTTATGTCTCTCTGCTTCCTGACAGTGGACGCAATGCTACCAGCTGCCACTCCCTCGGACTGCTTGACCTTTCCCACCGCGATAGATTATACCAACAAGCTGGGAGCCAAGTTTACCTCTTCCTCCAGTCGCTTTTGACAGGCATTTTGGCACAGCCACTAGACAAGTAACCAGGACAGTATCCAAACACTAAACGGATTCCAAATACCTCTCTATTTCTCTCAACTCTAACTCCCATCCCATACAATGAACTGTGTCCCTCCAAAACTCGGACATTGAAATTCCTGCCCTGCTCAGTGCATGGAATTAGGTGGGAATTAGATGCGGAGGGTGGGGCCCTCACAAACCAGTGAGCCCCAGAGAACCTTGTCGTTTCTCTGCAGTGTGAAGTCAGCCAGTGTGTATAGGTAACAATAACTGCAATCCACAAGACTCCTGACAGACCCCAGACTCGCTGGCACCCTGACCTTGGAGCCTCCAGAGCTCTGGACAGAACCTTTGTTGTTTGAGCCCCCAGGCAGTACTGTTCTGCTGTGGCAGCCAGGACTCACTAAACCCAGTGATTAAGCTGCTGTCTTGGGTCTGACTTTCATTAATTCTTCTCCTTTTCATACTTACTGTTTGTTTGTTTTGAGATAGTAACAGCCCTAATTGTCCCCTGGAACTAGCTCTTATAGACCAGGCAGTCCTCAAATTCACAAAGATTCATTTATCCCTGCCTTCTGAGTGCTGGGATTAAAGGCATGCGCCACCACCGAACGGCTTCATTCTTTTTTTATAGTATCTAAACATTAAAAACTCTCAAACACAGTTCAGGAACTCTGTGTCTTTTATCCAATTGCAAAGATCAGTAGCATTTTGGATCCCCCTTACCTGTTCAGTGTACTTTATGTATAAGTCAGATGTCTGTAAAAGCATCCGTATCTATCATATATGTACATAGTCATACACTACACGTGTTCCTGAAGTTCTGAAAGTTCATAATCCTTTATTCTTTAAATCCCTAGTACCTACTGGGTGGTGGTGGCACACGCCTTTAATCCCAGCACTCGGGAGGCAGAGGCAGGTGGATCTCTGTGAATTTGAGGCTAGCCTGGTCTACAGAGCGAGTTGCAGGACGGACTCCATAGCTACACAAAGAAACCCTGTCTGGGGAGGGAGGGGGAAGTCCCTAGTACCACACAAGAATAAAAGCATCCTTGGGCCATGGAGACTGTTCAGTAGGTAACTTGCTTGTGTCACAAGCATGAGAATTTGACTTGCAATTCCAGAACCCACATAAAAATGCCAGGAATGGAGCTGGATAGCTCAGTGGTTAAGAGCACTTGCTGTCATGGAACTTGCTATGTAGACCAGGCTAGCCTCTAACTCAGAGATTCACTTGCCTCTGCTTCACAAATGCTGGGATTAAAAAGGTGCTCCACCATGCCCAGCCACAAATGCCCAGCCTCACTTGTTCTTCCAGAGGACCCAAATTTCACTGAAACAACACAGCCATTCACGACCATCTGCAACTCCAGTTTCAGAAATCAAACTCCCTCTTCTGACTTCTGTGGGCATCAGGAACGCACATGAAAGCAAAAACACTCATGCACATGAAATAAACAAAAAACTGAAGTGGAGAGAATTAGATGAAGACATTGACTTCAACCTCTGGCTTCCTTATACGTGTGAATGCAGGTGCACTCCTGCATGTACCAGCATGCACACATGCCTGTAAACACACCTGTGCACTACACACACACATACACACAAATAAGTAAATAAATAGGAGCCAATTACTAAAGAGGAAACCCAAGAGAAAACCAATGTATGACATTTAGTCCAGGCTCGGGAGATGGCTCAGTGGTTAAGAATACTGACTGCTCTTCCAGAGGACCTGGGTTCAATTCCCAGCAGCCACATGACAGCTCACAACTGTCTGTAACTACAAGATCTGACACCATCCCACAGACATGCATGCAGGCAAAACACCAATGCAAATAAACAAATTATTAAGAAAAAAAACAAAAAACAAAAACAAAAAGACATTTAGTTCATATTCAAATTCTCCAGCTGTCCCCAAAGTGTCTTCGAGAGCTGTTTCAGTTCTTGGTCAAGGACCTCCTCAATATTACATATTTTGTTTTGGGCTGTGCTCCTTTGACTTAGAGCCATCCCCTTTCATTTTGTTTTCATTTTTGTTCATTATGACGCTGAAGTTTTTAAGGATTTCAACCAGTTTTCTTACATATCACCGATTTTCATACAAATATACATACATACATACATACATAATACATACATTCTGGCTGCTTCCTCATGTTTAGACTGATGTCCACCATCTCTGAAAAGAGGGCTATATGTGAGAGATGATGTATCATTTCTTTTGGATCGCATCAGAAGCTTCTACCACATGCTGAGTTTGGCTTCCTCCTCAGGGCAGTGGCCCCTGGATCCTCCCTTTGCGAAAGTGTGGTTTTTCCCTTTGTGCTTTTCCAAGAGTGATCCTGAGGCTGCGTGAGGAGTCTTTGCTCTTCCTTCCTTCCTTCCTTCCTTCCTTCCTTCCTTCCTTCCTTCCTTCCTTCCTTCCTTTTTTTAAGATAAGGTTTCTCTGTGTAGCTTTGGAGTCTGTTTGTTCTGGCCCTCTCTCTGTAGCCCAGGCTGGCCTCAGACTCATATAGGTCCTCCTGCCTCTGCCTCCTGAGTGCTGGGACTAAAGGCGTGCTTCACTTTTGTTGATCATTTTAACCGTTGCCTGAACTGGGGTTGTGAAACGCCTCCTGATGACATCAGGCAGCATTTCCCTTGCGGAATTCCCATCTTACCTCCCGAGCTCTTCTGCAGGGGACTTCTGACTTCTCCCTGCCTCACTCCAGTTCCCCTGTACCTGGTTTGCTGACGGAGTGAGCACGCACAGTTGCGGATCTGGACATGCTCATGTTCAGTCCTTCAGGGACACACTGGGTTCTCCAAGCCCGTCATGGGACGCTGCAATCTGGTTCCTTACAATCTGTTCAGGCTCAGCTTTCTGTGCATCCCTCCAAGTCTCCATCCAAATGACTTTTAGTTCTCCAAGCACACCACCCCCTTCACCCCTCACCTCTGCTTGCAGGTGCATCCTTCTTCCTGGCCTACACACACACCGTCCAACCTCATCTGACTTCTTCTTGACCTTAAGCTTCCTTTTGGTCCTCTGAGGCCTAGCGAGAACCTTTCCCAGAGTGGGGTGAAGCCCACTCAAAGGCAGAGATACTCACAGAACTAACGACATTATTTAAACTTTCAAACACCCAGGAAATATCTTAAGTCAGCAAATCCCTTCCTTCTTGCCTTCAAAGCAGACAGAATCTTAGTAAAGGTAAGTGTTCTAGAACTTTTTCTACTTGGTTAAGCAAGCAAAGAGAGTTGGGTAAGAAGAATTTTACTTCCATTTGGTCCTTTGTTTAAAAAATAATAATAATAGAGATGCTTGAGCAGGATGACTCAGTGGGTAAAAGCACTTGCTGCCAAGACCAAGTACCTGAGTTCAATACCAAGAGCCCACACTTTGTGGAAGGTGAGAACTAAACCAGCTCTTACAAGTTGTCTACATTCTCACTACAGTAAACACATCCACACAAGTAATAAATAAATAATGCAATAAAAAGTTTACGCTTCTGAGACAGAATCTTACCACGTATCTCAGGCTGACCTCCAGTCTTACCATATAGTCCAAGCTGACTTTCGTCTCAAGATTCTCCTGCCTCAGCCTCCCAAGCTCCAGGATGAAAGGTGTTGCACCAGCACCATCTCTGGAGCTCTGAAGCTCATCTTCAGCACCCCTCACCTTTAGCCAGAGCTCTGGCGCCAGCCAGAAAGACAGCATTTATCTGGCTGCCTCTTACTTGCCTCAGAAGGAGAAAGTATATTTGGGGATCCGGCTCTTCTCTTCATGTTCCCTGTTGTGGAATATTTGTACACTGTGTGAAGATATGTTGCTGCGATTAGGGTAACACAAGGCTGAGCAACCAATAGATAGCTAGGCAGGAGAGATAGGCAGGACTCCTGGGCAGAGAGAACGGAAGAGGAGGAGGAATCTAGGCACATGGGAGATGCCAGGAGACCTGGAGCAGAAACAGGAGATGGAAGAGCAGCAATGCCACACGACAGGAGAAAGACTAATACAAGTGGGTTAATTTAAGTTATAAGAGCTAGTTAGGACCAAGCCTAAGCTAAGGCTGAGCTTTTGTACTTAATAAGAAGTCTCCATGTCATTATTTGGGAGCTGGCTGGTGGGACCGAGAAAGACTTACTCCATTCCCCATGTCTCTTCCAAAGGAGTGAAGCAGACTTAGATGGCGTGCTGGGAATGCCGATAGCCAGGGCTGTCCTTGCTTCTGGTCCAGCGGCCTATCGACCTCTCCTCACCACACACAGCTGTCACATCTGCTTTCTTCTGAGACACACAGAATCCACTTCCAGCCCTGGATATCCAGGGTCATGACGAGGGGGAGGAGCAGTGGGAAGGCACAGGGTTATCTATGGACATCTGCCCGACACCCTCTGAGTTTACAATGTCAAGTGCCCTTCTGAGCACCCTTAACGGAGATATTTTCCAGACTTCTAAAGTTCTATATCATTTCTTACTAATGTATGGTTTAAAAATACTTTTGGTGGGCTGGTGCGTGCCTTTAGTGCCACCCAGCACCCTGGAGGCAGAGGCAGGAGGGTATTTAAGGGAAAGCCTGGGCTACATGCCTACATAGTTCAGAGCAAATCGGGCTAGACTGAGAGACCCTGTCGGATGGAGAAGAGGGGAAGCTATGATTCCCCCGGTTAGTCCAGCTGAGTAACCAGCAGGAGTATTTTTAGGAGGGAGGGGAAATAGCTAACCTCTTCGGAAGAGTGGTTTTCATGACTTTAGTTTGAATTAGTTTAATTAGATGCTTTTCTCGTAAATACTAGCTAAAAGAAGCTGCCCCCATGGGAACCAAAGTTATGAAGTATAGGACAAAGAAGGTATTTGGCACATGAGCCCCTGCTTTCCAGGTCTGGTGCTAGTTAGTGTTTCTGGATAGTGAATGTGGCGCACGAACTTCCCTGGGTGCGAGCGAATCTGAGAAGGAAACCAGCGCAGAGGGGTGGGGGCCAGGCACAGAGGAAAAGGGGACACTGTGGTAAACTGTAGTCACTATGCAACGTCACTGACGGGGAAGTGGGTAGCCTCCCCAAATGTCCATTTTAGAGATGCAAAGGGGAATGTTGTAAGAGCCCAGTCTTTAGGTCTCTGTGCTTGGATGGGGCCTCGGCCATGCCCCTTCCTCTCCTAGGCCCTATAAACTTGGACCTCCATTTTTGAACAATTACCACCAGTTTGCATCCCTAGGGAGGAGGCAGAGCTCTGACTCTAAATGATGCAAACAGACAGAAGTAAGGAGAGTGTATTTCCTCAGACTGCTTCTGGAGTTCATCCTGGAGCCTGGAGATAGGGCTCTAGCCGCAGGTGTAGGAAGCCACGCTTTTGGGGTGCTTGTAACACTGCCATGCCTTTTATCTGAAAAGCTAGTGTCTCACTGGGAATAATGGTCCACACCTCTACTCCTAGCACTCAGAGGGCAGAAGCAGGCAGATCTCTGAGTTCCAGGATGGCCTGGTCTACAGAGAGAGAGAGTTCCAGGACAGCCAGGGCTACATAGTGAGCCTCTGTCTCAAAACTACAAGCTGGTGGTGGTGGCACATGCCTTTAATCCCAGAACTTGGGAGGCAGAGACAGGAGGATCTCTGAGTTTGGGGTCAGCCTGGCCTAAAGCTCAAGTTCCAGGACAAACAGTGCTACAGAAAAAAAAAAAAAAAAAACCTGTCTCCAAAAACCACCGGGAGGTGGTGCTGCATGCCTTTAATTCCAGCATTGGGGAGGCAGAGGCAGGTGGATCTCTGTGAGTTCGAGTTCAGCCTGGTCTACAAGAGCTAGTTCCAGGACAGGCCCCAAAGCTACAGAGAAACCCTGTCTTAAAAAAATAAAACAAACAAACAAACAAAAACAAAAAAACCCACAAAAACCCAAAACCAAAGGAACAAACAAAAACACAACAACAAAAAGATAGGGTTTCATATAGTCCATACTGACCAACCTCAAACTCACTGTCTAGCTGAGGAAGGCCTTGCACTCTGTTCCCTCAGTCACCCCTTCCCCAGGGCTGGGACGGCTAGCCACATCACCATGCCCAGTTTAAGCAGGATCCAATCCAGAGCCTCCTGTGTGCTAGCAAGCTCTCTGTTAACTGACCTGCTGCCCCAGCCTGGGTCCCCTTTTATGTTCTGACATAGGCTGTTGAAGAAGATGCGATAGCATGGCAAACCTAAAATTCAGAAATCAGCCTTCAAGTGGGGCTGGGATGGAACATGGAGACCGGGAGAAAGAAAAGCCTATCTTTTCGTTGCAGGATTGTGAGCAGCCCTGACTGCCTCCTTTGAGCTCTTCCTTGATACAATTTGAACAAAAGGAATTCTAGGCACAGCCTCACATCGGATGTTAAAAGCCAGAGTGCTTCTTCCCCAGGGGAGGCAGGAACACTGACGACAGAGACAGCAGAGCAGAGGGCGGCGGAAGAAGGTTGGTGTGGGTGCTGCAGATGGTGAATTTGCCCTTTATGTCCTGCCTGTCCTTAGTGACACTCCAAGGATGTCATTAGCCTCAGAGCTGTCCCTCTCTATTTCTGCTTAGGGCAGGCACCTCCTGGGTCTCTGGGTTCCTCCCTGTTCCCTGCACAGCCACCAACATCAGCATCAGCAGCCAGCGCTGATTCTCCCTAGGTCACTGCTGCAGCCGTCACTGCCCTCGGTCTCAGCAACTCGGAAGCACACAGGTTGTGCCAGCTGCCGGAGCTCTTTCCCTCTGATCTCTCCAGATGTCCCCAGATAGCCAGAGGAAGGCTGAGCCCACATCCCTGACTAATGATCACGCCTTCAAGACTGGAGGCAGCCTGTGACTCAAACTGTGGAGGCACACACAGCAAGGGGAAGAAAGAGTGGGTGGGAGAGAGGAGAGGAGCGTGGAGGAGACAGCCTGGGGAGAAACCAGGAGAAAACAGAGGGACCGCACTGTCTGAGCTTGGCCCCTACAAGGACCCTCTTTACTGTGGTCTCTGCAGCCTTACTCCATCAGCCCAGCAGTCCTGTAGCCATCACGTTGGAAGGAGGAGGGGGCCAAGGCTGTAAAGGGTATTGTAACTGCAGGTCAGGTAACTGGTAACATGGTCTCATGCACACCCTACATCCAAATGGAGATTTCTGTGGAAAATGGGAACTCCCCAAGGAGCAAGAACCATGGATCCTTTTACCACACGGAAGTGATTGTGTGTCCCAGCTGTCCTGGTTTGGTCATTGTGGAGAATATGAGTCTGGAGATGGCTCAGTAGTTAAGAACACTTTTCCAGAGGACCCAGGTCATTTGTTTGTTTGTTTGTTTGTTTGTTTTGTTTTTCGAGACAGGGTTTCTCTGTGAAACAACCCTGGTTGTCATGGAACTCACTCTGTAGACCAGGCTGACTTCGAACTCACAGAGATCCACCTGCTTTTGCCTCCCAAATGCTGGGATTAAAGGCGTGTGCTGCCACCACTTGGCTGAGGACCCAGGTTCAATACCCAGAACCCACATGGCAGTTTACAACTTCCTGTAACTCCAGTTCCAGAGGATCTGGCACCCTCACACAGACATACATGCAGGCAAAACACCAATCAATGCTCATAAAATAAAAAGAAACAAATAATAATTATTTAAAAAAGAATATGAGTCTAGCTGTGCAGTGGTGGCTCATGCCTTTAATCCCAGCACTTGGGAGGCAGAGGCAGGCAGATCTCTGTGAGCTTGAGGCCAGCCAGGTCTACAGAGCAAGTTCCAGGATAGCCAAGGCTAGATAGAGAAACCCTGTCTTGGCGGGGGGGATCTGAGTTTGTCTGAGAAGGATATACGATAGGATATTTTGAGGAGTATTAAGTCCAGTCTTGGCACAAGATAGCATTATATTGTAGGAGCTATCATTCGACATCTGTTATATTTGATGAATGTTCATTGCAGCCATGTTAAAAGAGTCAATTTGTTCTGAATGCAGTATATGTGGACATGAGAGAAAGCGAGAGAGAGAGAGAGAGAGAGAGAGGAAAAGAAAGAAAGAGAGACAGAGAGAGAGAGAGAAAAGAGGACTACAGGTCTACAGCTTTATTTAAAGTATTATTTAATCTGGGCATGTTGGCACAAGCTTACATACCCGGTACTCAGAAGGCTGAGATAGGAAGATTGCAACTTTGAGGCCAGCCTAGATTTTACAGTTTTTGCCTTGAGGTCTCTGACCCATCTTGAAGTAATCTCTGTGTGCGATGTTAGGTAACAATCCAGGCTCATTCTTTTGCATGAAGATAGCCAGTCTTCTAGTGGTCACTGGTTGCAGAGACTGCTCTCAACTCAAGGATCTTGGGATGCATAAAGATTATTGACAGCATACGTGAGAGTTGATTTCTGGACTCTCTCTTCTGTTGGTCTATGCGTCTGTCCTTATGCCAATACCACACTGCCTTGTTTACTGTAGCTTTTAATAAGTTTTCATTGAAGAAAGTGACTCCCCAACTCTTTTCTCTTAAGATTATTATATATAATATATATGTATATATTTACGATATATAATTGTGTTGTAATAAGAGCGGCAGGGCTGCGTCCCCGGCACCCAGCCGCCCGCATGGCTAGCTTATGCCCCGAAATAATTACACGGAAACTGTATTCTTTTAAACACTGCCTGGCCCATTAGTTCCAGTATCTTATTGGCTAGCTCTTACATATTGATCTAACCCATTTCTAATATTCTGTGTAGCACAACGAGCTGGCTTACCAGGGAGGATCTTAACCTGCATCTGTCTGGAGTGGGAGAATCATGGCGACTCCTGACTCGGCTTCTTTCTCCCAGCATTCTGTCTGTCTACTCCGCCTACCTAATTTTCTGTCCTATTAAAGGGGCCAAGGCAGTTTCTTTATTACTTAACCAATGAAACAACAGATAGAAAAATGACCCACCTCCATCATAATTGTATATATGTGTATTTATTGCACATATATATCTATATGTAGATATAGATATATAAATATACCCAAACACACAATTCTATGGGCTTTGTTAGAATTAGACTGAATTTGTCCATCATTTTGGATAGAAAAAAATGTCTTAGCAATTTAAAGTCTTATAATTCATGAACACAGAGATGTTTTTCCATTTATTTAACATATCCCCTTTCTTTCTTTCTTTCTTTCTTTCTTTCTTTCTTTCTTTCTTTCTTTCTTTCTTTTTTTCTTTTCTTTCTTCCTGTAAAGACTTAGTTCTCTAAACACCGAGGAATTGATCTACGCTCCTGTAGTGGTTTGAGTGAACCTGTCCCCCATAGGCTCAGACATTTGAACACTTGATTCCCAACAGGAGGCGCTGCCTGGGGGAGATTAGGTGGTTCAGCCTTACTGAAGTTCATCATGGGGGGCTGAGATTAAAAGCTTCACACCCCCTCTAATCCACACTCTCTGTCCTCGTGGTTGAGGATGTGAGCTCTCAGCTTTCTGGTTCTGCTGCCATGACTACGACTTGCTGCTATGTTGCCCATCATGATGGACTCAGCCCTTGGGAATTGTAGGCCAAATGAATTCTTCTTCCTGTCAGTAGCAGAAGACTATGCTCTCAGCAATATGTTTTATCCCAGCAACAGAAAAGTAACTAATAGAGGTCCCAAATCCTACCCTTTCCCTCTGCCCTTCTCAACACTTCTGCATCAGAAATGGGTCCTTTCTTAATGGTTTCTAAGAGATTAGTTGGCCTTCCCTCAGCAGGAGAGACTTCCAACAGGAAACCTGATGAGGTGACTTGGGGATAAAGTGAGATGGAAAATTTGCTGATGTACAAACTTCTCCAATTCAAGACCCAAAAATGGCTTTTATTTCCTCTTTAGAATGCAAAGCACAAAGCATTTAAAACTAACATTCGCCATATACTTTAGGTTTTGCTGGCAAGAAAATCTCAGCCACAACAATGCGATTGCCAATATGCTTTAGAAGAAGACAGAACCCCGACAAGAAGCACTGATGTGTGCTACACAAAAGATGGACCTTGAAAAAATTACATTTAAGTGAAAGGGGGCTGACATCAAAAGAGCAGATTGTTGGTTCTAGTTATATGAAGCATCTAGACCAGGTGTCTCTACACACCCAGGAAACTGATGAGCGTGTTCCATGGGCTGGGAAATGAGTGTTTATGGCTCTAGGCGGTGGGACCTGGGAGAATAGAGCCCATAAATAAAGCAGACTAAAGTCTCACGCAATAGCCAACTTTATTCAGAGCATCAGACAATTCATACTCTGAGGGTTTAGAAGAGTTGCCTGACAGAAGTGTCCAATCACAGGACAAGTTGTACATGGCCATAGAGGTGTGTAAAGAAATAACAATGGCCAGTTGTAACGAATAATCCAAAGTAAACTCACTCCTCTCCACTATATCTTGGAGGGCATGAACATATAACCCAAGAAACTGAGGTCTCGAGAGCCTTGTCTTATTGGAGTTTTTTTTTTTTTTTTTTTTTTTTTTACAAGCACTCAGATTTCTCCTCACAGGACTCCATTCCTGAGTGTTTTTTTTTTGGGGGGGGGGGGCGGGGGATAAGGAACATGTTATAATATTAGATGGCAATGATGGTTACAGAACTAATACACTGAAAAATTCCAAATTGCAAGCTTTAAAGAGTGAACCCATGGGTCTGTGATTAGGAACACTGGCTGTTTTCCCAGTGGACATGGGTTCAATTCCCAGCACCCACATGACAGCTTACAACTATCTGTAACTCCAACGCCTAACACCCTCACACAGATCTACACCAATGCACATAAAATAAAAATAAATTATTAAAAAAGAGTGAATCCATGATATGTAAAATTCCTATATAATTTCTAAAAACACATAGATATGTGTATACAAAATGGGAATGTTTGCATTCCAATAAAGTTTTACTTATAAAAACAGTAGATTTGGTTGGCAGATGGTATTTTGCCGGGCCCTGCCTTAGACTTTAGCATTCATATCCTAACAGATTGTACCTTATTTAAAATTCATTTCTAGCAACCAATATAATCCCATCCAAGTAAGCAGGTATCAGCGTAAGTATTCGCTGGGTGAATGAAGGATGAGACTGTAGGCTCCGTTGGTCAGCATGGAGTTGTGTCTTCAGAGAGTTTGAGGTGACTTTCCTGCTGGCCTGTGGGTAAAGCCACTTTCAGCAGCTTCTCTTCCTGATGATCCCAGTTCTCTTCCAGTCTCTCTTCCAAGATGGCGTCGTCTGCCCACTTGTACCTGCTCCTGATAAATTTTATTCTCTTCCTTCGATTCTCTGTATGATTTCGTTTATGCTTTATTCATTTAGCAAATGTTTCTAAAGCATGAGATATTGCCTCATCTTAAAAAGAATCTCTGGTCTGTACATGTCTGACATGTACGTGTGTGTGTGTGCCAGTGAGGGTACATGTATGTCATGGTGTACATGTGGAGGTCAGAGGACATTGTCAGGTGTTGGTCTTCACACTTTACCTTGTTTGAGGCAGGGTCTCTTCTCCCTATGGCATACACCAGGCTCACCAGCCCTGAACGTCCAGGGATTCTGTGTCTCCAACTCCCATAGTGCTGAGAGTATAGTCTTCTGCTACTGACTTTGGGTTCTAGGGATCCAGCCCCAGGCACTTACCCTTGAACTTTTCCCATTGAGACTTCTCTCCAGTCCTTCCTCTGACTTTTAATTCCCACTTCTTGCAATAATGTGGTAAAGCTTGAATGTGAACTTGAGTTCCATGGTCCCTACTTTGTGTGGAGTCAAACTCTATTAAAATCCCCCCCCCCCAAACACAAACATTTGAAAGAAAATCAAATTCCACTAAATTCCACCCTACCTCTTGACTCCATGTCTCCTCTCTGACTCTCCCTCTTTTCCCTTTCCCCTGAGCCAAATGTTTGTGGCTTTTTACAAAGAGTGAAAGATTAACATGGCCATCCACTGCTCTTTCACAGTTAGAGTGAAAGATTAGCATGGCCATCCACTGCTCTTTCATAGTAAGAAGCAGCATATTTACTCAGTTTGGACAGTACAGTTCTCTTTGGAAGTCTCTAGGGATAATAACAGATTCTTGGTTATTCATAGTGTGTGTCTGAAACCCTTAATGTTGGAGGAATGGGGGACTCTATAGAAGTTCTTTGTCATATACCAGAGAGACTATAGCCACTGGGTAAAATCCTCAAGTCTATAGGCGTTGACCAGATGATCCTCTGCCATGGCTAAAGCAAACAGGAAGCCACCTGCCATCTCCCCAAGGTCCAGACAGAACCAATTGGGACCAGAAAAGTGCCAAGGGGTGAGTGGTCACATACTCACAGAAAGTAAGTTGGGCTGTGACATCGCCAATGTGAACCTCATTGACTCTCTAGGGCTCCCTGATGGGGCTGCTGTACAGCCGCTCCAGATCTGGCTCAAGGGGCAGAGATGTGTCTACACCACTTTCTTTGCTGCCTCAGTTATATTTTCTCCCCGTCTTCTTCTTCCTAAGGGCCATCTGTTTCTTCGTTGTTGTTAAACTCTAGGATAACTCTAAAGCCATTTCTGACAACCCTGAGACCATCTCTCAGCAGTAGTGCCCCCCTCCCCCCCGCCCTGGGAACCAAGGACCTAACAACTAGACATGCACATACTGAAATGCTGGGAACTTTCCCATCTCCCTGAGTCCTTGTGAGTGTTCTCCAAATAGAGCTCCGTTCCTGAAATTGGGACAAGATATTTTGACTCAGTCCCTGGGAAAGGGGCAACCTAACCCTCAAATGTTCCCTCTTACCTCATCTGATCTGGCAACCGCTCTCCAGCCAATTATTGGTAATAGCCTTTTGAATAAGCCAATCATAACAGTTAAAGAACAACCCCTAGACTCCCCCCTCGTTTCTGTGACTTTTTGCTTTAAAAGTAGCCTGTACCAACCATTTGGGGTCTTTCTGGCTTCTCGAATGCTGAAAGACCCTGTCATGACAGAATTAATAAAATCCTCATGCTTTTAAAACATCAACTGTGGTGTGAGATATGGTCTCTTGGGGTGATTCCTCCTGGTAGTTGGACTTCAGGGTCCAACAGTCATTTCTTTATCTCAGACAGAAAAAAAAAATCACCAATTGTGAGAGTTTAATGGGGCCTTAGAGATCGTCTTTATTAAAGCTTTTTAGTCAAATGGAGCCTTTGAGATAGTGATGTCTTTATTAAAGCTCTTTAGTCAAAAATTTACTCTCAGCTGGGCAGTGGTGGCACCTTTAATCCCAGCACTCAGGATGCAGAGGCAGTTGGATCTCTGAGTTGAAGGCGAGCCTGGTTTACAGAACTAGTTCCAGGACAGCCAGGGCTACACAGAGAAACCCTGTCTGGAGAAACAAACAAATAAATAAATAATACAAATTTTACTCTTCTTACATGAATTCCACTAATCAAAATCCCCCTGTTCTCTCAGGCCTGTCCCATAAACGCTTGAGATAGCCCACTCCACACATGAATGAATCTATTTTTCTTTTCTTCATGACATATGGTTGTGAATTTGTCACTCGTACCCTGTCCTCCTCCCAAAAAACTATCCACCCATCTGGATATATTTTCTTGAAGAGTCAAGAAGCTTCATGCCAAGTTGATATGTTTTCTGTTGTGAAGCCTGTGTCCCCCTGCAGGGCAACCCTGGAGTTGTTGCCTCGGTTGAGGTCACTTCTCAGCCTCCAAAGCTTTCTGTTCCTACAGCACGGCATTAACATGTGTTGGCTTTTCTAAGGCCCTTTCCCTTCTGATGCATCTCTCCAGTTTCTGGTGCCCACTGCCTGAAGCTGCGGTTCAGTACCCCATGGATGTGGTCTGCACGGTGCGGCCAACAGGCTTCCTCTTGTTCTGGCAGAAACAGGCAAAAATCTACTGTCTGGCTTGCAGCTACACAGGGAGATGTTTTTCCTTCCCCATTTTCATTTATTAGTTTGGTTCTATTTCTGTGATCTCTGGTATTAAGTAATCTGTTCTCTCTCAGATGCAAGTTGGATACAGGCATCTTTTAAAAAGGTTTTTGCTTTTGCAGTGGTGGCTTGGTCTCATGCCTCCTTTGCTTTCCACCGAAGTTCAAAGTCTCCTTGGTCAAGCTGAACTGAACTGCATTTCACGGCCACCTGAATGAGGAGCAGGCTGTCCCCTGCTAGTATTCTGTTTTCTTCCCTACGATATAGTACAAAAATCAAAATTCTGTTCTTTGCTGCCCTCTGACTTACTGTCTGCTTATAATAGCTTGATTTCTCATTATTTTTTCTTGAACATTAACGTTTTCAGACAAGCAAAGCACAAGATACAAAAAAAGCATATCTCCAATCTTGGTCATTAGCGTTTGTTTTGCCGAGGTAGGAGTTCATATGGTAGCCCAGGCTGGACCTTACTATGTAGCCCAGGATGACCTTGCACTTTCCTCTAATCATTCTGTCTCTACCTCTGGAATGTTGGGATGCCCAGATTTTTTCAGTTTTTAATTTTTGACTGGGCCTCGCTGTGTAGCCCAGGCTAGCATTGAATTTATGCCAATCCTGACTCAGTCTCCCAAGGGCTAGGATTACAGGTATCAGCTACCATTATCTCCTTCTCTTCAGAGAACCTAGAACTCCGAGAATCTCTGTTCAGAATCACACATATACATATTCTTAGGACAAACAAGGAAAATCACACATGCTGTTCTGAACCTTAATTTTTTTTCTTGTCCACCCCAAAGCTAATGGATAGTTCCCTCTCAGTGACATGGAGTGGCCTCCTTTTCTTTTACTAGATGTCCAAGGCTGTGCCCTAAAACCAGCCGAACTTCCTCTGATGGTCATGGCAGTTTCCTGATGGTCCAGTCTTCGGTTTGCATGGACGAATGATTAAGCAGACCAAGAGAAGCAGAATAGCTCGTATGTACCATTTGTACATGGCCATAACTGAATCCGTAAGGTTTCGTCTGACCCGAGGGCCTCACAGTCACTGGGTGAGGGGTGAGTGGCTCTTGCAGACTCTCTGTCAGACCTTCAAAGCAGGCTCAAGAAGACAGCAGCATCCATGAGATAGACGAGGCCTCTCTGCAGCTAACTCTGAACACTCATTTCTATGTACCCCTGGTCCTTTCCGCCCCCCTATTTCTATGCCATATGTGATTTAAAAAAATATGAAACAGAAGTAGAAATAAAATAAAAATTGGCATAGACCAGGCAGGTTGGCATAGGCCTGAACTCTCAGCACTCAGCAGGCTGAGTCAGGAATATTGTGAGTTCAAGGCCAAGCCAGTGCAAAAAAAGTGGCATAAACGTTTTGAAGGAGGTAGGAAGATTTCAAGCGTGTGTCGGCGGTAATCTTCAGTAGCGGGTATAAAGGTTAGAGTTGGTGAATTACAGGCAAGGAAAATAGAGAGGGCAAAGCAACGGCCCACACTTAGTGTGAGAAGATGCAGTAGCTGGGGACAAAGGCGTCATGCTAAGGAGAAGGCGCACAGGAAAGAGGGAAGACCAGGAGGACCATTATGATGCAGGGCCTGAATCCACAGGTGAAAATTCTGTATCTACTGGAAGAGTTAAAATGTGTCTTCATATGTGGTAGGGAATGCTTCCCCAACATATCCTTCTTTCTGACATATCCTACTATCAAACCTTTGTTCCTCGAGCATAACTTACGATCATCTCATCATGGTCCTTTTTGGGATTGTGCTTACAGTACCTTTGACTCTGTAGACTAGACGGAAGTGACATTTGTTTATTTTGTTAGTTATTCACTGAGTACGTGTGCTGGGGGTTGAACCCATAGCCCCATACACTGACATTTCTGTACTTGAATTTTTTTTCAAGACAGGTTTCTCTATAACTTTGGTGGCTGTTCTGGAACTAGCTCTTCTAAACCATGCTGGCCTCAAACTCACAGAGATCCGCCTGCCCCTGCCTCCCGAGTGCTGGGATTAACGGCGTGCACCACCACCTGGCTTGCTCATTATTTAATGTCCTTCAGTGAAGTTTATCTTCTCTTACGAATTGTACTCAACAAACCCTAACTGAGCTTGTAGCCTTCAGCAAGCCTTCTTCTAAGTGCCTGGAATATGAATGAACAATCGAGACACAGAGAGTCTGCTGCCTCGTGAAGGGGACAGCCTAGTGAAATAACAGCCACATCCAGTGTGACAAGCACCATTGGAGAGGAAGTTCCCAGGGGTTACAGAAGCCCCCTGGAGCAAACTTGGGGTCCATGGATACAAAACAGGGGTGAGAAATGGTTTCCTGGAGGAAGGAGCTTGCAACTTCATTGCTCACTACTCGCCTGTTGCCAACTTCCTGTCGTTGTCAACCTTTCTGCAGCTTCTCTCCCCTTCGAGGCCCTTGTTAGGCTTCCTCCCAGGCCTCACACATGATCTCATCTCCTTACGGTAAAGATGCTAACGTAATAGAAAGGCCAAGCCAATTCAGACCTAGCTTTGCCTGTGCACATACGTGTGCACACACCGACGAGGCTGAGTCATACAAAAATCACTGAATATTTAACCATTTTTAGCCCACAAAAAAAGGTGATTCCATATGGCTCAACCATATGACTCGAAAACCTTGCCTGAAGCTTTCCCTCTGCAAATCCACATGCAAACGTACAGTTTAGCTCAAAGGAAACAACCAACGTGGCTGAAAGTGCTTTCTCATGTTTCCTCCAGCGTCGCAAACATGTGCGTTCTCATTTGCATGTCTCATACCCTACTTCACACACACACACATAAGCTCACAAAGTGACAAGCTCATTCACACATGTCCTCACACACCACCCAGACAGTCCACACACACAAAACCAACAGATGCACAAGACGCCAATGTGTACAGCTCTTTGACACACGTTCGTCGGAACCAACAGAGCGGCTTACACAGCCGCCTCCATGTGTGCTTGCCTCCACGAATCCACACCCAGATAGATGCAGAGCAACTCTCGAATGCAGGGAAGGCACGCACACCCTCGGGAGAACTTCACCCACCCACTTCTAATGTGTCTTTTGGTAGACCCAGAACAATAAAGGTGCTATAAGGATGTTTAAAATAGGAATTAATAAGCTCTGAAGAACTCTCCTGAGAAAAGAGTGTATGCTCAGCACACAGCTTCTGAAGACTCACAGTGGCTATGCCAGGGCCTTTAGATTTCCCTTCAGAGCTGAGATTCCAGCATATCACATTTACTGAGTGAGATGTGAAGAGTCCTCCACGAGAGAAGATCTCTTTAGTACCAGATTCCTATAGGGATAACGGTGCTATTGGGTTGGGTGGAACAGAAAGCAGAAACGGAGTGGCCTGGAATTGGTCCAGGGCTGTCAACGTTGACAGGCAGAAGTGAACGGTGTGTGATGAGTCATGTTGGCAGGGAGCTGGCTGAGTGGGGTCAGAACCAGGGGAGAAGTCTTGTTGCGAGACTGCTTCTTGTTGCATGTGCTGTGCTGCACTTCCCAGGCTCTGCTTCCATCTTTCTTGTTTCCACGCTGTCTCTGTCTGGTTTCCATGGACACCAAGATCTGTTACAGGAGCAGCGTGAGAAACGCAGCAGAGATAAACATCAGGCTCTGACTTCTTTCAAAGTCTCACGAAAATCAGGTAGAAATTGTTTCTGTAAACGGTTTTGAATTAAGGCGTGATAGAGTAAAGTGCTTGGTTGTCCAACTAGCGTATTCCCACAAAGTGAATGCATCTGTGTAACCACAGCCGGATTCACACATAGACCATGTCAGGCATGGTGGTACATGTCTGTAATTCCAATGTGGGGGATGCTGAGGCAGGAGGGTCACAAGACGTTCAAGACCAGCCTCAACTATACAGTGAAATGCTGTCAAAAGAGAAAGAAAAAAAAAGAGAAAAGCAACGATGACAACAACAAAAATTGAACCTGACCAGCACTCACATCTTTTACTTCTTCATCCACTGTTCCCAAGACAACCGTACCCGTATTCCTCATACATGGGCACATTTAGTCTGGCTTAAACTTTATATGACAAAACAGATTCATTGTGTCTATTATTTTTCTGTCAGCTTAGAGACTACACCTGAATCTACCATCTGTGGCCACTCTGCAGTCAGCGCCCCATCACTTAGACCTTGGCCTGCAGGGACTTCCGGTTCGTCCATGGGCCAGGTCTGCAGCAGCCACCAAGTTCCTATCATTCTGTTCACCAATAAAGACTCGGGAGTCAGATGTTGGGGTAGAAACCTGCTAGTTCAGACAAGCTGAGAAGCAACCAGCTGACCCTCCTTTTTGGCTGGAGACCCAGCAAGAGAGCATGTCTCCAGCTGTCCCAAACCAAAAAGATCACGAAACTCCAAGTCTCTACCTACTCCTTCCTGTGTGTCTCTCTACCTTTCTTCCTGACTCCTCTGTACTCTCTATGGCTAATTCCTGCCATGCTGCCTCTGCCCCCTGATCCTAAGTTGATTTTATTAACATAGTCTTGGGTTTCACAGTGCGATCAAATATTCTGCAACAGTCTATTTTTTTTAAAAAAAAAATTGACATATTTAAGATGGACAGTGGTGGTGCACACCTTTAATCCCAGCACTCAAGAAACAGAGGCAGGTGGGTCTCTGTAAGTTTAAAGCCAGCCTTGTCTACAGAGTAAGTTCCAGGACTGGCTCCATAGCTACTGTCTCAAAAAACAGACAAACAAACAAAAAACAAACAATACAAAACAAAACAAAAAAACCCAAGGAAAAAAAGAGAGAGAGAGATAAAAATTTGACATTATATTTCTGAGGTTTCTGACAGTAGTAGAGAGTAGCATTCTGGTACAGTCTAGAATTGCAAGCCAGGACAGTGGTCACATCTGCAATCCCAGAACTCAGAAGGCTAAGGCAGGAAGGTTGTTGGGGTTTCTGTCCTGCCCGGTTCCCACATCGTTAAGTCCCAAAGAAATCACACAGAGGTCTATATTAATGATAAACTGATTGGCCCATTAGCTCAGTCTTCATATTAACTCTCATAACTTATATTAACCCCTTATTCTTATCTATGTTAGCCACATGGCTTGGTACCTTTTTCAGAAGGGTAATCACATCTTCCTTCTTCTGTGATTGGAACAGGACTGCAGAGGAATGGGCTTCCTCCTTCCCAGAATTCTCCTGTTCTCATTGACCCGCCTCTACTTCCTGTCTGGTTGTCCCACCTATACTTCCTGCCTGCTACTGGCCAATCAGCATTTATTAAAACATAATTGACAGAATATAGACAATTGTCCCACACCAGAAGGTTGATGAGAGTTTGAGGATAGCCTGGAGTTATATAACAAGTTTTGAGCTATCCTGGACTATATAGATTGAGACCCTGTCTGAAACAAACAAACAAATAAACAGAAAGCAAAAGAGGAATTGTATCTTGAACATATAGGTTAGGTTTGAGTGTCTCTCCTCCAAATATCCCAAATCCAAAATTTTCCAAACTCCAAACCGTGTTGTGCACTGATATAAAGCCACAAGTGGACAGCTTCACACTACAAGCTTTCTTCCTGCTGTACAATTATTATATAGTGTATAAAATTATCTTTAGGGCTGAGAGATGACTCACTTGGTGAAGTATTTGCAGCAGAAATGTGAAGACCTGAGTTTTTTAAAAAAATATATTTTTAGACTTATTTATTGTCTGTGGATGAGTGTTTTGCCTGCATGTAAATATGGATACCATGTGCATGCCTAGTACCTGTGGAGGTAAAGAAGAGAGTGTTGGATCTCTTAGAATGGAGTTAGAGATGGTCATGGAACCACTGTGGGGATGCTGTGGTCTGAACCTGACCCTCTGCAAGAGCAACAAGTGCTCCTAACCACTGACAGTTCTCTATCCCAGGACTTGAGTTTACATGACCAGGAGCCATGTAAAAGTTGTGCTTCTAGTGTGAGCCTGCAAACCCAGTATCGGAGGGTGGGAGGGGGGTAACTGAATCTGTGAGTTCCAGATTCAGTGAGAGACATTGTTTCGAAAAATAAAGTGGAGAGCAATTGAGAAAATATTAGTGTGGACCTCTGACCTTCACAATCACACATATGTGCACACATTCAGATACACACACAATGAACAAACATACATACACTGCACACACACATACTAATTACCTTCGAACTGTGTGTGCCAAGTGTATATGAAATAGAAATTAATTGCATTCTGAGGTTTGGCCCCTCCCTACCCACAAGATGTATGTGTGTGTGTATATTATTTTTTTTTCAATCCACAAACTAACAAAACAAAACAAAACAAAACCTGGGGCTGGAGAGGTGGCCCAATAGTTAGGAGAATATACTGCTCTTGCAGGAGACCCATGTCAGGTGGATCTAATGCCTCTGGCCTCTGAGGACACTTCCATTGACATGCATGCTCACGTGTACACATATAGTTTTTAAAAATTACATTTAATGGAAAATCTAACCTCCAAAACACTTCTGGTCCCAAGCATTCCCAATAAGAGGTACTCAATCTGTGTATGACATAGTTTACCCATCTACCACTGTTAAAAAATTGATGACCTCCAGCGTTTTCCTTTTTTTGTTTTTACATATGTATACATGTGTATGCATGTTCATACATGTATAGGTTTATGTGTGTATACATACATGCTGGGATTGACATTGAGTGTGTCCCTTAGTCTCTACTTTACATACTGAGGCAGGGTCTCTTACTTGATTCTAGAAACCTATGGGGCATCTCAGGATGCCTCCTAAGGACCTGGCACCCTGTCCTGGGCCCCTGTCCACCAGTTCCTTGGTGGGTTCATGGAATTTTCTGTCAATATCACTGTTACTTGTCATGTGTGCCTTATTGATGTACCCACTACTTACTAGCATCAGACTTCCATTGCCTGGCACTTCAAAGATGTCTTAATCCCAGAGCTGGCAAGTAAGGCTGCTTGTCATATGTGAACTCAGCTGTGGAAGTACATGTGGGTGTGAGCATTTCAGCTCCTGCCTCAATGATCTTCAAGGACTTCTTGTCTGGTGGCTGAATTCCAAAGGTGGGTATTACAAGGAAGTCTGAAAAATAATGCACTGCCTTTTACAACTAAGTTTAAGAGATGGTATAATGTCATCATCATCATCATCATCATCATCATCATCATCATCATCATCATAATAATAATACAATAAGGTCAGTCATAGGACCTTCCAGATTCACTACGTCCCAAAGACTATGCCTGTAATCCCACTGCTGGGGAAGTGGAAATGGGAGAATACTTGGGACAGCCTATCCTGCTTGGCAAGTTTCAGGCCGACAAGAGTCCCTGCCTGTCCCTACAAAAAAGGTGCATGGTTTCTGAGGAATAAAAACTAAGGTTGTTTTCTGGCCTTCATATTCACACATATGTGCATGTGTGTACACACATACTCATACACATTTTAAAAGATAGTAAATGGTTAAAATGATCCATGTTACATTATATGTACCTTTTCCACAATAAAAAATAGTCATCGGGAACTAGAGATATTGTGACAGGCATTTTCAGAAAAGACAAATTGACACACACTCAATGGAATGGTCAATAACGGATTAGCGTCTGCTGTCTGGAGGGCAGCATTCATCTCCATCTCTGGCTCACTTCCCTGCTGCTGTAATCAAATACTCTGATAGATACTCTGAGAAATGGTTTGTTTGTCTCCCAGCTCCAAGTACTGCCCATCATGGTGGGGAAGTCAAGGCAGAAGGTACTAGAAGCAGCTCAACACATCAAATCCACAGTTAGGAAACAGGAGCTGAGCATAGTGGCACATGCCTTTAATCCCCAGTGTTCAGAGGCAGAGGCAGGTCCATCTCTGTGAGTTCTAGGCTGGCCTGGTCTACATAAGGAATTCCAGTACAGTAGAGTTATATAGTGATATCCTGTTTCATGGGGGGGAGGGGGGAGGAAGAGAGAGAAAGAAAAAGAAAGAACAATGCATGCTGGTGCTCAATTTACTTTCTTCACTTTGTATAATCCAGGAAGCCTGGACTGATGTGGGATTCCCCTCTGTATGCTGTGAATACGATTGGTTAATTAATAAAGAAGACTGTTGATAGGGCAGAATTTAGCTAGGTGGGGAAAACTAAACTGAGTGCTGGGAGAGAGAAGGCGGAGTCAGAGAAGCCATGTAGCCCCGCCAGAGACAGATGCCGGCACTTTAGCGAACTTTAGCAGATAAGTCGCAGCCTCGTGGCAATACACAAATTAATAGAAATGGGTTAAATTAAGATGTAAGAGTTAGCCAATAAGAAACTAGAGCTAATGGGCCAGCAGTGATTTAATTAATACAGTTTTTGTGTGATTATTTCTGGAGGCCAGGCGGCTGGGATGAACAAGCAGCTCCTTCAACAAGGGACTAGCCCTGTTCACAGTCAAGATGGGTCTTCCCTCGACAGTTGACATAATCTAGATAATCTATGTCCAGAGGCCAATGTCCCAGGTGATTCTGGATCCTGCTGAGCTGAGAGCTGACACTAAACATCATACCTATGATCTGGACAGAGTTTACTAAGAATGAAGCCTCATACAAGAACAAGACAGAAGCATTAATCAGAGGCAGGATGTTCCAGCGACCTTGTGTTAGTGGGAGAAATGTATCCTCTTGCCAGCTATTTCCACAGGCTTTCCCTCCCCGCCACCATCTGCCAGGCTTCTGGGCAAGTGTTCCACCACTGAGCTCCAGTCCCAGCTCGGCTCTTGGTTTCCATCACTCTTCAGATGCCCTAGGACATTGTTTGCCATCTTACCAGAACTTGCAGTACTTGGTGGGAGAGCTGGTTCAGAGGGTTTTCACTAGCATACTGGAAGCAGATCTCCTCAGAAAATGATTTTGTAGTCATAAACGAAACCGAAGACCAAAGAAACAAAACAAACTGCTCAACAACAGGAATTTGTGCTAACTTTTCACTGTGAGGATTAGTTCTCCAGGGGAGCAAAACAAATCACCCTGAAGTTAACAGCTTCAATCCTTAGACACTTAATGTTTGAAAGTTTTACAGCTCACAGGTCCAAGCATGAAATAGCCAGGTCTTCCCTGTGGCCACTGAACTACAGGGTGGCTATTTCTCATCTGGTGCTCAGGAGCGTCTTCCTAGCCCAGTCAGGTGCTGGGCAGGATTCGCCACTGTTTTGAAGAACTGAGTACTGGAGATCAAACCCAGGGCTTCATGCATTTGAGGCAAGTTCTCTGCCCACCACGGCACAGCCCCAGCTCCTGACTTGAGACTTCAGCTGAGTCTGTGAAATTCCTCCATCCCAGTAGTCATGAGACCAGAACACGAGCGACTGAGGGCAGCCTAGGCTAGATGTTAGGATCTTGTTTCAATAATCAGAAAAGATCTTTCCAAAGTAGCACCTGAATTGGTGCTTGATTAATAAACCGGAGAAGATGGGAACAGCCCAGGGTTCAGGAATCTTGGAAGTCATTTTGGAGTTATGCCTACCAGCGACATTATGCTTGGGTTTAAGAGTTTTGCATTTTAAACACGTAATGAAATATGTATGGTTATGGACAATTGTCTCAAAATAATCTGAGCGTGAGAAAATGAAACAAAAACGGCTACATGTCGGTATCGCTGGGGCTGGGGAACGACCACATGGAATGCTCATCCCATAATTTTCGCAAATGCTTGAGTTTTGTCACATAAACCATTCCAAATAAAGAAAGCTAAACAAAATTTCCAAATGTTTTTCATGAAGCAAGTGTAATAACATTTAAGCCAGGAAAAAAAAAATAACGTAAAGTTACATAATATAGTGACATGTTTCTTAAGAGAATTATTTAATTGCAATGTTACTTAGGCATGGTATGCAGTTCAATGGCGGAGCACTTAGTTCTCATGCACAAAGCCCTGGCTTCAATCCCGGCACCACTGCAAACAAACCAACGGGAAGAATGCGAATGCAGAACTATCCCAACGTTGTCTCACAGAATCTGCTAACAAAAGTGTGGCTATGCGTTTGCCTTCGGCCTGTTAGGTCCACCTTTTCCATCCTTGCTCAGGTCACCACTGCCTACAGCTCCAGGAGATCCAGTGCCCTCTTCTGGCATCCACAGACACTGCACCCACATGTATATTTAAAACAAATATTAAACATATATTAAAAACAAAAATGTTTTAAAAAGGGGGACATTAAAAAATACACCCACAGGTCTGGAGAGAAGATTCAGTGGTTAAGAGCACTGCCTGCTCGTCCAGAGGACCCAGGGTTCAATTCCCAGCCCACATGGCAGTCCACAACTGACTGTAATTCCAAGAGCGACACCCTCACACATGCAGGCAAAACACCAATAAAAATGAATTATAAAAATAACCCCATACAACTGCTTACCTACACAAAATGCTTAGGAGAGAGCTTTAGTTTGCTTTTTGTTCTGAGATGAACACTGTGACCAAATGCAACTTGAGAGGAAATTGTTTATTTCATCTTATGCTTTACAGTCTGTTACCAGGGAAACCAAAGCAGAGACCATGGAGAAATGCTGCCTATCGGCTTGTTCCTGACTGGTTCAGGTTTTTTTTTTCCTTTTCTTTTCTTTCTTTCTTTCTTTCTTTCTTTCTTTCTTTCTTTCTTTCTTTTTTCCTCTTCTTGAGACTGGGTTTTTTTCTGTAGTTTTGGAGCCTGTCCTGGAACTAGCTCTTTTAGACCAGGCTGACCTCGAACTCACAGAGATCCTCCTGCCTCTGCCCCCCGAGTGCTGGGATTAAAGGTGTGCACCACCACCGTCTGGGTCAGCTTGCATTCTTATATAATCCTAAGCCACTTGCCCAGGAATGGCACCAGCCATGGTGGATTGGGCCCTCCCATGTCAATCATTCATCAAGAAAATGTCCCACAGACCCATGTCCTGTAGACACACAAGCTAATCTAACAGGTGCATTTTCTCACTGAGGTCCCTTTCCTCACTATGTCAGGTTGATAGTAAACAAACAGGCAAAAGTGACCAGTACAGAGGGAGACACACTCAAAGAGGACCAACAGTCCCAGCAAGGGTCTTTATACAGGAAAAGGGTCAGAGGACTGAAATGGAGGATGGTAGCTTTGAAAGACCATTCGTGCTTTATATTCTAAATGTGTCATAACATCTATAATAACCAGACAATGGGATAAAATTAAAAGACAATAGAATTAAACTCAACTCTCTTTTTAAAAAAATGTTTTATTTTATTTTGAAAAATGTACATTAGTGTTTTGCCTGCATATATGTCTGTATGAAGGTCTCAGCTCCCCAGGAACTAAGGCTGCAGAAGGTTGTGAGCTGCCATATGAGCTGGCAATTGAACCCGGGTCCTCTGGAAGAGCAGCCAGTGCTCTTAACCACTGGGCCATTTCTCCAGCCCCCTACTCAACTCAATTTCAAAGAAATCTTAAGTCACGTTGAAGGGAAGAGAAACAATCTAAGCCAATGGCCCTGAGAACTTACAAAGCAATACTATCTGTCAGGTTAGGACAGAAACAGTCCCTAAGTACTGAATCTAGCTTAAACACTTTCTCTGTTGAAATGGCGCGCTACAGTTCTGAAACAGTTTCTATGTATCGCACCTGACTAAATACACTGAGGCCAGCGACGCCAGCTTCTCTCTGTAAGAGGGAGAACAGATATGAGAGGGAGACTCCCAGAACACATCCTTTAGGCTGAAATGCATACATGGTGTTTGAAAACACGGCTTTAGATGTCTATATGTATGTACATGCCAACTGGAGGAGCCAAAAGCAGACATGCTAGTGCCAGTGAGCACACCTAAGGCTGCTCTAGATGCCACACTGCTTGAGAAGGATGCGGCGAGGCAGGAAGGGTTGCTGCTGCAGAAAAGTGGAAACTGCTCAAGAATGGCAGAGACGGGGTGGGGGGAGGGGGGAAGCACATGAACGGGCTGAGGTGTTGGGGCTCTTGTCTAGCATACACAGTGGTGGGAGTCCCCAGAGCTCTCTGGCCACTTAAGTCTACCAATCAGCAAGCCACTCAGTAAAGATAAGGGGGGTGGTACAGGAGGAAGATGCCTGACCCCGCCCCCAACATTATTGGGACAAATCACAAGATTTGAGAATGAATTATAAATTAAGTCAAGCTTTCCTAGTTTTCTTGGTTCGTGGTGTCTTTAAAGTCCGTTCCCCCTCCCCCCGGTGCGTGTATGTGTTCTGGCCCAAAGAAACACCTAGGTGCAAGCAGTTCATTAAGTACTGATGGCCTAATAATTTAGTAGTCACCTAAAACTATGTGTAAACTGCGGCAAGCACTTACTGAGTACCGCGCTGTTCCTTCTTTAAAACCTGAAAATGCGGCTTGATATGACATCTACAAGGGATGTGGCGCCATCTACTGTCGAGATTGCAAACAGCACCGAAGCAGCATTTCTGCAGTTTGTTTTTGTTTTGTATTCATTTTGTTTGCCTTGAAAATTTAGAACCCTACAGACAGCCCTCTGTGAATTCACTGTGGGAAGTGGAGGCCTCAATGTAGTTTGAGATTCACGGGGCCATATATTAATGCTGTTTAAATGTTGAATTGCCTGAATTTAAAAAATCCTTTTACATTTTATTTTGTGTGCTTATGTGTAGTGTGTGTGAGTGCCTGTGCCACAGTGTCTGTGTGGAGGTCAGAGGTCACCCTGTGGGAACTGGTTCTCTCCTCCTCCACCACGTGGGTCCTGGGAATTGAATTCAGGTTGCCAAGTTTGGCAGTAGGTACATCTACCCGCTTTGGCATCTTCCTGGCTCTGTAGCGCCTGATTTTGATACATGTATCATTGCTATGTAAGATAAAGCTCCTATTCTCAGAAATATATATTGAAGTATTTGTAGATTTAAAAATTTTGCAAATTAATTTCAAATGACTGAGAAAATGTGCGTGCACATATGTACAGATGGGGAACCCAACCCATGTAGCAAATGGGCTGAGATGTTTAACACCGAGGTTGTCTCTCTCCACATATTACACGCCAGGTATCAGAATAGGTTGTCTCTCTCTCTCTCTTTTTTAAAAAGCATTTACTATTTTAAATTAAACATGCTTGACAACTGACTTAAAACAACTACTGACAACTCTAGCCTTCACTCTGTCTTCCCAAACATGTTTTACAATGTTTAAAGCCTATGGTAGCAGAAGCAATGCTTCCTTCACCTTTGGGATTACTAAGAAATTGGCAACCATCTCTGCCCAGGGCACTAGATAACCATTTGCCAAGTTCTGTTTACATCTGTAGCTGAAATCACTGACTTAAAAAAATATATGGTGTCTGTCAGGCTGATTTCCATTCAAACAGTTGCTTTCCGATCTCGGAGAATAACAAGTTATCATAGAATTTATGATTCTACCTTATCTTGTCAGCTCAGGGGAAAGAGAACGGATTGCTGTGTGAACGGTGGATGTCAGAGGCTGTCAGAGGAGGAACCGAAGAGATTAAAGGTATAATCCTCCACCTTCATCAGCTGAACAAACGTAGGGAACATCCAGCCTGAGTTTTCCTCCCCAGGACGGGGCCATTAGACCGATGCCAGAGAGGAGCAAACTAAACCCCTGCCTCTGCTCCAAATGGCAACTCTGTTTTTCAGCTAGTCTTGCCTAAGGTCCTTTTCCAGAACCACGGTCTGGCGCCCTCTTCTCATCTCCTGACACCACCTTCTTAGCCAAGCAAAAGGAATCTTGCAGGTGGCCCTCTACCCTCGCAGGCTGTCTGCAGATTGATGCAACAGTCCATTAAAAATAACCAGGAATGCGAGGGTAGTGGAAGACGGTGATTATGTATTAAACACGTGTGTGTGTGTGTGTGTGTGAGAGAGAGAGAGACAGACAGACAGACAGACGCAGAGAGACTATTCCCTAAAAGTCAACAACAGAGAATGAAAACGATTTACATTGTAATAGCGTTTACCTTGTATTAGGTAGCTATGTTGGCTCGTTTTATGCCTCCGTAATATCAGTGTGTAGGGAAGCCTGTAGGGCATTTTCTTAATTAGTGATTGATGGGGGAGGGCCCAACCCATAGAAGGTGGTGTCATCCTTGGGCTGGTTAGCCTAGGTGCTATAAGAAAGCAGGTTGAGCCCCAAGTTGGCACACATCTGTAATCCTAGCATTCGGGTGGCAGAGGCAGGTGGATCTCTGTGAATTCGAGGCCAGCCTGGTCTATAAGAGCTAGTTACAGGATAGTCAGAACTGTTACACAGAGAAACCCTGTCTCAAAAAACAAACTAACAAACACCCCCCCCCCCAAAAAAAAAAAGAAAAAGAAAAAAGTTGAGCAAGTCAGGAAGAGCAAGCCAGTAAACGGAGCTCTTCCATGACCTCTGCCATAGTTCCTGCCCTAATCTCCTTTGCTGCTGAACACGGAAGTGTAAGGCTAAGCCCTTTCCTCCCCAAGTTGCTTTGGTCCTGGTGTTTCTTCACAGCGATAGTAACCCAAAGACAGAAGTGCAAGTAACACAGCGGTGACTTAAAGGAGGCTGAGAACATGCATATGTTAGATAAAGATTATACGGTTACCGAAAGATTATATATTTATTTTTGTTTGTCTGAAACAGGATTGTACTATATAGCCCCACTGGCCTTGAAAACATAGAGATGCTCTTGCCTCTGCCTTCAGGATGAAAGCATTTGCCTGGGCACCCTGCTAATTACACCATCTCTATGTGACTGGAACATTCGCAGAATCCACTGCGATCCTGGGAGGTCAGTCCCCTGCAGAAACTGAGGGGTTACTGTAATGATGGAGAAAGAAAAAAAAAAAAAGGCCATAGTTTGCTTAGAATTCTTGGCGTGACTGGGCCTTACACTAAATTTCAGAAATTCCCCGTGACGTTCACTCTTCTTTTTGCCACTAAGTGCAGACCAACCCTGGGCCAAGCAAAGAAGCTCCATCTCCAGGTGTCGCCCACGTCGCCCTGGCCCACCAGGACCCCGAGACCCAGTCCTCCCGAGCCCCGCAATGACGTCAGGGCGCGCTGTCATCGCGAGACTCCGCTCGCCCTCCGCGGCTCGCCGCTTCCCAACCGCCCGCGACGGTCCGCGGCCAGGCAGCGGTGGGGATGGCGAGCCGCGGAGCCAGGGCGGTGACGAGCGCAGCGGCTCCGCCATTGGGCAAGGAGGCCTGAGGGACGGGCTGGCTGGGTGCATAAGGACACCGGAACCGGCGGCCTCGGCAGAGCGAGAGCGATGGAGGCCAACGTGCCGCCGAATCGGAAGGAGCCAGCCAAGTCCCTCCGCATCAAAGTCATCTCCATGGGCAACGCCGAAGTGGGGAAAGTGAGTATCGCTTGCTGGAGGGGCGGGGCCGCCGCTTGCGGAGAGGCATACCCATTGGCTGAGAGAGAAGCCACTCAACAGCCCGAAGCCCCGCCTCATCACTGCTACGGGAGCGTCCCTCTGCTAACCGGGGCCTTGCTGCTTCCAGAGGGAAGCTATCTTGACCTTTTTGACCTTTGGGTTGCACGCTCTTTACTAACGTCACTGCCCACAAGAAGGTGCCTGGGGTGGCCTCTGACCTTGTCTATATTTCGAAGGTAGTAAAGAGGCCTAGGTCCCAAATTTATAGTTTAGATATCAAATTTGCTTTCCGAGAGAGGGGTCCAAGACACGAAGGTGGGGAGAGTCATTGCCTCCTAGCTGTGGCGATTAAAGGGGATGTCTGTGATAGATTCAGTAAAATGTCACCGGGCACAGTGACATTCCCATCCCCAGAACACAACAACCTACTGCGTTTCAGGGAACATGCCCTGGCCGCCCAGGATCTTACGTTGTTTTTGTTATAAATATCTCATGCTGTCAAGTCATTTTCGCAGAGAAGCCTTTATTCATTCATTCATTTATCCATCTATCTATTTCTTTGTTTGTTTATTTATTGTACCGTCTTTCTGTGTGTTCCATCTGCTATGTATTAGCTATTAAACTTCCTCCCCGATGGGCAGTGGTGACCTAAGACTTTTCCCAAATGAATTCGGATGCCTGTTCTTACTCAAGTTTTCTCCCTTAATTAGGGGAAGCTGTTGGTTAAGAATCCCAAAGCCGGCAAATCAGTGACAGGGAGGGGGATTGGAAGCGGAGTCTACCTACTAATGGGAATATTTAAACCAGTACACTGCTTAAAGATGTTCAGTGAATATTTATTAGTGCTTTACTGTTTAGCTCTCCCCCTCTACTACTTAGGTACCGTTGTGTATGTGTTAACCAAACCTTTGTTGAAATTTAATATGTATTGACTATTAACCATGTTTCAACTCTGGTTTACAAGGTGAAGAAAGTTGGGAGAGTCAGTGCTGGGCAATCATGGAAAACAGGTCTCTGCATAGATCCGTGCAAAAACCTGAGCTAGTGGCACAGGCTTCTGAATCCCAGTGCTGGGCAAGCAGAAACAGGGGGATCCCTGGCCCTCACTGACCAACTATCCTAGCTGAGTCAGTGAGCCGCAGGTGCCAAAAAAGACCTTGTCTCGCTGGGTGGTGGTGGCGCACGCCTTTACTCCCAGCACTCAGGAGGCAGAGACAAGCGGATGTCTGTGAGCTGGAGGCCAGCCTGGTCTACAAGAGCTAGTGTTAGGACAGCCCCCAAAGCCCCAAAGCTACAGAGAAACCTTGTCTCAAAAAAAAAAAAAAAGAAAGACCTTGTCTCTAAAGGAAAGATGGCCACTGAAGAATGACATCCATGCGCTTAATTAAAACTCCCATTTCTACCTAAATTTTGACTTTCTGGGTAGATAAAAATTGAACAGTTTTGAAAAATGTGCTTAATAGAGTTAGTAAAACAGTAACCACCATTTTTATTCACTACTAGTTTTAAAAATATGTCGAAATTAACATATATATAAAAAGACACGAGGTCTGCGGTGAATGAGAATGTTGGGTCAGATCCTAGCACACCTTTGAAAACTGGCACGACCTTTGGGGTACATTGTCAATGCAAGAAGTTTGATTGAATATTAATAAGGGTCGCTGAGAAATGTCAAGTTTCCCACATGGAAAGGAATAAGCCCTTAGGATTGGGGTGGGCTGTAAGCCTGCTGACCTCATTCAGTCCTCAGAACTCATGGTAGAAGGAGAGAACCTTTATCCAAATTTCCAATTGCCCTCCGACACAGGGCACACACACACACACACACACACACACACACACACACAGTCAAATTGAAGGGAAAAAAGAAAAAAGATATTGGAAATAACCCTTTTCTTCCCCAAAGATTAAAAGCCATTAAAAATCCTGAATAAAAATGCCTTAATGAGGGCTGGAGAGGGAAGCTAGTTCAGCTGTTAGAGGCACTTGCTGCTTCTGCAGAGGACCAGTATGCAGCTCCCAGTACCTGTGTCAGATCAGGTGGCTCGCAACTGCCCGTGTCCCCGCTCAAGGGGAGCTAACAGCCTATCCTGTATTGTGTTGCCACCTGCACTCACATGTGTATACAGCCACAGACATACAGATATACACGTAATTAAAAATAAAATTTAAATTCAGAACAAAGCCTTGGTGTGATGTAAGTCCCATAGGAATCACTTATCTAAAACACACAACTCGCTGACTTTCAGTTCACTCACAGTTGTGAAACCGTCACCATCATCAGTTGTAGAGAGTTTTCATCATCCCCTGAAAAAAAAGTGTAGCTATTAACAGACTCCCCATTTCCCCTAACCATTAACCCACTTTCTGCCTCTGTGGATTTGCCTGTTCTGGCTATTTCATATGAATGGAGCCACATACTACATGATCTTTTACTACAGACATCTTTCACTTAGTGTAATGTGTATAAGGTGAATCTTTGTTGTGGTATGTATTGGATGTTCTTCATATCATAGAAATACATTCCATCATGTGGATGGAATACATTTTATTCATCTGTCTGGGTTGTTTCTGGTTTTGGATACTGGTACTTAGGATAATGATAATGTGGACTTAAAGACTTGGGCCTTGAATCAAATATGACTTTAGTATCTTGATCCTTTGTCATTGGGAAATGATGGCATGGTTAACAGGGCTCAGTGTCGGCAAGACAGGCTCATCTGGAGACATGCTGAATTGGATGATGGCAGGATATTTGAGTAGAAGCCGTCTAGGAGATGCTCAGACATGTGGATCTGGTCCTGGATGGCTAGATGTGGCTGTTTGTGATGAAAGTGGGAGGGTGGGGAAGGTCTGCAGAAGGAAAGAGCAATGATTGGGAATAAAACCAGAAACATCTGTATTTAGTATGAAGGTAAGAATTAAAATTCTTTTCTTTAAGCTCTTCACTTGTGCCTTTAATCCCAGCGCAAGGGAGGCAGAGACGTGATGCAGCCTGATCTTCCTAGCGAGTTCCAGGTCGGCCAGGAATGAGACCTCCTCAAAACAAACAACAAGTAAAACCCTCACTTTTTACACTTGTTTCAGATGCCATTTAATTTTTTGTTTGTTTATCTTTGAGACGAGGTCTCATGTGGTTGAGGCTGGCCTCGATCTCCTCATCGTTCTGTTTCTCTTTCTCGAGTGCTGCCGTCACAGCTTTCCACTGCCTCATCAGCTCGTTTCTGCATTTGAGAACACTTTCATTTTCATTGAGGTGGCTGAAGAAACCCTAATGAAGAAATGTACTTATTTGGGCTGGAGAGGTGGCTGAGTGGTTAAGAGCACTGACTGCTCTTCCAGAGGTCCTGAGTTCAATTCCCAGCAACCACATAGTGGCTCACAGCCATCTATAATGAGACCTGGTGCCCCCTTCTGGCTTGCAGGCACACATGGAAGGAATGCTGTACACATAATAAGTTTTTTTTTAAAAAAAGAAAGAAATGTACTTATTTGACACGTCTTTCCAGTGTGTGTCACTAAATGCATGCATTTCTGTCCTCCTAGAGCTGTATTATAAAGCGGTACTGTGAGAGGAGGTTTGTGTCTAAATACCTGGCAACCATCGGAATTGACTATGGAGTCACAAAGTAAGTATACTGTTCCTCTGGCCTGTACGTTAGGCAGGTACTCAGAGTGTGTCCTGAGAGTGTCCGAATCTGCATCAGAGCGTATGCATGGTTGCACTGAAATAGAGGCTTTGAAGATAAACTGGAAAGGATGGGGTATCTGGTGCCACCTTTCAGCCGGCCAGTGTGTTAGGTACCTGCCAGTCCAGACCTGGTTTTAGATGTGGGCTTGGCAGCGATGAGCACAAGCCTATCTGGCGCTGGGGCGTCCTACCAGCAAGTGTGCTTTTAGGCTGCTTTGTCTTTTGTTGGTTTATGATCTTGATAGCTGGCTGGAATCCAGCAGATTTGAGAATAATGAATTTGGGGATAAGTGGGAATTTCTTTGGAGTGAATCTAGGGTGGCTGGAGAGAGGATTAAAGTGGCAAACCAAACAAAAGCAAAACAACAACAACAACAACAAACTTTGAAAATATGCCACCAAAGAATAGAATTGGGGTAAACAGCATATTTCATTTCTTTTTTTTCCCCCCCAATTTTTTTTTTTTTTTTTTTTTTTGAGACATGATTTCTATGTGTAGCTTTGGAGCCTGTCCTGGAACTCACTCTGTAGATCAGGCTGGCCTTGAACTCACTGAGATCCGCCTGCCTCTGCCTCTCCAGTGCTGGGATTAAAGGGTGCGCCCCCACTGCCCAGAAACAGCGTATTTCTTCCACATGGAATTTCAGGCCTTACTGTAGAATGCTTTGCTACTTGTATCTGTTTATCATCGCTGACTTTGAGACAAGAGTATTCTTTTTTTTGCTAACATTTTTATTTACTCTTTAAAAGTTTTATATGTTTACATAATTATTTTGATCATATCCACCCACCATTACCTCCATATGTGCATGGATGTGAGGCCATTCACTAGGGCAACCTCCCAGTGGCCACATTCTCAAAAGGTAGTCACTCTCCTTCCCTCAGCAGCCATCAGCTGCCTGCCAGTAGCTTCTCCTACCAAGGACGGGGCCCCAAAGGTTCTCTATCCGTTCTGGAATTTTGACTGCCTTGACCTGGTCTTGTTCTGTGAGTTGGGTGTACAGCTGCCACGTCATAACCAAAATCAGCATTTCACATCTTTGTTTCCCACCTGCCATTTCTTACATTCTTCTGCCATGTCTTGCTTGTTGGTCCCTGAACTGGCTTAGTTGAGGCTGATCTAGGTGATTTATCCATAATTAAGCATTCGTCGTTATCCTTGGCACTTTGACCAGTTAGCATTTATGTATTGACCGTTACCCATTACAAGAAGCTTCTCTGACCAAAGATGAGAGCCACACAGGTCTATGGGTCTAAACGTGAGTATTGAGAGGGCAGTTTGACATCATGACCTTTGAGCAAAACAACACTAGTTCCTCCTCATCTGTCATCTCCTGGCTGTAGCTTTTGACCAGGTTTACAGTACCAGGCATGAAATCCCTCCTGTGGTAGCTGGTTACTCTCCTAACTGCCATGCCACTATGATGCCATGGACATATTTTGCCAGGCAGGTTGATTTTGTAGCATGTAGGGTCCACCACTGGGGGAGATCATGATCTCTTTTCTCCCCTAGCATCTTCTGGTACTATGTAAGCTAGTCAGGAGGAAGGGAATTTCCTGGTCAGTCAAGATTGATTTTTTTTTTATGTCCTGTATCCAAAGTGAGTACTGTAAGAAGAATTTTTATGTTTTCTCCAAATGTCCAGTACAGTGCTTCTCCCTGGTGACTGCTTGGTAAATATTGTTAGAGAGATGCACTTAAAGGTGAAAAATTTCCCTATCAGATTATAAAGGCAATATTCAAGGAGTTCAATAAAATTGATGAGGTCTGCCTGTAACAGAATGTCAGTTGTATGAAGGACAGGGTCAAGTTTATGTATGTCCTTCCAGACTATATTGAAGTAGTTCAGGTCAGTGGAACCCAGGAGTTCTATGTAAATTCTCTCGCCATTTTTCAACTGAGAGCAGCAGAAGGTGTTTTGCACATTTTCTCTAGAATGTGAAACTTGTAACCCTTGACTGTGAAAGTTATGAAGGCCTTCGTTTGAAATCCACATTTCTTTCTACTTTTCCTTCCCATTTTCTACTTCCGAGCATAGTCATCAGTAATGTGGGAGGTCATCCTATTTAAGACAACTTTGTTCAGAATCCACATCAGTGCTTAGTTTATCTAAGGAATGGAAATTGCTGTATGATACCATGGAATTGTAACTTACTTACTTACTTATTTATTTATTTATTTATTTATTGAGACAGGGCGAAATAGACTATTCTGCTTCTTACAGATTTTTTTTTTTAAAAAAGATGATTATTCCATGATAAGTATTGTGAAAATTCCTTCCCAAGGGAAACATAAGCCGTGTTTACCCCTCTTCCCAAGATCTCAATGACAAACCACGGCAAGATTCCACCTAGGGAACCAGTGCATTTCTTTGGCTGACAGAGCATAGGTGAGGGGTTACCTGTGGTGTGGGTACTTCTCTTCCAAAAGGTTGCAGTAGAAAGTCTTTACCAGCTGGGAGAGGGCTTCCCCATAGCTGCACAGATGACACCCCTTGTTGCCCCCTGTGTTCCCAGCCTGTACCTCTAGCCCTTCCCCAAGGCCATGTGCAATTAAGATTGCAGGGAGTGGCTGGATACTCTGATGAGGGTCTCATGACCCTCCTCCCACCCCCACTCCCCACCTCCACCCCACCCTGGGCCATAACCAGTCACCAAGCTCAGGTGGGATCAACTTTTGCAGTTGGGAGCAGCTTGTTGGTTCAGGGTGTGGACTGAAATATCTGCAGTGGGTGATGGGTCCTTAGTCAGGGCTCAGTGTTCTAAGGCAAAGCAAAAGGCTTCTCTTGTAAAGACTATCCAGAGTGTTGGGCAGTGTGGTTCAAAAAATGAAAAAGATTATCAGGAGTTAAGAAGAGGAAGAAGAAAGCTTCTGGAAATGTGACCCGTTTCCTTTTGAAATCCATAAATCACATAAATGTCAATGCAGAAACACAACCTTTGAGATGGTCTCTGTTTGAATATTTCAGGGTCCAAGTCAGAGACAGAGAAATCAAGGTCAACATCTTTGACATGGCTGGACACCCCTTCTTCTACGAGGTAAGAAACCTTATATCCTGTCTTGACGCTGGAGACAGTGGAAGTTAGTTCAAATCACACGTAAGGTGTAGCTTACGTTGGTGGCTTGCCTTCTGAGCCTCAATTTAGTGAATAGTCTTTGATCACCTATGCTTTCCTGGAATCGAGATGGGAAGTTTCATGGCTAGTGTTTCAAACATTTGAATGAAGAAGACATTTCCACTTTAAGAGGATGCTGGCCTTTCACTTCAGACCTCAACCCAGAGTGTGAGCGGATAATGATCACAGTCTCCTGTGGATGTAACAGCTCAGCATGGTCCCTGCTTTCACAGCAGGGTTGCGACCTTCCCGTCATACGAAGGCAAAGCAGGCCTGCTTGGTTTATGTTCGTCGGTGTGGCAGGCCCTGGACGAGTCATGCACTCTCTGCTAGTGACCTGTTTGCTGGCTTGGCCACTTCACTTTAGTCCTTATCTTTGTTATTTCCTTCTCTGTACTTGCTTTGCTTTATTTTGCTCTGGGTTCTGGGTTCTGGGTTGCAGTCTTCTGTGTGCTGAGTGCTGTGGATTCTCTCCTCGGTGTTGCCTCGTGTGTCCACAAACACCGAGATGATGTTTTTACTTTTAGTTCAGTGGATCTTTTTAGGGTTTTGCTGTTTGGGCTTTTCATAGCTTGAATCCTTGAATCTGTAAGTTATAGCTTTTAGCACATTTGGACATTTTCAGTCATCTTTTCTTTTTCTTTCTTTCTTTCTTTCTTTCTTTCTTTCTTTCTTTCTTTCTTTCTTTCTTTCTTTGTTTGTTTTGTTTTGTTTTGTTTTGTTTGTTTTATGAGACAGGGTTTCTCTGTTTAGGCTTGGCTGTCCTGGAACTCACTCTGCAGACCAGGCTGGTCTCAAGCTCACAGAGATCTGCCTGTCTCTGTCTCCTGAGTGCTGAGACTAAAGGCGTGCACCACCCCTGTCTGGCATTGCAAGTCATCCTTTCTTTTGAGGCACGGACTGGCTATGCTGCCCAGACTGGCCTCATATCCAAATTCTCAGTTCTCTTGTCGGAGACTTCTGCCTTGCTAGGGCTGCAACCACCACACTACCCATTCTTCATTTGAGGACTCTCAGCTGTCTTCTTCTTATTGATCTTTCTAGAACAATACGTTCATGAGTCCCTATTAATTCATTCATAACCCTCCATTCGCCACAGGCACACATGCGTGCACATACACACACACACACCACTCAGATTGGGTGATTTTTGCTGTTCCACTGATTTTTAATTTTTAAAAATTGCATTAATTTTTGTTTGTTTTCAAAACTGGGTTTCTCTGTAGCTTTGGAGCCTATCCTGGAACTAGCTTTTTTTTTTTTTTTTTTTTTTAAGAAAAGATTTATTTATTTATTATGTACAGAGTGTTCAGCCTCCATGTATGCCTACAGGCCAGAAGAGGGCGCCAGGTCTCATTACAGATGGTTGTGAACCACCATGTGGGTTGCTGGGAATTGAACTCAGGGCCTTCGGAAGAGCAGTCAGTGCTCTTAACCATTGAGCCATCTCTCCAGCCCTGGAACTAGCTCTTGTAGACCAGGCTGGCCCCGAAGTCACAGAGATCCAGCTGCCTCTGCCTCCCAACTGCTGGGGTTAAAGATGTGTGTCACCACTGCCCGGTAAAAAATTACGTTGATTTTTGATGTGTATACATGTGGGCACATGAATGCCATGATGTGTGTGTGTGTGTGCACATGTGCGTGCACGCATGCCTGTGTGTAGGTAAGTGAGCTTTGGGGAGTTGGTCTTCTCTTTCCACCATGTAGCTTTTGGGAAGTAGACTAAGGCCATCAAGCTTGGCAGGAGGTGCTTTACCCACTGAGCCACCTCCCCGGCTGCAGGGGCCACTGTGACCACCACAGCCAGCAGAGCGTGACCAGCAGAGTAACAGCCCACAGGAGGCCAGAAAGCACTTCAGTTCACCGTGACTCGTTAGCTGGTGATAGATCAGAGTTTAGGACCTGAGTAGCTTAGTTTAGATACATTTAAGCACAGCACAGTTGGAGTAAACGTCTTTGGTGATAATTAACTCCATCCTGTATGCACAGTAAAGCACAAAGTAAGCTAAATAAAGATCAGACACGGCTACATCAAAACTCTTTGTAAAGTGCATGAGATGGATTGTAGAGATTAAAAAAAACAAGTTCAACTGTATGGTGGTGATGTGCGCCTTTATTCCCAGCACTGGGGACTCAGAAGCAGGCAGATCTCTGTGAGTTCTGAAGCAAGCCTGGTCTACATAATGGATACCAGGACAACCAGGGTTCTGTATAGAAACCCTGCCTCAACACCCCACACCAAAGGGAAAAACAAAACAAAACCCCACCCTGTAATCCCATTTAAATGAGATTGAATTTTGGAGGGCATGGGGGTGGGGAATTTTGAGCCAGGCTTTAAAAAGATAAGTTACACAGTGTGCCCTGGTGCTGGGAAGCCAGCTTGGAAGGCTGCAGTAGTGTGATGAAGACTGTACTGGACTCTGGAAAGGAGGGGAGAGGTGGAGAAGCATGCAGACACAATCCATCCATAGGACTGTGAGTCTGCTGGAGGGAGACAGGGCAGGGGAGGTGGACACTGGGTCTTCAGCCTCAGCACTGATGTCCCCACATGAGAATTCAGTGAGACATTCAGCTATCCAGTGCTGGCTAGAAGGAAGCTGAAGCGGGGAGCAGGCTGATCTTGGAGCCTGTCACAGTTGAACCTATGCATGTGGTTGATGGTGCTTAATTGTAAAGAAAGATTCACAAAGGAAGAGGGCCAAGGACAGGATTTGGGGTGTGGGACTGAGAGTAGACAGAGGCAGAGAGAGTTGGTAGAGGTTCATTTTTGTCTATTTCATTATATGTATGTTTATTACGTTTATATGTCTATTCTATACTCGCACGCATGTCTGTGCACCATGTGCTTGTGGTGCCCTCAGAGGTCAGAAGAGACTGTTGGATCCCCTAGAGCTGGGTGATGGGAGGCAGACCTGTGTCCTCTGTAAGAACAGTGCTCTTAGCCACCGAGCCATCTCTCCAGCCCTGGTAGAAGATACTTTGGAAGCTAAGAAGATGGCTCATTGGGTAAAGGGCTGGCCGCACAGCATGAGGACCCATGTTAGAGCCAGGTGTGGTAGTTCACATCTCTGGCCCTTGATCAGAATGTCTGGACAGTCAGGACAGTCAGACAGAATACCAGGAATAAAGGGAGAAGGAGCTTGTATGGACTGATTTTTTTCCGGCGCTATACTAAATGGATTGCCTTCATGACCTCACCTGGTCCTAGTCCTGTGACCCCCTTTTACGAATGAGGAAGTACAGAAGGATTCTGTGATTTGCCCAAGGTCACACAACTTCTAGTGGTGTGATCCCAAAGCTGCCTGCCTCCTCAGCTGTGCTCCTTACCATCCAATTACTTTGGTCTCTGAGTTTGGGGTTCAAATTGATGTATGGCCCTGGAGCATTCTGGGAAGCTGTGCCTGGAATGCTGGGTGAAGTCTGGGATGTGATGTTTGTGTGGTGGCAACCATTGCTCACAATTGTGTCATTTTCCTTTAAGTTCCTTTTGACTGTTTGCCCACCTTCCTGAGGAGATCTTGACACAACTATCTTCCAACTCTGCCAACAACTAGAGAGTGCTCGTCTGAGGAGCCATGGTCTGATTTCTGCTAAAAATTCTCCTGACCTACAGATTTACTTGTTTCATTTTGATTTTATATAAAGTCCTCTAAAAGTCAGTGACTACTGAGATATAATAATGAGTACTCTGACTGCACAAAAGGACACACTTTGTTAAGTTAAATGGCTGTGAAGTCCATCCTTACAAAGATCGCAGAGCCAACACCTTGTGCCTCTGTTCTTCCATCTGAAGGTCCGAAACGAATTTTACAAGGACACCCAAGGTGTGATATTGGTCTATGATGTTGGGCAGAAAGACTCCTTTGATGCCCTTGATTCATGGCTGGCAGAAATGAAGCAGGAACTTGGACCTCATGGGAATATGGACAATGTCGTCTTTGTTGTGTGTGCCAACAAGGTAACTATTTTGAATTGGTTTGCTAACGTGGCTGTTTGAGGACACAGAAAGGGAAGAGCTGGATGTATGGCTTAGCGTGTAATCCCAGACTCAGCAACTGAAAGCAGAGACTTCTGAACCAGAGGCCAGCCTGGGCTAATGAGACCTTGTCTTCAGTCTACAAACATGGATGCACACACACATGCACACTTCAGGGAGGCACACACACTATGTTTTAGAACATAGAGTAATTGCCTCTGAGACAGAAACCACAAAACCCTGGTCTAACTGAGTTTTTATTCATTTATTTTTTCCCTTGGTATTCAGCCTGAGGAAGCAGTCTGGGAAAAACTTGACCTGGTGGGAGGGGTTGTTCATGGCAACAGCAGAAAGTGGTCCCTTGGGTAGGACAGGCCATGATGCAACTTTCACAGATGCACATAGTGGCTGTTTTCCCGTGGGAGGAAGTGGGAAATGCAACCTAAATTAGACAGAAAACCCAGTCAGTGGGTTTTTGTTGTTTGGTCCCATTTAGCCTGGTAATTTTATAGGTCGCTCTGATGCTCAGAGATGAAGACTTCACTGGGCCTGATGCAGTGGGACAAGGGTGGATCTTCTCTCTGCCCCCTCCCAACTTTCTGACTTTCTGTTTTAGATCGACTGCACCAAACACCGTTGCATTGATGAAAGTGAGGGGCGTCTTTGGGCTGAAAGCAAGGGGTTCCTGTACTTTGAAACATCGGCACAAACTGGAGAGGGAATCAATGAGATGTTCCAGGTAACCAGACATCCCACTGTAGGGTTTGTGTCAAAGCCAGCCATGCCAGTTTAGAGTTAAAAACTGTTTGAGAACCAGAACAGTAATGAGACTTTCTCAAAAGAGAGAGAGGGGTGTGGTGGGAGGGAGAGGTGATGGATCTGTCTGCTCTGTTGTAGGTCGGACCTGCTCATCGTCATAGTCACCTGGACTTGTAGTTGCTGTTCTCATTGCTGCCATCAAATACCTGCTAAAGCACGTTAAGGAAGGCAAGGGGTTGACTTTAGGTCACAGCTGGAGTGCAGGGATGCTAAGGGGACAGAGGCTGAGCGTCTGGTCCCGGTGCACCCACGCTTAGGAAGCAGAGACAGGTGAAGTTCATGCTCAGCTTGCTTCCTGTTTCTTCAGTCCAGGACTCATCCCATGGAATGGTGCTGTCATATTTAGGGCGAGTCTTCCTAACGCAGTCTAGAAAAGCCCTCACAGACATTCTGCAGTGAACATAAGTCCATCAAGTAGACAGTCAAATGAACCATCACCCCCGGGGAAATTCTTCAACACACAGATGTCTGCTTCCAACCTCTGGAAGCCTCACATTGCCATGGAGACTAGGGATTTTTACCTTTATATTTTGTTTTTTGAGTCAGGGTTTCTCTGTATAACAGCCCTAGCTGTCCTGGAACTAGCTCTTGTAGCCCAGGCTGGCCTCGAACTCACAGAGATCCACCTGCCTCTGCTTCCCGAGTACTGGGATTAAAAGCATGTGCCACCATTGCCTGGCTTTGAATTTTTATTTTTATTTTGGTTGAGACATGGCCTCATTATGTAGTCCTGGCTGTCCTAGAACTTGCTATGTAGACCAGGCTGGCCTTGAACTCACAGAGATCCACCTGCCTCTGCTTCCCAAGTGCTGGGCATGTACCACCACCCCTGACTAGAGTCTAGGAATTTGTGTCTAGAAAACAGTCCAGGTGGTTGTGATGGTCTTAAGGTTAAGCAAGTTGCTGTGCTACTTCCTGGGATGGAGATTTTTCTTCAAAACCATCTTTGGATAATGGTGTTGCATTCAAAGAAGCTTTGCTGTGGCAGAATTGCCTTGTTACACACAGGTGTCTAACCCTGTACTCACAGAGGTTACAGTTAGCTTAGAGAGTTGGAGACCATCTTTGCAGAATCCAGTTGGTCACACATAACAATCCAGAAGGCAGTAGAAGGATGTGCTCACATGGCAGCCTGAGTGGATGGTCATTTCGTGTTATTGTGTGTGTGTGCATGCGCGAGTGCGTGGGCCTGAACATGTGTATAACTCTACTCTCAGGTGTGCAGAGGTAGATGTCTATTGTCTTTCTCTCTTGCCTTCCACCCTTTGAGTCTGGGTGTCTCAATGAACCTGGAGTTCAGCTGTCCAGACTAGCAGTATCCGCTTGTCTACGTCTTCCCCACCTAGTGCTGGGGCTGTGGGCACCAGCCACTGCTCCTGGCTCCCTAGCCCCAGAGGTCACTCTTTATTTTTTATTTTTATTTTTGCGACAGGGTTTCTTTTTCTTTTTCTTTCTTTCTCTCTCTCTCTGTTTTTTTTTTTGAAACGGTTTCTCTATGTCATAATCCTAGCTGTCCTGGAACTAGCTCTTGTGGACCAGGCTGGCCTCAGACTCACAGAGAGCCACCTGTTTCTGCTTCCTGAGTGCTGTGATTAAAGGTTGTGCCACCACAGCCAGGCTTCCAGATGTCACTTTTTTTTTTTTTTTTTTTTAATTTTTAAGGTGCTGAATCCTTTGTATGGGGAACAGTTTAGATGAACACTCTGGGACCTTTTTTTTTTAAAAAAAAAGATTTTTTTTTATCATATATACAATATTCTGCCTGCATGTATCCCTGTGGGACAGAAGAGGGCACCAGATCTCATTAGAAATGGTTATGAGCCACCATGTGATTGCTGGGAATTGAACTCAGGACCTCTGGAAGAGCAGCCAGTGCTCTTATCCTCTGAGCCATCTCGCCAGCGCCCAGATGTCACTTTTTAAAGTCATTAATTTTGTATAATTTTAAGAGATGTAGGCTACTTGAAACATCCATTTGGAAGTGGAGGTGTGAATAAGCTATTTGTCCTCTTATGACTGTCTGGCGTTTGAGGAATTCTAGCCTTTCGGGTAGTGGAGCTGTCTTGCACAGTCGGTCTTCACTGCTGGGTGGGATTGTTCTGACTGTCTGGATTTCCTTCTCCCAAGAGGCCATCCTGGGCTGGCAGGGTGATGCTGGGTTGCCATGCTTCCTATTCATTTGCTCACACTAGTCTGCGTGTTTGCCTGTGTGTGTCTGTGAATCACGCCCGCTCAGCGGCCGACCGTTCTGGATGTTTACGCGTCTCGCCTTATCTGAGACCTGACAATGTGTGGCAGCTGTTGTTTTTGTTTCACATGAGAGCATCTCAGGGAGTGCATGTAGTAACTGTGAGAGACTACAATTGTGGCTTTTTGTAATTCAGAACCTTTTTAAAATAGATTTATTTATTTATTATATATACAACATTCTGCTTGCATGTATGCCTGCAGGTCAGAAGAGGGCACCAGATCTCATTACAGATGGTTGTGAGCCACTATAGATGGTTGCTGGGAATTGAACTCAGGACCTCTGGAAGAGCAGGCAATGCTCTTAACCTCTTAACCTGGAGCCATCTCTCCAACCCCTAATTCAGTACTTTAACTATACATTGTGTGTGATCATTTGATGTGCGTATACAATGCTATACTCTGCAAATCAGGAGGCCCTGCTGGTTGGAGGTTGCAATCTACCCTGGCCTGACAGCAACATGATGACACCCCTCCCTACCCCCACCCCAGGAGAAGGTGCTCTGTTCTCCACCTGACCTTATCTGGAGACTGTCTCTAGGCCCAGATGCCTGACTTATCTCTAGTGTGACCCTGGATGTAGTTCCCTGCAGAAGCTTTCCCCTGCTGCCCATATGGTAATTAGATATTGTACTAGGAACTTTGCGATAGGACTCTGCTTCTGCAGATGACAACTAAGACTTGTTATGATAGGCACATGCTGTTTAATGCAAGTGATTCACCACTACCATCCCCAGTCCTTTATATCCCCTGTAATGTGGAATAAACCCGAGTTGACTCACTGAAAAAAAACCTTCATAGATTAAATTCCATTCTGTCTGGCCTCTGTGTGTCTCATAAGGTGGAAGCCATGTTCACTCTCTAATGTCTCTGTCCACATTGCATCTTCTTCCATTTCTGGATGCTTTGGAGAGTTCGTCTGCACCTTTGGTTTGCAGCAGCGGGCTATGCTGGGGTGTATCTCTCTTCATATGTATCCTACCTGGGGTTTATTCATTTCTGGGAGTGCCTGGTGCCCACAGAGGAGCTGGATGGAGTCACAGGCTGTTATGAGGTGCTAGGAATTAAACCCAAGTCCTGCGAGAGCAGCACATACTCTGAACTTTTTTAAAAGCTTTTTTGTTTTTTTAAGAGTGGGTATTTTTCATCAAATGTGGGAAGTCTTGCTGTTTTATTTCTTTGTGTGTGTGTCTGTGTGTGTGTATGTGCATATGTGCACACGTGCACGAATATGAAGACCAGAGAACAGTCTTGGGTGTCATTCCCCAGGTTCCATCCCATTGTTTTTTGAGACGGGGATCTGTCACTCACCTGCCACTCACCAATTTACCTAGGCTGACTGGCCGGCAGCCCCAGCAGCACCCATCTCTGGCTCCGCAGTGCTGGGCTATAAACACAAAGTCCTATGTGCAGCATTCTTAGAAACGGGGGTCGGACAGAGGGCCTCGTGCTGGTGCAGAAAGTCCTGCCAACTAAACCATCTCTCCCGCTCCTAGTTTTGTTTTTGTGAGACAATGTTTTCTGTGGTGCAGCCCTAGCTGTCCTGGAACTAGCTCTTATAGACCAGGCTGGCCTCAAACTCACAGAGATCAATTTGTCTCTGCCTCCCAAGTGCTGGGATTAAAGGTGTGCGCCACCACCACCTGGCTGTCCCCATCCCACTTTTTAAAAAGATTTATTTAATTATTTATTAGTTTCTTATTTTATGTGTATGAGTCTTTGCCTGTACCACAGAGGTCAGAAGAGTGTTGGATCCCCTCGAACTGGCGTTGCAGGCAGTTATGAGCTGCCATGTTGGTGCTAGGAACTGAACCCAAGTCCTCTCCAGAGCTTTTAGCTGCTAAGTCATCTCTCCAGTGCCCAAATAAGATTTTTTTTGTTCAAGACAGGATTTTTCTGTAGCTTTGGAGGCTGTCCTGGAACTCACTCTGTAGACCAGGCTGGCCTTGAGCTCACAGAGATCCGACTGCCTCTGCCTCCCAAGTGTTGGGATTAAAGGCGTGCGCCATTACCACCCGGCTAAATAAGATATTTTTTCAAGATATATTTTCCTTTAATTCTTTAAGTGTATTTTTCTTTATTTCCTTCCAGTCTTTCTTATAGATAGCTGTTTTGAAGTCTGTCAAGTCCAGTATTTGAACCAGCATGGGTTTAGTTACCAATGACTGCTTTCGGCTGACTATGGGTCACCTTTTCTAGTCCCTTTGTGTGGTAGTGATGTTTTGATCACATCTCTGGATGTGTTTGTACTCACATCTCTGGAGAGTACATTGTAGAGACCCCGCAGATTCCTCTGTCTTTGCCGGAAGAATGTTGCTTCTTATTGCAGGAGGAAGATTGCAATGAATTTGATTTTTGCTTTAATGTCAGAGTTCTGAAGGAAGCCCTAAGTGTTTCCTAAACCTAATTTGGCAGGTTTCAACTTCCAAATTCTGCCTCTAGCCAGTCATGTTGGTCTTGGCTTTGGTATAATTAGGATGGGTGAGGTTCCTGAGGTGTACACAACCTTTCTGTGTACCCCAGGGGGATTTCAGGAGTATCCAGTAGGTGTTCTGGGAAGGCCAAACTCAGGTAGGTGTCTTGGGCTAGCTCTTCCCCTGGAAAATATGGATAATATTCTCGGCTCCTGTCTGACAAGCCTGAGGTGGCCTCCATCTCCGTATGAGTAACCTAGTTCTTGGTTACAAACCCATGAGGAAGCCCAACCTAGAGTGGGCCCAGCTCTGCCCAGTTCCCTTCTGCCCAGTACCTTGCTCTGCTGATTTTTGCCACAGCTGTAGTCTCAGACTCTGGTCTCTGTCTCCTTCTCTCAGTGGAACTTCGTGTCTGTAAGATCCAGATATAGCCACTAGGAAGAGGTTGGTAGCTCACCTCCTGGTAGTTTTTCTGTTGTCCACTCCTGGAAGTGGCTGCTTGTGCTTTTGTTCTGTTGACCGGCTGACAGGAGGTCTGGTCCAGCTTTCTACACTAGATGGACTAAGCTGAGGTTGCCGCTTTGACGGCCCTCCTGTGGAGACTAGACTGGGCGTCAACACCGTGTGTTCTGCCTGTGCTCCTAGAATCTATCTGTTTCTAGTTCAAGTTAATCCAGGCTACAGAAGATGTCAACCCTAACTCTGGCAACGCTTGTGAACTGTGAGCCCATCTTCATCTTTTATTCTTCAGTCTGGTTCTTAGTAGACAGGCAGGTAAAGGAGTCTTTGTCCTTGACAGGCTGACAGGAGCACAGCAGCTGCGCTGCTCTGTAGGGAGCCTGGAGCTGCGCTTTCCTGGTGACTCAGTCGGATAAACATTCTCTTGATTTCCTACCTGTGTAATAGAGACTTTGTGCCAGGAGGAAGGTGGTTCTGCCTGATCTAACATTGCTAGCAAAGGGTAATGCTAAGGCCACCACACGGGAACCGGCACCCTTTGGTCCTGGCCTGGTGGCTTTCCCCATGGTACTCTTTCCAGATGTCAAGACTTCTTATTAGGTTCCCAGTTGGTTTGCAGTTAGTGGAAATGAAAAAGAGAAGCTTAAGGGAAAGATACATTTTAAAAAGACTTATTTTATTTTTAATTATGGTATATGTTTTTGCATGTGATGTAAGGAGGCCAGAGGCATCAGGTGAAGGCAGTTGTGAGCATGGGTGCCGGGACCCAAACTCCGCTCCTCTAGAGGAGCAGTGCACACTCTCAACTACTGAGCCAGTTCTCTAGCCCCAAAGATACCTTTACAGAAGGAGATAAAAGGTGCTGTTGAAGAATCTGAAAGAGAGGAAAATATTTTAAGAGAAACTAAGGGAAGAGGAGATACACCAATTAAAAGTAGTTATAGGCACTGGGAGTGCACAGTACTTGCCTAGCAAGAAGGGCAGGGAGAAAGGAGAGGAGAAAGAAGGGGAGGAGAGGAGAGGGAGGAAGGAGAGGAGAGACAGGAGGGAGAGGAGACTTACTGTCCTTATAATTACAGAAATGTGGGCTGGAGAGATGGCTCAGAGGTTAAGAGCTCTTGTTCTTGCAGAAGACTCAGGTTCCGTTCACCCAGGAATACACAGTGCAGAGCTGCCTGTGGTAATGGCATGCCTGTCATCCTAGCACTGAGAGTTCAGGATCACCCTCTACTACATAGCTAGTTCAGGCCTGCCTAGGCTATGTGAGACCCTGTCTCAAAAACAAAAAACAAAACAATTCAATATTGTTTGCAGTGACCAAAGGACTTAACTGGCTAGTCCAGGAACAGAAAATTGAATAATCTGTGGTAGAGCCACAATGGGAAACTGAAGTTGCCATAAAACAAAGGTCTGCAAACGTAGGCAGATCTAGGGACTGGACCCAGGTCCTTGCTCACGCTAAGCTGTCACTCTACTGCTGAGCGGATCCCCAGTCTCCTTCTTAGTTTTACTTTTTGTTTTGAGGCTGGGTCTCATTAAGTTACTGAGGCTGGTCTTGAACTCACTCTGTAGGTTGGGCAGACCTTGAACTCCTGCCAGGTAGCGTGGATGGCAGGCGTGCATCACCAGGCCTGGACAAGATGTATTATTGGGAAAACCTCTAGGCATTGTGTTGTGCCCGAGATCTTGCATGTAAATGTTTGTGTATGACATGCACTGGTAGCCGATGTTTCTGTAGGGACACCAAAGTATGCTAATGACAGCTGTATCAGGGGAAAGGAAGACTCAGGGTAAAGAAGGTTCTTAGACTTTACTGTTGGGGTGTTTTTAACAGTGTTCATCTGTTACCAGCCTAAAATGTGCTTCTCTGAGAGTAGGATTATGAGTCATTTTCATTTTTAAAATTAAACTAATAAATTTTAAGTTAGCTGATACTTTTCTGCTTTAAAAATATGTAGTTAGGGGGTCGGGTAGAGTCCTAAGGCCCTGGGCTCTGTCCTCAATGCCAAGGGAGTGGCTATAAACACAGTTCGGTCACATGGGGAAAGTCTTCCAAGTGAGTCACTGAAGAGTGTGAGAGGAGCTCTTGTCTCACACGCTCACTTCTCTGGGTGTATTCTCTTCGCAGACCTTTTACGTGTCCATAGTTGACTTGTGTGAAAATGGCGGGAAACGTCCCACTGCAAACAACTGTGCTACTTTCACCAAAGAACAAGCCGACGCCATTCGCAGGATTCGAAATAGTAAGGACAGTTGGGACATGCTAGGAGTCAGACCTGGGGCCTCGAGGTAAGCAGCTTTAGGGTGCTTAGTGCGGAATTCTGGAAGAGTCCCAAGGCTCTGTTGCCAAAAGTACTACCCAATCTTTCTTCTTCTAATTGGCTGCACACTTGAGGATGTGTGGAAATAAGTTTCAGAAGGACTCTGCCCCACTGACTCAACACAGAAATAGAAGGCGTGTTTCCTACTGAGCGAGCCAAACACTTGGTGAAATGGTTTGCTCCACTTTTGATGGTGTTGAGCAAGAATCTGACACAACCTAAGAAAGCTTTACAAAAAGTCATTCTTAAATCATAGAATTTTAGAAGAAGAAAGATATCTCAACTTGCTCTCATTTTTCTGGGGAAACTGGTGTTCAGTGAAATAAGTGACTGTTGAGGCCCCAGGAGACAGTGGTGTCTCTGGACCCAGGAACAGTCTGCCCAGCTGCCTTTCTCGTGAACCCTGCTTGTTCTTGTCTGTGATTGGGTTATGTGTAGTTACCTGTTTCATACAAAAAATTTATTTAGAAAGAGCTGGGCATGGCAGTTGAAGAAGAAAAGTTTGGCTCTTTATTGACTTTGGTTAACTAGAATCTACCAGAGCTCTGGTAAATTCCAGGGCCTCTGTGATTTCTGTTCCCTTAACCCATATAAACACAAGTTTATCTGTACAAACTGTATCTATCAAATGACATTGGCACATTTGGGACAAATCCTTGAACTTTAGAGTGTTAAGTTCTAGAGAATTCTGTTTGTACTTGTTTCGGATCAAATGTTCTTACAGTTAGTTCTTGGACTTTAAAGAGATCTCACCATCTGTAGGTGAGACATTGTTGACACACACACCTGCGCCAGTCTTGTTTCTCTAGAACTTTCCTTTCAGAGTCTTTCTGTGCCTGTAAATCTCAAAAGGCACTCTGTGCAGGGGCCACGAATAACAATGAGCCCATCTAGACATATCCCCAGAGCAGTGGCTCTCCTGGCCCTGCCCCAGACTCCATCTTGGAGAAGGAGGGTATCCTGTACTCACCTCAAGGACACAGGGTCTTCAGATAAATACAAACTCTGGCCATTCAAATTTCTTCCAAGAAGGAAAATGCTTTTTGATAATACCAAGTGCATATGTAGCACTGGGGACGATGGCTCAGCGGATGGAGTGCTTGTTCTACATGCATGAGAACCTGCGTTTGCACTCCCAGAACCCACACAAAAGCCAGGCATAGCAGCATATGTGTATCCTGGTTTTGGGAGGGCAGAAACAGGTGAATCCCTGGAGTGTAGCATGATTTCTAATTTGTCTTAATAATAAAAACCTCAAGTCAGATAGAGGGGTAAATGCTGAAAGAGCAGAGAAGCAAAGCAGCCAGCCACTAGTTCTTACCACTATGAAATCCTCAGACTGAATGGGGCATCCTGTCTCTACAAGTCCTCAGACTGACTGGACTGAGCTCCTGTCTCCTCCTGCCTTATATTCCTCTCTCTGCCCAGCCATATCACTTCCAGTCTGCACCTCCCTAGTGCTGGGATTAAAGGTGTGAGCCCCCACCGCTTGGCTGTTTCTCTTTTAGACTGGTGTTACCTCACCAGTTACCAGGGTGGCCTCGAACTCACAGAGATCTGTCTGCCTTTGTCTCCTGTGCCACCACTGACTGACCTCTGTAGTTAACTAGTGTGGCTAGTTCTGCACTCTGATCTTCAGGCAAGTTTCATTTGTTACAGCACAAACAAAATATCACAACACAAAGTATTACCACACTAGCTCACAGGCCACCCAGCCTAGCCAAAGCAGCCATGTTGAGGCCTAACAGACCCATTGACGTCTGGCCTCATACATGCACAGACACAGGTACACACCACACAAACACACACGATAAGCCGGCTGTGGTGGTGCACACCTTTAATCCCAGCACTCGGGAGGCAAGAGGCAGGTGGATCTCTGTGAGTTCAAGGCCAGCCTGGTCTATAGAGTGAGTCCCAGGACAGCCTTCAAAGCTACAGAGAAACCCTGCCTTGAAAAAGAAAAAACAACAACAAAAACACTTTCACACACACACAATAAAAGACTACATATTGCATATGTAGAATATAACATGCAAACAAGAACAAGAAATTCAGAAGGACTCACCTGGCAGCAGGAAAAGCTCTGACATGTATGCCGGAGGCACATGGACTTATTGTCGTGACCCCAGACATTAGTATTCCAAGATTACACCAGACTGTACCATCTCCAAGGCAGCAAAAGGCATCTTTGTAGTTGGGAGAGTTCTGTGAGAAGTCCTGCCAACAAAAAGACCCAGCATCATGCCATGCCCCCGGATCGCGGAGACTCTGGTGTCGAAAGGAAGCTTGGGAAGGAAAACCATGTGACACCAAGGATGACTGGGAGTGGGATGGGGAAGGAAAACCATGTGACACCCAGGATGACTGGGAGTGGGGATGGGGAAGGAGTCTGTAGACTCTGAGCCCTCTCCAGCCCGTCTCTGCTACTCGGGACCATGAAGTCCTCTCAGCAGCTCCCCCTTCATCTTCAGCTGCTTCCACTGACTTTTGCTTCATGTTGTATGAGCTCCCTTCCCTTGGCTGTTCTCACAGATGCCCCCATCTGAGCTGTTGCTCTCAGGCCTGGGCTGCTGTGGCGATCTTCTCCCCATCTCTCAACGTTGAGAAACAGCTTCCTCAGTGCCCACTGCCACAAAATGCCTGCTTTTGTTACTGCCAATCAAATCCAGTGTTTTCCTTGTTTTGCTTTGGAGGTGGTAGCATCTGCTCTCTGCTCCAGGCCTCTCCACCAGTTCCTCCCTGGCACTCCAGATCCTCCACCAAGTGCTAATCACATGCCCCTCTTCTTCCAGAAGCTTCTCCCAGGGGATTTTTCCTGGTGCCCAGGCTCTCCTCCCTTCAGTTAGTGAAGGCTTGCTCTGGGCCCTTGAGTGTCTAGAGCTGCCTGGCAGTTGCTGACCCTTCTTGGTCTGTCTTCTAGACTCACAACCATATTTTTCTACGTGTATAGGACCAACTGTCTGTTTGGTTTTTTTAGTCTTTTAGTTCTGCCTTTCAGAAAAGGAAATAATCCCATGGGAGATGTGTAGTATATCCAGAGAGCTGGGATGCAGGATTTAGGAACAACTCAGTTACTGACGAGCGCGGTGCTTTTCGCAGGGAGGAAGTCAATAAGGCCTACCGGAAACTGGCAGTGCTGCTTCACCCGGACAAGTGTGTGGCGCCTGGCAGTGAAGATGCCTTCAAAGCAGTTGTGAATGCCCGGACAGCCCTCCTGAAAAACATCAAGTAGAAGGCAGAGGAAGCGACATGCAGGCTCAAGTGCAAACAGACTCCCCTTGAGGTGACATCACCAACATGGACTTCACAAATGCTCACTGTTCAGTTCCCTCATGTGCTGTCATTTGTAAGTGAATAGTGTGGGTGCCTGCTACCGTGCTGTGGGCCTTTTGCAGTGAGATGACCTGCTTCTGTGTGGGAGAGAGCCCCCCCCATCTCTCATGCACTGCACTTCATTTTTTACTGCCAGATAACTCAGTTTCCGTAATTGTAGCATCACCTAGGCATTCACTACTCAAATCCATGAGGCTTCTTCTAGAGAGGGGGAGGCCAGCAGGACACTTGGACTCAGCATCCATCCATATACCATCATCAGAGAAGGGATAAAACCAGGGAAGAGAATGACAGCAGCAAGCGGACAGCACCCAGCCCCTGGATGCTTAGCATCCCCGCTTCTTAGCTAGTATTTTAACCATCAACCTATGGTTAGATCCAGGCATGGGGCACGTGCCTACAGTCCCAGCACTGAGGAGGATGAGGCAGGAGGATTGTGAGTTTGAGGCCAGTCTGGATTACATGGTGAGAGTCTTTCAAAGAAAAAAGGAAAAAACAAGCACCCCTGTAGAAGAATGGTCTGTTGACTTGCCATTTTAGGAATTCTCTCTGTTCCTTCTTCAGCCAGCAGGGGGAGAGATGAGCCAGGGCTTAGAGAGAAAGATAGTGTCCTGAAGAGCTGGGGACCTGAAGCGCACCACGAATTCCAGATCTTTGCCCTGCCCCAGACATAGTTGCTAGTAGAGGCAACAAGGAGTGCCGAGCCCCTGGGAACAAGGGACCAGAGGCAAGGACAGAAGCATTTAGAAGGCGTGCTATAGATTACTCGGGGATGTTTGTTCAGCCACACCACACGGAGGGAAAGGCCAACTGAGCTCAGGTGTGTTAGGCACTAGACTTGTGTGCCTCCTCATGCCTGCCATAGGTGGTGGGAGAGGCAGGCAGGGACTTCTCCACAAGCGGGTCTCTTCCTTCCACACCAGTGTTACTCTGCTTCTCTTCTCGCCCCGTCCTGTTGTCATTCCCCACATCTGCTGTGGCCTCTCTTCTTGAATCCCTAGTTGCCCTAGGCTCAGCTGACTGGAAAGAAGTATGATCTGTTGGGGGAACAATGTGACATCTTGGGCCTTTGCACGGCAGAATCTCTGTTTGGGCTACAGATTTCTGAAGAGAATTTTTAAATTACAAGGATGAAAACTCATTTCGCATAGAGAAAGCATGCTCCCTGCCTGCCTGGTAGACACATAGCTGGGTGGGGCTGGATGGAGCTGCATTTTTTATAGTGCTGGCTCATTGCTCGACTTCTGTCTCTTAGCTGTGTTTTTCATATTTTTAGCTGCAGCCACTGTGCTAACTGGAGCTTTGCAGGACAGAAAAGCATTACTAGGCTGTGACTTTTAAGCACCTACCTCCTAATGGCTGCCAGATAGCATCTCTCCCACCTAAGAAGACTCCTGTCTTACAATCCAAGTCACTGCAGTCTCATGGACTGCTTTTCTCACCGTAGTAGCCTCGCTCTGCATGGCTGTGCTCAGCGACACTGAGCTCAAAGTGCTGTCCTTCATGGATTCAGATCTGTGTAAAAAAGATAAAGAGATCTGGGGCATGGCTTTGCGATTTCTTCTGGCCCTTGAACTGGCTTCTCGGATGATAGAACTCCATCCACCTCAGGTTCCTCTGGGCCTCAGTTCTGCTTGAGGTTTTCCCCATGCCTAGTGTACCCCACTATCCACCTGCTCTGGGAACAGAAGGCATGTGGATGAGGGATTGTGCTTGGCGCTGTCAACCTGAGTGAGGGGCCCAGTCTTCGCCATGGTTTGCAGGGTTCCTGTGCCGATCCCTCAGAGTGACTTGAAATGGAGCCTGGGCTTGATTCTTACATCTTGAGACTTTGTTTCTGAGATCTTACTTGTTAACATTGGGTGGCTGTATACTACTTTATAAATGTAATTGTGAGAAAATGAAAAGGCTGAGCCTCAGGATCCCAGGGTTTTTCTGGTTTTCATAATCCCATCAGCAGGGCTTTAGAACCATTGACGCATGCCTCGAGATGAACCTTAGCTTCTCGGAATCCCTTACAGACCTCTGTGCTCATTTAAATTCTTGGCACACATATGTGCTTCGTCCTTCACCCTCTTTACAACTTAACCCAGCTAAGATCTCAGAACAGTAGCAGGAGTCCAACTCAATCATTTCAGTGACTAAACATTATTTTATAAAGGATCTTATTTTCCCCCAAAAGGGGATAAAACATTTGAACAGTTGTTATTGAAGAAAAGCCATTTCTTCTACATCTGAGTCACCAACAAGTGTCACTTCTTTAACTTATTGGAAGTCCCTGGAGATATGCCAGAGTTAGCTTCCAGTCACCTCAAGCACTTTAGAATATCCTCCCCTCTGTCAGAGAGATCCCCTCCTTTGGTGCCTCCCAGTGAACGGCTCTTCTCCACTGTCAGTGTCTCTTACTTAAGCATGGCCACTTTATTTCCCCATTTCAGTGTGTCCTTGTTTGACCAGCCTGTCAACTTAAGAGTCCAGATGTGGAGGGTAAATTCGCAGTCATTCTATAAACTGTTCACCGTTCTTTAAGGCTTGTGTTTCACCTCAGGAAACTTGCTCTAGTATGTTCTCACTGATTGAAGTCTCAGGTGGGAAGTATTTCTTTATACCTGCAAACTGGTACCTAATTCTGTCTTAGTCCAGAGAGCCATAGGTCGGGCAGCCAGATGGCCAGTGAGCCATAGATCGGGCAACCAGATGGCCAGTGAGCCAAAGGTCGGGCAGCCAGATGGCCAATGAGCCATAGATCGGGCAACCAGATGGCCAGTGAGCCGTAGGTCGGGCAACCAGATGGCCTGTGAGCCATAGGTCGGGCAACCAGGTGGTGAGTGAGCCATAGGTCAGGCAGCCAGATGGTCAATGAGCCATAGGTTCGGCAACCAGCTGGTCAGTGAGCCATAGGTCGGGCAGCCAGATGGCTGAAAGCTCAGTAGTGTAAGACAGGAGTGCCCGCCAGCACTGCATAAGGGCAGTGGCAGCTGCCACCAGGAGGATGAAGGAATTGCTTTTGGCCATGACAATGCCCTCTCCAGGTCTGGACTGGCACTTCCCTCACACTGCGACCCATGGAGCGAGGTCGCCCAGCATTTTTGGAAAACTTTTGAAAATGAATTTAGTTGCAAAATCAAGCTAAGCAATTTCCACCGCAGGCTTCACAAGCAAGGAGCCGTTCATCCTTCTCATCCCACTGCCGAGCACAATTTTAGACGTGGTTAGTGCCCCTTGGACATTGATTGTGCCATGAACTGTCTCTGGGGTGGATGAACGTGTTCCCTTGTGGTGTGGCTGTGGCTGTCATGCATTGTGGTGCTGGACTGTGATACGGCTGTTGGTGGAAGGCCTGGTCCTGGGATGCTGGGCAGCTGGGGTCAGCTCCCTGCACTGATCGCCCTCTGCACACCCTTCCCCTTGACTGTGAATGCTCTTACAAGGTAATTTACATATTTGCTTTCTGTTGAAATAACTGAAAGTGTTAAATCTACCAGTTGTTTATGTCTTGTATACAGAGTGTCATATACAGAGTGTCATATGTATTTAAGTTGTGTATTTTTATAGAGTAAAGTCAAATAGCAAACACTGGTCTGCTGGCTGCGTTGATTTGTTGAGCCCCTGATCTTTGGTGTAAAACTAGACTAAACAGGAACCCAGTTCCTCATCAGCTGTGACCTTCATTCAGCAAGATGTTTTGCTCACCATAATCCCTGCACTCAGGAGGCTGAGGCAGGAAGATCATGAGTTTGAAGCCAACCTTGGTCACAAAGGGAGACCCTATCTCAAAAACATGAGCCAGGTGTAGTGGTGCCTGCCTGTACTCTACCCAAGCCCTTGGGACAAAGGGTCATGGAAATCCTGGTCTATGCAGCCGGTTCCAGGCCAGCCAGGTTGTAGAGCAAGACCCTGCCTCAACAAAACAAAGCAAAGCAGAGAAGGACCACTTAGTTAAGACTCCAAAGGGAAAAATGCAGAAAATTGTATTTGTTGGTCCCTTTGACCAGTCTGACTTGATAAAGTGTGGCTTTGTAGCTCACATGAAACTATTAACTCATGTTGAAATAGTACAGAGCAAGCGAAAGGTGTAGCTCACTGGGGAAGTCTGTGCTAGCATAGATGATGCCCTGGGCTTGATGCTCAGCTACCCCTCCCCCAAATAGTAATGCTGACTGGCTGACTAATATAGTTAATTCAGTTACCAAAGCCTTAAGCTGAAGGATTGCATCACCAGAGTCTGAGAGTCTTGCAGGACCACCGTGCAGAAAGCAGCCTGTCTCTGAAGACTGCAGACCAGAGCTTTGCTTTCCATTCTCATGTAGACTCTGGTCTGCCTAGCATCCCAGGACCCCAGAAAATGGCATGCTTTACTCTCAGAACCACACATCTTACAGACACGTTCCAAGTACTTCACTTCTTATAGGACCCATCTGTCCTCCCTGGCCACGGAGACCAATCCAGTGGAAAGGAATGTAACTCCCGGCTCAGCCAGTCAGCACACCATATCGTTACTCACATTGTGTGTATGTGTGCACGCATGCGCTTGCCTGTGGTGCACGTGTGTATGGGTACATGTATGTTGAGGCTGGAGGTCATTGCCAGGTATCTCTCTTTATCACTTTATTTTTTGAGACAGGATCTCTCACTGAACCTGGAGCTCACTGGCTGGCCAGCAACTTACTTACTTACTTACTTACTCCCCAGTGCTAGGATTACAGGCTCCCCATCTTCCCCCAGTGTGGGTCCTGGGGACTGAACTCAGCTTTTGTGGCAAACACTTTACTGAGTCATTTCCTCAGCCCTGTTACCTGCATTTTACAGGTGAGAGAAACTGACACGGAGGTTGATTTTTCCCAACACCGTATAGAAAAAGCCAGTCAAAGCCAAGGCTACCTACCCAGCTTTAGAATTCACACTCTAAATCTCTTCCTACAGACTCCTCAATTTACCAGGTTATATTCTGATTTTTAAGAATACCTTAAGCTGGCTGGAGAGATGGCTCATGGGTAAAGTGTTTGGTGTATAAACATGAAGACCTGAGTTTAAATTATCAGAACCCATGTGTGTGGTTTGAATAAGAATAGTCCCCATTGTCAGGTGGTGGTCACCTTTAGTCCAAAGACTAGGGAGGCATAGGCAAGTGGATCTTTGAATTTAAGACCAGCCTGGTCAGCTGGGTGGTGGTGGCACATGCCTTTAATCCCAGCACTTGGAAGGCAGAGGCAGACGAATCTCTGTGAGTTTGAGGCCAGCCTGGTTTATAAGAGCTAGTTCCAGGACAGGCTTCAAAGCTACAGAGAAACCCTGTCTCAAAAAACAAAGACCAGGCCGGTCTGCAGAGGCTCCACAGAGAAACCCTGTCTCGAAAAGCAGCAATAACAAAAGAATAGCTCCCCGTAGGCTCATATATTTGCTTGGTCATCAGGAAATGGCACTGCTTGAGAGGGATTAGGGGGTGTGGTCTTGCTGGAGGAAGCGTGTCATTGGGGTGGGCTTCAAGATTTCAAAAAGCTCAAGCTAGGCCCAGTGAGTGTCCTTTCTTCGTGCTGCCTTCAGATCAGGATGTAGCTCAGCTATTTTTCCAGCACCATGTCTGCCTATATACCACCACACTCCCTGTCATGATGACCATGAACTACACCTCTTACCTGTAAGCCAGCCGCAGTTAAATGCTTTCCTTTTTTTTTTTTTTTTAGTTGATTTTATTGAGCTCTACATTTTTCTCTGCTCCCCTTCCTCCTCTCCCCTCCCCTTCAACCCTCTCCCATGGTCCCCATGCTCCCAATTTACTCAGGAGATCTTGTCTTTTTCTACTTCCCATGTAGATTAGATCCATGTATGTCTCTCTTAGGGTCCTCATTGTTGTCTAGGTTCTCTGGGATTGTGATTTGTAGGCTGGTTTTTCTTGCTTTATGTTTAAAAACCACTTATGAGTGAGTACATGTGATAATTGTCTTTCTGGGTCTGGGTTACCTCACTCAATATGATGTTTTCTAGCTCCATCCATTTGCCTCCAAGTTTCAAGGTGCTGTTATTTTTTTCTGCTGTGTAATACTCCATTGTGTTTAGTCATTAGAGAAATGCAAATCAAAACAACTCTGAGATTCCATCTTATACCTGTAAGAATGGCCAAGATCAAAAACACTGATGACAACTTATGCTGGAGAGGTTGTGGGGTAAAGGGAACACTCCTGCCTTGCTGGTGGGATTGCAAGCTGGTACAACCCCTTTGGATATCAGTATGGCGATTTCTCAGAAAATTAGGAAACAACCTTCCTCAAGACCCAGTAATACCACTTTTGGGAATATATCCAAAAAAAGCTCAATTGTGCCACAAGGACATGTGCTCAACTGTGTTCATAGCAGCATTGTTTGTCATAGCCAGAACCTGGAAACAACCTAAATGCCCTTCCACTGAAGAATGGATAAGGAAAATGTGGTACATTTACACAATGGAGTACTACACAGCAGGAAAAAAATGATGACATCTTAAATGTTTTCCTTTTTAAGATTGCCGTGGTCATGGTGTAGAACATTGACTAAGACACCATGTTAAAGCTGGATCTACAGTAGCATGAGTTTCTCAGTTAGGGTTTCTATTGCTGTGAAGAGACACCATGACCACAGCAACTCATAGTGGGAGACATTTAATTGGGGCTGGCTTATAGTTTCAGAGGTTTAGTCCATTGTCATCATGGGGGGCACATGGCAATGTGCAGGCAGTTGTGCTGGAGAAGGAGCTGAGTGTTACATCTTGATCTGCAGGCAACAAAGTGAACTGCCACACTGGGCGTGGCTTGAGCGTATATGAGACCTCAAAGTCTGCCTCCTCTAACAAGGCCACACCTGCTCCAAGAAGTGCCACCTCCTATGGGCCAAGCATTCAAACATATTAGTCTGTGGGGGCCGTACCTATTCAAACCACCACCACAAGTATCCACTGTATTCCTCCAGTGAGATGGGAGGTAGAGATGAGAGAGTCCCCACAAGTTTGTGGGTATGTAGCCTGACATAGGCAGCTGCAGACAGACCCTGCCTCAGGACTGTAGATGAGAACTGTCACCTGAGGTTGTCCTCTGACCTGCATACATGTATTATGGGTGTACCTGTCCCCATAATCACATGAACAGGCATGTTCATACACACAAAATAAATGAAACACACTTAACTTGTGGACCACAGCCTGCATTCTGGATTGGTCTGCCTGTGCTCACAGGTTGCCAGTGGGTACTCTCAGCTGCCTCCTAGCATCCTTAGAGGATTGGGCAGCCTGGCTCCAGCCTAGGAGAGGTTCAGAATCTAATATTTGATGAAGTCCTCACTTCTATTGAAGGTATGTAATTTTTGCACCGTCAGGATGCGGGGAATCACAACAAACCACTTTCAGCGGAGGACTTTATGTATTCTGACTCAGTAACATCCTGTTTGTCCAGGTGACAAGCTATTGTAGAAAGAGGCCTGTACGTTTTCACAGATACAGCACTGAGAACAACAGGATTTTTCTTTCCAGTAATGGTCTAGATTCAGATCCATCCTGGATGCAGAACAATGACATAAACTGGTACTGAATAAGGCTTTTCGGCTCCCACATCTCGTGCCCATCACCAAAACCAGTTATGTAAGAACAACGTCTTTATTCACAAGTCTCCAGGCTTGGGGAGAGCTAGTCTCAGTTCCCTGCCCTTGTGCAGTGTTTAGGGGTAGTTACAGACGGAGGTGTGGGGAAGATGAGTGGAATGAATGCTGTTGCCATGGTAACCCTTGGGGCAGAAGGGGTTAACCTACAGTTAACCAAGAGCAGGTGACTTAAGAGTAGGTGGCACGTGTTAAGCCTGGAGAAGCAGGTGACTCAGCAAAGGAAGCCCTGGGAGGTTAGTTAGGCGCCTGAAGTAAGCAGAGTCGTTGTAAATGGTTCCCCTCAGCTCAGAAAATGTGTGTGGTTTTCCAAGCCAAGATGGAGTCCATGTGATGGCCTTTAGTGAACTATGTAAAAGTTTATACCACAAAACATTTAATCCCAGCACTTGGGAGGCAGAGGCAGGCTGATTTTTGTGAGTTCGAGATCAGCCTGGTCTACAAGAGCTAGTTCCAGGAGAGGATCCAAAGCTACAGAGAAACCCTGTCTCAAAAAACAAAACAAAACAAACAAAAACACAAAGTGTTTGGACGGTTGTTCCTCTTTTGTTTGCAAATGAAATTTTGAACAAGCTTGCAGGGCCTCAGTCACATCTTACAGGTTGTCTAAATTGGCAGTTAAGGGGCGGGGCACGAACTAAAGGGTGATAGCAAGAGAATAGCCTCAAGGACTCCCTTCTTGGTGACTTTCCTGCCCCCTGGCATTCTTTTGTCACGCAGCAGATGGTTACTAACCTGAACCTTCAGGAGTGGGGTTTGGGTGGGGTGGGGTGGAGGTGGAGCTGTTGTTTTTTTCTTTGCACTCTATTTGTCTCTTTGAGTTCTCTCCATAAATGTGGATTCCTTAATCCTCTAAAAAGCTACGAGAAACCAAAAACTAAATAGAACACCAGTTTGGGGTTTCTTTTAAAGGCTGCCTGTGGGACCTGTGGCGTGCAGCGGCTCCAGGCTGTAATTAAATCTTGCATCTTCACATAGAAGGAAACTTCAGACTAAAGAGGAAGAGGCTTTTAGCCACTTAGATTTTTTTTTTTTTTTTTTTTTTTTTTAAACCCTAACAGCTATCAGTGCTCTGTGGCTGGAATTTCAAGTCCATTTAATGCAATTAGAACCCACAAACTCTCAGGTAACACAGAAGCAGGAAGAATGAAATGGAAGGTTTGCTGTCTACTCTTCTACTAATTAATAGTGGTCCTAGGCAGGCTGGAGGGAGCTCCCTCTTCTGACGGGCTGTCTGGTTCAGCGATAGTGCTGGAGGTCCTTTATAAAGCACCCAACTCCAGAGGCTAAGTCAAGAGGATCTCAAGATCAAGACCTTGCTTGGACCATTTAGTGAGACCCTGTCTTTAAAAAAAAAAAAATGTGGCACATACCTTTAATCTCTGGAGACAGAGAGACAGATCTCTGTGAGTTTGAGGGCAGTCTGGTCTACATAGTGAGTTCCAGGACAGCTAGGACTGTATAGTGAAACCTTGTCTCAAAAAAACTTAAAAATTATAATAGAAAAGAAAAAATTACTTATTTTTGAGACAAGGTTTCTTTGTGTAGCCCTGGCTGTCCTGGAACTGGTTTTGTAGACCAAGCTGGCCTCGAACTGCCTCCCGAGTTCTGGGATTAAAGGAGTGTGCCACCTAGGAAGAGAAATTTATTTTAATAAAACAGTGAACTAGGCTTCTCTGGCAGTTTGGAATAGAAGGCATTGTTGATCCCCTGTCTCTTAATCCTTGTCTTCATTAAATAAAACCCTAAGCTCCCTGTGTGCAGCTGATTACAGCGTCTGATTTTACAGAGGCATGCGATGACTGAGTGAGCTGTCAAGGCAGGGTTTCTGTGACTCAGGAGTTATCTTGACTGCCGTGCTTATATTTTCCCCCAGGACAGCAAAGTGAAAATCTGCTAAGTTCAGCTTGTCACTCCAGATTTAACCGTGGCGGAGGGCAGATTAAGATGCAGTCAGGACAGGATCCCCAGCCATCTCCTGCTCTTTGCCCTTCCCCAGGCATGCAGGAGTTGGGACTGGTGCTGATCACCTGTCCCTTCTCTCCCCAGACCCTCCATAGCTCTCCAACTGTCTCTGAGGTCCATGCCCTCAGGCCCTCCCCAGTTGCTGCTCCTCTCAGTCATATGAGGTCAGGTTTATGCCAGGATTTCTTTGGAGTGGTACCTCCCACGTTGTCTCAAGAAGCCTGCGTATGTCACCTGCCAGGCCGTAGGAGTTACTGATTCCCATCCTGAGAGAGTGACCTGCCAGCATTTGAGACGGGGTCTCTCACTGACCCTGGAGCTCACTGATAGGGCTGTCTGGTCAGCAAACACAGGGTTCCCCTGTCTCCACCTCAGCATTGGGATTATGGGTGTACCCCACTACCCCACCTGGCTTTTTACATGGGTGCTATGGTTCCAAACTCAGGTCCTTGGGCTTACACGGTATTTTAGGATTCTCCAGAAGAATAGAAGCGATTGTGTGTGTATGTGTTTATCAGAGTGACTTATGAGCTGTGGTCAGCAGCTCTTCCCCCGACCTGATCTCTCTGCCCTGCTTCACCCTGGACTGCTTGCCCTCATCACTGCTCTCCCAGGGGAGCAGTAGCCTGTGGTCTTAGTCCCCAGAGCACCGCAGGGGCACGACCCAATTCCCCTTTGCTGTTCAAGGAGATGTATTTGGGAAGAGGCTTCATTTTGCTCCTCCACAAGCACTTTCTCAAGCCTCCGTTGATCAAAGAGTGGAATCCAGGTGTGGTGCAGTTGAAGTCCTGGTGTTTCCGGAGCACCCACCACACACCAGGAACGCCCTAAGCAACGAAACTGCCCTGTCTCAGCCTGGAGCTGCAGCTTAGTCAGAGCACCTACCAGCATGAGAGGCCTGGGTAACCAGTCTCAGTACGGTGGGGAGCGGGCAGGGGACTCAGTACTAAATCCCAGCACGAGACAGAGACAGAGACGAGGGGAGAAGGAATAATGGCGAGTGAGAGGAAGGCAGGTAATTTGTTAATTCCTTTTCTGGTGCTGTGTAGAATACCCTGGCAGAGAGCTACCCTAGGGAGGGTTTATTTGGGCCTTTACTTCCAGAGGGTCCATGGTGGTGGGGAGGGCATGGCAGACGTGTGAGGCTGGTGGGTCACATTTCATCAGCACACAGGAAGAACAGAGAGGACAGGGACTGTGGCCAGGTTACAGAAGTCCAGAGCCCACCCCCAGTGATGTACATCTTCCAGCAAGGCACCGCCACCTGCAGGTTCCATATATCCCCAAACATCACCACCAACTGGGGGCCAAGTGTTCAAATACACAAGCCTGTGTGCGCACATGCACATTTTGCATTCCTGCCACAACAGACAGGTAGGCTGACTATGGTGTAGGAGGTCCTTCTGTCTGTGTGTTGCTTTTATTGGTTAATGAATAAAGAACTGCTTTGGGCCTGCTGATAGGGCATAACTTAGGTGGGGGGTGGACTAAACTGAATGCTGGGAGAAAGGAGGCGGAGTCAGAGAGAAGCCATGGAGCCTCCGGAGACAGACTCTGGGAACTCTATCAGGTAAGCCACAGCCATGTGGCGATACATGGATTAATAGAAATGGGTAAATTAATATGTAAGAGTTAGCTAATAAGAAGCTAGAGCTAATAGGCCAAGAAGTGATTTCATTAATATAGTATCTGTGTGATTATTTTGGATCTAAGATAGCCAGGCAGTGGGAAACACCAGGAGGCCTTCTCCAATAAGGCTACATATTTTATTTGTATCTCAGTGAGCCCTTAGGCTGTTTGGTCTCTATTTTACGAATAAGAAAAGGGGCCTGCCCTTGTCAGGTAAACTACCCAGCTACTATAGTGATCTCATGAAGGACCTCAGAGTGTGACCTCATCTGGATTAGGGTCTGTACAGATGTCATTAGAGTAGGGCATCTTAGCATGAAATCATCCTGGAGGAAGGTAGGCCTTAAATGTGATGACAGACCCTTAGCAAAGACCAGAAAAAGCAGCAGAGATTCCCCCCAGAAGGAGGGCCAGGTGAAACAGTGACAGGCCTTGAAACTTGCTATGCTTCAACCCCCATTTTTTTTTTTTTTGAGTATTGATAATGATGTTCAAAGAGTTTCCTATTTTACAGCATTCCAACTTGGCTTTTCTGATTATGTTTAGACTATAATTTGTCCTGGTGACCCAGCAAACAAGCCCAGTCCTGGAGCTATCAGAAGGACAGGGTCTGGCCTGTACCTGGCTGAGTGTCACCAGGACACTTGCTGGCAGAGACCTGAGGAGCCCTGCATTCTCTGTTCTTGCTCTATGTTTTCATCTTCCCTGTATTCTGAACACAATGGACTTAGTGTTCCCGGCCCACACTTGCTGCTCATGGCCTTGATCCTCCATCCAACACAGCCGCCTCCCTCTCCTCTTATTTGGCAACTTCTTGGATTGTTTTCTTCCTTTTTTAGCTTTTCTGACTCAGGGTGGCCCTGGCTGTCCTGAAACTTGCTCTGTAGGCCAGGCTGGGCTCGAACTCACAGAGATCCACCTGTCTTTGCCTCCCGATTAAAGGTGTGCGCCACCACCGCCCAGCAATTTAGTGGATTTTTATACCTAACTTGATAACTCTGCCCTGTGAAACTTCTTAGACTTGACTTTGCTGCCTGGGCACCTACCCCGGACTCTCTTCTCAGCAGGTGCAGGCTTTCCTTTCAGGACCTTGTTGGCAAGAGCATGTGCCATCGTTTCCTCTTTGTGACAGAAGAGGGCGTGAGGAAGGCATGGTGAGCACTTGATGCCGAGCTGTGCGAGGCGCTGTGGGTCCCTGAACAGTGTAATGCCCAACCCAAGATAAAGAAGTTACAGAACACAACCGAACGTCCCTAAAAAGGAGCCTGAGACGATGAAATAGATGTGTGGTTTCCCTTAGCACTCAAATACCACACTCACTAGCCAGTCAGACTGTGGTGTGGCGTTCCCAGTGACATTTGCCTGAGTGTTTCCTGAGTTTATACAGTCTCCTGCGGGAGCTGGCTTTGTCCTGGAGCCCTGCCCAGCCTTTGAGGAGCAGCAGAGCCACACTATCAAGAGCGTGCTCAGGAGACGGTCCTCCCACTTCCTAGCTGGAAGTATCTGCACAGCCCAGGAGCTGATCAGGTATGGCGGAAGCCAGTTGGTACCAGTTCTGTTATTCAGCATTGGTTTGAGAATGGGCATCTGGCCCTGCCCCTATGGTAAAGGTATAAATGGACTCTCTCACAGACAGCTCCCACAAAAGAACCCTGTACTCCTCAACAGGAGGCACGGAAAGTGTTTCTCCTCTGCCTGCCCAATAATACCCTCTCTTTGTATAACACTCGTGTTTTGGCAGCCGTCTTACTAACCATGAAGAGCGTAAGCACGTGTTGCTAAAGCCAGGCGTCTGAAGGTGGCAGGGTAGAAAATGCAAAGCACTTGGATTTTATTTGCATCGTGATTTCTCACTTTTAAATTTTATTATTTTGTCTGCGTGTGTGATGTGTGTATGTGCATAGGTGTGTGTGCAGGTGCATGTGTGTGCAGGTGCGTGTGTGTGCAGGTGCGTGTATGTGTAGGTGCATGTGTATGCAGGTGTGTGTGTGTGCAGGTGCATGTGTATACAGGTGCATGTGTGTTCAGGTGCATTTATGTGCAGGTGTGTATATGGAGGTCAGATTGGTGGACAGCTTTCAAGGAATTGGTTCTCTTCTTTCATGGAGTGAGTCTAGGAATCAAGCTCAGGGCATCAGGTTTTTATGGCAAACACCTTTACCTGCTGAGCCATCTTGCAAGCTTGCAAGTAAGTTTTAAAGATGTTTTTCGGGGGCTATGGTGGCCCTCAGCAGTAGAGCACAGGCAAGGGTTGATTGTCCTTACAAAAAAAAAAAAAAAAGCAGCAGTGTTAAAGCCCCAAGAATAGGCGGCCTCAGCCTCCCCCAGCTTCGTTTACAGGCTACATTTCCTTCTCCACGGTCTGCATCAGAAAATTAACACTTGAGGGTGTATTTGTGTCTGTGCCAGTCACTCTGCTGTGCTCTGAGGAAGGAGGGGAAATAAGGGGAAGTGTGAGCGTGAATTTATAGCTGGCATCGAATGTCTCCTTCGTACCACTCTTCGGAGTTATTTCAGTGTGATTATTTTCAGTTTCAAGGCACATTTGAATTTAGACATGGCTTGTAACAAAAATTCCCTCTCTAACTTCCTTAATGGGAAACTGTGAATGAGGTGCATGTCAGGCCGGGGGAAGCTTTTCTATAAAGAAAAACGTGTACTTAGGAACTCTTGAAAACCCATCCCAGACCTGTGTAAGGATAAGGAGGGGGCTGCAGACCCGAGCCTGGCCAGGAATGGAATAGGGTGGTCCGCTCACTCTCCGAAGATTGGAGCCAGTTGTTTCTTCTGGGAATAAGCAGGCAGAGGGTGTCCAGCCAGTGGAAAGATGGGCTGAACCTAACAGCTGCTAAAGTTAGCAGAGCTTCCCTCTGCAAACGGATCTAACACTGGTGGGTAGTGTAGGGGCCAGGGTGGAGGCTGTGAATGAATGGAGGCACTGCGTGAACCAGGGAGCCCTGCACCATGTGCTGGATCCCCAGCCCAGCCGTGAATTAGGGCATCCCACTCCTCATGGGCACGGGTTGGCTGCCGGTGGAGCGCATGGCATCAGAGAGGAACTGGCAAGACCCAAGATTATTACAGCCCACTGAGTCCTCTGCACAGAGATGAAATTGGATGGAATAGAAAAAAAATGAATTTAAAGATAAAATAAAAGCTCTCTCTCTCTCTCTCTCTCTCTCTCGTGTGTGTGTGTGTGTCTGTCTGTCTGTCTGTCTGTCTCTCATCTTTCTAAGGTCTGGCTTTGCAAATGCTAAGCACACATTTCATTGGTTAACACTTTCTGAAATGGGCCTGCCATGCTGGGGCATCCCTGTATGACACAACAGGATGGGGAGGGAGGGAGGAAGGGAGGGAGGGAGGGAGGTGACAGAGAGGGGGTACATCCACCCCACCCCACCCCTGGTGTGGCACACAGTGTCTTTTTCTTCTTCAGAGTGAGTGACTTCACAGTTAGGGAAGTTGCTCTCTCGAAAGCAGGGATTTGCTCAACAGAACCCTGAATGCGCCTCCCATGGATGAGAGCCCACCCCTCATCTGCTGCGGGAAGGCTGTGCACTCTGAGGAAAGGATCCTAGGGCACATGACCTCTGACTTCTGTCTGCTGTGGATGGTTCCTCGCTTCCTCTCCTGAGTCCCTTCCCTGGGCAAACTGTGCTGTTTCCCCAGGGAATCCTCTGAGAGGATGGAGTGAGTGGGACAGGTCATTCGCTCAAAAGAATCTCTGATAGTGTCTGTAACATTCATGAGATGCTTAAGCTCGGCATTCAGGACCTTCTGTGAAGTGGCTCTTTGCTGTCCCTCTCTGTGTGTGAGAGTTTGTGTGTAGGTGTGCATGCACGTGTGTGCATGTGGAGGCCGGAGGGCACACATTTTCTGTGTGTGAGAGTTTGTGTGTAGGTGTGTGTGCATGTGTGTATGTGTGTGTGTAGGCCGGAGGGCACACACTCTCTGTGTGTGAGTAAGAGTTTGTGTGTAGGTGTGTGTGCACGTGTGTGTATGTGTGTGTGTGGAGGCTGGAGGGCACACACTCTCTGTGTGTGAGTGAGAGTTTGTGTGTAGGTGTGTGTGCACGTGTGTGTGTGTGTGTGTGTGTGTGTAGGCCGGAGGGCAGCCTTGGGGCATTTTTCCTCAGGTGCCATCACTTGCCTTGTTTTGAGATAAGGGCTCTCATTGGCTAGGAACTCACCAAGGAGGCTAGGCTGGGTGGCCAGCCCCTGTGTCTGCCTGCCCTCTCTGCCTCCCTTTACAGACTCACATACGGCTTTTCCATCTAACATTCTATAGTCCCAGGGCAGGGGCTGCCCTCCCAGACATGTCTGCCCACCCCACGTGCTGAAGTCCAGAGTTGAGTTGAGTTGATTGGGTGCTACCCTCACTCCAGGCTAGGAAGGATGAGTGGATTTGTGCAGACAGGGCAGCTGGGAAAGGCCCTGCCACCCTGCTGCCAAGTCCCATGACCCCCAGTTTCAGAGCCATCTTGGTCGCTGCCGAAGCAGATGGGATGGCAGGAGTCCCTCATTCTTCCGGCAGTAGGTGATGAAGCTGAGCAGGTCAGAGCCCCGAGTGCCAGACTCTGGAATAGATGTGTTCGTGGAACTTGGGCATTGTCCTTTATCAGCTGCAAGAGTTTGGGTGAATGCAAAATCCAGCCTCGGTTTTTTACATCTGAAAAGTGGGCATGGTCATTGCACTTCCCACCCAGAACTGCTGTGAAGATTATGTGAGGAAAGAAGACTGGAAGCTAGCCTAGGAACTGTCTGGATACTGGAGCCTGCACTGGGAGCTAGCCAAGAAAACATCTGGATCCTGGAGCCTGGACTGGGAGCTAGCCTAGGAAACATCTGGATCCTGGAGCCTGGACTGGGAGCTAGCCTAGGAAACATCTGGATCCTGGAGCCTGGACTGGGAGCTAGCCACGGAACCTTCGGGATCCTGGAGCCTGGACTGGGAGCTAGCCAAGGAACCGTCTGGATACTGGAGCCTGGACTGGGAGCTAGCCTAGGAACTGTCTGGATCCTGGAGCCTGGACTGGGAGCTAGCCTAGGAACTGTCTGGATCCTGGAGCCTGGACTGGGAGCTAGCCTAGGAACTGTCTGGATCCTGGAGCCTGGACTGGGAGCTAGCCATGGAACCGCCTGGATACTGGAGCCTGGACTGGGAGCTAGCCAAGGAACCACCTGGATACTGGAGCCTGGACTGGGAGCTAGCCACGGAACCTTCGGGATCCTGGAGCCTGGACTGGGAGCTAGCCACGGAACCTTCGGGATCCTGGAGCCTGGACTGGGAGCTAGCCAAGGAACCGTCTGGATACTGGAGCCTGGACTGGGAGCTAGTCTAGGAACTGTCTGGATCCTGGAGCCTGGACTGGGAGCTAGCCTAGGAACTGTCTGGATCCTGGAGCCTGGACTGGGAGCTAGCCATGGAACCGCCTGGATACTGGAGTCTGGACTGGGAGCTAGCCAAGGAACCGCCTGGATACTGGAGCCTGGACTGGGAGCTAGCCACGGAACCGTCCGGATCCTGGAGCCTGGACTGGGAGCTAGCCACGGAACCGTCCGGATCCTGGAGCCTTTAGAGTGTGACCCGTAGGCAGTGTGAGAACTGTAAACATTTTGGAGAAAGGCATATAGCCTGAACCATGCTTCAGGGGAACAATTCATAGCAGCTCGAAGGAACTTCGGAGAAATGTATTAGTCAAGACCGTTTCGAGAAATAGAATGGGCAGAGTGTGTGTGTATATATACATATATGTATGTCTATATTAAATTTATTCGATCAGATCACATGATGCAGTCCAGGCAGTCCAGCAATGACTGTCTCACCCCGGAGGGCTGAGAACATGGTAGCTGCTCAGTCCACGAGGCTGGGTGTCTCACTAGTCCAGTCTGGCACTGAGCCCTGGAGGACTCCTGGAGAGCCACTAGTCTTGAGCCAGCATTAGAAGCCTGAGGAGGGCGTTCTGATACCAGCAAAGAAGCACAGCAGCAGGACAGATGGACGGACAGCCGACAAGAGTGAAGGTGAGGGGACTGGAGAGGTCGCTGCAGAGGACCTGGCCTTGGTCCACCCACGTGTGCTTCACAACCATTGGCAACTCCAACACCTGCTGATTTCCTTGATTACCAGGCATGCACACATGTGGTGCACAGACACACATGCAGGCAAAACACTCACCCACATAAAATAAATAAATCTTAATTTTTAAAAAAGGGAAGACGGCAGGCAAAAAGCAAGGCCTGCCTCTGTCTCCATTTCTCCGAGCTGCCACCAGAAGGTGCCACCCACATTAGGGCGATTCTTCTCACTTTAAGCTATTTGATGGAGAGACTCCTTTCTCACAGGAGTGCACCGCAGCTTGCCTTTTAGCTGCTTCCAGACTCAGTCAAGTTGACAACCACGATTTGCCACCACAGAGGAGTCTCACAGTCTCGGGCATTCATTCAGCTGCTGGTCTCTGCAGCCTCTCGTTCCCCATCAATCTTTGTGGAATGAAGTATACGTCATCTGGATGCAGAGTGAGGACACCTAGAAGGGGGTGTGGGGAAGAGCTCTCAGGCACGTACCTTCCAGTTTTCTCCTGTCCTGGATGCTTTAGAGGCTTTCCCCTCGTGGGATGCCTTTCTGTGCTCAAATATGAGTGTTGAGAGGTACTCATCAGGGAAGACTGCTTGGATGTGGGTTTAAGCCAATAGAAAGTCTTTATTGGCCAGCTGTCGACTATGCTGGATGTTTGGCGTGAGATTTTAATCATGTTCTGGGTTGACAGACTTCAGTTAACAAGAACAGTTAGCCAGAGGCAGAACTACAGAAGGAAGCTAAAACGTAAGGTTAGTATATTTTGAGACTTTCCCAGAACTATGGACTTTGGCCAATTAGGTCTTTGTTTTAGTTTTGGCAGGTGGTGCTGTCTATGTGCTGAGTTTTACAGCATGAATGGTACTTCCATCATGGAGTCAGTTGTGCTAAGGTTTGGGGGTCTGCTACAGTGAGTACCCATGTCTTACAGCATAGACTTGAGACACTTGGGAGGAGCTAAGATGAGTCTTGTCTCTAATAAGTTCTAACAAGATGTCATTATGAACCAACTGTACTAGGCAGAATGATGCCACCATCCTCCAATGTCATCACCCTGATCTACAGAAACTGTGATGATGTCGCCTTATATGGCAAAGGGACTCTGTGAATGTGATTGGGTTAAGGACCCTGGGGTACCTAGGAAAATACCAGGGTCCAGTGTAATCACCAGGAACCTTTGGTTTGCCTCTTTGTTTTATTTGAGGCAGGGTCTCATGTTGCTGCTGTGTCTAAGGGAGACCAGACTACTGAAGGAATTTGAGGACCCCAGAAGCTAGGGAAGGCATTCCCCCTCCCCCCAGCCTCCCAAAAAGAAGGCAGCCCTGATACCACCTTAACAATGGCTCCAGGAGGCCTCTGTGGGCTCTGATCTCCAGAATGGTAAGAAAGGGTCTCAGTTTGGATGCCAAGCCAGTCATGTGTTGAGGCGGCGGTGGGAAATGAATGCACTTCCCAGGAAGTGCTCGGGAGTCGCCTCATTTTCTACTGTGGAGAGCTCACCCAGTCAGGGAAGCAGACAAGAGGACTCATCCTCACAATAGGGCTGCCTAGAGGGCCTCATTGGCTGGGGAATTAACTCTGCCTGGGGATCAGAGAGGCACAGAGCAGGTGAGCTGGGCGTCTTTAGGATAATAGCAGGTTTGTTTGCTTTTTTTTTTTTTTCAACTTCCCATTGGGTGGCAAAGGGGGAAGGGAATCTAGACTGAGTGGACGGTCTATGCGAAGACCCGGGGCAGGGAAACTGCAATGTTTCCAGCCACAGCTGCAAGGACAGTGACAGCGGAGCCAAGGATGCGGAGAGGCAGTGTGTGTGTGTGTGTGTGTGTGTGTGTGTGTGTCTGTGTGTCTGTGTGTCCATCCTTGAGTGTCCTTGGAGTGAGTGGGAGGTGGGCACCTCCAGGCTTTCTGAAAGAGAAGGAACCTTCCTAGAGTTGTGCATTCTGGTCACCAGAAGCTCGCGCCTGTCTTTCTTTTTGGAGTCTTGTTTTGCTCCTTAGAAATGGATGTGAAGGGCCTGGGGAACCGATTCAGTCAGGAAAATACTTGTCACAGGAGCTAGGACCCGAATTCAGATCCCCAGAACCCACATAGAAAGCCAGGCACGGCATTGCACCCCTGCAACTCCTGTGTTCTGTGTGCCTGTATGTATATGCCTATGTTCTGTGTGCCTGTATGTATATGCCTAGTTAAAGGATGTGCTTTGGCTTCAGTGAGAGACCTGTCTCAGAAAACAGAGAGGGATGGAGGACCACTGATGTTGACCTCTGACCTTTACATGCATGCACACACAGTCTCAGGGTTACTGTTGCTGTGGTGAAACACCATGGCAAGGCTTAGAGAAGAAAGTGTTTAATTGGGGGCTTGCTCACAACTTCAGAGGATTAGTCTATGACCATCACGGTGGGGAGCCTGGTGTCGGGCAGGTAGGCCTGGTGCTGGAGCAGTAACTGATTCACAGGCAGCAGGCTGAGAGCAGGACTGATATGGCTTTGATGCTTCAGAGCCGACCCCTGTGACACACCTCCTCCAACAAGGCCACACCCCCTAATCATCCCTAACCAGTCCACCAAGTAGGAACCAAATATTCAAATATATGAGCCTCCAGGGGCTACCCTTATTTGAACACTAACACACACACATGCACGCACACACAAATACATACACAGAATTTTTAAAAAGTGGAGGTATATTTGTGCCTTCTATTCCACAATGAATCCTTGATGACTTCAGAATAAAAACAGTAATTCGAGACTGGAAAGATGGCTCAGCCATTAAGAGCACTGGCTGCTCTTGCAGAGGATCCATGTTTGGTTCCCAGCAGCCACAAGACAGGTAGGTCACAACTGTCTGTAACTCCATTCTAGGGGATCTGGATGATGCCATCTTCTGGCCTCTTCAGGAGCCAGACACACATATAGTGCATGGACATACATGCTGACAAACACTCATACACACAAAATAAAAGTAAATGTATCTTTTTTAAAATGTGGTGGTGGAGCACACCTCCAGCACTTGGGAGGCAGAGGCAGGCGGAGTTTGAGGCCAGCTTGATCTACAGAGTGATTTCCAGGACAGGCTCTAAAGCTACAGAGAAACCCTGTCTCAAAAATAAATAAATAAATAAAAATAAAAATAAAGTGACTCCACTACTTAGCAGTTGTATGGCTCAACTTCCCTCCAAGATAAAAAGAAAAACAAAATCACTTCCATTATAAAGGATAGCTAGGAAAAAAAAAGTCACAAGCTTTATGGTTTTTGCCTTCTCCCAGCATGACCCAGGATACCCTAGGGGTCTTTAGGTCCACATTGAGAAAGAGGACTGACAGAATTTAGCCCTTTTCCCCTGTCTCTGTGTCTGTGTGAATTTGTATGAGTGTGAGTGTGTATGTGGAATCCACAGGTTGATATCCAGTGTCTTCCTCTGTTGTTATCCATTTTATTTTTTGAGACAAGGTCTCTTGAAGGCAGGTGTTTCTTTCCCAGTCCCAGCCTCCAGGCCCAAATAATTGACACAGAGGCTGAATATGAATTATAAATGCTTGGCCAATAGCTCAGGCTTATTACTACCTGACTCTTACATTTTAAGTCAACCCATATTTCTTATATATGCTTTGCCACGTGGCTCATGGCTTGTTACCTCATTTTCTACATGTCCTGTTTCCTTAGTGACTGGCTGGAGTCTCTTCTGACTCCTCCCTTCTTTCCATCATTCCCCTAAGTTTGGTTGTTGCGCCTATAATTCCTGCCTGGCTATCAGTCAATCAGTTTTTATTAAATCGATCCAAGTGACAAATCCTAACAGCATATAAGAGGATTATTCCACAGCAGTCTCTCATTGAACACAGAGCTCCCTGTTTGGCTAGACTGACTCGTCAGCAAGTTCAAGGATCCACCTGTCTTCACCCTCCTCTCAGGGTCGGAGTCATGGGAACATGCTGCCATTACTGGCTTTCACCTGGCAGCTGGGGATCTGAGGTCACGGCCCCATGCTGCACACTCAGCTACTTCCCAACCCTTAAAAAAAAAAAACAAAAAAAAAAACTTGCATTTTGTGTGTATGGATGTGTCAATGAGAGTGCATGTGTGCATGTGTGTGAGCATGCATGTGTGTGTGCGTGTGTGTATGAATGTGTGGCGCATGTGTGCGCATGCATGTGTGTCTAGTCTTTACCAGTGAGGCCCCTGTATGATTTTTAAAAATGAATTTAAAAAAGTGTTGCTGAGTGTCTATCATGGCTGTCGCTCCATGTATAAAAAGAGCATCAAGATCTTGTTCCTGGGCTCGGAGTCTTGGAGTGGGGTGAAAATTACAATTATGATTACAGTTATAACAGATTCCAGCACGTGTTAAAATACAGGTGCGGAAAACTGTGCTCCTGGATCCCGCTTGGGCCTCCTGTGGCTGCCACAGCAAGTTAGTGCAAGCCGGGGGGGTGGGGGGGTGGGAAGGGGCATCAGATGAGAGTACTTCTTGCCTTCACAGCTCTGGCAACTAGCAGTCTGAAATTTGGGTACCAGTGGAACTGTTACTATCTAAGGGTCTTAACCGAGTTTGCTCTCTCTGACAGTTAAAGAATTAAAAGGCAGGAACAATCTTGAAGGCAACAGATAGCAGCAGAGAAATCTCAGGCACCACAAACAGAATCATACAGAATCAGTGATTGAAAAAACACTTATTGGGGTGAGGAAATACACACCATGCAGCAGATTCACGGGGAAGAGACCCCCTAAAAAGCAGAGAGGGGACCCAGGAAGCCAGAAAAAAAATTTCTTCTGGGATTTGTAAGGGCTCTGAAGAGTTTTCCTCCCTAATTTAGATTGGCCAGTGTGAAGAAGGATGATTGGCTGATTGACTCACAGGGGCCTGCTGGTGGGAGAAAAAGCCTATGCAGCCTTTGTTTTAAGGTGCCAGGCCTCTATCTTGGGTCAGGAGGGTGAGGAAGAAATTGAGTGTCCAGGGAAGCACCATGGCCCCTGTCCCTAGCTGTCCCCCTCCCAGGCAGTCTGACTCTCAGCCCCTCCCAACCATGTTTCTGCGGGAGGACTTGAGGTGGGAAAGCCTTCTGGCCTCCCCCAGAGGGCTCCTAGAGCTCCTGGCTTGTAGCCATCTCCCTCCAATCTTGTCCTCTGTGTCCTATCTCCTCCTCCTTTGTAAGGACATGTGTCACTACCTTGGAGCGCTCCCCAGTAATCCAGGGGGATCTCATTTCCACATCCTTTACTTAATTACACCTGCGAAGACCCCTCCCTCAGAGTAGTTCAACCACAGGTTCCTGGGGTTTGGATGGGGATAAATTTGGGGGGGAATTCCATTCAAACCACTACATAAACCTATGTTCACACTGCACCTACACGCATGAACATATGTGTGCATTCACATACAAAACAGCAAAGAACAGTGACTAAGGGTACTCGAGGACAGCGGCAAAGCAAAGGTGACATGTGACTGTTCTATATATAACCCTTCTAACACAGTCAGAGGGCTTGCAAGCACGGAGACCTAAATTCAGTCTCTAGAAGCCACATAGAAAAGCCTTGCAGGGTGGATTGGCAGGTGACATGGCAGATGACATGGCAGGTGGCATAGCAGGTGGCATGGCAGGTGACATGGCAGGTAGCATGGCAGGGTGACATGGCAGGTGGCATGGCAGGTGGTATGGCAGGTGGCATGGCAGGTTGTAGTAGGAGCTGCGGGCTGTGTTCCTGCCGCCCCAGGTCCTGGTCGCCTGGCTAGCTTATGCCCCGAAATAACAACACACAAACTGTATTCTTTTAAACACTGCTTGGCCCATTATATCTAGCCTCTTCTCAGCTAACTCTCGCACCTGGACTAGCCCATTTCTAATAATGTGTGTAGCACCCCAAGATGCGCTTACCGGGAAGATTCTAGCCTACGTCCATCCTGGGTCGGAGCTTCATCGCATCTGCCCTGGCGATGAGCTGCATTGCGTCTGTCTCTGAGAGGAGCTGCCCTGCATCTGAGCTCACTTCCACTTCCTCCCAGCATTCTGTTCTGTTTACTCCACCCACCTATGTTATAACCAATCAGGGCCAAGCAGTTTCTTTATTTTTTAACCAATGACCTTCCTCCATCAGCAGGTGACATGGCAAGGTGGCATGTGGTATGGCAGGTGGCATGGCAGGGTAGCATGGCAGGACTTCTGGCCAGTCAGTCTTGCCCACCTGGTGGACCTCAGGCTAGTGAGAAATCCTACCCCAAAACAAGGAGAGCCTGCCATGGTGGCATGTAACTTTGGTCCCAGCCCACAGAAGACAGAGGCAGGCAAAGCTCTATGAGTTTAAGGCCATCATACTCTACATAGTGAGTTCTATAGAGAGTTCCTGCCTCAAAAAATTAAATATATCTATATCTATCTATCATCTATCTATCTATCTATCTATCTATCTATCTATCTATCTATCTATCTATCTATGTCTATTTATTTATTATAAAATTGTTGAATACACTTGCCTGGTGCCACAAGAGGCCAACAGAGGATAGAAGAGGTCATAGAATCCCCTGGAACTGGAGTTAGAGGTGGTTGTGGGCAGCCATGTAGGCGCTCAGAATCAAACTTGGGTCCCCCGGAAGAATAGCCCCCAGTTTGTTGTTTTTGTTTGTTTGTTTGTTTTCTGACTGCTGAGCCTGGATCGCTCCAGCCTGGGTATTTAGGTTCTTGTCACTTTCAGGAGATGCTTGGGGCAGCCTTTCCCTCAGGTCCTGGCTGACTTGCCTTGTCTGGCCTTGGACTTGAGAGGAGGGGACCCCTAGGGTGACCTTTCATCTGCCCCCAGTCAGGGCATTTCCAGCCACTTGTTGCTGTTCTAGGCTCTCCCTCTGCTCTCCTTACCCCCAGAAGGCCTGTAGAGGCTTGTTAGCATGAAGTTCTAAGGAGCTTCTTCCCGAGGGCCCTGGCTCGAGCTCTTTGGGAACTCATGACATTCCCATGGAGGCCTTGGGATGACTCAGCGCTCACAGTGGTTTGTGCTCCTGGGCCAGGTTCTACCTCTCTCTGAATTTCCCCTCTCTGGTCCCCATCTGACTGCAACACAATGGTGTCTGGAGTCTCCTTTGGCCCCTACATGTCTCCAGCTGCCTGACTGTCAGTGAGACATCAGTAACACAGGGCAGATTAACTAAGGAGGCTTTGCTAGCAGCCTACTCCACTGTGGGGTCTGGAGCAAGTAACGGGGTTCCCTCACCTGTAAGACAGGGGCCTTAGCAGTAGAGAGAAGAGCACGTCAGACAGGGGTCTGGAAGGCCGGAGGCACAACTGCGGCTGTGGGAGAGCTGCTGTTGGAACCTGCACTGGACAGCAGACTTCTGCTCCCACCCCTCCTGCAGACCCAGCAAGCAAAGACAAGCTGACTGAGTCACCAGAACGTGTCTGTCTTGGCTCGACACCAGCTGCACTGCCTTGCCCAGTGAGGGGCCTGGAGGCTATGGCTGTGGTTAAGGATCAAAGAGCCAGAGGAGGACAAGGAGCAAGGGAGACTTCCAGGAAAATGCCAGGACACACATGTGCCTGATGTGGGATTCCCTTCTGTGAGCCGTGAATACCATTGGTTAATAAAGAAGCTGCTTTGGGCCTATTGTTGTGCAGAATAGGGCAAGGCGGGGAGTTCTAAGCAGATAGAGGAGAAGAGAGTAGGCGGAGTTAGGAAGAAGCCACTGCCGCCGGAGACAGACGCCAGATGGAACCTTACTCGTAGGCCACAACCAACGTGGTGATACACAGATTAATAGAAATGGGTTAATTTAAGATTTAAGACTTAGCCAGGAATATGCCTAAGATAATAGACCAAGAAGTCTTTTAATTAATACAGTTTCTGTGTGGTTATTTTGGGTCTGACGGGGAAACAAACAAGCAGCCTCCGACAACATGTGCCCTTTCACACACATGCTCACACTCATGCTTCTCACACAAGCTTAGCCACACTCACACAGTCTGACTCACACATACTTAAAATGTTCACATGTATGCCTTCCCACATATGCAGATACACTTGCTTATGAATACCATAGTCTATATGCTCTCTCTCTCTCTCTCTCTCTCTCTCTCTCACAAACTCACACACGTGTTCTTACATATGATGACTCACACATGCATGCTCATCATGTGCACCTCCATATGTTCTCTCACACTCTCACATGCTTACATGTTCTCACATACATTCTCTTACTCTTATTCATGTCTCATATACGGACTCATACACAACTGTTTCACACATACCCACACTTGTTCTCATGTGTGCTCATGCACATATAACTCACCCTCAGTGACTCATATTCTCACCCACTGGCACACATATGCATATGCTCACATGCACATTCTCATTCTCACACACATTCTCTCGCCCTTGTTCTGTCACACTCACAGTGCCCTCTTACACACACATGCCCTCATGTGCCCCCATACATACTTATTCATGCCCTCTAACACACATCAGACATATACTTACACATACACAGACTCATACATATGTTCACACATGCTCATTCCCCTACACACAAATGCTCATCGACATTCTCCTATTCATACATGAAAACACACACACACACACTCCCCTTTCTCTCATTCTTCCACATTCTTGCACCCACGTGTGTCCATAGTGGCTCAAGAATCAACACAAAAGCAAAAGTACCACAGAGGGGTATGGGGCGGGGGGCGAGGAAGACAGAAAGACAAAGAAGTGAGAACATACAAACAGCAGGCCAGTGCTGCCAGAGAGAAACTGCAGTGGAATCAGAGGAACTAGGAAGTGGACACGGGCTAAGAGCAGCTTATCTAAGCCTTGCACAAGCCACGGGGGCCGAAGTGGCCGGAGCTGCTCACCGTCTAGCTGTGAAGTAGACGGGCTACCACTGACATGTTGTGTGCAGGTTGCCAACCATTTTGCACCCCTGCCCCAATATCCGGTCATGTTCTTGCTGTGAGCCATGGCCTCAATCTCCTGGGCTCACGCTCTCCTGCCTTGGCTCTCATGAGTAGAGGGAATGCATCACCAAGCATGGCTTACCAGCAACCTGGGTTCGTGTTTTCCCTTCTACAGTGATTGTGTCTGGGGATCAGTGCTCTGGTGGTGCTGGTTGTTTTTATGTCAACTTGACACAGACTGGAGTCATTTTGGAAGAGAGAACCCCAGGGGAGAAAATGCCTCCACCAGATTGACCCATGGCTCATTTTCTTGATTGATTACTGATGTAGGTGGACCCAGCTCACTGTGGGTGGCATCATCCAGGGCAAGCAGTCCTGGATGGTACAAGAAGGCAGGCTGAGCAAGCCACTAACGCAGCACTCCTCCATGGCCTCTGCATCAGCTCCTGCTTCCCGGTTCCTGCCCTGTTTGAGTTCCTGTTCTAATGCCTCTCAGCACTAGAGTGTGACAACCTGAGAGCTGTACGCTAAAACACTCCCCTCCATGGTGTTTGGTCTTGGTGTTTTATCACAGCAATAGACACAGTAACTAAGACACAGACCTCACACCGTAGGAACACTGAGGCACAGGAGGCTGAGCAGTCCCAAGTCCTCAGCCCAAAAGCTGGTGTAAAGGCCAGTGCGTCTCTCGTCCAGGTACCAGGATCCAAGCCTCTGAACTGCTGGCAGCCAAGTAGGGTCTGAGCCTTGCAGGGAGCCCTCTAGGGTCGGACTTACCTCTCTACCCACTGCTCCACTCTTGCCGCACTGGGCTCTTTTGGTTCCTGCCTGGGCACCTCTGCTTAGCCTCTCACACAAGCCTGGAAGAACCAGGAAGGACACCTGCTCACCCCCCCCCCCCAACACACAACAAGGATCCTGTAGCTCCTAGGGTAGGGCAATGGATGGAGACCTACCCTCTAGTGATGTCTGAGCTGTCACCAGCAGGATGGAGCCCCTCACTGTCCCCTGCCCTACCAACCCTAGAAATTACTGTTTTCCTAGCGCCCTCCCCCCCCGTCCCCCTGGAATGACTTCCCTAATTAAACCACCTGAAGGCTCTGGCTTGGCTCTGCTTTCAGGGCCCTCCTGGTGCCGGGTCCCAGGGGGGACTCATGATCTTCTCTCCTCCCTCCACCTCCTGCCCATGGGACACCAGGGTTCTGCTCTAGCCTATTGTTTGCTGGATTCAGGAGTCACCTATCCCCTGAGGGGGTGGGGCAAACCACTCTTGTTTATCTAATAACAATTAATTCTCAGCAATCATCCCAGTCCTGAACAGACAAACAAAATGGGAAACCTTCAGCAAAGACTACCCTATAGACCTTCAGCAAAGACTACCCCATAGACCTTCAGCAAAGACTACCCCATAGACCTTCAGCAAAGACTACCCCATAGACCTTCAGCAAAGACTACCCCATAGACCTTCAGCAAAGACTACCCCATAGACCTTCAGCAAAGACTACCCCATAGACCTTCAGCAAAGACTACCCCATAGACCTTCAGCAATGACTACCCCATAGACCTTCAGCAAAGGACTACCCCATAGACCTTCAGCAAAGACTACCCCATAGATCTTCAGCAATGACTACCCCATAGACCTTAACAAAGCCTACCCCATAGACCTTCAGCTAAGTCTACCCCATAGACCTTCAGCAAAGACTACCCCATAGACCTTAACAAAGCCTACCCCATAGACCTTAACAAAGCCTACCCCATAGACCTTCAGCTAAGTCTACCCCATAGACCTTCAGCTAAGCCTACCCCATAGACCTTAAGCAACGACTACCCCATAGACCTTCAGCTAAGCCTACCCCATAGACCTTCAGCAATGACTACCCCATAGACCTTCAGCAAAGACTACCCCATAGACCTTCAGCTAAGCCTACCCCATAGACCTTCAGCAATGACTACCCCATAGACCTTCAGCAAAGACTACCCCATAGACCTTCAGCTAAGTCTACCCCATAGACCTTCAGCAAAGACTACCCCATAGACCTTCAGCTAAGTCTACCCCATAGACCTTCAGCTAAGCCTACCCCATAGACCTTCAGCTAAGTCTACCCCATAGGGCCTAGGCTGGGATGGTGTAGGATTTGGGACTCCCTCCTGGGTTCAGCCCACACCCACAGTTCTGATTTTCATTAAGGATATATATGAGGTACAAGTCACCTAGGAATTTTAAAATCATATATACAGCTTTTGATGATGGAATTGAAGCATGTTGTCCAGGTCTTGATCAGGCACAATAGACTGGTGAACACCACCACCCACAAGCCCACCCTTTCCACTTGCCCTGTGGGTGGTGGGGATAGAACTCAGCACCTACTCCGTGCCACACATTAGGGCTGTCCCCAGCCCTCAAGGGCGGTTGTTTTATTGAGGCAGCAGTTCATGTTGTCCATGGTGGCTTTCACTTTGATTTGTAACTGAGGACAACTTTGAGCTTCTGATCCTCTGCCTCCGGAGTGCTGGCTTCACAGGCGTGTGCCACCCTATCTGGTTTATGCAATGCTGGGATTTGAACCTAGCACTTCATGCATGCTGAGCAAGCACTCTGCCCACGGAACTACATCCCCAGCCCTGAGAGGGGTTAGTTTCAAATGTCCTTTTGATCTGGATGTTTGCAGTACCAGGGAAGAAGGCCGTGTGATTGTCTCAGGGACGGCTAGCATCCTTATAAAGTACCATCTCAGCTGGGCAGTGGTGGCACACGCCTTCAATCGCAGCACTTGGAAGGCAGAGGCAGGCGGATCTCTGTGAGGTTGAGGCCAGCCTGGTTTACAGAGTAAGTTCTGGGACAGCCAGAGCTGTTACACAGAGAAACCCTGTCTCAAAAGACAAAAAAAAAAAAAAAAAAAAAAAAAAAAAGCAAAACTAAACAATACAAAACCCCAAAATACAAATCTCTTTTAAGGATTCATTCATTCGTCCTGCTAGAGTATGTATCAGCCAGTGCCTGGAACCTTGGGAAGCACTGTGAACCACACAGATGAGTTCCTTCATGGGTGGACTGGGATGTGAGCTGCTCCTCTGAGTTGAAACATTCACTCCATGCATTTAGCTGCCATCGTCAGACGTCAGCCAGGTGGCTTCAGACACCTCCCATGTGTCACTGTCAGGCCCAATCAGACCCTCCCTTCCCAACCTGACAGGGTCCTGTCCAATTGTAAAGTCATCAGCAGCTGTGAACCGTGTCTACCTGAGTGTCTGCCTTGTTGGTAGATGTGGTGCCCAGCGGAGCCGGCAGTAGTCAGAGGATGAGGCCAGATCTTCTGGTCTTCCTCATGTCCTGCTGGCTCTTAGGACATCCAGTAAACAAGTTGCTACAGCAGGGAGGATTATGGAAGAACATTGAGTGGGCAGCTAAGCTTAGGTCAGGAGTGTCTCTGAGTGGAGCTTTCTCTCTTCTCAAAACAAGGTGAAGGGGCAGGAGAGATGGCTCAGTGGTTAAGACCACCAGCTGTTCTTGCAGAGGACCCAGGTTTGGTTCCCAACACCCACATGACGGCTCATATCTGTCCCTAACTCTGGTCCCAGGAGATCCAATGCCCTCTTCTGGTTTCTTTGAGCACTGGGCATGCAGACAGTGAACATACATATACCGAGGCAGAACACTCATACAAAGAAAATAAAAATAAATCTTTAAATGAAAGAGGGTATAGAGGGGGTGGGGGTCTGGGACATTGGTGGTAGTGGAAGCCCTATTAAGGAACCTCAGGGCAGATTCCAGGTATGTATCATGGTTTTGCCACAAGAGGGAGCACTGCAGACCCTAAGGATTGGGGGGAATTAATAGAGCTATAATTGAGTGTCTTTGTGTCATAAGAAACCCATGATAAACCACGTGGTGGTGCATGCCTTTAATCCTAACACTGGGGAGGCAGAGGCAGACTGCTCTCTTAGTTCAAGGCCAGCGTGATCTACAAATTGAGTTTTGGGGCAGCCAGAGCTACACAGAAAAATTCAAATAAAAAGCCGGGCGGTGGTGGCGCACGCCTTTAATCCCAGCACTCGGGAGGCAGAGGCAGGCGGATCTCTGTGAGTTCGAGACCAGCCTGGTCTACAAGAGCTAGTTCCAGGACAGGCTCCAAAACCACAGAGAAACCCTGTCTCGAAAAACCCAAAAAAAAAAAAAAAAAAAAAATTCAAACAAAAGAAAACCTATGCATTTATGGGCCTTTAAAATTATTTTACTTAAAAATTTTATATACATGATTTTTTTTTTTTTTTGCCTGAATGTATGTATGTGCTCTGTGTATGTGCCTGGTGTCCATGGAGGCCAGAAGAGGGCACCAGGTTTCATGGAACTGGAGTTACTGAAGGTTGTGGGACACCACATAGGTGCTGGGGACTGAACCCCAGTTCTCTGCAAGAACAGCAAGTGCACTTAACCACTAAGATGCCTCTCCAACCCTTAGCCTTTATTTTTATTTTATGTGTATGAGTCTTTGGCCCACTTGTGTGTTTGTATACTTTTTGAGTGCCTGGTGCCCTTAGAGGCCAGGAGAGGGCGCCAGATCCCCTAGAACAGAAATTACAGATTGTGGCCAACCACTCAATGTGGGTGCTGGAAACCAAGCCTGGATCCTCTGCAAGAACAACAAACGCTCTTAAGTACTGTGGTTACTAGGGACTGGACCCAGGATCTTGTTGGAGGACACACGAGGCATGTCATCTGCCACTCAACTGTGTCCCCAGCAGTTCAGGCACATTCCACCTGCATTCTCCTTTTAGGAGACAAGGAGGGGGTCTTACATAGCCTAGGCTGGCTTCAGACTTGATGTGCAGCCAAGGGTGACCTTGAATTTCTGATTGTGCTGGGATACCAGGCATTTATTACTTCTGGTCTGCGGTGTTGGGGCTTCAGTCTGTGGGCTGAATCCCAGGTCTCTTCATGCTAGCCAGGGACTCTATCAACCGACTCATAGCCCAGGTTCCTTTTTTTTCTCTCTTCCTCTCTTCCTTCCTCCCCTTCCTCTTCTCCTCCTCCCCAACATACTCTTTTGTTAAGGGTGAAAACCATGTCCTTTACTATCAAGAAACAAGTTAAAACAAATTTCTCAACACCAAACAAAACAATGGGGGTGATGGTTCATTCAGACCACTCTCGTATATCCGAAGTTATTACACAGCGCCTTCTAATCGAAGCCTTCGGGAATGTGGGCTGAGGCCAGGTGGGGCCTCTTCAGGCAAGATGAGGGACACCCATACAGCAATGGCAGATCACGGACCTATTCCCTGGATGTTGGGGATGGATGCCTGAAATCGTAAACAGGCCAACCCATGCATGACAAGGCATCCTTAGCCAGCACCCTTTTCCTTCCTCGGGATCCCTTAACACTGAGAGCTGTCCTCAGTCCCTCAGCACATTTTCTTCCAAAACAACGACTTTCTCTCCTAACAACGTGTTCTGTCAAATACAAGAAAAATAACTGATACTCCGACTTAGAAGGTTGGTAGATTCAAAAGGAGCATTTGCGTCTTCAAGGAAGAATCCAAACACATCTCAATTGGTAGGATGTGCACTGGAGATCTTCGTGAAGCAAGACCTCTTCCAGCTCCATGTGCCATGTGCCAACCGAGCTACTCCAGTCCGCTTTTGTCCCCAGGTTAGGCTGCATATCCCCTCTCTGAGAGATCAAGCCCCACGCTTAGATGTCTGGGCTGCCAGTGTGGGCGGGAACACTGAGACGGGGGCGCGCCTACCCGGGGAGCGGCCCCCAAACCTCAGCCCAGGCCTCTCATGGCCCCGGAAGGAAGCCAGGGCTGAAGAAGGGGGTGCCCCGAGCACGCCTCACCTGCAGGGAGTGCACATCCCCGGCTTTGATCCTCCGTAACACGGCCTGCCCGAGGCAAGGTGTGGATTCGCCTTATTCCTTCCTTCCTTTTTGCCACCCACCCGGTGTTTCCACGCAGCTGTCGCCGGGCCTTGGGACGTGGGGGACACTGGGGATAGCGAGGGGGCCCCTCCACCCTGCGCCTAGGAGGCGGCGACAAGGCGGGGAGGGGCCGCCCGCCTCCTGGGGCCTGCGGCGCGCGTGGATCAGTGTGCAGAGCGCGGCGCACGGACTCGGTTGGCTCGCTCTGCGTGCGGGAAGAGGATGCTGGCAGGCTGCCCCGGCCTGGGCCCGCCATCCGCAGCGTGCGCCGCCACCGTTCTCTGCGCCCGCGGATGCTGAGCCACAGCCCCGCGCCTCTCCCGGTCCGACCCGGGGCCTGACGGCGAGGGGAGCCGCGCTCCGGCTCCGGGCGGACGAGGTGGCGTGGCGGCGCTGCGGGGAGCAGCCTGCGGCTCGCTGAAACCCGCCTGACCCGGCCCCGCAGACCCGGCCCGGAGCGCGCGGCTCCCGAGTTCTCATACAGGTCAGCGCCAAGCCAGGATCCAGGGCTGGGCTTCCGCGACGTTGCAGAGCCAGAGGTTGGGAAGGGGCTGGAGTCTCCCAGGGCTGGATGGGGAAAAGGAAGTAAACAGAAGGAAGATGCGGGAATCCCCAGGACCGCCCCTGCTCCTTCCAGGCACGTTTAATTTTCAGCTTGGAGGAATTGGGCCTGGAGGGACTTTAGGTGAGGAAGTCAGGGATAGAGCCTGGCAAGCGAGGGATGGAGAGGTGGCTAGGCCCCTCCAGAAGCCAGAGGCAGGAAACCGGGTGTCTGGTGTGGACCCGACTGTGTGTGGGCGTGCTTGGGAGGCTGTGGGGTTGGAGGTTTGTGTAGCCAAGGATCTGTGTGAGGGGTGGGGTGGGTGGCAAGGAAAGAGGCGCTTCCACTTAGCCATGTCCTTTTAAGTTGCAGATGATCGGTGCCACCTGTGTCCTGGGAACCCATCCAGCATTCCTGCCCCAGGTGTACGCCCTTCATCGGTAACCAAGAAGAGCCTTCCCACCCTCCACAGTTAGGAAGAGCTGGTGAGCGGCTTGACGCGGACTTCTCCCTCGTTCCTTCGAAGCTGCCACCAGCCAAGATGCCCAGGAACCAGGGCTTCTCGGATCCCGAGTACTCGGCTGAGTACTCTGCCGAGTACTCGGTTAGCCTGCCCTCTGACCCCGACCGCGGGGTCGGCCGGACCCATGAAATTTCTGTTCGGAATTCGGGGTCCTGCCTGTGCCTGCCTCGCTTTATGCGGCTGACCTTCGTGCCTGAGTCCTTGGAGAACCTCTATCAGACCTACTTCAAAAGGCAGCGCCATGAGACACTGCTGGTGCTGGTGGTCTTTGCGGCCCTCTTTGACTGCTACGTGGTGGTCATGTGCGCGGTGGTCTTCTCCAGCGACAAGTTGGCGCCCCTCATGGTGGCCGGCATTGGTCTGGTGTTGGACATCATCCTCTTTGTGCTCTGCAAAAAGGGGCTGCTCCCGGACCGAGTGAGCCGCAAAGTGGTACCCTACCTGCTGTGGCTGCTCATCACAGCCCAGATCTTCTCATACCTGGGCCTGAACTTTTCACGTGCCCACGCAGCCAGCGACACGGTGGGTTGGCAGGCCTTCTTTGTCTTCTCCTTCTTCATCACACTACCCCTCAGTCTCAGCCCCATCGTGATCATCTCTGTGGTCTCCTGTGTTGTGCACACGCTCGTCTTGGGGGTCACCGTGGCCCAGCAGCAGCAAGATGAGCTGCAAGGGATGCAGCTGCTGAGGGAGGTGAGTGCCACCCTTCTCCATCCCGTGCCTTCCCCTTCCACCCAGGTCTCACTCAGGTGGGACTGATGCCCCCCCGGGGTGTGCACCCCCATGCCATCCGGTGTTTGCCCTAGAGAAAGGATGCAAAACATTGGGCCTCTGGGCCACTCAGCCACCTATGCTCAGTGGAGTAGGTGACCGCCCCTAGTCTTGTCCTGCCATTCCATCAGTGAACCCGGGTTAAGAGACCTCTCAAGGCAAATTCTGATCTCTGATTGTCTTTGCTTTACTCCAGATGGGGTTGACTTGTGTGAGCTCAGTACTCTGTCAGATGGGGATACTGTTGGCCCTGCATGCAGAAATGGCTGTTACCAAGATGTAAGGGAACGTGGGTGAAAGCCTCTGGTTGGGTTATGTGAGGAGCTGTAAGGAGCACATGCGGTTATCAGAGATATCGTGCTTCTGCCCCAGAGCTCAGAGTGTCACCAGCAGATAGGTGGTCTCCCCTAGAAGTCAGGGTATGGGGACACAACTGGGGACGGTTGCCTTAGCCACTCTGGTGTGGAGCTTGCTGGTCCTAGTGGGCTATTAATGCTGGAAGGGTGGAAAAGGCGCCCGCATCTTTACTAGTTTGTGTTCCCACCAAGTGCTAAGAGAGGCAGACTGCCAGAGCCACCCAGAGACTGAAGAAGGGCTGTGATGCTGGTCTGCAGGGGCTCCCCAGAGATGTCCCTGGATTCCATCTTATGGTATGCCTTCCACTTTTCCATACATGACCTGAGAAGTGGGAAGTGGCCAGTTATCTTCAGGTATCTTCTGTCTGCTTCCGGAGTTCTTTTCCCCACATCTCGCCAAAGTCTTTATCATGGTCTGCTTGAGGTTGGGGCATAGCCTGCAGTGACCCCCATGATACGTCTGGTGGCTGATGAGAGAACTTTTGGGAGCCTAGTCCATTGCCTCCTGGCTGTTTAGAGGAAAACATGGCTTCTGCCGGGGTTTAACTTTTTTTTTTTTTTTGAGACAGGGTTTCACTGTGTAACAGCCTTAGCTGTCCTGGAACTTGCTGTGTAGGCCAGGATGGTCTTGAACTCAGAGATCCACCTGCCTCTGCCTCCTGAGTACTGAGGTTAAAGGCGTGTGCTACTCCTGCCCGGTTTTAACTTTTTTTAAAGGTCTCGGTTCAAAGTTCTGTTTTCCCATTCTGGGTCAGGGAGGAAGGAACCTATTTCACAGATCTTTTTTAAATTTTATTTTTTATTTTGAGGCAGGATATCATGTAGCCTAAAATGGCCTTGCTGCAACTGAGGTTGACTTTGAACACCTGATCCTTTTTGCCTCTACCTGCTGTGTGTTACGGTTACAGATGTGGGCTAATCATGCTCAGCTAATTTCACAGAAGTTTTCTTGCATGGCTCGGCACTGGGCTAAAGCCCGTGGGGATTTGTGGGATACCACCATGTTTTTGTTTGTTTGCTTCCTGGTATTGGGTGTTCTCTTGTGAACACCTGTCGTTGTTGTAGCTTTCTGGGTTGGTGGCTTCAGCTTGTGTCTCTGCTTGTGAATGGTTCTGTTGCGAGGAGGATGCCCATAGCCATCACTACAGGGGATTGGTCAGGACAGTTAGATCTGGCAGCATTTGGGGCTTGGGGACATATTTTGAACCATTACCTTCCAATAAATAAGCATTTCTTCTTTTTTCTTCTTGCCAGGGTCCCTGGGCCTTGGGTATAATCTCCCCAGTGTGTTGTTCATTAAGGGAACAAATCAGATGAGAACCCCCCCACACACACACACACTTCTGACCTGCTTGTTGGCTGGAAATATTTGGGGTGCAAAAAGCATTTTCTAGTGAAGTTGAGCAGTTCAATCCTCAGCCTAGGTCTGCCGTCTGCCCAGAGTGCTAGGATGGGCACACAGGAGCTCTGCCATGACAGAGAATCTAGGTTTAGTGGGGAGCAGACTTGAGTGACTGTAGATAGTGTGTCCCCAGGGGCCAGCAAACCACTGACCAGATTACAAGGGGGAGCGGTTTCCAGGATGTGGTCCAGGAAGATTCCTGCTTCTGCTCTTTGTGGCGGGGGATGGGGCTGGTGGTCAGCCTAAGGAGATGACCAGCTAGGGGCCAGGAGAGCAAGGGTATACCTGAAATTCAGACAGAGCCGCTACCAGACTATGGAAACTGGCCAGCATTGAGCAGTGCCTAGATATTCTACTCTTCTGCCTGATTCTCTACTTAGGCCTTCTGATTTGTTCTAGAAATGATCAGAAGGTGTTAGCACAGGTGAGGGCCTGGGAGAGCATCTAGTCCAGAGCCCCAGCAGGTTCCTAGGGATGGATCACAGATTAGCAGCTGCTACTCATTGGCAGCAGAAATGAGGGGACAGCCCAGGTGTGCTGACTCGTTGACCAGGGTTCCCACATGGGGGTGGGAATTTGTCCACTTAGTTGAGAGCAGGATCCTGCCTTCTTTTCCTTGTCTACCGGCGACAAGCCCTGTCTCTGCCTGTTTGTTGTCACCCAGATCTCTGTGGAAGGCCCAGCTTGTAGAGACCCTGGGTCTCTGTCCCTCAGGTCAATGGAAACATCGTCATCTTGGTTTGGAGCCTGGACTTAGTCTGAGGCCCCTCGCTCTGAGGTTTGTGTTATTGATACTTCAGGCTCATGTCACTCTGGGCCTCACCATCTCCAGTCAGCAAGAGACCTAACTTGGAGGCTCCAAAGTGTCACAATAGGGTGGGTTATAGGTGTGGCCTGGGTCCCTGTAGGTCAGTTTTGAACTCAGGATTACTGGTCTTAAAAGATACCAGGGCTGCAAAGAAATAAGGGCCCCAGTTGGGAACAGTGGGAAAAGGTAAAAATAATAACTTAAGATAAAGATTCTCGAGGCTGGGAGCTTAGCTCAGTGGTGGAATGCTTGCTCGCCTAGCACGCTCAAGGCTCCTGAATTGGATCTCCACTGCCCCCCCCAGTAATACATAAATACACGTTTACAAAATAAAAAAAAATGTATAATAAGAATTTTGTACCCCAGGGGAGCATAATCTTGACATGAAACCGTGCCTGGAACAACTTGGCTTTGGGATTAGAAGGAGGAAAAGGGGCCCTCCCAAGGTTAAACTGGGAGCCTGAGATAAGAAGCTGGAGGTCAAGCTTCTAGTATGTGTTCCAGAAGTTTCTGAGTCACTTCTTTGGGACCAATGTGACTTTCTTTTTTGATTTTTAACGATTTGTTTGTTTTCATTTTATGTCCATTGGTGTTTTGCCTGCATGTGTATCTGTGTGAGGATGTCAGAAATCCTGGAGCTGGAGTTTCGGATAGTTGTGAGCTGCCATGTGGGTGCTAGGACTTGAACCTGGGTCCTCTGGAAGAGCACAGTGCTGTTAACTGCTGAGCCATCTCTCCAGCCCCACAATGTGACTTTTCACAAGGTGCATAGTTTCCCAGGTCCACTCAGCAAAGTCTGCCTTCCCTTACAGCTGTTTTGCATCCCATCTCTGAGTACTGTGGAAACCAAGGTCCGTGCAGCGTTGCTATGGGGATGGATACCCAGGACCCATGTCCCTTGGGCGTGGAGAAAAGCGTCATTCTTTCACCCTAATGTTTGCTCCTCCAGCCTGTGGGATGGAAACTCCCTCGAGAATGAGAAGGGCAGGGGTAAGGGGGCCAGGCATTCAGGTCCCCCATCTCCGGCAAACACCCTAGACTTGCCTCAGACCCACCTGGGCTCACTTTCTTATGCAAGTCCTGCCCATGTGTTCCTCCTCTATCTTCTCCTTGCTTGTTGACTCTGGCGAGGTCTCTCTCCTGGCTCATGGAGGTGGCTCTGTTTCATAGAAGACACCTGTGGTTCTGGTTGGGCCTTGTGGTTTTTGTTATAGCTGGGAGCAGCACCAAGGAAATGGTTCCCATGCCAGATTGGTGCCAGAGTCTCCTACAGCCCACACACACCATGCCTGTACTTGGCTCTATGGGGGAAGGGCTAGAGGTAGACATGGAATTTGGAGCAAACTGACATCTTGTCCTGGATTCTTCTCAAGGGGCCAGCAGATGGAGTGAGGAGACCGTGTGCAGTTGGGCGAAAGGGATTAAGGTGGTGTTGGGGCCTTGTAGATTAGGTAATGAAAGAATATTTATTACAGACTGAAGAGTGGAGCCCTGCAGCCTTGGGTCTGGGGCACCGAGGGCCACACTGGGATTGTCCGTTGTGGGATTCTCAGGCTGTGTCTATGGCTCACTGGGGCGGAAGGGTGAGTCAGGAGGAGCTACAGGCTCCGTCTTCTGGGTTCTGACATCTATGCCTCTTATAGCATGGCCTGCCCTTGGCTGCCTTAAATGCTCCTGAGATGAGGCAAGGAAGCCACACAGGCAAGACTCAGAATGGCAGCTGACGGCTGGGGACGAAGGGGGCATGAAAGGGTGGAGGGTGGAAGATATAGCCGAGATGGCGGTGAACACATCGCTGGCCGGTAACCACTTCAGAGATCCTTGCACATTCTCACAGGCTTCTGGTAGTTTCTGCTGTGTGTCGTTAAGAAATTAGGGCCTAGGGATCCCTGACAAATAGTTTGTAGACTGATTTTATGGCAGGAGGGCTATCTGGGAGCAAAGGTCTCTAGCGGAATGAGTAGCCTGTTGAGGTCTTCATTTGCAAGGTTGTGAAGAGACTTGCTTATGAATGAGACAGCAAGTTACCCCCTTAGGGAGGGAGACTTTGGCTCTGGGGGGTCCTGGAGTGTTTCAGCAAAGAGGATGATGGGAGAGGGGATGAGGCTTCCAAAGATAGTCCTGCCCACAGTGAGAGTTAAATGTGTATAAATATTCACAGTATCCCGTTTCACAGATGAGTGCCCCGGGGCTTCTACAGTCTGGGGAGGCAGGGAGAGTTAGGTGGAGAGTCACCTGTAAGCCGTGTGGAGGGGCTTTGGGGCCAGGCATCCGAGCTGCCTGCTCGTTACTCTGATTGCCCCAATTCCTTTGTTGAGCATTGTCAAAGACCAGTGCCCAAGAGATGGGAGAACCTGGAATGTGTTAGGAAGCCGTCCCCTCCACTCCTGGAAAGTGGGTGCAGAGAGGGGGGAAGCCTGTAACAGAAAGCTCTTTGTGAAGCCATGGTCAGGTGGGTGTGGGAAATGGAGAAGGGTGAGGTGGAGGGGCCCGGACTAAGAGGAGGGTAGCGGGTCTGGGCTCAGGCCTGGGCACTTTGGCGACGAGGAAGCCGGATGTGGGAGATATGCTGGAGGCAGACTCAGGAGGAGGCCTACTCAACCTCGTTTTGGGGCCCTAAGGCCCTGAGCTCTCCCGCTGTCCCGGAGTGACAGAGGGCAGCTCTCCCTCTTTGAAGAGAATATAGCTGGGCATCAAAGGAAGAGGGCCTGGGATCCTAAGATGAGAGGAAGGAGCTGTGGGCCATGGGGTCCAACTTGGTGATTGAAGGGTGATGAATTATTGAACACATAAATGGTCGCAGAAACCCCACTCAGTCCCTTCTCCCTGGTCACATTTCTCTGTGGTCATTTCTGATCCTTATCTCTATGTAAACAGAGCTTTCCTAGTGTGTCGTCATGGTTCAGGCAATCTAGGGCCCACCTTTCACCCACATTATTTCACTGACATTTTGTGGTTAGCTTTCGTGTTCCCGTGTTTGTGATTTTTTTTTGGGGGGGGGTCAGCATTTATAGACAGCCAGGATTTTTTTTTTTAAGGGAAACAGAAGCTCAGGCTGGACCAGTTATGGGGAGTGAGGCTGCTTTGTATGAAGACATGTGTGTGCACACACCAGCACACATGAACCCATACTCTCTCTCCAGGGCCTTAGTAAGTTCTCTGTGAGAATCACTAGGATTCTAGATTTCTTGTTATTCAGGCTCCCATCCAAGTACTAAACTAGACCGGACCCTGCTTAGCTTCCAAGATGAAATGAGATTGGGTATTCAAGGTGGTATAGCCATAGACTTTGCAGTTTATGTCTAACAACAGATCTCATTCGGGTGGGCCAGCCTAGAATAATCATTCAGTCATTTCCCAGCTGCCCCCTCACCAGATCATGCGTCCTTAGTCACAGTTCAGACCTGTATGCCTTGGCCACACTCAGGATGACACCCTGTCTGTGGGTGCAAGGTGACCAGGTGGCCACAGTGACCGAGTTCTTGCTCAGGGCATCGAGTATCATGTGCTGGTCTCGGTACAAAGCTGTTAGGACAGCAGCACCACTTAGCCAGTGGCCACTGATGTCTCTAACTGTGACTGTCCTCACTGGGCTGTATCATCCCCTTCGTGGTAATATAAAGCCATTCTGGAAATGCATGATACCTCAGAAATAAGCATGTTTGACAGATAATTCACTTTGGGCTGTCTAAGAAGTTCACTAATGGGGGATGGCTCATTTCTCCGCAGCCTGTCTGTGTAGTGGGGCCACTTGTGTATTATGTCTCAGTTACCCGTTGTTGCCTAGCACCTCCAAAGCTTGGGGTCCTCAAGCAGTTTGTTTCTCGGGGTCCTCTGGGTTGTTTCCTGATTCATGTGGCACCGTCTGGGATCCCTTTCTTTGGCTACTGGGCCTGTTTCACTCAGTAGTCTGTGATTGGCTCTCCTGGCAGGTTCTCAGAATTCCTTGTCCTGCTTCTGCAGCCTTGATATCTCTGCATGTGGCTTCTGGGGCTCCCTCACAACACGTGACCTCTGGGAGAAAGTTGCAGCATCCAGTTTTTAAAGACTGTCGCCCCAGTAATATTGGTGAAAACAATGTAAGACCAGCTCTGGTGCAAGAGGAAATTGATTTTACTCTCTAATATGAGGGTGACATAGGACAAGGCGGGGATGGAGTTGTGACAGCCGTAATCTGAGGCTGTCCCAAGCTAGGAGGCACATAAAGTATCCCTAGGGAGAAGGGCCTTAATTTTATTTTATTTATTTTAAATTTAGTTCTTATTTCCTTAGTTATCTTTTTTTTAATATTTATTTATTTATTATGAGTACAATATTCTGTCTGTGTATATGCCTGCAGGCCAGAAGAGGGCACCAGACCTCATTACAGATGGTTGTGAGCCACCATGTGGTTGCTGGGAATTGAACTCAGGACCTTTGGAAGAGCAGGCAATGCTCTTAACCACTGAGCCATCTCTCCAGCCCTCCTTAGTTATCTTTTATGGTCTATTTTGTTAATTATCATGGTGTGTGCACGTGTGCGTGATGAGTTTGTATGTGTGAGTGCCGTGGCAGGTGTACATGCTGTGGCGCACCTGTGAAAGTCAGGGGACAACCTTTGGAAGTCAGGTCTCCTTACTGGCTGAGCCATCTTACTGGCCTGGGACTCGGTTTTGAAGCCATGCGAGATTCAGGATGTTCAGTAGCCATGGGGATACTTAAGAAGTTGGATGAGTGGTCCAGAACAGGGCTGTGTTTGCCTCCATTAAGCTTCTGGTTCTCAGTGGGGGATGGTGGTACACACCTGTGATCCTGGACCTCGGAGCCTGAGCAGGAGGGCTACAGGCTTGAGGTCAGGCTGAGCTACATCCTGAAGACTCTGTCTCAACACCTCCTGCTAGGGGTCTCCATCAAACCTCTGTGTGGTTGCTCAGTTTTCCAAAAGGTTTATGAAACTGCTTTATCCTTAGCGGGAAGATGGCTTGCAGACTCTTCTGCTTTGGGCCCTGTTGTGCCTTCCACGCATGGGAAGAATTTGTTTTCCTGATTTAAAAAAAAAAAAAGCTTCGAGACAGAGCTCATTATCGCCCAGCCTGGCTTAAAGGCTGAGGCTGGCCTTGAACTTTTGATCCTGCTGCCTCCTCCTGACACTGGGGTTACAGGTGGGTGCTACCCATGCCCAGCTTTTCTGCCCTTTCAAGCATGAGCTAGATCTTATGTCCAGGACATTGTGCCAGATCACAGGAAGCCACCCCTTGCTCAAGAGATGTCATCTGGCTACACCCTGGTGCCAGTCTGACCTTGCTCTGCACACAGCAGCTCAGGCAGCCTCGCTCCGACATTTGTGCTCTGTCCCCAGGAGGCGGTGCTTGCTTGTGTGCATGTGTGCATCTTTTGGACACGTGCAATGTCGCGTTCTTGGTAGGCTGTCGCATGCTTCAAGGAAGAGAAAGACCTGCCGTGGCGTCCCTGAACATCCCTTGCAGGGCCTTGGTTGCATCTGTTGGTCAGTAAATGTCTGTGGAATGCTTCTCCTTTCCTTCTTTTTCCCTCATCATCTCTCACTGGGACTGAGGAAATGCCCCCACGTTGATCTTGGTGGCTTATGCATAATTTTATTTATTTGTTTATTTTGAGACAGAGTCTCTCTGTGTAACAGCCTTGACTGTCCTAGAACTCTGTAGACCAGGCTGGCCTCAAACTCAGAGATTTGCCTGCCTCTGCCTCCCAAGTGCTGGGATTTAAGGTGTGCACCACCACTGCCCGGCATTTATTTATTTATTTATTTATTTATTTATTTATTTATTTTGGGTGGTTTTTCCAAGACAGGGTTTTTCTCTGTAGCTTTGGAGCCTATCCTGGAACTAGCTCTTGTAGACCAGGCTGGCCTCGAACTCAGAGATTTGCCTGCCTCTGCCTCCCAAGTGCTGGGATTAAAGGTGTGTACCACCACCGCTCAGCCCAGGGGTGATTTTTTTTTTTTTAAAGCAAGATTTAACTCTCACACTCTCTTTCGTTTTAAAGATTTATTCATTTCATTTTCTGTGTCTGAATGTTTTGTTGCCTGCATGTTTATATGTGTACCGTATGCATGCCTGGTTACCCTGGAGGCCAGAAGAATAGGAGTTATGGTTGTGAGCCACCACGCGGGTGCTGAAAACCAAATTCTGGTCCTCCGCAAGAGTGACCAGTGCTCTTAACCACTGAGTCACCTCTCCAGCCCTCGCGGTTTCTTGAACTCTGAGACTGCTGACATCACTCCTTTGCCACTTGGTGACAAATTTCCTCCCTGGCCCAATCCAAATGCAGCAACCAAGGCGGGATTTCAGGGGTCACTGACATTCCACCAGCCTAGTTTTAGTGTGGTCCTCAAGCAGGTGGCTCAGGAGCTCTGCTGAGCGGGGTTGGAGCAGTGGCCATCTCACCTCCCTTGTTCCTCTGTCTGGGGAGAAATTCCCATGCCTTCTACTGCTCAACAGACACTTTGTCAGAGCAGCGAATGTTCAGGATGGGGAGTGTACAACGTGTGATCACGTCACCTGTGCGTGCAGAGCCCAGGGGAACAGATCCTGTCTGCAGAAGAGTCCCTGTCCAGGGAGACCAAGAAGAGGCCTCTGAGATGCTTTTGAGTCGGGTCCTGAGCTGGTCGGTGGTGGTGCAGACCTTTAATCCCAGCTCTCGGGAGACAGAGGCAGGCGAATCTCTGTGAGTTCGAGGCCAGCCTGGTCTACAAGAGCTAGTTCCTAGTTCCAGGCCAGGCTCCAAAACTACAGAGAAACTCTGTCTCAAAAACAACAACAACAACAACAAAAAAGGGGGCAGCGGTGGTGCATGCCTTTAATCCCAGCACTCAGGAGGGAGAGATAGGTGTATCTCTATGAGTTTGAGGACAGGCTCCAAAAACTACAGAGAAACTCTATCTCGAAAAACCAGGGGGGGGGGGGGGGCGGGGTCCTGAAGGATCAATAGTTTTCCAGGTGGAGCAATGGAAACAGGGCCATAAGGGGTTCACAGTTGCTTGAGACTGGTAAGGATCAATCACCACGTACCAAGAACATGACTGAGTGGTGGGAACTGGAGGGATAGGCACAGAGCCAGGTAGGGGAAGGACTTAAGTCTCTGTGTCTGTCTGTCTCTCTGTCTTTGTCTCCACTTCTCTCTAGTCCTGGGATCTGAATCCAGGGCTTTGCCCATCCTGGGGAGATCCTCTACCACTGAGTTGCAGCCTCCGCACTGTTTTTCCTCAATTTTTGTTTGGAGACAGGTGCTCATGGAGCCCAGGCTAGCCTCGAACTCTCTGTGTAACTGAGAGTAACCAAACTTCTCTTCCTACCGCACACTGGGGTTCCGGGCATGTGCCACCTGGTTTACAGGGTGCTGGGGCTTCATTCACAGGCACGACATCCCCACCAAGCAAGGCCTCTATTCTTACAATGATGGAACTGTCCTGAAGGAATTTGAGCTGGGGATGGACAGGATCTGGTTTGCCTGTGCATGGACCAGGCTCGTGGGCTCAAGGATACTCAAGGCAGCATAGGCGCCTGTCAGGGTCACCCAAGGAGGATGCCCGCAGGGCCACCCACCAGCATAGTGTGATCTGCTTGTGGAATCAGACTAGTCCCTGGGCAATTACTGAATTCCTTCTGCATACCATGTCAAGAGACCTTTAGACATCCAGTTGTAATCACCAAACATTTAAGGGGACCTGGAAGGATGGGAAGAGAAGTGGCTTCTCGGGGAGAGAGGATAGAACCAGGGGGAAGAGGGCTTCAGAGCCAGTGCTGAGAAGCAGCCATTGTGTAGAGTCCTCAGTGACAAGTGTCCCTCAGCCACCTCTGTGCCTGCTGGGGGTCTGCATGACACAGGTGGCCTGTGGCAACCATTAATGTCTGGTAGCATTTTGTACCTTGATAAACAAGGACAGGGGTGATACTCTGTTGCCTGGTGAAGAAGAGGATGATGTATATATGATAGCTTATAAACTGCAGAGCTCTGTGTGGATGCCTGCTCTTCCCCCTCCCTCCCTCCCCCTTCCTTTTGTCCCTACTCCCTCCCTCCCTTCTTCCCTTGATCTTAGCCTAAGCTGGCCTCCAACTCATCAACTTCCTGCCTCAAACACTTGAGGGCCAAGGTTATAGGTTTGTGCCGCCATGCCTGGCTAAATTATTTCTCCATTCCATTTAGTCCTGGCAGCCATCTCTCACCTTTGATCTATAAATAACGCGGGCCAAGTTTATCCGTTCTTTTTCTACCGATTTCTTTTCCTTTGGAAGATTTATTAAAAATGTTTTGATCTCCTAACTTCTGAATAATATAGCAGAATGTGACCGTAGGGCCTGTGTTTACTCATTAATTTTATTAATCATTCCTATCTTTTTTTCTTGTGATTGTCATTTACATATTCCAGCTGTGTCTGTTGCTTCTCTCCTTTCCCCTCCTGGCTGTTTTCTGTCTTGCTGCCTTTTTATCCTTTGGATCATGTTTTCAGTTTTTCTTTCTTTTTTTTTTCCTCCTCATGGCTCATAAGAAAGGTGCTTTAATTAGAAACGAAACATTTCTCTCCTCCTTCTGAAGCACTCTTTTCTGTAAACTAGAGATGTTAAAGACACATTTGAGTAGGGTCCACCCTCACCCCTTTACCTCTGTTTAAAACCCCAGGCGAGGGAGATTGGACTTGAGCATCAAGATTTCTGTGTTTGTGGTTTGCTGCTGACTTGTCTCTTCAAGATCGGCTCTGGAGATACACAGTTCAGTGCCAGCTGAGTCAGACTGGGGTGGCCACTGTCGGCAACTTCGTGACTGCCTCTAGGTGGGCCCCTCGCTTGTCCTTGAGGCCTGACGTTTTTTTACCCAGGAGAGACAGGCCAGGTTCCTCAATGACTGGCAGACTGGCTTAGTAACTGTTTTAGTCTGTTTTCCGTTCCTGTAACAAAGCATCTACGACTGGTAATTCATAAAGAACAGCAGTATTCATAGCTCATGAGTCTAGAGAACATGGTGTCTGGTCAACTTCTGGCAAGGCCCTTGTGTGGCTTCCACTCCTGCCAGAAAGCCAGACGCCGAGGAAGAAATTATGAGTTTATCATAATCCAGAGAACCAACCCAATCCCACAAGAAAGACATTGGTTTTTTGAGGACCTAGTTCCATTTGAAAGGCTATATTATTCTGGTTGGGTTTCTGCTGGGGAGGAAAGAGTTTATTCAGGGCAGGAACCTGGAGGCAGGAAAAGGCTGTAGGGGAAGCCTTGGGCCCCATGGCTTGCTCAGTTCAGCTGGTTTTCTTAGATGACCCAGGACCACCCTGCCCAAAGGTGGCACCACCCACTGATATGCTGGGCCCTCCCCTATCAATCATCAGTCAAGAAATTGCCCCCCAGACTTCCTACAAGCCAATCTGATGGGTGCATTTTCTCAATTTTTGTTTCCTCATCCCAAATGACCCTGGTTATGTCAAGTTGACAAAACAAAACCAAGCAAACCTGAAAAACCATTCAGCTCACCCCCCACTGGTCTCCTCCATAATCCTTGGGGTCAGAAGTCGAAAAATCAACATGAATTTTGAAAGAATGAAACCGTATTCCAACGATAGCAGCTGCCGGCCTGGCCAGGGTGGGGGTGGGGGACCCTCTAGGAAGGTAGCAGGGTGGAGGCGCGTGTACCTCTCTGTGTGCCCTATGCTCTGCTGGTCGACTACCCCAACTGTGGGATTGGATGCTCATTCCCTGTTTAGTAAATACCCACATTTACTTTGTCTAGCTATCTTGTCTATTTTGTTTTATTCAAGACAAGATCTCTTGTAGCCCAGGCTGGCCTTGAAGTTGCTTTAAGGAAGGACGTAGCTGAGGATGACCTTGAATTTTCACTTTCCCTTTTCCACTTACTGAGTGCTGAGGTTACAGACTCACAACGCTCTCTACCTGGCTCTGAATGGTCACTAAAAACAAACAACAACAAAAACAAAACGCCAAAGAACACCTGCTGGAGAGATAGCCCAGCAGGCAAGAATGTTTGCTGTGCAAGCGAGAGGACCTGAGTTCAGATCCCAGCATCCATGTCACAGGCTAGACATGGTCTTGAGCATGGCTGTAAAGCCAGCTCCGTGGGGAGGGGAAGACAGGATCACTGGGGCTTGCTGGCTTCCAGCCTAGCTCTAGGTTCAGTTAGAGACTGCCTTGTGATAGAGTAGGGCACCTGGCATGCTCCTCTGGCCTCTGCACACAGGTGTGTGACCCTCCCCCCACATTTGCATTCATGACTCTCACACAAAAGTATAACAAAACAAAAGAAAGGCAACAACAGCAACAACAAAACACCCTCAGAATGGGCAGCTTCACAACGGTTGAACTTTTCCCAATAGTAATTAAGAAAAACCAAACTCTGGAGTGACCTCGGGTTTTGTTTGCTAGGCGTGGCTTCTGACGCCTGCCTCTATCAAGGGGAAACCCTCAGCCAACAGTACAGGAGTGGGGCACAGGGCGAAAGAGAGACACTTGGGAAGCTGCGTGGGAGGACAGAGGACAGGGTATTTTCAATGTCGCCCTCCCCACTTCATCGGCTGTGATTGCCTACTCTAAATTTCACCTCATTTTGGAGCAGGGATTGGGAGTCCAGTGAAAGTCTCAGGTGTGATGTGGAGGAAGGTCAAGGAAACCCTCCTGTTAGATATCCCTCTTGCTTCCTTGATGTAAAATCAAAGTGGTCTGGATGTTAACGGAGAGCATCCTTGGGCACGCAGGCTGGGGAACAGCTCCATGGGTTCTCATGGCCTTGCTCCAGTTCTCCGTGCTCGGCCATCATCCCTCCTCCCTAGGAACTGGGATGCACAGCTCCGGAAGCTTGTCATCGGTCTTTGCTCCTGTGTTTCTGCGGACCCACTGGCCTTCCTCATAGCCTGCATCTCTGAAGATGCCAAACTATTCCAGAATCATGTAGACCAGGCCGGCCTCAAACCAGAGATCCTCCTGCCTGGCCTCGTAAGTGCTGGGATTAAAAATGTGCACTACGGCCACCCGGCTAGGAATCACATGTACATAAGCCTTTAAAATACTGTCTCCCTGTAGCGTGCCCATTAGTCCTTCTTTCACCTCTGCGAGGTGCTTGCCCTTGTCCATGGCATTTTATAGCCAAGAAAGTGGAGGTGGACAGTGACAAGGAACACTGCCCACGCTCACAGGAAACCTTGGCGTGTCTGCTCTCAAGGCTACGTTTCGTAGATTAAACTGCATCCCAATAGGCTAATTCCCAGTGGATGTCCAACTTGATTAATGTGAAATTTTGAATTATTGTCACAATGGCTACATAGCTGTGTGTCAGAGTATGTGGTACCATAGTCTAAAAAGAGGGTAATGATTAGGTAAGCGTAGGTGGCAGCGGATGTTGTCCGTGTGGCACGAGGAGAGCTGTGGTGCCTTTGTGGAACTGGAAGGGGCTGAGGAAGTTGGCTGCATGGGGCACGGTGGGACTCTGGTAGCCATGGCAGAGTTTGGGATACGTTTTCGGGTGGAAATATAGTCACATCCAACAGCTGTCAACATCTGTCAGAGTATATACTTAAAATGGCTGCAGTGGAGATCCACAATTAAGCATTGGGCCAAGCTCCCAGAGTCCAGTCGAAGAGAGGGAGGAGCAATAATATGAACAAAGGGGTCAAGACCATGATGGGGAAACCCACAGAAACAGCTGACCCGAGCTAGTGGGTCAGCTGGCTCTGGTCTGACAGCTGGGGAACCTTCATAGAACCAAACTAGGCCCTCTGGATGTGGGTGACAGTTCTGTGTCTTAGGCAGTTTATAGGGCCACTGGCAGTGGGATGAGGATTTATCCCTAGTGCATGAACTGGCTCTTTGGAGCCCATTTCCTATGGAGGGATACCTTGCTCAGCCTAGATATAGGAGGGAGGGCTTTGATCCTGCCTCAAGTGATGTGACAGACTTTGTTGACTCCCCATGGGAGGCTGAGGAGTGGGTGGGGGGTGAGGTGGGGGGGAACAGCAGGAGGGGAGGGAGGGGGAACAGGGATTGATATGTAAAATAAAAAAGATTGTTTTAAAAAACAAAAAATAGCTGTAGTCTAAGGCTCAGTGAATTCTATGAAAAGGCAGTAAAATCCAAGAGACACAAAAAGTCTTTGTGTACACACACACACACACACACACACCCAGGAGTGTGTGTGGAGGCCAGAGGTTGACACCAAGATGGCTTCTTCAGTCACTGTGTGTGTTAGTTTCTGAACAGGGTCTCTCATTGAACCTGGGACTCACCGATTTGACTAGAGTGGCCTGCTGGCCTGGAACTCTGGTTCCTTATGTAAAATAAAAGTGATCTGGCCACTTTCATTTCCAGCAAACCCTGTCTCTGCAGTGCTGGGTAAAGACGGAGTGTGCTTGTTCGCTTCCCGGATTCCCAGAGAACCAATAATCACACAGAAACTATATTAATTACAACACTGGCCAATGGCTTAGGCTTCTTATTAACTAACTCTTAAATTAACCCATTTCTGTTCATCTGTGTATCACCATGCGGTTGTGGCCTATGGTTAAGATTCCAAAGCATCTGTCTCCTTTGGCAGTTACATGGCATCTCTCTGACTCCGCCTACTCCCTATCTATATCTCTTTCAGCATGGCTACGTTCTGCTCTGCTGTAGACCAAAGCAGCTTTATTCATTAACCAATGAAAGCAACACATATACAGAAGGACCTCTTACATCAGCTGGGTGACAGCCTTGTGCCACCACAGTTGGCATCCCCCACTCTTTTTTCCATCCTTGAGTCTGCTGTGTTTGTACACTTGGATGGGCGTTGGCAGCTGTGATATGTATGTGACTATATTCCCAATCAGAAACATGCAGAGAACTCTGCCATCACCACCCGTGTCCCATGCGTGTCCTCAGAGGCCCCCCACGCACCTCTGAGTTCTGGCCACGTGTGCTGAGAATCTGAATGTAAGATTCACTGTAATCCTTCACTCACTGAGTGAGCTATAGCACGAAGGTAATTTAATTTCCTGCACTATTTTAACTGATTTTTGCTTGGAAAAATGTCACATAGTGTAGAATTTTCTCTTTGTGGTATCATGTGTAACTCAAGCAGTTTCAGGTTTGGGGACGTTTCAGATGAGAGCAGCTTGGTTGTGTACTGGAACTGGTTGTGTGGTTGCCTTTTGCAAGCAGGATGTGTTTGCCTGTGATTTCTGATTTCTGCGAATTAAGTCACTTAGGCTGGAGAGTTGGTTCAGTTGTTTAAGAACACTTGTCCTTACAGAGGACCCGAGTTCATTCCTAACACCTAAAAGACAGCACTTGTCACTCCAGTCCCAAGGAGGTCTGAGATCTGACGCCCTCTTCTGGCCTCTCTGGGTACCAGGCATGCATGACACATGCATACATGCAGGCAAAACACACGCGCACACATAAAATGATAAAAATGAAAAAGTTTTTTTTTTTTTTTTTGGTTTTTCGAGACAGGGTTTCTCTGTGGCTTTGGAGCCTGTCCTGGAACTAGCTCTTGTAGACCAGGCTGGTCTCGAACTCACAGAGATCCGCCTGCCTCTGCCTCCCGAGTGCTGGGATTAAAGGCGTGCGCCACCACCGCCCGGCTAAAAGGTTTTTTCTTGTTTGTTTGGGATAGTCTCTCACTGTAGACCTGGGTATCCTGGAACTCGCTCTGTAGACCAGGCTGGCCTTGAACCCACACAGATCTGCCTGCCTCTGCCTCCTGAGTGCTGGGATTAAAGGCATGCGCCACCACTGCCTGGCTTAAATTTTATTTTTAAGAATTAAATTATTTAGGGGGCTGGAGAGATGGCTCAGAGGTTAAGAGCACTGCCTACTCTTCCAAAGGTCCTGAGTTCAATTCCCAGCAACCACATGGTGGCTCACAACCATCTGTAATGAGGTCTGGTGCCCTCTTCTGGCCTGCAGTCATACACACAGACAGAATATTGTATACATAATAAATAAATATATTAAAAAATTTAAAAAAAAAAAAGAATTAAATTATTTAGAAATAATCAGAGTAGAGAAGCCTCCTTAGATATTCGTGGTGTTCCTTTCTTATTTTCCATCAGTTTTTACTGTTGCTGTTGCCCCCCCCCCCCCAGCTCACTTGCTCTTTCTTTCAGCTGCTTGTATTTATCGACCATTCCTGAAATCCTTAGAAACAACAACCATCTTGCGTATTTTGTCGGCTTAGGTTCTATTTTGTTATAAAAAACTTAATGCCCTGAGCCACTTGCGTATACAGATTTGCTACTGAACAGAACTGATTTCTAGGAAACGCTTGAAGAGCTGGAGCAGAAGCCAATGCCTGTATTCTAGAGAGGCTGTGTGGAGCTGACCCACCTCGGCCCATGTGGTGCTGGTTCTTCAGCCGTGGCCTGTCCTAGATGAACCACGGGAGGTAGCACATGCCCTCCCTGTGTTCCCTACCCACTGTTGAACTCGGCCATCTTGCTCTGTCCTTGTCTCCCAGTCAGCCCAGCCCATCTGCATGGCAGAAGTCTATTGAGGTTTGGGAGTGCCACACCTTCCCCGGCCCCTCCCGGCTTGGGACTTGGGAGCACCTGCAGTCTGACATGCATTTCCTGCTTCCTCCCTGCGTCAGATATGGTCATTAGAAGCACTAGTCCTAGAGAGATTGAAGATGAGGGTGCTTCGCACTCCTGGATGGCAGGCTTAAATGAAGGTTCCGTTAGCCACTGGCTCTGCTGAGACCGGTGCTGCTCTGTCCTGTTTTCCTGTGGGCACAGCAAAGGCCAGCGTGATTGGTGCCTCACACGCCCCCTTCCCAGCTCCTCGCTCCTGTTAGATGCTGTGGCTGGTGTTAAATTTAGAAGGTGTAATTTCATTTGTATGTCTTGTGGTGGACATTGATTTTTCTATTTGTTTTGGATCTTTTTTTCTGTCAATCTCACATGCTTGCACAAGCTGCTGGCAACACAGAGGGCTGAGTCCCTGCCTCCTATTACGACTGTAAAGTTTACTGTGGCTGGGGATGCAGTTCAGTCGGACTAGTGCTTTCCCGGCATGCACGAGGCCATCGGTTCAATCCACAGGACCATTTAAACTGGATGTGGTCGTGTGTGTCTATAATTCCAGGACTCAGGAGGGGGAGACAGAAGTTCAAGGCTATCCTCAGCTATATAGTGAGATGGAGTCCAGCCCTGACTCCCTGAGACCTTGCCTCTAAAAGAAAAAATTGTTGTTGTCTGAAGACTGACTTGCTACAGTGAAAGCACTCCCTAAAGTTGGTTAAATATCAAATATTAGGTTGACCTACATGAAACTATCAATAGCCAATCACTTTCAATCTGCCCAAACTGCAGACTTATGTTATTCAGTGTGGGATGGGGAAAACATGGAAAGCCTGGAAAACACTATACAGGATAGAAAGATATTATCCATAGCATCATTCTTCAAGGATAGCTCCTGTTAGCACTGGACTCCCCGATAGTAATCAGAACACTTACTACAAGTATGTGCATGATATAGAAGAAAGTAAGAAACTAATTCAACCTAGGCAAGGGCAAAAGATTAAAAACAAAATTTCTCCTTCCCTCCCAACTCTCTGGAGAAAGGACCCTGGCCGGCTATGACCTAAGCATCCCCAGGGAAGTGACACAATTTGTAATTCTAAGTGTACAAGGGCAAAGTTCACTGCAACCAAGAGTGGCTCCCAGCAAAGATTTGCAGGTGAAAGCCCCTCCGTTCCTGTCTCCACCTCGGTTCCCCTGTGAGAGAGCCACGGGACTCTTATGAACGGAACCTGAGAACAAGCCCAGCATATCGACTCCGGAACCTGCTCCAGGCCCCTGCCCCACCGCACAGGCTCATATGCTAGAACAGTCATCAGCTCTACAGCAATAGAAGGGATTACACTGGGGGTCTCGGGGCTTCTGGCTCCGTCTGTCTGACCTCCGAAAAATCACTTCTCCTGTCTGCTCTCCAGAAAGCACAGTGGTATTGCAGAGACCCCGTTCCCCGGCTCCTCAGGTCAGTTCTCCAGGACATAGCAGCAATACACCTATGATCCCCTTTGGCAGCTGGAGAACCCCAGCCCCTCCTCTCTGAAAATCTACTCAGGCAAAGTGCAGTTTAGTTCACTCCCATAGAAATATATCTGTGGAGTTCCAAGTTATAAATAAACATAAAATAATCTTGATGATATTGCTGGCATTTGAGTGAGGCCGGCTGGCTTACAAGAAGCTTTATTCATTGGCGTTATGTGGTCTTTACCATAACCCTCTGAGACCTGACACTGTCATTATTGTCACGTCAAACGTAGGGCTGGCACTGTCTCTGACCTCAGAGCTTAGAGACTAATCTGAGGATGAGAGAGACTTACGCTACCTGACCAAGATCACAGCACTGGTAATGGCAGTGCTTTGGATGCAGATGGTCCAGCCCCATTACTCAGGATGTCCCGTGATCCTCTTCACTGCAAAGATGGGAATGTGAACACCTCAAGGTCAAATGGTTTACCAGGGCTCTGGCGCCCACAGAGGGCAGAGCGTGAATTCAGACCTTTTTCCCTGACAGAAACAGCTAAGAACCTGTTTTTAAAAATTTGACCTGGCCTGGTGGCACACGGCTTTAATCCCGCACTCGGGAGGCAGAGGCAAAGGGATCTGTGAGTTCAAGGTCTGCCTGGTCTACAAAGTGAGTTCCAGGACAACCAGGGCTACACAGAGAAACCCTGTCTCCAAACAAACAGACAAACAAACAAAAAAACAGCAACAACAGAATCAAATGTTGCTGAGGGAAAGGGGATGTCATGGTGAGGTGAAATAGAATAATTCATATTGGTAGCACATCAATTTTCCAAGTGCAGATTGAATTCAATCCAAATCCATTAAACATTTTCATAGAAATCAGTAAGATGATTATAATGTATATGAATTCATGGATAAGAAAAGCCAAAACATTTTCTAAAGGACATACGATTCTTCATTTTGAGATTAATATAAAGTTATATTAATCAAGACAGTGTATCCTGATTATAGATTCTTATATCAAGGACTTTGGAGAAACTCCAGAAATACACACACACACACACACACACACACACACACACACACACTCTCAGCTCATCTTCACTGGAAGTGCCTGGTAATTCATTGGGGGAGAGTAGTTTCTTCAACGATGATGTTAGACAAATCAGTCTACACATAAAAAAATATTTTCCCCTCCCAAATAGAAAAAGTAACTTGAAGGGAATCCTGGTAAGATTTCAGATGTTAGATATCTAGACACCTGTGGCTCTGGCTGTCTCACTCCCCAGTCTTCACATGGGAAGGTGGGAAGGAGCTGAAGAGGTCTTTAGGGAGTGGAGAAAAGAGTTTGGCTCAGAACCCACCCCTCGTCCTCAGCAGCACACTGCCTCCTGTTTAGACAAGAGAGAGACTTGTTGAGGACTGATCCGATGGTTAGTTAGTGTCTGTAGACACGGACAGGTGTTGTGGGCTGTGACATGGGCATGTGGCTCCAGTGGCTGATGGTTGTCATTAGGGGCTTCCTGGTGAAGATGGGCATGGAGAATGGACAGCAGCAGAGGCAGGATCCCAGGTCTGGGGTTGGGAATTATAGCTATTAGGGAAGTCTTCATTCCCAGCCATTACATCATGGATACCTGCAAGGCGATGGGGGAAGTGTATGGGACCAGAGAACAGCTGAGACTCTTGGAAGACAGCCTGAGGCATCAGTCAAGTCCGCTTTACTAGTCAGGGCTAAGGCCATAGAACCTCATTTAAATTCATCAAGACAAGCCTTGGTGGTGTGTACCTATACTCCCAGCACTTGAGAGGTGAAGTGGGGGATCAGAAGTTTAAGACCAGCCTGCGCTACATGAAGGCCCTCTCCCCAAACCAAAACAATGATGAAAACCCAAAGAACAAAAAAAGAAAAATCAAGGTAAGGTCAATGAGATGGCTCCGTGGTGATCCCTGGACCCACAGGGTGGAGGAAGAAGCTCTTAGGTTAATTTCTGCACGCATGTGTGTGTTCGTGCATGCGTGTGTGTGTGCACACTAAATAAATGTCTATAAAATTATAAATATACAAATAAGTAAGGAAATAGTGGCATGGACGAGGCCACGCTCGAGTACAGTGGTTCCCTGCAGGAGTGAACTGTAGTGCAGCCGTCCAAGGAGTGCTTAGCTCTCACGTGACGAAGAGGTAGACCAGAGCACTTTGGGTTTGGAAACCATTGCCAGGAACCACTTTAAGTGAGGAGATGAAATTGACAAACTCAAGGAGACAGGAACTCTGGGAAATGCTAGGCGGAGATGTGTATATAGTGGACCGGTGGCTGGTGGACTGGACCTGTGTCCAGCACAGTCCTGTGCTGTGAGCACAGCCTGGTGATGAGCTCTGAGCAGCCTACTCGGAAGTAGGTTCCGTGGTTATTCATGCTTCACACAGAAGGGAGCAGGCTTAAAGGGTGGTGACTGAGGGCCACGGCCAGTGGGTGGTGGAGTTGGGGTCCTTCCCTAGCCTGAGTTTGGAGCCATGCTTCTCATTGTAGGGTTACACGGTATCAACCGGGGTTCACAGGGGAAGGATGCTGGGCCATCTGGTACCTCCAAGAGTTATGGCTGTGGGATGCTGTTGCTGTTGCTAAATCTTTTTCATACCTAAGGATGAGGGTCAACACTTCTAGAGCATAGTGGTTGCTTTCTTTCTTTGTTTGAGACAAGGTTTCTCTGTAGCTTTGGAGCCTGTCCTGAAACTAGCTCTTGCAGACCAGGCTGGCCTCGAACTCACAGAGATCTGCCTGCCTCTGCTGGGATTAAAGGCGTGCGCCACCACCGGCCCCGCGAGGAGGGGTTGCACTTTCTACGTAGTCGTGTCAATAAGTGCACACATTAGACGGATCTAAAGAGAGCGTATTTTTAAAATATTGGGAACCATTGGAGTTTCAAAGCCTGGTTTTAGAAATCTTCAGAGGGTTCCTGTGTTGAGTTCCCAGGATGAGAAAATCCCACAGTGCAGTCAGTGGCTGGTGTGGGCAGGACGGGAACAATGGAGGCTTCTGGGTAGGAGGGAAAAGATCAAAGAGGAGAAAAGAAGCTGAAGAGTGAGTGGCATGGCATTGCTGGTGAGGGGGTTGCTGTACCAATGGCAGCAGAGCCTTGATGCTCTGGGCCATGGACAGCAATCACGGGCAACCATATCCTTACTTCTCCCTAAAGGAGGGCTCATTAGACGATGATGATTCTTCGAGGATATCACTAAGTCAGCTCCTCTTAAAAAAACATCGATCTGTATTATTTTAAAATTATGCATCTGCATGTATGCATCTGAGTGTGAGTATGTTGTATGCAGACTGAATGCAGGTGTCCTTGGAAGCCAGGGGCATTGGGTGTCCCTGGAGCTGGAGTTACCTGTGGTTGTGAGCTGCCCAACACGGATGCTGGGTACCAAACTTGAGTCCTCCGTGAGAGCAGTACATATTTTTAATCACTGAATCATCTCTTAATTGTTTTAACACACATGTGGGCCTGTGTGCCCAAGCATAGGCACAGAGGTCAGAGGACTGGCGAGGGCCACTTCCTTCCTCCCATCATGTGAGTTCTAGGGATCGGCTGTCAGGCTTGGTAGCAAGTGTGTTTCCCCACCGGCTCACCTCACCAGAGGCCTCCTTTAAGAAAATTAATAGCTTTTATTTTATTCCTACAATAATAGTCTTTGTTAAAAGCCACCCAAATACCAAAACCTATACGTGCATGTTGACCTGTCTCCACACGAGCATCTTTAGAACTTCCTTAGTTTTTCTCCCCATTTAGGGTTTCCAACTACAAAGAAGATTTTGAGTGTTTGATTTTATTTCTTAGTTTAGATTTGCATGGTTTAAGGAATCCGGGCCTCTCAGTACATAGATTACCACTGGTTAAGTCCTATCTGTCTGTCTGCCTGTCTGTCTGTCTGTCTATCTATCGATCTCTCATCTATCAACCATCATTTGAATTTTATTAATTTGCACAATGAAGGGAATGTCAGCCTGTTGTAATCCATGAGAAGTCACCTAATACAAGTTTCCTTCCAAGCTTTGGAACTGTAGTACCTAGAAATGATGAAACAGTTCCCAGAATTCCAGGGTTAATTGCAGTCCAGTACATCGTTGGGACCCTCATTTGGAAAACAACAACAAACCCCACTTTGCTGTAGTACGTATTACCCACCTTGTGTAGGGGTTGCGGCAGGTAGTCATCAGGGAAAGGCAACAATGCAGATTCTCCTGGAACTCAGCAGGCATGAGGGAACCCCTCTTTTTGTTTTCTTGAGTTTTTGAAATGGGGGTCTCGCCATGTAGCTTGGCCTTGAACTTGAAATCCCGCTGCCCCAGCTCTCCCCCCTCCCCACCCCCCCGCAAGTGCCGTGGTTTTGGGTGTATGCTACTGCACTTGGCCCTGGAACTCTTGTGTGGGAGGGGGAAGGGGTTTTTGAGACAGGGTTTCTGTATCTAAGCCTTGGCTGTCCTGGAGCTAGCCTTGAACTCAGAAATCTTCCTGCCTCTGCCTCCCAAATGCTGGGATTGACCATTTCCCACCACTGACTGGTTTGGAATGCCTATTCTTAACCAGCTTCCCTGAGGATAGTGATGTGCTTGCCCCAGAAACTGACTTAGAGAAATATCAGTTGCTAGAATGCTTGTCTCATATGCACAAGGCTCTGGGGTTGCTCTCCAGTATCACACAGAAGGTGTGGTGGTACACCTGTAATCTTGGTGCTCAGGAGGTAGAGACATGAGGATCAGGGAGGGCATCCTAACTGGCTGCAGAGTGAGTTTGAAGCCAGGCCCGGTTGCATGAAGGTTGATGTCAAAAGGCCAAGGGAAAGGAAAGGCAAAGAAAAATGGGAACTCAAGAATAGCAACTAAAGGATTGAGTCAGAAGCAGGAACTGGAAAACATAACCCCAGATGTCCTCAGGAACACGGTGAGAGGTTGTGGGGGAAGGGACTGTGAGGCCCAGTGGAGGAAATGGGAATGAATCAAGCCCCAAGGAAGAAAGCATGATCAGGAGGGCAGATGCTGCTGCTCTTTGTGACTGAGTGGGCAGAATGTGTCACTGCCAGGACGTGAGTCTTTCTGAACTCCAAGTTAGGGCACCTTAGAACCGCACAGTTTTCTCTGTTAGGGTTCAGATACAAGGGGAGGAGACTTTTGGACCTGTGGAGTCACAGACCATCTCCCTTCAAAATTTGACAGGCTAAGTCCATCTGATGATGGTCTTCCTGGAGTTTAGACATTTCCTTTTGTCTCTAGACTGTGTTCCTCTTTCTCCTGAAGGGCCAGCAAGCCGCTGTCCACCTGTCTTCCCACCCCTCCCGCCCAGTACTGGGCTTTTATGTGGCACCCCCATGTATGGCATTTTTACTTGGGTTCTGACTTGAACTCAGTCCTCAGCCTTTTTTTGGCAAGCATTTCCCAAGCTGATTATCTCTCCAGCCCCTGGAACAGTTTCCAGGTTCCTTCCAGTAGGTTCCAGAATGTGAGGAGAGGTCTGTGTTATAAATACAATTGTCATTGCTTAGAAGAAAACTAGAAGCTGGGCAGTGGTGGTGCAGACTTTTAATCCCAGCACTTGGGAGGCAGAGGCAGATGGATCTCTTGAGTTTGGGGCCAGCCTGGTCTACAGAATGAGTTCCGGGACAGCCAGGGCTACACAGAGAAACCCTGTTTCCAAAAAACCAAAACCAACCAAACAGCAACAAAGGCCAAGAAGGAGGAGGAGGAGGAGGAGGAGGAGGAGGAGGAGGAGGAGGAGGAGGAGGAGGAGGAGGGGAGAAGACGACAGTGAGACTGTGAAGTGTGGAACCCTACTATTCAGACTACTCTCATACATGGTTTACCTTTGCCTTTCTTTCATTTAGTATTGGTCATAGGTTAGGAGTTAGATGGGATTCTTAGCCACCCAGAATCCATATATGAAGATTTATTGTTGTTTTCACCGTGTGTAAGAAAACACTATTTTCTTACACTGAGTCTAGCCACAGCTTCTCTCTGGCCCTTTGCTGACTTAGTCTACTGCTCCTCAGAATCAATCTCTCCTGTTTACTGCAGCATCTTTACCCTCAGGAGATTCGAGCCCCCTGAGGTCTTTCATCTCTAAGCCCCTGCATGGGTCCTGCCACCCATTGGAAAAGCTCAATAGGTTTAAATTGACCGCTTTTAAAAGAAAGGCCTGAAGGCAAACATGATTAAAGCGTTTTAAAATAGGCTCTGCAAGTGGGATTGGAATTATTGGCTTGGAGAAAGAGACCAAGGTGACTAAATAATGAGCTTGTATCAATAAAAATAGACAGAAAGTGCTGTGGCCAGCTGTTTTCTGTTTCTTTGCTGAAGCAACAAGAACAGAGGGCTTTTCTTGGGTTTTGTGCTTCTTAGTCATCTGGAGTAATAGATCTTTTTGATAATCTGATAAAAGCAGTGGATTTGTGTTCTATAAAATTGCAAAATGGCAATCTCTCCCTAGTTTTAGGGACTCACTGATTACCCTAGAACTTAGTCCATATTTGAATGATCAGACCTGGGGTAGTGTAAGATGCTCAGCATCAATGCTTCTTATCTGCAGCAAAGCAAGGAGGTAGACCAGATGGCCTTCTCTGGTTTGCTCACCCTCAAGACTGAGGCCTTCCTTGTGAGTATAGTTATCAAGCTACTAATCTTGATACTCAGTAAGAAACTGAGTTCATGAACCTGAATGAAACAAGTGAATGAATTCTGTTTTCAGGAACAGGGAGGCATGTTGGAGCTGATCTTAGTCTTGACATAATACAAGTTACATTCCCTGCAGGGGAAAGGGGAAGTGTACAAGTTCTTGACAAAGCTAAATTTACAGAGTCATCCTGTGTAGACCCTTACTGGCAGGAGGGCTGGGGCAAGTGGGGTTCTAATTAGTTTCACATAGTTCTGCAGTCTTTCATCTTCTTTATTTATTTATTATTTTTTATTTTCTGAGGCGGGGTTTCTCTTTGTAGCCCTGGCTGTCCTGGAACTCACTCTGTACACCAGGCTGGCCTCGAACTCACAGAGATCTACCTGACTCAGCCTCCCGAGTGCTGGGATTAAAGACATGCTGCCACCACAACCACTTGTACAGTTGTTTATCTTGTAGGAGCCTGGACAGAGCCCATTGTGACTGGGGTAAAGGAATATGTGGGATCAGCGAAGTCAAAGATAGAAGAGCCTGAAGATCATGGCCTCCATGTTTTGAGTCTCTGGGGAAGTCACTACGTCAGAGCCTCATGGCGGTGCCTCTGGGAGTTGGGTAGTGCAACTCTGGCAATGTCGCAGGCCACAAGGGACCTTGTCTAAATGTCAACTTGGATAGCTACCTCATCTAGAAGTCCTTTTAGTTTTTGAAAAGACGTTAAGTAGCTTTCTCTAGAGGCATGCTCAAGGTCATAATAATACAGGAAGCTTCTGGAAGTTCCTATTGCAGAAACTTGAAGTACCCGGATGGTGAGGGTACAACACAGGGCATTCTTGAGTCCTGTGTTTTGTTGGCTGTGCTTAAAGAAGACCCCCAGGACATTGTTGGCACCACAGTTCTGGGACTTTGCCTGAGGCCACACACAGTCACATCAATGTCTACAGACTTTATGTCCCCTTCTACCTCCTTCCCTGGGTGCCTGTCCTGAGCTCCTGGGGAACTCTCGCCCTCACCCAGAGTGGAGTACCCCCTCATCTTGGTTAGCAGAGGAGACTGAAATGTAGGGATGAGACCTGGGCTCAGGGATGAAGACTGGGTTCCAGTCCCAACATGGCCAAGACAACATGGTTTCAGAAAACCCATATCTCTGGTCTCAAGTCAGATCTCCCACGGAGTGAATATGGAAGAGTCTGTGATTGTTCCCCATGGTGTTGGGGCTTTTGGGAAAAAGGAGAGGAGACATGGGGAAGCCCTCAGATATTCCTTCCTTGTTATTAGGTCTCTGTTACCACCTTCTCTTTCTGGAGGCAAAGAAGGAAAATGTCAAAGAACATATTTTGTGCCCTGTGTGAGGTACTGTTGAATTAATCTCTGGGAAACCTTTATTTATTTATTCAATTTCTTTATTTTTATTTTTCCACCCATCAATCTACCTACCTACCTATCTATCTATCTATCTATCTATCTATCTATCTATCTATCTTTCTATCTTCTATCTGTCTGTCTGTCTGAGACCAGGTTTCTCTGTGTAGTCCTGGCTGTCCTGGAACTCACTCTATAGACCAGGCTGGCCTTGAACTCAGTGATTTGGCTGCTTCTGCCTCTCCAGTGCTGGGCTTAAAGGTGTTCACCACCATTTCCTACTTGAAATGATTTAGACTGGTCCTCAGGATCGTGGTGCTGATGAGGAGCCGGGTGTGGGAGAGGGGATGTTTACTGCTCCCAGCTCTATAGCCTGCCAGCTCAAGGCCGAGGTCATCTCTTCCTAACGCTCATTGTCTGACCGTGAAACAGCCCAAGTACCCCCGCCCTGAAGGAGCTGGCTTAGGAAACAGACAGATGAGTAAGGAAGAAAGGATGAAAGAAGGGGCAGTAGCTGTGTAGTCTTTATTCCCTGCCATTGGGAAGCAGAGGCAGGGGGATCTCTGAGTTTGAGGCCAGCCTGGTCTACAGAGTGAGTTCCGGGATAGCCAGGACTATACAGAGAAATCCTGTCTCAAAAAAAAAAAAAAAAAAAAAATCAGCGAACAATAAATAAATAGAGAGAAAAGGAGGGAGTGGCACCTGGGGACAGAAAATGTCCTACAGAGCCATGTGATGTGGTGGGCAAGGTCTCTAGGAGGAGGGGACATTTAAGTAGCAACCTGACTGATGAATGCCACTATGGGTGTCTCTCCAAGGGACCAAGGTAATGCTTCCCTAGAGCTGGGAACCCTGCTTGCAGCGCATGGCATAGCCTCAGGCTCTGTGCACTCCCCTTGGGTGAGAGGAGACTGGAGCCTTGTGAGTTACCATCTCCTGCTCCCTCCTGCCCTGCAGCTGCTTAGAGACTTTTTTCCAAAACATCCAAGTATGTCTTAACGAAGAGAGGCTCCAGAGCTGCCTAACCCCAGTCACAGAGCATCACCGTCTCCAGGACGACCCACACCAACACTGGCACAGAGTGTTCTGGAATCTTCAGGCTGCAGTAAGCTTCTAAGGCAAGAGAATCAGCAGCCCACCTCCAGGGGACAGCTTCAATTTTAAAACTGTCTTGGAGCAGCCCGTTTCCCCGAGGGCTGTTAGAAAAGTTGAAGGCATCTTGATGCATAGACTTCTAAGTGGAAGGGCTACTCAAGAGACTCCTCTCGAGCCTGCGTGCTGTAAACACTTCCTCAGGCTGCGTGGGCTGGTGAAGCTGTGCTCTGGGCCCTTACCCACTTGGGAGACTTGTTCGTGTATTCATTGTTTTTATTTTGGCTTCATTTTAAAATATGTATTTGTTGATTTGTGTGTGTGTGTGTATGTATGTAGGGTATGTGTGTATGTCTATAGGGTGTGTGTGTATGTATGTAGGGTATGTGTGTATGTCTATAGGGTGTGTGTGTGTGTGTGTGTAGTGAGGGACTTTACTGACTAAGCCATCTTGCTGCCCTCTTAGCTTTCTTTCCTCTTTCTCTCTCTCTCTTTTCTGAGACAGGGTCTCATGTAGCCTGGGCTGGCCTTGAACTCTCTTAGTAGCCAAGGATGAACTCCAGATCTTCTGCCTCTACCTCTACAGTGTTAGAAATATATATAGACTGTTTTGTGCTACTACTCCTGGCTAGTCATTCTTTTTCAAATTATTTGTTTTTTTTTTTTTTTAAGAAGAAATCTCCATAGAGTAGCTCCAGAGTCAAGAAATCTTTTTTACAGGGGGCTGGGGCAGATGCTGGCTTTTTGTTTTTATGCTAGCTAGGGGTGGAGCCAGGGCTTGCGGTGTGCCAGGCAAGTGTTTACTACCGAGTTACATCCTAGCTCAAGAAAACAATGTAGTTAGTATAAAGAGACGCAAGGACCTGGTAGCTATGTTGTGGCAACCTCTTGCCACACAGAACAGTGTACAGGGCCCCTACAGTGGGACACTTCGGTGTCATTTGAGTGTGTCTCAACCTGATCTTTTAGGGGCTCCTTCCTCAGATGACAGGTGGTGAACCCCATGTGCTGCTGGACCAGGTAGTAAGAGGTCCAGCATCAGCTGTCTTGTTGGCTGTCCCTGCGACTGTCCCATCTCATCTCTCTTACCTCACCTACATGGGGAAGGCTTGAGACTTCATGGTGAGCAAGCATCAGCGTTCATCCGCAGTCCATCCTTGCTTTCTCTCTCTTTTTTTAAAAATATTTATTTATTTATTATGTATACAATATTCTGTCTGTGTGTATGCCTGCAGGCCAGAAGAGGGCACCAGACCTCATTACAGATGGTTGTGAGCCACCATGTGGTTGTTGGGAATTGAACTCAGAACCTTTGGAAGAGCAGGCAGTTCTCTTAACCGCTGAGCCATCTCTCCAACCCTTCTTTCTCTTTTTTGACAGGGAATTGTTCCATAGCTCAAGCTGGCCTCAAACTGTCCTGCTGCCTCAGCCTCCTGAGTGCTGAGATTACAGGACTGTGTCACACGCCTGGCTCCCATCTTTCTTTCATGTCCATGCGTCCATGATCATGTCATCATCGCCTCCCTGGTGGAAGTTACACACGTGCATGCATGCACACACCCCAGCCATGCAGACCTTTATCTGCACCTCCCTATATGATGTCTGGGCCTGGTGGCCTGGTAGCCTGGTGTTCTGGGTGGCTCACTGTTGTAGGAGCTGTGTGCTGTGTTCCTGCCGCCCCAGCTCCTGGTTGCCTGGCTAGCTTATGCCCCGAAATAACAACACACAAACTGTATTCTTTTAAACACTGCTTGGCCCATTATATCTAGCCTCTTCTCGGCTAACTCTCACACCTGGACTAGCCCATTTCTAATAATGTGTGTAGCACCCCAAGGTGCGCTTACTGGGAAGATTCTAGCCTATGTCCATCCTGGGTTGGAGCTTCATTGCATCTGCCCCAGAGAGGAGAGCTATCGAGTCTGAGCTCACTTCCTCTTCCTCCCAGCATTCTGTTCTGTTTACTCCACCCACCTATGTTCTAACCTATGAGGGCTAAGCAGTTTCTTTTTTTAACCAATGACCTTCCTCCATCAGCTCACCAACCACTTGCTCTACTGTCTTAGCCTCTAGCATCAGCTGGGTCTTCCTCCTTTCAGTTCTCAGGAGGTGTGAGTTTGGGAAGCGGGGAATGTTAATGAGGCTCAAGCAGCTATGCTGTTTGCTGACTGGATGGTAAATATCAGCGTGGTCTGTCCCCATTCAACAACTCCTGGCTTCCTGATCACCTAGTGCTGATGGGACCGGGTGGGCCCTGGGGTCACAGCCAAGAATAGGGCAGAAAGTGCTTGACTTCCCATCTATCCCATGGATGGAGAGACTATAGTGGCAAGCATGCCTTCCAACTCTGTGGGATATTCTGTGAGCAGTGAAAGTTTCAGAGTGGATGGGAGGCCTGAGCAGGGTCTTCAGGGTAGACAAGGAGTTGATTGTGTAGTCTGGGTGTGGCTAGGGTGAGGTGGAGGCTGCTGCAGTCTTGATGGCTGCAGGCTGCTACAGTGAAGGCTGCAGGCTGCTACAGTGATGGATACAAGATGCAGGCTGCTACAGTGATGGCTGCAGGATGCAGGCTGCTACAGTGATGGCTGTAGGATGCAGGCTGACACAATGATGGCTGCAGACTGCTACAGTCAGTGATGGCTGCAGGATGCAGGCTGCTACAGTGATGGCTGCAGGATGCAGGCTGGTACAGTCAGTGATGGCTGCAGGATTCAGGCTGCTCTAGAGGGAGGAGAGCAAATTCTGAAAAGGAAGCTCCTTGACTCGTGAGTCTGAAGGCCTCATTTCGAGAAAGCCATTTTACACAGTGACTCAGTCCATTTTGGATCTCCACTGGGGTTCAAGTTTTCCCTAAAGGCTGCATGCCTCCCCTATAGTTCTCAAAGTACAATGAGAGGCAGTGCCCACAGAGATGTTTTAGAGTAGGGCCTGCTTGTTGCTGATTGTCATGTCCTTGCTCAGCCACACCTGCCTGGCTTTCTCCCACTTGACAGTGGTCCTGGGAGACAGGGACACATAACAGTCTCCTATCCTCCTGGCCAGCATGGTGCTGGCTCGCTGTCAGAGTGAAAGTTACTCTTTCCTCAAGCATGTCTTGAGAGATACACCCATCTTCTCTAAGCAAGACAGTCTTACACTGTAGATATGAAAGAGCAACCTCTGTGTTTCATACCTTAGGAGACAGTGACTTCTCCTGTGTTTGGAAACTGAGGGACATCTTCAGACATATGCCTTTGTGTGGGCTTAAATGTCTGCAGCCTGTAAGTGAGAACACAGAAAGGAAGCCACTAAGATGGCTGCTCCATGATTTGGGCAGGAGGAGGTTTTTATTGTAGGTGAGAGAGAGAAGCATCTAAAAATGTCCAGAGTAGAGAGGAGTTGAAGCAGAGTGGGCATGGCCAGAGGCATCTGCAAGAGAAGTGAGCATAGCAGAGAAGAACAAAGAAGAGAATCATGGGGGGCTGGGGGAGCCTTGCTGCTATAGAGAGAATAAAGGGGTGTCTGGAAGGACAGACACCTGTGAACTGCCACTGCCTGGGAGCTAGCACAGTAGAGGAGGAGTAGGGAGAGGTGAGAAGGGCCAGGAGGCTAGCATGGACTTTGGGATATGTAACAGGTACTTGTGACTAGGGACTGAATGAGCCTGGAGGCCAGCGTGGGCTTTGCTATGCAGCCACAGATGTATGCCAAGGGAAGTAGCCCTTTCTGTCAGGCAGAGACCCATTTTACAGGTTTCTGAGAAGTGCTGGCTGTAGGTTTTTAGCAATCCTTCTATAGTGCAGCTTGAGCAGAGCCAAGGCTGTCATTTCTTTTTGGAATCTGGGGGAATTGGAGTGTCCTTTGGAGCTGACATAGCCTACTCTTGCGCGTTAGGGCTGAGATCTTTGTGACAGGTTTAGTTTAGAACTTATCTGATGTCCTTTCTGGGAAAAGACGGGGGGTCCTGCATATAACCTGAGTGCTTCAGGGTGGCCTTTCGAACCCAGAGTAAGCCGAGTGTGGGAGGAGGTGGTGTGTTTTGGTTTGGGGACCTCGCTTCGTTGTGCTTCTTTCTGTACTCAAGGGGCGCACAGTAAAACAGCTGACGTGACTGCTCCAGGACACGGTTAAGGTTTTTATCGTGGGTGTGAGAGAAGGAAGCAGCATGAACATAACTAGGGTAAGGCAAGGAGAGCAGCTGGAGAGAATAATGGAGAAAGCAAGAGATAGAGAATAGAACATACATGCACATGCGTGCACACACACAGTCATAGGAAGAGAGTAAGCAGATAGCAAGAGGTAGAGTAGTGAGAATGAAAGCAGAGAAGAGGGAGACTAGCTGGACTATGGAGTAGCTGAGGGGAGAGAAGCCCATGAGCTAGAGGGAGCTCAGGGTAGGGGGAGATGAGAAAGGGCTAGAATGCTAGTGTGGACTATGCAATGCGTAACCGGTACTTGCACTGGGGGGGGGGGGTCCTGGAGGCTTTCATGGGCTTTGATATACTGATAGCTGCCACTGGTAGCCATATGTCCTTCTGCCAGAACAAGAGAAATGGCTCCTTTTGCCAGATGGAAACCAGTTTCACAAGTTCCTGAGAAATGCTGGCTTTTATCTGACGGCCAGAAATCCTATAGTTCATCTTAAACTCATGTCTGGAGATACGGACCGCCTCTTGGAGTCTGAAGAATTGGAGTTCTTTGGACGACGCTTACTCCTATAAAATCAGAGCAATGTCCCAATCACCTCAGCGGGGACTGGAACTGGGAGGAGGCTGAGGAGATGTGTCCCTGTGTCTAAGGGCAGATGTACTGTCGACACAGTGGGGAAACCGAGGCCCTGTTGCCCTGGCTTGCTCACTCGGCGCACCTCCTGGGTCCTCTGAGGGACCATGGAGTGACATACCGGGAGCCCTCTTCACCATCCTCAGGGCTCCACCTGTGCACGCCTGAACCTTCTTCCCTCAAGGCCAGCTTCTGCTTCCCTGGATGATTCGAGGTTTCCTTGGCTTGGCAGCCTTGGCCTGCTGGATTCGTGCCCTGGATGTGGGGGCCGAGTTGGCCTCGGTGAGACCTTGGCTGAGCCTCCCAGCACTCGTTACTTAGGTCAGAGACTGCCAAGCTCCTTTCAGGCCCCGTAGCCATAGCAAGGGAGGGCATGGGCTGGGCTAGAACAGCTGGGTTTGGGCAAGTGAAGAAGACTGAAGGTTTAAGAAACTCAAAGCCTGGGCTCTAAAATTGTTAGAAATAGGTAAATCCCCAGGGTGTGGGGTGTGGAGTTTCTCGGCATCCCTGGGCCCTGCAAACCCACTTCCTGACAGAGAGCCTTTTTGAGCTTCAAATACTGATTGGGAAAAGGGTGAGGCAGCTGTGACTGTGGGCTCAGGGTTGGAGACCAATGACAACCTGAGAGCCACCCAGCTCTCTGCTCCTTCCTGGACGCCGTGGACCAAACCTTCCCCAGTCCCAACTGCTGCCTTCGGAAGTGAGGCTAATAAAGACCAGGAAGTGTCCATCAAGACTGGGCTCAGAATAGCTCAAATGGCCTCAGAGGCCACCTGGCTAGTGAGGGTGGGGTGTAAGCCCAGGGTGGCCCCGAGTTTGTGTCCTACTGTGTATACCTTTATTTTAGAATATATACAGATCATTGAGATGCACTGTCTGTTCTGAGAAGAGTGTCATCAGGCATGAGCCTGCCTCTACATCCCTTGAGTTAAAGTCTTGGGGGGGGGTCATAGTTTTGTTTGCTTGGGCCACCCCCTCAATGGATAACTGTGTCTTTTTCATCCATCCCTATGAGATGGCCAAGCAGGAAAGCAGGGCCTGCTCATGTGGTGGGACAGGATAATGTCGAGGTTTAGCTCCAGCTAGTTAGCTGGGGATAAATGTACGTATGCCTTCTCCTGAGTCAGACCTGCGGCTGTAGGGTATCCTTTCCTGGTTGAGCCCTTAGTTTGGGGACACTGAGGTTCAAAGTGGTGACCTAGCTGTATGAGTCCCAGTTGCATGCTACTGCCACGTGCAGCATCTTTCCTTGAGCCTGGCACACACAGGAAGCATAGGATGCCAGCCTGACCCTGTCATCCAGTCTTGCCAGTTCATGGCTCTGTGAGCCTGGGGGTCTGGGCAGAAGCCAAGGGCATTTGGCCCTGCAGGAAGATGGCCTTTGGGCGGGTGGAGATTCTTGGGCATCATCCTAGACTGACTTTGAGACCTAACAGGGTCCATATGGTTGACTGCATTCACTGGACCCAACTCCAGAGATTTTCAGATGGTCAGGCTGATGTTCCACCGAGTTTGGCCACTTTAGATGTTGGGATCTGTCAAGAGAGCAGATAGTACAGGGATATTGCTAATGACATTGACCCCAGGTAGTGACAGCTGCGGCTGCCTAGGCCCAAGACTGACACAGATCTAGATGGTAGAACCAGCCACCCAGGAGCTCAGGAATCTACCTACAGTGACTTCTGACTAGCCGAAACACACATTCCACTTCCAAAGTCATCATTAGTCAGTAGCTCTGTGGTGGGGCTTTCCATGGACTCAACACTGCCAACCATCTGTGCCCCCAGACCCGGGAACATCCTGCAGGGTGTGACATAACCAGGAGACCCAGAAAGTGAATCAGAACTCATCTCCTTATCCATCCACTGAAGCATCGATGTAAAATCCTTCACCTAAATTTTCCCTGACCCCAGACTCCACCATGCACACCAATGGGCCAGTCTTCTCTCCTTGGAGGACCAGAAATGAAACTCCTAATTTCCCTTCCTGCTTTTCAACTCTAAGCTTGTGTGAGGAATAGCCATACTACCTCTGTGGGTGGTGACTGCCCCCTGCCCCGCGCTTTCCTGCCGGACCTCAGGAACTCGGACTGGGAGAGAAAAATGGCTTCATGAAGGTGTGTGGGAGTTGGGTGGGGAGAGGCTGGAGAGAGGGCTCATTGGGTAAGAGCACTGACTACTCCTGAAGAGGACCTACGCTCAATTCCCAGCACCCACAAGGTGGCTCACAAGCATCAGGAACTCCAGTTCCAGGGGATCCGATGCCCTCTTCTGGCATCCTTAGGCACCAAACATGCACATGGTGCACAGATATATATGTAGGCAAAACACTCATATACATAAAATGAAGATAAATTAATAAACCCTTAAAAAAATTGTGGCATTGGCTCCAGAGAAACAGGTCGAGCTGGACCAGGCAACAGTGTTGTCTGAGAAGGCTCACTCAGACCAAAAGGGAATTAGTACCTGGCCCCACCACTTCAGGTAGCCACCAAAGCTCAGAGCCAGCAGCTGCTAACATCAGGAGCCTTGTCTGATGGGGACAATCAGATCCATATTCAAGGCTCCCTCCAGCAGGAAGCAACTGGCTCTGTAAATCCAGCAGCCTTTTAGGCATGACTGGGGACTAGGACGCCTAGGAGAGTCTGTAGGGTATCAGATGGGGCAAATACTTGACAGCCAAGGTCTTGCATTGGTGCTGGGCTTGCAGGCAGTGGGCTAGTACTGACAGAACCTAGTAAGCTGGGGATCCATACATGCTGGGTTGACAACTGAGTAGCTAAGGGTCGTTCGACCTCTTGGAAAGGGCTTGATGGTGGTATGATGTAGGACAACCGCCTTTCACCAGGCCTTGTAAACTTGCATCCAAGCCGTGTGGCCTGTACACATTCCTGGCATGGAGCCATATCTTGCCGATGGTGGTTTATAGGGTAGGGTCCACTCAGAGGCCTCTGATGTTGATCCCTGTCAGCCCTTACCTCCCTGTCCCTGCTTCCCTGAAGATATATATTCATCAGTCCTGTTCTTTCCTCCTCCTCGACACGTAGATCCTGGCCAACATCTTCCTCTACCTGTGCGCCATCATCGTGGGCATCATGTCCTACTACATGGCGGACCGCAAGCATCGCAAGGCCTTCCTGGAAGCCCGCCAGTCGCTGGAGGTGAAGATGAACCTGGAGGAGCAGAGCCAGCAGCAGGTGGGATTCAGGGCTTGGGGGGAACCCTAGGGGGGTGCTTGGGCCTGGACGGAGTGGGTAAGGAGAGGGGCCTGCAGGTGCTGTGGGCTTGGGCAGCCATGCCGCCTTCCAGCTCCTCCCCCTCCCTCTTCACTTCGGAAGCAACAGCAGCCTGGTCCCTGGGGCCCCTCCTGTTTATCTTTCTCCATCTGGAGGAGGGCCTGCTTGTCTCTGCTCTCTGTTTACTGGCCGTGCTCCAGCCTAATCCGCACAGAACGGTCCTCCCAGTTCCCATGTGACTCAGCCTTCTAAATGGGTTTTGGTCTGGACTCGTCTCAAATACGTCTTAGAGGTCTCTAGAAATGACATCCACCAATCTCCTGTAGGTTTGTCTCCCTTCCTCGAAACTGGGTAACATGCCTCGTTGTGTTATGGGGGGAAGGGGGCTGTTACAGCTTTACAGAAACTTCTAGATTCTGCCACCGAGGTCAATGGGCCTTTAGTTTTAGGGATTACTGACTAAGCTTCTGTTCTCAGCCTCATTCATATGCGCTAAACCACTGGTTCTCAACCTGTGGGTCATGACCCCTTTGGGGTCACATATCAGATATTTACATTATGATTCATAATGGTAGCAAAATTTCAGTGATGAAGCAGCAACGAAAATAATTTTATGGTCGGGGGTCACCACAACCTGAGGAACTGTATTAAAGAGTTGCAGCTTTAGGAAGGTTGAGAACCACTGTTCTAGACAGCAGTATTTGAAGGCACAAGTAGTCACTTAGCAGATGCATGCCCTCTCCCCTGGGGTACATGTTCTCTGTTTACCAGAGAGATCTAGAAGCTTCCTAGTTAGGCCCTGGAGTCATCTTTTTCAGAAAGCAGGGTTTATAGGGAGGATTTCCCTTGCCTCTGGTGACAGAGGTTCGTGATTTGTGGCCCATGATGTTCTCAGGGACCTGCTGTGGCCTGGCTGTATTTATAGAATTTCCCTGTATGGCTCTGTAAGGATGCTGTGTGTCTGATCTCTTATGCCATAGTGGCGGCATTGCAGAGTTACCACTGAGCTAGCCCGAAGTTCTTTCATCTGTGAGCCTTGCTTTCCTCATATGCAGAGGTGTGGATCCTTGCGGGATCTCCAGAGGGTCAACTGAGAAGCACTTTGTCGAGAAGTGCTTTGTAACCTGTGAACCTGGGGCCGGCCATGGCACCTTTAGGTTCTTATCCCCAGGTCCACACGGTACCTCTGGGCAGGGTCAGCTCAGAGAGCCTGGGAACTGGCAAGAAGGGCCTTCTTGGTGCCCCAGAAATCTGGGACACTGTGAAACAGCCTGCAGGTGCTGGCAGCCTGCTGTGCAGGAGCTGGCACTCCCCCCTGCTGCCCGCCCTCTCGTGCTAGCCAGGTAGACCTTGGCCCCCTGCATGGGAGCTGCAGGTGAGGCGGACAGGAGGGTCAGGGCAGTATGTAGTTGTGAGTGTCCATTATGCGGGCTAAGTTTAGCCTGGCTGGATTCTGAGTGAACATTCATTCATTCATTTATTTTTGTTTTATGTTCTTGAGTGTTTTTTCTGTGTACCATGTGCACACAGTGGCCACAGAGGCCAGAAGAGGGACTTGGATTCCCTTGAACTAGAGTTACAGATGGTTGTGAGTCCCCGGTGCATGTTGGGAATAACTTGGGTCGGCTGCAGGAGCGGCTGGTGCTCTTAAATGCATAGCCACCTCTCCAGCTCCATTCCTCAGCTTCCCGAGGCCTCCGTTTCTAGGCAGAGCCTCCTTCAAGGGATTGTTTTAGGGGTAACGGGTACTCTGGTGTCATTCGCATGCCAGACTCATGCAGTAATTAGAGAAGTGTACCCTCTTTCTGCCATCTGGCAGAGTCAGTGTGCCATCTGCATAGTGCCCAGATGTTCAGAGTTCACTAGGATGGGGGAAGAATCAACTTCTGTCCCAGAGAACGGGTGGTCAGAGTTTATATTGGTTTGTTGTTTGTTTGTTTGTTTTGTTTTTGATAACTTTTGAAGAACCCACTCCAGAAACTTGTTCAGCTTGTCTAAATTTCCAAAGTTCTGACGCAGTGCTCATTTCTTTCACTGCTTACCATCTGTGAGAGTCACCGCCTTTTTTGACTGCTGGTAGCTTGTGCCTCGCCGCTTCATGTCTTCCTCATTTGCCCCACCGAGGTGGAGTCTCAGGTTTCATCTCAGCAGTGAACCACTTTATATTTTTGAGGCTTTGTACATTTCTTGTCTAAAATTCATTAATTTATACTTTAAAAAAAACTTTTATCTTTTTGGTGGTGGTGGTACAGGCATTTAATCCCAGCCTTCAGGAGGCAGAGGCAGGTGGATCTCTGTGAGTTTAAGGCCAGCCTGGTCTACAGAGTGAGTTCCAGGACTGCCAGGACTGTCACACAGAGAAACCCTGTCTCGAAAAATAAAGAAATAAAAGCAAAAAGCAACAAACAAACGAAACCCCCCAAAAACTCCAAACAATAACAACAAAAATCCTTTCTCGTTTTCTTCTTTCTGTTTTCTTTTTCTTTGATTTCCTTTGTGTCTTTGTTGTCTCTAGGCATATAACCTTGAGGAATAAACTTTGACGTGTTTTGTTAAATTGTGCTTTAAAAAATTTTTGTTTATTGAGACAGGGTCTCTCTACATAGTCCTGAATATCTTGGGCCTCACTCCGTTGACCAGGCTGGCCTCAAACTCACAGAGATCCTCCTGCCTCTGCCTCCCAAGTGCTGGGATTAAAGGTATGCAATACCACCTCCCAGTGTCTTTCTGTTTTTTTGTTTTGTTTTGGTTTGGTTTTTTCAAGACAGGGTTTCTCTGTGTGACAGTTCTAGCTGTCCTGGAACCAGCTCTTGTAGACCAGGTTGATCTCGAACTCAGAGAGATCCGCCTGCCTCTGCCTGAGTGCCGGGATTAAAGGCGTGAGCCACCACCACCCAGCTGCCTTTCTGCTTTTCAATTACAGAGTCTCACTGTGTAGCTGCCCTAGAGCCAGTGACAATCCTGCCTCTGTCCCCTGAACACTGAGATTATAGCTGTTCTGTCTACCATGCTGATGTCCCCTGAACACTGTGACTATAGGTGTGCTCTCCACCATGCTGATGTCCCCTGAACACTGGGATTATAGGTGTGCTGTCTACCATGCTGATGTCCCTGTCCCCGCTCACCCTCGTTTTTCCTCCTGTGCTTCAGCGTATTCATGCTGCCCACGTCAGGTTTCTACTCTTTTCTTCCTCTGCTCTGACAGTTGTAGTTAGTCACCTACGATGCCAGGAACGATGGCGTTTATAATTCCTTTAAGTAATGTTACTTCATGATACATCAAGGTGTAAATTCTTTCAGTTTATAATTCTTAAAAGAATAATTGCAAAAGTGACGCAGACCCTTCAGTGTGAGGGTCTGAGGAAGCAGACGCCATGGCATTAAATGGCAGCGATTCTATTCGGCATCCTAGATTAGGTCCCCGAAGCCACATAATTTACAGTCAACTTCAACATTTACAGATGAAAGGAGCTTCAGTGCTGCCCCTGAGATGAACGTCTCTTAATACATACAGCTTTTAGGTGCAATTTTGATGGCTGAAGTCTTACGTGTTTGCTTTTGAGGTAGGTTTTCTTATAGCCCAGGCTACCTGGAACTTGTAACATAGCCTTGAACTTCTGGCCCTCCTCCCTTTGCCTCCTGAGTGCTGGGATTATAAGCATGCACTTTCACACTGGTCTTTCCTGACGACCTTCTTCACTGTCTCGCTCCCTTTGTAAACACTAGCTCCGTCTCTGGTAGTCCACAGAAACCTCACTCTGTCGTGGACTTCATCTGGAGTCTGGCTGAGAATGTGTTAAATGCTCACGTCTTTTTGCTCAAGTCCTGGCATCTTTGCTCCCCCCCCTCTAAGTTTTTCATAAAAATATTTTGTGTAAGGGCTGGGCTTTCTTTATATAGTGTGTGTATGTGTGTTGTATGCAGGTATGTGTGCCTGTGTGTGTACAAATGGGGGTCAGAGGAAGATGTCAGAGTTCTCTGCCTTATTCCGTTGAGATAAAGTCTCCCATGAAACCTTAAGTTCTGTTTGGGTTAGGCTGGCTAGCCAGTAAGCTCCCAGAATCCCCCAGTCTACCCCGCTGGGTACAGGCAGCCATGGCCGAGCCTGGATTTTCCATGTGTGCCAATCATTCAGGATCAGATTCTTAAGCCTGCACATGAGGTGTCCTGCTTCCCTGAGCTGTGTCTCCAGCCTCTGGGTTTCAGATTCTTAAGCCTGCACATGAGGTGTCCTGCTCCTGAGCTGTGTCTCCAGCCTCTGGGTTTCCTTTTCCAGCCTTAATAAAAGTGGTACTCATGGCCACAACGGCAGGTAAATGTACTCGGTGTAGCTCCTTAAATTCAGAGCCTATGACTGTCTCATACAGGGGCGTGGCAAGTGCAGGACTGGTCTCTGCTTCGTACTCTTCATGGGCAATCCTGTTTGAGAGCCAGCTTCAGGAGGAACCCAGTGCTGAGACACAGAAGGACCTCTGCACACCACGGCCTCCGTTCCCTTTTGTCGTAAAGAAGAGTCATGACTAAAACATATATACAGAGGTCCCCAGGCACTGATCTCACTTCCTGGATTAATACGCCCTGACCTCTAGTTAAACTTTAAAGTGTGACTTCAGGGGCCCAGCATTTGCTGCTCTTCCAAAGGACCTGAGCTTGGTTCTCGGCTCCTAACTGCCTGTAACTCTAGCTCCAGGATATCAGGTGCCCTCTTTGGCTTCTATGGGCATAGCACATGTGCATACAACTCAACTGAGTCCTTCAAAAACCCCAACTTCAGTTTTCTGGTTAAATAGACCATTCTGTATCTTAGAACACTTATGCTAAGATTCTGTCAGCCATAGTATCTGGAAAAGGGAGGGTCTGTTTCTCTTGATTATTGGCCCTGTCTCCTGGCATTTATTTTTTTATTTTTATTTTTTTACTAAATGCTAGATACTGTTTATGGGAGGTTGAAGTGACTATGAAAGACACTGTGTCTCTTCAGAGAAATTTGTTTTGTGTTACCTTTCCCACAGTAGACATCTGTGTTTGGAACAGATCCTGTTGGTCCAGTGTGGGGGAGAACTTTACTTAAGGCTGAACAGTTCCAGAGGAGGTCTACTTCTACCCTATGCTCTTAGGAGGCTGGCCCTCATCTTAGGGGGCGGGGCTTGAGCACCCTAGATGGTGAGACTGCTGCAGACTTGGTCTTCTGTCTGTATCTTCTTTTCTAGCAGCTTCTGTTGGGATGCTGTGTCCCGCCCCTCCCGCCTCTATGCACCCAAGAGGAAGAGAATACCGGAAGTCAGGCTTGGGCTTCAGTTCTCTGTTTTCCAGCATCTCAGCCCCGGTACTCTGTCTACAGTCCGTTCTCTAAGTCTCATCTCTCCAGCCCCTGAGACTCCCTTACCTCTGCCCTCTGTTTCTGGCCCCAAGAGAAAGATGGCAAAGTATATTAGGTTCACCTAAATGCGATTCTCTTCCCTCTGAGGCTTTGGCCCCTCACGTCCTAGCAACTTCAGTATTTCTTACTGCTTCTAGAGAGCTAGAATTTTTATGTGTGTGCAGTATGTGTGTGCGTGCGCGTGTGCACACGCGCATGCACCTGTATGCAGGCTGAAGAACAACCTCAGGTTATGTCTGTCTGTTGTCATCACACCCCCCACCATGCTCCTTAAAGACAGGGTCTCTTACTGGCCCAGAGCTTGAAATTTGGCTAGGCAGGGATAGTCCGGGCTAGGCTGGGCTAGGTTGGGCTATGCAGGACAAGGCTGGATTAGGCTGAACTAGTCAGGGCTAGGCCAGTTGGTCAGGAAGCCTCGGGGATCTGCCTGTCTCAGCCTCCTCAGTGCTGGGCTTACAAGCCCGTACCACCGGCTATGTCTTTGGGGCAGAACTCAGACCCTTGTGCTTGCAAGGCAAGCCATCTTCTCAGCCCCACCTCTGATCACTTTTCAGCATACAGTTCAGTGGCACTGAGTCCATTTATGACGCAAAGCATTGTGTGGTGCCCATCAGAATGGAACCCTGCCCATTCAACACTGGCTCCTCATCCCTCACAGGCTCTGGTGGCTACTGTGAAGCTGCCTATTGTCAGTATCCCATAAGTAGAATCATATAGCAACTGTCCTCTTGCATCCGGCTTGTTTTATTTATTATCCTAAAGTCTTCAAGGTGTGTCTGTGGGTAGCATGTGCAGCTTCCTTCTTCCCAGGCAGCATGGTGCTGTTGTAGACCTTAGTTACAGCATTAGGACCTTTGGGTGGCATACCATTGAGCATCTTCTTATTTATCCTTTTGTCCTTTGTGAATAATGCTACTGTGAGCACCGGTGTTTGAGGATCTATTCCAGTCTTGGCTTCACTCCTTCTGGGTACCAACCCAGCAGTGGAATTGCCAGGTACCACTGTGTTTAGCTTTCTGAGGCAGCAGCCTTGTGCATTTTTAATGTTGATAAATATTGCCAAACTGAACCATATACAGGTTCAAACAATTTATACTCCTTTTAGTGATGGATGTGCGTGTACTGAGGCACTTGCATGTCTCTTGTTTATGTAGAAAATACTTCTTTGCTTGCGGAACCCTGATTCCTTGGGACCGTCCTTGGTCATGAGGTCAGCAGACCCAGGTCCTTGTATACCCCATCCCACTGTGCTGCCTCCTTTTTTGACTGACACCAGAGTCTGTGTCGCAGGGGAGCAGCCCCGCCCCTACTACCTCTGTTTTGGTAACATCAGATCCGTATCCAATGCGTACACCAGCTTTCTTGGGACAGCAGGGTCTGGCACTCCCCTGTATGACATGGGGCTGTGCCTTCTTGTCTTCAGGTTGGCCTTCTGAAAAACTGGGCTTAAAAATCTATATTATTGGCATGGATTGTTTGGGAAGTCTGGGAAAGGAAAGGGTAGAGGTGAGCTTAGAAACTATAAAGTCCTTTGGTGCATGGCTTCAGCTCCTGGGGACACACTGGCTGAAGGAAGCCCGAGGAGGAAGGAGGCAGTTGGTTGAGAGAGCCACCCTTCTCTCCTCTGTTCCCGTCAGGACAGAGGTCACTCCCTCCCTGGACATCAGGGTTGACTATAGACAGGAGCTTCAGCCTGGGCGACTTGGGATAGTGCAGGCCCCTGTTTGCTGTCCTCTGTCAGAGCTGGTATGGATGGAGATGACAGACAGGACACTTGGGCAGAGGGTGGCGGAAGCCCTAGTAGGAGCAGACGGAAGGTGGTCTGGATGTAGACCCTACCCCTGCTTGAAGATGCCGCTTGAAGTCACTGCCACACTCAACCATCTGAGCAGTCCTTGTATAAATGCCAGGCCGTTTCGGTACCAGTTCTAAAAGCAGATGAGGCTCTTCCCAGAAGGCAGCACTCGGGCCCATGCCTCACTTGATGGCATCTACAGGCATGAAGTGTTTTCTGAAATGCTTTCATGGCAGATGATGTGCCCTTCACCTCTTTACCTCGGGGCCCTCTCTAGTTCCGGTCCCTTCCCTTCTGTCTTCTTGGAGGTGACTGGCTTCTTGCCGAGGGTGGGGGCGTGGGGGGGTGAGGTGGGGAGTGTAAAGGTGGGAAAGACGGCTCCCAGTCCTTTCACACACAGACATTTCCTCCCCCACTTTCACAAGGGAGGCATGTCTCCAGTGACAGATGGGTGGAGGCAGGGTCGGGAACAAAATGGTTTGGCCCCTCTGGCCCCGGCCTCCTTGTCGAGCAGAGCTGTGTCTGACCGGCACCAAAAACTTATCGGTATGTCTGCGCATGATCCTGGCATGAAAAGGGGTTGTGACCCACAGGTTGAGAACGGCTGGTCTAGAGTCTTTGTTCTTGTCTCACAGGCCGCCTAGGAGCTACCTGAGTGAACTTGGGGCCTCTCTCCAGCCTCCCACAGCTCCATGGGCAATGTTAGTGTGGAGCCAGAGGCCCAAAGGGAAGAACTTTGATTGTTTGTGGTGATTCCCATGGGACCTCACTTTGGGGATTAGTTTGGGACCTTGAGAGTTGCTAAGCACCCCAACTGGCACCTGGCAACAGCAGGTACCCAGAACGTCACACCTGTTATCAGGTACAAACCTTAGAATCGTGAGGTATCTGAATCACCCCCCAGAAGCACTCACTTCCCAGGTGGTGAGGTGCAGCTGAGGGAAGAGTGAGGGGATGGAGAGGTGACATGCAGGGGAAGCAGCCGGCACAGGCTGTGTTCCTTTCAGCCCCTACACGCTACCAGTTAGGAAGCTCCAGCCAGACTCCGATGGGAGATGCTAGGTGTACAGGGCTCTTAAGAGAGTCATCCGCTGTCTAAGTGAGTGCCCTGGTGTAGGTGGGGGCTCTCTGTGTCTTGGCAATCACTCTCAAATAACCACACAGAGACTTTTTATTATAAATGTTTGGCTGACCCCACCAGGCAGTGACGCCTTTAATCCCAGCACTTGGGAGGCAGAGGCAGGCTGATCTCTATGAGTTCAAGGCCAGCCTGGTCTACAGAGCAACATCCAGGACAGCCAGGGCTGTGATACAGAGAAACCCTGTCTGGGGGAGGGGGGATGCTGGCTGATAGCTTAGGTTTGTTTCCAAGCAGCTCTTACAACTTAAATTAATGCATTTCTATTCATCTCTGTGCTGCCCCAAGGCTCATTTACCCCCTCTATGAAATTCCCATGTTGTTTTCTGATGCTTGCGACCCCTCAGACTTGGCCTTTCTTCTTCCCAGCATTCTCTTACCCCGAAAATCCTGCCTAGCTATCTGCCAATCAGCTTCTTATTAACGAGAGAACACATTTTCACAGTGTACAGGATTATTCCCCAGCACCTCGGAAGCGTGGCTTACGGGACGCTACTTCTGCTGCGCCCATTCAGGAGAACAGCTGCTGTCACCTGCTTCCTTTCCTGCCTCTGCCTGGGTCATGGTCCTCCCTCTGTTTGCCCCGTGAGTGGGTTTCTCTGCTCGAGCTGTGAACTCAGAATGCACTGGATCATAGCTCAGTGCCCGAGTGTCCTTGTGCTCCACCCTCTGCTCAGGCCTGCTCTGCGCTTGCCCCAAGTCCTTTGACTGTGAGCACAGGGCACAGAGTCACCTTAACCTTGAGCCCGGGTCTCTTGGGAGGGTCATGGGGGGAAGGGAGGATCAGGTTTCTAGTGCCCTCCCCAAAGTTGTCCTGGCAACAGTAAGGTGGGGCTAATGGACCTGCTGGGTAAAGAAGGGTCAGTGTGGGCAGAGGTCACAGGGGTGTGACCTCTTCCTCTAGGTGCTGGTCCTCAGTGTCTCCAGTGTTGAAAGTGGGGGTGTGTCACCCCACAGATACCCCACCTGCAGCATTAATCTGGAATAGATTTCCATTTCAGCTTCTAAACAGAACCACTCTTGAGTACACCGAATGTTCTTAGCCTCCGTTTTAGCTTCGAAAGACATTTAAATGTGAGTAAAGCCCGTAGGAGCCACCCCTAAGTTGTGAGGTAGACATGGGTCTCTCTGTTGCTTTCCAGGTCCCGCCAGTTAGACTTTACAGAATGTTCTTCATGCCAGCATGGCAGAACTTAGCAAGGCACGTCCGTCCCTGTTTTAGACAGTGCAGTGACGGGGATCCTGGTGATAGGAGGACCCTGCTGTGTTGTGAGGTCTCCAGGCAGTGTGGTAAGCTCAGCACTGATGAACCCCACCCCCAGCCCAAGCCCTCCCCTCCCCCCACTAGACTACAGAACCTTCTGAGCTGGTTCAGCAGCTCTCCAGTTTTTACCACTGCTGCTGGCAGCGTTTTCTTCCTCAGCAGCTGGGCATCTGTGGTCTGCGGCCAGGGCTGGGAGCATCCCCTCTCTGGCTGAGGATCGAAGCTGTGGCTGGTAGTACAGGTAGTTTATTAAATGCCTATTTAAGAGATATTTAAGAGATGTCTACATCCTCTGCAGCCATCTGGGCTTTTGGCTGCCTTGAAAAGTCTCTCTGTACTTTTTTTTGAGACGGTCTCACTCTCTGGCCCAGCCTGGCCTTGAACTCATAGCACTCCTACTTCAGCCTTCCAAGTACTGGGATTACTGATGTGAAGGAGTCACTGTGCTGGGCTGCAGAGTGGGACTTAGATTCCCATTCTAGCCAAACCACTTGTCATGTGGCCTTGAGTAGTTACCTATGCCCGTTGAGCCCCAGCCTGTCTGTGAAGTGGGAGCAGAGGATGGTGAAGCCCGTAAGAGAGGCCGGCGAGGGGCCTGGTGGCTAAGAGCACCTATTGCTAGTGCATTTGTTCATGGGCTAGTGCAATGTCCATGTCAGGTGGTCCACAACTGCCTATGACTCCAGCGCCAGGGGATCCAGTGCCCTCTTCTGGCTCTGCAAGCTCCTGCATGCACACACCCACACTCACAAACACACACATCCACAAACACACACACACAAACACACACAACAGTTAAAAGCAAAAATTAAATTTCTCTTAGAAAAGTAGAAGTCAATAAGAGTACTTTCAGAGCACAGGTATTCAGGGCCTTCTTCCATGAGGAGATGGCCCTGAGCATAGCAGATTCTGTGGGGGTGGCTTGCAGAAAAGACACGAGTATACGCAGCAGCGCAGGGGAAGGAACTTACCGAGAACTGTGGGTAGAGGGAGGCTGGTATTTAATATCTCGGCCAGGGAAAGCTTTCTCAAAGTAGACTGGAGACCTGAAAGGTGGGGAGCATCAAGCCATGTAGGGGAGGCAGCATTGGAAAGAACCCGAGGTGTGTCCACAGGACATGAGGAACAGAAAGAGAGGGGAGGAGAAGCAGAGTGGGCCGTGAGCCACAACAGCCTGGAGCCTGTCGTCTCAACGAGGGCCTTGACTCGGTGCTGAAGGCAGCTAGGGTTAGTCATCCAGGGTCTTCCAATTCAGCAAGTGTAGCCGCTGATGGGGAAGTAGGGAGATCAGTGAGGCGTGGTGGTCCAGATCAGGAGTGTGGTGATGGCAGACGTGCTGAGTGCACGGAGGAGCCTGGGTGCGTTCTGAAGGCAGAGCCAGCTGGCTTTACGGCTAGATGGAAAGAAGAGTGGGGTTTGAGGATAGAGAGGGGGCTTCTGGGATGCGGTGGGCTGTGGTTGAGTTTGAGGTGCCTCTGGACATCCTCATGGAGCGGTGGAGAGCCCACACAGACACTTTAGTGAGTAGAGCTTACTGGAATTAACCACACAGCTGGCATGTTTGGGGTCTGAGACCCATGTTTGCATGAGCCCTGCTGGGCTAAGAGGGTGGGACAGGGCCTCCTGCTGTGCTGATGGGCTCAGCCAAAACCATGCAGCTGCTGGGAAGCCTTTGGTGGCTTCTACGGGGATCTTGTGATAGACAGGTTTCCCATTAGTAGCATCACGTGTGAGCTTTAGGCCTGTCTCCAGTTATCTCTCTGGCCGAGAGTTGCTGGGGCTTAGCAGGAGCTAGCCAAAGGGTATGGCTATTGTCTTACCATTCTAGTCAGGACTCCCATTGTGCTCTGGCCTGCCTGGTTGGGAACATGGTGTGATGGATTCAGATTGACAAAAGGGGCCTGAGGTATGAAGAACTCAGATCTGGAGGGGGTTATACCTGGGAGAAACATGTTCTGATGACTTGGTTAGCTGCGCACCCCAAAAAAGAAAGAAGGAAAGAAAGAGAGAAAGAAAGGAGAGAGAGAGAGAGGGAGGGAGAGAGAGAGAGAGAGAGAGAGAGAGAGAGAGAGAGAGAGAGAGAGAAGAGGTCAGAATGAGAGAGTCCAGGAAAGGTGGGAAGGATGAGGGGATCACCAAGTGACTAGGGAAACACTCAGAAGCCTTTGGAATTGGTCTAAAAACACATGATTCTCAGGGCTGGAGAGACGGCTCAGCAGTTAGGACCACTTACTCTTCTTGAAAAAGGCCTGGGTTCCTTCTGTCTATCATCTGTAATTGCAGTTACAACGGATCCGATGCCCCCTTCTGGCCTTCATGGGCACTGCACAAATGTGGTGCACATTCGTACATGCAGGCAACACACTCATGCATATTAAACATTTATAAAGAGCCTGATTCTTTGGGAGCTTTTCAAGAAGAGGGAGGGGCTGGTGAGCAGGGGCTAGTAGAAAGGAGTTCATCTGGGTCAGAGAGCATTGTGTGGGGGTGTGGGCATGTGCTTGCTCTGTGTATGTGCAGTAGGCATGGGCACACACATGCTTGTCTCCATGTGTGTGCACAAGTGTGTATGTATATGTGTGTTTGTTTCTGTTTCCATGTGTATTTGTGTGAACATGCGTGTGCGTGCATGTTTGTGTGTGTGTGTGCGTGTGTATGGGTGGTAGGGGTGATGGGGGAACGGTGCTGTGATTGACAGTCTTCTTTGGAAGAATATTCTTTGTTCTCAGTGTGGAAGAGACTGATGTCAGCCCAGCCAGAAACTGACTTGGGGACAGAGCTGGAGGGTGGCTTTGTGCTCACTGTAAAGGAACTCAGGGGTACATTTGGAAGGCGTGCTGGTGAGGTTAACTCTCGAGGAGGTGGCACAGGGAGGGATTGAAGCCGTGGGCCATTGTTCCCAACATGGTGTGGCGCTGTCCTTTTTAGGTCAGTGATGGAGCAGGTGATGTCAGACTCTCAGCGCTCACCCCAGCCGCGCATAGATGCGACCAGCACATCCCTGTCACCACAGGGCCCAGGCTGTACTTAGTTTTCCATAGTGTTTTAAAGCGATCTGTCTAATACAGAAGCCACTAGCCATAGGTAGCTATGGAAACTGTAGTTAATTTCAACTGAAAGTCAGTTCCTCAAGTTGAGTTTTAAAAGCAGGGTCTCCTGTAGCGTTGGCTGGCCGTACTTGCCCTATGTGATACTCCAGTCTGAACTCACAATTTTCTGCATGCTAGGCAAGGCCTCTACCAACCGAGCCATGTCCTTAGGCCCAGTTACTCGGTTTTATTGGTCATTGTCCGAGCTCAGTACTGCACATGGCCAGGGGCTACCACACCGGCCAGCACAGATTCGGAGCACTTGTGTGACTCTTGGAGTTCTGTTAGAGTTGTTCTAGAGTGACGGCTTGTCCCTTGAGCCACGTCTCCTACTTGATGGCTCATTAACTCACCAAACCTCAGAGGAACACCTGCTCTGTGCCAGGTTGGCTTGCTGAGGACGCCAGGTACCATGCACATGGCTGTCTTTGGACCCTGAGGTTGCGCTGCCTCCTGAGGTGGCAGTCATGGTGGCCTGCCCAGTCTCCTTGTCTCTAGAGACTGCTAGGGGCCTACGCTAGTGACCGGAAGTCCTGCATGGTCAGTGATGAAGAAAATAAAGTATTCCTGCCCCAGGTACCAGTCTTTCCTGGGTATGATGCATACCCTCCTGTATGTGTGAGGGTGATCAGTCTTTCACTGGATGGCTGAGTCTGGGACCACATCATTTAGAGCAAATAGTGACCTGCAGTTTCCAGATTTTCCACAATGGTCCTTGGACCTCTCCTTGGGAGGAGCTGAACTGTTTGGACTCTGATCTCACTTCCTGTCTTCCATAGCCTCCCCTGCCCATAGGGCCAGGCCAGGATGGGTACTAGGAGGGTCCAGTGTCCTTGTAGCTTCCAAACAGCCTAGAAGCTCCAAGACTCTTGGTATTTGGGTAAATTGGAGACAGGACCAGGACACATTTTCTAAGTAGTTGCAGGCTTGCTTATAGTAACATGGGTGGGTCACTATACAAGTAGGTAGGATCCGTGGGCATAAACATGGTCTTACCCATCCTCCAAACTAACAGACTTTACCCATGCCACACAGACACTGTGTGCTCAGGCTACATGCCCCCAGGGTCTACAGACGCACACACGTACACAAATGTACACACATGTACACACACGTACACACCACCACCACTTTTATCTTTTCTCACCTAGCCTCTCCTCTCTTACAAGGCTGTTATAGCTACCCAGCCTCTCACCCGCAGAGTTCATTTATCCAAATCCCTCCTGGCTTCCTTGCTGTAATTAACTCCTGAATGCCCCATCAGAGTGTCAACTCTAACAACTCAGGGCCCTTGGGACCATGCTGGCCTCCTTCCTCTATCTCAGTCCTGAGCCAGCACGCTGACTCACTGCTGAGGAGGACTTGACTGGTTCTTTCTGAGCTTGGTGGAGGCCGTATTGACAGATATCCCCGCTGAATAGCCTGGCAGCTGCTTGCAGAAGTAATCCTGGCCCATGCCCACGTCAGGAGGCAAGGACTCTGCCTCGGCTACTATGGTCCCCACCTCCTCCAGCCCTGCCAGCCTTGTACTCCATTGTGTGTTTGCACCCTGCCTAGGACAAGCCTGGAGTGCTTCTCCCCCAAATCTAAGGGGTTTCATCGTCCCATCTCAATGGCCGACTGGAGCTCCCACTCTTTCTGCAGACTGGTCTTTTTCCTAGATAGGGTCAGGCCCTTGACTTTTCCCCCTCACACATAACCCTCAGGGTAGAGCTGAAGGGAAACTTTAAAACAAACGACCTGCTTGTCCTGTCAGTGCTGAGCGCAGTCTCAGCGCCCCTGGCCTTAGAGCCTCAGGCCTCACTCTACAGGGTTTTGTTAATCCTCCTCCCTTGGGCTAGCCTCCTATCTCCAGCTTGACACCCACTGTCCAACTCACCAGACTTCAGGAATAAGAATTCACCCCCTGCCAGGCCAGCACATTCTTTGCTCTGACAAAACAAATCTGCCCCCCCCCCAGCATCTGCTTCTTTATCAACCTTTGAGAGGCCCCCAGAGCAGCTCTAGTCTCTTCTCCACACAGCACCTTTGCTCAGACTTGAGGTGGCTCTGTGATCCCCATCTTGCAAAGCCCCCTCCCTTCCTGGCTGAATCTCAGCTTCTCAGCCCCCGCACGTGCAGGCTCAACTCCTTCCTGCTGGAAGCCTATACTGTGGTGGGAGGTATGTAGGATGAGGGCGAGCTGAGAAGCAGGTCCAGGCCCAAGGGGCGTGTTTTGGTGGCAGACGGCAGGCATTTCCTCTCCAGAGTCAATGCGCCGACCCTCCTCTCTTGTTCCTCCACAGCTGGTTTGGGGATCCAAATGGGCACTGTAACGTTTATGCTGTCTGAGTGGCACTCTGCCCATCTCACCAGGTCACGCTGGAGTGAAGTCTGTATCCATCGCAGTCCTGATGATGTAACTAAGTCTTCTGTGACTTTTGAAGTTTTCCTTCTGGAAGGTTTTATACTTTGTACAATGGAAAGGGACTTAGGGCTCCCATTGTATAGGTGAAAGGCTAAGGCTAGAGGTGCTTACCCAAGGTCTCTCTCTCTCATATGGAGGCCAGAGGATAACCTCTGTTATCCTTAGTAATGGAATGCTGTCCACCTCTTTTGATGCAGAGTCTCTTATTAGCTGAAGCTTCCCCATTAGGCAAGAATGGCCAGTATGCTCCAAGGACCGCTGCTATGCTGGGACGACAAGTGTGTGCCACCGCATCCAGCATTTTTATGTTGCTATAGGGATTGAACTCAGCACTTTATTGACTGAGCCATCCCCAAAGCCCAAATGAGATTATTTTGTTCTTAAAATCCTGTCTCTCTTCAGCAGACTGTGTCTTCGCCCTCAGACTCCAGCAGACTCACCTTCTCTGGTTCACACCATCAGATTAAAAAGTAGCCACAGGGAGCTGGAGGGATCGCTCAGTGGTTAAGAAGCGCTGGCTACTTTTCCAGAAACCCAGGTTCAACTCCCAGCACCCATACGACAGCTCATAACTGCCTGTAGCTCCAGGTCTAGGGGACTTCATATACACATCCGTACAGACAAAACATGAACTCACATGAAATAAGTAAACTATTATTTTCTTTTAAAGGTAGCTTCAGGTTAAGGAAGTAACATTTCCCAAGTGTGAGAAGGCCATTCTGGGAAAGGCGGCGGCTCAGCGCCCACAGATGTGTCTAGAGGAGAGACAAGGGATGGGGCCCAAAGTCTGAAGTTGTTGACAAGAATTCATATACTGATGGGCATCTTTATTCAGTTCCATACTGCATTTTCAACTGATACGTATGTGTTGTGACGATCCATGAATGATGGTAGAAAGTGTCTGTCAGCAGTGATGTTTGGCGGTCCAAGCTCAAAATACCAAGGTTAGTGAAAGGAGGTGATTGCTTTTGATGTAATGTTGAAGATCATATTAGAAAACCATTTTGAATATGAAAAGATTCCTGGAAACAGAAGAGTAACTAGCGATGAATTTGCTGAGTTTCCCCTCCCTCTTGGTGAATTCCTGACAAACACAGTTTAGAATTACAGAGACTCCCCGGGTCATAGTTGGTTTTCATCAACTCTAAACAAACCTGGGCATACCCGAGAGGAGGGAATTTCAACTGAGGAATTGTTCCCAACATTGGTCTGTGGGCTGTCCATGGGGCTTTCTCTTCTCCTCTCTTCTCTTCTCTTCTCTTCTCTTCTCTTCTCTTCTCTTCTCTCCCCTCTTCTCTTCTCTCCTCTCCTCTCCCCTCCCCTCCTCCCTTCTCCTCCCCTCCCTTCCCTTCCCCTCCCCTCCCCTTCTCTCTCCCTTTCTTCCTTCCTTCCTTTCTTTCTTTCCTCTTTTTTTTTGAAACAGGGCCTCTTTACACATCCCTGGCAGCCCTTGAACTAACTATGCATACTGGGCTGGTCTCAAAACTCACAGAGATCTGCCTGCTTCTGTCCCTGAGTTCTTGGCTCAAAGGCATGCAGTACCATACCCAGCTGGGGGCATGCTGGACATTCTTGAATGCTGATTGACATGCGAGAGCCCAGTTCACTCTGGCAAGTGCCATCCTAACCAGATGGGCCCTGAGATTTCACAACTAAATTGGTGGCCTTCGTTTACAGCCATAGCCCTTTCTTATTTTCAAGATTGGTAGGCCAGGTGGCGGTGGCAGCAGAGCGCACCTTTAATTTCAGAACTAGGGAGGTGGAGGCAGGCAGAGCTCTGTGAGTTCAAGACCAGCCTGATCTACAGAGTTCCATGACAGACAAGGCTATGCAGAGAAACCCTGTCTCTAAAAACAGAAATAAATAATTGTTATTTATTTATGGCCTACTGCCTTTAGACCTTCTAATCATTCTTCAACACTGTTATAGAAATACATAATACAAAAGTCAAAGAAAAGAATGGACGAATGAACATCCTCAACCATCCCATCCCAGAAGAAACCAGTGGACTCCATTGAGAAGGGATTTTGAGACTCTTGTATTTTGGTCTCCAGAGCATCCTTTGTCTTGTGTTCTTGCTGCCATGGTCATGCTGACAACTGAGGGTTCAGACCCAGCTAGGAGGAGGCAGTGTTTAAAGTGGGGGCTGTCATGATGTGATCAGGGACATACAACTTTTCTTAGGGCTGGGCTGGACTCCAGCATCCGTGGGACTCTACGGGGGCTTTGCTGTGTCCCTGAGCGCTGGAGGAGTTGGAGAAGGCCAGATAGTTTAGACTGAGCGACCGAGGCGGCTGGGGTTGCAGCACATGGTCTCGCAAGACTAGTTCCGTGCTGTGACCTTCTTATACCCGAGTTCTGTGTACCTGCTTACACAGGGGACAGGCTGCCAGGACACGGGACCGTCAGGGCGATGTGGCGGTGGGGTCAGGAGCGTCATGGAGCTGGTGATTTGAACAGAAGGACCCTTATTTGTATCTGTTCATCACCCCGTCTGCTTATGCCGCCTGAGAGAGCCCATGCAGCCTTGCTGCAGGACCTGAAAGTGGTCCGCCGGCAGCAGGCTATCCAAGGGAACTCCACGGCCACCCTGCAAGCCTACAGGAGGACCAGGCCACACCTTATTGGGGTCTCAGCCTCAACTTTGCACAGCATAGGACAGCTAGAATATCCTGAGCACTTCCTGGGTCCAGGCATTGTTCCGAGTGCTGCACACTAATAATGAGTCACTTAGTCCCAGGTCACCACCTAGGAAACAAGGCTCAGGGGAGTTTTGGTGACTTGTCTGATGATAGCACATTGGGAATATGGAGGCATGTCCTTCACCCTGCCTGCTCCTGCCTACCCCTGTGAATTTCGCTTTTTGAGAGCAATGTACATATATCCCACTCCAGGTGGGCAGGGACTTGCGATGACCTGTCCAAAGTCCCAGCCCCCAGGTCCCACTGCTGCCTCCCACCCACCTCACCAGCTTCAGAGTTCCTGCTTCTGCCACTTAGGACTCCAGCGACTTCCTCAGGGCTGCTGGCTGCTGCCCTAGTGGCTAGCAGGCCTCTGGCCCTGGTTTTCTAGAAACCTCTGTAGACTCATCCTTTTCCCGGGCTTTCTCCCCAGTGCCTCCTGTCTAGTTTCCTAGGCGTGAAACAGGACAAAGTTAGCTTCTGGATCATGTCCCCAGGTCCCACCAGACCCCACCCTCCCCATCAATTTTGCATCAGACTTCCTCTGACTCCACCCCACCAGCAGGGAGTTGGGGATGCCAAGTGCCACGGTCACCTGAGCCTTCCTTGCTCGGCTGGGCTGCAGGGCCCTGGGGAACTCTGCTAGGGCACGGCGCACTGGGGATATTTTGACTTCTCATTCCTGCACTGTAATGATGCCATCACGAGGTTCTCAACACTGGAGAAGGCTGCCGTGGAAGTGGAAAAATAGCGGCACGGCTGTAAGCAAGCGCTTCAGGCTAGAGTCAGGCCCCAGCTACCCTGGAATGGGGTGGCTCGCTGACTCCATTGAGCCGCCCACCTGCCTTTCAGCAGCTGAACTCATGGCGCACTCTGGCCTGGTCACCAGGATCTGCTGGGCCAGTGAGGTTCGGCTGCAAACTCTGCTGGTAGCTCAGTCACATCTCTGCCCTTTTCTGCGGCCTGGACTTCTCCCAGGCTGGCCTGGCCTGCTTCTCCTCCTAGTCCTCCTCTCCTGTGCTCCCTAGCCTGTGGCTCTTCCCCATTGCCCTACCTCAGACCTGCCTTCCCTTCTGCCCTCAGGGATGAGGGGGGTAGTGTTTTTGTTTGTTTTATTCCTCTGACTACCCCTCCCCTACCTAATTCTGTCTACTGTCTCCTCTTCTTTTCTTCCACCCAGTCTGACCCATGGCCATGATTTCCAGAGCTTCTCCTAAGCATCGCCTGCAGGGTGCTCCCTCATGGAGGCTTTGTGGGGCTCCTCAACCTAGGCACGTGTATGGTCATGCTCCCAACTCTTCCTTCACATCTGGTTTTCCTCTATGGCTCTGTATTTTGAGCGCTGGCGCCATCCCCTCAGATGTCCAAGCCACAGATTTTTTTTTTCCTCTGGAAAGAGTTAGAGTGCAAATATTTCAGGCTTTGCCAAGCATATGGTCTTTGTCGCAACCACTCAACGCTTGTTGGAGTGTGAAGACAGTCGGAAACAATGTGTAAACAAGCGGGCCTGGCCGGATGCCAATAAAACTTTAGGAAAGCAGACAGCAAACACATTTGGCCCATAGGCCAGTGTGCTGACTCCTGTCTCCACCTAGTACTTGAGAAGCAGTTCTCTCTCTACCGCCGCTAAAATACTCTCCGGTCCTTGCGTTGTGGAGGACTGCCCCATGCGTCTGCTTTGGATTTGTGGTCTCTCTCTCAGGAAGGCCTTTGTTTACCTGACTTCAAGACTTTAGCTTTATCTCACTTCCAGGAAGACCCCTGGGTACCCCTGCCTCACTGGGTGGGTTTTGACCCCCTCCTCACATGATACTCGGCTCCCCGCTTTGGTGGCCTCCGCTGTCTCTATTTTTGGCAAACTGATGCCATTCTCAGCCTGGTGGGCCTCAGGTGTCACCCTGCACTGCAGTGGGCATTCTGACCTGGGTCCCCAGGAGACCCGAGGCTCAGGGACAGTTCTTGCTAGCTTTGAGATCATCCATATCTGACTGAGTCTTGAATCAGGTTGAGTCTCAACTGGCGGTTGTTTTGTGATGGGTCAGTGGGTGACGTAGAAAGGGCTCAGCAGCAGGGAACTGGTACAGTGGCAGACACGGGTGGTCACAGTTCTTACGGGAAGAGGAGTGTGATGCACTGGAGTCCTTCTGGGGCATTTCCCATCCCTGTCAGTGATACAGTCAGAAACTGCGCAGCCTGGCCTTTGGCTGCTGCCATATGGGTGTTGGGGTCTCTGTGCCAGGCTGTGTAGTTCCTGGTTGACGTCGCTCACCAGCATGGGGGTTGGCCCTGTAGGAGGAGCGCAGGCCATTTCCCCTTCAACCCTGTGCTGCTCCTCACAGGAGAACCTCATGCTTTCCATCCTGCCGAAGCACGTGGCTGACGAGATGCTGAAGGACATGAAGAAAGACGAGAGCCAGAAGGACCAGCAGCAGTTCAACACCATGTACATGTACAGGCACGAGAATGTCAGGTATGGGCCAGCGAGGCACGTTGCTTCTCGGGGTCTGGTTTTCCCAAGGACTAGAGACAAGGCCAGCCCTCAGTGTGTGTCTTGGTTCCCCTAAACTCAGCCCTGTGGGAGGGACCGTACCAGTGGACGGCAGAATGAAAAATGTGTGTTAGCCTGCCTGCTCCAACCGGTCACTGAAGAAATGTCACCTGGAAAAGGGGTTCTTGGGAGGTCACCTACCCATTGAGGACCAGCTCTGAGACTAGAGCCAGGACCCCTGATTCTAGAAAGATCTTCAGTCGGGCGGGAGGGAGGTGGGGTGGTGGTCACCAGGCAGGCCCCAGGAGGGGTCTCTGCAGGGAGGTGGGGTGGTGGTCACCAGGCAGGCCCCAGGAGGGGTCTCTGCAGGGAGGTGGGGTGGTGGTCACCAGGCCCCAGGAGGGGACTCTGCAGGGAGGTGGGATGGTGGTCACCAGGCCCCAGGAGGGGTCTCTGCAGGGAGGTGGGGTGGTGGTCACCAGGCAGGCCCCAGGAGGGGACTTTGCAGGGGATGACCATCAGTGTTCAGGTCATGCCAGGGTTTCACTAACTAGAACTGAGTAAGACATTTCCCTGCGGGCAGGAGCGGGTGGTGGAGTCACTGTCTGGAGTCTCACCACCTATGGCCCTCTCCTTCTGCAGCATCCTGTTTGCGGACATTGTGGGCTTTACCCAGCTGTCCTCCGCCTGCAGCGCCCAGGAGCTCGTAAAACTCCTCAACGAGCTCTTTGCCCGCTTTGACAAGCTGGCGGCTGTAAGTACCAAACGTGCCCACCCCTCCGCTGCCGTGGTTTGCAACCCTCGGCCCTGCCCGTGGCTCCTAGGCTTTCCCTCCCTGACCCTCCTCCACCTGCTAGACCTTCCCTCCATGGCTAGGGGCCTGGAGCACAAGCCGTGCTCTTGCCCCTTCCAGAAATACCACCAGCTGAGGATCAAGATCCTGGGGGACTGTTACTACTGCATCTGTGGCCTGCCTGACTACCGGGAGGACCACGCCGTGTGCTCCATCCTCATGGGGCTTGCCATGGTGGAGGCCATCTCGTAAGTGGGTCCCTCTGGGAGGGTGGGGTGGCCAGCCGTGCAGCACCGTGGAGGAACTATCTGAGATACAGAAGGAGGCTCAATCCTGGCTCTCGTTTCCAGCAGGCATAACCACTCCAAGAAGGGTGGAGGGGAAGGTCTGTATTGTAGGTGGGAGGGAGAGAAGAGCCAGAGGCATCTGGAAGAGTCCAGGGCAGGGAGAGAAAGTGGTACACGGTACATGGCCAGTAGACTGGACTTAGCTATGGGTGGGGGAGATGAGAGAGAGGGGGGGGGAGAGGGAGAAGGAGAGAGAGAGAGAAAGAGAGAGAGAGAGAGAGAGAGAGAGAGAGAGAGAGAGAGAGAGAACACCAGAGAGCTCATGTGGAAAAGGCTGGGTTTGTAGGACTGAGAAGCTGGGGAAGGGAAGCCCATGAGCTGGAGAAGACTAGGACAGGGGGCAGGGTGAAGAGCCTGGATGCCCCTATGGACTCCATAACAGATATTTTCAATGCTGAGAGAACACGCCCCGGCATGCACTTTGGTGTGCTAATAGGAACCACAGTTAGCCATTTGTCCCTAGTTTCTTTTTGACCTGAACACAAACCTCTGAACTGTGTTTGTTGTTCCTGGAGTTCTCAGGCAAGGGGCGAGCTGCAGTTTTCATTCATCTCTGCATCTGCAGCATGTGGAATGCACCAGACACACACTCAATGAGACACGAACTGCAAGAATGCATAAGGGATGGGAGAGAGAAATGGGCGGTCCCCTGGGGAAGTCACTATATCTCTGGCCTGTCGGCACTGAATCTGGGCTCTGACTTGTGTTAACCCCAGTGCAGGCCACTTAGCTCAGGCAGAAAGTCAGAGGAGACATGTGAGGTCCTCTCAGCCCAGGGGGTGGCCTGCAAGGCCAAGGCTGCTGGGCACCTCATGATGCCATGTTCTACTCAGCGTCCCCTCTCTGTGCCTGGCAGGTATGTGCGGGAGAAGACCAAGACTGGCGTGGACATGCGTGTCGGGGTGCACACAGGCACCGTGCTGGGTGGTGTCTTAGGCCAGAAGCGCTGGCAGTATGACGTGTGGTCTACTGATGTCACTGTGGCTAACAAGATGGAGGCTGGTGGCATCCCAGGGTGAGTGCTCCTTCCAGGGGAGTTGGATGTATGCAATGGCTCTAGTGAGGGACAAGGGGCCCCCAAATCCCATCCCTCCCAGGAGCAGTGTCCCCTATTTTCTGTTCTGGTGATGAAATACTTTGCCCAAAAGCCATCTGCAGAAGAAAGGATTTATGTGGCTTACACTTCCAGTTTATCATTCGGGGAAGTCAGAAGCAGGAACGGGGCAGTTTACTGGCTTAGTCTCTTTCTCACTCTCAGCTGGGTTTCTTGTACAGTTCAGAGCCACCTGCCTAGGATGGCGCTGCCCACAGTGGGCTGGACCCTCCCACATCAATCATCAGTTAGGATCATTCCTTTCAGACATGGTCACACGTCAGTCTGATCTGGGCAATTGCTCAGTTGAAATCGCCTGTCACCTAGCGGATCGCTAGGTGACTCTTGGTTGGTGTGAAGTTGACCAAAAGTATCTAACCAGCACAGCCAGCCTCTGGGACACTACCCTCAGGCGCCTGTCCCTGGGCAGGCTGTGGGAGAGCCTGGACCACCTGCCTGCCCTTGGGGCCTCATTAGAGACAGTTCCTGTTCTCTCCTTAGTGAATACGTGACTTTTAGTCCCCGTGGCAGCAGGGGAGGCAAGGTGGAGAGAATACAATTCTTGAAGTTAGAGTTCAGAGCTGAGGTTGAAATTTGGTATATCATTTTCTCCTTGAAAGATTTATTTTTTATTAGTCTGTGGGTGTGCACGTATTGTATGCAGGTACCTGCAGAGACCAGGGACATCAGATCCTCTGGAGCTGGAGTTACAGACAGTGAACTGTCTGACGTAGGTGCTGGGAACTGAACTCTGGTCCTCTGGAAGAGCAGAAAGTGCTCTTGACGGCTGAGCCATCTCTCTAGCCCCTCATCTGATTCCTAGACAGCCAGGAGATGGCTCAGAGGTTAAGAGCATTGTCTGCTCTTCCAAAGGTCCTGAGTTCAATTCCCAGCAACCACATGGTGGCTCACAACCATCTGTAATGAGATCTGGTGCCCTCTTCTGGCCTGCAGGCAGACACACAGACAGAATATTGTATACATAATAAATATTTGAAAAAAAAAGAATTCAACGATCAACGGGACTGAAGCTCAGAGCAGTGGGCACCATGCTGTCCACACAGCTAGTTAGCAGCAGGTCTACTCCCTGCTCACTGCCACACACGCCCTGGGTGGTGTGGTCCCAGCATCAGCCAGTGCCACGTGGTCCTGCTGCTGTCTCTGGGGCAGGCAAACGCTACCTCTGGTGCATGCGCAGGGTCTCTCACTGTACTGCAGGCGCGTGCACATCTCCCAGAGCACCATGGACTGCCTGAAGGGGGAGTTTGACGTAGAGCCTGGTGACGGGGGCAGTCGCTGTGACTACCTAGATGAGAAGGGCATCGAAACCTACCTCATCATTGCCTCCAAGCCAGAGGTGAAGAAAACAGCCCAAAATGGTCTCAATGGCTCGGTGAGTCCCCCATCAGATCCTAAGAGCAGAGAGGAGGAAAGAGAGAGATTTAGAAGAGCACAATTAGCCAGGTGTAGTGTTACACACCTGTAATCCCAGAATATAGGAGGCTAAAACAGGAGTTCAAAGCCAGCTTGGGCTTCACTGCAAGTTCAGGACCTACTTGGGCTATATAAGCAAGTTCAAGGCCAGCCTGGGCTGAACAGCAAGACCCCATCTCAAAAATAAAAAAATATATGAAAACAGAGTGGCTATAGGAAGGTTGGCTGGTAGTTGACCATAACAAGAGGTGGAGCGGTGTGAAAAATGAGTCTGGGTCCCCTGTCGCTAAGCCTGATGGTCGCTTCCTTCAGAAGGTGGTTCTGAGGGGAAAGTGTCGTGTGTGCGGACTGGAGTGAGAAGGACTGGAGTGTGTCTCATGACAGTATCCAGAAGGGAGAGGCCACTGGAAGTGTGGAAGTGTCCAAAGCTTCAGTGGTGACATGGGCACCAAGGGGGACAGAGAGGCAGAGAAGTGGGGCTGGCCACGAAGGAAGAGGAGAGCCAAGGCTAGGTACGGTTGAAGACGGAACAGGATGAAAGCAGTAGCGGTGTCCTTGGGGGCCTGCCCTGGGCCTGGCCCCAGCATGGGCTCTGCCACGTTCACCCCTCTGCTTATCCTGCTCCAGCAGTGATGACCTGTTGGCGGCCTCACACCCCTTAGCACAGCCTGCTCATCTTCCTGTAATTCTACCCCACTTTTTTGAATGTTCCTTGGGGTCTATGCTGAAATGGCATCTTCATAGTGACTCCCCTACGACCCTCTTTCCGGCTGGACTTCCCAGCAGTCCTCACAGCCTCTTTCTTACTCTCTTCCATGTTCTTATGACTGCTTATTTCTCTGACCTATTTTGCCATTGTCTGCCTTTCCTCATGAAAATGTGGGTTCCAAGAAGTCAGATCTCAACAAGTACTTCTTAGTTTGGCAAGCACACTGTTCCCCTTTTCCGCGTTTGACTCACTCTGTCAAGGACAAACACTGATCCAAAGTTTGTGGAAGCTATTCAGACTTGACATGGCCCCCACCAAAGAGGCCTCGGCTCTGCCATCTAGCTAGTGTCTTAGAAATAGGAGGTGGAACAATTGGGTCCTTGCTCTGTTTAGAAAACTATTCATAGCAATGAATATTAGAAAAATGACAGCATGTAAAACACGAATGTCATAAAGGATGAAGTGAGTGGTGAAATTTCTAGGTCAGCAGACTTCTATAAATGTAGGAAGAAGTTTCTGGAACAATAATAGAACAGCCGCAGGCTGGGGTAGCTAGAAGGCAGTGTTTCGTGCCCTCATGGACACTCCTTGCCGCAACAGGCTCTGCCAAATGGCGCGCCGGCATCCTCCAAACCCAGCTCCCCTGCCCTTATTGAGACCAAGGAGCCCAATGGGAGCGCCCATGCCAGCGGCTCCACCTCGGAGGAGGCTGAAGAGCAGGAGCAGGTGAGTGGGGATCAGGACCTGCACGGGGACCAGCAGCAGGTTGCTGCAGGGGAACTTACCCTGGGAGGAGGGTACTGGCCGCTAGCCCAGGTTGTTCCTTTTCAGCAGTGTAGATACAGTTAGGTGAGAGAATGAAGTCCCCCAGGCCACGGCCCTGAAGCGTCGTCTAGCTGGAGAAGCCCAGTCTTGTAGATTTAGGGTCTGTGAGGATTCTGCAGGATGGGAGCCTGTTTGGGAGTGAGTTTGTATCTAGACACCCCCTCTCAGTAGGTAATCCCCCTTGAGTTCTATGCTCCAAAGGCCTGGAAGTAAGGGCTGGCATGTGCTCCAAAGGATGAGGAGACAACCCCAAATCTCCCATTACTAAGAGACCTGTCAAACATGCCCACTGACAAAGGTGATCTCTGCCTTAAAGGTCTGGTGGCTGGAAGCTGGTCGCCCCACTGCCCCACTGTGAGAGGAGACAGGAGTTGTCCCCAAGGTTTTAAATGCTGGAGAAGGCACAGTTTCATAGAAACTGACTTTCCCTTGAGCTTCCATCCAGCTGCTTTTCCTTAGAATAATTTTGGGGGGGCTAGAGAGATGGCTCAGTGGCTAAGAGCACTAACTACCCTTTCAGAGGAGTCAGGTTCACTGCCCAGCACCCACGTGGCAGCTCACATCTATCTGTAGCTCTAGCTCTTGGAAATCTCACACAGACATATATACAGGCAAAACACCAATGCACATAAAATAAAATTATATATTTTTAAAAAGCTTATTTTGCTAGGCGGTGGTGGCACACGCCTTTAATCCCAGCACTCGGGAGGCAGAGGCAGGAGGATCTCTGTGAGTTCGAGGCCAGCCTGGTCTACAAGAGCTAGTTCCAGGACAGGCTTCAAAGCTACACAGAGAAACCTTGAAAAACAACAACAAAACAAACAAACAAAAAAGCTCATTATGAATAATTTTCCTGATAGGAAGGGGACTCACACTTACGTAGCTTGGCTGACATGGCTTAAGAAGCCTCTGACTTCATGCCCTAACCATGGTGGGTGTCACTCATATCTACCTTGTGTTCCATGGAAGGAGACTCTTGTTGCCAGGCAGGCCACCCATAGCGTTTTACAGGGGAGAGAAATGGTCTAGGATCAGGCAGCCAGCAGGAGTGCTGATTCAAACCAGGAGTCTCAGCGCTGGCTTCTAGTGTTTTCCCACCCACAGCTCTGAAGGGTCTGGGCAGTGGCCACTCGGCTGTGGCTGTATGACCCAACCCTGGCTTCTGTTTCCGAGTTGCTACTCTTTCTGGTGGGGACGAAAGCGGAAGTGGGTGCCCCAGCTCGGCTAGCCCTTTCTCATGAGATCACTAGTGACTGATCCCCGAGTCCTCAAAGTCGACCATATGTAAGCATTCTTGTGGAATCTAACAGCCATCTGCCCCAGCCCAGGCTAAGTTGGCCCCAGAACCAGGCTGCTGTTCCCCAAGGCACGGCCATTAGTGGACAGCTTCTGTAGACCTCCTATTAGGGACCCAAGGAGACAATGGCAGGGTGGAACCTAGGAAGGGGTTTGGTCCTCAGGAGTTTGAAGTGGCCCCTCCTCTTCACTAGTCTTTCTCATACCCTCTCCCCAACGTGTTCCACCTGTCCCACTGACTCTGCCTCCCTGGCTTCCAGGCCGACAACCCCTCGTTCCCCAACCCCCGCCGCAGGCTGCGCCTCCAGGATCTGGCCGACCGTGTGGTGGATGCCTCTGAGGATGAGCACGAGTTGAACCAGCTGCTCAACGAGGCCCTGCTGGAGCGGGAGTCTGCCCAGGTGTAAGTGGCCGCTGCCGAGACCTCAACTGCCGCCCCTCCCTGGTCCTTACGCAGTGCAGGGAACAGTTCTCTGAAACCGGGCCCCCATCCCAACCGCCATAGCAGGTGTAGCACGTGGGTCACAGGGCTTGCTTCCACGGCAGGGTGAAGAAGAGAAATACGTTCCTCCTAACTATGCGGTTCATGGACCCAGAGATGGAAACGCGCTACTCGGTGGAGAAGGAGAAGCAGAGTGGAGCAGCCTTCAGCTGCTCCTGCGTGGTCCTCTTCTGCACGGCCATGGTGGAGATACTTATTGACCCCTGGTGAGGAAGTTCAGGGTGGGGCTGACAGGCCAGGAGAGGGAGCTGGGCAAGGGGCTGCAACAGTGTCGGGGGCAGGCACCTTTGGCCTTGTCTCTTTCCACAGCAGCAGCCAACCCTGCTGGGTTGGATCTGGGCAGGGCCAGGACAGCTGGCGCGTGGCCGTCCGGGATGGAGAACATGACTAGATGGCTCCTAGAGAGGTTCTAGGGGCAAGAATGGGCCTATCACCTAGCTTCAGTCAGAGCACACCGACTTTCCTTTCGTGGCTCATCTTTGGGAAACTAGCTTTTAGGCTCTAGCCACAAACTGACGTCAGTGGCAGGTCCTCTAGGGCCAGGCAGGGTATTCCAGAGTCAGCTTGGCTGTGGAAGCCCTGCCTGAAGGTTCATTATCACCTTCCTGGTCTCAGGGGACAAGCCAGCACCTCCCTTCTGCAGACTCCAGCAGTTGCTGCAGAGTGACAGTGGGGCCCTCCTTGGATTTAGCTTGAGGAGCTGTCAAAACCTTTGGGACTTGGCTGCAGGGTTGCAGGTTCTGTAAGCAGGACAATGGCAGATCCCGGAAGGCACCCTGAGCACCCATTTGCTCATCTCCCGAGTGAGGTGACCCACCCCTGAATGGCTCTCAAGACCGTTGCGAGATCAGAGCCATGCGGTTTACACATGCCGTGTTGGGCCTGGGGACCTAGCAGGAAGCAAGCTCTTGTGAAGGTTGCACTTCACGGGGGTGGTGGTTGGAACCGGAGTGAACATTAATCATGAAAGCATGCTTGTAGCATGTGAGTGTGAGGTAAAGCGAGGAGGGAGATAGGGCCTGCGGGGGGAGTTTGGTTTGTACGCTTTTGTAGGGTAGTCACAGCAGACCTCACTGGCAAGGTGGCATTTTCAGCAGAGTCCTGAAGGACTGGGGAGTGAGCCTTGAGCTCTCCAGGGACACTTACCTCAGGCAGGCACAGAGGCAGTGGTGGGCCAGGGTGTTGCGGGACGGTGACAGGGGTTAGGGTAGAGGCCTGGGAACAGTTCATGCTCTTGGACACAGAGACCGGTAGAAAGCTACAACAGGACACAGACTTGAGAAGGGGACCTCTTGGCTGTGTCAGAACAGGCCAGTGTGCAAGATGGAACCTGAGACCAGGCTAAGACATGTTGGTGGCTGAGGTAACCGATGGTGATTTGGGCCAGGAAGAGTTAGAGAAGATGAGGATGAGGGATTAGACACTGAATTTTATTAATGGCTGGATTCTGGGGACAGATTGGAGGAGTCACTGGCAGATTTGTTGTGGAGCCTAAAAGGGCCGAGGCAAGGATATCTTCAGGGCTTCTTTTCTATTTGAGCAACAGCCAGGATGCAGTTGCGTTAACCAAGGCTGAGAATCTAGGAGGAGGAAGCGTTAAGTACCAGAGCAGCAGGGATCTGGAGTTTGAGTTGCCTGTGTGGTGCCGCCCTTGAGGCAGCTGGGTTATCTAGTCTGGGGCTCAGGGAGAGGCTGGTGGTTCAAAGCTGAGAGCTACCCACACAGAGCACATTGGGAGCACAAGGCTCACGGAGATCACGGAGAGTGAGTGGGAGGGAAAGCCAGTTAAGTCGTGTGTGTGTGTGTGCGTGTGCGCGTGCGCACGCGCGCGCACGTGGCAAGAGAAATCACAGGGACTGAAGGGATCCCCAAACCAAGCGAGAAACATAAAAGGTGACCCTGAGTTGGATACTGGAATTGCAACGTGGGTTTCTGGAGCTCTTGGTGAGAGTGTTCCCCACGGAGGAGCGAAATGGGAATGGACAGGAGGATCTGGACGGGACGGATTTCCCAGAGTGGAGGGAGAAACGGATGCAAGAACTCGTTCCCTGGGCTCTGTGCAGTCAGGGGTCATGTTAGCAGCCTCAGCACGGCATCTGTGTTCTATTCTTTACGGTTTTCACCCCAGCTACGGGGCTGCTGGTCATTCCTAAGACTCCCTTCCCAGGCTATAACTGAGCTATTTCCAGGGCATCTCTGACCTCAGGAGAAGTCCCAGTGGACAGTTAGCAGCGAAAGGGTGGTGCATTCCCAGGCCCTACCCTTGGTTGGCTTTCCTCTCTGCTAGGGCCGCTCATACTGCCGGGCCGCTCAGCAGCTCCCTGGTGTCACATAGGAGCTGCCAGTCTCAGGCTTGTGCTCAGCTGGCCTCTGTACTGCCCAGTCACCTTCTCTCTGTCCCAGGCTGATGACAAACTACGTGACCTTCGTGGTTGGGGAGGTTCTGCTTTTGACCCTGACCATCTGCTCGCTGGCGGCCATCTTTCCCAGGGTAAGAGGCGCTCCTCAGTTGAGCTCAGAACCTTCTGGTCTCTAGAGAATGGCACTCTGTGTAAATGGTGGAGTTGGGCTTCTGGTCCACTCCTGACAGACTTGTGGGATCGGACATTTTCCCATTCATCCATCCACACCCCTACCTATACCCCCATCATCCACTCTATAGCCTGGGATCTTGTGGGCCACGAGTAAGCACTAGTAAGACAGTCAGGGGCAGCCCAGCTTCATCTGGACCCCAAAAGCCAGCTAAAGAGATGGAGACTTCTGCGGGCACTCAAGTGCCAGGCAGGTTTTGGTCAGAATAACAAGGGGGAAGCAATGCTTTAGGGAAATCAATCTAACAGGCTACTTGCCAGGTATCCTGGGGAATTAGGTATACTGACCAAGAAAAGGAAGAGGGAGGGCTAGCCCTGCATGCTGTCCCCTGCCCTGGCCTTGCCTCGGGTGCAGCCCACACATTCTGCTAGCCAGGAGCTATGACCTGGAAGCCTAGGGCTGTACAGATAACTCGGGATTTGCACAATTCAACTCTCTCCCTCAGTTTTGAGGACTCACAAGCAAAGCATGGCCTTTTGGGTTTCTGGGACCAGAGCAGGGAAGCAGCCAGTTGTGTCTTCAGGGCATGCGGGTGGAGGCTCAAGCCCTTGAAATCCCATTTCTTCTAGGCGTTTCCTAAGAAGCTTGTGGCCTTCTCATCTTGGATTGACCGGACTCGCTGGGCCAGGAACACCTGGGCCATGTTAGCCATCTTCATTCTGGTTATGGCCAATGTTGTTGACATGGTGAGCTTTTGCACTTTGTGGAGGGGGCACTAAAAACGGGGTGGGGGCTGCATACTACTGGCAGCATATATTCAGGTGGACGAACCCGACCCTGAACACTCCAGCCAGGCGGAGAGGGTCTTCAAGACAACTTCCGAGACTAACCTAGGTCCTTGTAGTACCCCCCACCCACAGTCCAGCGTTCCCAGTCCTTGGCTTGGCACATCGCTGTCTGCAGTTTCACACAAAGGAATTAAAGTTCAGAGAGGTTTGCTCATTTGTTTTAGGTCACACAGTCATTAACAAAGTCAAAAATTGAAGCAGTTCTAGAGGCTAGGAGATGGCTCAGTTGGTAAATTGCTTGGGACCTGAGCTTCATCCCCAGAATGCACGTGAAAAAAGCCAGGCATGGTGTGTGCTTCTAGTCCCAGTGATGGGGAGGCGAAGACAGGGATCTCTGGGGTTCACTGGCTAGCTTAGTTCTTGAGTTGTCCTGGGCCTGCGGGAGACTCTGTGTGGATGGCACCTGAGGAACAACAGGAGATTATTCTGGCTTCTAGAAACACATGCATCTTGGGTATGTACACTGCCCCCCCCCCAAGGCCTCAGATGTCTTCCTCCATCACAGGGATTAAGGGGTCCAATAAGAGCATTCCTAGGGTGTGTCCCTTGAAGTGTAGCCAGTGTTAGGTACCCACTGGGTTGATGGTGTGAGTCGTTTCATCACATAGACCTCTTATATTCCCAGAGGTGGCTGTGCAGGAACACAGACTCACAGAGCCCACAGAGCTTTGGGGAGACAAGATCATCTTCTGTTCTCCTCAGTTCATGGAGAGCTAGGGTCCCGTGAGAGGGAAGCCAGATGCCTTGTAAGGGAAGGGGGCAGGTACTGTCACTATTGTCACTGTTCACAGTTGTCATGGGTTGTTCAAGCTGGGTAATACTGTATGTACTCTTGGAAATCCTTCTCAAGAATATTGTTACTTAACAACTTAAGCACAGGAGTAAAAATGGCCTAGAAACTTCCTCTGGAAGTAACAGAAGTGAAAAGCTGTGGGTCTGCAACTGAACCCCTACCTGGTCGGGACAGCAAGTCTCTGGGTGGCATGATGTCCACCATGCAGGATCAAGTCCCTGATCCCTCTTATCAGGAGACACGTGACGTAGACACCCAAGTCTGGGGTCCTTACCCAAAGCCGTGGAGCTGCAGGTCACACCAAGGTGCTTAGCTGGCATATGGGCACATTTTCCGTAGACTATGGTGGACCAGTAGGGTAGAGTGAACAGGCTCCAGAAGGTAGGGACAATTTGAAGGTAGAATAGTTGTCACCAGAGAGCTCTGACTGGCCGTATAACCTCTCTTGTGGCGGACCTGACGGGGAAAGTATGCTGGGTCAGGAGCCTGGGGTCTTCTTTCACCATGTGCTAATTGTCCAAGGGATTTCTGGACAGTAGGGGCGGAGCTAACAATATATAGTGAGGTTTTCTGAACATCAGATGAGAGCACGGTATGGCTTTCCATAGCAGTCGCTAACATGTATACGCTGACTCCCTGGCAGACGTCCCCTCTCCCGAGGACCCTCTGACCTGCCACTGATGTCTCTCTCCCATCCTGGCCTCCAGCTTAGCTGTCTCCAGTACTACATGGGACCTTACAACGTGACCACCGGGATGGAGCTGGATGGTGGCTGCATGGAGAACCCCAAGTACTACAACTACGTTGCTGTGCTGTCCCTCATCGCCACCATCATGCTGGTGCAGGTCAGCCACATGGTGAAGCTGACGCTCATGCTGCTCGCCACAGGCGCCGTGACCGCCATCAACCTGTATGCCTGGTGTCCGGTCTTCGATGGATACGACCGCAAGCGCTTTCAGGAACGGGAGTAAGATGAAGCCTGAGGGAGGGTGTGCGTGGTCCCCTTCCTCTCACACTCCCCCAGGCCCCGCCCGTGTCAAGGTCTTGTGCCTGTGCTGAGGTGGCTTTCTACCTCAGGTTCCTCAGAGAAGCGAACGGGTAATAGGATCCGAGGCTTCACACAGACACACACTGGTCGTGGGGTGGTGGGCCTTTCCATCTCCGGGAGTAAATGTCCGGAGTATCAGTTTCCCGCATCCAGATGGGGCTTGAATGTGCTTTTACCTGCCCAACAGCTCTCCTGTGGTGGCCTTGGAGAAGATGCAGGTATTGTCCGCCCCTGGGCTCAATGGCACGGACAGGTAAGAGTCACTGCATTTCCTCAGTCGGCATTCCTAACTGCCCTTCTAGACGGTAACTCTAACAGGGCGGTACTCCAGCGCCACACTCTTCCACAGGCACATGGTCTCAGTACAGTTAGAAACTGCTGGACAGAGGCTGTGTCCAGTGTGGACCCGGCCAGCCGTTAAGTGGATGGCCGCTGGCAGGGAAATGAGGAAAGAGAGCTAAGGCGCAATTAAGACCTGGGTTCCTACCTGCAGCAATGGCACTCCCCTGTGGGGTGAGGGGCAGATCAGTTTTCCTGAGTCTCTCTTACCTTCTGAGAACATCAATATTCTCTCAGATGCATCTTAAAGTTTTAGACTTTTATGGTTCAGTGATTTTTTTTTCAGAGATTTTTTTAAAGGTTTATTATGTATACAGTGTTCTGCCAGAAGAGGGCGCCAGATCCCACTATACATGGTTGTGAGCCACCATGTGGTTGCTGGGCATTGAACTCAGGACCTCTGGAGGAGCAGCCAGTGCTCTTAGCTACTGAGCCATCTCCACAGCCCCAGAGATTTATTTTTTTAAAGACAGTCGTCATGGAGGATGAGTAGGAGAGCCCTTCATTAAGTAAGCCTAAATGGCTGGGTGATGGTGGCACACGCTTGAAATCACAGCCCTTGGGAGGCAGAGGCAGGTGGTCGCTGTGAATTTGAGGCCAGCCTGGTCTATAGTGAGCTCTAGGACAATCAGGGTTACAGAAAAACCCTTTCTTGGTGGGATGGAGGTGTCTAAATGGACACCAATGAAGAGCATCTAGATAAGCAGCAAAAAAGCAAAACATCAAAAAAACAAAAACAAAAACAAAAACAAAAAAACCAAAGGCAAAAAAAAAAAGCAAATTAAAGTTATAAAAAACTGTCACTATATACTCTTGCCAATTTGGCCAACTTTTCAAACTCAATATGTTATTAAGATCAATGTGAACTCATATACTCTTTGGTAATGTTCTAACCATTTAGAAAACAGCTTGGATTTGGTTGAGAATAGACCTATGGGATTGGAGATGCAGCTCAGTTTGTAAAATACTCACTTAGCATGGACAAAGCTTTGGCTTCTGCATAAACTGGAAGTGGTGGTAATCCTAAGTAGAGGCAGGACGTCAGGAGTTCAAGGCCAGCCTAGGACACTGTCTCAAACAGAACCACCTGAAACCTATGGCCCAGAAAGCCCACTTCTACATACATCTTAGAAAAACTGCGTGTGTAGTATGTATATATACATATAGCGTGTATATGTGTATACGTGCAAGAATGTCCCAAATGACACTGGCACTCACAGATAAAAGTGTCTTTTCGTATAACAGCTGTATACAGTGATGGGAGTTAACTATAACTCCACACAGAACTATGGTCAAAGTTGGAAAAACACTGCAGAGACTGTGCCCTGGTCCCATTGTTCTGTGTATTGTCTTTCCTTTCTCCCAAACACTACACAGTAGTAGCTGCTCCTTGGATGTGTCAGGTGCGTGGCGGTCCCACAGCATACAAGGGGCGGCCTAATGGGAATGGCCTGTGGCCAGGGAAGCTGGGCTATGGCTGATTAGTCCAATAGCCTGATCATGTCCTGGACTATGAGAGGAACTGAGGTGGTGGGGGGGGCGTCCGATGGCCACAGCGACAGCATAGGCCTGCTGGAAGGTGGCAAAGGCACTCATCACGTGTTCCTGTCTGTCCAGCAGGCCACCCCTGGTGCCTTCCAAGTACTCAATGACTGTGATGATGTTCGTCATGATGCTGAGCTTTTACTACTTCTCCCGCCACGTGAGTGCCACACACCCTCTCCTCCTGTGTGCAAGGCCTCCCACCACGCTGTCCCAGGACTCGGAAGCAGTTTCTTCCCCTATCACACACGGCACAAGGGAAGCCCTAGCTCTGTGGTGCACTGCTTTCTTCTTCCTCTCCTCCGGGATGGAGAGATGTTCCTTAGGCAGGTCTCAGGGCCTCTACACTCACCCTGGCATGATGCACTAACCTCAGGGTCAGAAGAAAAAGGGAAAGGAGCTAAGGAAGTTTTTGTTTAGTAAAGATGAAGTGTCCATACAAGGACAGGTAGCTTGGATGCCCCCCGGTGGTTTACTAGGAAAGTGCAGAATCCCTAAGCCACTTCATAAATGGAGCAGATAGAGATGGGAATGCCACGTGGTTCTGGGAGAGCCCTCTCTGCCCCTCCTTAACTGCAACTAGGTTAGTCTCAGGAGAACCCTACATACACGAAAGGCCTCTTGGATCTCTGCTGTACCAAGAGGCCCAGGTCCTCACTGCAGCTGCGGGATGCCATGTTGATTCGGTGACTCCTCCCTGCTCTTTTGCCATTTAGCTACCCTCCTTCCCGTTTTACCACACACAACATTCAAACCCGTTGTAAATTTCCACTGGACGGCTGGCTTTAGAGCACACCTCACCTGACCTCTGCCTGCAGGTGGAAAAACTGGCACGAACACTGTTCTTGTGGAAGATTGAGGTCCATGACCAGAAAGAACGGGTCTACGAGATGCGACGTTGGAATGAGGCCTTGGTCACCAACATGCTGCCTGAGCACGTGGCCCGCCATTTCCTGGGGTCCAAGAAGAGAGACGAGGTTAGAGGGTGTCCCATTGAGCCCGTTCTTTCTGCGCGCATGGATCCCGATCCTTGAGAAGTGGGGCTGGAGTCCAGCCGGGGCTAGGCCTAACCAGACTTTCCCAGGGTCTCGTCTAAAGGGCTCTGCTGCTATGCCGCATCTCTGGGACCCCATTTCAGAACTGGTGTGCCCCTTCGTCAAGACCACAAACCAAGGCAGCTGACCCTCCACAGACCCTCCAGGAGGGTTCTGTTACCGGGATGGAGAAAAGCAAGGCTTCACCTTATCTTCCACTTGCAGGGAAGTCAGGGCAGGAACCCGGAGGCAGGCACTGATGCAAAGGCCATGGAGGAGTGCTCCTATCTTAACTCAGCCTGCTTTCTTATAGCACCCAAGACAACCTCCCCGGGGGTGGCAGTCCACAGTGAGCTGAGCTGTCAGTCTGGGAAGAGGCATTTTTTTCAGTTGAGGTTCCTATTTCCCAAATGACTCCAGTTGATATCAAACTAGCTAGCACACTGGGCTGTCACAAGGGCTAGGAAATCTTTTTGTTAATTACTCAAAGTTCGTCATATGTGAGGATGACAGACAGGTTTCCCGTATGTTGTCCTATTTAAGGCAGCCATCTCTCGCATGATTGCACCCTGCCTTTATTTGTTGTGTGTGTGGTATGTATGCATGTGTTCAGATGGAGGCCTCTACAGTGGCTGTTTTCCTTTATTGCTTTGCCCCCTAAATATGGATGGACGGTCTCTTGCTGAACCTAGGCCACTGTATTCTGATCTGCCAGCCTGCCTCTAACTCCGGCACACCGACTCTGGTTCTCACAATTGTGCAGCAAACGCTTTGCCCTAGCCTGGCCCTGCCTCTTTTTAGGAGCTGTACAGCCAGTCTTACGACGAGATTGGAGTCATGTTTGCCTCCCTGCCCAACTTTGCGGACTTCTACACTGAGGAGAGCATCAATAATGGTGGGATCGAGTGTCTACGCTTCCTCAATGAGATCATCTCTGATTTTGACTCTGTGAGTGTCCTGTCATAGAGCTAGCACCTTTTATCACAGCCCAAGACCTTCTGCACAAGTCAAAGAAGCAAGCAAGGCTGGCTTCATTTCCCATAGGAGACTTTTATAGTAACTGAACCTCTGTAGCCATCCAGTACTGATGAGTCTGAGGGGTGAGGCAGGATCCTGGGACAGCCCTGGCAAGTGCACGGGATTGACTTCCATTCCTCCTACCTGCAAACCCTTCACATTGACTGGACACTTCTTAGGTGCTCCACCACCTAAGGAGACTGTCCACTGACACTAAGACATGGAAATTGAGGCTGAGGGTGGTGTGCCAAGGTAGCATGGAATGACTAAAGCCGGTATAGGAAAGTGTCTTTTAGATGTGTTGTTGATCCTTGTAAAACAGACGAATTCGATCGTGAACTCACTCTTCCTTTGACTCTTAATTCTGTCCTCAGCTCCTGGACAACCCCAAATTCCGGGTCATCACCAAGATCAAAACCATTGGCAGCACCTATATGGCAGCTTCTGGAGTCACCCCAGATGTCAACACCAATGGCTTTACGAGCTCCAGCAAGGTAGAGATGGCAGCAGTGTCTGGGCCAGGCAGCCAGCCTCAGCCCGTGGGAAATGGGAATCAGGTGCAAAGGGCTCATTCCCACAATGCCCCATACTGTTTAAGAACTGTCAGTTCTGGGGCAGTGGATGCCTAGGGGAGCTCTGGAAACTCAGCCGCTGTGACTGTAGACCCGTGGAGCCTGCTGTGACTTCTAGCCCAGAAAAGGAACTATGGGATTCTTGGGGCCGAGCACTGCTCTTAAATCACCATCTAGTTTTCCTTTCCATCTCCACTTTCTGAGTTATGTAATGCAAGCTGAAGGTAGCTCATCACGTGCTTATGATCCTGAGGAACCAAGGCAAGCCCAAACTCAAACCGTAACCTTGTTACAGTCACACAGACACAGGAAGCGACAGAGAGACAGGGCCTCAGTCTTTGCCTTACACAGACATATGGACTCCACAGTAGTGACGTGCTGGCCCTAAAGACATTGCTAACTCTTTTTGGAGAGGAACAAAAGCCTGCTCCCTTACATCCATCCTGTAACAGCTCTGCCTAGCTGCTCACTAACAGTTTTATCACTTTTCCACACAGGAGGAGAAGTCAGACAAGGAGCGCTGGCAGCACCTGGCTGACCTGGCTGACTTTGCGTTAGCCATGAAGGACACGCTCACAAACATCAATAACCAGTCATTCAACAACTTCATGTTGCGCATAGGTAAGGGCACTGGCAGCGCTGGGGCACTCAGCAGACCAGACTTAAAAGGTGACGGCAGGCTGGTGGGGAAATCACACTAACAGAACTAGAGGGGACCCAATGACCTTTAGTCCTGTTCTCTTTGAGGAACAGTCAAGCTAGACCCATGGCTAAGGTTTGAAGCCCAGCCTCCCTTCAGAGTCAGGCATTGTAATACAGCAGTGTGAGGAGCGGCTCAATTGCTTCTGTGAGTCTGCACAAGTTGGAAATATAAGATAGGTCAGCAGGACTTTTCGCAAGGGCTTTCGCTTTAGAAAGGCAACTTTCAATAAGGAATATTGGTGCTATATGGTCAGGAGCCCTGTGGGGGTCAGGTGATCATCTCTGAAAGAGAAATGGGTAGCTTCTGTGAGGCTAATGCAAGCGTGGCTTGTGGCCATGCTCCCCTCTCTCTGCTCCAGGCATGAACAAAGGCGGGGTTCTGGCTGGAGTCATCGGAGCCCGGAAACCACACTATGACATCTGGGGCAATACCGTCAATGTAGCCAGCAGAATGGAATCCACAGGGGTCATGGGCAACATCCAGGTATGTCTGGCACCAGAATGAGCATGTGTTGAATGCAGGGCGTACAACTATAGGAGAAGTCTGTGTGCTTTGCTGTACATCACTGGCCCTGGCCTGTGGGCTGCAGGGCCACGCCTCTAGAGCCTTAACAGAAGGGGAGAAGGCTTTGGTCCATTGCAGCATTTAAGACTAGGAGTTGTGCGTGAACAAGAGCTTGCCCTTTGGTACAAAGTCCACGTGCAACTGAAGCTTGTGACCTAAAATGGTCGTCTGACACCTGCATGCCCACGGTTCTTGCTCCATGTGGGTTGGGGCAGAGTACTGGACACTGTCTATCTGCACAGTACTGAAGCAGCAGCACCTTCTGGGCCGTCAGTCCTAACCACTACACCCACTAGTCTTGTCTTCCTCTTCTCTAACCTTGTCTGTTCTCCACGTGCAGGTGGTAGAAGAAACGCAGGTCATCCTTCGCGAGTATGGCTTCCGCTTTGTGAGGCGAGGCCCCATCTTTGTGAAGGGCAAAGGGGAGCTCCTGACCTTTTTCCTGAAGGGGAAGGACAGGCCAGCCACCTTCCCCAACGGCTCCTCTGTTACACTGCCCCACCAAGTGGTGGACAATTCCTGATGGCCTCTGGCCCCCATAATGGTCCACATGGGAAGGGAGGTGGTTTTGGGAAAGGGCCACTGACCAAGTCCTGGTGTTCCCGAGTTGTCGACGTGCACATTCCCATAGACCTTAGGTTCAGATTTCCTCTAGCCTTCCTGTGTGGACGTGAGTGCTGAGGGCGGCCATCTCTAGCCTCAGTGTGCCTGTAGCTTCCCCAGTGTAGGGGTCTTAGGCATAGCACTGGGACAGCCTTTCTGGGCCTTTGTCCCAGCTCAGTCCTCATCCCTAGAGAGGCCATGGCCACTGTGAGTAGGATGGCGGTGGAGGTGGAGAAAGCTGCCTGTGCTGCAGGCTCTGCTGAAGGGGAGGGCTCAGCGCAGAGACAGCTCCCCACCTGGCTGCAGTCTGGAGCAGCGCTTGTCATTGGATGAGGAGCGCTCCACTGGCGGACGGGCGGGCTGCCTCCTCCTGTGCAGTTAGGTCAGTGGCCCTTACCCCATGTTCCTGATAATCTTGAAAGGTTCTTCCGGAACCCTGTGTCACCTTAGTCACGGGAGCAGAAAGTGCAATATTTCCTTTCACCTGGGAGGGGGAGGGGTTATTTCTGAAAGAAAAAATATATAAACAGATTGTCTACATTTATATTTTTAACCTGTTTAAAAACAACCTTCCAATATTGCCTTGTCTTCTGAGCTCTTGCTACGGCCGCCTTTGCTACTGCTTCAACAGAGTCTGCAGGTGTTGGTAAAGGACAGGACTGTTTTATTAAAAGCTTTACTCAACTTGATGGTACTGTTGTGGCCATTCTGTTACCGCGACATCTCATCCCCCACCATGTACCTAGAGGGCAAAAACTGGACAGAGCCTTTCATTCTAAGCCTCTGTAGGGTGACCCAATGCTGGCTTGCATTCTGTATTCTTCCTGGAGTTTGCTGGAGCTCCCACACGACAGATTTCTAGGAAGCAGCTATAAAGTATAAAGGTCTTACCTGGGACCAGCAGAGGAGAAACAGGAATTATAACGGGATGTAGATGAAAGTTTCTGTCCTGCCCGGTCCCGCAGCCACTCCATCCCAACAAAACACAGAGGTTTATATTAATTATAAACTGTTTGGCCTAATTGCTCAGGCCTATTATTAATTAGCTCTTAAAACTTAACCCGTAATTCTTATCTATGTGTGGCTATATGACTTGATACCTTTTTTCTGTGCAGCATTTCAGCTTGCTTCTTCTGCGTCTGGGTGGCAACTGCAGACTGAGCCTTTCCTCTTCCAGAATTCTCCTAGTCTGGTTATCCTGCCTATACTTCCAGTCTGGCTACTGGCCAATTAGCGTTTTATTAAACCAATACAAATGGCAAATCTTTACACGGTTCAAGAGCATTCTCCCAGAGCTGTGGGAGAACTTGACCAACAGACAGGTCCAAACAGATGTCAAGAAGTCCTAAGCCAAGAACAGTGGTTGCTGCACAGTAGACACCCATGGTTAGGAGGAAAGGCTATGTTAAAAGCACCTAGGAGTGGGAAGAGGACCAGATAGCCAGCCGTGCCTGCCTGGAGCTTGCAGGAGAACAGGAAAGGGTCCACTGACTGAAGTGTAGATTTCTAACAATGCTTTCTCAAAGTGACTTCATGCATTCAACTCTCAACCAAGATATTTTAGGACACAAAATATTAAATACACATAAAAAGGAGTTTCTCCCACCAAATAGTGGCCTAGAACATGCTACCCCAAACCCAAGATTAAACACTTTCCCTTCTTAGCCACAAGCCCTATTGTAGATTTACAGCTCCTACCAAAGCTAAAGATGCTCACAAAATGTCTTTACTCCCAATTTAGCTGATTTTCAGCGAGAATACATACATACGATCAAATCAGCCGCCACCTGTGGAGGAAGAGATGCTCTGGAGCACTGCACTGAGTGACCAGGCAACCAAGAACCTGTCCAAATTGCCCGGTGTCTACAAACATGTACAACAAACTCCTTGTCATCCTGACGGCATGGGCATCTAGAATCATGACAAGGATGGTATCCAAGCAGGCATTCTCTCTCCACAGCTTTTGCTGACAGGTCCTGGACTGCAGGCAGCATGAATATAATCACTTCAGATGTGTCCCAGGTAGTCTTTCCCAAGAGACCAGGCTCAAATCTAGCTCTTCAACTTCTTTTGAAAATGAAGCAAACACCTGGTGCAGGGGCTTGGTGCGGAAGAGCATGTCATGGGATGCTCTGTGCTCTTCCCAGTGAGGGGGTGACGCTTCTGTCCCTAAAGGAAGAGATTCTGTCAAGTTCATCAATCCAACCAGGGGACTCAGAACCAGATCACTGATCTTATAGACCCACATGACTTTTATTTATTTATTTTGGTCTATAGCTCTGTAGAGGTTGCCCCTTTCCAGAACAATGTAATTCTGAGAATGGGAACTTAGAAAACTGCCACATACTCTAGAGGGCTAAGCATGAATTAACTTCATCACAGACAACCCCAGGACTCTCCCTTAGTTCTCTTCTAGGGCGTGGAGGGTACACACCCATGAAAACAAATTGTAAGTTTAAGGAATTCTGGCCAATCTGGGAAAGACATGGAATGGGGGAAACTAAGATAATAATGTCATTTTCAAAGACAAAAGACTGTGGAACGAACTTAGTACATTTCTAGACTGTGAAGAGAGGGAGCTTTAAGTGTTCCACGGATGTTACTCTACATGCGCCATTCCATTGCTTAAACTAGAGCACTCAGTTGCTTCCACGAGGCATCGTCCCCCATACCTGGGCACGTCACAGTGACATCTGTGGGAAGAGTTGCTGTGAGGTCCTCATACAGCAGTCTGGCACTAAAGGAGAAGCTCTGGCGCCCCTGATCCACTTTATAGGTAAACGACAGCAAGTTGCACAGGGCGTTTCTCTGCAGAGGTCCAGTGAGGAAGGCGCTGAAGTCAGTCTACCAGGGGAGGGGGCAATGAGAGGGATGACGATTACTGCTCCAGGGGCACCGTGTGGGACAGGCAACATCTGCAGCTCGACAACACACAAGACTGTGTCTCAAAGGGACCAAGGGCCATCAGGAGTCCGTGGCAGGAAGCACTTCAGTGAATGATCAGGGACAGATAGGAGATACTATTTCTGCCAAGAGTTTCAGTGTAGTAGGAGCTGCGGGGCTGCGTTCCTGCCACCCAGCTCCCGGCTGCCTGGCTAGCTTATGCCCCAAAATGACAACACACAAACTGTATTCATATAAACACTGCTTGGCCCATTTCTATTAATGTGTGTAGCACCTTGAGGTGCGCTTACCAGGAAGATTCTAGCCTACGTCCATCCTGGGTCAGAGCTTCATCGCGTCTGCCCCGGGGAGCAGAGCTATGGCGTCTGTCTGAGGCGTCTTACCTCACTTCCTCTTCCTCCCAGCATTCTGTTCTGTTTACTCCACCCACCTATGTTCTAACCTATCAGGGCCAAGCAGTTTCTTTATTAATTAACCAATGACCTTCCTCCATCATTTCACTGAGGTTATCCTGTATGGAAAGATGTTTTCTTTAACTGATACCTGGGCAGAGGTGGAACCGCCCAGCTACAGCGTCTCTGGTTCCCACCCTTAGAAGGCAGACCAGAGTTCAGGAGAAGACAAACAGTAGTCCTCTATGATCCTGGACACCTGCACAGGGTTAGCACAGAACTGGGCACATAACATCAGAGCTTAAAGTCTTTGCTCAGTTAAACAGCATGTGATAAAAATTCAAGGGTCACCAGTAGGAATGTGACCTGTGACCCTATAACCAGGACCTGCCCTTCAACGTCACTGAGAGGTTCAAAAGGGTGTGAGATGAAGAGGAACCTGCCCGAATGGGGGAAACAAGTACTAGAAAGCAAGGGCACAAGCTGGTGTGGCACACGCCTGTAATCAACACTGCAGCTAAGGCAGGAGGGTTGCTCTTGAGTCTCATGAGGGTGGCCTGGCCTTCACAGTGAGTTCCAGACCAGCCTGGGCTACAGAGTGAACCCCTGTTTCAAACTAACCAACCAACCAACCAACCACAGAGTAAAGGTAACAGACAAACTTCTGGCTCAGAGTTAGGAAACATGAGGGCTGGGGTATGGCTTAGTGGCAGAGTACTTTCCCACCATGCCAAGGCCCTAGATCCAATCTCCAGCCTTGCAAAAAACAAATTTTTATATAAATAATAAAAACAGGGGATGGAGAGATGGCTCAGAGGTTAAGAGCATTGGCTGCTGGCTTTTTCAGAGGTCCTGAGTTCAATTCCCAGCAACCACATGGTGGCTCACAACCATCTGTAATGAGATCTGGTGCCCTCTTCTGTCATGCGGGCAGAGCATGGCATATATAATAAAGATATAAATCTTCAAAAATAAATAAATCAGCAATGTTGGCACACATTTGTAATCCAAGCATTTAGTAGGCAGAGACTGGTATATAGACCCAAGTTCAAGACCAGCTTGGGCCACATAGCCCAAGAACTTTGTCTCAAAAATAAACCTTTAAGAATGCATGCTCCATGGAGGTGTACACCTTTAATCCCAGAACTCAGGAGGCAGAGACAGGTAGATCTCTGAGTTCACAGTGAGACCCTGTCTTAAAAGAAAAAAAAAAAAAAGCCATGCTCCTTTGAAGTCTGTCATGGGCAATAAAATCAGACATAAAACCCCTACACAAATACCTCAAGTTGGTCTGTCTGGTACTTCCTCCCCGAGTAGGCGTTTAGGTACTCGCAGAGACTAAACAGGAAGTGCTGGATGTCAGTCTGTAGGTATGCTCTGGCTATCTTTTCTAGAGGGATGAAGACTGGGATGGAGTGGTGATGAATCCGGAGCGGTTTCTCTATGACGAGGTCTACAAAGTAGGAATCCAGTAGGTTCCCCTCAAAGGCAGTGCTGATGCACATACAGACTCCACGGCTGGTCAGCTTCCCGCTGAGTCCTGGGCAAACGGTGAGACAACACCTCTCAGATGTCAATCACAAGTTGTGGGTTAGGTCTGGGCATTCTAGCAGCCTTCGGAAGGCCTGGTATATTGACATAGTGTGCACAAGTGCTGGCCAAATATGGTATCAGACACTCTCCCTGACTGGCACACGTGAATCCGAGTTAAAATTCTGGAAAGATGAGGAAGTGAGAAGATATTCTAAATATCAAATGCTGAGGGAAAAGCTAGAAAATTTTATGTATTCTTTTTATTCTCGAGTTCTAATTTACAATGGTGCTCACTCAGTTCTTCCCACAGTCCTCTGTGGCATAGACAAAGAGCAAATTCCTATTTATACTGAAACAAAGATTTGAAGTTCCAACCATGACCACTCCCAAGTCATAGGCAAGCAGTGAACAAAGTTCCAGCAGGACCTGCCCTGTGCTACGGGCTTGAGTCCTGCTCCCCATGTGTGGTCACCCCGCCATAGAGTTCTTCTCATTGCTGCTTTACAACTGTAATTTTCTACTGTTTTGAATCATAATGTAAATATCTGACATGCAAGCCCTCTGAAAGGGTCACTCGACACCCACCCCTCAAGGCATCATGACTCACACACAGGTTGAAGCCACTGTAGTAGAGGGTCCAGCAAATGACTATCATGCAAAGTAACAGTTTCAGCCAATCTTTTACTGTCCAAAGAGGCCGATCTTACAGGTAGGCAGGCCTAAAAGTAACATGCCAGCTTGTGCATGTATAGCAGTGTATGCTAAGTTCTCGGGAACCAAGTCTAGCCTAATACAGCTAGCCAACTAAGAACGAGTCAGAGCAGAGCAAAGGCCTACCTGTAAAACGATAGGCCTGCAGAATGGCTTTCATGTTTCCCCACTGCCTTTCCAAGGCCTCTTGCTCACTTATCTCTACTGTGCTGTTTGGGTCTTCACTGGCCGAAGATGCTTTAACCTACAGGATATGCAGCAAAGCATACTGGTTATAATAGGGGCACCACAAAGTCTTGGCCAACATTTGACTGTATACAAGTAAGGGCAGTTTCTCTATTCTGTGAGGCGTTCATGACCACTCAGTTGGTGCTGTGACGTACAGTCAACGAACAGGATGTAGGTCATAATGTGAGAAATCAGGAATAGAAACTGCGAGCTAATGAACCAGGATTTTGATGGCAATGGAGAAGACTGCAGAGGAGAAGAAAGGGCATGAACAAAGCCTAGGATGAGTGCAGGGTGGACAAGACAGATGGCTGTGAGAAGACAAAGCTGGAAAAGCCGGGACTCAGGCTTACACCTGTAGCTACCCTTTCCTCAGAGGATTAAGTATGCAAGCTGGATGAACTACACAATTGGTGCAGGACAATTCCGTATTCTGTCAATTATGTTTTAAATAAACGCTGATTGGCCAGTAGCCAGGCAGGAAGTATAGGCGGGACAACCAGACAGGAAGTAGAGGCAGGTCAAGGAGAACGGGAGAATTCTGGGAAGGAGGAAGCCTATTCCTCTCCAGTCCTGTTCAGACACCAAAGAAGGAAGATGTGACCTGCCCTGCTGAAAAAGATACCAAGCCATGTGGCTAACATATACTAGAATAATGGGCTAATTTAAGTTATAAGAGTTAATAAGAAGCCCTAGCTAATGGGCCAATCAGTTTATAACTGATGTAGACTCTCTGTGTGATTTTCTTTGGGACGTAACGGCTGTGGGAACTGGGCAGGACAGAAACCCCAACAAGCAGACCCACATATTACACACAATAAGCAAGCAATCAGAAAATGATCCAACGGAATCAGAGGAAACTCAAACAGGACTGAGAAGAAAACAAAATGCTTTTGAAGAAGCTGGCTCTCCTGCAGTTCCCTCTTCTCTTGGAGCATGCGCGATTCTGTATTTCAAGGTATACTTTCACTGTGTGGGGTGTAGCACAAATGATAAAAACCCAGAGACAGATATTGGGGTTCAACCCAGAAACCAGAAAAGCAAAGCCACTAGAGAAGTCTTACTTCTACCAAGGCTGAGCAACTGCAGACTAAGCAGTGAAAGCAGCCTACGCAGCCTTCTCCTCCCATTTTATATTCCCTCTAGTGCTGGGATTAAAGGTGTAGGCCACCACCACCTGGATTTGTTTCTGTATTGATCTTGTGTAGCCCAGGGTGGCCTTGAACTCACAGAGATCCATCTGTCTTGCAAGTCCTGGGATTAAAGGTGTTTGTCACCACTAGACCTCCAGTGGCTTAGCTTTGCCCTTCTGATCTTTAAGCAAGCTTTATTTATTAAAACAAATAAAATATCATTATAGTGGGGGACAAAAGAAGACCAATGTTACCAGGTAGCCAAGATCTCGCAGGGAAGTGATGTGGGATTCCCCTCTGTATGCTGTGAATATGTTGTATTACCATTGGTTAAAAAAGAAGCTGCTTTGGGCCTATGGCAGCGGAGAACAGAGCAAGGTGGGAATTCTAAGCAGAAATAGAGGAGAAAAGAAGGGGGAATCAGGGAGAAGCCATGAAGGAGACAGATGCCCAGAACTTTATCTGGTAAGCCACAGCATTGTGGTGATACACAGATTAGTAGAAATGGGTTAATTTAAGATGTAAGAGTTAGTTAATAAGAAGCCTAAGCTAATAGGCCAAGCAGTGTTTTAATTAATATAGCTTCTGTGTAATTATTTCAGGTCCGGGAGGTCAGGAAGTAAAGGAGCAGTCTCCTTCTAAGGGAAGGGAACCCACATCTGCACACAATAGGTCCTAGTTAAGTTCAGAGCTGCACGTGTGTGGCTGGAGTCGAAGAAATGACACACAAAGAACTGCTGGTGGTTATAAAGCCCAGCAGAGGACAGATGTGTGGCTGGAGTAGGGACAGAGGAGAGCACAGGCACCTCAGAGGCCGGGTGCTAGCTGCCTGCTGGGAAAACAAACTCAAGTCTCTGGAGGAAGATGATGCAACCAGAGCCCTTCTAATATTCTCCTCATGTGCATCACTAAGAAAAACGTTACCAGGCAAACTATGCTGACGGTGTTTTGTCCGTTCAATATAAGCTAGAGCAGCCGTTCTCAACCTGAGGGTCACAACCCCTTTGGAGGTCAAATGACCCTTTCAGAGTGGTCACCTAAGGCCATCAAAAAACACAGATATTTACATTACAATTCATAACAGTATAAAAATTATAGTTATGAAGTAGCAACAAAATAATTTTATGGTTGGGGGTCACCACAACGTGAGGAACTGTCTTAAAGGGTTGTAGCCATTAGGAAGGCTGAGAACCACTGCTATAATGGAAAAGAAAAGGGCTCATGGGTACCTACATCTGCCTAAGGATTATACATAAGGATTGATGGGGGAGGGAGAGACATTTTCTTCAGTCATGTAGACATTGGTAAAGTGCCCCTGCCAAAGGGCAAACAAACACTTACCCATACCCTTATAAGCAACCCAGTGAAAGCTACTGGGTTGAAAAACAAAACAAAACAAAAAACCGTGAAAGTAGAAGGGGAACAGGTTGGGAAGAGGAACTGGGGGTGAGGGACAAAGGGTAATGAGAATATTACATACATAATGAAAACGCTATACTGAAACCCATTATGTATACTTAATAGATGCTAGCTAAAACATCAAAATATTAAAAAAGAAACCATATTAAGAAAAAGATGATTAAATGAAACAGGTATGTTATACTTATTTAAACAAGCATGAAAGCAAAAATAAGATTAGAAAATCAGTATAGATCTGTTACAGGAAAAACATACAAACTATAAAAAACAAAAAAACCCACTCTTCATAGGAACCCCAGAAATATATAATAAAGAATGCCACTGATGTATTACTTGAAATGATAATGGTCACATTTTTCAATAAATGAAAAACTTCAAGTACTAATTTAAGCATCACCAAGCCGAATAAACACCTATCTGACCTCATTATGACATAAAACTGTCAAACACCAAAGACAGAGAATATGAAGTTGGAAAAAAAAGACACCACATTCAAACAAGGATGTCACCTAATAAGATTAATGCCTAATCGTGAAAATGTGGACCTGAAGAAATGGATGACAACCTTAAAGTATGAACCAAAATATGTACAACCTAATTTACACTCCAAATATAGGGCCAAAGGTATTTTTTTTTCTTTTCTTGAGATGGGGGTCTCTCCATCATGTGACTCTGGCTGTCCTAGAACTGTAGACCAGAGTGACCTCAAACTCACAGGTCCACCTGCATCTGTCTCAAGAGTGCTGGGATTAAAGGCATGTACCATACCCAGCCTTCAAATGTATACAACAAAAAAGTCAGGAAAAAAATCTAAAAGATAAAACTGCACGCTTCAGGGGTTACCAAACTATACACAGCTTGTGTCATGATATCCCCGGCTGGTTCTGAACTCTGGATCTTTCTTCCTTAGCCTCCCAAGTGTTGGCATTACAAGACTTATGGTACCATGACTAGCAGGGTGCCTTTTTAAAAATAGGTTTAACCAGCTCACCACCACACCCATCTTACACGTCTTTCACACAAACAAGGCAGAGCTATGTAGCTGGTACAGACACCACAGCCTAAAATACCTGCTCCTCGAAAACTAAGGTTAGCTGTTAAACAGACCAATGGAACCAAACAACCCAGAGATGACCAACTCCCATACGAGACAAGTGATCTTTTCAAGATGTTGTTTGGGAGGCAGTGGGGGGTAAACATGAACTATCTGAAAGATGAAACAAAGCATAAAATAACAGGCCATCACCTTTACTATGTCAGATGAAGATTTATGAAACAAAAACACAAAGCACAAAGCTAAATTTCAAAATGGATCTCTACTTACAGAGAGTGGAGGGCAAGTCACAGTCCAAGGGAAAGAACTCAAACCCATAAATATATAAAGTAAAAAAAAAAAAAATCCTAGCTGATGGCATTTATTTATTTATTTCAGCAGCCATAAGAAGAACACTTGGGAAACTCAGGAATCTACCACAGCACAGGCACAGCACAGTACCGGAGGGAGACTGATTCTAGGATCTACTGCAGATATCCAAACCTATGGATGCTCAAGTCCTTGCCTAAAAGACCAGACTATCTGCATATCACCTCTACTTCTTGTACACTTTAAATTACCTCTATAACATTGTGTAAATATGCAACATTATACAAACAGTTTATATTCTGTTCTTTGGAGAATGGCAAGAAAAAAAAACCAAATACAAATTAAGTCTATAATAAGATACTATTATACCCCCACCATAACGACAAACTTGTAAAATGGACAATGCCAGACTGGTAAAGTTGCAAAACAACAAAGACCTCAGTAACCACTGTTGGGATCATAAAATGAGCACACGTACTTTACAGGGTGCGGCACTCGTTAAACAAAGTGAACCTGCAGGCTTGTGCCGAATAGGAAAGCCCTGTGTCTTTAATGAAGCAGCAGCAACAAGAACATCACAGCAGCAATCTTCATGATGAACCCAAAGTGAAACAACCCAAATGACCCACACGGTGCCCACAGGGGAGCAGGTAAATTGTAACTGTCAGAGAACAGAACTGCTGCCCAGCAGGGATGGCCTGAACAGGCTCACAGACTGTACACTCAGCAAAATAAGCAAGACAGAGGAGCTCATAGTCTACAGTTGTATGAAATAGGATGGGGGTTTAACATCGAAAGGTAAGACTAACAGGAGACACAGGATAATTCTGGGTACTGGTAATAACCTGAGTTTTCACTTCTGGTAGAAACCTGGCTGCATTTCCTTAAGATGCTCATTAGCCTCTTCACATTTTATGTGTTTTTCTTCGGTAAAAAGCAAGCTAAAGAAAAGAGGAAGAGGGTGGGAGCCCATGTGTGACTCAGTTTACATCTGGAGTCATTTCTGACTTAAAGTTAAAAGCTCTGCTTTTTCCTATAACCTTGAGGGCTATGAGAGACTTCTGATTTAGCCCGTGAGAAAAGAACACTCTATCTAGTCGAGCATATACTGCTGACGACAAACCTCAGGAACATCAAGAAAGAAAGTGAGGTTGCTTACAAACAGCAAGTACATGCTGGAGGGGAGGCTGCTCACACAAGGACAGGAATGGTCCTGTGGTTAAGATACTGACCGACTGTCTGTGCTGTGTTTTGTTCTGCTTTTGTATATAAGCAAGTTCTGAAATAAACACTGGACTGTTTGGCTGCTTTGGCATGACCAGACAGACCTCCCGATTCTTATCCTGTCTTCTGTTTCTTCTGACTTTTCTTTGGTCTCGAGGATCCCCTATCCAGGAACCCTAGCTTACCTTGTAGGAGTGGGCTCCTACAGAAGAGTGGGAAGGGAGGGAAGGAAAGCGCAGGAAGGTTGGCCTTATGGGTAATGATGGCTATCACTGAGTAGTTACTGCCTGTATTTGGGCAGGGGAAGAATTTGACATTTTGTGCTGTGGGACGTCTTTCTGTACACTGTTACTATGTCTTGATCTCATTGGTTGATACATAAAGTTGCTTTGGCCTATGGCAAGGCAGGATAGAGCTAGGCAGGAAATCCAAGCAGAGATACAGGAAAAGAAGGGCGGAATCTGGGAGATGCCATCCATCCATCCATCCAAAGAGCAACATGCCAGCAGACCAGTAATGCCATGGCTACGTGGCAATACATAGATTAATAGAAACGGATTAATTTAAGATGTAAGAGTTAGCAGGCAATGAGCCTGAGCCATCAGCTAAACATTTATAATTAACATTAAGCCTCAGAGTAGTTATTCAGGAACTGGTGGGCAGGATAGAAATCTCTATTTACGATTTTGTAACATTTTCTTGGCCCTGCAGCATTAGTGGAAAAATGGAAGTATTAAGAGACCCCCAAACTATTGTAATAATCCTAGGATCCAACCTGCCTGGTAACTGGATTTACCACATACGTTGGTAATACTTAATATATGGCAGGGAAGTCAAAGGCAGCAGAGGACTGCTGGCAGATCTGCTGACCTCATCTAGAGTGGAAACCAGAAAGAAGGATGGCCAATGACCACTGTGAAACTCTGAGACCGGGTGACAGAACTTTGGCACGGATGGCAAAATTATAAACAGCTTAGATCTGCTGACGCTGAGGTAGCAGGTCAGGTGTCTGTGAGGGAAGGCAGAGGGGAGGCTCACAAAGCACTTGTCTGCCTCTTCATCACCACTTGACAGTTACTAGTCAATATTCTTAGCTATATCTCCACAGATCTGTTTTATTTTAAGAGAATCAAAGACTTGAAATCCATCCAGTAGGATCCCAAGTAAAACACGTGGCCCTGGTTGGCTGATCCCCGATCACGGCTGCCCCTCACCCCAGGAGAGCCCACGAGGCTCTTTCACTCACTCTAGCTTGCCGCCGCCGCTTCACTTCAGCCCTCAGCTCATCTCGCTGCTTTCGCAGTTCCTGAATCCTGGTTCTAAGAGAACTTTCCTTTGTGTGAACTGTCGGATCTTCAAACTTTTTCCTTGATCTGTTCATTTGAGCCTCTAGTCTTTCCAGGTGAGCTAGAACACCTAAGGGGGAAAAAAAGGAACTTCACCATTGGACAAGGGTTTAACTCTGGCAAAAATGCACACTCTAAGAAGTAACAGGTTTTTTTTGTGCTAAACAAAGGGCTATTTCATCTTACAGGTTACAGTCCATCATGAAGGAGACAGAGAAGCTCAGGCAGGAACTGAAGCAGATTGAGGAACACTTGCTCAATTTGCTTTCTTATATAACCCAGAATCATCTGCTGGGTGTGTGTGTGTGTAGGACCTCAGGGTAGGAACTGAAGCAGAGACGGTGGAGGAATATACTTCCTGACTGGCTTCCTCCTCCTCTTCAGCTAGCTTTCCTACACAACCCAGGACCACCTGCACAGGGGCGGTTCCATCCACAGTGGATTGGGCCCTCCTCCATCTGTTAGCAATCAAGAAAATGTCCTAAAGAAATGCCCAGGGACCAATCTAATGAGGTAATTTCTCCACGGAGGTTCTCTCTTCACAGGTGATTCAAGTTGACAACCAAATCAGCCATCACAATAGATGTTTCATTTATCTAGGATCTGAGAGCCAGCTAAACTGTTAAGTAAATAAATTGAGGGCACATGCCTTTCCTATTTATTGAGACAGGGTCTCTCCTACATGGCTAGTCTTGGACTCACAGACGGTCACCTCACCTGCCTCTACCCAGAGTGCTGGTATTATGGCTCTGCCATAAATTTATAAAACCAGAGGACCAAACAACCAAAGCAGAGACCACCGGCCTCTCTGTTGAACTCTGGTGTAAAAGCCCTCCCTAAGCGGGATGCTCGTTTACAGAGAACAAGAGACAGGCTTGTCAGCTGCTTCCTTTGTAGGCACCACCACTTCAACTAAGCCTGCTGAACGCAGTAACACACCAACGGGGTGCAAAAGGACGATTCTCAATCGCTTCACCAAAAACAAGACCCAGTATCTACTTTGCAAGGTTTTTGGAGACAGCAGTTTGGCAAGGGGGTCGCGACCCACAGGTTGAGAACTACGACTTACTTGTGTGTGCAGAACAGTTTTAACACAGAAAGTCTCCAAACTTACTTTTGGTTTTGAAGTAACAATTTAAACCCGCGTGTCGTTTATTATCTCACATTAATTTAAAAAAAAAAAAGAAAAGAGGGAGGAAGAAACCGAAGCAGAACTGTAATGTATCTAAATCACAGTATTTACAAAGACAGAGCCCTGAATCAAACCCATAGCTCATCGACAAAGTTACTGCCCCACAGCGGCCCCTCCTCCGTCACAAGGTCTGGAAAGAGGTACAGCGGTACGGGGAAGGCCAACCCTCTCAATACCTCCTTTGCTCTCCCCGCCTTGACACAAAGTATTCGCAGACTCCATCTCTTGAGCTTCTCAAGTGCTTTTCCAAAACTGGCCGGTCAGGGCAAGTTTATTACGGACCAAAACGTCCTTGACTGTAAACAGGAAAAGACAAACAATCATCCCTCGCACTTGGAGAAACCCCGACGGTCCCGGAGTAAAAAGGTGTCCCTGCCCGCCTCCCTGGCCATGAACTTGTCAGACGCGTGCACGCCTACCTCACCGCCACGGCCTCTCGGCTGCAGCCGGGCTTTCCCCGAGCACCGCAGGATCTATGCAGGACGGCGAAGCCGGCTACCCGGGTCCTGCTTCCTCTCTCTCTCTTTCCCTCTGCCTCCCGAGTGCTGGGATTAAGGGCGTGCGCTACCCGGTTTGCTTTCTCTTCAGAGCGAACTCACTCCAGTTCCAGTTTAAGAATTCCCGCCGAGGGCGTCTACGAAAACGCCAACCACCAACCCCAGCATGCTTTGCGCTTCCGCCGTACAAAAACATGGCAGCGCCCACGGCTCCACCCTAATCCCAGCATGCACCGCGGAGTGGGTCCGGCCATTCAGATGGTCAGGAAGATGGCAGGCTCCGGGGCGGAGCCGCAGATCCTCGTACAGTACTTAGTGTTACGAAAGGATCTATCTCAGGCTCCTTTCTCCTGGCCCACGGGTGCACTGATAGCGCAGGCTTGTCACGCCGCCACCGCAGCCTTGCACCTTCACCGAGAACATCCGCATACGGTAGCTTATCTCCGGGAGCTGGGGCGCATGCGCAAGGTGGTTCTCGAGGTAAGTCGTAGGCGTGTGCAGGAAGGAAGCTAAGGGATGGGCGTGCAGAGGCCGGAAGTAGTTCTACTCGGGCCCAAACCTTGACTTCCGGGAGTCTGTGCGTCCTGACTGTTGGAGGGATCTTTAAGAGTTTGGGGTGTGTTCTGAAGCTTGAGCTGCTACGCAATGACTCTTTCTCTGGGCAGGGCATAGACCCCGCTGTCATAGGAGTCTCAGCACCTTGGGTCACCAGAAACTGGTTCCCGTGTCCCTTAGGTCCCAGGGAGGGCGGAGCTGGGGAAGCGCGGTCCTTCCTTTCTACCCGTACACCAGTACATTTTTTAAAGCTGTGCCTAAAAGCACCACTGCCTTAATAAACGTGGTTAGCCAGGGAAATCGAGGCCGTTTTGTTAAGGAGAAAAACACTGAGCTGGAAAAAGGCATATGCTTTTCAGAAGTGCTGAGTTTCATGACTGTCATTTACATAGCACCTGTTTCTCTAGAGAGACAATCGGGCAGGAAAACACAGTCGGGGTGAGACTAGACGAACAAGGGCCAAAGGGACCATCGTTCCAACCGACCTATTTACAGATGCTTTCAGCTTTCTGGGGGGTGCTGTCCCATCGATATAGGTGACTTACACGCCTACTGGATTAATTTGAAATTTTAAAAAAGATGCTTAAATTATGTGTACGTGTGTTTGTGTGGGGGTATATGCACACGAGCGCAGGTATGCTTGGAAGACAGAAGAAGGTGTCGGACCTTCTGGAGCTGTAGTTACAGGCAGCGTGAGCAATCAGATTTCAGAAAGTTGTGTTTCCACCCAGGTCAAAGGTTATCCTCAATGTGCATGCATAATATTCTAGTTTTCTTTTTGCTGCTGGGAGAAACACCATGACCAAAAAGCAACTTGAAGAGGAAAGGGCTTGTTACATCTTAGAGGTTACATCCATCTTCTGGGGAAGCCAAAGCAGGAACCCGAGGCAGGAGCTTGATGCAGAAGCCACAGAGGAGCACTGCGTACTGGCTTGTGCCCCTTACTTCCTCAGCTACTGTACTTACACAGTTAAGGCCCACTTGCCTAGGCACTGCCCACAGTGGACTGAGCCCTCCCGTATCAAATAGTTTAGAGATGTGTCCTGGTTCAACACTAGGCTTGGGCCTGAGGGGATGAGAGAGCGAGAAGGAAGCTACACATAATTCTAGAAACCCTCCTGGGGTTGGAGAGATGGCTCAGAGGTTAAGAGCACTGACTGCTCTTCCAGAGGTCCTGAGTTCAGTTTCCAGCAACCACATGGTGGCTCACAACCATCTGTAATGAGATCTGGTGCCCTCTCCTTGACTGTAGGCATACAAGCAGACAGAATACATAATAAATAAATAAATAAATAAATAAATAAATAAATAAATAAATAAATCTTTGCCTACTGAAAAAAAAATCCTCCTGGTTGTCATCCAAGTGAGAGCTGGCTGAAGGATGAGGGCGAGCTGCTCTAGGAGCCAGCTGTAAAGAACTGAAAAACTACAGAGCAGAATTCAAGAGGGAAGAGAAAATTGCATTTTATTAATAGACTATTAGCCTCCTTCTCTGCCTCCTTCCAGCCACTCTGTAAGATCGTAAAGAGTGGAAATAGCAAACCAGGGGGCCCGTCTCCAGTTTCAGAGCCCCCTGCACCCTTTTGTGCACCTTCTGACACTTCCTAAATGGGCCATACAGTCTGGGTGTTGTGTTCTGCAACTTGCAGGCTGCTGATGAGACCACCTTGAAGGAGCTGGCGGAGACTCTGCAGCAGCAGAACATCGACCACATGCTATGGCTAGAGCAGCCAGAGAACATTGCCACTTGCATCGCCCTCAGGCCGTACCCCAAGGAAGAAGTGAGCCAGCATTTGAAGAAGTTCCGATTGTTCAAGTGACTGCATTCCGGCAGAACTGGATGTCAAATGCCCTCCATCCTGAAGCATTGTGGACTTCTTTCAGTTAATGTGCTCCTTCCTTCCAGTTATGATGGTTTTAAGAGCCAGCACAGGCTCAAATTAAAGCCATCTTTAGCGAGTACTTCCTATTGTCATTATGTCACCAAATTCAAGCGAGGGAAGCCGGTAAGCAGCAATATCGTCTGCGGGTCATTGCTCAAGCAGAAGATTTTTTTTGGTTAGGAGTATTAGACTTCTGATCACCCAGGTTTAAATGTTGCCTTTGAGTTCTTTACCTATCCCATCCCCTCCTGCTTCCCATCACTGGCTTCCAGTCTCTAGTGCAGTAATAGACACTTCCTGTTCTTCCCCTCTTTGCTGCCTCATGAATTCAGTTAAACACTGTCACCATCACAGCCAAAAATTGTTCCCTTCTCCAAACATGTATACACGATAGTACACTGTTCAAAATACTTCTGTTAACGTGTACACGACAACAGAAATTAATTGAGTGTTTGAGAAGTCGAGTTTATATGACGTAATCTGTTCAGTAGATCCTCTTACACGAGAGAGGAAAACCAGGAGTGGTGGCTCACGCTTGTAATCCCTGCTCTTGGGAGGCTGGGGCAGGGGAGTTGTCTTGAGTTCAAGACCATTCTGTGCTACTGAGTAAGACCCTGTCTCAGAAAAGCTGAAAATATTCAGGTGAGTGAATTGGTCAATGCCCTCTTCCTATAAAACGTGTGGTAATTAACCTACAAAGAGAGAAGACTTGCTTTGGCTGGCTGTTTTGGAGGTCCCAGGAGAAGACTAGGCAGACTCGTGGAGCTAGGTGGCAATTCTGGATGGCAAAGGCAAGCGACAAGGTGGTGAGGCCTGCTTGACGACTCAGCCAGGAAGCAGAAAGAACATGGAAGAGGCTGGTGCACCACAGTCCTTCAGACTGCCAATGAGGTCCTGTCTTCTGAAGGCGGCACTGTCTTACTCAGTGTTAGGATTCAGGCATGATGTTGGCCCCTGTCACCTGGCAGGATGCACTCAGGCAGTACTCTGGCCAGCCCAGGGTCCTATGGCTGCTCCCACTACAGTCACTACGTAGTCTGTCTGCAGGTGAAATGGTTCCTTTAAGAGACAAGTTCCCGGGGCCGGGCGATGGTGGCGCACGCCTTTAATCCCAGCACTCGGGAGGCAGAGGCAGGCGGATCTCTGTGAGTTCGAGACCAGCCTGGTCTACAGAGCTAGTTCCAGGACAGGCTCCAAAGCCACAGAGAAACCCTGACTCGAAAAAAACCAAAAAAAAAAAAAAAAAAAAAAAAAAAAAGACAAGTTCCGCCCACTCCTCTTTCCCACGTTAGTCTGAGAGACAGGCAGGTCCTTGCCTCTCTTTCTGCATCTATCTCTTTCCCCCTCCCTCCCCCCACTCCCTTTATCTCAAGCTCTGCTTGGTGTGTCTCTCACCCAGCACGCGGCCCTTTGGCCCACCAAGGTCCCTCTTCTGCTGTTTTACAACACTTAGCATTTGGACCTTTGGGTCATATTTTCTTAAGTGGGTCAAGAGTTCCGGGAGAAACTGCTAGTGCTGAGGGCAGCACCAGGCCCAGGAAAGCCAAATGAAGCTCAGGGTAGGAAAGCACCCAGAGCGGCATGAATCACAGAAAAGGCTTTGGCGGTTGGGCGCGCCCTGTGGACTCAGTGGAAATGGCTTAAAGAGCATAAGGGTGAAAACTATATGGTAGTGTCTTGAGACAAGAGTGACAGGGGAGAGAAGCGCTCGAGGCTATTTCAGGAAATTCAAAGGGAAGAAAAGAAGGTGTTGTTTGAAGGGATGCTGGAAAGGTAAATTCTGGGTCCCGTATTGGGAGGAGGGGGACTGTTTGACATGTTTGAGTAAGGACACACAGTGCTCACAGCCAGTCGCGAGGCTCTAACACCACTTTCTGGCCTCCATGGGCACAGCACCACACGGTGCACAGACATATATGCAGGAAAACACACATAAAATGAATTTAAAAACTTTAAATTTAGGAGCTGGAGAGATGGCTCAGAGGTTAAGAGCACTGGCTGCTCTTCCAGAGGTCCTGAGTTCAATTCCCAGCAACCACATGGTGGCTCACAACCATCTATGATGAAATCTGGTGCCCTCTTCTGGTGTGCAGGCATACATGGAGACAGAATGCTGTATACATAATAAATAAATCTTAAAAAAAACTTTAATATATTTATTTTATGTGTGTGGGTATTGTCAGCAATGTATGCCTGTGTGCCTTGGGCCCATAGAGGCCAGAAGGGGGTCTCTTAGTTACAGGTGGCTGTGGGCCTGTGACTCCACTGCTGACTGTCCCTCCTGGTACAGGTGGGGTGGTGGGTTCCGTGGTCGCTGCTGCGGCGGGCAATGGTTCTTTCTTTCTTAAGGAGCTTCCCAAAAAGATGTAATGTTTCAACCTCAGGATGAAACTGCTACGGAATACCTATTCTGGGAACTGAGGGTATAATATGGTCATTTGGCAGAATGCTTCTAGAATGCACCATCTCTGGGTTTGATTCCTAGCACCTTTAAATATGGCATGGGGTGCACTACTACCATGACAGACATGCAATGCCTGTCTGTGCAGGAGCTGGGATTGAAACAAAGGCGGTTCGTCAGTTCTGATTTTGCTTTCTCATTGGTATCTACTACTGTTTAGATACCAGTTAGAAGTGTTTTGGAAAGGGACCACAAGCTGTTCAAGCACAGGAACACTGCAGCTGCCCGGGAAATTGTTTAAATACATTCACATTAACTTCGCATTCTCAAGGTCATATAATTAGTACCTAGAGCTCAGTTATCACCAGTTGAGCTGACAGAAAGGAGTTTCTGAATTTGCGAAGTGAAGATCAAAGCTCTTTGTGGCACTGGGCATGAGGAGGGCTCCCCTAGTGGGGAATGTGAGAAATAACTTTATGTTTATTTCCAATACAACTTCCTCATAGACTTTCTGCCCTGGATCATCAACTTCTTCTTGCTTCCTGGGTGTTGGCATAAGCACAGGGAGCTGCTGTTTTTACTGATGGAACCGTGTTAGTGTGGCAGAACAGCTACAATTGCTTCACTGGTTTCAGCTGTGCTCTGAGGTCACGCTCAGAACAGCTCCAGCCTCTTTTCTAAGATCTACAAAGGCAGGCTTTGAAAGGGGTCTACAGTGGAATTTAGCCACTGGGGGTGTGCAGTGTCCAAAAAAATGACACTCGAGTTCTGATCCTAAGTTCTTAGGGAGGTGAGAGAAAATGCAACCAAGAAAATGTGAGTCTGCCAAGTCAATGCTATCACTAAAGCTGTGACTTTCTGCTGCCTGCGACCTGATAGAGACCAAATCTGCTACCTTCAAACTGGCCGGCTCTGATAGAGTGCTTCCTGCAACTAAGAAAGCCAAACCAGCGAACCAAAAGTAATCGGCACATAGATTAACCCTCTGATGCCATGAAGAAGAGTCAAGAGGAGCATCGGTTTAGAGGCATTGGGTTAATTACATTCCATCTGCAAAGGGGGCTGCCAAGAGAGTGGCCGAAGCCACCAGGCCCTCCCTTACTCTGGGTGTAGGAAGTTCTCGACAAGTACAGGTGCCACAGACCCATCTGATAACAGATACAAGATATACGTTCTGGGGCTGGGAGGAAATCTGGGACACTGGTAGGAAGATTGAAATAAGGTATCAGACCACGATGATGCAGCTCCCGAAATGGAAATGGAAACAGAGAATCTGGCGCCTCTTCTTCACAATATAAAAGGAAAGAGCAAGGTAACTGACGGCTCCAGAGGACTTGAGGTTAAGACCCAGCTCAGCTCTGCAAGGGATGTATAGCTGACAGGACAATTGTGAGATCAAATTAGGTACTGCTTGACCACATCACTACCTAGTTCTCAATGCCCCTCTGTCTTCCTGGCCGTATGCTGTGCTCACTCTACCCCTGAGCGGCCTCAGTCTTTATTTCTTTGAATGTGTCTTTCTTTTTCTTTTTCTTATCTCATTGCATTGGCTAGGACCTCACGCACAGTAGTGGTGCTAACTGGAATCCCTGGGTTACTATCAGTTTAATGGGAATGCTTTTAGATTTTTACTGAATCAGAATAAGGGGGTTCTTTTTCTTTGCCATGTTTTCTAAAATTAAAACAGCATAAACAGATCTAAAAAAATCAAATACCTTATTGCATCTATGGAGGCAACTGTATGGCTTTTCTCTGCTGTTACCATGGTGGATTACACCGCTAGACTCCAAATACCGAATCATCTTGATTCTTGGAATAAACTCCTCCATTAGGGGATGGCTTAGTTGTGAACTTGGCTTGGAGCCATCTTCCAGTCTCCTTAAAGACTGTCTGCTGATGATTTCCTGTCTGTATCTTCAACTCCAACTCCTGCCCTAAGTGTCAGGCCCATCCAGATCTGGATACTGCTGACCTGAGTTCATTGGATGCCTGATGGGAATCTTAACCACATGACAGAAAGTGAAGCAAATACGCGTCTCCTCCCTGCCTCTGCTATGGGCCGCCCCATCCTCCCCGTTGCTCAGACCCAACAGTTGGGAATCACCTTTATTGCTTTCCTTACAGCCTGCATCAGATATGCCAGCAGGTATTCTGTCTGAGGACTCTACCCAGAAACTGATCACTTGGTCCAGGTTGCCACCTCTTGCCACTGCAGCACCTCCCAGCAGATCCGCTTGCTTCTGCATCTGCTTTCTTTGCAGCTGTTTTTGTAGGTGGACTTTCTGTCCCACCAGCCACTCGTCAATAACCACACAGAGAGTTAATATTAGTTATAAATGCTCGGCCGGTAGCTTTGGCTTGTTTTTAGCCAGTTCTTCTAACTTAAACTAACCCATTTCTGTTCATCTCTGTGGCCTCCCACAGTTCACTTACCCATCCTGCTCCCTCTGCGGTGTCTCATGGCATCTCCTCTGACTCCTCCCTTCTCCCCAGCATTCTCTCTGCCCTGAAAACCCTGCCTCGTCATCGGCCAATCATCGTATTATTAACAATGAGAGGAACACATCTTCCCAGTGTACAAAAGGGTTATTCCACAGCATGTTTTCAACATAAAAGTGCCTTAGTACTGGCCTAGTTAGGGTTTCTGTTGCTGTGATAAAACAGCTTGACCACAGCAACTTGGGGATAAAGGGTTTATTTCAGCTTACAGTTCCACACCATAATCCATCGTGGTAAGAACTCAAACAAGGCAGGAACCTGGAGACAGGAACTGATGCAGAGGTCATGGAGGGTGCTGCTTACTGGCTTACGATCCATCACTTGCTCAGCCTGCTTTCTTAAACTACCCAGGACCACCTGCCCAGGGCTAGCACCTTCTACAGGAGCTGGGCCTTCCCGTATCCATCAATCACCAATCAAGGCAACACTTCACAGACTTGCCTACAGACTAAATTAAGAGGCATTTTCTCAATTTCCTTCATTTCCTTCTTCCTAAATATTTCTAGGTTTGTGCCAAAGTGATAAAGACCAAACAGCACAACTCCTGTGTCCTCAGAACCCATTTGGCCCGTAGTCTTCCCTTTCCTTGCTCCTCCAGCATGTCTGAACTTTGCACTTTTGTATTCTCCACAAAGCCTGGCTCGCTGTTTCATCTCCTCTGCTGTCTTTCAAAGATCCCTGTCCTAAACACCTGTTCTGATTTTCCCATTTTTTTAAAAACATAAGTTCTTCATTGATTGTTTGGGAATTTCACATCATGCACCCCAATTCCACTCATATCCCAATCCCCTCATATTCTATCCTTACCCCTGTAGCACCCCCCACAAGAAAATTTTTTAAAAAGCCAAACCAAAACATAGCAAGCATGTAAACAAAAACAAACAAAACAAAAAATAGACCAAAGCAAAATACCCTCTTCACTTTTCTATCTGTTCCTCCTCTCCTCACCTATTTTTAAAATAGATTTATTTATTTATTTTATGTATATGAGTGCTTTATCGACTTATGCAAGAAAAGGGCATCAGATCCCACTATAGATGGTTGTGAGCTACCACATGGTTGCTAAGAATTGAACTCAGGACCTCCAGAAGGGCAGCCAGTGCTCTTAACCGATGAGCCATCTCTCCAGCCCTGCCGTTCTAAACGGTGGCCACTCCCTTCCACTGCTCCTGTCTCTCCCCACTCACTTTCTCATTGCCTTCCCTCCAGCACTTGCCATTTGATACTTTTATTTTGCTAATTTATCTGACAAGCTTCCTGAGGGCAAGGATTTTATGCAATGCCCAGAGTTGCACAGGCAAATAGAGGGTGTTCAATTAATATCTCCTGGTGCTGTTAGACAATCATTTATTGTGAAGTGTGCACTTAGTGTGTGTACAGGTGTGTGTGTGCCACCTGCACAGCAGAGGACAGCTTGGTGGAGTCAGTTTCTGCCATCTACTTTGACACAGGTTTTGGGGATTAAACTCAGGTTGTCAGGCTTGTGTGACAAATGCCTTTACCTGCTGAGCCCTGGCCAACTGTTATTATTTTATTATTATTATTATTTTAAAAATTCATTACCTAAAATAGGTATTGCAATTTTATAAGACAAATCCTTAAATAATCCTAACTTCTTTGAGGTAGAACTTGGAAAAAAAAAAAAGACTAGTTACTTTCACTTAGGATCATAAGATAAATCACTTAATATTGATCATGAGATCATACAAGAAGACAGCGTATCTAGCATCATAAAATCACAAATGAGAACTAACTCTTTACATTAGTGCTTCTACTTCCATATATACTTCCTTAAGAAAAGGCTTCCAAGGGAAGACAACGATTAGAAGCCCAAGCAGAGAGGCACGCGAGTCTTTAACTAGAGCTTGTTCAATAGGCAGTTTCTGCCGTTTGATTTCGACTTTAAATTCTAGCTTACTGAGTAATTATCATTTAGAACATAATCACTAACATCAGAAGAATGTTCAGGTGAGTTCCAATTTAAACGAGCCCGTGTTTATACAAGCTTAAAATGGAAAATGAGCAGGCAGTTTGGAGCCCAAGATTTGGGACATGCTAGGCTTCTTGAGCCTCCTTGTTCCCCAGGGAAAGGTGAGTGAGCTGTCTGCCCCACGATAGGAGGAGTTGAGTCAAAGCAGGAACTCAGTTTATTACTGTGAGCATCAGCTTATAAGTGACATCCTGTGATGTGGGGGAACCTCCAGCCAATGAGAGGCAGCCAAACTCTTTGTGGCTGGAGGGGTGTCTACTTAGTTTTTGCTGTCTCATCTTCACTCAAAATTGAGCCAAGCTTTTCTCTGTTCTACAGGCCTCAAAGTAATATCTCAGGCCTGAGATAATTTGGGCCCCGCAGGGACAGGCAGGTATATGACAGTCATTTTAGAGCTGAAAACAAGGCAGAGCTTGTTATGATCCACTTTCCTTTCTTCCTCTCACAACTCTCCCTTATAGAACAAAAACTGAGGTCCTATATGTCTAATTCTACCACTTTCATAAAGCACTTTCAATATATTGCCCCGTCTTACAATCTCACCTTTCATGATATCTATATGATCTCACCTAATAACCTACTTCCTGAAGAGCACAGGCGAGTTTGGGAGCAGGCCAGACAACATGCAGACGAAATTCACCAAACACATGCAACATACTCTCCAGGGGCAGAGGCGGCCCCCGGCAGGAACCTCACTGGGACTATAATACTCCAGGTGGAAATTTGACTTGTCTCCTGGCAGGTCTCCATAAGACTGCCCCTAAGCCAGTAAACTACAATACGCTCTCATAGGTCATTCAAGATACGAAGGAAAATCCTTCTGCATTTTTGGAACGCCTCATTAAAGCCCTGTTACAATATACTAACTTAGATCCAAAAACCACAGAAGAAAAAAAAGAAAGAAAAAAAACCCAAAACCACAGAAGGCAGACAGCTACTCATGACTCTTTTTTTTTCTCAGTGCTACCTTGACATTAAGGCTAAAAACTTAGACATTTGGAGAAAGGCCCCTTGACCCCACAGGGGGAAGTCCTAGAGTTGGCTTTTAAGGTGTACCATGCAAGGAATGACAAAGCCTGCAATCATCACTGTCACGTGCTAGCCATGGCCCTCTGATTGACCTAGGCCACAGACAGCCCGATCCATCTTGTCTGTGCTGCTCCCTTGACCCCCAGGGCTCGAGAACCAATAGACCCAAGTTTCAAATGTGGTAGAGCTGGTCACTGGGCCCGAGCATGCTCTAATCCTCATCTTGGTCCTGTGAAGCCTTGTCCAAGATGCCATAGGGAAGGTCATTGGGCAGTAGATTGTCCTTGTGCACACAGTGGCATAGAGACATCAAACCCAGAAAATTTCCAGGTTGACCTTCTAGGTCTGGCCATGGACGAGTAAGGCTACCTGGGCTACTTTGACCTGCCCACAACCGTTATCTGTAACAGGAAGTCATGGATAAACATCACAGCATCAGGACGGCCCATCTCCTTTCTCTTGGACACCAGAGCCACATATTCAGTACTGAGGGAATTCTGGGGGCTACCTTTCCTTCTAGTTTCCTTGTTGTTGCAGTACGGGGACAGCCTTATCTACCTCAGCAGATCCTACCACTTAACTGTGTTTTTAGGGATATTTATCTCCCTCATTCATTTTCAGTCATGCTAACCTGCCCGTACCTCTTATGGGAAGAGATTTTTTAGCAAAAGTAGGAGCTTCCATTTGCTCCTTCCATTCACCTTACCCCAGACTCTCCATTAGCTCCCCTCCTCCTCCTTCCAGCCTCCCAACCTCCCAGCTCCAATGTGTCTTTTCCTCTACCAGCCTCTCAGGTAAACACCCATGTATGAAACACCCAAAACCCCTCTGTTGCTAAACACCATTCCCCCATTGTTATCCAATTACAAGAGCCTACGGAGTACATTATCCAAGCTCAGTACCCCCTCTCTCTCCAGAGCCTTAGGGGACTTAAGCCTATTATCTCTGACCCTTTTTTTTTTTTGGTTTTTTTTTTTTGGTTTTTCGAGACAGGGTTTCTCTGTGGTTTTGGAGCCTGTCCTGGAACTAGCTCTTGTAGACCAGGCTGGTCTCGAACTCACAGAGATCCGCCTGCCTCTGCCTCCTGAGTGCTGGGATTAAAGGTGTGTGCCACCACCGCCCGGCTATCTCTGACCTTTTAAGAAAAAAAGCTACTTTGCCCCACCTCTTCTCCCTTTAACACCCTTATACTTGCTGTTAAAAATCCTAACGGAGGGCTGGAGACATGGCTCAGAGGTTAAGAGCATTGCCTGCTCTTCCAAAGGTCCTGAGTTCAATTCCCAGCAACGACATGGTGACTCACAACCATCTGTAATGGGGTCTGATGCCCTCTTCTGGCCTGCAGGCATACACACAGACAGAATGTTGTATACATAATAAATAAATAAATAAATAAATATTTTTAAAAAACCTACTGGAAGCTATCGCCTGGTTCAAGACCTCTGGCTCATTAACTCCTCAGTGGGCCCTCTTCATCCTGTAGTCCCTAACCCTTACATACTTTTTTCCACTATTCCCCCGAGGAACCTCCCACTTCTCAGTTCTAGATCTTAAGGATGCTTTTTTTCTCTATTCCTCTCAGCTCTCAATCTCAAAATATCTTTGCCTTCATTTATTGGGCTGACCAAGCATCTAGAACAGCAGCATTCTAGAGCCCAAACCTACCTCAATCACCTCAGGGGGTTCATACAGTACAGCCCACATTCTCTCAGACACCCCCGACACCCGGCAAATTCTGTACTACCTACCTCAGCTCTTTCATCCTAATAGCAAATCTGTTTCATTTTGTCAAGGCTCACCTCCAACCCACCCTTGAGGACTTAGAGCTCTTAAAAGTTAGCACTTCCTCTAGTAAAATCTGTCAAAAGTCAGATCCCAAGACCAAATATCGTAGCTTCCCTTTTCCCACCAGGCCAGGGGCTCCCTTCCAGGAACTGACTGGCAGCTTGATTTTACTCATATGCCCACAATCAGATGAGTTAACTATCTCCTGGTTGTGGTGGACTCCATGTCTTGGTGGATTGAAGCGTTTCCCACCACTAACAAGAGGGCCCAGACAGTTTCTGATGTTCTTCTCCAAGGAATCATCCCCCAGTTTGGAATCCCAACCTCTTTTCAGTCAGATAATGGCCCAGAGTTTACCTCCCAGATCTCTCAAACTTTATCTAAGGCTCTTAACATTTCCTGGCATTTTCATATCCCATATCATCCTCAGTCTTCAGGGAAGGTAGAACAAACTAACCATTCCTTAAAAAATGTTTTTGTTAAGATGTCACAGGAGCTTCATCTCGACTGGTAAAACTTCTGCCTCTGGCCCTTCTTAGGCTTAGGGCTCTCCCCAAAGGCCCCCTTTTCATCTTGCCCTTTGAACTCATGTATGGGCAGCTGGTTTTAACCCCTGGCCTCTCACCTAAAACCTCTCCCCTTCCTGATCACCTGCTTACTCTGCTGTTATCCCATCTTTGCTCCCTATTATGGGATTTTACCAACTACTCATTACCTCAACCTTGTGCCAATTCATGCTCTCCGCCAATTAAAATAGGGGATCAGGTACTATTCTCTCCCCCAGATCATCACCCCTCACCCCTTTCCCCTAAATGGCAGGGCCCCTTTAAAGTAATCCTTGTAACTCCCACAGCTGCCAAGCTCGAGGGACTTCCTCATTAGATCCACCTGTCCCACCTTAAACCTTTTACTCCTCCAGCTCAAGATACTCCCTCATATATGGTAACTCAAACAGGGCCCTGCTCCCTTAAGTTCCAGAGGACATCAAGATCAGCCACTCTTTCTCCAGTTCCAGAAAAATAAAAGTCTCATCACCGTACTCAACTCTCCTGTGCCCAAAACTCCATATACTCTCCTTGTCTTTCTCCTATCTGCTTTACCAACTTCTCTATATCTCCAAAGTCATACTTAAATTTCTAGTTAACAACTCAGCTGTTATTACAGGGACCATCATTAAACATAGACCTGGAGGTACAAGGACTGTCAAAAGCCCAGTTGGTAAGAAACAATAACAAATTTGGGGTCATTCACAGCCCCAAACTCCAAAAACTCACAAAAACAGACTTTAATGTTACAGGTTTATAGTGACTGCAGCCATGTCTCCTGGATGTTAAGGTAATACCGTGATGCTAAAGAGAACAAGTGCCTTAAGATTTGCTTCAGCTAAAACATTAAGGGCTAATAATTCCCCTTTCCAATAATTCCCCTTTCTTTTCCCCCCTCCTCTCCACTGTCTTCCATTCCAACACTATATAATTGTAATCATAAGCTTTTAATATGCCTAAAATTTATTTCTTTTCAAACATTTTTTCATAAGCTCCAGGAGCCAATTGGACCTATCTAAACAGACCAGACTCACTCAGAATTAGTATCATTTAATTCTTCCCTTATCATCTTGGGAAACCCTGGGAAATTTCCTCCTCTACCCCCCCTCGAATCCCTCTCTATCTACCATCTTGGGACTCTCCTCCCTTAACCACCAGGATCTAAATTTTTTCCAGACATAATTTTCTGCCTTTCCAGCACTTTGCGAGGTCCAAGTTGCCAGCCAGTTCCACAGAGCCCAGAAAAAACACAAAAGTAATCAGCCACCCCAGGACGTGGTCAAGCATCTCAAGTCTTCGACACCCACAAAATAGTAGGAAGCAGTCATGAGAGACCTTCCAATGCCCCATTCTCAGCCATTAAATACCCCAAACTACCCAAATTTTTATAATAAACAAAAGGGTGGAATGTTATGATTTCAGCCACAATAAGGCCCACACTTCCAGGTTCTAGGGCCATGCATGTGCGGACAAGCCCTCAGGCAGAAGTGCCTAATGGCCCTGGGGATGTTAAAGGACCCTGTGTGACTGACCCACATGTGGTTTGGTTGCATCATCCACGTATGACTCAGCTAAGCCTTTGCGTGCATGCGTGGTTGCATCATCCACCTATATGACTCAGCTAAACCCTTGCATGCATGCGTGAGCCCTGTCATCTGCATATGATGTAGTCACATTGATCCCCTGTGTACATGCGCTAGGCAGCTTTTAAAAACTGGACGCCCTCTCTCTCTCTGCATACTGACTTCCCCAGGCCTGTACATGCCCCCTCTAATAAACTCCTAAGCGGGTTTGTTGCGTGTTCCGTGTCTCCTTCTCACTCGTGCCAGGTACTTTCAGAGCTAAGCAGGGTTAGACTGTTTTGAGGTCAGAGATCATAGGTAAGACATCTGACATCTCCCTGCTCACTGGCTGACTCAATCATCTGCCCTACATTCTGACTGGACAGCTTTCGGAGGCACCGGCTTTAAAGGCCACCCTCATTATTGTTTAATCTTAACACCGAGCATAGCCTTTCAGAGGTGCTCACTGCACATCAGGAGGAAATAGGGCCTGCTTTCTGTTCATTTGGGAAGGAAGTCTGGAAGTGTTTCAAGGGATCTACAGTCTGGCTCGGCTCCTGCACTTGAAGACTTACAAAGTCCAGTGAAAATGTACTCTCTCAGAGTTCATGGAAGGGGGAAACAGAAGCCATCATAGAAACAGAATCACGCCACACAAGTTGTGTATACATTTTAACATTCTAGAATGCAATGATTTTTACTCCAGGGGGACAACTCAGGACCTACTTGTCTCTTAGCAATTGAAACACTGCCTCCTACAGGCCTATTGCTCCAATCAGTCTTTATGGAGAAGATCGTGAGGAGGAAAATGGGTACATAGCTCTTCCGTAAGAGACTCAGAATCTTAGTGGAGGAAAGAGATCAGTCTGCAGACAACCAGCTGCTAATGAGGCCAATACTGCCACAAGCAAAGGGAGTGCTGTCACCAGGGAGTCATTCCGGAAAAGGGCCTGGAGATGAGGACTAGAAGAAGTAAGAATTCCAGACTAGACAGGACTGAACATGGGAACAAGGTTAATTCAAGTATGAGGATCATTAGTAATTCAAGTGTGGTGCCTCAGGCCTGTATTCCCAGCACTCTGAGGCTGAGGCAGGAGGACTTTAAATTCAAGGTCAGCCAGGACTAAGTAGCAAGACCCAGCCTCAATGGCAAACAAAGAATAAAGGCCAGGGTAGTGCCTGGCTGGAGCATTTGTTTTCTAGAGAGCAGAGGTGGTCACACTCAGAAGGTAGGCTGACTTGAGATTCGCTCTGGGCAAGAAGCAGCCCCGACGCATAGCTTCTGAAGGCTGTTTGGAAAGGTCTCACTGAGGACAGGACAGTGTGAAGGGGCCTGGGAGAGGGTGGCTATTGAACAAAGAAATGCTTTCAATAGGGCCAAGGAGGAGAAGTCAGGCTGCAAGCCATTTACAGTCAAGACTCCTTGTAATCTGGTTAAAAAGGAAGCTGCTGCCACTGGCCACTGATTGGCCAACTAGCTCAGATAAACAACACAAGACTATCTGGCAGCAAAGTAAATCACCTGGTTTGAGGCTTAATTTTGAGATTGTAGGGGCATGGATTCCATATGTCCATGTCTATCAGTGGTAAACTTAGGGCTGGGTCTTGCAAAATATCCTGGCTATAAGAGGGTACCCAAGATGAGTGCATTGTAAATATTGCCTTCACACAAATTAAAATCATGCAATTATTAACACCAGTACTGCTTTATTTTCAAAATGGAAACCTTCAGAAGCCTCAAAGAAACCAAAGTTCTAGATAATTGTCTTGAGTTCATTGGGATTCTCAGTGTTGAAACTGGAGAAATGAGTAAGCATTAAAGGGTTAAAAGTACTTGCTGCTTTTCCAGAGGACCAGAGTTCCACTCCTTGCACATACATTGGGTAGGCTCACAACCACTTGTAACTCCAGCTCCAGGGAATCTGTTGTCATGTGATACCCTCCGCTGGTCTCCATGGGAACCTACATGCGCGCGTATGCTCATATGTAAAATAAATCCTAAAAAGTAAAAAAAAATACCAGCCTTAAGCAGGTATGGTGTACACAACTTTAAACTGGCACAGAAACCAAACCAGGCAGATCTCTGTGAGACTGAGGTCAGCCTGGTCTACATACCGAATTGAGACCTTGTCTAAAGCAACCTTGACAACAACATAGTGGTCTCCAGCCCTTATGTCAGTGCGATGATGCTCTCGTCTTTACTGGTGGTTCTGAGTAGCGCAAAGCGGAGTTCATCCCAAAGCCCAACAACTAACTTGAGGTCAGAATTTCCAAGTCCCTTCACCACAAATTGGGGTTTCAATTTCAACGTCTGCCAAGAGGCCTGTTCTACGTTGCAGTAGAGGAGGCCTGAAAGACCAAATGCAGGTCCCAAGTGCTGGCATATTTTCAGTACTAGAGGGAACTTCCTGGAAGAATGGAAAGAATGTTTAAAAAAATGGTTCTCAACCTGTGGATCATGACCCCTTTGGAGTTGACTGACCTTCTCATGGGGGCTGCATATCAGATCTACTGTATATCATATATTTACATTAAGAGTCATAACAGTAGTGAAGTTAGTTATGAAGTAGTAAGGAAAACAATTTTGTGGTTGGGCGTCAGTACAACATGAGGAATTGCATCAAAGGGTCCGCAGCTGTAGGAAGGTTGAGAACCACTGGTTTAAGGGCTGTGAAGTCTCCACCATGGGCAAGGGGCAGCTCAGGCAGTTATCTTTGGTGCTGTCCACAAAGCCTGTCACACATCAGCTCATCAAAAACAGAAGTCATTTTTATGGCCCACGGTTTTATTTCTTGTTTTCTTTGTTCCAAATCTTAGGGCTCTGGACACTTGGGTGGGAGGAGCATCAAATGAGGAAGCAGCTGTCCCTTTCAACATTTTAATCTTTTGGTCTCTGCTTGCTATGGATACTTGTTTATAGTGGTTGTAGAACTTTGAAACAACCACAAATGAGTACAGCAGGGTCAGATGCAGCATGTGAACCAAGAGCTCAGAACAGGTTCCTCCAACTGTGACCTAAGAAACCTACTGTCCTAGCCTTACAGACTTCAGTTACTCTCTTTCCCAGGAAGGATCCCAGTGGCCACACCACTGCTGGGGACCTAACCAGATTCTCATTCATGCTCCGTGAGTGCTCTCCAACTGAGCTACACCTTACATCCTGTCAGACAGCCTTAGTGTATCTGCCTATAACTTACCTTTACCTTCTAAAATTGTTTAAAGCCTAAGTGTTGACGCTGTTTCACGGAATCCACCTTTCACTTCCTGTTTAGATATATAGAGACATACTACATTGGGACTCTCTGTTAACTCTATGCCAAGGAGTCCCTCACCCCATTTACTTGAAGAGCAAGTGGAGAGATTCTCAGGGTCTCCAGAAAAGGGGCTGGGTTCTCTCTTTGCCACCTTTGACCTCTTGCCCTTCTTTTCAAGGCTGGGTTTAGCATTCTCCACAGAAGAAAACTGGGCTTTAAGTTCATACGTAAGATGGAAGTCTTGTAGACTCTTAAATCATCCAGTTCAGGACAGTAAGCTAGAATCTGGCATGAAAAAGTGGAGCTCTGGGGGCTGGAGGGATACCTCAATGGCGAAGAGCACTTGATGCTTTTCCCAAGGACCCAGGTTCGGTTCCCAGCATCCCCATGGTGGTTCACAACCACCTCTAACTCCACTTCCAGGAGATCCAATGCTGCCTTCTGATCACTGCAGGCAGAGGCACTCACATGACACACATATATAGACAGGCAAAACGCTCGCATCTTTAAAGCTGGGGATTCAAGTCTCCGCACTGATGAACTGTTGTGTCGTAACCTGTTAAAGTTTGTTTCTTTCCTGCTTACTACTCTCTCAATGGTCTGCAGAGGGTGAGACAACGGTCCTAACAGCACTTCAGAAATTGCCAGGGCACACATTTACTTTCTCTGGGTACCTTTAATATCATCACCAGCTACGGCTGGGTGGATAGAGAACAGAAGGCAATGCTTTTGGTTGGGTAGGGCTAGTGATGGGTAGACCTTAGCTATCGACTGTTTTAACTTTCAAATGAGACCTCCAAGCCTAGCACATGTTCCTACTGGAGTCGGCCCCTTCAGCTACTTTCTGGCGTGCCAGCTGACAGAACTCTGTGGGCTTATGAGCGGGTCATGCTCTGGCCGCCTTCCCTGTGCTGCCCCTCAAAACTGCCCTAGCTCCTCTTCATAGTGCTACTCCTGCTGTTTAAGCATCTCACCTCAAATGCTATCTCTTTCGCAAGGAAGCCTGCACTGGCCTTTAGGCACTGCCTCACAGAATTCTCTTCTGTACCACTTTAGTTAGGTCTGCATCTAACTGCTCTCCATTCCGGGTCTACGGATGTAAGTCACACAGGGCAGGGTCCACTTCTGTTTTCATCCTTTCTTATTCCTGGAGCCTTGGACAAGGAATAAAATGTGTTGAACAAGTGAATGATGACACAGCTTTTAGTTTTTCAATGTTCTTAAGAGGGTAGCATTGAGAATAAAATATGCAAAGAAAACCAACATTGCTGGCAGAACAGGCTCAGCCTCCAACGAAAGGAACATATGGGTTCAATTAAGCCAGTGAAGTTTAGAGGCAGAGGGATGGTCAGGGATGCTTTACTGTATCCATGTACAGGTGCTCTTCTGGCAAGAGCAATTAAGGTCAGCATGGGGTTAGCATAACTGCTATGTAAGCAGACAACCATCTTTCTTTTACTCGGTCAGCCCAAGACACAGCATCTAAAAACTTCTTTATGTTGGAATCTTCCCCAGAAAGACCACAGAGAAGGTAGTTTTCTCCTTCCTTCTTTCTATTGCTCTTCTCTCTCCACTGCCACTCAGGACAACTTTACATCAGTGGGTGACCTCATCTAAATGAAGCATCAATTTTCTTTTATCCCAGCTATGGATAAAATGTATCATTTCACCTCAAAATATGATTTAAAAGAACAGATGCCAAGTCTGTAGCTATGCGTGGGAATGTATGTGAGAAACACGCCCTGCCCTTGTTCTCTTGTTGTTAGGCTTAGCTGCTGAGCCATCGCACCAGCCAGTACTTAACTTTTACAAAATGCATTATCACACTGAAACAGTATCCTCAAGTAAAATTCCACACCTGTATCAGGGCATTGAGAGAGGCATGCTATTCCGTGGTTCTTTAGAGTTGCTTGGACAGTATCCTAGCCTCAGACACAGTAGAGTTTATGTTTCAGACAAATGGCCCAACTAAGTTGGCATTTCCTCAATGCCCCTAATCACTGCTTTACAGGAAAGGCTTCTATTAGAGACTTTAGGGATTTTTGGCCATAGCGATCCTTTCTTTTTACTAACCTTTAGTATTGGAAGTCACCTGGGATTTGGCATTTTTTTAGAGTCATCGCCCCCCACCCCACCCATCTCCATCCCTGCATAAATGAAGAGGCAGCTCATGAGGTTGTTAAACAAATTCTATTCAGTAGCTGGAAAAGTCAATTTCCTGTGGAATGACAGGAATTACATAGAAGCAAGCAATTTTATTTTCCTCAAATGTAGCAATAATTTTAATCTGTACATACATAAAACAAACAGTGCAATTATAAAACCTCGAAGGTGACATGCATACTTTAAGGTGCAGTGGGGATGGGGGAGGACGTTAGCATCTCCAATTTTCCTTACTGCTTTTCTCTTCTAGGTCCTGATGCAAAAGCACTGAGTCAGGAAACTTCATCTGGAATGCTGAAGTTAGAGGTTAACTTCCTGAAGTCTGCACGCTTATCACAAACAAAATGGAAACGACCTCCTAGAGCAATTTGGGAGGAACTAGAGTAATATGGCTGGGCTTTCAAGCTGGAAATGAACGAGATCAGGGATGCATTTTCTGAAAAACTAAAAAAAGATAATGTTTGCAACTGAGGGTCCTATTTCTGTTTCATAGTTGCTACCACATGAGCCCTTCCACCATTTTCAAAATGCTGTAGTTTCTGAATAGATGCTGTTCAATGGAGTTATTTGAAATTAGGGGTGGTGAGATGCAGAAGGAAGGACCTGGGGAAATGGCTTCTTCCTTGAAGTCTTGAGTCCATGCTCCTCATCTGCATTGGTTCTTATGGCCTTTCCTCTGCTCTGTGAGCAGAGGGAGCTGGTGCAGAAGGTCTGTACTGTCGTCCGCAGGCCCACGGATGCAGATCAAGGTTAGTGCTGGAGGGCTCCCTTGGCCTCTCTCGCCACGCCTTGCTCAAGCTCTCCTGCCTGTGGCAGAACTTCTAGCACTAGAGTCAGTTCGCTGGCCCCTTTCTCGGGGCCAGGGTGAGACGGGATGTGGCAGAGTACAAGACAACGGGAAACATGGTACCAATTAGCCAGAGCAGAACAGAGAAACTTGTATTTGCACTGATGGAAATTCAAATTTCCAAAGTCATTCTGAGACAGAAAAAGCAGATTTTCTTTGAGCGAGCTCTGATTTCCCTTCCTACAAGTGGCCTGCGACACCCTGGGGTGGTCTGCCCTAGCTCAGCTAGAATAGCTCCTTCTGGCACTGCCACTTTGGTGAGTCCCAAAGTAAATCCATACATGGCTTCACAGTCACTGGGATAATGAAATTACTAGCCAAGTGTAATTGTAATCAACCAACATTATACTTCACACACAAATTTAAAAAAAAAAAACCAATATGATCAAAGCATAAAATTAAACAGAACAAAATCAATTTCTACAAGAAATCAAAATATATTTACAGTGAGATTTAAGGAAAAAATAAGCTACTCGGATCATAAATTTAATTTTATTTTAAATAACTTTAGCTACCTCGCTGTTAACATAGTAAAAGCAGAAAGAACAGGCTGCTTTTCCCCGCAGACTTAATCAGAAAATTTTATCTACAATAATTGATAGAACTCGGTTCTTGTCTTTCACCCATCTCAACAAAAATTATTGCATTTTCCCCCAAACTGCATTTTTTGGATTCCTCAGTGAATATACTCGTTTCATCCTCTTTCCTGGAGGCATCTTGGTTTCAATCCATCTTTATAAAAAGGAAAAGGGGTGCATATGTAGAAGCAAAATATTCTCTTGATGCCAACGGACAGAGTTGCTTGGAGAAGCTGATTGTACACACGAGCTGCCTGGGGTCGGGGAGGGGTGGCTGTTGGTGGGAGGAACTTGACAGCCTCTGGTGGACAGACAGGCAAAACCCCATGGGCTCTTCTTCCAGGGCAGAGACAGGGTTGAGCCGGTGAGGCAGGGCTTCATCTCCCCTTGGAACTTGTTATTTTGGTTTCCCTCCAAAAGCCTTCATCCAGAAAAGAAGCCAATGACTGATTATAAAAATAAGAATAATTAACTTTTGGCTCAAGAAATAAGATTGTCCAACTGTTCTGCCTTGTTATTCTTTTCAATATCCAAGGCCTTTACAAAGAAAGTAAAACCATCTCTCAATCTCCCAGCAAAAATGAACTTTTTTTTTAAAATTTTTATTTATTTTTTTTGCTCCAAATGCTACGACCTGAAGAATGGCTGCAGATTGAGATATCAAAAATCTCAGAAAAATATATAATATATTTGTATATCTCTGCATGTCTATTATTTAAACTTCACATTCCTTTAAAAGTGGTTATTCAGTCAGTAGCTGCTGAAGGAGGCTCTTCTGCTGGGCCTGGGGGGTCTGTGGTCCTGATGTGGGTTTTTGAGTTCCCAGTGGACCAGGCTGGTTCAGGTAAGGGTCCCCGCCTACCAGATTCACTGTACACTGGACGTCAGCAAACACCTGAACCTGTTGCACCTGCTGGAACACAAATAAAAGATGTGTTTAGACAGAAGGGCTTGCCCCCCCGGCTTATGAGTGGTACTACTTGAAGTGGGAACTCACTAGAGCATTCCTCTAGTCTGTAGTCACCACAGAGAAGAACTCTTCTGTCTTCTTGTCCTACAAAAAGAAAATTGCTGCACTCATTTTGCTCAGGGTTCTGGAAAGTTCACACTTAAAAATAAAACCAAAACTGGAATGGTCACGCCTCCTACAGGGTTGCCATCTACACTCAGTGTGTGTTCTCTAATATTACCAAGGCTGGGAAAAACCCAGTTTAGAGTTTGTGGATACAGCAGTGGCTTTAAAAAAAATAACATGGTAATTGGAAAACTAGTTCAAAATCATTCTATGGATGACTTTAGTAGAAAAGGACCTTTTCTATGTCACTGAGAAATAAGAGCTTTAACCTAGTATTAGCAAAATAAACCATCACACTCTGCACCAACACTGGCACCGCGGCATCATCCAGATGACTCGTATAGTAAACTGTATACAGCTCCTTCACATAGTGGCTTCATATTTACAACAAATATTAGCAGAGAAAGTTTGTTTTTGGTTTTCCCCTCATAGGCAATTCCTTAAACATGCGAGCTAAAAATAACAATAAACATTAGCTGAGAACAGTATGAATTTCCCTGTTACTTCCAGTGGTAATGTATTCCTTAAAAATGTCTAAAGCTGCATAGTTCTGGCGTCTGCTATTGGAAGGCAAAGCCAGGTAGTAGTCCTCCCCACTAGCCTTATTAAACATTGTCTATAGAACTGATTAGAAGGCCATACTTCCGAATGCTCCAGAGGAGGAATAGAAATGCTTTCTAAGGTGACTATGAATTTTGGCAAATGTGCTTCATGTTTAATAGGCTGTATAGGATTTAAGCTAGTGATATATATATTTTTTCTTTTTGGTCATTTATCTCTAGCTTTTCTGAAAAATTTTCTATCCTCTGCGGAATACAAGCTGTTTTCCATTACCTTCATTGGGCAAATGGCCAATGTCCCAACCGTCAAGTTTCTGTGTCAGGCTGGCCTGTGGTCGCTTATTCTTAATCCTTTTGCTTGCCCACTCCACTCCCTTTCTGGGAAGAAGACAGCCCTGGAACCTTCAGTTAGTTAGGCTAGCACTCCTCCTTTTCTGGTCCTCTTTCACCAGCTTCTCGGCAGACGGCCTCTGGCTCTGCTGTGCTCCCAGGACTCCTTGTCTGAGTTCTTGCTCATGTATCTACCACACACCATCTTCGGTCCCATGTTCTTCTCATGGTGTGCTCTGCAGCTACCATTCCTATCTTCTTTCTTCCTTGAGACCCAGGGGCCTTCTTTTCTCTCAGCAGCTTCCCAGCCCACTTCCTGCTTCTTTACTCTGTGTCCCTTTCTCTCTCCTGTCTGGCCTCCCACAGCTGGACCCTGGGACTCCTTCGTGGTCCTTCTTCTCTGTGTACCAATCTCTATAGTTCTAGCTAACTCACGTTCCAGTTTCTATTTGGCAAACATAGAAATGAGGGGATAACAAGAGATACCATGATGGGCTACAATGAAAAGAAGATTGAGCCACTGGCCTTCATGTGAGCACAAACAATGATGCTTTTTAGGCACTGAATTTTTAAAATCAACACAGAAAATTGTATGCTTATTTGTTTCTAAGTATGAAATATTGGGGTGGAAAACACCTAAGGTGGTTTTTCTTCCCTAAGTATTTTAAAACAATTTTGATAAAGAGAGGAACAATAAAACAAACTAGAGAGAAAATATTGCTTCTTTAAAAAGAATATTTTAAAAGAGTACATAAAATTATAAAGATAAGAGACAGGCGATGGTGGCGCATGCCTTTAATCCCAGCACTCGGGAGGCAGAGGCAGGCGGATCTCTGTGAGTTCGAGGCCAGCCTGGTCTAGAAAAGCTAGTTCCAGGACAGGAACCAAAAGCTACAGAGAAACCATGTCTCGAAAATCAAAAAAAAAAAAAAAAAAAATATATATATATATATAAAGATAAAAAATTATAAAGATTAAGTCAGATTCCAAAGCTCATGTTATCCACTTAGAACTGTTACCTAAAATGAGGATGCCTGAGACCAGATCTCAAGGGACTTTCAAACTGCCACCTCTGCCCAGTTAGGCACGTGAGGACCTAAAGGTGTCTGGAAAGGATGGAGAACTCAGCACTAGACCCTCTGAGTTCCCAGCACACGGTTGACTTTTTTTTTTTTTAAAAAAAGATTTATTTATTAATTACGTATACAGTATTCTGTCTGCATGTCTGCTGCAGACCAGAAGAGGGCACGAGATCTCATTACAGATGGTTGTGAGCCACCATGTGGTTACTGGGAATTGAACTCAGGACCTCTGGAAGAGCAGTCAGTGCTCTTAACCTCTGGGCCATCTCTCCAGCTCCCTTGACTTTAATTCAAGCACTGTCTGATGAATCTAGGACCTTAAAACTTGCTTGTGCTCCATTAAGTAGTTTGTCGTACCTCCTGGGACATGTCTCTCTGAGGGTGACTTCCATTTTCTAGTGAATGAAGACTGTCTTCCATATATCTATCACAGAATGCCCATTTAAAAAAATTTTTTAACCTCACAGCACTCAGATGTACTTACTACAGCTCAGCGTCTAGACACAACCTCCTGACTCCCCTTTCCCATTCTTAGCCCCCAGAAAGGCTTCCTTCACCTTTTCCAGCCAAGGATAGAGCCAAACTAGTGTGCTCTCGGTGGTTTCTCTCAGGGGTGACTTTGTCTACAGGACAGAGCATGGAGCACGATTCCTTAACTCAGTAGTTAATGCTATCTACTATAACTCTTTTTTTTTTTTTTTTTTTTTTTTTTTTTGGTTTTTCGAGACAGGGTTTCTCTGTAGCTTTGGTGCCGGTCCTGGAACTAGCTCTTGTAGACCAGGCTGGCCTCGAACTCCCAGAGATCCACCTGCCTCTGCCTCCCGAGTGCTGGGATTAAAGGCGTGCGTCACCACCGCCCGGCTCTACTATAACTCTTGATTCCTCTGATTTCTTACTACAAACTTCTAAATTCTCAATAGATTGGCTTCCTATAACTATGTGAAGATACTACTATTCCCCTGCCTTTGGCTCCCAACAACTGTCTGAAGCATGATTTATATAAACTCAGAGACAGAAATTGGGGTTCAACCTGAAGACTAGAAAAGCAAAGCAGCCTCAATCTTACCTCAACCTCAGTCCGAAAATGGTGATCCTGCCTCCAGGAAACCTCAGAATGAGACTGAGAGTGAGAGCTGTCTCCTCCCATTTTATAATCCTGTCTAGTTCTGGGATTAAAGGCGTGCATCACTGCCGCCTGGTTTCTATGGCAAGCTAGTGTGACTACTAGGATTATAGGTGTGTGTCGTTGTGACTACTGGGATTATAGGTGTGTGTCATTGTGACTACTAGGATTATAGGTGTGTGTCGTTGTGACTACTGGGATTATAGGTGTGTGTCATTGTGACTACTAGGATTATAGGTGTGTGTCGTTGTGACTACTGGGATTATAGGTGTGTGTCGTTGTGACTACTAGGATTATAGGTGTGTGTCATTGTGACTACTAGGATTATAGGTGTGTGTCGTTGTGACTACTAGGATTATAGGTGTGTCGTTGTGACTACTAGGATTATAGGTGTGTGTCATTGTGACTACTGGGATTATAGGTGTGTGTCGTTGTGACTACTGGGATTATAGGTGTGTCATTGTGACTACTGGGATTATAGGTGTGTGTCATTGTGACTACTAGGATTATAGGTGTGTCATTGTGACTACTGGGATTATAGGTGTGTGTCGTTGTGACTACTAGGATTATAGGTGTGTGTCATTGTGACTACTAGGATTATAGGTGTGTGTCGTTGTGACTACTAGGATTATAGGTGTGTGTCATTGTGACTACTGGGATTATAGGTGTGGGATTATAGGTGGGTGTCGTTGTGACTACTGGGATTATAGGTGTGTGTCGTTGTGACTACTGGGATTATAGGTGTGTGTCGTTGTGACTACTGGGATTATAGGTGTGTGTCGTTGTGACTACTGGGATTATAGGTGTGTGTCGTTGTGACTACTGGGATTATAGGTGTGTGTCGTTGTGACTACTGGGATTATAGGTGTGTGTCGTTGTGACTACTGGGATTATAGGTGTGTGTCATTGTGACTACTGGGATTATAGGTGTGTGTCATTGTGGCTACTAGGATTATAGGTGTGTGTCATTGTGACTACTAGGATTATAGGTGTGTGTCATTGTGACTACTGGGATTATAGGTGTGTGTCATTGTGGCTACTGGGATTATAGATCTGTGTTATTGCTGCCTGGTCTGTAAGGCTGGCCAATGTGGCTATTTTACTCTTCTGAATTTCAGGCAAGCTTTATTTATTAAAATACAAATAAAATGCCATGACAGCTGCCATTATTTTCTCCTTCACATGGCCTGAGAACTGTTCCACCTACTGAGTCCATCTCCTGTGTAAATGTTCTCTAACTATCTTGGCTTTGCTCATCTGTTTTTTCAGTACTGGGATGAAGCCCAGAGCCTTCCACGAGGTAGACAGAGTCCTACCACTGAGCTGTATGCCATTCCCGTTTCTTCTTTTCATGAATGCTTGATTTTGTTATTTATAGCATGCACTTGGTAGTTGGCCTTCTTTGGTGACATGAAAATTTCTGTGCATGTATCTGTGTGTTGCATGTTAAAAGAGGCCCTAAGAAGACTTTGTACTGGGAAGATCTGGGTCTGAACCTCCCCAGCTGTGTGAATAATGCACAGTTAAAGATGCTCAGGTTCCACTTCTTCATCTGTGAAGGAAAGGACTGCAGCCTCCACAGAGTTACACTGGAGGGTTAAATGAGATAGAGCTCACAGTGGGGAGCACAGTGCCCTGCAAATCATAAATGTTACAGTGAAGATGTACATATTTTTATGACTTGTACTATGATACCTATGCTAATATTAAGAGATTAAATACTAAATCAGTTGCCAAAGTAGATTAACCCCATGCCCAAATTTCTGCCAGTACAGAAGAGACCACCTTGCTATTTGTGCTGCTCAGAAACACCCTGCTAAGGAGGTGCGGCACCCAGCAGATGCTGCTTTGCCTTAATTTATTGGCTATGTTGAGATCTTTGATTACAACCTTTTTGATCTGCAGACTTCTAGCATTGTTTAGTCACATGTGACTCCACTTATCTGACACAAGAGCTGGTTAAATCCTTCAAAGCTTATCTCATTTAACCCTCTCAACGCCCTGTAAGCAAGCATCCTGGTAGTCATAGAGAGGCTCAAGAGATTTCTGTAAAATCCCCACAGTGCCAAGCCGACAAGGGTAGACTTCCGGGGTTATGCTCTCAGCCACATGCTAGGTGATGTCCTCCATGTATCCAGAGTGCCTCTGCCAGCTCTGCAGTAGGGCTTTCTGTCTTACTGACCTGGTTTCCATCTGCTTCTGTTTTGAGAAGGTCAGTGGATGAGAGCTGGTTGCAGTAGAGGCCTGTGTGTCTCAGTGCTGGATCATTCATCTATTAAAATAAATAAAAGACCAAATCATAAGCTAGTTGTTTAAGCTGCTAACCACATCTTCAACGAGAAATGGACCGAGAAGCACTCGGAGGACTGCTAACCTAACCGATTTATCACACTGTCATCGACAGTCAGACAGGCTCCCTCGTGGGTGAAGACTGTGAGGAAGGAGCTGGTGCTGTCCTGTTTCTGACCTAGCTGGTTACTTGGAGTCTTCACCTGTGAAAGTCATTGCATTATATACTTTTCTGTATATTCTAATATTTGACACTTGAAAAAATAAATTCTTTTTCTCTGTATCTTTGACTCAGTCTGTCTTAATTTCCTTGTCTCTCTCTCCTCTCACAGACATACACTCAAGTTGATTCACCATCTCAGTTAACAAAGGCTCAGTCACAAAGGGCTGGAGAAGTGGTGTGCTACTCCTGCAGAGGGTCTGACTTTGGTTCTTAACAAATGGTTCAGCCCATGTCTGACTCCAGCTTCAGGGGAATCCAATGCCTCTGGCTTCTGTTGGTAACTGTACTTATATGGGGTAATGCATCTGCACGCATGCACACATGCATACATGCACATGAATATACATACACACTTAAAATAAATCTCAAAAAAAGAATCAGTAGCAAAGATCATATTTATATCATTGTCTGAATCCACCAAAAAAATTAGAGTAAGAAACAAAGGCATTTAAGATACCAGACAAAGGCAATGCAGGGCACTGATCTCTACAATCTGGGAAACGACTGGGAACTCACTCTTGTAACAATTTTCTATTCCTAGAGTGCATCCTTGAGTTAAGCGGCTGCTGGAACCCACATAGCAGAATGTCAAAGGAGAAAAGTGCAAAGAGACAGGTCTAGAAATGTTCAAGTTCCTCTAGTCTGTGGCTCAAAATGCAGAGGAAAGAGCTGCCTGCATAAATGACATGGGATAATTCCAAAAGAACACACAGTACTGGAACCAGGTCTCCATCTCAACAGCCAAAGTGGAAAAATGTCAGATTCAGGAGGAAACACAGTAGATCCTTACTACAAAAGCAAGATTGGATATAGAATGAATACTACTTTTGTGCCATCAAATAAAAAGTAAGACCCGAAAGGCTCAAATTTCTTCCAGAGAACCGAATCATTTCTCATAGCAAAGATCAAAAATACTTATAGGGATATAAGTAAGAGAGGCTGGAGAGATGGCTCAGAGGTTAAGAGCACTGGCTGCTCTTCCAGACGTCCTGACTTCAATTCCCAACAACCACATGGTGGCTCCCAACAGTCTGGAATGCGTTCTGGCGCCCTCTGCTGGCTTGCAGGCAGCACACTGTATGCATAATAAATAAACATATTTTTAAAAATGAATATAAATGGTAAATTTCACACTTTTGTGTTCAATAGAAAAATTAACAGTCATATAGATAACATAATTATGAGCCATAATGAAAATGAAAGCCAATGAACCTGAAATCAATTCTCAAACAGTTCAGGTGATTTACTGTTTAGGTGATAGACTGATTTAAGATAACTGTAATAATTGCATTCCCTTTGTTCAAGAAGCAAGAAGAGCTCTTACTTTGCCATCACCAACTCCTACAAAGGTAGAGACGCAGAGTGCTCAAGATTCACCTTCTCATAGAACTCACTGCCATATCCAAGGAAGCATTGCCAGTAGAGGTGCGATGGGTGTAAACACTGACTACAGGAGGGGCTAAAGACATCTACAATGGTCTACACATAAGTTGTGAAGCTTCTAAAGCTTCAGAAAAGAACCAAACCCATCTCTGTATACTTGCATCCAATTGTGATGAGCCAACATATGTCAAGTTGATGGAGGCCCTTTGTGCTGAGCACCAAATCAACCTAAGTAAGGCTGATGGCAACAAAAAGCTACCCCTATCAGGTAGACTTCTGCAAAATGATTGAGGGGAAACCCTGGAAAATGGTTGCTGTAGTTGTACAGTGGTTAAGGCTTGTGGCAAAGAATATTACGCAAGGATGTAACTGAAGAATCCTTTGCAATCAAGAAATGAACAAATTAAAAACCTGGCTCACTCAAGAAAGAAAGAGAGCTGGCAAGATGACTCAGTTGTTCATAGAACACACGTAACAAGATGATTCAGTTGTTCACAGAACACATATTAACACATGTAATGAGATGACTCAGTTGTTCATGGAACACACGTAACTAGATGACTCAACAGGTAAAGAGCTTGCTGCACAAGTCTGACGACTGAGTTCGATCCTCAGAACCTATACACAAGTGGGATAGAGCTGATCCAACAACTTAAAAAGCAGAGGAAGGATGAAAGACATGCCTGCGATCTGAAATAGTAAAAAGATTCACATATAACATCTAGATATTGAAATGTCTGAGATAAAAACCACAATAGACAAAATTAACATGTTAGACAATGAAAAAAATGAGTGAACCTTAAGCTATGGAAGTAGAAAGTATTTAAAATGAACACATAGGGGTCTGGAGATGTAGCTCAGATGAAAGAGTGCTTGCTAGTGTACATGATCCTGGGATTCAATACCCAGCACTGCATAAAAAAATCAGAAGTGGTGGCACATGCCTGTAATGATAATATTTGAAGAGGCATGAAGATTAGAAGTTCAAGGTCATCCTTGGCTGAATAGTGAGACCGAGGTCAGCTTGGGATATATGACCCATCCACCGTGTGTGTGTGTGTATGTGTGTGTGTGTGTAAGTGACTGAACTGTGTAAGTAAGGGCTAAAATCAACCCCTACCTTCTGCCCCAGGGTATCAGGGAATGATGGGATACCTTCAAATAACTACTACAAGTGTGACTGGAGGGAGGGTTAGTGCCAAATAAAAAAAAATTTTAAGAATGACTCACATTTCCTAAATTTGATGAAAATTCATGGACCAAGAATCAAATAAGCCCCAAGAATAAGAAATAAAGAAAAGCATGTAACAATCAAATTACTTAAACTCCATTACTAAGAGAATAAAATGACAGTGGAGACAAAGCCTTCATCAGAATTTATAAAGACACGGGGACTCAGGGAGAGTACTTCCGAACATAAAGCAGAAACAAAGACATTTTTAGACATAGAAAGTCAAAAGCATCAGCAGCCGAGCTGCACCAGGATAAACACTGTAGGAAGAAGGGAATTATACCAGATGTAAACTGGAATTACACAAAGAACAAAGCAAAATGAATAAACAAAATGATATAGATCATTAAATTATTGGGTTCTGTTTCCTTAGGTTTACTATGTAATTCCTAGGAAACAGGGATTTTAAAAAAGGAAATCTATATAAAAGATAGCTAGTACATATATATATGCACATATATATGTTATATTTAAATACAACTTTCTGTAAGCAATGGCTTCATGCCAACACTTTAGTTCATAATCTACTTTGTGGTGGCTAGTATGAATGATGTAAGTACTCACTCTAGGCAGTTATTCTAATTTTCAGTTTGATCACTGTCACCTAGAAATGTGCAGGAGGCTCAAGAATAAACTCCAAATGTGTGGCTGGCATACATTATCCGACAAGAGGCCTATCACACAAATTCTGCCCTATCACACAAATTCTGTCCTAATTGTAATATAAATATTCCAGTAATTCATTAGCCGTTCACCCTCTATTTCTGCCTAGGTTTTACTTTACTAACCAATCCGGAATATTCTTTTTAATCCACATTGTCTCCTCTTGTTTTGCTCTGGCTTTGCTGGGGACTGACTCCAGACTCTCACATGTTAGGCACACATTCTACCCTAGCCCTAAATTCTTATTCTTTCTTGATTTTTATTTAAACATTTTTGTTTTGTTTTGTTTTTTGGTGACAGGGTCTTGCTTGTGTAGCCCTAGCCAGCCTGGTACTTGCTATGTAGATCAGGCTAGCCTTGAGCTCCTGGCAATCCTTCTGCCTCAGCCTCTTGAGTCCTGGGATTATAAGTGTGTGTAACCACATCTGGCTTTTCAATATTCATATTCATTCTCCCCTGCTGACCAGGATATCAGGCTTGCTTCAGCTCTGTTTGTTTGTTTTTGTTTTTAAAGGCAAGTTCTCCACAACAACTTTCCTGACCAGGCCAGGCCTCTTTCCTTTTAAACACTTACTAATAAGTGTACATACTACTTCATCAGATACACATAAATACATAAATAGTCCTACAGGAGTTCTCTCTCTCTCTCTCTCTCTCTCTCTCTCTCTCTCTCTCTCTCTCTCTCTGACAGAGCTCTAGAGAACCAGGCTGGTGTCAAATTCACGGAGATCCATCAACCTCTGCTTATGAATGCTGGGATTAATGGTGTGTATCATACTCAGCTCTAGAGGTTTACCTCTTATATAGTTGTTCTCTTCTATTATTTGATGGATTCATTGCCCATATGTTCACTCAACAATTTAATATATATGTTCCATGGAGCTATCTTTGTGCATAACAAAGAAAGTTGTTCAGAGAATAGTGTCAGTGGAGTGGTAACCTCCTTGGCCTCGAGGCTCCGAAGAAGAGGGGAAAGACTAAAAGTCAGGGGTTGGGAAGGGCTCCCGACAGGACAACCCACTGCGCTCATATACAAGATGAAGGTGGGAAACACTCTAGCATTCTAGCTCCTAAGTCCCCTCCCCTAACTGAAGATCTGTTGATAGCTGATGTCCTATGGGGAGGGAGAAACCGTTTTTTTTTAAAGAGCTTGACCTCTGGTAGGTGGACCAAACTCTGCTAGAGGGTCCCACATCAGAAGTATGTGGTCAGCACAAGTTGGGCGGGGAGGGAGGTAGAGGGTGAATATAATCAAAATAAATTATACAAAATTCTCAAGAAATTAATTAAAATGTTGCATTGAATAAAAGAAAATGTATTCAGAATATAGAGGGGTATTTTGAACCAATGAACCACTTTACAGTAAGTGAAAATACTACAGTCTTGAGAGACTAAAATCTACCTTATAAAATTTATCAAAGTTTGTGTATGTTTGGAGGGGAGGGGTCAGAGGACAACTTGCCTGAATCATTTCTCTCCTTCTACCATGTGTGTACCTAGGGGTCCCAGGGATTGAACTTAGGTAGTCAGAGCTGGCCAGCAAGCACCTTTACCCATTGAGCCATTCCTCTGTCCATTATATCTTATTTTTTAATTTTTTATGTGTATGGGTGTTTTGCTTATATGTATGTCTATGCACCACATACATGTAGAGGCTAGAGGAGGGTGTCAGATCCCTTGGAAATGGAGTTACAGATAGTTGTGAGTCACCATGTGGGTGCTGGGAATCAAGTCCTGGTCCTCTGGCAGACCAGCCGTGTCTAAGCACTGAGCATCCTTTCTATCTGTGAAGGACGAGTACTGGTGAGAAGAAGCACAGTTCTGCTGGTAATCACCGGCACACCTGACTCTTCTTGGGTGATAACCACCATGAGCGGTGTGTGTAGCAAGGGTGCCAACCATGCTGCTTACCTGCTCAGAGCACACAGTAGTCATCCCTGGCATCTGCAAAGAGCTCATCTGCATCTGGCCCATCATTGGATTCATGTTCTGAACATTCGCATTTCCACCTGCCATGGATACGGTGATGCTCATGTTGTTGTACACTCCTGGCTGTGCAGGTGCGGGCTGGTTCTGGACAGCTTGACTGAACACACTGTTAACTCAAAAATAATTCAGATTACATGTACTGTTCAAGAACATGGGGTTAATGAGACTGGATTTTTTTTTCACTAGATAGAATTCCAAATAAAATATTTTGTATTTTTAAATATGTGTAAAGTTCTTCTATCTTATATAATTAAATAGACCATAATTCAGGTATATTCTGAATTCTGTCCAAATGGGTTTAATAATAAAGAGGGCTCATGTCGAGTTCTTTCCTCAGAGATGAATACAGATAAATTTAAGATCTTTTCTAGGAAGCTACATAGAAGGGCTGCTATGTCTTCCAGATGGCTTATTTTACTGACTTCTTTCCTTCTTCATGATCAGGTTCTGTGTTGTTTCTATTCCAAAGATTTCAAATTTATGATAAGTGTTTTAGTAGTTAAAATAATTTGGAATAAATTCCAAGTAAATTCAAATTGGAACTTTATATTAAAACTTGAAAATTCTCAATGACACAAATGTATACTTCTAAAAGAAAATAGTGTAAAAATTGTCTTTTATAAGATCTAAAATAACCAAATATTTTGATTATTACTCAATTGTTATTTCTGGTGAAACTGATTCCCAGAACAATTTCCCCACTGTTACTTATTTATTCCTTAGCTCTTCAGTGGTAAGTAGGACATCATGACATTTATAGCTTCAGTCCATTAAGGTAATCACACTGAAATCAACAAGCCAAAAAAAGTCTATTCATCATGTCTGAATAAAAGTAGCAATTTCCTCCCCAAGTTAATTATGAAACACTGAAAATTATATGCCTCAGGACCAGTCAATAATGGATCTATGAGCCTTTAATGTCTGAACAGTACGCATGCTTGTTAGGCAGTGTTCCCACAACTAAAGGTACTAAATACATCTATTAATCTATGTTTGCTTTCTGACGAGAACATTCGCCTTAGTGTTCATCTGTCAATTGGTACACAAGTCATCTCTGTGGGGAGTGACACTTTGTAAGTTAACACACGCGTAAGTGCTAAGCACTGCAGTGATACTGCAGTTGAACTAAAAAAGGCTTACGGCTTAATTTTCTTTCCATTTACACTTGAAACTATATGTTTTTTTATATGTTCTTAATTCCATTTTACTTTCTTCCATCAAAGGAAGAAAATAGGACCCCCTGTGGTCTTAATCTCTGTTCTAGGTCAGCTAGGCTCACTGGCACCTCAAGTTCAATTTTCATGCACCTTGCACTCCTGTCCACCTCATGGCAATGATCACTTTTACTTAGAGAGCACTACTTATCTGTCAACCCTTAAACACAGGAAAGAAAGAGAAAGATGAAGACACTAGTCTTGAGTGGTTCCCAAAGATGCCATAGGTTAGAAACAACCAAAGAGGTCCTTGTTTAAGTAAGACTAAGACACAATAAGAAACAACAACAGGATGTGGCTTTTCCACACAGCAAAGTGTTACATTGAGACACAGTCCTGTTCCAGGACACATGGGTTTGTTGTAACTATTAGAGTTCTGACATCTTGTCTTGGAACTCTGGCTATAGCTGAGACAGGAGGCATCTGTCTTTTGTCTCAAGAAAAAAGTGATGGTATTTTACCTTATAGTATGTTAAATGCAATAGTTAAGTGGGGCAATGATATAATTTGTTGATTTATTTGATGTGAGATGTGGAAAACAGAAACATTTTTCTTCTGGACAACTAGAAGAATGGAGTTGTCATGTATTAAGACAAAGAAAAGCAGAATAACAGGTTTTAGGAAGAATATCAGCTTTGTCATGTTAGGCTTATGATATCTTTAGATTTCTAAGTGTAGATGTCAGGCAGGTGGACATACAGTATGTATTCAGGGCACATTAAAATTTGGCTGCAATAAATATAAGCATATAGACACTTGCCACAGTAAGACTAGAAGGAGAGAAAGATGGGGTGACTGAGAACACAAACATAGGTCGTGTGGAGGACTCAGGTCAGCTAGGTGTCCTCTTCAGGATTATTATCTACTTCCTTTGGCCTGAAGCTCACTAGTTAGACTAGCATGGCTGTTCAGGGAGCTCCAGGTATCCTCCAGTCTTGGGTTATAAAAATGTGCCACTATGTCCAGCATTTTTATATGGTTTCTGGAGTTCAACCTTGGGTCCTTGTGTTTGTAGGAGGTCCTTCTGACCATGTGTTGCTTTCATTGGATAATGAAATAAAGAAACTGCCTTGGCCTAGTTGAAGGGCAGAACTTAGGTAGGTGGGGAAGACAGAAGTGAATGCTGGGAGGAAGAAAGACAGAATAGGAGGGAGACACCATGGAGCCACCAGAGATAGACATGCTGAATCTTTCCCGGTAAGCCACTGCCACGTGGCCATATACAGATGAATAGAAATGGGTTAAATTAAGATGTAAGAATTAGCCAATAAGAAACTAGAGCTAATGGGCTAAGCAGTGTTTTAATGAGTACAATTTCTGTGTGGTTATTTCAGGGCTAAGCTAGCTGGGTGGCTGGGACAAACAAGTCACCCACTCACTCTGCAACAGACGCCAGACAGCGATTCCTCTAGCCTCAACACTCATGGTTTTTTAGTGGCAGGGTATCATGCAGCTCTTGTTGGCCTTGTACTCTCTAGGCAATGAACGAAATCCAATCCTTCTGCCTCTACTTCCCAAGTACTGAGATCACAGGTTTGTCACAATGCTTGCCTTTAGATCAGATGTTATGCCAGGCAGTGGTGGTATACACCATTAATCTTAACACTAGGGAGGCAGAGACAGGTGGATAGTTTGATGTCAGCCTGGTCTACAGAGCAAGTTCAAAACAACAACAACAACAACAACAACAACAAAAAGGTTGGATGTTACAACCAAGGGGACACAGTAGTTATGAGAAAGAGGTCTAGGATGAATTCCTGGGCTTGCATAATGGAAGCCAAGAAAATGATCTAGCAAACGATGGCCTCCCGCAAGAGAAGATTAGGAGGAAAGTCACCAAGAGTGAGAGAGCAGAAGAGATGTTGTTCCAAAATCCAAAAGAAGAAAAGAACTTAAAAAAAAAAAAGAAGAAGAAGAAGAAAGTACATTGTCAAATACCACTGACAATATGGAGGACACCAACTACTTTGGCAAGAACATTTTGGTGTAGTGGTAAGATGTGCCTGACTGGCTCGACAGGGCGTGGGAAGAAAAGAGGTGAACAGAGCACACTCTTTTAAAGAATTAAACTGTAAGGTGGCACAGAGGAACAGGTTAGAACCTGTCAGCATAACTTTTCCCAATCGTTCTTTTTTCATTCTCTCTTCTCTTTCTTCTTTACTTCCTCCCCACTCTGTCCTTTCTTTCTGTTTCTAGGAAATCTACCTTATATATGTCTAAGCAAGAACTCCACTGCTGAGCTATACTGCTAGCCACCAACATATTTAAATTAAATACAGAGATGCCTGCAGTATGGAGCAGCCGTCACTAGGTTTCATTAGAGAGTTGCTGTGTGCGGCAGACAGAGAGCTGGACAAAGTAGCTGTATGCATAGAAGGGAGCAGTTAGAATGAGGGACAGGGAATCACAAGTGAGTTTAGGAAGTTGGTATTAGAACACATTAGGAGGTTAAATTCTTCTTGCATGTTTCAGAGATGGCTCCCTCCCATCCAATTTATACACAGTCTTTACCGTGAGCCACACAGTTCTTTTACAAAAGATTTCCTCTCTCACCTTTCCATGAACTTTAAGAGAATATGGTTTTATGTTTTCAACTTTAACTGCCTTACTTATTATGTTGTCAGACTAAATGGCTTCCCTGTCATCAGAACCAAGACACAACCAAATTAAAATCCTTATAAAATCAAGTGATGTGTGAAAAGTTCAGAATTAAAAAAAAAACTTTAGTGAGGTAATTTTATAAGCTAAACGGGTAAGATGAGGCCACTAAAAATCCAGACATGCATGAAGAGGTGAGGCAGAATAGCTCAGGAAGCCTCGAGAATGCTGGTTGTCATATGAGATTTTTCAGTACTCTGGGGAGAGTGAGGTTATGAGGCCCTCTGCTCAAATGAATGCCAGCATTTTACTAGTGTGGCTTTAAGAAATTTTCTACTCTATTTTCAATAAAACAATTTTCTTACAATCATAGTTTATGGAGAACTGATTGTGGATATCAAGTTTGATTTTTTCTGTACCTAATGAGATAATAAAATATATTCCCTTTGACAAAAATGTATCTACTTGTACATCTGTCCTAGAAAAGTGTGGGTTACATCCTTCAGGTGTGTAAGGACTAGGGTAAAAAGGCCAGAGGCCACTAGATCCTCATACTGTAAAACACAAATTGACCTAAATGATGATTTGATATTCAAGCATCTGACAGTCCCATTTTCCTTTACTGATAACAAAACTCGGTTCTTTCCAGCACATCACTGGATTGTGAACATACAGTCACCTCAAGAAGTATGGCTTCTCTTATGAGTGGCAGAGCGCTAGGGATGCTCATACAGAAAAACTATTTCCTTACTTGTTGTTTCCCATTGTTCCTTGCTGCCAGGCCTTCATGTCTGGTGACTGGTACCCAGAAGCAGGTGGAGTTTGTTGGAGCAGAGAGCTCTGAGGAGGAGGGATTGGCATCGGCACCATGGAACTCCCAGGGCTTAGAGATGGGGCAAAATTGGCCTCACCTTGGGGAACCAGTCCTGAAAATTAACACATATTAATCGATGTAAATATGCTATGCATGTATCAACATAATAAGGTAATAATAAAAAGCACCTGCTACAATTAATTTAGAAATGCCTTCTTTGGCTGGGTGGTGGTGGTGCACGCCTTTAATCCCAGGACCTTGGAGGCAGAGGCAGGCGGATCTCTGGGAGTTCGAGGCCAGCCTGGTCTACAAGAGCTAGTTCCAGGACAGTCACCAAAAACTACAGGGAAACCCAGTCTCAAAAGTCCAAAAAAAAAAAAAAAACAAAAACAAAAAAAAAAAGCGCCTTCTTTAACAGAGGAAAAATTAAGGAAAAGTGGTCTTTTAAAAAATGTTAGGAAATCCTAGTACAAGTAGATAAATAGATAAATAAACACAAAGTTTGGAAGAAGGGTTTTTTAGTTGCTGGGATATTGATTTGTACAGCAGGGCTATATTTGATCTCTTTCTGTTCTTTTTGTGCTAATAAAAATTTTCAGATGAAAAAAGAATAAACATATATAGTAGATTACTTTTCTAATAAAAATAATGTGAGATAGGAAAATAATCAGGCAAGAAAAACCTACTTGTAAAAGGACAAACCATCAGAAAGCCATTGGCCACTCCTTTCTAGGCTTCTTTGTGTGCTCTGCTTCCCTTTCCCCTCTTTAAAAAAGCTTTATTTATAAACACAAATGTCACCACGGGATATACAAAATTCAATGACGCTAGTGAATGTACAAAGTTGTGCAGTCATTATCCACAGAGCAGTATAGGCATCTGCATCACACCTGATTTCCCTGTGTCTGTAATGGATAATTCCCACTCTCATGTAAACAGTGATCTGCCTTGTGTCTCTATATAAACTGGTTTTTGTTTGTTTTCGAGACTGGGTCTGAAGAATTCCAGGCTGGCCTTGAACTTGCTACAGAGTCAAGGATGACCTTGAACTTCTGGCTTTCTTGTTTCTACCTTTTGAATTGCTGAGATTATAAGTGTGTATGCAACCATATAAAGATGAAACCCAGGGCTGCTGCAATATAGACAAGCATTCTTCCAATGGAGCTAAATCTGTAGACTTCGTAGGGATATCATTATACATATGGCATCTGGCCTTTTGTGTCTGGCTTCTTTCATTTAGCACAGTACTTTTGGGAGTCAATCATTCCGTATAACATTTGTCAGCTCAGGGTTCATTCCTTTTTAAAACCAGGAACATGCTTATTAACAAATATCCGTGCAACTATCTTAAAGGCAACTGATATAAAATAGGAGTTTATTTTTAGGCTTCTTATTCTGTTCTTGTGATATATATCACTGTGTGTGTGTGTGTGTGTGTGTGTGTAAAATCTTTGAAATTAAGTAGCTGTCTAATTTGTCTTTCCTATACAAAACTGTTTTGGTTAGTCTAGTCCCTATAAGTCTCTATATACATTAGAATGTATAATGTAAGATGTTATCAATTTTGTTAAAAAACATGCTGAAATTTTAAATTACAATGGATTACAGGATCAATTTCAAATGAATTATCAGGAATTTTTTTAAGAAAGATTTTATTTATTTATCTATGATGCTCTATCTGCATGCACTTTATTCAGAAGTGGGCATCAGATCCCACTATAGATGGCTGGGAGCCACACAAAGTTGCTGGGAATTGAACTCAGGTCCTCTGGAAGAGCAGTCAGTGCTCTTAACTGCTGAGCCATCTTTCCAGCCCATCAGGATTTTTTTTACTCTGCTTTTCTTAAAAATTTTGAGCATTTTATTTATTACTTTTATGTACATGGATGTTTGCCTGCACGTGTGTCTGTGCACCACATGCATGCAATGTCCGTGAATGCCAGAAGAAGGTGTCAGATCTCCAGGGACTGGAGATACTGACAGTTGTGGGTGCTGGGACTCAAACCCAGATCCTCTGGAAGAGTAGCTAGGTGCTCTTAACTGCTGAATCGTCTCTCCATCCCTTATCACAATTAGATTTTTGAGACAAAGCCTCTCTGTATAGTCCTGGCTGTTCTGGAACTCACCATGTAGACCAGGCTGCTTCTGTCTCCTGAGTGCTGGGCTTAAAGGTGGGAGGCACCACCACACATACGTACTCTTCTTTCATCTTGAATAGCTTTCATTGTCATTCTTATGTAATTTTTAATCAGCTTTTCACCCCATCTACTATATTTTTCAGCAATTCTCCTCTGTAAGTTTGACTTCTATTTTACTGATATTATGCACACATTTATATAATATACTCAAGATTCCTTCTAATTTAATGAACACACAGAACACATTCATAGTTTCTAAGTTCTTAAAGTTTCTATTTGGAACAGTAATATTTCTAATCATTCTAATATATGTATGGTTTTTATTAGTATGTATGAATTATATAAATAATAGATCACACTATGACATTTTTACATATGTATATAATATGCTTTGATTATATTCACCTCTGTCATTGTACTCTCTTGTCCCCTCTCTTTCTGGTCCCCTTGTCTTCTCAAATAGTCTGGGTTGGGTTTGATGGCTAATTTTTTTCATTGTTACAGACTACATTTTCCTTTTTTTTTTCATGCCTGATGGTTTTAAAAGCCAAACTTCAGATAATCTAAATTTTACCTTTATAAGAGCTGGATTTTTAAAAGTCAAATAATCAAGTGTTTCTGAGCTTACTATTTGAGCCACGGTTAGCCTTTATGAAAACCTTAGCTCTTTTAGGGTCTTGTACCTAGAGAAATCAAGAAAAAAAAAAAAAAAAAAAAAAAAAAAAAAAAAAAAGAATGAGGCTTGGGTTAGAACTTATTTTGCCCCACTACTGAGGCAAAACATCAATTATGAGGATTTCCAGGCTGCTTAGAAGACAAAGTGGCCCTGTGTGAACTTTGAATACTATTCTTTCTAATCTTCAAGTTTTCTGTCTGGCCCTGTTCTGTGTGCATGTGTGCATTCATGCATGCACACATGTGCACACACTGAAGTCATTTGAAACCCTCTGTGCAGAACCGGCTTTCCCAGGCTCTTGAGCTGGACTCTGCTCTACAGCACAGTCTGCCAACCCCTAGAACTGCTGTATCCACAGTCTGCCAACCCCTAGAACTGCTGTATCCACAGTCTGCCAACCCCTAGAACTGCTGTATTCACAGTCTGCCAACCCCTAGAACTGCTGTATCCAGTCTGCCAACCCCTAGAACTGCTGTATTCACAGTCTGCCAACCCCTAGAACTGCTGTATCCAGTCTGCCAACCCCTAGAACTGCTGTATCCACAGTCTGCCAACCCCTAGAACTGCTGTATCCACAGTCTGCCAACCCCTAGAACTGCTGTATCCACAGTCTGCCAACCCCTAGAACTGCTGTATCCACAGTCTGCCAACCCCTAGAACTGCTGTTTCCAGTCTGCCAACCCCTACAACTGCTGTATCCAGTCTGCCAACCTCTAGAACTGTTGTATTCACAGTCTGCCAACCCCTAGAACTGCTGTATCCACAGTCTGCCAACCCCTACAACTGCTGTTTTCTGTTTCTTTCTGATATTGTTGCTTTCACATTGAAGAATAAACACAGCCCTGGCTACTCTACCCAACATTAAAAAAGAAGCCCTTAAAAAGTGTTTCTTTTAATGGTTGGATTATGCTAGTACTGTTTTTTTTTTAATACTTGTTTCACTAAGAAAATGTATATCATAGCTAAAGGCTTTAAGACAAACTTATAAAAGTCTAGAAAAGAAAAGAATACCATAAGCAGCTCATAATAATTTATTATAATTTGTTCAAGTCCTCCTCAGAAACTCATGTTTATTTTTTTAAAAAAAGATTTATTTTTATGCGTATATGTGAGTGTCTATCTATATGTATGCACCATGAACATGCCTGGTGCCTGTAGAGGGTAGAAGAGAGCCTCAGATCTCCTGGAGCTAGAGTTAAAGATAGTTGTGAGCTGCTACGTGGGTGAGGGAACTGAACCCAGGTCCTCTGCAAGAGCAGTATATGTTCAGCCCCTTCTCACACAATGCTGACCTGCTGTTTTCCCTTGCACGCTACTATGTTCTTCTGTCTTTATAAACACAACTGCAGATCCCTGTATATAATATTCTACTATGTGCTGACACTGATAATGACTTTTTAAAAATCTTTTTGTATGGTTAATCTGTACAGAGATGTACTTAATTTACTCACTTTATATTTTCATAGGCTATAATTTTAAAAATACTTTAAACTTTCTGTGAAAACTAATGTGTATAGTTTCTAAACTTTATTTCACTTAATGCTTAATTATTTTTAAAAACCTGATATAAATAAAGCTATGTATTCTTTATCTATATGTAACTCAAACTCTGGAAAATAACTTGGACTTAGATTGTATGGAGAAATTTTTCTTTCATTTATGATTCTTGAGGGTACATTTTTGTATTTGACACATCATTTTCACTTTTATGTGGATGATTTCTGCATGAATTCTACATTTAAATTTTTCTTTGCTTGCAGGTTTTTTTTTTTTTTTTCTGAGACAAAGTTTCTCTGTGTAACAGCTCTGACTGTCCTGAAACTCACTTTGTAGACCAGAGTGGCCTCAAACTCATAGAGATCCAACTGCCTCTGCCTCCTGAGTGCTGGGTACTTGCAGTCTTAAAATATTTGTGTTTGACACATTGTTAATTTTATATGTGAGAGAAAAAGGTAATCCTGGAGGAGAAAGATACATTATTCTAAGGAGGAGAAAAGATACATTATTCTACAGAGTTAAAATACACAAATTAGAAAATCTAAGTACATAGCAATTTTTTTCTTTTTTGAGACAGGGTCTTAACCCAACAGGCTTTGTAAGGGACCTGTGGTTCAAGACAATTTTGACCTTCTGATCCTGCTTCCACCTCTCAAGTGTTAGGACTATAGGTATGTATCACCATGCCTGGTTTGCACAGTACTATGGCCTCATACATATTATTACCAACTGTGCTAAATCCTCAGCCCCCATTACCATGTTTTGCTGTTTCTTTCTGCTCTATACACTATGTTTGTTAGAATGGTTGTCTTTGTTTTTGTTGTTTTAGTGCTAGCCTTTTAATTTTAACACCTACAATTAAAAAAAAAAGATTTCTTTTACTTTATGTTTATGAGTGTTTGCCTGCATGTATACATATATACCATGTGCCAGTGGAGTCCAGAAGAGGGCACTGGATCCCCTGAAAGCATATAGTGCTGGGAACCAAACCTGGATCCTCTGCAAGAGTAGCTAGTGCCCTTAACCACTGAGCCATTTCTTTAGACCCCTGGCCCAAGTTTTATAATTATTTTAAAAGGGGAGTTTTTGGGCTGGAGAGATGGCTCAGAGGTTAAGAGCATTGCCTGCTCTTCCAAAGGTCCTGAGTTCAATTCCCAGCAACCACATGGTGGCTCACAGCCATCTATAATGAGATTTGGTGCCCTCTTCTGGCATGTATGTATACACAATAAATAAATAAATGAGTCAAAAAAAAGGGGGGGGGGAGTTTTAAAAGTAGTTTATAAATTCAAAGCAAAACGGAGTGAAAGGTGCAGAAGCCCTGCACTCTGCCATTTCACATGTATAGCTCCCAACCCTCAACTTCTCCTACTAGCATGGGACTAACCTATGCTGACATTGTTATTATCCAGAATGCAGTAGAAAGAAAAACTTGGACAATAAAGAATCTGAGGGAGAGTTGTAGCTCTGGTCTCAGTTGTGTCAAATTTACTGGCAACAGAAATAGAAGCATAAAACATAGTTGAAAAGCCCTTGCATCTGTGTTTCCTTAAGATGCAATAAACTACTTCCTTCCCCCGACTTCCAACTCTCTTCCTCCCTGCTCTCTTGCCCTGATCTCCTCCTGCCATTCCCTTTACTCCCCTGCAATCCTTCACTTCCATTTTCCTTTCTGGAGAGAAGGTTGAGCTTCTCTGGAACTTGGATTCCACCAATTTAAAACTTGTTTTCAAAGCACTGTGAGCTGACTGCTGTCACACGGAGCACTTCTACAGTCTAGAGCACAGAGATGAAACACTTGATCTTGAAACATTGTTATTCAATGAAAAGTAACAAATTTATAGTATTCTTTTGAAGTTGATCATCCGAGAACTGAGGGCTGCCATTTCATTTCAGTTTGCAAGCCGATAAAGCTGCTTTCCTTGTTGCATCCACTTTCTAGGTTTCCCTTATATTATAAATGCTGACTTTACAAAGAAAAGTTACGGTTTGTAAAGTTTTTTTTTTAACAAAAAACAAACAAACAAACAAAAAACCAAAAGCTGGTCTGGAAGAAAGAAAAATGTAGGTGCCAGATAAAGCTCAGATGCTGGGGCACATGCTGCCTGCACATGTCCATGAGTTGCTTTTTTTTTTGGGATTCTTTTCTAGGCAGCCTTAAAATTCATGTTTAGTTCACTTATATAATCAAAGGGTTTCTCTTTTTCAGGAATTAGTCATTAAACATGATACGTGATAGATTAATCAAGTATGTATTATCACTACTGCCTTTTAGAATCTCAAAGTAATAAAAAGGATCATTGTCTAGGATAAAGAGTACAAAACAATGAAAGCAAAAAAGAAAAAAAAAACTTCTATAAATCAGAATATTCATTCTGGAGGAAGTTACAACTTATTTAGTTAAAAGTGGTATCATCAATAAGAAGTCTGATATACTTGGTAAATATTGGTTATTCTTATATAAACTATCAAAACAAAATCATCCAATGACTGAGTTAATGCACTAAAACCTGCCAGCTGAGGACTTTGTTTGGATAGATGTCATAGGATCCAGGAGAGAACAGTGAGTTTGCTTTGTACATAAAATGTCAAAAGTTTTATAGTTCCCAAATTTATTAATGTCAGCAACCAAGCTTAGAAAAGTCGGAAACCACACAACTATTCAGTGATATTGAGCCTGCTGCCTCTCCTGACTTTACCACTTAAATCTTTCCTCTCCAGCACATGCCCCAAAGTCAGGGCAAAAGCAAAGCAGGACCTGCAACTACAGGTGAGCATCATGTACCTGATCCTGGATACTGGAAGACATTCTGCTGCATCTGAGGATTGATGCCAGTGCCAAACTGTCCTCCCATGTTTCCTGCCATGCCTCTGTTCACCATGCTGCTGCGGGTGGCCAAGGACGCCTCAGGATTTGCTGCCAGTTGAGAAAAAGGGCTGGTAGAAGCAGGTGGGGTTCCTGGATTTGTACCATAGTTTGCTGGGTAGGGAAACTGCTGTGGAGCGCCCTGAGGAAGACGGGGGTTCCCCATTTGAACTGGCAGTCCAGATGAAGGAGGGATGTTGTTCCCAAAACTTTGGTGCCTCATGAGCATGGCTCTTTGCTGCTGTATAATCTGCCTCTGTCGATGCTGTTGACTGTACAATTCCCGTTGACGTTGAGCCAACATCTGAGCATTCAAAGGCGGCTACAAAGAAGGAAAATATCTTTTTAAAAAAAGTTGATGATTTATTTTTTAAAACACAGTTTTTTTTTTTTTAAAATTGAATCTTTGGGTATTTTATATCATGTACCCTAACCCCACTTATTTCCCAGTCATTCCACATCTGCCCTCCACCCCTGTAGACTCCCCCTAAAAGTAAATAAAACCTAAAATAAAATAAAAATTAGAGAAGAAAAGGATGGAGAAAAGAAAACAAAAACATCTTTTTGAGCCCTCAGGGCAACGACCTGCTCTCTATCAACTGCAGTGTTCTGTATTTGTACCATTCTGTTCTTCCATCTTTCCCATATCAAGAAAAAAATATCTTATTTATTAAAATTATTACAACCATGTACCTATTCTAGAAAGCTTATAGGATAAAGCCCGGGAGCTTGGAGCAAAATAAAATGTAGCAACCATCAGGCTACAAGGGAAACTAAAATGGAAAGTAAGTATTCCTTAAGTAAAATCATAGGGAAAAAACAAATCAAGTATATTCTATTTTTTTTTTTTTTTTTTTTTTGGTTTTTCGAGACAGGGTTTCTCTGTGGTTTTGGAGCCTGTCCTGGAACTAGCTCTTGTAGACCAGGCTGGTCTCGAACTCACAGAGATCCGCCTGCCTCTGCCTCCTGAGTGCTGGGATTAAAGGTGTGCGGCACCACCGCCCGGCTATATTCTATTTTTTAAAAATGTTTTTTATGTGTGTAGCACATGCATGCAGGAGCTTGCTGAGGTCTGAAGAGGGTGTCAGATCCCCTTAAACTGGAGTTACAGGTGGTTGTGAGCTACCATGTAGGTGCTGGGAACTAAACCAGGGTTCTGCAGTCAGTGCTCTAAACTGCTGAGCTATTTCCCCAGCCCCCTAGTATATTTTATAGGCCACAAGTAATTAATAAATGCTAAGATAATATCTGTTAGATGTTTAAACAGAAATTCAAAAATGAATATCAAAAAGAACTACATAAGAAACCCCACAGTAAATTAACTACTTCTGTGATGCTGGACAAGAACACTGCTGAGACACATGAGCACCTCAACAAGGGGAGGTCAGTAGTACTTGATGAGTTTACTCTAACACAGCCTATGAGTTCATCCTAACACAGCTAGACTATGAGTTCACCTTAACACAGTGAGACTGTGAGTTCACCCTAACACAGTGAGACTGTGAGTTCACCCTAACATAGTGAAACCGTGAGTTCACCCTAACACAGTTAGACTGTGAGTTCACCCTAACACAGTGAGACCGTGAGTTCACCCTAACATAGTGAGACCATGAGTTCACCCTAACATAGTGAAACCGTGAGTTCACCCTAACACAGTGAGACTGAGTTCACCCTGACACAGACTATGAGTTCACCCTAACACAGTTTGAGTTCACCCTAACACAGTTTGAGTTCACCCTAACACAGTGAGACTGTGAGTTCACCCTAACACAGTCAGACTGTGAGTTCACTCTAACACAGTCAGACTATGAGTTCACCCTAACACAGTCAGACTATGAGTTCACCCTAACACAGTGAGACTGAGTTCACCCTGACACAGACTGTGAGTTCACCCTAACACAGTTTGAGTTCACTCTAACACAGTTAGACTATGAGTTCACCCTAACACAGCGAGACTGTGAGTTCACCCTAACACAGTCTATGAGTTCATCCTAACACAGCTAGACTATGAGTTCACCCTAACATAGTGAGACTGTGAGTTCACTCTAACACAGACTGTGAGTTCACCCTAACACAGTGAGACCGTGAGTTCACCCTAACACAGTTAGACTGTGAGTTCACCCTAACACAGTTTGAGTTCACCCTAACAGTGAGATTGTGAGTTTACCCTAACACAGTGAGACTGTGAGTTCACCCTAACACAGTGAGACTGAGTTCACCCTGACACAGACTGTGAGTTCACCCTAACACAGTTTGAGCTCACCCTAACACAGTGAGACTGTGAGTTCACCCTAACACAGTTAGACTATGAGTTCACCCTAACACAGTTTGAGTTCACCCTAACACAGTGAGACTGTCAGTTCACCCTAACACAGTTAGACTATGAGTTCACCCTAACACAGTTTGAGTTCACCCTAACACAGTGAGACTGTGAGTTCACCCTAACACAGTTAGACTATGAGTTCACCCTAACACAGTGAGACTGAGTTCACCTTGACACAGACTGTGAGTTCACCCTAACACAGTTAGACTGTGAGTTCACCCTAACCCAGTGAGTCTGTTGAGTTCACCCTAACACAATGAGACTGAGTTCATCCTGACACAGACTGTGAGTTCACCCTAATACAGTTAGACTGTGAGTTCACCCTAACACAGAGTCACAGTCGTCCTCCTTCTTCCTTGTCTTTACTGCTGCACTCTGTTTAAATGAATAAAGCATGATTGAAAGTGATGCTGATTTTCTTTATTATTCTTTTCTGCAGTTCTTAAATTATTTATAATAAACAGATATTACCTTCATGCTTAGGAAAACTTATAAATGCCATTAAAATGTGGAAAACTACAAATTGGAAGATTCAGTGCCTAGCAAATTATCATTTAAAAAGAAAATAATTAACTAGAAATAAGATCATCATCAGAAGTAAATGGAAACAGCTATTTTATATCATTATGCAGCATAATAATACTCCAGGCATTATCATAAGTGGCTTAATAGCTACACGATTATGGATGGGGAAAGAGGTGGTGAATTAGGCTGAAATCATTTTTCAGTTCTCACATGAAAAGCAGCCTGGCATAACAATAAAGCCTTCTTCAGAAGATGTCATTTCAGACAGAGGATCTGATTGAAGCATGCATATATACATATATTCCTATATATTCCTTAAAATGAAATCTGCCAACTAGATGTTGTCCACTTTGCAAAACCCTGAAAAATGGTTTTCTGACAGAAATTATGTGAATTGCTAAAGTGGGGTCTTGTTTCCTTACAACCTAGCTATTCCTACACGGGATTCAATATTAAGGTTTATAACTTAAAAGATGAAGAAACTCAAATTTGGACTCATGAAGATGCTCATATCTGTTTTAGAAACAGCATCATCAGCACCACCTCTTTGATTAGTAGTAGTAGTAGCTTCCTGGATTTGTCCCAAGTTTATCAAGATTCATTTCATGAAGAATTTAAAGATTATTTTTATTGTTTTGTTTTATTTTATTTTTAAGATTCTTTAGTTTTATTTTATGTGTATGGGTGGTCTGCCTTCATGTATGTCTAGTACCATGGGCCAGAAGAGGGGGTCAGATTCCCTGGAACTGAAGTTACAGACAGTTGTGAGCTGCCATGTAGGTGCTGGAAATTGAATCTGGGTCCTTTGGAAGAGCAGTCAGTGCTCTTACCCACAAAGCCATTATTAATCTTTAGCCCATTATTTTTTTAAGAATTATTTATTTATGTATTTTACATATATGGATGTACTATGCCTTTATGTACGCCCGCACACCATAAGAGGGTATTAGAATCTATTATAGATCAGACAAGTGTGAGCTGCCATGTGAGTACTGGGAATTGAACTCGGGACCTTTGGAATAATAACAGCGGGTACTCTTTTAAGCCATCTCTCCAGTCCCATTATTTTATTGTTTTTAATTATGTGAAAGTGTGTATATCTGCACATGGGATGTGGACATGAACGCAGGTACTCCTGGAAGCCAAAAGTGTCAGATCCTCTGGAACTGGAGTTACAGATTCCCTGACCTGTAAGCTGGGAATCAAACATGGGGCATCTGGAAGAACAGCCAGTGCTCCTATCTGCTGAGCCATTTCTCCAGTCCATGAAGGGTTTTGTTTGATTATCATTCTTCTTTACAATTCTTGTCTCTGAATATTTACATCATCACCTTGGTCTAAGAAAACTTAAATTGTTGAAGTAAAAATATTAAAAACAAATGGAAGTGAATACTATATTCCATTCATCAAGGCCATCCAGTTTTTCTTTCTCCTTCCTTCCTTCCTTCCTTCCTTCCTTCCTTCCTTCCTTCCTTCCTTCCTTCCTTCCTTTTAAGGAGTGAGTCCCCAGGGATTGTATAGTTTTGCCAGCTATCCCAGACTGGTCTTAAACTTGGGGTTCTTTTGCTTCATCTCAAGTGCTTGGGATAATTACACCTGGATCCATTCAGTTCTTCTAAAAGAGTTTACTGTATTCTTGTGTATGTGTGTGTGCATGTGTGCCATACTGCATATGTAGTGGTCAGAAGACAACTTTGTGGAGTGGATGTTTTCCTTCTAGCGAATTCAGGTTGCCAGGCTCTGAGGAAATGTCTTTACCCACCATGCCACATCACTGGCCCCCAACCAGTTATTTTTAAGTGCAAAATTCTATGACTTTAGGTTTATAAACAAGGATCTTCAAAATAAATAAACCTCAGAGAAGGTAAGACACATTGCTTTTTGGGGTGGAGGGGAAAGTGCAGGGAATGGGAGGAGGGGAAGGAGTGGGAACTGGGATTAATATGTAAAATGAAAAAAGAAACTTTGTTTTCGTTTTTAAGAAACAAAATAAAAAACAAAAAATGAGTGGGAGAAGAGAGGATAATACTGTTATGAAATTATCAAAAAGTATTGTGTGCATGTATGTGCAAATTTATAAAATAATAAATCAAATGTCATATTATTTATAAAAGAAAAATCTTCTAAAGAAATTAAAACAAAGCCAGAAAATGCTGATGTTTAGGTTGGTCAAAGTGTACAGTTTTCTACTTGACCATCCAGTATCATGAAACAATAACAAAAACAGTAAAATGAAACACAGAACTTTGCCTTTAGGTGAAGTAGCAGAAAGAGCATGACAAGTAGGCTACTAATTCATTGCCTACTATTTCATTCTGGAAGCAATTTACCCCACAAACATCATTTAAAGCTGATCCCCCAGGCCATTTCAGCAGTACTCAAGCCAATGCTGAGAAATACTGCTTGTGCTGGAGAAGTTTACCAGTGCCTGGCTTCTGCCTTACCTGAGGTGTGATCTGCTGCTGCATGCCTGACCTCATGTTCATGCCAACAGGAGTAGTTGCTGCAAACTGGTTCAAGATAGCTTGCCGGTTTTGGTGCATCAACTAGGAAAACAAAGACAAGAAAGGATGACACCTCCACAGGCAAGCATGGCATGATCCAAACTTTACTTACTAATGAAAAGTTTTAGTAGTATAGGTTTAGTAACACCTCCCATTCTAAATGCCAAAAGACTATTAACTCCCACTCTCTATAAAACAATTGTTGCGTTCAGAACATTTAAAGGTAGGAAATACACATGTACAACATTAGTGTATTTCTGAAAGCATGTGAATAGTTACTTCAGGGAAGTATGATATTAAATGAAAAGAATCAGCTTTAGATCTTAAAATATCATAAATGAAAAGCCGAGAACAGCCCTGAGAGGTCTGACAGACAAATGGAAAGCCAAGGCCCCGGGCAGCACTCTCACTTGGATCTTTATATATACTTGGGGAAAATCCAACATGATATCATTAGCCAGAGAGAATTACATAAGAAACAAATGCTCTGAGAAAATGGATTATTTATTTAACTAGAAGAAGTAATCACTTTAGACCCACATTTCCCCAATTGGTGTTCTAAAGAACATTGTTCTGCAGGATATTAATAGATGTGCCAGGAAAGTAGCATACTGTGCTGTAGGACGTATTGGAAATGAGGGTTACATAAGGTGAAACAGATTTATTTACTGCAGTAATTTTATGCGCCTTTAATTGGCCAAAGCACATTGTGCATCTCCAAGAAGGGGTAGACTGCAATTTGTTCATCACAAATCTTTTTTTCTGACTTACAATTACCAACATTTATTTCCCAGAATGATCTGCGGGGCCCGGTACGGAAGTTCGGTTTAGCTCAGGCTGGTGTCACAGGTCTAGGCGACCTTTACTTTGTCAGATAATAATAAACTGCACCTGGAAGATCTCATCGTAAATAATCTATAGATTAAAACTTTATCCCTCAATATAATTTGGTAAGAATAATCCCTTCAAAGGGCTAGTACCAATAACATTAATACTACATTATATTATTGTTTTTATTATTGTTGCAGTGATGAGTTCTGACCCTTGCACATGCTATGCAAGTACTCTGCTTCTGAGCTATAAGACTAGGTTCTCACTGTTACCCAGATTGGTTTTAAACTGCTGGGCTCCAATGATCCTCCTGCATTGGGAGTAGCTGGTAACATAGGCATATGCCATGAAATTCAGTAATGTTACCTGATGCTTATTTAATAATTCATAACTAGTAAATTATACAAATGGATAATTGTGGATATGTTTTATTGGGCTATATGTAAGAAGAAAGCCTATTAGAGTTCTATAAAAATGAAAATCCAGGGACAGTGATTGAGTTTCTCATTGCCTAACAGTTTACCTCTTAATTCTTGATTCATTTATTTTCTGACTTACATGGATCAGAAAAAAAATAAGACTTTTAGAAAAAGTTATACAATATAGAAATGTTAAAAATACAAATTTCAAGGCTAGTGGACTAAGATAAAGCATTCACAATTGCTTAAAAATAAAGATGCTTTTAAAAAGAAGTCAAAGGGACTCTTGGCACCCAACCTATGCACTGACTACCCTCAAAAGATCATGACCATAAGTATACAGAAAGAAACTTTTTGTTTGAGTCGAAAATACTTCCCACTTTGAACAAGCCTTCAAGCAAGCAGAGCCCGGCATTCTCCTCTGCTGCAGCCTCATCTCATGGATAGTCTTTGCAGTAGTCTGCTCATTAGCCACCTGCCACTTTAGGAACAAATGGACACAAACCCAGCTCCCCCCCCAACTGAATATGAAACATTGTTTCATTAACTCAGGAACCTGACCTCATTCCACGTTGGGCCTTGCTTACTGAATCTCTAGCTTCAGGCCCTATTTCCTTAACTTGAGCTGCTTGTAAACTGAGTCCATAAGCATATCTCTACTCTTCTGACTTAGCACTCAGCACACTGCTTGCCTGTGATTCAGTGTGCCAGAGAGGCACAAACACAAACACAGGCAGTTTGATTACTGAAGCTCCTTGTATGATCTGCTATTTTATTCTTCTAGGGTACTTAGAGTACACTCCAAGTGTGCTTAATTAAGATGCTCAGCATTTCTAGTATTACTTCCTTTTCTGAAAGTGAACGACAGATCTGGGTGTGATGATGCTCCCTCTGTGGTCTCAGCTCTTGGTAGGTTGAGGTGGGAGAATTCTGTTTGAGGACAGCCTGGGCAATACGGACCTTGTCTGAAAAGCTAGCAAAACAAAAACAGAAACCATATCTACAACAATAACCAGAAACCAGCAAGTCCAGCAAGAAGTCCGTTCTCTTTAGTACAGTTTAAGACTGTGACTTTTATTTCTTTCTCTCACTTAATTCACCACTGAGTGCTTTATTCTATCCTAGCATTTGAAACACACTCCTTTCCCTTTCATTACACCCTTTACATTCTCCCATTTCATCTCTACTTGTCCTCTCCATCATCACCGCCCTCTGTTTATTGAATAGGAATACGTTTACATTGTTTATTATATTTGCTGAATATAATTTATAAAGCTAGTACTCATTAAATACTACACTATATCAAGCATTGTGCTGAGAGCTTTACATTCTCTTATTGGATCTATATGTTCTTTAGGAGGCAAAGGAATTGTCTGACTATTTTTACATTCAGAACCAGTTACTCTTACAGCCATTATGCCACACTGCCCTTCCTTTTTCTAGGACGTGTGGCCTGAACAAAGGACCTTGAGCATGCTGGAAATGCCTTCTACCACTGTCCTAGCTTTCTAACACTTATTTATTTTCCTTCCTGAATTAGTACAGTTTTAGGCAATTTCTTCAAATACTTTTCTGGAAACTCAAGAAAATATACATGACCGACATTCCCTGTCATGATTCTTAGACATGGCACTGTATGCCATTTGCCTCTGTGCCCCTCGATGGTCACCTCCCTGTCTGTTGCTAATACAATCTTAAATATTTATAGCACTACATCAATTCATTTTCTGTCATACGAGACATTTAAATCATGCACAAATCCCAGGCCCGCAAATGTATCTTTTCTTTCATTCATTCATAATATCACTAGATTTTAATCTCATTAACTTTAAATAACACAAATTTTACTTTGTCTCAACAATGCAATAGTATTTCTTGTTCTACTTTATAAACTAAGCTACAGTTCTCTTTATTAACTTAGCAATTATGTGATATCTAATCTAAAACTAGTTTGTATCTTTAAAAAAACAAAATTATATTACCTTTAAGCTGTAATTTTCAAAGTACTTTGCTACAATTGGCATTCTTTAATAAAAAGGTCTCTTACTCATATCATAGCTATCCTAGGATGGCTTTTTTAAAAACGATTTTTTAATTTTTTAAAATTTTATTTTACATTCCAACCACAGTTCTCCCTCCCACCCTTTCTCCCGCTCCCCTCTACCCCAGGATAGCTTTCTGAGTCTTTTACCAAGGTCTGGAGTGGCCCAGGCACTTTCACTGCAGACTGACTCATCACAGAGAGCTTTGGCACAAACCCTTGGAGAAGAAAAACTGAGAGGACAGCACTCACCTGCTGTTGTCCCTGTAACCGCTGCTGTAGCTGAAGTCGCAGCTGGTTGGGTGCAGCTGGAGGTCTGTTTAGAGTCTGCCGGGGCTGCATGCCCATGCTGGGTGAAAAGGTGCCTCGGGGAGGTGCCACTTGAACTGGCATAGTCCCCAGGGAAGGCTTCTGCCTGACCATGCCTTGGAAAGGGCCAGGGAGGCTGGCGGTAGGAGAAGGAGATGAGTATGGCTGGGGGTAGAGGGCGGGTCTTTCTTCCATCATCAGAGGGGGCGTTGCTTGCTGTGGTGGGAACCTCTCGGACAATACATCTAACCCACCTCCCTGTTGAAAAAGAAGCCAAAATATTTTATAAACAAAGTCTGGCCACAATGACGTGCATGTCTACATAAATTTACATCTGGGAGCAAGTTATCTCTAGAAAGTCTTAGAATGTGTTCATTCTGAATTCATGCTCTTTGGAAGCTCATCACCCTAAGAGACCATTGATTTAAAATTACTCTGGTCACTCAGGCAAAGACTGAACAGCACCTGGACAAGTTTGTCGATCCCCAGCGCTCTGTCTAGCTCGGCCAGCTCCGTTTCGTCTTTGCCACTGAGGAAGGACACCAGTTGTTCCAGAAGGGCCTTCTCGTCGTTTCTTCCTTCTACTGTTGTTGGTGGACAGAGAAGCTCGTCTAATTGTGAGCTAATGCATTGGCTGTGGCAGAAGATGAGAAAGGCAGGAAAAAAAAAGATTCAATTTTAAGAGTGCAAATGCAAACACATACATATATGCACAAATCTGATTTTAGAAAGTTCTGTTATGATGCTGGCAATGAAATGTTCTATAATTAGTGTGCAGAATTCAGAGGCCGTGTTCTTGGATGTATGTGCATTTGTGTGGTATGGATGCATAACCCCGTATGTGCACACGTGAAAGCTAGAGGCTGATGTCAGATGCCTTTCTCTAGATGCCTTCACTTCAGTCTCTGACAAGCAGTCTCGCTGAAACTGGAGCTCACGAATTGGCTAGACTGGCTGGCCAGTAAGACAAGAGTGTATCTTGTCTCTGCCTCCCAGAGTGGGATTATAGATCCAGCACACCCAGGTTTCAATGGGTTCTAGGAATCTGAACTCAAATCCTCACATTTACATAAGAAGGCATTTTATCCACTGAGTCATCTTTCTAGGTACAAAATAATATTTAATGTATAGCTTGACTGCAATTTCCATTCTTTTGCCAACTACTGTACTTAAAATTTCCATATTCTTCATGTTCGCTTAAAGAAGTATCCTAAAAAATGAACCAAATATAATTAAGAAATGGGAAATACTTTTTGAAGATTTATTTATTCATCTATGTGTCTGTGTCTGTGAATGAGTACGTGTATATGCACCACGACTGTGCAGATGTCTGGAAAAGCCAGGGAAGGGTGGTGGATCATTAGGAACTGAGTAGCAGGTGGTTGGGAGCCACCTGATATGAGCGCTGGGAACCAAACCTGGGTTCTCTGAAAGGACAGTGCTCTTAACTGCTGAACCATTTCTCATAAAGAGTTAAGAAGCCAGGTGGTAGTGGTGCACGCCTCTAATCCCAGCACTTGAAAGGCAGAGGCAGGTGGATCTCTGTGAGTTCGAGGCCATCCTGGTTCATAAAGTGAGTTTCAGAACAGCCAGGACTGTTTCACAGAGAAACCCTGTCTTGAAAACTCCCCCAAAGAGTCCTTTCTAGCTCTCTCTTCTTTCCTCCCTCCATCCCTCTCTTTCTTCCTTCCTTCATCCCTTTTTCCCTTCCCTTCCTTCTTTTCTTTTAAATGTTGGTTCTGGAATCTACACTTGGGTTTTCATGCTTGTGTGGTAGCACTTTACCCAGTGAACCATCTCTCTAGACCTTCAGATTTATTTTTATTCTATTTATTGTGTGAATACCATTAATTACTATGACTGAATCAAAGTCAAAACAGTAAATGTATTTATGCTTTCAAAGATGACTAAATTATCTTGATGATATAAAGTGACTATTACACACAAAAGAAATTAAGTTGAAAATTGTTTACATGCTGGTAGCTCATATACTAGCTAGTAGGTAGTGGCTCAAAAATTCAAATTGTTCATTGATTCATAAAGACAACATGCAGTCTAATCCAAACTGACATTAACCAAAGAGTAAAACTTAGGCATATATAGAAAATAATAAAAATATAATTACATGAGCAATATGACAAAGAATTATTATTTTGAGAAAATGTAAAGGAAAACAGTTCAGATAATGTTCAAAATTCACTTTTCCTTTGATTGCCATGTATGAGATGTAGTCTGTGCTGCAAAACACAGATGCCTGTGTGAACTGAGAAGTTAATTTCAATGAGAGTGGACCACTGAGCAGATATATTTTCTTTCCTTACATATTCTTTCTCCAAACAAAGACAAATGATAGACAAAATAACCCACAGCTAAAAGTTTTAAAGGCAACATAATTTGTATATGAGGCTAGTTTATCTATAGGTCTCAGGAATACATGGAAATCAAAGAAATTCAAGACATTGAAATGTAAAATGAGACCTGCACACCATATCAATATTGTGGTGATTACAAAGTATAACTGCCTCGTGATCACACTGTAAATGAATCTGCTTGACTATGTCCTCTGGCAAGCCCCTTTTAATGAAACATTCACATCAATTTATAGCTCAAAATTACTAGTGCAGACTGGAATCCAGTTTTGGGGGGAGTAGTTCCTGGCTTAGAGGCTGATATCTGATAGTGTACAAAATGTAAAGTGTCTCACTTACTCGTCTGGTTTATTCTGATTTATTGTCGTCACAGTATTATTTGCCCATGGAATCTGATCGCCTGCTCCTGGTTGTCCAAACTGGTTATCGAGTGCTTCTAGTTCTAGTTCAGGCAATCCTGATTGAAGAGAAAGAGCTTACTGTCACAAAAGAGGATCAGGTGATATTTCAGAAGTAATACATTATACAGGAGAGTGAGACTTCCCCAAAAATATTATTCCGATGATCCAGAGGGAAGGTGTCTACATATAATAAAAAGTGAATGAGAAAAAGGGTTTGAATCAAAACCGAATTGGGTGTTTCCTGTACACATGCTGACTAAAGGAAAGTCATTTCATTGTCAGAACTTACTATTTTAAAGATAACATCATTTTGGTTAGCTGCTTTTTCAGCATATACCATGAAATGAGTGCAACAATCAGAAGATAAAATAGATCCACAAAAGGCCACCGCAGCGTGTAGGTAGAGCCCTTAGAGAAATTAGCTTAGAAAAATGCACCTCAGAAAAATTATCTATAACTTTTAAAAATTATTTTATGTGTATGGATATTTTGTTTCATTTATGTCTATGCACTGCATGCATTCAGTGCCCAAGGAGACCAGAAAAGGGCACCAGATGCTCTGGAACTGGAGTTACAGATGTTGTGAGCCACCATATGGATGCTGGGAACTGAACTCAGGTCCTCAGGAAGGGCAGGCAATGCTCTTGATGACTAAGCCATCTCATTTCTCTAGCCCCACGAAGAAGCTTTCTGGAAGTTTTATGGCCATCTCTAAACTATTTACACTAGGGAAAACTAAAAACAATCTAAATTCCAGAAACTCAGGCACTGATTAATGAATTACATTAGTACAGATACTAATAATGTAAAAGAGAAAAAAGTATTCAGATTTATATTGAGGTCTTTAATTCATTTGGACTTGAGTTTTATGCATGGGGATAGATATAGATCTATTTTCATTCTTCTACATGTTGACATCCAGTTATGCCAGCACCACTTGTTGAAGATGATTTCTTTTTTCCATTGTATAATTTTAGCTTATTTGTCAAAAATCAGGTGTTCACGGGTGTGTGGATTAAAATCCAGGTCTTTGATTCTCTGTTTTTATGCCAATATCAAGCTGTTTCATTATTGTAGCTCTATAATAGAGCTTGATGTATGTGGTGGTGATGCCTCTAGAAGTTCCTTTATTGTACAGGATTGTTTTGGCTATCGTGGGTTTTTTGCTTTTCCATATGCAGTTGATTGACTATTGTTCTTTCAAGGTCTGTGAAGAACTGTGTTGGGATTTTGATGGGGACTGCATTGAATCTATATGGTGCTTTTGGTAGGATTGCCATTTCTATTATGTTGATCCTACCTATCCAAGAACATGGGAGATCATTTCATTTTCTGATATCTTCTTCAATTTTTTTCATCAAAGACTAAAAGTTTTTGTTGAAACTTCCTTGGTTAGTGTTACCCCAAGGTATTGTTATTTGTGGCTATTGTGAAAGGTGATATTTTTCTGATTTCTTTCTCAGCTTGTTTATCATTTGTATATAGGAGGGCTACTGATATATATATTTTTTTGAGTTGATCTTGTGTCCTGCCACATTACTGAAAGTATTTATCAGCTGCAGGAGTTCCCTGGTAGAATTTTTGGGGTCACTCATATATACATCATATAATTTACAAATAACTAAAGTTTCACTTCTTCCTTTCCAATTTGAATCCCCTTGATCTTTTAGCCAGAACTTCAAGAACTATATTGAAGAGATATGGAGAGAATGGACAGCCTTGTCTTGTTCCTGATTTTAGTGGAATTGCTTTTAGTTTCTCTCCATTTAATTTGATACTGGCTGTCGGCTTGCTGTATATTGCTTTTTACTATGTTTAGTAAGTTCCTTGTACTCCTGATCTCTCCAAGAGCTTTATTATGAAGGGGTGTTGGATTTTGTCAAATGCTTTTTCAGTATCTAATGAGATGATCATATGTTTTTTCTTTCAGTTTATTTATGTGATGGATTATATTGATAGATTTTCGTATGTTGAACCATCCCTACATCTCTGGAATGAAGCCGATATGATTTTTTTTTTTCGAGACAAGGTTTCTCTGTAGCTTTGGAGCCAGTCCTGGAAACTAGTTCTTGTAGACCAGGCTGGCCTCAAACTCACAGAGATCCGCCTGCCTCTGCCTCCCAAGTGCTCAGATTAAAGGCCTGGCTGGTGGATGATTTTTTAAAATGTGTTCTTGGATTTGGTTTGCCAGTATTTTATTGAGTATTTTACATCTATATTCAGAGGCCAGAAGGAGGTGTCAGATCTCTGGGATGGGAGTTACAGACACCTGTGAGCAGCCATGTGGATGCTGGGAATCAAACCTCTGGGAACATCCACTGTTCCCTTCCTTCCTTCCTTCCTTCCTTCCTTCCTTCCTTCCTTCCTTCCTTCCTTCCTTCCTTCCTTCCTTCCTTCCTTTTTTCCATCCCTCCTTCCCTCTCTTTTTTGCTGTCCCTCTATTTATTTATTTATTTATTTATTTATTTATTTATTTATTTATTTATTTATTTATTTAAAGACAGGGTTTTGCTGTGAAACAGTCCTTGCTGTCCTGGAACTCACTCTGTAGACCAGGCTGGTCTCGAACTCAGAGATCCACCTGACTCTGCTTCCTGAGTACTGGGATTAAAGGCTCGCAACACCAACACCTGGCCACCACCTTATTTTTCAAGATAGTATTTCTCACTGGACCTCGATCCCACTTTGGCTAGACTGGCTAGCCCACAACCTTCTGGGATTCTGTTATCATTTCACTGGCTCTAGGTCTGGGATTACAGACATACATTATCACATGAACATAGCCTCTTGTTTGCACAGCAAGTTCTTTATCTACTGAACTACCTCACCAGTCTGATGATGACTTTAAAAAAATATTTATTTATTTTTATGTATATGAGTGTTTGTTTGCATATATATATGGATGGTGGTCTGAATGAGAATGGTCCACATAGGCTCATATGTTTAACTGTCTGGTCCCCAATTAGTTGAACTGTTTGGGAAGGATTAGGAGGTGTGACCCTGCTAGAGGAGTAGTATCAATGGGGGTGGACTTCGAGGTTTCAAAAGCTCCTATCAGAGCCGGGTGGTGGTGGCGCACGCCTTTAATCCCAGCACTTGGGAGGCAGAGGCAGGTGGATCTCTGTGAGTTCGAGACCAGCCTGGTCTACAAGAGCTAGTTCCAGGACAGGCTCCAAAACCACAGAGAAACCCTGTCTCGAAAAACCAAAAAAAAAAAATAATAAAATAAATAAATAAATAAAAAATAAAAATAAAATAAAATAAAATAAAACAAAAGCTTCTATCAGGCCCAGTCTCCACTCCTCCTTCTCTCTCTGCCTGCTGCCTGCATACCAGGACATAAAGTTTTTATGTACTGCTCCAGTGCCGTGACTGCCTGCTTCCTGATTTGATGGTCATGGACTCACCCTCTAAAACTGTAAGCAACCCCCAATTAAATGCTTTTATAAGATTTGTCTTGCTCATGGTGTCTTTTTACAGCAATAGAACAGTAACTAAGATACACTGTCTATGTGCCTGGTGCCTTTGGAGGTCAGAAAAGGTTGCCAGATCTTCAGTAAGTAGTTACTTATGGCTGTGCTGACATGTAGGGGCTAAGAATCGAGCCTGGGTCTTTTGAAAGAGCAGCAAGTGCTCTTAACAGCTGAGCCAACTATCCAGCCTGACATTTACTTCATGTAAATGCATGTAACTACAATCTTTAATTAAACTTAAGTCTAACTGTGACAAATGATATAAAAATCAAATTCTGTAGGATTCTGAAAGACACAATAAACAATATAACTAAAGCAATGATGGTAAAGTAATTACTTGATTTCTACCACTACCTAAATCAGGACAGTGGCCACAGGCTCCCTAAAGTTGTCCCATTGCTCTACTTTAACAGCAGATCTCCAGCACTAAACCTTTTAAGAAATAAAGCCCAGAAAGAGTTAATTATGTTTCATTTTGAGAAAATGTGCATGGCTTTGTACTATCAACACCAAGCACTGCAATTAGTTTACTTAATTCGATATTAAGGACACAGCATCTTATTTTACTAGTCTTTATGGAAAATTCTAAGAGAATAAGTTAAAATGTTTTCAAAACATAGCCAGACATGGTGGCATATACCTATAATCCCAGCATTGAGAAGCTAAGGCAGGAAGTTCTGGAGTTGGAGGGCAGCCTGTTTTACCTCATATTTAAAAACAAAACGAAAACTCAAAAAGAAACAAAGAGAATAAAATTCGCGTATTGAGTTTGATGTCCAGGCAAACATTAATAAATAAAAACAAGCGACAATAAAACCTATAACAAAACCACTCTGATTCACTCAAAAGTTTTACTTCTATAGGTTCTGTGCTTAAAGGAACTTGGTTTTATCTTAGGGCCACTTCAATCTTTAGACTTCCTTTAGAAACTGCCTTTTATAGAAAATCTGAGTTATTTCTTAGAGTCTAGGAAACATACAAGTTTTCTCTTTTGTTTCATGGGGCGAGGTGGGAAAGCCCTACTTTTAGTTAAGTTTGTTTTCTCACCACAAACGTGAAGTGTGTGTGTGTGTGTGTGTGTGTGTGTGTGTGAAACAGGACAAAAGGTCAGCTTTTGGAGAGAGGCAGCCAAAGTGGAGTTTAACAAAGGAGCCCCGAGATATTTAGTAGGGCATTAATATACATATGTAATGTTGTTCTTTCAGACGAAGGTTTGCTACATTGTCCAGGCAGTCCTCGGCCTCAAAACATTCAGACACGGCTCTGCAAACAGCTCAACATAACATCGCATCAACTTAAACCTAGCCAAGGAGAAACTCTGTGTCCCCTCTAGCGATAATGAACCCAGAAAAAGGTTATTAAATAATTTAAAAAATTTCTGCACAGCAAGGAGAAGGCATCATCTTTCAGGAGGCTGTTTTTGCCCTAGTTACTACCTCCAATGGTTGATCCAACAGCTTCCCATTCTCACATTCACAGCTAATCCCCCTCAGCTGTTGAAAAGGAAACTTCTGGCTCAGTTTCTGTTACATCTGGCAGTAACTGCACAACAGTTAGAGTGTCACTGTGGTCTTTTAAACAGTAAGTAGAGAAAGGGCTGATTTCTTTAGTAAATAAAAACTTACATAAATTAGAGTCCAATAACCAAATAGATAAACAGTCAGAGACTAAGAAGAGGTTGCTTAAGATCATTGAAAACGGTCAATGTCTACATGGGAAGTAGAAAGTATAAAAAGACAAGATCTCCTGAGTAAATTGGGAGCATGGGGACCTTGGGGAAGGGTTGAAGGGAGGAGGGGAGAGGCAGGGAGGGGAGCAGAGAAAAATGTAGAGCTCAATAAATATCAATAAAAAATGAAAATAAAGAAAACAGTCAATGTAACACAGAGTAAAAGTAATATACTTTGAAATTACATTGTGAAAAAAACCCATAATATTTACAAAGATAAGAAAATGCATAGTTCAAAGTACTGAGAAAGATATATAGAAATAGGAATATCAGTGGTATAATCTGTGAGAGGAATCATTTAGTATTACCTATGCATCTATCCTTTGATCTAGATATTTATATTTAGAATTTATACTTCAGATATACCTTCCCAAGTGATAGTCATCCCTATGTAAGGTTACTTATTATAGTTGTTCTGAATAGTGAAAGGTACCAGTCACCAGTCAGCTCTAAGTAACCCTAATCCTTATGTAGACATGAGAGTGTAAAGTTATGAACAACATGCCACCCAAGAACAAGGTTAACAGACAAAACAGCCAATGTGCATGGTATGATGTCTTTTCCTCAGTGTGTAGCTCAGGCTGGCTGGCCTTGAATTTGCTTATGTAGCCAAAGCTGGCTTGTAACTGGTTATCCTCCTGCCATGTACACACACACACACACACACACACACACACACACACAACTTAAAAGTACATACATGGAAGATGAAGAGAAGTCTGTCATATACTGTTTAGACTTACAAAAGATATGACATTATTTCTAGAATGAAAAGATAATACTAAATATTGGCATTGTTTTGCATTTATAAGTATGTGAATATCTTAATTACTAAAATAAATAAAAACCTACACTATATATAATCTCTAAGACAAGAAAGTGAAATGAATCTTAAGTACTAAAAACTTATTTCATGGGGAACTTATTACTTTATAGCTATATATTTTATGATTATTGTTTTGGTTTTTTTGAGACAGGGTTTCTCTGTAGCTTTGGAGCCAGTGCTGGAACTAGCTCTTGTAGACCAGCTGGCCTCGAACTCACAGAGATCCACCTGTCTTGCCTTCCGAGTGCTGGGATTAAAGGCATGCACCACCATCGCCCAGCTATAGTTCTTTATTTTAATGATCTACAAGTTAATAGGGATGTATATATTGAGGGAGTTGTAAAAAGATCTGTAGGAGGAGCTCAGTTGTTTACTCAGATACTTCTGGAATTCCTTTGCAACTATTTAATCAGTCTACAGTCTTTTTAAAAAGTCTCTTTATAGGCAAACTTGATTATAATTTTGAGTAAAACAAGTGTCACTGGCATGGCAGGATAGCTCAGTAAGGCAAGTGAAGGCACTTGCTATCAAGATCAAGGCTGGCCCATCTTTACCTTGTTCATGTGATCCTCTTGCCTCTACCTCCCTGGGACTACAAGCATGTACCACCACAATCAGTTTTATGCGGTGCTAGAGAGAGAACCCAGGACTTCATGCATACTATATAAGCATTCTGCCAGCTGAGCTACATCCCCATTTACTATTACTTGTAGGTACTCTCCATCTTATTTATTTGTTTACTTTAATATTGCAAAACTTTATTAAAATTTAAGATCTGGGGAAACCCTAATTCTACTGAAAGTATTAATAATTATGGACAGTTGTTCTTTTAAAAGATCCCATTGAAGCTGGGCGGTGGTGGCACATGTCTTTAATCCCAGTACTTGGGAGGTGGAGGTAGGCGGATCTCTGTGAGTTCGAGGCCAGCCTGGTCTACAGGAGTTAGTTCTAGGAGAGGCTTCAAAGCTACAGAGAAGCCCTGTCGAGAGAGAGAGAGAGAGAGAGAGAGAGAGAGAGAGAGAGAGAGAGAGAGAGAGAGAGAGAGAGAAGAAGGAGGAGGAGGAGGAGGAGGAGGAGGAGGAGGAGGAGGAGGAGGAGGAGGAGGAGGAGACGAGAAGAAAGAGATCCCATTGAAAATATGGCATTCCTAGGGCTTAGTTCCACTCCTGCCAGAGTGACACTCTCAAAAAACTAGCTGTATTTGTAAGGTCACTACACCATCCAGTATTTAAAGCTTAATTCTCACACTAAACAGGAAGGTCCAGCCAGGGTAAACTGTTTCTCAGTAAGATACCTAACTGATTCCTCACATATTAAAATTTAGATGACAGCAAGAATTTTTGTTTCACTATGCTTTTAGAATTACATTTATTGCCCCGTTCCTTTTCAGCACAAAGTGAAAAACTTCTCTGAATGCAGAAGTGTTAATGGGATGTGGCCAATGAAACCTAACTTTACTTGGTTGTATGTTGTTGACCTTTCAATGAGAACAGCTAATGAGTATTCATTAACCCTGATGCTACAGAAGTTAGACTAATGGAACTCAGACAGACCTGCTCAGTGAAGGAGATGGGGCAGGCACATCCCAGGAAGAGTCCCTTTGGCTGAGATCCCTGGTTGCCCACCATGTATATTCATTCCACTTGACCTGGAGTAAGGCTGTGCTACAGGTTATAGCAGACACAGAAATAAGGCCATGAACAGACAGAGAAAGCATGAGATGTTTTTCTCATGACCAGAGATCTATAACCCAAAGCCTCACAGGGTCTCATGTTGAACTTGGAGCTTGCTGATTTGGCCAGCATGCCCCAGGGAACCTCTTGTCTCTGTCCTGGGATTGCAGGCGTGTGCTGTCATGTCTAGCATTTTATTTTCATGTGGGTGCTGGGGATTGAGACTGGGTCCTTATGTTTGCAAGGTAAACACAATGCCAATTAAGCCATCTCTCCAGCCTCAGTATTATTTCTTTAATAAATGTGCTTGGTTAAAAATAACTTCATAAATTGTCAAACATTCAATTGACTCTCAAGGACAGGATCTGGAGATAGTTAGAAGGACACCGAAGGACGGATAAGAAAACTGAGAGCTTGAGGCCAGCCTGGGCTGCTTTGCAAAGATCCATCCCAAAACAACAGTGAAAGCTCCAAACAAACAACCAAAAGAACAAAAACTACAATCAGTGAAATAAGAAAAATAAAAAGGGAAAAACCCACAGTGGAAAGGAAGGAAGAAGCCTCAGCAGAATTATGAAGTCTGAAGGATAAAGCACAAGTGGAAAAAAACTGATGCTGTAACTCAACTAAATTGAGACACAGGGGAGAAGATTTTCCTAAATGGGTTTTCTCAGAAGAGCACTAGGACAACTCAGGAACAGGCCACGGGCTATTGCTGGGACAATTAAAGGACAATGAACAGCTGCCACCAGACCTCCGCTCTGATGCAGCTGACTTTGGAATGTGCCCATGGATTAAAATGGTGAGTCTGTGACTCATGGTAGAAGTTCAGCCCAGGGAGTCTCCCAAAGTGGGTGCCAAGGCTGCCACAGGAGTTCCCTTGTTGCTCATCTCTATCCCTCTTAGCAACTGAGAAATGAGGCCTCTGCAATCAGAATCTAGGTTTAATGCCAGGAAAAGAGGCTTCTTTAGCTAAGAAACATGCTAGCTACCATAATTTTCAAATTCTAAGCCTTCCAGAATATACTGAGAGAGTGAGAAGTCACCACTCAAGCAATGTCAATAGCAGCAAAGAGAGAGCAAGCAAATCTAATACTGAATGAAACTGAAAAACAAAACGAAAGCACTGCTATAGGAAGGATGGGTCATGAGAGGTACAGTAAAGGACCGGCGCACAGACGCTGGATTCTCACTTTCCTCCATCCATTAGGGTAGCCTACTGTTTTGAGAGAGGTCTGAAAGAGTTAAGACTGGTGGGCAGGGTGTCCAGGCCCCTCCAGTGTGGACTCAGTACTTTATCTTCCCTATGTTCTGAAACTCTTGGGAGAGATATCTCTGGCCTGCTTTGGTTCTCGTGGGGAGACAAACTAGGCAAGGAGGCTCTGGTGCCAGGGGGACTCTAAGCAGGTCACAAAGCTCTTGTGGCCAGCAGAGTCCTGCTACTGCAGAGAAGGGAGGCTGCTGAAGTGAATGCAGCCTTGCAGGAGACAGTGCGGATCAGCACCGCCCTGTAGAGCAGGAGCTCTCCCAGCTCTTCTTTCAAAATAGTTTACCTCTCTGTGTATGAATGTTTGCCTGCATATATGTTTGTGCACCAGATGCATGTCTGGTGCCTGGGAGGCCAGAAGAAGAGAGGCATCTAACCCCTTAAATCAGAGTTACTGACTGTTGTGAGCAGTTATCAGAGTGCTGGGAACTTGGAATCTCTGCAAGAGCAGCCAGCGCTCTTAGCCTCTGAGCCATTCTTCCAGCTCTGACTTCTTCAGCTCTTAATCATTGTTTTTTTAACTTCACAATATTTTTAGTACTGTTTTACTTTATTTAAAAAATCTTTAGTTTTTACTTTTTATTCTTCTTAAATTTACTTAATTTCATTTACATGTTTTTCCTTTATTTTATAATTGGATTTTTCCCCTTCTTGGGCAGAGCCAGGGGTTGAACTGACATCCCCCTCAATGACAGGCACAACCACAAAGATCTTCTTCCCTCCTCACATTCTCTCCCTTTTCCTTTTTTATTTAACCCTGCTTCTTCTTTATTGCCCCATTCCTGGCTCTCACCTTCACTGTGCTATTTTACTGGCTAACAACGAATTCTTAACACTTTCTTTTCCTCCAGTTACTAAGGCTTGCTTTCTCTTCTCTCTTCTACTTGGTTCACATCAACACTTATGTAGATGAGAGTTCCCATCTCCATTCGCTCTTTTTTTTTTTTTCTTGGTGGGAAGCATAGCCTGCTGGTAACTTTTTTTTTTTTTTTTTTTTAAAAAAAAACATCTTTACTTCACCTATTTCTGAGTGATCCTGGTATAGGAAGTCAGTTGTTTTATTTGTTCTTTCATCATTTTTACATCTTTGTTTTATTTTAAGTGGTACTAGGTATAGAAATTTGTTAGGCTTTTGGTGTTGCTCATTTGATACAATGTGTCATTTTTTTTGTCTTAAAGATTTCCATTTTATCACTGGTTTTAATTGTTTTCAGGTAATTTGGCTATGATATCTTTTCTTGTTCTCTTATAAATCAAGCCAAACAAGAAGTATTGACTCAGAGACCTGCCTGCCTCTTGCCCTCCTAGTGCTGGGATTACCTGACTGTAAAAATAAGAGTATTGAGAATATGTATCATGTTCTCGAATTAGACAATGACAAGGTGTACTGTGAGAACTTTGTGTTAGGCAGCTGTTGAAGCCTTTGAAGCTGGAGAATCATCCTCCACTAGTTCCAGAAAATTTCCCCTATTTTTCTGTTTGGCATTCTCTTCCCTTCCTCCCATTTTCTTCTACTTGTTTATTTATAGTTACTAATATACTGGCCCTCTTTGGTAGGTCTTGCAATTTCTTTAACTTTTTCTTCTGTGTTTTCTATTTTTTAAAATCTTTTTTTCACATTTCCTTCCATCTATCTATCTATCTATCTATCTATCTATCTATCTATCTATCTATCTATCTATCTATCATCTACTTTCCTACCCACCTATATATAGGGATATCCATATACCCATCCATACTGACATCTATTTTTTTTCTGCCAGACAGAGTCTCACTATGTAGTCTTGTTGGCCTGGAACTCACTACATGCCAACCTGGCCTTGAACTTGTGGTGATCTTCCTGACTCTGCCTTCAAATTTTTTAATCTGTACATAACATTTCCAAGAGATATTCTTGTCATTTTTCTTCTTCCCATGACACTGTTATCTTTACCTTTCCAGCTGTGTTATTTCAGGCACCAATGAACTCACTGTATGTTTTTATTGCACACTTTGTTTCTTCTGATTTTTTTCTTTATTTCTCCTCCTCCTTCTTTGTTTTCCTTTGGTTTTTCAAGACAAGGTTTCTCTGTGTAGTCCTGGCTGTCTTGGAACTTGCTTTGTAGACCAAGCTGACCCCAAACTCAGAGATTTGCCTGCCTCTTCCTCCCGAGTGCATTGAGTGTGACATCATGCCGGGCAGAGTCTTTTTGGACCACCAGCCCATAAATCAAAACATAGAGACTTATATTTGAAAAACATGATCTGACACAATATTGTGTTTCTGAGTGTTATTATGGGAAGCTCTGGATAAAAACACAAATCACTCTCCTTACAGTCAACCACTCACTATAACATCAATTGCAGTAGGACAGGGATTTTACATTAGAAACAGACAAGATCAATGCAAGCTGTAATTCTAGTATTGAAAGATGAAGGTGGGAGGGTTAGGAGTTCAAGGTCATCCTCAGCTACAAAGTGAATTCGAGGCTACTGTGGAACACATCAGAAGCAGTCTAAGTGGGAATGAATGATGAGTTCTTATGCCTAAAGATACTGTTTAATGTCTAGTGCTGCATGATGAAAAGATGTCTCATTCTTAATAGACAAACAGCTCCTGCAAATCACGGAGCAAGACAATACGCTAACCCACAGTTCTACTAAACACTGGAAATGAGATGTTGACCCCAGCACCTACTGTTCAGCCTGGGAGCAGATCTGGCAGTGGTGGGCTGAAGGGATGCTGGCAGCATCTCTGACTTGATGTTGACGCCAGTGACCGTACCATCCATCCGGTCTGTCTCACACAAGCTGGGCAATTGTGCTGCCTTCTCCAGCGTGGGCAGTAACTGATCAAACTGGTCAAGGTCAGCTGCGAACTGAGAAGAGAAACAAAGTTGGAAGGAAAGAATTTTATATTCTCATCTGCAGGTGGAGAATGAAATCAAATGTGACAGAAGCTGATCTAAGAAGGGAGAGGAGTGGAGCTTTATTAAAATCACATGATCTGGCCTGGTGTGGTGGCACACGCCTCCAATCTCTGCACTTGGGAGGCAGAGGCAGGTGGATCTCTGAATGGGAGGTCACCCTGGTCTACAGAGTGAGTTCCAGGATAGTCAGGTCTACACAGAAAAACCATGTCTTGAAAAACAAAAAAATTACATAATCTACCATTCTACTTGGGAAATTTTAGACTCTATGAAATAATATTTAAATACAACAGAATGTAATAACAAATTATCTAATACAGCTTGGTAGAAGTGTGAATATAAGAGAAACTTGGGCTGGAAGATATGAAGATAGCTGTGCTGTGATGCATTGTGGTGTTTTTCCCCTGTCCTAGTTTTCAAAATACTGTAATACTTTAAATGTATATGATTATATTATTTTAAAATATAACAAGAAGTTTGTGAGTAAGTACATACCATGCTCATCTTTCTGGGGTCTGGGTTACCTCACTCAGGATAATTTTTTCTAGTTCTATCCATTTGCATGCAAATATCAAGATGTCTTTTTTTTTTTTTCTGCTGAGTAGTACTGTAATGTGTAAATGTACCACATTTTCTTTATCCATTCTTCAGTTGAGGGGCATCTAGGTTGTTTCCAGGTTCTGGCTATTACAAATAATGCTGCTATGAACATAGTTGAACAAATGTCCTTGTAGTATGATTGAGCATCCTTTGGGTATATTGCCCAAGAGTGGTATTGCTGGGTTCTGAGGTAGGTTGATTCCCAATTTTCTGAGAAACCTCCATACTGATTTCCAAAGTGGTTATATAAGTTTGCGTGTGGATACTAGCTGTAAAGCAAAAGATATTGAGCCTATAGTTCGTGATCCTAGAGAAGCTAAGTAACAAGGTGAACCCTAAGAAAAACATACATAAATCTACCCAGAAAGGGGAAACAGACATGATCGCCTGAAAAAACTGGGAGCATGGGAGTGGGAGGAGTAGGGAGGGTGGAAGGGGAAGACAAGGGGAGAACGGAAGGGAGTAGGAGAACTTGAGGGAATGGGATAGTCGAGATGGAGGAAGGACAGAAATGAGGGCAAGGAAAGAGATATTTTGATTGAGGGAGCCATTATGAGGCTAGCAAGAAACCTGGCACTAGAGAATCCACAAGGAAGACCCCAGCTAAGACGGTAAGCAATAGAGGAGAGGGGTCCGATCTTCACATGCCCTGTAGTCAGACTGATGAATATCTTAAATGTCCATGGAATCTCCTCCAGCAACTGGTGGAAACAGAGGCAGAGACCTGCACTGGAGCACTGGACTGAGCTCCCCAAGTCCAGCTGAAGGGTGGGAGGAGTGAGAAAAGAGCAAAGAGATCAAGACCATGATAGGTACACCCACTAACAGTTTACCTGAGCTAATGGGAGCTCACCAACTCCAGTCGAACAGGGAAGGAAACAGCATAAGTCCAAACCAGTCCCTCTGAATGTGGCGACAGTCGTATGACGGGGCAGACTGCGGGGCCACTGGCAGGGACTCCAGGATTATCCCCACTGCGTGTACTGGCTTTCTGAGAACTTATTGTGCTTGGATGGAAACCTTGCTCAGCCTAGATATAGTAGAGAGGGCATTGATTCTTCCCCAAAGCAATGTGCCTTACCCTTTCTGAGGAGTGGATGGGTCAGATGAAGAGAATGGGAGGAGGGGAAGGAGAGGGAACTGGGATTGATATGTAAAATGAAAAAAGAGTGTTTGTTTTCTTTTTAAAAATAAATAAGTTTGTGGAGAAAATTTTAAAGTGTGTAAACTTGAGAGATATCAGAAAGCCCAGGAATTTAACAGAATAGAGAACCTCTGTTTGAGGGTATATATAAAAGAAAGTTGGCCTTTATTTCAGAGGAGTATTATACTGTGAGTACTGTGGGATAATTAATTAGCATAAAATATTTACCCTGCTTCAGTTTCATTATTTAATTGAATTAAATTTTACCTTTTGGAGTGTATAAGTGAATTACATGTATTATTTTAAATGCCCTAGTCTTTCCAAAGTTATATTTCACATGTTGTCACATGCAGCCGTAATTCCTTAGTTTTCACTGCTGAGTATGTCCCTCTGTATGAACATATCACAATATAATTATCCGTTCTTCTGTAATGGAGTTTTGGGCTATTTCCAGAAGTAAGGTTTTATGAACAGTTTTAAGCATGACTTTTATTATGTATGTATGAGAAACATTAGCCATCAGGGAAAATGAACAAATTTAACTATATTAAAATAAAAATTTACTTCATAAAAAACAAGGCAAATAAAATAATAACCACCTAACCATTAATGAAAATACAAGCAATTCATGGAAAAGACACCTGCAAATATATAACTACTGGAGGATCATCCCTTAAACATATGAGGTACACATTTTAAAAAAAGCCAACAGACAGAGGAAAGCACATTAAAATAAATGAAATGACTATATTAGGCAATGTACAAAAGAAAATATCCAAATGATTAATGGACATTAATCAGAGAATGTGAACTAAAAATTACAGGCTGCTACACATATCCTAGAAAGGTTTGGTTTAAAAGATTAACAATACAAAGCATTACCAAGGATATAGAACAATTACAAGGAATCCTTGTATAATAGAAAAACCACATACTACTAACAATGAGTTTATGCATAATTTAGGATTGTGCAATTCTACTTCTAAGTATAAACTCAGCAGAAACGTATACACATGAACACTGAGACAGACCTACCAGCATTTTCTGATATACAGTGACATTACTCTGTAAAGACATTGTTAAATTTAATTTTAAAGCTTGATATTTAAATATATTTAATATTTAAAACTATTTTTCTGCTTAAAAAATAAAATATTAGTTTTATTTTAACTAAAACATGAGACACAGTCTTATCTTCAAAGAGCACACATGCAAACAGTCAAAATGGGGAGAAGAACATGGCTTAGCTCAGGAAAGTTAAGGACCTTTCCAGGAGTAGAATGTGTTAAGGAAGAGAGATACTCAAAGAGACAGGGCAGAAAATCAAGCTGTTTCAAGAAGCTCAAGGGCCTGGGCATACTAAGTGTGAATCTTGTGTCACAACAGAGAGTCTTAATAAACAGTACTGTGAATGTAGTGTCATTCAATTTGAAAACCTCTACGTAACATGAAAGCTCTTCAAAGAGAAGGTTCATCTTTTCCTGAAATTCTTTCACGGTTTATAAGCAATTGTACAATACATGAATCTGTCTATTAATTTTCACAGCTGCTCCACAACATCCTAAACATAGAAGTTTCTAACACTTGTGAACAGGTTTCTTTTCATTCACTTCTGTCTCAGGACATGTTATGGAAAGGCAACAACCTGCTGCCTAGAATCTAAGTTCCCGTCCTCTGCTGAGGATGCAGAGTACAGCAGAAGCAGCCTTAGAAAAATGCCTTAACGAGGTCACCTTTCCTATGTCCTCATATTTCTCTCTTATTTTGTTCATATCAGAGGCTCCACAAATTAGTTGTTACCCAGAGTCCTTTGGAGAACTTCTGGTCTGCCAGACCGAAACATAACAGAGAAATACAGGAACTAACAGATGTTATGTCTCCAATGGGCCTAATAGACATCTATAGAACATTCTATCTAAACATAAAAGAATATATCTTCTTCTCAGCACCTCATGGAACCTTTTCAAAAACTGACCACATACTCTGTAACAAAGCATATCTCAACACATACAAAAAAACTGGAATAACTCCATGTATCTTATCGGATGGATCTCTGTGCCTTAAAGCTAAAATTCAACAGCAACACTAATTTTAGAAAGCCCACAAAAACATGAAAACTGAACAATGCTCACCTGAATCACCAATGGGTCAAGGAAGAAATAAAGAAAAACATTAAAGAGTTCCTAAATTCAATGAAAATGACTGCACAGCATACCCAAACTTATGGGACACAATCAAAGCTGTGTTAAGAGGAAAGTTCATAGCACTAAATGCCTACATAAAGAAGCTGGTAAAATCCCACGCTAGCAAGTTAACAAAACACCTGAAAGTTCTAGAACAAAAAGAAGCAAACTTATCCAGGAGGACTAGACGGCAGGAAATAATCAAACTAAGAGCTGAAATCAACAAAATAGAAACAAAGAAAACAAAACAAAGAATCAATGAGACAAGGCTGGTTCTTTGAGAAAAATCAACAAAATAGACAAAACTATATCCAAACTAACCAAAAGGCAGAGAGAATATTCAGATAAACAAAATCAAAAATGAAAAGGGGGACATAACAACAGACATGGAGGAAATCCAGAGAATCATCAGGTTATACTTCAAAAACCCGTACTCCACAAAGTTGGAAAACATAAAGGAAATGGGCAATTTTCTGGATAAACATCACTTACCAAAATTAAATCAAGATCAGATAAGCAAATTAAATATAACCTTTCCTGTAACCACAAATGAAATAGAAACAGTCATCAAAAGTTTCCCAACTAATACCAATACTCTTTAAACTGTTTGACACAATAGAAACAGAAGGAAAATTGTCAAACTCTTTCTATGAGGCTGCAGTTACTCTGATACCCAAACCACACAAAGATACTACTAAGAAAGAGAATTATAGACAAATCTCACTCATGAACATCGACACAAAAATACTCAATAAAATACTGGCAAAACGAATCCAAGAACAAATCAGAAAAATTATCCACTATGACCAAGTGGGCTTCATCCCAGAGATGCAGGGATGGTTCAACATATGAAAATCTACCAACATAATCTACCATATAAACAAACAGAAAGCAAAACCACATGATCATCTCATTAGATACTGAAAAAACCTTCGAAGACATTGAACACCTCTTCATGAAAGAAGTCTTGGAGAGAGCAGGGATACAAGGAACATACCTAACATAATAAAGGCAATACACAGTAAGCAACAGCCAACATCAAACTAAATGGAGAGAAACTCCCAGTGATTCCACTGAAATCAGGAACAAGACAAGGTTGTCTACTCTCTCCATAACGATTCAATATAGTACTTGATGTCCTAGCTAGAGCAATAAGACACCAAAAAGGAATCAAGGGGATACAAATTGGAAAAGAAGTCAAACTCTCACTATTTGCTGATGATATGATAGTTTACATAAGTGACCCCCAAAATTTTACCAAGGAACTTCTACAACTCATTAACACCTTCTGTAATATAACAGAATATAAGATTAACTCAAAAAAAAAATCAGTAGCCTTCCTTTATACAGATGATAAATTGGCTGAAAGAAATCAGAGAAACATCACCCTTCACAATACCCACAAATAACATAAAATATCTTGGGGGTCAATCTAACTAAACAAGTGAAAGACCTATGTGACAGGAACTTTAAATCTTTGAAGAAAGAAATTAAATAAGACACCAGAAAATGAAAAGATCTCTCATACTCTTGGGTAGGTATAATTAACATAGTAAAAATGACAATCTTACCAAAAGCAATCTACAGTTCAATGCACTGCCCATCAAAATCCCAGCAAAATTCTTCACAGATGACAAAAGAACAATACTCAACTTTATATGGAAAAACAAAAAACTCAAGGTTAGCTCAAACAATCCTTTACAATAAAGGAACTTGTGGAAGTATCACAATCCCTGACTTCAAACTCTACTACTGAGTTATAGTAATGAAAACAGCCTGGTATTGGCATAAAAACAGGAGGGCCAATGGAATCGAATCAAAGACCTGGATATCAATTTACACACCTATGAACACGTGATTTCTGACAAAAAAGCTAAAAATATAAAATGGAAAAAAGAAAGCATATTCAACAAATGATACTGGTATAATTGGATACCAACATGTAGAAGAATGAAAATAGATCCGTATCTATCACCATGCACAAAACTCAAGTTCAAATGGATAAAAATACCTCAACATAAAACCAACCACTTAACCTCACAGAAGAGAAAGTGGGAAGTACACGTACACTTAAATGCACTGGCACAGGAGACAACTTCCTAAATATATCCCCAGTAGCACAGACACTGAGAACAACAATCAATAAATGGAGCATCCTGAAAATGAGACTCTTCTGTAAAGTAAAGGACACAGTCAACAAACTAAAATGGCAGTGTACAGAATGGGAAAAGATCTTCACCAATCTCACATCGGACAGAGAATTGGTCTCCAAAATATACAAAAAAAACCTCAAGAAACTTGACATCAAAATAACAAATAATCCAATAAAAAAATGGGGTAGAGATCTAAACAGAGAACTCTCAATGATGACTCTCAAATGGCTGAAAGACACTTAAGGAAATGTTCAACATCCTTAGCCATCAGAAAAATGCAAATCAAAACAACTCTGAGATTCCATCTTACACCTGTAAGAATGGCCAAGTACAAAAACACTGATGATAGCTTCTGCTCAAGAGGATGTGGGGTCAAGGGAACACTCCTCTGTTGCTGGTGGGAATGCAAACTTGTAGTCACTTTGAAAATCAGTATGGAGATTTCTCAGAAAATTCTAAAACATTCTACCTCAAGACCCAGAAATAAAACTTTTGGGTATATACCCAAAGAATGCTCAATCATACCACAAGGACATGTGCTCAACTATGTTCATAGCAGCATTATTCATAATAGCCAGAACCTGGAAACAACCTAGATGACCCTCAACCTAAGAATGAATAAAGAAAATGTGATACATTTACATAATGGAGTACTACACAGTGGTAAAAAAAATAATGACATCTTGAAATTTTTAGGCAAATGGATGGATCTAGAAAACATCATATTGAGTAAGGTAACTCAGACCCAGAAAGACAAATATAATATGTACTCACTCATAAATGGCTTTTAGACATAAAGTAAAGAAAAGCCAGCCTACAGGCCACAACCCCAGAGAATCTAGATAACAAAGAGGACCCTAAGAGAGACCATACATGGATCTACATAGGAAGGAGGGAAAGAGAAGCTCTCTTGAGTAAATTGGGAGCATGGGGAGCATAAGACAGGGTAGAAGGAAAGGGGGAGGAAGGGAAGGGAGCAGAGAAAAATGTATAGCTCAATAGAAATAATAATAATAATAATAATAATAATAATAATAATAATAATAATAATAATAATAAATGCCCATGCTGTGAAGCCAGGATCACCCACCTGGCTCTGGGACTCCAGTTTAACTTCCTCGGGAGCAGGTTTGGTCATTGGGGTTGGGTTTGTGTTACAAGGATCCATCTGTTCTTTCTTTTCCACTTTGACCTTTACATCGTCCAGACTCAGGTTTGGAGTTGATCTTAAATCTTTCTCATCTTTGTCTAAAAGGTAGCGCAGGAGCTGATGGTCTTTTGACTCTTTTTTCTTTGAAGAATCCAGTTCTAGTTTTATGGGGGCATTTCCCGGGGCTTGTCCAGGCACTGACACGGCAGAAGTTGACGCACTGTCCTTTTTCTCCGGTTCCACAGACAAAGTGGTGATGTCTGAGGGACTGCCCTCCTGTAAAAGCCGGTGTAGAATTTTGTGACGCTCAGTCAGAGAACTGTGGGAAGAAGGGCAAGTACCTCCTGAAGGATTAGTGGAGGCAGAGCTGGAAGTGCCGGTGCAAGAAAGTACATCTTTGCAGCTTGTGTCTATATCAGCATGCCGCAACTGCTGTTCTGCAGTTGTTGTCAACAGCTGTACTAGTTTGTGACTAGTTTGAGAGTATTTACTGTCGCCATCAGAGAGTCTGTCATTGTTATGCAGAAGTCCTGAGTCCAGAGGTTTGCCATCATTAGCACTGGTGTCAGATTGGATCATTTCATTTAAAATGGATGCAATCTCTTTGTTATCTTTGGACTCAGCTTTTGCTGGTTGCATACTTAATCTGCTAGGTGAATTCTGTGAGCTCATCTGCCTAAGGCCTGGAGAACCGGCAGAGAAGCCAACAGAGTTATTGGGTCCTTCATTCATACCTTGTAAAGATGTTACTGGGATATTTGAATAGGGTCGGTTATTATTATTACAGGCACCACTAGTAATGCCAACTGGGGAGCTTAATGTTGGAATATTTGGAGGAAATGAATTGTTTGGCATCCTAGCCCTTGTTGCCAAGCCAGAATTAGCCTGTCTCCTCGGAGACATGAACTGTGTGAGGGAAATTCCTGTACCTTCCATAGGAGAATTATTGAGGTTCAAAGAGGGATTACTGCTCTGGGAACCTGCCTGTCCCTGGTTTAAGGCAACATTGGCTACAATCTGATTTCCAGGTGAACATCCAAAACTCCCTTGGCTGTTGCTAGAATTACTATGACTGCTGCTGCTATTAAGGTCTGAGCTCTGTTGGCGGTTTACTCTGGCAGAGGCCATGTTGTTGTTGGATGGTGGCAACGTAGATGAACGGGTCACACCGTGAGCTGGAGAGATACCAGGATTGACTGAGGGGTTTATTCGGGGAATGGACATTCCAGAATTAGTGTCATCTTGAGGAGAAAGCCCACTGTGCTCCCTAGGGGAGAAAAACACATTATTATTCAATCATTTTAATTTGTTTTGTTATTTCTTCATGATGACATTATAAGAAAGGCCATCAGCCTCATTAATGTTCCAAGCTATCAAGTAGAGAGTTTCTGCACCACCCGAAATTAAGGAAAACCAGGGAACTGCCATTACCTCTGTGAAGGGCAGCACTACTTCCTAAAATTGGCACCTATGGGCTCTTAAATCACTGACAGTTTCACTTGTGTGAAAAATAAACCTTTCTTGGTGTTGGGAAAATATGCAATAGAAATACAATTATTATTGTAATAACAATTTCATTTGAAAGAGAAACTTCCCATGCCTTTATTTAGAGAGCATTTTATTTATGACTCCCCTGTTACAGCTTTTAAGTATTTCAACTCCAAAGAGGAAGACTGGGTAAGAAAATACTGTGTCACTGATGCAAAAATTAAAAAGGGTGATATGCAGACATAGCAGATGTTTTGAAAGAGAAATCACAATATGAAAAAAGAACTGTGCTAATTCCACTCACAAGAAAATTTTCAACTAAAACTAGAAAAAGTCAGAATACTGAACTCAGGTTTTACCAGAGCTCTTTAATCAAATGTGTAACTATGACAACAGATTTGTGACTGGCATTACCATGTTCCAATAAGCAAAACATCAGATGGAAAAAAGATGAAGTGAGGGAAATGTCTTTGTTTTTAATGCTAAATTTTATGCAGTTATAACTTAGGACTTTTAAATAAATAACAACATAAAAGAATAATTCCATGAATTTTCTATGTGTATCAGTATAAATTTTACTTAGTGGGAGGGAACAAATTAGAATATTGAAAAACTTCAAGTTGAGAGTTTAACTAATGAGTAAGGCTTCTATGGTAAACTGTCAACTCGAACTCCAGAGTCATAAACATTGTTCTAATAAAGAACCCTTGAAAACAAAATAACAATGTTATAAACACTGAGATCTTTTTTAAGACTGTAAGTGCCTATGTAGAATGTTGCAAATTTTTTAGGCACCATTATGTTTTCACCCCTAAAAAATGATTTTTTCAGTCCCACCTTTCCTGTCTCCCTTTATGAACAACAAAGCTACTTGATAACAAAACCCTTATACCCATTGTTGATATACTGATAGATAATATTAATTATGGATATACTCATCATACTATTCTTATGCCTAACTTATAATTTCTCTCCAAATAAGTAGTACCTGTCGATGATATGAATTCCCATGATGAAAGGTTGCATGTCAGGACTTTGAGGGTAGCAAAGTTTACACTTGGTGTGGGCGCTAAGCATTGTCCCATCATTCAATATGAATCTATAGGATGGGCTGGAGGCAGTGCCACGAGTCATCACTGTTTCAAACAAAAGAAAAACCTAGTTAAAATTCTGACACTTGAACGCTGGGCAAAGGACAGCTACTAGGTCTTATTTATACTAACAACCTCATTGAAAATGCCTTCTCAATAGCTGCCTGCTGTGATTCAAAGAATAGTTTAGAGATGTGTGTGTGTGGGGGGGCTCCATTTAAAAAAAAACCACTTGACAAGTTTTAACTTACTCTCATTTGAACGGCTGCCTCCTGATATAAATTAGGACTGTGACAAACCGCAACCTAGTAGGTCTCCATTCAAAATACAGGGAAGTGCTTCTTTGCCTTTAGTATTATCTTTAACAAGTTTTTATTATTATTATTATCTTTGGTTGGCTTATGGTTTAAATTATAAATACTGAGATATAATTCATACACTTTGAGGTTCATCCGCTCTATTTTAAGGGGTTTCTAGAGTTCTTTATTTACTGAGGAAAATCCTTCAGTTCCCATCTGACAAATTATTACACATATCTATATTATTTTTGATGCTATAATTTTTAAAATTTAATAAGCAAATTAAGATAAAATTAATTATTACTAGTAAGGAACAAAAGCTATGTTGTCAGTATTGCTTTATAAACAATATCATGTAAGTTCTGTCTTAACTGTTTATTAGCAGCAGGCAAGAATCTAGTTACTGGGGTAAGTGCTTGTGAAATATGGAGAAACTCTCCAAGACGGAAGGACTGAAATGTCATTGTTGTTTTAGTAACACCATAGAATTCTATCTTGAGGCTTAATAGATTGTCAATATAAAGATTAAAAAGGTAATACCCACTGAAATACAAGAACTACTATCACAAATGACTGTTAAAATTAAGCCTGTAAAAAATATTTGTGTGTGTGTGTGTGACAAAGTCTCTGTATGTAGCCCGGGCTATCCCAGAATTTGTTCTATAGCCCAAGTTGGCCTCAAACTTATACTCTTTTTGCCTCAATCTGCTAAGTACTAAGATTAAAAGCCTGTGCCAGTATGGCTGCTTAATTACACTTTAAATATCACATTGAAGAGATTTTAGATGATCAATTAATATTTTTTATACTACATACTATTCAAGATAAGAGAAGCTATGATCTCTTTTATCTTGGGTGTCTGGTACTGACTGAGGCAGAAGAGTCTGTTGAATTGGCAGTAGGATAAAGCTGCCTGCGTACAGAAACGAGGATGTAAGCTTTGCATACTTTCATCTAAGTCACTGCCATGCTTGCCAAACACAGTGCATGGAGAAGTTCAGTAATTAATAAAGGATGAAAAGAATCTTTAATACACACTGATAACTTCTGTGGAAGAGTATAAGCAAATTTTTGCTATAGTCAGTTATAAAATTATGTTAACATTCAACTGTTTATAGCTTTTATTGAGAAAAACACAACTTCAGCAGAAAAGTGGCATTATACAATATATTATTTACACGAGTTTTTACAAGGCCAGACAAAACAGATAACACATCTTACATTGTTTTACTTACTCCATTTTATCCATTTCTTTATCTTATTCATTTTTCAGATCTCCTTATTACACAGGGAAACACTGGTTACTTTACCGAGCTGCTCAACACAGCAGAATTAGCCTACATGTGGCCATTTGAAATTACATATAATGAAAAATTCACTTCCTTAGTCACACTACCCACATTTTTAGACCTTGACATCTACATGGTTCAAAGAGGGATTACTGTTCTGGGAACCTGCCTGTCCCTGGTTTAAGGCAACATTGGCTACAATCTGATTTCCAGGTGAACATCCAAAACTCCCTTGAGCAAGGAAGTCAGGACTGCGAGGGGTGCGTCCACCCACTGAGACAGTGGGACTGATCTAATGGGAGCTCACCAAGGCCAGCTGGACTGGGACTGATGGAGCATGTGATCAAACCGGACTCTCTGAATGTGGCTGACAATGAGGGCTGACTGAGAAGCCAAGGACAATGGCACTGAGTTTTGATTCTACTGCATGGATTGGCTTTGTGGGAGCCTAGTCTGTTTGGATGCTCACCTTCCTAGACCTGGGTGGAGGGGGGGGGGGACCTTGGACTTCCCATAGGGCAGGGAACCCTGACTTCTCTTAGGACTAGAGAGGGAGGGGGAGAGGGTGGGTGGAGTGAGGGGGAAATGGGAGGAGGTGGAAATTTTTAATAATAAAACACTTTGTGGAAAATAAGTATTCTGAGTAATGAAAGAATTTAAAATACCCTAAACATGCCATGAATCCCCTAAAATGGGAAAACAGAGCCTGTATCAAACTCAGCTAAGTACAAAACAATGTTTCCTATTTACATATATTAAAAGCTTGTGAAACCTGGCTTTATATTTTCCTAATTTCTCTGTTAGAAAACATCTTAGGCTATAGACTCATTTAGTAGTATGGTAGGTCCATGAAGTCTGACTTGACAACTGTCACCTGCATCCATCTTGCTCAGGGTACCAGAAGCATCTTAACCTCAACTTCTCTTTGAAGTATGAGTCTGAACTGAACAGAACCTATAAATCTTAGCCAATCTCTTTTTACTCACATCACCTTCCTCCTAGTTTAAAGTTCCTCAAGTGGTTTTAATATCCACTTTTGGTGTGGGAGGTCCTACTGTCAATGAATAAAGAACTGCCTTGAGCCTATGGCAGGGAAGAACAGAACTAGGCGGGAAACTTAGGCTGTATGCTGGGAGAAAGAAGGGCAGAGTTGGGGAGACGCCATGAAGCCACTGCCGGAGATAGACGTGCTGAAACTTTGCTGGTAGCTAACAACCTCGTGGTGATATACAGATTAATAGAAACGGGTTAAATTAATATAAGAGTTAGCCAATAAAAAGCTAAAGCTAATAGGCCAAGCAATGATTTAATTAATACAGTTTCTGTGTGATTATTTTGGGGCTAAGCGGCTGGGAACAAACAAGCAGCCACCTGCAATACACTTTCTCCAGTCTCAATGCAGACCTATGGCTTCAGTCTGGTTGAAGCAAGTGTTCCCCTGTGTTCTGAGACTGAACTGTGGTCACAAATCTGACTCTGGAAGATGAAGTAGTAAGCATCCTTTGGAAGTATTTTATGAGCTGGGTGTCACAGTCTACTGTTGTGATCACAGCACTTGGGTAGTAGAGGCAAAAAGGGTCAGGAATTCAAGGGCTTCCTCAGCCACATAATTAGTTCGAGACAAACCTGGGCTACAGGAGAGGCTGGGTCAAAAAAAAAAAAAAAAAAAAAAAACCATAAAAAACCTGGGGGTACTTCCTAGCGCTAAAGCACTAGCCTAGCATGTATGAGGTTTTAGGTTCACTTCCTGGCAATTCCTGGCACTAACTCTATCTCACTACCCCAAAAAAACTTCAAACAAAACAAACACTTCATAAATTGTCTTGGTAGAAAGCTACCAAAAGCAAAACAAAACAAAAAACTAAGCTAAGAACAAAACTGTTAATAAATATTGCTACCTTCAAATAGTAAATTATTGGAGAGGGAAAAAGATGACAGATTGAAGAAAATTTTCTTTTGTCTAGTAATCACTATAAAAATTTACACAAAATCAAGGATATAGTAGCAAAATTTGTCTCTTTTTTCTTCTAAATTTAAATTTATTTAGGTGGACAAATAAAATTCTATTCATTTTAACTATGCATTATTATGCCTTGAAGTACTTATTCATCATGAATGATTTAATCTAGCTAATTAACATATGCTATATCACAATTATCACTTTCATGGTGAGAAGACTTAGTATCTATTCTCCTTCCTGTGTTCCTCAAGAATGTAATATATTGTCATTAGCTATACTGTTTATGCACACAATAGAACTGTTAAGACTTATCCCTCATACATATCCAACTGTAATGCTTTGAGCAACATAATCTCAACAGTCCCCCTCCCCCACATAAGCCACCTACGCTTCTCATAGCCACCATTCTACTGTTTCTACACCATATGTGTATAAGATCATATGGTACTTGTATTTCTGTGCTTGGCTTCTCTCACTTATTGTAATGACCTCCAGGTTTATCATAGGAGTATCATCTTTTTTATGGCCTTACATTATTTCATTGTGTGTATGTGTGTGTATATATGAATATTTTCTTCATTTCCATTTACCCATTGATAAGCACTTAGGTTGATTCCAGATTTTGACTAATACAGGTATTGCTCTAGTATATTGATTTTGGTCCCTTTGGTTATATACCCAGAACTGGGATTCCTAAGTTGTATGATAGTTCTGTTTTTATTCATTTTTTGAGGAATCGCCATACTTTTCATTATAATGGCTATACTAATTTACAATCTCCCCACACATACACTCATCTTTTGTCTGTCTGATGATAGCCATTCTACCATGAACATGTCTCACTGGCTTCACACTGCCCTGAAGTGACAGGCAGCAGAGAAACTGCAAGTGTAAATTACTATACTCTCTCCATCTTTGACAGGTGAACGATTCTTAAACTTTATCACTATTTTTAAGGTCTGTTAAGATATCTGGGCCCTCATCTGAGATTTTAATTCAGTAGGTAATTTAACAGGTGAGTTGCACATGTTTTCAAAAACTATATCTCTCTTACCAGTATAGATCTGTTGAATACAAAATACTAGAAGATGTACTTTATCCATGGCATGCTGTTTGACAAATTGTCTTTAATCTCTAAAATCCTAGAACCAGACTCATATGAACTTTGGTGATCTTAGTTTCAAGGGGGAAAAAAAATAAAAGTCGTTTTTATCAAGGAATTCTTTTTTTCTCAAAAAGTGGAAGGCATTATATTAAGAAAGGTGTAGTGGGGAGCTGCGGGCCTCTTCCCACAGCCTGGCTCATGGCTGCCTGGCTAGCTTATGCCCCAAAATAACAACACACAAACTCTATTCATTTGAACACTGCTTGGCCCATTTCTGTTCACGTGTGTAGCACCCCAAGGTGCGCTTACCGGGAAGATTCTAGCCTACGTCCATCCTGGGTCAGAGCTTCATCGCATCTGCTCTGGAGAGGAGAGCATAGCGTCTGTCTCTCAGAGGAGCTGCCCTGCATCTGAGCTCACTTCCTCTTCCTCCCAGCATTCTATCCTGTCTACTCCACCCACCTAAGGGATGGCCTATCAAATGGGCCAAGGCAGTTTGTTTATTGACAAATGACCTTCCTCCATCAGAAAGGTCTGATGAGGAAAAGGAGCTGGACTACAATTCCTTTTCTCTACACTGTCCTCTAAATTACTGTACTTCGTATGCAGAAAGATTAACTACTTAGTAGATTTTAATTAACCTAATTTACAGAGACTCCTGATGTTTTATAAACTATGGCTCTTTTGTATCTGTGTGAAGCTTAATCATTTGTATAATAAATACCTGTTTCACCCCAGTGGAAATGTATGCCCACCATAGGGAAATCTCAGCTATGCTATGGAAGGCTGACTTTGGAAATTATGACAAAAATCAAAGAGACCCACTTCACACATTAAGTAATGAGTGGAGGCTGTGCTCCAAGTTCCAAACCTATTCAAGAGTCAAACACTGTAGATAAAATCAAAAGTTCACACTTAGTAGAAGGAATCTATCAATATTATCCTTCCAAGTCAGGATGCACATTGGGACTGCCTGGAAAGTTAAAAATAATATAGATTTTTGGCTCTTTGCATAGTCTTGAGGAGCAGCGTGGAGTTTAGTAAGGAGTCCTCTGGAGAACTACTACTCTGTTCCAGAAAAACTACAACTCTGAGATTTCTACAGATGGCTTCCAGGAAAAAGAAATTCTTCCTATTAGGAAGCAACTAACCTATGATGTAATGGATGATATACCATCAGGAAACTGAGGACAGATATTATGGGAAAAAATGTCAAAATTAAAAAGTGTGTGAGAATAATGAAAACATCTCATTGCATTTTAGGACTAGCAATTAATAGAATCTATCAAATTAAAGCTTACATTGAAAAAGGAGTACTAGGCTACCATAAACGATAATAATTTAAAGTACATAAACAATCCCTTAATTTTAAATCTCTTAGAACTTTCTGACCTTGATTCACAAATAACTTCCTCTACTTTCCTGACAATATTGGTTGACTTCTTAAGGGTATGGAATATACTTGTTTTATGCTCCCACAGACTTCCTAGATATGGTAAGTATGATTAATGTCAGAACTTCAGTCTAAGTCAGAAGACACATACTTCAACAGGCACGAAGTTAAAGTGAATGGTACAGAGATCTCTCCCACCCAGATATTCTCTGACACATTTATTTTCCTGGGGAAAATCTTTAAGAGACAGACAAAAAACAGAAAATCCCTTGCTCTCACAAATTATCAAGTCTGACTTTACTTTTTTAATAGTTATACTTCTATTATCATAAGGGTCACACTGATTTTAGCTGCCCTACATTCACCTCAAATACTGTGAGAACAACCCTGCTTCCTGCAACCATTGTATCCTTGGCACCTTATATACAGAGTGTTCTATGCATGTAAGGAACTGGACACATCTGCTGAATGAATGAATTAATGAATGAATGAGTGAGTGACTGCCACGTGACATCCTAGTCTTTAGGATGTGCATCCTGGGTTTCAGGATCCACTCATGAGTTACTTTGCTTACCCATTTCTTCCTTTCCTAAAATTTATTACAGAAGCTGTAATTTGGAGAAAATACTTATCAAGCTATGAATTCTAAGAAAAGTTACTCAATAGTAACACACAGATTAATGAAAAAATTGAGAAAAAAGTTTTACCTTCTTGAAACAGTTGTCGGGCATAAGATGGTTCTCTGCCCTGAGGTTGGAAAAAAGCATAAATGCATTTCCTTACTAAATCTTCCCAGCCAGTTCTGCCAGCAGCTCTCAGGGAACTAGTATCAATAGAGATGATTTTACCTGCACAAAGAATGAAAATTGACATTTGCATTAGTATGTGAGATTTAGTTCTAGTCAGGTACTAACATCGCATCAAGGCTAAGGATGTAGGTCAGTTGGTCCAGTGCTTGTCTACAATACATGAAGGTCTGAGGTCAATTCCTAGTATTGCTGAACAGGCCATGGTGGTACATGTCTGTAATCCCAGCATTTTGTAGGTAAAGGCACACAAAATTAGAAGCTCAAGGTCATCATTAGCTATATAATTAGTTAAAGTCAGCCTGGGCTACATGAGACCCTGTCACAAACAACCACAAACAACTCCCCAAAATACAAAATCAGCAAAATCATCTGGAGCTGTTGAAACATATTAGTTCAAAATCCTCAGACCTGTTGTTTGATTATACTTCCTGTACACTGCTCCTCTTTACTGCTTTCTGTGTGTTGACATCTAACTGCATTACTTATTAGGTAATAGAAGGAAAAATTAAATGTATTATTCTAGTCTAAGCTATTTCCCAATGACTATGTGAAGAGAATATGAGAAAGAAGCAGGTTTTCCATTTTTATCTCTACTTAATTCCTACAGGCAAGTCTACAATGAAGACTGGAGGCAACTAAATAAAAACCTTAAGATTTGTAAGGCATCATACTATTGAAATAATGCTTTATAAAATTCAGCAGTTATTTGCTATAGCTGTATTTGTCCAAATTTCCTATTGGTTTTGAGAAAATTCTGGCAAGCTATTTTTCAGTTAATAATAATATTTTTGGGACCATTTTTATTATATACACCCACAAGAGTCCAAGTTCAATCCCCAGCACTTCCCTACTCCAATGGCTCTGCCAACTCAGCATCTTCTCTATCACTTGTTCTTGACCAGCTTCTGTATTTTTTGAAAATAGTTCAGTGAAAAACTGGTACCTCATTGATATCCAGATTTCAATTTCAGTAGTTACTAACAAGGCTGAGTATTTTCATGTTTCTTTTCCTATGAATGCATGATTGTATTTCCTCTTCTTGATATAATCAAGTCAAGCCTACATAATGTATATGCTTTTTCATTTAAGTAAAATTACACACTCTCTTCTCCCACAATTTTGTTTCCTTATTAATAAAATATTCATTAACTTTCCTTTAACTTGTAATGGTCTGGGATCTAAGGTACCCAACTCTACTTGAGGATCTCATCACTCAACTCCTGGAATAAATGTAGATAGAAAGAATACCAGTTCAAAATTAAATAAGAGAATTTTGTTACTTAAAATAGTCTGAAGAGAGTCTAGTGAACACTGAAATTGAAAGCATAAACAAATTTTTAATAATGTAATTTTTGTCTCTTACTATGCCATATACAAAAGTTTATCATAACAGCAACTCACTTGCTACATCACCTTCATATACAATAACGCTCTTCTTAGGCAATGACTAAGGGATGGGGGTGTGTGCATACGTGCATGTGGGGGGGGGCTGGAATTGTGGAGTTATGGAAGAGAAAGTAATTATGTCTTCAGCAATGAAACTAAATGATTATGCTTAGAAGAGGACCATGAAGAGTTTGGTTTAGAGTATCTCTGCTTACCAAAGGGAAGTTGAACCAACCACCAAATAACCAACCAACCCAGAAGGAGGACTTAAAAAAAAAAAAGGGACACGAAGCCAGGCATATTTGTGCACGCCTTTAATCCTAGCATTCAGGAGTCAGAGGCAGGCAGATCTCTATGAGTTGAGGCCATCCTGATCTGCAGAAAGAATTCTAGGACAGTCTGGGCTATTATGCAGGGAAACCCTGTCTCAAAAATAAATCACTCCACATATAGTTAAAAAGTAACATTAAAATGCAGTATTCAATATTTACTTTACCTCACTATTATTTTCAGTGAATTCTACTCTATGATATAATAAAATACTAGCTTTAAGTTTACTGTCTATTTCTCTGGTAACTTGGGATAAGAAGTGAAGGACAGTACTGTGGTTGAAGGTAATGTAGTATAAAAGGAGAATACTTCATTGGGGATAAATATTTTCATTCTCAGCAATCAGTTACCATTTCCCACTCAGAAAACAAGTAAGTTGCTTATTTTCAAAAATTATGTGTATGTGTTTTTTTGTCTACATATATGTCTGAGTATCATGTGTGTGCCTGGTGTCCTTGGAAGTCATAAGAGGGCATCAAATCTCATGGGATTGGAGTTACAGTTGTGAGCTGCTATGTGGGTGCTGGGAATCAAACCTGGGTCCTCTACAAGAGTAGCCATTGCTCTTAACTGCTGAGTCATCTCTCCAGACTTTGGAATCTGTTATTTCTGAGGTCCCTTTTAGTTGAACAATTATTGAGAAGTCCAGAAGTTAATTTTCTTATTTTAAACGGTCATGATTATTTTTATTTATTTATAATAGTCAGGTGCAGCTGAAATTTCTATTTAAATTCTTCTGATTTAATGTAGTAGTTTACTTACAGAAATGAGAATAAGTTGAAAAGTACTGTCTATGAAATATCCTACTGCCAACTGTGTGTATATGTGTTTGTGTGTGTAGATGCATGTGCCATGGGGCATGAAAGGAGGTCAGGGGACAAGTTAGTGGTATCAGTACTCTCTTTCTACCTTTCTGTGGGATATGGAAACGGAACTCGGGCTGCTATGCTGTGCCAGGGGCCTTTGCCCCACTGAGCTACACTACTGGCTTGTTCACTAAGTCTCTCATGTCTGATACTTACTATACAGTCTGACAAACATCCTTCTCAACAGGTTTTCATTCTATGTCTCATAAAGCCTTTATTTGCCTTCTTTTTATATTAATCAGTTACTGACAAAAGACCAGTTTTCATTGTCAATGAAACATCTTTTCTTCCATATAAAATATTTCTGGCTTTCAATAAGGGCTCATTGAATTTTTCCAGTGTGGCTCATGAAAGAAAATGGAAGTGAACATGGTCCATGCTAGACTGGAAAAAAGTTACAGAGGGGTGCAGTCCCTTCACGTGAGCATGATCTGTGGTAGACTGGGAAAGGGATGGACAGGGGTGCAGTCCCTTCACATGAGCATGATCTGTGGCAGACTGGGAAAGGGATGGACAGGGGTGCAGTCCCTTCACGTGAACATGATCCGTGGCAGACTGGGAAAGGGATGGACAGGGGTGCAGTCCCTTCACGTGAACATGATCCGTGGCAGACTGGGAAAGGGATGGACAGGGGTGCAGTCCCTTCACGTGAGCATGATCCGTGGCAGACTGGGAAAGGGATGGACAGGGGTGCAGTCTCTCCACACTCCCAAGCCTCTCCTTAGTGTTTTTTCATATCTGTGCTAATTTACTTCTCACTTTCTTTTTAGAAAAAGCATTTGTAACTTTTTGTTTAAAAATAAAGAATACAACACATAACACAAGAATACCATATTTTTAAGAGCTAAAAGTTGTTAAAAATAAAAGAATCTTTAAAGAATGAAGATAGGCTCAGTGGTGCACTGCCTTAATCCCAGCACTTGGAGGCAGAGGCACAAGTGGATCTCAAGAGCGTGAGTTCCAGGACAGCCAGCGCTACACAGAGAAATTCTGTCTTGAAAACAAAAAAACCAAAACAGAATGGGAAAAAAAGCCATGTACATTAAAATGGACAAGGAAAGAATAAAGTCAGTTGAAGTCATTTTTAAAAATTTCTTCTCAAAAATATATCTCTACCATCTATACCTCTGTTTTACAATTAGGGTGGTGACTGGGAGATGCGCCTTTGAGTATGCAGGGACATGAAAACCTGAATTTCACTGTGAAGGCGAATTAGCTAGTAAAAAGCCTTGAGGAATTTCAAACAACAGTTGCAATTTGTCCAAGATAAGAATCAAATCTTAAGGAGCTCTTAAGAAGAAAGCATTGTTTTCAGGCACCCCCTTGTGACACAATGTAGCCCTACTGCCTACCTCTGGGTCCTACTAAGGTTAGACCTGGTCCATCTGTTTCTAGAGTCAGGAGTGCTCATTGTAAAGAAGACCCCGCCACACTGACCACTTCCAGTGCAAACACTTAGGACACGTGGCACTTTTCATACTTGATGGTATATGGGCTCAATATTAGCTCAACCCTCAAGTAAGACCTTTTGGAATTACCACAATAATTTCAAAAACGATCCTCAAAAATACACCACAATATGGAACTATAGCACTCACTTTGTGCTTGTTTGAAAGAAGGTCTTGCTATGCTGTTTAGTCTTGTCCTAAAGTATGAGTCCAAGTGATGCAATTGCTTCAGCCCATCTAGGAGCTGGAGCATAGGAATGCACCTACTGGTATGGTTACCTCTTATCATTGATTTTTACTTGTCAAATACATTACATATTTTACTCGTATTTATTTGGGTGACAGTGTGTGTGTGTGTGTGTGTGTATGCTTTGTCTGTGATAGGAGCTGTTTTTCCCTTTTTTACATGTGAGTTCAGGTATCAAATTCAGGTCATTAGACTTGCAGCAAATGCCTTTACCCACTGAACCTTCTGGATGGCCCCACCAAATACTTTTAAACAGAATATCAAACTCACCATATTTATATCCATTTGAAAATGTATAGATACATATATTTACACATTCAAATTTCTTCCTTGATTATAAAGATGGTCCAGATATATGAATGGTCTCTACGGTATGATGCCCATGACAACAATTATAGCATCTAAATATCAACATCAGGATGACTATTTAAAATGCTTTCTATATAAGAATGGAAAGCAGAGGATGAATATTACATTTGGATATCATCATTGCTAAGTTTACGTTATTAATATCTATGGAGAATTTTTAATTTTTTGAATACCTGTAGTATCTTGCTTGGTCATAAAGGACTCTACGCCTGTAATAGCTGGAGGCCGAGGTAATCGCCGAGCAATACAAATCAAACATGACTGGAAATCTGCCCAAAACAAGATGAGAAAATTGAAGAATAAAGTATAGAGATAATTACTTAATAGCTTTGATTTTAAAATTGCATGTCTCAGGATTTACTATAATATTAGAATCACTAACATAGTGATTCTCACCCTTCTTAATGCTGGGACCCTTTAGTACAGTTCCTCATGCTGTGGTGACCCCAACCACAAAATTATTCCACCACTACTTCATAACTGCAATTTTATACTGTTATGAATCATGATGTGAATATTTTTGGAGACTGAGGTTTGCCTAAGGGGTTGAGACTCCCAGGTTGAGAACCACTACTAACATCTTAACATAGGAGAAACAAAATTCCTGGCAACACAAAACTGGTAGCTCTAAGCAGAAAGCGTGTCAGGGGAAAGCTCCCGCCACTGAACACTTGCACATAAACTGTAGAGACAGATGCTAACAGCCAGGGAAATAGTCTGGTTGGACTTGAGCCGCACCGATTGTTAATTTTATTTTTGTTGCTTTCACTGCTATGAACTAAGCTCAAGGGACTTAGATTTGCCAAGTACAGGCTCTGCCACTAGCCCTCAATATCATTTTTTTTAATTAAAAAATGTGAATGAGTGCTTTACCTGCATGTATATTTGTGTGTCATGGCCATGCAGTGCCTACAGAGGCCAGAAAGCACCAGACCCACTGGAACTGGAATTACTAACAGCTGTGAGTAGCCATATGGGTGCTGGGAATCAAACCTGGATCCTCTAGAAGAGTAAACAGTGCCCTTAACTTTGCAGTGATCTCTTTAGCCCCACTGTGTTGGCAAGCTCTGTGTCAGCTTGACACAAGCTAGGGTCGCTGGAGAGGAGGGAACCTCAATTAAGAAAATGCCTCATCAGAAATCTTTAATAAATAAATAAAAAAAAGTGATAAAAAAAAATAAAATAAAACGTCAAAAAAAAATAAATTTCCTTTGAAGGTATGGTTTTTAATGGTTGTCTTCTAGTAGCTTGGATGTATGGCTATAATTCATTTAGCCATTTCTTTGTAGGATATTTGAATCTCCTCCTCCTCTCTCCATTTATTCTTTTGATTTCTATTTTTTTCCTACCATAAATAAAAGTGAAGTAAACATTCTTGTAATATTAAAAAAAAAAAAGAAAAGAAAAGAAAATGCCTCATACAGGCAAGTCTGCAGGGTATTTTCTTAATTAGTGACGCTGTGGGAGGGTTCAGCCATTGTGGGTGGGATCACCCTGGGCAGGTCACACTGGGTAAGAAATTAAAGCAGCACTCCTCCATGCCTTCAGATTCAGCTCTTTCTTCCAGGTTTCTGCCCTGATTGAGTTTCTGTCCTGACTTCCTTAAATGATGGACCGTAGTCATGAGGAAATGTAAGCCAAATAAGTCCTTTTCTCCCCAAGTTATTTTGGTCATGGTGTTTCATCACAATAGAAACCCTAAGACACCTTTAACAATGTTTTTTATTTAATTTTTATTTTTTTTATGTGCATTGGTGTTTTATCTGTGTGTATGTCTGTGTGAGGATGTCAGATCTCCTAGAACTGGAGTTACAGACAGTTGTAAGCCGCCATGTGGGTGCTGGGAATTGAACCCGGGGTCCTCTGAAAGAACAGCCAGTGCTCTTAACCCCTGAGACATCTCTCCAGCCCCTAAACAATGTTTTTAAAAACTACAGTTTTATTTTCAATATCTTACATGCATCAGTATTCCATGCTGCAGATTATTCTCATAACCACTATAAAGATAATGATCATATAACAAAACTAAGACTTATATCTGAAGTGGTAGTACCTTTCTCTTGACAAAGAATTTTCTTGGAGGGGGAGAAGGGTCAGGGACTATGTATCCCAGTCTGGGGTGGACATGTGATTTAACTTTAGAGACATTAAGTAATGCAAGATTTATTTAGTAGAATCAGTAAAGAGTGTGATCTATTTAAACCTATGTATGGGTCTACATTTCAACATAAGTAATCTGAATTCACTTGGCGGGACTCTCAAACAAACAAACAAACAAACAAACAAACATCTCTACTCTCCATAAAGTGTCTTACTATGTAGCTCAGGCTGGCCATGAAATTACTATGTAAACCAGGTAGGCCCCCAAACTTGCAATCCTCCTGCCTCTACATTCCCTGTAGTAATTACAGGTTTATGTCATCATGATTGGCAACAGAGAACTTTATATTTTTAGGATATACATTTTTTTGAGTCCCATTCCACATTTTTTTAAAGGTGCTACATATACTACTGCACACTAATGATATAAAATGGCAATTTGTGCAAAGTTCCTGCTGGTCATCACCTCCGCCCCATGCTCAGATTTGCTGAACTGCCTCTCACAGATTTATCTCCTCTCTTCCCTGGTCCTTACTCCAGGTCCCCATCTGTGGTGTTCCTAAACTTATCTGAGTCTTTGTTTACATGGATGACACACCCATCCACCATTACATACTGAAATCCATGCTAACATCATGTTCATATTAGAGCCTCAACTCAACCAAAACTTCCATTTTTTTCATAAACTTTCTATAAGATTTTTGCATAGTCTGAAAATTGCAGTGCCATCCTCCAATGTCTCCTACATTCTAAAGGTGAAACTTTATAAACACCAGGGTTATTTAACAGCCTGCTGTATCTGGTACATTTCCAACTGTGGGCAGGGAGTTACCTATTTTATTTCAAGGCAGCAAATTGGTTTGAATTATTTGACATCTAAGTGAGAATGCGGGCATAAAGCTGAAACTTTAGGGGTATTATTAAGGGACCAATTTGACATATTTGTAGCGTAGTTTATAGTATTAGGGAAAAAATTCTGGCATGGAATTATGCTCCTGCAATTCTGGCACTCATAAAGTTGAGGCAGGAGACTGCTAAGTTTGAGTCTAGCCTAGGCTACATAAGGAGATGAAGGCCATGAGGGCAAACAGTGAAAAAAGCCAAATGGGCTGGGCCTGGTGGCACATACCTTTATAACAATACTTGGGAGGAAGAAGTAAATGGATCTCTGTGTGAGTTTGAGGTTACCCTGTCTATACAGCAAGTTCCAGGTCAGCCAGAGCTACAAAGTGAGACCCTGTCTCAAAAAAAAAATGTAGAAAATTGGACTGTGGTTATGACATATAATAGAGTAAGCAGAAACATTATCTTAGGAAGGTAGTGTGCAATCAATTTTCCCCGTTCCTTCAAGCCAAAGATAAAACAATCAATTTAAAATGACGCTTTACCTTCGCCATCTTCTTGGATTGATTTTGGCTGTGACACTGTGAAACATTGCATTACTTCATAGCGCTGGCAAACTTCTTGGTTCTCAGTACCTGGCTCATCTGGAGGGTGAATTAGCATCCTGCAGTTAAATGTATGGCTATTTCGGCGTGTTGCCTCTTGAGGCCAAGGAACTCCATTTACTAGGGAGGCAAAATTGATTATATGTTTGTGGATAAAGTGAGAACAGCATAAATTCTGAAGATACAAAAAAAACATACTTCAAAGCATTTGGCTAATTAGATATTCATATTAAAAGACTGACATACATCCTCAGATCTAATATACTGAGTCAATAAGGCACATCTACCAGTTATAAAATATATAAGAGCTCACACAGCAGATACACCACTTCACTAACAGTATTTAGAAGCAAAGACAAAATTAAAAATTACTAGTGTGGCAGTTAGCTCTTTTTATTTGCTATGCATTTCAAGTGAGAAAATTTAAGGCCACAGATACAGTGTTAAGCAGGACTCATCAAAGGCCAATCCTAATGGTAGGCTCTTTGTGCACGGGGCAGAAGACTAAAAGTTTGTCCAAGGACTCTGTGACTTAGACAAGAGCCATATTGGTTTCTGACAGTCATTTTCCTGTACTTGGTTAATTTAACTAGCATAGTTTATATGTTATAATACTTTGAATATGGTAGATAATCAGCAGTACCAAAAGATTGCTAACAAACATTATCTCCTTTAGTATAAGAAAATAAAATTAGTTTTAGGAAAGATGCCCGTATATTTCAAGTACAAATCACTATCGTATGAGTCACAGTTTCCTACCCACAATGTCCTATTCAGCTTATGAGTTCCCAGGTGGCCAGAGGAGTTTTAAATATACCCTCCCACTGTTGACCCACTTTCATTTTACCCATCCCTTCACTCTGCAAGGACAAGAGAAAGTATGGAAACTTACTCTCTTGCACTAAGTTCTGATTTTCACAAGTCGTTAGGTTTGGGTCATTTAATATTTGATTTCCAGTGCTTCATCTTTAAAATTAAGGATCCACTGTATAATCTCTAAAGACAATTGTACTATACAGTCTACAGTAAATCACCCCAAATCCCTAGAGACTATAATTCCATTATCAAACTAGAGATTTTACAGACCATTATTTCAGGCCCCAGTTACCATTCTTTTCAAAGAAGAAATAAGGTTTCTATTAACACTGAGGGAACAATGAAGGAAATAATAAGATAAAGATGGCAGTTCATACATATGTCTAATTTGTGGATTTATAGTGAGGGCCTTTTTCTTACTTTTGAAACACATATAGGCTAAATTAGACAGAGTAAAATTAATGTAAAAATTAACCTACTTATTCATTTTTAGAGATTTCTTCTCCAACTAAAGTCAGTAAGACCCTATGATTAAAAAATGATTTTTCTTTAAGAATTTGTTTGCTACTTGTTTTGCATGGTATTATCCAGTCACTGCCTGGAATGATCTCAGCTTGTTGAATGTACTTGAAAAGAAAATCTACTTGCTAAATGTTGCAGAAGAAATTCAGCTAAATAAATATTTAATTCAGTTCAGATAATGAGAAACAGGAGAGAAAAAAGAAAAATAGGCAGAGAAGGGGCTACAATCAAGATGGCATAAAAAGCCAAAAGGAGAACAGGTAGCAGTGGGACGAAGGGACTTCCTTAAAGTTTAATTTCATAACCTGTTAGCCTAAAGTATAAGAAAAAACTTTTTTATTGTTTGAGAATTTCATCCATGCATTTAATGTGTTCCGATTAAGCCCACCCCATTCCCTCTATTACTCACTACTGTTCCCTTGCAATTTCATGCTTTTGTTTATATATAAACATAAATAAACATTTTACATATATGTTTATAGTTTTATTATTTTATGTATATGGGTGTTTTGCTTATATGTATGCCTGTGCACCACCTGCGTGCAGTGCACACAGAAGTCTGCAGAGGGTGACAGATCACTAGAACTGGAGTTACAGACAGTTGCCAGCTGCTGTGTGGGTGCTGGGAATTCAACTCAGGTTCTCCAGAGGAGCAAACGGTGCTTTTAACAACTGAACCATCTCTCCAGCCCCCTTTCTTTGTTTGTTTTCTAAAACTTCACTAAGTCCACTTAGTGTTGCCAGTATGTGCATGGCCATATAACTATCTTCAGCACGTCTCAGGGACCACATGTCTGAAGAAATCTGACTCTTTTCCCCAGTAACAACCAATTTCCAACAGCTCCTTAGCCATGAGACTTGACTACCTCCTCTCTCTAGACTGGGAATTTATCAGGCGTGGGCTTATGCAGGTCTTGCATATGCAGTCACAGTCATTGTAAGTTCATGTGTGCAACTATGTGTCCCTGTTTTGTTGTAGTAATCCTCTGGTTTTTAACTAAGTTGGGACCAACCTGGATGCTTCTCCACTACTGGCTAGTTTACATAATCCTGGATGGTGCTATGCATGCTACCAAGGAAAGTAATCATCAGTCTTTCTCAGCTATGAACACTGTAGAAACAATATCAACCAGCCTGTCAAGATATGTCTCCTGGTGTTATAATGGCAAAAATATTATGAGATGAACTTTCTGACTGGATTTAAGGCCCATTCAATATGACTGAACTAATTCCTGGCACTGTTAATGGGGCCAAGAATCTATGGTAGGTAGGTCACAGGCCCTAGAGAGAACCTATTGTTAGTCTGCCACATGGACGTGTATTAAGTTGACACCTAAAGACATTATTACACCCACAGATTAGTGCATCTCTCAATCCCCATCAGAGAAAACTCTTTTTGTGGTAGACAGCAAGTAACACATAGACCCACAAATGGTCAATGTATAGAAAATAAGGGACCGTGGAGTGCTCAGTCCTAAATAGGGCATCTGTATCAAATCCCCGTCTCCTTAGACTCAGGGATCATAGAGGAAGAGGGAGCAGAAAAACTGTAAGAAAAACTTTTTGGGAACCCCTCTAGAGTCAAGTCTCTTGCCAACCCTAAAATGGCTCCCTTAATTAAGATATATAATTCCCTGCTCCCATATCCACCCTTCCTCCATCCCAACCATCCCATTCCCCTAAGCTCTCCCCATCCTCCCCTTCTCACTTTTCTCTCCCCGTCTCCCGAGCTCCCAATATTTGCCTGGAAATCATGTCTACTTCCATTATCCAGGAGGAAAACTATATGTTTTTCTTTGGGTTCACCTTCTTATTTAGCTTCTCTAGGATCACGAATTATAGGCTCAATGTCCTTTATTTATGGCTAGAATCCAGTTATGAGTGAGTACATACCATATTCATCATTTTGGGTCTGGGTTACCTCACTCAGGATAGTGTTCTCTATTTCTATCCATTTGCATGCAAAATTCAAGATGTCATTGTTTTTTTACCGCTGAGTAGTACTCTAATGTGTATATATTCCACACTTTCTTTGTCCATTCTTCCATTGAGGGGCATCTAGGTTGTTTCCAGGTTCTGGTTATTAAAGTTCCTTGGAAAGCTGAGGAGAGGGAGCCTGAAATGGCCCTATCCTATAGCCAAACTGATGAATATCTTACATATCACCATAGAACCTTCACCTGGCAATGGATGGAGATAGAGACAGAGACCCACATTGGAGCACTGGACTGAGCTCCCAAGGTCCAACTGAGGGACAGAAGGAAGGAGAACATGAGCAGGGAATGTCAGGACCGCGAGGGGTGCGTCCACCCACTGAGACAGTGGGACTGATCTAATGGGAGCTCACCAAGGCCAGCTGGACTGGGACTGAAAAAACATGGGATCAAACTGGACTCTCTGAATGTGGCAGTCAATGAGGGCTGATTGAGAAGCCAAGAACAATGGCACTGGGTTTTGATCCTACAGCATGTACTGGCTTTGTGGGAGCCTAGTCTGTTTGGATGCTCACCTTCCTAGACCTGGATAGAGGGGGGAGGACCTTGGACTTCCCACAGGGCAGGGAACCCTGACTGCTCTTTGGACTGGAGAGGGAGGCGGAGAGGGTGGGGGGAATGGGAGGGAAATGGGAGGAGGGGAGGAGGTGAAAATTTTTAATAAAATTTTTAATAATAATAAAAAAAGAAAAACTTTTTGGTTAGTAAAAAAATATTGAGAACTAATAACTATAGCCACTAAATTAATTCTGTCAATAAATTACATTTTAACTAGCATACTTCTTAAATAAATAAATAATAGTCAGATACTGACTCTTCCAATACATACAGGTAGATATTTCAGATACTGCTAGATCTCTATATATCGTAATATTAATTAGATTTCTTTTGGCTTATCTAAATTATTACAAGAGAGCTTTTATTTTAAACCCAAATCTTTTAAACGCTAAGTCTTTACTTACAATGATTGCCATTTCATGGAAAGACAAACAGAGGCTCTGTGTTTTCCACTGGACATGGGAAGGCTAGATCTAGACTAGAGATATAAAGTGCTGATGACAGCCAGGGTTTTGTTTGAGAGTGCCGGGGGAGGCTGTCTAATCTTTACTAGTTGTTCTTTCTTTTCTCACCACAATTCCTCTCTAAAGAATAAATGCAACTAATAGTGTTTAAAAAAATGGTAACAAAAATCCAATCAAGATATTGCAAAAACAAACAATAAAAAGGCTTTTTCTTGTTTCAGTATTGGGACTTAAACTCAGGGCCTAACTGCTTGCCGGGTGTGTTTGAGGCAAGTGCTCTACCATTGAGAGCTCAGCCCAGAATTCTTTTTAATAAAGAAGCAGTTAATCAGTTCAATTTTATTTTATTTTAAATATTTTTATTTTTAAAGCTCAATTCTAAAAGGAACTAAGGAAAACTGAACTTTCTTATTGACAACTTCTGTAAAAACATCTGCCTCAGTTTTGTGGGGAGCAGATGAAGGAGCAAGTTATGAAAGGAGAAGAATGTTCTTCAATGGAATTAATTTCTAAGACACCTAAAAAAATATTGAGTAATGCAAAATTACAGATCCATCTCTCATGAAATTAAAAGTCCAAAAACATTTAGATAAAGTCAACAATAGTAATAGTTACTGAACTTAAAGGAAATTCAACTAGGAGATAAGTATCATTTGAATGCCCTCCAAACTTCCTATGAAAGATGAGGACTAAGGAGGAATTAAATGTGTTTCAAGGTTACATTGCTAGCAGGTGGTAGAGGAAGAACGCATTACCCATGTCTGTTTTATACCAAAATGTCAGCGATCTTAATGATCTTAATTTTTTTTCCCTTCCGAGACAGGGTTTCTCTGTGTAGCTTTGGAGCCTGTTCTGGAACTTACTTTAGAAGACCAAGCTGGTCTTAAACTCACAGAGATACACACCTGTCTCTGCCTCCTGAGTGCTGGAATTAAAGGCGTACGCCACCACCACCTGGCCAGTGATCTTCTATAGTGTCTGTATCACTAGAGCTATAATTGCCACAGACTGTGAGAATTTATTTCCATTTTTTTTTAAAACTTTGAGTCACAGATTATTAGAATTTTACAAATAAATCTTCACCATATAGGCTTTTGTATGTGTGTGTGTGGTGTATGCACATGTCTGTGTGGGTATATGCATGTGTGTGCATGTGGAAACAAGAGGTTCACAATGGGTATCTTCCTCAGTCATATCCTACCTTGTCTTTTTCTTTCGACAAAGTCTCTTATTAAACCTAGACCTTCCCCATGAGGCTAGACTGGCTAACCAACAAGTCCCAGGAATCTTTCTGACTTTCTAGCCTTGGTTTAACAGACATGCTCCACCATGCCCATACCTTTACATGGGCTCTGGAGGATGAACCCAGACGTGTGTGGCAAGCACTTTACCAATTGAGCCAGCTCTCCAGCTCTGTCCATCTTCATGGACAGAACCTCTCACTATATTTGCTTTTCAGTGTTTAAATTTAATTTTACCCCTTTATAAGTAAAGTATTATGCAAGAAAGTAGAGACTTTAGACACCGAAGTCTTCTACACAAATAAACTGAAAAGCAATTTTAAAACACTTTTTATGCTAGCCTTTGAAATTTCTTGATGTAAGTGAAAACAAAAATATAATCTTCGATCCACAACAGTGAACTATGCATATATAAGGTAAATATATATGATATGTAGATTTGTAAATAATGATCTTAATTCTTCAAATTTCTTTATAGTCTGAAACATTTTTTTTGGAGGTTGGTATACATACATAATGATTTGACCTTATTTTGCTTTCTGATTTTCTAATAATTTGATAGTTTTGATAATGGAGATTTTAAGTATAGATGCAATAACAATATATTTTCTCTTCAATGCTTCTTAGAAAAGCATCTTTTCTAAGTTAGTACAGTTGGGCTTTATTCTTCTCAGTGGTGTCTGACAGGTGACCAAGTGCCACTGTAGAACTAGATGATAAACTCCTGAGCACGCCCTGTTGGTGGGTGGACTCTCGTGTACCGGCAGTACAGTTAGGCTGTATCATTCCTAGGTGGACTCTCGTGTACCGGCAGTACAGTTAGGCTGTATCATTCCTAGGTGGACTCTCGTGTACCGCAGTACAGTTAGGCTGTATCATTCCTAGGTTTCTGTTCTTTCCTTCTTTGGGGGAGTGAGGAAATGCTGCCACATCTCTCCTGGTTGTGTTGGAAAAGGCTAGTCAAGGACCTACAGGTGGTCGGAGCAGAATCACCCTGAAATCAGACATTAGATGACACTCCAGTCTTATTTACCTCCTGGCAGTGATGGGGGCAAACTGAATAGTAACATATCTACAGTAACCACATTGGGATGAGTAACGTGGCTTTTGAACAATGAGCCCCTTCTTCAGGGGGCAGAAGAAAGCTCAGTGTTTTCTATGACCTCAGCTCTCTTCCCAACCAGGCAATCTGCTAAACTCAACAAATATTTTGTTAATACAGATGGGAATATGAATTTTCTCTTTCTTTTCTTTTCTTTTCTTTCTGAGACAGGGTTTCTCTGTAGCTTTGGAGCCTTCCTAGAACTCCGCCTGCCTCTGCCTCTCCTGGGATTAAAAGCATGTGCCACTACTACCTGGTGGGAATATGAATTTTTTTTAAGGCAACAATAAAATGAATTAGCTCAATTAAATCTGCATCCAAGATCTGCAGAATGACTGAACAAAAGAAACTATAGGGCAGAACCAGAGGAAGGAACTCAGATGACACCGACCGTGACACTAAGGGTCTTAGTCTCTCTTCCCTGAACTCCTGCCTCAGTAAATGGTGCTAAGTGGTAGTGAGCACCCTCCTAACTGCTATCACACTGTGTCTCTAAGAAAAACTCATGTTTGATCAATTTATCTGTGTGATGTTAGTCTTATTTCAGAGGTAGTTGAATAAAGAAATAGTAGGAGAAACAGGAACAAAAAATCTCAAGTAAATTGAATCAGAAATTAAATATGTAAAGCTTTCCATTTTCTACTAAATAAATGTACGCTGAAACATATCTACTTTAGAGACCAGGAGTTCAATCGATAGGAGTAATTGGAACTTGAGTCCTGAAAATCTTTCTAGCAGGAGTCTCAAAATTCAAGGAGCAAACAAAGGGCAGCCGCAAGTCCATTCACGTCCCTTGAGGATCAGCAGTTTAGTGGGTGAAACAGCAGCTGGAGATAAGGCCATTCATCCTCTCAGCTGGGCTTCTCCCCAGTGGGCAAGCCATCCAGTCATAGATGGACTAAGGAGTTGAGAAAAACTTACATTCCAAATGCTTACATTTTGGAAGTATACAGCAGCATACCCCTCCTGACCCTTCTCTTCCTCCTGTCCTTTATTGAGAGCAGGGCAGTGAGAAGGGCTCTCCTTTCCTGCATATAATCAAAACTGAAAACAAAATGGACTTTAAGTAGAATCTTCTTGCAGTAAGGTAACTTAACCATGCTGGCTTCCATACTGTCACATCACATGGCAGCACACTGATGATACGGATTCTTTTCAGGTATATCAGCTATTGATATACCTGAAGCTGTAGCCACATTAGAAATACTTTAAGTATATTATTTTACACTATTAAATTGTATATGTTATAATACTAAGTATTAGAAATAAAAAGTTACTTTCTTTCTACCTAGTGATTTTGGTAGCAGATTCTTGACAAATTCTGCATGATCTCCCACGTGCAGTATGCTGTAGACGCTGGTATTCATTAATTCCTCCTGATTGTATCCCAAGTAGCTGGTCACATTTTCTGACACAAATACAATTCTTCCTTCACAGTTCACAACAAAGAAAAATCCATCTAAAGCCTGCAAAGCCAGGAGGGGGGGTAAGGAAGAAAAAGAAAAGGATTAAGACATGAAGACACCGATTAAAAACATTGGGAGGTTAAAAGATAAAAGGAAAACACATTTTTCTATTAAAAAGATATTAGAGCTGGAAAGTGGTGGTGCACACCTTCAATCCCAGCACTCGGGAGGCAGAGACAGGTGGATCTCTGTGAGTTCGAGGCCAGCTGGGTCTACAAGAGCTAGTTCCAGGATAGGCTCCAAAGCTACAGAGAAACCCTGTCTTGAACCCCCCCTCACAAAAGATATTAGAAATAAATATATATCACGTTAAAAAAGGAGACTGCTTCTTTGTGGAGGGAGGTCATGATTTTTCAAATGGGCTTTATACTAAAGATTCCAGCAGGTATGAATGGAAAATATCAACCTTCTTTTTCAGAAACAATTTCATCTAAATATTTATTTTTATTATTTTTAATAATGTATATGTGTGTGTATGTATGGGTTTGTGCACATGAGTGCAGATACCATTGGAGGCCAGAGATGTCAGATACCCTGGATAGCTGAAGTTATGGGTTGTTGTGAGCTACCTGCCTGACATGGGTGCTAGGAATCAAACCTGGGTCTCTCGCAAAAGCAGTTATATGCTCTTTACTACTAAACAGTCCCTACAGTTCTAGAAATTATTTTTTATAGTAGCAAATGTGAAGTAAATCTCTGCACTATGTTGATGAATACTGGGCCTTTGCCTGTGAGGAACCTGTGGAAGAATGAGAGGACACACATAATAAAGTACTAGAGATCGATGTGGTGTCACATATACACGAAACACTGAGCACACACAGGATGCCTCATTGGGGAGTGGTGGGGGTGACGAGAAGCACCTTTCAAAGCCTCCCCAACTCTGGGAGAGCTAGCATAGCAAAGGAGGGGAAGAGCGCTCAGGGGAAGTCAGTGGAGGAAGAGAGGAGCACATGGCACACGGCAAGGCAAAAGTCGTGTGGAGCAGAGGAGTAAGAAGTACAGCAAGGCCTACGGGTGGCAAAGAAGTTAGTGGAATGGACAGGAGCCAGGTTCCCAGGGCCTCCTATGTATAGAGAGCTGCTCCAAGAGGGGATATATGTACCCCAAGGGACACAGAATATTTCTAGAGGCAGAGAAATTGTTAGAACCTTTAGATTGCAATTGAAAACATATGGAAGAAATAAACTCTAATAAACATATAAGATGATGGTCCTTCACGAAGTCCAGACAGTTCCAAATTTCTAGGGAAGATCTAGATTACAGAAGTTGACAGTTTCATCTTGTTTATTTGGAATCTTCTTAGCTATTTGAAAACGATGCAATTAATTTGTTACAGAATATACAAACCAAACAACCCAATTAAAAAATGGGCTATAAATTCAAATGAGTTCTCAAAAGAAGAAATAAAATGAGGGAAATGCAAATGAAACAACTATGAGGTTTCACCTTACCCCAATCAGAATGACTAAGAGTAAAAAAACAATGGTCAACAAATGCTGGTGGGGGAAGGGAAGCAAAGTGGGGTAGCCACTATGGAAATCAGTGTGGAAAATTCTCAAAAAACTAAAAATAGATCTACCATATGACCCAGCTACACCAACCCTTGGCATGTGCCCAAAGGACTCAACATCTTATTCTACAGATATTTGCTCAGCCTGCTCATTGCTGCTGTAGTCACAATAGTTAAAAAGAAATGGAAACGGCCTAAACATCCTTCAGCTGATGAAGATGTGCCACAATCCCAACCTTAAAAAATGATAGTAATTCAGGGAATGCTTTTGGAACTGGCGTTATGAATATGAATATACAAACATCCGTATTTTCTAAACTGTGCCCGATGAAGACAATTTGCTATCATTACTCTTCTACAAGTTTCCCTCACATGTGTTCCTGGGGAGGAGTCTCCTGACAGCTGACCTTATGGCGTTATACAGGGCTGATAACAAACAGACACTTGTCCATTTAGTTCACCACCATCTGGAGAGATGGCTCAGAGGTTCTACCAAAGGTCCTGAGTTCAATTCCCAGCAACCACATGGTGGCTCACAACCATCTGTAATGGGGTCTGGTGCCCTTTTCTGGCCAGCAGGCATACACACAGACAGAATATTGTATACATAATAAATAAATAAATATTTTAAAAAAGAGTTCACCACCATCAACCTGAGAGCCTTCCCATCTGCCCAGGATGCTACTTTCTAAGGACAGCTACTTTGGTCTCAGCAGGACCCATATTGGGCAAGACTTCTTGCAGACCCCTGGCTTTAAATGAGATAGCCACTTAAGGTCACTTGACAAGGGTTTCAGAATAAAATACATAATTCCCAATATTTTTACAGTACCCACACAGGAAAAACAATGGAAGAATTTACAAAGGTTAAAGACAAAGTAAGAATCCTGCAGTGGGTGTAAAGATTCCTTGAGTAAAGTCTTTAAGATGGCAACACTATATGTTTCATATAAAAACGTGCACTCTATGGTAATTAAGCCATGAGTACAAATGTGTAAAGTCTGTTAGGGAGACCCGCCGCCTCCAGAAAGAAGGGTTTGAGAAAGGACAAGAAAAACATTTAGTTTGCATATATTTTGATAAATACATAGACAATTTGTTTTCAAGAGAGAAAGCTTTTAAACATTCACATATGAGGGAAAATGTTTATTTAAGGTGATGAGCTTGGAAACAAAGCGTCTATATTCAACATCCAGCAGCAGAAGCTAGAGAGAACTGACAGAGGTGAAATACTACAGTATTTCACTTGCACAGTAATTCAAGTTCTTCACTTTATAAAGTTTGAGTGATTTAATTCTCATTTACAGTGTGTGTATAAAATCAATTTAAACTTTTTTATTCAGAAAATATTTTGGACAGTATCTAATCCAATGAATAGGGTTGTTTTTCACATAAAGGTGGAATTCTACAATATACATACATTGTACTTGCTAGCTTAATAATTCAGTTTTCTTTTTCCAGATAATTCTAATCACTCCAGAAACAGAAGGCAAAGCCGTCGTGTAGGCTTTGGTTTGACATCAGATTCCTTGGAATGCCTATATGAAAATTTTTTATGTCCGTTACTCACTTTTGTTTTGGAAAAAAAAAACATGAAGCAGTCTTTATAATAAAATCCCATTTTAAAAGTTTAAAGAAAAACTTTGTTTCATATTTTATTAATTGGATATATGACATGAAATGAAGATAAAGAAGACTTAAATTGGTAAGGACAGAGATTTGCGTTAGGGGGTCAGGGAGGACACTTACCTCCAAAAGAAGAGGGCCTAGTGACTCCTTTTCTATCACCCCTTGACTGCTGGATGAGATGTCGGACTTCTGCACATCATCGTCAGTTGTTGATTTCTCTGCAACAATAAAACTTTAAAAACTATACATCCAAAGAGAGCTCATTATAATCAGAGCAGTTAAGAAGACGGATTTATACCATTGGTATAAGGAAGATTTTTTATTTTTAAGCAAATTATAATAATTTAAAGACTCATTAAGTTCATGTATATTACTATATGTGAAAGAAAAGCATTTAAAATTTTAGGGAAAACTGAAGATGGGAATAATTATGTGTCAGGTAATGGCCTAAGGAATGGGAACACAAGTGACAGGCAGTTCTGGGTCCTGTCTGTAGAGGAAAGAGGCATTCCTGTCTGTCTTCCTCTACCCTAATCTGGTCAGCGGGATGCAGACAAGTTGGCCATATTTATTGCATGTGATAGAAATAGCCTAGGAATGGCAGCAAAATCCACAGGGGGAGTCTCAATCCTTGACACCTACCTGTATTATTCTGTTCAAGACACTGCAATTTGTTCAAGTCATTACATTTATGCCTCCTACAATCCTCTCAGAATAAATACGTCTTTACATTTTTATATTAATCAACATCTAATATCTACATAATGATGGTTATAAATATATTTTATTGGTAAATCCAGGTGTATTTTATATTTTGCATATTATCTATTTATTGTATATTTTATATATTATATTTTGTGTATAGTTTAAAGTTTTCAAATTTTTATACCATTTAAGTCATTCCTAAACACTCCTCCTGAGCTTAAAAATTTCTCTGGTCAGGTATGATGGCACACACTTTTGGTCCTAGCACTGGGGAGAGAGTGGCAGGTAGATAGATCTCTGTGAGTTTGAAGTCAGCTTGTTCTTAATAGAGTTCCAGGTCAGGCAGAGCTACACAGTGAGACCCTGTCCCAAAACAGAACAAAACACCCCCCCCCTCAATCTAACAATAGCCACACAACCAAACCCAAACCCAAACATGAAAATCCTTCTCTACTTGGCCAGATATCAGACCCCAGCAGCATTTCTTCTAGAACCCTCTCCACGTGCTCCAATTGCAACTGTTTCTCACATTTTGCTAGGTGTCTACACAACAGTATTGTCTGTGTCTCCTTTCCCTGTCCTTCTGTGTTCAGATTCCATTTTCCCTGGGTTAAGAGCCTACATCTCTGTTTCTTAGATTACTACTGAGGCTCTGATGGCAGTGTCTGAAAAAGGGATAACAGAAGATCCCTGTTTTCCATTTATAATTCTGTCATGAACACAGAGTTACAGGTCTAGAAGTCTTGTTTTCAATGTTACTCGGAACTCATTCTGAAAGCAATCCATTGTACTTGAGACCTCTCTCTGGTTTTTCTCCTTGGTGTTTTAACATGTCACCTAATTGTGCACAGGTGTGAGCACTCCGTACTAACTGTGCTGGGCCTGTATGAGTGTGTGTGTCCCGCCCCAACCTCCATTCTTCTTCCCCTAGCTCCCCCACCTCTCTTGTTGAGACAGGGTCCTCCTATACAGCACAGGCCGACTTAGACTTGGGGTTCTCCTCCTGCCTCAACATCCCAAGTGCTAGGGTTACAGCTGTGCTCCATCCACCATGTCCAGCTACAGGAGTGTTTTCCATCCCAAGCCAAATCCTTCTATTTTCAAGAAAGGGTTTTTAATTTGTTATTTTTAATATTTTATCCCTCTTGGCATTTAACGTCTTCTATCTAGTCTTAAACTAACCCTAGCTTTTTTTTGTCTTTTCCTCTTATTTTGCTTTACTTGTCTATTTTATTTTCTAAGGGATTACTTAAAATTAACTTATATGGCATATGTAAACGTATTGTGGTAAAAAGAAACTAAGAAAGGTGTACTTAAATTTTTTATATAAAGCTGTTGGGAACACTGTCAATGAGAAGGTATTTGAGAAAAGCCATGGGAGGGGTGTCTAGGGAAGGAGGAGTGAGCCTGGCACCTGATGGGTGCTGCCTGCAGTGGCAAAGGAGAGAAACACAGTAATGTGCTGAAGATTTTTCTGAGCATCTGGTTTTAACTTCCAAAAGTTCCTGCTGTTCAACGGTGCAATGTCTCCTCTGCCCAAGTGACTGGCATCTTAGTTTTGTTTCTGCCCCCTCACATCTCTGCTTCCCCAGTGTTTCCTTTCTTTCTGCTTTTCTTTTGTAACCGCTGGCTATTCTAAGATGCCTGTGACATCCATGAGGAACTGGAAATAGCGAGGACCTGAGTTTTCACATGGGTCACTCTTGAATATCTCTTCCCTGGGACTGCATCAGTTTCCTCAGAGAATCCCATCGTCTCTGGTCTCAGATGTAAGAGAGGGCTGGTGTCTGCAGACTCCTCACACTGCTGCTAATGTGAAGGCTTGGGTCTGTGCCCCTACTCAGCACAGATGATTTCCTCAGCGCACTCACTGAGAGTCTAGAGCACTCCTTGAGTAGAAGAATTCTCCCAAAGGGCTTCACCTTTGTTTCTGGTAGGCAACCCAGGGGATTAGTGGTGTAGGGTTCCCAGTAAGTAAGGGTGCTATAAATATGAACCTCAAAAAATATAATGGGCTTTTCCACCTCAGAGGACTATTTCTCCCACTGCAAGCTCAGGCAGAGAGGCAAGCTTCCTTAGACAAGTCAGAGTGATTTTCATCAAGGAATTACTGTACATTAGCTCTACGCCAGGGCCTCAGGTCCCACCCCATAACTTGTGTCTCCAGCTTCAATGCCCTATAATACTGGACTCCAAAACCTTCCGGGCTAATTACTTCACTAGTACTCAAGTTAATTTAGCGAGCCATTTTATAATACCAAGAAAGGCTGTTTGGCTCAATAAAATAAAAATTATCTAAACAAAAACATTTCTCTAATAAAATTATGAAGCAATGAGGGCTCTTAATAACGGAAGGGTCGGATGATACGTCACAATACCATAACAACTAAGAACACGGCCTTTTATTTTTACCTTGCTCCATTCTCTTCATTAGCTGTATCTGATCTACTGTTTTCTTCAAAATCTTGCATTTATCTGGTTTTACACTCAAGCTGTCAATGTCACTGATGTTGGCAGACAGTAATTCAGCTAGTTCTTCTAAATACTTATTTTCTTGCTCCCTGCGCCTCTTCTCAGTACTGTTGCACACACAAAAAAACAATCTGGTTAGCACGCATTGATAACATGTTATTTCCTTCTCTGACCAAAGATATTAATGTTCACACATTTGAAGGAAATCTTGTTTTTACTTAAAATATAAAACCAGATTTAAAAATCAAATTAAAATCACATCTAAAACTCAGACACTGCAAAATACTCAAATATACAAAATAACTCTGGCTAAAATATAATAAAGAGAATGATTTATAACAGATAGGTTGTCAGTGATGTATAAACCTTTCAAATAACAAATGGCTACCAGATATTAAAGGAACCAGACAGACAGCAAGTCTACTCCTTATGCTTATGGCCACTGTATGTTTGAAATAGAATGTGAATTTTCAAGTTATTCAGATGAATGAATTGTAATGAGGAACCTGATAAGGTCTTCATTCTTACTCTCAATAGGAACATTAGTTGCTCTTTATGAAAAAAGAACTGATCCAAAGTACAATCTAAAAAGTAAATACTAGAGAACAATGGTGTATAGCTTCTTTTATATATAACAGAAAACAAAAGCTACACATAGTTCTTGTCAGCTCTGAACAAAACCAGACATCACCACCTTAAAGCAAACAGAAAGAACAGAGGGTAATGTCAGACAGACAGCACTTTAAACAGTCTGCTGAATATATGGAAGAATTACTGTCCATTTTTCTTTTCATTCTTTACCCCAATTTATTTCGCTAAGACAGCAGAAATTTGCTTTCTGCAATACATTCAAAGATGGTAAAATATTACTCTAAAACTTTCCATTTTCCAAATAAAAGAGGAAAGCGTATTCATGACAAGCTTTGTTTTATAAACAGCAGTTAAAATCATTTGGCTGCACATAAAAGTGCTAGGAAAAAAGAGGTGAGAAGTGAGAGAAGTCAGTTGCTAAAAACCTTACAATAAACAACAGCTAAATACCCTTTACTTTTCTTAAGGATTGGGAAGATTTTAAAAAGAAAAGCACTTATTCAACACAGTGCACTAGAAGAACACAGTCAGCTAACTTACTACATTTGCTATAAAATAAAGTACTACAAATGGTACATATCCCCAAACATTATTAAATGTAAAACTCTAGCAAACATACATTCTGTCTTTATCTGTTAAATCTTTCATTACTGAGGAATTACTTCCATTTTTCTTAGTAAAAAAATCTATCTTAATAACTTAAACAGAACACAGCAAGGCATCTCGGCAAACTTCACTCTGAGGCACTGAAGCAAAGCACGAATAAAATGAGGAACATATTTTCATATTCACAAGGATTTATCTGTAACACGATAGTATTTGAGGACATGTGATTTTACCTTAGGGAACCTCACAGATAACAGACACATTTAGTAGATTCAGTATTGAGCAGGAACTGTTTAAACTTAACAGGTTTAAATTTCAATAGGGAGCGAGCAATTTAGATTTACTTGGTGAAACCCCCTCTCTCCTGATACTTTTCATTTGTTGGTTTGTTTTGAGACAAAGTCGGTGAAACCCCCTCTCTCCTGATACTTTTCATTTGTTGGTTTGTTTTGAGACAAAGTCTTACTATACAGTCCAGGCTATTCTTGAACTTCAACCTCCATCTACCTTGAGGTTGCTGGGATTATAGGTATGTACTTCCATGGTCAGTCACCAAACATGTTTTTGTCATTAAGGTTTGAGTAATACTGAAATGCCTGAAGCCATTACATAGTAAAAGAAAAGTGTCCCAATATAGAAAGATGGAATAAGAAGCTATATACACACACACACACACACACACACACACACACACACACACACACACACACATATATATTGAGGAATAGCAGATGTCAATAAAATGACAAATTTCAGAGCAGGGAAATAAAAATCACCTTTAAATTAAGCAGTCAGTAACTACATAGAAAAAAAAAGACAACAGACATGCTCAGAGTCAAAACTGAAGGAACAGAGGACACAGAAACTCTATCTTAAAGGAAAAAGGCTTTCCTTACTACTTTGCTAAATCCCTTTATTACCTTGCACGTGGCAGACACACTAGTTGATGCTATCCTGAGCTAAATTTTCATGATTACAGTTGGCCTCACAATCTTATATGGTGCCAGTTTCAAGATCCCTGTGGATACAGAATCTGGGCACTTGCAAACCCTTTATAAAATGGCATATAAGTTGCATACCCTATGGAAATTTTTCGTCATGCTTAAAATCATCTCTGTATTATTTACAATACCTAATGCAATACAAATGCTGCATAATTAGTTGTCATCCTATATTTCGGCAATAACACCATGCAAAAACATCAACACATGTTTGGTTCAGGTGTCATTTTTTTCCAGAATACTTTTGATACTATGGATATGGAAGGACTGACTGCTGTATCTTTCCTTAGTTAATGTACTAGCAAACTCAATAAACATTCCTAAATTTATCATATGACAGATAATTATGTGATATTCCAAAGCATCCTGGAGTAAATTATATATAGCTCCCACTTGAAAGGAAGTAAAAAGGAAACAGGCCTTTGTTATACTTGGTGACAAAACCACAAAACTATAGAAATACACAGAAATGGTATTTCACCCAGAGAAATAACAGCACAAGTTAGAGGTAGGGAGATCTTATTTTCTAGAAAGCTAACTTGGCTTTATCAACTGTATAAAGGAGAGTGGAAATATGAAATTCAAAACCTATACACAATAGAAGAGTATGGCCAAACCACAGAGGTATATGGATAGGAGGAAGTGTAGGCCAGATCAGCAATGTCACCTGTCTGGTCACTGACTAGCTATCCAACCTCAGACAAGGGACAGCAATTTAACCTTTCTGCTTCAATCTCCTTGTCTGACCACTTGGATAATGACATAAATGACCTCCTAGGGTTTGTGAGGATTAAAAACATAAGGCATGAAAATGAATTGCTAAGTTCTTGGCATGTACTATTAGCTCAATAAATGCCATCTAGAATGACTTTAATTAGAATGATTTATTTTTTTAGAAAATAGGAAACCCAAAAGGATTTAAGAAGAATTAGTGGCATGGTCAGATCTGCAAGTTCCTTGAAGATAGAAGACCTATCTCTCACTTCATTTATATCCTTACCACAGCACAGATGGCGCTTGCTAAATAGTTAGCATTTAATACACACTTGTTGAGTTAAGCTGGAAATGCTAAGGAAAGATAGCCACCATTTAAAACCAGCATTTTTATTTTCATTTTCTTAGAACAAATGAGGGGTTGGAGAGATACAAGCTACCTGAGCACGGGAACCTGTAACAGAGAAGTCGCTCTGTCTAGGGCTCTTTAGATAGTCATGTGTGGCTCGACTGCATGGCTGGAAATACCATGTGAGGCCTAACAGATGCTCTTTATGATTAATGAGCTCACAGTCTGTTTGGGAAGACAGCATATAATAATAAGACCAAAGGAAGCATTGCAAGGTGGCATTAATACATAAGCAATTTCAAACTAATAAATTTCTGATTTTCCATATCAAAGATAATGCTTTATTAAAACTGAAGCCCATACATATAAACCTGAAGGAGTAAGTGCTTTCAAATATCTTTCAAGCAAACATCAAGATAATTATCTCAAAATATTTAAAGAGGAGAAAAAGAATAAATAAAAAATTTGGTATGTTATCATGTACAGACACACATACATAAAGGTAATTTACAAATAAACGATTACAAAATGGGGATTGTTCAGCACAATAGGCAGAAATGTTACTAATGCCCACACCCATTAAAATTCATAAACATTAATAACTATCAATTGGAAAACACAATATGGGCATGTGGCGCATGCCTAGAATCCCAGCTCCCTGAAGTTGATATAGGAGAACTGATCCAAGTTCAAGGCTAGTATGAACTATAGAATGAAACCCTGAACAAAACAACAACAACAAAGAAATTACGAAAAAAATACAAATATAACAAAATATTAATATAGGAACATAGTATCAATTTTATAGGGTTGTTTTACGTAGCTTTTTAAATCTCTGTTCTTACATATTTAAAATTTCCTCAAATGAGAAAGCAAACATAAAAGACAATAATTTTATTTATTCTTAAGTTTTCCTTTAAGAAAAACTGAATTTATATGCAGAAACAAACAATGCACTAACTCTGACAAAACACATTTGGTTCATATCTTGCATTAACTTTTATCCTCGCATCTGGACATGTGTGCTTGAGTAATTAAGACAACTGTTCTGTGAGGAATGGTCGGTCACTTTTCTTTTTCCAGCCTCTAGCCCTAGCATTTTTTATTATTAATTAAATTTATTCATTTATTTTACATCCTAACAGCAGTTCCTCCTCCCCCCTCTCTTTCCATTCCTCCTGTTCTCTCCCCCACCCCAGGAAAAGCAGGCAACCAACAGCTGAAGAGCTGCTGCGGCCTTTCTCTGGACATCAGTGTCATCAGCTGGGGTGATTCTGCGTTCTTTGTCCCTGGGGAACATCTGGGAATGTTTACAGACCATCTTTATTACAACTAAGACACGACTGGCATTTAGGTATACAAGCAGCAACAGTGCTAAACACCTACAACACACATGAAAGCCTCCACAACAGAAGATTTTCTGGTTTAAAATATCAGTAGTGTAGAAACTGAAAACAACTTAATCTAGCTCCTAGAAGCCGAATGGAATAAAATCTATACATTTCTCTTGTTAGCTGAGAAAATTCTTTTACCCTGAGTGGAGGTTTCTCCTTCACCTGGCACTTGTTAGGATTCCCTTAGCATTAATTTCTCAATGTAGTCATATTTTAAAAAAACACAGCAAGTAGTTAATGCCACAAATAGTAATTTTAAAAATAAATATTATAACAATGTACTTCTTAGCTTCTAAGATAACATTAAAGGTGTTCAAAAGACTTATTTATTCATTTGACAGGATTTATTGTCCTTACTAGTTAAAAGGTACATATTGCACCGTGACTGGGGATACAATGGCGAATGAGCAGATAACATCTCTTACCATATATGCTACATGGTAAGCCTACAGTCTAGCTAAGACACTAAGAATTCATGCAATGAGTATACACTCTAGCAACAGCCTGTAGTTATGAATCAAAGCCATAAATGTGTACAAAACAGATATATAAAAAGGGGAGCCGCATGGTGATGGTCCACACCTTTAATCCCAGCATTTAAGAGGCAGAGGCAGGCGGACCTCTCTGTTAAAGGCCAGCCTGGTCTACAGAGCAAGTTCCAGGACAACCAGGACTACACAGAGAAACCCTGTCTTGGTGGTAGAGAGGTGTGTGTGTGTGTGTGTGTGTGTGTGTAACGACAAAACCAACCAATCAAGCAATAAAGTGTGGAGGGATTGATCTAGTAGTTGTAGGAGGAAGAGCAGCCTCCCTTTAAGGAAGTAATGATCAACACAGTATGTACAATATACCTATAGGTTAGTTGTGAAAATAAAGAGGATGCAAGTTGAATGGAAGGAGAGGCCCATGCAAAGACTGGGAGGGGGCACAGAATGCTTCAAGGAAGCAGAAGGCAGGTGGCCACTCAAAGTGGAGTAGATGGAGCAAAGCTCCAAGGTGTTGGGGGAAGGGCACAAAAGCTCTGCCAGAAACAGAAGTGCGCTCCTACCTTGATGCCAGTGTGTCACATGGCGATCCTTTTCTCTTATGTGAGTCTGGGTTTGCAGGGTCGGATGAACTGTCCCCAAGGCCACTCATGTTGACAAACTTCACACCTAAACAATAAGGGTAAAATAAAAAATAAATTTCTCATGAGCTCTCTAACCAAATATGGGCAGGGAAAGCCCCCTGTTACTTCTAAACAAAAGAACCACAGAACAGACCTAAACAGTGACTAGGTGATGACAGCCACCACAAGCACCAGCATCTAACATTACAGGGACTCCAATCACTAGTTGCTATACTTACTTTTCTAAATCAGTGAATAAAATTAACAATCCCTATGAAAATGTTATAATCAATCAGGATGAAAATTTTTCCAGGATAATTAAGTCGAAATATGTTTTACCAAGAGAAAAATCACTTCCATGGGTAAATGTAAAAAACAGGACTCTAAAAAACATTTATTATTATTGTTCAGATTCAGAATGATTATTCAGACATTACTTTGCAAAAAGGCTTAAAACAACTTTTCTCACGAAGCTGGAGATTTTATATCCATAGAAAAATGAACAATATGCATATGATTAAAGTTAAGTGATAAGCTCAATTTGGATTTTGAATTGTACTTTCCACGCATGCCTAACCTTGTGTTTACACCACCCAGCGACCAAGATCAAGTGTTTAGTCTACATTAGGATCTTGGTATGGATGCCAGAGAACACAGAGTCATCCCTTAGCATGTCAGCCAGGTTTTTACATGTGCCAGTTTCTGATCTGTCTGCATCAATCACTACTCTGCAGAATCCCAAGGGAACGCAGAACCCTACCCTTGGAGTCCTCACTTCCTTTTGGATTCCAATAGTGCCAAACACTACCATTATGTTTTATTCCATTTACCCTCAAAAAAGGAGAGCAAACTCATGAGATGGGAAGACTTGGAGCTCTTCCTTATGTCTAAGTTATTAAACACCACAGCACTGTGCATCAACAGTCAAGCTTGGAACACTTAAAAACTAGTGAAAACTATGGCAACCTCTCACACAGACTTAATCCTTCCCTAGTTCTTTCTAAAACTCACTTTCTCACTCTTCTAAAGATCAGACTATTGCCATCTTCTCACTAGATGAACAATCCCTAAAATTTTAATCATGCAGTCAAAAGGAAATATTTCTAATTTCTCCATAGTAGAAGTATAGTTTTGAAATTATCCAACACTCAAAGTATTCTTTAGTTCTTTAGATAGGATTTTGTTATGATGCAATCCAGGCTGGCCTGAGATTAGCGATAAAACCCAGGTTGGCCTCAAAGTTCCAACCCTCCTCCCTCCTCCCTCCAGAATGCTGGGAATACAGGTGTATCCCACCACACCAGGCTAGGACTGCAATCTTGCAATTGCTTTTAATTCTTTTTTCTTGTTTATCTGTCATTCGTAATTGCTACCCATGTCCTGCCAATTCTTTCTTAAGAGATTCAACTGTTTCCTTCTTCAGTCTTAGATATAATGATGATCCTAGCTTGGAACCAAATATCTCAAAGATTCCAGATTCATGTAAGAGGAAGTGTGTCACTGTGGGGGCAGGTTTTGAGGATTAAGCGTAGAACTGATAACTTTAAAAGCCAGCACCAGTTAGCTAACAAACAACTCTAGGAACGTGCCTTAGTGTGCCCAGCAGACAGGGAGCACAGAAAGAAACACACAAGATCAAGGTGGCACACAAGAGCCAAAGATCCCCAAACTGATCCTCTGTATGAAGAACAATCATGATGGAGCACTCCTACACCAGCTAACTTGTATATACAAATGTTTCCAAAACTAGAGTCCTCAGACACACACCTTACATTCTTTACAGCCACTCAAAGACTTCTCATGTGGCAACAAAGGATAGGGACTTTAGAATATTCACTGCCCTTTCATGGCTGAATGATATCCCACTGTTTGGAGATACTCTGTTCTGTTTATCAATGTGTCAGTTGGTGAACATTTAAGTCATTTCCTCTGCTGGGTATTTTCAGCATTTTTATGAATGCTTATGCATAGCTTCTGTATATTTGCTTTAATTATCTTGAGTATAAACCTGGGAATGGAAGTGCTATGTCATACAGTAACTCTAACTTTCTGGGAAAATGCTAAATTTAAGGTGAAAATATACGAGGATTCCAATTCTATATTCTTGTCAAATGCATTTTCCTCTGTAAAAGCCCATCCAAGTGGGTATAAAATGGCACCTCATGATGGCTTTGATTTATACTACTTTAATTGCTTATAATTCTGAGCATCTTCTCACATACTTCCTGGACTCCTTATATCTTCATTGGAAACATAGTTCATTCAGAGCCTTTACTTAGTTTTTTTTTTTTTTCTTTTTTTTTTTTTTTTTGGTTTTTCGAGACAGGGTTTCTCTGTGGTTTTGGAGCCTGTCCTGGAACTAGCTCTTGTAGACCAGGCTGGTCTCGAACTCACAAAGATCCGCCTGCCTCTGCCTCCCGAGTGCTGGGATTAAAGGCATGTGCCACCACCGCCCGGCTTTACTTAGTTTTTATACTAAATGTTACGGCATTTATATATTTACTGTGTACATTTAAGTCGTGATGTTTCCAGACACAAATATATAGTGAACTAGTATTATTATAAAGCAAATTAATCCCCATAATCTCACAGAGACATGATTTTGCTGCTGCAAGAACAGTTATCATCAGTTATTGTCTTAAGAACAATGTGCTGCTGTTAACTGTACTGCCTGTTATAGAAGATCTTTAGACTTGTTTGCCCAATTGATAGTCTTACTTTGATCTTATAAACTCACTGTTTATTCTAAACACACTGCTTATTTGTCAACACTTCCACTTAGGAATGAATATTAGAACTTACTTTACAATAACCAAGAAGCTTCCCAGGCCAAGAACAACTTCCATAAAAAATAATGCTCAAACAGTAATTGTTTTCCCTCCATTCTTTTATAGTGACAAAGTTCTTAAAATCTTCCCTACCTGGGAGACTTCCTTGTTCATAATGAATCCTCAAAGCAGATATAGTCAAATCGAGTGCTCCTGAGGGCAGCTTCTGAGGGAACGGAACAGTACAATGCTGTCCAGAGATGGCTCTAGTCGATTTGTTCTCACCTCATTTAAGGGCAATTACACGAACAACTAAAATAAGTGAGAAGAAAAAAGCAAATAGGAGGTTAGATTGCCATTTTATTCTTTAAGAAATAATAAAGATCAGCAATATGAGAGAAATGCAAATTTTCAAGTTGATGGAAAAATATTTCCATAACACAATGGATGAAGATATGAATTTACAGGCAGAGACCTTCCTGGTGATGTTATTTGAGACAGCTTGCCACTAACGGAATGCATAATTACATTCTGCTCAACTTCGGAGAGACCCATAGAGAAGGCTTTCAAAAAATCATTTCTGGCAGCATTTACATGCTCATCCTTTTTATTACCTATAAATTATGATTTTTCACAATTTCAGCTATTTCATTATTTCAATTTATATAATGTTCTTCCTATTTTTAAAGTTATTTTAACATTTTACTTTCAAAATTTTTGTTGGAAAAGTTTACGCGCTTTCATATTTAAAGTTAGTTGAGCTCTGGTTCCAACAATAATAGATCCTCTTGTACTATACTAATCTGCTCACAGATAAGAATTATAAACTGTGGACAAAATAGAAAAGTAACTGTTTGAAGACATTGGAAAGTGATCAAAGCAGACTCAAATTGTAGATCTGACTGTTTTTCAAAGAAGGGAGCCACACTGGGTGGAACACATGCTTGGAAGGCTTTCTCTGTAGGGAGCTTTTTCAAGACTCCCTTGAAGTCCTGGGAGGCTGAACCTATAGATGAAAAAATCACATCTAATAGGCTTTAGGCAGTAGTGGATGCAGATCCAAGCTAACAGAAAACTTGAAATTGGTTCACACAATTATCTACACTCCAAATTCTTAAACTGAAGCTAGCAACTCCATCTGGGCTCATCTAACTTAATGTGGGAACCACAGAAATTCTGGCAACAGTAAAAGGTTTCTGTACCTTCAAAGACCAAAAATTAATTTGAAATTAAACACATGACGTGTCTTAAATGTTTCTGGCAGTGCTCATTCATGTTGCATCTCATGACATCTCTGTAGCTTTGGTTCTAAACACACAATATGCACACTTTGCACTACATGTGCCTGCACACCACAAAATGCTAACAGTGATGCCTGAAATGCTTCAGACTACAGATCACCACATGCTATGAATCATGCAGTTGGATTGAATATACAAACCTTTCTGATCTTAGAGAATATAATTGTTTAAGAAAAATGAAGATAGTATTTTCTGTTAGTCTTCAGCATTTAAGTCTCAAATTAGTGTTAGCTTTGGGTAGTAGCATTAGAAAAATTGATTTGAAAATGGCTGTTTAAGCGGTTGGCTTGAAATTTTTTAAGACCTATTTTTATTTTATCCCTCCCCCCTCCGGTGTGTGTGTGTGTGTGTGTGTGTGTGTGTGTGTGTACCGACTGAGGTCAGAAGATAGTGCCTGATCCCCAGTTATAGACATTTGTGAACCACTTGCTGTGGTCACTGAGAAGCAAATTTGACTCTTTGGGGAGGGCAGCAAATGCTCTGAACTACTGACTCCTATTTTGAGCTCCTTCAATTTTATTTTTTAAAATATAATTAAATAAATTTGGATTGGGATTGAGTTAGAATTGCTATTAACTTCTGAAATGGCCCTAAATGTGCTTTTGCCATTTTGTACTACATATTTGTGTGGAGCAGCTTTCTCAGCACTGACAACTAAAAAAAAAAAAAAAAAATATTGATGAATTTTGAAAACCGCCAAAGATGCTCAGCATCTTGTAGTATCAAACATTCAACCAGGATTTCATTCTCTATTTAATCTTTTCTTAAAGATTTATTTGTTTTATATGTGTGTTTTGCCTGCATGTACATATGTGCAATATGTGGTGTCTGTGGAAGTTAGAAGAGGGAGTTGGATCACCTGGAACTGGAGTTACAGACGGTTATAAGCTGCCATATGGGTGCTGGGAATTGAACCCAGTTCTCTGCACTTTGTTTTTAACTACTAAGTCATTTCTCCAGCCCAATTTTTAGTTCCTTATGTAAAAATAAACATATATATCTCATTAGTGAATAAAACTGCTTTGGTCTTTAGTAAGCGGTATGTCATTTATTTTACATAAAATTGTCTTAAAAAATAATTGTTTTAGAAAAATTATAATTTATTATCAGCAAATGTTTGATTTGTTTATCTATTTATTACTTAAGATCATGCAAAAATGTCTCAGAGAAAAAGGGGTGCACAGTGGAAATAGTTAGGAAACCAGGACTAGAGACCCAGGAGAAAGAAGGGTATAGCACAATGGCAAAGGGTAAAAGGAGGGCTGGCCATCAAACACTACATTTAAGTAGCTTTTAGGCCATCATGGGCTCTTTTTTTGCTTTCACTTCCAGAGTAACACCATAAGTTTTGAATGTATTTTTATTTTATGCCAATGGATATTGTGCCCGCATGTATGTGTATCACTTGTATGAAATACCCACAGAGGCCAGGAGAGGGCATTAGATCCCCAAGAACTGATGCTACAGATGGCTGTTAGCTGCCGTGTGGGTGCTGGGATTTGAACTTGGGTCCTCTGGAAGATTAGCCAGTCCTCTTGATCACTTAGCCATCTCTCCATTTCCCAGAGTAATGAAATTATTATACTGAGTGCCCTGAAGAATCACTAGTACAGATTTAACAGGTTCTTAGCAATTTTCACATAAAACTGAATTTTCTCAGGTTTAATATGATAGTTATTAGTATTTAGCCTGTTTCCTCTCTTAAAATTTTTGTTGACAGTTGCTTCTATTTTCCTCTTTCTCTAATTTATGACTTTAAAAACTCCTTACTGATTTTATTTTTGTTTGTGTTGTCTTAACTGTGATTTGGAGAGGGACCAATACTCAATGCCTGCTCAAACTATGCTGTCTACCTGGATTAAGTATTGAATGCTATTTCTAACTTTATTATTTTTAGTATTAGTTATTTTATTTTGTAACATTTAAAACCCTATTTCATATGTTCTTAAACATTTTAGCTCTGCAATTTCAAAATTCACCATTCTGACATTCTTTTTAAAACAAACAATAAGTGAAATTATTGGCTAAATGAAAACTTTAATAAACAGCTATGAAAGGTCTGGGCAATAATTTAACCATAAAGGGACACAGGTTGAAACAATGCCTCTGTACATACAGCAAGCACGACAAACTGTGACTTTTAGAGAAAGCAGTAAAAAAAAAAATGATTCTTTTCCATTAGCAGCAGCTGATTTATGAGATGGTTATCAAAAGTAACCGCTGCCCAATGTTCTTTCTGTAAGGAATTAAAAGAAACTCCAATCCCTGAGAACAGTGGAGTCCCTAATCCAGGCATATTGATCGTTGAGTACTGCAGAAGTCATGTCACAAATAACTTCTAGACTACGAGGTCTTTCACATTATTTTAATGATTGGTGCGAATTCAAGGTTAACTTTGTTATAAGATGACTTTTATCTTCCTTAGGACACTTTCTGATGTGGGTATGTTCTGGCTTGAGTAGAAATGTCTCCCTCAGGCTTGTGTATTATACTTGGTCCCCACTGGGGAAGGTTACGAACCTTAGGCAGGTGGAAGTATGGCCCTGTGGAGGGCTTTGAGGGTATAGCCTGATCCTATTTCTTGTTCTTTCTTTCTGTTCCCTTTGTGTTGAATACAATGAGATCAGCCGGCTTCCTGTTCCTGCTGCCATTGTCCCTACCGGTTACCACATCTCTCTAGCTATGGGGGACTCTGTCACCATACACCAAGATAAACCCTTTCTCCTCAAAAGTAGCTCTCATCATAGTATTTTCTTTCACAGCAACAGAAAACTAACGCAGGGAAGAAACGGATAAAGTAAAAACTCCCAGTGAGTCCAAACTAATAGGTTAGATGAACAATGTTGTTGTCCAGCAGTGAACTGTCACAAACAAACCATTAACACTTTGTGGCAATTGTAACATTTTCCATAAGAGTAACATGATCTCATAGTATTCTTATTAATTTTATACCAAATAAATTTTAAGAAAGAAGATACATGAAAAATAATGTAAAGAAAAATTTTTCTTGGAAGAGACTGTAAACTTCTTCATGAGAAACGAAGTTGCCAACTTTTCTATTAATAATGACACAAGTGTTGGGTTCCCTAAATTTAAGTTGAAAATGATATAAATAAAAATGGAAATAAATCCATTAATATTAAAATTTACAATTCAGAAGTAAGTAAAGTTTGATTTTGCTATAGGATATATTCACTTGCCTTATTGGTATCTCTGTAGAGAAGAAACTTGGTAAAAATGAATATTTTAAAACTAAAGTTCTTTTTATAATGAAATGGTAACATTTTCTTATTTTTTTATTTTGTATTTATTTTAAATGCTTAATTTTATGATTACAAAATTCATTTATGGAAATCTTATAATCTCTTTCCAAAAAAATGACTTATGGCTTCATACAAATTTTCAAGTATCTTTTAAAAATCTGTGTAAACCTATGGGACTTTTAGAAAAATACAATTTATTACATTTGAACTTATGCAAACTGCTGTTTTGTGGCCAAAGAAAAAGCTCTAAGGGAATCTTCTGAAAACGTGGTCTAAGCATGCCCAGTAAGTGGTGCAACCTCTGCAGTGAGCCAACAATACATCTCTGCACGTGAGAGATAAGAAGAGTGAAGAACGTCCATCCCAGCAATTTTCATAATGGTAAAATGGCAACAGCCCAGATGTCCATTGGCAGTTAAAAAAATATTAGTCAATTTGGACTATTTTACAATAAAACCTCACAACAGTGATATAAAGGAACAGAATCTCAACTATTAACATCTGCCTATGGGCACCCAAACTCCTTTCTTATGACTGAGGGAGTATTAGAAATATGAATAAAAGTATGGATTCATAGTAGTCCAACTACTATGCATTTCCCGGCCTCATACGTTTAGTCTCGGATAACACTTGTTCTTTGCCAAGCAGTGTTAGGTGAGGAAACACAATATTTTTAAATGACTTCAGTTTTGTAGACCTTAACTAAGTTAACCCTCCGATAAATAATGTAAATCATTGTATTTCCAACAAGACCAGTGTGTGTGTGTATGTGTGTGTGTGTGTGCACCCGTGTTCGTGCTCTATGTCGTTTATGTGTCTGGTCTATGGAAATGATTGTAGGGCTCTGTGCACAGGGGAGGCCAGGTAGGGTGTCAGGCAGATCTCTCACTGAACCAGAAGCTCACTATCTTTCCTAATCTAGTCAGAGTTCTTAGGGTCCACAGTCTCTCTTCCCCCAGCGCTAGGAGTCACAGATACTAGCAGTCGGGCCAGCTGGCTTCTTTTCCTTTCCTTTTCTTTTTTATTCTCTTTCCTTTCCGCTTCCCTTTCCTTCTTTCTTTCCCTTCTCTTTCCCCTTCCCTTTCCTTTTCCATTTCCTTCCCTTCCCTTTCCCCTTTCTTTCTGCAGAGGTCCAAGAGACTGAGACTCAGATCCTCATATGCGTAAGTGCTCTCACCCACTAAGCCATCTCCCCACACCTCCCACAGTTTCCACCTGACCCGTACATTACTTTAACTGCCACATATTTCCCCTTTCAGAAGACTTACATGCCTTTATATTTTGTTTTTCATTCTCGTTCTTCTTCAAGGGAGATGCTGATGCCCATATCTAAGTTCTTAAAAATGTATACAAAGAAGTCAACCTAGAGTACTTTTTTAAAGTTTATTTTTCCATTCAAAAATTTCCACTTCCTCCCCTCCTCCCATTCCCCTCCCGCTCCCCCACTCCTCCTCCTCCCTCCCCCTCCAGTCTTAAGAGAGGACAGGGTTCCCTGCCCTGTGGGACGTCCAAGGCCCTCCCCCCTCCATCCAGGCCTAGGAACGTGTGCATCCAAACAGACTAGGGTCCCCAAAAGCCAGTACATGCAGTAGAATCAAAACCCAGTGCCATTATCATTGGCTTCTCAGACGGCCCCCATTGTCAGCCACATTCAAAGAGTCCGGTTTGATCACATGCTCGTTCAGTCCCAGTCCAGCTGGATTTGGTGAGTTCCCATTAGATCAGGCACACTGTCTCAGTGGGTGGACTAACCCCTCGCAATCCTAACTTCCTTGCTCATAGAACCAATCCTAACTTCCTTGCTCATAGAACCTTCGTCCGGCGATGGATGAAGATAGAAACAGAGACCCACATCAGGGCACTGGAGTGAGCTCCTAGAGTACTTGTTTTTATCTTGAATTTCTTTTCTCATCTTCTCTTTAATAAGACAAATAATAAATTTACAGTCAAAACTGTGTATTCAATAGTCTGCATATCAACTACTAAGGTTGAAAGATTAATGACTTATTCATCCACATTTATGCAGGAACAAAATACAGGAACCCATAGACTAGTAAATTCCAGCATTATTAGTCTAGATATAAAATAAGCACATTTACCCTTAAAGAGTATTCACAGAACGCCATCCCTACTACTTTTACAGTTCATTTTAAGGCCTGCATCTGTATCCCTCTCCCTTAACTGTTTTATATTTATTTATTGTGTTTTTGTGTCTACAACAATGCATGCATACCACAGCTCACATCTAGAGAGTCTCTTCCTCTACCATGTGGATCCCAGGGATCAAACTCAAGCTGTCAGACTTGGAGGCATGCACCTCTACCCACAAAGCCATCTTGTCATCCTCTCTAGTTTTTTATTACTATTGTTTGAACTTTGCTAAAAACTAACTTTTCATTAAATCCTTCCATTCTATTCTTCTGATCTTCCCTTCCTCCCTCCCTCCACAGAATCATTATACCTCTGTAACTGCTGCAGTCTAAACTGTGCACAATATTACGCTTGAATTATCTTCCACTCTCACACTACATACATCTAAACAAACTATTTAGTTTGTCCAAAAAGAAATCCCTAACGCACACACAACAATTTGATATCCCACTTCTGCTCATTCTCTTCCATGTAGTTCTCAAAGCATCCTTCGCGCTAGCCACTTGGTCCTCCCCAGTCCTTCTTCCTCACCATGAGGCCTTTATATATCCTCTGCTGTGAATGTGCCCTCAGACTTTTTTTTTTAATTTGCCACATTTTAAATTTACATATTAGCTGTATGACTGTATTTACTGCTGTTTCCCCCACTAAACCGTACGCTCCCACAAGGATATTTTAAATCTAAGAACACAGAGAGAAAGGGAAACTAAGGAAGTTACTGAAACTCAGGAGAGTCTCTACATCTTAGAAAAAGCCCACTTCTGAAGCTTCATTGTACAGGGCAATCTCACTTCCCTTCCTCCTCCTCTCCACTCATTTCCTTTTCTGGCAGGGTAAGAGAAACACCTGGGTGTTAAGAGTCCATATTCAATTAGCTGAACACTAAACCTAACACCGAAATTGCAAGGATTTAGTTACTGGCTAAAGAACAGCTTTGCCAAATTAGGAAGCAGCTGTCAAGGACCACCCAAATCAAGCTATTCTGATTTTCTACTACCCTATTACAGGGCCAGTCCTGGTGGTGCACACCTTTAATCCCAGCACTGGGGAGGCAAAAGCAGGTGGATCTCTATGACTTTGAGGTCACCTTGGTATACATAGTAAGTTATAGGCTACCCAATACTACATAAAACCCAGTCTCAAACAAAACACCCCAAGCATTATTCAGGTATGTTAATTATCAATACAGGTTTGACATTTGTTAGAAGAAATTTTATTAAATGCTCAAAGAAAACCAAGATTAAATCATCTTAGTTAATAGTTAAAATCAGCATATATTTATTAGATGTGTTTATATTGTTGACTTTTTTCTTTATGCAGCTTATATCTATTCTACCATATTGTTAATTAACAAAGTCAGTCTTACATGCAAAGCTCTTCTTTGTACTTTTAAAGGTAGCAAAGAATACTTATTAAAGTTAAGCATAAAATTGTTTATATGTAGGCATTTCTATTTCATTTTTCATACAACTAAATTACAGATTATCTGTGACATAGAGGCATGATCACTGTATATACATAGAGGCTTTAGTAATTAACTTCATTCTTTATGGAATTAAAAGCTCCAGTCACGTAACAAGGTGTGTCAGCATATGGTCACACTTAACCGTCTGCTCTACACAACAACATGCGCAATCCTTGGGGGTGGGAGGAGGAATGCTAAGCAGAGGCTTTAAGAAATGTGTGGTAAACATTAGTGAGGTACTTTTAAAACAAATTATATATTTAATTTACTAAGTATACTTCGTTTCTTGGTAATAGTAGTTCAATCATAAAACACTATGTAAGAACTCAGTATGTGGCAGGCACTGTACCAAATTCTGGGAAATATAGCATGAACAAGAGAGGCAGTGTCCTTTAACTTTAGATAGGGTGACTAATAAGTTTATAAGAATAAGTGACATCTTAACTGAGCTCACACATTAAAAATTCATTTTTTCTCTTCTGTATTGGGAATCAGACCCATGTCCTCACACACATTGGGCAAATGCTGTATTGATCCTATACAAAATATTTAACTCCAAAATTATTTCAGTGATTCTAATCTTCTTGCCCCAATCTTGAACTTATTACTTATATAATGCCTACATTTGGACATCCAGGCAATATTCAAAGTGTAATGCGCCATGGGGACTGGGGATGTAATTCAGTTAGTGAGTGCCTGCTTAACATACAGGAAGCCCTGGGTTCCGTCCTTAGCACTGCAGAAACTGGATGTGGTGGCATGTGCTTGTAACTCTAACATTTGAGTGGTAGAGAGGCAGCTTCCTCAGAAGTTCATGGTCAGCTTCAGCTACTTAATGAATCTGAGGCTAGCCTAAGCTACAAGTAACCTTGTTTCAAAAATTTAGAATAAATAAATAAATAAATAAATAAATAAATAAATGTATGTTTAGTGGGCCCGAAAAAATTCTCATCTCTTTTGCTCAAAGTCATTACTATATCCTTACTATTTCTCTGTATCTCTATCTTCATCCACCTGAGTTCTGAGGTTATGGGCAGATGCCAAAATACACGGCTCCTACTAAGTATTTCTGTCTAGTGTGTATCAGACCAGTATCATGTTAATTACATCCCATATTGTTAGCAATCCAACTCTGAGCACTTCAACAACAGATCTGACCTGTGTCCTTAGTCTGCATACAATGTCATACTCCTGATCACTGGTCAATCATGACTTCAGTAGTTTTCCACAAACAATTTACATCCTGCACTCACATACCTATAATTCAAGCCCTCCCATTAACACAGCCTGTAATGACAGAATTTAAAAATATGACTAATATAAATATAATAAAAATAAAGAAAAAGAAATACAATGTTGTAAGAGTATTTTCCTTTTCAATGGCTCTCCATCCGTGTGTGTGTGTGTGTGTGTGTAAGTGAAGGTACATGCTTTGCCAAAGTGCACATGTGTAGATCAGAGAATAACTTTGGGAATTGATTCTCTCCTGCCCCCATATGAGACAGGGGACTGAACTCAGATATGCAGGTCTGTAACTGGTGAATTTCAAGCCCTTCTCTCAGGAATTGATGGCAGGAAAGATGCCTCAGAAACAAACACAGTAACAACTCAGGAGGTCTGGCCCATATTTCACATCACTTACACCTGACAGACTTTTTTTTTAAACAACACACAATTGCAAAACCTATTTTCAGGCACATGCAAACCTTCTACCAGTAAGGACATATACTGAGAAACTAAAATACATTTAAAAGGATACTAAAATATGGTAAACATAACTGGAATAAATTAAAAGACAGCACATAACATTTAGAAAAATTCCAAAGCTCTAAATGTTTAAAATTAACACATACTAAATAATTATCAAAAACAGAATTTGAAAAAATTAAAACAGGTAATAAAAAATAATAATTAAAAACATAAACAGTAACACATGTTAAAAAGTAACAGAGGGAGAGGATGATATTGCCTTAAACTCTTTAAACTAAAGGAATTTTTTAAGTTTTGCTCTTAAAAAACGAAAAAACAAAAGCAAAAAAAATATGAAAGGAGCAACCAAAATGAGAAATCAATAAAAAGAATAAAACAATAGAGATTTTAATACAACAGCGGTTAAAAAGATGAACAAGCCGTACGTACTGCCCGCAGTCATTGTGCTCAACTCTTCCTTTGACATGCCCGAAATGAACAGAGCAGACAGGCACCAGTGCTGCCATCTTCTACCGTCAGGTTCCTGGTCTAAACCAGGGGCAAACAACTGGATTACTGTTCATGGGCTAAGCAGGGCTCATCAATGCCTTTTGCATTTTTCTAAATGGCTAGAGAAATCAGATCAATGTTTCACAGCACAAAAATGCATCCAGCTGTTTTACTGCAGTAAGCTAAGCTTGCTGGGGTACAGTCGTGTTCATCTGCTTCTGTTCCCGGCTAATTTTGTACTCCACCAGCTGGGCTGAGTAGCTGCTGCACGGTCAGCAATGTCTGCTTCGTTACCATCTGGTCACTGATAGACAAAGTTCGCTGCCCCCGCTCTATACATAGTTTCTTCCTGCTCCTCTTTTACTCACTGTTAATTACGTATACAATCTAAGAGTCAGTTCAAAACATCAGAGGTATCCCTTTCCTTCCTAGAAAGTATCTTAACAAAGTCTTCTAATATTGATCTATAGAGTGTTGAATATTTTCTGTGTGTGTGTGTGTGTGTGTTTCCTTCATTTAGCAGCGAATTCCCTAAAAAAGAAACATATCATTCATGAGGAAAATACCAAGAGTTCAGACAAATAAATGGGTGAGAGCTAAGAACATCATCTCTCCTGTAAAGAACAATTTTCTAGACTCATCAAAATCTGCTGCTAAATGCAGTATTCCAGCTGGATGAGCAGACTCCCCTAAGCCATGGTTAATAACTCCTTCCAATTCATTATTTAGGTTAAGTAGGTAGGAACTGGGGTGCTACAAAAAAGTATAGTTTAGTTAACCAGAAGAAAGATACTGTGTGTTAAAACTAGCATTTCTTTTCAAGTATCATGTAGTCATATCTTCCTATAAATCATAGGGACATTTTCCCACTAAGCTTCATCATATAGAGATACCTCAGAAGCACGATTAATAAAAACTCAGAGAGAGAAATTGGGGTTCAACCTGAATACCTCTTAACAGACTGCCTTAGAAAAGTCATACAAAACAATAATATCTGAACTTCTTTTGATATGTGAACTTTTATATTTCCAATCTCATTCTCTTTTCTCTAAATATCATCCTGTAAGTGTATTAAAGACATCTCCTTCAGTGGTATCCTAGTATAAATACTTTATTTTTTAAATGAAGTCCATCTTAGCTTACCTTTTGCTTTGTAAAAATCAAAATTTTATATATGCAAGACAAGTAAATGAACAGAACTCTCTAACACACACAAGTGCTGGAAAAATAGCTCAGCAGTTAAAAGTACTAGCTGTTCTTGCGAGGACTCAGGTTCAAGGCTCAGAATCAACATGGTGGCTCAAAGCCATCTGTAGTTCCAGGTCCAGAGTATCCTAACACCCTCTTCTGGCTTTTACATGCACGTGGTGCACATAAATTCAGGTAAATATTCATACACAAAAAACAAAATAAATGTTTAAAAACTTTAAAAAAAATTAAAAACTCACATCATAGTTGACAACTACTTGTAACTCCAGCTTCTAGAGTATCTAACACCTTCACTTGTGTGTGTATACACACATACAGAATTTAAAGTAATTAAAATAAACGTAAAAAATAAAAAGCAACATGATGGTTTAGGAAGCCATGATGAGTTCTGGATCTGGGCCTCTGATTCACTAACTTTGTCCTGCGCTAAGTTCATGGGCTAGATCTTTGGTAAACTAACTTTTTATTTATTTATTTATTTATTTATTTATTTATTTATTTATGGTTTTTTTTTTTTTTTTTGAGACAAGGTTTCTCTGTGGCTTTGGAGCCTGTCCTGGAACTACCTCTGTAGACCAGGCTGGTCTCGAACTCACAGAGATCCGCCTGCCTCTGCCTCCCGAGTGCTGGGATTAAAGGCGTGCGCCACCATCACCCGGCGGTAAACTAACTTTTCAGATGAGAGCAGGTGTAAGATCGGATGGGTAGTAAACACAGTATGAATGGATCAAAGAAAAGTCATCACTACTATTATTAAATGTGAAAGCACTTTATTTCACTGACTTTTGAGTCTAAGGCCATATTAGTACTTGAAAAGGTCAAAGAACTTTAAACAGTTTGGAATATTACTTTTTCAATTTCATATACATGTTTTTCAAGAAGGTTTACCATCTAATTTTAAGTCTAAAACACACTCAAAGGAATACTTGGCAAGAATAAATTTAGAACACCATTCATAGAGAACTGCCACTTAGGATACAATTGGCTTATTGGAATGATGCTTAAGTTGGCACAATTAAGCCATTCACAAGGAAAAGAATTTATGAGAGAGTCTTGTTAAATGCTGACCACAGAAGTGTTTAAAATGTATGTTTAAATTATTCTCAGGCTTAAATTCACTCAAACAGTAAAGGTAATGTAAGTGGCAAGTAATATCAACTTCTTAGTTATAAATGAAAAGAAAGTACAAAACATCTATGTTTTCCTATTTTACTATTTGGAATATACCACAAACTCTATGAAAGAAAAAATTGCAAGTATAATTATATTCTGGAACTACTAGCATGACATGCTTCAATAAATATACTCTTGACAAGATCTACTGATGAAAGAACTGACAAGGAAATTGATGGATTTTCTTTATTTGGCTATTTATTCTTTAAAAAATAAACCATGAAATCATTCACGGGAACAGAGAAATAAGAAAAGGAAGCAAGCAAGCAAACACCCCACAAATACTCACTAAGGGCACAGTCATGTCACACTATAGGGCAGAAGTGCAAAGGCATATTTGAGGCATATTTCCTCCCTTTCTCTCCCCCAACTCACTGTCTTCCACACCTCTACAAATCTGGCCTAACTCTCTGTGCTCTGGTAAACACTGACTTAAGGACTGGGTGTGTAGCTCAGTCATATCACACTTGCTGATGACACTTTAAGATTCCAATACAAGTACCACGGAAGAGAAAACCAACTTATTGAGATTGGAATATATGAGAAACAGCCACACTGATTTCCAAAGTGGCTGCACAAGTTTGCATTCCCACCAGCAATGGATGAATGTTCTCCTCACTCTATATCCTCTCCAGCATAAGCTATCATTAGTGTTTTTTTATTTTAGCCATTCTGACAGGTATAAGATGGTATCTCAAAGTTGTTTTGATTTGCATTTCCCTGATAGGTAAGGAAGTTGAACATGTCCTTAAGTATCTTTTGACCATTTGAAATTCTTCTGTTGAGAATTCTCTTTAGTTCATGACCCCATTTTTAATTGGGTTATTTAGAATTTTAATGTCTAATTTCTTGAGTTCTTATATATTTTGGAGATCAGTCCTTTGTCTGATGCGGGGTTGGTTCATGATCCTAGAGCAGCTAAGTAATAAGGAGAACTCAAAGAAAAACAGATATAGACCCCCCTGGAAATTGGAAGCAGACAAGATCGCCTGACAAAATTTGGGAACATGGGGGTGGGAGGTAGAAGGAAGGAGAGAAGGGAAAGAGGTGGGGAGAAGGGGAGGGTTGGGGAGAGCTTGAGGGAATGGGATAGTTGAAATGGAGGAAGGACAGATATGAGAGCAAGGAAAGAGATATCTTGGTTGAGGGAGCCATTTTGGGGTTAGCAAAAAACTGGCTCTAGAAAAATTTCCAGCAAGGATTACCCCAGCTAAGACCCTAAGCAATAGAGGAGAGGGTGCCTGAACTGGCTTTGCCCTGTAGTCAGACTGATGATTATCTTAAATGTCACCATAGAACCTTGGTCCAGCAACAGATAGCAACAGAGGCAGAGACGCACATTGGAGCACTGGACTGAGCTCCCAAGGTCCAGTTGAAGAGCGGAAGGAGGGAGAGTATGCACAAGGAAGTCAAGACCATGAAGGGTTCACCCACTGAGACAATGTGCCTGAGCTAATGGGAGCTCACCAACTCCAACTGGACTGGGAAGGAAAGAACATGGGATCAAACTAGTCCCTCTGAATGTGGTTGACAGTTGGGGAAAACTGAGGGGCCAGTGACAATGGCACTGGGGTTTGTCTCTACTACATGTACTGGCTTTTTGAGATCCTATTCTCTTTGGATGTATACCTTGCTCAACCTGGAGGGTCTTGGATTTTCCACAGGGCAGGGTGCCTTGCCCTCTCTTAAGATTGGAGGGGGGTGGGAAGGAGGATGTGTGGAGGGAGTGGGAGGAGAGGAGGAAGTGGGAATTTAGATTGGTATTTTTTAAAAGTAATAAAATAAAATAATAAAAAAGATTGGAATATATAAACTCTTGAGCTGGCTAAAGTCCATCTGACTGAAAGTCTGGACAGCAAGGATAAACATCATGTTTCCTCTTGATGGCTTTGGTGATTAAATATGAAGCAACTAGAAAGGTTAACTCTACCTTCAAAGGAAAAACTCCACCAGATACAATTTTTAAACAAGGCCTAGCACCTGAGCAATGGAGAGTTGTGACCACAGGATTGCCCAGACAGAATGAGCAGCAACAGTTGGGCAAACAAGACACTAAACAACAAGAACTGGGGGTGGCAAAGAGAAACTGTCTATCAGCATGTGCAAATCACAAAAGTTGTTTATATTTACTGTGTAACTTTAGAGCATACAGGTAAATGGAGAGAATTAAATAAAATCATCCATAACTGTACAACCTAGAATTAATCAACTATCTGCACATGCACTGTTCACAAATACAAATACATACTTTAGTTTTAATGATTATAAAACCATGATACACATATTAATTAAATTATGTATAGGACTTAAATTTGCTCCATTTTTTTTTATTAAAAACATTATGAAAAGAGTTGGCTCAGTAGTTAAGAGCAATTGTTATTCTTGCAAAGGACCCATGTTTTATTTCCCAAAACCCATTTGGTGGCTCACAAATATCCATAACACCAATGCCAGAGGATCCGACACCCTCTTTTGGTCTCTGCAGGTAGTAGGCATACAAGTGGTACATATACTTCCAGGCAAAACGCTCATTCACACAAAATAAATTAAATCTTTTTTTTTTTTTTTTTTTTTTTTTTTTTTTTTTTTTTTTTTTTTTTAGAGCAAACTGATAACATTGTGATGAGGCATCCATCTCCTGGCTGAAACTTTGCTTACACTCCTGGAAATACCAAGGATTCTGGCATGGGAGGCTCATTAATGTCAGTTAGCCAGGCCTGGGCATATGGTAGATAACAGATGTCTGAGGGAAGGCTAATAAATTCAATTATGTACACATTAATTATGAGGTGGCAACAGAATATCTAAGTAGGAATGTGTGGCTGACTTACAAGGAAGGGGATTTACAGCTCTTGGGATCACTAACATGGAAGCTGTATAGTGTAGCACATGAGATGACCAAAGAAGAAAGCAAAGAAAGGACACCACATTTCCTGTTCTCTAGAAACACTGCAACACTGTGGGGAGAGGACAATGAAAGCTGGAAGAATAAGTGAAAAGACAGTATATGAGTAAAAGGTAAAAAGAAAACCAGCAGACACAAAAAATGGAGAGATCAAAATTTCCGGGTTTAAAAACTATTTTAGGGGGGGCCTGCCCAAACAATCACAACATTTAGATAGGAATGTTTGTCCTCAAAGGCACCTTGAAGTCAGTGCACCCCAGAGCCTCTACAGCATGTTGTCGTGCTCAGTGTTCCTGCCACCCTCCTCAACCATGCCATAAAGACTCCAGTAGTCAAGTCTTCTATGGTAGGTTTGTGGGATAGCATTATAAAGTCTTATTGGGGGGGATCTAAAAATGTTTCTTTCTTAAAATCACCACTAATTCTCATATATAAAGATTTATCACCATGGAAAACATGCCAATGGCTACAATTCCAATTTCCTTTTTTCAGACTATCCTAAATATCCTTCCCAGATTTTTCTTTTATTTACAAACTTGATTTTAGCACCCATCCCCCCATCTTAAGAACTTTAGTCTTCCAACAACTGCTTCCTAATCTTCCCAAATATCCACAGCAACTGCTCCACCTTCTCCAGGTCCAGTGAGGAACGAACGACTTGTGCAGAGAAACACTGTTACCTATTGGTGGGTGGCATATGGATGCCTAAGTAGACTGTAGGAGATCTAAGTATACCCTTACTTCAAGTGATAGCGGAGCACCCACAGGACTGTTTGTTTTGGGTGTTCCTAAAGACAGTTTACTTGTCATTCCTGTGTTCCCTGGTGTCCTAGTATCACAACCACTTATCTTTAACTTCCTCTTCCTTTCTCTTCTAAGAAGTTTACTATTCTTTTCCCTTTTTTTCTCATCCCTGTTTAGACAAAAGAAGCTCCCTGTGAGGTTTTGAACATGTTATTTTATTGGGAAAGGGTACTAAAGAAAGATGGGAAGAAATCTTAACTCTTAACATATGAATGTATACAACAGCAACAAACTATACCAAATTAAACCATGCTCTGTGACTGGGAGGTAGTGGCACACACACATTTAATCCCAGCACTTGGGAGGCAGAGGCAGGTGGATATCTGAGTTTGGGGCCAGCCTGGTCTACAGAGTGAGTTCCAGGACAACCAGGGCTACACAGAGAAAGCCTGTCTCAAAAAAAGAACAACAAAACCATGCATTGTGAATGAGACACTGACATGATTCTCATGACCGGTGAAGAAGAAAGAAGAGAAGGGGTAATCTGAAGCAACAGCTAATCCCCAATAAGTGAATGACCGCTTCTCTCCTCTTAACTTCTTTCATTTCACTCTCTTCCTCAGACATAAAATACAATGTCTCAACTGGATACATGCAGATTCCAAAAGATGATATTTGACAGAAAATTCAATGATTGTGTAAATAGAGCCATCTTCATTTTCTTATAATAAAGCTAAAACCTAAAAACAAGTTCCTGATATTCTGACATCAGCCTGGTAGACGTGTGCTTTTCTAGTATCCCTGAGACGTTCATAGTAGATAACCAGACACCTTTCAGTAGTGACAAATTTCTCCCAATTTTGATTTGGTCTCCACTCTGGGTTCACTCTCTAATGTCATATTCTCACCCTTCCTCTGGAACCTGATTCTTCACCTACCATGGCTGGATGAGTAACTTTCCCATGTGTCCTCATAGTACCCCACACTTACCTCATTAAAGCATCTAGCAGAGTAATTGTCTGTGCATCTATTGAACATGTAGACAATGGGAATGAAGCTCCTTGAAAGCAGGAAAGCTAAGTTTGCTTCACCGTTCCATGGCTGAAGCTCAGAATAGAGCTTGGCACCAAGAAGATTCTCAGAAGCACCAGCATCAGCTTCCAGCAGCACATCAGCTAGCCCGACTACCACTCCAGCATTGTTACTGCTCCCCAAACACTACACTGCGCTGCACAGAAGTCAAGACACTGACCACCTACTCTATACCTAGCCATGTATTCAGGTTCTACTTAATTTCATTCCTTCAAAACCTTGTAAGTAAAAATAATTACTCTCTTTTACTAATGAGAGGATCTGTTCAGAAAAGACTGAAAAAGACGCAAACCAACCTATGAGCCATCTCTCCACTGTTACTCTGCTTTCCTGTTATCCATACTGAATCCACATGGACAGGTACGTAACCACTTAGGTTTCTTTTCCTCACAATGTTAGAAAGCAATAAAATTAATTTGTGAATTATCTGGACACATAGAGAAAAGAGGTAAGACTACTTGCTCTGGAATCTGATGACTGTCCAAATACAACTTTGCTACCTACTAGGTCGGTGATCTTGGGTAGTTGGTCTTCTCTGTGCTAGTTTATAAAGTGGGAGTAGTGGAGCTACAGAGTTGCTGTGAGGAATGATGATATGTATACATGAAGAACCAAGTTCTAGAATTAAGTACTAACAGTAGCAATACTAATAGTTAGAACTAATGCATACTTCACACCTGTGCTACCTGCCTTAGTTTGCTTTCTGTTGCCATAATAAAACCTTGACCAAAACTAATGTGGGAGGGGGCAGAGAAGAATTTATCTTAGCTTACATTGGGAGGAGGCAAGGCAGGAACTAAAGGCAGGAATCTGGAGACAGGAACTGAAGCAGAGACCATGGAAGAATGTTGTTTACTGGCTCACACTTATCAGTTACCACCCACCCAGGGGTGGCACTGCCCACAGTGATTAGGGAGCAGGGAGAGGGGAGAGAGCGATTTTAATTTTCTACAGTACTGCAGAGTTTAGTCTTTTGGAGAGATTAAAGACCCAAAGATAGGTCCTTATGTCCTTCAACTGTCTTGATCATTTAGAAAATGTTTGAGGACTCAAATTGATTTTAATATTACTATTCTTCAAGGACTTGGGAAAGCACTGAGATAACAGATATCTACTTAGAATTCTATTCATGAAACAGAGACATACAATTGAGGATCCCACACCAATGGAATCCAGTTTATCAATGTTTCTAAAACATTGTTCATCATATACTGATCCTTGCAAACAACCTGCACATCCTGAATGTATAAAGTAAAAAGCAAATAAAAGCATAGGCTGTAAAAACTATAAATATCATATTGTGAATATTCCATTTGGTTTTTTTTTTTTTTTGTTTTTTTTTTTTTTTTTTTGCATGAGTCGAATTAGCTAAAGAATCATAAGAATTGTGAAGTAGGACTTAGGATTGAAGAATCTTGTTCCAGCTAAAAAAAAAAGCTAACAGATTAACTGAGATTGGAAAAATACATACACTCCCTCAGCTAATGTTTCTAGCATGTCATGCAAAATGAATATTGTAAAATGGCAACAGAATTTAGTTCTGTGAAATATCATGTTCAACATAAAATCTTTATTTTGAAATTATTCTAAATATGAAAAATGATTAAAACTCAAGTTCATTTAAGATTACTTTGAGTTAAAATTTACTATACTTTTATGCTTAAAATTATATTCTCAAATATCACCAAATGTAAAAATCCAGGAGGCAGGTTTACAATATAAAATACAATCTCTAAATTGAAACATTAAAAGACTACCAGGTTAAACCAAAGAGTTAAGCCTCAATTAGAAAGTAGCCACTGACAACAAAAACAAAATATTTAGGAGCCACTGGCCTTGTATTTCATGAGAGATTCCCTTGACTTTTGACAGTCTATGAGTTCACAGTATTTATATATAACTCCATGAGGACCAGTTTATAGAAATTGCTATAGAAATTACTGTACAGAGTTCTCTTACCATTTCTTTTGTGGAATATTAGTTAAATATGTGTTACATTCGTTCATGCTATGGAATATTTGTTTAATGATGCAAAGATGTGTTGCATTCTTTTATGTTGCATTTGTTTAACTTTGTAAAGCTGTGTTACTTTGCCTGCCTAAAACAACTGATTGGTCTAATGAAGAGCTGAATGGCCAATAGCGAGGCAGGAGAAAAGATAGATGTAGTTGGCATGCAGAGAGAGTAGGAGGAGAAATCTAGGAAAGAAGGCAAGGAGTGAGGAAAAGTAGAAGGAGAGAAGCACATCAGGGACCAGCCATGAAGTAAGAAGGAAAGAAAAATATATAGAATAAACAAGGTAAAAAGACTAGGGGGAAAATGTAGTTAAAGAGAAATGGGATAATTTAAGTTAGAAAAGCTGACTAGAACCAAGCCAAGCTAAGGCTGGGCATTCGTAAGTAAGAATAAGTCTCTGTGTGTTTATTTGGGAGCTGGGTAACGGGCCCCCGAAGAGTAAAAAGAAAACCAACTACACATTTCTACAAGTATTCCTTGTGTGTGAGTGCACAGTGTGCACTGTGCTGAGGAAAAAGACAGGAGGCAGAATGTGTTGTGTGCATGCTCTACCAATGAGCTACATCCCCATGACAAGCCTAACCAGTGAAGTAGACATAGTAACTGTATATACATTAAAATATTTCTTAAGAGAATAAATGCAATGTTCACACATATGAATTCCTTAAGTCTGAATGAAATCTCATAACCTTGTTCTTAAAGGCTTGGATCAACATGGATACTGCCAAAGCATTCTTAAAAACTCTTAAAGACTAAGATTATCCTCAGCACCATACCTCCAGACATACTGTCTCTAAGAAACATATCATGTCACTTTACAAAATAATTGGGGCAAGATTAGAGATCGCTACTGTACCCATCAAAACTTTGTATTCAAATACCAACAACTTTGTACGATGTTAAAAGTACAATAATCTCTTTGCAGAGTCTGAGAGGCTAAAAAGGCACTAATATAATCAGCCAGAATGTCAGATTACTGTTATCAGTGGGTTCCCTAATACTGTACAATTTAACCATGAAAAGTCTCAAAATCTTTAACTTACAGGAGTTTCTATCTCCTCATCTGTAAAAATGGACGTTGATCACACTAAACTCTATGATCATGATTTTAGAGAAGAAAACAACAAACTATGATACTTCAGAGGCCCATAAAAATGGCTTTTAACTTAGTTAGGTGATGGTCATCTGTGAAGCTCCAATAAAAACATTTTACCTCAAAAATAATTCCCATAAGCCGGGCGGTGGTGGCGCATGCCTTTAATCCCAGCACTTGGGAGGCAGAGGCAGGCGGATCTCTGGGAGTTCGAGACCAGCCTGGTCTACAAGAGCTAGTTCCGGGACAGGCACCAAAGCTACAGAGAAACACTGTCTCGAAAAAACAAAACAAAAAAATTCCCATAGGGACAAAACTTTTTTGAAAATTACCAGGAGAGTCTGATGACTGTCTGAAGTGGTGCACAGAACTTAAAGATTTGTGATCTGTAAATTTAATGGAATTCAGCCAGTTGGGAGTGTATTATTAAGTCTCAAAACAAAGCAGTATGTAAGAAAAGCACCCCAACACTAAGCTACACCCTCACCTTTTAAAACTGTTATTTTTATAGAAGGACTCCCCAAATTACCCAGGTTAGATATAAACTTGCAATGATCCTCCTGCCTACACCTCCAAAATTGGGATTTGCAGGCATGTGCCGCCACATACTACTGGAAAGTTAGATTGTTACAGGCATAGACAAGAATCATGACTTACAAGAACTAAACAGTGTTACAAGACAAGTATCTCTAACACATAAATCTGAAATCTAATGCTTCAAACCTCAGGATCTGTGAGCAACCACATGACACCACAAGTAGGAAATTCCACACCTGGCCCTATGATGCAGGTGCTCTAAAGAGATTGTACAACATTATCTTCAGACTTTAGGGTAAGGTAATGTATGAAATATAAATGAATTTTGTGTTTTAACTCATAGTGTATATATTCACATCTTACTGTATATATTTGAATATTAAATTTCTAGCACTCCTGATCTCAAGCATTTTAGAATAGAGATAATCAACTTGCAACTTAGCTAATTATGCTAGAAAACAAAAGGTGCAGATGGGTGATAAGCAAGCCATTATGATTACATAATGTCACTTTCTATTCTAATCAGCCCACAATGGTGAAAACGCTTATTTGGAAGTCCACTTTTAAACAAACAGATCAATTCGACTATTTTCATGTGGACAATCTACTTGGGAGACAAAACTTGAATAATAATACAAAACTAACAAAAATAACTAAATTATCATAATGGTTTACACTTCCGAAAGACTGAATACCAAAAATGGACATTAAAATTAGAACACAAGCCGGGCGGTGGTGGCGCACGCCTTTAATCCCAGCACTCGGGAGGCAGAGGCAGGCGGATCTCTGTGAGTTCGAGACCATCCTGGTCTACAAGAGCTAGTTCCAGGACAGGCTCCAAAACCACAGAGAAACCCTGTCTCGAAAAGCAAAAAAAAAAATAAAATAAAATTAGAACACAATCTTATTACATCCTAATTTACAATGAAGATTAGTTAAGTGTGTTAAGGTAGGATGTAAATTTTCATTATATGCCTATGAAAAATTAAGACACTTTTCAAATGTACAAGCAAAGAAAATCAGGAAATTAGAGTTATTGTAGTGGGGAAGGATTAATTACACAATTCTTTAGAGGCTAACTAAAAACAAAAATACTAATGTTAAGTTTTTTCCTGGATTATGTGTAGAATGGGCCCGGAAGGTGGCAATATCTGCTCATGTAGTGTAGTCCGTGCATATCTTTTGCACAAGCTTCTCTTAGGATTTCTCTTGTTTAAAATGGGTCCCCAGGGAAGTAGCAAGAAGAAATTCTGTAATTATTTTCTGATGCAATAAAGGGTGAGGCCTTTCTAATACTGAATTTTGAGGGAAAAAAGGGGCTTCACCAATTGTGATAGCAATACCCTTGCCAGGAACATAAGAGGAAATTGGCTATAATTTCTGGTATTTATCAATTGCCTTATTTCATTAAAATACACCTAATTCTCCTAGTGGATTTTTAAAATAAATGAAATCAGAAATCAATTACTTTTCATTGTAAAATACAAATTACAATTGTTCTATTCACAAGAAGGAAACATTTAAACCCAGTTATAGACGTTTCTAACAGCAGTGTGAACTCTGGCTCTTCCACGCCGCACTTACAAATTATTTAGGAACTGTGAAGACAGCACTCTGTTCTTCTGAACGACTTGACATTCCCCTCACATGAAGTACAGTGTGTAAAGGGCTGGGAGAAGAAAACACGTATCTCTAGATCTTAGTTTACAGTAATCCCAGAATCCGAGAGTACATTTTCATTTGTACTCCTGACTATAAAGATGGAAGTGCTCTTAACACTTGCAGAAGCATTAGTAACAGAGTTACAGCACCGTCTACATTTAGTGCTTTTCTTCTCTCAGCTGTTCCTTTACTTTTCTAAGTAGAAAACATAGACTAGGCAAGACTTCATGTGTAAACCCTTGTATGCATCACCGGAGAAAATTTTAGAACAACCAAATAAATTCAGTGCTTTACTCCCAGGAGTTGCCACTAGCCTGCTGCTGTGACACCAGGTTAGCACAATTTCTGAGGGACTCAATTTTTGCATCTATAAAATGAGGCTGTTGCAGCACAATAAACGCTAAGCTCACTTCCAAATAAAAACTCATGTAAGTCTTTATTTATGTTAGGAGATGAATGAGTAGCAGGGTCTAGAGTAAGTCCATGTGAGAATATGAACTTAAACATATGTAGAAATAGAAAATGACAAAGTGCTTTTTAAACTGTAATGTTTGAACTTAACAGTTTCTTTTCACAATCTGAGTTTAGACAGGATAAACAAAGACCAAAAAGACCCATTTGTCTCAATTTCCCAGTACTCTCCTTCTATGCTTCTACTATTCTAATGACCACAAGAATATAATGCAAGTGTGACAGCTAATCTTTATTGTTAGCATGATTGAACTGAGAAAGGCCCAGAAGATAGAGCACAGTTCTGGGTGTTTCTGCAAGGGGGTTTCCAGAACCCACTAAACCGTGAGGGTTCTGACAAAATCAACTGTTTCGTTTACTGATGGATTCAAAGTAGAAACAGACTACTGTGAGGTGGCAGAAACTGTGGAAGGTTGTCCTTGTGGGAAAACGGGGGGCACTGGGGACCTGTCTCTGAATGAATGCCTGTGGCCCTTCCTGTCTGCTGTTTGCCATGAAGTTCTGCCCCAGCAACTATGGACTGAATCTTGTGAAATACTGAAGCAAGGAAATAATTCCTCCATCATAGTTCTTTTTTCCAGGCATCTGTCACAGCAATTCCACGTAGTTATCACACTAAGCAATGCTTTCTCCATGTCACTATCTCTGATCTAGTTGTGTAGAGCAGATGTGATGCTTTCTCCAATGTCACTATGCCTCACCTAGTCCATGGAGCAGATGTGGCTCTCTACTTAGGTATTATAGGTTACAGAGTACAACAGCTCAGCTCTGCCATCCAAATGTGAAAGCAGCTACAGTCTGTACATGCACTGACGGGCAATGTGGCTCTGTGCCAATAAAACTTTACTTATAAGACATAGGCTGTGAAAGCCAGTTTTGTTCCATAACTATTTTTCCAACTATTGGTCTTGAGAATATAAAGCAAAACAAGATGTGTAAAAATCAGCTATATAACTAAGAAGGCATAGTTTCAAAATAGAAAACTTTTTAAAATGATCACTTTCCCTAAATTTCTCAGAGTCATGAGAAATAAAATTCCACCATAAGTGGGACTGTGCTATAGCCATAAGTTTATACAGGGTTTCAACTTACACTATATGCTAATGAAAACAGTCTTCCTTTACCTTGTCAACATCGTCATCCATTAAGGCAATCCAAGCATTTTAGAAATCACTTAACCCTTGTCTTCTGATAAGAGCTGAAGTCCTTAACTTTTGATCTTGGCAAATAGTTTCATTACCCAATATCAAGCTTTCAATTCTACTTCATTCCTTTCTTTCCCACTAATCCAAAGCCATGACCTTCTATCCTGAGCCCCAAATGCCAAGTATTTCTATTGTTTACTTAGGAAAAGATGGCAAGAAGTAGGGACGAAGGAAAGAAAAGAAGAGAAGGCTAGAGACAGAGTAAGCTTAGGTAAAGAACAGGTAGCAGGAACCCCGTAAGAAAAGACTTAATGAAGTGAAAACTTTAGCGAGAACAAAGAATATTTTACTTGATGTGAAACACTCACTTATGAAAGAACTAAGCTATGGGGTAGCTTTATTCTTATACTCTTTTCTAGACCACACTGCTCCCAGCTGTAAAACTGACTGATGTTACTAAAGTTCCTGAGGAGCCTCTACTAGTTAGTAACTATGGTTACTGCTTCAAAACAATATAAAATTAAAAAGTAGGAGGGAACAGAAATTTGAGAAGAGGTTTCTTGAAATATCAGAAAATGAAGCTAAGACAGAATGATGTGATTCTCAGAGAAGCCATTAGTCTTGATCTCTTAGCCCCATTGTTTTAGTACCTATGCCTAAGTCAGGAGTAATCCTCCATTGGGGATGCGTTCTCTTACAGTGGATAATACCTGATGAACCCAACTGATAATTCTGTGAGGGGACTGCTGAATTTGATTCATAACAGAGAAGCTTACTGGTAAAAAGAAATTAAGAACACAAGATTGCTTTCTAAGTGCTCTATGAATTATGGTCTGAGATGGTACCTCTAGTATTAAAAGGAAGTTGCCTACACGCACAATACCTGGACAGGTTAAACCAGACGGGATCTCACTTCTGAGAGGATAAGAAGACACTGGGTCCCACCCCTAACTAAGAAGCTACCTACAGTTGATACTCATCAACAAAGGGAAATCAGCTTTCTCCAGTGAGCTCACTGGGTATATCAACAACACTTGCTACCATGCCTAGTAGTAGTTGACCAACACAAAACCAACTCAAGTGTATCTTTGTGAATTTTTTGTTTCATTTTGCTTTGTTTTGGCTTTTTAAAAAAATCATAATGATGTTTGCCTGTTTGCTTTGATTTTTTATTTTTGTGGGATTTTTGTTTCCTTTTTTTCTAAGAGAAGAACATAAAGTTGGGTGAGTAGGGAGGATCAGGGAGGAGTTAGGAAAGAGGAAAAACGTGATCAAAATGGTTTTTATTTAAAAGTTGCCTATGATTTTTGTTTGTTTGTTTGTTTGTTTGAGATGGGGGTCTCACTATGCAACCCAGGGGCTGTATGGAACTTGCTAAGTAGACCAGGGCCCTGAACTCACAAAGATGCCCTTCCCCTGCCTCCTGGGTACTAGGACTGCATGCACCAACACACCTATCTCATATCATTCCTGTTCACTGTTTCGCAAAAGATTTTATCAAAATATCCTCTTTTCAAACATTAGTTCTCCTAATTATTAAATAATTCAGTCATTCGATATTTGAGTGCCTGAGGCAGGGCATTCAGTGTGACAGGTGATGAAACAGGAGTGGGCATTTGTCAACAGCGAGGAAAGCAGAAGCTTTCGTATTAGGGAACAATCTCACATTAAGTGGTGAGAACCTCAAGAAATGTTGATGTCTTTAAGGGAATTTTTACAATTTAGGAAAATCTTTAATTTTAGTCTCACATTTCATAACTAAATAAGTTGTATACTATTTTCAAAACAGATTCACTTTTTTTAAATCGATGGTTGTCTGTGTGCGCTCAAACATGTATGCATGTGCCGAGAAGGTTCAAATGTGACTGGGCATGTGTGAATGCTTGTGAAAAGATCTGCAGCTTTAAGAATATCACCAAAGAGGTCCTGATCTGACAGAAAATTGGAAACTACTGCAGGTAGCCAAAAGGTGACAGCAGAAGAACTCTTCTTGGTATCTACCTTGTTGTATAGCCCAGGACAGGCTAAAATCCACAGGCTATTTGAGATGACATTAAACTGGCCCTGTTTATTTCTAAATCTCTAATGGCAATATACAGTGATTTTTGTTTTTAAAGCCATAAAGGGAACCTGAAATTAGGAGAACAATATTAGTCCGTTGGATCTACTTGGATTTGTCATGTAAAATTAATGTAATCTAATTTAGAAAATAGTAACCAACCATGATATAATGTGTCATTCTTGATTTGTTAAGATATTTGCCACTGTAATCCCAGCACTTGGGGGGCAGAGGCAGGTGGGTGTCTGTGAGTTCAAGGCCAGCCTGGTCTGCAGTGTGAGTTCCAGAACAGGCTCCAAAGATACACAGAGATACACTGTCTCGAAACAAACAAACAAAAAGATATTTGTAACTGGTTGGACCCCCCAGCACCATACCATACAAAGTGTAACTAACATATAACATATAAATTTTGTTACTCTTGAAGCAAACAAAACCAGATATCTTATGCATATATTTTTAATAAAATGTAATATAGAAATCATCACTCTTAACCCAAAACAATTTTTAAAAATAAAAGATTAATTTGGAAACCTAAATTTCGAGATAATGAGCTATACTTTCATTTAAAAAAAATTGAAGTGCTAAAAGTGAGGCACAAACCAAAATTCTATCACTTCAAGCAACACAGAGAAAAGAAGAAATTTTAGTTATAATTAAAATGAAAACAAAGCAACTGAAAATTAAAATAATTTTAGCTGGCAGTAGAGTTCTGCAGTAGAATACTTGCCTAGCCTCTATCATGACCTGGGTTTGCTCCCCAACATGACACACAGACTCACAGATAGACAGACAGACAAACACACACATGCACACACACATGGCACAGAAACAAAGAGAAAAAAACAAACTTAAAAGTACTTACTGAGTTGCACCTCTGGGAAGGAGGTGTCATTCCCTACTTCTCCCTCCAAGTAAAACTAAAAATCCTGAAGATATTTATCATATGCATAAAAAAATCTCTCATAATCTACTTAAGATAGAATCTCAGAATCCAAGAAAAATCACGTGAAACATTTATGAGTTTTCTTTGGTACCTTGTATATGATAGAATTTGGACCCAAAGAAGTTTGGCAACCTGGAGACACCCAGATGGCAAGAACACCCTAAAAACACCAACTAACCAAGCAATCAACCTAAACAAAATCCTGCTTGTCCTTGCCAATCAGGTACAAGACAATGCAGACAAAAGCTGTTTTACTTAGCCAAACACAAAAACACTGGGGCAGGGGTACGGTGGGGCTCAGTGGTCTCCATTCTACCACTACCAGCACAGGTCAAATGGAAGCTGTTTGAGAGGCACTCCTCAGGCTACAATAGAAAGCCCAGTTCTCCCTGCCAGAGTAGTATCAGAGCCCAGCAGTGAATCAGTGCCTGCGCTGATAACAAGACTGCTTTCTGCATGCTGTCAACAAAGGCTTGACATCTCCCTCTCTGTCATAGGCTAGTGTCGTGTCAGAAGAAACCTATCATTGAGCTAGGCCTTTAACCAATGCACAGTAAAGGGAACATGGTGAATATTAATATTAATGAGGCAATGAGGTACTCCTGCTTCTCTCAACCAGGAAATAAGGAGAATCAACTCCTAACTTGAGTATTAGAGAGGCCAAGTGGGGACTTGAACTTCCTACCCATTGGGTAATAATGGGGAAGCAGTTCTCCTTCTCATGCTGGAACAGCATTGGCAAAAGCTAGCTAAATGAGGGGTTCGTTTAGTTTTGGCTTTTGAGACAGGGTATTACTTTACATAGCATAGTCTAGTCTCAAGCTCATAATCTACTTCAGCCTTCCAAGTGCTGGGAGTACAGGGATTTTGTCACCATATCCAGCTAAACTAGGACATTTAAATAGATTATAGATTCTCAGAACATAATACCCACAATGTTCAAGTATCCAATGAAAATCACTTACACCACAAACCAGCAATTTTTTTTAAAAAGTTTCTATTATTTTTAACTCCGTGTGTGAGTGCATGTGCCTGAAGCGTCAAGAGACTTCAGATTCCCCTGGAGCTGGAGTCACAGGTGGTTGTGAGTCACCTGACATGGGTGCTGGGAGCCCACCTGGGGTCTTCATGAACCATTCTCTGAACCATTTCTCCAGCCTCCAGAACTGGGAATATTTATAACCGGATGAAAAAGGAAACCTGTAGATAACAATACCAAGATGTTGCGGATGCAGAAATGATCTGAAAAGGAGTTGTGAGTGGCCATAATGAAATGAGTTGTCTTTGCTTCTCTATATCTTTGGTTTTCTCACATATTTGAAATAAAACAAAACAATCTTCAGAGGAATAGTATATAAAAAGAGCAGAGTAAGGGAGATGACAAGGAAGGATCTATGAGGCATTTCAGACTTGAAAACTATAGCAGCTAAAATGCAAGATTTAATAAATGGGGGCAAAGAAAATATTCACAGGCCTGAAAGACAACAAAGTTTTCCAATTTTAACAACAGAGAGAAAGAAAATAAAGGGAGCTTCGAGATCTGTGTGATTACAGGAAAAGATCCATTAACTCCTGAAAGGTGAGTATTGACCAGGGGAAAAAAAGACACCAGGGGATATAAGATGGTGGCAAGATGACTCAGCAGGTAAGAGTATTTATTGGGAAAGGCGCGGACCTAAGTTCTATTCCCAGAAGCCACAAAAAAACGCTGGAGGTGGTGGCACACATCTGTAATCCCAGCACTCCCACACAGGCAAGCAGGCCAGCTGCCTGAAATATACAGCAAACAAGTGAGACCCTGCCTCAACAAGATGGTGGAAGGAGAGAAGTCACTATTCAAAGTTGCCCTCTACTCACTCTCTCTCTCTCTCTCTCTCTCTCTCTCTCTCTCTCTCTCTCTCTCTCTCTCTCTCTCTCTCTCTCTCTCTCTCTCTCTCTCTCTCTCTCTCTCTCACACACACACACACACACACAGACAGACACATACACACACATATACACAGAGACAGACAGACAGACAGACAGACAGACAGACACACACGCAGAGGCAGGGAGACAGACAAAACTTAAGTAATTCAAAAAACAAAGTCAGGTTGGGCGGTGATGGCGCACGCCTTTAATCCCAGCAGAGGCAGAGGCAGGCGGATCTCTGTGAGTTCGAGACCAGCCTGGTCTACAAGAGCTAGTTCCAGGACAGGAACCAAAAAGCTATGGAGAAACCCTTTCTCGAAAAATCCAAAAAAAAAAAAAAAAGTCAGATAACCTCAAACTGGGTAAAACACAAACACAAACATGTAAAGATTCATTGCCACCTAATTTTGACTGAGGCCCATGAATACATCAGTGAAAAATACAATTTTTTTCTCTTATTTCTTGTCTCTTGGCATATGTGGAATCTGGTAGTGTAATGTAAGACAATGTAACATTTAAAAGAGGTAGATATGAATGATACTATTTTTTAATAGAAGAGTTTTAGTTCTGGTTGGCAGTAGGAAGCAATCCAGAGATGAAACTAATGTGAAACTTATTTTCAGTCTTCATTAGACCTGGTCTATTTCTGTTTCAGCCTACACCTAGGATTTAATTGTTCAGAGATTTCCACAAAAACTTGCAGTAGTTACCAAGACTAGTTCCCTCTAGTTCCATGAAACTATCCAACAAGACTATTGTTCTGGCCAGTTTTTATGTTAACTTGACATATGCTATTGTCATCTGGAAGAGGGATCTCAATTGAGAAAATATTCCCACCAGATTGATCTGCCGGCAAGCCTGTGGTGCATTTTTCTTGATTGATGATTGATGTTGGTGGATCCATCCTCCTGGGGACAGGGCCACACCTGGCTGGGTGGTCATGGATGGCATCAGCAAACAAGCTGAGGGGCAAGCCAGTAAGGACATTCCTTTACTGTCTCTGCATCAGTTCCCCCCTCCAGGGTTTTGCCTTGCCTTTACTGACTTCCTGTATGATGGACTATAAGCTAAAAGATAAAATAAACCCTTTGCTCCCCAAGTTGCTTTTGGTCATGGTGTTTTATCCCAGCAATAAGACCTTAACTAAGGTGATTATCCAATAAGTAAATGATAATGGCACAAACGGCAAGCCATTTGAAAAAAAGTAAATGTGATTTATATATCATACCATCAAAAAGGAAAAAAAGAGGAAAAAGGGTCAAATGAAGTAATTAAATGCCCTGATGTAGGAATTAAATTTGGTTATTAGAAAAAAGTATAACTGAAAAGTTGGTTAATGAATATAAAGTTATATGTAAAGAAATACAAGGCAAGTTCTAGAGATTTTTTGCATGATAATATGAATTAACACTTAAAAACAAGTAAGATAATACATTTTACAATGCTTTCTAACCAACTTTGGTAAACACATAAGTGAATACTTTTATGTATCTGAGCATAGAGTTTTTCAAATAAGTTAAAATGTACATATCCGATATAAAGGGAAATACTGATAAATTTGACTATATGTTTGAACACTGAATACAAGTAGTGAATAATTAACATCTAATTTAACTGTAATAATTGTATTATATTGTGAGTATGCTATTTCTTACATCTATAGATCAGGCTGGCCTTGAATTCAGAGATCCTCCTTGCCTCTGCCTCCCAAGTAATGGGACTAAAGGCATATACCACTACTGCCCGATATGCTATTTCTTAAAAATGATAGAAATAGAAGACTTCACCTTTCCCAGATCTGTAGTGAAGTGTTTACAGATACAGACCAATTGACATGATGTCTGAATTTATTTCAAAATCTGAGAGTAGAAAGTGTAGAAGTGTGGATAAGAACAAAGTTGACTTTGTATTCATAATTGTTTAAGACAGGCAGGAGTGTATTATCCTATTTTAGGCTATTTTCAAAATCAGGTCCAATGTAATAGCATTATCAAGAACTGTGCAGATAATATTTTTAAAAGCTGCCAAGCCAGGGACTGAGAATGCAGCTTATCACCATCATCACATAAAACCCGGCATTGCAGTATATGCCAATACCACCAGAACGTGGGAGGCAGAGGCAGGAGGATGATAAGTTCAGTGTCATCCTCAGCTACTCTAGGCTACATAGACTCTGTTTCAAAATAATAAACAAACAAACAAAAAACAAACTAGTACAGTGTTGTAGCTTCTAAAAAGCTCCCCACCCCCACTCCACAAGGATGGCAAGATGGTTGAAACCAAATTATTCACTAGACACTCTAAAAGAAATATTAGTTACTAAACCCCACTTATTTATTTAAAAATAACAAATGGAGCACACAATGGTGGTATAGGAGGTCCTTCTGCATTTGTGTTGATTTCATTGGTTGAATAAAGAAGCTGCCTTGGCCTTTTGATAGGGCAGCCCTTAAGTGGGTGGAGTAGACAGAACAGAATTCTGGGAGGAAGAAGGCAGGCAGAGGGCTGCCCACCATGAAGCTGCCAAGTCAGACATGCTGAATCTTTCCCCGTGAGCCACGGCCTCGTGGTGACATACAGATTAGTAGAAATGGGTTGAAACAAGATGTGAGAGTTAGCCAATAAGAGACTAGAGCTAATGAGCCAGGCAGCAATTTAATTAATACAGATCTCGGTGTGATTATTTCAGGGGTTCAGCTAGCCGGGCAGCAACCCGCCACTCCTTCTTACAACATAGTACAAAACGGGGGAGGAGTGATAACACATATCTGTAATCCTGGCATTAGGAAGCAGAGAGTAGTAGTGTGAGTTCAAGGCCAGCCTGTGTCACAGCATCTTAAAAGACAGCAGATAAGCTGGAGCTGGGGAAATGGCTCAGGATTGTGGGGGAGAGGGGTATTCAGTTCCTGCACCCACATGGCAGCTTTCAACCATCTGTAACTCCAGTTCCAGCGGATCTGGCACCCTCTACTGGCTTCCTTGGGTACCAGGCATGCACACAGTATACTTACAAAATATCACACACATAAACTTTATTGTTGTTGGTTTTTTTTTTTTTTTTTTTTTTTTTTTTTTTTTTTTTTTTTGGCAGGGTTTCTCTGTGTAGCTCTGGCTGACCTGGAACTTGCTTTGTAGACCAGACTGGCCTCAAACTCACAGAGATCCCCCTGCCTCTGCCTCCCGAGTGCTGGAACTAAAGGTATGCACCACCACAGCCCAGTAACACACATAAACTTTTAAATTGAGAAAAAATAAATAATAAACAAACAACAAAGAATAGGCTGTGATGGTTGTGATTTTTAAGGTCAAATACATGAAAATAGGGCTGTCAAAATGGTTCAATGGATAAAGGTACTTGTTGCCACAACCCTGAGTTCAATACTGAAATCCACAATGGGAAAGAAAAAACCAACTTCATAAAGTTGTCCCTTGACCTTTGCACTGTGGCATGCACCCCACATCATGTGCATACACACTTCTCCATGTGCTTACACACATGTCTATGAGTGTGGATGACTACTGAGGATCAACTCCTGAGGTTACTCTGGCCTACACACACACACACACAGACACACACACACACACCATGAGAAAAAGAACTGTCTGTACGATAATTTTATCTGTCATCACATGGTCACAATACTAGACCTTAGGGCCATGATTTCTCCCAAATCTTTTGAATGATGCAAGAAATAAATACCTTATAAGCTAATCCTTTTATTATAGCTTTAGCTCCCCCCCGCGACTAATTCTTTTTCTATATTAATGAGTAAAGACCTTATGTTTTTTAATATTCAATCTAAGCAGGTCATTCACCTGTTTCAGACCATTCAATAACTCAAAACTCTTACAATTCATAAATCTTACAAATAAAGAGTTCCTCTCTATTTAGTTTTATATCATATCATTTTTGCTCTTCTCTTTCAGATATGTCAAATTTTCTTCTTCTATACAGTCCTTTGTAGGTAATCATACAGTAACCCACTCTTTGGGTATAGTTCTATGAATATAAGATGGGCATAGAATATTAAAACTATTACTATTTGCAAATTACAAGTTCCATACTCACCCCACCCCCACCCCGGACTAAGACTCCCTCATGCTTTGTAAATCATACCTCCTAAAACACCTACTGGTAACTGTTCACCATCAGAAGAGTTTTTTTTGTCAAATACTAGAATACAGGTAAGTGGAACCACACAGTTATCAACTGCCTGAAGCTACCTTCCCTCATCCAGCACAATGCTGCATGTGTCAATAAGCTGCTCCTTCTCATTGCCTAGTCATCAGTTTATGAATACACCGAGTTTATCATTTCATCCTTTCAAAAACATCTGGGTTGCTTCCAGCATGTTTGATTGTGAACAGAGCTGCCATAAACACTGATATAGTGTTTAATTAAAAATAATGTGCCAGTGCTGTTTTAGCTTTTTAAGCTGTTAACTCTATGGAAAAGAGGGGTGTATGAAAATCTTGTCCTATATTTGCAACTTCTCTAAGGATGCAAATTGGTTCCAGTATTACTTAATGACATAATTAAACATATATAAAATTTGTCATTGTTCCCAGTCATATATAAGCATTCCAGTTTTTCTGTATCTTGGGTGACCCTGGTACTGTCATGATTTCCTATATTAGTTATGTAAGTAGTTGTTTAGTAGTATCTCATTGTGAATTTCATCTGAACTTCCCTAGGCAAGTGGAAAGACTGCAAGGGTTGATGATTTAAAATATCTTTTCAATTGAGCTTACTTACCAACCTTTGATAAAATATTTATGTGTTTTATTCATTTTATGTGTATGTGTTGATTGTATATGTCATATGTGTACAGATTCTATTTGTGGAGGCCAACATGGGAATTGCTACTATTTTCAATTGTCCTCTGATTTTTTTGAGACAGTCTCTTGCTGAACCTAGAACTATGTATTTGGTTAGGTGGGCTGCTTAACAAGCTCCAGGAGTTCTCCTGTCTCTCCACCCCACAGCAATGGGATTATCACACCCTGTCTTTTTTTTTTTTTAAAGATTTATTTATTTTTATGTGGATTGGTGTTTTGCTTACATGCAAGACTGTATCAAGAAGCCAGATTCCCTGGAACTAGAGTTACTGACAGTTGTAAGCTGCCATGTAGGTGCTGAGAATTGAACCCGGGTCCTCTGAAAGAGCAACCAGTGCTCTTAACTGCTTGAGCCATCTCTCCAGCCTCATATCCAGTCTTTAAATGGGTGCTATAGATCCAAAATACAGGTCCTCACACTTGCACAGAAAGCATTTACTGACAGCCATCTCTAAAACCCCTGCTCTGTTAATTTTCAATTGAGTGTTTCTTTGCTCTTGTGTTTGAGAGCTCTTTGTATAATCTTGTATGAGTCCTTTACTGAGTTTGTCATCTGCAAACACTTTTCAGTCTGGAGATTGTATTTCCATTCTCTAACAATGTCTTTTACAGAAAAAAGCTCATATTTTTATGAAGTCTGACTGGCCATTTTTTCTTTAAAGGACTGCACTTGTGGTGTCTTGTCTAAGAACTTTTTCCTATCCTCAATCTATGGAGGGTTCTTCCTAAAGCTTTATGGTTTCACAGTGTACATTTTTAGATATATAAAGTACTTGGAGTTAATATTTTGTAAGATATGAAATATAATCACACTCCATTTTCTTGCATGTGAATACTACTTCCTAAAAATGCAATTCTTTATCACCAAACTGGTTTCTCGACTCCATAACATTCCAAACATCTGTATGTGCATATCTTAACAGTAGCATACCACCTAAATTACTATGATGCTGTTCTTTTAGTATCTTACATCTTTTAGTATCTTAGCTTTAGATGCACTGATTTTGTCTGCCTGGCACTCTTCCTCTTCCACTTAGTAATTCCCAACTCATCCTTCCAAAAACAGCTTAAGCATTAACTTCTCAGAAAAAAATGTTTCCATTGACACATTATAAAAGTTAAAAGGCGGGGCTGGAGAGATGGCTCAGAGGTTAAGAGCACTGACTGCTCTTCCAAAGGTCCTGAGTTCAATTCCCAGCAACCACATGGTGGCTCACAACCATCTGTAATGGGGTCTGGTGCCCTCTTCTGGCCTGCAGGCGTACACACAGACAGAATATTTGTATACATAATAAATAAATATTTTAAAAAAAAAAGTTAAAAGGCTTCTAATGACCAACTCAGGAAGAGCCCATGGCTCCCAGCAGACTTTAGAAGCTGTAAAGACTTCCTAGGTTTGTCACTTTCCCGTGCTAACTTCTCATCACTCCCTCTGGTTCTCCTCTTCTCCATCTTCTGTCTTTCCCATTGCTATACAATCCTTGGGTGGAAGGAAAAGGCACCTCCACACCTCATCCGAAACAGAGAGGGGGTTCACTAAAGGACAGAATAAGGGCCTTCCTAGGTCTGTGATAAGGAAGGCATCTAGGTTTAATAACAGAAGGGTTTATTCCCCTGGAAAAGCTAAGCTGGTGTCAAGGAGCAGGCTGATCTCTATATTAAAAACAGGACTTGGAGAACTGGTAGGGGAAAAATTTAAGATTTTCTAAGCATTACTACGCACGTGCAGCTACTGCTCAGTGCAGCCTGCTGGCGCGGCCCGGCAAACATGTCGCACTTACAAATGAAGCTCCTGCGCAAGAAGATCGAGAAGAGGAATATCAAGCTGCGGCAGCGAAACCTGAAGCTGCAAGAAGCATCAAACACGAGCCTATCCCAACCTTCCAATGAAGATGTGCCCAAAGAAGAGGTAAAGGTCAGAAAAGTTAAGAAAGCCGTAAAGCATGCTGCGAGGGTGGGCTCAGCAGAAGTACAAAGTGGAGGCATGCCTGAAGAGACAGCAGAAAACTCGAAAGTTGAAAAGTTACCCCAGAAACCTACCGCTGTAACCAATGGAGAAACGGCAGCACCGCCATCTCCTGATTCAGAATCAAAAAAGAAAAAGAAGAAGAAAAAGAGGAAAATGGCAAATGATGCAGAGCCTGACACCAAAAAAGCAAAAACTGAAGAAAGCACTGTGGCTCTTGAAGCAGAAGATGCTGTGGAGAAGCCAGATGACAAGGAAGTGCCCAGCCTGCCCCTGGGGCTGACAGGAGCTTTTGAGGACACTTCGTTTGCTTCCTTGTCTAACCTCGTCAATGAAAACACTCTAAAGGCTATAGAAGAAATGGGCTTCAAGCGCATGACTGAGATCCAACATAAAAGTATCAGGCCACTTCTGGAAGGCAGGGATCTTCTAGCAGCTGCTAAAACTGGCAGTGGCAAAACTCTGGCTTTCCTCATCCCTGTGATCGAGCTCATTGTGAAGTTAAAGTTTATGCCCAGGAATGGAACAGGAGTCCTGATTCTCTCTCCTACCAGAGAACTGGCCATGCAGACCTTTGGTGTTCTTAAGGAACTGATGACGCACCATGTTCACACGTACGGGCTGATCATGGGTGGCAGTAACAGGTCTGCTGAAGCGCAGAAGCTCACCAACGGCATCAACATTGTCGTGGCCACCCCCGGCCGGCTTCTAGACCACATGCAGAATACTCCAGGGTTCATGTACAAGAACCTCCAGTGTCTCGTTATTGATGAGGCTGATCGTATCTTGGATGTTGGATTTGAAGAAGAATTAAAGCAAATTATTAAACTTTTGCCAGTACGCAGGCAAACCATGCTCTTTTCTGCCACACAAACTCGAAAAGTTGAAGACTTGGCAAGAATTTCTCTGAAAAAAGAGCCATTGTATGTGGGTGTTGATGATGATAAAGAGGTTGCCACAGTGGATGGACTTGAGCAGGGATATGTTGTGTGTCCCTCTGAGAAGAGGTTCCTTCTGCTCTTCACATTCCTTAAGAAGAACCGAAAGAAGAAAGTGATGGTCTTCTTTTCGTCCTGTATGTCTGTGAAGTACCACTATGAGCTACTGAACTACATTGACCTGCCTGTCTTGGCCATCCATGGAAGGCAAAAGCAAAATAAGCGAACAACCACATTCTTCCAATTCTGCAATGCAGATTCAGGGATACTGCTGTGCACAGATGTGGCAGCCAGGGGGCTGGACATCCCTGAAGTCGACTGGATTGTTCAGTATGACCCTCCCGATGACCCCAAGGAATACATTCATCGTGTGGGTAGAACGGCTCGGGGCCTGAATGGAAGAGGGCATGCCCTGCTCATCCTGCGCCCTGAAGAGTTGGGTTTCCTTCGTTACTTAAAGCAATCCAAGGTTCCACTGAATCAGTTCGACTTTTCCTGGTCTAAAGTTTCTGATATTCAGTCTCAGCTGGAAAAGCTGATCGAAAAGAACTATTTTCTTCATAAGTCCGCGCAGGAAGCATACAAGTCCTACATACGAGCCTACGACTCCCACTCTCTCAAGCAGATCTTCGATGTGAACAACTTGAACTTGCCGCAGGTGGCTCTGTCCTTTGGCTTTAAGGTTCCTCCCTTCGTTGATCTGAACGTGAGCAGCCATGATGGCAAGCTTAAAAAGAGAGGAGGTGGCGGTGGATTTGGCTACCAGAAAACAAAGAAAGTGGAGAAGTCCAAGATTTTTAAACACATCAGCAAGAAGACAACGGACCGCAGGCAGTTTTCTCACTGACGGGAATGTCTTTCCACCTGGACTTTGCCCTAATTTCCCCTTTCTCTTTAAGAAAGAACTTTTTAAAATCACCTTTAGGATCTTTTTGTCTTTACTATGAATGATAATTTTTATTTTTAAATACTTCCAAAAATCATGTCATTGTTTTAACGTCTTTTATACTTTTCCTTTTTGGTATAAGGAGGGACGCAGAGATGGACAAAATAGGCTGGATTTTTATTTCTTGAACGTTAGCAGTAACCTGGAGCCTCTGAAAATGCCACACGTATGTAAGAGCAAAGATTGTTGGGAATAATTAGTGCACATCTTTAGAGGTGCCACTGCAGCTGAGATGACTCGGTGGGCAATCAAGTGCCGCTGCACAGATCCTGAGTTCAGCATCCATGAAAAATGCTGAGTGCGGCAGCGCATGTCTCGAATGCTTTGGAGCCAGAGACAGGCAGGTCCTGGAGCTTCCTGGCCAGCTGGTCTAGCCAAGTACCATTCCATGTTCAGAGAGAGACCCTGTCTCAGCAGCAAAGGTGGAACAAAACTGAGGGAGCTATAGGTAACTTCTGGCCTCTACTTGTGCACATAGGAACGTGGACATAAAGTAGTACTGCTTCTGTTGTATATTCCTGACTTTTTGTTTTTCGAGACAGGGCTTCTCCGTAACTTTGGAGCCAGTCTTGGAACTCACTCTTTAGGCCAGGCTGGCCTCGAACTCTCAGAAATCTGCCTATCTCTGCCTCCCCGGAGTACTGGAATTAAAGGCGTGTGTTTTAATAAAAAAAAAAAAAAAAAAAAAAAAGATTTTCTAAGCAGTGGTTTTCCCTTGAAATGCTATATTGTTAAGGTAATGACTTCAAAATGCTATGATCAGAAAAAGGGAAAGCAAAGTGAATATTTCCTGAACATCTCTCATGTTTATGGATAGGGATGGATCTCTTACACATATGTTCTTAAGTAAAAATCTTTATAGTAAATCTAAATAGTAGGTATCATTTCTGCTTTATAGAGAAAAACACTAAGCTTAAACAGCTCGATTGGTTTTATTTTCTTCTTTAGTCATATTTTCCTAATCTGTCTTTATAATATTCTCATTATGACAAAATGAAACCATTTCTGGAAAATCTCCACTTAGGTGAGAAAATTAACAAATACCAATACCAAGATGACGCAGGTATCTGAATTATCTGGCAAGGACTTTAGAGCAGCATCAGTAAAATGTTCCAAAAAACAATTCTGAAAACAACTGAAACAGATGGGAAAACACAAAGTTTTAGCAAAGAAATAGAATATATTAACAAATGGATATTTTAGAAGTAAAAATTTGATATCAAAAATTAAACTCACAGGATTAATTAACTTAGTAGCAAATGAAAATATATGAAGAATGAATAGCGAACTTGAAGACAGATCAATAGAAACAATCAATCAAATCTGAATATAAAAATAATAATTGCAGCCGGGCAGTGGTGGCACATGCCTTTAATCCCAGCACTCGGGAGGCAGAGGCAGGCGAATCTCTGTGAGTTCGAGGCCAGCCTGGTCTACAAAGGGAGTTCCAGGACAGGCTCCAAAGCTACAGAGAAACCCTGTCTCGATAAACCAAAAAAAAAAAAAAAAATTGCAGCCTTCGAGAAATGAGAAACAATTAGAGAAAAATGTAACATTTTTGTCTTCAAAGCTCCTAAAGGAGAGAAGGGGGGAAAGGACGGGATTTACTGACTGATGCCCTTTACAGAGTTGAACTACATTCTCACCTCGCACACCCCACTCTGCCGTTTCATTTCCAGCATTTATATTCTGCGTAATAACCATAACTGCAAGCTCCATAGCTCTTCAACTTCTAACCACTGGAGTTCAGTGTCCATCAGATTAAAGGAACATAATCAATGAACCAGAGCTCAGTTGACTCACTGAGGATTTACTTGGGTTCCTTAACTAAAATGACAATTCTTCCCTTTCACAGATGCCTAACACCTAGACACACTAATCTGTTTCATTTTTTTAAATACTCCATTACCTGAAGTTAAATATTTTTCTCTTTAATATATGTGTCCTCCACTAAAAAGTCAGTTCCATGAAGGCCTGCACTTTATATATTCTGGTCTCTGACATATAATTTAAGCTTAATTTTATATTTGGTGTTGGATAACTGAAAGCTTCTTCCTTGGGAACTCAGTTCTTAAAATGCTAATTTGGAAGAGGTATGATTTTACATACCATATTAATATTATTGAGATAAAGTGAATACACAATAAAATATGCCTCATTTAAATGTATAGAACAAAGAGTTTTGGCAAAAAAAAAAGCATCAATGTAATTACTACCATGAATATTCCTATTATCTCACCAAAATGAGTCTTCATGGGTCTTTACAATCTAGGCAATTTCAGCTTCAAAATAGAAAAGGTCCTAAATGACTTCAATTAAGAAGTGGTTTGGCTGATAACAGAAGTTTTATTCTATATGTAACAATTAAAGAAATCAAAATACATATGTACTTGCATTTAATGAGGCAAAAGAAAGAACATCTTTCTACATGTCTTCATGATGCACTCTAAATGCCAATATCTTTCTTCCCTCTTCTCCAGGGAGTGTGTTCTTGAGTGTAAGTGTGTATGAACACGTGTGCCCATGCATGTGCAGGCAAGTATGCATGTGTGTGCTACTATGTATGTGTGTGTGTTGGGCGTGGTACAAATGCCTGTGTGGGCATACACATTCATACCAGAAGTCAATTTGTGTGTCATTACCAATGTCTTTGCCTTAGTTTTTTAACCCTAGAGATTTGGTTAGGGTGGCTAGCCAAAGTGCTAGCTCCAAGTATTCTCCTGTCTCCTTCACTGCCACCCCCAATGAGGTTACAGACGTGTGCCAGGGTTTTCCATGGGGGAACTAAATTCAGGATCCCATGCCTCTGTCCAGGGAGTATGTTCTTGTTCATTACTCAAGTTCCGGCTTGGGCATTTTCTCTGCAGAGCTCTAGCTCTTCTCTCCCCCTTGTCCCCCTCCAATAATCTCTATGTTCCCATGACATATTACAACCACTTTCTCCTCAAAATCTGGTACACAGCTTATAAGTAATCGTGAGTCCATAAGGACTAACAGATAATCCTCCACATTTGTGCAAACCCAACAACTGACATGCATAGCAAACAGTCATGCTAGATGAGCAAATTGCTCAGTCTTATGAGTCAGGTAAGACACAGCCTACCCTGCACACCTCAGCTCAGCAACTAACTCAGAAATACAATAGATTTGTTAGGCGTTCAGGCATATTCTTCTACGGTATTTGTCAAACAGTTTAACTGAATAGTCAATTCAATTAAAAAGTCACCATTTGGTAGAAAGCACAAAGCTTTCATTTGATTTTTAAAATACTGAATTTTAACAAGGATGCTTAGACTCTGTGCAACTGCTTTTTAGAATGTCATTTTAAAAGTCTCCATATGTTTATCTAAAGATAAATTCATGATGGTTTTCCATTTCATAAACAATGAGGAATTAGTTTTGCACAATAATTGGAAACAAATTGGATTTTCTTTAAAATTTCTTCTGGTTCTTTTCAAATAAATTTCAGAATCCTAATTCATCACAACAGCCTGTTTCATAAATGTCAACTTTCACTACCCAACTGCTGTTAACATGTTAAGCACTGGGGAAACAAGCCTTCTTTTTCAAAATCCCAAAATCTCTTTCTCTTAAGCCTGATCTTTAATTTATAATGTAAAAACATTCAAAATTATATTCTTCACTAGAGTATTAGAATTTTACAAACAAGTTTTAGCAATATATTTGACAAAGTAAGGACAGTTGCCAGTGCTCTTCTGTCCTCAGTGAAGAGAGAGAAGAGGCAGGAAGCAAATGAAAAGACTGGCCCACTGGCTGGTTAAAGTCAATGGACATGCCTGAAAACAGCTGTATCTTATCAGGAAACATTTTGTAAGTTATCAGTAAAATTCTCATGTTGGTTTTTACACGAATAACACTATCTTTTCCCACAACAAAATTCATCTTTTAGAATTAACAAAGATAGTATCTGTTCAAAGACATAGACGGCCAGAATTTTATTCACAGTGTAAAATGAGGACCCCAGCTCTACAGTCAGCACTGAAACAACTCACTGGAAGCAGTAGTCTGTTCCCAACACACAATTAGCTCTGTGAGTCTGAGGTCCACATCAAAGCCAGATTATGCTTCGGAATTATAGAACTCTGTTTAAAAAATTATAGAATTCTGTTCAAAAAAGAAAAAAAAAACATAAACGACTTCCTATGCTGAAGAACAGACTGATTTGCAAGCCACTCAGAAGCCAGCCCTTACCTGTGTCTATGTCTCCTACCTGTACTCCAGTCAGTCCCAGCTGGCAGTATTGCCTTCCCCACCTCCAGGTTCACAGATAATCCAGACCCCTCTATGCTTTTAAAACCTACTTCAAGTTGCTCAAAAAAAAAAAAAAAAAAAAAAACAAACAAACAAACAAAAAAAAACAGAAAGAAAAAAAAAGAAAATTCACCAAACTACACGTTTGTTCCTCATCTCTCTTAGTAAGTTTCTTAAACAGAGGTTCTGAACCAGGTGTGGCAGCACTCAAAAGATGAGGAAGGAAAATTGGAAGTTCAGGCTATCTCTGATTACATACTGAGTTTCAAACCAGCCTGAGATACATGAGATCTTGTTTTAAAAACAAAACAAGCAAAGAAAGCTTCACCATAAGTTTTAGTTTAAAAAACATATTATTCCCTGAATTTGTTCATCTTAAAAATCAATACTAAGTAATTGTTGAGTAACCACTGTACTCCACGCTATTCTTGGCACTGGTTTAGCAGCAGAGAACAAAAATGATATCATCTCTGTTGTAACAGTACTTACACTTTATCTAAGCAACATGAACTACTAGGCATCAAATTTCCCACTGCTAATCATACAGGTCACCTTTAGTTTTCACTGTCATAGTAATACTGCGTGAATATAGTTCTAGCACAGCTCTGTCATCCCTTGGATTGTTTACTTAGAGTCAGTTCCCAAAAGCACTATCATTAAATCAATAGCCTCGGATATGTAAATGACTTCTAAGACATGCACTACCATACTGCTATTTCAATTCAAAACACAACGTGTGCCTATTTGGTTCCCTACAGCCATCTTATTGCTGCTCAATAAGAAAAAAGTTGTTATTGTTTTAATTTCCAATGAGGTTCAACTCTTTTCCTTATGTCTATTTATTCTATGTTGTCTATAACCCAATGGGAATGTCCTGTACTTGCTAAAAATTTTTTTATAAAACAGTAATCATTTAAGGTCACATTTGGAAAGTCTTTTTTAAAGTTTTAATTATACAAACTTCTTTATGCACTCACTGCTTTACAGTTTTCTGATTTTAGATTCCTACTTTTGCATGATATGACTGGCTTTTCAGTTTTAAGAAATTAACCATAACATCTACATCTGGACAGGGTAACACTAAATTTTCTAACTGCTGCTTTTTGATTATCCTAAAATGTAAGCAATTATACCATTGACAAATTTTATGCTTATTGTAATTAAGCCCCTAAATAATGTTTCCTCAATCCTAAAGAGAATTATTTTTCTTAACACATGTAGGAGCTGAATCTCAGAAAGTATAATTAAATTAAAAAACATTACCAGCAAACAGGTGAAAGAGTGCATTGTAAAGGTATTACTGTTTCCTGTGTGTAACCTAAGGGAATCCCTACCCTTCATTACATCTACCCAGGACCACAGATGTCAAGAGTTTAGGTGAACTCACATGCAGTTGAATTTTAACTTAATTTGAAAGCCTGATTTATTGAAACAGTTTTCTTTTTTTTTTTTTTTTTTTTTTTCGGTTTTTCGAGACAGGGTTTCTCTGTGGTTTTGGAGCCTGTCCTGGAACTAGCTCTTGTAGACCAGGCTGGTCTCGAACTCACAGAGATCCGCCTGCCTCTGCCTCCCGAGTGCTGGGATTAAAGGCGTGCGCCACCACCGCCCGGCTTTGAAACAGTTTTCAAAAAATGAACCATGATAGAGCACTAAAGTAAAAAGCTATTGTGATGCAAGCTGTCTGTTGCAAACCAGGGGCAACTGATGGTACTAGAGACCGTGCAGTTTCTCAGAACTACCAGAGCTGCAAGAGACTGATGTCACCAATCTGCATTCTATCAAATATTATCACCCAAGTGCTGGGTATCAATCTGTTAGAAGTCTCTAGCTGACTGAAAAAGGAAGCTATTTAATTCATGGTTTCTCTATAGAAAACTGAAACTGTGATTTTAGCCAAAAAAGTAAAGCAGATAAATTCCAACAATCTCCTGAATTTCTGAAATTTACCCGGAAAATTATAATGTGTGAAGAGACTAGGAAAGCAAACACAGGTGAGGAAAAGCAGTTTGTCTGGATGTGGAAAAGAACTAAACTCCATCTTGGGGTTCCAGAGAAAATGATTATGTTCGAGCATACACTGCTGTCAACAATCTTTTGAATATTTTTTAAGCCTAGATTTTTTTAAAAAAATATAGGGCCGGGCGATGGTGGCGCACACCTTTAATCCCAGCACTCGGGAGGCAGAGACAGGCGAATCTTTGTGAGTTCGAGGCCAGCCTGGTCTATAAGAGCTAGTTCCAGGACAGGCTCCGTAGCTACAGAGAAACCCTGTCTTGAAAAACAAAAAAACAAAACAAAAAAAAAAAAAATAGGTGTCTCAGTCTCTTTTTCTGTGAGTGTGATAAGACCCTCTGAGAAAAGCAGCTGAAGGTAGGAAGGGCTGATTGTGGCAGAACTTGGGGGTGCACAGCAGCAGGGGCTTGAGGCCGCTGAGGCAGGGAGTAAGCATTTTGACTCCAGAACATAACAAAGAATGATGAGATCAAAGCTAGTGCAAACACAGCAGCAATCACCACATCCTACAACTCCATCTCCAACATCTGGGGCTTGTGATAAAATCGGCAAGGTTCCAAAGAGCCTGAGTGGTCCCACCCCCAGTCCTGCCAGCCGTAGTGCCATGCAGATCTCCCTTGCGCACTCTATGTCTCCATTCTTCTTGGTGGCTCTCTCATGGCTCTGACACCTCTACTCTCCAGGCGTCTCTCCTGCAGCTTGGGCTTCACACTCACAGCTTCACACAACGATCTCTCAAAGGCCTTTTTTTGCAGAGATTCCAGTCCTGCTCCTTATCACCTGGCCTCAGCTGCTTTCTGAAACCATGGCACAAGCAAGATTCCATGAACCCTCAGGATCTTGCATCCACACTAACAACACTTAGCTCTACAGTTAGATATGTGGATCACAGTCGAGTCAGCTTCTGAATGCTCATCCTGACAAAACACTGTCATATAGGCAGCTGCTCTTGAGATGCAGGGACCCCTTCAGTTTTAGCCTTCTTCCTTCCCAGGAATTTAGATATAAACAAGCTGGAGCTTTAGTACCTCCATATTGTCACATAGCAGCAGAAAGGGCTTCCCCTCCAATGATACTATCTCCTTACCTATTACAACTGCTTTCTCAGAATCAACCTGAATGCTTATCTGTCCTGAGATTTCCTGTCAATTTTAGTCGACTATCTATTAAATTCAATTTTAATCATTTTCTCAGGACATGGGCAGAATGAAACCAGACCCTGCCAAACTATCATACAAGTGACCCTGGTTCCTGACAGAGTCCTTGTTCTCCTCCAAAACCTCAAGCAGCAGGCCTCTGCTGTCTGTGTTTACCACAGCAGTCTTGTCTTCCAAAGTCTCATTAGAGTGAGTGAGCAAACCCATTACAGCATTCAATGGCTTTTCTAAGCCAACGCTCCAAACTCTCCACGTTCCTCTCACAAACCAGTTCCAAAGGCCCAAGAAGCACATGACCAGGTTTATCACAACCATGACCTCACTTAGAACCTATTTCCTTTCCTGCTGCTTGAGACAACACCCTGACAGGAGCAGTTTAAGGAAGGAAGGGATTCGGTTAGCTCACAGCTCCGTGTTCAGTCAGTCCATCACGGGAGAGATGGCAAGGCTGCAGGAGTCTGAGGCAGCTGATCACACTGCATCCATTATCAGGAAACAGGAAATGCAAGCACGGCCTCAGCGAGTTTTCTCCATTTTACACATTCTAGAATCCCTTGTCCAGGGAATGATCTGCCCACAATTTAGATGAATTCTCCCATACTATTTAACACAATCAAGATACCCACCCACAAGCATGCTCAGAGGCCTGTCTCCCAGGTGGTTATGGATTCTGTCAAATTGACAATTAGCACTAATTACCACAATATCAAATCTATGTCATCTATGATAAATAGTAGAATTGAAAAACTGACTCGTATTTATGAATATATTTATCTACACTTATTCAGTTATTCATTTAGTCATTCATTTCTTGCTTGAGAATAACACAAATAAAAAAGCAGCTTATACAATGCACAAAGATCAAATTATTGTGATTCAAAAAAAAAATACACAAGGAGTGAAGAAAATTCAACCCAACTGAAAAATGACTGACCACCAGTGAGGTAACATAGCAAAAACACAGTCAAGAAAATCTCAAAAAATTGAATAGAAACATAAAAACAGCTTAGGAAAAAGATAATACATATGGGTCTTATTTCACCAAAAAGTAAAAACAATAAGAACTTTCAAACACCATGTAATAATTGACCAAAACCAAAACGTCATATTTGTGTGTTTGCCTATGTGTGCATTCTGGGAACTGAACCAGAGTCTTGCACAAGTTAATCAAGAGCTTACCACTGAGTTCCATCCCATCCCAGTCCTGGATCATTTGGTTATTATTATTCCAGGGCTTGAGGCACAGGAGACCAGGGATTTCTATTACTCAGTTACAGGTAAGTCAATACATGAAGTTCTGAAAATTTGTCAAACTGCTCTTCTGACTTTTCTTCCTTAGGTCCACACACTTTATATTTTAATTTTTTTTCAGAATTTTACATGTGTATTTATTGTGTACTGACCATTCTCACCTCTTACCCCCTTAGCACTCTACCCTCTCTACTCTTCACTAATCTCTCTAGGGAACTCATTCCTATTCATTTGATTTTATGACCTACCAAGATCAACCAGAACCAATGACTATGAGTTTGGAGCTATGACCCATGGTGGGCTTAGCAGAAGTTAGACAATTAAAGACAGTGATTTCTCCTCTCCCAGAATCTACTGACTAGCCAATAATAGTTCAGAGGTAGGTAGGGCCTGTGAGCCCCTCCCCCTTTCTCGACTGTTGATACAGCTGGTCTTACATGGGTCCAGTGCAGTAACTACAGATGATGGCAGATGATGATTACAGTAGCTATGTCGCATCTAGTAAATGGCATTTTGTAGCCATTCACCCTATATTCTGCTTCTTACATACTTCCTGTTCCCTCTAACACAATGGTCCCTGAGCCTTTGAGGGGGTGGTATAATTGACTTGTTCAAGGCTGGGTCTACAATGGTCACTTATTTTCTGCTTCTTTATTAGACCTACATTTTAGTGCACAGAAAAAGAAACTGGAAAAGATGATCATGAATTTTCACAAACTGCCATGATGGAGTAACAGGAATTTAATGTATCCTCTCAGGTTAGACCACCAGGAAATTGAATAAAACAAATGAACATTTGGGGGTTTTGTTGTTGTTGTTGTTGCTGCTGCTGCTGCTGTTTGTTTGTTTGTTTTTTGGAGACAGGCTCTCTCTATGTAGTTCTGGCTGCCCTGGAACTCACTATGTAGACCAGATAAGTCACTCTCACTTATTAAAACTCATCAAGGAGGCTAGGAGATAGCCTACCCAGTAAAGTGCTTGCCAAGAAAGCACAAGGAACTGCATTCTGATCCCCAAAACACATATAAATGCCCAGGTGTGTCAGTGTGCACCTGTTATCCCAATGATGGAGAGGCAGAGAGACATGAGGGTCTCTGGGTCTTGTTGGTCATCTTGTCTAGTAAAATTAGTAAAGCAGAGGTTCACTGAGAGACACTGTCTCAAAAAATAATGTAGAGAGTTACTGAGGATGATATCTGACAGCTCTGACCTACACACACACTTGTGCGCACGTTGCACACGTACATATGAAAACACAAAGAAAATCCCTTATAGACACTAGTCAACCTCTCATGTGTCTTTGTAGTAGAGAATGGTCCCATTTCCTTTTCTTTTCCTCTCTCAATACAGTCTTTCTTTTTGCCTTTATATTTTATCTCAAAAGCCATGTCATCAGAGAGTCCTCTAGCCATTAACTCTGCTACACCACACTGTCTTCAGAGCATTCCCAGAATTACTAATCTTGTTTATTTGCATGCCTGTTATTCCGTATCAGATCCACAGGAAACTTCATCACTGTGATGGTCATACACCTGCATGATACAGAGATGACTTTTCTTGACTACTTGAATGAACTAACAAGGAAAAACATGGATCCCAAGAAAAAGAAAATCTCTTACTGAGTTAGGTATACTGGAGCACACCTATAATCAAAGAGCTTGGGGGAGGGGGGAGGAAGGCAGAAAGATCAGGAACTCAAGGCCAGCCTCAGCTACATAGTCAAATAAAGGACAGCCTGTGCTACTTGAGACCTAAAAACAAATAAACAAACAAAAAACCCAAAATTAAAAACTATCCTTCTCTGTTTTTCAGAATTTTATAGCATTAACTTAATATATTTTCATCTTTTTATAATCGGTAGCAAATTTCTCACCATAGACATTATATAGTCCTTGGAAATGTAAAAGAATTCACTGGCAAAACAATCTAGCCCTAGAATCAACTTATGAAGAAAATTCCATTAGACTTCCTACCATGGTTTTAGTTTGCACAGACTTTCTTTTTGTCTTGTAATCAATTTGAGTATTTCCTAGTAACTTTAAGGATATTTTACATAAATTGACATAAAGTTATAGTGTTCTCTATCACAAATTCTTATAAAAATTTATTTTGTATAATCTCTTTTTAGTTTTCAAAATTTCCCCTGGTACTATCTGTTATAAATTTGTCTATTTTTTTTTTGCCCAAATCCTATTTATTTCTGTGACCTCTGTCTTGCCACTCCTTTGTTCTTAGTTTGTCTTGTTATCAGCATTTTTTCTACTCAACTTTCCTTATTTTGTTGTTTTATTTGTTTATTTTACTGAATTTTGAAACTAAATGTTGAGTACATTACGTTCTTCTTTACCAATAGCAAATTCAATGAGGATCATGAATTTGACTTTAAGCACAGTACTGGTCTTAGCAGGAGTTCTAGTCCAGCTCACTAAATAACAAGTTTTTTCTATTACTAAGTAGTTATTTTAAAAAATATTTGATTTTTCCAAATTTTTAGAGTTAAAAACTTTTTACCTTCTGTTGCAGTTACAAAAAGAATATATATTTTCAATTTTGTTCATTTTCTAGAACTTACTGAGTTGTTCTTGTTTGTTTTTGTTGCTGTTTTGATTTTTTTTTTCTGTTCCACAGTTAAGTGGAACATATCTTTAACCTCAATTAAAATGGAAACTTCCTAAGCAACTAAAACTGCATTATCAGTTACACTCTGTAAGGCTTACAATTTTTCCTAGTATTAAATCCATCTATAAAGGGATGGAGAGATGGCTCAGCAATTGAAAGCACTTACTGCTCTTGCAGAGGACTTGGGCTTTTGTCCCAGCCTCCACATCAAGCAACTCACAACTGCCTTTAACTCCAGTTCCAGGGGATCTGACACCCTCTTCTGACCTCCAAGGGCATCTGCATTCACATGGAACACATAAATACATGCAGGCACACACATACACATAAATAAAAGAATAAATCTTGACAAAATACCATGTGGGTCCTGGAGAATAAACTCAGTGCTTTGTGCTTGGTAATAAGCACTTTTACCTATGGAGCCTTCGTGCCAGCCAGACAAGGATTCATGAACAAAAAAAAAATTCTTTTAGAACTCAAAAATTTTAATATTAAGTTATGTGTTCTCATGTTAAACCTTCATCTTACTTTATATTTTTGTGGTGTAGGGGTTGAAGAAAGGGGCCTTGCATATATTAGGCAAGTACTCTTATTACTAAGATATACCCAAGTCCTATGTTCATCTCTATTTGAGGATATTAAGGTGATAGAATATTTAAAAGTTCATCCCATATCAAACTCCATAGGCTAGGAGTGTAGTTCAGTGGTATGGAACTTACCTATACACAAGAGGCTTGAGCCGCAGTATCAGACACACAAATCCACAAATAACACAAGAAACAAAACCACTATTGTCAAATCAATAAATCCTTCCTTTAATAGAGAATGATTATATTAATGTTTATAATGTCACAATAAGACCCATTATTCAGTGCAATTAATGTAATTTATAAAATGTTTTTAAAAGCTAAAAAAGTATAGTTTGACTAGTGAGTAGCATGCTAAAATTATGACCTTTCTTGCATAAGATACCATACAACTAACGTATTTGTGACTATAATAATATTCTAGCAACTCCACCATGTCAATAGCCTTAAATTAGACCAGTAAACAAGGCTTTTGTTCTCTAAAATATAAATGCTTTGCAGTCTGTTTACATTTAAAAATAACTAATATTTAACATTCTGATAATCAAATTTTCACTTTAAACCGTTTCACCCAAAGGCAAATAGATGGATAAATCCTGGTCTACCCTGAGATGTTTAATTTCTAAGTAAGCCTTTATGCAATTGTTTCCTCTTACATAAAACAGAGACAATAACTTATACGTCATAAGGAAATTGAGACAGTTATCTTAAAACATGTAGTATCCGTCAAGCATGGTGGCATGGAACACGTCTGTGGTCCTAACTATTCAGAAGGTTGAGGCAAGAGCAATGCTTCAGCCTAAGAGTTCTGAGGCAACTTGGATGTCACACAAAAACTCAACATCAAAAACAAAGTATCTTACCACAATGTCTGACATATAGCAATAAATATCACCTATCAGATTTCTGTTTCACTCATAATAGCTTTCTTTCTTCTTCTGCTCACTCCAGCCCACACTCTATACCACACAACTACCCTTCTTCACTGAGGGCCATCTTCAAAGCAACAACTGTTTCAATATCTTGACTAACTAACAGCTAACAGAAGGTAAGCTAAACACCTCTTGAATATGTTTATTCTTGCGTATTAGACTTTGGCTTCCACAGAGTCCAGACACTGTAAAGACAGCATTTCATCTTTCCTCTAAAAATTTTTATTTAAAAAAGAGAGCCAGAGAATAAGCTCCTGTCATAAACATTAGTTTTGTCCTTCACAATAGTGTCTTATCTTACCAAAAACCTACGGACCTAGGAACAGTCTCCTTTTTTATATTCAATTTCAACGCTACACTTTCACTCAAGAATTTTAATTGTATACTTTAGAATATGAAAGAAATTCTTCTTTATAATCTGAAATTTTCAGGTGTTTTAATGTCATTTTTCAAAAATACCACTAAAGATAGTTATAGATTTCTTTGATTTATCACTATACAAAAACAGGTGCAGTTGAGTTGCAGGGAAGAGGGTGATAGTGCACAAAAAACAACACAACTTTTCCTTAACTACACTAGGTCATCAAAGAGCCACTTTCTAGAAACTTCAGGAAAGAGCTATCTGTGACTGTAACCCTTCTCTTTCTCTTGCGGATGAAAACAAAATTCTTCTTTCTCAGAGTCTGTGTCTCCAGTCATAGAGCTTAGCTATCACATCAGCATCTCGTGTTGCCCTTTGCAACCAGGCTGGGAAAAGTTAATTTTTTTCCTGAAGTGACCCCATTCTACCACCTATCAGACATCCCATTCTGTTAGTAATATTAGTCAACCTCTCTCAAAGTCAAAGACGATTCAAGTTCTTTAGAAAGAGCACAGCACTTGTGCATTGAAATCACTATGACACATCTTCATATTTTCTCCACATGCCCAGGCCTAGAGCTTTCTAATTTACCAACACATATTTTTCTTTTACAATTTTAAATGGTAAAGGAAAAAGAACATTTTTTAAACCGTGGTATAGAGTAGTTGTTTCTCAAATGGAAAGGTATATTTACTAAATACATACTAAACAGTATAGTAAGTAGATTAACTTATTTTATCTCAAGTAGCTTATAAAAAAGTCAAGTAGGGTGAAATTATGTAACAGGTGTGGGAGTTCTGGGGAGGAGGTGTAATGTTATATACAGTTACAAAGAAACTCACCAAGCAGGACCAATAAGACCAACAAGTAACTGAAGAAAAATGAGCCACAAATAAGCTGCTTACAGATCAATGGAAAAACATATTTTGAAGCTATAGATGCTGCTATAGCACACTTGACTCTTTGATTTTCTCCTACATACTAAACTAATCCTTAGTTTCTTAATAAATTCCTTGTATTAATAAAGGAATAAGCTCAACAGACTTTTGTATTCTCTAAATATTAAGACAAGTTCCAGAATCAAAATTACAAATGAAAACTGGTCTTTTAAAATTGGACTCATCAACTAGCATACTGAAAAAACAAATATAAAAATAATTAAATATAATAATTAAAAACAAGTGATTAGAACTAAAAGTTACAAAGAAAGTTGCAAAACTAGAGAAGTACCAGACTGCAAGGCTGGAAGCCCTGGAAGTAAACCCAGCTCCACATACAGCAGTTAATTAACTTTTGGCAGTTAGCATCTCTTCATCAGAGTTCTTGTGAGAGTCTAGTGAGTTCATCTGCATAAAGTGCTTAGAATGGAGTCTTAAATAATAAATACTACGCAGTCAATCTGTCCTTTGTGAGAAATATCTTTTTTACTGAATACTCAAGAAATTATTTGAATTAAGAATTCAGTTCATTGCTAAATGAACATAACTGAACAAAGAACAATTTTTGGACCTTTTTGTCATATCCTCCTCCCTTCCATCAGTACATTGTCCCAAATCACAAGCACCTATTCTAAACAATCAACTGTCTTATAGCAAATCTCATTTATCTCCACAACAGACTCCTTTGTACCCTGGGTAACAAAGAATCAGATCTAAGGCAAATCTTCTACTTGTGAATATTTCAATGTGACCCCCAAAATATCAGGAATGTCAAAATATGACTGTACTTATATTTACACCTAAGGATAATTCTTGAACATCAAATATCCAACCAGTATTCAAATTTCCACAATTGTGTCATAGACACTTATGGACAAAATATGACCATCTAAAACATTGCCAGTAATCTAACATTTTCTCATTGGTTCCTCCTTTTGCTCATACCTTATTTGCTGGGCGGAAAGGCCTATAGCCCAAGGAGTTCTCCCACTACTTCTATTTTGCAAACAATATCCAGTGTATCATTTCATATGTTACCCTATTCCCATAAACTAGCAGTTAGAAATAGAGACTTGATCAGATTCGGGTTTAAATTTATTCTGGGAACAAGGTTACTTCACAGGAAGGTTGCATTGTAAATGTCCACTAAATTTTCCTGTAATGCTAGTAGCCATTGGTGACCTGTGCTTAGGATCAGGCATTTGTTCTAAAATGGTGGAGTTCTGCTCTATCACCCTTTCTTCTTCTATTAACTAGAATGCTCCAAGGAAAAGAAACTTCCTCTCAGCCACTATTCGGCTAGCCTGATCTAGGGCTGGTTCCTAAGTATGCTTCAAACAAAACTAGGCCTAGCAGTTTGTCAGCATCTTAGGAACTGACATGGAAATGTATTCCATGTGATTCATCATTGTGTTGTTATGCTCACCAATGCTCAATCATCTTTGACCAGTCAGGGCCCACTGACTCTGCATCTGCATCTGTTTTGCCAAAGCTCTAATTGTTTTTGTTTTGTTTTGATAGCCTGTGGTGGGATTTCAATAAGTTTAGCCAATGACTTTTGAGGCAACAAATGCTAGGGCATGGTCTTGTCTGCCTAGACACAGCTTAAAAGCTGAGGAAGAGGGTCTCTCTTGCTCTCAGCTCTCTTGGGTAGTGTGAGCTGAGCAGGCAGCAGAGAGACAGCTTGCGGTTGGTGCTCTTCACCTCTGGGCAGAACTAGTGGATAAAGGCAGATGGATCAGTGGCTGCATCTAATTGGTTCTATATCAGTAAGTATTTGTCTCTATCCTATACCTAAAAAAATTCTTGAGACCCTTTAACAGACTCTAGTGCTTTCATGTAACAATAGCCTCATTGCAAAATATTTTATGATCACAGATTCAGAATCAGCTTGAGGTGCAAACCAATCTTATTTAGCCTGTTTCTTTTTTATTCTTTATTTTTAGTAAAGTAAAAATTTCAAATTAAAAATCACCTGTGTCAACAGACTGGCTATTATGGTGGAACATGAAATGAGACATTAAGATTTTTCTTATATCTACTTTCAGCATTCTGTTGAATTCTTTTTTTTTTTTTATTTATTTTTTTTTTTATTTTTATTTTTTGGTTTTTCGAGACAGGGTTTCTCTGTGGTTTTGGAGCCTATCCTGGAACTAGCTCTTGTAGACCAGGCTGGTCTTGAACTCACAGAGATCCGCCTGCCTCTGCCTCCCGAGTGCTGGGATTAAAGGCGTGCGCCACCACCGTCCGGCCTGAATTCTTTTTTTAAAGCATTTTATAGCAAAGCTGAAAGTTAGATGTTTTAATCTGAGTAACCTAGATTCTGCATATGAGAAAAAACATATGACATTTGTCGTTTTGACCCTGGCTTATTTCACTTTATATGATGGTCTAGGGCCATCACTTTCCTGCGAATGACATCATGCCATTCACCTGTTGATGAGCATCTAGGCTGCCTCCATCGTTAAGGCTATTGTGGACAGTGCCACAGTAAACATGGACATGAAAGTCTCTTTGCTGTCTGCTGACTTGGATTCCCTTTTGTATACATCCAGGAGTGGTATAGCTGAATGTACTTCTATTTAAGTTTTTGAGAAACTTCCCTATAGATTTCCATGGTGACTGCACTAAAAATTTACATTCCCAACAGTTTGCTCCACAACCCCTGCTCCCCACATCAATAGTTGTATGTTTTCTTGATGACAGTCATTCTTACTGGGATAAGATCGAACCTCCATATTATTTTGATTTGAGTTCTCTTAGTGTTCAATATGGTGAACATTTCCTTATTTACTTGGCAATTTGTACTTCTTTGGGGGACTTTCTACTCAGTCTATTCAACCATTTATTAATTAGATTATTTCCTTTAATTTTTTGAGTTCTTTAGGCTACCTAGATACTAATCTCTTGTCAGATGTATAGCTGGAAAGCTTCTCTTCCGTTCTGTGGCTGAGTCTTCACAATGCCGCTTTCCTCTGCAGTGTGGCCGTGTGTTTTTGTTTTGTTCTGATACAATCTCATTTGTCCATTCTTGCTATTTTGTTATGAACTTTCTGAGTGTCCTATTCAGAAAGTCTTTGCCTATGCCTATATCTTCAAGTATTTTCCCTTACCAGGTTCAGTTTCAAGTTTTAAATTAAAGCCTATATCCATGTTGAGTAGATTATTATACAGGGCCAAAGATGGGAATATGGTTTCATTCTTTTACATGCAGATATACCAGATATTCCAACACAGTTTGTTGAAGATGCTATCTTTCTCCAATGTATGGTCTGGGAACCTTTGTCAAAAATCAGATGACTGTAGCTGTGTGGGTTTATCCCCGGGGGGGCGGTATTTTATTTTTTATTACATTGGTCTACATGTCTGGTTTTGTGCCATTAACATGCTGTTTTTTGCTCTGATGGCTCTGTAGTATAATTTCAGATTAGTTATTGTGATACCTCCAGAACTGTTCCTTCAGCAAAGGACTGCTTTAGCTATTGATGCTCGTTTGTACTATCATATGAATCTTAGAACAGTCTTTTTTTCTATTGGGAAGATTATCATTAGAATTTTAATTGTACTGAATCTTAGATCATTTTAAATAAGTAGCTATTTTCACAATATTATTTCTGCTAATCCAAGAACTTGGGAAGCCTTTGGATTTTCTGGTATTCTCTTCAATTTCTCCCTTTCCCTCCTATTCCCGCATCACCAGTTTTCTGTGATTGGGACTGTTCTGCCTTCTTCCTTGCCATGTGTATTATTGGCATTCTGAAAAGTTACTGATTTTCTTTTGTCAATGTATCCTGATACTTCACTGAAAGTATTTATCAGATCTAAGAGATCTATGGTAGTGTTGTTACAGTCTTTTATGTATAGGGTTATACTGTTTACAAATGGGGTAATTTGACTTCTTCCTTTTCTGTTTGTATCTCTTTTATTTCTTTGGCTTGATTTAGTGCTCTAGCAAAGACTGTGAGTACATTATATTAAATAAGGACATAAAAAGTTGGGCACCCTTGGCTCATCCCCCACTTTAAAGGAAATGCTATAAAGTTTGCCATATATATCATTTATTGAGATACAGTCCTTCTATTCCTAGTTTCTTCAGAACTTTTATCATGAAGAATGTTAAATTTTGTTAAATGCCTTTTCTACATCTACTGAGAACATCTTGTGACTTCTGACCTGAAATGTATTTGTGTTTTGTTTGGGTTTTGTGTTGTTGTTAAATTGCTGATTTGTATATGGTTTATTCTTGCATCTCTTAAGTAAAGTCAAAGTGGTTATGGTGTTGATCTTCTTGATATGTTCTTGAATTCAGCTTATAAGTATTTTACTGAGAGCTTTTGTGCTTACACTCACTAGTAAAAGTGCTATACAATGTTCTCTTCTTGTTGCTAGTTTTCCTGTCCTGCTTCAGTGTCTGGAGGACTCCGACTTCACACAAGAGCTTTGCTACTGTCTCATCCATAGGCACGTGAAGACAGCTGGTGTTAGCTGGTGTAGAATACCACAGTGAATACAACTGTTCCTGTGCTTTTCTTTGTTGAGGGTTTTCTTTATTATCGCTTCAATTTTGCTGCATGTTATAGATCTGATTACAAGTTGTATGTATATGTCCTCTTGATTTAATTTTAGTAAGTCATATGTGTCTAGATTTTCCAGTATTTTGGACTACAGGTCTTCAAAGAGGTCTCTAATTGACCTCTGCATCCAGCAGAATATGTTCTAACAGACCCCTTTCCATCTCTAACTTTATTAACTTAGGTCTTCTCTCTGGTTAATTTGGCTACAGGTTTGTTAATCATTTTTTAAATACTTTGTTTTATTCATTCTAGTACTGTTCTGTTAGTCTACATTTCATTAATTTCAGCATGGTTTTTACTATTTGTTTCTATCTACTAATTTGGATTTTGCCTTGTTCTTTTTATAAGGTCTTTTGGTACAATCATTTAAAGTTATTTGAGTTCGCTCTGACTTCTTTTAAAGTTTTTATTTATGTTTGTGTGGATATATGCATGTGTGTGTGCACAGAGGTCAAAAGTTAACGGCAGGTAGCTTCCTCAACCTCTGCACCATAGTTTTTGAGAAAGGCTCTCTCTTGTATGTGTAGGTGCATGCCTATGTACACGAATGTAGAGGCCAAAGCAAGATACTGAATCTTGCCATACCACTATAACCTGCAGCCTTGAGACAGGGCTTCACACTGAACGCACAGCTTGGGTTCCTGAGCTTCAGCTAGGCTGGCTGGACAGTAAACCCTTGGGATACAGGACAGTCTCTCACTGAACCAGACACTCACTAATTTGATTAGACTGACTGGTGGGCAAGCCTTAGGGAGCCTTCTGCTGCTACCACTCAGCTATAAACTTCCCTCCTAGAAATTCGTTAGCTATATCCCAAAGGTTCAGGTAAGCGAACTTCCCTACTGTTATCTGACTCTAGAAATTTTTAACTCCCTTATCTATTTTGATAACTTTGTAAAATAATCAAATACAGGAAAATAGTTAAACTCTTAGAGACTGAGTTAGTCTGTGGTATAAATCAGATTTTTCCAAAGTCCACATATTTCTTCTTTAACATCAAGACTTGTGATATTAATAAAGCTATAAATTGAGACTGTTTGAAATACTAAATCAGACCCTCTGAAATAAGAAAAAGAAATTTATCACTTATAAATTAATATTTATCCAATTTTACCAAGACACAAACTCATAATGAATAAACATTTTCACCTGTGTCAATAGCAGACAATACCATGGCAAAACATAATTCTATAGTTGCTGACCACTTATTTCTTTACAATTTCTGAAAAGATATGGGTTTAGTGACCAAACACACCTTACAGCCTCAATTTTTACAATGCTGAATCAAGATGGAAATATATTACTGAATACTAATTCTTTTCCCTGGAAGAAAGCAGGATACGAATTGCTATCACGGTGCAATCTCTTTTACTCAACAATCCAAGACGCCCTTTCTTGTAGTTTTTTGGTAGTTGTTTGTTCTTTGAACTGAAGGAACAAATGCAACTTCTCTGAGCTACAAGTGGCTTTAAAATAAATCAACCAATCAAGCGGCCAAAACAAGATTCAAACAAGAAACCTTTGTACCTTTAGTCCTAGCCAGTAACACCTAAAAGAAGTGTTGTTATTTTATCAAAATATCAGCGCTTTCCTTCTACCGAAAAACAAAATACCCAACAGCATGCGTGTAGCAGTAACAGCTTCTCCAATGTGATGGCTTTGATAAAACATTTTTGCCAAAAGCTCATTTTACTTTCTCTCCAAGCATAATATTTATCATTAACTTTGAAACTGGTTTTACAAGCTTCTCAGTCGTAGTATGTACTGAGATGTTTTGTGCTATGAAAAGGAAATTTCTAGATACTTTAGTAGTAGGGCATTCTGGTTTTAATGATAATTTCATTAATATCATTCCAAAATCCATTTATATTGTTTTATACACATATTTTATTTTTTTAGCACAAGCCTAAACACTAATTATTACAAAGCTAAGAAGTATGAATTCAGTTTCCCTGGTGCCATGAAAGGCACAGCAGCAGCACAGCACAGGCCTAGACCTCCCATCACCTACTTTAACAAAATTTGTTTCCAACTCTTTACTCAGTCCAGACAAGATTGTTTTAACAGGTAATATTGTAGCTGTGAAAACTGTAATAAAAAACATATAATCTGGATAATTTTCTATGGCCTTAACTCATTCTCTCATGTTTTATTGATTTCACGTAACTGGAACCCACCATGTAACATAATCCCACAATCTTACATTCTAAACTTCTCTAAAGCCTTATCAGAGAGTACATACAGTTCAAAGGTATTATGAAACTTGCAATTCTCTGTTTTCAAAACAAAAGTAAATATGAATACAGACATTACCTTGCTATATTGAAGAGGTATCTGAAACTGACTAATTCAAATTCACTAGAAAGAGATATAAGACGGTAGGAGACAGCTCTCAGACACAGTCTCATTCTGAGATTCCTGGAGGCAGGATCGCCATTTTGGACCAGTGACTGGCTGTTTTGTTTTTCTGACCTCCTAGTTGAACCCCAATTTCTGTATCTGGGTTTTTATAAATGATGCTACATTCAGCATCATTTATAAAAAAGGTCTACAGTAATTTACATCTTTCCACAAATCTAAAATCCATTTTTATTGTTGTTGTTTGTTTTGTAAAGCTTAAGGCATTCAAGTGATATGAAGTAAATTAAGAAGAAATATCACGGGGCTGGAGAGATGGCTCAGTGGTTAAGAGCATTGCCTGCTCTTCCAAAGGTCCTGAGTTCAATTCCCAGCAACCACATGGTGGCTCACAACCATCTGTAATGAGGTCTGGCGCCCTCTTCTGGCCTTCAGGCATACAGACAGAATATTGTATACATAATAAATAAATATTAAAAAGAAGAAGAAATATCACCTAGAAAAAGTTATGTACAATGGCTCTAAGAGTAAGACAAACCATATGCTGACTTAAAATGACACACACACATACACTTGGAAAGGTGGAATGTACCTATCTACTAGACAACAGCACACTTTCTACCTGATATGAGCTAGCTTTTCCCTCTTCTGGGAGGGAATTCTTTTACAACTGAGGTAAACAGGATTACCACAGCATGAATTCTCATTCTTTTTAATATACTATTTTCCATATTTTCTTCACAAAATAGAAAAATATGGACTTAGTCCTACTAATAGGTGAAACATTATTCTCAGTTCTTTACCTTTATATTCTAACAATATACTATTTTCTAAATAACTGTTAAAAGAGACCTAGATATCAATCAGCTTTGCCTATCCTAATATACATTCCCTCCATTTATGTAATAAAGAAAAAATTTATTTTTTAAACAAAACACACAAATAACTCTCTTCTGTTTCTAATTTTTACATAGATAACTACCGTTGTGTTTATTTCCTTTGATATTACATTCCTTTTGGGGATTAGTCATCTTATGTTATTCTCTAAAGTGGAGATCCACCCCATGTTTTAGAAGTCACTTGACTCTCTATATATCTTGCCTTTCTCCTCCAAGTGAAACTAGTTCACCAGATTCAAAGGTCCCACAGGAGTAACAGTGACATTTCTGGTGGCTAGAAAATCCTTAACACTTAGTTTAAGAGAAAAGGAAAAAAGTGTCTAACTGAAACATGTTATGATCATCACCAAAGGCCTCACTATGAATGACTAGGCTCTGTTAGGACACTGGATTTAGTGGTTAATGTCAAGAATCATGACATAATCAAATAACCATTAAATTGACTTTCTTTTTAGTTTTGTGGAAACAGGATCTCACTGTGAGGCCAGGATGGCCTAAATTTCATGATGATTCCCTATCTCAGCCTCCTAAAGGCTGGAAATGCAGGTAGGCACAGGATTCTCAGGTAACATTACTCCAATCCTAGTATGGCTTACTGAATATCAATTAATCTTCAGTCTATTTCTTAAAGAGTGGAGTAAGGCAGGCCATGGGGAAGAGTGGACTGGTCTTTAAAAGCTAAACCCTTGCTGGGCTGCGGTGGCGCACACCTTTAATCCCAGCACTCGGGAGGCAGACGCAGGTGGATCGCTGTGAGTTTGAGGCTAGCCTGGTCTACGAGAGCTAGTTCCAGGATAGGCTCCAAAGCTACAGAGAAACCCTGTCTTGAAAAACAAAACAAAACAAAAACAACAACAAAAAGCTAAACCCTCTAACATGTAAGAACAGTTAAACTTCCCAAACCTACATATAGAGCATTATGAAATCACCACCAGCAAGTCAAGTTAAGTAAAATTGTGCCTCAAATACCTTTGAATAGGGAGAAATTCTGAATGTTGGTGTCTTCATTAGGAAGCAAGGTTTCCTCCCACGTGATCTTGTCTAATGATCCTTGGCTTTATCATCAGATCGGTTCCAGTTACATTTTCATTAGTATGGACAGATCTAAAGCAGAAGAAAGAAGGCACATTTAGGCCACAGAAATCCATTAGGCACACAAGGGTTCTTAGATGCTCTAATTGGATAAGAATGCCAATTCTCATTGTATCACTACTGCAGGTGGAAAAGAAATTAAATCCAAGATTACAGGAATAACAGAGAAATATAAAAAGTTGATGGGAAGTTGACTGCCTTTTTTTTTTTAAGTTCAGGTCCCTTATGGAGAGCTGCAGCAAACTGAGTTTTCACTGATGTCCCAAAGAATCAAAAGGCCTCAGACTACACCCAGACAGAACTGCTGAAGTCATCCAAGCAACATCCTCTACACCCTGCCCCAGGTAAAACCAAACAATAAAAAGAGACAGAAGATCCAGAATAAAAAAATTTAGGGCTAGCAAAGAACCCAGTATTATGGCTAGTGTTCATATTTGGACCACTGGTAATGCTGACTGTCCCTACTTCACCTCAGAATTACACCAAGCAGTGGGGACCTTACAGGGAGAGCTTTCTTAAGAAATGTGAGTCCTAATGGCTTTAGTTTAATCACTCAGGGAGAAGTCAGCATGCTAGGAATCTAACCCTGCCAACTAACTGAGCTGTATACCAACCCTAAGAGCTAACTCTTCATTCACATCCCTCTAAACCACAAACAGATAACCAAGCTCCAGAGATGATCACTCTATTGGGTCAATTTAGGACCCTGGGCTACTTAATTCCTTCTGTGGTCCCCAGGACTAATGTTCAGCCAGCTGTATTTGAACGCTAACCATCTGGACAACTACCTTCTCTCCTATTTTCATGCCCACAGTGTTTTCTGCTTTTCACCCACCCTATTTATTCCACAACTGCTGTCCTTTATTCCACACAAATTGGCAAGTGTCTGAAAAAAGCGTTTCGCATCACTAATAAACAGGGAAATGCAAATCAAAATCACAATGAGATATCATCTCACTTCAATAAGAATGGGCACTATCAAAAAGACAAAAGACAGCAAGTGCTGATGAGGATGTGGAAGAAAGGGAACCCTTGTACACTGTGGTTGGGAATGCAAATTACTACCTCCATTATGGAAAACAGTATGGAGATTCCTCAAAAATTAAAAATAGAACTACCATATGATCCAGAAACTCCATTTCTGGATCTATATCCAAAGGAAATGAAATCAGTACATCAAAGAGACATCTGCACTCCAATGCTCATTGTAGCACTATTCATAATAGCCAAGAAATGAGAACAACCGAAGTGCCCATCCACTGATGAATGGGTAACGATAATGTGGTGTACATACCCATAAAACAGATTGAAATCCTGTCATTTGTGACAAAATGGCTGGAACTGAAGATAATTACAATAATTGACATAAGCCTGAAGGATGAGTACTGCATAATCTCACTCACATGTGGAATATAAAAGTTCATCTTGTAGATGTTAAGAATAAAATGGTCATGACCAGAGGCTGAAGAGATTAGGAGCAGAGAGCGACGGGAAGAGACTGAGCAATATGTACTAACCTAGATAGAAATAGGAAATTCTGGCGGTCTGTCGTACAGTGGTGTTACTGTACAGCATTGTAATATATACTTCAAAAAGCTAGGAGAAAGAAATTAAGTGTTTTTACCATAAAGAAATGATGTTTGGAGAGATAAACACAACTAGACAAAAACATTACATAATGAACATATACGTGTATCAACACCATTGGACCCCTGAAGTTTCCTGGTTGGAAAGTTCAGGTTATGTGGCAAGTTTCAGGCCAATGAGAGATCCTATCTCAAAAAACAAGGTGGACAGTAACTGAGGAACAACAGCTGAGGTTCTACTCTGTGCTTCACACTCATGTGCACACATGTATGTGTGCACACACAAACACACACAGAAGACAGAAATTACCTGATGCCCCATAAATAAGTACAATTTTTATATTTTCATCCATCAGTTAAAAAGATACATTTAAAAATTCTACCTCATAGTAGGGTAGTGTTGGCATACAACTTTAATCCCAGTACTCAGGGTGCAGAGGCAGGTGGATCTCTGTGAGTTCAAGGCCAGCCTGGTCTATAAACCAAGTTCCAGGACAGCCAGGACTGTTGCACAGAGAAATCCTGTCTTGAAAAAACAAAAATAAATTAATATAACTGTACAGTTTATATATAAATTTAAAAATACATGTACAATAATCTTAAATTGGATTTAGGGAAATGGGCCAGTGGACCAAAAGCTTGCTGTACAAGCATTGGGGACCTGAGTTCAGATCTCCAGTAGCCATGTAAAAGCTGGGTATGGTGGTGAGCATCTGCATGCCGAATAATCAGGGCTGAAGTCACAGCTCTCCAGAGCTGAAAGGCTAGCCCATCTAACTGAACTGATGAGCTCCAGGGTTGGTGAAGAGACCATGTCTTAGAAAAATAATAATGTGAAAAATACTCAACATTGGCCTCTGGCCTCCACAAGCACACACACATTTGCATGTATGTTTATATATGGGTACATACACACAAGTACATACATACATGCACCAAACACATATAAATTTTAAAAACCTAAAATGTTTATTCTATTAATAAACAAGTTCCCTTCTATACCATTTTATCTTTTCTTTCAAGCTGACCCCATGAGTCCATCTGAAACTTATTAACTGCTATTCACACTGAAAAATAGAGGGATAATCCTCAAAGAAACAGGTCTCAAAATCTGAAATCATGCTTGCTGAGGGTTGATTTCCATGGGCTTGAGACAAATGAAACAAAGTATACAAGAGATAAAGGCCAGGAATGTTCTGCTCTACTTGGAGGAGACAGTAAATGCTTTGCTAAGGAAGTAGTCCCCCTGATTAAATTTTCATAAATGAGGCAAATAAAGAAAAATGAAAGCATTGTAGAAGATCAGCAAGAAGAGACATTTGAAATGGCATATACCTTGTCAAACACTCTCTCTGATAGTTGAAATAGGAAATGTCCCCAACAGGCTCATGTGAATGAGCACTTAGTTCCAGGTGGTGCACTGATTAGGAAGCTTATGGAGTCTTTAGGTGGTGGAGCCTTGCTAGAGGAAATACATCACTGGAGCTGGGCCTTGAGAGTTTATGCCTTTGCTCTATTTCCTATTTTCTCTCTCTGCTTCCTATGTATAGATAAAATATGATCAGTCAACTTTCTGCTTCTGCCACCATGCCATGCGTTTCCCCATGATGGACTTCATCTCTCTGGAACCATAAGCTAAAATAAATCCTTTCTTCATTTAAGTTGCTTTTGTCAGTGTATTTTATCATAGCAGCAACAAAGTAATTAATACAGAAACTGGTACCAGGAAACAGCGTTTGTTGCTGTGAAGAACCTGCCTATGTTGTTTTTCAGAAGAATGTGAAAGACTCTGGAACTTTGGACTAGCAAAGCTATTGAATGTTATGAGCAGAGCTTAGTGGGCGATTCTCATAGAAGCCTTGAAGGCAGTACTGCTGAAGGTAATGAAGACAGTGGAGGTTCGGCTTATGGGGTTTCTGAGATGAACAAGGACTCTATCAGCAATTGGGCTAAAAGCCTTTCATATGACAGTTTGCCAAAGAATCTAGCTGTATTCTGTCCATGTCCCGAGAATCTGCATCCACTAAATTAAAACACAGAAGGCTAATTTCTTTGGCAGAGGAAATTTTAAGATAACATAATGCTGAGTCTGTAGCCTGGTTATTACTGATTACTCTAACACAGGTATAAAATGAAAAAAAAAACAGCAACAGATGGGTCATAAAGAAATGAAAGATGTACAGTTTGGTGAGGAAGCTGAAGACTGTAGTCAAGACATGTGTTGAAAAGAGGCAGTAATGGTTAAAGAGTTTAACCATTAGAGAGAGCCTTCTGCTCTGCACTGGAAAAACAGAGAAGCTACCCTCAGGGTCAAACCCACCAGTATGCCTCCAACTTATGATGAGAACCGAAGGGATTCCTTGCTCCTATCAAGTAACTGCCTAGTGAGGTTTTCATCAGTTTCCATGTGTAGAAGCTTCTGTAGCTGTCGTCCAGGGGGTCAGGGAACATCCTAAGCTGGCAGATGAACATGGTAGTCTCATCTATGTGGTAATGGTTCTAGAGACAAGAAACAAGATTAAAGAGACATGGGTTCTTCCCCCACAGTTTATGAGAGTCACTGAGGCTAGGCAATGTGTGGCAGGATTGGAGTCCATGTGAGTAGATCTTAAGAGGCCACTGGTAAAATCAGTTAATGTGAAGCAACCTAGATTACATGGAGTTACTAAGATGTTGGAGATGCCAGAACTGTAAGATAAGCACCAAGGAGAACAGCTTACTGGGAGTTGATCTAGTCCACAGGGGGCAAAAGTGTTAGATAGCAAAGCTGAAGGGGCAGAGCAATCTAAGCCCTTTAAAATTCAAGACCTAGACACATGACAGGATTTAGTGTTTGCCCTGCTGGGTTTCAGGCTCGCTTTGGTCTATTTTTTTCTCATTGGTTCCTCCATTCCTTTTTGGAATGCTAATGTATACTTTGTATTATGGAACTATGTGGTTTTTTTCATTTATTTTTACTTTACAAGGGGTCACAGTTAAGAGATTGCCTTGTATCTCAGAAGACACTTTGAGTTTTGGCCTTTTGAACAGTGGGAAGACCATTAAAGGTTACAGGGGATGTTGAAGAAGTTGAACTAAATGCATTCTGCATCATGTGTTGGTCATGGGACTGCTTTTTCTTTCTGCTTCCTGTGTGTGGAAGAAAATATGATCAGCCACTTTCTTTTTTAAAAAAAATATTTATTTATTATGTATACAATATTCTGTCTGTGTGTATGTCTGCAGGCCAGAAGAGGGCACCAAACCTCATTACAGATGGTTGTGAGTCACCATGTGGTTGCTGGGAATTGAACTCAGGACCTTTGGAAAGGTAGGCAATACTCTTAACCACTGAGCCATCTCTCCAGCCCCCATCAGCCACTTTCTTGCTCCTGCTACCATGCCACACTTTCCCCAGTATAATGAACTCCATCTCTCTGGAACCAAAAGCTAAAAGACACCTTTTCTTCCTTAAGGTGCTTTGCCAGTGTGTTTGTCAGTGTGTTCTATCACAGCAGCAGAAAAGCAGCTAATGAAACTCCAAGCAGTTCCACTTTTACACAGATGCAGAAAGCCACAAAAACATGCCATCCCCTGATTGGGGGTGGGGGATCACACAGAAATAGACAGATGCAGACACGCAGATACACACACACACACACACACACACACACACACACTCTTATTCTAACAAAGAATGGTGCAGAATAGTACAACCAAGTAAATTTATTATTTACCAAGTAAGTCTAGTAAAATTCCTAGTAAAATTTTTTCTCCTTGGAAGTATAAGCTCCTCCAAGAAATGACTGTAAACGGTTTGGTAAATCACAGAAAAAGAAGAAAAAAAGGTTCAGTAAGAACCTAGCTGAAATTCTAATGAATTCTTCAAAATCTAGTATAAACCAGTATGCCATTTTGGAATAGCTGTGGATCCCCAGACACAAAGACTTAACTGGAAGATAATCTTCATGCCTCAAACAGATATCCCAAGAAAGATTAGAAATATGACAGGAAAGGCTACCTTCAATTAGTAAGAGACCCATGGCACATAGAATCAAGATCTGAGCTCTGGTCCCCAGAACTCAAGAAACAGGCCAGTAATTTTCATGGTGGCATGTGTCTATAATCTCACACTGTGGGTTGGGAAGACTAGCAGATTTCTGAAGCTCATTTTTCAACCAATCAAGCAGAATCAATGAACTTCAGAATTAGTGAAACCTGTCTCAAAAAATAAAAATGGAGAACAGTCCTGCAAGATACCCTATGTCGATCTCTGACTTCCACATGCATGTGCACACGGGTGTACATACACAGAGTAAGAAAGGAGTCCAGAGAAGCCCTGAATTATTAGAACAATATGCAGGAAGAATCTAGGAATGGGTCTAAAAGCTTGCCTGTTCTCCAAAAGGGGGAAAAAGCCTAGAATTTAGAGAAACAATAGAAAACCTTTCACTTCGGTATCCAGGCAGAAGTCATTGCTTAAAGGGAGAGTAAAATCAAAATGCTTAAGCCCCTGGGGAGGGGATGTGGTTTGGAAAAAACTCAGTGTGAGAAACAAAGAATACTGTTGCTAGGGTTGAGGAACAAGAAAAGGTAATGGGCAAGGAATGCTGCACCAATCACAAGGAGACATCTAATACAACTAGGGGAAGGGTAGGGGGTTCCTGTCCAGGACTAACCACAAATAAATAGTAGAATATGACTTCCATAAGGGAACAAGAACAAGAATGCTGACAAAGCCCAAACCTCAATGCCTGACTGCAATTCATTCCAGATCAGAACAAAGAGAAGCCATATCGATCATTAGGAGATGGACAACCACATAAAATGCAATCCTCTGTGGAACAGATGTGCGAAGACTGCTGGAAGGTGAGTGGTGCAAAACAAAGAGGGCAAACAGCATGCAATGCCGTGTGCAGTGATCTAGACACAGTGAGCAGAAGATAGTGTTTAGGAAGTTTAAAGCCAGGGGTAAACTAAAAGTAATGACTGCAAACCCAAATCCAGCTCAGTTCCTGACACATGGACTCAAGGCACAGCACAGAGGACCAGAGAGAACTGCAGAAGAAGAACACCCACATCTCCTCTGTCCCTCTGCAAGGACTCACCATAAGGAAAAACTTAGGATGCATGAACAACAGCAAAAAAACCAGACGTTTAGGGCGGAAGACGAGGCTCAGCAGGTAAAGGTGCTTGTTGCTCTTGCAGAAGTCCAATATTCAGTTTCTAGCATCTACATTAGGTTGCTCACAACCTACATACAACTCTAGCTCAAGGGAATCAACACCTTTTTCTGGCCTCCATAGGCCATACATACACATACATACACATTAAAAAGTAATAGTAAAAGAAATCTAAAAAAAAAACCCTTCTACTAAGATTAAGAGATAAAACTACCAACAGAATCAGAAATGATAAAGTTGTTGAAACCATAGAAGACTTTCATGTAACCATAAAATTAGACAATCTAGTAAAAACAAAAAAGTAGACCAGTAAGTATGAGAAATGTTAAAGGAAGTTAGTTCTCCATGCAAGAGCATAATACCAGGTGAAAAACAAAAACAAAAAACAAATGAGGGGTGCTGGAAAAGGAAAATAAATATAAAAATATTTTTCCTCTTATTTTTCTTTTTCCCATTTTTGTATTTTTATGAGTGATGTGTATGCTTGTGTACATGTTTACAGGTATGTAGGCATACTTGTGTGTGTAAGTGCACATGAACATTGTTACTCATGTATGTTGGAGGCCTGAGGCTGATGTAGGGAAACACTATCCATCAATCTTCCATCTTATTCAATGAGGTAATCCTCTCAAACAAACCCAGAGCTTACCAATATGGCTAGATTTGCTAGCCAGCTTGCTCTGACGATCTTCTAGGGTCTTTGCCTTCCAAAACTGAAATTCCAGGCAGCTGCCATGAGCATCCAAGATTTACATGGGTACTGGTCCTCATGATTGTAGGGCAGGTTAACTAACCACTAAACAATCTTCCCAGCTCTCCTCTTATTTCTGTTCATTTGAAGTTATAACTAATTAAACATAATATAATATACTGTAGGGTACAAAATATATAAAGAAATTTAAAAATGTGCTATAGCATAAAATGGAAGATTAAAATGAGACCAACTTGCCATAAGTCTATCATATGACATATGGAATGACATTATTTTAAGCAAGATGTGAAATGCTGAAGACATGCATCTTTTTAAATTTGTTTTATTTTGTTTTTGAGGCAGGATTTTACTATATAGTTTTGGCTGTCCTGTAATGGGGTGGCTTCGCTGGGACCCAAGATAAAAGGTGTGCACCCTCTCTACACCTTTTCCCACGGGACATTGCTGTGCTTGGATTTCTCATTTCCTGTTTCTTGAGTTTTCCCCTTATAATAAATAAAATATAATTGTTTTATCCTTCGCTAGCCTGGTTATTTCTACAGTCATGGAACACACTATTCAGACCGGGCTAGCTTCGAACTCTCAGAGATCCACCAGCCTCTGCCTCCTGAGTATTGGGATTAAAGGTGGCTAAAATAGTCCATCTTTTAAATTTTTGGATTAATAGTTCTCACCAGGAACAAATATTCTCCCAACATCACCCTACACACACAAAGAACTTTTAACAAAGCCTACATACACACATGCATAAAACACACACACACACACAAAAAAAAAAAAGACGAAGAAATAAAACAGATTAAATGAAAGAGTCATGTGCTCAAATTAAATCAAGGGCCTCAACATAGATTTCTACCATTCAAAAGATACTATCCTAAAAACATAATGTTAAGCAATAAATTAGCTGTAAAATAAATATCTGATAAAGAACCTGTTTCTAGAATACAATGAATTGTTTAACACAGCAAGAAAATGCGTATCCAATAAAGTAATAGGGAAATATCTGAACAATGCAAAGATGACAACTCTCAACACATAATCTAGATAATCCAACTTGTATGTTTAATCTCTCCCACTAACCCTTTGCCCATTCCTGTCTAAATGTTTAATTCAATATTCTGGTTCAAACGAGGAAATATGCATAAATGAAAAACAGTACTCTCCCTTAGCTGTGGTTTTGTTTTTTAGTTTGAATTATCTGTTGTAGTCAATGGTAGTGCAAAATATTAAATAGAAAATTCCAAAACAATTTATATAAATTTTAAATGTATGTCACTCAGAGTAGTACAACAAATTCTATGCCATCCCATTCTGAAATGAAGAGAATAGATACTTTTCTTGAGGTGTTCTCAGAATGTCAACAGTAGCCTGAGGCTATGTTGCACTGCCCAGGTCATTTACTCAACTTCAGCAGATCACATGGGCACTACAACATCTCATTTCATTACGAGAAAGGTAAATACTTACACATTCTTACAGTAGAGTAAGATATGTTTTAGTCCTCCACTCCATCTTCATGTTGGTGATCCAACCAATGCCTTGGAAGCACTAGGCAAACCCTTTACCATTAAACCACGTTCTCAGATGCTTCCTCCTGTGTAGTATAGCTCATCTCATATCATTTTTATATAATCTCCACATATATAATCCTTTAAACAATTTCACAATATTAAATGATGTATGTAATTTAATTAGTATCTCACTGGTACTGCTTCAAATATTTTGACACTGCCATCAATACTATGTTACTCAGGAAGTAAAATTACTTAGCTAAAGTACCCATATTTTAATTATAATTTTTGTTTTGTTTGTTTTTTGAGACAGGGTCTCTCTACATTGACCTGGCTGCCCTGAAGCTCACTATATAGACCAGGCTGACTTTGAACTCACAGAGATCCTCCTGCCTCTGCCTCACAAGTGCTAGGACTAAAGGCATGAGCCACCACACCCAGCTTAATTATGATAATTTTTGATAAACTGTGCTCAACAAAGTTTAGTTGGGCTTTAGGAAAATAGAGAATGTGTCACCAACTTTCTATATCAGGATAAATTCTCATAGTACAGCTCCAATTACTCAGGATAAATTTGTACAGAATGAAAATAATAAGAGATTTTTATATACATACTTTATTTCATTTTTGGTTTTTTTTTTTTGAGACAAGGTCTCATTCTATAGCCTAGTCTGGCCTAGAACTGGCTATGTAGCCCAGTACTGAACTTGCAATCTTAAAATCTTCATTTCCCAAACACAGGGATTACAGATGTAAGCTACCACACCAGGCTAAAAAGATTGTAACAAGGCCTCACATGATTTTAAAATCCTTTAAATTAAGATAATTTTTATTTAACACTTATCCAATTTCTAACAGGATTACAATTAAAGCATAAGATCAATCAAAACCCTGTAAATCCAATTAAAAGATTGGATAATATGATTGGTGATAAGGCCACATGCTTTCCTCCAAAGATGACTCTCATGAATTCCTTCCTTTCAAGTACATTATATGACCTATCCATTTCCCAGACCCTTAACCCTGGCTGGCCCTGCATCTGACCAGGGGATATGATGGAAATGGTGTTCTTAAACTCCAGAAGTGGGAAGGACTAGCAGCTTCCTTCTTCTGCCCCTTGGAAGCCATAAGACAATGTAAGAGGTCTGAACATCTAACATCACGATGCTGTGGAGAAGCCATGTATAGATACTGGAAGTGTCAGTCATATGAGTGAAGTTACAGACAGAACAGTCCAGAGCAATAAGCAACTGAGTGTCACCCCAGCTGAGGCACCTAAGAGCAGAATCCCTAGCTAAATGGTGTCCGCACACTCTGGTTCCATATAACTGTCAAAGAAAGAAAGAAAGGAAGGAAGGAAGGAAGGAAGGAAGGAAGGAAGGAAGGAAGGAAGGAAGGAAGGAAGGAAGTTTGGGGCTAATTTTTGTTCTGTGTCATTAAGCAATTGAAACAGATACTATCAAGCTTATGGTAGTAGCAATTGCAAATACTGAGTGTCAAAATTCAATTCATCTATTCCAGGTGCTAAGTTTCCATTTGCTGACAAGAAGAAAACATGTGAAATTTCTATCAGGACTATATCAAGTTACTCAAGTAACAATGAACTTAGTGCACTTAGCTTCAGAGGTAATTTTCAAAAATGCACATTATTTAAATGATGTTTCTTGCAGAGAGGTTCTGTAAAGACAGATGACATATTAAATCAGAACTGAGCACACAGGCATTTTCATGTCATAGGAGACCAACATGACATGATCTTGATATTTTTGTTCTCTGAAGGCTTAATATAAGAAACTAGATGAATGCATGCATAATTAAGAGATTCACTAGACTGTCTTCCTCATAGCTGATGTTTTAAGGGGGTTTTTGATAGACATAAAATGACTGTCAGTTTCTGATTATAATAAATATTCTGCAACATTGGTCAAAGTTAAAGGTATATACTTTAGGGCCCCAAAGTCTCTCCTGGATTTCTTCTTGATTGCTCCCATGACAAACATCTTATGTTCTTTAACATATCCCATGAAAGTACCTCGATCTTAGCTTAAGTAATGTTCAATAACATCTGTTCAAAGAGTTTTCCTTCTCAGTCATGCAGTACAGCACGCACTTAAACTCCAGCCCCTTGGGGGTAACCAGGGATTCTTCATTGGAAGATACATAAATTGGATCATTTATTTAATCATTAATTTCTATTATATGAATTCAAGAATATTTATTTTTGATTGGGTTATAATCTAATATTATGGGTTTGATTTGTTTGTTGCTCAAATTGTTGCAGCACTTGGTCACTGGGTGCTTTTTTCAGATCAGTATCCCCATTCCTCTGCCAAGCTCTTTTAGAATTTGGAGTATTCCCTGTCCTGGCCTAAAATCTGCCATTCTCCAAAAATCCTAGTTTTTCTATTAAAGGGTTTTTAGTTTGTTTGTTTTCGAGACAGGGTTTCTCTGTGTAGCTTTGTAGCCTGTTCTGGCACTTGCTCTGTAGAACAGGTTGGCTTCAAACTTATAGAGATCTGCCTGCCTCTGCTTCCCGAGTACTGAGATTAAAGACATGCACCACCATGGCCCAACATATTAAGGAATATTTTTAACCCCCAAAGTCTGAGTGTTGTGTGAGTGCTACTTGGTATCACTGTCTCTAGGCCCTCCTGAATGAGATGGGAAAGAATGAGGGTAACGAGCCATCTGTTCATGTATATCCACAATCAGTTCTTTAGCTGGCTATACTAAACAAGCATTCATACTAATGTCTTTAGTACATGGTTCTGATGTGGGAGTGATTTCTTTCTAATCTGTTGCCTTCATTGGTTAATTAATAAAGAAACTGCCTAGGCCCATTTGATAGGCCAACCCTTAGGAGTAAACTGAACAGAATTCTGGGAGAAAGAAAGCCGAGTCAGACAGTCGCCATGATTCTCCTGCTGGACACAGACGCAGATTAAGATCCTCCCTGGTAAGCCACCAGCACGTGGTGCTACACAGAATATTAAAAATGGGTTAGATCAATATGTAAGAGCTAGCCAATAAGAGGCTGGAACTAATGGGCCATGCAGTGTTCAAAAGAATACAGTTTCCGTGTAATTATTTTGGGTGTAAAGCTAGCCGGGTGGCGGGATGCAGCCTGCTGCTCCTCACAACATGGTTCTTTCTAGTCTTCCCCTCACCTAAAATTTCACTCCCCAAAGTAAGAAACCTGTCTTACACCAGTTGCCAGTTATTTATGTTTCTAATATCCACACTTTTCTGAACTAACAGAATCCTCATTTTAGAAGTACTGTCCAACAATATGACCTAGATAGTCTGTCTGTATACTCTCCAGGTTGATTTTTCACACTCATAACTTTAGACACTGGTGGTTTGGATGTGAATGGCCTCCACAGGCTCATAAATTTCAAAAACTGATACCCAGCTGGCAGAACTTTTAGGGAATGATTGGGAAGTAAGGCCTTGTTGGAGAAGATATGTCCCTGATGTTGGGCTTTGAAGTTTTAGAAGACGCATGTGATTCCCAGTGAGCTCTCTCTCATGGATGTCGATCAAGATGTGAGCTCACAGCTGTTCCTTCACTCTGTCACCATGAACTCTCACCCTCTGAAGCAATAAGCCATGAAAGCTTTCTTTATATATTGCCTTGGTCATGGTGTTTCATCATCACAATAGAAAAGTAAGATACTTTCCAAATTTTTTTCTATCCTGAGTTTCTCTTCTAAACTTTAAATCTGAATAACTATCAACTAGATGTCAACATAAGTTACCCTATAAGCAACTCTTACTAAACTTATCTTCCTTCCCTAGTCCTCTCCAGGGTTCACCTACGAAATAACATCATCATCTATTTACCTGCAAAAGCCTCAGCATCAATCTAACAACCAATCACCAAAACCTAAACCTATGTATGCTCTCCATCCTTATGATCCTACTATAGTCTATTATCACCTCTGAGCTAAAAATATTTATTACTAGAACAAAAATATTAGTAAAACAACCCCTTAATTAAGCTCCCTACCTCCAATTTCACCTACCTCTAATATATTCACACTCTAGCTTAAGTGATCTTTTATAAAATAAACTAGATCCTATCTATATCACTTCTACATTATTAAAAATTCTTTCATAGCTTCCCTTTCCTGTTAAGATAAAGCGCAATTAACATGGCATTGCTTTCCATGTTCTGCACAACACCCACCCTGATTACCTCTGCACCATCATCCATTTCTCTAACTTCATATCCTCTGCAAGGAAGTAATCTAAAATCTCAGTTTCCTCCCACTCTAGCCTCTTGGTTACTACATTTATAGTCATGTACCACCACATGAAACAAAAATTTTCAACTGGAATCTTGCTAGTCCTTGAATCCAAAGGTGTAGCATTTTTTCATTAAAGACTGGATTACAACCAATCTGATTATCTTTTGAAAATCATTCCCCAACCCCTTACTCCAGCCAATAACTGAAGAATTTTCTCTTAGCAGTCTGACTAACATATTACTTACTAACCTTGTTTACTTTGTGAGTTCTTCTAAAGGTGAGACTTCAGTTTAACAACATTTTTATTGCTTTCTTTGAGCATGTGCTTATAATTAACACGCTATTCCTGCCAAGAAACATCAGTTTATATATGGCAGATCCTCTGGGCCTATCTACTATGTATGACATGCTTTTTGTCAGAATCTCAGACTCTTACCATAATTCTGAAAAATCATTTGAACTAATATCCTAATCCACTAGTATGATTTTCTGAAGTGTCCAAACTTCTCATCACTATAATTTTAGTTCAGAATTAAGGGTGTCATTTTCCATAAGTTTTTACCTGTATTCAAAATACTCCTCATTATAACACATTTCCTTTAAATCTAAGACCTGGGTTTTTGATTCGTTTCATTTTTAAAACATGCTCCAGTGCTATAACTATTTAACAGGTAGCCATCTTCTATGAGAGCTCAAACTGGGCCTTAAGATCCTGAGTCACTTCCCTCCTATTAGTCTCCCGTCTGCTTACATCTACAAAGGCAATGGCTTACATTCTTTCAGAATTGGAAGCTGTGAAAGGCTCTCTCAAGGATTATTTGACAATATGTTTAAACTTTTATATTTGTTCATTTGTATCAAACTAAGAGACATCAAATCAGCTGGTTACACAACCTCCTCTCCATCTGCATGGAAAAGGCTGCTGAGGTTGGTCTCCCACAGCACCCGGGAGAGGCTGCTGAGGCTGGCCCTGGTAAGTAGCCTTGCTACAGTCACTACAGACTCCCTGAGTCAAGCAGGATTAACTCCAGTTGAACATGAACAAAAACCAATGGTTGGAAGAAAGATTTATTTTTTTCTCATAAGAAGTCTGGAAAAAAGTCTCATTTGGGGTAGACTGGCAGCTCAACAGCTATGCAGAACCCTGGGTTATTTTACTTTTTCTTCCTCCTAGCTTTTCTCCATGGTATCCAATGTTGAACATCATCTTATGAACAAATGAAACAATAAAGAAACAAACAACTATCACCAAAGCTGCAGCAATTATAAAACAGTAAGAAGTCCTCTGAGGTTTTCCAGATAAGTCCATTCCCTTTAAAGAACTTTCCTGGAGGCCCTGCCCAAAGACATTCTATCTATGTTTATAGACAATAGGAAGTGTCACACTATAGCTGCACTCAGGACGTGTCCACAATGTGGCAGTTATGTTACTAAGAAAGAAAAGGAGAATAACATTAGATAGGTAACCAGCAGGTTCCACTTACTGTTTTTTCCCATCTCAAGCAAGGTTCTAGTTTTTCAGTGTTCCTCTTAATTATGATTCTTCCTATAAGTAGGACAGACCTCTTGCATTTTAAGGTTACCTATGTCTTCCCTTAAGTCAAATTAAACTACGAACTCTTTAAAACATAGGTTTGTTCAAATACTAAACAGAATCCTCTCATACTTTGTCTGTATAACTGGTTTTCAAATATTTTTTTAATATAAGGCAAGGTCACTCTATACAGCCCTAGCTGGCCAGAAATTAGCTCTGTAGACCAGTCTGGCCTTGAACTTACACAAATCCTCCTGCCTTCGGTGCTGATTACTGGGCTTAAAGGCACCGGCCACTGGCTGGCTTGATTTTGTTTGTTTGTTTGTTTTGAGGTAGTCCATATTCAAACTCACAAGCTTCCCGCCTTAAACTTGACAGTTTCAGTGCTGCTTACAGGTGTGTGCCACTGTGCCTGGCCCAAGGACTCTTGAGTACTTTTTGACACTGTGGTTAAATGGAAAACAGAAAGGGGGACTCTCCTGAACCATGACAGACTTGCATTTCAAGTACCTAAGGAGAATGAGCACATAACAGTGAACAAAATACTAAAAACTGTAGCTTTTGTTCAAGCCGTATATTTGATTGAAACAGGAAGAGGTAAAACAGCAAATAAACAGTCTTATGGTTTGTAGGCTAAAGGTAAGAAGCTAGCAGAGAAAGGCAGAGGCTAGAGAAAGATGGGACTGGTGGATATTAGTTCACTCTCCCTTCAACTCTGCATCCCACTGCTGCTATCCCAACTCTCACAAACCTTAAGGACCCCAGCATATGCTCACAGTCACCTCCATGTTAACGTCCATGTTAATGCCCTGTAATCCGCTTTTAGAGGCACACCACACCCTACCAACCATGAAGCTATTCCTGTTTGGTCACCTCTTAGTGGCCAAATCCACTAATGAGTGCATAGCCAGTCACCCTTTGGTAGTCAGGCACTGCTGACTGCTCCTTTCCTTCTCAGGTTTACCTCTCACTATTACAACTTTTCCTCCCTCTCCTGCCTGTTTCTCCACAAAGCTCCCAAATGGCAGCAGTCATGCTGCTCCAGTCTGTCCATTCTTCCTGAGTGTTATCAAACTGCCACTATCATTCATATGACTCCCCAATCTCATATAAGTCCATTTGCAAGCAAATCCACACACTTGCCGCCAGCATCTGAGCAGACTCCACTTCTGTGTGGCTGTCTATCATCTCATCTCTCTAAACCTAAAGGCCATGATAGTAGTATCTACCATTCTCACCTCAGAAATTGAACCTTGCTTAACTTTGCTATAACACCAGGCTACAAGGAACATACATAATCTCTCCACACAAACAAAATCAAGAAACTAAGAAATACTCAGGATTCTCCATTCTCTTTTCCAATCCCACATTCAATCTTCATAATTTAAATTTTAACATCTCTATTATTTAGTTCCTCTATATCTATCCTTACTACTAACACCTTAGTTCAGGATCTTATTACATCACTGGATCCAAAAAGATTCCGTTTCAACAGCTGTTTTCATTTCCCAGATCTTAAATTGTCTCTTTTTAACAAAAGCCTTCTCTTGTTTTGAAACTCTTGTCTACTTAAAGGCTACCAAGAATTTTATAAATAAAAAAAAAACTAGCTGTGTTTACTTTAGAACTCTGTTATAACATTACTTTACCCTATGGTCCCTGTTTGTGGATTCTCCTTTATGGTACTGGCATAGTGAAACACTGAGAAATGCTTGTTTCTGTACTCGGGATCCTGTTACATTCTGCTGAATATGATACCACTGGAAGTAACACTCAGCTCATACTGGTTACAGTAGGAATGGAGGAGGAACACAACATGCCATTAGGCAGGGTTGCTATCCAACCTTATAGATGTAAACATAGCTAGTTTCCCTGGGTGCTTCCCAGAAGGATAGATCCAGGTTGCTACAAGCATCTCACTCACGGAGCAGACCATCTATTTGGATCTGCTAAAATGTATAGTGGTCACAGCAGCTTGGTTGCTAATGTTGCAGCAGTGCTAAATAATCATCCTAGTGATTATCTTGGGAACTTGTCTTCTCCTACTCACACCCCACCTCTCTGGACACAAGTATCACCCACAGAATATCCTATTTTTAGAAATTCACCAGTTTCTGAATTACCAAAAGTTCCCGTTCTTATACTAACATAGCTAAACATGGGTGGTTTTGTTTTGTTTTTGTATTATTTTTATAGATAATATACAAGATATTCCATGACAAAACCAGATTTAAACAATACCTATCCACAAACCCAGCCCTACAGAAAGTACTAAAAGGAAAACTCCAACCCAAGGAAGCTAACTGCACCCACAAAAACACAGGCAGTAGATAACCTCACACCAGCAAACCCCAAAGAAGGGAAACACACAAACACTACTACTGGAAAACAAAAGGAATTAACAATCACTCGTCATTAACATCTCTTAATATCAATGGACTCAATTCACCTTGCATACACCTTTAATCTCTGTACTTGGGAGGTATAAGTGGATGGATCTCTGTGAATTTAAGGTCAGCCTAGTCTACGTAGGGAACTCCAGGCTAACCAAGACTACATAGTAGGACACTGTCTAAAAAATATAATGTAAATACAAGCATAAAATGGCATCTCTAATAAGAAAAGCAATATAAAGTTCCTAAACTTACATATTGTTAGCTTGCAAAAAAGGAAAATACATTTTGGCCTATTTGTTTTTAGTAATGGATTATCATCTTTCCCCTCTTAGAAACAAACTAGTAAAGATATAGAATTTCAATTAAAATAGAATTTTCAACATGATAGCTTTCAACTGAGAAGCACACCCCACCTACTTTAACTAGTCTTGTTCTATTATCAGGATGCTCTGAGATCATTTGTTAATATGAATTTAGAAACAGTACTCCTAAAACCCAGCAAAGTAACAAAGTGCTCTAGCCTGTCCACTGGCAGCCTAGAAGCAGCTAATGTGACCTCTCTGAGCAATTTCACTGGCTGAAGCCTGCAAAGTCAGCTAGGTGTCATGGACACTGGTGTGTATCACACCTAAGTTCACCAGGGCTACAGTTCCAATGTACTTCTCAACTTCTCAGACATCAACAACTCCTTACAGACACTCTGGGAACCTCCATGCCAATCTAGATCTGTCTGAATGGCTTGGCCCCTGTGGACTCCTCAGAAATTGAAAAGGCACCCCCATAAACACTAATGGCTGTACCGTATACAAAATGGTTAACAAATACTCCCCACCTAAAAGAACTGCGTGACAACTGATAGAACAATCCCACACAGCCCTGCAGCCTAGGCTGCTGACTCACACTCCCACACCCAATAGGAATCATCGGTGTGATTACAGTTGAAGAACTACATGGAGATTGCATCAGTGAACCCACCTGAAAACAAACAAACAAACAACACCTACCCAAAAGACAACCCAGACTAATCGCCAGGGGCCAGGTTATTACAGCAAAGTCACTATATAAAAGTGGGCAATGTAAGGCAACAGATCCACCTGATATGCAAATGTGGGGACACAAGAAGAATGCAAAAGGAAGGTCAAAAATGGCTCCAAAAGAACACCCCAACTCCAGCAGCAGAAGCTAAATGAAAAAACATACAGTACCTAAAAAGAATTTAAAATAATAGTTTCAACAATTCAACAAGATAAAAGAGATTATAGATAATTCAATGAGAACAGAAAGCCTCAGCAGAAACAGAGACCATAAAATAGACTCAATAGATGTGATGACAAAGAACCAAACACAAACCTTGGAGATAAAGAGGAATGGGGGAGGGGTAGAACTAAATATCACATATTTTCTCTTTTAAGTGGAATCAAGATTTAGATGTAAAAGCAGATACGATGTGAAGTACAGCATGGGATAAGCAAGCAGAGTGAAGGAATAGAGAGAAAGTGTGTATGTGTGTGTGTTTATGTGCATGCATAAACATCTGTGTATCCATATACAAATCTCAACAACAGTCCCAATAAAGCAGAAAGCAGATGTACGAGCCTGAATTTAGACTTCTTAAATAGCCAGTCAGATTCAGTTTCTTTTAAAGATTTTTTTAAAATATGTATGTGTGGTTATGTATGTATGAGTGCAGGTACCCACAGAAACCAGAGGCACTGGATCCCCTAGAGCTGGAGTTATAGGTGGTTATGAACTGTGGGTACTGGAAATTTAACCCAGGTTCTCTGTAAGATTCAGGGGATCAGTCCAGAGTTGCTTCTTTTTTTCAAGGAAGAAAAAAATCACTATAACCTATGAGATTTATAAACTATAATTATATAGCCAAATATTTCAACTATGGATAGATACTTCCAAAGTAGAAGAGAAGGTAAAGGCATAGAAAATTTTTTTAATGAGATAAGAGCACAAATGTTCCAAATCTTGACAAAAATACAGACATCCATAAAGAAGATGCTCAGAGATCTTCAATTGAACATGGCCAAGAAAGATTCCCTCTATTACTTACTACGGTCAAACTATAAAATGTGCAGTTTGGGAAATAAAAAAAGACAAGATCTTAGCTGGGCAGTGGTGGCTCACGCCTTTAATCCCAGCACTTGGGAGGCAGAGGCAGGCAGATCTCTGTGAGTTCGAGGTCCGACTGGTCTACAAGAGCTAGTTCCAGGACAGGCACCAAAGCTACAGAGAAACCTTGTCTCAAAAAAGACAAGATCTCCTGAGTAAATTGGGATTGTGGGAACCTTCGGAGAGGGTTGAAGGGGAGGGGAGAGGCAGGGAAGGGAACAGAGAAAAATGTAGAGCTCAATAAAAATCAATAAAAAAATATGTGCAGTTCAAGGAAGTCTAAAATAAAGAGCACTTCAAATATAAGGGAACATCCACTAGACAGACATCTCAATAGAAACCTTACAGGCCAGAGAAAAGGAGCTGAAATAATCTGGACAGAAAAAACTTGCTAACAAAGGACACTATATTCAGAAAAGTCACCCTCCAGGAACCAACACTTTCCAACACAGAATGGAAGGGCATCACTACCACAATTTGTTTACAACAGACAATTGAGGCAGTCCTAAATTCAGAAGACAAAGGATTGTAGCTACCATCATGAAAACACAAAACTATATGTAACCCACCAATAGAACAGGCAGAAAAGATAAAGGGAAAACAAACCATAATGATCCAGAAATCTACCAAAGCAAAGATATGAACAGCAAGAGAAGGAATAATGACATATAAAACAAATATGAAAAAAATCTAATTGTAGAAGTATTATCTTAATGTATTAATAACCCTGAATCTAGACAGACTAAACATACTAACATATTTAGACTAACTGAATACACAAAAGTACCCAAACCCAGTGGTATGATTGCCTCCTTAAGAGTTAAGACACCCACAAGATTTAAAGCAAGTGAGCGGGGGGGGGGAGGGGGGGATAGAATATTTTATGCAAACAGAAATCGGATGTAAAAAAAGGTTATACTTCTATCAGATAAAACAGATTTCAAGTAGAAGACTCTAACCTCCAACAAGAAAGAGGTCAATTCAACAACATGAAGTAATAATTACATATATGTATATATATACATACATACGTGTTTGAACATCCAATTATGTACAGCAAACCTATGAGACAGAAAGGTGTAGGCTACAATAAAGTAATGGCACTCGCCTTTCATCAGTAGACAGATATCATTTAAGAATTCCAGTAAAAAAAGAAAAGAAAAATCAACAATGAAACACTGAAGTTAAACTATACTATAGAACAAATGGATGTAATGGACATTCATAGGACATTTCATCTAATGGCTGCAGAATATGCATTCTTCTCATCAGCACATGGAATATGCCCTTAGAGAGGACATGTGTTAAGCCACAAAACAAGTCACAATAGACAAAAACAAAATAACAAAAGCAGAAAAACAACAACAACAAAACTCAGAAACTATAACACATATTGTCTCAGACCACAATGGACTCCAAGTAAAAATCAACAAAAGGAACTTTAGAAATGTATGAAAACATGAGAATTAGACAACACACTCTTTACTAACCATTGAGTCAATAAAGAAACCAAAAGGGAAGTGAAAATGTTCTTGAAAAAAATGAAAATAGAAACCAAAACTAACAAGACAGCAAAATCACTATTACAAAATATGGGGTTGGAGATAATGGTTCAGTGGTTAAGTGATGGAGGTGGGTCATTTGTCTATCTGTTGTTTTCATTGGTTAATTAATAAAGAAACTGCTTGGCCTTTGATAGGACAGAAAATTAGGTAGGCGGAGTAGACAGAACAGAATGCTGGGAGAAAGAAGCCAAGTCAGGTAGTCGCCATGATTCTCCCACTCCAGACAGACACAGGTTAAGATCTTTCCTGGTAAGCCAGCTCGTGGTGCTACACAGAATATTAGAAATGGGTTAGATCAATATATAAGAGCTAGCAAATAAGAGGCTAGAGCTAATGGGCCAAGCAGTGTTTAAAAGAATACAATTTGTGTGTAATTATTTCGGGTAAGCTAGCCGTGCAGGAGCTGGGCGTGGCGGGAAGTGGCCCGCCGCTATACATGGCAGGGAAGCGGCCTGCCGCTCCTCACTACAGTTAAGGGCATGCACTGCTGTGCAAGGGACACAAGTGCGATTCACAGGGCCCATGTAAGGCAGCTCACAACCACCTGGAACCCCAGCTCCATGAGGATCTGAGGTCTCTGGCTCCACAGGTACCTGTACTCACATGCGTATACACACAGTGCATAAGCACAAATATATACACATAATTGAAATTTTTAAGTCTTTTTTAAAATGTAAGTTTGTAACAGTAAATGGCTACATAAGAGAAACACATCTCACATAAACTACCTGATGATGCAACTGTAAGACTAGAAAGCAAGTACAAATCAAACCTAGAATTAGTAGAACAAAAGGAATAACAAAGTTCAGAACAGAAACAAATGTAGTTTAAAATAATACAGAAGATATAACAAAACAAATTGGAAAAATACGTTAAGAATTAGATTTTTGAAAAGATTAAATTGATGAATCTTTAGCTACACTCACCAAGAAAAGAGGCAGGCACATAATTAAACCAGAAATGAAAAGGAAACATTCTGATCTCTACCACAGGAATGCAAAAGACATTAGGAAGTAACATAAGCAAGTATATGACAACAAATAGAAAATCTGAGAAGTTCCTAACCAGACAGCACAAAGCTGAATGATACAGCCACAGAAAACTTGGTCAAATAATGAGTAATGAGATGAAATCAATAATATTTTTAAGCATTTACAAAAGAAAAACATGCAATTATGTTTTCAACAAATTTTTAAAGAACTAACAACAATGTTGTAATTACGCCACAAAAATTAAATGGAAGGCTGAGCAATGATCTCAAATGCCTATAATCCCAGCACTCAAGAGGAAGAGGAAAGTGGATCTCTGTGAGTACAAGGTCAGGCTGGTCTACAGAGCGAGTTCCAGGACAGCCAGGGCTACACAGAGAAACGCTGTCTCAAAAACAAACAAATGAAAACATTAAATGGGAGGAAACTCTTCAAAACTCACCCTACAAGGCCAGCATTATCCTGATACCTAAACCAGGTAAGAGCACAACAGAAAAGTAACTACAGGCTAACATACTTTGTTGTATGAAGTGGCGGCAGGACGCTTCTGCCACCTGGCTAGCTTTACCCGTAATAATTACACGAAAACTGTATTCTTTTAAACACTGCCTGGCCCATTAGTTATAACCTCTTATTGGCTAGCTCTTACATATTGTTCTAACCCATTTCTAATATCTGTGTAACCCCACGAGGTGTGGCTTACCAGGAAAGATCTTAACCTGCATCTGTGTCTGGTGGGAGAATCATGGCGACTGACTGACTCGGCTTCTTTCTCCCAGCATTCTGTTCTGTTTACTCCATCTACCTAATTTTCTGTCCTATTAAAGGGCCAAAGCAGTTTCTTTATTTAACCAATGAAATCAACACAAAACAGAAGACTCTCCCCCATCATTTCCCCTTTTTCTGTTTAAACAAAAAAGAAAGTCTTTAACTTTAACATAGTAAGATTACATATAACAAAACAGTTATCAAGCAAGAATTACAATTACAATATTTATATCTATTTTATCTTTATCATAACTAAGGAAAACTATAACTATCTATTTATTCTTCAACTCCATCAAAGACTCCAGAAGGATATGATATTACCTAAGTAAACAAGAAATCCAAAACTCTAGAAATGACAGAGACACCTCACTGCCTGGACAGTCACCCAAAGTTCCTTTGTACCGTTGGGGCATCCATCTCCGGCCTACAGGCCCATAGTATCCAGCAGACATTTCCATGAAGCAGGAAAATTCCAAAGACAGTTCAGTCACTTTCTGCTGTGTCCTGCAGAATGTCTTGCAGACTCTTTCATGAGTCAGGAACCCCAAAAGATCATCTCACCTTTAGGCAAGTTCAGCAGTCCTCTTTCTGTGGGTTCTTTGTGTCCAGTTCATGCATCAGTCCAGGCAAAAGCAGTTTCGTGCCCAAATGGCTAACCAACTCCATAAGGATCCTCTTCGATGCCCATCTTCCTCTCAAAGTAGATTGGTGCTGCCAGGAGCAGACGTGTCTCATTGTAATGAAAAGCCCTAAGTTATTAAAACATTAAATGCCATGTTCTGTAGTCTTTGAAAGATATGAAGAATGCCTATCTAATTGAAATATACCTCTATATATCTAGAAAATCTAACTAACATGACTACAAGCTTGACTATTATCAATGATTATCCACTAACAACCTATATTTCCTAATTATACATTACATTTTTAAATGAACTACATAATCACAATACCTTAATCAAGAGCAGAAATACATATACATATAACAAAATTGACGTTAAAATACATACTAATGCAAATTATTCATATATATATCATATCCCTTAAATGTAAAAGAACATTTATAAGCAATATTTGCGAACAGGGGCGCAGTTTTTTCTCTCTAAACTGCTTCCTGCTGAATGGGGGCGCTGTTATTCCGATCTTTCATGGTGTAACCTGTGTGCTAGGGTCATCTCAGTTGGCAGTTGAATGAAGTAATTTTTTTGAGGGTGTTCACAGCAACCTTTCAGGAGGGCGTGGTCTATCATACCATATTGGGATAGAAGCAATCCAAAGGGTGTCATCCTCTGTGAAAACAAAAGAAGACCCTTTCCAAAGCATCATATCCTTAGATCCAAATTGTGAAGTCATACCCTCATGATATCTGTTCTGGTTCCACTTGGCAGCCCATATAATGAAATGTCTCTCTGTACTTAGCTTCTTTATAGTCAAAAATTTTAAAGAAAACACAATGTACATAATCCAGACACTCTGTAAATTTTCCATTGTTACGTGGCTTATTTTTCTTTATTTCTTTTAATCTACAACTATCTGTACTCTGTCTCTTTAAAGACTTTACCCTTTCTTTTTAAACCATTAACTTTATTCTCTATATTGTTTTCTTCTCTCTCTCAAGCCTATGTACACTCATCCAACACTGTGGTCTTTTATGTCTGAATCTGTTTTATTGTGAATCTGTAATTTTTTTACTATCCAGGAGCATTTCTTAAAATGTTAAGCACTTCTTAAAAACTTAAGTTGCACCATGTACAGGTAATACAGTATCGCCTGTGTCCTGCCCAGTCTAAACCTTAACTGTGCTATTATTATGGTAATTATGGTAGTTCCTGCCCGAGACCAGCACAGTTCAGCATGGCAGAGCTGAGCCTCTCCTGCTTCAGAGCCATTTGGTGTCCCTGAGCCACTCACAGTTCCAGGCACACAGCAGTCCACATTGCCATCAAGCAAGCCGTAGCACTTTACTCCAAATGATCCATTCAAAGACTCTGTCTCCCGCAGGAGCCAGACAGAGATCCAGCCCAGAAAGCCGGCATTTTAAAACAGCCAGTTTTTTTCCTGCTGCTGAGTCAGGAAAATTTCTTTGCAGCAAGCCACCCACAAACAGCAAAAAGCTGCGTTAAACTCTCCTCCTTTTTCTTTAAAGCCCTCTCAGGTTTTTAAGTGGATTTAGTCCATCACATTGGAGCACCACTCTGTTGTATGAAGCTGTGGTGGGCTGCATTCCCAGCGCCCGGCCACCCACACTGTTAGCTTTACCCGAAATAATTACACGGAAACTGTATTCTTTTAAACACTGCCTGGCCCATTAGTTATAACCTCTTATTGGCTAGCTCTTACATATTGTTCTAACCCATTTCTAATATCTGTGTAGCCCCACGAGGTGTGGCTTACCAGGAAAGATCTTAACCTGCATCTGTGTCTGGTGGGAGAATCATGGCGACTGACTGACTCAGCTTCTTTCTCCCAGCATTCTGTTCTGTTTACTCCATCTACCTAATTTTCTGTCCTATTAAAGGGCCAAAGCAGTTTCTTTATTTAACCAATAAAATCAACACAAAACAGAAGACTCTCCCCCATCAATACTTGATGAACTTAACAAAATGAACAGCACATAAAAAAAGATGCATCGAGATCAATTGGGATGATTCACCATGTACAAGTCAGTAAATACATCACATCTCATCAACAGAGAGACAAAACCACAAGACCAGCTCCTTAGAAAAAGCAACAAGAGAATTCACTATCTTAGTATTACAGAAGGAGGAGGAGGAGGAGGAGGAGGAGGAGGAGGAGGAGGAGGAGGAGGAGGAGGAGGAGAAGAAGAAGAAGAAGAAGAAGAAGAAGAAGAAGAAGAAGAAGAAGAAGAAGAAGAAGAAGAAGAAGAAAAAGAAGAAAAAGAAGAAGAAATAGGATGCAGAAGGAAGGTACTACAACACAATAAGGACTACAGATGAGGAACTCACAGGCAACACCAAAGTGAGTGGAAAACCCAAGAGCCTTTCCAGTCTGGTTCTAACAAGAAAATGATGCTGTCCACCACTGATATCTAATAATATACTATTCCACTTTTATATGCAGTGCAAGTGATGTTAGCTGGAGCAAGAAAACAAGAAATGAATGTATCAAAGGGAGAAGGAGGGAATATTAGCTATTTTCAGATGACAGTTTTATATTTTAAAATTCTAAAAATGACACCCAAATCTAATAAACAATCTCAGTAAAATCTCAAGATATAAAATCAACCTAAAGTATCTGTATTAAAAATACAGCAATAACAAAATTGCTGAAAAATTTATTTTAGGGGCTGTGGTGATGAGTCAAAGGGTAACATGCTTATTGTACAGGCATGAGAATATAAATTTGGGTCCACAGCAACCATGAAAAACCCAGGTGGTGATGCTTGTCAGTAATCCCAGCACTGGGGAGCATGCAGGGATGCAGCACAGAGACAGCCAGATCCCTCCGGCCTTCTGGCCAGCCTGTTTGGCCTAAATAGCAAGCTCCAGGTTCAGTGAGAGAGTCTGTCTCAAAAAATAAGGTGGGCAACAATGGGAAAACACACACACACACACACTCAACATTGACCTCTGGCCTCCACAAACACAGGCCTGTACAGACAAGCATCACTGTTTAGACATGCATACACCATATACACAAAATAAAAAATAAAAATAAAGAAAGCAATACCATTCACAAAAGTCATAGAAACATAAAGTAAAATAAAATACCAAAAAGAAAAACCAACCAAACAAACAAACAAAAAAACCACTTAACCAGCTAGCCATGGTGGTACATGCCTTTAATCTCAGCACTTAGGAGGCAGAGACAGGCATTTCTCTATGAGTTTGAGGCCAATCTGGTCAACAGAGTGAGTTCCAGGACAGCCAGGGCTATGTGGAGAAACCCTATCTCAAAACAAAAAACAAGAAGACTGAACTCTGGAAGTAAATAACCTCTACAAAGAAAAGAATGAAGCACTGCTAAGAAACTGGAGAGGACACGCGTGCTCTCAGGATAGACAGCTCATGTTCACAAACTAAAAGAATCAACAATGAAATATCCGCACAATTCTAAGCTCACAGAGCCCACAGCATGCTGTCTCTCTATGACATTAATATCTCTTCTAATAGATTCCTTACCCAAAAGGCAGTCCTCCTTCAACCTAAAATCTTTCAAATCTATTTTTAATAATTATGAGCACTTTTTCTTTTCACTATTCCCACTGAAAACACATATCTCACCCAGTCCTCCCCCTTCCTAGCAGCTCTAGAGAGTTTTTTAAAGGTGCTACACACCTAAGTCCAAATAAACATGGACCCTGGACTTTGTCATCTTTAAGGAAGTAGGGAACAAAATAAAAAGAACCTGAAGCAGTGAGCCTGTGACAGTGACTGGGACGTCACTACAACTGTACTAAGTTTAGTGTGCACATAGATGAGGAGGTAGAGAGTTGCCTGTGTAAAAACAGCTATGGATGTAGCTGAAACAAAGTTATCTAGCAAACTAGAGCCCAAATTCAATTTCTAGACCACAAGAATAAAGAAACAAACTAAAAACTAGATTTAAAATATTGGCACGCCACAGGATAAAGTAACCTATAAACAACCTACAAGGCAAGATGGACATAAGTCACAAATCTGAAACACATACTCAAGTACTGTGAAAGAATGAAATATTAGAAAAAGACTTTTCTACACATGAGACACCTTCACCTCCCTTTGAATTAGCTAAAAGTTTGCAGTATTGATCCCAACAGAGGCAACTCACTAAGTACATCTGTAAGTAAATAAATAAATAAGAATAAAATTGTTTATCCACCTCTAGGTCATAATAAGCAAACTGATGAATTTTTTTTAAACTTAAGTCAATTGCCCAACAGTCATTCAGATATTCCGCTTGTTTATAGCTGAAAGACTTAGAAATAAGCTGGGGTGGGAGCTATTGTTAATTCTAAAATGGAAACACTGGGTTGTATGTGATACATTTTATAATCTTGGCTCTCACTTGATAAAAGTATTTTCTAAGAAAGAGTAATTCATGGTATGTTGTACAGAGAACTAAAAATAATGTCAATAAGGAATTTAAAACCATTTTTAAAATCTTAAATGCACTAAAACTAAAATGTATCTATACTTTGCCACTTGAAAAAAATATCTGAGTTCAGGTTCATTTGCTAAATATGGCCAATCTTTTTTATAAGATTAATATCTGTAAATTTTGAAAGAATAATGAAGAAAATACCAAAGAGAATATACATTTGACATCAGCTTTCAAGAATCTTTATAGAGAGGTAAACAAAGATAAATCATGAAGGTTAGAAAACTTGTGCCCTGCAAAGTCCTGGATGGTGACTCAGAATCAACCAGTGAACAGGAAGGACCTTATGCTCTGCCTCTAGCTCCATCCCAAGCTACTTTGTTAAGTGTCTTTTAGTGACTTGCAATAATTTAAAAGCTTGTTCACTGTACCTATCGACAACACAAAGCTAAGTAAGTCAGATGATATAAAGCAAATAATCGAAGGGTAGGTCACTGGGTTAAAAACAAGCTAGATCGAAATTAAGAACAGTTGCATAGGCTTGTTGTAGTCTCTGTATGGGAAGTCTCTGTATGGGAAGATTCTTATTTATGCCATTATAACTAGTAGCAACTTTTTTAGCTGAGCATGAAGGCACAAGCCTATAATCTCAGTACAACAGAGACAGAAGTGCAAGAGTTAGAGGCCAGCTTAGGTTACATAGTAAGGTCCTACCCCAAAATGATAATGATAATAAATAAATTTAGCATTTTCACCAGTAAAATAAACTGAATTCAAATGATACATTATACGCAGAAATCAACTCAAAATGGATTAAAGCACTAAAGATACATAAAACCTAAAACCATAAAACTCTTGGATTAAAACATGGAGATAATATCTTTGGCATTGGGAATAACTTTTTGACTATCACACTAAAATCAAGCAAAGAAGCACTCAACAAAATTAAAAAACTAACCTATGCATTGGAAAGTATTTGTAAACCACATATCTGATAAGGATTTGACATTAAGAACAGTCTGGTAACTTGTGCAGGTCTTCTACAGGTAACCACAGTCGCTGTAAGTGGCTGCTGATAGGTTCCTCATGTGCCAGTGGATGGCCAAACACTCATGTGCATATGGTTAGATAAATTGGACTCAAGAGATTATTATAAACAAAGAAGTGGACAGGAAGCTTGGTGGGAGGAAGGATAAGAAACAATAGAGGGAATTGGAAGGAAGTCCTGGGGTATAGATATAATCAGTATATATTGCACAAATGTATGAATTTTAAAAGCATAATAATATGATTTCACAAACTCCACATAACCCAAAAGCAAAATTTTTAAATTGGGCAAAGGCCATGAATGAAAAAATGCTGAACATCACTACTCATCAAAAAATACAAACAAAATCACTAAGATATCATGACTGTACACTCCTTGAGACAGACAGCATACCAAAACAAGAGGTAACAATTATTGAGATCCAAGAGATAAATGCTTTTGAGGGTGTGAAGAAAAGGGAACCTTTGTACTCTGGTGGGTAGAACTGGGACAATTAAGGAAAACTGTGCAACAATGGGGAAATCTAGGAAAGAATTATGGCAGTCTCCCCTTCTCATTTTACTTACCATACTTTCAGTGACACATAGAAACTATAATCCAGATATACAGGCACTTGTCTTGACTCTTTCAAAAGAGACAAACTACATTTGCATTTCTAATATGATTTTCTATTTTATTATTAGTTTCAATTTTTAGTCTTTTACTGTGTGTGCATAATCACAAACTGTTTTCTCATTAGATCTTCATGTATAGGAAAAGCAAAACAGTGTATGAAGGCTTCAAGTGTCTATTGTGAGGGTGCCACAGGCGATATTCATTGAAAACAAGTGGGTAATGATTCAGTAATCCCCCTTCCTCTATGTATATGCCCAGAGGATATGAAATTGCCTCAGAAAGATCTCTGCATTCTCAGTGCTCACTGCAACATTATCATAGTAGACAAGATAGAAACATAGTAGACAAGATAGAAACAATCTAAGGATCCATCAACAGACAACGGATAATCTATACATCTATATGGTGAAACATGATTCAGTCTCCAAAAAGGCAGACATTTTTACCATTTGCCACACATGGAAGAACCCAGAGGACAATGTACTAAATAAAATAAGCCAAACACAGAAAAAAATACTGTATAACTTCATTTATAATTTTAGAAAGCCAAAAATACAGAGAAAGAATAAAATGTGGTTATGGATGAGGAAATAGAGGTCAAAAGATTAAAGGTCAATAAAACATTACTATGAATAAAGAAACCATAGTGTGAAGTATTTTCTAATGATTATTTCATGGAAACCTCACAATATCCATAATGAGGGATTAAGATTCTTAAATAATAACTAGTCCAAGGATACTTTACTAATAAGTGCCAGTGCCCAGTTTTTTACCTTTAAAGCCCAAGGCTCGTTGAGGATAGCCACTGTCTCTACTCTTGCTTTAAAATGAAGACAGGAAGAACTAACTACCTGACTTAGTAGCCAATTATGAGAGCAGGTAGGTAGGCTAATTGGCTGATTGGCTTATCTACAAGTATTTATATGATCAAAGAGTTGATTAATGCAAACAAAACAGGGAGTAGATCTATTAGGGAAAAAGCATGAATTACAAATTTAGACAATCTTAATCACACTGATTAAATAATCATTCTATTTTGAACTATGAGATTCGATCTGAACCATTACGTAAGGTTCTAAATAAGACAATTTAAAAGTTACAAATTAGAGAATAGTTGAAAGTGTTTCCAGGCATCTGAAAACAATGACACAGGATGCAATCAGCCTAGCGAAATGCACCTGCATCAAAGAGCGTAAAGGAAACAGAATAGCTCTCTTCAAAAACACAGAACCCAGAGTCATCATCAAATAGCCAAGTCCTGGCCCACATAAGTGTACCCAGACTTTCCCTACACAACCTCAGGGTAACTAGCTCAAAGACCTGTGAGTAGATGAGACAGTGAGGCATGGGGTTACCAGAATTCCCTAATACCAGGAAGACCATACCTTGAGGCAGTTATTTTCATATAACTAGAGATAATCAAACAGAAGTGAGATAAATTAAAAGCAAAGTCTCTTCCACATCAGACTGTTTCCTTAATTCTTGTCCTTACTCTGAAATTCCTGTCCTCCAGGACAAATTATATCCTACTTTAACTGCGTGTTAGTCATTTATTAGCATCTTATGAGCATCTACCCATAAAACAAATGCTGTGCGTCGTAGTTCAACTGGCAAGCAAATCTACAAAAGCTGACTTCACAAACCATCTACTACAACACTAATTACATCTGAGTCTGTTTTCATCTGTTTTATTTGTTTCAGATTCAACCTAATCTTCATTCTTACAACCAGTCTCCCAAACTTGAGAGAGAGAGAGAGAGAGAGAGAGAGAGAGAGAGAGAGAGAGAGAGAGAGAGAGATTACATACACTAAAGAAAACTGAGATCTGAACAAATGAGAAGGGATCATTAAACAAGGACTTGAAAAAGTTTTTACTTTCCGTAAATTGTTGTTCCCCAAAGTACAATCCTAGTCATTTTTTTTTTTTAAATAAAAACAGGCCTTTAATATTCCTCTCTTGTGGATGCTGTGGGAGCACATTCTGCACCTTCAGCCAATAGCCTTTAAGATATCAGCCCACTGGGGCATGGTCTCTTATACTTTAAAAAGCAGCAGGAACCGTGCGCCTGCTCTCTTGCTTCCGGCTCCCCTCTGTTCCTGTTTGTGCTCAGAGGACTGTTGTTTAGGATGGTGATCTGTAAGTTTTCCTCTTAAACAAATAACCCTTTTATTACCCATTCTTCTTAACTGGTGTGGGATTGTTTTACGGCATCATGTGGACACCATTCCCTATTCCACATTCCCCAGTATACCAATCTCAGAGTCTCTGAGGCTCCCTAGACCACAGGACTAGATTCTAGCCATCCTCTTGCTGCCCATTTCCCTGTCCCCCGTGGTAAATTTCCAAAATTACATTTCTCACTCCAATTACAGCCCCACTGTGAAACTTAAAAAAGAAGGGGAGGGGGGCTGGAGAGATGGCTCAATGGTTAAAAGCATTGGCTGCTCTTTAAAGGATCCAGGTTCAATTCCCAACACCCATATGGTGGCTTGGAACTATTTATAACTCCAGACTCAGGAGGTCGAACCCCCTCTTCTGACCTCCAAAGGCACTGCATGTATAATGCTGCACAGACACACATACAGACAACACACACAATAAGTTTTAAGCAAAATAGACAATTTGAACAATTTAAAAATATATAAACAGCCTAACTAAAGGCACATATTTTTACTGTGTGTGGCTAGAAGGCAGTGTACTGCTGGGAATAAGATCTAGGATTTCATACATGTTAAGCAAGCATTCTAATGAACTACATCCTTAGCCCGTCAGAGGCATCGCCGAGATAATGCTTAATGAACAGAATTTCAAGCAACATAAAGAAAATGTTAAAATCACCACTGTGAGTGAAGGTATTTTTATGAAAGTGTACCTTAAACTTAAGCTGTATGGAATCAATCTCACAAATGAAGTTTTATAAACTTTTCTCCTCCCTCTAATACTGAGATTTCAAATCCTTTGAAAAGTATAGTTTCTAACACTGGCATCCCTGGGTATTGAGTAGAGAATCTCCAAAAGTAAGTACAGCTGTAGAAAATGGCTTCCAATGGTCCTTGTACAGGTGATCACACTACATCTGATAAAAACCTTGACTAATCAAGTGTTAAAGAGCAGTTTCCATTGTGCATGTTCATTGTACATGGCACATGATATCTAAGGACATTTTCATCCAAGTAAGCACTATACACTGATCCTATTCCCCTCACACCCCTTTATCCCCCTCCTTCTTGTTCCTTTGCATCTCATTAGTCCTCTGCTCTCTTTGACAGTTTTGCTTCTCCTTTCATATCATCTACACATGTGTGATTGTACAACCTAGGAATCCCAAATATGAAAAGGTGTCTGAATCTGGCTTCATTTGCTTAATATGACTATCCCCAGCTGCATCTATTGTCCTAGAAGCAAAATAACTTTTCTTATGACTGAACATTTTTCCATTGTGCATATCACATTTTTTTTTACCTATTCCCTGTTGTCCAATACCTATGTTGGCTTGAGCACTTATTATTGTGAAGATTCTGCAATAAATACTGATATGCAAATATCTCTGTGATATGCTGATTACTGTCCTCTGTGTTAGTATCTACAAATGGTGTAGCTGGATCATATGGTTGACCTATTGCAGGTTTTTGAGAAAAATCCATAGTGGCTTACACAGTAACTAGCTATATTAATACATACAGAACTGCCGGCGGTGCAGGAGAGCTTCTGTCCACATCTTCATCAGCATTTATTTGCCTAATTGTAGACCTGCGTGAACTTGTTACATAAGTAAGCAGTTTTTCCCTTCCCACTCCGTAGGCTATCTTTGCTCAATTAACTATTTACCTTTGTTGTAGAGAAGCTTTTTGAGTTTCGTGAAATCCCATTTGTCAGTTGCTAACTTTATATCCTGAGTGACCAGAATTCTATTCAGAAAGTCCTTATATCTCAAAGTATTTTCCTACCTTTTTTTTCTAACAATTTCAGAGTCTTGGGTCTTACACTAAGGTGTTTAAGATACATCTGCAGTTGATTTGTATGAGGTGAGAGAATGATCTAGATTCATTCTTCTGCATCTGGATATCTCCATAGCACCTTCCAAGGCAGAGGTCCTTAACCGACAAGGCCCAGTGCATCAGTGACTATGCCTTTGATATAAGAAATCTTTACCTACAAAGATTTTATGGTATGCATTTCTATAATGTTATAGTTTTAAGCAATATATTTAGTTCTATGATTCATTTAGAGCTTTAAATTTTTGTTGTTCTTGTTATTTTTAATATGATTTAAGGTATGGTTCAAAGTCCAGTACTGGCATGTGGGTTCCCAGTACCAGCTGTTGGAAAAGCTTGCTGGGAACAGGTAGCATAAGTCTTACAGCCTTTTCCTCCTTTTCAAAATAGTTTTGACTAATCCAGGTCCTTTGAGTTTCTATCTGAATCTTGTTAGTTTACCAATTATAAAAAAGTTTGAATTTGATTGGGATTACCCTTTATATGTTTGCATATAGGACAGTCTGAACAGTAGTGACATTTCACCCATAGTTAGTATTCTGATGTAGAAACACAAAATTCTTTCCCTATTTACTTGGGTCATCTTTAATCTCCAAGTAGTGTCATCACCTTCTCAGTACGGAAAGACCCTCATGGATATGAGAAAGACCTCAGCTCCAAATGAAGGAAGTCCAAGGAGAACCTGGCTGAGAAAAGATGCAAAGTGTAGCCTTGAATACAAAACGAATGCACAGACTCAGAGAAGACTGGTACACACTAAGTCTAGAAGATGGTGGGTAGTGTGCAAAGGCAGAAAGTGATGAGTAGAAGGGATCCCACAGCATAGCAGAGGAGGGACCCTCAATAGCTGAAGGGTTACAAACTGAAATTCTTACAAAAGCCAAAGCAAAAAACAAACAAAAAAAAATTAATACATAAACGACATGAGTTTAAGCCAATGGGAAAGCACGGAGCCTGTATCAAATGAATAGAATACATACTAGACTTCAAATTCATTCATCATTCAAATTCAGATGCTAATGCACCATGAAACCCAGCAAAACTGAGGTGTGTGTGGAGGTGCACATACACATATATAGTTAAGAGAGGTGTGTAGAAAAAACAGTAACACATATAATATATGTGTACATAAAATGAAAAAACGAATCTGGACAGGAAGAGGAAAGTACAATGAGATACAATTATAGAAGTAATTTTAGAATGATGAGTAAATCAGAGGTTGGAAGAGAAAAAGTAGAAAAAATGACACTAACAAGTAGGAAAGACAAAAAGGTCAACTATTTGAATGAGAATTGAAGTGAGTCAAGACAAGTTTTAATGTACATTAATATAAGTATTTACTGACATTTCATAATGGTAGGCATTTGTTTGCATTAGTAGCAGTAGCAATTAATGATCTTTTGTCTCAGTTCTTTTTCTCAATTAAAACAATAGCCCACTAGTAACAAAGAGAGGAAAAAAATCACATCCTAATGTTCTGGGCTACAGTCCATGACACTGGAATCATTACAACACACAAATCAAGGCTCAGCCTACTGCCCCTATATTGTGGAATATTACTTTAACTATGTAAAGATGTGTAACATTTGTTTATGTTGTGGAATATTACTTTAACTACATAAAGATGTATTATATTTCTTTATTGCGTTTGTTTAATGATGTAAAGACTTGTTGCTTTGCCTGCCTAAGGCACCTGATTGGAGAAAGTGTGTCAGTGGAGGTGGCTTTGAGAATTTTAAGACTTGAACAATTTCTAATTCACTCTTTCTGCTTCCTTCTTTTGTCTGGAGTTCAAAGGTCAAAATGTGCTAAGCACCCTTACTTCTGGTTAAAAAACTTGCTTCTAAATCTGTCAGGACCCTATGAGTGTTGTTAATTTTTACTCTTATGGGCTCTTTTGGCTTTTTGGGGGTCCCACCATGCAGCTCTCAAATAAATCAGACCTGGAGGCTTATTCTTAGTTATGAATGCCTGACCTTAGGTTGGCTTGGTTTTTTTGTTTTTTGTTTTTTGGGGTTTTTTTTTGCCAGTTTTTTCTTAAATTATCCCAACAACCTTTTGCCTCTGGGCCTTTTCCTTTTCTTACTTAAGTATATCTTACTTTTACTCCTACTCGATGGTTGGTTGGGTTCCTGGGTGTCTGGCCCCTGATGTTCTCTTCCCCTTCTTCTCCCATTGCTCGCTCTCTTCCTCATTTCTCCTTCTATTTATCCTCTCTGCCTGCCAACCCCACCTATCCTTGCTCCTGCCTCGCTACTGGACATTTAGCTCTTTATTAGACCATCAGGTATTTTAGACGGGCAAAGAATCACAGCTTCACAGAGTTAAACAAATGCAACATAAACAAAAGTCACACACCTTAAAATAATATTCTACAATATTTTCCCCTTTTGTCTAAATAAAAAGGAAAGATTTTAACATAGTAAAACTGGACCCAACAAAAAGTTATCAAGTAAAAATCTACTATTCTCAGTCTATTTGCATTTAATGAATTCAGAGAAAATCATACATTACCTATCAGTGAATCCAAAGTTTTATACCTAACTTACTTTCTTTCATAATTAAAGAAAACTGCAAATATAACTATCTAATCTTCAACTCCATCCAAGACCCCAGAGGGAATTAACATTACCTCAGTAAACAGGGGATGCATTGCAAGCAAATTCTAAGATTCTAGAAATGACACAGATATCTGGTTGCCTGGACAGTCACACAAAGTTCCTTTTTAACACTGGGGCACCCATCTTTAGCCTACAGGCCCATAGTATCTGACAGACTTTACATTGGAAAAGGAAATCTGAAAGACTGTCCCACCTGTATTGGCAATGTTTATCAGTCACTCTCTTCTGTGTCCTGCAGAATGTCTGGCAGTTTCTTCTGTGAAGCAGGAATCCTGAAGGATCATCCCACCTTGTTTTGGCAAAGTTCAACAGTTACTTTTCTGTGGTACCTGCATGTCCAGTTTATACAACATACTGCCAAACAGTCCAAGCAAGAGCAGCTTCTTGCCCAAATGGCTACTAGCCTTGCCACATTGAAAGCAAACTCCTCACAGAGGGTAGCTCACAACTGCTAATAACTCCAGCTCCAGGGGATCTGATACCTTCTTCTGGACTTTGTGGATAAACATATCCTCAGACACCCACATATATATACATACATATATATATGTGTGTGTGTATATATATATATATAATAAGAATAAAAAACTAACCTTAAAATAATGTCCAATTACTTCCTATAGCTTAAGAGGTGGATATTATATTTTTTTCCTTCAGCCAATGATTTTTTTTTTTTATCTAGACAGGGTTTCTTCTCTGTGTAGCCCTGGCTGTCCTGGAATTCACTCTGTAGAACAGGCTGGCCTCAAACTCAGAGACCCTCCTGTCTCTACCCTATGATCAATGGTGTGTGCCACCACCACCTGGCTCAGCCAGAGATTCCTAATCTCTACAAATACACATAATTTTTCTTACTCGTTCTCTTTCGCTTATTCTATCTTCCACATACTCTATAGAAAGGAATGCATATTTAACTGAAAATGTCTCTGACTGAATGTTCTCTGTGCCACTGTCTAATAATACAACATTGAAGACTACCTACAAAATGTAGTAAGAGGATGGGTAAATTGTGGTATAACAATGACACAAATCACAGAGGGGAAATAATGAGGAAAATGCATATTACAACAGTATATACCTAAAGCTTAAAACTTACAAAACAATTAACTATATTATGCATGGAGACAAAAACATTCATGACACAGTTTTTCCAGGAAACGAACTGGTATCTCTCCTACAGTTCCCCAAATTAGGACAAATTGTTAAGGTTTCACATGAATTGCATGAAAGGCATATGGGATAATTGATATACTATCCCTTGTTTTTTGCTTCATGTTTAAAAATATATGGATGCTATTTAATAAACAGTTAAGGCCTGACCAAGAATAAGTAAAGTCAGCAAAGAACCACCTGTGGCCAACATTTGTTTGTGCTAAAGCTATGTACAAACACAGATACAAATCACCTCATTTAGTCACCCAACAGTACTGAAAAACAGTGGTATTAAAACTCAGCTGCAAGGCGTGTGGGGTGTATGTGGCTATAACTGGCCATAGCCACATAACAGAGAAGGTCTAGAAAACACATAGTCACGAAGCAACTTTCATAATAAGTCTGGTATTTCAAAGGAATAGGACACATTAATTCTTAGTTTAGAAAAGGATTTCATTGATTTAAAAAAACTCCAAATAGCCCCCAAGTTCCTCAAAACAGCTTAATTCTGAATCATATAAAAAGGAAAACAAAAGAGCTATTGGCTAACAGTACTTTGTACTACTCTGGCCTAAGTGAAGTGCTGAGTTTAATCTGGGGCTTAGAGATTTAAAGGGACATTGATGAAATGAGTACTCAGTACCAAGGACAGATTCCAGCTGAAAAAGACAAGAGTGAACTTTCCAACTATCAAATTCTTAAAAATTAAACCCAACTACTTTAAGAATTCCTTTTCTCCTACTATACTGGTGGATATAAGGTTCTTTCTTAAAGTTAAGACACTGTGAGTTATGATGCACTCATCAACTTCTATTCATTTAAAATGCCACAGGGGAAAACAATTGATTGCAACTATGGACACAAGTGCTCCTAACCCTCTGTTCTTTCTGAAACACTATTTATGTAATAATATTTGACTAGTTGCAGTCTCTTAGCCTCAGTACTATATACTCATACAGTACCATATACACTCGTGAGCAAGTACCCAAGGAGTTTAAAGGCCGTTTATCAGACATGAGGACTCTACTCCGCTAACAGGCTAGGCTGCATCATTGACACTTACTCAGAATCCTCACGTTCTGTAAGTGCAAAGGTTAATATGGCCTTGGTTAAAAAAAAAAAAAAAGAAAAGAAACAAAAACCTCAATAACAACAAGACACTCATTACAAAGGAATAGAGAAGAAACTAACGAAGTAGCAGAATCAAAAGCAATTAAAATATTGCCAAGCAAGGTGACTCACAAAGTGCTGTTGATATGTATATTTGGGAGATAATATATCTTACTGCAAAATAATTGAGAGCTATCTTACATTTCATAGCAAAAATAACTTGAGCTAGCACAAAGACATAAGTGTAAACACTGAATCTAGATTAGGCAATGGTTTCTTAGTCATGACATGAAAAGCACAACAAGAAAAAATTTTGTTCTACCAAAACTTAAATCTTTGTCTATCAAGGGATACCACTAAGAAATTTTTAAAGAGACACTCAGAAGAGAGAAGATATTTGAAAACCATGTATATGATGTGAGACTTGCAACCAGAATAGATGAAGAATATGTATAATTCAGTAATAAAAAAACAACTCAAAAAAATGGGCAAAAGATCTGAACTAAGGTTTGCTCATGAAAGATGTACAAGTGGTCAAGAGGCATCTGAAAAGCTGTTCAATTCGGAAGTCAAAATCAGATTTACACTACTATGTCACCAGGATGGATGCAACCAAAAGTCAAATATAAACTTGTGGGGATATGGAGACTCAGAAGTCCTCTTCACTCCTGGTGGGGTGTAAATGCTTCAGTCATTTAGAAAACACCTTCACACTTCTCAAAAATGTTAAACACAGTGTTGCCATATGATCTGTAATTCCAATTCTATTACAGTCAATAAAAGCAAAATCATATGCCCATGTAAAAACCTGTACAAGAATATCACAGCAGCATTATTCATAATCAAATGGCTATGTAGCAACTGCTTTTACTGAGAAGCACTGGCTCCCAAATGGGCCCAGAAGGAAACTAAAAACAGATGAAAGCCTTACATTCATTGCCCTTCATTTTGTGTTTGTCACTTTCCTTACTTTGGCTGAAGATTCAGAAACCAGTCATTGTCCTTAACCTTTCCTTTGGGACCACCTTAAGATTCCAAAAGCAGAAAAATCTCTTAGAAGACTTAGGGTGTCTCTAAGTCACACACACACACACACACACACACACACGCATGCATATGCACACACGCGTGCACTCTGAATACAAATGAATTATCCACAAAGGCAAGGCTGTATCATGGGTTGGAAATGATCTTGTAGGAACCAGACTGATTCTCACAAACAAGACAGCAATAGGACTTCTATGGATCACGTTGAGCAAGCAGAATTGAGACAATCATCAACCAGCTCATGCCCTGACTCTTGCCCAAATTCTTCTTTCATTTAAGTCTAAAGCTCAACTGGTACCCCAAAGCTAAACTTGGAGTCATGAGGTTCCTCTATCTGTGCCTCTTCACAATGTGACAACAGAATAAATCTTTCTCCACTTTTAACAATTACTTGTCTTTTAAATACTGGGGACAGGTGACAAACATGGCTTTTTGTGGCTATAGTTTATCCTAAAAACTGGTTACAGTGATAGTAAAAAGGGAAGAGCTGTAGAGATGGCTTAGTAGTTAAGAGCACTGGCTGTTTGTTCTTCCAGAGGACCAATGTTTGATTCCCAACACCCACGTGGAGTCTCACAAACATCTGTAACTCTAGTTCCTGGGGATCTCAACCCTCTTCTGGCATTCTTGAGCACCAGTCATGCACACGGTACACAGACATGCATGCAGACCAAATACATTTACACATAAAATAAATAAAATTTTTAAATATTTTAAATGGAATATAATAAAATACCATTTGGCCATAAAACAAACAACAAATATCTGCTTTAGTATGAATGAACCATGAAAGTATAAAGTCAAAAGAAACTGACAGAAAAGGTCACTCATTGTACAGTGCCAGTTATATAAAACGTAGCTAAGAGGGAAATCCACAGAGATACGAGGTATATTAGTGGCTGCCAAGGACTCAGAAATGGAGAACAAGGAGCAACTGCTAACACATAAAAGGAAAGCCAGAATATGTCTTGTACCCCTCTCCTCCAAATTAAACCTTAGCCATATTTTTACACCAAAATATCAACTTACATGAAACTCACGGGGCACGGCAGCATGGTAAACTAAATCAAAACCCAGACTACAAATCACCTAGGTTCTTCAAAAGATAAAATTACAAGTGAGGGAGGAGGACAGGGACTTAAGTGTTCTTAACTCTCCCCAAAAACCAGGAGATAGTGCAACCTCATGTTCATCTTCCCGAGGAAACAAATACACTAGTGACATAACCAGAACATTTAGGAATATTTAGACTTAGAAAATGTCTTTGTAAATCAACAAACTGACATTTAAAAAAAAGATTAAGAGCATGTAACCTTCATACTGCCTATGCTATGACCTAATATAAAATTCTTTTTCCAGAGAGTATTTACAAAGATTTACAAATTGTTTTTTATTTTTTTCTTTTGTTTGTTGGATTGGTTGGTTGGTTTCGGTTTTTGAAGACAGGATTCCTCTGCATAGCCCTGGCTGTCCTGGAACTTGCTCTGTAGTCCAGGCTGTCCTCCAACTGCCAGCCTCTGCCTCCAAGTGCTGGGATTAAAGGCCACCACTGCCTGGCGATTTACAAGTTTTTAAAATGAGTCTCACCCCCAAATCTGTAAGAGATGGCTGACGTAAAGATCAAAGGATAAAACAGTAAAATACAAGAGAAGTCACAAAGGAACATGTACATAACTGAAGCTTAAAAAACTTCACCCTTTCTACAGGATTAACTATAAGAGGAACTGATCTAGAAGCAGTCTATCTATCCACTGTGATGGAAGATGGAAATTTCCTACTTATCAAGAAGTAGTCATTTTAAGGAAAAAATAATGAAAATTAATGTGACATCTCAATATGGGCATGAATTATAATAAAATCAGTCATTTCCATACTATCCCCCAGATATCTGAGACAGCTCCCAGGGTGCATTACAATTTGTAATGGTTTCAATATGAAGTGTGTGCAACAGACTGGTGTTGGAAATGACTTGTCTTCAGCTGGTGGTACTGCTTTGCGAGGCTGTGGAAACTTTGTGGGTGGATATAGATGGAGGGAGCAGGTCACTGGGGTATGACTTTGAAAGTCACGCTGGGTCCCTAGTCTTTTTCCTCTCTCTGCTGACTGTCTGCCATAAGATGAGTAACTCTCCTCTGCCACATATATCCACTGCCACAATAGCCAAACAACCATGGATGGAACCTATGAGATCATAAGTCAAAATAAATCTTTATCAAAATTGCTTCTGTCAGGTATTTGGTCACATCTACACAAAGGTATCTAATAAATAAAAAGAAAGAAATTAAATTGGGAAAAGAGAAAGAAAATGAAGGAAGAATATTAAGACTGAATCAACAGTAAATTTACCATATAAACCATATTTCCCAAATTCCCAGACCATTGTAAGGGAAAGACCACCCATTAATCCCTGGGCTCCCTTCTAGAGAGAAATACCATCAGTTTCAAGAATTGTGATGACTATGTAATATACACAAGCTGATCAAAGGAAAGACAGCTTTTCCTGGCACCAAGATCAGGGGCAATTTTCTACAAGGGTTCTAATATTAGCGATGCTGAAAAGCAATAGAGGGGAAAGAAATAACAATAGCTCATCTTCATTGGATACCCTCCCCCAAGTCAGGCATGTGTTAAGCCTTTTCCTATGGAAACTCAGAAAATGCTCTCATCTTGGTGGAAGTAGTTACAATTCCCATTACCATCAATAGATGAAAAGCTAAAGCACCAACAGGTGAAGCTACCTGTAACCAGGAAGCAGCAGAGCCAGAAGTCATGTTCAGAAACTCCAGTTCCAGAGACCACGGCCTAACTCTTCAATCATTCATCCTCACCAATAAGGCAAGGACATGAGCATCTGCCTTCAGCTAGAAGTACTATTTGTCTATCCAATATTAGCTCATTTGTGTTGAGTGTCAGTCCTCCAGATCAGCTGTTTATAGTTCCCGTAGTAGCAGTAGTAACAACACTAACAAGGGCACTGTGATAAAGGAGATAATGCCTCCACAAGAACTCCACAGTAAGAAGAGTAGTGAATTTCACAATGCTGTTTGTTTTAATGACTCTCAATAAATGTTGATTGCATTATACTAAAGAAAGGTCTGTAAGAGCAATTTTACCCCTCTAAAACAATGTATCCAACACGAATAGTTCTCAGATATTCTGATTTGATCCAGGCAAAAATTGATTGGCTTTAAAGCAATGTATTGAGTATGTTTTCAGTAATTCTCCAGGATATGATAATTCTGATTACTAGTTGTATTTTTAAAAAAGTAAGTAACAGCACTGAATATACACTTGCTGAGTGAAGCTAACTGATAACATGAGCGCGTGTGTGTGTGTGTTTCATAGTCAATCAAGTTTGGAATAATATTTACTTATAAAAATTAAGAAATCAATAACATATCAAAGCAGGCAATTTACCTTTCAAAGCTGCTAGCCAAGAAAGTAAATGGCAGCAGCTCACCTCTGAAAACAATTCTGAGTAGTTACCAATTAACTAGCAATCAGTTCATTCACAACATTCAACAACACAAAGTGTTGCTAGGAATTGAACACAGGACCTTGTACATACTAGAAAATGTTCTACCACTAGGCTACATCCTTAACCCTTGGTTTATGTTTAAGACAGATTCTCATTAGTTATGTGGATTGGCCTTGAACTCACTGTATAGCTCAGGCTAGCCTCCACCTGGCAATTCCCCTGCTTTAGCCTCCTAAATTCTGAGACTACCAGGCTTGGCTGGAATGTTCATAAAATTTTGACACTAAAATTTTTCAAAGAGTTTCAAAAATTCAGCACAACTGTAAAATTAACTCAGTGAAAGCACCTATGGAGTATTTAACTGACTTCTGCAGATATCTAGTTATTAAACATGTTAACTAAATATCCAGAGATGTATGTAAAAATAAATAAGAGCTTTGAAGTAGATTTCATTTATCTCTAGAAGAACTAATTAGCAGTATTCCAAAGCCATCCCTCGTTGGTGTAAGCATAACCACAACGTTAGTATATTAAGGCCATGAGAGAAACAATTAATTTTAAAAAAGGGCAAGCAGGTCAAGAGGACAGTGAACAAATATGAATAGTAGAACTTTAGTAGGGAAAACCCAAAATACAATAAATATTTGCTAAGATTATCAACCTTCCCAATAGTCAAGGCACCACAAACTACAAGTTACCATTTTCAACCAGCAGATATGTACAACTAGAGATGGCTGATAACACGCAGAGCTAACAGAGGTGAGGAAAGCAGCTGCTATTACATTTGGGAGTGGGAATGTAAATTAATGTAGCCTTTGGGGGTACAATTTGAATGAACATCAGGTTTTATATGTATATATCCAATAGCCCCATGGGAATGTTCTCATACATATAAAACAAATACAAGTTTACTGTAATGTATTTTGCAACAGAAACACTGTTTATCTTGGGAAGGCAACATGGTTCAGCTGATAAAGGAGATTGATGCCAAGCCTGAGGACCTGAGATTCCAGGTGGAGACCGAGAAGGAGAGAACTGACTCCAATAAGTTGTCCTCTGACTTCCAAGAGCATACCAGCACACATATGTGCCCAACACATATAACAAATGCATACAAATTAAATAAACATTTCTAAAAAGCAGGTATTCAAAACAAAACTTTATCTTATTGTTCATCAAAAGGGTGTTGGTTAAATAATAACATAATATACATTCAATTGTAAAGTTAGGTAGTCATTGAAAAGATAAAATGACTTCTCTATATTCTAGCATACAAAAATACTTATGGGTGTAAAAAAAGGCCAATAACTTGTAAGGTATTATTTGTGTGTCTGACTGAATGTTTATGTGTTTGTGAATATGTGAGCAACATATGTAACAACAGGAATCTAGAGCAGTCAAGAGTCCTTTGATTCTAAAAGCCAGACACCCAATTCACACTAGCACAGGCAAATTAAGCAACCAAATAGCTCATTTAACTGAAAATAATGGGTAAGTCTTATTTAAGGTTCTACAGGATCCAAAGGCTCCAAAGAGTCTTTATGCTTATGCACACAAAAATATATAAAAGGGTGAGTGTGTATGAAGGAATCTCTGGTTCAGTCAGTGTGCTGGCCTCTCGTAGTGTACAGATCTGAAATGTTCAACGTTAGGCAGAACCTAGTTGGAAGAGACAGGTCACTAGGAGACATGCTTTTGTCCCAGGACCCTTCCTCTTTTTCTGCTTTCTGGGTGCCATTCAGTGTCCAGCTCTGCTCTGCTATATGACCCCTGAGGCAATGACTCTCTGACTCACAGCAGCCTAGAAAGAACAGACAAAAGGCTAAGGTCTAACACCACAAGTCAAACTAAACATTTCCTCCTTTGAGATGATATTCTCCTTTATTTTGTCAAAGTGATGGAAAACTAACAGCATCATTCTTTCACACAGCATAAGTGTAACCCTCATGGTACTCGTCTGTCTTCATTCAGTTCAGCAACTCCAATGAGATAAGCCTGACTCCCTCATCCTAAGTGATTTTGAATCACAGGCAATTACACTAAAACTGTTTTACTCATATAGCCATCCATTCTGCAACAATCAATATGTCCAAGGGAATGGGGTATTATAAAAGATCATGTTACCACCTAAAATAAAAAAATAGAGAACAGAGACTAAGAGAATATATTAACATACGTTATGTAATTTTACTACAATTTTACTTCCTAATTCTATGTACTTTCACTTATTTGAACTTACTATTAGAATGCAGTCAAGTATTTTATATATATCTTACTTTTTTTGCCCAAAAGGGAAGAAAGTGTTATAATGTGGTAAAAATAAAGCCCAAGTTCCAAAAAGTGAGGAACTGATAAGTTTAGAAATACAACTAATGGAAAAATATATTTATAGTTCGTTCACCTATAAATAAAGATCTACATGTCCATGTGATCTGAATGAGGATGGCCCTCCTAGGCTCATGCTTGAATGCTTGGTCCCCAATTGGTGGAACTGTTTGATAAGGATTAGGAGGTCTGGCCTTGTTGGAGGAAGTGTATCACCAAGGATGGGTTTTGAGGTTTCAAAAGCCCATGCCATTATAATTAGCTTTCTCTCTGATGTCGGATTTCCCTTTTTATGCTGTGATTACCATTAATGAATAAAGAAACTGCCTTGGCCTGTTGATAGGGCATAACTTTGGTAGGCAGGGAAAACTAAACAGAATGCTGAGAGGAAGAAGGGCAGAGTCAGGGAGAAGCCATGTAGCCCCAAATGGAGATAGACGGATGGAACTTTATCTGGTAAGCCACAGCCACATGGCAATACACAGATTAATAGAGATGGGTTAAATTAAGATATAAGAGTTAGCCAATAAGAAGCTAGAGCTAATGGGCCAAACAATGATTTGAATAATATAGTTTCTGTGTGTTTATTTCGGGGCTGAGCAGCCAGGAACCAACAAACGGCCTCCTATAACATCTCTCTCCCTCCAACTTTCAGAAAAGATGTAAGCTCTTAGTTACTGCTCCAGTGACTGCCTGCTTGCCACCATACTCCCTCCATAATGGTCACAGACTAACCCTCTGGAACTGTGATCCCCCAAAAATGTCTTTTTTTTTATAAGTTGTCTTGGTCATGGTGTCTCTTCCCGGCACTGGAACAGCAACTGCTGTGGTGATCTAGTTCTGCATACGTGGGTTAAATTAGTAACTCCCCAAGATTCCTATCAAAGCAATCATTAGAAAGGCAAATAAAAAAGAAATACAGACTTAAATTAATTATCAGTATTGATAAAAGGTAAGTGAGGGCCTCCAGAAATATTACAGAAAACTTCTCAGACATCAAAAAGTCTCCACTGGTATCTCTTGTTTTTCTCATCCTATAATCTTACCAACCAAGTCCTCTAACTAGGAAAGTTTTGAAGCGTTTATACCAAAGCAAATATTCACTTTCTGCAAGTTTCAAATATTCAGTCTACAACAACAAACTAAAGCTTATTATTTTATATAACACTATAATAGAGACATTAGTAAATTTGTCCTTTAATTGATCTGAAGATTATCATTTAGCAACTACAAACTCCTATTGCTAAGAAATCTAACAATAAAAAGTTGTGTTTAGAAACTGTCGAAAGAGCTCAGAGAATAACAGCACTGGTTTCTCTTCCAGAGCACTCAGATGGTTTTCCCAGCACCCACATTATGGCTCCCAACCATCTATAACTCCAGTTTCATGGTATCCAATGCCCTTTTCTAGCCTCTGCAGACACCAAGGCAATCACAAGGTGTCCATACACACAAGACATGCAAAACACTCATACACATAAAATTAAAATAAATAAATCTTTTGTTTAAAGTTCTATTTACCCAGGGGCTTACTCTTGTTCAATAACTCCCAAGCAGGGCCTCCCCATTTTGATATTCAACTCAATAAAAATTAGTTCTTTAGCAGGCAGTTGTGGTGCACATCTTTAATCCTACTTGGGAGGCAGAGGCAGGCAGATCTCTGGGAGTTTGAGGCTAGCCTGGTCTACAGAGCTAGTTCCAAGACAGCTAGGGCTGTTACACAAAGAAACTCTGTCTCAAAAAAATCAAAAAAAAAAAGGAAAAGAAAAGAGAAAGAAAGAAAGAGAGAGGGAGAAAGAAAGAAAGAAAGAAAGGAAGGAAGGAAGGAAGGAAGGAAGGAAGGAAGGAAGGAAGGAAGAAAGAAAGAAAGAAAGAAAGAAAGAAAGAAAGAAAGAAAGAAAGAAGAGGAGGAGGAGGAGGAGGAGGAGGAGGAGGAGAGAGGAGAGAGAGAGAGAGAGAGAGAGAGAGAGAGAGAGAGAGAGAGAGAGAGAGAGAGAGAGAGAGAATTAGAAAATTAGTTCTTCTATGGTGAGGCAAAGCCATGTTCTGTTCATTTATGGGTTTTGTCATTATTTCCTAGCCCCTTATACAGGGCTCTATGACTACTTTGAGAGGTAACATGTCACTTTGGGAAAAGCCACAATAACCAAAGAAGTTATTTCATGTTTCAGAAAATATATCAAACCTCCATTATATGCTTAACAACCTAAACCCCTTTTCATGTACCATGGAACTATGTTTAAACCATCATTCCAGATCCTATATATTCTAATATAAGTCCACTTCCTCCAGAATGTCTACCCAAACCAGGCTGGGCTCCAAACACCATCAGTGACAGCTTTATAAACATACCTTTGAGTAGAGAATTATGAAAGCACTAAAGTACAAAATAGTATGAAAATCATCTCTCCCCTGTGCAATTTACAAGTGGGTTAGAAGAAAAGGATACAACTTAAAACAGAAACAACCCAATAATCATTTTCAAAGAAGTGCTTAAAATGTATGTTGAAATATATACTTCCATGTGACACTTTTGCACTATTTTATATTATTTTTCATTTCTGTAAAATTTAAAACAAAAGAGACTGCCTTAAAAGATTATAATCTTTTTATCCTTAAGGATTTACTTATCTGCATCTATGTCTGTGTACCATGAATGTGTCTGGTGCCCGTGGTGGCTAGAAGAAGGCATCAGAGCCACTGGAACTGGAGTCCCATTTGGCTGTAAGTCACCATATGAGTGCTGGAAATTGAACCCAGGTCATTTGGAAGAGAAACCAGCACTTCACTTTTAACCACTGGGTCATGCCATGCCTGATGATAATCTTCTCGATGGACATGAACTTGGAGAATAACTTTATGGTTCCTCATAGCACCAATGGGTATTCAATGAGAAGATACCTTCTCATGTGAAGAATGCGGTTTAAAACCAAACTAAAAGGCAGCAATGATCAAGATCTTAGAGCCTTTTACTCCCATATCTCTAAGGGCAGAGGCAGAAAGGAACATGAGTTTGTTTGTTCAGTCTATAACAGAGGAGCTCTATACTAAGAATATTAACTTACCAGGCTATCTCAGATTTCTTTTTCTTAGCTTTTCAAGTTTTGAACAGCACTTATAGCTATTGAACCCAAGGCCTAACACATGCTTAAGCAAGTCCTCTGCCAGTAAGCTATATCCCTAGCCACTGCCACCTTTCGTAAAATATTGAAATAAGGTTTTGCTTAGTTGCCCAGGCTAGCCTCAAACTTGAAATCCTCCCATCTCAGTCTTCTAAGCAGCAGCATGTGTTAATTACCACACACAGCTCTTCCAGACAGTTCAGCATCACCCTTTATAGTCAATGGCTACACCATAAACATGTTCTCCAAATAATATTCAATTTTCAATTTACTAAATATCCTGAGACCAATAAAAAGAATTCCTAGAATATATTATCTATGAGTATTCCAGAAATACACACTTTAAATATATTTGTAAGTAGAACTATGAGTTAATCAATGTCATTTGCTAAAAATTTTGAGTCTAATAATTACAGGGGACAAAATATAAAACATGAACCATTTTACTCATACCATAATATGGGTAACAGAACATATAAGTGACAAAAAATTCATACAGTTCATACAGTATATGTGTGTTCGTATATATAATATCAAAAGAGTGAGAAACATAAGAAGAGTTCACAGAAGGAATATGTTACCTCTATGTTTTAAATTAATAGGAACTGAGAAATCTGGGCGAAGTTCTAAAGAATAGGTGTAATTCCAGGAGCACACATTAGAATGAGGGAAAATAGTACAAAAAAAAAGAGCATATTGAGGGGACAATAAGCCAACAATTTCATTTCATACATTCGATTGTGGAGACTAATTGACAATAAAGCCAGAGAAGAAGCGGTGCCACACATTGTCAAACTTCAAACACTAGGCTGTGCAACAATGAAGACCACGAAAGGCTTTTAGCAAAGCTAACAAAAGTAAAAATTAGCACGATGGGGCTAGGGAGATGGGTCAGCAGGTAAAAGCACGAGCATCCATGCCAAAATCCTCAGCACCCATGTAAACACCAGGTTGGCATGGAGGCCTGTGGAAGAAAGCTAGGTTGGCCAAGTACTCTGAGAAACCCTGTCTCAATTTATAAGGAAATGGAGGTTGATCAAGAAGAATACCAGACATCAACTTCAGGCTTCTGGCCTCTACATGTACACACTGCACTCACACACATGCACAGATGCATGTGTTCACATATACATACACTCACATACAGGAACACTATGCACATGCCCCCAAAATATAAGGATGTGATTTTAAAATAGAATTAAGCAAAAACTAAAGGAGGGGCTGCAAGATGGCTCATCAAGTAAAAGTACTTGTTGCTGAGTCTGATGACCTGTGTTCCATTCCTGGAGAAAACCAACTCCTAGATGTAGTCCTCTGACCACATGTTGGTGTAGGAGGTCCTTCTGTCTATGTGTTGCTTTTGTTGGTTAATAAAGAACTACTTTGAGCCTATGGCAGGGAAGAACAGAACTAGGGGGGCGGAGCTAGGCTATACGCTGGGATGAAGAAGGGCAGAGTGAGAGATGCCATGGATCTGCTGGAGACAGACACTGAGAATTTTACCCAGTAATCCACTGCCATGTGGTGATACACAGATTAATAGAAATGGGTTAAATAAATATAAGAGTTAGTCAATAAGAAACTAGAGCTAATGTGTCAAGCAGTGATTTAATTAATATAGTTTCTGTGTGGTTATTTTGGGGCTAAGCTAGCCAGGCAGCCGGAATGAACAAGCGGGCCCTCCTCTCACAACATGTAAGCACAGGCACAATGTGCCACATATGCCATATGTACGCATATGGCATACAACACACACAAATAACTTTTTATGTAAGATTTAGCTTATTTTATGTGTATGAGTGTTTTACCTGCATGTAAGTGTACTGTGTGCATGTTCGGTACTCAGTGGAGGCCAGAAGAAGGCACTGATTTTCCAGGAACAAGAGCTATAGACAGCTGTGAGCTACCATGAAGGTGCTGGGAACCAAACCTGAGTCCTTTGTAAGAGCAGCCAGTGCTTTTAACTGCTGAGCCATCTCTCTGGACCTAAATAAACATTCTGAAAATAAAGAAATAATCAAAGAAGGAATTCACTATGGATTACAGCACCACTTTAATACTACTTTAGTAATTAAGCATGAATTAAAATTAGAGTGGGAAAGAAGGAACTAGATAAGCCCACAGAGCTCAGAGAGTTTTTAGTAAGTCAAATCAGAGTCTAACATTGCTGAGATTCAGGTGCTAATAGGTATTTAAGGAAGCAATTATGGATCCCAACTCATTCACACATACACACACACACACACACACACACACACACACCCTTATAGCCTCATCCATACTTTTGTAAAATTGGGGGAGGGCCTGAGGGAGAAATCATATATAAAAGAAACCAAATAATGTAGAGCCAGGAGGCAGTTGTGCAACAAACAGAACTCAAACACCTGTAAAGGCCAAAGGCATTTGCAATCACATCTATTGCAAAATGGAAAAACTGCAAAACCAGTCATACTGCGGGCTTGAATAATGACATCAGATATAGCCATTAAACTTGGCAAGAGGGTAAAACTGAATGAATGGTGTTATTGAGGCCCCTGTCCTCAACATTAGAGGAGGTGATAGATCCTTTCTGGAATTTGGTGAAATCTGTAGACCCTCTTCCAGAGAAATTATAAGTTCACAAGGTTCTACTTATAAAGTGTTTACAGACTAACATCAATCTAAAAGTATTAACCCATGAACTCCAAGTTAAGAACTTTTGCTATGTAGTAACTATTTTTATCATATATGCCATGACTTTAAATTTTTGATAGTAAACCACATGTCTATTTATGATATATATATATATTACATAGCAAGCTGATAAATTATGTGCTTTATAAAACATATACAAAATATAAATTTAAGAATCTTCACTTATAACAATCTACCAATTTTTAAACAATTACTTTACTCATTGAGTCATAAAAGCTATGAACCATTTCTAATAAATGCTATTATCAATTCCACTACTTTTTGACAGTACTACAACTAAACATGTTTTTTTTGTTTTGTTTTTAGTCTTGCTTTCGTACTTTCTTTAATACTACAGCTTGAGGCTCTAGCCCTAAATTCAGTACATTTTTATAATAAATAACTATTTTGCTTGGTTTTAATGGTTAGCACAGCTGAAAAACATACTTTGCAAAGATGAATAAAAACCCAAAGAAGAACTCCATTACTGGCTTCACTGAATAAAACATGATATTCAATTGCAATTCCACTCACCATTTATGCAAAGGCTTCTTGCTGAAAATCAGCTACTGCATTTCCATATTTCCTGATGGCAATCAGTTGTTCTTACAAGCTAATCAGATGAAATTACCTTTTTATATTTTCAGCAGATGGGCTCAAAACCACTAAAACGTCTCTTTTACAAGGTTTTTATACAGGTTAGAAAACTTCGTTCATGAATTCAAGGGTTCGTGCAAAAAGTTCTTCAAATTAACACTCATCATTACCAGCAATTAACTCCAATAGGCTAGAAATGCTTCCAAACACCATCTTCAATATCCTCTCTCCACAGCACTGAACTCTATTTCCTTCCAAAAGGTAATTAGTTTTTGAGTCCCTGTTAAGAAAGCGCCACTACCAAAAAGGAGCAGATTCAGTGTGCTTATCTGATGGACTGCATACCACATACAACCATGTATCACGGGAAATGTGATACAAAATCAGCAAAATTGTATTTGTCTTTTTGTGGACAAAGTCATTATTAAGTTAGACAATTCTTAAATCTTTTGCTTTAAGGTAACCAATCAATCTCTATGAACTACAGAGCTGCATGGTGATTCTCTACTGCAGTTCAAAGTGGTGTCAGGAGTATATCTACCACATAGAATAATAAATCTAAGATTCTCTTTACACAAGATTTCTAAACTGCACAAAATCACAAAAGACTAAAAGTGAAAGAACTTGCTCACAGATCTCTAATGCTCCTCCTATCTCCCAAACAATCTGCTACAGATCTGATTTTAGAGACACTGTGCCTTACAACTGATTACACCTGGACAACTGCCTTTAAAGGTACTCCAACTACATTGAAATCATACCTTTAAAAAAATACCAATTTGGCAAAAGACACAAAGCACAGCACATTCTGTGAACACAGCTGTCTTCAACACCATTCTCTCAACGTACACCTGGCTAAGGGCATCAGCTGATCAACTGGGTACACAGAGCTGTAACAAGGTCCAAGCCTCTTATTTCAAACTACATGTATTTATGTATGTGTGTATGTGTTTGTCCATGTCACAGTATCAAGTGGAGGTCAGAAGATAATTTGGGGAAGTTGGTTCTCTTCTTCTACCGTGTGGGTCCCAGGGACTGAACTCAGGTTATCAGGTTTGACAGCAAGCATATCTACTTACTGAATCATCTCAACCACCCAAGATGGCCTCTGAGTGCACCAAGGTTCTAAAACTTAATGATATATCCCAACCCTTAAATCCTTTTTGGAACATAGTAGGGTATAAATCATGAAATATTGAGAGTTGGGAGTTTCCCACTTGTATGACCAATATCGCTTATACAGTCAGGTGTCTTTACATAAGGAGAGGTCATTTTTGAATTTAAAAAAACACTACTGCACAAGTTTAAAAGTGTCAAATGAAGCCAGTGTGTTACGTAGCACAGGACTTTAGTCCTAGCACTCAGGAGGCAGAGACATCAGAATCTCTTGAGTTCAAGCCAACTTGGTCTACAAAATTAACTTCCAGGCCAGTCAGGACTACACAGTGAGACTCCATCTCAAAACACTAAAATAAGAAGATAGATAGATAGATAGATAGATAGATAGATAGATAGATAGATAGATAGATAGGAAAAATGAAAGGAAAGGAAAAGAAAAAAGAAAAGAGAAGACCAGTAAACTAACGACTGGAGATCAGATCATTGGTTAAGAACACTGAGTTGTCTTCCAGAGGAACCCTAGTCCAATTCCCAGCACCCACATAGCAGGTAAAAACTATCAGTAACTCGATTTCCAACCCTCTTCTAGCCTTTGAGTGCCCCAGGAATTCATGTTTTGGGTGGCTGCACACAGACATACATGCAGGCAAAACACCCACACACAAAAAAATAAAATAATATTTTTTAAAATGTGAAATGATAATGCATAACCTGGAAGAATAGCTACTGCTTTAAAAAAGATAAACAATTTAAGGTAGTATGAAGATTTTATTCTAATAATCAAAAACCACATGATCCATTTTTTAATATACATAAAAATTAGTGAATAAGTTCCCAGCGTGATAAGCCTTACATATGGAATCATTTCAAAAATTATGAAAATATAAAATTTGGGGAATAACAACGTGCCAAGAAAAGATCCACATAAATTCAGAAAATTGACATTTCTCATTCTCACCCAGATCTTACTTACTACATACTGTTCCCGCTATCTTCTCCCATTGAAAGCCATTCAGCATCACAAGACTTGATGTCTACTTCCTGCTCCCACACAGGTTGACACAGTTCCCTTCATCACATCCTATCAAACCCAAGCTTTCCTGCCCTTGCTTCTCTTCCATTCAATCTTTCTGAATACAATGCTCTCCTCCTCCTATCCTCACAGAAATCAGGTCCAGGTTTCAGTGCTCATTCACCACCAAGTCCACCATTAAATCTGCCTTGAACTGCTCTCAAACAGGGGAACTGCTCTCTCTTCCTGGACCCCCCAGTCCACTACTGTCCCAGCAAGCTTCTCACAGCACTCATCACATTTAATTACTATTACAGGTATTTGTGTTGTCTTATCACTTCTCTTAGGTCATAATCGCCTTAAGAATAGAATCTGTATCTTATCGTTTCACTTCCTTATCTTTTAACAGCACAGCACCTTGAACAATGTACTCATGTAACTATAGCTTCAGTGGATAGCCAAGTAGCTACTCAGAATCAATTACAGACTTCCTGAACCATCTAAGGTAGAAAAGGAGTATAACTGGAAATTTGTAGAACAAATAACTTTTCCCTGATTTCCTCCAATCAAACTTACCAAAGTAAAGTCAATATTATACATTACAAAAACCAAGGACATTTTATCCTTCAACTATCTGATCAAATAGTGTGATATATTTAAATATATATACACAAACAATGAAATCTATGATTGATAACAGAAATACATAAATATTTCAACCATATAGGCAAACCAAAATTTTAAGATACAATATATTAACATGGTCAAAGTGACCATTCAAAACACACTGCAAACACAAATAATGATCAATTTATTTCAAATGAAAGAAAATACCTTAAGCTTTATTTAAACACTATCAAAACTTAAGAGGAGGCAGAATTTTATTGCTAAGATTCCAAAATCAGCCATTCAAAGATAAGCTTCCCTGGACAGAAGCACAAAAGAATCAACATTACTAAAGTACAAAGGTAAGACCAAAAAGCACAAGAATCTTAAAGCAACACTTTGATTAAGTGCCTGCTGTCTGCAGGGTTACCAGAAAGAAAGAAAGCTGCAGGAATCTCTACAGCATCTATATGAAACCCAAGGAAAATCCAGAAAGAGGGATACAGAGCGTGGCAAGTACTCTTGGATAGATGCCAGTTTAAAGGTATGAATATGACTTCTAGTTGGCTGTCCTAGGCTCAAATGCCATTCTTAGCACCCACAAACTGTGTGATCTTACACCAGCCACTCAACTTCCCTGAACCTTATTTCCTCGTTTATAAAATGTAGTTTGTAGAGCTAGCATAATACCTGGCTTAGAGACAATACTCAATAAATATTTGCTGATTCTGAATGAGCAATACAAGAAAAGCAAGTATTCCTCTCCAAATATTTTTTTTGAAATTTTTGAGGGGAAATGGTATTAATTACTTCCTGGTTAAAATTAATTTGACTCTCAATATTTGTGAGAGACTGAATCCAGAAACCTGTCGAGATACCAAAATCCATGTTCAAGTGCCATCTATAAAACGGCACAATGCTTCCATGTAACCTCTACTCAACCCTATTCTCTTTAAAGCACTACTAGATTACTTATAGAACCCTATACAATATCAAGGCTTTTAAATTTGATCATACTGTATTATTTAGGGAATAATGGCAAGAAAAATCTGCACATAGTCAATACAGAAACAATTCTTTTTATTTTCCCTTTTCACCCCCACCAGTAATGGGGAGTGGACATAGGTCCCATGTAAGCTAGACAAGCACTCTGCCACTAAGCCCTTTTGAATATTCTCTATAAATGGCTGGCTGGTACAAGAATAACAGTGGGCAAACTATATTCCTTCCTTCCTTACCTCATAGATGACTTCAAAGTTTACTAGAATTCCTAAAATTCTAAATCTCAGTAGCCAAAAGCTGGGGCCTGGTCTTAGTCATCTCCTCTATAATATTAAGGAGGTTATTCTAAATAACCCTTAAGTATCTTCTACTCTGAGTGCTGTGGTTCATTCAACCTCAAGGATTTACCAGAGCAATTAAGAGGGAATGAAGGAGGTGGAGAGAGGCAGGAAAAGAAAGGATGGAGTGTATAGAACAGTCACTGAGGCTAAGGGAGTGGAAATCAACTGCAGAATATGCCGGCTTTGACATTGTTTCTGAAGATCATGAGAACATAAAAGAAAAGGAAAGACAATTTAAGTAAAGAAAACATGAAACACGGAAGCTCAGAAGCAAGATGCCTCTGGATGACTATGTTTAAAATCAGGTCTTTCTATAACCTTGAACCAGACTCTGGAAGAGTCTGACACTGTCTTCACTCATGCAGCATGTACACAGTTATAAAGCATTTCTGCATGCTGTCTACAGCAAATTTTCTGGAATGGGAAGTAAGAGACTCCATTTAAATGTCTTAGGGTTTGATAAATTTGTAGAATCTTCACTAAAAACATCAAATGACATTTAGAAAGGGTTTTTTCTTTCAGTAGCTATGTGTAGAATAAATTAGAGAAGCAAATGCATGCAGGCAAACAGCTCTAAATCTGCAGATTAGAACTGTAGCACAAAAGGAAAAGTGAAATCTGACCAACAGTTCACTCGGACCCTCACAGTGACTCCTATTACTCCACATCCAAATGACCAGGGACCAGATTATTCAACAACAAAAAAAGAATAGTCACAAAAAAAAAAGTATGAAGAAAAGAATCAGACACAGTGATGGGTTAGGAGTGGAATGTCCATTTGCCAGCTAGTGTTAATGCTTTATTACCTGCCAGATCATAGCTGAACAATGCTACGGAGCTTAATTTTTAAAAGCACAATGATATAAGTACATTTTTCCATTTTTAAATATGAAAACCTAGGGTTTAATTTAGTTAGATACCTAAGGGTACATGAACTAGGAATCTGGAAGAGCCATGAGCCAACCCCGCCTCTGACTAGAGTCAAAGTTCGACTTCTAAAACAACCTTTAAAATTGTCTCAAAGTTACAAACCAATGGGTGAAAAGCTACACACACACACAAAGGATTAAAAAGAAAGCAGCAGGGCTTTTGGTGAGAAATTTTGGTGGGTAAAGGTGCTTGCTGAAAAGGCTGATGACCTGGGTTCAATCTCCGAGACTCACATGGTAGGACAGAACTGACTCCCAAAAGTTGTCCTCTGACTTAAAACATGTTTGCCACAGCATGAATGTGACCACACACACACACACGAAAATAAATAAATGTTGTTGAAGGCATCACTGTGGGAACATTGGATAATCTGCCGTTAATAGGATTCTGACTCTGCTGGTGGGATTACACCTCTATTCTTGCACCTGTTTTTATCAGTTTGATCTCTGTTCCTAGCAGCAGGACTCAAGGCCACTCAATAATATCAATACCCCCCTTCCTCACAGAAATATGGTATGTGGGGGCAACAGGGCAGATTATAACTAAGGTGAGCATAACTAGACTGATTAATTTCTTCTTCCCAAACACTTTACAGAATGACCGCATCTATTTTGGTATAAGCCACTTATCATTAAATATGACGAGTACACTAAGAAAGCCTGTCACTTCAAAGACTCTCGGAAGTACTGTTCTGTGAGCTGAGCACACTGATACACCTCTATAATACCAATACTACAAGGCTGAGGCAGGAGGATTCAAAGTTTGAAACCAGTCTCGGCAACTCAGCACAAATGCCTCAGTCAAGATGAGAAAGAATTGGGGGCTTAGCTGAGTGGAAGGTGGTTTGCCTAGCATTGAGAAAATCCTGGGTTTACCATTCCTTATCACAAAATAAACAAGAAAGTAAATAAAAACACTCTGCCATGGGTGGGTTCAGGGAGGAAACGGAGATGCCACCTCCTTTACTCACACTAGCAGAACAAGATTTACACACTCACATCAGTGTTTAATAATGGCTTCCTGGATTACGCTATATGTCCAGTGATAGTATAAGATAATTATTTCTATGCTCTGTACTAACTCAAATACCACACACTCACAAACCATTTCCAAAACTATATTAGGTTATGGGGGAAAAAAGTTGTATATCCTTAAATTAGGTAACTAATAATAGTACCCAGCTGGCACAAGGCCGGTTTACGACCCAACACCATATAATAAGGAATAGGCACACAGTCTAACTAAAAATGCCTCAACATCACTTCCAAGAGTAAGAAAAAAATCAGAGATCACAAGACCTATCCTCAATGGTCAGTGAGAAAAGGGTGACTGATTGGTTAACGTGACAGAAGCAATAAAGAACTTCATTCCTATGGTCTGGTCTATACAAACGAGGAGCATTATAAAAGCAGAGACAATTCTGTACAGTTCTGTAACCCAGACCTGGTTCAGGGCTCTGTGTCCGACTCCTGAAACGCGAGTGTTTTATCGGATCGCGAGCCCATCTCAGCAGCTAGCATTTGCAGGGGATGTAGAAAAGCACCACCACCAGGACTGTGGACCTCTGCCAGAAAAGTGATAGCTGGCCCCTGAGAATGACTGTGCTATCAATGCCAAGACAATAATAAGCATCCTAGGGATCTCCTCTCCCCATCACTTAGAGATTCTACTGAGTCTCATGTGCCCAGGCTGACCTTTCACACTCGTCCTGAAACCTAAGATGGCCACAGCTTAAGCTCTGGAAAACACGCAGCACAACATCCAACAACTGGACTCCTTAAAAATTCTGGAGCAAACAGAAACAAGAACAGAGGCAGGGTTGCCCCAAGAAAAGGCGTGGGAAACTGATGACAATTGAACAAGGAGAGCTAAATATCCTTCGGAAACTATTAGAACTGCAACCCGGAATACAATCTGACTGGAGAAAGGATTTTTCCAGAGATGTCCGACATTGTATCTCCCCGACTCCGCCTTTCAGCACCTCTCCAGCACCCTCAGCACTCACTCACTCAACATTTAGTCCTGGTGAAGATGGCTCTCAGGATTAGCAGGATCAGGAGGACATGCAGAGAACATTCCATCCTGGGAACAGCATAGTTAAGTTATTTAGACTTGTTTACCATCCTTCCCTATAGAGTTAGAAGCATGAAGTTTTGCCAGCATTTTCACAGTATACACCAGTCAGCACCATAGCAACCTAATCCTCTGCCCACCAAAAGCTCAACACATCTGCAGAAAACGAGAAATTTAGCAAAAATACAGAGTGGCCCTGGACTCCTGAAGCAGTCAACCAACCAAATCTTTACATAGCACCTACTTCATGGTGCCCTCACAGCTTCCTGGCACAAGCAAGTTCTTGGGATTATACAAACTGCTGCTTCTGTTTCCAGCCCAGATTTCTAGAAATGAAATCCTGGAATTGAGGGAGAAATGAAAACAAATGTTGGCAGAAAGAAGGAGAAAAAATGCATTGTCTATATAACCCCAGTTAAAGTGAACAATCATCATTAATTCCATAGAGTTTTTCTTTTTTTCTTTCAGTAAAACCGCTTACCCAAAATTGTAGCTCTAAAAACATTCCCTTGGCTTAAACCACACATAAAAAAGCAATTTTATAGACATAGTCCTATAAATTTTCTCAGAAATAAGGAAGAGATTAACTGTAAATTATGTAAAAATTCAAGCTTAGCATCTATAAACCAAAGTTCAGTGTGGATTAAATATGTCTAATAGATTAACGTAAAATGTCTGCAAAAATCAAACCAAATACCAATGCTTACAAGTTACGGGCCTCTCTCTCTCTCTCCTCTCCAAACTCCTGAAGTCTGAATAAGAAATGGAGAGAAAAATCTTTCCAACTTCAGGTCACAGAAGCAACTCGGACCTTTCTGCAAAGCACGGGAGGAGAAGTAGAAGCGCTTCCACTTTACCTACTTTACGACAAATTAACTGGGGAATGCCCATTTATGAAACTGAATCAAATCCCACGGCTACCTTTAACCCAAAACTATTTCTAGCTCGAGAGCCAAAGACCCAGGCAAATACGCAAATCCTTTCTTTTCACCTTATTCCCAACGTGAAGAAATCCGACCCCTTCCTACTACATCATAGCTTCTGTGAAGCTGGAGGAGAGGCCCCTTTGGCCAACTTTTTTTTTTTCTCTCCAAGACTAACCTCCAACCAATTCCAGAAGAGGAAGCAAATCTCAAACAAATTTAACCCTTGAATTCCACTCCTAGGAATCTACAAAATAACCTAGGCTTCACTGCAGCCCTGTCTTGCAGACACTTAAAACGATTTCTTCATGGTTGAAGTGGAAGCATCACGCCTCACAAATCATCACCAGAGATTCCTTTTGTCAGTCACACAGGGTGCTGGGGCTGCGATTCACCCACGAAGTCCTGACCGGCCAACATCATCCTTCACATGAAAAACTTAATGTTTCAAAAGACAAAGGGGGGGGGGGGGGAGTCACCTTTTCCACAAGGACACCGCCTTGCCTCTAGAGTGTCTCTATAAGGAACGACGACAGCCAAGCCAGAGAGGTTAACAGATAACTCCCCAGCTTAAAGTTTTCCTCCCTATCAAACTCTTTGGCCACAGCACCTCGGCTAGTCACACATGGGTGTATTGTCAATCCCTCTGCTTCCCTCTATCATTGTCAGACTAGAGGGTGTCTGGCCCATAGTAGTGACTGATTTTAAAAAATGCATATACAAATAAAATAAAATCGAGTCACCGCAGAGGAGTGGTAAGGACTGGGGACCCCGGTGTCCAGTTTTTCTGAGTCTCTTCCAAGCAACTATGGAGAGCTCAAGTTCCATCACTGACCACTAACCAGATCTACCCCCAATCGTTTGGCTAACGTGTGTTCGTTCCCCTTCTAGGTCCTTTCGGCAGGACCAAATCCCAGCCTCAAGAAGAAAATTTCCTTTATCCGCCCATTCCTACCTCGGAAGCCCTAGTTCCAGGGGGAAAAAGGCAAGTGCAGTCGCGCTAGGCAAAGGGGCCGTCGAAAGCTGCACGCGCAGAAAGGCATGCCTAGGTCGCCCCCATTTCTCTGTCCTGGGGCGAACAAGACTCAGAGAGGCTGACGGGCTGGCCAAGGTCACCGTGCTTGCTGGTCGGGGCCGAGGGGCGCCCGCGCCTACTTCCGGCTCCCCCTTTCGGCGGCGGCTCGGGGCGCCCGCTCCCCACCCGGCCCGCGGTCGCGCGCCCTCCGCGGATGCTCGCACTCCGCTACTAACTAGGGCAACTGGAGTGCGCCGCAGGGACGGCGCTCTGCAGCGCGTCGCCCGCCCGCCAGCCCGCCCGGGAGCAGCCCCCAGCTGGTGCCGTGACAGCTGCGACCTCCGCCCCCTGCAGCCGCGCCAGGCCAGCAGGGGAACTCGGGGAAAAGTGGCAGCGGGAGATGGGTCCCAGAGAAAGGAGAACCCGGGCGGAGGGCGCCAGCTGCTCCCCGCCCCCTAGGGCCGCCGCGGCCGCGCGGCTCGTGACAGCTGCACCCACCGCGAGGCTCCCGCCGCCGCCGCCGCCGCCACTGCCACTCACCTGCCTCCGCCGCCGCCTTAGGGCCGTGCTCCCTGGCGCCGCGCTCGCTCGCGACTGTGGCGGCGCCGCCGTGGACTCCGCCGCTCCTCCGGCCGGGCACCCGTCCCCGGGGCCCAGGCGGCCCGCCCGCCGCCGCAGCGGCTCTCCGGCCCCCTCCTCCGGAGCAGGAGTCCCCCCCTACTTCAGGGGGATGCAGAACCACCCCGGCGCAGGCTGTGCCTGAGGGAACGGCGGCGAACTGCAACCGAGGCGCTTGAGGCCGCGCTCTAACCGACGGACGACAGGACGAGGTGAATCGCGTCAGTCTCCCGCTCGCCCGGCCTGAAGAACAGGCATTTCAGCCGCTCTCCGCGGCCGCCATGTTCTCCTCCTCCACGGCCGCCGCCGCCGCCGCCGCCCCCCGCTCGCGGCCCCGCCCCCCGGGCCCCGCCCGCAGCGCCCCGCCCTCGCGCCCCGCCCCACCCACTCGCGGCCCCGCCCTCGCCCCTGCCCCCTCTGCGGGCCCGGCCCGAGCCCCGCTGCCCTCCGGCTCCGACGGCGCGCCCCGGGCAGCGCGACCCCACTGGCCCCGCTCAGCGTGGAGCCGCCCCGCGCCCTCTACCGGCTGCAGGCGCACCGGAGCCGGTGTCCTAAGGAAGTGTGAGAAAGGAGGCCCGAACTCTTCCCCGCAGGGACCCTCCCCTCGGGGCGGTCCTCTGCCCGATGCCAGGAAGCCTTGAATCCCAGGGTGCCGCCAGGCGGGCCGCAGGACCTGCACCCTCTCGCTGTTCTTTATCGTTTCGGGAAGGTTGGGGAGCGATCAGGAGGAGTCTGACCTGGGCCTGTCTCCACTCGTGGGTTGTAATACTTTTGAGTGAGAGATATCCCTCGCGCCTCGTTTTTTTTTTTTTTTTTGTTTTTTTTGTTTGTTTGTTTTTCTGTAAAATCGAGAGATGGTTTGCTTAGATGATTTCTTAGATTATTAGACAAGGGTAAAGAAAGATTTTTTTTTTTATATGAAAAGATCTGACTGACACTGTCTGGGTCTGCAGTTCCCTGAATTGACTAAAATGCCTGTCTATCATCCACAAATCTTTCCTCTCGAGGGGGCCCACATCTTTCTTCTTTTCTACCTCTCTGTCTTACTCTACAATGAGTGCTACCTTCAAAAGTAGTGTACCTTGTTATCAGAGGAACCAAGCAACCACAGAACAGGTCCTTGAGCCTTGATCACTATCTGGAAAGCAACCCCTATCCCAAGCCTGGCAATCATTGTAACTCTTCTCTCTCCCTGGCGGCGGAAGGGCTGCGTAAGAGGGGCGCTGTCCTTCGCTGCTTTCCAGAGTTCTTGTCCTCATTTAGGGGTCTTTACCTACTAAGCTAACGTCTTCTGCTGTTCCTCATCCTGCATTTGACGCCTCAAAGCAGCCTGCGTAAAGCCTTAAGTCCTCCGTCCCTTCTCCTGACTCAAACCTGACAGCATTTAAACACCCCTACCTCCCTGGCACCTCTCTGAGAAAGCCTGTGATGGCTTACCTAAAGCAGGCACCGCCATCCAACTACTGTTCAGTGCCATACACTGCCTTCATCTTCCTGTCCTGGTCATGCTCATAAAAAAAAACCCTAGACCACACTCTGCCTTCATTTATGCAGTCATCCTTCTACGCATGCATTCGGTTGATTCTTATCAAAGACAAGTATATTTGACTAGCTCTTGCCCTCACCTCTAGCCACTGCACAGTCCATACTCTCAGTAGTTGCTGAAATGCCTGAAGATCTCCATCAGTTTCATCTCCTTCTATGGGGCCTGTTTCCTGGTCTAGTACAATCCAGACTGTACAAAGTGCCTTGTCCTGGCCTCTGATGCTTACCAACGAGCCAAGTGTATGCAATACCCACGTCTCCACTGTACTCCAGTAACTGCTGGCAGGCAGATGCCGTGAATAGATCTGCCTTCTCTTCTTTTATTCTTCTGGTTGCTTCTAGCTGCTCCTTTTTCTATCCTCCCCTCCTCCTGTCTTGCTCATCATCCTTCTTTCCACCTGTTCTCTGAACTTTGATCCTCTAGCACTTTTCTTGTCTTCTCTTGTGTGTGTGGTGGGGGCATGTATTGTTCATGTGGGTGTGTGCACGTGTATGCCAAAGTCTGGTATATTTCTCTAGAGTGCTGCTTCAACTTAGGTTTTCTTATTTTAAATTACGTGTGTGTGTGTGTAGCTAGGATGCATGCTCATGTATATGCGTATGGAGGGCAGGGGACAACTTGCTGGAGCTGGTTCTCTCCCTTCCACCATGTTTGTTTGCCCCAGAGATCAAACTGAGATCTATCAGGTTTGGTTGACAGCAAGCTCTTGTAGGTCCATCTTATTTTTTGAGGATATTTTTCATTAAATCTGGAACTCACCAGTTGGCTAGGCTAGCTCCCCATGGAGTTCTGAAAACTGACCAGTTTGTGCCTCCAACCTTCAATCTGACAGAGGTTGGGTTACAGATTGAAATGAGCTTTTAGATGGGTCCTGGAGATTGGAACTCAGGTCCTTGTGGTGCTTATGTGTTAGGCTTTGGTGGTGGTGGTGGTAGTGGTGGTTTGTTTTTTGTAGCTTTGGTGCCTGTCCTAGAACAGACCAATCAACTTTGAGATTTGAGAGAAGGGGGAAAGGAAAAACCAGGCTGGCCTTGAGCTCGCTGCCACTTGGGAGCAGGGACTAAAGGCCACAACGCCCCCCACACACACACCTGTCCATCCCTCACCCCACCCCTGTGTTAGGCATTTTATCCACCTTCCCAACCCCTTGCTGTTCCTTTTGTTTTGGTTTGTTTTAAGAGATAGGGTTTCTCTGAACAGCCCTGGCTATCCTGGAACTTGATCTGTGGATCAGGTTGGCCTCAAACTCACAGAGATTCACCTGCTCTGCTCCAACCACACCCAGGTAGCTGTTCATACATATATTACACAATGGCATAAAGTGTTGCAAATCTCAGTGTCTTCAATTTTTAAATTGTTTTTCCTTCCCCTTCTCTCATGTAAGTTGATTTGGTTTGTGTCTCAGGTTGGAGCAAAGACTCAGTGGTTAAGAGCATTGGTTGCTCTCCCAAAGGACCCAGGTTCAATTATCAGCACCCATATGATAGCTCACAGCTGTCTATAACTCCATTCCCAGGGTATCTGACACCCTCTTCTGGCCTCTTTGGGCACTAGGCACAAATGTGGTACACAGACATAGATGCAGGCAAAACACCTGCATATTTTAATTTGCATAAAGTAAATTAAAATTTTAAAATATATATCTTTAAGTCATTTTCAGGCTACTCAACCTTGAGGTTTTGTTTTGTTTTGTTTTACAGTTATTTTCTTGTTTATTTAGACATTACCTTGCTACATAGCACAGACTGCTCTCAAAGTCTGACTCCTCTGGCCTCTGCCTCACAAGTTCTGGAAATACAGGTGTGTGCCACCTTGTCCAGCAAGTGCTGAGATTTTGCTGAATTATGAATGTAACTTAAGTGGTATTTATATTGTTATAGTTATACACGGGTGCTAAAGACATATCTTCCGCTGGTGTGAAATCACTAAGCATGCCCCCTGACTTTGCCCCTTCATTATCACTTGCTAACAGTTATGTCATTCTCTGGTCTCTTATGAATGTTTGCCTTTTCTCTTGTCCGAATCAGCTTCTCTCTGGCTCCATCTGCTCTCACCAAGGGGGCTTACTTCCAAAATAACAAGGACTGGAGAGATGGTTGAATAGGTAAGAACATTGCCCCCTCCTCAAAAAAACTAAACAAAACAAAAACTGTGCCTGTAGCTTCAGTACTGGGGAACAGAGATCAGCAGATCTCGGGAGCTTGCTGACTGACCAGTCTAACCAAAACGGTGAGCTTGTGGATCACTGAGAGACCTGTCTCAAGGCAATAAGACAGTCATAGAGGAAAACACCTGACTCTTGTTCTGGCCTCCACACTGCACACACAGGCATGCCTGCATGCTTAAATCTACGAGTACACCACCCACGAGAGTAAACAAATGAAATAAAGGAAAAAAATGGTGAGCCAAATAAAATTATAGTGAATATCTTTCCACATATTTTGCATACTTAAGTATATTTACACATATAAATGCTGTATATCTATTCAGTTTTGTTGTGGTGATTTTGCATACCCTGCCCCTCCACATCCTGGGAATGGAGCCAGAACCTCATGCATATAAGGCAAGCAATATACCAACTGAGTTAGATCCCCCACTCTTATTATTCAATTTTATGTACAAAAATAAAATCACACTATAAATGTTTATTGGTGCTCTGGTATCTTTTGCTGCACAATATAATTTCATCATTAACGGTTGGATGGGATGCATTTACACAATGTTACAAAAGTTTGTTTACAATGTTTCAGGGTTTTGTGTGCTTATTTTTTTTAATAAAATTCTATAATTATGTGCCTCTATACAGTTCGGAAATTATTTTCTTAAATTCATAGGTTAATTGCTAAGTTAAAAATGTTCGTTATATGCCAAACTGACCTCCAGAAAAATTATCCCAAACTATGATTCTATAGTACATGAGCATTCTACTTCCCCACAGGTTACCTGCTCTGGATTTTATCTATTTTATATCAGATGATCTTTAATTTTGACCTTGGATTGAAGTATAGGTGTTAAAAAGAGTAGGTTTAGAGATAGGTGTGGCAACTAACACCTGTAATCTATCACTTGAGAGGCTGACACAGGATGGCTATTCCAAATTTGAGGCCAACCTGGGCTACATAGCAAATTTTAGGCCAGCCTGAGCTACAAGGTGAGACCCTGTCTGAAAAAAACAAAATGAAGGGGGAAATGTTTTAAAGAAAAGGAAGAGGGGAAACAGGAGGATGAAGGAAGGATGAACAGTTCTGATTAAAGCTGGACAGATCCAGATTTGAGATGGCCATGGCGGTCACTAGTTGTGACGTTGGAGTAACCATTTCAGCATCTCCAAGCCTCGTTGTCCCATCAGTAAAATAGGAAGCTCGCTCTCACTTCAAAGGCTGTTGTGAAGATTAAATGAAATATCTGCCGAATACTTCATACAGTGTTTGGCATTTAGGATTGCCATGGGAAAGTAAAATTTAGCTCCAACAGAGAAGGTGAAAGTCTACCCAGCTACTCATCAGGCTGGGATAATGGGCACAGATAAAGCCAGCTGCGGAGTTAGCAGGCTGTGGTGTCTTCTGAGGACATACTGCAGCTGTATATGTCATAATCACTCCCTTCCCCAAGTGGCTGCTGCTTTCCTATTCACTCAGAAACATTGTTCTCTAAAATCATAGATATCAAAAAACCTTGGTGTTTGTAATTATAGCAGTATTTTTTTTTTTTTGGACAAGGATAAAGCCTCAATGTACAAGCCAGGTGCAGCACTTTATAAACAGGATTTTGAGATACATTTATCTTAACTTTATTATTTCTGAACAACAGGACCCTGAATCCACTTTATAGTCCAACGGTGGGGGGCGGGGAGGTTGACCCTTTTACAAACTGCTCTGCTTGATTGACTTTAAGCCTATCAATACTCTGCTTTTTTTAGCCTGTTTCTAAACTCTGCCAAGGGCTATATTTCTAATGTTGTTAAGTAGATCAGATATTTCATTTGGAGACTTAGGAAGGTTTGACCGTTTGAATGATTGACTTGGTAATGTTAGTAAATCAAACAGATTCGGCCTCACCCAAAACTCATTTTCTAGTACATTTCATAGAGTTTCTCTCAGTTCTAGAATGACCCTAATCGTATTTGGTCAGTAAAGTTATTTACCCTTGAGGTTGATTTCTTTAAAAGACAGATAAACAGCTCACTGTGTCAATGCTTATTATCAAAAACTAGGATCACTGACCATTCCCCACCCTCCAACCTTGGTGGTTAGCTATTACAACTTCCTGTATGTTATCCAGCAGTTTTGATTTTTTTTTTTTATTTATGTTCTTGGGTTCTGTGGTAGCCCAATCACTTCCTAGGGCTATGTGATTAGCAACACTGTCTTGCTCTGTGTAGTGAATTCTAGTGAATTCTCCCCCGTATGTGGTGCAGCTCTCGTCAATCTTGATCACAGCAGCACTGTAGGCAGGCGCATGTTTAAATGACAGGCTTCCTTTTCAGACTGAATGGCTTCTTCACCCCTCTAGTCTAAATAACTGTCTTGTTTCTCTGAAGAAGGACTTCATCCCTGCATGCAAATCTTAATTTAGAAGGCAGTGATGCCATAAAAGTCATGTGGGGTTGTCATCAATGGTGTTTATGCTTTGATAGGCATATGCCTACCACTGAGCCAAATCCTTAGTCCTGGATTTTTGTTGTTGTTTGTTTCCGTTTTGTTCCTTTTCAGTTGTTTGAGACAACCTCTTGCCATATATAACCAAGCTACAAATTTGCAGCAATCCTCCTGCCTCCATCCACCTCTTTCATACTGGGATTTCAAGCATGTACCACCATATCTAGCTGGTATTAAGAGACAGAATCTTTCTCTATGTAGCCCAGGCTGTCTTTGACCTGGCAACATTCCTACCTTAAAATAACAAGCACGTCATACCACATCAACCCCTTTTCAGGTTTTACTCGTGGTTTGTGGAGATTATCTTCTCTGTGGTGAACATTTTGGTTACTTTAAAATTTCTGTATTACTCAAAGCGTGCTGCAATGGGTGGTTTCCTTGCACTCTGCTGAGATTATAAGATAGTGTGTTTCTGGGTATTAATGATGTGAAACACAAGCATGCCTCCTTAACATATGCAGCCTTCAATCAGACTTGCTGTAGTGGCTGCAGCTCAAATTTGAAGTCTGGATGCCAAAGTCAGTTGTACAAGTGGGAGGATCGGATTGGCAGCAGCCTGTGTTGCGGGCTTTGGGAAATGCCAGGCATACACGCCCCCCCACCCCCCCCACCCACCCCCCACCCCACCCCCGCTCCCAGACACAAACCTTACCGTAGTGCCTGGAATTTCAACAACAAGATTCGTTCCCTTAAGTTTGTAACCTGCTATCTTGGGGTAATCTTTGAGACAAATCATTCCTCCCTGGGTACTGAAGAAAATTGGGAGCAACTAAATTCATTAAGTTGATAAGTGAAAATCGAAATTCCCTGTACGGCTCCAAACACCACATGTTAATGCTTTGATTTTTTTTCCTTTCCTGAACCTGAAATCAAAAACTTAATCTCTTTATGAAAGTTATTTGTTTTGCATTTAACAGATTTATGGTAAAAGAAATCTGAGGAGTATGAATTCCAAGCATTTTTCTAAATTTACTTCCGGCTCCTTCCTTTGTTCAATAAAGATTACTGAGTACCCATTACATGCAAGTAGTGTTCTTGAGATAAACACTGATTGGAACTACAGAACCCTTTATCAGTACATAAATATGCATATATTTTACAAGTCAGTGATCAAACGTGTAGTCTGTGTATTAACTATTGTATTATCTACCTTCTTTTTTCCGTTATTATTTCACACACATACCTGCACACGTTCCATACATCTGCCTCAAACTTCTTGGTTCCTAAGCGTTGTCATATTCTATTTTGTTGATTTTAGATACTTTCTCCTCCATTCTTGCTTCTGAATTCTTGGGATGTATTCTTCAAAGATGTTATAAAGTCATATAACGATCACTCATTTGAGCCAGAAGGTCAAGTGAAGTGTCTGCCTTAAGTTCCTGGTGGACTTGATCAAGTGGATGGCTTCTTCCCAATTTGTGGAGACAGGGATCCCGAAAGCAATGTGTCACAAAACAAAAGCAGAGGCCACCAGGGAGGGCTCAGGGAACTTTCCTGAGAACAGCAGGAGTGGTTGCTGGGAGCCATGCCCCTTTCACCACCGCCTGCAGGGCTTGGAGGGCAGGGCTTGCTGCATCCAGCACAAAACCAACTGCCTTGTCTCCACTAGACTTGGCTTTCTGTAGCAGAAGCCATGCTTGTGCCCTTTCCGTACTGCTGCTGCTAAGTGGTGCTGATAAGCCAAAATGTTCTTCTGTGTTTCTGCATATCAGGGATGACTATGACCTTTCCACCAAGATGGGCCTACCTAATAGCTGCTGATGCCGGGACGTGTGAGAAGTCACTGCGATGCCCATTAGTTCTCCCTATTAGAGCCCTCATCGCTTACATGGGACTGACCACACTCCTGGGACCCTCCTGACATACAGACAGCATGAGATTCAAGCAGGCAGCAGTGGGACTCTGTGGCTAGCTGTGAGCTGGCAAACCTTGCTCTCTTAGAGTGGCATGCTTTTCTCTCTCCCTGACCAGAGCTACCCAAACTGTGCTATTTAGGTAAAGGAAAGACATGAGAAACCAGAGAAGCTCAGCTGTGCTAGCTTTAATTCCCCAATCCCTAAGGCACTGGCAGGCACTGAGTCTTGAAACCTAATAACTATGAGTAGATATTTTACCCAGAGATTCAGTCATGTGACCATTCAATCAACATTATTAAAACCTAATCTAAAATTATTCCAAATACTATTCTCAGTGTTAGATGCAATAGAAAAGAGCTCTGTCCTTAATAATTTATACTACAGGAGAAACAGATAACTGAAAAAGTAAATAAAGAAAATTCATCAGAAAAACAGGATGTATAAAGCACAAACATAGTGCTGGCGAAATTCAATGTGTTAATTACTCAGAACTTCCCACCAGTCCTAAGCTGAATAAAATCTAGGAATATTATTTAGTTCCTTTTTCACAGACTAAATGCCTGAGTCCTATGATTACAAAGTGGAAAGAGAGGGCTGGAGAGATGGCATAGTGGTTATGAGAACTGGCTGCTCTTCCAGAGCACCTGGGCTCCATTCCTAGCACCCACGTGAAGGCACACAACCATCTGTAACCCAGTCCCAGATGATCCGATGCCCTCTTCTGGCCTCTGCAGGCACTGCACACATGCCATGCAGACACAACACTCAACAAACGTAAAATAAGAATAAAAGTTGAAGATCAAGAAGACTGAAAATAGAAGTTATCTGCCCTAGGAACTCTTTTCTTTGAGTGGGGAAGTTGGATGCATTCAACTAACCAAATGATTTGTGGTTGTACCATGCACAAGGCGTTATGTACCATGTACAAGGTGTTATGTACCATGTACAAGGTGTTATATACCATGCACAAGATGTTTTGTACTATGTACAAGGTGTGATGTCTTTTCATTCTGTCCAGGGACATACACTGCCCATTGCCTCAACTTCTCAGGTTGTAAGCACTGCTGCCCACAGTCCTGGGTGCTGGGGTGGTGGAGAGCAGGGTGAGGGAATTCCAAGTCCTCATATTGCAGTCTCAGGCTGATCTGTATCTGGAAGTCTCAGCCACAATTTAATAAAATATAGCCTGAGAAGCAGGTTAGGAATAATTAGCTATTTGAGGAGAAAGCCTCACTTCTTATGCCCCCTGACCCAAGGTGTCTCCTCCAGCCTTTCCTTGCATCTAATATTTGGGGATTCTCAGCTCTAGATGCTCAGGGAATGAGGCTGTTGTTACCTGTGTCCACCCCCTCCCCTCTCTTCTCTCCACCCTAATCTTATTTTCACCCATGCACAGTTCCTGACGTTGTGCGTTAATTAAATGTGAGTCATATTTTTAATGCCAAATGGTGTTGCTACAGACAGATGTTCTAGCCTTTTTGTGATGTCAATGATCATTAAACTGCTTTTAAGAAGGGAGGAGAGCGAAGTCTGTGTTTTCGCTCACAAAGCGAGCAGCCGTCAAGGATATGCCTCAAGCTTGGTGTATCCCGGGTTCACAAATACAGAGCCTGCATCTGACTTCTCGTTAAATGAGGATGTGCAGCAAGGATTCTAAGAAGAGTTAGTTTCACCCTCCTGCCCTTTCACACTGCCTGTCCTTGTTCTCCCTGTCTCTTCTCTCCTGATTATCTTTTCTCCACGAGCTAAGCCAGAGTTTGCCTGCTCCTTTGCTTTTCTCCTATTTCCAGAATCTCAAGACTCCGGGGCACATGCTCCCTCGCTCTACCCTCTTCTAAATTGCTTGTACTTTCTATATTCACAAAAGCTCCTAAGCCTAAGGTTGGAAGGACCTTCTGTTACAGCTCACTCATGTAAGAGAACTTAAGAAAGTTATCCAGTGTCAAATGGCTAGTTAGCTAGCTGCTTCCTCAAGGAACGTCCTCCCCACTCCCCAGCCCCTAAGGTGAATCTAGGGAAAGGCTTTCAGGGACAATGTTTCAAGCTTAAAATGTTGTGCTTACCTGCTGCTCCCCACCAAAATGAAAAGCCAGAACCTCAGTTAACTAAATAAAGGCAAGTCCAAGTGCCATAAAATCACCAGGCCAGGGGCTAGAAGATGGCTCAGGTGATGAAGTGCTTGCTACCCAAGCCTAAAGACCCAAGTTAGGATCCCCAGCATCCATGTCAGCAGCCGTGCCTGTGGTGGTGCGTGCCTGTAACCCTGGGAAATCCCTGGAGTTTGCTCACCAGCAGGCCTAAGGAAGGCAGTGAGCTTCAGATTTAGCACAAGACCCCATCTCCATAGATAAGGTGGAACTAAGGTCATCGAAAAATACCTGCCATCAGCACAAACGTATATACACACAAAATGCCACCAGCCAACCAGAGACAGAGACTGGAAGCAAGATTTCAAGCGGTTAAAAAGTGAACAGGCAGCAGGCAGTGGTGGCACATGCCTTTAATCCCAGCACTCAGGAGACAGAGGCAGGAGCTCTGTGAGTTCAAGGCCAGCCTGGTCTACAAGAGCTAGTTCCAGGACAGGCCCCAAATCTGCAGAGAAACCCTGTCTCAGAAAACAAACAAACAAACAAAAATGAAATGACTAGGCAGTGAGGGACCCCGGCTGAGTGAGTCCCTTGTAAAGTCCACTGATGGGGAAAGATGATCAACAAGAATGAAATGGAGATGGTGAGATGGCTTAAGGCACACTCCAGTTCCAGGGAATCTGATGCCCTCTTCTGATCCCTGCCGGCCCTGGGACACATGTGGTATACATACATGCAAGCAAAACACTCATTCTATAAAATAAAAAAAAAAAAGTCTTTTAAAAAGTTAAATGGAGGCAAGAGGATTATCATGCCATATGTGTAAAACATGAGCAGGTAGGAGGGCAGAGGGAAAATACTAGAGACAACCTAAATTGCAAGAATGAGAATTCACCAAAGAATGACTTCAAGAAATGGAAGAAGAAGCCGGGCGGTGGTGCACCTTTAATCCCAGCACTCGGGAGGCAGAGGCAGGCGGATCTCTGTGAGTTCGAGGCCAGCCTGGTCTACAAGAGCTAGTTCCAGGACAGGAACCAAAAAGCTACGGAGAAACCCCGTCTCGAAAATCAAAAAAAAAAAAAAAAAAAAAAAAAAAAAAAGAAATGGAAGAAGTTAAGAAAAAAACTGTAAAGAGGAACATGACCTTCTAGACCTTTCTACCACGAGCAACACCTTTGACTCAAAAGGATAAGGACCATTTCAGGATCAGCCTGACACTGCATTTGGTCCTTGGCACATAGTAGGAATCTTTCATATTTCTTGGATGAACAAATGACTGGACAAATAATAAAGAAATGTTCCAGTGGTGTATCTATGCACTCAGTAGCAAAAATCTAGACCTAAATTAAGGAAGGGGCAGAGGGTGGGGCAAGAGGAAAAAGAGGCTGAACTAGTGTGCAGATGCCTACTTTGGCCTCCTTGGCCAATATCCTGGATGGCACCCAGGAAACCAAGACAAATTGTCAGTCGTGGCTGTCATGTAGAGAAACTGACAGTTCTGGTGACGTCAGTGCTGATGGTAATTGGAACTGGATGTTACAGCATAATGCTATTTATCATTCTGGGTTCTAAATGTGAAATGGAATTTATCGTGCAAATCTTTATGTGTATATCAGAACAGTTAGTGCCCTTGACAGAAAGGTTAACCCCTACCCCGTGTGTGTGTGTGTGTGTGTGTGTGTGTGTGTGTGTTTGATACAGGGATGATATTCAAATTATGTAATGATTAGTGTGATCCAGAAGCCTGGCAGCAAAGTAGCTCTAAAGTGACCAGTGAGGCGGCTGCATCTGCCTAAAGTGTCAGCTCATGGCTGCTACTTACGCTGAGGCTCAGGGACTTACAGTGTGGAAGACTTGGTGTGTGTGTGTGTGTGTGTGTGTGTGTGTGTGTGTGTGTGTGTTTATGCATGCACACATGTACTTGTAGAAGCCAGAGGACAACCTTGGGTTTTATTTTGAGACAGTGTCTCTCACTGGCCGGGATGCAGGCTAGGTGGACTGGTTGGCCAGCAAACCCCAGGAACTGTCCCATCTTCATCTCCCCAGGATTAGGATTACAAACAAGTTCCACCACACCCAGTTTCCCTTATGTGGGTTCTGGGGATCAAACATCGAGCTATCTCAGCAAACCCAGTACAAGATTTTACAGGGTGAAAGAGAGAATGTATAAAGCAACCTTGCAAGCCTGCAGAGGAACTTCTTCCCCACAAGACCTTAGCCTAATGCTTCCCTCTCCATTAGAGAAGAGACTCACTGTTCCTTCGACTTTGTCCTCCAGGCACTGGCAGCCCCCCAAACTGGCCACTTGCCCAATCTCTGTCTTCCTTGACTCATCTGGCTCTTAAGCCAGCAGCACCCGTATGAGGTCTGACCTTCATTACTGCCAGTTATTTTCACTAGCCTGCGAGTATCCTCACCATCAGCCAACCATCCCAAACAAGTACCTAATGGATCAAATTCTTAACAAGACTCTTAGCCACAGGTCAGAAACACACACGGCATGGAGGGACATTGGAGGAAAAACTAAGCTTTAGGAAGTAATGGACTGGGGCTGGAGAGATGACTCAGAGGTTAACAGCACTTGCTGCTCTTTCAGAGGTCCTGGGGTCAGCAGTTCCCAACACCTACGTGGTAGTTTATAGCCATCCCTAATTCAAGTTCCAGGGGCTCCGATACTGTCTTCTGAGCTCCGAGGGTACTAGGTATGCATATGTCACACACACACATCCATGCAGACCAAACACTCATACACATAAATCCAAACTTTTTTGTTGTTGTTTTTGTTTTTTGTTTTTTTTTTTAATTCTTTTTTACTTAAAATTTCCAACTGCTCCCCGTTTCCCATTTCCCTCCCCCTCCTCCCACATATTGCCCCCTCCCCCCGCTCCCCTCTCCCTATCCCCACTCCACTTCTCCTCCCCCTAGTCCACTCCCCCTCCCTCTCGATACTGAAGAGCAGTCCAAATTCCCTGCTCTACAGGAAGACCAAGGTCCTCCCACTTCTATCTAGGTCCAGGAAGGTGAGCATCCAAACAGGCTACGCTCCCACAACCGTCTGAGCTCTTAAGGTCCAAATGAGGAGCAGAAGGAGGGAGAACATGAGCAAGGAAATCAGGACCACGAGGCGTGCACCCACCCACTGTGACAGTGGAACTGATCTATTGGGAGCTCTCCAAGGCCAGCTGGACTGGGACTGAACAAGCATGGGTTGAAACTGGACTCTCTGAACAAGGCGGACAATGAAGGCTGATGAGAAGCCAAGGACAATGGCACTAGGTTTCGATCCAAACATTTTTTATTAAAATAAAAAGAAACTCCAAATTGACAGGAGCGGTAGGAGCTAAGAGTACAATCATTTGAGTTTTCTGTCCCCATTTCTATTTTTGAAAGACTGAAACCAACTGCAAAGATAAAACAGTTCTGTTTAATGGCTTGTGAGATTAAGAACCTCTCTAGGCCTACATTATATTTTGTGTTATAAAACTTAAAATATCTCTAAGGTAGGCCTGTGAAAATCCAGAAATGGGTTTCTCAGAAACTCACAGGTAATTCTAGAACCATCTTGACTTCCAGGGAATGTGGGTTTATCCTGTAGGACTACAGTGGACCAGCATTCCATACCATTAGAGAATGAAAAGAGGCCCTCCCCCAGATTGAAGAGCTAGCTTCCAGCATCTGAGCACGTGACTACATTCCATGAACAGGCCTCTACAAGGATGCTTGGCCTAAGGACCAACCCCATCTCTCCCTGCTGAAGTTCCTGGAATGAGAAGAAATGTGGGGATGAAAAGGCTACAAGGACGCATGTCCCTCACTCCCTTCTGCAACTAGGGAACCTCGGTGAGTTTATCCAGCTTGATCCGGCAGCTGAGACAGGCAAGAGGAGGTAAGGAAAGCTGGGCAGATGGATTTGCAAAATGAAGGGAAGAGGATAACTAAGGCAGCAAACTAGGGCAGGGCTGGGGTCAGGGGAAAGGAAACAGAGGCAGAGCTAGAGACGAAGCAATTAGTCAGACTCAGAGGAGCTGGTGGAGAACAGGGAAGTGGGGGCCACTTTACTGATACTCTGTCATACCCAGAGCCACCCCCGACACCCTGGAATGTATTCCAAAGCCTCCATAAACGTCTTGGCTAGAGACAAGGAGGATGGCATTAGAGAAAAATAGCCTTTTGGATAATGCATTGATAATGAAGGGTCACTGTGAAGGTTGTTGACCACAGGCCAACAAAACGGTCTTTTAGAAAAGTGAATTCAGTGCCACCATAGGACTAGCATATCGAGACATGATCTGGAAATTAGAAAGATGTTTTTGGAAATACCTACTTTGATTTATCTTTGGTCACAAAAATGTCTAACAAGCAATGTTTATTCAATAAATGGTAAGTATGAAGCAAATGCCCTCTGAAAAACAGTGCTTTTGTCCTTCAACTGTCTCCTAGAATAAAGGAACAAATGAATATCATGGTTCATATATCAAATTCCTCTGAGTATGGCCCATGTAGGTCACTTTTACCTAGCCCAGTAATGCCTGATGAACTAATAGAACAGAATTTCTGATCTTGAAAGCTTAAAGTCGGTTTCTTTGGTGGAAACCAATGAAAACAAATTCATCAATGAAATTAAAAAATAGTGTGTTACCTAGGCATGGTAGCACACACCTGAAATCGCAGCATTAGAAGGACTGAGGCAGGAGGATTATTGAGGTTTAGAAACCAACCTTGGGTTTGGGATGTAGTTCATAGAGTGCTTGCCTAGCATGTACAAAGTCCTGAGATATGCCCCTGGTCTTACATACAACCAGACATGGCTGGCGGCAGGAGGACCAGACATTCAAAGTGATCCTTAGCTACATAGTAAGTTCAAAGCCAGCCTGGGATGATAGTGAAACCCTGCCTAAAAAGCAAATAAACAAATGAAGGCTAGGGAGATGGCTCAGTTGGTAAATTATTTGCCTAAAAGGTGTGACGATCTGAGTTCAGATCCCCCAAAACCTACACAAAAAGCCAGGCACAGTGGTATGCATTTGAAATCTCAACAGTGGCAAGACGGGAAGTGGAGATACGCAGTCCTTGGAGGATGTCTGGCCAGCTAGTCAAGCCTCCTTGGGGAAGTTCCAGGCCAATGAGAGACCCCATCTCAAACAAGAGGTAGAAGGAACTCAAGGAATGACGCCTTCTAATCATCACAGGTAAACATGTATGTCCATTCACATGAATATGTACACACATACATAACTCACTGGAGGGACACAGAGCAGACGAGAGAACAAAAGATCTGCTGGATCATTTGGCTTCTGTGGGGCAGCACCAAAGTGACTTCAAACATCATAGTCATAGTAACATGCAAACTCTCGTATCTGTTCTTTTACTTCTATTTTAGTTCTTTCGAGGCAGGTTTCTCTGTAGCTTTGGAGCCTGTACTGGAACTTGCTCTGTAACTCAGAGAAATCCACCTATCTCTCTCTGCCTCCCGAGTGCTGGGATTAAAGGTTTGCACCACCACCTGGCCTTGTATCTGTTCTTTACAACTCAATATGCATATTCCTGGAGTTAACGTTATTGGCCACCCAATACCAATACATGAACAAATGTCAACCTTTATGTTGGAGGTGGACAGTAGAATTTTGTTATTGAAAAGTCCATTAAAAGCCCATATTAGATACCCCAAAAGTCACACTAATTTTTGAGGTCTCTGAGTGAGATCAACAACTAGCAACTATCTTCCAAAAAGTCTGAAAAAATTAGAAATACAAAAAAAAAATTATGGAGAAAGTTTAAAATGCTACCTTACAATAATTGACATAGCCTGTGTTAGTGAAGCCTTTTGAAAATGGGATGTTTAACATGGAGTCATATTTGCACAGAGTGACCCCTTCTGTGGATGCTATCTGGCAAGTGGGCAATGCCGCTTGTGCATGCGTGGCACGTTCAGGCAGCAGAGGGATGTGCCCCATTCAAAGTTACTCACTTTTTACTGTTACCGAAAGCAGTTCAAACAAAAGCAAAACTTTACCTTTAATTCTTTTGGTTAGAAAACAATTATCCCAGGAAGGCAGGCATTCACATGGTAGAATTTTTGGAACTATAGTTAGCTGTGCAAAGCATAAGTGCCTAAATGCGAAAATTCTCAAACACAATTTAGTTTGATTCTCGATCACAGAACAGCCAAACCCATGTGCTTCTCATCAGAGGGAGCAACCCCACTGTTTGCACATGTGGTTTCCAAGGTTATATTGGTAACCTCATCACACAAAAACATGACATGGGAGGAGGTTCCTATGGGCCAGACCCAAAGAGTTGCAGTCATCATTTCCAGACTGGGGATATACCTGGAAGGGAAACTGGGAAATGTAGTCCAGGAGATTGTGAATTTTGATGAACAGTTATCAGTCTCTGTCATGGGAATAGGTTTATTTGGGCAGAGACAGTTTCTATTCATATTGGCTCTTACACTAGACATGTAGCAGGGATGTTTGTTGGGAGATGGCTCAGTCAGTAAAGTGAAGAAGACCTGAGTTTGGATGTCTGGCACCCATACAAAATGCCAAGAATAACTACATGTGTCTGTAATCCTAGCACTGAGGAGGGAGAAGTAGGCATGGAGCCAACTGGCCATCTTGTTGAATCAAATCAGTGAGTTCTGTGTTCAGTGAGAAACCTTGCCTCAAAAAAAGGGAGGGGGGAAGCAACTGAGAAGCACGCTGATGTCAACCTCTGGCTTCCGTATGAAGTACATACATGAGCACACATACACACATACATATAAAATACACACACACACACCTGTTAAATAAAGTACCATAATTAGATCTTAATTACAGCCCTGCCATTTCCTAATTGTATAAATTTAGACAAGTTACTTAGCATTGGGTCAGTTTCTCAGCATATACTGAAAATAATGCTGGTTGTGACCTGCTTCCCTGGTTGTGCCAAGTTCAAGGATGGGGAGCAGCTAAAAATTTTCCAACCAAAATAGCAATAGTAATCATTTCTCTGATCCTGTCTTTCTCCTCTCTCTTCTGCTGTGTTTGTGAAATGTTTCTCTTTGGTTTCTTTCCAAACGTTTCTGAGAATGGGTTCTAGCAACCTGGGAAACCGTGGTTTGTGTTCTCCATCTCTGTCATCTCTCTGTATCTGTCTCTTCTCTCTCTGTCTCTCTGTCTCTGTCTCTCTCTCTGTCTGTCTGTCTCACTCTCTCATTTTTAGATTGCTCTCTTTATGCTGTAGCTGAATTTCATAGAGCATTTGCTTATTTTGAGTGAGGTCCTGGGTTTGAGCACCTCAAAACTTTATAAATTGGCACCTTGGCACCTCAAAAACTTTATAAATTCCTACATAACTATACTCTTCCAAGCAACTGCTAGAGTCCAGCAGTTGGAGTCTGCCATTTTCCTGTTTTCTGTCTTTGGCACCCTGGGGTGAAGCCTGTTGCCCAGTGGTCAAGAGCTAAGCTGAGACTATCTTTGTGCTTCTCAATCACTGGGGTTTCCTGCTTCCACACTCCCTCCAGTGCTCCCCAGGCTACGCTCAGCCAGATAAGCTACCCCACAAGGCTGTCTCAGGTCATAGTACTTTCTTTAATAGCTTTTCAATTGCTTGGTTTATGCCTGTATATGTTCTTTTGTTTAATCCCCCGAAACTAAAGTAGAAATCTACAAACACTGTAGTTTCCAGTGTTCATCGCGGCCTTGCTGCTTTTGCACAAATTTGCCCCATTGTTCTTAGAATGAGTTCTTTCTTGAGGCACCCTTGATTCTTCAAGCAAAAAGATTCTCCCCCAAATCATCTATATATTTCTAGATCTTTTGGAACCCTGAGAAAAATCAAGATTAGGCAGGAGAGCCAAGATTGCCTGAATTCCACTGTACCCTTTAGTCTTTGCTGAGCTGATGTTACCATTCAATTAAAACAAAAAAACCAGGACTGTTGATGGTATCAAGGAGGTATACAATAAGTGTTTCTTCCTTTCAAACTGTTGGGCCACTTCTGCCATTACCCAAGTTGGTAGATACATCATCTGTTCTCCTAAAAGGAGTGCCCTGGCTATATGCACGCTTGCATTTTGCAATCTTGGGACAGTTTACATGCTGGAATGCCTTGATAACCAGGATGATGTCAACATTGGATACAGGATCTGAGAAACTTTAATTTTTCATAAAAGGAAGCTGATATAGGCCACCAAGGAGTGATATCACAAAAGAAACTTATTTACACATTTTGTATCCAATTATTCTTGATATTTACTGTTCACTGGGAAGCTGGCAGTGCCAGCTGTCCCCAGAGCTACTGTATGAGCCCCATGGGTGTCCTGATGGGGAGGTAATGTTATACCCTGAAATGTACATGGAGAAGAGGGAAGGAAACATAAAAGAGAAATATAGACCAAATAGAGCAACATACACCTTCTGTGTGAATTATAGCAGAAAAGAATAGAAACATGAAAAGCAAGAGCAACTCAGGTTGACTAAGGATGAGAATTTGGGGATCCAGACCACGAAGGTCATTCTTTGACTGCTTTGATAATGGCAAGGGTGAGACTTTGTAGAAGAAAAATCTGGAGCACCTTTGGATGGGTTAAATATGGGGCATGATGGAATAAGGGAGACAGAAATGAGCATGATGTTATAAACTTGAGATACAGGGTGTAAGGGTCTTTCCTGTCCCTTTAAGAGACAAGCCCCACCCATTCCCTTTCCCATCCTCTGAAGCAAGCATATCTTCCTTCCATTTCCAGCCTGAGTTCCTTCCTTTCAGTCTTTCTCCCAAAGAGGCAAATTTTGCCTCTCTACATTCTCCCCCCTCTCTGTTTCTCTTTTTCTCTCTCTGCTCTTCTCCCTTCTCCCTTTACCCCTTTCCCTTCCATAACCCACTAAATAAATACCACTTTCTCTGCATGGCATGTCTCTGTCTCTCACCTACTTCACAGCTCTCTGCCTGGGACCCGTTGGCCCTTGTGGCCCATGGGCCACTCAGGAACTGCAGTGTTTTACCCAGGCAGCTCCCCATGGCCACTGCCTGCTGCAGCCACTCAGGGAAAGGCACCGTTTTATTTTTACCATAACACAGGGTCCTACCTCCATCTTAAAGCACTGGGATGAGGACTAGAGGCTGTCCCCATCACTTTGAGCAACTCACCCGTCCTCTGACTCAGTTTCCTCTTTTGTAAAGTACCTCTATTTAACTCCTTCCTGTGCTTCTCAAGCACATAAGATACTATGCAAGGAAGTACAGCACAGCTCACCAGGACCATCATTGTCAACAAGGAACCCAGGAAAAACAATGGCACATACACCGCAATGCTGGATCACCAGCACAGAGAATGTGAAGATAATAGAGATGTAGGAAAGGAAACACGGATTGGAGGACTCAGAACCATGATATATATAAAAGAACATTTTTAAGGAGCCAGATCTTCAGTTTCCTGATATGATTTGGGCTGTGACTAAACTGGAACCATAGCTTACACACACTTGCATGGTAGAGTAGGTATACAATGGCACCCAAGTAACAGTCTTCGTGATGTTTTTTCTTATACAACGAAAACTTAGGTACAGCTAGGGTCTCACTCGTCAAGATCTTTGCACGTTTGGCAGTACAACACACCCGTGAAGCAGCCCAAGGAAGTAAGACTGAATTGATGGTGATAATGGCATTAGGCAAAAATAAAAAAAGATAAAGCAACTGGGTGATGGCGCATGCCTTTAATCCCAGCACTCAGAAGGCTGAGGTAGGCAGACCTCTGCATTCAAGGACAGCCCCGTGTATAACAGCTTGTAACAAGATGTGTAGGACTGTTACAAAGGGAAACCCTGTCTCGAAAAACAAACAAACAAAGGACATCCAGGGCAACACAAAGAAGAAACTTTGATTCAAACAGCCAAGAATAAAAAGGGAAATTAAGAAGCAATGCAGATATACAAGACCTGTGTAAACTTAAGCCAGACCAGATCCCAGCGTGGAGACGGGAGGTGGGCACAAAGTCCCACCCTGAGCTGAGGAGCTATTGGCTAACAGGTTTTCTGCCCCCGCCACCCATAATAGGTTTCTCTGATGATACAATAAACCAAATTACACCGAACTGAAAAAGTATAACAACAGGTCTATTTGAGCAAAGCAATTCCTGGATGGGTTCTCCAGTCCCAGAGATAGAGGCTGGAGAATCTGCCCCTAAAAATGAAAGCAGGGAGATTATATAATTTGTAGGCAGAGGGTAATGACTGTCAACCACAACTGACTGCTTTAGGCAGGGTCTTGGTCTGCTAGCAACTTTAGGGGAGGAGGCACTGTAGCTGCCAAGAATGCAGAACTGGGCTTTTTGGTGCCCTCCCTTTGTTTGGAGATTCTTAGTGTAGGCAGGGTTTGGAGAGACAGGGATGGGGGCTTCTTAGCTGCAGGAGCAAGCTGAAGGTTCCAATCAAACATTGGCAACTAATAGCTGCTGGGAATTGTGGATGGACGTTGTTTTGTGCCCACCTGTCTTCTCTGGAGGAAGTAGAGTGCTGCTGCTAGGAGCCAGCCTGTCTCTTTTTGTTATGAAAAGTCTTAATAATTAAGCATTGAAATGCCATATTCCCCAGATCTCTGAGCTGTTTACTGGGAATAGATGAGTTATAGAATCTGCCTGAAGAGCTGGGTCTGAGCTTAACTGTACTGGCTCTCAACTTAACAGGTGATATTTGTACTTGTGAAAGACAAAGAAGGAAGAAAGTGTTTGCAGTAAAGCTTAGCGGTGGACCTGACGGTAGTAGAGAACAATTCAATATATTTTAAAGCAGGGTTGGATTAAATATAAAGTATTTTGTAAGAGACTTCAAAGTACAGACCAGTTTAAAACATGAGACTTACTGCTTTTGTAGTCTAAAATGAGATACAATGAACAGACAATTAAAACATTTAACAATAAACATAGGTGCATTTAAGTTACATGTACACGCGTGCGCGCGCGCACACACACACTGAATAGGAATTGGGTGAAGTGGGCCCAACCAAAGGCATGCCACTGCACAAAACACACATGAAACAGACTCAATACCAGAGAACCAGGCAGGAATACTTCAGTAAAGATGGTGGAACTTGGTCACCTGATGTGGCTCACAGTTAAGATGGTGGTAAGGTCACCTGCCCTCAGCCAAAATGGTGGTGGTCACATGTTGTACGGAGAAGCCATGTTCTTTTGAGCCACGGGAGTTTTAAACATGACGACAAGAGAGACCTAGAGGCGTGATCCACCATGTTGCCGAGCTGCTGCACCACAAGCCATAGTGGGGAGCAAAGGCTGGAACTGAAAACAGCTGCCTCGTGGATCCAACTAATCTTGTCAGCACAGTAGCAGTGGCAGGGACAGTTTGAGGAAAAGTGGAGCCTGTGGGGCACCGGCAGAGCATTCACAGGCAGGTGGTTGATAGTTTGAGGGTTTATACCATCGCTGGAAACATGAAAACCTGCTAAAACAATGAATAAACATCACAGAAACTATAGAAGGATGTTTCCTCTCTACAGGTGGGGTGTTAAAGCCTGTCTGGCTCCAGTCTAGGTGACTCAGAAGCCAGAGAGGCTAGAGGCCACTCTGAGGAGTCTCTCATGGTGGGGATCACTTACAAGTGGTAGAAAAGGAAAGAAAAGAAAAGAAAAGAAAAGAAAAGAAAAGAAAAGAAAAGAAAAGAGAAAGAAAAATCCAAGGAACCCCCAGGCCCCAAAGTGAACACACTGCTCAGTGTATGCAGTGCTAGCACAGGAGGACCAACCCTGGGTTGTCCAGTCACGTTTTTAGCTGTGGAAAGCAACCAGAGATGAATGTCAGTGAAGGGCTCAGCTGTAGCCATGAAGGCTGTGGTTGGCTGACTGGAAGGGGAAAACTCACCACCAGAGTTGCTGGTGTGTGTAGAGGTCAATGTTTGGGTAGATACAATGCAGAGCTGTTGTAAAGAAACCTGGTTCTGGAGTCCAGGGTTTCCTCGACCAACCCACCTGCAAGTGGGAGAGAATGTGGAGAGAGCCTGACCAAGTCACAAGCACCAATGTTATGGCAAAAATAAAATGATGCTGTCCCTTGAGTGGCTGCAGCGCCAAATATTATGGTAACAATAAAACACTGTACATTCCTGAGTGGCAGCAGCGGGCAGCAGGTCACAAGACCATGGTGGGCCGCGAAGGCAGCCAGACCCAGGCAGGGAGCCACACAGTGGGTGGGAGCCTCTTGGCTGGTAAGAGACAGAGACACACCATGCAGAGAAAGTGGGTATTTATTTGGTGGGCTATGGAGAGGAAAGGGGGAAGGGGAGAAGGGAGAAAAGCAGAGAGAGAGAGAGAGAGAGAGAGAGAGAGAGAGAGAGAGAGAGAGAGAAGGGGGCCGAGGGGAGAAGGGAGAAAGGCAGAAACTACCTCTTCAGGAGAGAGATGGAAAGGAAAGGAGCTCAGGCTAGAAGTGGAAGGAAGATCTGCTTGCCTCAGTGGATGGGGGAGGGAGTGGGCAGGGCTTGTCTCTTAAAGGGACAAGACAGACTCATTACAGGTATGTCAAAGCTGAGGTTCAATACCATTTTTTACCATCTCTCCCAAGTATTTCTTTTTGAATGTGTCCACTGGGGATGTTAAACCATATTTCTTTTCAAGTATAACCAAATATAGAGGGGCTTAAGAAAGAGTGTGACCAGAACTGAACAGTCATATGCAGACAGGTGAATGAGGCAAATCAAAAAACCATCCCTTGGATTTTTTTGGACTAAGAAACACAACAGTCATGACTGAAACAGAAGGAAAGCTAAGTTGCCAACCAAAGTTTAAGAGGCATGGGAGAAAATGATAAAGCAGAATAAAATGGCCTGTAGAAAAAGAAAAACGGAGAGTAAAGAGAAGCCACAAAGTCATAAGCCGAAAAAGATGCGTTCTGGTGCCAAGGAGATAGCCTGCTGTTTTCAGCTTCATTGTAGGGGCCACAGAAGAGGGTCTGCTCCACTTTGGTTGAAGTTTATGTCTACTCTTGCTCTTTCAAAGTTACTGACAAGAGATCTGACTTAAGGTCTGGCCACAAACAAGATACCCTGACCTATGGTGTGGTTTTGGATATTAAGATGACCCACAGAAGTGAATCTGCCCCACCTTGACCAAAGGTTAGAGAATTCAAGACTACTCCTGCTGCTCCTTCAAGGATATGACAGGACATTTGACATAGGGAGTGACTGCATGTCCTGCCTAAAACAACAGAATGCTCAACTCAATATAGTGGCTTGATGTTTCAAGTTCTGAAACAAGTAATTGCTCTGTTTGTCCTTTGTGTCATGTTAAAGCAATCTTTTGCCTTCTTCTCCCCTTTTTGGGATGAGGGTTTAAAGCGTATGGAAAATCAGTGCAGGTGAATTCAGGATTCACTGGATTGCTCTCCAGTTCCACCCTATGGCTCTGTGTTTCTTTCGTATCTCTGTTTCTCCTATCAAATATTTCTAACTCTCAGACCCCTACCCTGGAATGTGTGAACCCTGTCTGGACCTCAACGTGGGGTCATGACACTTCAGTGTGTGATCATTCTTATCATGATGTACATCTTCCCCAGAAGTATAGGTATAGGTATACCTTGCTTCTGCCCATCAGTTTAAAATATTGAAATGAATTTTATTGGCTTATGCCAGAAAAAAAAAACAATCACCTATCAGATTAGGTTAAAATTTGACTTGTATAATTGTTTCATGGATTTAGCAGACTTTCTTGCCCAGGGCTCCAACCCTCCTAGGAAGAAAAGAAAAGGACAAGAAGAGTAAAGGAACTGAGTGATATGGACACAGGAGAAAAGATTAGAAAGGTGCTTTAAGAAGGGAATTTACTTTAAAACTAGGTTAAGAGGAAGGCCAGCAAGAGGACAGTTGCAAGAGAGATGCTGATGGGTGGAGGGTATCAACTCGGAATTTCAAAAGGCTGAATGGAATGTGACCCATCCTGAATTTGGAGGGTGAGGTCCCAAGTAGGTTGGGGACTGAGCTTCTCTTGGAGGCAGGTGAGCAACAGGGTGTCGAGGCTAGCCAACGCTAAAACAAAGGAATAAACAATTGACTCATCGGCCCTTAAGAGGTTGTTAGAGGCTAGGTGATAGGACTAAAATAAGATAAATAAATAAGAGAAGACTAGAGCGCTGGAATCATGCACCTCCCATTTGTTGTGAGTGGTACACAATCAAATATTCCCACACTGCTGTGAATGGTGCTGCACGCTTCCTCCCTGCCCGTGCAAGCTAAAGTGCAAGAAAACAAAGCGATGGTCGGGTCCTTGTGGAGAAGAGGGTCTGAATGTGCAGAACAGGACCAACAGTTTGGTTTTGGATAAACTTAACTCCCTAACATCATCAGCCACATCACCTCAGTGAAATGCTTTCAAAGAAGTAAGACTAAACAGTCATAAAACATTTTTAAAAATAAGATTACTTACTAGGGCAGGCTGTTGCCTTAATCGTAGGCACGCATACATGTATGCTGAAGGAAAACTGCCTTTTTTTTCACTGAGGTTCAGAGGGCACGTCTTGAGAATTTTTCCCTGCTGGGGCTTATTTTCTACACGTGGCCAGCTTTACTTTCCTTATTTCACACCGTGAAGACAAAGAGCCTCACTATTTTCCAAATGTATGCTCTACTAGTAAATATGTTTTTCTCAAAGTGCCTACTCCCCGATCCTGAATCTTATTTTTTTTCCCAAGGTCCACAGTTTTCCTGACTGAAAAATCACTGGACATAGTTACAGAGAACTCCAGCCCCCGACTTGTATAAGCTTCATAACTCCTCAACAAGGAAGACCTATATGGACACTGTTTGGGAATTTTTCCCCCTGCAGTTCTAAATCTCATCTCACTGTTTCTAGGTAGACGACAGAGACCAGTGGGCCACCAAAAGTCATATAGGCCAACGTTTAGGTTCTATGAATTTTCAGGCAGGTTATTGGAGTTAAAAGGCTGTCATTCCCAATGTGGATCTGCTATAAAAACATCAATGTTTTAACCAGAATAAAGGGCTCTTTAAAATGTTAACTGTCTGGTCAGCATGGCACTATGAATGAAGGCTGACCACCAATAGCCAACGGGTAACTGGGTGTCGCGGTGAACCCCTGCAGTCCCCACAACTGGAACAGGTGTAGGAGGAGCCCGAGTTTTGAGGACATACTAGATTGACAGGTAGCTCCAAACCCGCCAGGGCTACAGAGAGTCTAAAAACAAAACAAAACAAACAAACAGATAAAACCCAATAGATATATTTCTTCCGAAGGTCACAAGTACTTGACAAGAGAGGAACAGTAGATTTCCCGCCAGCAGTATTTGTGAAATTTGAGGAGACTTGTCAGACCTAAAATTTATGAGCTTTGAGAAGACACCTCAATGTCAAAAGATTAATGGTGAGGCTTAAACTTTTTTTTTAAACATTGAAACTAGGGATAGCTTAGGTATGGTGTGGAGAAAGCAATACATAGAAATGAAATGCAAGTAGTCTTTGAGAAAAGGGACAGCTGCAAACAAGAAGGAGGTAATGTGGGCTTTTGAGATTATTGCTTTTTTATATGTATGGGTCTTTTGTCTGCATGCATGTCTTCAGATTTCCTGGGACTGGAGGTATAGTTGTAAACTACCATGGGTGTGCTGAAAATCCAACCCAGGCCCTCTGGAAGAGCAGCCAGTGCTCTTAACCACCAGGTCATCTCTATAGCATTAAAGTCTACGGGAAAAGTTAAAAGAGAGAGCTGAAAAGAAAGCTTAGAGGCCGCAAGTCAATGGAATGAAAATTATGTAATAGCTGGGTCAGCCCAAGTCTGGAGGAAGGAGAAGGGCATAAAGAGGATGCTTGCTGCAAAGGAGATACTATATACATACATACACACATATAAACATGGACATACTACACACACACATGCATACATACATACATACATACATACATACATACTGGACACAGTAATACACACATACACACATATACATACATACATAGACAGAAACAGGATATTGCCTGAACTCTCCTCTTAGACAGGCGAGTATCCAGGGACTCATACTTGTTTTAGAGACCCGGGAGCCAAGACTAATCTCAGAGATGAGGCAAGATTGGCCTGTGGGTGTAATTGATGGAGCCAAGGGAAAGATAGCATCCATGAGCAAAGCTGGGAGGTGTGACAAACAGAGAGTCCCACGGAAGAATGGGGCCAAAGGATCTGGGCAGAGAGCAGAAATAGGCAGGTGCTGGGCAAAGGAACAGGAGCTGGAGCTTGTGGGACAGAGCCAGCCGTTTCCAGCGACAGGTGGGAGGTAGCGCCCTGGGCTTTCCCAGGGCACCGGAGTATCATCACAGGGGATTTTTATGAAGCTGTTTAGGATGCTAAGCTGGTTTTACATAAATGAATGGAGCAATCACTTCTTGGATCAAGTATAAATGAATGGAAGCAAGCCTTTAACCTCAGCAAGAAGTTGTAGCAACAACGGTAACAAAAACTAGTAGTGGAAGCACCTAGGCATATAGGTACACCACTGTAACCTCGGCATTCTACAGGGCTGAGGCCAAAGGATCCGAAGTCTGAGACCAGCCTTGGCTAACAGCATGATCCTAACACACAGATATAGATGCGCACAGATGCACGCACACACACTCACCAACACTCATATACCAACACACACACAATTTAAAAATAAAATAGACCTTAAAAAAAAAAAGGTTTGGAAAGCTCCCTAGTTTATCACTCCTCCCAAACCTCTCCTCTGAGTTTCAGACTTGTGAAATCAAATACAACTCGAACCTGATGAAGACCAAGTGAAATTCTTTAGTTCCCCTTGACTCTGGCCCTTGTCTGAGTGGCCCATGTACTGTATACAATGATTGGCATTCTGGGTCCCGCCTTTCCCTTGACCTCTCCTCAACTGTAACAATTATCTAAATTATTCTGTTATTAATGAAAACTCCGGAGTCAGATAGGGTGGGAACCTGGTAGACACAAAAGGCGCCAAAGAAAAGCCCAGCTGAGCCTCCTCTCTGCTTTTCCAAAATCCAAAAAGGCCAGCGAAACTCCTAACCCCAACTTCTTCCTTGCTGTGTCCCTCTCCACATCTGAGTCTGCCAAAAACAAAACAAAACAAAACAAAACAAAACACCTCCATGGTTTATTCTGGTCAGCTGAGTGTGGACTCCACCCTCTGAATCAAGCCTCAGTTTATCGACAGTTTCAGGGGGCAGAGCAAAAAAATCTCCCGCAACACCCAACGTCAAATCCAAGTACTTCTTCCCATCGCCATGGCTCACCTTTCTTAAATTCTTTTAGCCACACCCTGAAACAAGCCTAGGATCTCCATGAACTCTACAAAACCTTCTCTGTCTTCTTTCTTTCTGGCCACCGCCTTCTTCCCTGCCCCCAACTCCTCCTTTTTGTCTGGTTTTCACAGCCCTGTTTGATTATGGCTTTGTCTTTGTTATAACCCCTTAGTCTTATGCCTTATTGGGAATGTGTCTTTCTAGTTCTATTTCAGCTTTCATGCCACCAAGCCCCTCACCCAAGGACACTGGCTAACAGATTTCTGAGTCACTATGCTTTAGTAGAATTTAGTTTTGCCCAGAACTGCAGAAGGCAAATCAGTGAGCCAATTAAACCAGTATTTTAAGATAAAGTGTGTGTGTGTGTGTGTGTGTGTGTGTGTGTGTGTGTGTGTAAATCTAAAGGTACAGCTTTTCTTATGGGGGGAAATGACCGTTTATGCTGAGAGAGTTTGGAGAAGAGTTCATCACCCCTAAGGTAAAGAGACAGACAACGGGGAGCTGGGCTCTCTGCAGCCGCCTTTTCTGCTTCTTTCTTGCTTTGCAGCTGCCTCGCTCGCCCTCTCGCTTTCCTCCCTTCCCACTCACAGTGGCAGCACCATCTGCAGCAGACAGTTGGGTTATCAGCCAACAGCGCGTTTCCATGAAGTAGCACAGCCCACAAAAGGCAGAACGATAAAAGATTCAAACTCAAGCAGTATTTTTCCCTCTCGGAGCAATCTACTTTGGGGTTCATATCTGAACCTCAGAAGTCTCCAGGAAGCTGAGAGGCAGTATGTGGAGGGAGAAGACTTGAGAATGGGGACAGATGCTTAAGATACATTTGTCGGAGCAGGTTAAAAGCAATATAATGCTCTAAGATAGAAAATTAGGAAGCAGTCTTCATGGAGGATGACAGCTAAAACCTCATTTCGAATGTCACTTACAGACAGAAATTCTTGCCTGACTATACATTTTCTATGGAATAGCTAGGCTGTCATGTTTATGTTAAGATCCCTACCAATTGTTCCAGTGCATCGCATTCAGTAGACACTCATTAAATCCTTGTTGTATGAATGTATCATTCTGGCATCTCAGTGCCCTAACATCTCCCCAGATTTTATATTTTATGATCGTTTCCTTATAAACCAACTAGTTTTGTCTTTGACACACTAATTTAGCCTCTCAAAATAATACAGATAGCCTGGCAAGACCGGGGCCTCAAAAAAGACACGTAGAATGTTCACACCACAGAAAGCTTATCGGTATTTGTATTCATCCCCCACCCATGCCCACACTTCTGAAGGAAGACCAACAGAGAAGACGCTGCTTTTCTCCAATCTATGGGGCCTAGGGAGGCAGAACAACTCACCCAGGTTCTTCCCGTTTTGCGATGGTAGAGCCAGAAGTCTTTAGGAACTTTAGAAAGATGCTAAGCGAGCCAGAGTTCCATCAGGGCTCTGAGACATACACATCACTTACTAGACAGTGAATGAGGTCTCTGCGGACCTCATCTTCCTCTGTAACAATGATAATGATGTCTTCCTTACAGGGATAGCCTATTCTAGGACTGAATGGCAATCGGTTGGCATATAAAAAAGTATACAAGCAGTAGATAAACACAATAGTTCCCTTCTCTGTCACCCAGAGAAGATACAGCAGAGATATACAACAGTGATAAAAATATTCTATTGGTTATCTTTCTTTCCTGATTTTTAAATTTTATCTTTATGAGTATGAGTGTTTTGCCTGTGTGTGTGCCTCTGCATTGTATGCATGCAGTGTGAATGGGGTCCAGAAGAGGGTGTCAGATCTCGTGGAATGGAGTGACTAACAGTTGTCAGCCATCATGTGTGTGCTGGGAATAGAACCAGGAACCTCTGAGAACGATAGGCAGTGCTCCCAATTGCTAAGCCATCTCTCCAGTACCTGGTTACTTTCCCTAAAGTTAATTTGAAAGTAAAAATAATATGCATGATAGATCAATATTTACTGTAATTTTAATTTAGAATACATTTCAAGAGCATTAATTCTTAAGTCTGGCACAGATATATTATCTGGCATATATGTACACACACACACACACACAATCTTTCCTTTCTCATTGGCCAGCCTCAGTGTCACTCAGCCGGCAGAGAGGAGCAGCCAGGGACCCAGGAAGCCAGGACAAGGAAGCTCCTGAATCAGATGGGTTCTCAGACACTTTTCCCCTTCCCTCAGGCTGAGATATTCTGCCATCTGTTTTGATTAAACCTTTCAAAATTCAACTTGTGTTTTTCCTTCCATTCCTTTGAAATCTCCTTTAATTCGAGAGTCTTCAGGCTTTCTTCTTTCCCTTAACCGCCATCTGGTGCTTCTATTAAAAAAAAGAGAGAGAAAGAAAAGAAAAGAAGAAGAAGAAAAAGAAAAAGAAAACACATAAAACAAACACTCTCTGAGTTCCTTGGGAAAAAAGGTATAATGATGAGGCTAATTTATTCCCATAGTGAGGCCCATTACTATTTCCATGGCAACAGACTGTGATGTTCTGAACATGGGACTTTGCAATCATCACAAGAACAGAATGGCAAAGGGCCCTGTTCAGACTCTTTGTCCTTATGGATACTTGGGGTAGTCACCCTTGGTGGCTCCCAAGTGCCTACAGAATTGAGTCCAAAGGACTTAGCATATTCAAGGTCCTTCTCAGTCTGGTCCAGTAACCCAAGACTTGTTGTCTGCCAGTCCCAGGGGCCTATGGGTCTCTGGTCTTTTTCTCCCTCTTCTATTATCTTGGACTTATTTATCATAAACCTGCATGTCTCCATGCTTTTGCCTCTACTGGCTCCTCTCCTAACAACACCCTCCTCCCTAGTCTACTTCTCTCTCCTTTTTTTCTTAACCTAATGAAATCCTCTTTGTTCTAAAGAGTTAGCTGAAGTGCTATTTTCTCCACAGACTCTTCCATGGATCACCCAGGCAATAACCAAACGTTTTTCCGTCTCCCCAGAATTTTGCTGAGATTTGAACCATTGCAGTTCAAAACTGAGATTTTGAACCATTGCAGCATCGAGCTCCCCCGTTTGAACTGGATTCATTGCTCCACCTGCCTACTTCAGTTTTGCAGACCTCCTCAAACATTTCCCATGATTTTTTAATGATTCTGAGGCAAAGGTGGCATCTTAATTCCTTTTTACTGTTAGGAACCCTAAGGTTTGTAAATGATTCAAGCGGCAGAGCCAGTGCAGCTTCCATAGGTGGAAAGAAGGTAGGACTTTAGAGTTAGGCCCATTTGAGTACCAGTTTTGGGAACGCTCTTCTAGCCTTCCTTTTCTTTACCTGTGAAATGACTACAGACCAAATGAGATTCTGTGTGCTAAGGTATTTAGTATATTAGTTAGATGTCCAACTCTTCTTTTTCTTTCCCAGATCTAGCAACATCTGAGAACAAATTTTTCCCTTCCGTTTTTGTTGCTCCGACTTTTAAATGATGCTGAAGTTCAGCGAGTCAAGCAAATAAAGGTTTTCCGTCTCTACCAGAGAGAAATTCCACCTCCCATCCCCTGCCTGTGATGTAGTTTAATAAAAGAAACTACCAGACAGAGCTGTTGTGAAACGGAGCTGTGTATGAATACACAGAGCTCTTGAGCACGGCGTTGGAGACACTGTAAGCACTCAGGATGTTGCAATTACATTATCGCTGCCATCATTATCATTATTATTATCATTATTCTTGTGTGACAGGACAATAGGCCCTGTGAGAATTGCAAAAATTAGCAAGATGGCCTCATGACACCTGTCCTCACAATTCTCTTCCTAGTGACCCCCACCGTCTGTGTGGCCATTCCCTTCTCCATGACAGTAGGCTTGAGATGGGCATCTGTGCCTGAGCTGAACGGGCTTCTGTTGAGTCAATCAGAACAAAGCGGTGCAGAGGGTGGGCTTTCAGCGGAAACTTGTCAAAAAGAATGCCGAGTGGGCTTGTTTTCCTCTCTCTCTAGAGAAAAGGATCTCATACTGAAATAGAACCCCAAGGCCTTAGGCTTTCTCGTCACTAAGACATTAATCTTCAGTGGTAGAGTGTTGGCTGGCAGAAGCAGTTTTGTGAAGGCTGTGTGTATTGGAGTGATCTTGTGTGTGGTACTAAGGACTGAACCTGGGGCTTTGTCTGTGTTGGCTAAGCACCTTACCCCTGAGATGTATCCCCTACACTTGAACAGACCTTTGAACGCTTAGATATTTCTGATGCTGTTCCTCTTCCTCCTTTGGTATTGTTTCCTTTGGGGACATGATTTCACCATGTACTCATAGCTGGCTTGGGACTCGCTCTGTAGTCCAGGCTGGCCTCAAACTTTCAGAGCTCCTCCTGCCTCAGTCATGTGAGAGCTGGGATTAAAGGTGTGTGACACTAGGCCTGGCCTCCTGTGGCATTTTATTTTATTGAGATTGTGTGTGTGTGTGTTCGCATGTGTGCGTGTGTGTATGTGTAGCCCAGTCCAACCTCAAATTCACTATATAACTGGGCCTGGCTTTGAATTCCAGATTTCTCTGCTTAGCCTCCCAAGTGCTGGGGTTACCAGTGTGAGCTACCCTAATCTTTCTTCATTGGATATAAACCATTCCCAGATTAAGAAACAGACTCTCTTGATCTCTGGAAGATGACAGGTGGAGTCTAAAGAAAGTGTGCCTAGAAAACATGTCAACCAGGCACCCAAGAGGAACCCCTGATGGATGGTCTAGTGGGATGGTCACTCATATTTACTTTTTATTAATTACCAATTTGATGTCAGGTCCACTGTTGAGCTAAGCAACACAATGGTACCCTCCTATCAGCTGCAAATCAGCAGCTCCAAGACCTCCAATGAATACCTGAAAGCCCGGATAGTAACTTTCTCCCCAGCTTACAACAAGCTTGAGAACATTCACCCTTTACTTAAAGGAAACACTTGACAACTTTTTCTGGCCTACTCAAATCCTAGCAACTCCAGTTTTGCTCTTTGTTCATTATTAAGTAAAATAAAGGTTTCTTGAATAGAAGCAGTTTCTTGATACCGCCACAGTCAATCTGCTCACAGGAATGGCTAAGTTAATGACCAGTCAACAGGCAGGTAACAAACACAGTGGATACAACTTAACAAAGGACTGATTCACATCCATGTGCGATAGACTGGCACAGTGCTAATTTCACCAGGCCACTCAGAACAGCATGCAATTTAAAACTTATGAATTTATTTCTGGAATTCTTCTACTTAATATTTTTGGACTGAGGTTGACCTTGGGTACCTGAAACCATAGACAGTGGAGCTGCTGATAGAAGGGGACTACTGTACCATGCAATCTGGTTTAGCAATCTGCAGTACTCCACCCAATCTCCCTCCCCTCCCGCCACAACTGCCTAAACTACCCTGAGTATGAAGGGTGTTCTTCCCTCTGTGTAAGGGAAGGCTACTCTGTGACAGCACCTGCTCAAGGGACGGAGGAAGGATTTAAATTTAAACTTGAGTTGCAGGAACCTTAGACCCCACGCTCTTTCCACAATGCATCCTGGAGCTCTCGTGATCATCCAAAGATATCCCAAATTGCATTGCTGGTGATTACAGACCACAGTGTCAACTGCTGGCCCCTCTATTTCTTGATTTTCATCATGTTAAAGTTAGAATTGGGGCCTGCTCTCTCTGGCTTTTCCTCTGGCCCTCACTTAGACTGTGGCCTCTGGACTGGGCCTCTTCAGGAACAGGTTTGGACCACAGCATTTGGGGTTTCAGGGACCCCAGGGAGGGGCAGTGCGGTGAGTTCTTTGACACTTTTGCCTCTTAAACTTCCCTCCACTCTTTCCCTTCCTTTCCTGTTCTCTGCTGCTGGGGGAGGGTGGGGAATGTTTGCTCTGACTTACTGCATGCTTTGAGCTCTTCTGAGTCATCTCCGTGCTGGTGTCCCTCCAACCCCAATCAGCATCCTGTGGGTGCCCTTCCCCAGCTGCCCGGACCCGTTCAGATGGACTTGGTTCAGCCCCAAAAAGACACCAAGATTCATTAGTAAATTGGACACACACACAAGAATCAAAGACTCCCCAGCAACCAACGGGGCTTAGGCAAGTTTTGGAGTGTTGAGGCCAAGATTAATGTGCAAACACCATTAGAATTAATGAACTACTTTGCATTCAAGCATTCAGTTCGCATTTACATTGGTTGTACCGATTGTTAAAGTCTGCTTCTTAAATTAAGATGCTTATTGGGTAGTTAAATGATGGGTGTAAGTTTTCAGCATAGCCATGAGTTAAAAGAAATAACCATCACCCACATCTTATACAACTGTATAAAATATCCATCTCTGCTTTAGGAATTTTAAAATTTCCCATTTATCAAAAATTAAGAAGCAAGCATGGATTTATCTACTTAGAGAAGAAATTCTTGTGGCTGCTCTCCTAAAATAAATTATAGGTGTTCCTTTCAAGGACGTTAAGAGGCCCAAGTTCATTTAACTGTTCCTGATTCCCATGTTAAGTGCTATGTGATGTAGTTATCCCATTTCAAAGAAGTGCTTTGCATCTGGTGGAATGTTGCTTCTCACTGTTGGCTCGTGAGTCTGCCTCTGCTTGTATCATCCCTTCTGGGGGCCACCTGGATTACTCTCAGACAACTTCAAATTCTGGTTCTTACGATTTTCTATGTGACACTGTGATTTATTTTTCATTTTAATTTTTGGTCTTTGTTAGGGTGGGGTTTCATTTGCTTTGTGTTTGTTTGAAGAAGGATTTCACTGTGTGACCTAAACTAGCGCAAACTCACAACAATCCTCCTGCCTCAACCTCTCAAGTGCTGGGATTACAGATGTAAGTCATTCACACCTGGCCTGAGGTGGTTTTAAGAAAAATGGCCCAATCCTACAGAGAGTATCTGCACAGTAGCCATGAACAACATGAGAACATGGGTCTTCTGTCTATTCTTGTTTGTTGTGCATGAGTGCGTGGTGTACCCATGTGTGTGTTTGTAGCTGATAAGTGGGTATCCACTGTCTTCCTCCACAACTGCCTATGGCTTTTGCTTTGTTCTGAGACAGGCTCTCACGAGACTGGGTGGCCAGCAAGCTCCCACACTCACATCCTCCAGCCTCTGCCTCCCAGCACCAGCACAACTGCAGTTTGCCAGGAGTTTTCTGTGGGGGATAGGGACCCAACTTAGGTCCTCAGGCTTGAGCAGAAAGCATTTGATCCGCTGAGCATCTCCCTCAGTTCCCTGCCCCTCCCCTCCTTCTTAGACAGGGTTTCTCTGTGTAGTCCTGGCTATCCTGGAACTCACTTTGTAGACCAGGCTGGCCTGAAACTCAGAGCTCTTCCTGCCTCTGCCTCCGTGTACCAACACTGCCCAGGCCCGTCTCCATTTTTAAGAGTACATGGCTATGTGTTTTGATGAATCAGGATGGAGAATCTTCAGATTCCATGGACTGAAACTTCTTGTTTTGTACTTGACCTGATGACAGTGAATCCTTTGCTTGCTGTAACAACAAAGATGTCTATTTGCAAAGATGTAGCTATGTGGAGGAGCTGAGATTCTTATGACCTCCCTTGGCCACACTTTTAAATGTTTCCTAGTAATTTGTGTTCTGCAAGGAATGAAGCAGAGCCATAGTTCTGCAGAAACTTGATAGTGTCCTCCCTGGGGAGCTTCTTGTTGCTGGGCTTCCTGTGAAGCGGCCACCCCAATCTTCCCTCTCGGTGTGGGCCCTCAGCATGTGTGTTTCCAGTGTATTTAGAACTAGGGGGTGTGGCAGGACAAAGGCTGGTTAAAGGACTTAACGAGAAAAGGGGCCTCCTACATGGAACTCAGTCCCGTGCCGAAATTATTGCGGTCCCTGCCGCTGCCACCCCATGTGTTCTGGCTTTTTAGTGGGATTGTTCTCTGCAGCTTTGCTTTAAGAGGTAAAGCACCATTGCCCACTGCAAGTCTTAATGAAAAGCAGCTCATAAGCAAGTGACGTAATCTAATTGTAATCCAGGGATCAACTTGGTTATATTATTTAAAGAAATAGCATCCATTTTCGTGACCTGATTTAGAAAAGAAACCAGGGAAGGAAAAAAAAAAGAAACAGTTCAGTTCTTGGCTTCCTGTGCTTGCTCTAATGAGAACACTGGTAAATAATTTAGAAACAATGACTTTCAAGAACGTTAAACTCAACTTAGCTCGGGATTCTAGCTCAAAGTGACAAAAGCTGCTTAGAGAAAATTATAAGTGTTCGTGAAAGAGTTCATTTTTGCAGAAAATGTAGTCATTTAGAAAGTTTATTTTCCTAAGTAGTTCAACACATTTGGAGCTAAGTAGGTGCAAGGGAATGGCTCAATGCTGTGCTCTGTGGAAGCTTCAGGTCCCACTCAAATGAAAAAGCATCAGTCCATCTTAGAAACAAAGGCATGGGGCAATAGAAAGTATTAAGAGTGGGTAGAGGGAGGCAGAGACAGAGGAAGGCAAATCTCTGTGAGTTCAAGACCAGCCTGGTCTACATAGTGAGTTCCAGGACAGCCATAGCTACATAGTAAGACCCAATCTCAAATAAATAAATAAATAAATAAATAAATAAATAAATAAATAAATAAAAAGGTAGGTAGAGAAAACAGGAAGGAGCTGGAGCTATTGCAGCTCTCCAGACTAGCTTGCAACTATTCTATAAATCTAAACCTATTCTAAAATTAAAAGTTTATTTTTAAAACCTGGTTGGGGAAACAGTTGGGTGTACAACTAGAAACACATCTATCCTTGTTGCCTGGTTTATAGAAGGAAGACCAGGCCTGTGTAATAGGCAGCTCTGTAAGTGGCATGTTTGCTCTGTGAACTTCAGAAGGACGAGGTGGACTCATGTGAGTCCTGATTCCTATTAATAACGTGCTGGGAATTGAGGGGGTGGACTGGCCATTTGGTCCTTCCATGAACCTCGTCTAACTGAGTCATGCTTATAACAATATGGTAAACCATTTATAGATTGACCTCTCAAGAGCTAACAGTTCTCCAGAATCTGTGTTGGCCTATTTGCTTCTCCTATGCCACTTGCCATTCACCATTAGGGATAACCGCTCTTAAATTTTGATTTTTCTCATATCCTTGTTCTTCAACTGGTTCTATTACATTGATGTCAGGGACCAAACAATATGGTATCTTTGCTTCTGAACTTACCAAACTATGTGGTAGAAAAAACAACCAACAGATAAACTATCAAACAAATAGATTAAATGTATACAAATATCACTTACATAAATAGCAGTAATAATATTAAAAAAAATAATTAGCGGTGTGTAGCATGAATAATAAAAGTCCAGAGACAGACAGTGGGATTCAAGCTGAAGATCAGAAAAGCAAAGCAGTCAATCACTAGAGAGATCTTTTACCTTTACCAAATCTTCAGACCGAAAGGGAGAGATGCTGTCTCCAGGAATCCTCAGACTCCATACTCCTGAGCTCCTGTCTCTTCCCCTTTATATTCCTCTCCCTGCCCAGCCATATCACTCCCGTCTCTACCTCCCTAGAGCTGGGATTAAAGTCATGTGATCCCAAGTGCTGGGCTCACCTTCGTGTGAGCTCTTGTTTCTTTTTTAGACAAATTTGATCTTGTGTAGCCCTGGGTAGCCTTGAACTCACAGAGATCTTTCTGCCTCTGTCTCCTGAGTCCTGGGAGTAAAGATTATAAGAGCTGGAGCATGGGGGAGAGGTACTGTGAGATTATGTCTCTAAGTAATGTCACACCTACATCCAACAACCACAAACAGCTTCATTTCTCAAGATCATTTGTGAGAAGGCAGAGAGTCGTGTACGTTCATGGACAATGCCCCACATCTTAAAGGAAGTCTGCACAAATATTTAAGAACCACACATCATATTTCCAGAGTATAATGTGGAGGAGGTAAAAATAAACAACAATTTTTTTTCTTGATTATTTTGAGAAAGGGTCTCACTATGTAGCCTTGGCTGGCCTAAAACTGGCTAAACAGATCAGGCTGGCCTTGAACTCAGAGATTCTTTGCTTCTGACTGGGAATAAAGGTGTATACGACCCACACCCAACAACATTTTTACAATGCTTGAAAATTTTAAAACATGCTTTGATCATTCAGCCTTAACAAGTTCAAAAACAGGGAGTACAGAAGGGGCACCTACCAATCCACAGGTATGGGTGTTTTAATTTTAGTCCATTAACTGGAAATGAACTTGACTGTAAAATCAAAAATTCAAGTTAATGCACTACTATAGGCATTAGAAAATGAATGGCAGTGCTAAAAAGTAGAAGGAACAATAGAGAAAATGACAGAAGCCCTCGGGAGACAGAGACAGGCAGATCTCTATGAGTTCAAGGCCAGCCTGACCCTGTGAGTTCCAGGACAAGCTCCAAAGCTACACAGAGAAACCCTATCTCAAAACGTTTTTAAAAAATTAAAAAATAAAAATAAAAAAGAAAGAAAATGACAGAAACCCATTCTATAAAAATCAGAAACTGTAACAATGCAGATCTTTGACAAAAACTAAGGGACCATATTTTACCTATTTTTAGCCACTCTTGTATACTTTAAGTACATAAAATAACTTATAATTGGTGATATCTAAACATAGTAGACCAGCCTATGATAAACTTGATCTATGATTAGAAAACAAGAGAAGGTTCAAATAAACAATACTGTAAAGAAAACAAAAATTTAGCTATAATCACAATACAAATTCTTTCACTGATATAGCATACACACACATTTACACACAAATTTTAATATCTAACCTACGAAGCAGGAACTATACTAGACCTATGATCGTAAGCGAAAGAGGAATAATAGTTATACCTACCACAAAGAAAACACGAGGCTCATGTGATTTTACAGTCAAGTTCATTTCCAGAAAATGAACTAAAAAATGGAAAATTTATTTTATGAGACTAGTATATCCTCAATACTAAAACCAGGCAATGACTACACAAGAAAGAAAAATATAAATCAATCATGGGCAAAGCCATAAGTATATAAAGGAAACGTCCTAAACAATTCAAATCCAGATATGTGGGACTTTTTAATCAAGCCAGTTTGGATTTATCATGCAACGATTAATTACCAGAAGGAAAAAAATTCTGTAATCTCATCCCAGCACATTAATAAAAGAAGCCAGCCATGTGACCTTCTCTGAGGATACAGGAAAAGCATTCAATAAAATTTAACAACCATTCATGATTCTAGAAAACACACCACTCTTAGCTAAGTGGAAAGACACAGAGACTTTCCTGAGCCTGGGGGTGGGGATATATACTCAATAGTCAAATGTTAGAAGCATTTGTTCAGAGAGAAAAGGCGGCCATTATCATAAGGTCCAGTTAAAACCATCCTGAAAACATAAGATATGTAATGATATCCTCACAGGATATCATGGCATGGTAATCAGTTGTTTAAGATGAAAATCCCCAGGGTGATTAGACCACCACCACCGCCTGATCAGAGCCTGATTTTGATATTTTGTGGGGGTTCTCTGGAATGTGGTTTTGTTCTTTTGCTATGCCTTGAAACCTTTTGGTGAAAACCAGACATGATACAGAGTGGATACAAGAAACCAAAATTAATCGTCACTCGAGTTAGGTTTTATATTATCTGGTTGGAGTTAGGCCCTATTTACTGTTGGCTGTGGCTGTCAGTATTTCTACTAAAATGTCCTCCTGTGTCCTTGTTTCTGCCTCCTGTTGGCTTTGGGTTTCTCTAATCTAGGGTCCTTAAATGAGGTCTGAGACACACAAGTGAATTCCTTCACTTATTTTCTCTAATCTTACAAAGGGATTCAAGAGATACAGCGATAAAGAGAGAAGAGGGCTGTTAGACTTACCAGGAAGGGGCAGACAGACGGCTCAACAAGTAAAGAACGGAAGCGAGCCTGAGGACCCGAGTAATCCCGAGTAATATCTGCAGTGGAAGGAGAGAGCAGATTTCATATGTTGTCCTCTGACCTCCACATGCAAACCATGGGGTGAGAGCACCCTCCTACACACACACACACACACACGAGAGAGAGAGAGAGAGAGAGAGAGAGAGAGAGAGAGAGAGAGAGAGAGAGAGAATTAGATGAACAAATAAATTAAAAAACCTTTTGAAAATCAAGGTATTTGACTTTTAATAAACCTCTGGGCTGTGGCCTTCATGAGGATTTGTTTTCTTTGTTGTTGCCCTGCTCTACCCTTGTAAGAAAGGAAGGTGACAGGCAGTGGACTTGGGTGTTTCTCTCTCCATCCTTCTCCTTGAAGAAACTGAGAGTAATTCCCAGACCTTGGCATAGTCTTTAGCAGAGTCTTCACTAGACAGTTTGCAGTAAAACAGTTTCCCTTGAGGGGGAAGAACAAAATACTGTGGGCATTTAAAAAGAAGAAGAAGAGGAGGAGGAGGAGAAACAAAAACAAAACAAACAAAAACAAAAAACAAAGGGTTACTTTCCATTTCTCCCAGCCTCAAGCACAATGGGCAGTTTTCTGTAGTATTCACCACGAGAATGTGAATGTAGAGGGTTCTGGAAGTTAAAACTCGTGAAAGTGTAAAGCCCCTAAAACTGCACCCTCTGACACACCGATCCCCCAGCAACTCAAATTCAGCCTAGATATTCCCACCCTAGTGCTGGTTCCTAGGGAAGTTTCTGTTTCTAGACTTCTGCTGTAACATTCTGTAACATTCTCAGTCTGCTTTCCAGTTCTCAATTTAGAGGGGACTGGTTTGCCCTGTGACCTCAGTTCTATGTTGGATTAGTATGTGTATTATTACAATACTTAATATTTATATTAGTTATATTGATTGTATATGCAATTAATTATTATATGATTATAAAATGATGTGTTGGTTAATTCATGTTAATTATATAAATATAATAATTAGCTAATATTGATATCTGTTTATATATATTTAATTTTCAGCTTGATTGACCTTTTCTCTTATGGACTTGTTTTATTTTATTTATTTTATTACAGACAGAGTATTACGTAGCCCAGGCTTCCTGTGAAGTCAGTGGTGGCCTTGACTCAGAGCCTCTTTCTGAGTACTGGGATTATAGGCAAGTGCTACCACATCTAGCTTATGTGGTGCTGGGGATCACACCCTGGGCGTCAGGCATGCCAGACCAGTATTTTACCAACTAAGCTTCATCCCCACCAGGGGTGACAACGTCTAGCCTTACACAACAGATCAGAAACCAGAAAGCTTCAATGAAACCAGCTGTAATAACTTAAAAGATTATCTATATAGAAAATCCAAGCTAATGCACTATTGAAACTAAAAAGAGAGTTCAGCATAGTTTCTACATATAAATATATAAAATTCACAGCATTATAGTATATGAAGAACAAGCAAATGAACCAGGCAGTGATGTGCATGCCTGTAATCCCAGCACTCAAGAGGTGGAGGTAGGCAGAATTTGAGGCCAACCTGGTCTACAGAGTGAGTTCCAGCACAGACAGGGCTACACAGAGAAACCTTGTCTCAAACAAACAGAAAACAACAACAATAAGAAAAAGAACAAGCAAATGAAAAATTCAGTTAATAAAATATAATATTCTATTAACTGTAGAAACCCTCTGAGGTACCAATCTAACAAAAGACAAAAAGTATGCATGAAACATACAAAGACTTTTTTTACTATTTCTATTTATGCCTCAAGGATTTCATATGTGCACACAATGTATATTATCTTATCTTCCCCCACTGCCTCTCCAACTCCCCCTACCTCCACCCTACATGTCCCCTTTCCAACTTCATGTCTTCTTTTAAAAGACCAGTCACCTAGTTCAACCAGCCAAGTGTGGTAGGACATGCATGTAATCCCTGCAGCTGGCAGTTTATGCAGGAGAGAGGCAAATCTGCAACCAGCATAGGTTATCTAGTAAACTCAAGGCTAGCCTGAGCTACACAGCCAGGTGCTGTCACACACACACACACACACACACACACACACACACACACACACAAGTCAGGGGATCTAGTGGAGTGATAGAGAAATCATCTACAACATGCAAGGGCCCCTGGCTTCAACCCCCAGCACTGAAAGTCTCTGTAAATGTACATACATCTCCTAGGCTGCAAGAATTCCACTCTATAATATTTGCCTTTTTCAATGTGCTTTTTAGCTGTTCTCCCAATGCAAAAGAAACAGTGGCTGATACTGTTAGTACTTGACCTTAAAGCAAGGCCATGCCACTAACTGTTCTCTGCATTAGTATATTCTTACTGCCTTGCACACAAAGCAAAACAACAACAACAGTAATAATTCAGTTTAGAAATGTTGGCAACAAGATTGTTAATAAATATTATTGAGTCTCAGGAATTGTCTTGAATGCACATCTTTATAATATTAGGATTAATGAAATAGGAAACCTGCATGGATCTTCTGCCTGCCAAGGCTTGATAGTGGTCTTTCAAAAAAAAATGCTTGAGAGTTGTTTTGAACTATGAGCTGAAGTTGCCACAATTTTTTTTTCAGGGCATACCATTTTCACTTGAAAGAAAGACTCACAAACCATGGTTATTCAGACTTGGGAATTTGGCAGGCATTTCTTAAAAAAAAAAAAAAATGAACAAAGTGAGCCCTGTTACTCAGGGATGGAGACCAGCTGCATCTGTTGCCAGCCATGAGTGTTGAGCTTTCAGGCAAAACCCGGAATTTCGGGAAAGTTATATCCATCACCATGATCTTCACGATTTTTTAAAATAACTTTGATTATCAAATCAGAAGTGATATAAATAAGTGTACACTCTGACATTACATAACGAAGCCTGTCGGCACCTTAAGGGACACGCACATCAGTAAATGAGTGTTTTCAGATGAGCAAGAAGGACCAACAGGTTTATGTGACAACACATAGGGACGCTTACGTGATTTCAGAGTCCGCCGAAAGTAAGCTTTAGAAACTGTGATCTGTTGAATTTGGATTTAGAGTCTTTGATGGAGAATAGCCCTAATGAAGTGAGCCTGGTAGGGTCTGCCTCCCTTGCACAGCTGCACATCTGGGTGACGCCTGTGTTCCTCCAGAGACTCCAGGCAGACAACATGCTGCCACAGCCGGGATGCTGATGGATATGAGAAGCCTCTGACTCTCGCTCTGCAAGGGGGAGACTTGTGAAAATGCAGAGCAATGCCCCTCTTTTCACTTAGTTTTTCGATAGGGAAGGTAGCTCTTTTTCATTTAAAAACATGGACTTTCTTATTGTGACTTGGTAGTGGGTTTTAAAACAGTTTTGTTTCTCAGTTTAGATTTTGAATCAACAGACACAATCTATATAAACAAAGCTATTTGGAGTCTTTAATAATTTTGACAATGTGGAAGGATCCCAGGAGAAAAACTTTGAGACTCTTTGCCCTAGAGATAAAAAATCTCTCATTTGCCTCCCCAAGAGAAAGGGAGGAGGGCTAATCTTGGCAGCAATGTTGGTGATTCCTCTTCAAGAACATTATGAATGTATGTCAAGAAGAGAACGGGCAAATACTTCCAGTCATATAATAAAAGTGGCTTTTTAAGTTAGAATGATTGTGCTAGGTTTGCTTGGATTAATGTGGTTAATTCTGAGAAATAAAAATGTGTTACAAAAGCAGAGGAACAGAATAATGTATACACTTGTAGACATTTCCAAACCTAAGTTTCACATCATCGCTTCCGGATGCACCCATAAACAGTGGGGATATATGCCTTTCACTGCAAATACCTGGGAAAGTCCAAACCAACCTGGCTTGGGGAGATGGATAAGCCACTTGCCCCACACCTGTGAGAACCGAATCAGATCCCCAGAACACATGTAACCGGGGTGGGTGTGGCTCCCACCTATAATTCAAGCTCGGAGGGTGTGGAGACATTCTAGCTAGTTACATCAGTCAACTGTGAGTTCTCGGCTCAGCAAGAGACACTGCGTCAATTAAAAAGGCGAAGAGCTGATGAGGAAGACCCTTGGTGTCACCCTCCAGGCTCCACAAGCACTGGCACATCACCCACATGTGTGTAAACATGCACACACACGGGAACACATGCATGAGGAAGAAGGAGGAGAAGGAGAAGTAGAAAAGGAAAAGAAAAGGTCCAAATCAACTACCTCAGCATGGGAACTGGGGCCAGGAGAAGTAGGAGACATTTCAAATATATTCATGAAAACTCCGAAGAAAAAATACACGAAACAAATGTAGCCCAAAGTTAGCGTGAACTGATCTGAGGCCACGGGTATTGTTCTGTACGTTGTTTGTTTTTTTTTTTTTTTTATAAATATCCTAGCTTTAAAACAACTTATTTTTAAATGCTGTACAGTTGCTCTCATTTAGTAAAGAAAAGCCAGCTAGCTAGATCCCAGTGAAATACATTTTTTTTTCCCATCCAGGGCCAAAGGGCCAGCTGTCCGGCATTTTGCCTGTTGTTTGTTGAGCCTAGTAAACGATGGGCTAGTTGCAGGGTGGGGATGGCGGAGGGGGAGTAGGCGGGGGGGGGGGGGTCTTTTCTGTCTGCAAAGCTCTTGATCCTGGGTTCTCAGTCATGGCTGCAGAGGAAATTCTCCCCCAGATTTCTTACAGGATCCCTGCAGCTGTCAGGCAGGGCATGAAGCCAGAATACCCAGAGAGCAGCTCTAACAGGCACCGGTGTAGTTCCCGCTCAGTGCGGAGCTCCCAACACAGAGGATCCTGTTCCCTTTCCTTCTGAAGCCAGAGAGAAGCCTTTGATTTGTGTGCTGATGATATCATGTAGCCTGCTGGGTGTAGCTGGGCTCTGGGCGCAGAGCTGAGAGGCAACTAATCCCCCAAGGCACTCCCGAAGTCTCCTGGGCCCACTGGGTAATTTCAGAATTAGGCAGAGATTATCATACATACTTTTTGCCTTTAAATCCATGCATTCCACCCAGAAGCCCCTCTGCTTCCTGTTTTCCGAGGTTTCTTTCTTTCTTTCTTTTTTAATTGCAAATACTCTGAGCAATAATTTTCAGGCTTCATGGACTCTGATAAGGAAGAAAGAGCCTGATATTCTGGTTTTGTTTCTGTTGGAGGAGTGTATGCCCAGAGGAATTGTATGTGTCCCAGATTCAACACAGCTGTTAATTAGAGCTGAGAACACTTGGTTGACCCCTATGTGGCTAATTGCTAGAATTGAGAAGCGTCTCTAAGGGCCTCATATGATAACAACTGAAAATTGTACTGAGCCTCACCTAACGCTTCTGGAGCCAGTTCAGGACGGGAAGCAATAGGCTCCCCGCAGTTCCTGGCACTGGAGAGGCAGCCCTGTGCTGACGGGGCACGATTAAGGATTCTCTTCAGTGATTAAAACACCCACATTTCACTGTAGATGTGCGGCTTGAGGCGGTGTGGTAGGAAAGACGGGTGGGGGTTCTCAGAACTGTGCAGTGAAGCGTGTGTGGCCTACTTTGGGGGGGGGGCTTCAACTGCTCCCTAATATTGCAGCCAGCACCAGCACCACCAAGTCCCTTCCAGGCTACTTCCAGGCCACAGGGTGTGGGATATTCCCGTCAGGATCCTGCACTTCTTCTAAATGAGCGATTTGATGTAAGTCTTCTGTTTCCCATACCTTATGATTATAATAATGCCCAGCTCTCAAAATGGGGTGTGGGGGGTTGTAGAGACATCTCCTATCTTGCCACCAGGGTCACAAGAGTGACAATCAGCCCCTGTTCCCTATCTACTCTCCAAGAAGAGAATAAAAAAGGATACAACCAGAATCAGAAAGGAGGGCGAGAGCTAGAGCTGGGTGGGCACAAAGAGGAGGCGGCTAACCACGAGAAGAAAAGTCAAGCTGCCAGGGACTTCGGCCAGAGAGAGGAGAATGGGGACAGCGAGAGCGGAAGGTGGGGGAGGAGTGGAGGTGGGCAGATGAGACAAGCCAAACAGAGCAGCGAGAGGCATCGCGTGCTCCTTTCTCCCCGGTTTCTGGGGGCACAAGAAACCAACAGGGACTGTTTGGACCTTCTCAGCCAAGAGGCCCAGCATATAGCCCAGATAGTACTCTGGCCGACTTCATTACCCGAGCCTGGCCCCAGGAAGGTGCGCTGGAGCCAGCATGTAAGGAGAGATTCATGATCCTTTTTCCAGGAGAGGTTCAAACCGTGAGTCCAGTTCCAGGAAGTGATAGCAACAGAAATGCAACTCCAGAGTCAGCGTTGCCCAGGGCCAGGTTGGGGAGAACCCCGAGGGAGTAGAAGGAAAAGGAATCGATTTCGTCGTCTATTAGAGCCAAGATAGATTGTCAAGGGCACCCTGTGCCAGCGACAACTGGGAACTTGTACTGGTGTTTTGTGGTTGTGAGGAACCAAACTCAGGGAGCTCTGGCCTCAGCCTATTCTGCAGGGTCTGAAGTCTTTAACCGGACCATCCCCCCTTCTTCCAACAATGCTTCTCATTAATAAATGTGTGCGGAGCCCCTGTGAGTGCTGGGGTTGTGTTTGAGAAGAGTGGGGGAAAATGGAGACAGCAAGAAGAGCTGCGGACGGCAGGCAAGGGAAAAGGAAGTCAAATGTGCAGTGAATCGCAGTGTGCAGCCAGAAGAGCCTGAATTCACTGGGTAAATGGTGCGACATGGGCTCGGTCTAAAGAAGGGAAACGGGATCGATGAGGGTTCAAGTCGTCAAGGAGACTACATGCAATCATGTAGGTTTTGAGAAGTGGAGACTGAAGGCAAATCTGCAGACGTGCTTTTCTTGGATAAATTGGGGAAGCAGATCTCATCTACTTGGAGGTTCACGTTGGAGAATAAGCCACAGTTCTTTTCCATCATAAATGTACATGAGGCGTTAGACGTTGAAACTGTTCATAGAAGTTCTCCTAATTGTTCCACAAGCATCCTGTCAACCCCTCCTCCCCAGCTCCGGGACCTGGGCCTTGTATATGATAACCAGGTGCTCGATCACTGAGCGGGATCCTTGCCCACTCACAAGGCTTTGAAGGAAGGATTTGTATTCTTAGAATAGGAAAACACTCAATTTTATTTATTGTAGGCTCCCGAGTTATACTTGAAAAAAAATTAATCGCAAAGAGTCAAATGACCAGCATAAGGTCAAATATAAGTCAGGACAAGGATTCAGGCCTCACTGTTCTCCAGTGGGGCTGCCATTTTCATTGATACATTTTTTACATTTGTTTGTTTGTTTTGTAGTGTTGGGGACTGAACCCATGTATGAACTCATAGCTCCCTACAATAGATACCTAAACTTTTATTTTTTTAAATTTATTTATTTATTTATTTATTGGTTTTTCGAGACAGGGTTTCTCTGTGGTTTTGGAGCCTGTCCTGGAACTAGCTCTTATAGACCAGGCTGGTCTCGAATTCACAGAGATCCGCCTGCCTCTGCCTCCCGAGTGCTGGGATTAAAGGTGTGCACCACCACCACCCGGCGAGTCATACCTAAACTTTTAAAGAATTACTTTTGCTGGTTTTTTAAATTTTTTTTGGGGGGGGGGATGTGGCAGAGTTTTTGTAGCCAAGACTAACATCAAACTCACTACACAGGCAAAGATGACCTTGAATTCCTGATCCTCTTGACCCCAACCCACAAGTGCTCAGATTATGCCATGTGCATCTGGTGTTAATGTAATGGTTTAAGTAAAATGCTGTGGGTCCCTGAAAGAAAGGCCACAGTAGGCAGGGGGCCATGAGACCATGCTGCAGGTCCCTGAGCAGTGGCAGGCAGCGGGGCAGCGGGTCTCAAGACCATGGTAGGCCACGAAGGCAGCTGGGTCCCAGGCAGGAAGCTACATGGTGGGTGAGAGACCAAGATGGATAAGCACGCCATGCAGAGTGAAGTTGGATATATATTTAGTGGGTTATGGAAGGGAAGGGGAGAAGGGGGAAGGACAGAGGGAGGGGGAGGGAGGGGGAGAAGTGGAGAGAAGGGAGAGACAGAAGCTGCCTCTTTGAGAGAGGGAGATGGAAAGGGACTTAGGCTTGAAGATGAAGATCAGCTTGCCTCGGTGGACAGGAGTGGGGGGTGGGGGTGGGCGTGGCTTGTCTCTTAAAGGGACAGGACAGACCATTACATTCCCATCTTTTTTTTTTTAATAATAAAAAGGCAGGAGGTTAGGCACAACAGGTTAAAGGAATTGGGACGGTGGATTCTCAAGACTGCTTCCTGCTTATTTGTGGGTGTCATCTTGGGGGGAACCTGAGAAAGCTGGCTGCTGGTCACATCCTGGGGTAGCTGGTCTCTTTGTTCCTGTCCGGTGTTTGTGGTAATGAAATGTCTGGTATCTCTTATACCTGTTTAAGGTATTGGCAGAACAGAGGAAAAAGTTAAGCTTAGGAAAAAAAATTGTTTTAGGACCAGGGAATTGAGAGGGGTGTATCTGACCTGTTTAAGGTGGATACTTCAATTTGGCTCCCTGGAACTCATAAGAATTCTTTGGGTTTGTGAAAACAGAAGTTTGAGGCAGCAGCAGAGTGATTGTGGCAGATGTTTTTGCACAATGAAAAGTATTTTTAAGACTATGGAAGGCAGTGTGAGAGAGAAATTTTATAGTGTGTATTTGTCCTCACTCCTTTATAACTTGTAGGTATATGCCTTAATAACTTGTATTTGTATTTTGCTGAAATTTGTTCGGTGAGGTTGTCCTTTTAAATGACAAAAACCTCTCAGCTGTCAAACTGCATAGAGATCTTTGAGAAAGATAAAATTTTACTTGAGTTATTGATTAAAAAATGACAGAGAACTTACTTGGTTGGCACCTAGAGCTACTCCTCAAGGTCTCCCGTGGTCACTGAGAGTGGTATTTGTCTTTTGCTATTTAGTGCAGGGCCTGCCAGGCTCCAGAAGAGTCTGTGGGCTAAGAAGTCTATAGGAAGACAAGTCTACCTTGACCTGAGCAGCTAGGCTATCGATTCCAGTGATTCTGTCCACTGCCTGGAGATCTTCACTTTAGATGAAAGGCAGTTTTGCCCAGTGGCCAGCGCTTGGCAGTTGCAATGAATTGCAGATGAACATTGCGCCATGCCCATTTGTCTTCTGTCTTCTTTGGAGGAAGTAGAGAGCTGCTGCTAGGAGCCAACCTGTTTCTTTCTGCTATGAAAAGTCTTTTAATAATTAAATATTTAAATGCCATATTCCCCAGATCTCTGAGCAGTTGAGGGCTGTTTATCAGGTACAACTACAGTATAGAATCTGCCTGGAGAGCTGGGTCCAAGCTTGACTGTACTGGCTCTCAACTTAACAGGTAAAGTAGGGTTGGGTTAAATATAAAGTATTTTTGCAAGAGACTTCAATGTGCATACTGGTTTAAAACACGAGACACATTGTTTTTCTAGTCTGAAATGAGATACAATCAACAGACAATTATAACATTTAACTGATGGAGGAAGGTCATTGGCTAATAAAGAAACTGCCTTGGCCCATTTGATTGGCCAGCCTTTAGGTGGGTGGAGTAAACAGAACAGAATGCTGGGAAGAAGGGAAGTGAGCTCAGAATTGATAGCTCTGCTCTCTGGGGCAGATGTGATGAAGCTCCGACCCAGGATGGACGTAGGCTAGAATCTTCCCGATAAGCTCACCTTGGGGTGCTACACACATTTTTAGAAATGGGCTAGTCCAGGTGCGAGAGTTAGCTGAGAAGAGACTAGATATAATGGGCCAAGCAGTGTTTAAAAGAATACAGTTTGTGTGTTGTTATTTCGGGGCATAAGCTAGCCAGGCGACCAGGAGCTGGGGCGGCAGGAACACAGCCCGTAGCTCCCACTACATTTAACAGTAAACTTAGATGCATTTAAGTTACATGTATAAACACACACACAGAGAGAACAGGAATTAGATGAAGTGGATGATCTTGGTGGGGTGAAGGGGGAAAGGCAGAGAGAAAGAGAGAAACAGAGAGGAGGTGAAGGGGAGAAGTGGGGAGAAGGGAGAGGCAAAAGCTGCCTCTTTGAGAGAGAGATGGAAAAGAAGGGACTCAGGCTGAAAGCTGAAGATCAGCTTGCCTTGGTGGATGGGGGGAGGGAGTGGGCCTGGCTTAAAAGGACAGAACAGACCATTACAGTTAAGAAGAATAATTTTATTTATTTCTATTTTTCCATTCCATGTGTGTGTGATGTATGTGCATACTAGTATGTATGGGCGTGTGTGTGTGTGTGTGTGTGTGTGTGTGTGTACATGTGTGCATGTAAATGTGGTGGCTATAGGTTGATGTTGGGAATCATTCTTGATCACCCTTCCACTGAAATAATATCTTTCAGTCAAACCTGGAGCTAACCCACATGGTTAGCCTTGATAGCCAACTTACCCTGGGGTGGGGAGGTCCCCTGTTTCTACTCTCAAGGCTAGAATTACTCATGTGCTACTATGCCCACCTGGCTTTGTATTTGGGTTCTGGGGATTTGAACTCTGGTCCTTATGTTTGCATGGTAAATGTTTTAACCATTGGGCCATAAACCCAGCCCAAAATAATAATTTTTAAAATATTGTTTTCTTCTACTAAACGTTTGATCATAGATGTATGTGAAATACAGATAAACCTCCAAATTAAAATCATTCATAATTCCACTACCCAATTCAGAGACATTTTATAATCATTAAACATCTCTATGATTTTCAACTGATCCTCTCACACATCTAGCTTTACTTCAGAAGCAAATCTAGCACGTCTCCTTTAAGGAGAAGCATTTTAGGCAGGATGATGCAGTAGGAAAAGCATGAGGTTTGAAGGGCGAAGATCTCAGATCAGGCCCTGTCCAGTCGCTATTAGGTGTGTGATCTACTCTGACTTAATTAACTTCCCCAGGCTTTTATTTCTCAATTTGCAAAGTGATCAAGGTCCAGTGATCACTTCAGATGTCTGTTCTGAGTCTGAACTTCAAAAAAAAAAAAAAAATTCAAACGTTGTAAACTTGGAACAGTTAATTAAAACAAAACAGTATCTGATGTTTTAAAGGAGCGTAGCAGCGTGTTAAATAGGCCTCTTCCTTTCTTGGGAGTTTTGGCCCAAGCTCCAAAGCTGAAAACAATAGGTTGAAGCGCCTTCCCCCACCCCCATCTCCACATCCTAACCAGGATACAAGACAGCCTAGGCAGGACCTCCAGAGCTGTGGAGCCTGCGCTGCCATGATTGGACCTGCACAGGGCTCCAGGCACTGTAAGAGAAAAGTTAAGCAGGGACCCAGCCACTGCCTTCTGACTTCACAAGAAAAAAAAAATCTGCAGAGAAAAGCTGGCTGGAAATGTTTTGGTCAGGAGATAAAGCCTGGGGGTCCCAACAGGACACGATATACTCATAAACCATAGGAAGGATTATGGCAGGTAGCTATGTAGAAGAGAGTTGGACCTCAGTCGTCTCGTGGACCCTCTCTAGGAGACCCTTCTAAAGGACTCCAACACAGGAAAGCACTGTGTGAGTCTGCAGGCTTCCAGGCAGCAAGGAGGAAATTTTAAGAGCCTAATTAAAGGGACCGTTGTCCACCTGGGGAATGCTATGAAGGGAGTTCCGAGAGGGAAAAAGTCTTTAAATCCTTAAAACTAGAGAAACAATTGTAGATCTGATATTGACCAAGGGCTCTGCGATTACAAAGGCAAGAACCACTCAAGTCCAGACTTCTTGTTCCCTGATTCTGTCTGTCCTGGGCCCAACCACTGCAGAGGAGATGCAGCAGAGCGAAGGAAATGGTCGTGACACCTTCTTCAGCACGTTTGTGAGTCTGGATGTGGTCCACACTAATGAAGAAAAGGACTTCATTTGGGTGAGAAAGTTTTGGCGTTTGGTCAGATTGAAGGTAGCAAGAAAACCAAGAGTGGGGAAGAAAGACTTGAAAGAGCATTTTGAAGGGGCTGGAGAGCTGGCACCGTTGGTAAAGTGCCTGCTACACAAACAAAGGGACCCGAGTTCAGATCCCCAGCATCCAAGTGTGGCTCTGTATATTTGTGGTCCCAGCACTGGGGAGGCATAGACAGACCCCTAAGCTTGTTGCCCCCTAAAAATCGAGCCAAATGGGCAAGCTCCAGGTTTAATGAGATAGTCTGTCCCCAAAAATAAGATGGAGAGCAATTGAGGAAGACATTTGATGTTGACCTCTGACCTCCACACACGTGTGTACATATGTACATATGTAACCCCCCCCACACACAAAGGACTGCCATAAGACAGAACAGACTGCTTTCTGCTTGAGCCCTCTAGTTTCCATCTTGTTAAATATATTAGTTACAGGAGGAATAGTCTGACGAGTCGGGGGAGGATGCAGAGGGGAGAAAGACTGGTAGCTGTACTTTAAAAATGAGACAATAAGGAGATGGGGCCTGAGGACACTGCTGATGTAACTCTGGCAGGAGTTTAATGATGGCTTAGAGGAGGAAAGGACTAGAGTGGATGACTCATGCGAGCTTTTAAAGTTTTGAGCTTGAGTCTCTGGGAGATGGCGACTTGATGGATAGCGGTGCCACGTGTACGGCTAAATGTGACCACACACTTAGGTCAACAATGCTGCGTTTTCCTTTGTGCTCTGCAGTTGAGCGTCTTCTGGGCCAATTTATGAGTCATATGAAAGAACTGATCTCATTGCTTTTCATTTCTCCAATTTCCTCTCCCCTATTTGATCCATCATTTAGCAAGCTTTGGTTAAGTATCCCCTATACGCTGTATGTTCTGTCAGTCACTGAAGAGGAAGGTCAGCAGGACACAGGATCTGTCCTCAAAGGATCTCAGTTTATCTCTTCTACCTGTCCCAGGGTTTTGTGGCCTTAGCTCTCTTGAGTCCTTGATGCCATTGTTCTTTGTATGAAAAGGACAGAACACTGTGTACATTGGATAACACACCATCCTAAGTACATGACCTTCTCACAATTTCCGTTGTGCAGAATTTAAGCTTCTATGACAACATGATCTAGAAATTTGATCTTCGTCAAAATTGTACTTTATAAATGTAAGCTGACCTTCAGGACCAGCCTGAAAATCATAGGAAAAAGAAGAAAAACCGACCCAAACAGAATACCAAAGCTTTGTGTAAACATTAGGAAATTATGAAAATTAGACAATTAAAACTGTAAAAAATTTAGAAACATGGTTGTTTCATTCTCAGAGCCCACAGCTGGGAATAAAAACAGACACGTTTATAAATAGGCTCACGGGATGCAGAATGAGAGGTGAATTGACAAAACTGAGACAGAAATTACAAGGGAGAAGTGTTTTAGAGACTCTCATGTGTCTAGTCGTGCTCCTGTCTGGAATGTCATGAGCATCATCTCCACTATCCATATCTTTATTGGCATTCTGGTCTTCTGAACACCAATCATGATGGCCCGCTAACCTCTGCTTGCAACATCTGAAGGCTTCTCCAGCTCACACCCACAAACTCTTCCACATTCCCCCTTCAACTAGTTCCAAACACCAAAAACCGTATGGTCAGATTTACCCATGAGAAACTAACCCACCCTTGTTAGTAACATGCTGTGTTGGCTGTTTTTGCCCAGTTGTGACCAAAATATCTGATATAGATGTCTTAAGACAGATTTATTTTGGCTCCAGTTCAAGAGGGTTCAGTCTATCATAGCAGAGAAGGCATGGTGAAACAGCGACATCCTTGGTGGCACGGGTGTGAACCGCAACTATTCACACCATAGTAGATAGGAAACAGCTTTATCAAAAGCTTGTCCCTCATGACCTACTTCTGCCATCTAAGCCACACCCAAGGGCTCCACAGCTCCCTCCCATATTTCCACAGGCAGGAAACCAAGGCTCTAAACGTGGGCCTCTGAGGGACATTTGAGACTCAAACCATATGAGATAGTGAGTGTTCAGAGTTCTCTTTGGTGGAGCTGGCAGAGGAAGATTCTCTAGTGATGTGACATTTATGTGTAGAGAAGGGTATTGTCATATAGACTGGAGAATTCAAAAGAAGGCCTGAAACACTGGGAGGGTAGAGTTAGAGGAGGGTGGAGGCACAAGATGTGGGCAACCAATGAAATAACCTAGGGATAGATTTGAAAATAATACAAAGTTTGGAAGATCCTTAAGCACAACATGTCTCTCTCTGTTTCTCTCTCACTTCCTCTCTCTCTCTCTCTCTCTCTCTCTCTCTCTCTCTCTCTCTCTCACACACACACACACACACACACACACACACAGAGTGGGGAGGGGGAGAAAGAGCCAAAATGTTTCAACATTGGCAGTACAGCCAGACTCCTAAGCAAGAAATAACATTAATTTTCATGAAGTTTTAAAATTTACCATATTCATATTTCATACTTAATTTAACTAGGAAAATCTAAAGGACAAATGGATATTTGCAGACCACACAAGAACTTTAAGTTTCGTCACTGGTATTGCTGGACAGAGCACAGGAAAACCCATGAGCCTCCAAAGCACAATTTGTGAGAAGCCCCTGAGAGCCAGCATGACGAATGGAACAGATCCAGCTCAGGACAATGAGGATCATCAGGTTTTGCTGCTTCTCCTTAAACTGGAGGGCTTAGGCCACATTCTGATTACTGGGTCTGGGCGATGCCACGTCCTACGTACGCCACATCACTGCTGTTACCAATGTTTGCCTTCCAGGTATCTTTTCTAATATGTTTATCATATGTACTCAGACAGGTTTTTTAAAATCTTTATTTTTATTTATCTATTTTACATACCAATCTCAGTTCCTCCTCTCTTCCTACTTCCCTCTTCCTCCCACCCCATCCCCCCATGTACTCCTCAGAGAGAGGAAGACCTCCCCTGGAAAGTGAACCAAGTCTGTCCCATCACCTCATTGAGGCAGGACCAAGCCCTACCCCCAGCCCCTGTTTCTAGGCTGACAAGGTATCTCTCCATAGAGAATGACTCCACAAAGTCAGTCCATGCATCAGAGTTAGATCCTGGTCCCACTGCCAGTGGCTCCACATGCTGCCCAAGCCACGCCATTGTCACCTGCATTCAGGGGGCCTTGTTCAGTCCTACACAGGTTCCCCAGTTGTCAGTCTGGAGTCAGTGGGCTCCCACTAACTCGGGTCAGCAGATTCTGTGGGTTTCCCCATCATAGTCTTAACCCATTTGTTCATATTATCACTTCTCCCTCACTTTGATTGTGCTCCGGGAGCTCAGCCCAGTGGTCAGTTGTGGATCTCTATATCTGCTTCCATCTGTTTCTGGAAGAGGGTTCTAGTTTCTCTGGCGTTGTGGACTGTAGGCTGGATATCCTTCGTTTTATGTCTGGTATCCACTTATGAGTGAGTACATACTATTTTTGTCTTTCTGGGTCTGGGTTACTGTAGGCAAAGACTCAGACCTGAAATAATCACACAGAGACTATATTAATTACAATACTGCTTGACCAATCACTTAGGTGTATTTCTACCTAGCTCTTATATCTTAAATTAACCCATTTCCAATATTTTATATTTTACCATGAGGCTTGTGGTTTACTAGTAAGGTTCCTGGGTGTCTGTCTCCTTTGGCGGCTACATGGCGTCTCTTTGACTCTGCTTACTCTCTCTCTACATCTCTGTTTGGATTTTCTGCCTGGCTTTACTCTGTTAAGACATTGGCCAAAAGCAGCTTCTTTATTAACCAATGGCAATAAAACATATTCACAGCATACAGAGGGGAATCTCACATCAGGTTACCTCATTCAGGATGTTTTCTTTTTTTCTTTTCTTTTCTTTCTTTTTTTTTTTTTTAGTTCCAATCATTTGCTTACAAATATAAAGATGTCATTGTTTTTTACTGCTGAGTAGTGTCCACTGTATAAATGCACACATTTTCTTTATCCATTATTTGGTTAAGGGGCATCTAGGTTGTTTCCAGGTTCCAGCTATTATGAATAATGCTGCTATAAACATAGTTGAGCAAATGTCTTTGAGGTATAATTGAGTATCCTTTGAGTATATGCCCAAAAGAGGTATTGCTGGGTCTTGAGGTAGACTGAGTTCCAATTTTAAGAAATCACCATACTGATTTCCAAATTGGCTGTACCAGCTTGCACTCCCACCAGCAATGCAGGAGTGTTCCCTTTGCCCCATAGCCTCTTTAGCATAAGCTGTCATCAATGTTTTTGATCTTGGCCACACTTACAGGTGTAAGATGGTATCTCAGAGTTGTTTTGATTTACATTTCCCTGACAACTAAGGATGTTGAACATTTCCTTAAGTGTCTTTCAGCCATTTGAGATTCCTCCCTCTGATGAGAATTCTGTTTAGATCTGTACCCCATTTTTTAGTTGGATTATTTGGTAGATTGATGTCTAGTTTCTTGAGTTCTTAGTATATTTTGGAGATCAGTTCTCTGTCCCATGTGGGGTTAGTGAAGATCTTTTCCCATTCTGCAGGCAGCTGTTTTGTCAGACAGGTGTTATATTTGAGGAACACATGGGTTGCTTCCATGACAGTGATTTTAATGGTCCCAAATAGCACTATTCTGTGTCTCCATTATTTAATCAAGACCGCGAGTTTGTTTGTGAGACTCATTATGTAGTCGCTCTGACTTTTAACTTGCAGTTTTCATGCCTCGGCCTTCTGAGTGCTGGGGAATGCTGGCATGCACCACTCTGTCTGTTTTAAGTGTTCACCCATATTGTTCTTATGTCTCCATTCATGACACCTAATTGCGGCAGAGTATTTTCTGATAAAGATCTTTCACCTTGGACGGTGGCGATAGCTCAGTCAGTGAAACGTTTACTATGCAGACCTAAGAGTGGATTCTCTGCATCCATGTAAGAAGTCAGGCATGCTCAATCTTACACAAAGAACTATAGGCAACCAAGGAAAACCAGGAAAACCGGGAGCAGAAGAAGTGATCTTCTCCAGGGAAGCACACAGCAATACGTTGTTCAGTGCCAATCAGTCAGCCATGAAAACATATGTCAAGTAACACACAAACTCAACAGGTTGTATTTAGGGATATATGCATATAATGACAATTAGTGAAAACAGGCCTTGTACTTGAAGGAGAATGGGAAAGAGCATATGAGAGGCGTTTGGAAGGAGGAAGGGAAGAGAGAAAGCTGTAATTAAACTATAATCTCAAAAACTAAAATAAAGAGCCGGGCGGTGGTGGCGCACGCCTTTAATCCCAGCACTCGGGAGGCAGAGGCAGGCGGATCTCTGTAAGTTCGAGGCCAGCCTGGTCTACAAAGGGAGTTCCAGGACAGGCTCCAAAGCTACAGAGAAACCCTGTCTCGAAAAACCAAAAAAAAAAAAAAAAAAAAAAAAAAAAAAAAAAAAAAACTAAAATAAAAAGAATTCAAGCTTAATAACTTAGAAAAAAACAACCCAGGCCTGGTGGTGTACACCTGGGATCTTAGTGCTGGAAGGATCACTAGTCCAGCCGAATCAACAAGTTACCGGTTCAGGGAGAGACCCTGACTCAAAAAAATGTGGCGGAAGACACACTAGCCTCTATATGCACATGAATGTATGCGCATGCACGCACATACACACACACACACACACACAAACACACACACCTAAAATAAAATTTAAAAATGTCCTTCACATTTCAGTTATCAATTCCCCTGAAGATGCACACTATGGACGTCTTCAGAAAGATGATCTCTTGGGCCAGCAATGGGCTTCTTTTTGAGGTATTGCAGGGTCATACCTTGAAAAGGTTAGCTTTCTCTGCAAAATGGACACACTAGTTCACAAGCCTAGTATGTTTCCATAGATGACTTACTCAAAATACACTGAGTCTAAGAGACATATGGCACATATTCAAAGTCAAACAAGTCTCAAAATCAAGATCCAGGTCTTCCAATTCCATTCTAAGCTTTCACCATTGGGAAAAATGCTTTTCTAAGGAAGCTGACATTTGACCAAAGGAATTTGTGTAAAGCACAGAGGCAAAGTTGAGCTGAATTATTCTTTAAGGGTCTTGCGTTAATTATTTATTGAATGACAACCATAGGAGCACTAGTTTTTTCTCCACAATGTCCAGCTTTAATTATTTTTTATCATCAAACACTCATACCAAGCAAATTCGTGCTGAGAATCAGCTACTTCCATTCCTGAAGAAATTTAATTTAATTTCTTTTTACAGCACATTGGCATGGGTGGCAGATTTCCTAAGACTTTTCTTTAGTTCTGTTTTCTTGCAGCTGTACATCACGGCCCCCAAATCCCTCAAAATTAACAACATTTACCAAGTTCCTCTTCCCCATTTCCAAACACTAAAAACTCCCTCAATGCTGCAAGTCACACACCAGAGTCATCCAGGAAGATGCATGCGAAGTTGGCAGCCGACGTGTAGCACAGTGGGTTTGTTGAGAGTACGATGCTTTATTAGTGATACACAGAACAGAAACCAGATCCGTTTCAGCCATGGTAGGCCATTCCCATGGGTGTGAAATAGTCACTTTTCTAGACATGTGGCTCCCAGATGAAACGCTTGCTGTGTGATTCGATTTTTCAAGTAAAAAAAAAAAAAAAAAAAAAAAAAAAAAAACCTAAGCAGAAATTCATGACCGACATGGTAAGAATTTGATGACTACAAATAATCTCTGCACAGAGTGCATTAGTGTGGTGTGCACATTTGGAAACAGGACGAACACACCAGGGGATCTAGACAGGAGAATGACATCAGAAATCAACTGGGGTCTACCTTTTGATTTGACTAACATCAAAAAGCTGTCCCACATGTGCAAAAATATATTTGACATATTAAATAATAAATGATTTAAAATACTGTGGATACTAGCCTTTGATCCTTCTCTCAACTCAGCAAAGTCCAATAGAAATTCAATATAGCCCACGTATGAAATTTTTACATTCTCTGATATCACACGGAGAAGTAAAAGTGTAACAGGTGAAATTAATTTCAATGCCATATTTTATTTAACCCAAAATAATAAAATATTGTCATTTCAATGTGCGCCATTAGCTACATTTGAAGATTCCACGCGGCCTTCTGACATGATCATAGGTTCTTCTATCGTAAATGCCTAACTCACCGAATCAGACCGCAAGCTAAGCTGCTTTCTCGTTTCCTTGTTTGTTTTTTTAGATTTATTTTTATTTATGTGTATGTGTGTATGATTGTGTTTGGGTGTGTGTGAGTGAGTGAAGTTGTCCACAGAGTCCAGGAGAGGACAATGGATCCCCTAGAACTCGAGTTACAGGAAGTTGCGAGCCACCAGATACGGGTGCTAGGAGCCAAACCTAGGACCTCCACAAAAGCAATACAAGCTCTTACCCACCGGACATCTCTCCAGTTTCTCACTTGCTTCATTGTCATTGCTGTCATTTTGTTTTTCTTGTTTTCTCTGTGGCCCCAAACAGATTTTTTTTTTATCCTTCCCTGTTTCATTTTAGTGTGTCTAGCACTTAGCACACTATCTAGTACACTGATTTTCGTGTGTCCAGCACTTAGCACACTGTCTAGTACACTGATTTTCGTGTGTCCAGCACTTAGCACACTATCCAGTACACTGATTTTCGTGTATCCAGCACTTAGCACACTATCCAGTACACTGATTTTCGTGTGTCCAGCACTTAGCACACTGTCTAGTACACTGATTTTCGTGTGTCCAGCACTTAGCACACTGTCTAGTACACTGATTTTTCGTGTGTCCAGCACTTAGCACACTATCTAGTACACTGATTTTTCGTGTGTCCAGCAGTTAGCACACTATCTAGTACATTGAATGCTTCACCCGGGGGTGGTTTGGAGAGGACCTGGGCAGGAGCCAGACCCAGGGAGACCCTGTGAGGGTGAAGTCATGAGTGCGTTTTGAGTTTGTCTTCAGCTTTTGGACAAGCTCTTACCTTTCATGTTTTTATGCATCTCAAGTTGGTTTTGTGTGGCCAATGGCTATGGGGCACGGAGCCTCCCAGTCTGTGACCTAGTGATGTCTGAGAAACCCAACTGATCAGGGAGAAAAGCATTCTACTATAGAATAATCGTTCTTTACCCTGTAAACATACATTACTCTCGTTGGTTAATAAAAGCTGGTTAGCCCATAGCTAGGCGGGATTTTCAGAACAGAGAGAATGCTGAGAAGAATGAGGGCCGCGTCTGAGGAGTCACGAGCAGAGGCAGAGAGAGAAGCGGGATGAACATGCCTTGTTGAAAGAGGAAGGCACTGCCACAGGGCAAAGGGCAGATAAGAAATGGGTTAATTTAAGTTAGAAGAGCTAGCTAAAAACAAGTCTAAGCTATTGACCAAGCATTTATAATAAATATTAAGTCTCTTAGTGTTGATTTGGGAGCAGCTGCCAGGACACAGAGAAACTCCGACTACGGCACTCAACTGGAGGTGCTGGCTTGAGATCAATGATACCAGCAGGGAGTTATCCCAGAGAGGAAGCTGGCAACAGTGCGGGAGCTGAGCAATCTGGGTAGACATTTCTGCCACCAGAGGTGGCAGCTCTTCGCTGAGACGAAGTTCCACAGTTTGGGTCTGATGGTTGTAACCAGAGCTCAGCCTGGAGCCTGTTCCTCCAGCTTCTAGGCTTATATGAGCTACTTAACAAACCCCTTCAGTCTCAGCGAGTTAGCATGGGTTTTATTGCTGAAACTAAGAACCTGACCCCGTTTTGTAGATTACAATATCAGTCAAGGGTTTTCTCTAGTTCTATTAAGTGTATGGATACCTCTGTTATCTGATTTATTTCCTTTAAATGGTTTTTCTTTTTAAACTCCTGGCGGTCAAGGAGTAAGATTTCCACATATTTATCTCCTTCGATCTTGATTACACAACTTCTCTCTGGTACCAAAGTCCCCAAATTCTGGGTAGCTGCCGCTCCTGGACAATTCCTGTAAATAGTTAGAATCATAAAAGCCACACGGAGACTTTGTGGTGCAGGTAGTTTGACTGTCCTCCCACAGATTGTTTTATGGCTGTGCTGTAAAAAAGGAAGAGAGTGAGGAGGAGAGAGGACTCACCCATTAAACCCACACCTACCTTGTATCCAGCTGATTGATTGCCCGGGTCCTGGTATCTGCCTGTGCAGGATGAGAAAATGAGACTTCTCCCCCTTTCTCCTCTTACTTGACCCAAGCTTGTAGGCTTGTCCAATACAAGCTGATCTGTACACGGTACTCTGGATGTTGAGGAATTCATTGTTTCCTATTCTGCCATGAGTGGGAACCATAAAGACCCTCTTGCATTATACAGATCTTTTCCTCATAAAAACCGAGGAATCACAACAGAGTGATGACCATACTGAGCAAAGACAAAAGGCCAGTGACAAGATATTTGCAATTCATATCACAGACGGCTGATATCCTGATACCAAAAAGGTCTTGAAAATTGATAAGGTAAATGCCAAATCTACCCCAGAGAGAAATAGGCCAACTGATGGCGAGCCAGTTTATGGAAGGAAATAGAAGAGCTACGCGAAGACAGACAGCTCTTCAACATATGCAAAGGGAAAAGATGTGGTTTTCAAACACTATGCTGACGTTCCATTTTTAACCTCTTAGAATGCTACAGACCAAAATGTAGGCCAAACCATGGTCCTGGCAAGAGCTGGGGAGATGGGTATACTTACTGGGGAAAGTATAAATTGGAACTCGTAGAAGGCAAGTTACAATTACACAGACTCTTAACTGGCATTCCAGCTCTGGGAACTTCGTCTACAGATGGACTTTCACATTCGCGAATCGGATTACGGACAATGGCACTTATGTGTGTGAGAGCAAAATAAATACTCGCACATCATCTGACAGTAAGGAGAAAGGAAACTATATCTGCCCGGACAGCTAAGCGGCCTTCACCCTGGCCGGCTGTGTACCAAGCCTGTCTTCTGAGAGGATGATCCTTATTCGGACAGGAAGGAGATTCATACAGAGTACTGGAGATTGAAGAGGGCATGCATAGCTGCTAAAAGTCAACACACATGCACATGCACACACACACCTGCACACGCGCGCACACATACACACACACGACGTTGAGATGCAAAATGAAATGCCTTGCTTAGACAAGGCTTTTTGTGGCCCAGCAAGATAGCACCGGGGTAAGAACTCAGGTTGCCGTCCCCAGTACCCAAAAGGTGGGAGAAAAGGAACCATTACATTTTTACCAGCTGTCCATGCATGCAGCTCTCCCCTTCACCGCAACCCCCTCCCACACCCCTTGCACACACACCAAGATGGAATAAATGTAATGTGCAATTCAGTCATTCAAGTTCCCTTAGGCTCCATTTCTCACTAAAGAGGGGCAGGCAAAGGATCCTCTAGACCCACTCATACTGTCTTGCCGTGGGGACAAGAGTGGAGGAAGAGCTGCCACTGATGACAACCCCCAAGGTGGTAGAGAAGGAAAGGCTAAACCAGTTTGCACTGGCACATGTAGGAACCCCTGTTGGAATCAGGGATTTCAGACACCGCTCTGGTGTCCTCCCCACAAGTATTCCAGTCAACTATTGTCTGGGCAGCAAGTTCCCCAGGAAGCACTCATCACCATTCTGTTCTGTGTGAGTAGAACCCCTTGAAAGGAGACTAATTCAGACACTGCCTACTGGAAACCAGAGTGTCAGCCCTGCAGGAAAAGGTGTCCTCATTCAAAGGTGAGAAGGAAATAGCGTGGATCTTTACAAAAGTGCTTGGATCCATGGGGGCCAAACCAGGGGCAACTGGCAGACAACACACAAAAAGATCCTTGCCACAAAGCTGGTTAAAACCAGGATCAAAATTAATCTCTGTGAACTCGAGGACCTAAAGAAAATCATCTGTCTAACAGACACTCGAAGCAGAGATGAAAAGTTTCAAGGAAAAAAAAAAGTCAGCAACTGAAGATGAAAGATGAGTCTGCATTTCTTTCCCTCTGGGGCTGCGTCGCCTACAATAAAGCCTCAGATGCCTACTGTGGTGAGTGTGTTAAAGTAACCACACCCATGTAACCAGCCCTCAGACAAAGATACGGGACAATACCCACACCCAAGAGCGTTCCTGCATGCTCCCTCACAGTCAAAAGTCTTTTGGTCAAAGTAAGCATTCGCTGCTGTTGGAAATATAGAGAGGAGTTTTTATTTCATGTTTTTAGGATAGCATGCAGCGTAGGGGGCTCGTTATAGCATCCTCAACACTCATCTTTACAATTTGTTCTATTTGTTCCCCTCCCCCATTGCCTTTTTCTGTTTCTTCTCTGGCTGGTTCCCTTTCTTCCCAACTTCTGCTTTCTTATAGATTCTCTTATTTCATTGCTTTTTCTCTCCTCCCTTAAAACCTCTTCTTCCCTTCTCATGATTTCCTTTTGAATTTAGTGACCTACATACATATATGAAAACACACACAACACACATACATAATATGTGCACATGTGATTTTAAATCTAAAGTCTGCATATGAAAAAGACCATATATCAGTCTGAATCTGGCTTGTTTCGCTTAACACAGAGATTTCAAGTTGCATTCATTTTCTCATATATGCCATGATTTCATTTTTTAATGACTCAATAAAATTCCATTGTATATATGTAGCATGATTTCTTCATCCACTTATCTGTTGATGTACAATTAGGCTGCATCTGTTTCGTGGCTATTGTAAGTAGTGCAGCTACACACACGGATATGTAAATGTCTTTGTGATGTGTTCACTTATAGCTTTGGCCATATGGTAGTTCTATTCTCTGGTTTTGTTTTGTTTTGTTTGTTTTTGTTTTTTGAGACAGAGTTTCTCTGTGTAGCCCTGGCTATCCTGAAACTTGCTCTGTAGACGGACTGGCCTCAAACCTGCACCTACATCTGCCTCCCGAGTGCTGGCATTAAAGTTATCCTCTGCCACTCTATTTTCTGTTTGTTTTTTAGGAACTTCTACACAGATTTCCATAATGTCTACATAAGTTTATAGTCCTACCAATAGTATATAAGGTAGTAGTAGCACACATCTTTAATCCTAGCACTTGGGAGGCAGAGGCAGGCAGGTCTCATTTCCCAACTCTTGGAATCATTTCCTGTGTTGTTAGTGCCTTTTCTGGAAACCCTTTCCTGTATCTATATCTTGAAGTGTTTTCTGTCTATTCCCCACAGTAATTCCAGACTCTAACTATGACTGAGTGGTTTGGGTCTAGATTCCTAGCTCACTCTTCTCCATGTGGAAATCCAGTTTCCCTAGGAGCATTGGTCAAAGAGACTGTTTCTTTTCTGGTGCATGCTTTTGACAGTTTTGTCAACAATAAATTATGGGCTTGTTTCTGAGCACTCTATTGTAGTCCGTTGGTCTACATGTCTGTTTTTGGGCCAGTGCCATGCTGTTTTGGTCCTATAACTCTGCAATATAATTTGAGATCAGGTATACCTCCAGAATTACTCTTTCTTCTGAAGATTGCTTAAACTGTTTGGGTCCTTTTGTGCTTCCATATGAATTTTAGGATTTTTTTTTAACTCCTGTGAAGAATGTCATTGGTTTTTAGGTTATTCAATATATATGTGTGTGTGTGTGTGTGTGTGTGTGTGTGTGTGTTTAGTCTTGGCACCATTAGCAAGTTCTCAGGCTTAACAGAGTTGCACACATCTGTAATCTGAGCCATATGGATGCTGAAGCAGGACAGACATGAGTTTTGACAACAGCCTGGGTTCCATGTTGAGGTCTTGGAGGAAGGGGTGGGATTGTAGAGTCTAAACTAGGAACAATTCCTCGCATTTTGCCCCTGCCTGGTATTCAACTGTAGCTGTTTCTGAGAGTCTGAGCTCCCTGTGACCTCACTGTAATTTGCATTTCCCTGATGGTTAGAAGTTTGCAGGGTTGCTGTTTCTCAGCCTTTTGGCTAAAACCAAGTGTGAATCATGTTCATGTTTATCTTTTGTAATGTACAAAGCTTACACTATTTAAATTGTGTTGTCTATCTTTTCCTTTCTGAAATGAAAGTTCTTTAAATATTCCATAGAGGAGTTTTTGCCATGTGTTTGTGTGTGTGTATGTGTATTTGATATATTTGATAATTTCTGTAGCCTGTTTAAGAAACCACTGTTTACCTCAGAGGTATGGGGAAATTCCCCCATTGTAAAAATGCTTTATTCGTTTAACTCCCATCATTGGTTCTATAAGTCGGCATGTGGAATAATGCAGGAAATCATGTCGCTGTTTTTTTTCTAGTTCTATAGCCTGTTGGCTCAGCACTGTTGCCAACTGGACTGCATCCGTACATTGTAATCAAAGGAGTCTCCCTCCACATATGCAGGCCTATCTCCTGAGCCCAGAGTGGGAAGCCAACTGAGGCTGGCTGAGGGAGCCCTTCTTGTGTGTCCACTTCTCCTTGCCTTCCTGCCCTGCAGACTTCTGTCCTGGCTTCTGGCAGACGTCCTCAGACAGAGAGACTGCCTGACAGGGTGTGGTCCCATTTGCTTTCTGTTGCTGTGTGAAAACACGGGCCAAAAGCAACTTGTTGGAAGGAAAGGATTTATTTTAGCTTATACTTCCAGGTAACAGTCCATCACTGAGGGAAGCCAGGGCAGGAATCTGGAGTGGAAGCCATGGAGGAAGGAGGTCGCTGTTTATTTTTCTCACTGACTCATGCTCAGCCGCCTTACACAACCCAGACAGCTGCCTAGGGATGGTGCTGCACACAGTGGGCTGGGTCCTCTGACATCAACTGAACCATTAAGACAATGTTCCACAGAGATGCCCACAGGCCAGTCTGATGGAGGCAACTCCTCAGTTGAGATTCCCTCTTCCCAGAGGACTCTAGGTGGTGTCAAGAGTAAAAACTAATCAGCATAGACAGTGGGGTTAGGGAAGGTGGAAGAGAGTGGGGAGAGAGATGGAGAAGGGGAAGGAAGAGACAGAGACAGAGGATTGAGAGATTACTCCTCCTACCTTCTCCAAACCTTAGGCCCTTCCCTGCATAGACCCTTCCCTGCATAGACCCTTACTTACCTGCATAGACCCTTACCTACACAGACCCTTACCTGCAGCAGGCTCCAGCTGAAGGAAAACAGACGCCTTAAACACCAGAGGTAGGCTATGTTAGTGGTGTCAAACCAATCAAAGGATTTTTATTCCTCCGAGAGCCAGAAATGTGATGGCGGTGCTTGAGTTCTCATCCAGAGGGGACAGCAAAGACTTCTTCTTCCACTGACCAGCTTTAAAGGGACCGCTGGAGATAAAAATAAAGTTGCATCTCTGATTGCAAGACACAAGTCCTGCTCATTCAAGGAGCCAGTTCCACAGAAGAATTCAGGAAGAGTGGATGCAAAGATTTAGGTTTTGGTGCATGAATTTCCCATTCTGACCACTGCTTCTCATTAATGATCAGGAAGCACTAGTCATCACATTAAGGATAGAGGCTGGTGATACACGTAGAGATGAAAGATAAGGATGCGAGCATGGGTGGCTTCCGTCAACTACTCATTCTTGAGGAAAGCTGTTTATGACGAGAGTGCATGACGTGTTTAATATCAACAATAAACAAGTGAAAATCAAAGCCAGTGGCTACTGCTCGCCTGGCTCACGCTCGTAAGAGGTAACTTAATTATGGTCCTGCATCCATTGTGCCTGACATTATTCCACAGCTAAGAAGCAGAGCTGCTCCTTTCTCCACTCCCCCCCCCATCAATGAAGACGTCTCTTAAACCTTCTACAACTATTGAAGTCAATCAAGCAAGGTTTGCTTTGCCATTTTCTGTTCCCAAGATGTTTTTCACTGTGCTAGAGACCAAACAATACAGCTTATTTCTTCAGATCGCATGCAGACAACAATTTTATTTTCTTAAATCCTGATCCTTCTCCTTTATAAACCCGAGTTCTAAAAAAAAAAAAAAGGCTTTGTTAAACATCAGTTCTTCAGACTAGAGACAGCACACCAAAACTGTGAACTTAGTCCTTGCTTTAGTGTGACACAGCAATCTTGGGAAGATATGGCAGGGGGCTGGAGAGATGGCTCAGAGGTTAAGAGCACTGACTGCTCTTCCAGAGGTCCTGAGTTCAATTCCCAGCAACCACATGGTGGCTCACAACCATCTGTAATGAGATCTGGTGCCCTCTTCTGGTCTGCAGCATATATGTAGGGAAAATGTTGTACACATAATTAATAAATAAATCTTAAAAAAAAGATATGGCAGGAAGCATGGAGTGACTTTTCATCTTCCTGGGTACCTGGCCATATTCAGGCATTTTATTTAGAAATGTGTTTTTTACACTGCATATAAAACATCAGCTTTGGGGCAGACTGTGGGGCTACTGGCAGTGGCACCAGGGTTCGTCCCTGCTGCTTGTACTGGCTTTTGGAACCCATTCTCTTTGGATGGATACCTTGCTCAGCCTGGATATAGTGGGGAGGGCCTTGGTCTTTCCTCAGAGCAATGTGCATTGCCCTCTCTGGAGAGTGAATGGGGGTGGGGAGGGGAGGTGGAGGGGATGGGAGGAGGGGAGGGAGTGGGAACTGGGATTGGTATGTAAAACGAAAAAAGGCAGTTTGTTTTCCTTTTTAAAAAATAAAATAAGTGAAAAAAGAAAACACAAAGATTTAAAAAGAAAAAGGAAACAAGCAAACAAACAAAAAAGCATCAGCTTTAAACCAGGCATAGAGGTACAGGCCTTTAATCCCAGCATTTGAAAGACAGAGGCAGGTGAATCTCTGTGAGTTTGAGGTCAACCCAGTCTACATAGTGAGTTCCAGGACAGCCAGGGCTGTATAGTGAAACTCTATCTTGAAAAAATAAATCAAACCAAACCAAGCAAGCAAGCAACCCCAAAGCTGTGAAAGCTGAATCCCCTAACTATCATTTACGACTGATTATAACTTTGAAAAGAGCCACTGGAGAGGATTTTCCAGAAGTTTTTCCAGTTATCCTTGCTGGCCTGGACTCAGTATGTAGACCAGGCTGATCACAAACTCAGAGAGCTGTCTGGCTTGGCTTCCTGAGTGTAGTGTAGTGTGCCCACCACACTACCGTTCTTACATGCTATTTCTATGCATATCGAGTTTGCCAAAACTCTATGGTTCATATCACAGACAGGGGCACATTTTCTAAACTATTAAGCGTCCCTCCAAATAAATAAGAAAACTGAAGCCTCTGAGATGGCTCAGCAAGGCTGGCGACCTCACGTGGAGGGGGAAGGAGAGCATCAGTTACACCATCTTACCCTCTGACCTCCACATAAGCACTATGGCACAGGAGCACACGTGTAGGCGGAGGCCACTTGTTCGTTTCCCAGCAACCCAGACACAAAATAATCACACAAAAATTAAACTAAAACACTGCTTAGCCTATTAGCTCAGGCTTCTTATTAACTAATTCTTATGTCTTAAATTAACCGATTGCTATTATTTTGTATGTTACCACAAGGCTCATGATTTACTGACAAGGTTCCAGGGTTTCTGACTCCATCTTCTTTTCTCCTCTGCTTGGAACTCCTACCTTTCTCTATTCTGCCCTGTCATAGGCCTAAGCAGCTTCTTTATTAACCAATAGTAATAAAACATATTCACAGCATACAGAGGGGGATCCATATCACCTCCCCTTTTCTGTCTAAATGAAAATGGTGACTGCTTGTTCATTTCCTGGCTGTTCATACCTGAAATAATCACACAGAAACTATATTTACTGAAACACTGCTTGGCCTATTAGCTTAGGTTTCTTACTAACTAACTCTTACATGAACCCATTTCTACTATTCTGTGTATCAACACAAGATTGTGGCTTATTGGGTAAAGTTCAGAGGTCTTTCTTCTTTGGCAACTACATGGCGACCTCTCTACTATGCCTACTTTTCTCCTTTATGTTTGCTTGGAATTCCCACCTTGCTCTGTTTTGCCCTGTCATAGGTCCAAGCAGCATCTTTATTCATTAACCAATAAAAGCAACACATATATAGAAGGACTGCCACACCACACATGCACATTGTACACTCTTACACATAATAGTAATAAATGCATTTTTTCTTTTGGAGACAGGGTTTTTCTATGTAGCACTGGCTGGGTGTGATGGCATATGCTTGTGACTCCAGCACTTGGGAAGTAGAAACAGGAAGATTTCAAGTACAAGGCAGGTATGAGCTACATATCAAGACCCTCCCCCACACACACCCCCATACACACAGAGATGGAGAGAGAGAGAGAGAGGTGACACTTTAAATAAGAATGCATTATTACTGCTACCGATACATTGGAGAGATCTAAAGACTGATGGCATTGAATTTGGCAAGGCTGCAGGAAGAGGGCTTCATATCCTACCGGTGCAAGTGTGAACTGGTACAACGCCTTGAAGGGATAATGGGAAAAACACTAAAATGACAGACAGGCCTGGGGGTGAAGCTCAGTGGTAAAGTATTAGCCTTGCATAGGTAAAGCCCTGAGCTCAAGTCCTAGCAAATCATAATAGGGTATACAGGTTTGTTTAAATGTATGCTAAAAAATGATATTTTTATGTAAATTATACCTTGATTTTAAAAAGCTAGAAAGTTAATGCCGGTGTCCTTGAAGTAAATGCCATATTGACTTTAAAGAGAATGAGTTTGACCTAGTATTACACTGTGTAATGAATGTCAAGATACAGTAAATTAATAGCTGAGGGTACAGATCTGGATATAGTGGCACATATCCATGATCCCCAAGGCAAAAAGACCAGCCTGAGCCACCCAGAAAATTCCAGGTTAGCTTGGTTTTATAGTGACATCCTGTCACAAAACTACTAACTCAATAAACAAATAAATGAAAACTTGAGGGTGCAGAATGGTATATAACTTGTGCTCCTTTTAAGAAAAAACAAGTGCTGTCAAATACTTAGTTGTATATGCAAGTCCACATACATGTATGATGTGTAGAACTATGCACATATGCGCTTTGGGAAGAAAGCCTAGAAGATGAGGGGTGGAGGGATGAACTTTCCCTGTATATGTTTTTATTCTATTTGAAATTTTTATTATGGTATGTGTAGGGCCCATGGGTCTACCCCTGCTCCTGGGGTTCATCTTGAGGACAGTTTCTGGGTCAGCCAGCTAAAGCATTCTGTTTGTTCCTGTGCTCCCTCTGCCCCGCCTGTAGGGCATTGTTTACTCCATCTTGGGTGTGGCAATTTCCCACCTGCCTAGGGGGAATTCCTTGTGCAGCAGTTAGGTACATAAGGTTTTCCCTAAGTTTGAATAAATGGCATTCAGCTGATCTCCTTTCGAATGACCTAGGTCTCTTGTGTGTTCTTTCAATCTCCGTGCCCTTACTGGCTCGCGTACGGTACAGTGGCACGCATGTACTGTGCCGAGAGGGTAACATGTACTGTACCGAGAGGGTAACACAGAATCAGGTATTACAGGTATGCATTATTTTTCAAATATAATAAAACTTTAAACTTGGAGAGAGGCTAGGTATGGTGGTACAAACCTTTAATCCCAGCAGTCAGGAAGCAGAGGCATGCAGATCTCTGTGAGTTTGAGGCCAGCTTGGTCTACATAACAAGTTCCAGACCAGCCAAGGCTACATGGCAAGACCCCATAAGCAAAACATGCAAATGTCTTAGACAGGAATTTCAAATACATGCACCCTTGGTACAAGAAAACAAACTCCACTTCTAGACATTCATTTCAGATACACACTCAAGGCCTGGGATGTAACTTAGTGGTAGAGCACTTGCCTAGCGTGCAGGAGGCCTGAGGTTCCACCTCAGCACAGAAGGGAAAATAAATAAAAACGATAACACACCCAAAGTCAGGTTGACTTATGTACGTGTTTATGATAGCATTGTTTATAATGGCCAAAGTTTGGAGCCAATCAAGTACATACAGTAGGATGTTGTCGAAACCATGTATTATGAAACTGACATTCTTAGAGGCTGTCAAAAGGAAAGAGGAAGCTCTGCGGGCGTGGAGATGGAAGCAAACCTGTGCCTCCTTCAGTGGACCTAAGGAAATGGCTCAATAGGAAAACCACTTGCAATGCAAGTGAGGACCAAACTTTGGTTCCCCAGAACCCAGGTAAAAGCTGGGCAGGTGTGGCAGACACCTAGAATCTAAGAATCAAGAGGCAGACACAGGGGATGCTTCAAAAACTAAAAGTGTTGAGCAAGTAAAGAAGACAGCACACATTAACTTCCTGTTTCCACATGCACATTATGTATGTGTGTGCACATGTATGCACACTCACACACAAAAACACACATGCATACACAAACAAATGAAAGAGGGAGAGAGAGAGAGAGAGAGATCATCAACGAAGAGTAAGGTGCCCCATTGATGAGGTAAGGGGGAAGGTAACATTTACTCAGATTTGATTGAATATGAAAACTAATTCTGGAAGAATGCATCAAGAGATAAAAATGAGCAGGGCAGGGTGGTACACACCTCTAATCCCAGTACTTGGAAGGAGGAGGCAGGAAAATCTTTGAGAGTTCAAGGCCAGTGTGGTCTACAAAGTTGTAGGAGAACAGGAATAAAGTAGTCCCACACTAGCTCAGGATTTGGTATAATGGAGTTCTTTGTTTATCTGGTGGGGACTCACAAAGAGACCCCATGCCTTAGTTGCTTGTTTATCACAGTGACAGAAAACTATGACAGGCAATTTAGAAAAAGCATTTAATTCAGAAAGCGTTTAATTTGGGGCTCATGATTCCAGAGGGTTCTAGACCATCATGTTAGGGAACATGGCAGTAGGCAGGCAGGCATGGCATTGGTGCAGGATTCACATCTCAATCCACAACCATGAGGCAAAGGGTGGGGGCTGGGGTGGAAAGAGCATGTCAGGGACCAGCCTTGGTATAAATCATTTCTCATATCAGAGTGGAGGTGTGGGAATTAGTGAAGCACAATTCACAGACAGTATGGGAGGAGTTTCAGGGATCCTTCATAAAATCCTGAATTCACATCACCCCCCATTTATTCTCCAAACATCTTTTATATCAAATGTAAACTGAGGGGGAAGTTCATTAGCATTCTGTTTCCTAGGTGTGTGTGGGGGATGGGATGATTTAGGTCATGTCTATACCTGTGCCCATTTTGTTACGTCCTGCCCATGCCCATTTTGTCATGTACTGAAAAAATCTCTTCCACAGGTGACGTCCTAACTTACAATAGAAGGAGCAGAATGACGTTAGCCTATCCTGATCACTGTTTAGCATGGCGTCAGGTTGTTTTACTATCGAAAGCCAGGCAACCACCTTCTGTGTGGCAGGTGTCAATTGCATTGTGTCTTGTAGGTCGCTCAGAATTCTCTGACCACCAGACAATGTAGGAATATGGGCCTGCATAATTCAGCCCCTACGAGAGAGAGAAAGAACACTAACTGGAAATGGCAGGGCTTATGAAACCTCAAAACCCATTCCCCACGCCAGTGACAACGCCTCCTCCAACAAGGCCACAATCCTTCCCAAATAGTTCCACCAACTGGGTATTAAGTATTCAAATATTTGAGGCTATGGGAGCCATTCTCATTCACACCACCACACCAGGCTCAATAAAATAAAACCCTATGCTGGCTAGTTTTTATGTCAACATGACCCAAGCTGGAATCATCTGAGATGAGAAAGCCTCAAACAAGATGTTTCCACAATGCAGCTGTAGGCAGGTCTGTAGAGCATTTTCTTAATTAGTGATTAGTGAGGAGGTCCAGCCCATTGTGGTCCTGGGTTCTGTAAGAAAGCAGGTTGCCACAAACCAGCAAGTAGTCCCCCTCATGGCCTCTGCATCTGCTCCTTCCCTCAGGCTCCTCCCGTTTGAGTTCCGGCCATGACTTCCTTTGCTGATGCACAGTGTGGAAGTGTAATCAGAATAAACCCTTTCTTCCCCAAGTTTCTTTTGGTCACTGTCCTGGCTACTTTTATGTCAACTTGACTCAAGCTAGAGTCATCTGAAAAGAGGGAACCTCAACTGAGAAAATGCCTTCTTAAGACTGTAGGACACTTTCTCAATCAGTGATTGATGGGTGAGTGCCAGCCCATGGTGGAAGGTACTATCCCTGGCTGGTGATGCTGGGTTCTATAAGAAAGCATGCAGTGATGGCTCATGCCTTATCACAGCACTTGAGAGGCAGAGGCAGGCAATTCTCTGTGAGTTTGAGGCCAGCCTGATCTATAGAGTTCCAGGACAGCTCCAAAGCTACACAGAGAAAGCTTGTCTTGGAAAATAAATTAAAAAAGCAGACTGAGCAAGCCATGAGGAGCAAACCATGAGGAGCAAGCCAGTAAGGAGCTCCCCTCCTGACCTCTGCATCAGCTCCTGCTTCCAGGCTCCGGTCCTATTTGAGTTTCTGCCCTGACTTCCTTTAGTGATGGACCATATCTTAGAGCTTCTGTTGCTGTGAAGAGACATCATGACCACAGCAGCTCTTATAAATGAAAACATTTCATTGGGGTTTAGTCCATTGCCATCATGGCGGGAAGCATGGTGGCACATAGGCAGAGGCACTGAAGAGGTAGCTGAGAGTCCTACATCTGATTTGGCAGATGGCAGGAGAGAAGGCCACACTGAGTCTGACTCGACCATCTGAGACCTCAAAGCCTGCCCCAGTGACACACTTCTTCCAATAATGCCACACCTACTCCAACAAGGTCACACCCCCTAATAGTACCCCTCCCTATGAGCCTATGGGGGCCATTTTCATTCAAACCTCCACAGACCACAAATGGAAGAGGAAGTTGAACAGACCCTTTCTTCCCCAACTTGCTTTGGGTCACGGTGTTTCCTCATAGCAATAGTGACCCTAAACAGGACAAGGTCATGGTGTTTCTTCATAGCAACAGAGCTCTACGGGAGACAAACCCCTTGGGGGAGAGGAACTGGATATACAGATGATGGAAATAAGAAGGGGACTTTGTCCCTTTGACTTTAGAGGCCTGTGAACTATTATCCATTAACAATAAAACTCAGTGTCCTGCTGTAGCTCCACTACCGTAGCTGCTGGCAGAGGGGTTGCAGCGTCAATTCTAGTTGTTCTTGATAATAAAACCCTGGAATCAGATATGAGGGGGTGAAAGCTGAGCGATCAGAGAAGCAGAGTGTCAGGCACTAGAGAGTTCTTACTTCTACCAATGCTCAAACTGAAGGGGCGGTCCTGTGTCTACGAATCCTCAGACTGAATGCTCTGTGAATTCTCAGACTGCATCCTCAGACTTCATCTGAGCTCCTGTCTCCTCCCACCTTATATTCCTCTCTCCACCCAGCCATAACACTTCTGTCTCCACCTCCCTTGTGCTGGGATTAAAGGCGTGTGATCCCAAGTACTGGGACCACCTTTGTGTGAGCTCTATTTCTCTTTCAGACAGTCAGTCTCCTCCTGTAGCCAAATCCTGGCCTTGAACTCACAGAGACCCTTCTGCCTCTGCCTCTGTCTCGTCAGTGCTGGGATTAAAGGTGTGTGCCACCACTGCCTGGCCTCTATGGTTAACTAGTGGCTTAACTCTGCCCTCTAATTTTCAGGCAAGCTTTATTTGACAGATCACAAATAAATATCACTATTGTTGCTTGTGGAGATAACTTAATCAGTAGCACAGTCAATGTGTCCTTCAGCTGCAGGGACAGAAATTGTCACGTGTTTCCCATTGTGTCTAAAAAGTAAACTGGAATCGAGGCTGGAGAGTGGTTCAGCAGCTGAGAGCACTGGCCACTCTCCTAAAGGACCCAGGTTCAATTCCCAGCTCCCAAAACTCCAGTTCCAGAATCTGATACCTCTTCTGACCTCCAGGCATTGCACACAGGCAAAACACACGTGCATAGAACAAACGAAATAATAAACAATCTGGGCCGTTTCTGGGGATTGCTCCAGGTGGATAAACTGGTTAGCTACCGGTTTTATCATCACAAAAGGTTTCTTACAGTTTGACAAGGCTGGAACACCTAAGGTAGAGAGTGACAAAAGCCATTGAAGGGAGTGGTTGGAGACTTAGCTCAGTGGTAGAGTGTTTGATCAGCAAGCAAAAGGTCCTGGGTTCAGTCCTCAGCTCCAAAGGGGTGCGAGTGGGGGTGACCAAGGGGAAAGCTGGCAGGATTGACTTGGGAACCTCTCTGCTGAGAAAAATTTCTCCACAATGCTCTTCAAGACTCAAATGGCCCTCAGCCAGGCACAGAGAGTGTGGTCACAGCAGCTGGGTCAGTTTGCTGTGTCTGTTTACCACAAGGGTGCTGTTTGAGCAAAGAACTGGCCAGAGAAACTTGAGAATCACACTTTCACATCACTTCAGAATGAGAGGTTTGTGTAGACCAATAATTTATCAGGCTTTCTGGATGTGGCCAACATCATCTGATTTCATGGTGTTGAGAAACAATTAGAAAAGGAACCAAGTTTGCAAGCCCAGTCCTGAAGACACTGCCCCCGTGCATATGGCCCCTGTGCATATGGCCCCCGTGCATATGGCCCCCGTGCATATGGCCCCCGTGCATATGGCCCCCCGTGCATATCGACCCCGTGCATATCGCCATTGCAAAGACTGGGCTGCATTAGGCATCTGCAGAGAGAGCAGACTTAAGGTCTTCGGTGACGAGTGGCCATTATTATTTAGTGAGGGGTACTAAAACTTCTGGACATTAGTTATAAATGCATTTGTTCCCTACATAGTTTCCATATTAGCTTTTGAAATATTCAGGATCTGAGAATTTTCTTGTATACGTTAGAACTCTTTTGGTCACATGCAAGCAAGTACATGACCCAAACAGAGGCTTAAGCAAAACATGAGTTTTCTGGGTTATGTAACAAACAAAAGCCCAGGGCTTCCTCTCCTTTTCAGCTTTGGTCATAGACTTGTTCCCACTCAAACTATCAATATTACAGCAGCGATCACCAACCTGGCTCACATTCCCTCCGGGGGAAAAAAATCTAGCAGGACATAGAGTGTCTGGTGCAAGATTCCACCCAGCTCCAAACAACTCTTCAGTAGTCAGAGGAATCTCTCCCATCAGACTCTCTGTGCCCAAACTAGCAGTGAAGCCCCAGCATCGGCCACACCAGGGAAGCAAGGGTTCCCACGGAAGTGGAGGCTTCGTGGAGGGCAGTGAGAACAGCTGTCCGTGGGCAGTTGGAGCTTGGGATAATCGCTGTGCGATGGAAATCTAGTAGGAGTGAGGTTTGCCAAAGCAAGCAAGGGCCACCGAAGGAAAGCGGGAAGGATACAAGAGAGAATTATCCCAATCACTCATGCTAATATTTTAAAGAAGTCGACATTTCTGGACTTGACATGTAATTTCAAAAAGAAAGAATAATTGTTTTATTCTTCAGAACTTAAAAAAAAATCTCCATAAAATGAGCTTTGAGAAGAAAATTTTATCCTGAGAGTCACTGGGAATATGATTAGTCTTCTAAAAGCATGTCAGACATAAAAGACATGCTGGGAACCAGATACTGTCAGTTCTAGATGGAACGTCTGACTGGAAAAGGATTTATTCTCCATGTAAGGCTCTCTTCGATAATATGTAAATCGGAGGTGATTCGTACAACTCAGAGCGAGAGTAAGAAGTTTGGGTGAGGAGTGACTTTTAAAAATAGTTTGATTGTTAATCTCTATAGTCATCAAGTCTCTGGTGGCAGGAAATTTAGTTCAATCATTTTTCTAAGTCACTGTAGAGAATAAGTAATTATCAAAGGGAAAAAACATTTCTGAATCGGCCTTGGCTCACACGTTGACATGAGGCGGGGAATCTGGCGTGTGCGATTTCTCCTGAGCCCCACTGGCAGGCACTATCCGTAGCCTATCCAATAGCTCTTTCCCCCATCTTTCTTGATTAAAACAACAATAAACAAAAACGTTAAATATGTAAATAAAAGTCCTATTTGCTTCGGAATTGCAAACCGAGAGCTCAGCTGCATGCTCTCAAGTAAACCAGGGCGCTCCGTTTTCTCTCTGTCCCTAAAAAGGGACATGCGACGAAGTTGCCCAGGAATTCTGCAAAGAGCCTCCATTTTTCTTTCTACTTAAGGAGACTTGAAACGAAGAGAAAGCCCCTTTGCTGGCTTTCTTTCCTTTGCCTTGCTCCCTGAAGCGATATTTTGAGCGCTATCGCCATCTTGTGGCCACAACAGGAAAGCCACTAGACGAGCCAGCCACCCCCGCCAGAGCTTCTAGACATCTTAAATGGCACATTATGGGTGGGGCCGAACCACCTTTAACTGCACATCTTGTTACTTCCAACCCAAACAGTCCCGAAATGACGTCTTCTCAATTTTTTTTATTTGAGGTTGACATTAAAAAAAATCACCCAGCTAAGGTTGAGGTGATATAGTTACTTGCCTTGTAAAAGCTAAGACAAAGGATCAACTCATTCTGCAAGAACATTTCTTTGGGGGATTTTTCCTGACAATTCCATAGACGTAAATAATGTGTTTGATCTCATTGTCTTCTCTTGTCCCTCCCCTCTCTCAATGAAGGCCTTCTTTTTAACTAGGGCCCCTTGGCTTTGATGTGTATCCCACGGAGTTTAACTAGGGTTGCTTGAATGAGCATAGAGTACAGGCGACTTACCAGTGGGTACTCCACAGAAGAAAACATCCCTCTTTGGCTGTAAACTACAAATAGCTCTTCAAGGAGGGATGGGTCGGATAAGCCCCTCCCCTCCCCGTGTTGGAATGTTGACAGACCTAATTTTGCGCACAGGTCTTTTGCAGGGTACTGATGCCGGGAGTTTGTGAATACAATGGCTTTGTGGAATCCAGAAGACTGGTTTATATTCTTCCCATGTTTCGATGTTCTCTGAGCCTTAGAAGTGACAGAGTCTTGTTTAGGGCTATTTATTACTCTGACCAGTTATGAGTCTCGGAAGTCACCGTCACCCACTGAAAGAATAAGCTTCTCTCACCAAGGACACCTTAGCACTGCTCTAGGACATTATGTAAATATTTAAAAGGCAGACAGATGGGGACAACAGGTCCATTTAGAAATCAACAGTGATAGCCATGCTGCCCTGCTAAGGGTTAACGTCCCCAGCCTTGATCTATTGATCAGTTTTATACCAGGAATGAAATCCCTCCAAAATACAAGCAAAAAGTGGCTGGTTACCATCAAAACAGCCACACCACTATTATAATATTGGGCACATTGTGCCTGGAAAGTTGTAGCATGCAGACTCTACAGCTAGGTAAGACCATTTAAGATTTTTCTTTCCCGAACAAATTCAATTATTATTATTATTCAATAATAATAATAATATAATTATTATTATTCAATAATAATAAAAAATGAGTACAGACCTAAACAGAGAACTCTCAACAGAGGAATCTAAAATGGCTGAAAGACACTGAAGGAAATGCTCAACATCCTTAGCCATCAGAGAAATGCAAATCAAAACAACTCTGAGATTCCATCTTACACCTGTAATAATGGCCAAGATCAAAATCACTGATGACAACTTATGCTGGAGAGGTTGTGGGGAAAGGGAACACTTCTGCATTGCTGGTGGGAATGCAAGCTGGTACAGCCCCTTTGGATGTCAGTGTGGCGATTTCTCAGAAAATTAGGAAACAACCTTCCTCAAGACCCAGTAATACCACTTTCGGGTATATATCCAAAGGATGCTCAACCGTGCCACAAGGACATGTGCTCAACTATGTTCATAGTAGTTTTGTTTGTCATAGCCAGAACCTGGAAACAACCTAAATGCCCCTCGACTGAAGAATGGATAAGAAAAATGTGGTACATTTACACAACGGAGTACAACACAGCAGAAAAAAAATGACATCTTGAAATTTGCGGGCAAATGGATGGATCTAGAAAACGTCATATTGAGTGAGGTAACCCAGACCCAGAAAGACAAATACTATATATACTCATTCATAAGTGGCTTTTAGACATAAAACAAAGAAAAACCAGCGTACAATTCACAACCCCAGTGAACCTGGACAACAGAGAGCGCTCTAAGAGTGACACACATGGTTCTAATGTACTTGGGAAGTAGAAAAAGACAAGATCTCCTGACTAAATTGGGAGCTTGGGGGTCATGAGAGAGGGTAGAAGGGGAGGGGAGAGGAAGGGAAGGGATCTTAATAAAAATAATTTTCTTTTTTTTTAAAAAAAAGAGTTTTCTTCCCCAATGTTATGATATACAATGGGCAAGGAAACATCCAGTAACCAAGCTGAATGGATTTTGGATGAAGGTGATGAAAGCGTGGGGATGGTATGAACAGAATGGCGGACGACATGAAGGTTTTATGGAAGAGGAGTCTCAGGATGAGAGTGGTGAGGAGGAAGAGGAGCGTGAAACCATGACTCTAGGGGAGTCTGTGCCCGTGATGGTCTAGCAGATGAGGAGGCCAAGGAAAGAATGTTGGAGAAAAACAGATAAGAAAGACTGGAAGAGATGTTTCCAGATCAAATGAATCCCACTCCCGCCCTGTGATGTGGCGGCTAGAATTCGATTTGAGCTACAGATGCTGCACCTGACATGGAAGACCTTAACGCTCTGATGAAGGCAGACCCTGACAAACAGCCAGCGGACTGTACAGACAGGATTTTCCAGATCCGATGGAAGCAGAGCAAACCCAACCCACTGAGGAACTGGATGAGGCAAATGACTTATTGAAGCAACGTACCAGGGTGGTAAAGAAGGCCCCTCTAGATCCCCTTTCATTTTCTCACCTTTTCATAATAGGCAAAAGGTGGGAATCTTAGGATTCAGGCATTATGCTCACCTGACAGGATGCACTCAGGCAGTACCCTGGCCAACCCAGGGTCTTATGCCTGTTATGTCACTACTCAGTACATAGTCTGTGCGCACAAGCTAAACCCACCTTTAAAAGCTAAGCTCTACTCTCCCTCCCTCCCTCCCTCTCTCCCTCCCTCCCTCCCTCCCTCCCTCCCTCCCTCCCTCCCTCCCTCCCTCCCTCTCCCCCTCTGTTCCCCTCCCTTTCCTTCCACAAGGCCACTCTGCACTCCCCTTCTCTCCCTTAGCTTCCTTCCCTTCCCCCAGTAAAACTTTGAGTGAACAAGATTTGCTTGGTGGTCTGCATGGCGTGTCTACCTCTTGCCCGCCAAGGTCCCTCTCGAGCCACCATAGCATAACACGCAGTTACCCGAATTTTCCCTTTTGGCACAATGAAAGCCAGCTAGCAGGGAGGAAGCGTCCATCTTAGCTTTAGCTTAATCTCTCTCCATTCTACAGGCAGAGCAATATGGTGTTTCTCTCTAGTTCTGGTGGGCAACCAACAGCAGTGTCAAGAGCTGTATTTTTTTTTTAATTAGTTTACAAAGCAGTCGATTCTTTCAGGGTTTTTTCATATATTCTGAATCTTGGTTAATCCTCTCCCCGCTCCCTCCCCTCTCCCAGTCTCCTGCCCCTCCCCAACAGCTGTTTTTCCATTATCCTATTCATTTAAATTTGATCCCAGGGTCTAACATAACAAGTTAGGCCCTTTTTTGTTATTTATTATTTCCTTTGGAATGCCATTAAATATCTTTATTAGTAAGAGAACACTCCCTCACAGCTGACACCTGTCCTCCTGTCTCAACTGTGACAATCAATAAAATCTGAGGGGAGTCTTGAGCCTACAGTAGTAAAGAAGAACATTCACTGAAAGGTAAACTAATTTCTTAAATTTATTTTTAACTTATGTACAAAATCATGATAGTACACATGTACTGTTTGGTACATTTAATGCCCTAAGTAATATTTTAACCAGACTGAACATACTTATTAAATTCTCAGCCTTTCTTTATGGTGAATACTTTCATAAACACTTCTAGCTTTTTGGAATGTGGAGCACATTGTTTGTGAAGAAACACAGGAAGAAAGTGTAACTGCCAGAGGGAATTCAGACAGAGGGTCTCTGCACTCTCCTTCAACTTTAAAAATTAAAAGTCAAAAATCTGTATGTTCACAATTTTTCAAAACCGAAAAGCAGGGCTTTTTTTATTAAGCAAAATTATTTTTATTACCATCTACTTAGATGCTTGATATTGTCCATTTCTCCCTACTCCTCATCCCCCATGCCATACACCCTGAATCCCATCCTCACCTTTGCGGGACAGTGTTCTTAGTTTACTACTTGGCTGGCGACTCTGGCCAAACCCAACATGTTTTTCTTGCTCTGTACCCTCCTTGGCCCCTGTTCTAGAATGTGTTTTCCAAATAGCAACATCTCCTTATAGCTACAGCCTTCTGAGCCCTTATGTTTTGTTTTTGTTTGTTTGTTTTTCTTTTCCTCCTTTGCTTTGCAATCTTAAGCACAATGAATCCTTGTAGGGGTGGGAGGCTTTTAAAATTTCTGCACATCCAAGCTCCGTTACAGGAATTCTGATTCAGTGAATCAAGAGTGGGGTATGTTTGGCTAAACAACCTATCATTTTAGCATTTGCGTTTTCTTTAAAACCTTCCCTCACCAAGTTTGTTTTGTAATTAGGGGAAAAGAGGAAAATGGATGCTGGTTAGACCACTAACTTCTGTTCAATATTTTTATTGACTGTGGTGGTGGGGCAGCGGGGTTGGGGTTTGTTTTGTGTGTTTCTCGTGTACCCCAGAGCAGATGTGAAGGAAAGAGGATAACTTGTGAGAGTTAGTTTTCTCCTTACCATGTGAGTCCTGGGAATTTAACTCACATTGTCAGGCTCGCCTTTATCCAGGGACCAACCTCACTGCATCTTAGACCTGGACTTTAAAGTAGTGAGGAATATGTGGAGCCCTGGACTGGACACACATACACAGTAAAAAGGTTGGCACATGGAGCATAAATCTAATTAATTTTATCAATAAAAACTAGGAGTCAGCAGGCTGGGGAGATGGCTGAGTGGTTGAAAGCACTGACTGCTCTTCCAGAGGACCTGGGTTCAATTCCACATGGTGGCTCACAACCATCTGTAGCCCTGGTTCCATAGGACAGGACACCTATCACAAAACACCAATGCACATTTTTTTTAAAAAGGAATCAGATATGGGGGGAATGGGTATAAACTTGAAAGATCAGAGGAGCAGAGGAGCAGCCGCCAGTTGCATCCTACCTCTTCAGTTCCTCTGTCCAAAAAAGTTGAGACCCTCTCTGCCCCACCTCATCACTCCCTGTTTCCTCTCCATATAGTCCTCCAGACCTCTACAGTGATATTTTAGATATTTTATTTATTTTTTATAAATAAAGCTTGCCTGAAGACCAGAAGGTAAAACCAAGTCACTAGAGACCAGGCAGTGGTGTCATACACCTTTAATTCCAGGATTTTGGAGACAGAGGCAGATGGATCTCTGTGAGTTCAAGGTCACCCTGGGCTACACAAGATCAATGCAGAAACAGATCCAGGTGGTGGGGCCTACACCTTTAATCCCAGTATTAGGGAGTCACACGCCTTTAATCCCAGTACTAGAGCAGAATATAAGGCAAGGTGAAACAAGAATTTATTCTCTTTCAGCCTAAGGATTTCTTAAAGGTTAGAGCTCTCTAGTGACTTGGCTGCTTTGCTTTTCTGATCTTTAGGTTGAACCTCAATAAGGTTAACTAGTGGCTACCTCTGCCCTCTGATTCCAAGCAAGCTTTATTTGTTAGAACACAAACAAAATATCATACGTTTTCCCTCTTTTGTCTAAATAAAAAGTAAAGGTTTTAGTTAACATAGTAAGACTATATACAATATATACAATAACTACATATAAATATATACAGGTAATAATTATATTAATGATGTCCAGTCCATTTGCATTTGACAAATTCAGAGAAAATCCTCCATTATCTATCCTATCTTGGTGAGTTGAAAGTGCTGTCCCTAACTCACTTTCTGTCCTAACTTGCATTACCAATCTAGAACTACCCTCTTATGTCTCTCCTCCGTGCACACTTTACACCTCTGTTGTGAGTCTCTTTTCTGAATTTATTAACAAGGAAAACTATAACTATCTAGTCTTCACCTCCATCAAAGACCTGAGAAGGATATGATATTACCTGAGTAAGTAGGAAGTACAGAGCAAACTACTTCCAAAACTAAGAAATGACAGAAACAGCTGGCTGCCTGGACAGTACCCAAGGTTTCTCTGTAACATTGGGGCATCCATCTTCAGCCTACAGGCGTAGAATATCTGACAAACTTTTCTGAGAAGCAGGAAATTCTGAAGGGCTGTCCCTCCTTGTCTTGGGAAAGTTCAACACTCACTTTGTGTGTGTGTGTGTGTGTGTGTGTGTGTGTGGCTTACTTTTCAACAAAGAAAGTAAACTCCATATGGAGTTTTGTGATGTCCATAATCTTCTCTGAAGTAGATTGGTGCTTTCTGAAGCAGACATGTCACATTGTCATTAAAAACCCTAAAAACCTTAAAACGTCCTAAATGCCATATTCTATAGAACTTTGAAGTGTTTGAAGACTGACTGTCTATCTAAAATAATCTGACCTTAAAAACATATTTCACATGACTACAAGTTTGGTTATGATAGGTGACTAACTACAAACCTGCATTTTTAAGCATTCTGAATAATTTGTAATAATAACTTTCAAGGACTAGAAATTTATATTACATTGTTAAATAATCTGTATAGGTGCACTACCTTGAACAAGGGTAGAAATATATGTACAATATGTTCTAACTAAAATAACTTTATATTTGTGTCAATGTACAAAAGTCTTAAATGAGAGTAGAAGCATATGTTCAACATAATAAAAATAACCTCAACTTTGTATCAATATATAAAATTCCATACCAATATAAAATATTTAAGACTGGTAGTTGCTTTTTTAGTTTAAAAATAGATTCAATAATCTACCCCCTTTATCCTATCGCTCCTATAGCTCTCTTTTTTCTTTTCAGAACATTTTTGAATTTTGAATCTAATCTCCTTTGTTCAGCTTTTTTTCTTGACCATTACCAATAACAACTTGTTACCAACCCCCCTAAATGATGACAAATATCCATAACCCACTGAATGACCAAAAACTGCCCACCCCACCTCTTGGGAATGTGGATGTCACGTTCTTAAAATTACTACTGTCTGGGGGTGATGACATCTTTAGGGATCCTGAAAAAATTGGGGTAATTGTCCAGTCCTGACAGAGGTAGTTGTATCATTTGTTGCCCAGTCTATCTCAAGTCCTGGCTAGAGTAGTCTGTGAGGCTGGACCATCTCAGCTAGCCACCTTGAAATTGTCCTGAGCAGTTTGTAGTCCAAAGCTGATCTTTGGGTGGTTTTGTCAGCTTAGTGCTTTACCACAATGCAGGTGGAATCGTTAAAGGACCACAATTTGTTAAATTCATGCAAAGTACCAAAACTTAACTCCTACTTACCTGATAGAGACTCAAGCCGGAAATCATGTACAGGAAGCTAAATGAAGCCTTTTTCTATGATTAGTACAGTACCCTGTACAACCACTAATATCACGACAATGAAAGCATTCATTAGTTGCATAAGTTAGTTTAGATTGAATGGTCACATTGATTGATGAACTGTCTCCTCTTCTGATCGAGATTCCACTTCTGAAATTTTTGTTTTATCTTCTAAAGCTGTTCTATCATCCAGAGCACTATGGTTTTTTACAATAGGCATGAGGTCCTTTAATTGCTCTGGGGAGGAGTTCCCCACTGTGACAGAATGATGGAACCAGATCTGACACTGGGGCCTGTGACAGGCCCTCCCAAGGTGTTTCCTGACGGGCCGAGAAATCGGGTGCTTAAAAGAAATCTCACACTGGCTCAGAATTGAGAGATAGACTGTTATTTATTTAGGGGGAAAACTTTCAAAACCAGGATTCTCTGCTTGAATGGCAGATGGAGATGGGATCCAAAAATCCGATCTAGCCAAGAGGGCACCAGGGGGACGAGAGAGAGAGAGAAAGAGAGGAGAGAGAGAGAGAGAGAGAGAGAGAGAGAGAGAGAGAGAGAGAGAGAGAGAGAGAGAGGATCAACAGTCTATGAGGTCACGCCCCAGTAGGCGGGTAGTTACTAGCTATAAACCTTCCTGCAGCAGTTTCCCTTTACATGGGGGCCTGTGAAAGCCCCCCCTATGGCAAAGGGTTACCCTGTCTGTCTCTTGTTGATCTGCATTCATTGGTCCAATGCTGACCTTTGCCACACCTTCTGCATACTCCAGAAGGGAGGGGCCTTCTGTTTGGGTTATTCCTACAAGAAACTATGAAAGCCCTTCCTACAATCCCCTTTGAGGTGACCTTGTTTTCCACAGTTAAAACACCTGATATTTTTTGTTTCTCCAAGCCTCTGGAAGTCACCTTTCCTATCCAAGAATCATCATAGGCATGAGATTCAATACTGACTATATCTCGGATCCATTCCTCTATGGGTGCTGATCTTGCCTTTAAAGAACTAATTATCCTTTTGCATTGTGAGTTAGAATTTTTAAAAGCCAAATTTTCAATTGTTATTTGCCTAGGTTCTGAATTTGGTATCATTCTATTTACTTCTTAAGTCAATCTTTGTAAAAAAAAAAAAAAAATCAGTGACGGTTTCTTTCGGGCCCTGTATAATTTAGTAAATGACTCAGTTCTCTTTCCAACTTCTTCATTTCTGTCCCAAGCATTCAAAGCTGCTGCATGGCACAGAGTCAAGGTGTGGTCAACATGCAGAGACTGTCTTTGTACATCAGCATAATCACCCTCTCCAAGAAGTTGGTCTTGGGAGATTTCAGTACCTCTAGCCCTACTTTGTTGTTCAGTGGTCCTAGCCTTATCTTTCCACCAGGTCCTCCACTGCAATTGAGGCCCAGGCTCCAATATTGCTGTAACCAAGACTTTCCAGTCTGGTGGGACAATTCTGTGACTAGTTGACCATGAATTTAACATCTGCTTTACAAAAGGTGAATGCATACCATGAGACTAGGCCTTCCTTAGATCTCCTCAAATCTAACATTTCCATTGGAATAGAGTCAGCATTAACACAGACTTGGGGATACCTGCCATGTGGCAGTGATTCCTGTAAGGTGACTGGATAAATTAATTTTGATTGTTTGATAACCTTGGGCTGTTCCTCTCTAATTTTATAATGTAATGCTGAAGTCGATTCTCCTTTAAATTCCTCTATCTTTCATCTGAATATCTCTTAAGGCTTGTAACTTATCAGTCAAAATGACATTATTTTCTCTAGTAACTTTTTCTAAGGCCTATGTCTTGTCACTCACATCAACCAATTTGAGACTCATTTCAACCAACTTTTTTAGGAATAAAACAAGAATTATCAAACTGATAATGTTTATAATGGACATTACATAAATCTTATCTAAGTTAATTATCCCCTCATTTAATTATTCTATTTTAAACCATCCATTATGTAATCATACAGAGACTTAACTCCCTTCTTTACAATAGTGTTTTCCATTTTTTAACACGGGAAAAAAACTCTTCTTTTTTAAAACTAATTCTCCCCTTTCCAGAATTTCCCATTGTCCCACCAAATCTGTTGACAATGACAATAGAGCATGAGACTGGCTGCCACTGCTTAGCACATCTGGGAAGAGAACACAAGCAGTGCACAGCTGCATGGGCTAGTGTGTTGCTATGAGCTAAGAATGTGTGGTGGTTGCAACAACAGTAGAAGCTGCAAGGGTGTCAAGGCAGCTACCAGTGGGGCAGCAGCCTGAGGAAGAGCACCAGGTGGAGCTCACAATGGGGGGTGGGGAGCTAGGATCATGGAAAAGAAATACATGGGGCTGGAGCTGCCTGAAGGCAGAGCTGGCCCTTCTAGGGTGGGTCAGTCTGATGGTGTTTGGAGCCCAGGTGTCTCTGGAGTTTGGGGCCTGTGGAGTTGGGTGGTAGCTAGAGAGACTGTTGTAGAGAGACTGCAACAGGAAAAACCCAAACTCGCTCAGAGGACTTGGGGAACAAAGGAGAAAGCCAGCTGGCGGTAGGACAGTGACTCCGGTGGCTATTTTGTAAATTTATGCCCCAAAAGCTAGGTGCCAGATGAAGCATAAATCTAATTAACTTTATCAATAAAAACCAGGAGAAAGATCAGAGAAGCAGAAGAACAGCCACTAGTTGATTCCTACCTCTTCAGTTCCTCTCTCTGCCCTGCCTTATCACTTCCTGTTTCCTCTCTGTACAGTCCTCCAAACCTCTATGGTTTCTGATGCCAAGCAATCTTTATTTGTCAGAACATAAACAAAATATCACACAATAGGCATGTTTATTGAAGTGACCAAGGAAGGACCTCTTGTACATTGTAAAGTTTTGTCACTCGTGTTAGTTTAATGGGATAAAACCGGACTCGCTGAACATAACGGACAATGAGGACTACTGAGAACTCAAGAACAATGGCAATGGGTTTTTGATCCTACTGCACGTACTGGCTTTGTGGGAGCCTAGGCAGTCTGGATGCTCACCTTACTAGACCTGGATGGAGCTGGGTGGTCCTTGGACTTCCCACAGGGCAGGGAACCTGGATTACTCTTAGGGATGATGAGGGAGGGGGACTTGACGGGGGAGGGGGAGGGAAATGGGAGGTGGTGGCGGGGAGAAGGCAGAACTCTTTAATAAATAAATAAGTAAATAAATAAATTAATTAATTAAAAAAATAAATAAATTGCCAATAGCCAGGCAGGAAATACAGACTAGGAGAATACTGGGAAGGGGAAAGACAGAAAGTCAGTCTACCAGATACACAGGAAGCAAGATGAGAATGCCTCACTGAGAGAAAGTACGAAGCCACGTGGCTAAATATAGACAAGAATTAGGGGTGAATTTAGGTTGTAAGAGCTAGTTAATAATAAACCTGAGCTAATGGGCCAAACAGTTTATAATTAATATAAGCCTCTGTATGTTTCTTTGGGATTGAATGCTGTGGGACCAGTAGGACAGAAACTTCCCTCTATAGGAAGGTCCAGCCTCTTCAGATGGACTGAACCCCAAACAGCTTACAAAGGCATGTTTATTGAAAGTTACACAAAATATTCCCTCATACCAATGTCCCTAATCTTAATTTACATGTCTTACCGAAGATGAGCATCACAAGCCTTCACGACTTTAGTCCATTATTATGTACTGTGTGCAATACACAGTAACATACAAGCCCCTTCTGCTTTCCACAAGGATTCTTCAAGGTCAAAGTACTTCTAAAAAGCAGTTGTTTGTTCTAATATCTACCCCAGACAGTGATTCTACTAAATTTCTACAACGACGGATATTCACGAATTATAGAAATCTGCTTTCAGAGGGCCATTTCAAAAATTCATTAGCTTTAAAGAACATAAAATTGTTATGCCCAGATCATGAAGTTCCCCAAAAACTGACTAGGAGACCGAGTCCTGTACACAAAAACAAAGGGAGCCGGGCGGTGGTGGCGCACGCCTTCAATCCCAGCACTCGGGAGGCAGAGGCAGGCAGATCTCTGTGAGTTGGAGACCAGCCTGGTCTACAGAGTTAGTTCCAGGACAGGCTCCAAAACCACAGAGAAACCCTGTCTCGGAAAACCAAAAACCAAAAACCAAAAAAAAAAAAAAAAAAAAAAAAGCAAAAACAAATGGACTTTATTCTTATTGTAGCTTAAACTCTGACTCTCCATGTGTCTAACACATTGCCCTGAACTCAGTTGAGTCTCAGTAATTTACCTGGTTCCAAGAAAGACCACAAACCTAGGTTCCATCCAGGACCAGACCATCCAAAGAAAATTCCTGACAGTCCAACCCTTGTAGATAGGCTCACCTGCCAGCACACACCCATAGCTTTTCACCAGGACACCCCTAGACAAATATCAGCTAACCAGGGATTCTGAACCTTAGAAATCCCTCAACCCAATCTTTGCTATTATAAAAAAAAACCCACCCCAACTGAGCTGGGGGGCTCTCTGACGTACCAATGCATTAGAGATATGGAGAGTCAGAGTTCAAACTAGAATAAGAATAAAGGCTCTTCCTAGCCAGTTTGGATGTTCACCTTCCTAGACCTGGATGGAGGGGGCAGGACCTTGGACTTTCCACAGGGCAGGGAACCCTGACTGCTCTTCGGACTGGAGAGGGAGGAGAAGAGGAGTGGGGGGGAGGGGGAGAGGGGCAGGAGGAGGGGGAGGGAAATGGGAGGCAGGGAGGAGGTGGAAAATTTTTTTTCAAAAAAAAAAAATAAAGGCTCTTTGTTTTACATACAAGACTTGGTCACCTAGTTGGTTTTGGTGTGTGGGGGGGGTGTCTCCATGATCTGGGCAAAACAAAAACCTTACAAAATGTCAGTCAACTGAGAACATTCTTAAGCCTTCATGTCGGTTTTTTCAACTCCCATTCCCACTTCTACCCTGGCTACTTGAAGTTACTAACAAAGAACATGAAGTTCAGAAGCCAATGGGGGAGTCAAAAAAAAGTTCTGTAGGGATTTGGGATTTGCGCTGAGTCCTTCCTATCCATGGCTGAAAGTCCAATAAAGTCTGAGAGGAGTAGTACATGCCTGTCATTCTAGCACTTGGAGATGGAGACAGGAAACATCCAAGGTTCAAGTTCATAACAACAACAACAAAAAAACAATGCACAGATTTGTACCTACAGTGGATCTACGAGGGAAAGCATCCAATTACTAAAATGAGGCTGGTTCCAGTGTTTGAGCTGATTTTCACTGGACATATAATTCTTTTTTTTTTTTTTTCTTTTTGGTTTTTTCGAGACAGGGTTTCTCTGTGGCTTTGGAGCCTGTCCTGGAACTTGCTCTGTAGACCAGGCTGGTCTCGAACTCACAGAGATCCGCCTGCCTCTGCCTCCCGAGTGCTGGGATTAAAGGCGTGCGCCACCATCGCCCGGCCTGGACATATAATTCTATAATTCTAAGCTGACAGTTATTCACATCAACATGTATTTTGGCTTCCACGATTGCTGCCCAGACGTTGGCAATCGAACTATTCTTTCCACGAAGGTAAACATTTTGCCTGTGGCTGCCCTCAGTATTTTCCTCAAGCCTTTGGTTTGTTGCCCTGTAGTGTTTCTATGTGTGACTTCCTTCTTACGTGTTCCAGAGACTCACTTGTCTCCTTGCATTTGTGAGTGGATGCCTAGAACTGAGGAGCTTTCAAGGCGTGTCCCATTAAAATGCTGCTTCTGCCTCATTCTCTTGATCGCTTGAAAAGACAGTTCAGCGTGTTAGACGCTTCCACTCCACCTGCCATTTAATTTGTCCATTTGTTTTTCTCCTTGTGCTCCATCCTAAATGGTATCCCAAACTATCCATAATTCATTCTTAAGTCTTACAGTTAAAAGTGCTTCTTTTTGTGTATGTGCGTGAGTGCCCGCATCCAGTGTATGCACCAGAAAGGAAGTTGGGAGCCCTGCTCTATCCTTTTCTACCTTACTCCTTGAGACAGGTCTCTCACAGGACCTGACCCTCCGGTTGCCAGCCTGCAAGCCCCAGAGATCCTCCTGCCTCCGTCCTTCATGCACTGGGGTAAAAGGCATCGATGCAGTGACCTCCAGATTTTTACATTGATGTGGGGATCTGAACTCAGTTCCTTATGGTTACCCACTGAGTTTTCCTCTGGCTTCTTGTCAGTTTCTCTGTCTCTTAAAAATCTCATTGATGTGTATGTGTCTGTGCCTGAGTGTATGTATGTGCACCACCTGTGTACAAGAGCCTATGGAGTTCAGAAGAGCAGTCTGATGCCCTGCAACTAAAGTTACAGTTGATTGTGAGCTTGGCTCCTTAGACTCAAACCCTGGTTCTCTGGGAGAGCAGCCAGCGCTTCTAACCACTGAGCCATCTCTCCAGCCCTGTCAGTTTTTTTGTTTGTTTTTAAACTCAGGTCACTCATTTTTAGGGTTAGAATTTCTAATTAATTCTTTTAAACTCTGCTGGACATTTGCTTATCTATGGGGTGGGGTGCTGGGAGTCAAATGCAGGTCTTCACATATGCAAGGTAAGAACTCTAGCACTGAACCCTACCCTTTCTCCCCTGTGGGTGTGGGGCTGTGGGGGTTAATACTTTATTGTTAGCCCTTTGCTAAGATAGCCAAACTTAGCTGGGTGTAGTGGCATATAACTTCAAATCCCAACATTGGAAGCAGGTAGGCTGGAGGCAGAGGCAGGCAGACCTTTGACTTCTATGCCAGCCTGGTCTACTGCCAGGATGACAGAGAAAGCTTGTCTTGAAAAACAAAACAGACAATAAAATAAATATAAAATTTCCAAGCTTCACTTTAAACTACTTGAACTCAACATGAATAGTTGCTTTACTGCCTAATTCTATAATTGTTGAGGGCTCATTTCTATAGTCTTTTTTTTCCTTGTTTATGGTGTTTTAATTGTTTTGTACACTTGGTTACTTTCCCCTATGTTCTGACATTGTATTTTTAATTATTTGTGAAAGTAACTGGAAGTCTACAATGATAGTCTCTTTCTCCAAAGACACTTTGTCTTCTGTCAGGCACTTGGGGACATTAACAAGGCTCCAGCTGCATGGCTGGTCTTATTCTCCCTCCTTTCCTGTACATGCCCCTCTAATTCCAACTCAAGGTGCATGGGCATTTACCCTGGCTGGTGTGGGCTCTAGCTGATAACTTTTGTTCCTGGAACCTCCAAAACTCACTGATCGAAATTAATAAACATTCTCTCTCTCTCTCTCTCTCTCTCTCTCTCTCTCTCTCTCTCTCTCTCTGTCTCTCTTTCTCTCTCTCTGTCTTTTATTCTATCTCTCTGCCTCTCTCTCTGCTCTTCTCCCTTCTCCCCTCATAACCCACTAAATAAATATCCAACTTCACTCTGCATGGCGTGCCTAATAGGTCTCTGTCTCTCACCCGCCATGCAGCTTCCTGCCTGGGACCCGCTGCCTTCGTGGCCCACTGCTTGCTGCCCACTGCCACCACTCTGGGAATGTTACCATAACAACAAACATGGTGACTGTAATGGACAGTGCTGTCATATTAGCTGGGCTAGACTAGGTTTTGTTACAGTGACAAATAATCCCTACACTTCCTGCTTTGCTCACTGGAGCTTACTTCTCCTAGGCTCAAAGTTAACTGCAGGTGCCATTCACCATCTTCTAGACACATCTCTTCCTTCTCAACATCTGGCCTCTGTGGTTGCCATGGCAGGGGGAAAAGAGAGGCTTCAAGGAACCAAAGAGTGCTTTGTCCCAGAAGTGACAAATGTCACTTCTGCTCTCAGCTCATGTGTCATAACTACTCACACAGACCCACCTAGGAGCCAGGGAACTGGGGAATGTGGGGGAGTGCATGGGTATTCAACGACTAATAAATTATAATAAATTATTTTGCTTCAGATGTAATTGAACTTACAATGAACCCCTTGAAGTTTTTTCAACTGAAAGTTATTTCCCAAACAACATAACAATCTTGGTATGTACTCCAGTATTTGGAGACACAGACCTGTGCTGACTGTCCCGCTGTGGTGGATAATTTTTAAAGAGGCTCTTAGAGCTTCAAAACATAAAACCCAGCAGGGAACTTCTTTTCTTCTTGAATAGTTGCCTTACATTCAAAGTGAATGAACTGGGCTGATGGTTTTAAAGCCACTTAGGAATCCTGTGACATTAAATACCCAAACTAGTTATTTTTTATTTTAAGTAAAAAAAAAAATGTTTGTTGTTGTTGTTGTTCAAGATTTGGAGTTTTTAACCAAAACTGAAATTATGCACTACAAGTTCGAGCCCTTAAAGAAAACCATTGGGACTTGGGAAGCTGGTTCTGTTGGTAGGCTGTAGAAGGCATACCAAGAATGTATGAGGTCCTGAGTTCAGATCCTTAGCACTCACATAAGAACCCAGTCAGGTACAGCAGTACACACCTGTAATCCCAGCTCTGAGGAGGCAGAGATACGATCCCAGAGCTTGCTGGCCAGAGAATCTAGCAAGATCTGTGAGCTCCAGGTTCAGTGAGAGACCCTGTCTAAAAAATTAGAGAAGAAATTAAGAAATACACGCAATGTAAACATCTGGTCTCCAGACATGTTTCTGTGCACACGCTCACACACACATGCACACTCCCACACACAAATAATACATGACTCACAAAACATAAATGTAAGAATAAATAAAAAAGGTAAAAAAATAACAACAATAAAATAACAATAAAGGTAAATGAGAACGTTGTATATATAGTTATAAAGATATATTTATCATTATAAAGTTATAAAGCTTCAGAGCATACCTGTGTGTGTATTCCTCAATTAAAAAATAAAGACTATTAGCATCACATGAAGGGCTCTCTCTGGTCCAACTCACTAACTCATTCACTCCCTTCCTTCTTTTTTCTTTAAAAAGAAAACAAAACAAAACCATGAGATGACTCAGCAGTTAGGAGCTCTTGGTGCTCTTACAGAGGAACAGGGTTCATTTCCCAGAACCCACATGATGGTTCACAATGGTCTATAACCCCAGTTCCAGGGGATCCAAAGCCTTCTTCCAACTTCCCTGGGCAACAGCCACCCATTTGGTGCATGCATGTACATGCAGGCAAACCCATGTAAGATAAATAAATCTAAAATGGAATTTTAATAGAAATAAGCACCATTCTAAATTTTATGTTATCTCTGTTTGTCTTGGGGGTGTGTTTGTTTGTTTGTTTCTGGTTTCTCGACTGTCCTGGAACTCACTTTGTAAACCAGGCTGGCCTTGGACTCACAGAGATCCCCCTGCCTCTGCCTCTGAGTGCTGGTATTAAAGGCTTGTGCCACTACTTCCCGCTATCTTTAAATTCTTAGGGTTTAAACATCTATATAATGTATCTTTAGTTTTGCATCCTTTAAATTTCATTTGAATGAAATAATGTATTATGTATTCTGTGGCTTGACTTTTCTCATTCAAAATTACATTCCAGAGATTTGTCCATGCTGCTGTAGTTTTGCTGTTAAATAGCGTTCTGTTCTGTGAACTATGTTGTAATCTGTCCTTTAACTATGGCCAGACACTGATGCTGTTTCTAACATTATGCTATTATAATCAGTGCCACTGTTTCTGGAGACATAGATTAGTGATAAAGCACTTGCTTAGCATGCACAAAGGCTCTGAGGTCGATTCCAAGCACCACAAAATAAGTAAATAAAGAAATATATAGACAGATAGGTAAATAAATAAATAAACTTAAAAACAATGCCACTGCAAATTAGTTTGTTCGCCTGATGCACATTGTTGAGTTTCTTTGGGATGCTGACTTAGAAATGGGAATGTTGTGTTCCATCACCTTCTACTTGTCAATGTTGTCTTTCAAGTTACCGTCTCATTCTATACTCCAACTGGTAGAGTACTAAGAGTTTGTATTTCTCCATACTATTGCCAACATTCAGTATTATTGCTAGCTTGGTTAATATAAAATTACATCTATTTTATTCACTTTTTTGAGATAGGGCCTCTGTAGGCGGAGACTGCTTGTTCATTTCCTGGCCACCCATACCCGAATTAAAACATAGAAACTATATTAATTACAACACTGTTTGGTCAATAGCTTATGCATATTTCTAACTAACTCTTACATCTTAAATTAACCCTAATAATCTGTGAATCACCATGAGGCTATGGCCTTCCAGTAAGGTTCTAGCTGGTGGTTTTCTCCTTCAGCCACTACATGGCATCTCTTTGACTCTGCCTACTTTCTCTCTATATCTCTGTTTGGATTTCCCACCTGACTTTACTCTATAAGCCACTGGCACAAACAGCTCCTTTAATAACCAATGGTAGGAAAAACATATTCATAGCATACAGAGGGGAATAACATCAGGTCTCACTATGGTATACAAGCTGGCCTAGAACTCATTACCCCATGCCTCAGTCTTTAATAGCTAGTATCAGAGTTTATAATTATGTCTTTTTTATTTTATTTTTTATTTATTTTTTTTATTTTTTGAGACAGGGTTTCTCCGTAGCTTTTTGATTCCTGTCCTGGAACTAGCTCTTCTAGACCAGGCTGGCCTCGAACTCACAGAGATCTGCCTGCCTCTGCCTCCCGAGTGCTGGGTATAATTATGTCTTGATGAATCGTTTCTCTAATGTTAAATTTGGCTGAGCATTTTTCCTTGTGTTAATTATATAATTAATTGAGTTTGTTTCTGCTATAATCATGTTAGTCAGCATCCAGTAATATGATAAAATACCAAGGGGCTAAACTTAGAAAGAGAAAGAGGTTATTTTGTCTCCACTTTAGCTGTTTCAACCCATGGGTGATTTGCCTAATTGTTCTGGGCCTGTGGTGACACACAGTGGTAGGAACCATAGAAGAAACTCCTCATTCATAGCAAGGGAGCAAAGGGAAAAGAAGTCAGCATCCCACAGCTCCTTTGGAGTGCATGCCCCAAAGACTCACGGACAGATCCTTAATACCTGAGTCCCTGGAAGACATTCCATGTGCACACTCCATCAATGAATTTTTCCATTCTAGCCTTTGGTCAATTTCTACTGTTTTTGTTTCTAATCCTTATTTTAATTTTTACATTTATTTATTCAGTGTGTGTGCACGCACATATGCACACGAACACATGCATGTGTGTTTGTACCGTGTGCATGAATGAGGTACAGAGGACAGACAACTTGCAGGAACCATTTCTCCCCTTCCACAGCCGACTCTCAATCTCTCTACTGTGGGTTGTGGGCTCTCCCTGAACCCCCTTCTGGGGTTGCTGTCAAATTAGGTAGCTGCCTTGAAATCCAGTTAGGCTTTTACTGTACTACACAGCAGCAATCAGCTTCACATAGTCATTAACATCCGTTGGTAGATAATTAGGAATTCTTAAAGAGAGAAATTAGTTTAAAAAGAGAGTTTTTCCCACATTAAAAAATGGAAAAAACATTACAATGGAGGCATTTGGGTCTTTGTATAATAATAAGTTAGACAGTTTGAAAATGGAATGATTAAATTAAAAGATATCTAATTTAGATGGGATTTATGTAATGTCAATTGTAAACATTATCAGCTTTATCATTTTTGTCTTATCACTAAAAATGTTGGTTAATCTGGGTGCAAAGATATAGACATTAGAAAAACATAACAAAACATATCACAGAGATATTCAAATTCAGACAGGAATTTAATGGAGAACCAGTTTCAGCACTGCATTATAAGACTAGAGAGGAACAGTCTAAGGTTTTCAAACAACCAACCTTAATATATCTAGTAACCTTATAGGAATTGCCACATGGCAGAGACTAACTGGAAGCAACAGTCTAATATGGCATTCACCTTTGTGAAGCAAATGTTAAACTTGTGGTCAGTTTGTATAGAATTATCCCTAAAGACTGTATAGAATTGGTTAAAGGTGTTTTAGAGCCTGGGCCACAGTCACAATGTAGTATGTGGTTCAGAGAAAAGGCTAGGATTATTGAACAACAGAATAAAGCTAGAGGTAGGGAAATCTCCCAAGATCAAATTCTTGGAAGACATAATGCTACTATAGAAAGACAAGCTGTATGTGATGACCATACCCTGAATTTATGCCATGCAGCAGTTTTGAATGCTTGGGACAGAACTCGAGAAATAGGAAAGAAAAGTGAATCATTTACTAAAGTTGTACAGGGTACAAAGGAAGCCTTTGTGGATTTCTTAAAAAGATTGATTTCAGCAATAATTAGAATGATACCAAATTCAGAAGCTAGACAAATGATAATTGAATCTCTGGCTTTTGAATTGCCAATTCTCTATACAAATGGATAATTAGGCCATTAAAGGCAAGGTCAGACCTTTGGAGGAATGGCCTTGAGGTACAATTAACATTGAATCTCATGACCATGTTGATGCATGGATAGGAGAGGTAATTTCCAGAGGTTTGAGTAAAAATCAAAATGTCAAATGTTATAATTATGGCAAACAATGTCACCTTAAAAGGGCCTGTAGACAGGGTGTACCTAGTGTAGGGGCTGAATTATATAGGCCCATATTCCTACATTGTCTGGCAGTCAGAATTCTGAGCAACCTGCAAGGCACAATTTGCACCTGCCATACAGAGGGTGGTTGCCTAGCCTTTTGATAGTGAAACAACCTGATGCCATCCTAAGCAAGTTGTCAGGATATGCTGATGTTGTTATGCTTCTTCTATTGTAATTTAGGAGGTTGTCTGGGGAAGAGGTGTTTTTCAGTCTATATGACAAAATGAGCATGGGCATGGAGGTGACAAAAAGCACAGCTATGGACATGACCTAAATCATTTCCCCAATACCTAGGAAACAGAATGCTAATGAACTCCCTCAGTTTACGTTTTGATATAAAAGCTGTTTGGATAATAAACATGGGTGAGTTTCAGGATGTGAATTCAAGATTTCATAAAGGATCCCTGGAACTCCCTCCCTATATAGTCATTTGAGTTGTGTTTTCATTCCCATACCTCCACTCTGGTACGAGAAATGGTTTATGTCAGAGCTGGTCCCTGACATCTAGAAACAATGTATTTTCTAAAAATAATCCATTCAGAATGCCCCTCCTTTCTGGATTATGCAGGTATGGCAAAGGCAGGCAGTGGACTAATGAATGTAGGTCAATGAGGAATATTCAAGGTAATCCTTTGCAATCAGGAAACTCCATGAGCCCAAGCCAAATCCAGTTCAGTCATTTCCAGCCATTGTAGAGGAAACCCCTTCCCAGAGCAAGTAAAAAACCTAATGGCTATTGTAAAAAATCATACTGCTGTGAATGATAGAATAGCTATAGAAAAGAACAAAAAATTCAGGAGGAACCATAAAGAAAATATTTTGGCAAACTTCTATACATGAGCAAAGATCAAAATTAAAAATATGAATAAATGATGTTGTCATTGAAGGTCTGGTAGACACAGGGGCAGTTAGGTTGTTTCCAGGTTCTGGCTATGAAAAACAATGCTGCTATGAACATGGTTGAGCACATGTCCTTGTGGCATGATTGAGCATCCTTTGAATATATACCCAAAAGTGGTATTACTGGGTCTTGAGGAAGGTTGTTTCCTAATTTTCTAAGAAATCACCACACTGACATCCAAAGGAGTTATAACAGCTTGCATTCCCACCAGCAATGCAGAAGAGTTCCCTTTTCCCCACAACCTCTCCAGCATAAGTTGTCATCAGTGATTTTGATCTTGGCCATTCTTATAGGTGTAAGATGGAATCTCAGAGTTGTTTTGATTTGCATTTCTCTGATGACTAATGATATTGAGCATTTCCTTAAGTGTCTTTCAGCCATTTTAGATTCCTCTGTTGAGAGTTCTCTGTTTAGGTCTGTACTCCATTTTTGTTGTTGTTGTTGGCTTATGTGTTCTTTTGGTGTCCAATTTCTTGAGTTTTTTGTACATTTTGGAGATCAGACCTCTGTCTGATGTGGGGTTAGTAAATATCTATTCCCATTCTGTAGGCTGTTGTTTTGTCTTGTTCACGATGTCCTTTGCTTTACAGAAGCTTTTTTATTTTTCAGTTTCAGGAGGTCCCATTTATTAATTGTTTCTCTCAGTGTCTGTGCTGCTGGAGTTATATTTAGGAAGTGATCTCCTGTGCCATATAGTACCTTTTAATAATGATGAAACTGAAAAATTATGAACAGAAAGTGAACCTTGGAAAAGGACTTGTAGCAATTTTTTGAAGAGATTAACAACTATCCCAAAAGCAAGAGAATTTAACTTATAAAGAGAATTAACTGGATGCTTCTTCACATTGTAAGGGACACACCAATAATTGCAGACCCTACATTCTATATTAATGCAAATAAAATCATGAAAGGCAGATTACAAAATCAGGAAATTTAAGTAAAGTGGGCCAAAGACCTTATGATTCTGTCCAAAAGTTAGAATTATGCTCTTCTCATGGTACTAATGGATTATTTTTTTTTAAAAAAAAACTTCCCAATATAGTTACCTATTTGCAATATACAGAAAGTTATTGCATATTGAAACCTCTAATATACCAGATGATATAGAATTGACTTCATTATGTATTGAGTTACAAGATATAATCAGGAATAGGAATCATTCTATATACATGACACACATCCAATCCCATATGGGTCTGCCAAATCCTCTAGCACAAGATAATGCAGAAATTGATCAATTATTGATTGGAAATGTGATAATGGCCTCAGAATTTCATTTAAAACATCATGTCAATAGCAAAGATTGTTTTAAAAAATTTTCTATTACATGGCAACAAGCAAAGGAAATTATAAGGAAATGCCCTACTTGTTCTTTAAACAACCAAACACCAGTACCTGCAGGAAGAAACCCAAAGTGTACTCAAAGGAATGAAATCTGGCAAATGGATGTGCTATGTTTTGTAGAATTTTGAAAACTAAAATTTGTACAATACACCATTGATACCTATTCAGGTTTTCAATGGGGCAACTGCTTTGAGTTCAGAAAAAGCTGATTTGGTAATCACACATTTGCTAGAAGTTATGACCATCATGAGTATATCTGTATAAATAAAGACTGGCAATGTTCCAGCATATGTCTCTAAGAAAATAAAACTGTCTTTAATTATTATAATATAAAGCATATTACAGGTATGACATATGTCAGGCAGTTATAGAAAGATCAATTAAATTCTAAAGGGTATGTTAAATAAACAGAAATGGATGATAAAGACCCCCCAGAAATAGACTGCATAATGCTTTATTAACTTTAAATTTTCTTAATGAGAAAGAACTGCAGGGAGACATTGGGTAGTAGAAAAAACTACAGAATTAAACCAGCTGATATACTTTAAAGATGTACTGACCTCAGAATGGAGACAAGGACATGTATTACATTAGGGTTTTGTTTTTGTTTCCACAGTAGAAGAAAAGCTATGGATACCATCAAAATTTATAAATATTTGATTTGAACAAGAGGTACTTTTTAATTAGAAGAAATGATAATTCATCAAACAGCATGGCTGTTTAATCTAAACTGACCTATAAAACTAATAAAAAACCTTTTATTTGATCAGATATAACTTTCCAAAAAGAATTTCCTCAAAATTAGGGCTGGGGAAGGGTTTTGTTTCTCCAGGAGAGGAAAGGCATCCAGCTAAGGAATCTAATGACCATTGGATAATGAGATATCTAAAGAAAAGAGATAAATCATCCAGGAGAAGTATCCCAAGAAAAAGAGTAAAATGACCTATTGCTATATCATATTTCCAACAGGATAAAATTTTATAAATCTCCCAAATGTTTGTTTCTGCTATCTCTATAGATAAATAATGCAAATAGTCTTTTTATAGTCCCAGTCTAATTAAAAATCAAAGCTGCCTTTGAAGTTGGAGTGTGGCTCTCTCCTCTCTCTAAACCCAAGCAAGCTTATTAAGGTAAAATCCAAAAGCTCTATCTCATGTCAGAAGAAATATGTGGATATGGAACAGAAGAAAAATAAAAATTTAAGGACTATTTTATTGTCACTAATTTAATAATCTTTGGTTTTATACTAACTCGTTAACAACTTTTCTTAAGGTATAAGATTTTTAAGATGTGTCTCTGTGTGTATAACGCACTAGATTTTTTTGTCATGGCATTAATGCTCATATAGAATATTAACTAATTCTAGAAAAAGGTTTCATCTACCTTATCTACCTTCCTGTACATGATTTTGTGTTTGAGTCTCTATCAGTTTTCTGCAGTGAACCATGAGCATGCCTAACAGCAGCTTTTGAACTCTCCATAAGAAGAATAGGGTGCCGTTCCTCCAGGACTATGATAACACCACTAAGCTGAAAATTGCCACCTGAAGGTCAGCTTTGGACTACAAACTGCTCAGGACAATTTCTAGGTGGCTAGCTGATATGATCCAGTCTAGCAGACTACTCCCGCCAAGATGTGAGACAAGCCCTGTACTTTCCAATTATTCAAAGACTAGACAACACATGATAAAACTACCTCTCTCATTACTTGACAATTAACCAAAAATTTTCTTTTCAGGATTCCCTAAAAATGCTGTAACCCCAAAACAGCAGGAAATAAATTTAAGACTATGACACCCACATTCCCAAGAGGTGTGGTGGGTGGTTTTTGGTCATTCAACAAGCTATGGATATTTGTCATTGTTTAGGGGGCGGTAGTTATAAGTTGTTATTGGTTATGATTAGGAGGAAAGTTGAACAAAAAAGATTTGATTCAGAGCTCTTATTTTGAAAATAAAAAGGGGGAATACAGATGTGATAAGATAAAGGGGTAGATTATTGAATCTACTCTAGAAAGAAATAAGGGAGGATATAGATAAGATAAAAAGATAATCATAAGATAAAAAGATAGATTATTGAATCTATTTATAAAAAGCAACTACTAGTTTTAAATATTTTACATTGGATTGGACTTTTGTATATTGATACAAATTTGAGATTAATTTTGCTAGAACAAATTACATTTCTACTCTTGTTCAAGGTATTGTACCTAAACAGCTCATTAAACAATGCAAAAAATTTCTAGTAATTGAAAATTATTATTATCAACTATTTAAAATAATAAGGAAATGCAGGTGAGTAGCTAATCACTTATTATAATCAAAATTGTAGTCACATTACACATGTTTTCAAATTGAAACAGAGATACATTTTAGATAGACAGGTCATCTTTAAACACTTCAGAGACCTACAGAATATGGTATTTAAGATGTTTTAATAACATAGTTCCATTTTTATGACAATAAGACATATCTGCTCCTGGCAGTACCAATCTACTTCAGAGAATATGATGGGCATTGAAGAAATTCCACATGGAGTTTACTTTCTTTGTGGCACAAGTAAGTCACTGGGCAAGAAAATGCCCTTGCCTCACTGCTGACAGTATGCTATCCAAATTGGACAAGCAGAACACAAAAGAAAGTGACTGCTGAACATTGTCAAGACAAGGAGGGACAACCCTTCAGAATACCCTGATTCACAAAAAAGTCTATCAGATATGTTATGCCTGCAGGCTGAAGATGAATTGCCCAGCATTGCAGAAGAACTTTGGGTGACTGCAGGAAGCCAGGTGTTTCTGTCATTTCTCGTATTTTTTGAAATTCATTTGTTTGCACTTCTTGCTTACTCAATTAATATTATTTCCCTCGTGGGTCTTTGAGGTAGTTGAAGACTAGATAGTTACAGTTATAGTTTTCTTTGTTTATCTGAGGCAGAAAGCAAGTTATGATAGAAAATAAATTAGGTACAAAACTTTGGTCTTACCAAGATAGGACAGATATGGAGTATTTTCTCTGAATTTGTCAAATGCGAATGGACTAGACATTGTTGGTATATTTATTGCCTGTATATATTGTTATTGTACTTATTGTGTATACTTTTTTAATATTAGTTATAGCCTTTTTTCTTTAGACAAAAAGGAGGAAGTGTAGTGATATTTCATTTGTATTTTAACAAATAAAGCTTGTTTGATGCCCAGAACACAAAAGAGCCACACTAGTCTGTAAGCAGAGGCTACTCATTTGTTTCCTGGCCTCCTAGACCAGAATAATCACACAGAATATATATTAATTACAATACTGTTTGGCCTATTAGCTCAGGCTACCATTAAGTAACTCTTACATCATAAATTAAACCATTTCTATTAATCTGTGTATTGCCATAAGGCTGTGGCCTACTAGTTAGGTTCCAGAGTATATGTTTCCTTCAGCAGCTATATGGCATCTCTTTGACTCCACCTACTCTCTCTCTCTCTCTATCTCTTCCAGCCTTGTTTTACTCTGCTAATTCATTGACCAAACAGCTTTATTCATTAATCAATAAAAGCAACAAATATACAGAATGACATCCCACATCATTTATTGTATAAATAAAATTAAGGTTTTAAGTTTAACATAACAAAATTACATATAACAAAATAGGTGTCAAGCAAGAATTACACTTACAATATTTAATCCATTTACATTTGGCAAATTAAGGAAAATAGTCTATCATCTATCCTATCTTTGTGAGTCTAAATTTTATATCTAATTTATCCTTTATCAAAACTAATGAAAACTATAACTATTTGTCCTCAACTCTTTAAAGACCCCAGAAGGATATAATATTCCCTAAGTAAACAGGAGGTGTACTGGTAAGCAACTTTCAAAATTCTAGAATTGACAGAGACATCTTGCTGCCTGGACAGTCACCCAAAGTTCTTTTTTTAACAACTGGGGCATCCATTTTCAGCCTACAACCCATAGTATCCAGCAGACTTTTCAACGAAGCAGGAAATTTGAAGATCTGTTCTTCCTTATAATGGCAATGTTCATCAGTAGCTTTCTTCTGAATCCTGCAGAATTTCTGGCAGTTTCTTCTATGAAGCAGGAACCCTGAAGGACTATCCTATCTTTTGGAAAGTTCAGCAGTCACTTTTCTGCAGGCCCTGCATGTCCATTTCATATACCATACCATCAAGCAGTCCAGGCAAGAGCAGTTTCTTGCCCAAACGGTTAGCCTTGTAACATAAGAGAAGGTAAATTCCATAACGAATTTCTTCAGTGCCCATCAACCTCTCTGAAGTAATTGGTGCTACCAGAAGCAGACGTAATCTAACTGTCAAGAAAAGTCTAAGTTCTTAAAACATTTTAATTGCCATGTTCTGAGCCAGGCAGTGGTGGCACACACCTTTAATCCCAGCACTTGGGAGGCAGAGGCAGGCAGATCTCTATGAGTTCGAGGCCAGCCTGGTCTACAAGAGCTAGTTCTAGAACAGGCTCTAAAGCTACAGAGAAACTCTGTCTCAAAAACAAACAAAACAAAACAAAATGCCATATTCTGTAGGTCTTTGAAGTGTTGAAGATTATCTATCTAACTGCAATATCTCTGTATATCTAGAAAACTTACATTACAAGATTGACTAACATAAATGACTATCTATTAGTCTGTAATTTTAATTATATATTTCATTTTAAAATGAGCTGTATAAGCATAATACCTTAAACAAGAGTAGAAATATATATACACAGTATAACAAAATCAACCTTAAATTTGTATCAATAGACCAAGATCCATACCAATTCAAAGTATTCATTTATATATCATATTCCCCTTGTTTTCTTAAGAAAAAAAGAAATATTTGGGAATTTGGGAATAGTTTTCTCTAAACTGCTTTCTGCTGTTTATTGAGTGAGGTATTTTTAGGGTTCACAAAGACCTTTTGGTGGGTCTTGTTTGTTCCATCAAACCACATTAACCTGCAAGAATTCACAGGGTCTCATCTTCTATGGAAACAAAAGCAAAACCTCTTTTTCAAAGTAACATAGCCTTAGACTCAAATTTTGAAGTCAAGATACCTTTAAAATATATGTGTTGGTTTATCTTAGCAGCCCCCAGAATCAAATATCTCTCTGTAGTCAAAAAATTCAAAGAAATCACAATAATATGCCTAATCCAGACTGTCTGTGTATATTCCATCTTTACACGGCTTATTTTCTACTCCTTTAATCTATGATTGTCTGTACTCTTATATTACTTTTATTGCCTCTTTAAAGACTTTGTTTTATTTTTAAAACTATTTTTTATAAATGCATATACTCTTTTTCTTCTCTCTCTCAAGCCTATGTACATTTTTCCAACACTGACCCATTCAGAGGTCGCTTTCATCTAAATCTGTCTTTATTGTGTATCTGTAATCCTTTTCTGACCAGGAGCATTTTTTTATGCTAAGTGGGCATGACTAAGACCAACTCCAGGCCCTGCCTGTTTGTTCCACCCAGTCCAACATGGCAGAGGCATGTTCACTGCCTCCATAAGTCATGCAGCTCCAGCTCCAGGGATGCAGCAGGTCTATGTCGCCATTAAGCAATTTGTAGCACACTGCTCAGAGACCCCATTTAAGTGCTGGATGACCTCCCAAAAGAGCCAGACAACTGGATCATGAACCAGGAAGCTGGATTTTAAAGAAGCCATGCAATCTTTTGCTGCTAACACTGAGTCAGGAAGACTTCTCTTAAAGGAGCCATGCCTCTGCTTGCCACCAGCAAACAGATTCTACCTGAAAAACTGTTGCTACCTGTTGCATCAGGCCACTTGTTGGTTCCCAGCTGCCCAGAACCGAAATAATCACACAGAAATTATATTATTTAAATCATTGCTTGGTCCATTAACTTAAGCATATTTCTGGCTAACTCTTACATCTTAATTTAACCCATCTCCATTAATCTGTGCATCACCATGAGGTTGTGGCTTACCAGTAAAGTTTCAGTATGTCTGTCTCCGGCAGCTCCATGGCTTCTCCTCACTCCACCCTTCTTTCTCCCAGCATTCAGTTTAGTTTTCCCCACCTAGCTCTGTTCTTCCCTGCTTTGCTGTAGGCTCAAAGCAGTTCTTTATTAATCAATGGTAATCACAGCATACAGAGGGGAATCCCACATCAGCTACCAAGAAGCTATGCTTATATTTGTTCTTTTGTGTCTAGAATTCCTTCCCAAGCTCTCTCAGTTTTTATGTGAATGTAGTTGCTCCATATTGGCACCATCTGTAAGCAGAGACTGCTCATTCATTTCCCGGACACCCAGACCAGAATAATCACACAGAATCTATATTAATTACAACACTGTTTGGCTTATTATTAGCTCAGGCTATTTATTAAGTAACTCATATCATAAATTAACCTATTTCTATTAATGTGTGCATCACCACAAGGCTGTGGCCTATTGGTTAGGTTCTGGGGTGTATGTTTCCTTCAGCAGCTTATGGCATCTCTTTGATTCCACCTACTCTCTCTATATATCTCTTCCAGCCTGGCTTTACTGTGCTAAGCCATTGGCCAAAACAGCTTTATTCATTAACCAATAAAAGCAACACATATACAGAAGGACATCCCACATCACTAGTCAGCTATCCAGGCCAGGCAGTGGTGTCACACACCTTTAATCCCAACAGCCACACTAGTTAGCCACAGAGGCTGAACGATGGTGGTGCACACCTTTAATCCCAGCACTAGAGAGGAATGCAAAGTGGGATGAGACAGGAGCTTACTCTCTTTGAGTCTGAAGATTTCACAGAGATAAGGGCTCTCCAGTGTCTTTGCTGCTTTCCTTCTTTGATCTTCAAGTTGAAGGGTTTTTATTAATCACGCTACACTAGATACTGGAGAAAGATGGCGGCAGCAGACACGTAAAGGCACAGCAGAAGGAAAAGACACTCTAGAGTCTGTGGCCTAGGGGCCTTGCCCATCCAGGATTCACCCATCAGGGATTCCCCTCTGGTGGGCTAACACCCTGAAGTCAATTGGCACCTGCTGCTCCTTTGACGTGGCTTCTGGCACTCACTGACCTCCAAGGGCCATGGAAGTCGTGCAGGAGCTCAAAGATGCCACCTTCAGGAATCATCCATGCTGGGGTGGGTGGGCTTCTGGGTGCTAGAGCTGTCTTTGGGTCACCCATGCCCCCCGTGAGTGACCCTCTCCTGTGCTCTTGGAAGCAACAGTAGCACAGTCTTTGTCTCCCCACGCTGGATTTTGATGGAATTGTTACTTCCGTCTGTGATAGGTTATGTTTCTCCAGGATAAGTCACACAACAAGCATTACCAAATTTCAATTGGTGTCCTATAAGGACGTGCCAGGGGTTGCTAGCAAAAGTTCTTTCACTCTTAAGAGTGCCTTAGATGGACTGGCAAGATGGCTCAGTGGGTGGAAGCACTTGACCCAAAGCTGATGACTTTCGTTCAACCTTGAATGAAAGGTGAGAACTGAGAGCTGATTCCTACAAGTTGTCCTATGGCCCACAAGTCCCACATTCACATATGCATGCACACAGACACGCACACACATGTATGTACACACATGTGAGAACACACACAAATAAAAACCTGGAGAGTTGTAACATGACAAAGCACCTCAGGAAGTGCTGGTTTCCCATCTGATACTGTGTACAGTGGTGAGACCTAGCTGCAGTCAGAGGAGAGCAAAGGAATAGACTAGTGTGGAGGAGGTGATGGAGCCGGCATCCCTGGATTAAGTAGATCTCAGTGCCTACTCTGGATCTTTATTCCTAGTTCTCTATGCTAATACTATGCCGTTTAAGATAGTCAGAGTTTGGAAGTTCATTTAAAGACAAAAACATAATTCTAAAATAATACTCCTTTGATGGTCTCCTTCAAACTGATTGGTTCTGGGGTTCCCAACAGTTCGGCCTGGTCACTCTTCCCTGCAGTGCTCAAAGTTGGGAAGGATTTGTTTTGATTGTAGACATACCAGGAATAATTGAGTCTAGTGACCTAAAATCTGTCTTTGAGGTATCAGCGACAGCTTTGTGGCTATATATAGAGAAGGGCCAAAGTCGAGGGAATTTATATAGCTAGTAATCCTGAGGACACTGTGGTCTGGTTGATTATTATCTTGGGACTGGTTGTGCCGAGATTTGTCAGGGTCACGGACATCACTGGTGCTTGGGGGACAGTTTTTGGTCACATCTGTGATTTAAGATGAACCAAGGGAGAGAGTAGCCCAGAGAGCAGGCCAGAGAGGAGACACAGGCTCAGGCCAGTGGCTGATCCTTCTTCACATCTATCCCTAGCAGAATCTCCTCCAGGTCTGTTACAGATGGAGGGGTACCCTCATTATTGTGCTGTTAGCCTTTTATTTTGGAAGCATGATTTTAACTGTGGGACTTAGGGGCTCAGATGTTACAATCTTATTTTTATTGCATTTTGTAGACTGAAGCCCGGGGCTTCATACATACCGTATAGGCCTCTTCCACTGAGTTATACCTCAGCTCTGAGGTGCTCCTGGTGAGTTGTTTATATGTTAAATTCCTTCATTTTGTTCCTTTACAGATTCTTCTTTTATTATTTATTGCCCAAATTTTACGGAAAATTCACCTATATTTATTTGTTTAGTTGTTTGGAGCCTGGAAGAAACGGGGTCTCAGGTACTCCAGGTGGCCTTGAACCCTCTGACCCTCCGGCTTCCACCTCTGAAGTACTGGTCCTCATGGCAAGCATGTTACCAAATGTGTCATCTCCCTAGCCCCCAAGAGTGTATAAATTTTAATTTAAAATATTAACACATAAATAACTCCCACATGAAAATTTAATTATTTTCCCCCCAAATACTTAGCCAGTTGTTACAGCAATGTTCCTGGTGCTCTATAGTTACAGTGGTGAACTTTAGGTAATTAATTCAGGTAGTTGACCATCCTGGTAAAGCAGAAATATCAATCTTAATTTCTCCTAGTCAAGAATATCCAATGGGCTCCTTCCAAACAACTTAGAGCGGCTGGCTATTTTAAATTGCCTTGGGACATAACTGAAGGTCCAGTTTGGACTGATGTGTAAAGAGCAAGCATCCTCTATAAACAATCACAAGAGGAAGGTGTGAAATTATGGTCACTGTGCCACTCGTATCCCACTCTGACTCCCTCTTTCTTCAGACCAACAGCAAAGACTTCTAATTTCTAAGTTCCTCGGGGACTTGGTTGTAAAGCATTCTGGAAATATTGTATTATTGGGAAAATCTGGCATATGAGATGGTATTTGTTGAAATGCTATCTAAGAGATTTGGAATGGAGCTTATTTGGTAGAACACTTGCCTGGCATGCACCAAGCCCTGTGTCCCCTCCCCACCACCACATAAAAACTGGGTATGGTGCTTTGGCCAGCACTTAGGAGGTGATGCCAGCACTTAGGAAGTAGAAGTAAGAGGAGCAGAATTCAAGGTCATCCTTGAGTTCAAAGCCAGGCTGGGCTCACAAAACCCTACCTCAAACAAAACAAAGACCAGTAAAAACCTCCTGGTTACCTGTATTAGAACCATCAAATTGTGATACTTGATAAAATATAGGTTTCTCACTCCAATCAAATCTACCAAACCAGAAGATTTGGGAATGGATTCTACAAATGGACCATTTAAAATATACTTCCAAAGAGAAATTTCACTTAGGTTTCTAAGTGGTGGTGTTTGTGGACAATTGATTCAGTTTTACAGAAGGGGCTATTAGGGTGGGAGACATGGCTCAGTAGGTTTGAGCAGCAGCTGATCTTTCAGAAGACCTTGGTTTCTATTCCCAGCACCCACACGGTAGCTAACCATCACCTGCAACTCCAGTTCCAGGGGACCTGACACTCTGACTTCTGTGCACACTGCACACATATGGTGCACAGACATACATGCAGGTAAAACACACATACATGTAAAATAAAATAAAAGTAAATATTTTTTAAAAAATGAACGATTCCCTTTGGCGTCTTGGAATCAGTAAGAGACTAACATTAGATCAACCCACCTTCAGAGTAGTAGGTGCAAATAATACACCTCTATCTGGACAGGACAAAACATCTTACAGGAGGCAGGTACTTAAAGCACATTCAAGGATCTAGAGTCAAAGTTTTGAATACACAGTGATGTTTGTTAGGTGTATGGTCAGGAAGAAAGATCTTTGTTCAGGGAGAAAGACTGGCAGGAGTACTGGGCTTGTTGTGGATAAAATCCTATCGAATGAGTTTGATCACAGCATTTTCCTGCACGATTTTAAATGAGGCATGGATTGGAATAATATCTTCAAATTGTTCTCAAACCTTAATCTGTGTAAGAACTACATCATCCCCAAGTTCTGGGGCAGGGCCCAGAAATCTTCAATTAAAATAAACACAGCAAGCTATTTTCTGCAGGTGGTGCGCAGAGCGCTTAGAGAACCATTTGGCTTTTTTGTTTTTGTTTTTTAACTTGAGGAAATGTCCCGCTGGAGTTCTCTGGCTCCCTGGGTATAACATCAAAGGATATTTTAAAACGGGCTGAACTGCCCATCTAAGCAAGAACTGAGAAAATAGCTGCTTGAAGGTACAGACAATTCTAATTCTCTGCTGACAGAAAATGAAAACGAAAACAGAAAACGAAACTCTAGCTTTCTGGACTGCGAAACAGCACCAAGGAGACGCCACGGGCCGTTGGTGCAGTATGCATTCTCACCGCTAGAGGGAGCGCAAGGGTCTCCTTACACAAACTTCGCCGCGGTGCCGTAGGGGTGGGGACGGAAGGGGGAGGTGCCTTCTACAGGTCAAGGACACCCTGGGGTTTTATTGCTAAGGGTGGGGCTAAGAATGGAAGGTGCTAAGCTGTGAGAAGCATTTGCTTAGCCACAGAATGTCCTTTCCTGCTGACTGCTACTTAAGTCTTTGGATTTTAAAAAATGCGTCTCTGTGGCAACCTGAACTGGATTTGTTAAGATTCTTAAAGAAAAAAAAATATTTTGATACTTGTTTAAAAAAATAGGTATGTTTTATTCTGAGAGACTATCACAGTATTGTCTTGTGAAGCAATTCATCTTAAATCTGAACACAATAAGGCCAGGTAGGCATTGGCAGTCTCTGAGAAGGAAGAGTATTGGTGGATAGAAAATTTCCAAGAATTACTAAGAAAAGATAGGAAGTTTTTCTGGGTGGTTGGGTGGATTAGAGACAGGGTTTCTCTACATAGTCCTGGCTGTCCTGAAACTCACTATGTAGACCAAGCTGACCTCAAACTCACAGAGATCTGCCTGCCTCTCTTCTCTGGTGTGTACCACCATGTCCAGCTTTTTGTTCTTTGGCTAAATGGACATGATAGGATTCTTACTCAAGGAAGCTAAGGACTTAAACACAAAGCTGGGGGGAGATAAAAAAATCTGATCAGCTGCTAACCTGAGCTAGTTAGGCCTAAGCGAGGACAGGTGCCAAGGTAAAGGTCTACTGCAGACAAACCAAAGATGAGCCTAGCTAAAATCTAGTGAAGCAGACAGTCCTAGCTAGGCTAAAGGAGAAAGTGCTCTTTCCCCTTTGGCTCTACTTACTGTTCCTCCCCAGAATAAAACCGAAGTGTAGCCCTGAGGATAAAAGACCTGGAGGACCTATTTCTACACAGACCTTGGTCTTTAAGTCCTGCTTAAACTTGAAGAACTCCTTATTTTTGAAGATTATTGTTGGGACAAGGGTCAAATTCCTAGCCCTGGTGGGGGGGGGCAAGACCCAAATTCTTTTTCACACACATGACAACCTGGATGATACAAGCATTCCTGGATGTACAATGGGCTATGTCCCAGGAAACTCTTAATAGTTTGAAAATACCGTGTCAAAAAAAAATGTATTCAATGTGATTAAGCTTTCTTCTAACGTCATAGCTTAGAACACTGGCTGCTTGTCCTTGAGACTGTGTGGCTGACTAAGAGCTAGAGCTCCTGACCACTTCCCAGTATTGTGAGACAGTACCACATGGCCCACATCTAGCCTGAGAAAACTGGAAGCCCGGTTTCTGTTGAATGTTTATGACCATTACATCTTTGTAAAGCGAAAAAAATCCCACGTTAAATCATTGTAAGTACACACACATACACACTGCCTTTGGCAGCCTAGGCAGCAGAAAAGACCCAGCAAGATGTAGGTCCTCAGGCCCCTGACTCAGCAGGGTGTGCTGAGCCTCTCCCTTGCCAGACCTTGTCCTAATTACCGGGAGGAAACTACCGAATACCCTCCCTATAGTAAGAACCAATCAGAAGTTATCAGGCAGGCTCTGGCCAGCTTTACTGATAATGGTGGAATGCAGTAACACCCCCACCCCCATGGCCTCCAGGTATAGTGACCTTTCTGTAGCTGTAGCTGACCAGTCATCTCTGCACACATTCCCATGCCCCTCTTTGCTCTACCCCCAATATATACCCTGTCCCACTGCTGGCTCAGGGTCTCTCCTGTTCTACTTGCTGTGTGTTGGATGGATGGATGACCTGAGTTAACTCGTAATTAAAAAGACTCTTTGCTTTTGCATCGGATCTGGTCTCTTGGTGGTTTTTTTTTTTGGGGGGGGGGGGTTACCATTCATACATATTCTGATTTAGAAGATATGTGTCTAAGCACTAACCCTTTTGTTTATTAATACACACTTAGGAAATAAGTCTAATAACATGCCCAAAGTTAGTAACACTCCCCAGAATGGGTCACAAACAAATTAAACCCGAAATACCTGTGAGATTGCCCTGTGGGTACATTTCCCCTCGGTGTATGAGTAGAGCAGGCCTAAGCTGCCCACAGACTGTGTAAGCTACCTCAGTGTTTGAGATACACTTACAATGGAGAATGTAGGGCTCCTTTAGGAATGAGAAAGACTCAGGTGAAGTAACTTGACTAAGACAAAACTGTTGGAAAGGCAGAGTCAGGAGAATAAATGAGGTCTAAAGGGGAACCTTCAGAAGCATCCCTGTCATTTTAAAGTGACACTTTAAACTTGAATGCAGTCAGAGCAATGCTTTATACCCTTTCCCCAAATGATATGTGCTGAACTCATCAGAAGAACTTCCAGAGCCACTTTTTAAAATAAAGATTTTATATTTCTATTTCAGGCCTGGAAACATCACGACTGATTACCCAGTAACAAAGGTCCGTGAGTCATGCCACTATAAAAATCACTTTGCCACAATAAGTAAGATCATCTTGCCTTTGGCGATTCAGTGCCACCATTTGGCTCCTGCTACTTCGGGGGCCCAATTAAACCAATTGCATTTAATCACCCAACTGGGCAGCAGCATCTCCAGGCCTAGTTGTGCAGAAGGAAAAGGACAATGAAGCCGACGCTTCTCAAATATGTTGGTGTTCCTCTCACCGTTTTGTGGCATAGCACTAGTGAAGAGCAGGTCTTCTGGGCCGTCTCATTGTGGAGGATTAGGGTTACACAGCTGCCTATGGTGCCTGGGAAGAAATGGTCCCCACAGAGAGTGGCACTAGGACAAGTGGCTTTGTCGGATTAGGTAAGGCCTTGATGGGGGAAGTGTGTCTCTGTGGGGGATGGGCTCTGATAGCGAAACTCAAGCTATTCTCAAACTATGCTCAGTGTGGCATACAGTTTTTTCTGCTTCCTGCAGATCAAGATGTAGAACTCTCAGCTCCTTCTTCAGCATCATGTCTGCCTGCATGCTACCATGCCACCTGCTATGACAAGAATGGATTAAACCTCTGAACTGTAAACTAACTGTTATTCTTTCGGTCCCGCCCTAGCCACGCCCACTCCTTTTTTACCTCTGACCTCCGCTGCTGCGCGCGCTTTCTCTCTCTCTCTCTCTCTCTCTCTCTCTCTCTCTCTCTCTCTCTCTCTCTCTCTCTCTCTCTCTCTCTCTCTCTCTCTCTCTCTCTCTTCCTCTCTCCCTCAATAAATGTTTTTATGGCTACCCTTTGTGTCTATGGGTCTGCTCACATGCGCCCGCCGCATGGCTCCCAGCTGATGGGAACTCTGCCGCCGCTTGGGAGCCGGCACCCACCCGCCCCGCTGGCATCCGCCGGAGCTTGCTGCTGCTCCGTGAGCCCCGGGGGGACACCCCCCCATATATTTTTTAATAACAACACTAACCCTAATTAAATGTTTTTCTTTTGTAAGTGTCATAGTGTCTCTCTTCACAGCAACCTTAACTAATGCCAGGTGGTGGTGGCACACGCCTTTAATCCTAGCACTAGGGAAACAGAGGCAGGCGGATCTCTGTGAGTTTGAGGCCTGGTCTACAAGAGTTAGTTCCAGGATAGGTTCCAAAGCTACAGAGAAACCCTGTCTCAGAAAAAAATAAAGGAAACCGTAACTAAGACAGTGTCCACTCTACCACTGCAGTTTCTCTGAGCCTTAAAATTCCTTCATCAATACTAAGCCAAGGGATATCAGGCATATCCAGATCCTTTTCAGAAGGCCAGCTTTTGACAATGCTTCAGCCAACCATTTAAACAGACTTTTGACACCTTTTTCAACTCTGTGAACTTCCATCCTGAACCTAGACTCTCCACTCAGTGGCCCATATCAATAAACTCAGCCTGACCCAGTTTTATGTTCCTTCCATTATCTGACACCGCTAAAATCTGTTCCCACACATATTTCCTAGACTTCTGCTTGCATGAATTAGCAAATTCACTAAGCTCTTTAGTGGTACACATATATACATATAGGCAAAACACTCATGCACATAAAATAAAGTAAATAAATCTAAAAAGAATGTTTTAAAAGGAAGGACAAAATTAAGATTAGAAAATGCCCACTCAGTCTGGACCAATCCCAGGGCAGACAGTATCTCCAAAAGTATAATGGACTCCAAGTAAAATATAGGTAATATCCCTCTGTTAAACATGTTCTCAGCCTCACCAAGTGTGAGGTTTTTTTTCTCCCAGAAGAGTAACTGTAAGGTATAAGGATATAGAAAAAAACAAAAACAAAAACAAAAACAAAAAACAAACTCAGTTTCTCCACCTACATTCTCACAGTGCAAAACAGTTCTGGTCTGCCACCCCACGCACACCCCAACCAATGAATTCCGCAGTGGCTTCCCCGGGAACACCAGCAGCATACCTCTGATTCCACTCAGTTCTGGCCTGGTGTACCTGGGAGTAGTGTTGGGTTCCACAGGGAACGACTCACCCCCATCAGAACATTTCCAATTTCAGATGTCAGTTTGCAACTTCTGATCAATTGTTTAAAAATTAAGATTCCAAAGATTCCCTCCTCCAGAGTGGCTCACAGAACGCAAGAGAACATTTTATTTACAATTACCCACTTTTAAGTATAAGATATAACAAAGGATACAGAGTCGGGCTGGTGGCAGATGCCTTTAATCCCAGCATGTGGGAGGTACAGGCAGGTGGATCTCTGTGAGTCTGAAACCAGCCTTGTCTACAGAGAGAGTTCCAGGACAGCAGAGTTACATAGTAAGAACCTGTCTTGAAGTGTGAGGAGGGGCAGGGGCGCACCACCAGAGGCTGGCTTTTCATCTGGAATGGAAAGCAGCTGTGATTGGTTTAATAAAGAAACTGACTGGCTAATACCTGAACAGGACAAGGTTAGGGGGAGAGCCAAAGAGAGAATGCTGGGAGGAAGAAGGGTATTTGGAGTCACCAGCAGGGACAGGGAGAAGCAAGATGGGCATGCTATATAAAGAAAAGGTACCAATCCATGTGGCAAAGAATATATATATATGAATTTAAATATAAGAGTGAGCTAGTCATAAGTCTGAGCTATTGGTTGAACATTTATAATAAAAGCCTCAGTATGTTTATTTGGGATCTCCTGGCAGGGCAGAAACTTTTGCCTACAAATTGTGCTCAATATAGAGTACCCACATTTCTAAGAGACGGAGTGGATTGTTGTTGATCATTCAATGGGTTATGGACATTTTTCATAATTTAGGGGGTTGGTTACAAGTTGTTATTGGAAATGGTCAGGAAAAAAGCTGAAGAAAGGAGATTAACATCATGGATCTCATTCTAAAAAGAAAAAAGGGATATAAAAATGATAGGATAAAAAGGTAGATTATTGAATCTACTTTAAAACTAAAAAAGAAACTACTAGTCTTAAATACTTTACATTGGTATGGATTTTGACTTATTGATACAAATTTAAAATTATTTTTACTATACTATATGTATGTTTCTACTCTTGTCTGAGGTATTGTACCTATGCAGCTTATTTAACAATGCAATAAAAATTTTTAGTCCTTGAAAATTATTATTACAAACTATTTGGGATAATAGAGAAATGCAGGTTAGTAGTTAGTAACCTATTGCAATCAAACTTGTAGTCATGTGAGGTATATTTTCAAGGTCAGAGATATATTTTTGATAGAAAGGTGATTTTCAAACATTTCAGAGATTTACAGACTATGGCACTTAAAATGCTTAGTAATATAAGGCTTTTTATGACAATGAGACACATCTGCTCCTGACAAATACAAATCTACTTCGGAGATGATGGGCATCAAAGAAACTCAATATGGAGTATGCTTTAACCACTGAGCAAGAACCTGCCATTGACTTGACTGCTGACAGTATGTTGTCCAAATTGGACAAACAGGACATAAAAGAAAATGATTACGAAACTTTGCCGGGACAAGGTAGGACTGTATTTCAAAATTCCTTGCTTCTCTGAAAAGTTTGTCAGATATTCTAGGCCTGTAGGCCAAAGTCAGATGTTCCAATGTTACAGAAGAACTTAGGGTGACTCTCTAGGCAGCCAGATGTTCCTGTCATTAGGTAACATCTCATCCTTCTAGGGTCTTTGATGGAGATGTGTGGGCTGAATCAAGAATGAGCATATAGGGGGCTGGAGAGGCCAATAACTTGTGATCCACATTAGAAGCTGTGGGAGCCGTAGCTCATGCAGATGTGACTGCTGATGTGATTGGCTAATTCCCCTTCTGCTTCTTCTGGGATTCGTGGGATTTTTGCTTTATAAGTTGCATGCTGTAAGGAAATAAATGAGTTCCTGCTTGACTTGACTCCCTGCTGTATCTGATTGTCTCCAGGACCGGGGGCTGGGTGGCAAACAGTACACTTTGCCTGTGGGGGGCTGGCTCAGTTCTTTGGTGGGATCTACAGAGGGACCCCACAGAGATGAAGACTAAATAGTCATAGTTAAAGTTTTCCTTAGTTATGATAAAAGGTAAATTATGTTTAAAACTTTAGAGTCAAAAGATGAAATAGATAAAATATTTTCTCTAATTTTGCCAACTAAAAATGGCCTGGATATTGTAACTGTAATTCTTACTTGCTAACTTTTTTACTATGTTAAAGTTAAAACCTTCCTTTTTAATTAGACAAAAAAGGGGAAATGTGGTATTTCCTTTACACTATGTGAATATATGTCACTGTGATTGGTATACTAAAGAAGCTGATTGGACAATAGCTGAACAGGATAAGGTTAGGAGGAACAACCAGACTAAGGACACTGGGAGAAAGGGCGGAGTCTGGAGTTGCCAGCAGAGACAGAGAGAAGCAAGATGGGCACGCCATACTAAGAAAAGGTACCAGGCCACGTGGCAAAGTGTAGATATGAAATATGGGTTAATTTAAATGTAAGAGTGAGCTAGTAATAAGCCTAAGCTATTGGTTGAGTATTTATAATTAATACAAGCCTCAGTGTGTTTATTTGGTAGCTGTTAGCAGAACAGAAACTTCTGCCTATAACACATTCCTCCTGGCTTGGAGATTCCAAGTGTTTTAGAAACTGTATGTCAATGAAAGAAAAGGCCAAGTATATATTTTGTAACCTCACGAATACTGCTGAACTGTATCATGGAGGTTGTGCTTTTAGAAAGGGCACCCAAACCAATAAGCTTCTATTTCCTTTAGATTACACCCTTAACGTTCACATTAGTTTACTCTGACCTGAAGTTGTTGCATTTCTTTAAAATATTTTTGCCAAGTTTTATTCTTCAGTTTTGTATTTGGATAGTTTAATTTTGAAGATGATATTATTTTCTTTTCTGTTTTTAAAAAAATCTGGGTGTAGTGATGCATGCCTTTAATCCCAGCACTCAGGAGGCAGAGGCAGGTGAATCTCGGTGAGTTCAAGGCCAGCCTGGTCTACAGAGTGAGTTTCAGGGCAGCTGGAACTGTTACATAGAGAAACCGTGTCTCAATAAACCCAACACACACACACACAAATACACACACACACACACACACAGAGAGAGAGAGAGAGAGAGAGAGAGAGAGAGAGAGAGAGAGAGAGCTCAAAATCAGCCTTTACTATACAGTGGCCTACATGGTGCTGTGTCTCAGAAAAAGTCAAACACATCTTCTATTCTCACAGGGCATCTTATTTTATGCACACACACAGAACACATATTTAGACAAGTGAAGCAATCTTTAAAAATTAGAAAGAGGCATTTCAACTCTGGGTGGGTAAATGATTAAATCTATGGCAAAGGTGAAGATGTTAGGAATGTCACACAAGACCTCTTGCAGTTCCCACTTGGTGACCATCATACTTGGGCAAACGTTCATGCTCAAGTTCAAAGCTGAGCCCCAGCCTGCAAGGCAGGAGACACTGTGTACAACTTTCTCTCTATCTCTCTGGAGGTGGGCACAGAATGCCTGGGTTGTTTCTTCTTTTGCTACCTTTTCTAATCAAAGTGTTCCTGCTTGGAGCCAAAGTGCACACACTTCCCTCAACACTTTAAGTTCTGAAGAAGATGGTACAGAATATCCAAGAGGCAAACTAAAGATGTTCCTGTGGCAGCCTTCAGTGCAAGTGTGTACACATGCCTGCACATCCATATATGCACACACAGTTATTGGAAGTCATTCAACATCTGAGCATGAAAAACTGCTCTTGAAGTAGTCATAAGGAAAATTATGAAACAAATTATAGAACTTACTAGATTTACTGATATTCATTTTAAGATCTAATGTATTTTGAGATTTTGCTTTTTAAGACTATAAACATGGACGCTTTAAGTATTCAGAGACCCTAAACCCTTAATCTGACTTTTGTGGAGTTAATTCTAAAATCTCTACTGCTCTTCCATTAAAACCACTGAGTTCACGTTCATCAGGTAATTCCATTTATGTATTATATATTTCCACATGTCTTAAGCACAGGATAGGTTTCTGACTCCTTCTATGAAGCCGTAAAGAATTCACATCTCACTTTCAACAGATACCAAAATAACTCTTAAAGTTAATTATACTTAGAGTCAGGGTTTTGTGCCAAACACCCAATGCCTAACCATTAATTATTATTTTCCAAGAATTGAAAGTACAGTAGAAGCTGTTAAGTACATGTTCAAACCTGGTCTCTGCCCCAAGGCTTACCCTATAAAACCCAATCAATTTAGATTACACAGTACATCAAATTAAAGCAAGGCTAAACTTGAAAGGCACAAAGTTCATGAACCTTTCTGCAAATCTCTAAGGAGTTACAAAAAGTCTCATCAAAGCTTGTTGGTATGAAAGTAGAATTTTCTGTCTCTGTTTAAATGTGCTAACAATCCCAGTGCTTCTCTTCTGGGACAGAACACCAAATTCAAGAGAATGCCACAGGAGACAGCTATCCCACTCCGGGTACAGGGACAAAGGAAATGAAGTCAGTGTACACAACCTGTATCCATGCTTATTGTAGTCCTGTTCTATTCACAACACTGAAGATGCAGACTCGACCTCCATGCACATTAGCAGATGAGGAGACCACGACAATGAGCTGTGTATGTACACAATGGAGTAGTATTTGTCCATAAAGAAGGGAAGTTTGTCATTTGCAGCAACATGGATGGGTAGATCTGGAGGACATAACGTTAAGCAAAGTAAACTAGTCACAGAGCAACAAGTATCACACATTCTCTATCATATGTGGAAATTTTAAAAAAGTAAAAGTCAGGACTGAAAGATGGCTCAGTGGGTAAAAGCGCTTGCTCTCAAGCCTAACCACATGAGTTTGATCTCCAGCACCCACAATGGAAAAGAGAACCAACTCCCAAAACTTGTTCCTGACACACACGCACACACACACAACAACAACAACTACTACTATTACTACTATTAATAATAATACTTAAAAATATTTAAGGTGACCTGAAAGTATAAATTTCTAGAGACTAGAAAGGGAGCTAGAGAGAGGAAAAGGGTGGGGTAGAAAGGTGTTGGATATGATCAATGGCTCTATACCGAGTGGCTGTTGTGTACACAAGCTAGAGTCATCAGAGGAAGGAGCCTCAGCTGAGGAAATGCCTCCTTGAGATTCAGCTGTAAGGCATTTTCTCATTTAGGGATCAATGGGGAGAGCCCAGCCCATGGTGGGTGGTGCTGTCCCTGGGCTTCTGGTCCTGGGTTCTTTAAGGTGGGGTTAAGCAAGCCATGGGAAGCTAGCCAGTAAGCACTACCCACCCCCATGATATCTGCATCAGCGCTTGCCTCTGGGTACCTGCCCTGTTTGAGTTCCTGTCCTGCCGAAGACCTGCTCTGGCTGGGGGTTCAGGTCCCAAAGAGGATGCATGGAGTCAGTAGGTGTGTGGGTGAAGGAGGAAATGGACATGATCTGAGGATGAATTAGGATGGCTGCCAATAGCCTTTAATTGAAAAAAAAAAAAAAGACTACACCTTTTATACTCCACACTTGCACAGAGGATTAAGAGGGAGACCAGGGGCGTGTGACTCGAGGTCAAGGGTTGAGGAATCTGGCACTAAACTTGACTACTGGCACATGTCTTATGTTAACGGAAGGGCCACAAGCTCCTCTTGCTAGAGATAAGAATGTCTCCCTTTTTAGCAAGCAAGAACTTTCCTCAAGCCCCTTGAGGAAATGGAGACCCTTATCCAAATGGGAAAAGGAGTTCTGGGGAACAGATACTATTTATACTATATGGTCCTGTTTCTCTCATAACACTCCCAAAAGGGAAGGTCCTGATGTCTTAATCTTTTCCCATTATATTGTATTTATTAACTGAACTCTTGCCTTGAATGGCCTCTGGATCTGAACTGTAGGCATTTCATCCTTGGGATCAGGTGTATCTAGTGAATCTCTAACATTCCTGTTCTTGGCATAATTAGGAGGGCACAATGGAATTTCTGGTTCTATGGTAGCAGGGACTTTTTTCCAAAGAATTATTTTGTCTAGAGAAGCTACTATACACAATTTCATCCTTTACTGAAGCCCATATAAAATTTCCCAAGAGGAAAAGAATTAACATTGAGAATCATTAAAAATTATTAAAAATGAAAGCAAAAAGGTGCTGGAGAAGTATGGCCTGCAGTGTTGAAATGCTGGAACTTTGTCAAACAGCAATGGTCACCATGTGGTCCATGCCACCATCTTTACTTCCTTCAGTGATGAACAGCAATTCCGAAGTGTAATTCAAATAAACTCTTTCCTTCCCAACTTGCCTTTTGGTTGTGGTGTTTTGTCGCAACAATAGAAACCCTAACTAAGGCATACATAGAAAAATCATAGTTTATCCCATTAAAATTTACAATTAATGTTTTAATAATGACAGAGCTGAGTATGGGTGGTGCACACTTATAATCCCAGCCTCAGAATATAGTGGTATATTACTTGAGTTTGAATAGATAAAGCTTGCCTGAAGATCAGAGGGCAAAGTAGCCACACTAATCAGGCATACAGGCCAGGGAGTGTTGGCACACACCTTTAATCCCAGGACTCAGGAGACAGAGGCAGTCTGATCTCCGTTAGTTCAAAACCACCCTGAGCTATACAAGACTGAATCTGTCTGGAAGAGAAATAGAGGTGACACAAAAGTGATCCCAGCACTAGGGAGGTGGAGACAGGAGCAATATGGTTGGATGGAGAGAGGAACACAAAGGGGAAGAGACAGGATGTTGCCCCCTTTGTCTGAAGATTTGGTAGAGGTAAAAGGTCTCCCAGGTGGCCAGATGCTTTGCTTTTCTGACCTTTAGCTTGAACCCCAATACCTGTGTCTGGGTTTTTATTATTCCTACTGCATCAGAGTAATGTTATTAGTGTTTATAGAAAACAAAGAAATAGAACTTCCTAAAAAAAATTAACAGCAACAAAATAACCCAACTATTATTTGGATTGGATAAGAGATTCTTAGGAACTTACTTAGAGCTTCCAATCAATTATTAACCTTGTTGAAATAGATAAAATTATCTTCTGTCACAATGCTCATTTTTGTCAGTGTTTAGTGACATTTACTAAACACCTAATGGAGTCAGGATTATGATTATTGACATAGCCTTTTCATTGAACATATTGAACATTTTATTGAACATAAAAGACTATTACCAATTTAATTATATACATGAGCAAATGGATTTCAAAAGAAAATAAATCTGTTTCTTCTAAGCAGATAATAAAATAATCTGTAAGTTGAAAGACAATAGACAAGCAAGACATGGTGATTTTTTTTAAAGATTTATTTATTATGTACACAGTGTTATTATGTATACAGTGTATACAGTCTGCATGTATACCTGCAGGCCAGCAGAGGGCATCAGATCTTATTTACAGATGGTTATGAGCCACATAGTGGTTGCTGGAAATTGAACTCAGGACCTCTGGAAGAGCAGCCAGTGCTCTTAATCTCTTAGCCATCTCTCCGATGATCTTTAAAACTCCTTCAGGAGGCTGAGGAGCTGGTACAGTGGATACGAGCCTAATCTGCTCCCAGAACCCATGTCAGGTGGTTTACAACTTCATGGTAACCCCAGCTAGAGCTAAATGCTCTAGAGGGTATCTAAATGCCCTCTGTGACCCCACACCCTGTACATACACAAGTAATTAAAATTAATTAACTTAAAAATAAAATAAAACAACCCTTCCTTAAGTATATTATATAAAGCATTTGTGTGAATTGGTTAAATATAAATAGGGAATAGAGAGCTGGCTTAGTGGTCAAGAGCACATGCTATCTTCCAGCAGACCTGAGATTGATTCCCAGCACCCACATTAAGCTGTTACAACTGCCTATAATGCGAGCCCCAGGGGCATCTAATAACTCTGATTTCTGTGGGTACCTCATGTGAATGTAGGTATACATATATGCATTATAAGTAATAATTATTAATATTTAAAAAATAAATACAAGACTATATATGTATACAGTGCTTTAATCTGTCTTGGGTTGCCAAATTGAAATACCACAAACTAGCCAGTGTAAAAAGCCAGGAATTTCTCAGTTCTGTGTTGGGAAGTCCAAGATCAAGGCGTTTGCAGATTTAGTACATCCTGATTTTGTCTAACAGTTTCTTCTGAAACATTCCATCCTGCAGGGAAGCTCCTTAAGCAAGAAGGTAAACAATTCAAAAGAGCTTCAGGAAGTCCCTGAAACCAGATTCACACCCCCTTTATTTATTTATTTATTTATTTATTTATTTATTTATTTATTTATTTATTTTTTATTCTTTTTTAATTAAAATTTCCACCTGCTCCCCGTTTCCCATTTCCCTCCCCTCCTCCCAAATATTGCCCCCTCCCCCCACTTCCCTCCCCCTATCCCCACTCCTCTTCTCCTCCCCCCACACCATTCCCCCTCCCTCTCGATACTGAAGAGCAGTACAAATTCCCTGCCCTGCGGGAAGACGGAGGTCTTCTATCTACATCCAGGAAGGTGAGCGTCTAAACAAGCTAAGCTCCCACAAAGCCAGTTCATGTATTAGGATCGAAACCTAGTGCCATTGTCCTTGGCTTCTCATCAGCCTTCATTGTCCACCATGCTCAGAGAGTCCAGTTTCAACCCATGCTTATTCAGTCCCAGACCAGCTGGCCTTTCACACCCCCTTTAAAACCAACCAATAATAAACCTTGAGAATCCCTCTCAGACTGGGCAGAGCTAAGCTGCAAAGAAGACTCTGATACTATACCAGCTGCCTGAAGAGGTTTAGACCAACTCAGACAAGTGGGAAGGACACTCTTCAATCTGTTGGGCTATCTACAGTGTGCTTCAGGTTCCCAACTTTGTGAGGTGTCCCTGTGGTGATGTGTGCCTTGATGGTATGGCTGTTTTTTGAGTAAATTACTCAAATTACTTACTCCTGTAAGAAACTGCTCAGCTACAGTCCTGTAAGTACCTCCAGTAAAACTTCAAGGTTCAATGAATTGGACTTTGGTGGTATCTTTACTCTGGTTTGCTGTGTGTTTCCTATCTGGAGTAAATAGACATGTATGTTGTTTTTCCCCAGAAAATCATTTTGTCACACAGCAGTGAGGATTTACTTCTGGTACATGGGTACCATGGTCCAGCTGAGACATCACAAGGTTTTTCCCTGAGGCCTCCTTATATGAACTAATCTCATTTGTACTTAGATTATTTTAATCATCTCAAAAACCTCACCTTCTAAGATTATCATCTAGGGGTTTAGGATTTCAGCACACAAATTTTGAAGGAATATAACAGAAATTTATTATCTGATCTATCTATCTATCTATCTATCTATCTATCTATCTATCTATCTATCAACCAGAGATAGTATATGAATAAAGTTATTACTAAAATGTGATTTTGTTATTTAGCAAAAGTAATAAAAATGCTGATCATCGGTGGATATAAGAAAAACAAGTAAAATTTTAAAATAATTTTTAATTAGAAAAAAGTTTAAATGCAAATAAAATATAATTGAGGAGAACACAGTGTAAGTGGAATCTTCTAATATTGCTATGGTAGATTAATACATTTTTATAGAAACAATTATTTTCATTCAGTGGTTAAGATTTTTAAAATAAATTCTAAGAATGGGCACCAGAAAATGGTAATTAGTCAGCTTTCCATCTCTGTGGTGGCAGAAATAATCAGTTTAAAAAGAGGCAGGTTTTATTTATTTATTAAAACTTTTTTAAAAAGATTTATTTATTTATTACATACACAGTGTTCTGTTTGCACACCAGAAGAAGGCACCAGATCTCATTACAGATGGTTGTGAGCCACCATGTGGTTGCTGGGAATTGAACTCAGGACCTCTGGAAGAGCAGCCAGTGCTCTTAACCTCTGAGCCATCTCTCCAGCCCTATTTATTAACTTTTAAGGTAATATAAAAAGTAATGGATTTTATTAGGGCAGCTTCACACATATAAAAAGGTTTATTTTGGCTCATAGTTGTATAGGTTTCAACTTATGACCACAGGGCCTAGTGGCAACATCAGAATACCATGTGACAAGGGAGATATGCTCACCTTGTGGTGACTGGGTACCAAAGGAAGACATGGATAAGGTTGGAACCCAGAATTCAGTAATGTGTTTTAAGGAAAAAAACAGAAAAGCAGGAGAAAGTATCTTTATTGAAAATAAGTATAAAATATAAATAAATGCTCTCCTAAAACTAAATATATATACTTCAGCCCTAGTTCATGGGGCTACTGCAAGGTAGAGGAGCCTATAAGAAGTGGAACCTTATACATACATACATACATACATACATACATACATACATATCTCCAGAAAAAAACTAAAAACAAAATTGTATCAGATTATGATTATAGCCCATATTGGGGCTGGAGAGATGGCTCAGTGGTTAAGAGCACTGCCTGCTCTTCCAAAGGTCCTGAGTTCAATTCCCAGCACCCACATGGTGGCTCACAACCGTCTGTAATGTGATCTGGTGCCCTCTTGAGGAAGAGACATGGCCAGTCATCCTCAACAACTTAGACCATGAAATCCAATATGGACAAGTTCAGTAGAACCACCATGTACGGCTGCCCATGCATGCTTCAGCATTGGTAGGACATAAATTCATTCATTTCATTCCATTAATGATTACAGTACTTATAGATGAATGAATTGTTCAAATGATGGAGTTTCTCTGACATTCAAGTTTTCCATTTATGAGAATAACAAAAGTTCACCCACTGAGGAATGGCTTCCGAGGCTAATTGTTTTGCAAGTAGCCCATTTCTGCTCTTTCTTTTTTTCCTTTGTGGGTCTACAGAATTAGGCAGTTCTAAATTGCTTTTTGTTTTTTTTTGTTTTTTTGTTTTTTTTTGTTTTTGTTTTTGTTTTTCGAGACGGGGTTTCGCTGTAGTTTTAGAGCCTGTCCTGGAACTAGCTCTTGTACACCAGACTGGCCTCGAACTCACAGAGATTCGTCTGCCTCTGCCTCCCAAGTGCTGGGATTAAAGGTATGTGCCACCACCATCTGGCTATGGCAGTTCAAAATTGTAAAGACTAGAAAAGAGCTATCAATTGGATGCATTAAACACAAAAGGAAGAAATCAGAATGACAAAGATCACCCAACACCCACATCATCATCACCACGAGAGTCCTGTTGGGGAAAGCTGCTCATTTGTTCATAGCTGCCCAGACCTGAAATAATCACTCAGAAACCATATTATTTACAATACTGTTTGACCAATAGCTTAAGCGTAATGCTAGATAGCTCTTATATCTTTGGTTAACCCATTTCTATTAATCTGTATATCGCCACATGGTTGTGTCTTACCAGGAAGGTTCTGGTGTGTCTGTCTCTGGAAGTGGCTACATGGCTTCTTCTCACTGACTCTGCCTTCTTTCTCCCAGCATTCAGTTTAGTTTTCCCATCTAGCTCTATTCTGCTAAGCCACTGGCCTAAACAGATTTATTCATTAACCAATAAAAGCAACACGTAGAAGGACTTCTCACACCAGAGTCCACAGCAGAAAACTCCTGAGCTAGTTGCTCTTCCCCGGTGGGGTGAGGATGTTGATGAGCTTCATGTTGCTGATTCTACTTTGGGCTATAATTTCATAGCCTGGACTTTGTTTTCATAAGTGAAGACAAGACAGGGCAAGTCTAAAGGCTTATCATTTTTTTGAATATCAAAACGCACCCCCCATTTACCTGTGGCTTCCCTTGGCATGATGTGATTGTTAGGGCTACTCTGTACCTGCCCATAACCACTCCTCGTTTGGATTTATTCCCTCACTTCCTCTCCTTCCTTCCTGATAGTGTCTTGCTCTGTAGCCAAGGCTGGCCTCAAACTTGTGACCTTCTTGCCTCAATCTTCAAAGAGCCAGTAATAACATTTGTCACCCTTCTTTCCTTTCCTGCCCTTACCTCTTTCCTCCCATCTTCCCCCCACTTCACTCCTTCCCCCTTCTTCATCTTCCCCCTCTCTTTCTTCTCTTCTCCCCGCAATTCATTCTGAGCCACAATCTTGCTACATTACTCAGGCTGGCCCTAAATCCACTGTGTAGCCCAAACAAGCCTTAAATCTGTGAAGCTTCGGCTTCAGCTTTCCAAGTAGTTGGGATTACAAGCATGTTACAGTAATTATTATTTTTTTTTTTTAAGATTCATCTCAAGGCATTGTCTTATTTTGAAAAAACAAATGCTAACACCAGAAACAAACGTTTAGCCATTCTGGGTCAAGAAGTACCAAAGGATCTGATATAGTGCCTGCCTTAAAGGAAACTTGTTACTCTTCTGCGATAGCAAGGCTTGCTTACGATTATTTTAGGTAAAGGGGCAAATGAAAACCAAAACTATGCATGAGAAAATCCCCAAACATAAGGTGAAGTCTGATTTTTACCTCCTTTTCTCATGACAATCAAAGTTAGCTGATCACAAACATATTCAATTTTCAAATTTGTTGCAAGAATTAAGAAAAATTTTTAAAAATTAGGGGCTAAGAGTACAGCTCCATGATACAACACATGTTTAATATGCCTAAGACCCTGGGTTCCATTGGCAGCACTACAAAAATTAAAAAATAGAAAAGTAAAAATTAAAAGCCCTCTGTCCAGTGTAAAAGACAATATTATTAGTTAGATTATTACAAGTGGTGAACTAGTATCTGGTTTGTCTGCACACAGTAACAATGACATAAGCAGACAGCTGGGGATACATGCCAGACAGGAAGTATGTCTGACTCCTGAATGCAGACTGGATCCCCATTTGCTGAGCTACACCTGCCAGACTGGAAGCCCCTGGTGCTTCAGTCATGAATGAGCACATCCTGTTCAGGGCTTTCAGGCCTTAGGAAGCAGCCTTGACTCCACCCTGCAGTGCTGGCAGAGAACCAAGTCTGGGCTGACTTCCCTCCCCAGTTTGCCTGGCACTGCCTTTCCAGTACCATCTGGCTTCAAGTCACAGTCTTAGTTATACACGACCCCAGTGACCTGGAAGTAGAAATATTCCTCCCATGCTAGAGTGGGAGGTTTCCCTTCCTACCTCTTTCCCCGAGTTATTCCTATTTCCACCTCTCTGTTCCCCCTCTGCACCATACTCTAGAAAAGGATTTGTGAGGTTGAAGAGCAGAGAAGAAAACCCAAGGACCGGTTTTACCCATTGATCATGATTCTGAACTAAGAACCTGTGAGGGTCTTAATAATTTTAACTTTGTGAAAGAAAACGATTCAATTAATGACTTGACAAAAACATGGCATTGGAAGGCCTAGACCTCTCCTTGGGCCTGGAACACCTATGCTGGCCTACTTTTCATCAGTATATGATCCTGATGATAAAATACCAGGGCAGTCTCAAACTGTTTCCCAGATGGACTTAACTTTAGATATCCAGGCATTAACCACTATCGTTAGTAGTTTGTTCTAAGTTTTGAAAGGAAAAAGAAACCCAGAAAGGGAAAACTTTAATTTTCACCCATTTCTCAGAAGAGAGAGAGAGAGAGAGAGAGAGAGAGAGAGAGAGAGAGAGAGAGAATGTGAACAAAGGAGTGAGAAACTATGATGTTCTTTTTCTTTTCTTATAAGACACTAGAATAGATGCCCTGGCTAACATTAGACACAGACAGGCTCTTACCAAAGAAGGTCAAAGAAGCACAACTTTTAAAAGAGCATTTCCCAGTACCCATAGCTCCAAATGTCCTGTGTGCAGGGGAGGGTAGAGCCAGGGTTTTTGATGTTCCGTAGTGGAACATTGCTACACTGTTGGGGTATACCTAACAAGAACTCCAGAGGACAACAAACAGTTAAATATATATGTCAGAAAGAGGAGAGTGGAGCAGAAAAAGGTATCTGAAGGAATGATGACTGATATTTAAAATATTTCAACAAAAGACAGATATCTGCAGTCTTGAGATTCATAAAGCTGAAAAGTCCATGTTGGTGTATGTCATAGTCAAATTGCTGAAAGCAAAGATACAATGCAAGTCTTGAAAGCAGTGAAGAAAATGATGTATGACAATAATAGACATATCTGATCAACAGCTCACTTCTCAAGAGACGCTATGAGACTAGATGAGAATTGAAAAATATCAATAAAATATCAAAAGAAAACAAGTAAAACATAAAAACCAGAATTTTATATTGTATTTTGAATGTGCTTATTATACATGAACACGTACCTGCCATGGGGCATGTGTAGAAATTAGAGTACAGCTTGTGGGAGGTGATTTTCTCCTTCTATCTGCTGGGCCCAGAGAGCACACTCAACTCATCGGGCATGGCAGCGGTGCCTTCATCTCTGAGCCATCTCACCGGTCTTAACTCAGTATCTGACATCCAGTGGATGTAAATTTACATTCAAATATGAAAGCAAATAACATCTAAATTTTATATAAAATGTAAGAACTTGTGGCCAACATATCTGCACTGTAGCTTGGAACACTAAAGGAAGCTATCTAAGGGGAATCATAAATGGAAACCATCTTCAGGAGAGAAGAACCCCAGAAGTAGCAAACGCCGGGTAAGGCAGGGTGATTTCTGTTGGCCTCTTAATCTCTTCATAAATTATTGGTTTAAGTCTGTTTATAGTATTGCCATAGGCAGTCTATTAGTGTTACAGGTCTTATGTAAAAGACAAGTTTCTTAAGGCTTCCTAAAAGATAACATGTTTATCCTATGGGATGGTTGAAATCGGGACAGTTTACTTCTGTCTGTTCTAGCCGATTGTCACCACGATAGGCTTGTTTTGAGGATAGATTGAGTAGTAGGTTTTTGGATGAAGGAAGGGACCTTTGAAAATTACAAATGGGAAAATTGAGACGATCTATATGACTGGGAGGAGCATAGATACACGGAAGGGAAAAGTCCGTGATTAGATGTCCCCATGGTGAAACCTCAGTTTATAGTCATAGGCCCAAGAATCCACCCGAGATTTTGGCAGGCAGGGAGAGACAAATGTGACATACATAGTCTATCTCCTGACTCCTTAGCTTTCCACTCTTCACTAATTGTTACTCTTTTATAGAATCGACAAGAATATCTCTGACTTAGGCAGGACTTGCTATTTCATCTCCAGTCCAGGCCGGAGGTGAACCAAAAATAGATTTGGGAGCTTCTGAGGGAATTTAGTTTCAAGATCTGCCCTTGAGTGGAGGAAGTTAATGAACCGGGAGGGTGCATGCATCACCTACCTGAATCATGAATACCTAAAGACAAAGGATGCTGAGAATTCTGGGTGGACCTGGAGGACTGACTACTTCAGGCGTTGGCACTCTTGGTAAGCATTGAGTGTCCTGGAGTTTGGCAAAAGAAGACATAAGGAAAGAAGAAAGGTGTTGCAAACCTCAAAACAAAACAAAAAAGGACATTTTCCGCCCCCATATGAGTGGGGAAAGAAAGATCTAGAAGCAGCAAGAACATTTCTTGGGTGGCTTTCCATTCTTTAGCTTGTTGAACGGAGGGGCTGTCAGTACAGCCTGCATGGGGGCTGAGGATCCCTCACTGCTTCATGGCTTCTGTCTAACCACTAAATGCTTCATGGCACTGATTCACCTCAGAGCCACACATGTATGTATGGGAGAAGCTAGGCTATTGGAAGTCTTTGTACTCTGTTGTGACATTTCGAATAGAAACCTGGGGTGTTGATTTAGTGCTTGGGATACTGCAGGCAGGCTGACAGAACCCCAATTTGCATCAGAGGTTGTTAGCTTTGTAGTTTGTTTTAGGGAGACTTTCAAATGCTCCCTCCTTCCCTATCCTTCTCCTCCCTAGGATCTGGCAGCTTCTTCAACAGAAATAAGACAAGGTCAAAGCTACCATGTCCAGAACATCAAAACACAGTGACACTAGTCAGTGATGGGAGGGAAGTGGAGATTAACCATCTGCCCATTAGGAATAAAAAAAATCAGTTTTACCTTGCAGGCCAACTCTGCAGCACCGTGGTTCTGAGGCTTACACACTTGGATGTGGGCATGGGAAGGGAGCACTGGCATGGGAATGGTAATGGGTGCTTAGGAGTGCTTTTCTTAATCCAAGTGGCTTGTTTATAGAGGAAGAAGCCTTATTAACTGGTCCCCAGGAAGTGAGGGACCTCCTAGATTGATACCAGGGAGTCAGGTGTCTCTGTGTCATGGAAGCTCAGGACCTGTCTGTCAGGTCTTGGTGAAGACCTAATCGAAGAGTTAAAAAAAAACACTGTGAGAGCAAGAAAAGCCTGTTTATCCCCATCAATGTTTGCTAAATTCCTCTGAGGAGTTGGCTGTCCAGTTCAGTCAGGCCTGAGCATTGCAGCAGCGTCTCTTGCAGGACACACCTGATTCCTTCATCTGCTGCAACAGGTAAAAAAAATGAAGCTCCAGGGCATCTGATCTACACAGATCTCTCACATCTCAACAGAAAGCATAGGGATATGGATATTTTAAAAACATTCATTTATTTATGGGATTTCTGAAACAGTTTCTATATAGCCTAGACTGACCTCAAACCATGGTCCTTCCGACTCAGCCTCTTGAATGCAGGGATTCCAGACACACCAGTTCTGGTTATGCGTTTTGCCTCTCAGCACAGTCCCCTCAACCTAAACCTTGAGTCTTAGGGTCCCCCTCCACTACTCCATTTTGCTCATTAGGAACCATCACATCTTCACACCAATCTAAAGAAAGCCTTTCTGCCCAGGGAGTGTTAATTTTGTCGACCGGCTACCCCTAGATATAGATATTGGTCTTTTTGAGGAGTCCGCATAATAGAAAGGGGTGATAGGAATTCTGAATTTGACTTTCTCCTATCAGACAGGTAAGAATGTTAGCTTCTGCAGGCAGAAGAAATTGGAGCAGTCTTCCTGTGAGGAGCATGCTCTTGCATGTGAACAGGTTTAGGGATGCTCCTTGTTGGACTCTCTGTGTCTCTGTCTGTCTCTGTCTCTGTGTCTCTGTCTGTGTGTGTGTGTGTGTGTGTGTGTGTGTGTGTGTGATGGTGAATGGATGGCCGACTCTTGGGTGCGGATAACTCCTTTAGGGGAGTTCCTGAGAAGGGTCTGTTTCAAAGGTGGAGGCAACTCCTTTGCACCACTAACTTCCCCATTTTCAGGAAATTCTAGCTCCCTCATCAACGAAGAGACCTTCAGTGAATAAGACGATTCCACAGTGACAGAGAAAGCAAGTTCCATGTGTGGTCCAATAGGGATGTCCTGGACATCTCTTGGCCCTTTCCAAAAACTTGGGGTCCAGTGTGGCAGGAAACGTCCCACCCAGCCTCCGCAAGTCACCTCGTAGAGGAGGAGCCAGGTGGGTCGCGGCAGCTCCTGGAAGGGCTGTCAGCTCGGAGGCTTCGGGACGTCGCGGGAAGCGAAGCGCTTCGGCCCATGCCCTCGCGGTCCAGGGCTCCACGGTTCCCGGGGTGAGCAGGCACGTCCCGCAGTGTCGCGCTCCCCCGCGGTGGGGAGTCGGTGCCCCGTGGCCGGCCGGGCAAGCAAGCGGGCGGACCGTCACTGCCCGCCTGTCGCTCGCCTCCCCGCCCCCCGGCTTCCTGCGGAGGCCGCGGCCGCCATGTTGTTGTGGGGCTGAGGCGGCGCCGGCGGAGCCCAGCGGCCGTGACAGGCTGCGCAACAGGTTCGCTGCGGCCGACCTGACGACTGACCCGGCGGCGGCGGCGGCGGTGGCGGCGGCGGCCGCAAGGCAGGGTCTTCCCCGGCGCGGGTGCCGAGGAGCGCGCGGGGGGTCGGTGGCGCGGTGACGCGCGCGAGGCGCCAGGTGGGTGAAGCCGCACGGCAGCACTGCTGCTGCGGGGCGCGGGGCAGGTGCCGGCGCCGCTGGCCCCGGGGCTGCACGGGCCGCGCCGAGGGGGCCGCGCGCCGCAGACCGCCGGGGCCCGTTCTCGACAGCGCGTGCGGCCCCCGCCCTAGGCCCCGGCCCGGCTCGGGTGAGCCTGGCGGAAACCTGGGCTGCGGGTTCCTGTCCCGGCCGCGGGATCGGCGGGCCGCGCTCCTCTCCGAGGCCGGGACCCTGGGGCCCCTCGGCACGGCCTTGCTTGGCAGGTGACGGCCGCCGCCTCTTGCTGAGGGGCGACGCGGTCCTCGGCTTTCCTTAGGGGCACCGGGCTGCGCGTTGCCTTGGAGACCCATTTAATTTTGGCTTAGTTTATTTGTTTGTTTGTTTGTTCCCCCCCCCCCCCCCCCTTCTTGGTCAGCGTTGGTGCAGAGTGTCAGGTGAGCCGCATCCCGGTGCGTCAAAGTAGCCCGAGTCACGAGAGGACAGTGGGCGGATGCTTGGCGTCCACAGCTCGCGTTTTTAACAGCTAAAGTTGGGAAATGTTAAGCGTTGGCTTCTGTTCTGCGTTATGCACTTCCAGGGTGTATAGGAAGCACGGCTACAGGGAACCTCGGTCACCAGAGTAAAGTTGATTGCCTATTTAAGGAAGGGAGAAAAGACGCCTGCAAGTGCATTGTGGCTGGGGAAACTAAGGCTGCAAATGCAGGTGGCTTTCATTCTGCAGATAGGATGCTGTTTGCGAGTATTGGTCACGGGCTGTGTTGTTCAGCGATTGCCCGTGGCCAATAGGTTCGTTTGAAACTTGGACTCATAATGAATAGGAACATTTTGGATAGAGCCAGCTACTTCATAATAGAAACTGAAGTTAGCACAGAAACTACCGTTTTGTTACATGCTTTTTGATCCGTTTCACGAGTGTTGTACTCAGGGGAGGCAAGTTGTCACTTGGAATTTTGTGCTGTTAGCTTAATTTCAGTAGCACAGACTGGAGGCCAAACTACATAAGCCTCTGAGAAATTGCTTACTTCTCTCTGAAGGTTTGCTATATTGTCACTGATAAAACCTGAAAGCAATCCAGAAGCCTTGCCCACAGCCTTTATACAGATTGATAGGAGGCCTGCAAAATTCAGTTACCTATAGGTTAGGGATTATTCCTATGATTGCCTCATAAGCAAGCAAGCAAAGTGAAAATCTTTTTTCTTTCTTTCTTTCTTTCTTTCTTTCTTTCTTTCTTTCTTTCTTAAGGATGCAGAAAAAAAGCGTGTTGCTGCTGTTTGGTGTAATACTGATATGGAGCTGAAAAAATCTGCATGCTTATAAACATTTAATGCATTTAAGTATTCTCGTTGTTCACCTTTATAATGAAAGGTAGAATGGTTAGTGAAAACTTTACTGAGTAGAAATATACCGTTGTTCAGTACATCTTAAGACTCAAATTCTGATTTCTCCTGAATATGAAGAAATACGTACACTCAGGGGATTCAATTTGTACTTGAAAAATAAATATGTTTTTACAAAAATATTTAAAATAGCATGCACCCATTACCCAGACTTAGGAACTCTCAAGATTTTCATCATCTTTGACATTGGATAATTTCATATATAATCTTAGAACTTTCAGGGATGTGTGTGTTTGTGTGTGTATTAGGGAGTGAACCAACCATTTCACACATTCTGAGCATGCTCTCTGCCATCAGGGTACAGGGTACATGCAGACTTTTTTTTTAGTTCTAATTCATGTTTAATGTAGAGTTTCACAGAGTTCCATCGTTTTAATAAAAGAAAATGTATTGTTCATCATCAACTAAACTTCCTTTAGTATGACAGTTTATCTCCCGTGTGGTCATTTATAGCACACTTTCTAGTATTAGAGCCTATGTTCAGTGTTTATATAACTGTTTAAAGCATATGAAGGCCTCGTAGGTAATTAATGTCCTCCCATCAGATAAGTGAAATGTTAAATTAGCATTTAGCTGCTCTAGGTCTCAGAGTTAGTAAGTGTGAGCATCCCATTTCAGGTTAGGATTCTTTTAACTTCAGCACCAATGTTCTCGTACATAGCATCTTGGTTCAGGTAAAACAAAGTTATATGGGCATTCTATATATGTATATATGCATATATAGAACATATACATATATATGTCCAATATATAGAGAGAGCAAACGAATCACCGTGAGTACTCATGTAGGGAGGGTGAGCTAGGTTTGTCAGCTCTAGCAGGGACTGCCAGGGCTAGGGTTTGCCGGCTTCTCTGGGAGGACAGGAGAGTGCTTCACCATGGAGCTGCATCTGAAGCCCTTGGTTTACACTGCCAAAGTCTCATTATTCAGCACACACAGGCCTCGAACTTATCCTGCCTCATTCTGCCCACTGCTGATACCACGTGTGCACCTTCACACCCATCTCAGAAGTTTCACTGTAGAATGTTTACGTTGGGCGCTGTACATTATTCAGGATATGATAATTATGTTACTAAAATATGATATATTTGTTGTCTAACAACCTGTTTGGGGGTTGGTTGCTTTTGTATTTTCAGACTTAGGGAAAATTTTTGGAAAAAATATTTTGCAAAAATGGCTAAACAAGGGAAGACTTTTGGGGTATGCCAATTGTTAAAAGCAGATTCCAAGTGTGAAATAGAAAAACAAGAATTGCCACACACCGCACCCCCCTGTTTGCGTTCTATGCGCTAGAATCCAGTTCGCGAGCTTCGGGCAAGGGGCTGGAGGTTGAGGAAACACACGCAGAGACAGACTGACATACAGACCTTCCAACACTGGTACCAAAAGCCCATCTTTAATAGCACCATGGAGGCTTAAATACTCTGCAGTCAATGGCCAACAGGTGAAAATCCCATCCCCTGATCCTCTAGACTAGGCACAGCTTCTAGTAACTTCAATTAGAAGGCTCTAGACAGGGAAGAGCAGCTGAGGGCCAGGACTTAATTGGTCCCAACAAGAATATTTCAAATTATTTCTGCAGTTGCATAGGTCTAAAACTGAACATCCATTAGAATGTACTTCCACTCTTGGCTCTTGTTGTTTGTAAGTTTGTACCATCTACAGCTGTTGCACACAGACAGGGGTTAGCACTCCCCTGGGTGCAATGTGCATGTAGGTGTTCTTGAGAAAGAGGAACTGAACCAGCTTTAAAGGATATGAGGCAGAGAGGAAATGGAGGAGGGAGGGAGGAAACTGAGCAGAAATAGGACAGTGAATAGCCTGAGATATAATGTATTTTCATAACTCTAAGAGTGCATATTTCATTTGCAGTGTTTTGAGAGCTTCAATTAAAACATGACCTCACAGCCAGACCAAGACACTGCATAACTTTGTTATTTGCAGTACAGCTATTCAGCTGTGATTATGGCAGACATGCAGGGGTCTACAACCAGCTGGTAGGGATTTAACCTGTGGTGTTTAACCACTTGTTTTATGTTTTCTGGATCCTTCTCATTGTGAATACATATTCATTTGAGAAAAAGTCTGGTTTAATAAAAATTGCATGTGTATTTATAACTATGTTGGATAAAAGTATGGGCTCTTCAGTTAGACCTCCTACCCCAGCTCCAGCTCCGAATAGTTGTATGACTTTAAGCAAGTTTTAAAAATTCTCTTAATTTCTGTTTTCTTCTTTATCTCTAAAACAGGGATAATAATAGTACCCATTTCATAATGTTGTATGTACTACAAAGTGCTTAGTGATTGTGCTTAGGAGAAGTACGTAATAAATGTTACCTGTTATCATCCCAGCTTGCTTCAGTGAGAAATTTCAAGCTATTTTCTCCCTCACTCTGTGGCTCTGTCTCTTTCTCTCTGGTTTGTGATTTATCCTAATGACTCCAAAAGAAATTAGCTTTTTCTTTTGGTACTCATTTTCTAATCAGCATCCAAATGAACTCTCTGAGAAGACTGAAAATAGATGAGAAGATCTGGCCTTCACCTCAGTCTAGGACTCTGACCCTTAGCTCCCTTGGTTTCTACTGCTTTGGATAATCACTTCGGAGCCTTGGCAGGGGTTCAGTTCTTCCTTGACTAGGAAGAAGCTGGTGTTGAGAGAGGGTAGTGACAAGGGAGATCAGCTGAGGTGCCTGCAGGGTTCACACTGGTCTTTAGGACAGGAGCAACCTTTGCTTTGCCATTTTTTTGCTGCTGCTTGGAATCTTTGACCCCATTTCCATCTTCCATCTAATAGGCTTTTGTGGCACTTCTCAAATGACTGCTTTAATATAAATACCAGGTAGGTCAAGTTAATAAATCTTATAATTTTAATAACATTTGGTGGCATTGATTTAGAAATGATTCTTAGGGATTATAACTAATCATGTCAAAGATTAGTGACATTTTCCGTTAGTTACTTTTCTTGTTGCTGCGACATAGTACTTGACAAGAAGCGACTTGAGGAAGGAAAAGTTTACTGACACATGGTTTGAGGGTCTAGTCCATCACAGCAGGAGAATGAGACAGGTAATTGGTAGGTAACCACGTCTGCACTCAGGAAGCAGAGAGATGAATGCAGATACTCTGTTGGCTTTCTCCTTTGTACATAGTGCAGAATCCAGCCCAGGGAATAGCAGTCTGCATTCAGGGTGGAGTTTTCCACTTCTTTAACTTAATCTAGATAATCCTTCACAGGCCTGGCCAGAGGCTTATCTCCTAGGTAGTTGTAGATCCTGTCAAGTTGTCTCTCAGTATTCACCATCATATTTGCCAAGAGTGGTGTGGGTCAAATAGGAGTGCAAAGTAGTATTGCTACTAACTATTTTTATTAAGATCTGAAAACCGAAGAGATAGAAGAGAAGCCTTCTCACTAGAGCATTTCAGGTTTTCCACTGCTAAATTTTTAGTGAGATGCTTATAAAATGATCTTTTGTTTTGCTGCAGAGACAGCCTGTATTGGGGTTTCCTTGCCCTCCCCTCATTCATTCCAGTAACTGTGACTTGGAGTTACTACTTCCTTCTTCCAACATCTTGGTTCCTACTGGTTCGCACTGGATTCCGAGAACTGAGTAACTTGGATGAATGAAATGTAAAGGACCATTGGATTGGGTTTGGGTAACTGCAAGCCTTTTCTATAGTACTCTCTAGTACCTGGGCTTTCTAGTTTTTGTAGTATAATGGCAACCCCCTCTTAAGAGTAGAGTTTCGCAGCTCGCTCTTCAGTCCATCTTGGGCTTCTCTCCAGTGTATCTTCCCTCATCTTTGCCTTTCTCCGTATCATGTAACAGCTTCTTTCCTTTATTCCAGCTACTGCTCTCTCTTTGAAAGTTAAAGACAACAGAAATCACTCATAATTCATAGCATAGAATTTGTTCTTTCACTCCATCATTCCATAAATATTATATGATTTCTTGTAAGGCATGCCCAGTGTAATGATTATATAACCAGTGGACAAAATATACAACTGTGTCCTGCCATAGTGGCTTTAAATTCAGGAAAAGAGAAGAAAGAATAAAATTTCTTGAATTTAGAATAAATGGTAGCCTTCATATAAATAAGTTATTTGTATTTCAGAATAACATATTTAAGATAGTTTATTATTGTTATTTATTTTGTTAGTACCTGGCAGGTCTTGGTATTTGTTCTAGTTACTGAAACCAGAAAAAAACTTTCCCCCACATAGTGTGCACTTAAAGCAGAGTTTTGCCAAATAGTTTGGGATGGACACTTAATTTGATTTTTCCTGAAAGCACTGTATTGTTTGGTTTTAAATTTTATTGACTTTGTATGTGTACTATTTATATTACGATGAATAATAAATGTTCTGTGTAGAAAATGGAGACGCTATAGGGAAACACAAAGACTATGAAACTTTCCAGACATAGCCATCGCTCATGTTTTAGTAGCTCTCCTAGAACTTAGTCTCTGCTGACTATGGACCTATGTTATGTTGTCATGTGTTTTGTTATAATTTAATATGTTTTCCTGCTGTGCCAGGGATTGACATGTAGTGCACTAGGCAAGTGGTTTTCCACTGGACTACATGCTTGGTTTCTGTTCTGTGACTTTTCTTTGTAGCTTACAAGTAATATTTATCAAAGCGTGGCTCTGTTTTCACGATGCACTTATCCACCATATACTTTTATTGGTGAATAATTTGTCCTCACTACTGAAGAGTAGTAATAGTGTGTAACATTTATAGAGCAGTAGCTATATGTTAGTTATTTGGGGGATACTTTGCATAAATTGATTTAAATTGATTTAGTCTTTTTTTTTTTGAGACAGGGTTTCTCCTCTATGTAACAGCTTTGACTGTCGTGGAACTTGCTCTATAGACCAGGCTGGCCTTGAACTCACAGTGATCCACCTGCCTCTGCCTTCTGAATGCTGGGATTAAAGGTATGCACCTCTACTGCCCAGCTTCATTTAGACATTAGATTCTCTATAAGAACCTTGTAGTTGAGTTTGAGGGAGTATAATAATTTCCCCAGAGTCCACACTGGTAGACGACAGACCTAGGATTGATTTCTGACCTTGCTCTTCTGCTTATGGCTGCTATCTATGCTTCTGTACTGCTAAGGTCATTTGTAATCTCTATCTTGCAGCAGTTCACATCCTTATAGCTGTAATTGTTTTCATGATTATGAGTATTTCCCCAGAATACATTTCAAGTAGTAGAGAGACATTGGATCAAAAGGTATGGACACTTCTTAATGCCTGTGTAAACATATTACCAGACTATTTTACAGGAGAATGCATTAGTATGAATGTGTAAACAACACCGTCTTATTTCCCCACTTTCTTGAAAGCTTTGCCTTTAAAAAATACACCAATTTATTCAGAGTACTTTAGGTTTTCTTCCTCTAAGTATTAGCATCACATCGTCTTTTTTCCATTTATACTGGAAAACTTTCCTTTCTGATTTCTCATTTCATCGGCATGCTTACTTTGTTCATTTGTTCCTTCCTTTCCTCTCTTCTCTCCCCTCCCCTTCCTTTTTTTTCCCCCTAATCTCTTTTGACAGTCTGTTGTAGCCCAGACTGGCCTCAAAGGCTCTTGTTTATTCTAAGAATTCTTTGTTTGGCAAGAAGTATGTCTTCCATATAGTTATACAGATTTTCCCATGTTTTTTGTAGCTTTGTTTCTAGATTTAAGAAAAATGATAATGGTGGTAGCACTTTTTGAGTAAGTATATGCTGTATACCTAAGTGTTTTTGTTGTTGTTTTTTTTTTTTTTGATTTTTCAAGCCTGTCCTGGAACTAGCTCTGTAGACCAGGCTGGTCTCGAACTCACAGAGATCCTCCTGTCTCTGCCTTCCGAGTGCTGGGATTAAAGGCGTGCTCCACCATCGCCCGGCTTTCCTAAGTGTTTTATATTTAATAACTCATTTACTTTTTACAGCATCCCCTAGGAGGATTAGCTCCTTTGACATTTTTTTTTTTTTAAATTTAAAAAAAATTTTTTTGAGACTAGGTCTTACTATGTAGACCTGGCTGTCCTGGAACTCTCTATTGTAGGCCATGTTAGCCTTGAACTCACAGAGATCCACCTGCCTCCCAAGTGCTGGAATGAAAGGCGTGTGACTTGACATCATCTTTTAAAGTCTTAGATTTTTTTCCTCTGTACCTTTGTCTATTTCTGTTCTTGGTTCCTAAAAATCACAGTAACCTGCTGTCTGAAACCTATTGTTTAGTACCCATTACTCAATGTAGGAGTCATTTCCTCTGAGATTACTCATCTAATAACGTCCTGGTTTCTCAAGGCAAAGTGAGGCACTCATCTTCTGCCCTTTTCGTTCCCATAGCACGTACATGGAATTCTAACTTTTGGTGCATTCTTCTTTGGTGACTGGGCAGATGCACTGACTTGAACTCAAGGTGCTCTGGTGGTGCTGCTGGTGTCAAAGATTGAAGGCTGGGAAATGGCTCACCTGACAAAGGGCTTGCTCCACAAGCATGAGGACCAAGTCCAACTCCCTAGCACCCACATAAAAAACCAAGTCCTGTGCACACCTGTACACACACTTATATACCCTCCCCCACAAACACAAAGCAGTGAGTCCCCTCCCAGAGCATATGAAGTAGAAACCTGGACTGAGGAAGTAACATGAAAGCTGGTCTGAAAGCAGGCAGGGAAAGAGTAGAAGCCCAGAGACTGAAACTGAGTGAAAACACACACAGCTGGCGATTTCCCATTATGTGTGCCGTGAGTTTTTAGGATGATTTTGAGTGTCACAACCTTGCTTCTGGGAGAGCCAAGCAATAAAGCCCTGCTTGCTCCCAGTATGTGCTTGTGGGTATGGATGTAGGTTTTTTCTCTTGGTTTTGTGGGGAGGTTTGATGTTTGTTTTGTTCTGTTTTCTTTTAGAAAGGGTCTTATTGTGCTGCTCAGGTTGTTTTCAAACTCCTGGCTACAGCTGAGTCCTCCCCACCCCCCAACTTGACACCTTCCCAGTAGCTGGGATTACAAGCATACACTGTTCCAGCCAGCTGACCCAGTATACTTTCTTATAGTGCTCAGAATTCTTCCTTCTAGAGTATCCATCTCTACTCCTATAGAACAGGGGGCAATTTACCTTCTTAAATCTTTTATTAATATAGCGAAGAACTCATAGAGTACTGACATTATCTTGCTAAAAGTATGAAACACTCAGGGAAGTTTGGTAAACTGGAAGCCTTTGCCTAAAATCCCAGAGAAAACCCTGAGCTCTCTCGCCTGTGAGGCCTTTGCTGTCATCATTGCTTTTCTAGGTTAGAGCTTTCACATAAACTGCAACTCTTTTTCACCAGCTTCTGATTTCTGTTTTGCTATCTTTAATAAGAGACAGTCTATTCTTAATTTACTAGCCTAATTTTGAGATATATTGATGGCTGGTTTTGAAAGAGGGTAAGTACTTTTAATCAACATTAACAATATAGTTTATGTCATTTAATATAAATGCTTTTCCATGTCTTTAAATGTCCTAAATTTTACCTTCTCAGCTTAAATTCTTTTCGTTGGTTTGGTTTTTGAAACAGGCCAAGAACTTGTTGTGTAGTCCAGGCTAGCTTCAAATTTGCTATAATCCTTCTGCCTGTGCCTCTCAAATGCTTGGGTTAAAGGCATGTATAACACTTGGCCATATTCTTTTGTGAAAGTAGTACATGCCAACTGATGAAACCTAGTGAGATAAAAATATATTTGAAATTTATATGCCAGTGGCCATCATATTTCAGTGTCTACTTCGAGTGCGTGTGTACGCCTCACATGTGTATGCCTCACATGTGTACGCCTCATGTGTGTACGCCTCACGTGTGTACGCCTCACGTGTGTACGCCTAACGTGTGTACGCCTCACACAATGATGTTAAGAGCATAGTTTTTGTTGTTTAGGACTTAGGCTGTTAGCTTTGTAAATGTAACAGTCTCATTAAGTCTGCATTTTCTTTTTCTTAAAAAGTAGAGATTTACCTGGTATGGTGGTGCGTTCCCTTAATCCCAGCACTAGGGAGCAGGGGAGGCAGATCTCTGTGAGTTCAAGGCCAGCTTGGTCTGCATAGCAAGTTCCATCCTAGCCAGCCAAGGCTAAATACAAAAACCTTGTCTCAAAAAAGGTAGATATTTCATGTAATATTTATGCACAGAGCTATAAAGACTAAGAGGTATACATGGATAATATCACTATTTCCTAATAAATGTAACAGTCATAGGCACCCTCATCTTTGGATAGCTTTAGTGAGTGTTTCCTGCTCTGGAATGCTTACAATGAGGGAGTAGGCTGGGATGCTGCATATTCTCTTTTAGAAACAATTAAAATTTCAATTTTTTAAACATTTACATGGGTCTTACAAAACTGTTTAATGAAGTCTCCCTTAAAATGTAATTAAACATCAAGACCAGCCTGGTCTACAAGAGCTAGTTCCAGGACAGGCTCCAAAACCACAGAGAAACCCTGTCTCAAAAAAAAAAAAAAAATGTAATTAACAAATCAAAGCAAACTCCAGAAGTTGATTTATCTTGGGCCAACATCATGATTGGTGAGTATATGTGAGCCAGAGACTCTCCTACTGTGGTCCTTGAAATGGTGGCATCACTGATAAACAAGGTAACCATGGTAACATGTGAAAACATGTACTATAGGGTTTGGTACCTTAAACATATTTAAAATTAATTTTAGTTGAAATACAAAGTAATGAGTTTCCTCATAACACCTTCATACATATTACATACTGTTTTCCTTCATTTCCTCCCACTGCTGTCCTCTGTACCCTTCCCTCTGGCCAATTCCCTTTTTTCCTCCATTTAGTTCCTGGCTGCTCAGTCCCAAAATAACCACACAGAAAATATATTATTTGCAATACTGTTTGGCCACTAGCTTAAGTGTATTTCTGCTAACTCTTATATCCTAAACTAGCCCATCTCTATTAATATGTGTATCACCATGAGGGGCTACATGGCTTCTCACTGACTCCACTTTCTTTCTCCCAGCATTCAGTTTAGCTTTCCCCACCTACCTAAGTTCTGCCCTATACAGGCCTAAGACAGTTTCTTTATTAACCAGTGGTATCCATAGCATACAGAGGGAAATCCCGCATCTGTTTAAATAAAAAGGAAGGTTTAACTTTAACACAGAGAAATTACATATAACAAAATAGGTATCAAGCAAGAATTATAGTTACAATATTTATATCCACCTCATCTTTTATCATTACTAAGGAAAACTATAATTGTAACTATTCTTTAACTCCATCAAAGACTCCAGAAGAATATAATATTTCCTAAGTAAACAGGAAGTTCCTCGTAAGCAACTTCTAAAACTCTAGAATTGACAGGGACATCTTGCTGCCTGGACAGTCACCTAAAGTTCTTCTGTAACTTTGGGCCAACTATCTTTAGTCTACTGGCCCATAGTGTCCAGCAGACTTTTCCATGAAGCAGGAAATTTCAAAGACAGGTCCACCTATATTGGCAGTTTGTCAGTCACTTTTTTTTCTATATCTTAAAGAATGTCTGGCAGACTCTTTCATGAAGCAGGAATGACCAAAGGACCATCTCACCTTTAGGCAAGTTCAGCAGTCACTTCTCTGTGGGTCCTGCATGTCCAGTTTATACAGCATAGCATCAGGCAGTCCAGGCAAGAACAGTTTCTTGTCCAATGGCTAGCAAACTCCATAAGAAGTCTCTGATGCCCATCTTCCTCTTGAAATAATTGGTGCTGCCAGGAGCAGATGTGTCTCATATCATGAAAAGTCCTAAGTTCTTAAACATTTTTATGCCATATTCTGTAGTCTTTGAAAGGTTTGAAGAATGCCTATCCATCTGAAATACATCTCTGTACATCGAGAAATCTAATATGACTACAAACTTGTATATTATAGATGACTCTCTATTAATCTATATTTCTTTATTATACATTACATTTCTTTGATTTTTTGAGGCAGGTTTCTCTGTAGTTTTGGAGCCTGTCCTGGAACTGGCTCTTGTAGACCAGGCTGGCCTCAAACTCACAGCAATCCATCTGCCTCTGCCTCCCGAGTGCTAGGATTAAAGGCATGCACCATCACTGCCCAGCTATACATTACATTTTAAAATAAGCTGCACAAACAGAATACCTTAATCAAGGGCAGAAATATATATACACACATAGTATAACAAAATTGACCTTAAATTTGTATCAATAAACCAAAATCCATACCAATACAAATCTCTATAGCATATCACCCTTTAAATGTAAACAAACATTTATAAACAATATTTAGGAATATGGGCATAGTTCTTTCCAAATTCCTGCTTTTTTAAATTAATTTATTTATTAAAGATTTCTGCCTCCTCCCCACCACCACCTCCCATTTCCCTCCCCCTCCCCCAATCAAGTCCCCCTCCCTCGTCAGCCCGACTTCCTGCTTTTTGTTGAGCGAAGTAATTTTTTGGGGGTATTCACAGCGACCTTTCGGGGGGGGGTCTTGGTCCATCAAACTACATTAGTCTAGAAGAATCTCACAGGTTCTCATCCTCTGTGGAAACAAATGCAGAACCTCTTTTCCAAAACAACAAATCCTTAGACCCAAATTCTGAAATCATGATACCTCTAAAACATATATGTTGGTTTAGTTTATCAGTCTGTACAATGAAATGTCTCTCTGTACTTAGCTCCTTCGCAGTCAAACAATTCAAAGAAAACACAATACTATGCATAATTCAGACCCTCTGTGTATTTTCCATCTTTACATGGCTTATTTTTTTTACTCTATTACCTTTTAAATATTTATTTTATTGTCTTTACTCCTTTAATCTATGACTGTCAGTACTCTGTCTCTTTAAAGACTTTATTTTATTTTTATTTTCTGAATCATTTACTTCCTTTTATGACTCTATACTCTTTTTCTTCTCTCTCCCAAGCCTACGTAAATTTATCCAACACTGTGACCCATTTAGAGGTCTTTTTCATCTGAATTTGTCTTTATTGTGTATCTGTAATTTTTTTCTGACCAGGACTGCTGCTTAAAATGTTAAGTCCTTCTTAAAAACCTAAGCAGCAGCATTGCTAGGGCAAATATGGTCCTGCCTGTTGGCTCTGCCTAGTCTGACATCGCAGAAGTCCATTCACTGCCTCTGAGACTGCCGGGTAGGAGCTGTCCTCACTACCTCAACTCTGATAACCAGTTGGCCCATGCTGCCACCAAGTAACTTTCAGCATGCTGCCCATAAACCCCATTTAAATGCTTGGCCTCCTAAAAGAGCCAGAGTTCGTGCTGGCAGCACAACCCAGAAAGCCACTGCTTCAAAACCATGTGGCTTTTTTTCCTGCTACCGCTGAATCAAGAAAACCTCTGTTAAAGAAGCTGCAGCACACTGCCCACAAACAGAGCAAGAAGCTGTGTTAAACTCTTTTTTTTCTGACTAGGATTTCCTTCCGAGCTTTCTCAGGTTTTACATGGATTTAGTCAACCATGTTGGCACACCAATTTGTTGTAGGGGACTGCTAGTTAGTTCCCAGCTCAGCCCCAAAATAACCACACAGAAAATATATTATTTGCAATACTGTTTGGCCAATAGCTTAAGCGTATTTCTGGCTAACTTTTATATCCTAAACTAGCCCATTTCCATTAATCTGTGTGTCTCCATAAGGCTGTGGCTACAGGGTTAAATTTCGGCATCTGTCTCCAGAGGGGCTATGTGGCTTCTCACTGACTCCACCTTTTTTCTCCTAGCATTCAGTTTAGTTTTTTTTCCCCGCCTACCTAAGTTCTGTCCTACATAGGCCTAAGACAGTTTCTTTACTAACCAGTGGTATTCACACATACAGAGGGGAATTCCACATCAGTTCTCTCTTCTGCTTTTCTATTGCATTCATTCCTTTACCTGCTTTCTACCTTCTTTAAGATATTTTCTTCCAGTCTCTAGCTTTGTGACCTATAAATACACATATAAATATACAAACATGTGTATATACATTACATTTTTCCATATATGAAAGAAACTTAGAGTATTTTCTGAGTCTGGCTTATTTTACTTAATATAATGATTTCATATTTTATCTGTTTACCTGCATATGAATTTAATTTTGAGTGATACCCTAATATTAACTCCATGCTCTAGTATCATTGTGATACTATTTCCATGTTTGCTAATATCTTTGTAAAGAAGGCATTTTTTAAAATTCTTAGTGTTATTTCCTATGACAGGCTCTCAGAAGTGGAATTATTGACAAGGTGTTATAGATGTATGGATGTTGGTAGGATTTTTTATGTATGTTTTCAGGTGAAAAGCTACATTGTTTGTTCTCCCAGAAGCTGTGCCTGCACCCAGTTCTTCCAATGTTTTCTAGTTTGGGTGTTAGCCAGGGTGAAGGTTGGAATTTTGTTTTTGTTTGGTAACTTTATGAGTAGAAATGATGTAAGATTAAATTTTGCTTTCTTTCTTCTGTGTGAATGTATACACAAGTGGTTTTTTTTTGAGACAGGGTTTCTTTGTGTAGCCCTGGCTATCTTGGAACTACTCTCTCTAGACTGGGTGACTGGCCTTGAACTCAGAGATCTACCTGCCTCTGCCTTTGGAGGCCTGAGATTTAAGACATGTGCTAATTTTCATTTTCTTAATTATTAGTGATTTTTGCATTTATTAATAAGGACTTTTTGTAAATTAATTGTTTAATAGCTTCTTATACATTAAAGGTATTAACTGGCTATCTTCTCTGTGTTTTTTCCCCATTTGATTACCTTTTACATATGTATTTAAAAAAAAACTACCAGGCAGTGGTGACACACATCTTTCTTTCCTTTAGCACTCGAGGCAGAGGCAGGTATATCTCTATGAGTTTGTGTAGTGGTGGTATCTTTGTGTGTGTGTGTGTTTTATAAATAAAGCTTGCTGAAGATCAGAATGCAAAGCTAAGCCACTAGGGGCTAGGGAGTGGTGGCATACACCTTTAATCCCAGAACTCAGGAGACTGAGGCGAATGGATATCTGCGAGTTCAAGGCTATCCTGGGAACAGACCAGGTGGTGGTAGTTTACACCTTTATTCTCAGTATTTGCGAGTCACACACCTTTAATCCCAGCATTTGGGATCCCATGCCCTTTAATCCCAGCACTAGGGAGGTGGAGACGGGAGTGATATGGCTGGGCGGAGAGAGGAATATAAAGGGGAAGAGACAGGAACTTTCTGGAGTGTGAAGTCTGAGGATTCGTGGAAATAGGATCTCGCCCCTTTAGTATGAAGATTCAGTAGAGGTAAAAGGTCTCTCTAGTGATTGGTTGCTTTGCTTTCTGATCATCAGGTTGAACCCCAGTGTCTGTCTCTGGGTTTTTTTATTCGTGCTACAAATTTGAGGCCAGCCTGGTCTACAGAGTGAGTTCCAGGACACCAGGGCTGTTGCACAAAGAAACCTGTCTCAAAAACAAAACACCTTACATCTTCACATAGTTATGTAGATGACTCTGTTTATCCTTTTCTTTGGGTTTTCTTGTAAAGTTTTAAAACCTTGAAAATTAAATTGTTTCCAAGAAGTCACATTTTACTTGAAAGTCAAGCATATTATTCAAGTTTTTCCTGCATACATTTTTTTCAACCCAAGTGAATAGTTTGGTTTAAATATTTACTCTTTATGAGACAAATGAGAATAGGCTCCAGAACTGGGCCTTCAGCCTCCTTTTTGGGCAGAGGGTGAGTCACATACTATTCTTCGATGTGTTTTCCCCATTGTGTGGGTGAATTGTCTTGTTCAGGGTTGTTGACTAACTCTTCTGTAAGTGGTGTAAAGCTGCAGCATGCATTTGAGTACTAACTCAGGATTAGTTCATTATTTGTTTTTATGCCCTCTTGACTTCTTGTTGCTTTGTTTGTTAAACTTAACATTTATTAATGTCGAAGTGTATATTGTGTATATTCTATGGCCAGATGTTTTTCAGGTATGATATATTAGTGTAGTGATATTTTATTTTATTTTTAACAAATAAAGCTTGCCTGAAGGTCAGAGTGCAGAGCTAAGCCACTAGAGGCCAGGCAGTGGTAGCACACGCCTTTATTCCCAGCTCAAGGGAGCTGGAGACAAGAGTGATATAAGTTGGGCAGAAAGAGGAATATAAGGCTGTGGGAGACAGAAGCTCAGTGCAATCTGAGGTTTGGTAGAAACTTGCAGTCTAGAGATTCAGTCTGAGGACACGATTGCCCCTTCAGTCTGAGAATTGAGGTAAAGGAACTCTCTAGTGGTTGATGCTCTGCTTCTCCCATCTTCAGCAAGCTTTATTTGTTAAAATACATATAAAATATCACTACATATTAGCCTTAAAGTAAGTAACCTTGCATTTTGGTCCAACTACCTACATGGATTAGAACATTCTGTGTGTGTTGTGGGTAAGACCACAAACCTGTGAATACATACACTGGGATTCAACTTGAGTTAGGTGATCTATTTTCAAAGTAACTTAGCCTGCTTGTCTCTTAAAAGTAGGCTAATCTCTTGCAAGTTTGTGCTAAAGAATATGTTAGTATCTACCTTATGGCAACTGGACATTAAGGTATATGAAAATGAAGAGACAAACTCAGGGGTTGACAGTCTTATAGAGGTGCGCAAGTATGAAACAGAAGTTAGAACACTAGACATTATGTACAAGAAGAAATGGAAGTGAAAGGAAGCCTTCATAAGTAGAAAGGTCATCAGCATGGTAGGTAGTGCTGTAGGCACCGAGGAGAAAAGCGGAGGGGGAATAGTTCATTCGTGACTTGTAAATAAAGACTAGACTCTTAAAACATATTTTATGAAATGTAAAGAATGTTAGATTATTTAGAATAACAAATTCATAATTCACTTTCAATAAATGTCACCATTTTAAAGTGCCAAATTCTATGGTTTTTAATATCTATTTTCATGAGTAATACATCTATCATAGCTGACTTAGAACAGTAGAGGTCTTTTGCCTTCTAGATTGTTTTTAATTTCTCTTGGAAGCTATTGTGAATAGTGTGTTTTCACTGCTTAAGTCTACCAAACTTTGAAGAGAAATCTAATACCACCGTGCCTCAAGCTATTCAGAAGATAGAAAGGGAAAGAATACTACCAAACTAATTGCAAAACCAATATTGTCCTGATTCCAAAGCTGGATAAAGACACAGCAACAAAAAGAAATCTATAGATAAATTTTCTTAATGAACAGAGATGTAAAAACCCTAACAAGGTACTTGCAAACTGAATTTATGGAAGAGGATTATACATCATAACCAGCTTGATTTCATCCCAGGGATGCAAGGATGTTTCAGTGTGCTCAAATCAGAAAATGTATCATATAAATGAACTTAAGAACAAAAATCACATGATCAGCTTCATAGATAAAGAAAAAAGCTGTAGCACTAATAATAGAAACCCAGAGTCAGATATTGGGGTTTAGCCCCAAAACCAGACAAGCAAAGCAGCCAGCCACTAGAAAAGTCTTACCTCTACCAAGTCTGGGCGCCTACAGACTAAGCAGATTAAAGGGGCCTAAGCAGACAAAGCTGACTAAGCTTCTCTCTCTTCTCTTTTTATATTCCCTCTAGTGCTAGGATTAAAGGCATATGACTCCCTAGAACTAAAATTAAAGGTATAGGCCACCACCACCTGAATTTGTTTTTGCATTGATTTTGTATAGCCTAGGGCAGCTCTGAATTTACAGAGATCCATCTGCCTCTGTCTCGCAAATCCTGGGATTAAAGGTGTATACCACCACTGCCTGACCTCTAGTGGCTTAGCTTCGCCCTTCTGATCTTTAGGCAATCTTTCTTTATTAAAACATAAATAAAATACCATTATAAAAAGCATTTGACAAAGTTCAACATTGCCTTCATCATAATTCTGTAGAAAATGGAAATAGATGGAACATACCATACCATAATAAGAGCATATATGACACACCTGTAGCCAACATTACACAAATTGGGGGAAGCCTGAGCAGTCCCCACCCTTCCCCCCCTTACTCAATGTAGTACTTAGAGTCTTAGCTAGAGCAATAAGACAGGAGAAGGATATTAAAAGAATATTAATGGGAAAGGGGGAAAGCAAATTATTCCTGTTCTCAGATACTTTCCTAAAAGATCCACAGACTACACTAAAAAACTTGTAGACCTGATAAACCCTTCTAGTAAAGTTGTAGGATATAAAATCAAACTGCAGCCGGGTGGTAGTGGCCCACACCTTTAATCCCAGCACTCGGGAGACAGAGGCAGGTGAATCCCCTGAGTTCGAGGCCAGCCTGGTCTACAAGATACATGTTTGACTGATTCTTGGGAACTGATTTGCATGTGATCTTCCCTTTTTCTGTCTCAGAAAAGAAATTCACATTTAGACACTGTAGAGTCCAAGAAATTAGTCTCTTCAACCCTGCCCTTTGAAGAGAGGGAAAGAAAAAAGGAGATCTGTTTTTTTCTCTGTTCCTATTTTCCTGCTCTTATACTTGTAAATCTCTGTATTCATTCCTGTTGCCATATCTGAACTTTATTCCCAGAGCCAGAAATTCTGTCCCATGGTGTGACTTTATGTTCAAGAGCTATCTGATTCTACTTATGTAGGTAAAGGTCTCTTTTCACTTCCTTTGGAGAATTTCATTTTCTCTAGGAAAATAGTTTTGTTTCCCTGTCTAAAAAGTGAATACAGTAATCCTCCTTTCCTCACCTCCCCCCCACCATAGAACCTATCCTGGAACTTGCTCTGTAGATCAGACTGGCCTCAAACTCACTGAGATTCATCTGCCTCTGCCTCCCTAGTGCACTACTACTATCTAGCTTCACCTATGCCTAGCAACTGCATATTTCTTGAGCCACCTTCCCTTTAACTGCACAATCCACATCAGTTTGACTTTGAAGTCACTGGAACTGTGCTTGTATTAGAACCGATCCTGACAGGTTGCTAAGACTCATAGCTTAGCCTTTATTTGTGTGTCACTTGGCAATGATAACTCCTCCTTGGAACACTTTCTCTGTGCTTGTTTTTGAGGCAGGTCTCACTATATAGACTTGGCTGGCCCTGAAACTCTACTATATAGACCAGACTGGCCTCTAATTCATAGCAATCCACCTGCTTCTGCCTTCTGAGTGCTGGCATTAAAGGCCTGTGCCACCACCATGCCTGGTTTCTTTTATTCGTGATACATTCTTTCCCTGGCATGATTGCAACTATACCTAGTCCCCAATGATTACCAAATATGTGTCTGTAGCTCAGAGTCTTTCCATTTTCTTGGTCACTCCTACCAACATATGTCAAATTATGCTTACAACTGAAGTTTGTTATTTTTGTTTCAACTTGTCTCCCAAGTTTAACAGCCACATCTCCGTTTTCCTAGAGCTTCTCTATTGGTTAATGTCATTGCTCCAGGTGGTATTTTACAGGCTTAAAGGTTAAGTCTAAAGGATCCTGAGTTCTGAGTTCTAGTCAAACCTAAGATGCATATCAAAACCTTATCTCAAAACACAAAACAACCTGGGCTGGTTAGTTGGTTCAGTGGCTGAAGGCACCAACTTTCAAACCTGGCAACCTGAGTTTGTTCCCCTGGACTCACGTGGCTGAAGAAGATGGCTGACTCCAGAGAGTTGTCCTCTGACCTCCACATGACTGCTGCTATGTGTGCACACCCATATCCATACACTTAAACACATATCCATACACATAAACAATAAGGTAGTAACAAATTTAAAATATATACCAGAAGGTGGTGGTGGCGCATGTCTTTAATCCCAGCACTCAGGAGGCAGAGTCAGGTGGATCTCTGTGAGCTCAAGGCCAACCTGGTTTGTAACATGAATTCTAGTTGGTCTTAATAAGAACCCAGGGTCAGATATAGGGGTTAATGCTGAAGATCAGAGAAGCAGAGAGGCCAGCCACTAGCGAGTTCTTTTACCTCTACGAGTACTCAGACTGAAGGGGTGATCGTGTCCTCAGACTGCATCTTCAGACTCCATCTGTCTCCACCAAACCTCAAACTACTACTATCTTCACCAAACCTCAGACTCCAACTGTCTCCACCAAACCTCAGACTGCTCTGAGCTCCTGTCTCCTTCCTCCTTATATTCCTCTCTCCATTCAACCATATCACTCCCATCTCTACCTCTCTAGTGCTGGGATTAAAGGCATGTGAGCCCAAGTGCTGGGACCACCTTTGTGTGAGCTCTGTTTCTCTTTTAGACAGATTTAGTATATGTAACCCAGGGTGGCCTTGAACTAACAGTGCTCCTTCTGCCTCTGTCTCTGTCCTGGGATTAAAGGTGTGTGCTACCACTCCCTGGCTTCTAGTGGCTAAATTCTGTACTCTGATCTTCAGGCAATCTTTATTTATTAAAACATAAACAAAACATCACTACAGTGATCCCAGTGCAAGTTCTGGGACACTCAGCACTGTTACACAGAGAAACCCTGTCTTGAAAAGTCTAGATAGATAGATAGATAGATAGATAGATAGATAGATAGATAGATAGATAGATAGATAGATAGATTAGATAGATAGAATGAATATATACCATCAGGAACTGTACTATCATGCTTTTGAGTGTCAGGCCTTTAGTCAAATTTATTTAAGCTATTTAACTATTATGATTCAAAGTAGATTTGATGAATACAAGCTTTCCTCTCTACTCAAAATTTAAAATGCTTCAGAATTTAATGAGAGATAAATTTTTATCTCTAAAAGTATGCTTACAAGAAAAAAAGATTCCCCACCAGTTATGGAAGAGCCACGTTGCGGGGAACAGTATGGCTGATATTCATATCTCCTGTGTCTGGAGGATTTCAAGGAGGCAGTTTGGATCCTCTTCTTTTCTACCAGTTCTCTATATAGTCAATCTTTAAAAATTCTGGTTACTAATGTGCATGTATGTGTACACATGTGTCTGTATAGTGTGTGCATGTGTGTGTGTGTGGGTGCATGTGTGCCAGGCATGCTTATCAAAGTCAGAAGAGTATAAGCAGGAGTGGAACGCCAGTGAGGTGAGGGAAGAAACAAAACTTGTAGCTGTGCGAGAAGGTTTTGGGGGGTGGAAACTAGTCTAAAAGGCTCTCTTAATTCACATATGACGTGCTGCTGACTCAGCCTCAAGTGTTGGTCCTGGATATCTGTAGACTTGTTAGCGTTCCAAGTGCTCTGCCTGGCCAGACTGGGACACTCTTACAAACGTTTCTCTGGATGGAGGGGTGTGGTTTCCAGGTCCATTCCTGCTCACTAACTTGTGGGCTTCTTCAACTCTTTTAGTCTTCCTATCTTGAAAATGGTATCTTGGACTAAATGGCTGTAATTTTTCCTTTCTATAATTGTGTGCTTCTAAACAAACAAAACCTCCACCCTTTGCTGAGCCACTTTGAATTTTAAATGGCTGTAGTTTTTTTCTTTCCTGGGTCTTAAGACCCATTATAGAAACGTCTCCAGGTCTAGCAGTTCACTTTTCTCTCTCATCAGGATCATATACTTTCCCAATCCCAAAATTATATTTTGGTGGCTTCTCCAGACTGCATTTGGCTGACATTCAGTCACATGAGTCTTGACCTTATACCTGTTATTCACCAAGTAGGCGTTCTGCAGAGGTGTCTTGACGTCCTCCACAGTACTTATCAGTTCAGATCATGACCGCAGACTGCCACTTGTTGTACATTACCCTCTACGCAGTAGAGCAGGGTGTTGGTTGGACACTCACGAAGCGTGTACCCGAGGAGATGCTGGTTAATTACCCTTCCCTTCTCAGTTTATGTCAAGAGGCCAGAAACAGTCAATTTGATCTGTGCTTCCAGTGTTGCAGCAGCCTGGCCAGACTTTTCTTCTCCCCTAAAACATATGAACATATGGTATCATTATTATATTCATTTAAGAAAGGAAAAGGTGCACAAAGCCTACAGGGAGACGTTCTCAGGCTCTAAAATAAGATAAGTTTGGAATCTCCACATTGTTTCATGACACTGAATTTGGGCAAGTAACTTAATCTCTCTGTGCCTTCACTTGTGACACGAGTAAGATATCTGCCTTGTAAGGATTGTGCAGGAGTGGATTTCAGGTACATGGCCCTTGGGCATCTGAAGGGCTGTGTGCAGGAGTGTATTTCAGGTACATGGCCCTTGGGCATCTGAAGGGCTGTGTGCAGGAGTGGATTTCAGGTACATAGCCCTTGGGCATCTGAAGGGCTGTGTGCAGGAGTGGAATGTTGAGTTCTTGATGAATAGTGACTGAACACGACACACGGTAGGTTACTAACAGAGGTTTATTAAATTAATAGAAATCATTAAGCAAATATTAGCAATTATTTTTTTTGAGACAGGTTTGTAGCTGAAACTAGCTCTTGTAGATCAGGCTGGCCCCAGACTCACAGAGATCGACTTCCTCTGTCTCCCGAGTGCTGGGATTAAAGGCGTGTACCTCCACCACCCTGTGTTAGCAATTATTTTAAAAAATGTAAAACACACTTATGTGATCTTTTTTATTTTTCAAGATTTCAATTATATTTTTTTCTTGTGATGTACTGGGGATTAAACCCAAGACCTGTGTATGCTAGGCAGGTGCCCTATCTCTGAGCTCTATCTCCAGCCCCAGTTATTATTCTGTCCAAGTCTGCTGGTAAACTAGAAAATTGTTTAGCATGTCACAATTAATGATTCTAAAGTGTGACAGAAAGTTAATGTAACTAAAGCAGATGCAGTGGTATGCTTTAAAAACTTACTGATTCCAACAAATTATATTACCATAATCAGATGCTATTAGAGTCAACCAAATGCTTTATACATGTGTAAATGCCTCAGTATGGTGCCTGCATACATGAATAGGTGAATTCTACATGTGAGGTGGAAGAGATTCTGTAATACCAGGAGGCTTGTCCTCCCTGTCCATTGTATTATTTGGTTGTTCTCGAATTTTATTTCAGGATTATAACTGTGATAATTGATTATCAGCCATATGACATTTTGTTATCTTTATGGAATACACGATATCTAGCCAAAAGTTCTAGACAGATGGTTTGTAAGTTTAGATCTAACTGATTAAAGGTTTTCAGTCCATGGGATTCTGTTCTCTGTCTGTTATCTCAGTCATCATCGACACTGTGTTTGGTGCTTTAGATGGTTACATAGTATGTTATATGTAATGTTTTGGACAAACTTTCTCTCATGTTTAAACCTTGTCTATTACAGGAAGCGAGTAAGATGGAAGCGGCTGATGCTGCACATCTAAGTAGATAGTTGTTTTCTGGCGTAGGTCTTAATATTGCTTATGATCATTTACATGGAGGAAGTAAAATGTATTTATTTGTAGAATTGTCTTGTGTTTAAGGAAGTTGAGGTTGTAGTCATGAGTAGTTGAGACTTCCTTTGGTGGCAACTTTTTTACTGGTTATGGCACCGGTTTCCCAACCTCACAGACTTTAATTCTGGCAGTTGTCTCTTTGTTTCCTTTTATTCCACAGTCACTCATTTCCAGAGAACCGATGAGTTCTGCTTATTTTGAACACTTCGCTGTTCTACCTCCTCTTAGCTCTTCCCACTGCCACTGTCTAGTTCGGTGCCAGGCTTTGTTTTCGGTTTGCCCTGGTTGAGCTCCTTGCTTCGGCCTTTTTTTTTCAGGATTGTCTATCTTAAATGAAATGTATTTTCTTCTCTGTAAAACCCGTTAAAACACCGTTCTGCCACAGTTAAGTTCAAGGTTTTAACCTTTTATTTGTAACTAATTCTCATTCATCCTGTAAGGCTGAACACAGTACCTTCTATAAGAATTCTGTCACCCACCAGAATTTTGGCATTCATTTTTTTGTAAACAACTCCAATGCTTGGGAGTTTATCTTATAAGAAAGGAATGAAGAAAACCAACATGTTCATGCTAAACTTTCCTCCTACCCAGAAAGAGTAAGACAGGAGAGGGGACAACAGCTGCAGTCCACAGCTCACTGTCTGCTAAGGAAGAGCGTATGGTTGGCAGAGGTGGGATTATTGAGTAAGCCTTTGCGAGGTTACCTGTCCCTCTGGCTCAGTCTGGCTGTTCTTTCTTGTGTAGAAGGATGGTTTTTGCCATTAACCATTCTAATCACCTCTCCTTTTGCTCACTAAAACATGGAGTAGATGGATTAGTTTGCTCTGTAGGAGGAAAGGCAGCTGTCAGTTCTCTTGTCAATAAATTAATTGGATTTATGTGCCATTTTTTGGAGGGTTACTGCAAATCACTGAATAAATATAAAATGTAACCATATCTAATTTGTTAGAGGACTGGATTCTTGCTAGCATAGGGTGCTAGCGTACTGAATTCACTAATAGAATGGTATCTTGGAACAGTACCTTTGACAGCCATTCAGCCAGTTTTTCTGGTGATAGTTTCATGTGAACCCTTTCCAACTGCTTTGTTCCAAATCACTTACCCAAGTATTTTTCTAGGTAAAACTAGAAATATTTAAATTATTTGGTTAAATAGAGGAGGTATGGAGTGGTCTTTTTAACTGTCCCTCACTAGTCCTATTTTCAAGATTCTTGTAACAAAATTTGAATTTTGTATTTATTTTACAGTTAAATAATGAATGGGGTTGTCAAAAGTGAAGCTTCACATTCTCTGCATGTTTACAGAATAGCGATCATTTACTGAATACACACTATGTGTTAGACAGTGTGTATTATGTACTACTGAAAAAATACTGATTCAAGTATTTTTGTAAACAAGGAATCTACGACTTTTTGTTTGTTTGTTTGTTTTTTGAGACAGGGTTTCTCTGTGTAACAGTTCTGGCTGTCTTGGAACTAGCTGTTATAGACCAGGCTGGCCTCGAACTCACAGAGATCTGCCTGCCTCTGCCTCCCGAGTGCTGGGATTAAAGGTGTGTGCCACCACTTCCTGGCTGGAATATAAGACTTAAAAAAAGTTAAACAACTTTCCTATGGTCACATTTAGGAATAGAGCCAAGCAGGTCCGAACCTAGAGCTGTTAGCTACAAAGACCAATCCACTTGTTTAAATAAACATAAATATATTTTAATAATTGTGATGCCTTTTGATAATTAATTTTTTCTTTTTTCGGTTTTTCAAAAAAAAAAAGAGTTTCTTTGTGTAGACCTGGCTGTTCTGGAACTTGCTCTGTAGACTTGGTTGACCTCAAACTCACAGAGATGCACCTGCCTCTGCCTTGCCTCCAAGTGCACTACCACCACCTGGCTTGATAATTACTTTTAAACTGTACCTCCATGTGTGTCTGTGCGCTTTTCTATCTACTCCAATATTTTTAGATGATTTTTTAAACTTAGAGAGCTTAATTAAAACACAGTACTACATTTATTTTGGATAGATTTTTTTTCAGGTGATTAAAACCTGTTATGGATTTCCATGGGTTTTTTGTTGTTGTTTGTTTTTGTTTTTTCTTTTTCTTTTTTGAAACAGGGTTTCTAGCTATACTGGAACTTGCTTTGTAGACCAGGCTGGCCTTGGACTCAGAGCTCCACCTGCCTCTGCCTCTCGAGTCTTGGGATTAATGGTGTGCACCACCATTCCCTAACCTCCACGTTATTCTTACATACTTAATTTATGCAGTTGATTTCCTTAAATCAATTCTTACCTAATCTTAACAGTGCTTCCTCCTGAATTTATTTCTACAGAAATATTGATTAATACTGAGAGTTTTTCATTCTGTATTTGCTATTGCATACACTGTTTCTTTTAAATGGTCATGTACTGAAGACAGCACTATTGCAATAGAACACTTCCTCATCCCCAACTATGAATTCTGCCTGTTCAGGAGCAGCAGGAGCTCTATGTTGTTTTTGTTGGGCGTGTGTGCTAAAGGGGACAGACAGTCCCACAACTTAGCATTAAGCCGTGATCTGTCTTTGTTGTATTAATGGGGACCATGTTTTCATATTGCAGATGGCTGAGAGCTGCAAGAAAAATTCAGGACCATGATGGCTCAGTTTCCCACAGCTATGAACGGTAATTAACTTTATGCTAATAGTAGGATGAGAGGATGTGGGCTTTTATTGTAGTGATGAGCCTGTTGTTTGAAATTTTTTTTTTGTTTGTTTTTTCGAGACAGGGTTTCTCTGTGGTTTTGGAGACTGTCCAGGAACTAGCTCTTGTAGACCAGGCTGGTCTCGAACTTACAGAGATCTGTCTGCCTCTGCCTCCCGAGTGCCACCACTGCCCGGCTCTGAAGTATTTATGTAGGTAATTTTCCTTGACTTTTAGAATGTAGAACTTGAAGTATTCTGGTTGAAAGCACCAAGTGTTTCAGAGCAATACTTGTATCTTCTTATTAGTATTATGCAGTAAATTCCACATTTCTGTTGAAGCATTTTGCTAGTATCTGGAATATGTGCTTACCATTGAACAATTGAGAATAACCTACAGAAGGAAAACCCTCAGTATTAATTATATTCTGCTTAATGCATGAAACTGGGGGACAAAAAACAAGAGTGCCCTTAGGTGAATAGTAAGGGTGTTTGTAATTAGACAGATGGTTGCAAATAGATCTGGCCATCAAGATTTGTTTAATAATACAAATATAAGATTAAATTTTCCTTTTTTATGAACTTCATATTTATATTATCTCATTAGTTAACCTGACAACCTGTGTTTGAGCCCTGGGACCCACAGGGTAGAAGGAGAGAAGCGACTCCTACAAGTTGTCTTCTGACCTCCACATACTGCCTAGTTTGTGGTCTCTCCCAATAAATACATAAATAAGTCTAAGATTAAAATGACTGTTATTCCCATTGTGAAATTGGTGTAGGATTATAGGGATTGGTGCCACAGACATTTTTTAAATTAAATAATTATTTTCCACAATGAATGATCTGTAAGTTTAAGACAGTGCTGCTTTTCCAGGTTTGAAGATTTCTATGCCTCATATGAAAACGTTTCCACTAAAGTCCGTTTACTTACAAACTTCAACCAGAATATTAATAAAGTTTACAGATCAAATAAACACACAGACAGTATGATCCCAGTTTTTCCTTTCATAAGTATTTATTGTATAGATCACTGCATTATAAGTAAACATGATTGGAAGCAAACAAAATGTTCAGTGATAAAAATGCCCATGTGAATAAAATTCCAATTATTGATTAGGAAGTGGTATGTAGGAATAAAGAAAGTCATTTGGGTTTTTTTTTTTGTTTGTTTTCTGTTTTTTTGATTTTATTTTTCGAGACAAGGTTTCTCTGTAGCCTTGGAGCCTGTCCTGGAACTCTATCTGTAGACCAGGCTGGCCTCGAACTCAGATATATCTATCTGCCTCTGCTTGCCAAGTGCTGGGATTAAAGGAAAGTATAGTCATTTTTTTTAAAAAAAACTTCTGAAAAATTGATAGCAGAGAGACTGTTACCTTCTACTTATTAAAAATAGTTGAGTAGGCCGGGCGGTGGTGGCGCACGCCTTTAATCCCAGCACTCGGGAGGCAGAGGCAGGCGGATCTCTGTGAGTTCGAGGCCAGCCTGGTCTATAAGAGCTAGTTCCAGGACAGGAACCAAAAGCTACAGAGAAACCCTGTCTCGATAAACCAAAAAAAAAAAAAAAAAAAAAAAAAAAAAAAGTTGAGTAAGTTGTATTTATGTAGTTCAAGTCCAACTCAGCATTTAAAGTGTTATTGAAAGCAACATCCATGTATAACACAAAACTTCAAAAGTATGTCTGCATCTCTAGTAAATCATTTGTCACAGTTAAGTCTTTAGATGCCAGACCCAGTTGTTTGTATGAATGCTGTGACATACCCATCTAATTTGGCCATGTATATCTTTATCACTCTAGGGCTAAGTGCAGACTTCAAAGGCTGCTTTGGTTCTCAGAGTGTTGTCTGTCTAATACTGTAGCCACATCTGTCTTAGTTTCAGTTTAATAAAAGTCAAGTAAACTACGCTGCTGCATTTCATGTGCTTACAACCACTTGTAGCTGAGGCTGCCCTACGGGACAGTGCAGATAAAGACATGTACATCTTGTCACACAGGTCTTTTAAACAAGATGTTTTTTACTTAGTCTTTGGTGCTTCACTTCCTTTTATTATTATTATTGTTATTATTATTATCAACAAGATTGAAAAGGCTGTCAGTGCCTCCCTCCTGTTTTTGCAACTGCAGCTCTGCCCCTAATCTGTTGCTCTGCAGAACGTCCTTCCCAAAGCCTCCTTAATCACAGTGCTTTACATTCTGCTTTTCAAAAACTGAATAAATTTGCAGATTGAGAGAACATGATAGATAGGACATCAAGTGCTAGGCGAGAGGTTACTTCAGATACGTGTTGCTACTGGTTGATATTACAGGGTGACATCATTTGTTTCAGCCTCAAAATTATGGGGTGCTGAGACTGACTGAGGAAGAAGTTATGAAACCCATCATAATGGCTTCATCTATAATCTAGAAAGGAGAGGTAGGGTACAGAATAAAAACCTCCAATGACTTTAAGAATACCCCATTTTCTTGGAACTTTATTGCTTTTTTAGAATTGTAGGGCTCAGTAATCTTTCAACCATGTGGTTAGAAAATTGCTGAGCTAGATGTTGGGTCTCTACAGTCGGATGCAGCATTGCACTATACATATAAACCCAGGTTTTTATTGTTCAGGTTCCCATAACTTAGGCTACAGCTTTGTTTAGAACAGTATAACAATTATATTTTAGACATTTAAATTAGTACTAGATCAGTATATATCATTTAAGTGTTATTTGTTTATATTTGTTATAAATATTAAACTGGAGACAAATATCAGTGCAGACTTTCTAAAATTTAGTTTCTATTGTATATAAATATAGCATGTTTGAATTACTTACATTTAGGATTACAGTATTGACAAACTACCTAGCTGTGTTCTTTATGTATGCTTGCATATTTATAGATATGTGTGTATATCTACATATGTGAAAACAAGGATTATATTACGAACTAGCATATACTTGGTTCTGTAATTGAGAACTCTTTCTTCTTCACTGGTTTTATGAATGTGCTTAACAGACATAGTAGCGAGAAGAGAATAAACAACAGAAGTCAATCTGAAAATCCATCTTTAGTGATGAGTTGGGGAGATGGGTGGAATTTGGATGGAGTCCTAACATGACTATCAGACACTGTCAGAGGTCATCAGCTTTTAAAGGAAATGTTGGACAACAACCACCACCTTGTTATTCTGTTTTTCCATAAAGCTTACAAAAATAGACTAAAATTGGGAGGTTTTCTTCCCTCCAGGTGCAGAATACCAAATAGTTCTTTGAAAGATTCTGTTAGTGCTACATTCTAAGTAAGAAAACTAGACTTACATTAATTATTTAAAAATTGACTTTGAATCAAACACATTCTGAATTTTTTCATTTAGAGGTTATCTCATTTCTGGAAAATTCTTGATACATTAATATTTTAAATTTTAAAGTGGTTTCTTGTTTTGCAAGTTATTTGAACATGATTTAAAAGTTATTCCATGTCCTAACTAATTATTGAGCATTTCATTTCTTCAGATAATTTTAATCATAATAATAGACACTATAGTTTGCTTTTCTTGGTGGTATGATCTCAAATATTAAGAAGGCCGAGAGCACCTTTAAAAGGGGTTCATGTACTCAGATTTGCTCTTCCTTACGTGTTTATTGAATGAATGAATATGAAGGAGTCAGGAGGAATTAAACATTAACTATTAACAGGCTGATTGAGTTTATACTATGAAGACAAGCACCCAAGAAAAGTTGAAAATAGTTGTATATAAAAGAGCACCATAGCCAGGCATGGTGGCATATGCCTTTAATCCCAGGCCGAGACACAAGGATCTCTGTTGAGTCTGAGGCTGCTTGATCTACGTAGCAAGTTCCTGGCTAACCAGAACTATACGGTGAGACATTTTTGCCCATTTATATTTTTCAAATTAGTTTTTTAGGTCAGCATACAAAGTGGTGAGTTTTTAAATGGAATTTTCATACACGTCATCATACTTTGTCCTGCCATTCCTCAGTCACTATTTTATTGTAGGTGTATTGCATATCCCACATGGTCTCTGAAGGAACCCTTGTCCTAGGTGGTATTCCTAGACCTCAGAGGTGGCAGTCACAGCACAAGAGCATGTTTTCAGTGTGTTGGGATACCATACAATTCAGCAAGTTCAGGTTGCCGCCGTTGTAGCCTCAGTTCCCATTTCGTCCGTCTCATGCTGGGGACCAAACCTTGTATTTGCCCGCCAAATGCTCTGCCTCTCCGCTAATCTTCAGCGGCCAAGTTCTGATCTCAGCTCTATCACTTACTGTATTACCTTAAGTAAGTTGCTTTCCTACCATTGTTTTCAGTTTCCTTATCTATAATAGTACCTAACTTACTGCACGGTGCTGGCCGTGCTGGCGGAGTTAATGAGCTACTGAACATAAATCCCTGCATCAGCAGAGCTCACAGCTGCTCTCACCCTTTGTTGTCATGTTCATCTTCTTACCAACATTTCCCCAAAGTCAATCACAGTAAATAAGTTCAATAACACACAGTTTCTTTCCCATCACAGGACTTCTGACAGCTTTTAATGGAATTTACTTTAATGGAATTTCACATGTACATGTCATTATACTTTGTTCTTTGTTCCTCCTCACACACTGGCCTCCTGGTTTATTTTGCTAATCTTAATAGGTGAAAGATTATGTTCAGTGTTATTTTATTGTAGGTATATTGCATATTGTATAAATAGTATGCTCAGTCTCTGATAAATAAGGTGATAGGACAAGGGAAGTTTGCTCCACCTGAGGTGGTGTTTGTTTCAGAAGTGGGTAGCTGTGGCTGCTTTAGATCCTTAGTTCTTCAGCAGCTCTCTTTATTCTTAACTCTACCTCCTAAAACTTCTTTTTGTAGTTTTTATTTTTAATTTAGTCATTTAGGGCTAAGAAAAATGTGTTAATTTTAGCATTTAAAATTAGAGTAGGTCTTTAGTTTTCTAGTTAGAAAATCACTTTTCTAACACTTTTTTTATTGTGTGGATAGCAGATATATGTGAGTTTATGTGTCTAAAACATGTGGTTCCTTGTTGAGCAAACTATAAGAGTAGCCAGAAGTGATGCACAGGTGATTATTAGCCAAGACGAATGTGTGAAGCTTCCCAGACTCCTTCAGAGGCTGCTGGTGATTCTGTGTGAAGGGTAGACAGCAAAGTTTGTGAGTGTTCTGTTCCACTGGTCCTGGTCTATGTAGTAGACATGTCCACACTTGCTCCCTTTCTTATTGATTTAGACATCTATTTGGAATCATTTTTTTTTTCTCTTTTTTTTTCTTATTTATTTATTTTTATTCTTTTTTAATTAAAATTTCCACCTGCTCCCCATTTCCCATTTCCCTCCCCTCCTCCCAAATATTGCCCTCCCCCCACTTCCCTCCCCCTATCCCCACTCCTCTTCTCCTCCCCCCACTCCATTCCCCCTCCCTCTCGATACTGAAGAGCAGTCCAAATTCCCTGCCCTGCGGGAAGACCAAGGTCCTTCTATCTACGTCCAGAAAGGTGAGCGTCCAAACAGGCTAAGCTCCCACAAAGCCAGTTCATGTATTAGGATCGAAACCTAGTGCCATTGTCCTTGGCTTCTCATCAGTCTTCATTGACCGCCATGCTCAGAGAGTCCGGAATCAACCCATGCTTATTCAGTCCCAGACCAGCTGGCCTTGGTGGGCTCCCAATAAATCAGTTCCACTGTCACAGTGGGTGGGTGCATCCCTCGTGGTCCTGATTTTTTGCTCATGTTCTCCCTCCTTCTGCTCCTCATTTGGGCCTTAAGAGCTCAGACCGTTGCTCCAAATTGAGACTCTGTCTCTACCTCGATCCATCGCCAGATGAAGGTTCTAAGGTGATAAGCAAGATATTCATCAGTATAGGATAGGGTCATTTCAGGTTCCCTCTCCTTAGTTGCCCAAGGTACAAGCTGGGGACATATTCCTGGACACCTGCGAACCCCTCAAGAGTCAAGTCTCTTGCCAACCCTAAGATGGCTCCCTTAGATAGGATATATACTTCGCTGCTCCCGTATCCATCCTTCCTATATCCCAACCATCCCAATCCTCCGAGCTCCTCCCATCTTCCCCTTCTCATATTTCTCATCCCATTTCCCCTTTGCCCCATGCCACCTCACCCGCAAGTTCCCAGTTTTTGCCCTGGAATCTTGTCTACTTCCCCCTCTCCATGCGGATGACTATATGATTTTCTTTGGGTTCACTTTCTTATTTAGCTTCTATAGGATCACACATTATATGCTTAATGTCTTTTATTTTATGGCTAGAAACCGATTATGAGTGAGTACATCCCATGTTCCTCTTTTTGAGTCTGGGATACCTCACTCAGGATAGTGTTTTCTATTTCCATCCATTTGCATGCAAAATTCGAGAAGTCATTGTTTTTTACTGCTGAGTAGTACTCTAATATGTATATATTCCACACTTTCTTCATCCATTCCTCCATTGAAGGGCATCTAGGTTGTTTCCAGGTTTTGGCTATTACAAACAATGCTGCTATGAACATAGTTGAACAGATACTTTTGTCATTTGATGTGGCATCTCTTGGGTATATTCCCAATAGTGGTATTACTGGATCTTGGGGTAGGTTGATCCCAAATTTCCTGAGAAATCGCCACACTGATTTCCAAAGTGGTTGCACAAGTTTGCATTCCCACCAGCAATGAATGAGTGTGCCTCTTTCTCCACAACCTCTCCAGCAAAGGCTATCATTGGTGTTCTTGATTTTAGCCATTCTGACAGGTGTAAGATGGTATCTCAAAGTTGTTTTAATTTGCATTTCCCTTATCGCTAAGGAGGTTGAGCATGACCTTAGGTGTCTTTTGGCCATTTGAATTTCTTCTGTTGAGAATTCTCTGTTCAGATCAGTGCCCCATTTTTTTATTGGGTTCATTAGCATTTTAAAGTTTAGTTTCTTGAGTTCTTTATATATTTTGGTGATCAGACCTTTGTCTGTTGCAGGGTTGGTGAAGATCTTCTCCCAGTCAGTGGGTTGCCTTTTTGTCTTAGTGACAGTGTCCTTTGCTTTACAGAAGCTACTCAGTTTCAGGAGGTCCCATTTATTCAATGTTGCCCTTAATGTCTGTGCTGCTGGGGATAAACGTAGGAAGTGATCTCCTGTACCCATATGTTGTAGAGTACTTCCAACTTTTTCTTCTATCAGGTTCAGTGTGTTCAGACTAATATTGAGGTCTTTAATCCATTTGGACTTGAGTTTTGTGCATGGTGATAGATATGGATCTATTTTCATTCTTCTACACGTTGACAACCAGTTCTGCCAGCACCATTTGTTGAAGATGCTCTTTTTTTTCCATTGAATACTTTTAGCTCCTTTATCAAAAATTAGGTGTTCATAAGTTTGTGGGTTAAAATCAGGGTCTTCTATTCGGTTCCATTGGTCGACTTCTCTGTTTTTATGCCAATACCAAACTGTTTTCAATACTGAGGCTCTGTAATAGAGTTTGAGGTCAGGGATGGTAATGCCTCCAGACGATCCTTTATTATATAAGATTGTTTTGGCTATCCTGGGTTTTTTGTTTCTCCATATAAAGTTGATTATTGTCCTCTCAAGATCTGTGAAGAATTTTGATGGGATTTTGATGGGGATTGCATTGAATCTATAAATTGCCCTTGGTAGAATTGCCATTTTTACTATGTTGATCCTCCCTATCCAAGAGCAAGGGAGATCCTTCCATTTTCTGGTATCCTCCTCAATTTCTTTCTTCATTGACTTAAAGTTCTTGTCAAATAGATCCTTTACTTCCTTGGTTAGGGTTACCCCAAGATATTTTATGCTATTTGTGGCTATCGTGAAGGGTGATGCTTCTCTGATTTCCATCTCTGCTTCCTTATCCTTTGTGTATAGGAGGGCAACTGATTTTTTGGAATTGATCTTGTATCCTGCAACGCTACTAAAGGTGTTTATCAGCTGAAGGAGTTCTTTGCTGGAGTTTTTGGGGTCGCTTATGTACACTATCATATCGTCTGCAAATAATGAAAGTTTAACTTCTTCCTTTCCGATTTGAATCCCTTTGATCCCCTTATGTTGTCTTATTGCTATTGCTAGAATTTCAAGCACTATATTAAAGAGGTATGGAGAGAGTGGACAACCTTGTCGTGTTCCTGATTTTAGTGGAATAGCTTTGAGTTTCTCTCCATTTAATTTGATGTTAGCTGACGGCTTGCTATAATGCTCCTTGCTGGTACTCAGCTGGTTCTCAGAATAGAAAGGCAAACACACAACACTCCAGCTCCCAGGCCTTAGAGTCTGCTGGAGCAGATCCTGAGTGCCCCGCAGAAGCATGCAGTTTATTTTGAGAAGCTGGAAGAGGAAGCGATTGTTGTCATCTAATGAAATCAAGGTCCCCCTGAAGGAAGTAGCGAGTGTCCTGACCCTAAGGAGAGTCTTCCTACTACCGGGAGGCCTTAGGTTCAGTCCCCAGTGATGAAGGAAAAGAAAATGACCCTTCCAGTTAACTCAGACTAGTTATTTCCTGCCACTTTCTGCACTCACCTGTATGGCACCTGAGCTAGTAGCCCATTTGGTGCACTCAGATCCGTCTTGCGCATCCCAATTTCTCCAACCACACCCTTTTTGTGTGAGCGAAGTGCTCCCAGACCACCTCAGCACATGGCAAGATGCCGAAGTTTCCAGCCTCTGCTTAGGTCGTAGTCTTTCCTGTGATTCACTTCCGATGCTCTAACTTAGAATCCCACAGTTGAGCCAGGCAATGGTGGCGCACGCCTTTAATCCCAGTACTCTGGAGGCAGAGGCAGGTGGATCTCTGTAAGTTCGAGTCCAGCTTGGTCTACAAGAGCTAGTTCCAGGACAGGCTCCAAAGTTACACATAGAAACCCTGTCTCTAAAAACTTAAAAAAAAAAAATTCGCCTGGCTGTTGTCATACTTCTGCTCAGGGACTTTCACAGTTAGCACAGTGCATGGTGGTGCTTACCTTCTAGGTAGGAATTCTTTGAGACTGATAATAGTACGCTAATCTTTTTTTTTTTCTTTTTTTTTTTTGCTTGTTTTGAGACAGGGTTTCTCTGGGGTACCCACGGCCATCCCTGAACTTGCTCTGTAGACCAGACTGGCATCAAACTTGGAGATCCACCTGCCTCTGCCTCCTGAGTGTTGGGATTAAAAGTGTGTGCCATTATTGCCAGACTAATTTTTTTTTTTTTGTTGTTGTTGTTTTGAGACAGGGTTTCTCTGTAGTTTTGGAGCCTGTTCTGGAATTAGTTCTTGTAGACCAGGCTGGTCTCGAACTAACAAAGATCTGCTTGCCTCTGCCTCCCAAGCGCTGGGATTAAAGGCGTGCACCACCACTGCCTGGCCAGACTTTAATCTTTTTTTGCCAATATTTACCTCATTCTTGTGAGTGGGTGAGTGGTATACAGTTATTATTCAGTAGATGTTAACTCAATGAATGGCTGAAAAACCTTAGTGTTTCTGTATATAGTTGATAGGAGTTCTATTTTTTATATCCTTCACACATTAAATAATCTTATCAAATGGATGCTTAAGATTCATATTTGTATGTTAGAATTTTGCATTCTTATGGATACACTGTTTTGAGCAGGCTCATGTACATATTATAATATCTTGGCCTTTCATATGTTTTAGGAGGGCCGAATATGTGGGCTATTACCTCTGAGGAACGCAATAAGCATGACAAACAGTTTGATAACCTCAAGCCTTCAGGAGGTTATATAACAGGTTTGTGTTTATCTTTTATATTATTTATTGTAAATTATGTTTATGTTCATATATTTTAGTTTTAATAACTGCTGTCAAATTTGTGTTAAATAATAAAATATATATCCATCAAAACTCTAGAATTTAAAAAATATTTTTCCTGAAACCATCTTAATTTGTTGATTTAATTAGTCGTATTAGAGTTCTTGTCTTGAATTCTAAGTGATGGTCAGGAATCTGTTTTATTACATATTAATACTGTTTCAAGAAGTTTTTTCTTTCTTTTTTTAATTTATTTTTATTTTACATTCACTGGTGTTATTACCTACATGTATGTCTCTGTGAGATGTGAGAGACTCTGGAAGTGGAGTTGCAGACAGGTGTGAGCTGCCAGGTGGGTGATGGGAATTGAACCCAGTCTTCTGGAAAGCAGCCAGTGCTCTTAACCACTAAGTCATCTCTTCAGCCCCCTTAATTTATTTCTTATATCAGATGATATTTTCCAGATATAATTTAAATATTAATTGTTGATGTTAGCACTTGTTTTGCGAAAGACTACCAGAACAAAAAGGTGATGAATTTGGGAGTGTCTTTCCTTCCTTCCTTAGCAATTTGAAACTTTTCATCTGTGTGCCACTGTGTCTTATGCTTTACGTATAACAGCTGTTACAGGAATGACTCCTATACCACTTGTGGGCTTTGTACTATGAATTACTGCATTTCATCTCCACAGCACCCCTGTGAGGCAGCTACTGTGTGTGTCTGTATTCACACAGGGTAAAGTCCTGACCGAGACATGAGGTGGAGCTTGCTCAAGGCTATCAAGATATCTACTGCTGATAGCTTTTAGTCTGACTTTGGAATCCATCCTCCTATTATAGTCTGATGTTATTTGTATTCCTGCTTTATTGTACCTGCTGTCAGAGTCTGATTACTCTGCTTACAAGTTAATAATTGTCAGCTACCACTCATGGCTGCTAGATTCCTGAATCAAGACTTTATCACTAGCTGCACAGCTAGCAGTGTGCACATAGCTATGTTTCTGTTGGTTTCCCTTGTTCCCTGAGCCTGACATGGATGATCTAGAGTGTTGGAAACGTACCCTGCATGCTGTGAGAGCTGCAGGAGAGCACTGAGCTTGAAAAGCCGTGATTCCAAAGCAAGTTTGTTCTTTATTCCAGTGGGAGACATTATCACTTCATTCTTCAAGACTTTCCACTTACAAACTCCTGATGAAGGACATGCTTCTGTATATGTGTTGCTCTTGTTGGTTAATGTATAAAGCTGCTTTTGCCTATGGCAGGGCAGAAGATATGTGGAAGAGAGTAGATGGGATCAGGGGGACTCCACGTAGTTGCCTAATGAGACAGACACCTAGAACCTTACCCAGTCTGCTACAAACTCCTTTCTGAAAACCCAGACAAAGAAGAATTGGGTTTTGTGTTATTGTTATGTACAGCAAGCAAACATCCAAGAATGGGGAAGCTCATGGAGGAATGTTTCACTAGCACTTGATAGTTTTAATTATAGCACCTTTCGGGATGAAAAATCAAAGATGAATAATGTACTGTTTCTTCACTAATTAATAGAGAGAATGTTAGTGGTGACTTATATGGTTCTAAAGTACAGATAACTGTATGTACACTTATAACTCCATAGTCTTTAATGATAGGAGTTAAGTCATCATCATTGCCAGCTGTGATTATTCTTAAGTATTAGGATGATTCCACTTATAATGTGTCATTGGCTCTTGTGTTCTGTACTTTCAGGTGATCAGGCCCGTACTTTTTTCCTACAGTCAGGTTTACCAGCCCCGGTTTTAGCTGAAATATGGTAAGATGTTTTCTTTATAAATGCACTCGTTTCTGACAGGCTGTTGTTGTTTTCAATACTATGGTGTTAACATCAGATTGCTTTCATTTGTGCTCTATTATTAAATAAGAATATTTCTTTAGCTCTTTGAGAAATAAATTACACTGCATAAATGATTGAAAATCACTTGAAGTTTTGTTCTATAGGAAAAATTTCTAGTTCCATTAGAATTCAAGAAAGAATATATCAATTATCATTGAAAACTATTTCTGTACAATTTGACAAAATCTCTAATCCTATTTTTGTTACCTCATTGTAGTTTCACTTATTTTTATCATCTGTAAACCCCAAAGTAGCCATCACTTTGCTCCTACTTAAAAAAATATTTGAGAGGAGCTCCTGAGATGCTTGGTGGCTAAGGGCACTCTGGTCTTACGGAGGACCTGGGTTCAATTCCCAGCACTCACCTGGCAGCTCACAACTATCTGTAACTCCACTTCTAGGGGATCTGACACTCTTTTCTGATGTCTGTGGACACAAGGCACGCATGTTGTGCATATACCCACAAGTAGGCAAAACACTCAAACGCATGAAGAAATAATAAATTTTTAAAAAATAATTTTAAAGTATCTGGGATTGTGTTTTTAAAATGTATTTATAATAAATAAGATCTTCTACCTCATCCTTTTTCCTTATGGAACATTTGTGTGTTTAACAAAATGCTAGTCACAAACATGTTTTCAATTATTTGAACAAGTGAATAAGTTAAACTTAGAATTTACATATCTGCATAAAATACACATACTATGTTGACTTGGGTATCCTAAAACTCACTCTGTAGGCCAGGCTGGCCTCAAAACTTGGAACAATTCTTTTACCTCTGTCTCTATAATGGTTGGTATTTCAGGGGTATGCTCTCATTCCAGGCTTAGAATTATAGTATTCTTAAATGATTATTTTCTGTCTACATTGTTAGATATCCTCTGCAAACTATAGATTCTGTATGGTCTGTGAGCATTTTGTTAGTTACTGTCTCTGGCTAGTATTTCTTTTTTTTTTCAAAGAAGTACTTTTTTTATTGATATTTATTGATCTCTACATTTTTCTCTGCTCCCCTTCCTGCCTCTCCCTTCCCTCCTTCAGCCCTCCCCCAAGGTCCCCATGCTCCCAATTTACTCAGGAGATCTTGTCTTTTTCTACTTTCTACTTCCCATGTAGATTAGATCCATGTAAGTCTCTCTTAGTGTCCTCATTGTTGTTCTCTGGGATTGTGGTTTGTAGGCTGGCTTTCTTTGTTTTTTGTTTAAAAACCACCTGTGAGTGAGTACATGTGATAATTGTCTTTCTGTGTCTGGGTTACCTCACTCAAAATAATGTTTTCTAGCTCCATCCATTTTCCTGCAAAATTCAAGATGTTGGGTTTTTTTCTGCTGTGTAGTACTCCATTGTGTAAATGTACCACATTTTCCGTATCCATTCTTCAGTTGAGGGGCATTTAGATTGTTTTCAGGTTCTGGCTATGACAAATAAAGCTGCTATGAACATAGTTGAGCACATGTCCTTGTGGCATGATTGAGCATCCTTTGGATATATACCCAAAAGTGGTATTACTGGGTCTTGAGGAAGGCTATTTCCTAATTTTCTGAGAAATCATCATACTGACATCCAAAGGGGTTGTACCAGCTTGCATTCCCACTAGCAATGCAGAAGTGTTCCCTTTTCCCCACAACCTCTCCAGCATAAGTTGTCATCAGTGATTTTGATCTTGGCCATTCTTAGAGGTGTAAGATAGAATCTCAGAGTTGTTTTGATTTGCATTTCTCTGATGACTAAGGATGTTGAACATTTCCTTAAGTGTCTTTCAGCCATTTTAGATTCCTCTGTTGAGAGTTCTCTGTTTAGGTCTGTACTCCATTTTTTTATTGGCTTATGTGTTCTTTTGACGTTCAATTTCTTGAGTTTTTTGTATATTTTGGAGATCAGACCTCTATCTGATATAGGGTTAGTGAAGATCTTTTCCCATTCTGTAGGCTGTCATTTTGTCTTGTTGGCTGTGTCCTTTGCTTTACAGAAGCTTTTTTTTTTCCAGTTTCAGGAGGTCCCATTTATTAATTGTTTCTCTCAGTGTCTGTGCTGCTGGGTTTCTATTTAATAAGTGATTCCCTGTGCCAATGCATTCAAGTGTACTTCCCACTTTCTCTTCTATAAGGTTCAGTGTGACTGGCTTTATGTTGAGGTCTTTGATCCATTTGGACTTGAGTTTTGTGCATGGTGATAGATATGGGTTTATTTTCATTCTTCTACATGTTGATATCCAGTTATGCCAGCACCACTTGTTAAATATGCTTTCTTTTTTCCATTTGATATTTTTTGCTTCTTTGTCAAAACTCAGGTGTTTGAAGATGTGTGGATTGATATCCGGGTCTTCTATTTGGTTCCATTGGTCCTCCTGTCTGTTCTTATGCCAATACCAGACTGTTTTCAGTACTGTAGCTCTGTAGTAGAGTTTGAAGTCAGGGATTGTGATGCCTCCAGAAGTTCTTTTATTGCACAGGATTGTTTTGGCTATCCTGGGTTTTTTGCTTTTCCATATGAAGTTGAGTACCGTTCTTTTGCGGTCTTTGAAGAATTTTTCTGGGATTTTGATGGGCATTGCATTGACTCTGTCTGACTAGTATCTCTTACTGTGCAGGTTTTCTATTATTTATATATGTGTATGCCTAACTAAGTGCTGGTCTACATGTGAGTGCTTTATCATTGTTTTTATTTTCTCTCTCTCTCTTTTTTTTCGAGACAGGGTTTCTCTGTTGTTTTGGAGCCTGTCCTGGAACTAGCTCTTGTAGACCAGGCTGGTCTTGAACTCACAGAGATCCGCCTGCCTCTGCCTCCCAAGTGCTGGGATTAAAGGCGTGCGCCACCACCGCCTGGCAGCAGTAATTTTGTTTCTTCATTGCCACCCCATGTATTGATGTACTCCTCTCATTCTCCTTTTAGGGCCTTATCAGATCTGAACAAGGATGGGAAGATGGATCAGCAGGAGTTCTCCATAGCTATGAAACTCATCAAACTAAAGCTTCAAGGCCAGCAGTTGCCTGTAGTTCTCCCTCCTATCATGAAACAGCCCCCTATGTTCTCTCCGCTGATCTCCGCTCGTTTTGGTATGTATGCATTCATTTATCACCTTTAGTTGTTGTTAAGCTTGGTTCTTTGGGGATCAGGAAAAGATTTATTAGCACAAAATGACAGTTATCAGACTTCCAAGTTAAGCTTCATACCTTTAAGAGAAGAGCTCTTAATTAATAGCTAAGTGTCCATGTCTGGTTTTGCCAGAATCCTCTGTCACAACTCCTAGTTGTGCTATAAATGATCTGCCTCCTTAGTTACAACAGACTCAAAGCACTATTCCTAATTAGTTCCTTCTATCTTTCCTGGAAGGAGAAAGCAGGATGCTAAGTGTTAGAAGCTGCAGAAGGGAGGTGATGGGGACAGGGTGTCAAGGAGAAATAGTCAGTGGGTACAAAATTATGGTTACAGACAACAAATTCTGGTGTTCTGCTGTATGGTAGGGTGACTATGGTCAACAGCTTTGCATTGTGTATTCCAAAGTAACTAGGACAGAAGATTCTGAATGTTTTTAGCATGGATAAATGACAAATGCTTGAGGTGGTAGATGTGCTAACTACCCTGGTTTGGTTAGCATATATGTTTCCATGTATCAGAATACCACACTGTACCTCAGAAACAAGATGATTGAATAAATTTAACTTAAATTTATTCTTACCTGATTTGTGTAGAATTTCTTTAATTTAAAGATTAATTAGCCAGATAAATTGAGGCCAAAAAATTGCAGACTTTTTCATAATTAATTTATACACTCTTCAGAAATTACTGGTTAATATGCTTTCCATATAATTTTGACTAGTCAATTTATTAATTATATGTGAAAAGCACTCATTTTGATTGAGATATTCAATAAGGTATTTTGTGTTAAGAAATGCATTCCTTTATACCAGATATTAGATTTTAAAACACTGTATTCTTCCACTCTTGTACTCAGCTGTAGCGATAAACACAAAACCACCGGGCGGCCACATTGTCGTAGTGTCCCACAGTTAAGAAAATAAGTCATCACTTTTTTATAAGATTTGTCTTTAATTTATAGATATATAACTTAGAAAAAAGTGAACTGTGGCATGTTTGCCAATAATACATATACATAAACATGTCTACCACTAACTAGAACCTGTTTTGTCTGAGAAGTGAGCATGTTGAGTCTAGTAATGTGGCAGCACTAGATCTGTTTCCTTACATAAAAAACCATACGATCAGATAACATTTTAGCTTCAAGATAGTGTTTTTAGTTGACAATGATTGCTTTGTCTTAGTGGTAATGGGAGAAAAAATTCAAGCGATGTCTTGGCTCGCTTTTGTAGCTCATACATGGCAGATGATTGACACTCAGAGCAGTAGAATATCTCCTTCACCTCAGGTTCAAAGCTGCTTTAAGGGGTATTTTAAGGATGGTTTGCCCATGGTGTTTCTACAAACATCGGGGCTGCTTCTTGTGCTCTAACTTGCTTTTTTGGCATGTATTTTATAGTTGACTTGGTACCATTAGAAAATGTGTTCTCTTTTGTCTTTAGGGATGGGAAGCATGCCCAATCTGTCCATTCCTCAGCCATTGCCTCCAGTTGCACCTATAACAACACCCTTGTCTTCTGCAACTTCAGGGACCAGTATTCCTCCCTTAATGATGCCTGCTCCCCTAGTGCCTTCCGTTAGTACATCATCATTACCAAATGGAACCGCCAGTCTCATTCAGCCTTTATCCATTCCTTACTCTTCTTCAAGTAAGTGTCTAGTGAGTGAGACATGTGAAGGAAGACGCTGTTATATTTGTTGTTCAGAGACTTCCTTCTTTGTGGAATTGTCTAGTACAGATCTTTTCCCTTTTATCTCTTTCCTTCCCCCAGCATTGCCTCATGCATCATCTTACAGTTTGATGATGGGAGGATTTGGTGGTGCTAGTATCCAGAAGGCCCAGTCTCTGATTGATTTAGGATCTAGTAGGTATGAATATTTAACACATATAACTTTGTCTACTTTCAATGTGGGTTTTTATTTAATAAGCCTTGGACTTATCCAGGTTGTTCTTTGTAATGGACAAGTATAAATACTTAGATAAGCTTTCTCTTTTGTTGCTGATTTTCTTGTTTTTTGGGAAGGGTCTCACTGTGTTCCTTGCTGTCCTGGAGCTCACTCTGTAGACCAGGCTGACCTCGAACTCAGAGATCCGCCTGCCTCTGCCTCCCAAGTGCTGGAACTAAAGGTGTGCATCACCACACCTAGCTGAGGTGTTATTTTTAAAATTTTAGAAAACACAAGTGTCATTTATTACCTGCCGTAGAAGTCATCATAGTTCTTTCAAAACAGTTGCAAAGAGTTATGTTTCACCCAGAAAAATATTACCTTGTAGCTTAATCGTTGATTTTTGTGACCTTATTCTTTTCTTAACATCACTGAGCCATAGTTTAACAAAGTAACAAATGTAGACAATAATATCTTTTAAGTGTGTTTGAAAAATAAGAAATGCCATTTGAAATGACCCTGGACAGTAAGATGTTTGGAATTAATAGGTTCTTAATAGATGGAGTTGTATGTGTCTGTTGCCATTATATTGTATAAGGAATGATTCTTAATGTCTTTGTCTTAATTAAATGTATTTTATTTGGTAACATAAAATTTTAAATACATTTCATTATAGCTCAACTTCCTCAACTGCTTCCCTCTCAGGGAACTCGCCCAAGACTGGGACCTCAGAGTGGGCAGTTCCTCAGCCTTCAAGATTAAAGTATCGGCAAAAATTTAATAGTCTAGACAAAAGCATGAGTGGATACCTCTCAGGTAACTGGATTATAGTGGTTATGAGACCATTAGTCTTCTATGTAAACTTCTTTTGAAAAACTGTTATTTGAATCTGTGCTTTGTCTTACCTAAAGTTCTAACATTCAGGACATTCAGAAGGCATTTCATACATAAGAATAGTGTACATGTACAATTATTGAAAGATGATTCAACTTGAATGCTTTCTTCACGTTCCTATGCCAAGTTATGTACAAAGGTATACATCCCACTTTTTGGAAAAGAATTTCTCAGAAAGGTCAGACTTCATCTTGTAGCCTCTGAAGTGAATGAAAACCCCAAGTCACAGGGTGTGGTGGTGGTTACATCTAGCCTTAGATCTCTTTGAGAGAAAGTGCATTTTCTCTGCTTGCCCTTTTCATTGCTCGCTCTTTGTGCTCTAACTCAAATGCGTCTGAGTTCAGTTTAGCATATTCTATAGATTGACAGAGGATGGCGACATGGTGGTTCCTGGGGCACACACTGACAATGGGCAAGTGTGTGCCACCTCTGGGTATCACACTCCCTCTTCTCTCAGCACTAATTCTCTGGTCAGACATTGTAAATGATGATACAGGAACGGGGCTTGGGAAAGAATGCAGTTACTGTTGGAGTCATGGCTGGGCAGTGATGCAATTCATAGAGAAAAGGGAGCAGTTTGGGAGAGTGACATGATGGGAACAGAGAAGTTTTAGACATACCTTTTTTTGGGATGCCTGTGAAACACACATGTAGGATTTTGGTTGGATTTCGGAATATAAATATAGAGGTGAAGTTTGGGCTGTGGATGTGCACGTAGGGCTCATCAGGCTTTAATGCTTGTTGAAAACAGAGAAAAGTGTGTTCAGGAGTCCTGGGAGCGATGACCATGTAGCAGGAGAGACAGTGAAGACTAAGGGACAAAGGAAGAACATGCAGGGAGACAGGTGTGGGGGGGATTGAGGCTGGAGAGTTCACCTCCACGCTGGTGGCTTGACCCTTGCTCTCAGAGCTGTAAGTAGCACTGTCTCGCTAGAAGAACATGGAGGAGCACTCCATCCTCACTGATTCTATACTCGGAACTCTTTGGAGCAGAACTGTATTTGATTACTATGGAATACTCAATACCTGGCCCCTGGCACAAACATTTTCACAGTAAATGTTCCAGGAAAGCAGCAACACTTTTTGCATGACTTAAAAGAGACTGAAGAAATCTCTGGTTTTCTCTCCCAATCAGGTTTTCAAGCTAGAAATGCCCTTCTTCAGTCAAATCTGTCCCAAACTCAGCTGGCTACCATTTGGTGAGTCTGCCCATTAACGATTTCGGCTATAGATTCTCTATTATCAGAAATCCCTCCGGAAGGTGTTTTGGAAAAAACAAATAGAAAATTAATCATTTCTGTTGGAATTTGTGACTCAAGCATGCTCCATAAAAGTGGGAATTGGAAAGTTAATATTCACTTGGGACGCATATGTTCTAGAGAACTGAGCCTTTATTTTATAAGTGACACTGTAAGTTTTTATATAATGACTTGTTGCAATTCAGAGATCATTTCATTTTTAATATAGTGAATTGAACATGAAATATGATAAACCACCTTCTCAGAATGGGCAATTGTCATGAGTCAGTGTCTTCCCTCTCTTTTGTGGGCTATGAAAATTAAGGGTAAAAATTGACTCATTTTTCTGTATATGTTTATATTTCACTAAAATATATTAACCTAGCATTTACATTGTCATTATTATTACTCATGAAAATAAAAGCTATACTCTTAAGATAGTCAGTAAAAACTCTTAGTGGCCTTGGTAAATTGTGACTATTCACTTTTCCTGTAGGACTCTGGCTGACATTGATGGTGATGGACAGTTGAAAGCTGAAGAGTTTATCCTGGCAATGCATCTCACTGATATGGCCAAAGCTGGACAGCCATTACCCCTGACTTTACCTCCTGAGCTTGTTCCTCCGTCTTTCAGGTCAGTGTCTCTGGAGCCGCAGAGCTGTGGTTTCAGAGTTTGTTGAAGCCTGTGCTTTAGTTTAGAGGAGACTAAATATATACTCTATCCTTTGATTTTCATGCTCCATGAGTCATGTTGGAAAAGCATAGATAATAGGAGTTGTTTTCACCATGGTGGAGAGAAGGAAACTCATCAGTTTAACTAAAAAGATTAAGAAAAACTTGCTTAAGTATAGCAGTCAGCTGAATCTATACTTTGTACATATAACTAAAGGCCATATCGTATTTTAAATAGTCTTAGTCCTGTGTTTTAAGTATTAAGTTCTTTTCATTGTTAGTAGCCTGTATTTTTTAGTCTGAAAATTCTTAGACTATGTGATGCTTTTTGTTGTTTGTTTTTCTTAGAGGGGGGAAGCAAATTGATTCCATTAATGGAACTCTGCCTTCATATCAGAAAACACAAGAAGAAGAACCACAGAAGAAATTACCAGGTGTCTATCTTACACTTTAATTAATTATTTTAAAATTAAAATTGATCGTATTTACTTTAAATTTTATTTTGAAGTACAAGCAAATATTTAGTGTTATATACCTAAAAATTATGTTATATAAAGAAATTACAAGGTGAAATTTGTGTCTATGTGTGTGCATTACTGGGGACTGAATCCATGGACTTAAGTAAACTGACCAAACATATCACTGAACAGTAATACCAGTTCATTGGAATGTTTTTAATTATTTATTCATTTAACAAAGAGCAAAACTGAAAATGATGAAGGAATAAGGGAGAGTGTATATATTTGGAAAATTAGGGAAATGAAATCAGATCAAGCTCTGTAATGAAATTTTTATCTTTGAAAAAAAGTTTTAACTATTTATTGAAAGTGTATACATAATTATTTTAAATTATTAAAAAGTTAGTGAAAAGATTGGGGTTATAGTTCAGTAATAGAATGTTTGGCCAGCTGAAGCAAGGCCCTGAGTTTGATCCCCAGCACTGCAAAACAAACCAAACAAGGAAACTACCTTCTTCAAAAAGTTCATGTCATATAGCAGATAATACACAACCTTGGTTATTTGAAGAAGGCACTGAGAAAAGGTAAACCAATATTTTTATTGGCGTGGATAGTCAAAGTATATTTGAATAGATTCAAACATAGAAAATTGTGGGTTTTTGAATTAATGTTTTTACAGGAAAGTAAATTCTTTTCTATTTACATTTTAGATAAAAGTATCCTTAGGAGAAATAGTCAGAGAGTAAGAGCACTCAACGCTACTAGGCCACAGTGTTTTGAACTAGATAAGAGATTCTGTAGACTGTGGAAGAAAGCATACACTCTCTCCCTCCTTCCTTCCTTTCTCCCCTTTTAGTTACTTTTGAGGATAAACGGAAAGCCAACTATGAACGAGGAAACATGGAACTGGAGAAGCGACGCCAAGCCTTGATGGAGCAGCAGCAGAGGGAGGCTGAGCGAAAAGCCCAGAAAGAAAAGGAAGAGTGGGAGCGAAAACAGAGAGAATTACAAGAACAAGAATGGAAGAAGCAACTGGAATTGGAAAAACGCTTGGAGAAGCAGAGAGAACTGGAGAGACAGCGGGAGGAAGAGAGGAGAAAGGAGCTAGAAAGACGAGAGGTCATTTTCGAGTTCTTTCCTAAGAAAGTCACTGGTTTAATGAGTGAGCACATGGCATCCGCTGAGACTATGGTGACCTTTCTGTTGTGACTTCCCCCTCTGTGTCATGCCACTCTTTATCACTTTCCTTTCTATGTAAGGGCTTTAAGGTTCGTGGAAACCTTACCCTATGCAGGTGAGGCCCCAAGCAGAGGAGGACTGAGTGCCTAGCTCAGCTGAGTGAAGAGCTACAGTGAATTTGACAGCAGGAAGTCTCTGGGTGCCTGCAAGCTTAGGACTCAGAATCAGTCTGAAGACTTGAGGCATAGGCAGATGAAGCTACACAGAGGAGTCCAGAAGTGGCCTAGTATTACAGAGGTGCCTAGAAACACTGGTTGTTTTTAATGGGCCAGGGATGGAACACAGTAAATTACAGTACTTTGAAAAATTGTAAATGGAATTATTTCTCTTCTTTATCAGAATAAAGACATGATTATTTCTCTTGCTTTTTATACCATGAAGCCATCCTTTAGCTTATTAAAAGAAGAGTGACTTAACAAAAAGATGACTCTGTGATGCAATAAAAAGTGATAAATGAAAGCCATTTTTGTGGCTATCTTAGGGCCCATTGAGAAAACCAGATTTTCTTACCTGCCCTTAGGTATTATGGCCACTCAGTTCTAAAGAATGTCATCCCATGAGTTTTTGAATAGTACAATTTTTTAATTTAAAAATTAACAATAATTTGATATTTTTAGGCAGCAAAACAGGAGCTTGAAAGACAGCGTCGTTTAGAATGGGAAAGAATCCGTCGACAGGAACTTCTCAATCAAAAGAATAGAGAACAAGAAGAAATCGTCAGGCTGAACTCTAAAAAGAAGAGTCTCCATCTTGAGTTGGAAGCAGTGGTATGGCTAAAGTTTACATGGGTGTTATCTGAACAATGCTGGCATTACTTGCCCAGGGTTTGCATAAATAAAAAAGATTCAGATACTTAAAAGGAAAAGAAAAATAAGCTGCTTACCACATGATCCCTTTTACAATTTTTCTTAGTTTGAAAACTAGTTTTTCACTGATAGTCACTCTACTTAACTGATGTTTGACATCAAATGTTAGAGGTCAAGTTCTTTGAAATGTAAGATGAGAAGATAGAAAGATCTAGAATCCCATGAGCCTAGCCTGGTTAGAATGTCAACAGTCAGCATGATGAATGCTTACCTGTGCACTGGAACCAAATTTAGGTCTTCTGTACTAGTTGCTTAATACTTTTTTTGTTGGCTTGAGTGTCATTGAAATAATTAAAAAAAATAAAGTATTATGCTAGACAGCGTTGACGTGCACCTTAATCCCAGCACTTGGCAGGCAGAGGCAGGTGGATCTCTGTGAGTTCGAGGCCAGCCTGGTCTACAGGGCAAGTTCCAGGACAGCCAGGGCTATATAGAGAAACCCAGTGTTGCAAAAATTAATAATAACAGCAACAACAATTAAATACTTAAAACCATGAATTTTTAGTCAGAAAGGTGTTATTTTATGGCTCTAAATTACTTTGTATACAAATTATAGTTATTAATCATGCCACAGTGCTACAACAGAGATTTTTTTAAAATTAAAAAATTTTTTTTATTGAGCTGTAGATTTCTTCCCTTCTCCCTTTTGCCCTCTCCCATGATCCCCACGCTCCTAATTTACTCAGGAGATTTTTACACCAGAGATCTTAAACCTTTAGCTTCTGTGTGCTATGTGTATATTAGAACCATCATCTTGATGGTATATTTTTTTTCTTTAAAATGGGAGATTGGACTGACCAGATCAAGGCACTTGCTGCTGAGGTCAATCTCTGGACCTATATAGTACAAAGAGAAGATTGACTCCCAGAAATTGACTCTGACCTCTGTGCACACCCACACCCACACAATAAATAAATATAAAATAATTTAACATAAGAAAAGACCTTAACATCGCCTGTTTTTCCTTTAACACAGTAACATGGGTCAGTGTCTGGAGAGGTTCAGTCTGTACTTATACAAGTTAGAGATAAAATAAGCTCTGGAGTCTATGCAACATGTTCCTTTTAGTGTGTATTTTTCAAATGTAAGACATGTTATCCAGTCAGACTTTACTCAGTGATAACTCAGTTTTCCTCACCTCACTGTTTGACAGCTAGAACTGTAATAACAGAACACCACAGGCTGGGAAGCCTGAACCGCAGAAATGTTCACAGTTCCAGAGGCCAGAGCCAGGGTTTGTGTCCTGGTGAGGCCTCACTCTGTCCTCACATGTCCTTCTCTGTGATGGGCATTTCTGGTGCATTTTCTGTCTGTTCTTCTGATAGTGACACACTCGTCCTATTGGATCAGGGCCCATTCCAATGACCTTTTGTGACCCAATTGCCTCTTTAAAATATGTTTCTCTAAATATTAGATAAATTTTGCTTGGAGGATGAGGTGGCAGTTCATCCTTATGCCCCACCTCTCCCTTCATCTAAGACCTTATTGAAGAATGTTTGCTGTCTGTTTTTTTCCTTCCCCAGGAAAGGAAGGTTACTCTTTCATAAGGAAAAGAATATTAGTGTAGGAGAAAAGGATTGAAACTCAAAAGTTTCCTCTGGACATTGTTTAACTAAAGGAGATTAAAAAATAACATTGAAGGTAGAAAAAAAGCCAGAGAACATTTAAAGAATAAATTAAATATACTTTGAGATTGTTATGGTAGTTATAAATACATAATTCAGAAAAAATTCAGTGTGTTATATTTGTGCTTTTTCACATAGCATACGGGATCTTGCTCTCTGAGAATGATTTGCTTCTTGCTAATAACTCTTCATATAAATGAATGTTAAATGGATCCCACTGGATTGTAGACCAGACTGACAATGGATCATAATGTCATGCATTTGATCTTCCTATAGAATTTTTTTACCATATATATGATTGTGATTTTCCTATAGAATGGAAAACATCAACAGATCTCAGGCAGACTTCAAGATGTCCGAATCAGAAAGCAAACACAAAAAACTGAGCTAGAAGTTTTGGATAAGCAGTGTGACCTGGAAATTATGGAAATCAAACAACTTCAACAAGAACTTCAGGTAGGTCTTTTGCAGTTGAATGGTCCATAAACACATGCAGTCATCAGCAGTTCTTCATAGTAGATAGTTGCTTTGGGAGTCGTAAGCCCCTGACTTCTTGGCAGACCTATGATAGAAAAGATCAGAAAGTCCATAGGATAGATGTGAGCTACGTTCTGCTTAAATTTATATATAAATAAATATGCATACTTTGAACTTCAATAAAAAAATCTGTTTAGTTCATTTACAGATCATGGCATTAACATTGTCTGACATGGGTTTACTCTGCCGCAAAAGTGGCATCAACTTCCTGTTCTCGCACATGGCAAATGAGCAGGGCAGGCCAATAATCCCTCTAATGTGGGGAAGTCCTCATGGTTTGACCACTTCCCACAGCCTTGTCCCTTATCACTATAGCACTGGGAGTCGTGTGTCAGTCCTGGAATTATGACAGGACACCCATATTCACACCATATCATATGTTACAGTAAAGTTGTTACTATTAAGTTGAGGAAATTCTGATTTGAAGTTACTGTTTTCAGAACTGTGGTGAGAGGAGATTAAATGTCTCTCTCAGAGACCTGGTCCTTTGCTTGTGGAGTCTGGTTTATTTATTGCTACTTGAAAATAGGGCACTAGAAGTCTTCTCCACTGGAGAGGCCTCCCATATAGCGTCTTTACTGCAAGTGTGAATAATCGGTCTTCCCCTTGTCGCAGCAGAGCCCTTTCTCACGTGCCTTAAAACTGCTTCCCTGTTTCTCCCTGAGAAACAGTCCCTGTTTGATGCTTACTTGTGCATTACGGATACGTGGCCTGCTTACCTGTGTGGCCTTGTGCATAGAAGCCCCTCTCACTCTGCCAACTGTTGTCCGTTACAGTGCGGAAAAGTTCAGGTCTCTAGACACTCTCCAGTGGTGAAGGAATTCTTTATTACCTTTAAACTTCAGCTGGCCATTCATAAGCATTTGCTTAAGTATTTTCTTTTTATAACCTATATAATTCTACACTACAACCTTGTATTTCTATTCTGAGTTTTAGAAGTTTTATCAGGTTTTAAATTTAAAGAAAAATTCTTAGACATTATATTGTTTTAATCAGATTCTAATTTTCTTTATAAAGGAATATCAAAATAAGCTTATCTATCTGGTACCTGAAAAGCAACTACTAAATGAAAGAATTAAAAACATGCAGCTTAATAACACACCTGGTAAGTCTCTAAGTTTTGTTTTGTTTCCTTTCTGAATGATTGTTTTAATATAGTGTTATTTTAAAATGGCATTATTCCACTAAAATAATATTTTGCCTGTAAATTAAAATTTTTAAAATAACGTGAAGAATATTATCATAAGTTGTAATAGCTGCTCATCTTATTGCCGTGACCAGATCCCTGATGAGGTAGGAAGCTAAAGGGAGGAAGTAATCAGTGGGAAAGCGTGACCCCGTGTGGGAATAGTGTAGGGAAACTGCATGCAAAAGAGTGAAATTGGCCTTATTTTTTCCCATATATGAAAATAAATTGAAAATGAATTACAGGCCTAAGCTTGGGCATAGGCTCATGCCTGTCCCAAAACTTTGTAGATGGAGGCAGGAGGATTGTCATGAATTTGAGACCAGTCTGGACTGCACAGCAAATTCCTTGTCAGCCTGGACGAAAGAATGAGAACATGTCTCAAAACCAACAACAAAGATAGATTACAACCTAAATATAAAATACAAGCTATAAAACTTCTGAAAGAGGGCAAACAAAAGTACCTCGATATCCTTTGCAGTCATTTTTAATATCATATTTTTATTCTTTGAGAATTTCATACAGTGTATTTTGATCATATTTACTCCCTCTCCTCCCCTAACTCCTCTCAGATCCACCCCACTTTTTCATCTCACCTCCAACTTCATATCCTCTTTTTTTGTTTTAGCAGGATCTTAAAAAACTATTTAATATTTGTGTGTCTTCACATATGTCTTGGCAGTACATGTGTGCAGTGCTTGAGGTGACCAGAAGAGGGCATTGGATCCACTAGAATTGAAGTTACAACTGTGGGATACCATGTGGGTGCTGGGAATCAGACCCCAGAGGTCTGGAAGAGCAGCCAGTGCTCTAACTACTGAAGCATCTCTTCAGCCACATTAACAGTTTTTGTTTTTAATCACCAAAAATAGAAAAATGGATTTAGGAAATTTTCATAGAAATAGTGTTTGATATTATCAAAAGCTCAAGATATATGAAATAAGCCATTGTACATCAAACTGAAAGGATTCTGCATAGCCAGTGAAGTACCCAAGATGAAAAGGCAGTCCACAGACTGAGAGAAAATATCTATGAATCATTTATCTGATTGGGGCTTGATATCCAAAATATATAAGGAATTCATACAATCAAATACCAAAAAATATCCCCAAAACAAACAGGAAAATTCCACATGTCCCAACTTAAAAATGGGCAGAAAACTTGAATAAGCAGTTTCCCAAAGAAGAGATAAAATGACCAGTAGGTATTTGAGAGGTCGTCACCATGGCTAAACACTGAATTATCCCCTCAGACTGTCAGGATAGATGTTATCCAAAGGTGAAGAAATATGAGCTGGTAAGAGAGGAAAATCTGGCACACCATTGGTGAGAATGTAAATCAGAGACTATAGAAAGTAGTAAGGCAGATCCTTAAATCATTAAAAATTAAGCTACCATATGGCCCACATCTGAGTGTAGATCTGAAAGAAATGAACCCCTGTCTCAAAGGGCTATGTCCACTCTTGTCTGTCTCAAAGGGCTATGTCCACTCTTGTCTGTCTCAAAGGGCTATGTCCACTCTTGTCTGTCTCAAAGGGCTATGTCCACTCTTGTCTGTCTCAAAGGGCTATGTCCACTCTTGTCTGTCTCAAAGGGCTATGTCCACTCTTGTCTGTCTCAAAGGGCTATGTCCACTCTTGTCTGTCTCAAAGGGCTATGTCCACTCTTGTGTTTATGGTAGCTCCTGCACAATAGCCACGGGTGGAATCAGATGCTCATCAACAGGAAAGCAGGTAGAGAAAAATGTGTGTGCATGCAATGCATCCACACAAAATGGAATATTCTACCTTAAAAAAGAGGAAACAGTGCCAAATGTGACATTGTGGATAATCTGGAGGCTGTAGACTCAGTAAAATAAATCAGCCATGGAAATAAAAAAAGTGCATGGTGTCACATGTGAAATTTGAAAACACTGAACTCAGAGAAATAGAGTAGAATGGTGCTTACCATAAAAATGGATTTTACCACAAAAAGGGATTAGTTATGTTAAAGCAGAATAGCTATAATGTAGACTACTATGCAGATGGAACTAGATCTACATGTCCTAATGGTAAGATATATTGTTAAATTTAAAACAACTTAGGACTGATGTGTAGCTCAGTAACAGAGTGCTTATCTAGCATGCATGTGTCCAGTGTTCACTATCACCAAAATTTAAGTAAGAAAGTAAGAAAATAAATGACGTATGTATGTATATATGTATGTATGTATGTTACAGAATGCTGTAGATAACATGAGCCTGTCAAGTAGAAGTTGGTTGAATGCACATGTATCTAAGTACAAATGCTTAAAAGGAGAATGTAGGGTTTCAGATAAAGGACCACTTAACTTTTTACTCTGTGTGTTTAATTTTATTCAAATTCTATACTTGATTTCTATACTTTAAAATTACAAAATTTTGGAATAAGTATTTAGATAGTAATGTTACTATTTCATCTTAATGGAAATCACTATATTCAGACCTAGTTTCTGTATCCTTGTGTAAATATTTTTAAGTCTTGTACAGTGAAACTCTCTCCTCTTACCTCTTAAAATGTGTTATTAAATAGTCCTGTTAGTAATACTTATTGGGTCTTTTCTGTGAGTAGTCCTCTGTTCTTGAGATCGTCATGAGTAAGTACAAAGCTACTTTAGCAGCATATTCTGTTGACTGAGTACTTACTGTGACTTTATGCCCTGGCTTTCTGCTCATCTCGTTAATAAGGTAGGTGGATTGTGCCTCTTGTATCTGGTCAAACTCGTTTTCAAGTCCTGATCCTTTCAGTAGAGAATCAGTACTTATATCTGTTTCCTTTGAGGATCTTTATAAGGTGTTACTTGGGAATAAAAGGTATTGTCTCTTCTCCTCTGTATGTATGTATGCATCTTTGTATCTTTGTATGCCCTTTGTATTTCTCTAGTTACATCATTGTTAGCAGACAGAAGTGACAGGAGCTGCTCCCAAATGTAAACTGACTTGATTTTTTTTTTTTTTTTTTACTTCAGATTCAGGGATCAGTTTACTTCATAAAAAATCATCAGAAAAGGAAGAATTATGCCAAAGACTTAAAGAACAATTAGATGCTCTTGAAAAAGAAACTGCATCTAAGCTCTCAGAAATGGATACATTTAACAATCAACTGAAGGTATTTATCTTCTGTTATCTTCATGTCTCTGTAGCAGCTTCTTGTATCACATTTTCATAATTGACTATGTCATTTCATCTACTAGAATTATATTGTTTTTAATGCTCTCTAAAGTTTAGTAAAATATTGTGTCATAAGACTAAATATTTTTTTTCAGAGTTTCTAGGTTTGGGTGCAATGTGCTCTTTTTATTGGCATCTATGTATTTCAAAAACAACTGCTTTTGTTAGTTCTTCAGAACCAAAGTCAGCAATATTCTAAAGCAGCAAACAGACTGGGCATGGTGGATCACACCTGTAAATCCCAGAAACTGGGAGACTGACACAAAAGAATTAGAATTCAAGGTTGTTTCTCAGCAACTTAGAGAGTTTAAGAGCAGCCTGGCTACATGAGACTCTGTCTCAAAACAGGGAGGAGGGGTAAACATGGAAATTTCAAAATTGCTGTCAGTAGATCCTCTTTTAACACACTAAATTCTTGTTTGTCGCTTCGAGCTAATATAATTAACCTTTATGAAACAATAAAATACTTAGGGAAATCTAAAGAAGAATTTGATACTATAAACTTCATATAATTCATGATTCATTGGTTTATTGTTTGCCTCTGTGGCGGAGCAGGTGCCCAGCAGACTGTTTTTCTTTTGGGGCAGTGGTGATTGGATACTGGCGTCATAGAGTGGAGATAGTAAGTGCTAGCTGGTTACTGCAACTGACTGGAGTGCTGAGACCAGACTCCTGGTGTCCACTCAGACTGAGCAGTCTCAGTTCACCCTTTGCTAACTATGCATAAAGTTATGAAAGCACACAGTGTTATAGTAATTCTTTAAGAAAGCTATTTCTTCATATGGTTTTTATCTTGTTGACTTATTTAGAGTAACATTAGCAACAACTATGGAATAAACAACATCATGGTGGCTTCAGTTAAGGACAGAAGTGGAGGTGAATAATGCTGAGAGTGTACTTTACATAAAGATATGTTCTTTAGAGAAATTAAAATGTGATTGTTTGTCACTGATGGTCAGTCAAGCCAGTCAAGTTATCTTCCTTAAATTATTTTTTGAATCTGTACATAGTTTAACTGGCCTCTTATCTGCCTTATCTTACAGTGTGGGAATATGGATGACTCTGTTCTTCAGTGCCTTTTGTCTCTGCTAAGCTGTCTCAACAACCTCTTCCTCTTACTTAAGGTTATTTTCTAATATCTAACTTCCTTTTTTTTTTTTTTAGTTACTTTACTGTTTTATTTTTAAACTGTACTATTCTTTGCCTTTATCTGATTATCTTTGTTTGGAATAACATATACAATAAAACCTTTTTTTCTTTCTGTTTGCTCTAATATCCTTCTGCTGTCTAATTGCCTGTTTGAGTTTAATGCCAGAACTCAGGACGGCTACCCAGTGTCTTCCTTCATGAGGAATCCAGCTGGTTCCCTTACATTATCTCTGTGGATTGGGTTAACCAATGGGGTGGGTTGAGAGAAAACAAAGGAGATGTGAGAATAAATCAGCTATGTCCCTGAAAACCATTGCTTGAGTTTCGACTTCCTGCTATCTAGGGCAGAGTCATGTCTTGGGTGTGCCTGATGCATCCTGATTTTGCATAAGGAAAACTGTAAAGAACCAGTAATACGAGGGCATCATTACTTACTAGGCCTTGTGTTCTGACACACACCTGAGGTGTAAGTCATGAGCTTTGCCACTTATATTACACAGACTGTTCAAAATATTCAATGATGTCCTCCTTTAGTGTGAAGAGAGGTGATTTATATTAATCACTTGTCCACTCTTGTCAATTCTTATTACACCTTCTACTCAGCGCTAGAATGAATGGCAGTAGGCAGTTCGTGTGTCCATAGTAGTCACACCTCGGTGCTTGCTTTTGAAAAGGTAGGGCAGATTTCAAAAGTATCAGTAGCAAGATCCCAAATGTTGATCTATCTATAGGATTAGAACATGGCTGACCAGGTTATCTGGTCTTAGAACTTTTGCTACAGATTACTTACAAACGTAAGTGTGAGTCTCTTCATTGTGAAATGAGGTTCAGTACAGATTTGTGGACTGTACTCGTTCATAGGGTACTGTCTTAGTCTTCTGGTTAGCGTTGGTTTTCTACAGGCCAGCAGATTATTTTGTCGTGCTTTACTTTCTTCCTTCTGCTTCTTGCGTTCTAGTTTTTCATTTCTTTTTGAAACTTTCATCAGAGACAATTTAGGACACCAAAGGAGTGTGAAATGTGTAAGTCAGTGGATAGTAAACTTGAGTGTAGCTACAGAAAGCAAGAAAAGAAGCCTTTGTAATGGTGACCAGCACTGAGGATTTCCACTGACTTCTCTGAGGACTGCACAGAAAGCACCGTTTCAGCCGAGTAATAAGCAGAAGCTGGATGCTGTGGATCAGCAATAGATGGGCGTGAAGACTGTTAAATGTGTATGAGCAATTCTGAAGAGAGCAGGAAAGTGTGAGGATGAAGGGTATTACATGAAGGGACAAAGAAAAACTCAAAGGAGACAAGAAAGGATGTGAGGGGAAGAGATGGAGGCTCTGTGTAAATACGTATGCTATTTGATAGAGCCCAGTCCCCAAAAAAGTAGATTAAGAAAAAGATCCAGGAGCTAAGGAAATGGCTCAATGTTTGCCATGAAAAGGGCACGCCCACCTGTAATTCTAGTGCTAGGGGACTAGGTGCTGGGAGACCCTGTCTCAGAAAAATAAGGTGACAGCTGTATCAGCCGTACTCCAGAGAACAGGGCAGACCCATGCCCCAGGAGTAGTCAGCCAACACAGACTGTACTCCATGGTTTTGTTTGCTTGTTTTCCTTCCTTTTAAAAGTGAAAGAGAATATGAAATTGGTTGGATAGGAAGGTGGGGGAGGAGTTGGGAAGAGTTTGGGGGAGGCGGATGAATCCAATCAAAATACATTATATGAAATTCTCAAAGAATAAGTAAAAAGATTATAATAAGGAAAAAAAACAGTTGATAAAGACATCTGATATTGAACTCAGGCCTATGAATACACTCAACACACATACAAACACACATATGAACACACATACATATACTCACACCCTCCAAAAAAAAGAAGAAAGAAAAGAAAGAAAAAATCCAAAGCATAGATTAAAGGAATTCTTTAAAAAGAATACTTCCACAGATGGGAGGTAAAAATCAGTGGGGAAAAGTACTTACTACCATGCCTGATGACCCAGATTCAACCCCTAGGACCCGTGTGGTGGATGAAAGGAACTGGCTCTGACAAGACATTCTCTGACTTCTACATACATACTGTGGCATGTGTGTATGTATGTATGTATGTATGTATGTATGTATGTGTGTCTGTATGTGTATACATGTTTGCATACACACAAATTAAGTAAATAAATGTAATTGTTGAAGAAAGAATTCTTCCAGTGTAACATACGGGGAAAGATTGGTGCAGCTCCAACCTGGTCTACAGAACAAGTTCCAGGATAGCCAGGGCTGTTATATAGAGAAATCCTGTCTTGAAAATAAAAACAAACAAAAAAAGATCAATGCAGTTACATTACTTGGTAGAAAGTAGGGAGTTTTGGAATATGTTGGATCATTACAAAGATTCTCCCTAGGTAGGTAAGAGCATGGAACAACCACTCCAGGTCAGAAAAAGACAGATGCAAGAGTTCTACTAATTTTGAGATGGGAAGACAAAGGGATTATAGTCTGACGGGGTCTCAGTGAGGTTTTTAGGAAAGAGAGTAGACAGGGGATCAGGAAATTTAAGGAGAGAGAAGTCAGCCTTAAGTAGATGCCTTGGTAGGTGGGGGTGGTTGAGTATAAGCTTGGGAGAAGAAAACAATGTGTTGAGCAATGTTAAATGCCTATTTCATTCTGGGCCATAAGTTTAAATTGAAGACTACATCTAATTATATGACTTTCCTCCATTAATGTACAGCTGCTTAGATAAAGCCCAGAGATGGCTTGTGAAGTAGGCTCATGGCTTCATACAGGCTTGAGATTTTATCAGACATTGGCCGAGATGAAAGGGAAGGGGAGTTACAGATCTTAACACGAGAATTATGGTAAGGATGAACTCTGAAATAGGAACTGGATGAGAAATGATCATAGAGGAGGAGGGGCTGATTAAGAAAGAGAATGAGAAAGTTAGCAGAGTAGGGGTCTCCATGAGGCTGAGAACCCTTTAAAGTAACTGTCCCAGGTATAAGAAAGGTTGAGAGCTTATGTGTGAGGAATAGGGTATTTGGTCAGTGATAGATGTTTTTGATGATAATAGAACCCAAGGTATGCTAGTAGAAATGATCCATTAAAAGAGCATTTAAAAGGTCTGATCTCAGAGTTAGGGTTTTATTGGATCATCAATGCAGAGGTCAGATGTGAATAAATGAGAATCAGTGACCAGATGATCAATAGGTGACAGTGAAATCACATGCATACGCATACATACAGACACAGGGTGAGCCCTCATGTGCTGTACAAATGCTTCTGTTGTTCTTGTTGGGGAAAGAGATGCACAGAATCTCTAAATACCTAGTGTGGTAAAAGCCACTACTATTGACTCAGAATAGAAACTGGAGAAGTGCTCTCCATAGAGGAAAAGCAGAATCCGCCAACACCAAAATTGTTAGATGTACCCTTCAAGTGGGTGTCAGATATACCTTGGGAAGATAAGTACATAGCAGGAAGTGTGGGCCTGAAGAACCGCTGCAAGGCATGGGGAAGGAACTGACTTCTGAAGCAAAGCATCTTAAATATGTTTATGCTGTGGTCTCCTCTCTAGATCTCATCTCACAATATTTTAAATGAGGGGCTGAGGGTGTAACTTAGGGTTAGAGCAGCTGCCTAGCATGCACTTAGTCCTAGGCTCAATCCCCAGTGTTACATATGTATTTTAAATGTCATCAAATATAAAAGTTCAAGTACATGTGATTCTATGTTTATGAATTAAAGAAGATATAGTGACAGATAATAACATTTTAAGTCATAATAGCAGTAATCTGAAATTATAAGAACATCTTCAGTTTCTGTTTACTAAAACTATACAGGGAAAAAAAAGAGCATCTTCAGTTTCTGTTAGTGAAAATGTCATAAATGTGAGTAATACCATGGTGATTTGTTGCTTGCATCTGACATTAATGGAATTGTTGGATTTCAATAAAAATTAATTTTGTCCCTAGCCATCCATGTACATGGACTTGTGAACTCTACTAATAATAATTTTAAAACCTTAGAAATGAGTTGGCTCTCAGATTACAAGCTACTGCCCTCCAGTGAAGGCAAAGTGGTTTGATGTGCTGACTTTCTTGTCTCAGTTATAGAGACTGGAATGATAAGACTCCCCACTTTGATTATGTATTGGTCTCTCTTGATTTTGTTACCTTTTGTACTTACAGATTGGAAGCTTTTGCTAGTGTGAATAGATTTAAGACTGTTGTATCTTACTGTGATGGGTCCCTTTATCATGATATGTTCCTATAGGGAGGCTTCTTGCCTTAGGACTAGTTTTTCTGCCTCCAATCCTGGCCCTGGGAGGCTAAGGCAGAGGACTGCAAGTTCTAGGCCACCCTACAGTTTGAATACAGTCTGTACATGGTAAGAGCTTGTCTCAAAGACACAAAACAAGTGGAGAGGGGGGAACTGGAATGATAACTCACTTGGCACAGTGCTGGCTATGCAAACATGAGACTCCACTGAATTTGCTCCTAGCTATCCACTCAGAAGTCTGTGATGTGGTTAGAAACCCAGTGCAGGAAGTGACAGATGCAATGTGGGCAGGAGGCAGAGACAGGGTTCTCCCTGGGGTTTTTTTAGCTAGACTGCTTATCCTAATTGGTGAGCCCCAGGTCTCAGCAAGAGGCCCTGTCTCAGAAACAAGGTAGAGTCATGAGGAAAGAAACTTAGAGTTGACTTCAGGCCTGAAAACATATGTATATGCCTATGCTCATGCACACACGTAAACATACATACAACACACACACACATAATTTTTTCAAGAATGACATTTCCTGATGTATTACTCTAACAGTGCTGGCTTTTTTTTGCCCTGTTGTCATGATATATCTTTTTCCATACTAATTATAGACTGTTAAATATAGCATTGACATTTTATCTTTTAAATAGCATAGTTATAGTTTATAATTTCAGTTTTATATTTAAATTGAGTTAGTGGGTCTGTTTAATATACTTATTGACAAGTTTGGACTGTGAACTGCATTTCTTTCTTTTGTTATTTATTTTGCCTCATTTATTTTGTGTTTCTTTTTCTTACCTTTCCTTTTTTTGGTACGTCTACTTTGACTTCCTTTCTCTCTCTCCCTTCCGCCTTCCTCCCTTTCTCCACAGCGTCATTCACATATATAATGTACTTTGAGCACAGTCCCCCACCATTATCCTCATCTTCTTACTCCTCCCACAATACCTTCTCCTTCCTACAAAGTCCTCCTTGCACGTTTTGAAAACCTACTTCATTTGGTTAGGGTTCTACCTGAGCATGGGTAGGGAGTTATTTACTTGAGCTATGACAGCTTAATAATGGCTACACTCACTCTCCCCCAGCAACCATTAATGTTATAGTCCCTTCAGGGACTACAGGGCTAGAAACTGAGGGGTTTGTTGTTGTTGTTGTTGAACTCCCCTCCTTTCTTCTCTGTAACTAGCTGTACCTTCTACTTTTCTGGTAGTTTCTAGAGACTACAATTTGCATACTTGATTTATTTAGCATCAATATTAATTTGTTGCTTGTATATCTGTATACCATGTGCATGCCCAGTGCCTGCAGGGATCAGAAGAGTATGTCGGATCATCTGAGATTGGAGTTACAGATGGTTGTGAGCTACAGTGTAGGTGCTGGGAATCAAACCCGAGTCTTCTGGAAGAGCAGCCTTAACTGCTGAGCCATCTCTCCAGCCCTTTTCCTTAGTTCTTGAGCATGGCCTTGACTTCTGGTATTCTTCAGAAATTTTTTTTTTTTGAATCCTATCCAAGCTTTTTATATGAAAAAAATCACAGAAGTAGTAACCTTAATTCAGTTACTGACTGAGCTGGCTCAAAGTGGGACTGGTGTGCTTCTGTGGTGGTTTGGATGAGACTGGCCCTTATAAGTTCATATATTTGAATATTTGGTCATCAGCTGGTAGAACTGTTTGGGAAGGGTTAGGCAGTGTGGCTGTGTTGGAGGAGGTATGTCAGTGGAGGTGGGCTTGAGGTCTCAAAAGCCTAGATTATTCCCAGTTAGCTCTCTCTCTGCCCCATGCTTGCAGATCAGATGTATGTTCCAGCTTATGTATGCTTGCTTGCCTACTCCATGTTCCATAACATGATGGCTCTCTGGAACCATGAGCCCCAACTTACTTTCTAATCCTGGGGTGTCCATGACACATTCAGAGTGTGTCCTCTTCAGGAGGAATTCCAGCTCGTCTGCCCCAACCCTTTACAGCAGTAGGTGCTCTCCTTAGCTCAGTAGCCACTGCTTTTCCTCAGCTTCTCAGATGGCTGAGTGCCTGGAAGGAGAGAGTGCTGGGTGTCGTGTGGACATCTGTCACCTCCCTCAGGGTTCCTCTCTCTGGCCTCCTGACCTCTCTGGTGCGTGCCAGTGTTTCAGAACTTGTAAACAAGCAGTTTTTATGTCGTATTCAACTTCCTAGTTCTTGACAGAACTTGGAACTACAAGAATTACTCAGCTTTTGCTGGGAGAGGTCCTGGTTAATAGACTTTTTGTCCTAGTCAACCATTGGAAGAAGGCCCATTTCAAGGGCTCAGGGCTTGAAATAAAACCTTCTTGGAATGTTACTGCAGCTCAGTCTTAAAGGATAAATTGGAGGACCAGTGTTACACAGGCTATGATGTGACATTAATTTGAAAGCTCTTTATATCCTCTCAAAATGTGGTAGTCTCCTTAGTCCTGGCTCCTGCCACCAAAAGCTAATATTTATTGAGAATCTAACTATGTAGCTTGCAAAACTATAAGCACTTTACCTGAATTAATTAATTTACCCTCCCAGCAGCTCTGTGAGACACATTCAGGAAACTATAGAACTTGGCTGAGCTAATACAAGCCATTATTGACAGAGCCTGACTCCAACTTTCATGAACTTCCCATAGAGACATGCTTCTTAATACTGAGTCACCCTGCTTCTGCTTGTAGTGACCATGTCTTTGCTCTCCAGTAGAATGTAGAGGCAACAATACCAACCACAGCCATGGAGGCTGAGAGCTGTGTGGGACTTCACCTGAACACAGCATTTATGCTGTTGCTGTGTAAGTCCCAAACACTTGGACAGTCTCAGTCACCACACTACCCCTAGGCCAGACCTACATTTACCTCTGACATGCTTGTTCCTGAAAATATATAGATTGGCCTAGCTTGGTATGGAGTTTTGTGACTGGGAGGGTGAGGGGACACACTTTTCAGAAGACTAAAATATAGTCAAATATTGTCAAGTTCCCTCCTTTGCCCTTAAATTTCTTTTGATTACTTTAGGGTTTTTTTCCTTCTCTTTCTCTGTTTCTTTTGTTTTATTGTTTGATTGGTTGTTATTAGTTTTCTCTTTCCTTCAGTCCCCCTCCCCAACTCTTGTTTAGTATTCTGTAGATTCCAAGGGGAAAAAACCAATTCAAAATGGTGGCTATTGAAAGAGTGCAAGGCTGAATGAGTGGACAGAATAGCGCTGAAAAGGCAATGGAGCTGAAGACCAGGTCCCCCTCGTCCTTTTCCCCACCTCTGTCTATAATCTCACCTCTCTGTTTAAGGTCACTCCTGGTTTTACTTGATAGTAAAGGAGCCAGATTTAGTTTATCTCAGTTTAATGAGCCAGAGAAGTTTCTCTTTATAACACCTAATCGAGGTGTCTGCATCCCAGAAGAGACTCTGACCCAGTTTGAATCTTGTCCTTTTGACCAGTCATTCTGAGCAGGGAAATGCAGTGCTGTGATCATTTAGACCAAGAATAAATGATTACTTCTGAATGGAAATACAGGGAACAGTGAGACCTGCCAAAACCACACGTACAAATCCATTGTGTGTATTTGTGCCCAGTGCTGAGCAGGTGGACACAGAGATCCCTGAGCTAGCCAGCCGGACCAGAGTACTAGGCAAGTTTCAGACAGAGAGATAGTCTGTCTCAGAAAACAAGGAGTTTGACGGTACCTGAGATGGTGATACTCAAGGCTGACCTTTGACCTTGACCTCTGACCTACACACACACACACACCCCAAAATTTTTCTTTAAATGTTATTACAAGCAAATTGTTTTCCATATTTTAATTAATTTCATTTTCTATTGAAAATAACACTTCAAATAACTGGTTTATTAAATAGTCTTTGTCCTTTATAGATGAACTGATGTGGAAATAGGTGAATTTAGCATGTGTTTGTCTTAATAGGTGCATGAAGTACTTACTGTATTCAAGATTTTATATCATTTAAATAGATATTTTTTAAATATTTAAATTTTTTAAATTTAATTTTACTTGTCTTAGTAATTTGTTTTTAATGCAAATGCTATGTTATTAAATATGATTAAAATATTTAAGTATTGACTTATTTATATTTTATCCTTAGGAACTGAGAGAAAGCTATAATACACAGCAGTTAGCCCTCGAACAACTTCATAAAATCAAACGTGACAAATTGAAGGAAATTGAAAGAAAAAGATTAGAGCAAATACAGAAAAAGAAGCTAGAAGATGAGGCTGCAAGGTAACTAATATAACTGGTGAATATATTGTGCTTTGTTGCTATTAAAATTCTGCCAGACTATGGTAGTGCACACTTTTAATCCCAGCATTGGGAGGCAGAGGCAGGTGGATCTCTGTGAGTTTAAGGCCAGCCTAGTCTACAGCCAGGGTTACAAAGAGAAACATTGCCTAAAAAAACGAAAAAATAAAAACAAACAAACAAAAAAGCAAAGAAATCTAGCTTTGTTTCTCATTGCTTTATGAAAATTTAAAGGGAATTAAAGGATTATTTTTAGATACTAATCAGATTCTAAAATTTTATAAATTCAATTCTTCTTTTAGTTAGTAAGTTCTCATTAACCAATTTTATGGCTTGTCAGTGAATGCTAAGGACGTGGGCTCAGAACTGGACTGGATTCCTGGTCTCCATTTCCTATCTGAGGGACCCTGGTTAACAGACTGTTTTTCTAAATCTCAGTTTCTTCTTTTGTAAAAAGATGAAGACCTCGTAGATATTGTAGGCATTAAATAGTGCAGCCGGGACTGCATCTCTCTTGTACATTGCACATAATGAGCTCTCATTAGTTCTCTCTCCAGTACATCCGTCTGTTCTCTGAAAGATCACTTAAAAACACAGAGTGATTTTACTTTCTGACTCTGTCCCGTGTGGCTGCTGCACTTCTCTTTATGCCGCTTAGATGCTCCGATCGTCCCCACATAGAGCAGAGGAGGGAGAAGGCTGGGACCTCTGAAGCACAGACCTTTCCTTCAGAAACAGTGTGTGGATTGTTTGGCTTTTTGCTTTTTGTCTTTTGTCTGTAAAATCCTTTGTTTCTCTCAAGTTCTCCTGTGTCAAAAATTAGTATGATTGGTAAACAAGTATTAATGAGCCAGCATTTCTCTGCCCTAGTAAAGAGCAGATGGGTTACACCTGTGGACAGCTAACAGACACTGGGGAAGGAAGACGCACATTCCCCCTGCTGAACGCCTTCCTTGGGGACTCCAAATGACTAGGGCCTACATGTTTGTGGAGTGACAGCTTCTGGATGCAATGCAGATCCACAGGGGATTCCTGCTCCTGGATTCCTCAGATATCTAGTTGTTGGTTCAGATAGATTCCAGGTACCCTATATCCATGGTCTCCTAGCTAGGGATAATAGAATAATACAGAAAGAAGAGGCCTCAGTTAGTTTGATCCCCAGAATCCATGTAAAAATATGGTGATGGCCTCTATAGTTCCAACTCACTGGCCACCCAATCTAGCCTAATGTGAATTCCAGACCAACGAAAGACACTGGCTTAAAGGAAGTAGGCAAAGTTTTTGAGAATGATACCTGAAGTTGTCCTCTGGTTCCTACAGGCATGATCACACACATACAGGCATGAGCACCTGAGCACATACAGGCATGAGCACACACACATAGGCATGAGCACACACACATAGGCATGAACACATACATATATGCATTTTGTAAAAAACAATATAAAAACAGTGAAATTCTTTATTTGACACTTACCTTGTGCCATTTAACGTTGCACAAAGGATCTATGCAATGGTCACATAGTCATTGAATGAGGATTTTCTGTTGATACATGTAGCTCTTGATAACTGTTCATCTCACAGTTCCTTTCAGGCTTACAATTCTTGTTAGTAACACATATTTTCATTTAATTCATCTTTGGATATTGTCCCACCGTAGTAAACCGAAGAAGCTAGAGAACACAAGGAATATAGGATCTTAGCAGTCCAGAGCTTCAAACTAGTACTGAGGTGTAATCGATTTCTTGGCCATTTGCCCAAGTGTGGTCTTTTTCTTCTTCCAAGGTATTGGTAATAGATTTTCACATTGTAGATGAGGTGTCGCTTGGCTCTGGACTAGTTTTAACTTACTAGCTTGCCTAAGAAAATTTACCAGAATTTAATGAATTTTCTGGAGTTTTTTTTATGATGCTGAGATAATCAAATCAAGATCACTAGGTTATCTCTGGCATGGTATTCACACTGTCTAATCTAGTCCCTATCTAGGACATTAATTCATGGCTGTGGATAAGAGAAAATGTTTCTAGAAAGAGAATTTACTTTTATATTATCAGCTCACAAAGTCTATACACTCAGACAACAGCATTTTCCCTCCCCTTCTAGGCTTGTTTTTATGACAAATGACAGTAGAGTATCAGAACTAATATATATTATATAGTTCTCTCATGTCTATTTTTATGACCTCCATTCAAAGAAAGAGTTGCCACTACTATATTTAGTATCTTCCCTAAGCCTCAGCACTGTCAGAATAGCAGAAATTATGGCCAGATGTATCTCTGTTGATTGTATAACATTATACCCAATCAAAATGGGAACTTTGGTTTATTTTGAGGCTCACTATTTGGCTTATTTCAGCTTTAGTTGCTGAAGAAATTTGGAGATTCTGTGTAATTTAAAAACTGGAAGGCTCTTAAAATACTTTAAATCTCATACTCCTGTTCATTATCCTGATACACAGATTTCACCAAAGTTGTACAAAACTTCTATAGGAAGCGTGTTGTGATTGAATGGATGTTAAAGGGTTTGAAAAACATTGAAAGAAAACTAGGCCCAGGGGTCTCTCTGTCCCAGCCTCTGCTAGTCTTGATAATGCTGAGGCCACAAGGAGTAGTTGTGAAGAATTCAGACAGGAAGAAGTTTTATATTTGCTGAATGGATCTTATTCTGTTTGTTTTTTTTTTCCTTGGGTTTAGAGGGAATTTGAGGTCTGAGAATTGTCAGGTGTACTCTCTAGCTCACCTTAGTCGGAAGTTTTTCTTTGGCTGACTATTTTCCCTTCAGCCCTCAGCCCCCTTTCCCTCCCTCAGCCCCCCTTTCCCTCCCTCAGCCCCCCTTTCCTTCCCTCAGCCCCCCTTTCCCTCCCTCAGTCCCCCTTTCCCTCCCTCAGCCCCCTTCTCCATCCCTCAGCCCCCCTTTTCCCTCTCTCAGCCCCCCTTTCCTTCCCTCAGCCCCCTTTTCCCTTCCTCAGCCCCCCTTTCCTTCCCTCAGCCCCCCTTTCCCTCCCTCAGCCCCCCTTTCCTTCCCTCAGTCCCCCTTTCCCTCCCTCAGCTCCCCTTTCCTTCCCTCAGCCCCCCTTTCCCTCCCTCAGTCCCCCTTTCCCTCCCTCAGCCCCCTTCTCCATCCCTCAGCCCCCCTTTTCCCTCTCTCAGCCCCCCTTTCCTTCCCTCAGCCCCCCTTTCCCTCTCTCAGCCCCCCTTTCCTTCCCTCAGCCCCCCTTTCCCTCCCTCAGTCCCCCTTTCCCTCCCTCAGCCCCCTTCTCCATCCCTCAGCCCCCCTTTTCCTTCTCTCAGCCCCCTTTCCCATCCATTATCCCCCCTTTCTCATCCCTCAGCCCCTCTTTTCCTTCCCTCAGCCCCCCTTTTCCCTCTGTCAGCCTCCCTTTTCCCATCCATCAACCCCCCACTCCCCCCTCAGCCCCCTTTTCCCTCCCTCAGCTTATCTTTCCCTCCCTCAGCCCCCCTTTTTCTATCCCTCAGCCCCCCATTCCCTCCCTCAATCTCCTTTTCCTCTCTCAGCCCATCTTTTCCCGTCTGTCAACATCTTTTGCTAGTTCTCCAGCCAGTGGGAACCAGGTCATCCAGCATGCGTGTTAGTTTGTTTTGGTTTTGGTGTACCATCTATTTGAACATTGTGTAAACTCTTCATTTGTCTTATTTTAAGGAAAGCAAAGCAAGGAAAAGAAAACTTATGGAGGGAAAGTCTTAAAAAGGAAGAAGAAGAAAAACAAAAGCGACTTCAGGAAGAAAAGTCACAGGAGAAAACTCAAGAAGAGGAGCGAAAAGCTGAGACCAAACAAAGTAAGGATGAAGGTAGATCTGCTGAGAGCAACAGAGTGACAGTGACAGACGGAAGATGCTCATCTTTAGGCTTGGAAAGCCTTTTCAACTAGATGTAGGTGGGACTGACCAGAAGTAGACTCCATAACAAGACAAAGACTTTGACTGACTTGAAAAATCTGCTGCAGTGTTCAGAATTGACATCATCAGGAAGATTTTACTTTACTAACCAGTATGGTTTAGCCACGTATTTGAGGGAAACACAATAAAATTTTAAGCTTTTCACATCAAACTTTTCTCAGAAGGCAGGCTTTTTTTTTTTTTTTGTAAAGCTTGGAGTCCATTCGTATCATAGTTCAGTAGTATAACTACTTCTAGATGAGTAAACACTGAGATTCATAATAGTAATACAGTGTGTTCAAACTTCTTAACAAAATATTTTGAATTTATCAAGTCCAATTCATTTGTGAGTCCTTCTATTTTCCCTTTAGAGCAAACTAGTAGATCTATAGATGTTTCTTCATATAATCCTGTTTCCTCACTGGTCTCGTTTGTGGCTTTCTTATGTATACTGCTTCTCTGTGATCTCACTTCCACTGCTCTAGCCATGTCTCGTCCCCTGCTTAGATGCTTTCCCTGTACACAGCTTGATCTGCCCTATTCCCACACCTTCCCCTAGATCCACGTGCACATCTCAGCCTATGAGGTGTCACTTGGTTTAGTGCCTCCTACTTTACTTAAGATGAACATTCTTTGCTTTACATCGACTCTGTGACTAGTCAAGATATTTAAACCCTAACAAGTGTAAGGCAAGCAGATTTTCATTATACTGTTCAACGCTCATTTTTTTCTTTTAGATTTTAAGAGGCTCTTTGTTGAGTCATAGTAAAGATGTGTATACTCAAAAGTACCAAATGATGGGAATTATCTTTTCTTCAGGTGAGACAGCTAGTGCTTTGGTGAATTATAGAGCATTGTACCCATTTGAAGCAAGGAACCATGATGAGATGAGTTTTAATTCTGGGGATGTCATTCAGGTAAGAAATGAAGCCTTTCCCACTCATGATTAAGCTAATTATAGTACGTTGGGCTATGCTTCTATAATATTAACTTTGATTTTTACAGACCTCTAAAAATATTTTTAAACATGATCTCACTTAGTCCTTGCAGTATCTCTTGGAGCCACACAGGGTAGTTATTACTACCAAACATGAAAACTTACACTCAGACGCATTCTGACTGTCAGCATTGCGGTGGCAGAGGGGAATGGAAGTGTGTCTTTGGTCCTGAGCCCATGTTCTCCCTGTGCTGTCAGTTCCCATCAGAAAAGTGGCACCACCTGCAGTGTTTTAATAAAGGAGCAGCAGAGTTTGAGAGGCCGCATATCCTCTAGCGGCTGTTAAAAGAGATGACATTAAGTTCTGCAATCCTGACTGAATTTGTTCCAAGGAACAAGTGGTCTTTGTTGTATTATCATAACCCATGTGAGATAGATGAATAAGAAAATAGAGAATCGTGTTGATAAAGGTAATATGATTTATTGGAAAAGCACAGGCTTTAAAATTCACAGACTCAGATTTTAGTCTCTGAGTGAAATCAAGATAATACTCAATAAGCCATTGTTAAAAAAGTTAAATATGCATCCACTATGACCCAGTCATTCTACTCTTAAGTATCTACCTCAGAGAATAGAAGGCGCATGTCCTTGTGAATCCAGGTGTCCATAGCATACTTGTTTATAATAGCTAAACACTTGAAACAACTCAGATGTCCATCAGCAGGAAAGTGTAACATGAGGGCCTGCCCAGTTCCCACAGCCGGTAAGCCCCAAAGAAAATCACACAGAGGTCTCCATAAGTTAAAAACCGATTGGCCCATTAGCTAAGGCTTTGTATTAGTTCTTATAACTTATATAGCTCATTATTCTTTTTTTTTTTTTTTTTTTTTTTTTTTTGGTTTTTCGAGACAGGGTTTCTCTGTGGCTTTGGAGCCTGTCCTGGAACTAGCTCTTGTAGACCAGGCTGGTCTCGAACTCACAGAGATCCGCCTACCTCTGCCTCCCAAGTGCTGGGATTAAAGGCGTGCGCCACCACCGCCCGGCATAGCCCATTATTCTTATCTGTGTTAGTCACATGGCTCAGTACCTTTTTCAGTGGGGCAGGTCACATCTTGCTTCTTAGGTGGTTGAGACAGGACTGCAGAAAGAGCTTCCTTTTTCCCAGAATACTCCTGTTCTCATTGCCCCACCTCTACTTTCTGTCTGGTTGTCCCACCTATACTTCCTGCCTGGCTACTGGCCAATCAACATTTATTTAAAACATAATTGGCAGAATACAATTGTCCCACACCAGAAAAGCATGAACAGAGTATGATATTTCCAAATAACTACCAATAAAGAGGAATGGCACTCATATTCCAACATGGATGGATGTAAACAGAGACTGCTTACATTGTCCAGCCACCCAGACCAAAATAATCACACAGAAACTACATTAATTATAACGCTGTTTGACCAATGATTCAGGCCTATTCCTAGCTAACTCTTACATTTTAAGGTGATAAAACATATTCATAGCACACAGAGGGAAATCCCACATCAGATGGATCCAAAAGCAGTTAATTTACATGTAAGGAAGCAAACAAAACAAGAAAAATACTACATGAGTTTATTCGTTGAAAATGCAAAGTAATGTTTAGAGACATAAAGCAGGCCAGTGTTTCCTAGGAGGGATGGTGATGAAGCAGAACTTAGGGTGAAGCAAGAAGAAACTGGGGTGATGGGTACCTTATAATCCTGAAATGCATATAAATATGCCAAAACATTACATTAACACCTTTAATATAAAATTTATGTTAATTACATCTCCAAAAAGTTGTTTTTAAAAATTGTGGAGGAAAGGAAGGAAGCAGTAGAAGTAGGTGGAACATGGTAGGTGGACATGAGTTAGAATGCAGCAGATGACATCTGTACATGGCAATGCCGTGGTACAACCCCACTTCTTTGTATGGTTAACTTTAAAAATGAATTTTAAAATCCTAGTAGATCCTGCATGTTTTGATGAATGTAACATTGTCAGCAGAAAAGTATGTTGTAGAAAGGTTTAGAAAATAAGAGGTGAGAGACGGTTGGCTACACTGAAGTAAGCAAGTGTGTACTGTGCTAGGTGGAGTTGATGAGCACTCAGACAGCTAGAAGAGATACATAGTGATGCTGAGTACGACAGGCTTAGGAGAAATGCATGTGCATAAATAATACAGTATGGTCATGTTGATTATAACAGTTTCAATGAGAGAGCACTACTTGGGCCAGAGCAGTTTAACCAAATCTGATTGTGAGTAAAGATTATCATGATTGATGTTATACAAAAAACAAGCAAAACAAAACAAAAGGCTGCTATTGCTTATGGAGGATGGAACTTAAAAAAAAAAAGAACTGTTTAGTGGCAAAGTCAACAGTTTGGCTATCGACATAGTATAGAGATAAGAGACACAGACTTTTGTTCAGGGGCTTATGTCTTTGATGGTAAGAATAACAGCAAGCGAAGCTGGTGCCGAAAACAAAGAAGGAAGAAGCTTCTGCCAAAAGCCATCGTGGCCTCAGAAAGAAAATCTGCATTTCATGCACCTTCCAGGGCCTAAGACCCTGCGGCTGAAAGAGTGCACCCAGGAGAAACAAGCTTGATCGCTATGCCATCGTCAGATCCCCCCTCCCCCGACCACAGACTCAACCGTGAAGAAGACAAGACAACTGGTGTTCATTGTGAATGTCAAGGCCAACAAGCACCGGATCAAACCGACTGTGAAGAAACTCTGTGACATTGATGTGGCCAAAGTCAGTATCCTCATAAGGCTTGATGGCGAGAAGGTCTGTGTCCAGCTGGCTCTGCATTGTGAGGCTCTGGGTGTGTCAGCAGAATTGGGGTCATCTAAACTGAGTCCAGCTGGCTAACTCGAAATACACGTTTTTTTTCTACCATTAAAAGAAAAGAAGAGGAGGAATAGCAGCTTGGAAAATGTAGCCTAGGACCAGGGAGAGGGGCTCAATCTTAGACTAGAGTTTGATGGTCCCAGTGGATGATCTTGTGCTAGAAGTTGAAAGTGTATTAATCTCCTTTGGAAAAGAAGTCTCTCTTGAGAGAAGAGCTTTGGACTCTATTCTGTAAGAGCACTGGCCAAACTCTGGGAGCAGGTGGACCTGTTCAGGAAGTGCACAGCATACACTCAGGTTCCATATGTGTTGAAGGTAGTAACCAGAAGTGCAAGAGACATGGTGAGATGGGAGGCCACTATACTACAGGGGAAGAAAGTGTTTGAGGGAAAAAAAGGAAATTGGTTTTTATCACTTAGAAAATAGTACCCACAGGTTTTCCAGTTCGGCTAAGCCCCCAAAAGTGATTAACTGTACGATATTGAATGTTTGCAGTACAGGAAATGTAATCAACAAAATACTGTATAATTCAGATGTGAGAGATTGACATAGATATAACATAAATGTTAATTATACTTCAATAAAAATTATATAACAGTACAGAAAGAGTAAGAAAGCACAGTGAAAGAGAGGTGAATCTTTATATTTTTTTGTAACCAAAACCCAATTGATGTCTAAAGACAGAAAACAAATCGGAGAAGCAGCACTGTAAATAGTACTTGCAGCTGGGCCTGATGCTCAGAACTGTGACCCCAGCACATGTGAGGCCAGGACAGGAGGATTGCCACAAGTTTAAGGCCAACCAAGAGTTCTGGTTATATATATATATACATACATACATATATGTACATATATACATACATACATACACACATTATACACACACACACCTTTAATCTCAACACTTGGAAGGCAGAGACAGGTGGAGATAGATGGATGGATGGATGGATGGATGGATGGATGGATGGATGGATGGATATAGAGAGAGATAGAGAGTAGAGGAAAAGTTTTTCCAATGTAAACTGTATATGATGATGCTTTTGTTGTAACTTATTTTCATATATTAACTTTGTGTTAATTTTGTTGTTGTTATTGTTGTTTTTGAGACAGTGTTTCACTATGTAATTCTAGCTGACCTGGAACTTACTCTCTATCCCAGGCTGGCCTCAAACTCATAGAGATCCACCTGCCTCTGCCTCCTGAGTGTTAGAATTAAAGGCATGTGCTATCACACCTGGCCTCATATTTTAACTTTGATTAAAATTTTAAAAGCTAATTTGTCCATATCAAGAAATAGTAACCTAAAAATTTGTAGAAAATACCTTTTTATTTCAGATGGACTTAATTCTTAATCTGAGAGTAAGCACTAAACCTTTTTTTTTTCTTCTATAGGTTGATGAAAAAACCGTAGGAGAGCCTGGTTGGCTTTATGGCAGCTTTCGGGGAAAGTTTGGCTGGTTTCCATGCAACTATGTAGAAAAATTGCCATCCAGTGAAAAAGCTCCGTCTCCTAAGAAGGCCTTACTTCCTCCTACAGGATCTCACTCTGCTACCTCAGCTTCTTCCCAGTGAGTTGTGAGCTGACAGTGGGATTCATACAGCTCTGCAGTGCGTGAATACTAATGCATAGCTGTGTCAATCTGATTCTTGATCACGGTTTTAATCTGGGCTGGCTCTGCCAGCAGTGCCTTTTGTTCCCATTTTCATCCTGAAGTAGGAAATGACCTCATAGTGCATAATTTCTTTTTATCTACAAGTTCTGTTTAAACACAGTGTATATTAGACACATGGGTAAACTGGTAGTACTTCACTAGGGTCTGACCAACTAAGTATACTCATATTGAAGTTTTACATTTGCAGACCACTTTGTTCAACTCAACCAGCATCAGTGACTGATTATCAAAATGTATCTTTCTCAAACCTTACTGTTAACACATCATGGCAAAAAAAGTCAGCTTTTACTCGCACCGTGTCCCCTGGATCCGTGTCCCCCATTCATGGACAGGTATGTTACCTGTAGTTCTTTGTATTTTATTCTTGTCTTTGCTCTGGATTTCGTACATAGGCATCCATATTTCCCTCACTTAAACAGAGCCTGTAGCATTCAGTTACATTCTCAGGGTTTGCTCAATAATTCAGTTCCATGAGGATTGGACTGGGGAGGGGCATTGCTTTTTCTTGGCTGGGAACCTTGGTACTTTGGTATATATACTTTGACACATTAGTATTACTAAAAAGAAATGGCGGACTTCATCACAGTAAAGCCTGAAATACAAATTTCATCTTCCCTTAGAAATCCTTACTACGTGGTTATAATTTCCAGCATTTTATTATGTGCTAAAAATTCAAGAAAAACATAAGTTAACTAAAACTCTCTATTAAGTAGTTATAACCTAATAAAGGAATCATTTTCATGCACATAGCTGTGAAGCATGAGAAATGTTATAATAAATGTGTGTGCAAAGTTCTGAGACTTGGAGATGAGAAGGCACCTCAGCTGATCTGTGAGGATTAGAGCATGATTCCTGAAGGGAAGGTGTCCAAGTTGGACCCTCAAACAAAAGTAAGGCTTCACTAGACCTAGAAGTTTCTCTAGTGAAAGAGCATTGTGAGGAAGGTCACTGAGGTACATAAGTTAGAGGTATTGGAAGGAATGAGACTTGTGCATAGTGTAGTTAGATTACACAACTCTTGAGGAAAGGGTGAAGAAGTCAGGTTGATCCAGGCATGGTGTTGGTGTATACCACCAGCACTTAGGAGGCTGAACTCGAAGGACTGGGATTCTCAAGCCAGCCTTGACTACATAAAGCATTTAAGTCTAGCCTGAGCTATATAACCAAGACTTTGTCTCAATCAGTAAAATATCAGCCTACAAGTAACATTTTAAGATAAGCAGTTAGAGAGGTTAGGGGTTTAATAAAATAGGTAATCCAGTACTAGACAATTTGGCAGTGAAAAAAAACTAAGTTTTTGAGAGAAGCTTACACTTTTAACACTGTGACCAGGTTGATGGCTCAGTGGGTAAACTTTGACCAGCATCTGGGAAAGCTTGCTGCAGTGATATGCCCTTACTGCTGTGGGAGGTGGGAGGGGAAAGGAATCAGCCTGGGAGGGACTCGTGTTACTGTTTGTGGGAAGTGAGAAGGCAGTGAGCATGGTGTGAGGGAAGGGAGGGGGTCCTGGTTGTTAAGAGGGAATAGCAAGGGAGATGCTAAGCATGACCAGGTCTCTAGTCCTTGGGCAACAGGGTTACCAACAGCAGTTAGAAGCCATTGGAAGCTGGAGGACTGGGGATCAGTGTCATTTTAAGTTTATAGACTGACCAGGTTAATATGCTATCTGTTATATGCTAGGAATCACAAATCATGGTTACCATGATCCGTTGTTAACTTTTGGTTGCTTTCTGTCCTAGGGGCAGGCTGTAGAAAACCTGAAAGCTCAGGCCCTTTGTTCTTGGACGGCAAAGAAAGAGAACCACTTGAACTTCTCAAAGCATGACGTCATTACTGTCCTGGAGCAACAGGAAAATTGGTGGTTTGGGGAGGTACATGGAGGAAGAGGATGGTTCCCCAAATCTTATGTCAAGATCATTCCTGGGAGTGAAGTAAAGCGAGAGTAAGCACCTCCATGTGTTACGTGCAGTGTGGGTGGTGGTGTCTTCTCCACATAACCAGAGGGTGATTCCTAGCATGGAAGAAACTACTTCACATGTTGTGTCTGCTTTAGGATCTTTCACTTGAGCCATTTCAAATTTGTGAAGGTTTCAAAACACTCGATTTCTAGACTTTTGTTTTCTTTTTATCATAAGACCAGTTAGGAAAATTCCTTTTCATTTCACTTGAAGCATTTCTCCACTGTTTACTGAAAGTTTTCAATATTTAAAGGATTCTTTACTGGGGTCATGCCTGAACCTCTAGGGCTCTTTAAGCATAACCTCCCTATTGTTCATAGCATATGTCTTCATAGTTACTGACTTTTTTGACCAATATTCCTAATTAAGTCATCAGCTCATGAAGCTATAATCTGTTGTCTCTTTTGATCCATTTTTTCGTATCTACTATAATACTAATACATAGTAGCTACTGAGTCATCTTAGCTTAATGAATGAGGACAAGAGAGCAGGAGTGAGCAAAAGAATGAAATCACAAACATGCAAAACCCAAAAGAAAACTCGACTGAAATCTTAAGTCTGTGGGGATGTCGGATTGCCAGCTGGCTCTAACCCGGCAGTGGGCGCAGATGTTAGCTGTGGGTAACTGTCCCCTGCGTCGAGCTTATGTCCTAGTCGGCTCTAACCCGGCAGTGGGCGCAGATGTTAGCCGTGGGTAACTGTCCCCTGCGCCGGGCTTATGTCCTAGCTGGCTCTAACCCGGCAGTGGGCGCAGATGTTAGCCGTGGGTAACTGTCCCCTGCGCCGGGCTTATGTCCTAGTCGCGCTGTTTTCACCAGCCTGTCTTATCTTCCAATTTCTGATTAAATGAAAGAATTAAATAGACAAACTAAGCTCTTCGGTGCTGTATGTCTGCTTGTCAGTATTTAGTTCAGATGTAGAAATGAGCTGCTCAGGTTGACTGGAATTTTGGATAGATGAAGTATAGAAGTCACAATACAGAGAGACCTTTTATAGCAATTATTGTATTATTCTATAACATACTACAGAGAAGAAAGCATAAGCAAAAAATAGATTAGGTTTAAATGTTTTAGAGGCCATTTCCCCCATAAATTTCTGTTCAATTACTGATCCTTTCTAAGAGATAAGTCATGTTACTTAAAAGCCTGCAGCAAAGCTGGGCATGGGTATACATGCTTATAGGTTCAGCAACTTAGGAAGTTGAAGCAGGAGGATTTCTTGACCTTACAAGTTCAAAAACCAGCATAGGCAACATAGAAGACCTTGTCTCAAAACAAACAAAACACATACCACAAAAAAGAGCAAGCAAAGCCTGCACCAATGGAGACATTAGAATTAAGCAAGGCAGTCCCATTGTGAGGTTTAGTAATGTTCCCTCTGTGCCTCTCCATAATTCACTTGCAGGTCCTGGGGAGTCCTCTGTATCCCCTGGGTATCTAGACCTTGAACATGATAGTTCTTCCAAACTTTTGAAACCAGCCTCCTGTATTAACATGAAAATTACTATTTGCCTATTATGAGATTTTTTAAATATTATTTTTATATTGTAAGATGCAGTAAACTCTAATCAAATAATAACATTCATATATTTCCTTGTTTATCTGTATGTGCTTTCTCAAAACACTGTCCACTTACTAGCGTGCAGATGTCTGTTAAATTCCATATAGAGCAAAAGCTATATTTCATTGAAGTTATCTTAAATGTAGTGGTTTATAATTAGACAGTTCTTGGTCTAGGAGGATTTGGTATATAGGACTACTCCTGTGTGCACAGAGACGGCAGTTTAGTTGAGGGAACCCTAGATTCTGCTAACCCTGCTAAAGTCTTAAGCTCACCTTTCTTGTGCTTCTGCCCTCTGCGTGTGTGAATCTGTCTTATTTCTCCATTTAATTTGCTAGGCCAGAAGCTTTATATGCGGCTGTAAATAAGAAACCTACCTCCACAGCCTATCCAGCTGGAGAAGGTAAGCTCTGGGCAATTTGTATTAAACAGGAATTAGCTTAGTTATTATTTGAACATACATTGTTCTCCATTTCTAGTTCTTTGATGTTTTTGAAATTAAGAAAACCTGTTTCTCCTTACGTCATATGAATATTGAAGATACAGAAAATATATGGCTGAAAATTCTTAGCATATTTAGAGTTGGGCCTACAGAAATTCAGCACAGGGCCTGGGATGATGGGTCAGTGCTTAAGAGCGCTTGCTGATCTTGCAGAAGACCTACATTCAGTTCTCAGCACCCATATCGGACTACTCACAACTGCCTGTAACTACAGCTCTGGTGCCCTTTCTGGCTTCTGTAGAAACCACACACACACACGTAAATAAAACTAATCAAGTGTGACGGTGCGTGCCTTTAATCCCAACACAGTGGCAAAGAATGAGGAAGGGGTTCTCACAGACTGAAGAAAATGAGCAAACCATGACCTTGCAACTTAGGAAATGAGGTCCCCAGAGAGGCTGGCTCCATATCTGCACTGCAGACTGAGTGTGGAGAGGAGTGTAGGAGAGCTTGGGTGCTCTTCCTTACTGTGATTTTTCTTAGACCTTGTAACCCTTGTAGTTGTAGTAAACCAGCTAGGCAGAGTGACTCTGGGAGTGAGAATAAGTACGTTTCAAAGTATGTTTCTGATAAAAGACCAGATTCTGTGTTGACAAATATACATAAAAATAGAAAAATAAAAACACTTCTAGCCAGGCAATGGTGGCTCATACCTTTAATCCCAGCACTCGGGAGGCAGAGGATTTCTAAGTTTGAGGCCAGCCTGGTCTACAGAGTGAGTTCCAGGACAGGATCCAAAGCTACAGAGAAATCTTGTCTCAAAAAACCTAAATAAATAAATAGACTTCTAAAACACAGATGTTGTTTCTTCAAAGTAGTAGTAACCATAGGAACGAGAATCAAAGACAGTATAAAACTGCAGACCTATCTATCCCATGAGGTCATTCAGCAACAGAGATTCATCTAGAATCTGCTTGGAGCCAAGCAGTATGCTAGGAGCTGGAGCCTTGTAGCAGAACTTAATGTTTTTGTAACTGTGTACAGAACAATTAAAGAACAAAGATTAGGGTATATTTTACATGAAAGGTTTAAGAGATCATTTTGACTCCATTATCACCAAGTAGCACTCCCAGTAAGCCTCAGTTCCATTATTTGTAGACATACTATATGTTTGTAGTTTGGAATAATTCTTTGTTACAAAAAAAAAAAAAAGACAAAGTGGGCACACCTTTAATTTCAGCTCTGGGAAAGCAGGGTCAGGTGATCTCTGTGAATTCCAAGCCAGTGAAGGCAAGCTACACAGTGATAGTTTCTCAACCAGAACAACAGAAGATTGACTATCGCTAGTCTTGTTGTGGCACAGCCCACTGTCCATACAGCCTGAGCAATAGTCTTTCTTTTCTTTAACAAGATAACAGCAATTGAAAAACTGTAAAGCACTTCATGATGTTTGTTAGCCTTCACCTAGACAATTATTAAATTATTGCTTTGGTTCTGTTTTCTGCCTGAAGATGTTGTTTGAAGTTTGTAAGGGTCAAGGTCACTTTCTTTTTTACATCTGTAGTCTTAAAGTCCAGACTGTTGCCTTTCCTTGTTCCCACAGAGTACATTGCACTTTATCCATACTCAAGTGTAGAGCCTGGAGATTTGACTTTCAATGAAGGTGAAGAAATACTGGTGACCCAGAAAGATGGAGAGTGGTGGACAGGAAGTATTGGAGAGAGAACTGGAATCTTCCCTTCCAACTATGTCAAACCAAAAGATCAAGAGGTAATGGTGTTTGTGTTAAAATAAAAGCATTCTGTTGTTACCAATCGATGTTCACGCTAATATGGAGAGCTACAGTTGTGGTCTTGCTGCTTTCATCACAAGGAAACTGCTCAGAGGAGCTCTGATCACATAGGTTTTATTTTGGAGTTCCAGTTAGAAGATAAGGGGCACAGGATTCACAGAGTAGGTAGAGCATGAGCCATTAATAAAACAGCCTAATGTTACCGACACTAAGAACTGGCTCCAGAGTCTGCAGAACTTAGAAGAGCCACCTGGCAGGAGTCTGCACATTCTGCAGTTCCCGCTGCTTCCGGCTATTGTAGAGGATCAGGGGCCCCTCAAAGGGGTTAAGTATGTGAGTCAGACCTCAGTGATCTTTACCATATTAGAACTTAAAGCTGAAATTGTTTAAATACTTACTCATTTTAAATTACTAAATTCATTATCTGAAAATATAAGAAACTTTTGTGAAAAAATAACTCAAATTTTCAAGAAAACTATTAATGAGAAGAGAGGTATAATTTTTATCTCTGTGAACTTTTTATGGTTGCTTTTATGGTAAGTGAGGAAAGACCCCATATATGTCTCTATATTCAATGTGGTTTACACTGAAAGTAATCTTTTTATCATTGGGGTAGACATGGGATCTTACATAACTCAGGCTGTCTTCATGTTTGCTACAAATCTGAGACCTTGAACTCCTAGTCTTGGGAGGTATGTGGGACCTCCCAAATGAAGCTATTACAGGTGTCTGTCACTAAGCTCCGCTTCGGTGCATTTGGTATTCTCTTTTGGTTGAAATATATGAAGAACATAAGACCCCATGCAGATATGAGGGTTAAAAGTATTTTAATATCTGCAGATGTCTCCTAGTAGTCTAATTCTTCTACATCAGAATCTGGTGCAGGGTGAATTGTTAGAGATTAGTTATAGCTCTAGTAGAGTCATGTCAGTGAATGCTTTTATATTCTAATCCTTTTAATTTTTATTAATATTTAATGCTAATAAATAAATAATTGTAAAACTTATTTCCTTAAATTTATTATTCTAATAATTAAATATAAATTATTAATTTATTAAATACCTTTATTTGTTGAATAAAATATTAAATTTTAAAATAAACATAATAGTTATTTATTTTAATAGAAAATGCTGAATTTTATATTAAAATGTTTTGCATAGTTAATAGACCCTTTACTTGTGTGAAAAATCATACCATCATTCACCGGTACTTAGTAGCTCACTGAGGTATGCAGATGCTCCTTGTATTGACACATTTTATTATATGATAGCAAGACAAACGTCTGTAAATATTATCCCTTTCAGAAAGGTCTAGCAGGCGCAATCGACCTTTATGATAGGTAGGAGCAGCACAGTGGCATGGTGTGCATTGTGTGAATGGGGTGATGTGCTGTGTTTAAGTGTGGCATGGTTGGTGTGCTGTGTGTGAATGGGGAGGTGTGCTGTGTGTGAGTGTGATGGTGTACTGTGTGTGAATATGGTGGTGTGCTGTGTGTAAATGTGGCGTGGTTGGTGTCCTGTCTATGAATGGGGTGGTGTGCTGTGTGTGAATGTGGCGTGGTTGGTGTGCTGTGTGTGAATGTGGCGTGGTTGGTGTGCTGTGTGTGAATGTGGCGTGGTTGGTGTGCTGTGTGTGAATGTGGCGTGGTTGGTGTGCTGTGTGTGAATGTGGCATGGTTGGTGTGCTGTGTGTGAATGTGGCGTGGTTGGTGTGCTGTGTGTGAATGTGGCGTGGTGTACTGTGTATGCAGCCCAGCATGCTAGTAGATGACAGTGTCTTGTCACATTGTTGAAAGGGTGGATTTTGAGGACTGTATTCTCTCTAAGAGGACTTCATCTGATTTAGAAATAAACGTTCTGTGACTTGTATTTAACTTTCAAGGGTAAATTGGGGATGGGTCTGGCTCAGTGGTTAAGCCCTGCTGTGTACTCACAAATGTTAGTTTGATTTCAGACCCTCACTGCTGCTGTGTATGCTAATGGAGAAGAAAATCTCCTTACTCCTCCCTCTTTTACTTGGACTGCTAAAAATAGTAAATATGATCAGTTCAGTTTACTTTTTGTTATTTTGCAGTACTGGGGATTGAACCAAGGACCTCTTAAATAGCAGACAGACACTCAACTGTTGAGTTACATTCTATCCCCAGCTTATCCTTTAAAGCCAAACAGAAGTTATAGTTGCTGCCCATGATAGGAATTTCCTATTCTTAAATCAAATTCAGTCATTTTAGGGAGAATATAATAATAAATAAATAAATGTTGCCTACTATTCAGCAAGAGCTGTGGATGAATCAGGCTCCCTTATAGGAAATAAGAACAAAACTCATATATGTCTCCACATATCCCAGGATACATGTTTATAGACTTAGCATCAATGCTAAACCCCTTCATGTATAGGCTAGCCCATGAGCTGAGTAGTCAGTCATCTGAGAGAGGGAGCCCCATTGAGAAAATGTCCCAGTCAGATCAGCCTAGACCAACTTTTTGAGCATTTTCTTGATTAATGGTTGGGGAGCAGGTCACTGTGGGTTGGGGCCCCCTTGGGCTGGGTCCTGGTACAGGAGCGCAGGATGAGAAGACTATGAGAAGCAGCACCTTCCAAGGCTCTCCCGTTTCCCGCCTTGACATCCCTCAGATGGGCTCTTACTGGAAGTGTAAGCTGAAATGAGCCCTGTCCTCCACAAGCTGCTTTTGGTCATGGTATTTCATCACAGCGATCAAAGCCAAACCAATATATTCCAGACAGCCATGTTTAATGTCATGAAAGTTATGTGAAATGAACTCTTTCTGTCATGTGTCTGCTTATAAGACACTCTGTCAGCAGACCAGATCTCTTTGTCAGTGTCGGATTCTTCAGGTGTTTGATTAACACAACGTTTATTGTTACTTTGGTCTTCATTTAAAGAAACAAGAATCTTGGGCATTAGAAATCTTTAATTCTTAGTAAACCTAGATTGTCATGTTTGGATTGCTGAAAATAATAATTTTTAAAATATATTTTTCCTTGTAGAATTTTGGGAATGCTGGCAAATCTGGAACATTAAACAAAAAACCTGGTATGTAGAACAGTGACTTGAAACTGACTGGTGTTTGCCTGCCATAGTCTTGGATCCACACTTCTGTTTTCTCCTTTCAGAGATTGCGCAAGTGACTTCAGCATATGCCGCTTCCGGTGCTGAGCAGCTCAGCCTTGCACCAGGGCAGTTAATATTAATCTTAAAGAAAAACACAAGTGGGTGGTGGCAAGGAGAGCTACAGGTAATGTTCTTTGCCAGGTAAAAATGCAGGCTCATAAAAAAGACAGAATCAGTTAAAAAAAAAAAAAAGTCACCCCCGAGTCATAACACTTAGAGGTGATCAGTCAGCATTTACATATATTTCCCTGAGTCTCTGCTGCTTTGAACATAGTTTGACTTATAAATAACAGTTTAAAGAATAATTTTCTCTAACAACATAATTGTTTTCCAGTTCACCACTCACTAGGCCATAGGTCCTTCTCTTAAAGGAAAAAGCATACCTTTATCTATGCCTGGGACACCGACCTTGCTGTATCCCTCAAAAGAAAAGACCCAGCTGTGTGCTGAGAAAAATACTCCCCAGTGGACAGCTGTTGCCCTCACCCCCTAAGTCTTAGGCCTTGGAAACAGTAGTGCAAGGAAACAGTACAGACATAGATGAACATAGTTTTTCCCAAAAATGTTAACAGTTGGCACAGGTATTTTTACAGAGTAAAAGCTTTCTTTCTTATCTGATTTTCCTTGCTAACCTAAAGGCACGTTAGGGTTAAGAGATGATGAGAGAAATAATGTTTTTATATAAGTTTACATTTGATGGAAATGATGGGAGGCGAGGCATAACTTAGTTCTGGCATGCAGTAAACAGAGATGTGCAGATTTGATACGTTCTTGACTCAGCCCCTCAATAGCCACCTTCTGATTCACTTTGAACAGACTAAATGGGAAACATGACCCTCCAGATATGCTTTAATGACTTCTTGATTATTGATGAAGCTCCAGGATGTACTTTCAGTGATCTATACCCTTAACAGTTAAGTTGAACTTGCAAGGCTCTGGGAAGATCTCTTTAAACTGTTATTTGGGCAGAATAGCCAGAGAACTCTTAATTGGAAGATCTCTAGAGACTTCATGACTGGCATTTTCAGAATGCTTTGAGATGCACACTGTAGTGAATCTTCCAGTTGTTTAATGTTGATCTAAAAGGCCAATGGTGAGTTCAGGGGTTCCATAACTAGTCCCCAAGACTTCTCTCAAATTTGGTAGTTCATAAGAGGGATTCTTAGCACTCCCTGAGGCTGTTATCCTCACTGTTTGTCATTATGAAACAATACAGACTAAAATCAGCCTATAGGTTAGAACAAGGGGTTCCTAAAGTGGAACAGGTGTCCCTCTCCAGCAGGGCAGGGGGCGCATGACCTTTCCCTGGAAATAATCTGTAACAACTCAGAGTTATTGCCAGCCCGAGAAGCCTGTGGGAGCCCTAGTGTTTTTAACTGGATCTTTTTCACATGGGTATGATTGATTATTCATATGGTGAACACATGACTCCAGCCCTGTCATCAGAGTGAGCTGATACAGTGTGACAAGGAGCACCCACCATAAGTCACAGTGCTAGATTTGGTGTTACCAAGCCTTGCAGGTAAACTAAGACACTTGCCAGTAATGATATAGATTCTGTCTTGAGGAGTCAAGTGCAAAGGCCAGTATATGGGCAAGGTTAACTTGTCATTATAGAAATCCTAGGTTTTTTTAGTTTTAAATTGTAGCTCAATGGTTGTTTTTAATTTCATATTTTAATTACATGTTTCTTTTGCTGATTTTATAGGCCAGAGGGAAAAAACGACAGAAGGGGTGGTTTCCTGCCAGCCACGTAAAGCTGCTGGGTCCAAGTAGTGAGAGGACTACACCTGCCTTTCACGCTGGTAAGAAAATGGGTCACCCTGTATTTTGTCTAACAGACTGTGTTAAAGCACAGCATGTCTTAGATTAGCTAGCTCTTTGAAGACACGGAAAACTTGCCTTTCCTGTCCTTGCTTCAGAGCAGCGGGCCTCTGGGAATGTCTTCCTGCAGAACTCTGTTACTCCTTGACATGTGAAATTGTCGTTCCGTCATATTAACATGAAGTGGTTCACTTGGATTTGTACCTGCAGTTGCTTAGTTTTTGTTTTTGTGAGACTGGGAAAGAAGATGTAGGGAGAAAGCATGTAAGGGAAATTTTTAGCCTGATTTTAGAATTTAGTAATGATTTAAACTCTAGGGACAGGGTTGATCCTTACAGGAAAGCTTAATTTATTATTTTTCTTTTTTTTGTAGTGTGTCAGGTGATCGCTATGTATGACTATGCAGCAAATAATGAAGACGAGCTGAGTTTCTCCAAGGGACAGCTGATTAATGTTATGAACAAGGATGATCCTGACTGGTGGCAAGGAGAAATCAGTGGGGTGACTGGTCTCTTTCCTTCAAACTATGTTAAGATGACAACAGACTCAGACCCAAGTCAACAGTGTGAGTAACATCAAATTACTTACTTCTTACCTGATATGAAACCATTAATATGCCGTATTGCATGCATTGCTATTCCAGATCAGATATTAGTGCTCACACAAGATATAGTTACTATTTCGAATAAGAAAAAGCAAAAGGTAACAGTTCACAAGCTCAAAAGTTGTCCTGCTTTGTCATAAATGCTTTCTGCTAGTTTTAGACTTTAATGTTAGTTTTTGTCTTTATAAAAGTGTGTAATTTCCCATGTGGGTTCTTTGCTGTGATGGCATCTATCTCCCCTTTACCACCGCCACCACTTTACAGCATCTGGTGCTCTTTCTCAGATTGATGAAAAGTAGCTGGTACTGTAATTTCCCTATCCCACAATGTATCCTTTAGTGTATACATGCCATTCGTTTGGAATCCCCTCGTTTATTTTTTATGTGTTTATATACTACCCAGTTTACATGCTTGCAAAACTCTCACTAGGTGATTCTTTCAAGAACTGTCTCGTGCCACAAAATATGTATGAATCAAGATCAGTTTCTCAGTTACACCAGACACATACAAATGAAACGGGTGGGAGGAAGAAAAAGAAAGGAAGCCATTACTCTAGAGAAATCTACCTCAAATATAAAAACCTCCTAGGAAAATACCCTATCTTGTGAGAACTTTTCTTTTAAACTATACTGGTCTTAATGTAGCTGGGGTTGGTCTCACACTTGCTCTGTGCCTGAGGATGATCTTGAATTCCTGATTCTCCTGCTTCCAGTTTCTGATTCTGAGTACCTAGATTATAAGCCTGTACTACCATGCTCAAATAAAATTCTCTCTTTCTCTCCCTCTCTCTTCTATTACTTTCTCTCTCCCTCTCTCCTCCTTCCAGTAGTAGTAGCAGTAGTGGGGTGATATTGGGGGCTGATTGAACCTAGAGCCTCATGAACTGTAGGCAGGTACTCCACCCCTCATCCATGTCCCAAGTTTCTAATTCTTAAGAGAACAGGATTTGAAATTTGTTTTGTACACACATTATACAGAAATCATGAATTGGTTAACCAAGGACACATGTAACTTTGAAGCCAGGCATGGTACACTTCTAGCATCCCAGCACTCAGAAGGGTCATAAACTGGAATCCAGTTTAAAATCAGCCGTTTGTAGCAAGAGGCTGCTGTTGCAAGGAGAGCGGGGGGGGGGGGGGGGCTTTGTTTGTCCCAGCTCCCCGACTAGCTTACACCCAAAATAATCACACAGAAACTGTATTAATTAAATTACTGCCTGTCCAATTATCTCTAGCCTCTTATTGGCTAACTCTCACATCTTGATTTAACCCATTTCTAATAATCTGTATATCACCATGAGGTCGTGGCTTACTGGGAAAGATTCAGCATGTCTGACCTGACAGCTCCATGGCGGCTCTCTCTGACTCTGCTTTCTTCCTCCCAGAATTCAGTTCTGTCTTCTCTGCCTACCTAAGTTCTGCCCTATCAGGCCAAGCAATTTCTTTTTTGATTAACCATTAAAAGCAATACATAAACAGTAGGACCTCCTACACCAGGCTACTGTGTTAGCACAGCTCCACAAGGCAACTGACCTCATGCCCTCCTTGAAATAATATAAGGAAACTATAATCTTTGAACAAATAGGAGGGAAATCTTTCATTTATTATTGTCTACACAATTTTAAAGAAATGAAATCGTCGTTTGCTTCAGTCAAGAAATGTATTCATAACCGGGCAGTGGTAGTGCACACCTTTAATCCCAGCACCCGGGAGGCAGAGGCAGGTAGATCTCTGTGAGTTTGAGGCCAGCCTGGTCTACAAGAGCTAGTTCTAGGACAGGCTCCTAAACCACAGAGAAACCCCAGAAGAAGAAGTGTATTCATCTCATAGCTGCCCACCACATACTGAGAATCCCAAAAGTCAGTGACAACACTTGCTCTAAGTAGCTTTGGACTTCAGCTGGGAGCAGTAACATAAATGCAATGCTTGCCATAGTGAATATTTATACAAATACATACCTGGGAAGATCCCTGAGTCCCTGTGGGGAGGAAGGCATGTCACTGCAGAAGGCTTCTCAGAGGACATTTGACTGGACCAAGAGGAGAAGGAGTTACAGTTGCTAGAAAAGCAAATAGGGATGGAAGGGAGTACCAGTTATTTTCTTGATCGTCTTACCTATTTAGAGATGAGGAAATAGGATTGTCAAGGGACTGGGTAAAAAGAGAATAGTTTCAAAGTGCTCTTTGTTATAAAGTTATTCTCTGTAGCTTATCTACTACCCTGATTTGGGCTAAGATATCTGGGGTTTTGTAATTTAAATACATCTAAAAATAATGCTTCTTTCCTAAATGAATGGCAAAGGTTCATCATCCATCATGAAATTAAAGAGCTCTCATGACAGTTTCCAAATAGACCCTCTGAAAAGTCTGTTTTCCATAAAACAGCTCTTTAAACTACCTAGGAACCAGCAGCATGTCTGTTAGGTTTGCTCAAAATAGCTGTTTATTAGCAACTGAAGAACCAAAATTGCTGTTCAGAAATGACCAGGATTCCTTGTATTGGTAGCTATGAAAGTTCACCAAACGTAAGTTGGCATAAGCCTACAGTTTCCATAGGATATGTTCTAGAAAACACCATGCTTATAGTCACAAATTCATCTGAGAACTTTACTATAGCTACTTAGACATTGAGAAGTGAACCAGTTATTAAGAGTCCTTGAGGCATTAGTGCTGGTTAAACTGCAGACTATCGTTTGTGTTTCTCTTGCCCTTATAAACACTATTTTCATTTTGCTATACAATTGGGACTTTTTAAGGATGAGGATTTTTGTGGTTCAAATTTATTTAGTTGATGTTGCATGTGACTATTAGATTTTTTCTCACCCATCTAATTTACATTATGTTCATTTTATTCCTCATTTTCTTTTTTTAGGACCCAATGTTGTCTTCCAGTTGTGAAAGCACCCCAGAGACCCACTATCCAAGTTTGACTCTAGCGTGGAGGCAGGGCAGGCAGCCCTGATCAAATATCTCCTACACAATTCGTTTACTTCGCTTGAATGTTAGAGCCACTTGTGATTATTTATTTGTGTTTCTAATTTACAGTTAAAATTTATTTGTAACAATTTCAAGGATAGTGGGTCTTTGTGTGGCTTTCCCTGCTGTTCACTCTGGCATCCTTTAGCATTTTTCTTCCTTTTGTAATTTGGCAATTGTAGGTCGTTAGCATGCATATTCAGTTTGCCCTTACATGGTGGGAGTGCAAACACACAAAGACCCACTATTTGCACAAACTGTTCTGTCTGGTTTGGAATGGGCTGCCATGCTTTTCCAATGCTGTTGCAAATTGTATATTCATTATGGGATTCAGGTGATGTTTGATTATGTTCTGCTATTATATTTGATATAATCCTAATCACAAGAGCCCATAATTGGCTCAATCTGTGATTTGCGCTCAAATAATCATTTTTATTACTTTCTAATATGCCATTCTAAGTACCAATAGTCAGGTTTGTTTGAAAGCCAAGAATGGAAATAGCCTTTTGTATGTTTCTGTGTAATCTGAATAGGAGCAATAACATTGGAGGAACTTCCCTTGTCCCACAGAAGATGAAAGTGGTGTGCTCTGGCCATTGTGTGCAGAGCAGTGTATGTCTGGTTTGTCTCCACTGCCCAAGGATGAGTGGAGAACTCGGGCAGCTCCTTCAGGGTCTCAGGTGCTCTCGGTTGCAGATCTGTGCTCCAGCACAGTTACTGCTTTATTGATGACATAAACATCGATTGCTTTCAAGAATGGAAAGTGTACATCATTGACTGTGGGTGAGAAACTTCCCCTAGTTTAGAGCACTTATATCTGTAATATATTCTAAAGTAGAATTTACATTATCTCTTGTAGTCAGGTGACTACTTACCCTAGTATAGAAAATGACACTGTTGGCATTCATAATGCATTTAGTAAAAATCATAAGGAATCCTTGAAGAGGTTGTGCCAGACCTGGAGCAGGCTTGAAAGCTCTAGCCAAGGACCCATAATGGTAAGGGCACGTGAGAGCTGGCATTCCTCTATGCCCATGAGGCTTCTTTGAGACTAGCATATTGATGTTGCTATCCATACTTTCCTGGCTAATATTCTTCTCCCACACTGGCTCTTTTGACGTAGGATTTTACCTCTTTCCTTGAATGGAAAGCACTCTAACAAAACAGACATTATTACAAACTAGTATGTATGGGATCACTTAGCTGAAATGAAAAAGAATTTTAATACAGTATTAAACCGTATTTGAAAATCAATGAGCAGTTTATGCATTTTAAAATGTTTACAAATTGCAGTGCAATTTACTGTTTGAGAAATGTCAGATAAATGTATATACAATCACAGAGTCTTATTCCTCATAGAGTTCTCTGAGAAAATGAAACATGCTTTTATACCTCTCACTTTCATTTAAAGGCATATTTTGTGCAATATTTATGTTAATGTGCCTATATATTATGAATGAATTATTGCAATTGTACATTACCTAAATCATGAAAGAACCAACAGTTTAGTTACAACTTTACAAAGCTCCAATATCTGGTTTGGAAAACTTCACACTATTGCAATGTTGGGAGATATGTATGTGTGCTCCCAGGGATGGGGATTTCTGCTAAAGTTCTTAAACCACCTCCATTTTAGCATTTGCCATCATAATTTTAAATGACATTCATAGGAAAGCAATAGTATCCATATATAGATGGGTAAGAGAATTGCCTGCAGTCACTAAGAAACAGTGCAAAGACTGATTCCAAACTGACTTTTCCACAGTATATAGATTACCCGAACTTGCTTTTTATCTCCTCAACAGTCTGTCTTTACATTCTTGAATTCAGTGTGGACAGCTGCTGTATAAGCCAAGGTCAGAAATTCAAGCGCTGCTAATTATTTGCATTATTCCATAAAGTTCTTTTTCTGTTGTATTTTTTATTTTGGGCTTTCTACTATACTGATAAATCTTTCCAAAAGTATTTTTATAGGTCAAATCACTTGATTTCTCCATCACTAAGAGTAGACTACTAGAAATGGCACTTAGGTTAAACTCAGCATCTATGATCAATCTGAAAATAATATGTTCATCAGATACCTGTGAATTAAGTCACACACTGGCCCATCATTCAAAGTAAATGTCAGTGTAGAAAATAAATTTACTGTGTTAACCAGATACTACCTGGGTGGGTATATTGTCATGTGTTTGATTGGAAGCTGTAAGGAAGGAAATTGTATGACATATAATCATTTAAATCGCTCTTATAAGTGCATGCAGTCTGTTGCAATACCTTATCAGTCATGTATTTGCTCTCTTCCTGATTTGCTGTAAGGCAGCTTTCTGTTGCTTAAAAGGAAAGAGCTTATTGGAGGCATAATTTAAAATTGGAACACAATGGAACCAATCAGTTGGAACTTGCAGGAAATGCCTGGTTACGGTCACACCGTGTGGCAGGCACTTCTAAAATATGTGCTTGAACTTGACAGCAGTGCGAGGGGGGAAAGGCTACAGCCAAAACTGTTATTTTAGAAAATCGAAAACTAAAAATTATCCTATCGATTATATATTTTCTCTGAATCTTTGACTATTTTGAAATAATGCAACACTTAAAACGGTAACTGTTTTAAAATACAATATGGAGCTAGAGCTCAAAAGAAAGAGATGGGGGTAAGGAAATGCAAGAAAGAAATGAAGTCCAGGCCAAAGCTTTATCTGCCAAGTTCTCTTAGAATGGGTTTACCAAGTTACGAATCCCTGTAAATAGCTGCTGGGAGCACTGAGACCCTTTGCCGAGGGTGGCATTCTTACATGCTGCTGTGACGCTACTGTAATGTAATAAATTATTAAATTGTTGCAAAGTGATGTATTTGCCTTAAATTTTTATTTTGTGTGTCTTGAAAACTATAGTATTAAAGGTATTGAGATTGTGCAAATGCTGGGCACGCTTGGCATGAAATAATCTGTTTTTATTTTTACACAATTGTAATATAACTATGCAAGTGTGTTTATTAAAAGAACACAAACTCCATTACTTGTATTGTGTATTTCTTTTGAAGTATCCTTTTAAAGCTTATTTTAATTGCTTAGATATAAGTGTGATTTAATGTCTTTGGAATTCCTCTTTTCTCTTAATTTAATCTCAGGGTACAGATCAATGGTCAAGATTTATATAATTTGAGATAATCATACATATCTCAAAAGCAAAAGATATTTTTATTTTGTTATGCTCTTACATAGAGAAATAAGATAGTATAATCAAGGATAATAGGAATATTTTTTATTTTTTTTTTTCTCTTTTCTTTTTTTGAGACAGGGATTCTCTGTATATCCCTGGCTGTCTTGGAACTCACTTTATAAACCAGGCTGGCCTCGAACTCATAGAGGTTCACTTGCCTCTACCTCCCAAGTGCTGGGATTAAAGGCATGCGTCACCATACCTGGCAGAATATTTTATTTAGTTTATTTCCCACAATTTTTTTAAACTATTGAAAGAATCTTAGGAGACATTTTAGTGTAAATAGGAGGCCGATAAAGAAACTTCAGCAGTTTCTCATGTACTGGACCTCTATAGCAGAGAACTACATTTGGTAACCAAGTTGGTGAAAGTAAAAATAATGTATCCAAATGTAATTTAGCATAAACACCATCTTTTCCAAATCCTTTCTCTGCAAAGCTGTCCTGCTAATATGTGTAGAGTATTTATTTGCATGAGGTCAAGCAGAATACCAGGTGCAGGTGATAGTAAATGAGAGTGAGAATGTCATAGCATGGCACTATCATGGGGTGAGGCAGAAGCACACAATTTAAGAGTCTGAGCACAGTGGCAGATTTTTTTCCCCTGCATTTCGAGGAGAGAAGAGGAGAAATACCTACTGGACCTTAGAATGGTGGGCAGGGAAGACTTGCTAGGTGGAGGCAGCCGCTGGCAGACCCTTGAGATAAGTAGGAGTAAGCCTGACTGGAGGCAGGTGTGGTCACAAGCACTCGGCGTTGCAGGGGTGGGACTGTGAGGCCAGCCGTGAGAGTAGAGGCTCTGGAGATGGTCGGCTACAACAACTCTCTAGGTTGACTCTGTGGGATGACAAAACATGCTCTAAAGAACTTCTGAGTCCTGGCGTAGCTGAGCATGGGGATGTTTTCCAGATTCTGGTATTCAGCAGAGGTGAAGAAAATGTGTAAAAGCTCTGAGGGGAAATTGGTAGAAGTTAGGCACTGATGAAATGGGAGAGGAGACTGTCGGCTAGTCCCAAATTTGTGTGCCGTGTATGAGAGGAGAGGAGACTGTCAGCTAGTCCCAAATTTGTGTGCCGAGTGGCAGAATAACAGGGTACCTGTGCCATGTGTGGATCCAGAGTTGGGGGAAGGAAGGTGAGTTGGGTTGGTTTGGTTTTACTACAAAGCACCTATGGGCTGTCCAGATACAAAAGATACAATCTAGATGCCCAGCAGTGGATAGGCATCGGCTGGGAATGGGCACCACTATGGACTGGGCAGCACCAGAACACCAGAAGTAGTTGAGACTCCCTAGAGAGAGGCTCAGACTTATATGAGATCCTCAGCTAAGGACTGAGTAGTGAGAGGTCCCATGGCAGGCAGCAGGTTCTATTAGACAGGAATTCTGCCTGGGCCATTGCGGTACTGGTAAAAAAAAAAAAAAAAAAAAAAAAAAAAAAAAAAAAAAAAAAAAAAAAAAAATCCATGAACAAAGTAACTCATTCTTTCATTTTTACAGATGGGAAAACAAAAAAGGGACAAGTTTGCTTAGTGTCTTAGTGATCTGGCTTCTGAGTCCATGCTGTGAATCCCATGCTGATGCGTCCACTGCCTTTAGAGCTGTGAGGTCTGGTGGGACACATTGCTCGTGCCAGTAAAGAGAGGAAAAATACAGAGAAGAGGCAAGGATGGAAGAAGACAGCTAGAGCCTGTAGCAATAGCATCCAAAAAGAGAAAGCTGCACAGAATTGCCATCTGAGGTGTAATTCATACATGCCTGTACAGTGCACAGCTCAGTGGTTTAGTGTGGTTACAGTCATGCAGACATTGCTATAATTAATTAGAAAATACTTTCATCACCTCAGGAGAAAAAAACTTTCAAATTGTCTCTCTCCTACCTTCCTGAAACTACACGTGTGTGCGCGCACACGCGCACACACACACATTCTGGACATACCACCTACACAGTCCCTAGCCCCAGGAAACCACTAAACCACTTTCTGTCTTCATCTGTTTGCCTGTTCTGGGCAAACATGGGTTTTTTTGTTGTTGTTTGTTTTGTGACTGGCTTACTTCGTATAACATCTATGTTGTAGTATGTATTGATGCATTTTTCCTTTTTATAGCCAAGTTAAAATTGTATTGTGTGGCTATGCCGTGTTTTCGGTTTCCAGATCATGTAGCATGTTGTCTTGTAACAACCACACTGTTCCAAAGTCACACTGCTATGCATCGCTCCCGCCAGCAATGAACGAGCTTTTGTTGTGCCAGCATTTGCTATTATGTTGTGACTTCTGGCCAAGCTAATGTGTGTGTTGGTATCTTGTTTTAATATGCATTTCCCTGAAGATAGATGGCATACAGCATCCTTTTTCAAGGCAGGATCTCACTAAGTAGCCCTGGCTGGCCTTGAACTCACAGAGTTCCCAATTGCCAGGATTAAAGGTGTGCTATCATGTCCTGGCTATAACCTCTCTTTGGTCAAGTGTTAAGGCCTATGGTATCTCAATGTAGCTCTGGCTGTCCTGGAAGTCGCTTTGTAGATCAGGCTGACCTTGAACTCACAGAGAGCCACCTGCCTCTGAATCCTGAGTGCTGGGATTAAAGGCCTGTGCTGCCACTGCCCAGCCTTATGGCCCATTCTTTAAATCAGGTGTTTTTATCTATTGTTGAGTTAGTTGTACACTTTGAATTACAATCCTGTGTCTGATGTAGGTTTTATAAATATTTTTCCCAGTTTGTGACTTGTCTTTTTTCTCTTAACCCTGTCTTTTATAAAACAAAAAAATTAAATTTTAGTGAGGTCCAGTTTATTAATTTTTGTGGATTATGCCTTTTGTGTCATATATTATGTCATTTTGGAACCCAGGGTCATGTAGGTTTTCTCTCTCCTGAGACTTGGACCTTTTGTGGCTCACATTTGGGACTTGAGCATGGTGTGTTCTGGGTTAACTCTGATGAGGAACAGGCCTGTCTGTAGTCTGTCTCACACCTGTAGCTGTCACATGTTCCAGAGCCATCTATTGAGATTAAGTTCTCTGTTATTGCCCTGTGCTCCTCTGGCAAAGATCAGTTAGCTGTTTCCTGGGTCGATTTCTGGGTTTTCTTGGGTCTCATGGTCAGTTCATCTGTCTGTTCTCTTGCTTGTACCACGCTGTCTTGGATCCTGCAGGTCAGTGCCAAGTCTCTTGTCTTCTTCCGTACTGTGGTTGGCTATGCTAAGTCTCACCTCTCCACATCAACTTCAAAATTAATTTTTGAACCACTTTTTTTTTTTTTTTGCCTTAAACAAGAACAAGGAATCATGAAATGTTCTTACAAGACGTCATGCTGTTGTCAAAAGGCACCCATCACTCAGTGTTCACTTCAAAGGATAATGAAGCTGCCCTGGGAGTCCACACCTGTCTGTCACTGAGGATGAGAGCCACATCACACGTTCAGCATTCGGGAAGCATTAGTTCACCGCATAGTCAGTTCTAGAAACAATAGCTGACGTGTTGAACATGTTCTGTGCAGCACACAGTTAACCTGGCATTTGGGGTTGACAGATAGAAGCTCAAATCCATCCTGACTCTGGAATTCATGTTCCTGCTTTTCCTTAACCAGGGCTTACTATTCCTCCAAACCAGAAACGTAGAGCAATCACCAGTTAATCCGAGGCGAGGTGAGATGAGATGAGGTGGTGAAAAGAACAGCTTTGGGGGAATCCTGGTTGGCCCTGGAAGAGCCTGCCCCTGGGACCTGAGTGCCGCCAGTGCTTATCTGTCAGCCACAGATACTGAAGAACAAGTGTCTCCTAGACCCAGCAGTGTAGGTGCTCTCCAGTCACGGGATAGTGGACACTGGAAACAGAACTGTAAGAGTATTCCATGGGGGGGTGAGAGATGTGTAGGCAGCTTGTGATGCTGAGGAAGGATAGGTTTATGAAGCCCTCTGCCCACGGGCAGTGCTGGGTGACTGAGTACTGGTGCAAAGTGCTGCAGCAAGTAACTACAAGGTTCTAATTGTGTGCCAGGGTAGAGGGTACATAAAGGGCCGACTATGTCACCAAGACACACAGGGTTCAAGGGAAGTAAAGGTCATGTTGGTTTTGTTTGCAGTGCCTAGGGATGTTTGATATTCACAGTATTTATTCTAAGTCCTTTTTCCTCCAGAATCAGTTCAGGGTCACACCAGGTCAGGTGTATAGTCTACCCCTGATACCCAGTGAGTGCCGTGTAGACACTGCTTGCCATTGCCTTTCCTTCCAACGTTAAGAAACCTGGTAGCTCTGAAGTCCTTCTCTGCCGCCCAACTACAGAATCTCTGTCCTCTATTCAAGAAGGTTCACTACATTAGTCAGAGGTAGGTTACATATTGTTAGAATTGAAACTTCTGGATTAGGTGCAAGGAAGGAGCCCATTCTCTTGCCTGAAATCTGAATCTAAAGAGCATATCACTTCAGTCTGTTTGGGTAGGAAGCACATAGACCCTAGCCGGAAGTAACTACCAAGGACAGAGCAGTGTCCTCCTCTTTGTGGAGATGTACGGGTGTGAGGACCACAGATCAGATCCCCAGCACCACGTAAGAACTGCCATCCAAGCACTCAGGAGGCAGAGACAGGGATTTCCCTAGATCCATCTGGCTTGCTAAACTAAAATCTGCAGGCACCAGGTTCAGCAAAGGCTCCACCTCAGTAAGTGGGCAACCTCTGGCCCCCATACTTCCTCACACACACACATACGTGCAGCCATACATGTGAACATGCATTCACAAGCCACACATGTAATTACACACAGAGAAAAAAGTTCTCTTTGTCTTAGGCTTATGATCTTTCACAGCAGGTTAAGAAATGAAATTAAATTGATAAACATATCCCTTTGCACATATCAACAAGCTTGCTTTGGGGACATTCTAGAATGCTCTTATTATGTGGTAGCTTTCTTATGTTCTAAAACATTTCAATACAGTTAAATAACCAACCTATGGCTTGATGTACAACTCAGTAGGCTTCAGAAAAATACACAGGTGCCCAAGCTGGTGGAGTACATGGCATATGCCTTTAGTCAGAGCACTTGGGAGGTAAGGCAGAAGAATCAGACAGCACAGCTAGCCTATGTCTCTGAAAAAAATAAGAAGAAAGAACTTTTAAATTGTTTTTAAAGGGCACTTCCCTAACATGCATGAAGCTGATGGTTTGATCCCCAGAATTACCAGCAAATAAATAAAAACTTGATAAAGAATTATTTAAATTCCAAAAAATATATATTCACCTATCACTTTATGGTGGAAATATACTACTTGGTACATTGTTCTTAATATGTATTTACCAAGTAGATAAAAAAAATATTGCTTTATAAAATAGCCGTTTTCTAGAGTACTGATAAGAGTTGGGCATCAAGGCAATCTGCAGAGAGTTGCAGTTTAATCTTCTGGGTTTACTGTTGGGAGCTCGTCTCTTCACAGAGCTCCCACACAGTACAGCTGACAACTACATTCAATACTCAGAGTGGTTAGCAGAGCGGGGCTCACAGAGAATGGCATTGTTCAGTGGCCTTGCTCTCCTCAGAACGGGTGAGGAGTTTTCTGGCATTTAGGACCTAATCTGAACAAGCAGCCTGTATCAGCCAGCACAGCCTGTCCTTTGTCCTCCGCCTTTTGGGATCTTCCCAGACCTTCTCATCTCTCGCCTAAGCGTCTCTCTTTGGCTTCTTGTTTGCCCAGGGATTTAGAACAGTGGTTCACAACCATGGCAGTGGGGCAGAGTTTTCATCAGCCCTGGTTCCTAGTGTGTCTCCACATCTGCCCACACTGTGAGGGCCTGTAGTCCAGCTCACTCTGTCCGTCCAAGAACTTTGATCTGTTATTTCTCCTCTGTCCATCCTCCCTGTCCATCGGGGCCTACAAGGAAATTTTCATCACTTTTTGTGACCTGTAGGTCAGGGTAGATCTCCTCTCAAATTTACCAATCCTTAAAGAAAACCTACTCGTGTGTCACGCACTGTGGATAGAGTAGATTAGAAAATGGACAAAACTAATGCCTGCCTCCAGTTGAGGATGGGAATGTGAACAAATGAGGTTAATCAAGTGTGCTGTATCTCAGCAAAATAACGTAGGTAGGGTAGAGGGAGTGCTGGTTGGGGTGTGAAGGCATTTCGTTGTGAACAGGACCTTCAAACGTGTCCAGATTGCTAATACAGGGAAAGACTTGAAGGGCATGGGGAATATCTGGGGAACAGACCATTCCAGGATGAGGGGCAGCATATCAGAGGGGGATGCTATTGGGGTGTCCTCGTGATGCTCAGGGAACAGGGTGGTGGCCAGTGGGCCTGGGACAAAGGGAATAGCAAGAAGGGGAAATGAGGCCAGGGTGGCCAAGGAGATGGAGTGCTAGTTAAGATTCTTTGGGGCTGTCTTATAACTTTGGCTTTTGTGTGGCAAAAGAAAACCTTGTTAGAGGGTTTTACCAAAGGAAGGACATGATCTGATGTGTCTCAACAGGATTACCTGTTAGATTAAAGTGAACAGAAGGGACTAGAAGCAAGGAGGTCCTTTAGCAACTTGCACAATGACCCAAGCATAAGATCGTGGCTTGGATCCATATGGAGGATGTGGTGCCAATGGGTCAAGTTATGGATGTGTTTGATGTTAGAGCCAGCAGGTGGATTGAATATGGAGGGTCAGAAGGAAGGTCTGCATCGGAAGATGCGTCGTGAGCTGGGGAGAAATGGTACTGGCATTGAGTTAGAAGGTGATGAGGAGGAGAGTTTGGCAGTGATGGTAAGAAGATGGCTTTTGCTGTTCTGTTGATAAGGGAGAGTCTACATAGGCAAAAATAAGAATTTGAGGCAGAGTATAAATGTGAGAGCCGTCAGGCGGACATGTGCTTAACCAAGTCTCTGAGCTCACAGAGAAGAGTCTCTAGGCCTGAAACAGGACTCTCACCATTAGGAGTCTGGATGGCTGTGGAGGAAGGAGGAGGAGAAACCTAGGAAGGCCGGCCAAGAAGGTAAGAGGACATGAGGAGAGAAGCTGATGAGAGGAAACAGAACAGGCTATGGCCTGGCGTGGGACTTTTGCCTGGCCACGGGTGGATCTCCAGAACCTGAAAATCAAAACAGAAAAGGCAGTAATCACAAGAGGTGGTAGTGGATCAGGTTAAATGGGTCCCTGCTACTGAAGGAAAACTATCTGGAGCACCAGGAAGCTTCTTCTCCTAAGCAAAGACGTTTGAAGACAGTAAAGTGGCTCAGCGGGTAAAGGCACACACAGCACAGTCCTGTCAACCTGAATCCAAAAGAAAGAAACCAAATACACAAAGCTGTCCTCCATCCTCCACATAAGCACCATGGCACATGTGCCCACTCACAAACATCATGCACATACATACACACTCACCATGGCACATGTGCCCACTCACAAACATCATGCACATACATACACACACTCACCATGGCACATGTGCCCACTCACAAACATCATGCACATACATACACACTCACCATGGCACATGTGCCCACTCACAAACATCATGCACATACATACACACTCACCATGGCACATGCCCCCACGTACAAACATCAAGCACATGCATACACAATTACAATAAAATTTGAAGGGCTGGAGAGATGGATCAATGACAAGGCAGGCACTTGCCACACAAGCCTGACCTAAGTTTGACCTCTGGGGCCACATAAAAGTGGAAGAAGAGAATGGCCCCACAGAATTGTCCTCTGCCCACAGACATGCTACAGTGCGCACATCACATCATACTCAGAATTGCAATGGTTTTTCATTGTCCGGATTGTGTGGGACGGGGAGCATGTGTCTGTGAGTGCAGGCCTGTGGAGGTTGGAGAGACCACTGGGTCTCCTGGAGCTGCTGGCAGTGTGAGCAGCCCAGTGTGGATGCTAGGAACTCAACTCAGGCTCTCTGAAAGAGCAGCAAGTGCTTTGGACTCCTGAGCCATCTCTCCAGCCTCAGAAATAAATTTAAAAGGAAACAATTCAAACTAGGGTTAAATCCTTATACTCCCTGCTACGCTCAGCAAATGTTCCCCATAAACACAGATTTTTGTTGAAATGTGTATTCTCTTATATGTGTTCATTTATCACACTTGTTAACTATTCAAACTGCTCATTTGATAATTTTCATGGAAAAGTGTCAACTTCACTACTGACATTGTAGTTGCTTTTCTTTTTCTCTCATTTTTTGAAAGGAGGTGTATTTATTTTAAGAAAGGTTCCATCTTTTTATTTCATACGTTGAGGCTTTTCTGTTTGTTGCAGATAAACACAGTATCATTGTGTTGTCTAGGTGGTTTGCTGACAGCCTCTTATGCAGATCCTTTGGGATTTGTTGTATTTTGTTTTGTTAGTTTATTTGATTGATTCTGGTTTTCCAAAATAAGGTTTTGCAGTTTCAAACTAGCCTAAAGCACACTGTATAGCCCAGGCTGACCGCTCCTTCCCTGTGTTCCTGCTTTAGTCTTCTGAATGCTGGGGTTACAGCAGTGGGCTGCCACACACAGCCTAGGGATGACTCCAGCTATAACATTAGTGATGCAATCCCTGAAAGAGATCGCTGTTGTGACCTCAATGCTGCCTGCCAGCTCTTTTGTCCTCCCTGCCTCAGCATCTATGTAGTGTGCTCTGGCCTTGTCATTGTCACTCTGTGTTCTATGTAGTGTGCTCTGGCCACCTCATTGTCACTCTGTGTTCTATGTAGTGTGCTCTGGCCTCGTCATTGTCATTCTGTGTTCTATGTAGTGTGTTCTGGCCACCTCATTGTCACTCTGTGTTCTATGTAGTGTGCGCTGGCCACCTCATTGTCACTCTGTGTTCTATGTAGTGTGTGCTGGCCTTGTCATTGTCATTCTGTGTTCTATGTAGTGTGCGCTGGCCTCGTCATTGTCACTCTGTGTTCTATGTAGTGTGCGCTGGCCTCGTCATTGTCACTCTGTGTCTTAGGCAGAGTGCTGGCCTTGTCATAAGTTCATGTTTTCTTTTTTCTTTCAGAGCTACTTTCTAAGCTATTTATTTACATCTCACATTACTTACTAATTCTTAGGTGTGTTTAATTTGGTATTTTATCCATTAATATACTGTTTTTATTATAATGTTTACCATTTCCTTTACTTTTTTCAAATATATGTATTTTTGTGTATTGCAGGTAGTGTATGCATGTGTGTTTTATGCGTGTTTACACCTGGGTGCATATGTGGCTATGAAAACCAGAGGTCAGTGTCAGGGGTCAGGGGTCTTCTAATTGCTTTCCACCTTAGTTTTTAGGTAGGATCTGTCACTAACTGCTGAGCTCACTGATTGGCTAGACGAGGGATTCACCTGTTTCTCCTCCCAGCCACTCCCTGGCTTGTTTCCTCTCCCCAGCACAGATGCATGCCACCATCCTGGCTAATGTGAGCACTGTCAATCCCATCTCAAGTGCTCATGCTCGCCTGGCAGGTAACTGTGCTGACCAAGCAAGCCATCTGCCAGACTCTCCAATGAGACTCTTTCTGTGGGCTGTGTGGATTATTCCCTTCCCACGTTTTCAGTCATGTGTGTTTTACATCTCCTTTTCTATTTTATTCTGTCATCTTGGGTTCTTGGGGTTTTCATCTTCACTTTTAAATTTATTGTGCATTTTCTCCTTGGTATGTGTGTGTATTTGTGTGGTATGTATGGTGTGTGTGTATGTGTGTGTGTTTATGTGGTGTGTGGTGTGTGTTAGTGGTATGTGTGATGTGTATATGTATGGTGTGTGTGTGTGTGCATGTATGGTATGTGTTTGTGTGTTATGTGTGGTGTGTGTATGTGTATGGTGTGTGTGGTGTGTGTTTGTGGTATGTATGGTGTGTGTATGGTATTTGTGTGGTGTATGTGTGGTGTGTGTGTGGTATGTGTATATGTGTGTATGTATGATGTGTGTGTGTGTGTTGTGTGATTTTGTACTGTTAGCCAGCTCCTTGTTAGTAGTACTAGGTTTCCTGGTGGTAAGAGTGACCCTCCCAACAGATTGTATACTTTCTCTGGCTGAGCACCCCCTGAAGTTATGGGCCAATTTCTTTGTTAAATCATCCATTTCAGAATTCTTTTTTTATATTTTGAGACATGTTTTCTCTGTGTAGCCCTGGCTGTCCTGAAACTTACTCTGTAGACCAGACTGGCCTCAAACTCACAGAGATCCACCTACTTCTGCATCCTGAGTACTGGGAGTGAAGGTGTGTGCCACCGCCCAGCCTGTTCTAGAATTCTTAAAATCCAAGTTTTGGTGATATTTTTAGCCCAACAATTTCCCCTTCTTCCACTATCAGAGACAAAGAGGTTTCTTACCTGTTATTCTGGTGAAAGGAATTATCCTGTCATTTTCAGTTTCCTGCCAGATCTGGCAGAATCCAGCTCCACCCACAGGCCCTGCCTCCCTACAGCCCAGATCAAAGCCAGAAGAGGAAAAGTGCATCTGGAAACAAGCAGCCCAGGACCAGCACCGTATTTCCATCACTTACCAAACACAGCCTGGTCCCTGGGGACAGAGCACTGACCGGTTTGATATTGAGGCCTCTGTTAGAGACAGACCAGAGGATGCATAGGCATACTAAGGTTATGGACTAAGGACAATAGGAGCTCATTTAGATGACATATTAAAATAGTATAGCTCCATGGCAGAACACATGCGGCTGCCACCCACAGCTGCCACTGAATACAGATACACTAGTCACAAAAAGAAGCAAATCTGGGTATGAGTGGGACCCAAGGTGGGAAGGCTTCCCCATACAGTGGAGTCCTCCAGCGGCACCATGAAGGACTCTCTGTGAGAACCAGGCTGTAAATGAGGAAGGGAAGGAGGAACTCAGCAAAGCTGTGGGCAGAGTATGCACCCTGTCGTAAGGGCCCAGCCTTACTGGTTGGGTGGGGAGGTGGCAAAGCAGTGACTGCAGAGGCTGGGAGACAGACTGGAGCCGGACCATGGAGCCATGCTGCTGAGTTAGGGTGTCATTCTGCCGTCCGTGGAAGCCATTTCACATTGTGTGAGGAAAAGACCCTCCAAAATACAGAACTGTTCACAGAAATATGTGAATAACTACGAAAGCCCCATATGTAATTTAAACTTTTCTAGCAGTCACATTTTAAGTCAAAATACATAAAATTCCAATAGTATTTTGGATCCAATAGATCCAAAATATTACAACATGCAACAAGATTGATTGTTTGGCTGGTTGGCTGACTGGCTAGCGGGTTGGTTGTTACATTGGTTAGTTGGTTGGTATGTTGGTTGGTTAGTTTGCTGGCTTATTGGTTGGCATGTGTGCAGATTGGTTGGTAGATTTAGTTGGTTGGTTGGTTAGTTGGTTGGTTGGTTGGTTGGTTGGTTGGATGGATGGATGGTTGGTATGTTAGTTGGTTGATTGCTTGGTAGGTTGATTGGTTGGTTGATAGGTTGGTTGGTTGGTAGGTTGATTGGTTGGTTGGTTGGTTGGTAGGTAGGTTGGTTCGTTAGTAGGTTTGTTGGTTAGTTTGCTGGCTGGTTGGTTAGTTGACTGACAGGTTGACTGGTTGGCTGGTTGTTTCTAAGAGTCTTACTATGTAGCCCAGGCTAACCTCTAACTCCAGTTCCTCAGTCTTCTGAAATCACAGGTATATTTCACCATGATCTGGCCAATATAGTATTGATGCAATATTTTACATTTCATATTTAAATGTCTTCAAAACCCAGTGTGTCGTTTGCATCTATAAATATCTCTATTGGACAAGCTGCATTGGAAGGGTTCAGTCACACTCCTCTCTGTCAAGTACAGGGACAGTCGGGTATCCAGGATGACAAAGTGTGCTTATTCACTCCATGACAACCCGAGTCCTCGGTTCATCCAGCAATCCCACCCCCCTCTCCCTCTGTTATCAGGTCCACTGCTGGCAACACTGGGTGCCTCGGCTTGCATATGTCTGTAATGCAGGGCTTCTGGGAATCAAATAGGCTAATATGCACTGTGGCCCAAGAAGAGCAATACACAGGCTGCAGTGTGGCCAGATTCCTGTGACCTTACAGGACAGGAATGCCATATCCTATTTTGGCGTTTGCTGGTTTGGGAGAAGCAGAGAGCTTGGCAGCAGGCAGAGGGAGACATTCAGAAGGAGGCACCAGGAAGAGGAGCGTTGAGAAGGCTGAGAAGGGACAGCAAGACTGAAGGGGCAGCACTTCCGAGGTAACAGTGCAGGGGCAGGTGGAGGAGGCGGTGAGCTGGAAGAGGGCACTGAACCCAGCAATATTGGGGTCCTTCTTACCTTCCTGAGAGCAGAGTCAACAGGGCAGTGTACCCAGTTAGGGAAATGTAAGGGGACACAGTCTAGACCTTCTTGTGACTTTGGCAGTGACATGAGAAAGAGGGTGTTGAAGAGGGAATGGGGCTGGAGGAGACGTGCTGGTGTGTTGTCCTTGCCAATGAATAGGAGGGACATCTAACCCTGCTTGTGAATCAAAAATAAAGCAGTGAAAACTGAATATAATGGGGGGCCTGAGCAGGTGGGGGCACTGTGGAAGGGAAGACCAATTACAGGTGCTGGCTAGAGAGAGAATAGGACCCCTAGTACCTGACCAGGAATGAAATAAGGAGCGAGGGAGTAGAGAGATAAAGGGCGGAAGGTTTAGGGGGCACTGTGCCTTTATTTCCCCTGACCTCATAGGTAAGGATATCTGGAGTGAGGGCTTGGAACTGAACCAAGAACAGAAGTATAAGGGCCATGGGGATGAAACGCAAGGGGTCAGCGTGGCATAGTGATGAGCTGTCCCCGTGCTCATCCTAACGAAGTGTCTGTCATATTCATCCAGCTGCAGAAATAGAAACGACTTAAGGCTCTTCCTGTGGTTATAAGCTGCTGTTCTAGATAGGCCAGTGTTGGTGTATTTTAAGGCAACCATTGAGAATGTGATGTGAGCAAAATAGTACACAAAGTATGTCCAGGCTCGGGGCTGGGGATGCGGTTCACTGGGCGAGCAGTTGCCTAGTGTCTACAACAGTCTGCATTTGAACCCAGGCACCACACATGCATGCAGGCTCATTTAATGGCTATGTATTCACTTCAGTGACTTACAGAAAAAGCACAGGTACATTTAACTCTAAATTTGAATAAATATAATGAAAAGTACCAAGGACTGGTGAGGTGGCCCAGTGACACCTGCTTCCACTCCCCAGCATCCACATGGTGGAAGCAAGACTGGCTCTTAAGGTCATCCTCTGACCTCCACTCAGACAGAGGCAATGCATACACATACACACAATAAATAAATTTAAAATGTAATTAAAACTTTTTTAAAGAAAAGAACTAAACAGTCATAGATATGGAATGCAGATATTTCATAAATCCCAAATAGGGATCATGAATGACAGAAACACCAAGTGAAGACCGGCCATGGATGGCTCAGTGGCTAAGAACCCTGGCTGCTCTTCCCGAACTCTCGCATGGTGGCTCACAACCTCCTGTAATCCAACTCCAGGGGATCTGATGCCCTCTTCAGGCTTCACCTGGTACACAGACACACATGCAGGCAAAACACCCATGGGGCACATAAAGTTGAATACTTTGGTTTGTTGGTTTGGTTTGGGTTTTTTTTTTCTTTCTTTTTTTTAAGTAAGAGGCACAGTACCCTCAGCAGAGGTTCTAGTTGCTTTCAGAAGTGTCTCTGATGATGCTCTGGGCAGCACTGTTCATGAGTTGTCTGCCACACATCTGGCCTCCATGTCACACATAGCACAGTCAAGCCTCCACCTGGCTTTCCCGATTTCACTGTGTATCTGCTGCTGTGCGGTTCTCCCCGGCAGGCAGAACAAATCAGTGCTCCAGAGTTGGCAGAGCTATGGTTTCTGGTTGGCTAGCACCCCATGTCACCTGATAAATTCAGTATTTTTGTTTTATAAACCTGTCATCCATGCCTGCAGTATTAGGGGAAAAAAAATCTTCATTAAAACTGTACGTTAATCCAAATCTAGCACACACACACATTGTTGTTGTTGTTGTTTGTTTGTTTGTTTGTTTTTTGAGACAGGGTTTCTCTGTGTAGCTTTGGAGCCTGTCTAGGAACTCGCTCTGTAGACCAGACTGGCCTCAAACTCACAGAGATTCACCTGCCTCTGTCTCTCAAGTGCTGGGATTAAAGGCGTGCGCCACCACTCCTGGCCTACAAATATGTTTCTTTAATTCACAGCTCAGTGGTAGAGTCTTGCCTGTCGTACACAAGGTCCTGTGGGACAGGTCAGAGAAGGCTAAAGCAGTCTGGGCTCTGCTAGAGTTGGGGTAGTGTTTGTCTAGTGTCTCCCCCAGCAAGCAGGGAAAAAAGAGTCTGACCTTGTTTGTTCGCCCTCTTGGGCACTGCTCTCGATTCCCGTTGCTTTGTGGCTTCCCTGCGGGACTCTGCATCCTCCACTGCTGCCATAATTCCCAAGACCTGTGCTGGAGACAGCTCAGCTGCTACTGCTTCAGATGAAGTCACCATGCACACCTCGTTGTCTTCTAGATCAGCGTTTGTTTAAAAAACAGAAACAAAAAGCATGTATTTGTGTCTCTCTGTCTCTGCCTCTCGCTGTCTGTCTGTCTCTCTCTCTCGTGAGGGGGGGCATCAGTTTTCCCCTTCCATCATGTGAGTCCAATGACGGAACTCAGGTGGTGGAGCTTGTCAGCAAGCACCTTTACCTGCTGAGCCATCTCACTGGCTCCAGCTTTGTGTGTGTGTGGTTTTTAAAAATTTATTTTTTTATTGGCTTACAAAGAAGTATTTTCCATTATGGCTTGAAATACTCTGCCTGCTGCCTCATGTGGTAGCTTCCTGGATACCATTCAGAGGGAAACTTCTTAGACCAATTAAATTTACTAGATTTACTTGAGCCAATCAACGCAAACTAAAACAATTCCTCAATAGTAGTTACCAGAACAACTGAGAATTTAGCCAGCAATGTTATCCAACAGCATTTATCAAAAAACAAAAATGAGATCTACAGAAAACAGCCACAGCTGCCATTTGGTTTCAGCTTAATTGGTGACTGGGTTGGTAAGACGGCTCAGTGGCTAAGACAGTGTATTCTTACAGAGAACCTGAGTTCAAATCCCACATAAGGCAGCTCACAACTATTTGTGAGTCAAGATTCAGGGGTCCTTACACCTCTCTGACCTCGCTGCATGCATACACATAAATAATAAAAATATTAAAATAATAAAAATCATAAGTTAATTGACCATAGGGCCTCCTGCAACCAGCCAGAACCCAGTTAGTGTGATTAAGTTTTACATTGATTTGATCTGTTAGCTGCTCCATCCAAATTTGGTTTTATGGTACTTGCCTGCTTCCACTTTTTGTCTGAGGAGGGGATTCCTGGGGTAGTTTTAGGTAGCTGCTGTGCACGGATGCAGAGTGAACCCAGTACCACTCGTCCTGTTGTGAGCTGTCTGACTCCTCCGAGTGGCTGTGTCTGGACTCTGGTGGGCCTGGCCCCACTGCTCTCTTTCAGTGGGCTGGTTGAGCTTTTCTAACCTTAGAACTTTCCTTGCGAAACTCTAGAGACACATTTCTCGGGCCTTTTGTTCTTGTTTTCCTAACAGTAATTCAAAGTGAGTTACGGTATTTTCTGTAAGTATAATTAGATATATTGCAAAGCCTTTCAAGGCACTGACCAGCACCGTGTGCATGATAGACCGTAATTCTTTGTAAACAGCGGGCCTAAATTGATGATGGCTCATGATCTATAGTTTGAAAAACACCAATTTCAAGAACTAATTTATTTAATCATTTCAATAATTTCCAGAAGTCGTGGGATGGTGAAATTCTGGTCACTTTGAGGCCATTTCTAAAATTCTTAATTCTCTCACTGTTGCTCCGAAATCAGGAGCATACTATAACTTCACAGATGTGGTGAATTTACCCCTAGGAGCAGAGCAGTGCTAATGCCAGCCCTCTGCAAACAGGTGATGCTCTGGGAAATTTCCTCCCGAAGCAGTGCCTCCTCTGAGAAATGCCCATCTTCCTGGAGGACTGAAGTAGTGTCGTTAAGCTCTGCCCTGTCTCTGCAGGGTGTGCCGATCTCCAAGCCCTGGACACAATGCAGCCCATGGAGAGGAAGAGGCAGGGCTACATTCACGAGCTGATTCAGACAGAGGAGCGGTACATGGACGATCTGCAGCTGGTCATCGAGGTGAGGCCCGTGGGAGACAGGGTGGCCGTCTCTGCCAGTCTCACATGAAAGCGACGTAAGCCATCCTCTTTTGTTTGCTCGCGTACCACACACGTGTCATACCATTGAGCTGTGCCTCCTGCCTGGACACCACTTCCACGTGCGGACTCACACGCTGTAGTGATAAAGGCTGCCTCTGCTCCCTGATGGAGGCACAGGCTCTTCTCCAGCGGAGTCCACTGAGTGGGGGTGGGAACCTGCGAAGGTCCTAGTTGAATGTGCAGAGGACAAGGGCATAGAGAGGGTGCGAAGGCCTCCAAACAGGCTCCACTCCAGGTCTTGCCTAATTGTATTTACACTGCTGTTTGGAAATCTGACATTATCATTGGCTTCATTCGGCTCTACCTAATGTTGGCGTCGACTTCGGAAGCCAAACAGGTGCGGTTGCCAAACAGTTTCCCAAATCATGTGTTTACTGCCTGGCCCTGCCCCTGTGGTCAGTGGCGTCTGAGCTGATGACAGCGTCTTCCTGAGAGGGACACTTTACAATAGCTTGTGTCTGAAAGCACAAAAGGCAGCTTTATACTTCTACCCTGTTTCTGTTTCCACGGCTTTCAGTTGCCAGGGAATGTAACAAGGCCATCAGATGAGAAGAGCAATTCAGCCAACAAAGCACCTGGAGAAACAAGCACCCTCAACCCTACCCTGGACCCATGGGTGCGTCCCCGGCCATGACCTGGATAGCAGAGTGGAGCAGGGGCTGCATCTGCCTGCAAGGCCTGCTTTCCTCACGCCTGTGTGCTCCCTACACACTCCTTTGTGTTTGTGTTTGAGACAGGGTCCTCACGTAGTCCAAACTGGCCTTGAACTTGCTGCGGAACTAAAGATGATCTTGAACATCTGATCCTCTTGCCTCTGTCTTCCATGCACTGCAGTTAGAAGCATTTGCCATCATATCCAGTTTGTGTGGGGCTGGGGACTGAACCCCAGACTTCACGCCTGCTAGACAGGCGTCCTACAAACTGAGTTAAGTCTCTCGCCCTCCCTATCTGTTCCTCATTCTTCATCCCCCAAACTTAGTCTGGCCCTGGCTGAATTGTTTCACTTGCACTTCCCCGTACCGGGAAAGATGGCTTAGGAGAAAAGCCCCTGTTCCCAGTCAGCCTCCTGGAAGTGCCAGGCTGCTGCCAGCCCAGAATACGAGCAGACACAGGTGCTTGTCGGGAATGCCCCTCCTACCCTCCTCACCCAGTGTTCCAGGGGCAGGGACCTGTCAGGGACCTAGCGTGGAAAGCACTATGCTAACGTGACTTTCTCATGGAAGTTGCTAAAGCCTCAACAGTCTTTTCCACTCTGCTTCCCTCTCTGAACCTGCTCATGTGACTTTTGCGTAGACAAACAGCCCAGTAGGGAATAAGGACGGGGGCCTTAGCTGCCGTTCAGTGAAGCCTGGGTGCAGGAAGACGCTGTTGCGTGTCTGTGTGTCCTGGCATCCAGCCACATTCTCCATCTCGTGTGGAGCTGAGACATCTCCTCTAGAGAGCTTCTGGTTCATGGCGTTTCTGGCTAACATCTGTGGTCCACATTAACTCAGCAAATGTTAGCTAAAGTGCTATGGCAGGGAACACAGGCAGCCAAGGTGTTCCTGTCCTCAGAGTGTACACAGTCCTGTTGGAGAACAACACCCAAAGAGGGTAAGGATTGGAGCGCAGAGAACAGGCCCACCCCCAACCAGGAAGGGCTCCCCACTTATGCTTAAACTATCATGAGTCTACTCTACGCGGAGGAAAAAGTGGACGTGGGGATGGGGACCTGTGAGTTACACTGGAGTGTCAAGGACCTAGGGGCCTATGGTGAGTTGCGTCTAAAGGCCTGTGAGCCTCAAGGGCTCCCCATCTCAGCACTTCACAAGTGTAGGGCCTTTGCATGGTTTAACATAGAACCCTGTGTTACAGGGAACCTTAGGAAAATCACTCTTATCCCTTCATAAGCAAATGAGAAATAACAGCAGCTCATTTGCTTCATCTGTACACAGTAAGAATCCTGTATCCACTCCTGTGCCTTACACGCGTGTGTGTCTGTGTGTATGTAGAGCCTGGGTGGGGAGTATTTCTGCAGCTGGCTTCTGCTGGGCGCATCTGCTCAGGGTCGTCATGGGGCGACAGAAGGCCCCACTGTTTTCTCGCTGAGCAACACATAAGGTCCCGAGAACTGGGATGAGCAGCTGTGTAGCAGTCGCTCTCCCTCCATCCTGTGGGTTCCACTATGCAGGGCCCTGTGCCCAGCCCTGCTTGGCCCCACAGCAAGCCTGGAGGGAGGAGGGACTACCTCCTTAGCAAGGGGATTCAGCCCGTAAAAGTCAGCCTTACAGAAGCCCAACTAGTGAGAATAGGAAATGGTGCAGTTTTAACAATGAACCAGCGTGGTTTAGCCCCTAAAAGCATTTGTATTTGAGTTCGAGCCCTGAAATCCATGTGACAAAGGCGCACATGGTAGTACACATCTGTAATCTCCATGGCAAGATGAGTGCCGTCAGGAGAACGCCCAGAAGCTTGCAAGCCAGGTAGCCTGTAGATACTGCACTGCAGAGTGAGACCCTGCTGCCTCAGAAAGAGGGGAGGAGAGAACCCACCCCAGAATTGCCCTCTACACTGTGGCATACATGCCCCCACTCTGTATCTCTCTGCTGTGTATATATGTGCATATATACACAATAACAACAGATAACTTTTTAAAAACCTAACAGTTGTAAATATGCCTATCTAGAAGAGTACAGGAAGGCATGCCTGGCTGTGGACCCACACTGCAGCTAAATTACATCTGTGTCTTGTACTCAGGTTTTCCAGAAGCCAATGGCAGAGTCGGGCTTCCTCACTGAAGCAGAGATGACCTTGATCTTTGTGAACTGGAAGGAGCTCATCATGTCCAACACGAAGCTGTTGAAGTGAGTTGTGGGCCTCCTGATATACTGTAGCCCTTCAGGGACTGCTCTGTCTGGGACTTTCAACTCTGCCCTCTTCCTTAGGCTTTGCATTCCATGAGCATTTTGAGAAGGGCCCTGCAGCCTCATTACATAATCATTGAGAAAGGTAAAGGACTCGAAGGCAAAACTACTTTGACTAAACAAGAAAAGCTGTGTTGGCCGGGCAGTGGTGGCGCACGCCTTTAATCCCAGCACTCGGGAGGCAGAGGCAGGTGGATCTCTGTGAGTTCGAGGCCAGCCTGGTCTACAGAGCAAGTTCCAGGACAGGAACCAAAAGCTATGGAGAAACCCTGTCTCAAAAGTCAAAAAGAAAGAAAGAAAGAAAGAAAGAAAGAAAGAAAGAAAGAAAGAAAGAAAGAAAGAAAGAAAGAAAAGCTGTGGTGGTGTATGATCCCCAAACAGGTCCAGCATGCAGATGGGAGGAGGGGCGACAGGCAGAAGAGAGCTGCGGAGCTGCGGCCACAGCCAGATGCCAGCACAGTGCTCATGCGCAAGGCCTGTCCTTGATATTTATGAAAGCAGAGCACCAGGCGAGCTGGTCAGTTTAATCCGGGCTGCACCCCTGCCTGTGCAGGGACACAGCCCTCCATGAAGACACCAGTACTCTATTCCAGCCCCTGGCCACTGTGGCTCCTAAGCCACATTTCCTCAAAAGAGGAGAAACAAATTGAATCATGCAAAAGGAACTGTGTCAAGAGAAAGAGGTGAATTTGAAAACTCTTCTAATGGCCTAGAAAGCACCTAAATGTGTAGACTTTGGTACCTTTTTCTTTTTTGCTAGTGTTTCCCCCAGATTAGCTTAACCAGCAGAGCTTTAGGCCACGCAATTGCCCCTTCCTGCGAGCCATGCCTTCCCTGTCCAAGTGTCCAAGGACGCTCGGTCAGTGCACTGGTCTCTGGCGCCCACTCTCTAACTCCCAAGGAAGGAGATCTGTGGAAAAGGGAGTGACCATCAGTTACTTGCAGGGCCTTGCGGGTGCGGAAGAAGACTGGCGGTGAGAAGATGCCTGTTCAGATGATCGGGGACATCCTGGCTGCAGAGCTGTCCCACATGCAGGCCTACATCCGCTTCTGCAGCTGTCAGCTTAACGGAGCCACTCTGTTACAGCAGAAGACAGACGAGGACGCTGACTTCAAGGAGTTCTTAAAGGTACGCCCAGCCTGGGCCTTTGGGGTCTTTGCCGCCTCTTCACCTGGAGGCAGCAGCACACCTCCCACTGTGGAGGCTGAGAAGTTGTGGAAAATCTGCAGTTGACAGACATGTCCCTGTTAGTGGACGTGTCCCTGCAAGCGTGGCCAGCAGCTTCCTGACTGCATAGTGTTGCCCCAGGGAGAGCTTATTTTCCTGACTAGAACCATGAGTTTATATCCTGGTTAAAGAGTAGTGTTGCTTCGTTTTGTTTTTTTAACAACCTTATATATCAACTGTTTTGTTTTTCCAAAGAACCATCCATAATGCCATTACTTTTTAAATTATTTATGCATACAGGTGCTTGCCTGCATGTATGTCTGTGAACCACATGCATGCCTGGCACCCTCAGAGGTCAGAAGAGGGCATTGGATCCCCTGGAACTGGTGTTACAGGTTATATTTACAGGTGGCTGCAAGCCGCCATGTGGGTGCTGGGTACCAAACCCAGGTGCTTTGCAGGAGCAGCCAATGCTCTTAGCCAGTGAGCCTTCTCTCCAGCCCCACTGTACTATTAAGTCTTAATTTTACAATTATATTTATTTAATAATCATCTTGTTCCAGAAAGAAAATAAAAGAGCTTACTTAAATGCGTAAAAAATAGCAAAATAAATTTTAAATAATCAGGTGAGTACTTTGTGATTAGAGGAAATGGAAGTAGGGAAAAAAAGAATAAACAGAAAGATAAATAATACCTACAGGTGTAGCTGTGACCCTGTGTGTGCCGCACCAGCAGCTAACTTCATGCTGGTGTATGCCTGAAATTCCTGCACTTGAGAGGCTGAGGCACAAGAAACATAAGCTCACGATCAGCCTGTGCTATATAAAAAGGATCTGTTTCCAAGAAAAAAAATAAACATAAGCTCACGATCAGCCTGTGCTATATAAAAAGGATCTGTTTCCAAGAAAACAAACAAACAGGCTGGAGAGGGCTCAATGGTTAAGAGCACTCAATGCTCCTCCAGGGGACCTGAGTTCAGTTCCCAGCACCCACATGGCAGCTCCAGGGTTCTGACAGATACCCACATACATATGGCTTATACACACACAACAACAACAACAAATAAATAAATACATACATACATACATACATAAGTAAACACTTGGATTTTTGTTTTTGTTTCGTTTTGTTTTTTGAGACAGGGTCGCTCTGTGTGGTCCTGGCTGTCCTGGAACTCACTCTGTGGACCAGGCTGACCTCAAACTCAGAGATCCACCTGCCTCTGCCTTCTGAGTGCTGGGATTAAAGGAGTGTGTCACTGAAACCCAGCTAACATGTTTTAAAATGTAAAACAGCATATAGGGCTAGAAGTATAACTCAACAGGAGGGTGATTCCCTGACATACGCAAGGCCCTAGGTTCCATCCCTAGTACTTCAAAGAAAAATTAAGTAAAAGCAAATTTTGTCAATACTATGTATATCAAAGTGTTACTTTTAAATTTTTTGATGCTGGGACTCAGACCCAAGGTCTTGCTCATAATAGGCAAGAATTCTTCCTCTGAGATACAACCCTATCTCCAAATATTACTTTTTAATAGAAATGAAAAGCATAAAGATATCATTATAGCGAAATATGTAGGTGCAGGTCTATCCGAAAACAAAAAGGACAATCTTCCTATACATAAATGCAGTGAATCACTCCTCAGTAATTAAAGGTGCTCATCCCAGAGTGCCAGCGACCACTTTGTATGCTCACCCCGGGGTGCTGGTGACCCCTTCAGGTGCTGTTCCAGCAGGCCACTGATACCGACTTTCTGACGGAGTTACCTGAAGTATGATGTCCCCCACCATGTGACCTGGTGCCCAGAGGCACTAAGTACGCAGAGGAGAGTCACCGAGAGGAGGAAGGTGTCCCAGGGGAAAGTGACCACAGAGAAGCACAGCCTGAGTCTTGAGAAATGAGTGTGAATCAGAAACATGGAGAAAGGCAGTAGAGACAGTACTGGCAAAACTCAGACGTTCATGGCCTGGCGCACAGCCGGTTCTCACCAAGCAATCTCGCACGTTTCTGGTGAAGCAGGGGTGGTAGGCATGCTGAAATGGGGAAACCAAGAGCTGTCCACCCGACAGACCTGGGTGAGGTGGAGGGAATTCGAACTCGTGGGGGGCATGTTGAGACGGAGGTGACTTCGCAGCATCTGAGAAGTGTAATGTAGTCATGACAGAACTCCAGAGAATGACTGCGTACAGGTGCTGGGCCTGGGCCTCGGGCAGCAGCTACACTGAGGGAAGATGGCAGAAGTGAATGTGGTGAAGACCGAGGCCAATGGGCTGGGTGGAGCAGCCAGGCGAGAGCTGTTCTAGCAGCAGAGGAAGAGTGAGCCACACAGCATGGGAAAGCTGAGAAGCAGGGTTGGGCTAGACTCATGAGCTGAGAGGTTCCTGTTGCTAACCTGACGTGTCTTTTCAGATCCTGTCATAAAACGAACCTGAAATCTAGACAGTGGCCTGGTGGGAGGTGGGCGTTTCCCCAGTGTTTCTGTTGCTTCACCCGGAGCTGTAGTTTCCTCACAAGGCCTCCCTGTTTTCCAGAAACTGGCATCTGACCCACGATGTAAAGGAATGCCCCTGTCCAGCTTCCTGCTGAAGCCCATGCAGAGGATCACTCGCTACCCCCTGCTCATCAGAAGTGTGAGTTCTCGGTCAGGCTGACTCAGGAGCAGGACTCCCCTGGCTGGACAGAGGCCACACACCCACGGAGCAGTGCCCTAACTGATGTGGCAGGGTAAAGGCCATCTTGTAGCTATGGGACAGCCATCAAGCCAGAGAGGACATGGAGTCACCATTAGCAGCCCCAGAAAGCTTTCTAAGAATACAGGTTTTATAAAGGAACATAGTGAATGTTCTGCAGCTTGGACTTCAGAGACCTTGGCTCAAAAAGGCAAAACCACCCCCCAAACAAAACAAAACAAAAAATCAAAAAAAAACCCCACATGACTTATATTCTTAGGGAGACCCAAGAAGGCAGCCATTATTCTGTAGCCTGTTATCAAGACTTGTCAGATTCATAGTGCCTGTTACCCATAGCCCATGTAATTTCCAGCCCCTGTTCCCACAAGGACTGTGGGTCTGTGTGCTCCCCAAGGCAGATGTCTTTGCTTCTCCTCTCATGGGAAGTTTCCCCGAGGCCTCACACATGTACGCAGCAGGGCAGTGAATGGGCGGGTGACACGGTGTGACATGCACGACACTGCCCACTGTCCTCCAGATCCTAGAGAACACTCCACAGAATCACGTTGACCACTCTTCCCTGAAACTGGCCCTGGAGCGAGCGGAGGAGCTGTGCTCCCAGGTGAATGAGGGAGTGCGGGAGAAGGAAAATTCAGACCGGCTGGAGTGGATCCAGGCACATGTGCAGTGCGAAGGGTTGGCAGAGGTGAGGCTGTGTGCTGAGCTGGATGAGCCAGGGAGGTTCAGGGTAGGGAAGCTGTGTCACACCTGCGCATGCTCACTACCATGCGGGCCCATCGTCCTGCCTGCAGCACACCCTGGGTTTGCTGCTCTGCCTTGCCAAGAGAGGCAAAGTGGGGTCTTCCTTGTGAGTTCTTTGAATTTACTGGTAGAAATCCTTAGAATCAAGTATTGATTTTTCATGGAGCTGGAGAGAATTCTAAAGAGTGATAAATAGAAAAATATTTTGTTTGTATTTGTTCTAGAAAGTTGTGTAATTCAAACTGTACTGCTCCTAGAAAGTCTTCTACAGTACCCTCAGATTCTGGGTACTGGTACTCCTAGAAAGTCTTCTGCAGCACCCTCAGATGCTGGGTACTGGCCTTCCATGGACAGTGGGGTTATTTGCTCTCAGACTTACGAAGTGCCATTTTCTTCTCTCTAAGCAACTTATTTTCAACTCCCTCACCAACTGCCTGGGTCCCCGGAAGCTTCTGCACAGCGGGAAGTTATATAAGACCAAGAGCAACAAGGAACTGCATGGGTTTCTCTTCAACGACTTCCTGCTGCTTACCTACATGGTCAGGCAGTTCGCTGCATCCTCCAGCTCTGAGAAACTCTTCAGCTCCAAGTCCAGCGCTCAGTTCAAAATGTATAAGACGGTGAGCCCTATGTCTGCCGCAGATGGGGCCTAAGGACGCTCCACCTTGAGCACACATACACACACACACGACACACACATACGACACACACAGGACCTCCCATCTGGTCCTGCCCTGTCCATTCCCTGCTCCAGTGGCTTTCAGTGTCCTTTGCCATTTCCCAAGGGAAGGAGCCCTGTGTGCCAGCCCTTGACTGCCTGCTGCTGTGATGGGGAGCTTCCTCCTGGCAAACAGGATACCATTGTGCCACAGCTGGCATTCCTCTCTCCGTGACTCCATCAGCAGCATGGGCTCTCAGAGCTCCTGTCCCAGTCAGGGACACTGACTTGTCCTGCAGGCACCAGCCCCTTTCTGCTTCTCCGTGGGCTCTTCACTACTATGAACGGAACTCTGTGGTCACACTTGGGTGGAGTCTTAGGACCCATCTCTCATTTTCTCACATATTTTGGTCCTAATTCTTTCAGCCCATTTTCCTGAATGAAGTGTTGGTGAAACTACCCACAGACCCTTCCAGTGATGAGCCTGTCTTCCACATCTCCCACATTGATCGGGTGTATACCCTCCGAACAGACAACATTAATGAGAGGTCAGTCCTGCTGACGCGTGACCTGTGGCCACTCATGATGGAGGCCTACTAACCCTCATCCCAGCCTCTCGCGTGTGCGTCCCTGTACTCCAGCCCCACAGTAGGCCCTGGCACAGCCACTAGTCACACAACTGCCTGCTAACAGTTCCCTGCCTCCTGAGTCCTCCTACACTCCCCAAATGGCAGATCCATGCCTCAGTACCCACCAGAATCTCCCCGGGGGCTGCCTGAACTCCACAGATCTGCATCCCACAGACTCACTTGGCCAGATGGCTGCCCTCCCTGCCACATCCCCACCAGCCCTGCTTCCCTCCAGTGGAGCTCCCAGGCTAAGCGCCTCTAGTGACGACCCCAGGGGATGCTGCTGTTCCTCCGCACAGTCCCCTGATAACTGCCACCATGCTGAGTTACCATCAGTGTGGTGTGTCTTCCAGCTCAGGGCTCCCAGTCCCTCACAAGGGCCTCATGTTGTCCAACACTGGCTGTCTTATCAAGTCTCCGCGCTCTTTAGTTAGCAGCCCAGTCTATCACTTGGACTAAGATTAGGTGATAGCCAGAAACCTGCTATACAAGCTTAAAGCCAAGGCTGGCGAAAGAGAGCTGTGGAACTGGGCTGTGCGTGAGCACGGAGGTGCCTCGCCGTCCTATGGCCGTCGTTTTGCTTTTCCTCCAGGACAGCCTGGGTCCAGAAGATCAAGGCTGCCTCAGAGCAATACATTGACACCGAGAAGAAGAAACGGGAAAAGGCTTACCAAGGTACCTGCTAGTGCCCCAGCGGTGGGAACCAGCTCCCAAGGTGGACGGGCAGACCACAGTCTAGCTCTAGAAGCACCAGCTGCTGCCCTGCAGTGAAGCCTGGAGATGGGTTCATAGGACAGCAGGAGAGCTGGGCACCTCCCCTTCCACTGCCGGTGTTCCAGACTGCCCTGAGCTCTCCCACCTGCTGTGGGACCCCACACGGCCTGCCTTCTCTCTGCAGTCATTCCTGCCCCTTCTCCCCCCCTCCACTTAATGACTAACCTCACCCTGGTGGGGCTCTGTCATCCCACTTGAGTCCTTTGCTGGGTATGTCACTCTGACCCTCTCCTCTTGGCCCCTACCCGTACCATCCTGGCCTCCAGGACCCCAGGCCCAGTTGGCCCCTCCTGCACCTCAGCCCCACCACTGTTTGGCACACATCTCTCCCCCATTGCTGTGTAGATGGCACTTTCAAGGACTGTGCTTGGGTAACCTAACTAATCCTTGTTCTAGCTTCCTGTAGTTACACACCCCCTCTCCCCCACCCCATCATATTCTGAGGCTCCTCTGCATACCTTCATCTGACTTCTCAGCTCTCCTTTCTCCCCCTCCTCCTGGGAATCTACCCTTCTCCCAGCATTGTGCCCCTCAGACAGCCCTCCCATGGGCTCATACCTCTGCCAGGCTCATCAGTGGGTATGGCTACTCTCCACAATTCCAGCCTTCCAGACAAGCCCTGTCCAGCAGCTCCAGCAGCCTTCTCTCTTGGACGGTTCTGCTCTCCCTTTCTGCGCGCCAGCCCCTGCCTGAGCATCCTCCCTTTGGCCTCCCAAATTAAGGACAGTTTCTCATCCCAAACTCAGGCTCATCTCCAACACTGGCCCATCACGTAGCCCGTTTCCCAGTGCTTCCCCCATTGCTATGTCACAGCCTGCTGCCAGGTCTGCCTTAGGATGCTACCCCCTCTTTAAGGCCCAAGTGAAACTCTGGCTCCTCCTTGGCACCTGCTAGCAGCCCTTCTGGGCTAAGTCTGCACCGTTTTTCAGATTTTGCTTCTCTGAAGTCACCCCTGACTCCAGAGAACGAGGGGATCTGTATGTCACACTGTTTGTAGGACAGATTGTCCACCAGCTCAGTGTCCTAAAGGACCTTTGGAGAGCATCCTTAGCCTCCAACCTCCATTTGAATGCCAGGCCCCACCTTCTTTCTCTCCAGTGGAGGCCTGCCCCTCCCTCCCCACCCTCCTCCCTTCCAGTGCTCCCACTCAAGCCCCTCCCTCCCTGCCCTCCTCCCTTCCAGTGCTCCCACTCCCTCCCCTCCCCACCCTCCTCCCTTCCAGTGCTCCCACTCAGGCTCCCGCTGCTGAAGCTGAAGCTCTTGTGTGTTTTTTATTCAGGTTTCCCCTATTTTGTTCTGTGCTCCTGGGGATATGTGTAAATTGCCTTTTCCTAAATGAATACTATTTAAAAACTTGCTATTGAAAAATCAATGATTGAATCATTTCATAAAATACATAATGATCTCTTAATTTGTCAAAAGTGCAAATCAAGGTTTTTCCTGAGTTTCTTGTCTATATGCACTGCTCTACATCCTCTGTGGGTACCATCATTTAGACGTGGTTATTGGCTGTGTGTCAGGCCCTGCAGCGCACACAGTGGGGGCTGTAGAGACAATCAGGCCAGGCTCTGCCTTCAGGGAACAAGAGCATGCTCCATGGTAGAGACATGGGTACATCAGGGATCAGAGCACTGTTTACAGACAAGGCTACCCACCTCTGAAACTGAAGCCGGAGGCCCTCAAGGCTAAGGCCAGGCAGCCTGGGATACTAGCGATAACTTGTCAAAACAGACAAACAGAAAATAAAAACCAGAAAATCTGAAGGAGGAAAGGTGGGAAGGCTGCACAGGCCTAGACACCAAGCATTCCTTCTGCTTCCAAACCTCACGTTTGCCAGCAGTGTGAGCGCAGGACTCGCTTCTGCCCACACTAAAACAGCTTCAGAACCTCTCCAAATACTTGAAACCTGAAACAAACCAAGACCAGGGTCCTTTGTGTCATTGAAGTTTGCATAAGTGGTTCACATTTTTACTGATGTTTCCTTTTAACCTTGCCATTTAAAAACTCTGGGGCAGGTATGGTGGTTCACACCTTTAGACCCACCACTCTGGAGGCAGAGTCAGGCAGATCTCTGCAAGTCCAAAGCTAGCCTGGTCTACAGAGAAAGATCTGGGCCAGTCATGGCTGTCAGTGAGTCTGTGTCTCAAAATGAAAAGCAAAAAGGGGGAAACTGTTGAGTTGAACAGTCAGGTCGCTGAAACAGAAGGATTCCAAGTTCAAGGCCAGCAGCTTGGGCTAGAATGAAACCCTGGCCTTTAAAAACCTGTGAGTTGAGCACAGGGTTCTTCCTAAGACTCAGTTTTCCTCACCCATTAAACAGGAGCTACATTATAAAGCAATTATGGAATTAAATATAATCCATATTATATCTAGCACATGCCTAACACTGAGTAACCAGTACATGTTATTTGCCAAACAGATGCATTTTAAAATTAATATTACTATTCATAGGCATTTTTGTGGTTACAAAGCCTAGATAAGCAGTCCAGGTGAGACTGGCAGGGTACAGCCTCTCAGGCCTCAGTCAAGGCTACACAGCAGTGGTACACAGAGGGAAGGAGGCTGAGCTGACCGAGACTAACCGGGATCTCGAAGGATGACTAGGATCCTGATGGGCAAAGACAGCCAGGAAGGCATCCCTAGCAGATGGCCGCCTGGGAGAAGCTAGCTCGCCAGCAGTAGCAGATGACACCAGCACTGGCCTGGGGCTCATGGTCTAGACAGAGTGACACACAGTGAGGGCTGGAAGCTCGGCCGCTGGTGGGACACGCCCTAACATGGGGTTCAGTCTCCAGGGTGCAGACAGAGGGTGCCAGAGCAGACTGCCACCCTGCAGCATTGCTTCCTCACTGTGGTGTCTATGTTCTCAGAGAAGTTAACACCACTCTCTTCCTCTTTTGTAGCACGTTCTCAGAAGACGTCAGGTATTGGGCGTCTGATGGTGCACGTCATTGAGGCTACAGAATTAAAAGCCTGCAAACCAAATGGTAAATGCTGCTTTTATTCAACAGATGTGGTAACACCCTGCTCTTTACTGGTACCTCTTTTGAATGTGGAATGATGGGTAATTTTTAAAAGGCAGTGTTTCTGGTGTTGCTAGAACCCTGATAAGCTGTTTATTGGGCCAACATCACTCACTGTTTCCCAGTAAGAACCAGCATTTCCCATCTTGATTGCTAATGTATGAACATACACAAAGCATGTCACACTGGCACCTTCTCAGGCTTGTGGGGAGCAGTCCTGCTGTTAGAACCTACACTTGCTCCCCAGGATTATGGCATCATTGGGAACACAGGGCCATACTGCTACTCAGCTCTGAGGTAAATGTGTCCCACCAGGCGGTGGCGCTTCTTGCCATAGCCTCTGGGTGAAGCAGCCTACAGACCCTGCCCTGGTCACCCTCTTTCCTTACCACACTGCATGTGTCCTTGGCCTGTCTCTGTGCAGGAAAGAGTAATCCATACTGTGAAGTCAGCATGGGCTCCCAGAGCTATACCACCAGGACCCTCCAAGACACGCTAAACCCCAAGTGGAACTTCAACTGCCAGTTCTTCATCAAGGATCTTTACCAGGACGTACTGTGTCTCACTGTGTTCGACAGAGACCAGTTTTCTCCAGATGGTAAGTCTAACTCGGCACAGAGACCTGAAGGTGGTCCCGGTTGTCTAGGATCTGGACTTTACCCAGGGTCCTAAACTGTGCTATTGCCCCACGACAGCTACAGGAAATGACACAGGCCCACGTCAGCTCACTTCAGCGGGTCTCTGAGCACAGGCACCGCCTGCATACATAGGTAACACTAGTGAGCACTGGATGGGTAGAACATCGTCTGCCCTGTCGGCTGACAGATAGGGAGCTGTAACCATGCATCTGTCCACTGTCAGATCGTGAGCTGTGGGCTCCTCACTCAGGGCTTGAAAGCTGTCTAAATCCTGTTTAGGGTTCTCCTGCTTGGCAAGGTTTTAAATCTTAGAAGGAACAAAGATACTTGATCCTCACATGTGTGATGTTTATTCCCCAGACTTCCTGGGTCGTACTGAAGTTCCAGTGGCAAAAATTCGAACAGAGCAGGAAAACAAAGGCCCTACGACTCGCCGGCTCCTGCTGCATGAAGTCCCCACTGGAGAAGTCTGGGTCCGCTTTGACCTGCAGCTTTTTGAACAAAAAACTCTCCTCTGAGGGCCTGGAGAAGCCAGCACGGGGGAGCTGCCCACAGGCTGGGTCTAAGAGTGGAAGACTACGTCCTCCTGGGCCGAGGAGCATCACATGGCTTCATCTATCACAGAGCCACATGCCGGGCCAGTATGTTCCTGCACACTACCTTGCTAGCCATCTATGCAAACATGACCTTTCCTCTAGACAAACGCCACAGCTCAGTGCCTTGTAACTAGTGTTAACGTCCAGCTGCGCTAGGTGCCAGGGTTTCCATTTTCAGGGCTATAAAGTATTACGTGGAAATGAGGCATCAGACCATCGGGCGTTACCACTTGGCAAATGTGTCCACTGTGGAGTCGGTGATGCTGGAACCGGTCCACACACGTGAGCCCTGTTGGGCCACAGCACTCAGGAGGGGAAGGGCTGGGGAAGAACACTGCAGCCGCGGGGCTGTGTGGCCTGATACTGAAGTAGCATCCACTTGTGCACTGAATAAACAGAAACTTGATCCTTTTATTCTGGTTAGATTTTATCCTTCTCTGCTCAGACAATACGGTTTGAAATATAAGGAGGGAAGCTTGATGTACTTTAAATATACTGTGAACTCTAAAATAATGTGGGAATATTTTTCAACTTTAATTTCTGAAGTATAAATTATTTATGTAAATTCCTTGTTTTGCATATTTCATAGAAATGCATCTTTAAGCTTTATCATTGCCAACATGTACAGAAAGAGAATAAAAGTATAAGTTTATGAATGTAACTCCTCTCAAAGCTTGACTGTGTGTGAAAGGCTTTTAACAGCTTCCTTCGGAAACTGCTTATAAAGAATCCTGAGGGATGGGTGGGCCAGGAGATCTACTTAACTCCACCGCTGGCTTGCCCAGAGCCTTCTGTGCAGCTCTCAGGTGCCTTAGGTTTGGTTTCACAGGTCACTGCTGTGGGCAGGGGAACTGCGTGGCACCGACAGGGGCATCCTACAGGGAAGGGTGGAGTGCAGAGGTCAGAACTGTCTGCAGCTCTGCTGCCCTGCAGCTCCAGAGCCCCGGCACTTCCTGTCCTCTGTCTTGCCACAGCCATGGCCATACTGCTCATTTGAGTTTTGAATACTGAAATATGAAAAATTTCAAATAGTAACTAAGATTTTGAACACAAAATCTCCAGTGAAGATCACAGAGTAAAGGTGACAGATCTTTCTCCAGCAGCTAGAGTAGCCAGGGCTCAGGGCTCTTCCATTCTCCCCATTCTTGTTTAAATTGGCTGAGCACTTGGAACACACAGTTCAGTGGACTGAAATTTTAAAGACTTTTCCCTTCTCTGACTCCAGATGCTGACCTCACATACCCGCTGGTTAAAACAGGAAGAAACTGCTACTTGATACATAAAACTGAAGCAACCTGTATCCTTCTTATTCTAGGAAGCTCTGAAGGACCAGGCACAGGCTGCTGGGCAAGCCCGCTGCCCACTCTCCTGGGTTTAGGGAGCTTGTCTTGTTGGTACTGAAGCAAGATGGAGTCAGGAAAGTTGCTGCTGACAGCCCACGTGTGGAGCATTACACTCCCCAGCAATCCGGCAGCTTTAAAGCTCAGAGGTTCCTTGTGACCTATAGCTACACAGCAACCATACTCTTCCCCAGGACATGGGGACTTTAATCCTCACTAGAGTAAGTGTCCCTGTCTCTCAACTGTCAGGACACCTTGATCAAATTTGGGACACAGGAGCCCTCAGGATCTGACTCATGTGACTTTGGTGGCTAGAAAGGGTACAGCCAGCAACTCCAGTCTTTTTTGCCTAGTAACCCAGAACTGCCCCTGAGGAAATCAAATTGTCTTTCCCACTGAAATGTGAGCCCAAGTTTCTAGAGGATGCGAGGAGACCCCCCCATCCACCAGGAGGCGGGTAGCCTCACATAACCAGACATCTTCCCTCGGCGAGGAGGCCCCATTAACCCCTTCAGTGTCCTCCCCACCTCGGGGGCATCACACAATGGTAGAGCATCCTCCCTCTGAGCAATTTAACCCCCACTGCCAGGCCCGAGTGTCTGTGAGGTAGTTGCACCCTGCAGTGCGAGCAGGACTGAACTTGAATAAAGCCCTGCTATCTCGGACTGGCGACTGGCCCAAGGCCAGGCGCAGAGCCCCACTGAGCACCAGGTACTGGGAGATGGTCAAGCTGTCTTGCTGTCAAGTGTTTTCAGTGAAATGAAAACACCACACACACTTCCTAGTTCCTAGCCAGGGCTTAGAAAACTAACTGCTGTTCCTCAGGTCGTTCTTGCAACGGCTTCCTACCTAGAGAGAAGCTGCATTCTCAGTGTCTTAAATGTGCGAGCAGTGCGAAGGCAGGAAGCTCTATGCCCACTGGAGGCCCGACCTGGCTGCCCCCTGCAGGGAGGCCAGGTGCTTCCCCAGGAGCTCTGCGGTCATCACCCTTCTTCCCACAGTGGGTGGCCCCTGAGAATGGTGGCTGTCTGCTGCTGCCCAGGAGCGTGGTCTCTGTGGTCGGGTCCCTGAAACCTGTTCACAGAAGAAAAGGGCTGGATGTAATGCTGATTGAGCAGGCTCCCATGAGAGCAAGGATCCCCTCCCCAGACCGTGCCCTCTATCCTTTCTGACAGGTTCCCTTCTCTGGTGGTTTCTGCAGTTCTCAGATGAGCCTTTCCGTGTCTTTACCGCCACCCACCTTATGGCAGAGGTGACTAGCTGTCCCCACTGTGTTCAGACCCTCAGGGCTGCTTTCCTGAGCACATTTGCACTCCACAGTTAGGGACAGCCTTGTGACTGGTCCTAGCCCAGAAAACATGAGAGGAAGAAACATGTGCTGCCTTTAGCCCTGCCCCACATAAAAAGATGTTAGCAGGCTAGGGTAGTGGTATTGAGACAGAGTTCTTTTAGACTTGATTCTGCCAGCATTTTTCAAGTCACTCAGGTACTTCCACAACATGAACCATATAAGCATGCCAAGCAGGTAAGATCTGAACCTTGCTGAGACTCGGACCCCAGTTGCTTCTGGTTCTATCACCCAGGTGCATACTCTTCCTGTGCCAGCTGTGTTAGTGATAAAAACGTTCGTGTACTTTTCAATGACAGGGATTAAACCCAAGATTTTGTGCATGTACTGAGATATACCGCCGACCTGATATAAAATCTATTCTTTTCAGCCGGGCAGTAGTGGGAGCACACGCCTTTAATCCTAACACTCGGGAGGCAGAGTTTGAGAGCAGCGTGGTCTAGAGAGTAAGTTCCAGGACAGCCAGGGCTGATACATGGAGAAAAAATCAAAAGAAAAAAAGAAAAGGAAAAGAAAAGAAAAAGAAAGGAAGGAAGGAAGGAAGGAAGGAAGGAAGGAAGGAAGGAAGGAAGTTAGCAGGAATGAGTCCCTTGGAAGCCAGGTGCTAAAGATAGCAAAGATCCCAAGGTCCTGAAGGGGGACAGTCTGTTGACCTGTTAACCCACCCACTAATGGTACTTGAACAGAAAACAAATCATTGCTTTTAAAACCCTCTTTCAAATGTTTTTACTCTTGTGATGACAGCAGGAGCTCCCCTACCATGACAGCAGAACCCACATTAGGACCTAAAACAAGTGGGCTGTATCAGACTAGAAGTTTCTGTATAGCAAAGTAGAGAGGGGAGAGTGAAAAGAGACAGGGATAGACAGACAGACAAGAGGGTGTGTATAAGTAAGCTCCTATCCCAGCCTGTGGTTTGTGGACCACAGTGACTGGGAAGTACAAGGAACGAGGTCCAACACAAAAACTCTAACTTAAATATTTGCTATTTCTTGGTTGTTGGGTGTGAGCTCTGTAGAGGACCAAGTCCTATCTTAATACCAAAAGGTTCCATCTTCCTGGAGGGAGAATCTGCTTCCAAGGAGACTGAGAACATTATGACTGAGGAGGAGCCGGGGCACAAAACATCTGATTGAGTGCTGAGACCAGAGATTTAGTGCCCAGTCCTAGAAGGGTCATCATCCTCAGTACCGCCCCCCAACCACCAAGGCTCATGGGACACTGAGGAAGAGGAAGTAGGAAGATATAAGAGTTGGACATAATGGCACTGCCTCAAGAGGCAGAGGCTGGTGGATCTCTACGAGTTTGAGGTCAGCCTGGTCTACAGAGCGAGTTCAGCCAGAACTACATAGTGAGGCTCTCTGAAAACACGTGTGTGTGTGTGTGTGTCTGTGTGTCTGATTGATAACTGGGAGGAGCGCTGTTGCTGTGGGAGCTCCTCCTGCTCCTTCAGCCAATAGCCTTTAAGATCCCAGCCCACTTGGGCCTGGTCTCTCATATACAAATGTAGTTGTAAAGCATGCACTCGCTCTCTTGCTTCCGGTTCTCACTTCAGGCTGCTAGATTTGGTTCCTGTTCCCCATTCATGCAGAGGACTGTGATCTAGGACAGTGATTATGAGTCCCCCCCCCCAATAAATAACTCTTTATTATACGTAATTCTGAGCTAGTGTGGGATTATTTTGTAACTTCCATAATCATGTTGTGAGCTTGGCATAGCTGTTGCCCTCATGGGTTCACAGCAGCCATGATATTTAAAGCCAATCCAGCCAAAATTCTGGCATAGATGGGGGGAGTGATCCCCAGACCCCATGTCTTACTGAGGAGCTATTGGCAGCTTATAACGGCTGAGGGAAGGAGAGTCTTCATCTTTGCTTTCATGTGTTGGCAGTGGTAGGCTCCCCACACACTGAGGATGGGCCCAGCACCATCCACATAAGGGCAGCACTAATCACACTTAGTGGGCTATGGGGAAGGAGGAGGGGACAGTGACAAGGACATGAGTTTGGAGAGGGGGCTGTGTTGAGAGTCATATGGAGGCATTGGGAGAAACAGGGATATCTGTGATGTTTCATTGTACACATGTATGAGATTCTCAAGAATAGAGAAAATAAATGCAATGACTTCTGAGTCGTTAGCTCTCAGTATGGCAGGGATCAGGGAAAATCCTTGTACCATGAGCTGCAGTCACAGAGACTCTAAGCTCTGTGACTAAGCCTCAAAGGGAGAGAAGGGGGAGACAAAGAGGCCAGGAGCCCATGCAATCCTTAGCCCTATATGCAAAACTCTGTGTGGGGGGAAGTTCATTTTGCCCTCCACCCCTTTTTCTCGTGTTTCATTTTTAAAATTGTCTATTATAACTGAATTAAGAACAATTTTTGTTGCTGCTGGTGGTAGTTTTTTGAGACAGGGTCTTGCCGTGTGACCAGGCTGGCCTCAAATTCTTTTTAATTTTTAAAAATGTTATCGTATGTGTGTGAGTGTTTTGCCTGCTTGTAGGTCTGTGCACTATACACATGCAGTACCCACGGAGTCCAGAAGAGGGCATCAGTTCCCTATGTGGGTGCTGGAATAAAACCTGGGTCCTGGAGAAGAACAGCCAGTACTGTTGACAGCTTACCCATCTTCTCCAGTCCCTTGTCTAGAATTTTCTACCCTCCTGCCCTCACTTCCCAAGCGCTAGGAATATGGGTGTGCACCACCATGCCTGGCTAAGAGCAAATGTCCGATCCAGTTACAGTCGGCTTTCAGTGAATAGTAAATGGTAGAAACTGTCAGAGGCAGGAAGGCTCAGGAAAGAAGAGGGCTGAAGTTACTGGTGAACCGGCTCTGGCCAGTCTTCTTGGCCCTCACCTTGTAAAGACGGGTCTGCACTTGTGTTCTGAACCCACCTACACTGTGTTTCCGAGTCCCTTCCACGCTCAGCGCCCAGCAGGGCAGAGGGACAGAGCGCCAGGCCGCCCACCTCACTGCAGGACTTGAACGCCCCCACTGCCTCCACTTTTCCCTCTGCCTCGCGGGGGAGGGCTCTGCCAGGTTCTGCTCCCTGTTCTGGGCAGTGGGTATTGCAATGCCGTCCACCTAGCCCCACTCCAGACCTCAGCTTACCGGACCCTTCTTCTCGGCCTCTTTCTTCTTCGGGCTGAGCTTAGAGGAACGGAACTGCCTTTCAAAGACAATCTGGCTTATGTTGCAGGTCTTCTCTTCCTGAGGCAGATGTGACTTGGATGTACAGACAAACTTTTCAGAACTGAGGAGAAAAGGGGCGGGTGGGGGGGATCTCAATTCAGCGCGAACAATTCAAAAGCAATTGAAGTCAGGTGGTGGTGGCACATGCCTTTAATCCCAGCACTTGGGAGGCAGAGGCAGGAGGATTTCTGGCCTGATGGTCTACAGAGTGAGTTCCAGGACGGGCTCCAAAGCTACACAGAGAAACCCTGTCTCGAAGAAAAAAAAAAGTTATTGAATGAACTTGATTGATATTCGTTTTGTGAAAAGAAAGGGCTGGCTAGACATCACTGGAGCCCGACCATCTGGTCAAGCTGGAATAATGTCTCTAAAGGTCCGTATGGGAAGGCTGGGAGCCCAGGGTGGTGGTGTCGGGTGTGCTATGGACCTTTAATGAATGAAGTTAGAGGTCTGGGGGTGAGAGGGACCATGAAATCGTGGTCTCTTCCTTCCAAAATAGGAGTTCAATAAACCTTTCTTAAGCCAAATGGCGCAGACGAAGCTGGCCAACACAACTATCATGTGAGTCATGGGACCGGTCTCCAGCTGTGGCTGAGGCAGTCTCTCGGTCCTCCGACCTGGGATTGAAACAGAAGGGCCACAGGCAGCCTGTGTGAGTACTCAGACCAGGAAGTCAGGGAGAAGTGCAATCCACTAGGCAGCACATGCGCAGAACAGAGAAAGCCTCAAGAAGGGACGACGAGAGGGAGAGCTTGAGGCCAGACTTAGTTGTAATGAGAAATCTTGCCCTCCCCCTCGCAAAAAGGAAAAAGTGAGACACTTGTGCTTTTGTGCAAGGGTTAAGATCTGAAACAGCAACAACTGGAAAGAACCAGGAAATCTACCTGGAATGTAACGTTCATGTCTGTAAAGTCATGGGACAGCTGCAGATATTGTGCCAAAGAAGGAGAGACTTTCTAGGGGGAGTTCTCTTCATTTTTTTTTCTTTTTTGGCTATTTATTCATGTTTATGTGTGTGGGTGTTTTGCCTACATGTATGTCTGTGTCCCACATGTATGTAGTCCCCAAGGAGGTCAGAAGAGAGCATGATTGGATCCCCTAGGAACTGGAGTTACAGGCAGCTGTGAGCCACCATGTGGGTGCTGGGTTTGAACTTGGATCCTTTGAAACAGTAATGATCTTACCTACCAAGCCATCTCTCCAGCTCCCAGGAGAGAGAGTTCTTACTCCTCAAACTGTGACCATTTGAAAATTGGAACTAGTTTTTATATAGATAATGGAGTCCAGTTTAATCCCCCCATAATGAAACTCATTTTCTAGTACCATTTATTGAAAATCCTATATTATCCCCTTGTTCTGCACTATAGCCTTATTTTAGTACAAATAAAGTATCTATATGTATTTAATTTCTTGATTCTCTCATTTGGTTTAATTGTTGATTTGGTACAGTTTTTAAGTCAGTTTGATACCTGATATAGTAGTCCTATAAAATTTAGAATTAGCTCAATTTCTATATACACATAAACACACACATACACACACACTCCAGACAAATATCTGTGATTCATTCAGATTGAACTGAATGTGTAGACAGATTTTAGAACTTTTCATGTTTTCAATTTTGAGTGCTGTTGGTAGGGGAGAATTGTCTGTATTTTGTCAATCATGTTATAAATAAACGCTGATTGGCCAGGCAGGAAATATAGGCGGGGAAACCAGAGAGGAAGTAGAAATGATGTAATGAGAACAGGAAAATTCTGGGAAGGAGGAAGTTGATTCCTCCCACTCCTGCCCAGACCACCAAAGCAGCAGGATGTGATCTGCCCCACTGAAAAAAGGTACTAAGTCACATGGCTAACATAGATCAGAAAAATGGGTTAATCAAGATGTGAGAGTTAGCCAGTGAGAGGCTAGAGCCACCTCTAGAGCCACTGGAGAGGGAGGTGGGTCAATCAGCTTTATAACTTACGAAGATGTTTGTGTGATTTTTTGGGGGGGCTAAACAGCTGGGGGTTCCGGGTGAGACAAAAACCCCAACAACAAGCAGGCCCCCCCTATTGTTACATGCTGTGATCCATAACATGGTACATCTTCCCATTAAGTTGGTTCTTGTCTGTTTGTCTGTTTCTCTGTGTAGCCCTAACTGTCTTGGAACTCACTCCATAGACCAGGCTAGCCTCCAACTCATAGAGATCCTCCCATCTCTGCCTCCCAAGTGCTGGGATTAAAGTCATGCACCACCACCGCCTGGATAATTTAGTTCTTACTTTATTCCCCTTAAAGTAGCTCTCAATTAGGCCTGATTCTGCCTTCAGAGTAGTATTTGGAGGTAGGACTCATCATCAGGGAAGCAAAGTCATATGGACAGAGGACAGATATTGCTGAAAAACCTAAACAAAGAATTTTCTGGTCCCAAAGACCAATAAGTACCATGTATGAGAAATCATGTATAAGGTCCTGTGGTCCCGTGGACGGCTAGAGGTATGCTTCTTTTGTTACTATGCTATTTTGTTACCAAATTTCATTTTCTGGCTAGATAGAAATTAAAATGATTTGTGTACTTTGTATTTGATAATCTTTCTGAACTTTATTACTTTTAATATTGTAATGAATTCTTCGAGAATTCATACATGTACACAATGTACTCGGGTCATAGCCATCCCTCGTTCCTCCCCTAACTCCTCCCAGATTCATTCCCCATCTCTCATCCTTCATCCCCTTCCAACTTCATGTCCTTTTTTTTTTTTTTAATAGCCCACCAAATTCTGGTGTGGGAGAATTGTCTGTATTCTGTCAATCATGTTTTAAATAAACGCTGACTGGCCAGGCAGGAAATATAGGCAGGAAAACCAGACAGGAAGTAGAAATGATGTAATGAGAACAGAAGAATTCTGGGAAGGAGGAAGTTGATTCCTCCCACTCCTGCCCAGACCACCGAAGCAGCAGGATGTGATCTTCCCCACTGAAAAAGGTACTGAGCCACATGGCTAACATAGATCAGAATAATGGGTTAATATAAGCTACAAGAGCTAATATGTAGCCTGACCTAATGGCCCAATCAGCTTTATAACTTATAGAAATCTCTGTGTGATTTTCTTTGGGGCTTGCCAGCTGTGGGGTATGGGGGCAGGACAGAAACCCCCAACAAGCTGGCCTGATCATGTTACAAGATTTAATTTGTGCTGTCCATATGCTCATGAGAGCGGGGCCAGGCACTGGAGAACAGTCAGTTTACCAAGAGACACATCCTCAAGAAAAAATTATTACCCTTCTTCTAAAAGCCATCAACTGTCAATAACCTCTTAGCTAGGGGCAGGGGCTCCTCAGCCCCTCACTGCAATTTTTAATTTTTAATATTTATTTATATTTCAGGACAGTCAGGACTGTACAGAGAAGCCCTGCCTCAAAAAAAATATTTATAGCCTTTGAGTTTTTCTATGTAGAGCCTCATATTTTCTGTTAAAAAAGGAAGGGTTTTATTCTTGCTTCCCATTTCTTTTACCTTTTATTTCTCTCCCCTCTCTTATTACTTAAGGTCTCTGGCACAAATCTGAAGTGGCAATTGTGAGTTTCTTTGTCTGATTCAGGAAGTCACAGGGAAAGCATTTAGTGTTTCAGTGAAACCTCTATGATTTCTAGAACTCTATTGCAAATTAAGTAAGCTAATTTCTATCTCTCTAATTATGAGCTAATTTGGGGGGTGTGACTAGATTTCTTTATTTTGATTCTTTATTGAGATGATTATGACTTTGTTCTGTTAACACAGAGATCACAAGAGCTTTCAAAAATGACTTTGGTATAAACGCTTAAAAATATACTGAATCTACCACCCGGGTTCAATAATAACCAGCAACAGTTTCCACACCCTTGTCTCCTAGATGCTCCCTTTCTGTTCTCTTCTGGGAACCCTAGAGCTCAGGCGGACTTATCTGGTTACTTTGTACCTGCACAGACTGGGCTTATTCCACACAGGGTGGGCAGAGGCTCTCTGCCTCTCTTTGGGAACGATGCCATGGGAAGTGAGCATGAACTTGGGTGATCTGCTGAAGAGGGGAGCCTTCTTGATTCCTTTAGGTTCTTTTTGCGTGTCGTTCTGTTTCCCTACAGGAAGACACCAGAGCAAAATCAAACTCTGTAAAACCAACCCCTGCACTCTTCAGGGTGGGAATGATTGACTTCTAGCTGTGGCTGCAAAGCACCTGTGCGGTGTTGGTAGAGGGTTCCTTTAGCTTCGCGGAGCTCTTGCTGTCTTCGGAATAGACACTCACACATCGGAGCGGCTTTCATCTACAGGAGAAAATGAGAGTCTTTGAGTCCCCCACTGCAGTTTACAGCGAGTGATCAAATCTAACCCTAAATAACGTCAGCGAGGCCTTTCTCCACCAAAGCCATGATTAAGACTTAGGAATAAAGTCAGGCACAGCGCAGGGACAAGAAGCTGCCTCCGGTGGAAATGTTTCACGGACTGTAATTGCCGGTAGGAGAAAGGAGGGGGCCGACCCACGTGCAAGAGGAGGCTTCTATTCGTAGCTTTACTAAGCCATTCCATTAGTCAATAATATTTGCTCAGCTATTCCGTGCTACGCCAAGGCCAAGTTCGGTCCTCATTCGTTCTCAGTCTAGAATAAATCATGCAAGTGACACCTTGGTTGTGAGAGGCACCCGTTCAAGCCTTTAGGAGCACAAACATTGTTTCTAACCAGTCTGGGGGAAAAAGTCCTCCCAGTGGGAGGGGACACTGCCCACTGCTCTGGGGAGGGGTGGGGTTAGGGAAATATAAGCCTGTGTCAGGGTGTGGGAGGTACTGAGGCCACTTAAAAGGAATCTCCTGGCTAACCGTAAGCCTCTTTCTCCACTTCTTCAATGCCGAAAGATCACACTCCTTGATTCCAACACATTTAGATTACATCTTGAGTTCCAGCTCTTAGGACATTTGGGAATTAATAGTAAATGCATGTTTTCTGAACTTGATGATACCCAGTGTTTCTAACGTTCTGTCTAAACTCTTCTACAGTTTAGCAAATACCTGGGGCTGAAAGACCCAGGAAACCAAACAGCAAAGATCCAATAGGAGGACACTTAAAGCCAGTAGACTTGAATTTGATATTGCAAATTAGAAGAGCATAAATTCCTGAAGAGGTTCCTGACCTCAAAGTGAAACACATCTTCAAAATAAGACACTGAATGGTGCTGTTCTGGTCAAGACAGAGAAGAAAAGAACCGTCTGTCCCCGGGCCTAATGCAGTCCGCTTCTCCCTCACCCATCTCCTCCCACAGGGATAGGAACTCTCTCTCTCGGCCCTGTTCTGAACTAGGAATTGCCATTTGACCCAGTCCTGGTAAGACTGAAAGCTGAAACATTGGCCTAGGGAATGCTGAAGATTCTGCTTTCTGTTAAAAGGAGTGGTCCAGAGAGTCCCAGGCACCACCCTCCCTCCCTACCTTGATGGCGCTCTGAGCACCAGCAGGCGAATGGTGAGAATGATGGAACGACCCAGACACATCAGGCCAGAGAAGAAAACGACAGGAGGACAAGAAAAAGAACGGCATCATAGTTATGTAGAAGAAGCAATAAAACCCAGCACCAACCGTTTGATCCATGTGCTTTAGGCAGTATTCATATTTCACTTGACTTTGTCCAGGTCTTCTATATGAAATCACCTTTTCTATAATTCTCTGCTGAAGAGGCCGCACTACATTTTCAACCCATTTCTTATGTAACATCTCTTTTCTTCTTTCCTTAAAAACAGCCTGATGCTGAATGTATGTATCCATTCTCTGACAAAGTAACAGAAACAACAGGGATCACAAACCATTCCCTTCCTGTCATTCTGTTAGTGACGGAGAAAACACCCGTTCCTAAGCGCTCCAGGGATTCCTGCTGCCTAGTCCTCACACCAAATAACTGGAACGCAGAATAAACTTCAGAGACAGAACTTGAAAACACAGGCCAGGAAGAAAATATGAAAACTTCTAAATCATACCGCACCTTCGATTAAACTGTTATCCAACTCATGAACCCAATGAAGCCTTTCCTAACTCACCAAATTCTCATTTCTTGTTAAAATATTGCCCAGACATTCATTCTCTATCTAGGCTTTACCACCACAAGGTCTGTGCCGGAACTGGAAGAACAAAGACACTGAACTTGCTTTTATGCTGCTCCCTGACCTATGAAAGGCGTTAACCCCAAGACTGCTTTTGATACTTCATTTAAATGAGAATTTATGGGCAAGTGATTTAGTTACTGCCTAGCCCATTGACTCTTACAGTGTACTCAATAAACTATGTTGAGAAAGAGAATGATGTCCCTTTACTTTGTAAATTCAAATCACAATAAAAATGTCAAAGTGCTCTTATAATACTATCAGGTGGGAATTAACTCCTTAAAGCCTGCAGATCCAACAGTGATTATTAGTAACTTAATTGGTTATTACCCTTAAATGCTAATTAATTTCTGGTGATTTTTATATTTCCCAATGCAGTATGGAAAAATAGGAAAAAGAGGCAAGTTTTGTTAGAAAAGAATTCCATTTGGTACAAGTCAATGAGGGGGAAGCAGTTAAAACGATCCCTCGGATTCCTTAAGGGCAGATCCATACAAGATGTGGGACCTTTAGTGAACCTGCAAAGAGTGGTACCCTCTCAGGGCTACGCAGCTCGAGGGTATAAATCAGAGGCATCGCATTCTGCCTGCAAATGAGTCTCTCAGACAGAACATTACAGCCTGAATGTAAAATGTGCCCCCAAACTTGTGTGCTAGTTTGTGTTTCCAGCTGATGAGACCATGGGGTGCTGCTGTAAACTTTAGAAGGCAGGGCTGGTAGGTGGGAGTTAGGTTGCCCAGAGCAGACCTTTGAAAAAAATTCTCACACACTTTCCTCGCTTCCCGTGTTGTTTCTTAAATGCCCAGGGGTGAGCAGCTCTGGCTGCTGCCTGCCTTTATGTGAAGTGACTGTGGACAGAATGCCCTGAATCTCTGAGCCAACACAAGCCTTTGCTCTCCTAAGTTTGTCATCTTCAGAGCATCAGAGCACGGCATCCACTCTTGCTCCTCCAGAAGGCAGCACGCAGCCACTCACCTTCACGATGTAGTTTTCTCGGAATAATATTGCATGCACAGCTTCATCAATGTCTTCTCGAGCTAATACCTAAAAACAAAATTGAACGGGAAGTCAAACACTCTGAAGGAAGCATCGGAATGACAAGTCCCAGGCCAGTGTTCCAATATCTCTCGTGAAAATCTAGTGCCTGTATCTCACAGCATAGTTCTGACTCCTTATGATAGGAAACTTCAAATCCTGTTCTCCACGAGCCCATAACCTAGCTGTAATGGGTAGCAACTCAATCTTATTTCATTTCAACCCTACTCATTTTTCCATCAGCTACCTAGACTATTTTGAAACACATCCTTGACATTACATCATGAAATCATATTTTGTTAGAGTTTCAGGAAGCTGGGCTGGAGAGATGATTCAGCAGTTGCAAGCACATACTGCTCTTGCAAAGGACTAGGTTTGATTTGGCAGCATCTATGTCCATCCAGCAGTTCAGTTCACATCTGCCTGTACTCTAGCTCCACGGGATCCAATGCCTCTGGCCTCTTTAAGCACAAGCACTAAAATACACATACCCACATATGGTACATAATTAAGAATAAAAAATAAAGTTCTGGGCTGAAGAGATGGCTCAAAGGTTAAGAACACTGGCTGCTGTTTCAGAGGTCCTGAGTTCAATTCCCAGCAACGACATAGTGGCTCACAACCATCTGTAATGAGATCTGGCGCCCTCTTCTGGCCTGCAGGGACACATGCAAGCAGAACACTGTATACATAATAAATAAATATATCTTTAAAATAAATAAATAAAGTTCCAAGAAGCTTACTAAGCATTTTTAAGCAACAATAAATAAATGGAACCTTCTAAAACTGAGAAGCTTCTGTAAAGCAAAGGACAAGTCAATAAGACAAAAAGGCAGCCTACTGAATGGGAAAAGATCTTCACCAATACCACATCAGACAGAGGACTGATCTCCAAAATATATAAAGAACTCAAGAAACTAGACATCATATAATGCCAAATAATCTAATTAAAAATGGGGTTCAGAGCTAAACAGAGAATTCTCAACAGATGAATCTCAACTGGCCAAGAAACACTTACGGAATTGCTCAACATCCTTAGCCATCAGGGAAATACAAATAAAAATTACTCTGAGATTCCATCTTACACCTGTCAGAATGGCTAAGATCAAAAACAACAATGATAGCTTATGCTGAAGAGGATGTGGAGTAAGGGGAACACTTCTCCATTGCTGGTGGGAATGCAAACTTGTACAACCACTCTGGAAATCAGTAAGGCAGTTTCTCAGAAAAGTGGGAATCAGCCTACTTCAAAATCCAGCAATACTATTCTTGGTTATATGCCCAAAGGATTCTCAATCATACTATAAGGACATTTGCTCAACTATGTTCATAGCAGTTTTATTTGTAATAACCACAACCTGGAAGCAACCTAGATGCCTGAAGAATGGATAAAGAAAATGTGGTATATTAACACAATGGAATATTACATCTTGAAATTTGCATGTAAATGTGTGGAACTAGAAAAAAAAAACATCCTGAGTGAGGTGGAGTCAGAGAGAGGCCATGTAGCTGCTGAAGGAGACAAAAGCCCTGGAACTTTACCAGTAAACCACGAGCCTCATGGTAAAATACAAAAGAATAGAAATGGGTTAATCTAAGATGTAAGAGTTAATTAATAAGCCTAAGCTATTAGTCAAGCAGTGTTGTAATTAATAGAGTTTCTGTGTAATTATTTTGGGTCTGGGCAGCCAGGAATGAGCAAGTGGCCTCTACCCACAAATTGGTGCACCAATGTGAGCTGACTACAGCCACATAAAATCTGAGAGAACTTAAAAAGGAATTCTACACACACACACACACACACAAAGTTTAGTGTAGCTTCTTGATATATATGTGTATATGTGTATATATATATATATATATATATATATATATATATATATATATATATATATTTGGATGGGCTCTGTTTACTGGTGGCAAACAGGGGCACCATGGCTCCTTTAAGAAAAGACTTACTGATTCAGCATAAGAAATGGTGGTATCCTGGTTCATGCTGGCAGCACTAATAGCTCTGGCTCTTTTAGGAGGCCAAGCACTTAAATGAGATCTGTGAGCAGCATGTTACAAATTGATTAATGGTGACATAGACCTGCTGCGACCCTAGAGCTGGGGCAGTGTGCATGGCTCTCAGAGGCAGTGAACATATCTCTGCTATGTTGGACTGGGCAAAGTCAACAAGCAGGACCTCAGAGTTGGTCCTAGCCACACCTGCTTAGCATTAAAAAAAGTGTTTCTGATCAGAAAATAATTATACACGCAATAAAGACAAACTCAGATGAAAAAAAAAAACTCTAAACATGTCACCGTGTTGAATTGTATGTAGGCTTGGGAGAGAGAAAAAAATAGTCATAAAAAGAAGTAAATGGTTTTTAAAAAAGTAAAGTCTTTAAAAAGGCAGAGTAAAGACAGTCATAGATTAAAGGAGTAAAGAAAAATAATCCACATAAAGATGGAAAATACACAGAGAATCTGATTATGCGTATTATTGTTTTTCTTTAATTTTTTGGCTGTAAATGAGCTGAGTACAAAAAGGCATGTTATTGTACAGCCTTCTAAGCTAAACCAACATATTTATTTTAAAGGTATCTTGACTTCAAAATTTGGGTCTAAGGATATGTTACTTTGGAAAAGAGGTTCTGTTTTTATTTCCACAGTGAATGAGAACCTGTGATTTCTTCCAGACTAATGTGGTTTGAGGAACTAAGACACCCCCCCCAAATGTCTTCATGAGCCCCTTCCCCCAAAATACTTTGCCCATCAAAAATCAGGAAGCAATTTGGAGAGAACTATGCCCAAATTCCCAAATATTGTTTATAAATGTTTGCTTACACATAAAGGGGATATGATATAGAGATGAATACTTTGGTTTATTGATACAAATTTAAGGTCAGTTTTGTTATATATATATTTCTGCTCTTGACTAAAGTATTGTGTTTGTGCAACTTATTTAAAAATGTAGTGTATAGTTAAGAAATACAGGTTAATAGATAGTCATCTATAATAATCAAGCTTGTAGTCATATTAGTTAGGTTTTCTAGATGTGCAGAGATGTATTTCAGATGGATAGGTATTCTTCAAGCCTTTCAAAGACATATAGAATATGGCATTTAAAATGTTTTAAAAACTTAGACTTTTCTCAACAGTGAGACATATCTGCTTAAGGCAGCACCAATCTACTTCAAGAGGAAGATGGGCAACAAAGAAGCTCCTTGATGGTGTGCTGTATGAACTGGACATGCAGGACCCACAGAAAAATGACTGCTGAACTTGTCTAAAGGTGAGACTGCTTCAGGTTCCTGCTTCATGAAAGAGTCTGCCAGACATTCTGCAGGATACAGAAGAAAGTGACTGACAAACTGCCAATAGAGATGAAACAGTCTTTCAAATTTTCTGCTTCATGTAAAAGTCTACAGGATACTGTGGGCCTGTAGGCTGAAGATGGGTGCCCCAATGTTACAGAAGAACTTTGGGTAACTATCCAGGCAATGAGATGTCTCTGTTAATTCTAGAGCTTTGGTAGTTGCTTACAATGCACTTCCTGTTTACTTAGCTAATATTATATCCTTCTGGGGTCTTTGATGGAGTTGAATAAAGACAGTTATAATTATAAAAGATAAATAAGATATAAAACTTTAGACTCACAAAGATAGAATAGATGGTATTTTCCTTAATTTGCCAAATATAAATAAAGTAAATATTGTAACTATAATTCTTGCTTGATATCTGTTTTGTTGTATGTAATCTTGCTGTGTTAAAGCTAAAACTTTCCTTTTTATTTAGACAGAAAAGGGGAGATGATGTGGGACTTCCCTCTGTATACTGTGAATATGTTTTATTACCATTGGTTAAAAAAGAATCTGCTTTGGACCTATGGCAGTGCAGAATAGATCAAGGCAGGAATTCCAAACAGAGATAGAGGAGAAAAGAAGGTGGAATCAGAGAGATGCCATATAGCTGCCAAAAGAGACAGACGTGCTGGAACTTTACCAGTAAACCATGAGTCTCATGGTAAAATACAAAATATCGCACCTAAGAAGCTGAGAAAAAAATAGGAATGGGTTGATTTAAGATGTAAAAGTTAGTTAATAAGAAGCCTAAGCTATTGGTCAAGCAGTGTTATAATTAATATAGTTTCTGTATGATTATTTTGGGTTTGGCAGTTGGGAAAGAACAAGTGGCCTCTGCCTACAAGATCCTATCTCAAAAAACAAATAGCAAAACTCAGAAAGCTCAATTTAGTGCAACTGTACTCAAAAAGCAGAAATTCAACTTAGTGAAATTGGCCGAGAGTCACAGGGCTGGTGTGGAGGCTTGCTGTTTGCATTTTAAGTTTAGAGGAAGCTGATGCACCAAACCCTCAATCTGGTGCTTTTTCAGCTGCATCAGTATGGACCAGCTTTCATCCTTGAATTACTACAGAGGAACAAATGAAAAGACACTGTGAGGCCAGTGTCTGGAAGAGATGTCCTAAAATAATGGCCTCTCGTGAAACTCTTACTATTGGTTTCTCAGACTTTGTTATTCCATCATGGCTCTTCCTCCTGTTCTACTACATTGGATGCATCAAGACCAGCTAAATCCCAAACTCAAACACACCCATAAACAATAGAAGTCTCAGAAGGAGTGCTGTATTTTCCATCCACAATTTAATATGCTCACATGAAATCTAAAGTTGTATCTGAACAACTAGCTAGGTCTTCTCCAGTGTAAGTTCTAGAATATGTACAATCTTACTTTAAAGCCTGCTCAGATTTATCTCAAGATGCCAATGGGAAAAGTATTTTTTCTTTTCTTTTTTTTTTTTTGGTTTTTTGAGATAGGGTTTCTCTGTGGCTTTGGTGCCTGTCCTGGAACTAGCTCTGTAGACCAGGCTGGTCTCGAACTCACAGAGATCCGCCTGCCTCTGTCTCCCGAGTGCTGGGATTAAAGGCGTGCGCCACCATCGCCCGGCTTAATTTTTCTTATAAAAGTAGAATAATCACTATTTAGATTGTGAAATGCTGATAAGTATCATTGCGAAAAATTCTAGCTTTCTTTGTAAGATTTTAAGTAAATTATCAAATGTCACATATACTCTTGGTCAACAACCTTCTTTATTTAAAAATAATGTCAGAAAGGTAGGATGGCACACACTTTTACTCCTAAGACTCTGGAGATGAGCCAGGATTTCTGTAAGTGCCAGGCCAGCCTGATCTGCATACCTGTTGGTGGAGGCTGCTCTTTTGCTCCTGGCTACCCAGACTTGAAAGAATCACACAGAAATGGTGTAAATAAAATCACTGTTTGGCCTATTAGCTCTAGCTTCTTATTGATGAACATTTACATCCTAAACTAACCCATCTCCATTAATCTGTGCATCACCACGAGGTTGTGGTCTACCGGTCAAAGCTTTGGTGGTCTCCAGCAGCAGCTCTTTTAGCCTGGCTATGTTCTGCTAAGCCATTGGCCAAAGGCGGCTTCTTTTTTTTAATACATTTTTTATTGATATTTATTGAGCTCTACATTTTTCTCTGCTCCCCTCCCTGCCTCTCCCCTCCCCTCTTCAACCCTCCCCCAAAGTCCCCATGCTCCCAATTTACTCAGGAGATCTTGTCTTTTTCCACTTTCTACTTTCCATGCAGATTAGATCTATGTAAGTCTCTCTTAGTGTCAGCATTGTTGTCTAAGTTCTCTGGGATTCTGGTTTGTAGACTGACTTTTTTTCTTTGTTTTATGTTTAAAAATCACCTAAGAGTGAGTACATGCCGGGCGGTGGTGGCGCACGCCTTTAATCCCAGCACTCGGGAGGCAGAGACAGGCGGATCTCTGTGAGTTCGAGACCAGCCTGGTCTACAGAGCTAGTTCCAGGACAGGCTCCAAAACCACAGAGAAACCCTGTCTCGAAAAAAACCGAAAAAAAAAAAAAGAGTTAGTACATGTGATAATTGTCTTTCTATGTCTGGGTTACCTCACCCAAAATAATGTTTTCTAGCTTCATCCATTTTCCTGCAAAATTCAAGCTGTCATTTTTTTCTGCTGTGTAGTACTCCATTGTGTAAATGTACCACATTTTCCGTATCCATTCTTCAGTCGAGGGGCATTTAGGTTGTTTCCAGGTTCTGGCTATGATAAACAAAGCTGCTATGAACATAGTTGAGCACATGTCCTTGTGGCACGATTGAGCATCCTTTGAATATAAACCCAAAAGTGGTATTACTGGGTCTTGAGGAAGGTTGTTTCCTAATTTTCTGAGAAATTGCCACAGTGACATCCAAAATGTACCAGCTTGCATTCCCACCAGCAATGCAGGAGTGTTCCCTTTTCCCCACAGCCTCTCCAGCATAAGTTGTCATCAGTGTTTTTGATCTTGGCCATTCTTACAGGTGTAAGATGGAATCTCAGAGTTGTTTTGATTTGCATTTCTCTGATGACTAAGGATGTTGAACATTTCCTTAAGTGTCTTTCAGCCATTTTAGATTCATCTGTTGAGGTTCTCTGTTTAGGTCTGTACTCCATTTTTTTTTATTGGCTTATGTGATCTTTTGACGTCCAATTTCTTGAGTTTTTTGTATATTTTGGAGATCAGACCTCTGTCTGATGTGGGGTTAGTGAAGATCTTTTCTCATTCTGTAGGCTGTCGTTTTGTCTTGTTGGCTGTGTCCTTTGCTTTACAGAAGCTTTTCAGTTTCAGGAGGTCCCATTTATTGATTGTTTCTCTCAGTGTCTGTGCTGATGGGGTTCTATTTTGGAAGTGGTCTCCTGTGCCAAAGCGTTCAAGTGTACTTCCTACTTTCTCTTCTATGAGGTTCAGTGTGGCTGGCTTTATGTTGAGGTCTTTGATCCATTTGGAATTGAGTTTTGTGCATGGTGATAGATATGGGTTTATTTTCATTCTTCTACATGTTGATATCCAGTTATGCCAGCACCACTTGTTAAATATGCAAAAGCAGCTTCTTTATTAACCAATAAAAAACAATACATATACAGAAGGACTTCCCACACTGCATAGCAAATTCAAGGCCAGCTAGGTCTACTATTAAATAAATAAATAAAATAATAGTAACAATAACAATCTGAGAGAGGCTGTCAGGAGAGCTCAGCTGCTAAAAGTACTTGCTACCATGCTTGACCATCTGGGTTTAATCCCAGGGACCCATGGAAGGGCTTCCAAATGCGTGTTACATCACCTGTGTGTCTGCCTTCTGCAAGCACACACCTATAAACCAATATAATGGGTGGTGGTGGCTCACGCCTTTAATCCCAGCACTCGGGAGGCAGAGGCAGGCGGATCTCTGTGAGTTTGAGACCAGCCTGGTCTACAAGAGCTAGGTCCAGGACAGGCTCCAAAGCTACAGAGAAACCCTGTCTCGAAAAAAGTATAAAATAGAAAAATGAAAAAAAAAAAAACCAATGTAACTTATTTTTTTTTAAAAAAATGAGAGATCTAGATAGTCTTTGTCATTGATAAGTCATTCTTTGCAAATTTATTTTTAGAAAATAGACGCACTAATCATCCAAAGCAGCTCCTCTGAAATCCGCTGCTCACAAACACAAAAATGGTGAACTCACGTTTCACAGCTCTTCTTGTCACCATGACAGAGGGGCAAGATCAGTTCTCAAGAGCTTGCTTTCTAATGAGGCAAACCATAGAATCCCATGAAACTGAAGCGCTTTGGCCAAATACGGCTCGTGTTTACCTGCCTGGCAATCAGCTGGTGATGTCTTTCCTTCAGGATGGCTTTTGGCCAAATCTGAACCCAGGTGCTCCCACTCACTGACTACCCAATCTAAGCCAAGAAGAACTGTTCTAATACTGGAAACAGATGGGCGATTGAGGCCAAACTGGTTATAAACTCAAGGAATTGTGTGTCTCATGGAAAGACAACATCTCAAAAATCAAACCTTTAAGTCCTTTTTAAGCCAGACCAATCTTGATAGTGGATTCACAATTGGAGCTATCTCTGGGCTCCTCCATTTACATTATCTTGCTTCTTATGAAAAAGGAAGAAGGGAAGAGAGAAGGAAGAGAGGGAAGGAGGAAGGGAGGGAGAAATGGAAGAAGGAAGGAAGGAAGGAAGGAAGGAAGGAAGGAAGGAAGGAAGGAAGGAAGGAAGGAAGGAAGGAAAAGGAAAAGAAAGGGGGAAAGCCATGCTGTTACCTCCATTAAAGAAACAGACTCCGGCTCTGGCCACTCCTTTAGTTTGTCCACACTGAAATAGTCATCGCAGTTCCAAGTTTTTGTGGCAGCCATAAATAATAGAATCTCTGAGCAAGAAAAACTGAGGAACTTATTGTATCGATGTGGAAAAAGCAGGGCGTTAGGGACTCAGCTCCTCTTTCTTGTGTCCTAGAGACCCGGGTGTGTCTCGCTGCGCTTCTCACGCTGTCGTGGGGACCAAAGCAGGAGTCAACACAGGATGCATAGCCTCAGGCTGAGGGTGATGGCCCTCAGCAGGAAAACCTCAGGCTGCAGGCTTCCTCTCAGATGGATGCTCCTGGGCTGATGGCATCTTGAGTAGGTAAGGGTGGCCTCCTCAGATGGAAGCTCTTAGTGGCCAGTTACCCTCCCTCAGATGGACGCTCCTGCAGTGGTCTGGTCGCCTCAGGCCCACAGGCCTCCCCTCTCCTCAGATGGATTCTCCTGCTCTGGTCTGGTCACCTCCGACCCACAGGCCTCCCAGGGTGCCTCAGGGTCGGGCTGCTCTCAGGCTGGTTTCTACCCTGGGCACCCTGCCTCCGTCAGTTCCCGTGGGTGGTGTCTCGGGCCCTGTCGAAGTGCGAAGCCGGGTCACGTGGTCTGCGACACCAACGTCCCTGGAATGGCGCTCTGACAGAAAACTAGAGCACTGTCTTTACACCTCTCCCTTGCCTCTCAGAGGTGTTTCTCCTCAGCTTGTGGGTGTGCAAGGATGCCACAGTCCCTGGTTGAAGCTTATAATGCTAGTAGTTTAATATGAAAAATAAAAAATTATAAATAAAATGTAGTGTTTAATGTGTCATGACAGCAAATAATGCGCACCTGACAAATACTGTGAAAATATGTAATGTAACAATATCTGAAACCTCTTATATTTCATCTTAAGCCTACGTAATAGGTCTGGCCGGGACCTTGTGCTCCTCCCGCATCGGCCTCTGGAAGGAAGGATTGCATCCAGATAGGCCCCTAGGGGTCGAGGCTCTGAGGACTTGGGAAGTATTTGGAACTGCCATTCCCATCCAAGACAGGGCAAGAACAGGAGTCCACTCACATCCACCTGCACAGGCGTTTTTTGGAAACATATCTAGGACACAGTCTGTTGTGGTTGAAAAGTAAGTGAAGACAGACCATAACATTTTCTTTATTGAGATTAGATGAGGGTCTCTTGCACAGTTATCTCTATTTGTATATACTTTTCTGAAATTTCCCACAATATAATGTTTCACAATTTTTATTTGAGTTTTTCACCTGGAACCATGTGTAGATTGGAGGCAAGAGCCTAGAATACTCCTGGAATAAGGCAAATAATAAATATGGCATTGCAAAAAAATACGACAATACAATTGATACCTTAAAGCTCAATTTCAGTGATTCCTAGGCAGAAAGAATAACTTAGTCACAAACCAAGTGAATTGAGACAGGCATTCAGGAAGATGGCTCTTATTTTTTTTTTTTTTTTTGGTTTTTCGAGACAGGGTTTCTCTGTGGTTTTGGAGCCTGTCCTGGAACTAGCTCTTGTAGACCAGGCTGGTCTCGAACTCACAGAGATCCACCTGCCTCTGCCTCCCGAGTGCTGGGATTAAAGGCGTGCGCCACCACCGCCCGGCCAAGATGGCTCTTTTTGTTGGCCCCTTCTGTGAACTTTTTAATTTCAGAGGAAAATACACTTTTGGGGAAATGTAATATCATTTCTTTTTGTTTTTGTTTTCAAGAGAGGGTTTCTCTGTGTATTCCTGGCTGTCCTGGAATTCAACCTGTAGACCAGGCTGGCCTCAAACTCACAGAGAGCCACTTGCCTCTGCCTCCCAAGTGTTGGGATTAAAGGCATGCACCACCACATCCAGTTTTTCTGTTTGTTTTGTTTTTTTTACATTGTAATTTCTTAATCATCACAGGCACTGAACTCTATACCAAAAATGTTTATTGCAGAGAACAGGATGATTCTTATGTTTCTTCCTTGGTTCGCCTCAGAAGGATTCCTGCCAGCAGGTAACTTCGTCTAAAGCAGCCTTCTTTTGTGGGTCCTTGTTCAGATCAGGAATCAGGATGTGTGGTTGTCACAACCTTTTGAAAGTAACAAGGAGTTGAGTGTGACATAGTAATAAGGGGTTACAGGACCAGAAAGTTCCTTGGCTATGGGAGCTGAAACCCCAAAGTCACTCTGGCCAGAGTTGACACTGCTCACACAATCTAGCCATCAGCCCTTTGGAAACTCATTCTCAGATTATCTTGTGACTTCCAATCACATTATGCACGTCCAACCTCATATCTCCTTTGACCTTCAGATTATACCCACCTGCCCACTCCACAGCTCCTCTGGGAGGTTGAGGTAAAAGATAAATGTTGCTAAATATAGCTGAATATTACTAAAATACACTTGATTTTAGTATTGGTATCTGTTAGGGAGAAAATGTTATGTTCTAAATGTGTGAAGATGAGTCTTCAAGAACCTGTGTGTGTGTGTGTGTGTGTGTGTGTGTGTGTGTGTGTGTGTGAGGGGGCGGGCAGGGAGAAAGGGAGAGAGATCTTCCTTTAATCCTAGCACTCCAGGGACAGAAGCTGTCAGAGATCTGTGGATTTGAGGCCCACCTGGTCTTCATAGCAAATTCCAGGCTAAGAGGAGCACATACTCATTCTGTCACTTAGTCATGCCAACTACAGAAGTGAGAGCCTTTGTATTCTGATTACACTTAGCATCTGAGGACACCTAGGCTAGGGGAAACTACCTTTACAGAACATGCTTACTACTTCCTTACTTGTTCGTCTGTTTCTTTTTTAAGAAAGAGACTACTGGAGACTGAATTTCGCACATGATAGGTAAATACTCTCCACTGGGCTACATCCTAATCCTAGAACACCAGGCTACATCCTGATGAACAGCTAGAGAAAAGGCTAAAATACTCAATAATCCTATAAGTGTACATTGGAATGGTAAATGTATCTTTAATTTAGCCCCAGGAAGCATTACCTCATTTTTGTACTTCTTCCTTAATCTCTCCAAGTTCCAGTCCAACTTTTATAATCAGAAGTAGGACCATCGTCCATCCAGGCTCCTCAAGACAAAAACCTCAAGAACACAGTTGTCTTTGGTTTCTTGCTTTTACTCGTTTCTCATGTCAAACACTAATAGCTTTGTTGTCTTGCTCTCTCCTTAGGTCCCATGACCACACGGCCATCACTAGACATCAAGTTACTATGCTCCTGACCCAGTGCCCTGGTCTATCAGCCAGACTGTTCTGGCCTGCATATAACTGGCTACAAAGCAGCCATGTTTTCTTTTATAATGTCACTTTGTCAGGTGTCATGGTGCACACCTGTAATCCTAGCATGTGGGAGGTGGAGGCAAAAGGATGAAGAATTCAAGGCTACCCTTAGCTATATAAAGAGTTCAAGGCCAGTCTAGGCTACATGAAACCATGAAACGCTGTCTCTAAGAAACTAGACAACAACAAATTAAAAAAAAAAAAGGAAAATAAAGAAAAAAATCTTCCCCCAAAGTCACTTAGGTATGTGTATAATCAAAACCTCTGGATGGCTTCCGAGTGGTACCTACCTCTCTCCAGTCCCTCTTGTCAGCCTCATTCCCTCCTCAAGCTGCTGTGTCAATCTTCTCCCTGGATGTGCTTCCCCTAAGACTCTCCATGGCCCACCCTCAGCTCCTTTCCTTTTCTTTCTTTCTTTCTTTCTTTCTTTCTTTCTTTCTTTCTTTCTTTTTCTTTTTTTTTTTTTTTTTTTATTTTTCAAGACAGGATTTCTCTGTGTAGCCCTGGCTGTCCTGGAACTCAATATAGACCAGGTTGGCCTCGAACTCACAGAGGTCTTCCTGTCTCTGCTTCCCAAGTACTGGAATTAAAGATGTGCTCCATCATGCCCATCCCATCCTCAGTTTCTAAGGCCACTGAACAATGTCATCTCTTCCAGGAAGCCTTTCCTGGTTTCTCCATTTAAAATGGTGTCCTCATCCATCCCCTTCCTTGCTGTCCTTATCTAACTTTCTCCTCCTCACTCATCAACTCACCTGTTCTACATTTACTTTGATTGTTCTCTTTCTTTACCGTCAAAAGCTCAACAAAAGCAGAGCTTTCCCTGCAGTTCACCATTATGGATCCAGCCCCTTACATACTGCCTGACTCAGAACAGGTATTTGTTAAGGTAGGGCACAAAGTAAGCAACCACATGGAAAAAAGAACTAAACAACGACAGACAAAGACGGTAAAACAGAGTGCTGACAGGGTCAGTAAACTCTCAGGAATGGATAAAGCCAATCCCCTCGGAGAAGAGACCCAGCGATGGGAAGGGAAACTGAATGTAAGAGAACCCTAGACCTACGTGTGTGTCAGACTAGCTCCGGCACATGACACCACAGCACTGGAGTTCCCATGGGATGGAGGTCTCTATGAACACCTGTATCTCTAGGCAGTCTACATTTGGGGGCTGTTACTTTCCTTCTTAGAGCTTACTACTTTTAGTATTGACCCTTTTTAAAACTAATTCTTTTTTTTTTTTTTTTTTTTTTTTTGTTTTTCGAGACAGGGTTTCTCTGTGGTTTTGGAGCCTGTCCTGGAACTAGCTCTTGTAGACCAGGCTGGTCTCGAACTCCCAGAGATCCGCCTGCCTCTGCCTCCCAAGTGCTGGGATTAAAGGCGTGCGCCACCACCGCCCGGCCTTAAAACTAATTCTTGATCGGAATTAAAATAAACATTTTTTTTCTTGACTACAGGTAAATCAGAGAAAGAGGGTAGAGGTGGTAGACAGATTACCCAATCAGGAGTCAACTCAGGAGCCAAGGAAATACTAGACCATCTGGGAAGTCCACTATGTGGCTTCATCAGGCTGCAAGGACACTCTCCACTATCTCTGAATGACACTGGTCTTAGTTTCTTCTACTACCCACTAGCGATGTGATCAATAGCATCCTGGATTCTGCAAAGCCTTCCATATCAAGAAGTTCCCAGCTGCTTGGACTGGGTGTCAGCAAGTGCTGCCCTGTGTATCACAAAATGGGACTGACTGTCCCAGCTCTCACTGCATCCTGGTCCCCGTTCCTTTCTACCTCCTGGCAGAGGACTGCAGAAGAATGGCGAACTTCAGCACTGATCCCTTTAGAACTTGGGTTTTTTCCCTCCTGGAGACACAGATCTTCATTGTCCAGAGAGGAAAGTCCTTTGTTTCTGTAGGAAGAACCAGGAGCAATCCTTTTAACATTTAACTCAGTAGAAGAACTTAACATCTTCATTTAAAATCTAAGTTTATGAGATCTATATGAACTCACATTCTTATGAAAACTAAAAGGTAACCACCTTGTTGTAGTATTATATTTGTTGAAACTATATAATCAAACAGCTGAGTGATAGTCCCTTGTCCTGAACAATGCCCTCAGCATTGTGCATTTGCTATCCCTGAGAAGCTCCAAACTGACCTAAAATCATCCTGACCTAGTGAAATTGGTCCTTCAAATACTGGTCAGAGTGACGCTGTCTTGCAGCACGCTGCCATTTTTAAGTGTTCTTATGTCAGACTACAGCTAAACAAGCTACCCTTCTTATGCCTGCACAGTGTCTGCCAAGACAGAGCCTTTAAGAAGAAGGACAGAACACACATTCACGTATCTTTCTTTCCTAGAGTCTGTTTTCTGTGCTTCATGTTGTCCACGCCCCTAGTTACCTATGCTGCTGGTAGGTAGCATTCCAAACTCAGGTTTACATGAATCCTGCTTAAGACTTAAAGTCGTACACAGGGCTAGTAAAGGGTGGTGTTGCAATAGGAGAGAGAGGGAAGAGTGGAGCGGGCCATGCTTACTCACTGCTCCATAACTAACCTCTGATAAATTCATTGTTCTCATTAAGATGAACTTGATCGAGAGCGAGGCAGACATATCTTAATCCCAGCACTGGGGAGGCAGAAGCATGTGGATTTCTGTATTCCAGACCAGCCTGGTCTACAGAGTAAGTTCTAGAACAGCCAGGGCCACACAGAGAAACTGTTTGGAAAAGCAAAACAAAAGCAAAACTTATTAAACTTGAACAAGTCATTTTAGGGTTGTTGGCACTGGTCCAGTTTGGGGGCAGGAATTAACTGTATAACTCCCCCCAAATTACACAACACCTGCCCTCTCCACACCTATTGCTATCACTGGGATGCTTCTCTCATTCATGGAATCTAGTCTTGCTCCTTTTCCAGAGGGAGCTGGAAGACTAAAGCCTCTAGTCTAAAACACAAGTTCCCAGGTGTCCAACAATGTGAACAATTATCTGAGTCATACTCGGAGAGGTTTATGAAAACCTTCTTTGTCCCATTGACAGAAATTACAATAAGATGTTGATTACTGGGTCAACAAGATGGGTCAGTAGTAAGAACACTTGCTGTCAAGTCTGATGACTTGAGTTTGATCCATGGGACTTACATGGCAGAAGAAAAGAACTTGGGCAAACCAAACCTCTGTGCTGTGGTACACATTTTCATGTTCATACTCTCCCTCCCTCCCTCCCTCCCTCCCTCCCTCCCTCCCTCCCTCCCTCCCTCCCTCCTTCTCCCTCTCTTTCCCCTCTCTGTCACACACACAATATATAAATACATAAATAAATGTAATTTAATCTCTGTCTTGAATGTTGGAATTAAAGGTGTGTGCCACCACCACCCAGCTGGATCTATGTTTTCATTTCTTCTGAATATAAACCTGGCAGTAGGCTGGGAATAATAGTATATGTCTTTAATCCTAGCACTCTAGAGGCAGAGTCAAGAATGAGTTCTAGGTCAGCCAGAAGACTAAACAGTGAGAACCACGTCTCACACACCACACACACACACACACACACACACCCCACTCAAATAAAATCAGCAGTAGAACTATGATGGAAGAGGGTCATCTGTCTATATGTTACTCTCATTGGTTAATAAAGAAACTGCCTTGGCTTTTTGATAGGGCAGGATTTAGATAGGTGGAGTAGACAGAACAGAATGCTGGGAAGAAGGGAAGTGAATCCAGACGCCATGGAGTCAGCCACCAGGTCAGACATGCTGAATCTTTTCCGGTAAGCCACCATCTTGTGGTGCTACATAGATTACTAAATATGGGTTAAAGCAAGATGTGAGAATTAGCCAAGAAAAGGCTAGATACAATGGGCCAGGCAGTGTTTAAAAGAATACAATTTGTGTGTTGTTATTTTGGGTGTAAAGCTAACCATGTGGGAGCCGAGCGTGACGAAAAGCAGGCCTGCTCACCTTATTGCTATAGAACTATGCCACATGGTAACGTAATGTTTACCATTCTAGAAAACTGACAAACTGTTTCCCAAAGTTTCTGCACTATTTTCAACTCCCTCTAGCAATGATGACAGATTCTATTATTTCTAATCAGATTATGAGAAGTTACCTTTTTCTATAACTATGTGGAGAAATCTCTAGCCCCACACCATTTTCTCAGGAGGATCTTGCTATGTAGCCCAGGCTGTATCCAAAATTAAGATCTTCCTGCTTCAGCCTCTCAAGTACTGGAATACAGGTGTGTACTACCACTCAGCTCTTTTGTATGTGAAACCTCTCATTTTTAACTAATCCGTACCTAATAAATTATTTCCCATGTTGCACACATAGTTCTATGAATTACTTCCCTGCTGTACGTTTTCACTCTGGTGCAGGTATTTTTCTGACTATACCAGCCAAAACTAGTCTCAGTCTAAAATTCTCATAACTTTAGTACAAGTTGTTAACCATCTCCTCCAGCCCCATTTTTGTACTTGCTGCTTCTGTGCTATTTGTTCCTTTAAACAAAGAAAGTCTCCTTACCCTGACACTGTGTGAGGCCTTGGCACTAACTCAAGCAATCTGAAAGGCTGGTAGAGAAGGCAACACAGCTACGCATCTTAAATGAAAGGAGAGCAAAGTTATAAAACGAGAGGCTTACTTGTAACTGACCGCCTTTTCTTCCTCCTGGAATTCCAGAATATCAGGCACCCTTCTCAGTGGATTCAAATCAAAACTACCAGCATTAAAATTCACCTTTACTTTGACCCTTTAACAAGAAAGCATGTGTCAGGACATTGCAAAAACAGTGCTCATTTGCATTTAAGCTTTAATTATCATTAGATACTGACTGCTATAAATATGGTACAAAATACCATCACTTGACACTGCTATACTTTCTCAATGATACTAGTTGTTTAAGAGCATCTGAAACCATGATGGAGACTGGTGTGCTGTTAGCTGAGAACCAAGATTAGGCAGGCAAAGTTGAACCCTTCCCTCTAATCCTTGGGAGTTTACACTCTAATGTAGAAAGAAGTTATAAAGTCAGATGTAGTAGAACAGGCCTGTATTCTCAGCCCTTGGGAGGCAGAGGCAAGAAGACTGCCACGAATAGGGCAGCCATAGGAAATAAACACAATGATGATAGCTCTTAGAACAGCAGGCTGGAGACAGGCTCAGGGTCAGAGAGCCTGCCCAGCAAGCGTGAAATCCTGCAGTCAGCACATGAGCTCCAACTTCGAATTTTCTCTTTCTTTCTGACCCTCCAGTTATGAAACTGCATAAATCTTTTCTTTTATCATATCAATCTCTTTATTTTATCCCTCTGCCATCATCCTGAGACCCTCACACAACATGGATTCCTATTTAAAAACAAACAAACAGGCAAAAACAAAGAAAGTCAGGCCTGGAGACATAGCTAAACGGCAAAACCTGCTTTTCCAAATGACCTAAGTTTGGTCCCCAGCAACCACTCTGGCAGTTCACAAACACCTGCAACTCCAGCACCGTGACGCCCAACACTCTCGTCTGGACTCTGCAGACACCTGCACTCATGTTCCCACACCCATACACAGAATCACACAGACACAAAGAAATTCAAAATAAAAACATCTTAAAAACAATAACAATTAAAAAAAAAAATCCTAGAGATCTGGAGAGTTGAATGGTGGCTGGCTTAGCTGTTAAGAGCACTGGCTGCCCTTCCAGAGGACCCAGGTTCAATTTACAGCACCCACATGGACAGTTCACAATTGCCTGAGACTCTAGTTCCAGGGGATCCAATAACTTCCTCTGGCTTCTGTGAGCTGCACACACATGGCATACTTGTTTTTACTGTCTGTAGAGTGCTAAAGGCAACAGCTATAATACCCAAACATAGATCAACTTCTAATAAACCAATTCCCCCAATACTAATGGGAGGCAGAAGAGGCATGTCAGTTTCTACAAAACAAAACAAAAAACCCCTGCATCTGCACTATTTTTCCATCTCAAGTGTCTGATACTCAATCAAAAAAAAAAAAAAAAACATAAAATTCAGGTTAGTTGTGGGGTGCATGCCTTTACATCCAGCACTTAGGAAACAGACGCAGGAAGATCTCTAGAGCTGAGTTCAAAGTTAACCTGATGTACAAGGGGGAGTTCAAGGACAGCCCAAGGCATGGTGGGAACCTCTCTCAAAAACAAAAACAAACAAACAAACAAAAAAAGGTGACTGTTCTTCCAGAGGAGCCAGGTTCAATGCCGAGTATGGTGGCTCCCATTTAATTCTGGTCTCAGGGTGTCTAATACCCTCTTCTGTCCTCTGCAGTTACCAGCTATACACATCATGTAAAAATAGACACACAGACAAAATACATAAATATAAATAAATCTTTTAAAATTATAAGGCAAGCAAAAAAAAAACAGGCAAAATATAATGCCTAGTCAAGATTTAAGGCAATCAACAGAACCAGACTGAACTAAGTTCAGAAACAATCCTAATGTTGGCTCTATCAGATCAGAAGTTTAAATAATTATGATTAGTATGGCCTTTGAAAAATTCTGGTTGAAAAAGTGGACAATGTGCACTAAAAGATGAAGAATTTTGGAAAAGGTGAAAACTCTGAAAAATCACATGGCAAAGCTAAAGTCATGATATCACAGTTGGTGTCTCTGATGGGTCCACCGGCAGACAGCACGCAACAAGGAGGCTCTGTGAGCTTACAGCCAGCTCAATAGAAATCATCTAACCAAAACACAGTAAGCAAAGTCAACCACTATTCAAGACTTACACAACTGTGGATGTTATCCATGGTCACACATACACAGAATCTCAGAAATTAAAAGCAGACAAATGGTACATGAGAAATATTTGAAGTAATAATGGTTTAGATTCTCCCCCAAAATTAATGAAATATATATACTGATAAAAATGAAAATTTCAGAGGACTCTAAGAGGAAAAACTAAGCTTAGATACCTCATAGCCTACCCAACAAAAGCCAAAATTGAAGAATCCTGATAGAACTCAAGAAACACATCACATATGGAGGAACAATAAATTACAGCAGACTTCATTTTCAAAATCATTACTGAAACAGATCACTATCTCAAGAAAGAATTTTCAAAGTCCAGGAAGCCCACAACTTCTATTACATCAATTATTACCTGCTCTTTTTACAAAATTCACTCTCTATATATCTCATGGGCACTTTAAGCCATTCATTTGGAGTCATGCATTGCCTTGAATTAGAAATACTCGGGAACCTGGACTGCAATTGGGCCTTCTCGATCTCTTTAAATTCTTTCATTGTATAGATTTTGCCTGCAAAAAAATTAGCAACCTAAATCAGCATGCTTAAATACAGCTGCCTTCGCTGTCAGGCGAGGAGTCGCCGAAGAGTTACGGACCAGTCTCACACTGGAGAAGAGTTCGCTTCTCATCATCCTTGTCATATTGAGCTTTCTTCAAAGGGTCACGAACTGGCGGCATGATAACCTACAAGAGAAGCACTTCTTTGAGGCCTGGGCTGCAGGTCTGAGTATCAGCATTCAGTCCACCCTACGCACCCATGTTTTCACGCCAGAAGAGTCAAGACATGGGACCTATTAACATAGACCCATTATATGTAACACATTCAAAAGAGATGGGCTCTCCGACACTTTTCTTATGAGGTCATACAGCTTTGAGAGCCCGTCTGCATCTCCTGCCCTGCTCTGCTCTAATGCCTCCCTAGGAGCCTCGTTCACTGCCTCCAGCTGCACTGGTGGCTGTCTTGTCAACCTGTCACGAGTAGGATCATCTGGGAGGAGGGAACCTTAACTGAGAAAATGCTCCCCTTCCCCTTTCGCTTGCACGTTTCTGCTGCCCCTTTCCGTGGGAAAGTCTGACGTCTGCTGGTCTGCTGACACACCTGGCTCTGACACTGCCCTTCGTTCTGGCTGCTTGTGCACACGCTGTCCCTCCACGGCTACAGAACTCTTTCCTGTTTCTTTTTACCGTCATCGGTATCTAAGGCACTTAATGCCTTTACGTTGCATGCACATGTGTGGGAACAGATAAAATAACTTCCGGGTCACAAACAGCTACAGAGATAAGCATCATAAAAATCGTTTGTAAAAGCAATACTCAGTCTGCAGGAAAATGACAGCATTGCAAGGTGTGGTAAATTACTAGAGACCCATTTATGCCCTGCTGCTCATAGGTGGGTGAATTGACAAATAACCTATTTGTGCTACACTGCCTCACACAACAGCAGGGGAGATGGATTTCTTTAGGAGACAGTAGGCTCAGTGGTAGAATGAATGCTTTATATATAGAAAGAAAAGCAAACATTTGGTTAACACCAACTAGATTTAAATAGATAAAGAAGTCCAGAAAGGTAAATAAAAATGTTAATGAGTTTGTTTTGGGAAGTGGAAATGTTGTGATATTTTGTTTGTGTTCTGACAAATATCTGACCCCTGGTTTTTATTATCAAGATTAATTACGATCCTATACACTGTGAATATGTGTTGTTCTCATTGGTTAATAAATAAAGCTCCTTTGGCCTATGGCAAAGCAGGATAGACCCAGGTGGGAAATCCAAGCAGAAAAACAGGTGAAGAAGGGCAGAGCCAGGGTGACACCAGCAGCCATCCAATGAACAAATGCCAACAGACAATACTTAGATTAATAGAAATGGGTTAATATAAGAGCTAGCAAGAAATAAGCCGGTGCCATCGGCCCAACATTTATAATTATAATTTATATTTATAATTCTAAGCCTTCAGGAACTAGCAGGCGGGGGAGAAACTTCCAGTTACATGGAATTTTTTATTTTATTTTTTTATATTCTGAATTTAAAGTTAGTTTTCTCATTTATTATAAGAACTCATCAGATCTTTAATCCCAGCACTAGAGAGGCAGAGGCAGGCGGTTCTCTGTGAGGCCAGCCAGGTCTACATAGTGAGTTCCAGAACAGCCAACACTACATAGAGAGACCCTGTCTCAAAATACAAACAAAATAAAAGAATGTATTACTTCTGTAACAAAATCTAAAGTCTTTGAAAATATTTAAACATTTCCTATTACTCAATTATTATACAATATTTTCATATTTTCCGAGATTAATTCATCTTTGGCCTTTGGGTTATTTATTCCTTTTCTAAAATACTAGGTAGGAAACTACTAACAATGCTACTGAACTTTAAGAACTCACTCAAGGGCAAGCAACACCTATGTTAAGGACACTTACAACAACCACACACATACCACCATGGTTAAAAAAACCTGCCTACCTTCAGAAAATTGGGGTCCTCTTTGTTCATATAAAAAGGGTCATATTCTTTTGGATCATAATGCTCTATAAACGCATTTTCCTATAGGAAGGAAATAAAACTGCACATAAGAAAGAGGTACACAATTAACTTTGAGGATAACGGAAGTCAAAAGTTTAACAGTTTGTATCCCTGTTCTCAGTCATAAGGGACAAACGTGAGGCACTGAGCTACAGTCCCAGCCCTACAAAGTTCCAGTCTTATGCTTGAGAACAGCACCAATGCATCAATGCCATCTCTTCATGCACACGACAGTTCAGTGGGTAAAGTCCTGCCACCAGACTGATGGCCTCAGTGCAATCCCTTGAACTAATACAGTAGGAAGAGAACTCTGACTTCCAAGAGCTCATCACACACACACACACACACACACACACACACACACAGAGAGAGAGAGAGAGAGAGAGAGAGAAGAATAAATAAATACAATTTAATTTTTTTAAAGAATATATTGTTTATATCAGAGTATTGGTTGTACATAAATAGAAGAGGAAGAGGCAGGACTCTGGATGAGCCAGTGAGCAAAGATAAACATAATTTTAAAACTACCATAAAAGTACAAAATGACCTCTTAGTACCTTCTTATTAACATATCTCAAAAAATTCTCTAATTCTTGTCGTCTCCTCTTTTTAATCTTCTTATGTGAAGAAACTTTTTCTATAATTTTCTTCTGTAGAGGATCTTCCACACGCTCAACCCATTTTTTATACAACATTTCTTTTCTTCTTTCATTTAAGAAGTCATAATGATTTAAATACTTATCTAATTCCTAGTAAACAGTGGCAGAAAGAAAAAAATTATCCTGAAGCTTTTATCTTCTAAAATTTTATAAAACTTAAACTTCATAGCTTAAATTATTCTTTAGGATAATCCACCATTGGGGGCTGGAGAGATGGCTCAGTGGTTAAGAGCACTGGCCACTCTTCCAGAGGCCCAGAGTTCAATTCTCAGCTACCACATCGGTGGCTTACTACCATCTATAATGGGATCTGATGCTCTCTTCTGGTATACAGGCATACATAGCACTCGTAGCTAAATAAATAAATAAGGCTTCCATCATTTGGCACACACTGCCAAAAACAAGGATACATGGACAATGGAGGCACATGTCCACCCTCTTGATAATTAAATATGCTGGGTCAGTGAGATGATTTAGCAGGTGAAGAAGTTTGTCCCTTAAGCCTGGCAACCTGTGACCCCAGAACCCATATAATGGTAAAGAACCAACTCTGTAAAGTTGTCCTATGACTTCCACATGTGTGCAACGGCATGTGTGTCCACACATATATCACACATACACACATCTGTAATAATAATAAATAAAAATTTTATTTAAGCTGGGCAGAGGTGGTGCATGCCTTTAATCCTAACACTTGGGATGCAAAGCCAGTCAGATTTCTGAGCTTGAGGCTAGCAGGATATACAGAGCAAGTTCCAGGATAGCTAGGTCTACACAGAAAAACCTGGTCTCAAAAAAAAAGTTTTATTTAAATTAAAATACATCAAATATACCACACAGTGGGAGGAGAGAAAATATAGCAACTTTGCATACATTATAGGTGAAGTCATTCTAGCAAAATTATTTTATGAGTGTGTGTGTAGTATACATGTATGTGTGTGGGCAGGTATACTCACCTGTATAACACTAAAGAAAGTCCCCCAAAGCACAGGAGATTGGCAGTCATTAAAACACTCTCAGAGATGCGTTCCACTTAATCTCAATTGCTAATGAGTGTTTTTAATTCTATTTTCTAATTATTTAAAACTTCAAGTTTTACTCAAAGTTTTTAAGTAGAAACTACATGGAAAATGAAAAAAAATTATCTAAGATGCATTTTGAAGCTAATTCTTACCTTTATTACATAATTTTCTCTGTATAAAATTGATTGAACAGCTGCATCAGTGTCTTCTTTAGCTAAAGCCTAAAAGAACAGAATTAGTCCAAAAATCAAATCTTGAACAATCATTAGCATTATCTGAGCTTATTATATTTTTATATGAAAGGCATATCCCTGAAACATTCTCTTATTATATTTTTAAATGAAAGGCATATCCCTGAAACATTCTCTTATTATATTTTTAAATGAAAGGCATATCCCTGAAACATTCTCTTATTATATTTTTATATGAAAGGCATATCCCTGAAACATTCTCTTATTATATTTTTATATGAAAGGCTTATCCCTGAAACATTCTCTGTAAATCCAATGTTTCTATATCACTAAGCGCTTTCTCAAAGACTCTTTTGATCTTTCTGCTCTTGGTTACAGCTCATTCTAGGGCAAAAAGTAATTCGCCTCACAGGCATTTTGAGGCCCAGAACCATCAAATGACTTGCCGGAGTCATGTCATAGTAGAACCTTTTTCCCACATCTGGCAAATGTTTTTACCTTTCTGGGTAAAGACAGACATGCACAGGCTCTACTTGGTAGACTAATCTCTCTGTATGTCTAATGGAAGACTATGAGTTTAGCACATCTTAGGCAAACCTAATCCTAGAAAAAAGTAACTAAAATAAAACAACACAAGGCCAAAGAAAGGGCTTCATTACATTTCCTGTTCCTATTCTTACTCTTTTATAATGAATTTACCTATTGATTTGACTTTGAAAATTGCTTTTTAAAAACGAAAATGTAAAGCCTGGCATGGTGGCACACATCTTTAATCCCAGCACTCAGGAGGCAGGCAGACCTCTGAGTTCGAGGGCAAAAGTGAGTTCCAGGACAATCGGGGCTACATAGAGAAACTCTGTCTTGAAGAAACCAATCCATCAATAAACAAACGAACAAATACTAAAATGTAAAGACTGTGGATAATATGAATCATGGGTTACATTTTTTATCCACAAACTTACAAATAAACATGAAATATAAAAGTATAATCAAATATATGGCTGGATCTTTATAAAATATAAGAATGGTGGATTGAAATAGAGACATTTGCTCTTAAAGTCTTCTTACATTGTTCTAAGACAGGATCTTAGAATGTAGCCCAGACTGGCCTGGACTCGTTATATAGCCCTGGCTGACCTCAAACTAGTGCCAATCCATTCCTTGTCTTGGTCTCCCAAGTGCTGGGATTACAGGCCTGCGTATGTTTCTTTAACTAATTTTCCATAACAATCTACCAGCTTGATAGACTGAAACATTTTTTTCTCAAAGGCAAAGCAGACATACATATAATTAAAATAAATACATTTATTATTAATGAAGACCTTGTAACCACCTAATAAATTTATGTATTTTTGTGTGGGCTTGGTGAGCTTTTTGTTGTTGTTCATTTTGAGACAGGGAATCAATCACTTTATAGCCCTGGCTGTTCTAAAACTCACTATGTAGACCAGATTATCCTCAAATTCAGAGATCTGCCTGCCTCTCTGACTCCTGAGTACTGGGTTTAAAGTTGTGTGCCACCAAACACAACTGAACCACAATTCAAACTCAAATATGTATTTACTATTTTGTGGGTAATGGAGTCTGACTATGTATTCCAGCCTAGCCTAAAACTTGCTCAGGAGTCTTAGACTTGTGGTCCTCCTGCCTCAGCTTTCCAAGTGCAAGGATTACAGGTGTGAACCAATATCCTTGGTTTCAGAATTCATTTTCTTTCCTCCTTTTGTACAGACAAACAAAATAAAACAACACAAAATCAGCATTCTGAAGGCCCTGGAGAGTGACCCAAAGTGCCCACACAGCCCCATCCCTTCGTGCCCGACTAGTTTCAGCCAGAGCTAATGGAGGTAGCGAAAACTCCCATGCATGCAGTCTTACTGATTGGTAACTATGAAAGACGTTTTCCTTAGCAGTGTTGGAGATTAAGCTTGTACAAGCTAGGCAAGTGCTCTATCACTGAACCACATCCTCAGGCCCAACCATGACAAGATGAGAGATGAAAGGAGACATCTCTAACAGGGTCACAGAAAGAGTGCCGCAAAGTCCACGAAAGGACTGGCCAAATCTCCAGTAAGTGCTTGCCCTCTCTGTGGACCGGACTCTATGCAGTAAAACCAAAGCTTAAGAAAAGCAGAGTGGCTTCACCAGCTGCCAACTGGAAGACAAAATTTGGAGCCTGAATTCAGCAAAGTTAAATGTCTGGGAAGTTTAATATTCCTCATAATGACATAAAAGAATCAAGGTCCTCTAAAATGCATCACTCATACTGCCTAAAATAGACACAGAGGAAAAGGAAAATGTGACCCACACTTAAGAAAAACATCAGCAATACTAGGACGGTCCATTTGTTGAAACTGAAATATAAAGCCTTTGGGGGTGTGGGCATGGTACACATGCCCCAATTCCAGTTATTCCAGATTCTTGTGAGGTTGAAGCAGGAAGACAAAGAGTTGAAAGTCAGGCTACACTATACAGTAAGGTCCTATCTAAAAGAAAAAAAGAAGGGGTGAGGAGATTTTGGAATGGGTAAAAATATGCTAAAAATGAAAGGGCAGACTTAGCAAACAAACAGAAGCAAGGAAAGTGGAAAAACCCAGTTCTTATGTTTTAAAAAGACACAAATTTCAGTGAGTTTAACAGAAGATTGAAGATGACATAAACAAGAATTATGACATAAACAAGACGGTAGAGCATTAGAAATAATTCACTTCAGACCTAGGCTTAGTGACACATGTTTGGACACCCAGGCCGCAGAAGATTGAGGCAGGAGCACTAGAGTTTGAGAACAGCATGGACAACACAGAGACCTGTCAAAGAGACAGAAGTGGGGGTGTGAGGAGCGAAGGAAGGAAATAGTACTTGAAAGAGAAAGGGTATTTTCACAAACTGTAAGCCCACAAATACACGAAGTTCAATAAACTCCAAATAGTGGAGAAATTGGAGCCTTCATACACTGCTAAGACTGTAAAATGGTACAGTTGTGCTGGGAATCTCTTTGCTGGTTTCCCAAAACGTTAGGTACAGAGTTATTTGACTCAGCAAATCCAATCCTATGTTACAAGAGAACTGAAAACATGTTCAAACTAAAAGTCGTATACAAAAGTTCATGAGAACAATGTTCATAACAACAAAACACTAGAAACAATTCAAATGTTCAGCACCTGATGAAATAAAATGTGGCATCCAAGCACTGAGATAGTATTTGGTCATGAAAAGGAGGTCGTAGGAGGCTGGGCAGTGGTGGTGCGCGCCTTTAATCCCAGCACTCAGGAGGCAGCCTGGTCTACAAGAGCTAGTGCCAGGACAGGCTCCAAAGCTATAGAGAAACCCTGTCTTTAAAAACAAGAAAGAAAGAAAGAAAGAAAGGAAGGAAGGAAGGAAGGAAGGAAGGAAGGAAGGAAGGAAGGAAGGAAGGAAGGACGGACGGACGTAGGAGCTAAAGAGAAAGTTTGGTGGTGAAGAGTGCTTGTTCCTCTTCCAGAGGACCAGAGTGAGGTCAGGTCAGTTCTCAGCCCCACATTAGGTAGCTTACAACCATCATAATTCTAGATCCAAGTGACCCAACACCCCCTTCTGACGTATACAAACACCTGTATACACACATATAAAAAACTGTTTAAAAGGCATGAGTACATGGTTGAACTTTGAAAACATTATTCCAAGGGAAAGAAGCCAGTCACAAAGGACCACATGTTATGTACGGCTCATTTGTATAAATGCCTAGGATAGGCAAATCCACAGAAATAGAAAGTAGATTACTGTTACCAACAACTAGAGGGAAAAGAGAATGAGGAGCGATTGCCGAAGGAAATAGCTTCTTCTTAGGAATGATGAAAATATTCTAGAATTAAGAGAGTAGAAGACACAAAGCCTTGTGAAAAAAACTGAAAGGGTACTTATTTGTACATTTTAAAGAAGTGGCTGTTAAGATCTATAAATTATATCTCAGTATTAAAATTTCAATAATAACCTAATTCTAGAAAGAACAAAATATTTGAACAAACTTTGCCAAAGAAGATAAATAGCAAGCAAAGATGTCTTAATGACTAATTAGGTTAATAGTATTTTAACTATACAATAAAACTTAAGACTATACCAATGTTGGCTAGAACATGAAAAAAACTGTAACTATCATATGCTGCTAATGGGAATGTAAAATAACAACTTTGGGAAATAGTTTGACAGCTTCGCAAAATGTTAATTTACCTCACAACTAAACGTTACCCAAGGAAAATGAATGATGTCCATACCATGACATGAATGTGAATGCTTAGAAGAGCTTTATTATTTATTTATTTTTATTTTCGGCTTTTCAAGACAGGGTTTCTCTGTGTAGCCCTGACTGTCCTGGAACTCTGTAGACCAGGCGGGCCTTGAACTCACAAAGATCTGCCTGCTTCTGCCTCCTTAGTGCTAGGATTAAAGGCGTGCACTACCATTGCCCAGTTAGAAAAGCTTTAATTGCTCCAGATTGGAAACAACTCAAATGCCCATCAATAAGATGGACCAATTGGAACATAGTCATCGAGGAGACAGGCAGTTGCTAAGAAGAGGACTGGAATAGTTAGTGATGCGTACAACAGCATGAGGAACCGAAAGACAGTGTTAAGTGAAAGCAGCCAGATAAAAGGATGACGTAAGAGCCAGGCATGGTGGCGCAGACCTTTAACTCAGGAGGAAGAGACAGGTGGATCTTTTAGTTGGAGACCAGTCTGTTTTACAGAATGAGTTCCAGGACATCTGTCTCAAAAAAAAAAAAAAAAAAAAAGTAAGTTTTCCCTGCATAAAACTTTTTAAGTCAGCTTGGTTACGGGAAGTGTGGGAGGGCACTGCAAAGGACATGAGGAAACTGGGAATATCGAATAGATTTGTTATCTTGATGTGTAACAATGGTTTCGGGAGCACATATATGCCAAAACTTAGCAAATTATGCACTTTAAGTGTATGTATTTATTGTACCTTAATAAAACTATTTGGAAAAAATATATCCAAGTTTCAGTGAATATTTAACAGCTTTGCTATATTAGAAAAGATTTATAAATCAGTGGCTTGTGATTCTACTTTAAGCAGCTCTCCACTGAGGAGCAAAGGAGTAGAACAGGGAAGAAAAAGGCTCAAGTTAGTACAAGACCCCTCTCTAAGCAAAGACCTCAAAAGTCATACACTATACCTCCATAAAAGAAAGCGACTGTGGTTCCAACCATTCTTTGGAGCTCTTGCGCTTAGGAAGTGTGCCCGTTACCAGATCATCTTGGTTCCCATTTTTCATTGTGGTCACCAAGTAACAGGGTCCCTAGAAAAGCTAAAACAGCGTTTATTTTGTAATTAAAATTCATAATAGTTTTCTTTTTTATTTAATAATCAACACTCATGACCTTGGGCACCCGTGGAATGAATCTTCGAAAACGGACCATCCTTGTTTCCCTTCCGGTTGCCATGAAACAGGGGTCTTTTGGAGACCTCATGGCTACGGGTCATCCGACCAGCCTCTAGGAATCTCATCCCAGCAGTTCCCTAAATCTGATTAACTACTGGGGCTCAGATGAGCTCTTGGAGAAGAAAGGGAATTTTGGACGAAATTCGGGCCTTCAAGCTCCAAGAGGCTCCAAGCCCTCCCCAGGGTCTGCAAGTGAGGGGGAAGGGGACTTCTGAGGCTGTCCCCACGGTGGATCCAGGGCACCAGGCTCGCTCACCGTGGAGTAGAGCCCGCGAGGCCCGGTCCCCGCTCCGCCCGCTGACGCAGACCGTGCGCGCGAGGCCGCCTGGCCGTGCAGGCCTCGACCAGGCCCTTCAGCCCCCTCTGGCGGCAGGCAGAGCTTTCGGCTCTCCGGCAGCACAGTGCGCCCGCGGCCCCAGCCCGAGACCGTGGCTTCAGAACGCGCGAACGTTAGGGCCTCGGTCTCCTGGACGCAGCCCCACGCGCCCCACGGCCACGAGAGGCGACAAGAGCGCGCGCGCTCACCTTGTCGAGCAGCACCGAGGACTGCGGCCCGCAAACCTGAGCGGGGGCCGGCCTCGCGCTAACAGGCAGCTGCCACAGCCAATCCGCTTTCGCCCGTGCCCTTAGGTTCCGCCCATGCCCCTAGGCTCCGCCCATGCCCGCCCCTGGCGGAGCTTTGACTCACCAGTAGCGCTGTTCCCCGGTGTTTAGCTCACATTCCGCAGGACTTCGGATTCGGTTAGGCTGCTCGCTCGCCCTCAGTCGCCTCTCCGAAGGGAGCGGCAGGAGAGGGGCGATCGCCATGCTAGGTCCCTGGTGAACGAGCGTTTGTGGCGGTTGACTCTGAAGGCGGTCCATGGGCAGGAAATGTAGCCCTAAAGGACATCCAAGGTGGTGGTAGAGCTCGGGGTCTATTGAATAGTGTCTGCCTCCAGCGTTGATGCTGGTCAAGGAGGAATGAAAGGAGGATCTTATTTAACTCGGTTATTCTCCTTAGTCCATGGCTATGACGTTCTTTGGGTAGCTGGTTGCTTCTTTTTGTTTTTACTTTATTTGACTTTTATTTATTTACTTGTTCATTTCTGCGGGTCTGAGGATTGAACCGAGGACTTTACATTTCCCTCCCTACCACGGAGAGACAGGGTCTCTCTGGCCTTGAACTTGTATCCTTCCTGCCGCTAGGGTACCTGTGATGATAGGCATGGACTTGTGTCTTTAAACCCCAGGTAATTCTCATGTAAATTATTTCATAGCTAAAAATGTTGAGGCTCTAATTTTTTTCCTTCAAATTCCGCTTAATAAGCCATTCTATGAACTCTGGTTTTCTATGGTGTTTTGTTGTTTAATTCTGAGTATTGGTGAACACTGGATGGCAGACCACCAATCTCACTCTTCCAACGTTTTAAAGGTCACCCACTGATACTAAAATTGAAGCATCTGAGGCACTTACATGCTCATACTTGGAGGCTTCAACTGCAGTTCCTGGTTCAGAGCTGAAGAAGCATGAGTCACTTACAAAACTTACTGTTAGACACCTTGCTGGGGACAAAGCACGTGGACAGTGCCGCCCTCATCAAACTCCAAGAAAGGAGCCTGTGTGTGACATCACCAGGATTTAGTGTAAGAGGAAAAAACTTTATAAAAAAATAACTTTCTAGGTTAGCATGCAAAGTAGTTTTCTTTATCATGTCATCTTCATATATGTGCTGTGAGTGGACAATGTAAAGAATATGAACATGTTTCAACAATATCAGAATTTATTGAGTAATGATAAAGGTACAGTCGTTTCCGCGGCATCCACTTGATATGCCTGCTTTCCTAGGCAACCATGACTGAGATGAACACAGGCTGTTTTATTCCCATCTGAACTATTAATATCAACTCTTGGATCACACAATAATATGTGTGTGTACATATACATGCAGCCATATATATGTATGTATGGTTCCAAATGGCAATAAGTTGTTAAGAGATCACAGCAGAGTTCAAGGGTTCTCATAAGTCCTGAAAAGAAGGGAAGTTGGTAGAAATGTCATAGATATTTGACAATAGATATCAATAAGTTAACAAAACCAGAGCTCCAAGAAAGAATCTGGAGAAACTTTGGTGAGTGGTTAGGCTCCTTCAGATCACAAGTTTGAGAGTAAAGCTGCAGAGCTGAGACAGCTCCAGGGGCAGAAGGGCAGGGCTGGGTCCAGACAGATCGGTAGACAGATGGACAGACAGGGCAGGTCCAGGTCAGTCGGCACCAATGCCATCTCCGTGCAAGTTGTTTGCTTCTCTGTGGAGTCCGGGGAAGGGAGTTACACGCTTGCCTTGGTCTGTTGTATATGATATTTCTTGGGCTTGGTCTTTCTGATATGGTTTTAATATGCCCATATGCCTCCACTTTCTCGGTTTACCCTCATAAATTTATAGAGGTGCAATCTCTCTCCCCCAGGAATAAGTCTCTTTTCAGTCTGTATTGCGTAGGTGGATGGACGTGCTATTCCTGTGGCCATCCAGGTGTGCGGTCATCCTCCATCTTCAAATGGAGTCTCTTCGAGCAGGAAACACTGAAAAACTGCTGTTTTACAAAGCATGGAGTAACAGGGCAAGGCCCAGCCTGACCCCAACATGGTCATTATACCTTGTTTTCTTTCATTCCTGCCCGCAGTGCCCTTCTCTGTTCCTTCTTCCGCTTCAGCTTGATTCCTTCTGTTTTCTTATCGTGTCCTATTTCCCACCTTCTTTAAGAGGTCCATCTTCCCTAATTTTTTCACCTACAGACACAACACATCAGTAAATATATTCATACACATAATTGTAAAGATTTGTTTTTATTTTTATGTGTATGTTTACGTACCGTGTGTATGCAATGCCTACAGAGGCCAAAAGAGGGCTTCCAATCCCTTAACTAGAGTTCTAGACGGTTGGTAGCCATAGTGTGGGTGGGCAGTGGGGAATAACCTGGGTCCTCTGCAAGTGCTCGTACCTGCTGAGCTCTTTCTCCAACCTCAACCACATTATTTTAAATCCACATTCTATATGTAAAAGAAAATGTGCTAATTGTCTCTGTGGGTCAGGTTTATTAACCCTTAACACAATGACTCCAACTACAGCTATTTTCCTGCAAATGTCATTATTTCATTTTTCTTTTTTTTCCCCTCTGAAATAGAGTCTCATTCATTGTGTAGGCCAGGCTGGCCTCAAACTACAGAGATCTTCTTGCCTCTGCCTCCCAAGTGCTAGGATTTAAAGTGTGTGTCATCATGTCCAGCAATGTCAATTTCTTTATGGCTGCATAAAATTACATTGTGTACGTATACCCCTTTTTTTTGGTTTACTCTTATATTGGGCTCATCTAGATAAGTTCTGTGTTCTGGCTATCGTGACTACTACTCCAGTGAACATGTACATGTGCCTATCTCTTCCTGACCTGTTGAGTCAAAGGCTGTCACTTATTCATCCCCCAGAGTGGTGGGGCAGTTTTTTGGGAAGGAACTTTCCACACTGATTTCCATAGTAGGTGCCCAAGTTTGCATTCACACCAGCAATGGATTAAGAGCTGCTCTCGTCTTCCCCCACATCCTTGCCAGCATCTCTTGTCAATTGTTTTCTTTCTTTTCTGTTTTTAAGAAAGCTCCATACAGCCCAGGCTAGCCTGCAACCTGCTAGGTAACCAAAGATGACCTTGAACTTCCTGCCTCTACTTCCCAAGCGCTAGGACTATACACATGGAGCGCCATGCCTGGTCTATAATGCTAGGGACTAAACCCAGAGCTTTGACATTCTCAGCAAGTGCTCTACCAATTGAGCTACATCTCTGCCCTCATTTGGTTCTGTTTTCTTGATACTTATTATGACTGGCATATGGTATACTCTCAAAATACATACATAGTGCCTTCAGGATTCAAAAGACTCATATCTCATAGAACTGTAAGCTGCCATGTTGGTGCTGGGAATCAAATCTAGATCCATCCTTTACATGAGCAACAATTGCTCTTAATTACTGAGCCATCTCTCTAGAACTATTGTTATATATGTATATGTGTGTATATCTGTTTAGATGTGCATCTGAGTGCAGTGCTCTTGGAGCCTAGAAGAGGGCTTCAGATCCTCTGGAGCTGGAGTTGTAGGCAGTTGTGAGCCACCTGACATGCACGTTTAGAAACTGAATTCCTGTCCTTTGGAAGAGTAGCAGGTGCTCTTAAGTACTGAGCCATCTTTCCGATCCCTCAAAGCAGTTTTAATTTGCATTTATCTGATGGATGTATATTATTTTTTCAAGTATTTGACCTTTTGTGATTGATTGATTGATTGATTGGGTGATTTGGGAATTTTAGTTTTGCAGGTTTTTTTTTTAAAGATTTATTTATTATGTGTATAGTGTTCTGTCTGAAGAGGGCACCAGATCTCTTTACAGATGGTTGTGAATCACCATGTGGTTGCTGGGAATTGAACTCAGGATTTGGAAGAGCCGGTAGTGCTCTTAACCACTGAGCCATCTCTCCAGCCCGAGTTTTGCAGTTCTTTATTTACCTTTGGTTCATAAATCTGCGTCCACTGTGTAGTTGGTGGTTGTTTCACATTTATGTTCCGTCACTTTGTTCTAGTATTGTTTCCTTTGCTGTACATAAACTCTTTAATTTCTTGTGATCCCATTGGCAAATTCCTGAGGTTATTGCCTGTGCTATTGGAGTCCTTTTCAGAAAATCCTTTCCTGTAGATATGACTTTTAAACAAAAGAGCCTCTTCTTTCTTTTCTTTTTTCCCCCAAAATGTGTTTGTTGGGATGGTTCCATTCATCTCGAATCCGGTGCTGCTTCCTCGTGAAGGAGTGTCCTTGAGTCAGCCTTGCTTTCCCAGTGGAGCAGCTGACACTCAAGACCACCGTCTGTGCTAAAGACCGTGGTGATTTTATAGCATCCTGGGCACTTCACATCCATAAAGTAGGAATTGGGGCTCTGCACCAGGCACTTTTTTTTTGTGTTTCCTCTTTTCCTCCTCTGGAGAGGGACGAAGGAGATCCTTTGCGAGAGTCATCACCGCTGGAAAGCCAAAAAAGCCTTTTCTACTGAAAAGCCATTGGAAATGCTATGTTTAGACCACATAGTCGGTCACAATCAGTAATTCTGTAGTTGGAAGAGTAGCCATAGAAAGCAATAGGTATGGCTATCCTCTAATGCAAGTTTATGAACAGTGGAACTTGGAGTTCATGTAATGGTGACAGGTAACAAGTGCTTTTCTTTTGTCCAGTCATTTTTAAAAAGTGAAAACCAATCCCACCCTTCAGGTCATTTTAAAAGGTAGTCAACTAAATTTACCCGGCCAGTGGCCATGCTTCTTACCTGTCCTGTTTAACCTCTGCAGGTAATGCCAAGTGATGTTCGAACACTTGTGAATGGATTTGCCAAAAACCCACTGATAACCCGAAGGGAAGGGTTGTACTTCAAGGAAAAGGATTACAAATGTGTCCGGGCGGACGACTATTCTCTTTATGCTAAGAATGTAAGTATTCAAGATTCAAAGGCAGATGGGTAAAAATCTTAAGAATTTTACTTCGGTTTTCTTTATCCTTCCTGATGCTCTCTACAAAACATTCCTAGTAGCCTTGAGTTGTTGAAATAGCACTCTAGTGCCAGGAAGTGTGTGTGCGTGAAGCTGTGAAGTGTGAAGATACTCACAGAGGCTGGGGATGGACTTGAAAAGCAGAGACCTTGCCTGGAGCATGCAAAGCTCCGGGCTTGGTCTCCAGCACTGAAGTGAATTAAAGAAGAAAAGAAGCACTTCTGTCTAAAAGTATTCTTAGGCAGATATCCCGGCTGTTAAAATATTCCCTCAGCTGAGCTACCTCTCCTGATACCGTTCATCCTCCAGTGCTATGACTTGTTTCTCTTGGGTCCTGAAACCCAGTGTGGGGGCAGCGAGGGAACGAAGAAAGGACAGAGACACGGACACATACAGTAAAGCTAGGATCAGGTGGGGTGTTTACATACATTCCAAAGTTCATATACCTGTTAGGCACAAGTTCATATACCTGTTACACACAGAGGTAGGCAAGGAAAGGTTATTACCGGGCTATAGCCCAGAATACATAGTTATTAGGCTCTGGACTTGCAACGTTCCAACCTCCCCACAGTCAGCATACTTTCCAGGGATTCTTCTTCACAATATGTGCAATATTAGTACAAAAAAACTGAAACTTTTCAGAAAATACTACTAAATTTCTCAAAATAATGGAAGATTAAAATACAAGTACAAAACTACAAAGAAGTCAGGAAAAAGGTTTTTTGTTTTGTTTTGAATGTGTCTGGGGTGACTCCTGGCCTTGTGGCTCAGAACAAAGCCAGAGCGTTCTATGTCCTTCCTCACCCAGGAGAACACTGGTGTGGTTGTTGTGAAGACCCATCTGTATCTTCTGGTGGCCACTTACACTGCAGGCATGTATCCTAGCGTCTGTGTGGAGGCCACGGAGAAGCTGGGTAAGTTTGCCTCCCACTGAGGCTTGAGACCCTACTCAAACTAGCCAGGGGAGAAAAGAGGAATTTATTGGAGAATCCAGGGATGACTCACATACACACAGAAAGTGTTGAACACTGGGGAGCCATGGGAAAGGCAAGTACCCTGGATGGGAACACTGCTGAACTGCTAGCAGTCTGTCTTGTCTTTGCTTCTTCGTGAGTCAGCTTTGCTCTGTCCCATCGCAAGGCAACTGCTTCCTTCCCTGGCTTGGTAGCACCCTGATCTGTGTCATGGTTTACCCCTACCCCCACCCCCATGTCAGTAAGCTGTGCAAGAGAGATGCGCAGGGGAGCCGAGAGGAAGCAGGTAAAAAGGAAAGAATGTTAGGGCCACCCTGGAGAGGTGGAGCCATTTTGGTGTGTAGTGCAGTTCCCTTCCTTGGTTTACAATTGGGAAAAAAAAGTTAAGATTTAATAGACAACTAAAGTGAGGTTTGAGCATAGCAAATGGTAAATGGCCTCTCGTGAATCTGTAGATGCCGTCCTACCTGCCAGAAATGCATTCCTGTCCTGCCCACGCCCCCTCACATCTGGTTGGTCACTCCTCATTGTCACTGAGGGTCCGGGCAGATCTGGATGCCTCTTCACTGGGCTGTGTATTTTATGCACACCACTGCTGTTATTCCCATTACAGCTCTTTGTTGATGTGGATTACAAACCTATTGCAGCAATGCCATCTGAATGTCCCCCATCTGAGATCTAGCACAGTACATGATTTTGAGTAGGAAATTACTGTATGTTTGATAAATGGAGATGCGAATGACTTCTACCTAACAAACCAGGCAGTTTCAGTGAACTAATCTCAAATGAATGTGTGAGAAGTTAAGTCCTAGAAAAGGAGGCCCAGTTTCAGCAGAGTAGGAATAGAAACCAGACAGAGACCTATAATTTGAGCTAATATATCTCATTAAAATATCTATAATGAAAGTAGAAAGGCAGGCCGCTAGGTTTTCAATAAACCAGGCTTTATTCTATTGGCTCAGAACCAAGCTAATTCCATAGGGAAGGTCAGAAAGTTCCCTGGCTTCATTGTAATGAAGATTCTCTGACTATTTATTCATTCATTCATTCATTCATTCATTCATTCACTCAAGGTCACAAAAGACTCCAAAAAATAATGCAGCTGGCACAGCGCCAGTTAGAACCCACTGTTGTAAGAAGGGACCAGCGATGTTAGAAGTGTTTGGATAGCCTAAGGGGTGGGTCAGGCTGCTACCATCAGCTGACTTAACTGTGCTTCCTTCATTACTATGGCTCTCTCTCCCTCCCCTCCTCCAGTCTCTCTCTCTCTCTGATATAGGGTTTCACTGTGTACCCCAGACTGGGATCAAACTTGCAATCTTCCTGCTTTAGCCCACTAAATTCTGGGATTACAGGCATGTGCTAGTATGCCTCCAATTGTGCTTTTCTCTATTAAAAAAATATGTGATTATTGCAGAAGATTTGAGAAATAAAGAATCACGGTGATTAAATTTTTTTTAACCTCTGGATGTAGATCATTCATCTGTATTTAATCCGCAGCACAGAGGAGGAGTGGGCAGATCTCTGTGAGTTCAAGGCTAGACTAATCTGTATAGCTAGTTTCAAGCCAGCTAGAGTCATATGGTGAAACCCTGTTTCAATTGTTTTTTAAATATGGAAGGTTCCAACAGCATGATGTAATAGCAACTTTAAGGAGTCAATAGGCAGATAACCCTGTATTACACACAATCAGTCAGGTTTATTTTTAAACAACTATATTGCAAATTGTGTGTGTCAGTAAAATGTTAGCCACTAATTCTAAGTTATCAGTTTTAAATAGTATAAAATTATTAAAGAACTATAATTATTCCTTAAACTTCCTGTGACTTAACCTCAAGTGGACAACCAAATGTCCTAGCTTCTTCACATGAGACTTGCCTCTCTCTTAACTAAACCCACATGTATGTAAGAATCCAGGCTCTGTGTTTTGTTATCTACATGGAAAGAAGCGATGGTTCATGGTTTGGCTATTTTGTTTATTCTCATTAGAATATCATCTAAGACCAGTCCTATAAAACAGAAGAATAGAAAATAATTTATTTTTCTGAATTTGCTTGGCAATAATTCTTACAATAAGTTAAGTTTTTAAAGGCCTTACTTTTTTATTTGCTTTCGGTTTTTTGGTGTTGTTTTGTTGGTTTTTTTTTTTCTTTGAAACAATGTCTTGCTATGTAGTACTGACTGGCCTAGAACTCAACATGCATATTAAACTGGCCATGAACTTGCTGCTTCTAACACCCAAGTAGTGGGATTGCAAGAGCGTGCCACCATATCTGACTGAAAGTCAATTGCCAGTACAGTCCTGGTCTCCCCCTATCTCTGTCTGTCATGGTTGCAGTAGAGCCATGGTTCTCAACCTGTGGGTCAAGACCCCTTTGGGGGCTCAAGCAACCTTCCACAGGTTAAGAAAACAAGTATAATTTTTGCTGAGTGAAAAACAGTCCTCAAATTTCTTATTAACAGATTGTTTTTAATGAAGGAGCAGGCAGCAGGCTCTACTGTTCCCTGGGCCCTCCCCCACCCATCTTCCCTTGACAGTTGTGTGTGCCATCGTTCTCTCCGGAGCAGCTCAAATGCCCTGTCACTGTGGAGTAGAACCGAGGACTGCATACATCTGACTCCCCTGCTAGGCACAGACCTCCATCACGTCATCCTTGTAACTCCACTGCACGGCATGGTACCAGCACGTGGTAGTCAGCCAACACTGCTTATTGAAAACTGAATGAATTACATTGTAAGGTCAGTTCACACTCACAAATTATCAATGTGCTGTGTTTCTTTCAGGAGACTATCTAAGAAAGAAAGGAAATTAAATCATTGGACAACTAGTGAAGACAACTTTATTATTTTGAAAGAAAGTGCAGATCCTTAAGAAAAAATATTTTTGCTTGAAAACACTGAGTGGAAGACAAAAACAAAGACTGAGTTAAGGAACATTTTTCTTATTTCAAGTGTTCATCATCTCTCACCGGAAGGACCTGACCAGCTCATTCCTTTTCTTTAAGCATTGGTGACTGACTTGAAACCCGAGTGCATTAACAATTTTTCATAGGACAAGTCTGTTGGGAATCTCGCCTCCAAGTCCCCACACATCCTGCCAGATATTCCAAGAATACAGGCCCTAGTCTCCCCGTGTGTGAGCCTCACGCACATCGAAGTCAGAGGAGAGCTGTGGAGTCCGTTCTCCTCGTCCACCGTGTGAGTAGTGGGAAAGGGACCTGGGTCGTGAGGGCTGCTGGCAAGTGAACCCACTGAGCCCTCTCACCAGTGTCCTTGACCACTCTGTACCCAGGCTGTGTCAGTGTCAAACCACCTTAAAAATTAAAGTAATGCTTAGAAAATCCTCTCATTTTCAAGTTTTATCTCACAACCTTTCTAAGAGCTTCCTGCCAACACCAGCTGTCCTCTGAGCATAGGTCCTAAGGGTCACCCATTTGTTCTTCGCTGTCAACCTTCCCACTGAAACCATTCATCCGTGTGCTTGGTTTGTGAAAGAGAAAAGTTCAAAATTCATCTCTTTCCTATTGAGTAGCCTACCAAATGCTAAGTAGCAATGACCCAGAGGTAAACACCTTGTCCTCTCGATCACCGATGGGTCCACAGTTTATCAGGGTTCGTGGATTTGTGAGTCATATGATCATGTAATGAACCCGCATGTGTCCAGGTACGAAATAATGCCAGAGCACAGAGCTTGGAGCAACTAACTGTTCCATGAAGCCCCTTCAGGGCTTTACGAGAACCTGAAACTGGCGTTAGAAATGAGTTTGAGAGAGGAAGCATAGAAGAGGGCAAAAAGCATGCCAGGACGAAGGACAGCATATGAGAGCCCCAGAGTCAGGGAGCTTCCTGGCATGTCAGGAATGGTGAGAAGTTGGAGAAGTGGAAAACAGTGTGTGTGGATATTCCACAAGAGAACAGGATGCCTCCCAAAAGGCATCAGCAGCTGTGGACGATGCTTTTATAATACTTAAGTTTACGCTGGGGATGGAGCTCAGGGATGAAGCACCTAGCATGCCAGAAGACTGGAGGTCCAGCCTCAGTGCTCCTGAAGTTAAAAAAAAAATACGTATAAATACCCTAAACTTAGTCTTCATCTATTAAAAATACAAAAGTAGACATATTAAAAACCTGGGAAAAAATAAGATACTCATAATTTTTCACTAACTGAAAACTACTGATTTCATTTTTATCCAGTATTTTTCAATGTACATGTTTATTTAGCAGCAAGTTGTTTCTTGAGTGTCACTAAGATTCCTTCAAAAAACACTATCAAATCACTGCATATCATTTAATTTAAATATATATTCCATGTTAGAAGCTTTAATTATTTCCACTTTTTTTTTTTTTTTTTTTTTGGTTTTGCAGACAGGGTTTCCTCTGGGTAGCTTTGGAGCCTGTACTGGAACTTGCTCTATAGACCAGGCTGGCCTCGAACATAGAGATCCACCTGCCTCTCCCTCCCGAGTGCTGGGATTAAAGGCATGCGCCACCACCACCTGGCTAGTTATTTCTACTTTTTTACTTCACTAATAATACTCAAAAATAAATTTATGGCTTCCGATTTGACTATATACATAGATCTTCCCACAGGTTTGGGATTCAGTCTTCAGTGATTTCTCCTCGTAATTTAACACACTGACATCTGGAGTGTCTAAGTCAGGATAACTGTGTACCTACCCCTAGGCTGATGAACTGCAGTGACATGCAAGGATGAAACATTGGTGGTTCGCCAACAGCCAGTGGACAGCATTTCCTGGCTACTTGACCACTGCACTGCTTGGGACAGACTCTCCGGTTTCTTCCTATAATTCTCATGACAAAGTTGCAACTGTGTCCAGCTGTCTAAAGAACCAAAGAAGTGACTCTTTGGCAGTAATTGCACAGTGTGGGTAGAAACACCCAGAGAGCACGTAATCTTCCCAAGCGAGTCTCCAAACTAAGGACGTTCTTATCATGGTAGGCACAAAAACTTTGGGAGGCCCACAGTGGCATGGATAAATTAAAGGGTTCCCTACCCCAGATTCTTTTCTTTTTGTCAAGGGTAGAAGGTTGAGACAGGGTTTCTCCGTGTAGCCCTGGATGTCCTGGAACTCCCTCTGTAGATGAGGCTGGCCTGGAACTCAGAGAGGCACCTGCCTCTGCCCCCCAAGTTCTGGGATTAGACGTGTGTGCCACCACATCCGTCTGTGCCCCAGATTCTTAACTCCTATGTGTACTTTCCTAATACTATGCTGCTGAGATTGAGGACTCATATCAAATTGCTTTTCTTTCCTCTCCCATCCCACCTCCCATCTCCAGGATATAATCTTGACCATCCCCAGTCCTACTCAGCTACACCGTGCTAAAGGAAAGGAAAACACTAGATACAGTTAGATACAATAGCCTCCTCATCCTGTGTGATGAAAACATGCACCATCTGTGCACTGGAGTCCCGTGAGAGGAAAGCAGAAAAGCACCAATGAGGTGTGGACTGGAGATGATGGCTCAGCAGCTTAGAGCACTGGCTGCTCTTCAGACAACCTGGGTTCAATTCCAAGCACACACAGGGCAGCTCACAACTACCCAGAACTTCAGTTCCAGGGGATCACTTGAACTCACGCAGACAAGTTAAAATGCATTTTTTAATAAAAAAAAAAATCTTTGTAACATAATTCATTGAGGAAAAGAGGGCTTCACACTTTTCCCCATCAATTATTTCTTAAATTTCAGAGACAAAATGATTGTCTCAAGATGTGTGAAATGATTACTTGATATAAAAAATGAGAAATTCTTTTCTTATAGAAGGGGACTTTTATTTTATTAACAATGAGGAACATTTTTGCCAATAAGAATAGTACAAATGTTTCTCATAAATGAAGTAAGTATGCAGCACCTAGGTGTTAACTTAAAATATATTTAAAGCATATTAAGTAAATAAATTTTAGCAAAAACTTTTATCATAGTCAGAATGTGTTAAAAAAAATAACATCGTTAGTATTGGGATCCCTCCTGAGTATATAAGTTTAAACAGAGTGTTTCTAAGTGACAATATAGCAGATATAATTGACAATCACTTGGTAAATCTTCAAAAGTGTTGTCTAATTCTAAAACCCGAGAGCCTGAATGACGCATCTAATTGGGGAACAAATCGTTTATTGAGTGGGTGGTCTCCAAATCTTTGCCACCAGCAAAACTGGAGCAAGGCTTAATTAAATTGTCAGCGAATAGAGCAGTGAAGACCATTTCCTTTTTTAAGTAACTTCTTTTAAAATTTTATTTTATGTGCATTGGTGTTTCGCCTGCACGTATGTCTAAGTGAGGGTGACAGATCTTGGAGTTACAGTCATGAGGACTGGTACCTAAGAAGAGAGCCAAAACAGATAGTCTACAGAGGACAGGAATGAAGGAGGATGGAGACTCCTGGTTCCTGAGATTTGCCTCATCAGACTTAAGGGGGAGTACCATGGAGAGAGTTCACATAGTACCCAGGAGCCAGGGACAGTCCTGCAGATGGGAGAGCTAATGTTACTGGTTGGTGACTTTCTCTTAGCGTCCCTTGAGAAAGTCTCAAGTCTTTGGCTGTTCCAGATAGTGAGTCACCTGAACTCGATTGTGCAAGGAGAGAAGTTGCTGCCTCAGGGTGATTCAGCAGAACTGTGCAGGACCTTTGAAGTTACTGGAACCCTCCTAGAAACAGGAAAATTAATTCTTCCAGCTCACTTTTCTGTCAAATGAGCAGTCATGGCTGTGGCCTCAGATCAGAGTTTCTGGACCTCAAGAGATATTCCAACATATTCTGACAGATGAGCTCTGGGCAAAAGATGGAGGTAAGAGGATTCTAGAATACAGACCTTTACTTAATTAGCAACTGGGAAATAACTAGGTAACCCTAAATTTTGGATCATCCCAACAAGGGTAGAGTTCCACACACCTACTACTGATCTAGCCAGGAGTCAGTGAACCTTGAAATAGGACAATCTACGTAACACAAAGGGTGCCACATGGGCCACCCACTGCTTTGTGATGGTCTCTTCTGTTTGAAGACAAACTACTTTAGCCAGTTCCTTCTCTTCACTTTTGGTCCTTTTGTTTTTCCACTGGAGGTATTCGGGAGGAGTTGATGAGATGACCACTCCTCCCAGATCCCCATCCCCCACATATCAAATAGAGCTTTTAGTCTGCTGGCACATCTGGGTGTTGTGGCTCAGGCTTGCAAATCCTGCACCATGGGGTTTGCCCAAGGCACACTGAGCAGAGTCCTATCAGGCACTGTAACCTGTTCCCTCATTCAAGTACTTTCCCCAGTTTTGAAGACTGCCTCTGTCCATCTTCTCTCCCCCAAAGATTTGTACTGCCTTCCTACCAACCACTGCAGCCATCCCAGAGCTGCATACAAGATGGCCACTCCTTCCTCCAAACCTACTTTATCTTCCCGGAAGAGAGATCCTTCCACGCTCCTGCCCAGAACTGAACAAGCACTGAGAGCTTGGTTGAGCACAGGAAGTACAGACAGCACAGGGAGGAAATGGACATCACAGCTTCCGCCAACCCTGCTACAGTTCAAAGACACATGACTTCCCTCAAGAGCCCAGTTTGTGTGACATTAGATTCCGAAAATGAAGAATAAACACACACACACACACACCCCAATAATGATGACATGGGCCCACCAACCCATCCCTCCAAAGCATGCACAGCCCCATAGTAAGTTGGGACTGTAGTGACAGATTGTAGGGTGAAGTCTTGTGGTTAAAATACAATGATTAATCTAGATTTCAACTTTATGGGATTTAGGTCACCATGGAAACAAATCTTTGAACATATCTGTAAGGGATTATCTAGACTAGGTTAATTAACGTTAAAAGACCCACTCTATCCATGTGTGGTATTATTCATAAGTCATCAAACCTCCCCCCCCCACACACACACAGAGTGGATGGGGTGAAGATACAAGCACAAGTATTCATCAGGGGATCCAACATTTTGAAACAGTAATCCTTAATTAGAGTGATTAATATCAGTGGCATCAGTCAGTGGTTGAAAAGTTTCTGAACCCCATAAGCCTCTCGGCTGATGTAATAATCCAAATCTGACCAAACCAAACTGAAATAGAAAAAGCCCAGGTTCAATGGATACCAATGCTACCTGATGACTTTCCAGGCCCCTAGAGAGGAGATGGGGAAGGAAGACCAGAAAACCAGTCTGTGATGTCTCCTTGGGAGATATGAATTAACACTCAAGGATTCTCACTCTTAAACTGTTGTCAACGCACCCAATCAGATCCCTTGTCAATAACCCACATCTCACAGAACAGTAGACTTCCGGAACTGGTACCATTAATCTAATCTCCTGCCCTTTGAAAGCAGACACTTGGAGCACAGAAAACTTGTTATGGTAATCTCGGGCAGTATTGACTATGGCTAGCCATACTTGAGAAGTTATTTTTAGGCATTGAGCTCCATTTCCCAATGCAAAGGGTCATAACCCTGTACTCCTGCAGTGTAGTGTCAATCACTCTACCCTACTCCATTGGCTGAGAAGGACCTCTCTTGTCAGATGGACCAGGTAGCCATGAAGATTCAGTAACCACTACAGGGATGTCCCTATCTCCTCAACTGACTGTTATGTTAATGCGAGGATTGGAGATAAACACCCAGTATGTATAGTTTGCCCGTTACCTGCATAATTACCACAAATAAGTATATCAAGGAACAGATCTGCAGCATTCAGGTTTCTGAGTCATTCCCCTCGCCTTTGTCACACAAACCCCATGCTGTCCCAAGGTGTTAGGATTTGATGTCTGCTCCAAATGCCTTTTATTTCCCAGAGGCATCTCAGCAGCTGAAGCAGGAGAGATTCCTCTTGCTCATGTTAGATTTTTATCAGTTTCAATGGGATCTGTAATCTTTTATCTCCTGTGGCAACAGAAGCATAACCTCGGCCCTAACTTAACACTTTCCCTGGTTTTACACAGGCTGACCTGATTCAGCATCCCCCCCCCCCCCCATAATCCAATGTCTTTTAGCAGCTGCTGTCCCCGTTTCGGCATTTAAAGAACATGGTGGACAATGAAGGCTGATGAGAAGCCAAGGACAATGGCACTAGGTTTTGATCCTATTACATGAACTGGCTTTGTGGGAGCCTAGCCTGTTTGGATGCTCACCTTCCTGGACCTAGATAGAAGTGGGAGGACCTTGGACTTCCTGCAGGGCAGGGAATTTGGACTGCTCTTCAGTATCGAGAGGGAGGGGGAATGGAGTGGGGGAAGGGGGGAGAGGGGGAGAGTAGTGGGGAGGGGGCGATGTGTGGGAGGAGGAGGAGGGAAATGAGAAATGGGGAGGAGGCGGAAATTTTAATTAAAAAAGAATAAAATAAAAAAAAAAGATTTCTAAAGTAGAAGTTAGTAAAGCATTATCTTCAGAGTTCCTGATATCCCCTTCTACTTAACAAGCATCTTCATGTTGCGATTAGATTTTTTTCTAGTTTGTGTCTTTCATAGCTGAATTTTTGTTTACTTACTTTAAATCCTAAATAGTTAAGAGAATCTCCTCTTAGTATTTTTTCGGGAGAGATCTATAATGCCCAACAGGGTAAATTTTTCTATACTGCACTAAACATTCTTTCCAAGGTATCAGTATCAGAAGCAGTCAACAATAAAATATGGTCTATGTAATAGCAGATAATAGAATGAGGGAATTGTTTACATACTACTTCCTGTGGGTAATTTACAAAATACTGACACAAAGCTGGGCTATTTAAAAGTTTTTTAAGGAAATACTTTTATTGATATCTCTTTACAGACTAGGCTTTATTATAAGTAGGTACCATAAAGGCAAATTTTTCTCTATCCTGTTTATGTAAAGGAATTTTAGGCTGTAAAGATCCCATAGGTTAAATTATCTTCTTAATAGCTTTCAGATCAGTGAATATTTTTCAGGTTCTTTGATTACAAACACAGGAGAATTCTAAGGACTGTAATTTCTTCGATGTGCTTAGCACCTAACTGTTCTCTATCAGTTCCTCAAGCGCCTGCCATTTTTCTTTAGTTAAGGGCCATTGTCTTACCACACAGGTTTTATCTCTTTTTCTGTCCTTCAGGTTGTTCCCTTTAATCCACTTCAGTTTGTTCCACCTGAGATAAGATTTCAGCTTCTAAAAGCCAAGTGGAGAGCTCTTGCAAAGGCCAACTGGGGTTTTAAGAATTTTGAAAAGTTACAGATACCTCAGCTTTAGCTTCCAGTGGGCCTGAATCTCAATGCCATTTACTTGCAATTTAAGCTTTGGCCTCACATCATTAATAACAGTTTGCCAAAACACCTTTTTTAAAAAGTATTTTTAAAACATTTTATTGTATAATAGGAGCTGCTTTACCTTTAGGATATGGGGGCAACAATAATTGAGCAATCTACCACCAGCTTCTATCTGCAAAGTCTTTCATGGATTTTAATGGCAACTTTAGGTGATACTCATGGAACGTTTTGATAAAATCTTAAAAAGAGAACCCTTCTTAAAGATCCCAAGTAACATGTTAGTGCAACTTGCCACTTATTAACAGTGTGGCTCAAACAATTTACCTATATTTTATTTAATGGAGAAACAATTTTGTAACCTCTTTGTCAGTAAAAGATTACTTCTGTGAGCTTTTAACTTAGTAGCCATATTACCTAATAACCTAATAACCCAACTTGTTTCAGGCATTGCATTTTTATAGAATTTAACAAAGAATTTTTAGAAAGAAACTTAAAGAACAGGGTCATATTTTCAGTAATGATAAAAGACAATATCATACCTAATAATATAGTTTAAAATCATGAATCCTGTTCTTTTAGTTCATTTACCATGAAAATTAAACACTTATCTAAACATTAATTAGACAATCAAGAGAACATCTTCTATACAATAAATGATTAATATCTTTGGGAACTTAAATAGCATTGACTTAATATTTTATGCTCTAACCTCAATTGTTCTTAATAGAAACTGGGCTTGTTTTATATCCTTCTTTCTCCCATGAACAGACTATTGATAATGAATTATTCCCACTATTAGGGAAAAATAAAAACATTTCTCATTTGAGTTCTTCCCATTCTGAGGGAAAAACAATAACAAAATTTTTAACTAAAGTTAAGCAAACAGCAAAATTCTTGCTGAGCTCACTCAGGCTGCAGCAGTGAGGCCTGGAGCGGCATTTCCTTTGTATTTTAATAAATAAAGCTTGCCTGAAGATCAGAGAGTAAAACAGCCCCACTGGTCAGCCTCACAGACTAGACAGTGGTAGCACACGCCTTTAATCCCAGTAGCCACACTAGTTGCCATAGAAACCAGGCAGTGCGTGCCTTTAATCCCAGCCCTAGAGAGGATTATAAAACGGGAGGAAACAGCTCTCAGACACACTCTCATTCTGAGGTTTCGTGGAGGCAGAATCGCTATTTTGGACTGAGGTAGAGGTAAGAGCCAGTGGCTAGCTGCTTTGCTTTTCTGGTCTTCAGGCTGAACCCCAATACCTGTCTCTGAGTTTTTATTATCATGCTTCAGAGGTCCACTGTTGTTATTCAGCTACAGCAGCTCTGAGCTGACCCACCTCTGAAAGAGCTGACAGGCAGCCTGCAGCCATAGGGAGGGAGCTCTGATTTTTAACTAGTCTCAATTTTTTATATTGAAAAGAGCCTTTTTCCTTTCTCTATATCAACTGGGAAGAGATTTTTTTCTTTCCTTTATTGTCCTCTTATGGAGCCTTTTAATTTTTAGGTTTTGATTCAATATTTTTCCAGGAAAATCCTTTTTCTTGACTAATCACTTCTTTTTCCTTCGATAGATTTCCCTTTATTTCCTTTCCTTCCCTCTTCTCTATAGGGAAGATTTTCTTACTTTCCCTATTTTCTACTGGGAAGTTTCCTTTTTCTCTTTTTTATTCTTTGCCGCAGGATCTCTTGTATTGCTTTCTTTTTTTTTTTTTTTGTAAAATATTTATTTATTTATTATGTATACAATATTCTGTTTGTGTGTATGCCTGCAGGCCAGAAGAGGGCACCAGACCCCTTTACAGATGGTCGTGAGCCACCATGTGGTTGCTGGGAATTGAACTCAGGACCTTTGGAAGAGCAGGCAATGCTCTTAACCTCTGAGCCATCTCTCCAGCCCTTGTATTGCTTTCTTTAAAAAATGTGCAGAAGCACTTTAGCAACTGTGCATTTTGTTGCTCCTGAGATGGGAGTTTAAATTCTCCATGACCCTGCTCATCCTGGAGTTCTCCTCTTACCTGAGAGTGTTCCTTCCAGTTCTCAAAGTGGCTGGCTTCTCTGTTTTCATGCCAGGCATTGGGCACCAACGTCGCGTGTAACATGGCGCGGGTGTGTGGGTTCATGGGGGTCCGTGAAATGAAGACTCAGAGACACCTTGAGAATGAACTTAGCCTCTGTGGCTGCAGGGACCTCAGCCTTGGTGAGCTGAAGCACTTTCCCTTTGCCTCTTTATTTTTTTCCCTATATTTCCTATCTTCGCTCTGCAATAGATGGGGATGATTACAGAAAACCCCAAGCAATCAAAGCACAGAGTGGATTTATGTACACCCCACCTCGAGGATCAGAGCTGTACTGAACAGAGGAGAGCCTGGCTTGATTGGAAAATGGATGGCTGTGGGTCTGAGCCTAAAACATCTGGAAAGAGAGAAGTTCTGCCTCCTATAATGACAACTGGAACAGCTTCCATGTCCCCTAAGTTGAGGAAAGGAATACCCAAACTGTCATTTTAAAGGGTGTACTGGCATTTCATTTGCATTTTAATAAATAAAGCTTGTCTGAGGATCAGAAAGGTAAACCAGTCACACTGGTCAGCCTTACAGATCAAGCAGGAATGACACACACCTTTAATCCCGGTAGTCACACTAGTTTGCCACAGAAATCAGGTGATAGTGGTGCACGTCCTTAATCCCAGAACTAGAGAGGATTATAAAATGGGAGGAGACAGCTCTCACAGACAGTCTCATTCTGAGGTTTCCTGGAGGTGGGATCACCATTTTCAGACTAAGGTTGAGGTAAGAGCCAGTGGCTGACTGCTTTGTTTTTCTGGTCTTCAGGTTGAACCCCAATATCTGTCTCTGAGTTTTTATTAATTTTGCTTCAAAGGGGTAAAAAGGACAACAGTTTGGGTTGGCTCCCTTCAGTCCCACCCCTTGGACCTCTCAGAGTTCAGAGTCCAGTGGCAGCTGAGGGCGGGCCCTTGGCTCTGGGGTGTGGTCACCAGCACCCAAAGGAGCCAAGACGGGCAGTACCTGCTAAACCAGCTTAGTTAAGTTATTCCCATGGCCTGAAGGAGCCTGTCGACAGAACTGGGGATTCCAACCCTGGAACAGGGTAAGCTGTTGCAGCCCTTCAGTGTTTCCAGCCCTGGGCAGTGTTTCAAAGCGTGTCATCCAGGACCAAGAGCCTATGGAGGGATTGCAGGGTCCTGGGAGATAGGATCCAGGATCTGGGTGAGCAGCCATCTGCAGTGGGTGCTGCACAGGGGTGTTGCTGTAACTTTAAAAAATGCTGCATAGAGAACCATGCAACAAGATTCACATAGGAGGTTTATTGGAAGAGGAGAGAGAAGGGGCAGAATAGAGGGCAGAGAGTAGGGGGCAGAGGCTGGTCCCTGGGGACAAGAGAAAAAGAGAGAGGGAGAGAAGGGATGTGGAGAGAGAGAAAAAAAAAGAGAGAGAAGGAGACGGGAGTTGGGCAGGCCCACCCCCCCTTTTTTTTTTGCAGAGAAGGTGGGTATTTATTTAGTGGGTTATGGAAGGGAAGGGGGAAGGGGAGAGGGAGGGAGAAGGGGGACGAGAAGAGAGAGGTAGAGAAAGGGAGAGAGAAAGAGAGAAAGAGAGAGAGAGAGAGAGAGAGAGAGAGAGAGAGAGAGAGGAGCCACAGCAGCAGCAGCCACTTCCTCTGAAGAGAGATGGAAAGGAAGGAATCAGGCCCACCTTTTAAAAGAGAAAGTAGCAAACGTGCACAGGAGCTGCTCTCAGTGGCTGCAGCTGAGGACGGATCCTTTCAGGACCCCAAGGGCAGGCCAGGGCAGGCTCTTGAATGCTAACAGGTGTCCCTACCCCTCTTCCCTTCAGAGCCTGAGCTTTCTGCCTGCTGCCCACCCAGTGTACCCAGACAGCATGCTGGCAGTGTACTTTGACCAGCCAGGTGGACCAGAAAACCTCTACCTCAAGGAGGTGGCCAAGCCGAGCCCAGGAGAGGGTGAAGTCCTCCTGAAGGTGGCAGCCAGTGCCCTGAACAGGGCTGACATACTCCAGGTACCCAAGGGTTCCACCAAGCAGTGCAGGGTGGGCTCCAGGGCTCAATCTCTGTCTTCAGTGAACTGACCAGACAGAAAAAGCAGGGACTGGGGTGTTTGCCCACAACACCCATTAGAACAGCTGTCCTGGGGGTTCTGAGGCCCAAAGCTAAGTGGCCACTTTGTTCCTGTAAATGAGGGGCTGTGCCAAGGGTGTAGCTCATTGGGCGAGCCTTTGCCTAACATGCTCCAAGCCCTGGGTGATCCTCCACAGCAAAAATAGAAGTGTTTGCAAAGCACAGCCTACTATATGTTCCCTCATCATCTTCCTGGGCATCCCGGAAAAGGGCAGGGAAGTACCATTTGTTGATACAGGAGGGTGGGGTGTGGGGGGGGGACAGCTGCCCCTAAAAACTCGGCAGACAAGCCTATTTGTATTTTACAGATAAAGGAAGACCTAGTACAAAGTCAGACGTGGTCCCTTCACAGTCTTAATGACTTAATCTAGATTGCTGTACCCTTGGAACCCAAATTGAAAAAAAGTGCTTGTTAATTAAACTTTGGTTAGGATTTTTCTCTTACAGGCCTTGAATTTTACCCAGTTAATTCTAAAGCCTAGTTAGAGTATTACCCTTTTTTTCAAACAGACTCTTTTGAAAATAGGCTGGCTTCCAGGTACCCCAGGAACAGCCAAGGAAGCAAACTGTGTGACCCAATGCGGTCTGATTAATAAATTACAATGTAAATAACCTCTCACCCATACTCCTGTAAGTAACCCAAACAAACTGACTGGCTCGGAAAAGAAAAGTTACAGTCCAACTAAAAGAGGGAACGCTAATGGGCAACTTTTATTTATTTGTTGTTTTAATTTTTCACTTTAAAATTGTTTTAATAATTTTAATGATAATAATAAATAATAAAAATAGAAGTAAAAAAATGGTTTTAGCCCTACACAGACCAGGATGGTCTCATACTTGAGATCGTCCCAACTCGGTCTCCAGAATGGTGACATTATAAATGTTCACCACTGATGTAGCCTACAATTTTAATAATGAATGATCCCAGCACTGTGGAGGCTGAGGCTGGAGGATTGCCTCAAGTTTGAGGCCAGCCTAGGCTTCAAAGAAAGAACTTGTGGTGGTGGTGGTGGGTTGGTGGGTAAACCGACAACTAGAAAAATGAAATGAAGTAGGGCCAAAGACTAACTGTGGTAGAAGATTTGCCTAACATGCTCAAGGTCCTCGGCACCACAAAAACAAACACGCCAAAGGAAGCAGATGTATACAAGGAAGGGTAAGGCACAGTTCAGTCGCAGGCTGTGGGTCTGATACCCAGCACTTTCCACCACAGCCTCCTTCACAGTTGAGCTGGCTGGGGTCAACCAGAACTGTGCACCAGGGGTGGGGACGGTGACTCTGTTGGTGAACCGTGGTAGAACAAGCACGAGGACCTGAGCTTGGACGGCCAGGCCAATAATTAAAACCCAGGTATGCGGACTGGAGAGCTGGCTCAGCGGTTAAGAGCCCTGGCTGCTCTCCCAGAGGACCTGGGTTCGATTCCGAGCACCCACATGGAGTTACTGTCTGTAACTCCAGTTCCAGGGAATCTAGCACCCTCCCGTAGACATAAATGCAGGCAAAACTCAACTTCACATAAAGTAAACCTTAAAAATAAAGGTGTGTGTGTGCGCACCTGTCATCCCAGAAACAGGAGAAACCCCCAGAGATAGGAGAAGCCAAAGGAGCTTGCTGGCCAGCCAGTCTACTTGAACAAGTAACTCTAAGCTCAGTGAGAGACCCTGAGTCAAATATAAGGTGGCGAGCACTCAGTATTGACCTCTGGATTCCATATGCATCCTACACACATATGTGCGTGTACACCCCCACACACATACACACACAGAAAGAAATGTGTATCAGAATCAACTGGTGAACTTTTTAAAATGAAGATGTCGGGACCAGGCAATTGTAGTCTGAAAGGGTTCTGATGTAAAACCCCATTTATGTCTTTGTGGTCTAAAGCATTTGAGACCCAGGGTAAGTACAGTTTGTCATTCAATAAATTACAATGATTGCTGAAAATTCCACGGTTTTGTTCCCAGTCTCTCTAATAATTTACTTTGCAATCTTGGACAAGCCATTTCTCCACCCAGGTCTCTCTCTCTTTCTTTCTTTCTTTCTTTCTTTCTTTCTTTCTTTCTTTCTTTCTTTCTTTCTTTCTTTCTTTCCTTCCTTCCTTCCTTCCTTCCTTCCTTCCTTCCTTCCTTTCTCTTTCTTTCTTTCTTTCTTTCTTTCTTTCTTTCTTTCTTTCTTTCTTTCTTTCTTTCTTCCTTCCTTTGTACAGGACTTGGATAAATTAACTAGCTGAGGACTCTATCAGTTGTGGTACTCACTGCTATTTGTGACCTGAAGCCTTTAATTTACATAAGCCAAGCCATTTCCCTCTCCTTTTTCCTGACTTACAAAACTGGACTTCACTGAGTGGTGGTAGCATACACTTTTAATCCCAGCACTCAGAAGACAGAGGCAGGCTAATCTCTGGGAGTTTGTGGCCAGCCTAGTCTACAGAGTGAATTCCGGGACTGCCATGGCTATACAGAGAAACCCTGTCTTGAAAAACCAAAAAAAAAAAAAAAAAAAAAAAAAAAAAAAAAAAAAACCAAAAAATAAATAAAAAAACAAAACCCAAACTGGAACTGGACTTCATGGTTGGAGGGAGTGAGCCACTCATTGGCACTCATTGGTTCCTAGCTGCTCGGCTGGCCCCAAAATAACCACACAGAAACTGTATTAATTAAACCACTGCTTGGCCCATTAGCTCTAACTTCTTATTTGCTAACTCTTACATCTTAATTTAACCCATCTCCATTAATCTGTGCATCACCACGAGGTCGTGGCCTACCAGCAAAGTTTCAGCATTCTGTCTCCAGGCGGCTCCATGGCTTCTCCTGACTCTGCCCTTCTTTCTCCCAGCAAACAGTCTAGCTTTCCTCGCTGAGTTCTGTTCTTCCCTGCCATAGGCTCAAAGCAGTTCTTTATTCCTTAACCAACAGAAGTAACACACAGACAGAAGGCCCTCACACATCACTTCATCCTGACTGATCTCTGAGAAGAGGAAGAGCTGTTAGAGGTCCAGGGATGCGGCACACACAGGTTTCCAGTGACCACCTCCCTGATGCATATGCCTGCCTCTCTTTCTGCAGAGACTGGGCCAGTATGACCCGCCCCCAGGGGCCAGTAGCATTTTAGGACTTGAAGCATCAGGACATGTGGTTGAGCTGGGGCCCGGCTGCCAGGGACACTGGAAGATTGGGGATTTGGCCATGGCTTTGCTCCCTGGTGGAGGACAAGCTCAGTATGTCACTGTCCATGAAGATCTTCTTATGCCTATCCCAAAAGGACTGACCCTGTCTCAAGCTGCAGCCATCCCAGAGGCCTGGATTACTGCCTTTCAGCTCTTACATCTGGCAGGTGAGGATGCCTGCTGCTAACTTCACGCAGCAGGCTTCACCCCCTTCGGAGCCAACCTCCCTAAACCTCAGCAGACCTCCAGGATACCCTCTCCAAACCCCAGCAGCCCTCTAGGACACCCAGCACCAATCAGCCTACCCCACCTTGCTGTATCACTAACAACGTCAGGTCATCAAACTATGTTAAAATGGCTTGATACAGGGGCAGTGAGAACTATGGGTAGCAGATAGGAGGTCTATGAATATCTTAACACAAGACCCGGGAGCAATCTGTACCTCAAATCATGCAGGCTTCTCTTTGGGGCCCAGGGCAATAGAAGAGGCAGACTAGGGGTGTATCTCAGTGGTAGATCATTTTCCTAGCATGCTCAGGGGCCTGCGTTTGATCCTCAACTTTGAAAAAAAAAAAGGAAAGAAGAGAAAAAAAAGGAAGAAATACAGCCATAGAATTTGGGAGAATAGCTCTCTCTCCACCAGCAATTGAAGTCTGAGGTGGGAAAACCTGATGTGAGCAGGTGTGGCTTTTAGGAACAAAACGACCTGGGCTGTGGTAGACAAAATAAGCATCAAGGCAGGCCAAGAGGTCTCAAAGGGAGGGCAGCCGCTGCTCTCAGAGATGAGGGATGGTTGTTGTCCTTAGTAAAAGATGAGGTTGGGTAGATCGAAGGCCTTGAATGCCAGGCTGTTTGGACTCAGTGCAAAACCAAAAAGTCACTTCCCATTTTGAGAAAAAAAAATGCTAAAGAAAGCTCCATTTGGAGTGGAAGAGTCTGATGTCTATGTGCAACACTTGAGTCAGTAAGATCACCTAAAGGCAGATTCAGACTGAAGGAGGACTGGCTTCAGGTGATGACAACGGGCAATGGGGGCTTCTCTTGCTTTAAAAAGTATGTATGTAGATATACGCATTTGGCTGTTCACATTTCAAATAGAGATAATAGATGTGGCTACCAATAGTTTTGTAACTAAAGTCCATTTCCCACTTGATCAGAGACAGTAAGGGAAAAGAGAGAAAGACAGAGAGAGACACATACAGAGAGAACTGTCAATGTATTCCTTCAGAAAGCAAGTTATTTGTCATTTGGTCCAAGAGTCGGGTGATGAGGATAGGCTATTTCTATAGTTGGACAGAAGGGATAGCAGCTTATCTACTTTCCATCACAGGCCACGTTCAAGCTGGAGACTATGTGCTGATCCATGCGGGATCCAGCGGTGTGGGCACAGCTGCCATCCAGCTGACTCGGAAGGCTGGCGCTATTCCTCTGGTCACAGCTGGCTCCCCGCACAAACTTCAAATGGCCGAAAATCTTGGGGCAGCTGCTGGATTCAATTACAGAGAAGATTTTTCTGAAGCAACATTGAGATTCACTAAAGGTAACTCACTCAGCAGATGTAAAAAAAAAATGGCTAAATGAAACCTTCATCTCCATGGTTGCTGAAAGAACTGTAGCTGCCCTGGACAAACTGGTGTGTTCTGGTGTTTGATTACTAGAGAATAGCACCCAGCACTGGGGTTCTAAGATTATTTCAGTGTTGTTCATATCCATGCAGGGTAAGAACTCCACCACCAAGAGCTATATCCCTAACCCACAATGTGTATTCTTGTAAGTGACATGGTTCATACATGTTTAGAAACTGCATAATCACACAGAGTTGTTCTAGAATTATCCAGGGCCCATTCTTCCCAAATAGCCACTCGATAGTGAGTTAACAGGAAGCCTGCAGCACAGACTAATGAGATGGTCAAAGTCGGGCTGGGGTGAGAACCCCATAATCAGGCAGGCAGGTGTGTGTGTGTGTGCGCGCGCGCGTATGCGTGTCTGTGTTCCAATGCCAAATCTGTATTTTTTTTTTTTTTTGAAGACAGGGTTTCATGTATCCAGGCTGGCCTCAAACTCACTATAGCTAAGAATGACCTTGATTCTCCCATTTTTATCTTCCCAGTGCTGGGATTACAGATATACACCACTTGACCTGGTTTATGTAATTCTGAGGACCAAGTCCAGGGCTTTATACATGTTAGGCAGACACTACCAATTGAGCTACAACATATCTCAAATCTGACACCCCCCCCCATTCATCTTTTTCTGTTTTCTTGTGGGTAGAAAAGGAGAGACGAGAACAAAGTTAGCAAGCTATGACTGATACCCAGGGCAGACTTTCTAACTTAGATGTGGACAAGCATCTGCTCTGTGGTCTGGAGTAGATTTCCTTTTCTACTCTTACTCAGCCTGGATGCTGGTGGGACTGTATTACTTGGGTGAGGGGGGGAGTGAGGTGAGATACCAGGTCTAGGATGAGGTGGGGACTGGGGACTCAAAGGATGCACTGTATTACAATGCTGTACACATACAGTACTATGATGTAATTCCATTTACAAGAACATTTCTATGGCCAACGTTTTTAGTCCCAATTGTACTTGTATTAACTTTTTATTTTGAGGCAAGTTCTCACTATGTACCCCAGGCTAGCCTCGAGCTTGATCCTCCTGCCTCCTCCTCCAAGTGATGGAATTACAGGTGTGCACTGCCACACCTATATTTACTTTTACCCACATACCCACAGATACACCATGAAATCGTATTTGTACCAATTTTTGTGTCTAACATTATTATTAATTTTTCCCCTTTGGAAGGCGTTGGAGTTGATATTATTCTAGACTGCGTAGGTGGATCCTATTGGGAGAAGAATGTCAACTGCCTTGCTCTTGAGGGCCGCTGGATTCTCTATGGTTTAATAGGAGGAGGTGATGTTAATGGGCCCCTGTTTTCAAAACTGCTTTTTAAACGAGGGAGTTTGATCACCAGCTTGTTGCGACCTAGGGATATTAAGGTGAGTGGAAGAAGAGTCTGTCACCCAGAAAGCTGTTGTACAGACCCAGTCGTAGGGGAAGCCCATAAAGAAACCTGCCATCTTGTGGACAGATGTGTCAGAGAAGTATTCAGATTAGCCAGCAGAAACCTCAGGCATATCCATCCCATGCTACACACACACACACTTTCTATCAGGATGAACAAAACAGTCATAGTATTAAGTCTTCGAGGAAGTTCAAGGCTTTGTTTTCAGGGTAGATCTCTTCTGAGTGAACTAAGGAAGCCCACTAGGTAAATAAGCTTATACCTTCGACAAATTTCTGTTCCTAAAGTCCTCTGTAGCATTCTAGCAGGCGCCAGCTTTAGGAATGTTATTCCATCAGTTTCGCACCCCATGGGGAAGATAAGGCTTGAGCATCCCTTTGTATCGACACTATGTAAGTCTGTCAGTTACACTAGGGTTTTACCGTATCTTACCTGATACAGATTGAGGTTGCTCGTTTGAAAGCAAGCTCTTTCATATGGGAAGTGAAGGGCTGTTTCAGATGCTCAGACAAGATGGGGCACGGCAGGGTAGGGCCTCTCTTCAGGTTGATGTTCTTTTCCTTAGTACAAGCAAGCGCTGGTGAAAATTTTCACGGAGCAGATTCTGCCCTACTTCTCCGAGGACTGCCCACAACGTCTGCTGCCGGTGGTGGACAGGGTCTACCAGGCGATTGATATTCAAGCGGCCCACGAGTACATGGAAGCTAACAAGAACGTGGGCAAAATCGTTTTGGAGCTGCCCCAGTGAAGGAGGACTCCGGAGCAAACTTGGGAGTGGGTTCTACTCCCAGGACCGCCCCTGTAAAGCTGGTGTAACGAAATAAAAGAGGAAATGTGCAGAAAAAGGGAGGTGTGCTTTCTGTCGGTGACCCAACATGAAGACGGGGGGAGGGTGGAGTCCGGACCATCAGGCGGATGGGCGACCCGAGATCCAGGCCCAGCACCACCGCTCCGGGTAAAGGTCAGATTCAGAAACCTTTAGAATGCTCTAAGCACGCTGCGAGCGCGCCACGCCCACCTCCGTGTCCGTCCGCAGCGCCTCGCCGCAGCCCCGCGGAGCGTGTTCCTCTAATAGACCCCGCCCCGCCCCTCAGTCCGCCAGCCCCGCCCCTTCAAACAGGAACACCTCCCTCCCCGTAGCCTTCGCCCTGCCCCTTCCTGTCCGTTCTCCGGAAGCGTCTTGGAGCTCGCCTTTTCGCCTTCCGGTCTGAGAACGCACTCGGTAGTTTGGTCTGGAACATCTTTTCGGGGACGTCGACACGGCCTAGTTTGAGGCGCGGGCTTCCCGGCAGCGCCGTGACAGCTTCCGGCGCTGCCTGACTGTGGACATTGTGTGTCTGGCGCCGTGTCGCCCTCGACGGCACCGAGCTTTAGAGACACTCAGAGGAATCCCACGGTAACCTCCCACAGCTCGCCAAGATGGCGATGCAAGCGGCCAAGAGGGCGAATGTGAGTACCCTTTCCCGCGCGGGTGGGGAACGATCGCGGGGCTTGACTGTGGCAGCGTGGGGGGCGGGGAGCGTTCTTGTCCTCCGCCCATAGGTGGGGAAACCCGTCGCTTGTTCGGTCAGAGGAGTGTTTCCCTGGCCTTATCCTCCGGGGTGCGTTCCTTGAGCGACTTTTCGCCCCGCCCCTATTGAGAGTCCCCGGTATCACTGACAGCGTAAAATCTACAATCTATGCTGCTTGTCCTCACCTAGGACCAGGCGTTAGGACCTCCTGAGTCTGAAAAGTCGATAGCACAGTCGTCCTCAGTAACTCAGTACTCAGTTCACTACCAGCCTAGGATTTTTCTCTCATGTAGAAAGAACTCTCTTATCAATATTTAAGCACCTGCCGTGTCTCTGGTTTTACAGATGGGAAGCAGTTCTTAAGTTGTATTTGTTCAACACCTACTATATGTCACACGCCAGTGTTATGTGTTGGGGACACAACGGTGGATTAAATAAGAACTCATTCTTATGTTCTACTGTTGACAGCGAATGAAGTGTTGCCAACATCTTTAAGACAAAAATAGAGAGTAGGCAACAGTTAAAACTTTTAGAATTACACCCACACAAAGACAGATAATTGACTATTGGATATGCTGATGAAGATTTTGGCTACCTTGATCATTTGAATCATTTCGATGAATGAAAACTTGGTTCCTATAGGGTGAAAAGATGGTGGGAATTAAAAAAAAAAAATCTGCGAAGAGTTGGTCCTCTGAGTTTTTTTTTCTTTCGTTTTGAGACAGTGTTTCCTGTGTTGCTTTGTACCTGTCCTGAAACTTGCTCTATTGACCAGGCTGACCTTGAACTCACAGATCCGACTGTCTCTGCCTTCCCAGTGCTGGGATTAAAGGCAAGTGCGCCACCACTGCCCAGCATAAGTTTTCTTTTTAGAGAAATTGAATTGTTCTAAAGATACATAAAGTACATTTTATATGCAAACAAGAATGCACCAATAGAATGGGAGAAACCTGATAAAAGAAGAAAAATGTATTAAGTTCAGGATTAAATCTGGAAACGTGGCTCAGTGGTAGTCCCTGAATTGGATTCCAAGCACCTCAAACCACAACAGAAAACTAAAATAATTAAAGAAGTGATTTTGAGTAGATGAGTGGTTGGTATAGCAGTAGAAGAAAAATGAAATGGACATAGATGAATCTATAATACCATTTGGTCATATCCTGGGTTGGCAGGGAAGAGTATACAGCCCTTTCAAATTCTACAAGGCATGATGATGGCAAGGTTTTAGGAGAGAAGAGAGTGTTTTGAAGAGCGAGAAAGCAGATTTATTAAGAGAAATATATTTCTGTCTGGCAGTTTTTGATTATAAAACTGGGGAGTGTTTATCACCCCAACCATTTGACGCTAGGGAATAGAGCTTCTTGTAATTTATATTTATTTATTATTGTATTGTGTGTGCATGTGCCACACATAATTGACTGTATTAGCAAAGAGTAAGCTATGAGTTATCAGTGTGGAATAAGGAGCGTGGAGAGTGAGGGCTATACAGCATGAAAAGGAACAAACTATGGGACAATTTTTTTTCTTTTTTGGAAACAGGGTTTCTCTAGCTTTGTCCTGGAACTCACTCTGTAGACCAGGCTGGCTTCGAACTCAGAGAGATTTGCCTGCCTCTATCTCTCCAGTGCTGGGATTAAAGGTGTGCACCACCGCCCGGCTGGAACAATATTTTAATGTGAAGGATTGTGAAGAAGTAGAGGTGTTGGGAGGAAATGGAGTATGGAGGAGGAACAAGAGTCGGGCATCTCGGAGTTTGAGAAGTGAGCACTGGAACATTAGTAGAAGCACTTTCAGCAGACTGCTGGGTGGTAACTAGGTCTGGGTGTGTAAGAAATAAAGAATATGAGTTGGTGAGTACAGATGTCCCTCTTCTATGTGACTGAAAAAGAACAAAGCAAGATAAAGTAGAAGCCAGACACCTTGTCTGCTCTTCAAAATGTCTCTCTAATACCTAGCCCACTGTGCACACTAACAAGGCAGTTAGTAACTATTTGAGAGTAAGTGAAGAGGACTCTAGTGTTCTGTCTCCTATGGGCATTGGGAGGACCAGGTCCGCTGCTCACGTAAGGACTAGAAACTGGTTGCCAGGGAAAGCCTGTAAGAACAAGTGAGAGAAGTCATTGACGCAAGTTCTTAAGACATAAGAAAGCTTATGAGTGGGATTTTACCCTCTTTTCTGCCCCAGGGGAACGAAGGAGAGTGAAGTGGGAAATACTTGTTAAACTGGAGAAGCCAAAAGCCTCAGTTTCAGTTCCTGCTTAGAGTCTCCCTCTATGTGGTGCTCTGATGTTTTTTGAAGAACATAACCACTTTGAATAGCATCAGAGTATAGTTCTTATTTTTGGCATCTTATTTTACATCATTGAGTTCTTCTTAATAACAGCACTGCTCCTTCAGTATAATGACACATATTTCTCATTTTAGATTCGCCTCCCACCTGAAGTAAATCGAATTTTATATATAAGGAATTTGCCATATAAAATCACAGCGGAAGAAATGTATGATATATTTGGGAAATATGGACCTATTCGTCAAATCAGAGTGTAAGTTTTTTTTTTTTTTTTTTTTTTGGTTTTTCGAGACAAGGTTTCTTTGTAGCTTTGGTACCTGTCCTGGAGCTAGCTCTTGTAGACCAGTCTGGCCTCAAACTCATGGAGATCCGCTTGCCTCTGCCTCTTGAGTGCTGGGATTAAAGGCGTGTGCCACCACTGCAGAGTATAAGTCTTACTGAGACTTGAAATGTCCCTTATAGAGAATGGTTGCCTAATCTCTAATTTCAGATTTGTGGCTGGTAGCAAGACTGCTGTGTGGTATGTAGTGATGTGTCTGTTTCACAGTGAGACTACCAAGGCCCATGGTAAAAGACCTTTCTAGTACCATGGAGTGTGTAGTGATAAAATCTTTTAACCCTGAACTGAACTGTTAAACTATCTATACAGTTTCTGAACGTGTGCCATTTAAGGATTCCTCTGAAAGGATTTATATATAAGTTTTCTTTTGTGTGTGTGTGTGTGTGTGTGCTGCCTGCATGTATACCCACACAGCAGAAGAGGGCATCAGATCTCATTACTGATGGTTGTGAGCCATCATGTGGTTGCTGGGAATTGAACTCAGTACCTCTGGAAGAGCAGCCAGTGCTCTTAACCTCTGAGCCATCTCTCCAGCCCTATATATAAGATTTTTTGAAGTGAGCATAGAGATGCAGTGCTTATAATCTCAGCGTTTCAGAGGTGGAGTCAAGAGTTCAAGGTCATTTTCATTTATACAGTGATTTTGAGGTCAGTCTGAACTTCTTAAGACTCTATCTCAAAACAAGCAAAATTTTTTTTTTCTTTTTATAAACTGAGAACCCCTTGTTGGCTTTAGGACTATGAGAGCCGAGGACTTTGCTTTTGAATGATCTCCATCTCTCGTAGATATAAACTGATATAGGTCATCATTAACAGCTGAATGAAGGTGAAAACTAAGTACTGTAGAACGGCTGTTCTTTTAGAAGGTCTCAGTCCTCTGAGCAGTTGCTGGGAGCTTTGGACTTCCTACAGGATACACTTTGTCTATATTTTAAGGGATTTGAGAACTCCAGGTTCTTCTAAGTACCAAGAATAATATGTAGATATCCTCTGATTTGGGAACCAGGGAACAAGAGTCTACCATTAAAGCTGCCAGGCTTTTTGGGTTTTTCTAGTATTGGTAGTGGTTGTTTTTGCTTGGTTGGTTGGTTGTTTTTTTTTTTGTTTTTTTGTTATTTGAGACAGGGTTTCTTTATGTAACCCTGGATATCCTGGAACTCACTCTGTAGACCAGGCTGGCCTCAAATTCACAGAGATCTGCCTGCCTCTGCCTTCCGAATGCTGGAACTAAAGGTGAGCACCATCACTGCCAGGCTGCCCTTTGGTTCTCAATGTGGAGGCAGTGTGATAAATTGACCAGATTGATTGTTAGACCTTGGTTAAGTTACTAACAGAGCATTTTCAAGTTCATTGAAACTGGGCAGAATGTTTCATCTATCTGGGCTTGAGTCCTCTATAAGAGACTTAGCTTGGATCGAATTATGCACTCTGTACTATCTTTGCAGTGTGCGTTAGTCACCAGTCTCCTTAGAACTTCTTTTGTTCATTCCTTAGTTACTATGACTTAATAACTAAGTTACTGTAACTTAGTTATCTTAGTTACTACTAAGGTTTAGTAGTTAATATGTGATTGTGCTATTGCCCATGACCTTACCTGTATTCTCGGCAGGGTGAGTGCTTCCAGGCTTTGCGTTGGTAGCATTTGTGCCTGATTCATAGTAACCATCCATATGTATATAATACTCATATTATATACATAATATATATTATATATGCAAATGAATAGGGCTGGGAATACAGCTCAGTAGTAGAGTGTGAAGCAATGAATAAAATAGTAGTATGGCTATGATTAATATATGATGATGGCATTATAAAGCTTACTGATAATACATAGTTGAGAGATGGTTAAGTTGAAGTTAAAGAATGTTGCTGAAAATGCAAAAGAACCAGTCATGATGAAAGACACCTGTATTGGGAGCCGTTTTGAAGTCTTAGGCAGAAAGATTACAAGTTTGAGGTCAGTCTGGGCAATAGAGTGTCTGGTAAAATAAATGCAGCCAGGGATACAGCAGGCCCACCGTAGCTTGGGGACTCTGCTTCCAAGCTTCTCCCTGGCTGTACCTCACAGCCCCCTGGCTCCTTATGTTCTTAGCCTCAGGGAGGCCTTTGCAGAGAGATTTTCCACAAGCATCCAGTTAAATAGCTCTCCTCACTAATCTCTCCTTGCATGGCTCCATGTGATTTATGATTCATACTTTTTCTGTGACGTCTTTCTCTTGCTTGAACCTAGCTTCTTGAAGGAAGAAGTGATGCTGACCTGTTCACTGTTGGTTCTCCTGCCCGTCTTAGGGAGAATTCAGTGTGGCCTAAGAGCCTGGGCCTTAACTGTTCTTCTGTCCCTCGTTGTGATCAACCTCTGCTGCTACTCGGCACCAAGCATGGTGCTGGCAGTTTACCCAGTACTGATTTTCTTTTCTGTGTAACCCAGGCTGGCCTTGAACTTAGAAACTTGTTTGCCTCTGCCTCCTGAGTGTTGGGGTTGAAGACCACCACATGTGCCAGCACACCCAGCTAGTACTGATGTTCTAGAATGGGGCTTTCTAAAAGCTAACTATGCTCACACACCAGGACAGCTGATCTCTCAACTTGACATGTACTAGACATTTGGTACTGTGTATTCTTTAAAGCCTTTTAATATTGTTACCTTTTCGATTAAAATCACATATAAGGGATTTCAATTGAAACCTTTAATGGGAAGATGGCTCTAAATGTAAATACCCACACATAGACAGATTCATATACACAGAAACCTTTTTTTAAAAAAACATATAAAATAGGACAATGATACTGAGATCAATATGTGATGTAAAGTAGCTGAAGCTACAAAGGGTAAATTGTGTGATGAGGTTTTTCATTCCTGTTTGCCAGCAGTCGGGAAAATGTTGCTGAGCTTAGTGTGTAATACATGTCACACTGTAAGTACATGCTTTTAAAAATTTAAATTATAGTGTAGATTTCAGGCTATGAGGTTGATAACGAGGGACCCCTGAAATGGAGAATGTTTAAAATCAGGCCAAAGGCTGGGTATATATAGCTCAGTAGTAGGACACTTGTCTAGTATGTGAAAGGACTCCAGTTTAATCCCTAGAAATTTAAAAAAAAAAAAAAAAAAAAAGAATATGATTAGGCTTTGCCCCTACTGCAGTTCCCGAGGTGAGGTGGGAGGAGAGGATGAATGTATGACAGAATTAATAGGAGAGAGGGAAGGCTTGTGAGCTGCCTCAAGCAGGTAAAGGCTCCACTGGGAACCCAGAGTGGTAAAGGTCATCCTCTGGTCTCCGTGCCCACGCTGTGGCACATGTTGCACCCTCCTATGTGTATATACACACAGTGATAATAGAGTCATGTTTTTAAGTGGAGGAAGTAGATCTCTGCCTCTCAGATGTATGTTGCAAGGCACTGTGTAATAACATGTAATATCACTTTTGAGCTGGGTAGGGTGCTCTGTGCCTGGAATCAGCACTTAGAAGGCTAAAGTGGGTAGACTGAGTTTGAGGCCAGCCTAGACTGCATTTGGAGATCCTGTCTGGAAAAAAAAGATAGGAAAAAAAACTTACCTTTGCCGGGCGATGGTGGCACACGCTTTTAATCCCAGCACTCGGGAGGCAGAGGCAGGTGGATCTCTGTGAGTTCGAGGCCAGCCTGGTCTACAAGATCTAGTTCCAGGACAGGCTCCAAAGCCACAGAGAAACCCTGTCTCGAAAATCAAAAAAACAAAAAAAAACTTACCTTTGCCCTTAAGGAAATGGAGACTCTTTTTTTCCACCTTTGGACAGTTCTCAACTTCCATACCTAATACAATCTTGAAAATGATTAGGCTGTTAATAGTTATGCCAAGAGAGTAAAAATTATAAAATCTCTCTTCAGGTGGGACATGGTAATGCACTGGAGACAGGCAGGAAGATGACAAGTTCAAGGCAGGTCAGCCTAGACCACATAGGGAGCCCTTTTCTAAAACAAACACATTCCCTGTGAGATCCAGGCAACTTAACAGGAGTTCATTCATGGACACTGCACTCTGACCACACCCATCGCAGGCTCACTGTGTCTCACAGCTGTGTGCAGCACAGAGTGCTGACTCCTGCCTTTTGTTGTTGTTGGATTTTGAGATGGTCACTTAGTGTAACCGCTCTGGCTAACCTGGAACTCACTATGTAAACTAAGCTGGCTTGTGCGCGCGTGCTCTCTCTCTCTGTCTCTCTCTGTCTCTGTCTCTCTCTGGTTTTTTGAGACAGGGTTTTTTTGAGACAGCCTGTCCTAGAACTCACTCTGTAGACCAGGCTGGCCTTGAACTCTTAGCGATATGCCTGCTTCTGCCTCCCAAGTGCTGGGATCAAAGACGTGCACTACTGTGTCCCTGGGTACAATTTTGTGCTCAGCATATGCAGCTTCACTCTTAGTCCTTGAGATATTTCATTTCAAAACACATTAATTTAAAAAATTATAGGCACTAGGCACTGGTGGCAAACACCTTTAATACCAGCACTCAGTGCAAAAACAATAAAACCCAGTTACAGGTTCAGAAAGACTGAAAATTGTCGATGCTTTGGTAAATGTGTCTTCTATCTGTCCTGCAGAGGAAATACACCTGAGACCAGAGGAACAGCGTATGTGGTCTATGAAGATATCTTTGATGCTAAGAATGCATGTGACCATCTATCGGGATTCAATGTGTGTAACAGATACCTCGTGGTTTTGTACTACAATGCTAACCGGGTGAGTACAGCCCATTCAGAGGGCACTGGCTCTGGGAAGGGTGTGGTGGGGTTTCTCTTAGCTCGTGCCACTGGTGAACCCCTTTAGCTGTAGTCAGCACCCAGTAACTGTGGTGCTTGTCACACTTGCAGGCATTCCAGAAGATGGACACCAAGAAGAAGGAAGAGCAGCTGAAGCTTCTCAAGGAAAAGTATGGCATCAACACAGATCCCCCAAAATGAACTTGGGGATTTCACTCTGAATATGCCCATGTGTGGCCCCCAGTTACCTTTTTTTCTCTTTAGTGCATACTGAATATTGTAATATTTTGTTTGAGACCTAGAATCCGAAAATGACTTGTTTGAAACTTATCTAAGCATTAGAATATATTATTTTAATAAACTAATAGCTTTTGTAAAACCTGTCGGTGTTTTCTTTTTTTTTTTTTGTTGGGTGTAGGGATTCGAGACAGGTTTTCTCTGTGTAGCCCTGTAGATCAGGCTGGTCTCAAACTCACAGAGATCCACCCATCTCTGCCTCCCAAGTACTGGGATTAAAGGCGTACGCCACCACCGTCCAGTTTTTGGTTTTTTTGAGACAGGGATTCTCTGTAGTTTTGGAGCCTGTCCTGGAACTAGCTCTTGTAGACCAGGCTGGCCTTGAACTCACAGAGATCCACCCGCCTCTGCCTCCCGAGTGCTAGGATTAAGGGCATGCACCACCACTGCCTGGCTTGTTTATATTTATTTGTTGTGTATATATGTGTGCAAATGCACATGTATAGGATCAGCATGACTGGTAGGAATTGCTTCTCTTTTTCCACCATGTGGGTATTGGAGATTGAACTCTGGCTTGATAGCAGATGCCTTTACCAAATCCTGTGCCATCAAGGGAACTTGTAGAGTTGTCTTTTTTGTTTTGTTTTTTTGAGACAGTGTCTCTCCATGTAGACCATGCTGGCCTCCAAATAGATCCGCCTGTCTCTGCCTCCCAAGTGCAGGGATTAAAGGTGTGCGCCACCACATGCAGCCCACACTTGTCATTTTTAGTTAGTAACAGCCTGCTGAGGAAGCATGAGGACACCAAAGCCAGGAAAAGCTGGTATAGTGTACAGCTGTAATCCCAGCACTTGGGAAGCTGAAGCAGGATCACCATGAGTTTAAGACCTTCCTAGACTATGTAGTAAATTCTGGGCCAGTATCAGCCTGGGTTACAGAGTAAGGCCCTATCTCAAAAGACAAAGGCAGACATGAGAGGACTTCCAAGAACCACAAAGAGCCAGACAGCTGCCCGGTGGCAGCCCTTGTCCTTGCAGCAGAGGTCTGTCACTGAGGTGATGGCTTAGACAACAGTGGCTTGGGGGGGGGGCAGTTTGTTAGAAATTTGAGAGCACTGTTTAGGTACCTGGCCAAGACTGAACTTACTACATAGCTTTTCCATTATTAACTATATATATATATTGGACTTAGCTCACAAGATGGCTTTGCCATATGTAAAATGTTTAATCTCAGGAGTTTGCATGACATGGGAAGAGTGTAATAATTGTCACATTCATTGTAGCTTGGCAGCTTGGGGGAAGACAGCTATAAATTTTCTTTTTATAGTTCCGGCCAAATGGAGAAGTATGGACTGATTGTTGTGTAAACCCAGAACCTAGAGTCGCTTTGAAGTCTACACTGACTAGTATTGACAGACAAAGGTGTCTCCTACTTTTAAATGCAAGACTTACAGCTGTCATTACTTTTAAGAAAACAGGCTACTTTCTAGTTTTTTGTAATGTCTTTTCAGAGCTCACTCAGGAATGATTTATTACATCTTGAGTAACTTTTGAAAGCACTGTAAGAAGGAATCCCTTTTTTTGTTGTTTTGTTTTTTTCAAGATGGGGTCTCTCTGTGTATTAGCCCTGGCTGTCTGGGAACCCACTCTGTAGGCCAGGCTGGCCTCAAACTCAGAGGTCCGCCTGCCTCTACGTCCTGAGTCCTGGGATTAAAGGTGTGCGCCACCACAGGCCGTAAAAAGCCATTGCTAAGAGGGGTGGGCAGAGAAAAAGTAGCTGTCATTTCCTTATGAGTGCCTTTCTGGTTTCCTTACTAGTTCCATAGTGTAATGCATGCTGTGGCTTAGGTGTTTGCAGATGTAAAAGGTGTTCTGAAAGACTTCTTTGTCAGGGGAAAACTGATTTCAGCGTGATGTCTCCCAGTGGCAGGCCAGCTCGCCTTTAATGGTGTTAATAACCAAGAAAATCCCTTCTATTAGCGATTATAAGCAGTGTCATTCAGATTATATTTTTGTTAGCTGAATTTCATGACCCAAAGTTAAGAGTTTTAAAACTAGGGCTGGGGGTAGAACTCCATGAGAGAGGGCTTTTGAAGCCAGGTACCAGCACTGCAGAAAACAAATGCCTTCCGATTATTTGGAATTCTGTCATTTAGTTACAAGAACTTAGACTCAGGACAGATATTGAGTCACTCTGCAGGAGGTACATTGTGAAATCTGAGGCTCCAGTTGACTGTCTTCTGCTCCAGGCATCTGAAGTTTAGTTTTCAAAACCAAGTTTAAGAGTATGAGGGACGAAGTTGGACATGGTGGCACACACCTATAATCCAAGCACTCGAGAGGCAGGGGCAGGAGAATCACACATTTGAGGCCTGCTTAGGCTGCACAGTGCACTCTGTCTCAAAGGACAGAAAGTGCAATGGATAAACCATGTCCACATGGTCTCCTGTGCAAGTGTGACCAGCTTGCTTGACTTTCAGTGAGGCTGCGTCTGAAGGTTCTAACAGCCTCCAAGATGCATCTGACAGGATGCAGATCTTATAATGGCTTATGGCTTACCCGCCTTTAGGGGCTCTCTCAAGACACTTGACTGAACTCTGGCATGTGTCAATTTTCTAGATCATCTTCCAAAGACTTGAGAAAGCTGTCATTTCTCAGCTTACCTGTAGAGCCTTTATACCCCTCAGGTGTTAGCCAAGGGGTTTGCATTATTAGGTTTCTTAGTAGCTGTTATTACAGCCAATTGCCACCCAAGCTATACTGCTATGGACAGATTTGTGTGGCTCATGAAATAGTCTTTGGTGTCATGTTTGCTCATCCTGTCGGTGTTAACAGCAGAAAGCATGGGGATGGCTTCTCTACAGGCTGAGTTCCATCTGGTGAGGAAGCTCATCCCTCACTGCAGACATGAAGTTACGGGATCACCCTAGGCGATCAGATCCCACAAGGGAATGCTAGGTTGCCGGATCATTTCCGCAGAGGACTCCATAAGGGTGAGTTTAGGAGGATAATAGCTAATTTGTAAAGTTGCTTAGAGGATTTGTTTGTGATCATTTTATTTAAAAAGGAAAGCTAGACGTGGGTGGTATATACCTGTAGATTCCAGCAGTCAGGAGACTGAAGGAGTTCTAGGTCAGCCTGGGCTCAGACCCTGTTTCAAAACAAAATAGGACCAAAGGGGTATGGAACAAGGTGCAGCGTGAACAGTTTGCTCACGTAGCCATTACTTACTCTCTTAGCTACTAGGAAGCCCCCTTTCACTCCTTTGTCACCAAGGGCAGTTGGCTTATGTGTCATTAAAGAACTTCTCACAACAGTGGACAGGAAGATGCCAAGCATGGAGCCTTTATTTTACATAGTATTGCCAAAGAGGGCACGGCTTAAAGTGAGCAGCCAACAGAAGATAAGAAAGTGACAGCAAAGATAGCTGACTCAAGTTCCTCCATGGAACCATGGATAGCGCATGTCTGAGCACCTTGTGTGTCTGGCTTAAGTGCAGGTAAGGCAATATAGATTGTGCAAACAAGATTTGTGTCTGTGTCCTCTGATCAGGAATGGCTACTACATGCAACACACAAAATGCACAACTTGAAATGTCTGGATCTGTAACTAAATTTCCTCAAGCAAAGATGCACAGGAACAATGAAATGGCGGACACAGACAGCCAGTAGGGCGGGAAGAATGGAGAATGTCGAGGGGCAGTGAGGTCAGCACACTGATCAAGAGCCCTACATAGGAGAAGCCGTCCCAGTGGCAGAGCAGGCTAGGACAGAGAGCAGGAAACATCTCTAGCCACCTCGAGCTCCTTCCTGCCTTCATTCTAAGTTGAGCAGCTCCACGTCAAAGATGAGGGTGGCATTGGGAGGGATGACACCAGGGTGGCCAGTAGCTCCATAGGCCACATCAGGGGTGCAGGTCAGCTTTGCCCTCTGCCCCAAGCTCATCTAGCAGGGATGGGAGCAGATGGGAAGAGGAGAAAGAGGACCCAGCTTGGTTTAAAAGAAAAAAGTAATAACTTTTTGGCATTTTCCCCAGACCATCCTTAGGGTAACTCCAGATCTGAGATTAACTTTATACGTGGCACACTAAAGTTAGGCTAAGAGCTTAAACATGCAGATTCGACCTCCAAATAGACTCGACTGTGGGGCAGATAACAGCCACAAAGTAGTCTCAGATTCATCCATACATCAAGCATCACTGGTTATCCAGCTATGACCCGAGCATGACCCGAACACTTGTGTCTGCTCATAATTGTTCCCGGTCTTCTCTGAAGTAGCCAAAGAGGAAGGTTCAAAGATCCAACAACTAAAGGCCACAGCAAGGTGGCGAAGGCAAAGCTACAGGAGTGGAGCATCCTACGACTTCCCCAACAAACCAAGGGAGAGCTGGAACTAGAGCTCACCGGCACTGTCAACCCGCCGGAGCTGTTTAGATTCCAAACAATTCCAGAAATTGGCGTTGACTGGTTAGTACCGATGTGAACGCTCTAGCTGAAGCGCTGTGGTGTGCATGCACTCAAGTACACAGAGGTCATAACTTCTTGGACTAGGATAAAACTTGGTAGGAAGACATCTGTGCCAGGAAGGGGACTAAGCACATTTACTTGAGTGACTCCTTAGCCAAATATTATCATAGTCTGTGGTACCTTCTATTTGTTTCTCCAAATGCCCATTTATTTTCTGTCCATAGAAGCACTTTTTCCACATCCATTCTCCTCTTAATTCTGCATACAAATTTTCTAGCTATTCAGAGAGAATTTTCATCTGTATGCTCCTGTATGCATGTAGATAAATCTTCACTACGCTCCTGTTATTTAACCTGTCTACTCTAGGATCATTTGCAGGTTTTCAAACCTGAGACCTCAACTGGCTGAGAAAAAAATGCTTTTCTTTTAACAACTAGTGAAGAACACAGACGACAGAGCCTCTCAGGGGCCCTACTACCGAAGACCATAAGCGTAAGGGCATGAAAACCACCATGAACACAGACTCCCCCTTCACAGACACGTGAAGACAGAGAGGATTGAATAAACTCCGAGATACGCATGTTGACCCGGTCTTTGTCCACTTGACAAGCTGAAGCCATCTGGGAAGAGGGAACTGCAATTGAGACAATGTTCCCACCAGATTAGTCTGTGGGAAAACAGGTGAAGCATTTTCTTGATGGTTGAGGTTGGAGATCACTGTGGGTGATGCCATCCCTGGGCAAGAGAGCCTGGCTGGTATAAGGAAGCAGGCTGAGCAAGCCATGGGGAATAAGCCAGTAAGCAGCACCCTCCATGGCCTTTGCTTCAGTTCCTGTGTCCAAGTTCCTAACCTACTTTGAGTTCCTCCCCCTGACTTCCTTTGATGATAGACCTTGCTAGGAATGGATAAGCCGAATTAACCCTTCCCTTCCTAAATTGTTTTTGGCCTTGGTGTTTTCATCACAGCAGGAGAAACCCTGAGACAATATGGTTCTACTGATGGGTAAGGCAACAGAGGAACAGAGCAAGGGGAATGAATAAGAAATGTGGTTGTTTTCCCCCAGAGGGTCCCTGGGAAGCTGAAGCAGCTCAGTAGAAGGCTAAGGTGTATGGTTGGTTGCTGACATTTCAGGTTTGACAAAATTCCAACCTTTGAACCCAGGACTTGGATTATTGAAATGGAAGGCAGGTATATTTGCTTTCTATTTACAAATAACAGATTACTTAAAACAACACCTATCTCTTGGATCTGGCAATCAGAATTTCACAATAGGTTAGGCAAATATGTCAGCCAGCTGGCCTCTCTGCTGGCGGTTCTTATCTGAATCAGTTGTTTCCAAATAGATTTCCAAGCACTGGTAGAATTGAGTTCCCTTGGATTACACCAGGTTCATGTGACTTTGCTGACTGACAACTTGGGCCACTTCCCATCCTTAAGGCTGGCTGCTATTTCTTCCTTTGTGAGACTCCCTTCCCGAACCCCCCATTCCGCCCCACAAAGCCCTTCAAAGCAGATTTTTTTTTTAAGGAAAAAAAGTAAAATCACATTTCCTTTTTGTCTGTGTATGTGCATATGTAGGGGCTGTGTGGAATTTGTTCATTATGTCCTCCTTCATTTCTTTGAACATAAAATTACTGAATTCTTGGTCTTCAATTGCATTGAATTCATGCTCATTCAGAGTCATTTCTGGGGCACTGGTAATTTTCGGAGGAGCCATGTTCTTAGTTTTTCATGATGTATTGGTGCTTACAGGTCTCAGGTTAGGTGTTTGTTGACTTTAAAGGGGATGCAGTTTGTTGGCTGACTTTATAAAAAAAGAAAAAAAAAAAAACAAGCTGGAGCCCTATGAAAGCTCCTTTAAAGACTCTCTTCTATGCTCACTGAGTACTGAGCAGTTCTGAGCCAAAGTCACGTTTCCCATATTGTGGATTGAATGAGAAATGTCCCCCAGAGGCCCGTGGATTTAGACACTTGCTCCCCAGTTAGTGGTGCTTTGATTTTAAGTTGCACTCTCTTTGCTCCATAAAACTGTGTGTACAGGAATTATAATTGAACCATTCAAACATGTAAGAAATTATTTACAAAGTTAAAAGGACATTGGGTCATTGAGTCCCTTTCCAGCTTTACTAGTGCATGATTTTGACAAAGATGCATTACTCATTTGGCTTAGTTTAAATGTCAGTGAAATAAATTGTCATTTGTAGGAGATTTCACATTGGGGCTTGATAATCCCAGGACACTACAGAGAAGCTTCAGGAACTGCACAAGCTCCTTGTGTGCATATCATTTATAAATATAAGTTAAATATCCTGAAAGTGAAAACACAAATCACAGACTGGGAGAATATATTCAAATCAAGTTGTTATCAAGGATAAACAACTTGTTTACATATCATAATATTTTTCCCCAAATGAGAACAATATATTTGTGTGTGTGCATATATGTGTGTGTGTCTTCTCAAGCAAACATATTTATATATTGTACTACTTTGATTTTGTCAACTGGATACAAGATAGAATAAAAAATAGTTAAGTAAATATACATAACTATATATATAATTTATACATATTTATTTATTATTTCATATGTATAAATTATATATATATATAGTTATGTATATTTACACACATGCATATTTACAAGCTGAGATCTGGGTAAATCTGTCAATTGCTGTCTCCCAGTGACTGGATGTCTCAGTAGTTCCAATCTGGTGTTGGCGTGCCAGAGGGTGCTTAGAGAGCTGTTGGGCTTCAGTCTACATGGGAATCATGAAGCAATGGGTTCTAATAAGAGTGAAAACCGTCTTAGCAACAGGCTAGAAGAACTTGTTAGCAAGAGCGAGGGTAAGCAAACAAAAAGCAAAAGCTTCCTTCTTCCCTGCGAAGGTTAGCCCAGATTTAGGGTGACTAACTCTAATTCTCCCTACCTCAGATAATCTGGTCAAGAAAAGACCTCATCAGTATGCCCAGCTGCTTGGGTGTTAGCTCATTACATGTGTCGCAAACTGGCTGCTAACATCAGCCATCACACGTAGGTACCTGGGATGCTCTGTCCTCCTGCCCCTTGTTTCGAATGCAAACCTGAGGATCAGAAAATCGCATTTGTGTTGGATTGTGAAATGACTGAGGATATAAGCCACACATGGAAGAGCAATGAGGTAGAAGCTAGGGTTCTAGAAACTACGGACTAGTACATTAACTCACCCCTACTCAGGATCCACGGAGGACTGGTTTATGGAAACCCATAGACACCTCCATCTCTAGGTTCTGATGTCTCTATATAGAGTAATGTAGAATTTGTATATAATCCATGTACACAGTCTATGCTTTTTAGATCATCCCCAGATTACTATAACCCTTAATGCAAGGCAAGGCTCCTTAAATGATTGTTATACTGTACTGTTCAGAAAGTAATAAAGGGAAAATATGTGTACATAGCTAACGCAACTTTTCTGAATACTTTCCTATATTTGGAAATGTATGTCTGGATATCTTGAACACAAAAATAAAGGCCTGTGTTGCAATGTTGTCTTAAAATTAAGCAATCCAGAGATGTGAGTGGTTCTAAGGGAGCAGTTTGTAGGTGCAAAGACTCCAAGAAAGGAACTACTTGGTATCTAGACTATGGCAAGGTAAGTGGAGGAAGAGGAGCAGAGGTAGGCAGGGACAGATGGGGAGTCGGGTGATATAAGTTCTGGCTGTTCATAAGGACTTTAAGATATTTTATCATTTTATCCATTCCAATATGATTTGCTATCCTTCCTAGGCTGGTCTCAAATACTTAGGCTCAAATAACCTGGCTTATATATACTCTAATAGAATCTCTTTATATGACCCCCATCTATCTCAGCCCCAGTTACTAGGCAGCAACATCCTCCCCAGCCCCCACAACAATTCCCCCACCACAGCAGCGACCACAGGAGCCACAAGCCCCAATTACACCTAGAAGAAGAGCTGCGTATCTGAGCTCTCAGTTAGATAACCCCTAGACCCCGGGGGTACATCCTATGCCCCACCACTGAATCACAATAAAAACTCAGAGAAATTGGAATTCAACCTGAAGATCCGAAAAGCAAAGCAGCCAGTCACTGGCTCTTACCTCGACCTCAGTCCAAAAATGGTGATCCTGCCTTCAGAAATCTCAGAATGAGACTGTGTCTGAGAGCTGTCTCCTCCTGTTTTATAGTTCTCTTTAGGGCTGGGATTAAAGGTGTGCACCACTGGGATTAAACACATGCACCACCCAGTTTCTATGGCAAACTAATGTGGCTACTGGGATTAAAAGTGTGTGTTACCTAACTGCCTGGTTTCTAAGGCTGACCAGTGGGGTTCTTTTACTCTCTGATCTTCAGGAAAGCTTTTATTATTAAAATACAAATGAAATGCCACTACACACCCCCATCTACCACAATCCCAGTGACCAGGCAGTAGCATCCTCTCCAACCCAACCATTTCCCACTGCATCAGCTACCACCAGAGCCACAGGCCCCACCTGCTCCTGGAAGAATAGAGACCCCCAGAGGCACAGGCTCCACTGGCACTAATTGGAGGAAGAGAAGGGTAGACAGCAGTGTAAGAATACATTCAATGGGCTGGAGAGATGGCTCAGTGGTTAAGAGCACTGGCTGCTCTTCCAGAGGTCCTGAGTTCAAATCCCAGCACCCACATGGTGACTCACAACCATCTGTAATTGAATCTGATGCCCTCTTCTGGCATGTAGGTATACATGCAAAATACTCAAACATAAAATATATAAATAAATAATTAACAAAAAATACATTCAACAACAAAAAGAGCCATACGGCAGCACCAGAAACTAGTGGTTCTATGGTAGCAAGAACTGAAATCCCAACACACATGAGTTAGAAGAAAATGACCTTAAAAGTAACTTTATGAATATGAGAGAGGCCCTTAAAATTTCCTCAAGGAAATGGAGGAAAAGATAAACAAAAAATTGGAAGATATCCCTTAAAGAAAGCCAAGGAAACCAAGAAAAAAACAAACAAATGAAGGAAACAGTGCAAGATTTAAAAAACAAAATAGAGGCAATAAAGAAAACACAAACCAAGGGAATTCTGGAAATGGAAAATCTGGGTAAACGAACAGGAACTAGAGATGCAAGATAACCAACAGAATGCAAGAGATGGAAGAGAGAATCTCAGGTGCTGGTTTTGGCGTAAAAACAGACACGTGGAGCAATGGAATTGAATTGGAGACCTTGATGTTAATCCACATACCTATGAACATCTGATTTTAATAAAGAAGTCAAGATTGTACAACGTAAAAAAGAAAATATCTTCAATAATAAATGGTGCTGGCATAACTGTAGGACAGCATGCAGAAGAATGCAAACAGATCCACGTTTATCCCTATGTACAAAACTCAAGTCCAAATGGATCAAAGACCTCAACAAATCCAGCCATGTGGAACCTAAGAGGAGAGAACATAAGAAGCCTTGAATGCATGTGCACAGGAGACCACTTCCTAAATATAACCCCAGTAGCACAGACTCTGAGAGCAACTATTAATAAATGGGACCTCCTGAAACTGAGAAGCTTCTGTAATGCAGAGGACATGGTCAATAGGACAAAATGGCAGCCTACTGAATGGGTAAAGATCTTCACCAACCCCACATCTGACAGAGGTCTGAACTCTAAAATATATAAAGAACCCAAGAAACTACACACAAAAATACCAAAGAATTCAATTTTAAAAAGGGAGGGGGTACAGATCTAAACAGAATTCTCAACAGAAGACTCTCAAGTGGCCAAAACAACATCTAAGGAATTGTTCAACATCCTTAGCCATCAGGAAAATGCAAATCAAAATGACTTTGAGAAACCATCTTACACCTATCAGAATGGCTAAGATCAAAAACACTGATGATAGCTTATGCTGGAGAGGATGTGGTGTAAGGGGAACAATCTTCCATTGCTGGTGGAAGGGCAAACTTGGACAGCTATTTTGGCAATCAGTATGGTAGTTTCTCAGAAAATTGGACATCAACCTACCTCAGGACCCAGCAATAGAACTCTTGGGTATATACCAAAGGATGCACAATCATACTACAAGGACTCAGCTATGTTCATAGCAACATTATTCATAATAGCCAGAACTTGGAAATAGCCTAGATGTCCCTTAACCAAAGAATGGATAAAAAAAAAAAAGTGGTACATTTACACAATGGAGTATTACTCAGCAGTAAACAGTGACAGCATGAAATTTTCAGGAAATGGATGGAACTAGAATAAACCATCCTGAGTGAGGTAACCCAGACTCAGAAAGACAAACACAGTATGTACTCACTCATAAGTAGATATTAGATCCAAAGAATAACCAGCCTACAATCCACAACCCCAGAGAAGCTAAGTAAAAAGGAGGACTCTGAGAGGAACCTACCTGGAGGACTCCTGGGTAAACTGGGAGGCAGAGTAGAAAGGAGGGATGGGAGATGGGAACATGTGGGATCTAGACAGCTGAGTAGGGGGAAGAATTAAGGGGGAGAGCAATGAAAGAGATATCTTGATAGAGGTAGCCATTATGGGGTTAGGGAGAAACCTGGTACTAGGGAAATTCCTAGGAATCCACAAGGATAACCCCAGCTAAGACTCCTAAGCAATAGTCGAGAGGGGGGTACCCTCTTTAATCAGGTTAGTGACTATCCTAACCATCATCATAGAACCCACATCCAGTAACTGATGGAAGTGGGTGCAGTGACCCACAGCCAAGCACTGGATTGAGCTCCTGGATGAGTTGAAGAGAGAGAGGAGGGATCATATGAGCAAGTGGGGGTCAAGATCATGATGGAGAATGCCACAGAGACAGCCGACCTGAGCAAGTGGGAGCTCATGGACTCTGGATTGACACCTGGGAAACCTACATGGGACTGAACTAGGTGACAGTTTTGTGACTTGATCTGGCTGTGGGATCAGGACCTATCCCAGGTGCATGAACTGACTTATGGAGCCCATTTCCTAAGGTGGGATATATTGCTCAGCCTTGATACAGGGAAGAGCTTGGTCCTGCCTCAATCTGGTATGCCAGACTTTGTTGACTCCCCAAGAATGGCTTAATAAAGAATATTTAAAATATACTTACATATATAACATACTAACACTTCATGGAAAAGTATTATAGTTACCTTTATTAGCTGACATTAATTATACATTAAAAATTTATAGTTATTTTACAATAACCTGTCTGAATAAAGAGCACCTACACCAGGATGCTCACAATCACTGTAACCCCAGCTCCACCGCTATCTGATGCCCCCGACCTCTATGGGCATATGCACTCATGAGTACATATCCATACCTACACACAGACACACAATTTTAAAATAATAAAAAATGTTTTTAAGATAATGTGCTAACACAGTGTTTGTTTGGTCTCTAGAGGTACCATTATATATAGCGAGAGTTGAGGTAGTGTCTGATAATCTTAGAGACCTCTGTGTTTGATTCCTCCTTTGGGCTTCACTAATACGGAGGTGACTGTACTAACTCACTTAATCTTTCTATCCTATCAAAGTATTCATCTCAAGTATTTGGTGAAAATTACCTACTTAGCATGGAACTCCCAACAAAGAACAATCACATTGTGAATTCATTTCTATTACAATTAATCCCAATCACCATTATTTGATATTCTAAACCATAGTTTTAATATTGGACTAAGGAACTATGAAAGTTCCAAACACTGAAGACATTTTTCATAGGAAGGGACAGAATACAAAGGTCTGCCATTACTTACACGAAAGAGCTCTCATTGACTTTTACTTCTCTTTACTTCAGTACCAGGAAGTGCTTATGCAGAGAACATGAGTGTTTGTTAGGTGTGTCCCATAAGGCAACAATTAATTATCACTTTGATTCATACCTTAATTTCTTAATAATTCTTCCCAGTTGGTAACCATGAACTTAATTAGCCCAAATACACATAAAAGTTCATTTTCTGGACTAAAGTTGGTGATTGATTTGTAAGTGTTGTATCAAGTACAAAGTACTTCTGATTCATCAGCAACTCATCACTCAGCCACAGATTTAGACATCAAAGAAAATGGTTTTTGCTCTATTGAGGATAGACATCAGCATTAAAGTTATGGGTGCACGTTAGCAATGTAGCTCACTTGGTGGAGTGCTTGCCTAGAGTGAGTTCAATCCCCAACACAGCATACAATGAATGTGGTTGTACACACCAGAGATATTGTCACTTGGGAATGGAGACAGAAAGATCAGGAGTTGTACAGCAAGTCTGAGGTCAGCCTGAAATCAGGAGGCACTGAATCAGGAGACAGAACAGGCTGGTGAGATGGCTCGGAGGGCAAAGCTGCTTGCTGCCAAGCCTGGAGACCTGGGTCATGGTGAAAGGAGAGAACCACAGTTTTCTGACCTCCACAGGTTTGCCACGTATGTTCTGTGAGGTAGAAATCTGGTCTGGCCATAGGCGGACGGCATAGAGGCAGGCACAGCCCTGGCACCTATGTGGAGGACCACATGGAGACACTGTCCACCAACCTGGTTTCTTTTCATTCACTTTTATATTTTCTTTATTTAATATATAATTCTAGGTTTAGGGATCAACTTTTGTCTTTTCTTGTTCTCTCTCTCTCTCTCTCTCTCTCTCTCTCTGACTTCCCTAAAGAGCACAGATTGTCCTGGCATTGGCAGTCTCCCTGTCCCTGTCCCAATGTAGTAATAGGAGCAGCAGGGCTGTGTCCCGCCTCCCAGCTCCCGCACGGCTAGCTTTACCCGAAATAACAACACACAAATTGTATTCTTTTGAACACTGCCTGGCCCATTAGTTCCAGCCTCTTATTGGCTAGCTCTTACATTTTGATCTAACCCATTTCTAATATTCTGTGTAGCACCACGAGCTGGCTTAGCAGGAAAGATCTTAACCTGAGTCTGTCTGGAGTGGGAGAATCATGGCGACTCACTGACTCGGCGTCTTTCTCCCAGCATTCTGTTCTGTTTACTCTGCCTATCTAAATTCTACCCTATCAGAGGCCAAACAGTTTCGTTATTAATTAACCAATGAAAGCAACAGATAGAAAGATGACCCTCCTCCATCATCCCAGAGCCCCAGCCCCATCCCTATCCAAGACCCAAGACACTCCCTACACTCAACGCCACCAATCCTACCAACCCCACTCATCCTTCTGTACTTACCTTCTCTAGCCAGAGATCAGACTCGTGCCAACTACACCCATCCTCACTACCTGAGGACTGCTCCTCTCCAGGGAGGGTGACTAGACTCACCCCAGCATCTTTTCCCATTCTTGTGACCTGCCTAAGGAACACAAATTGCACCTTCCCAAGCCCATCTCTGTGTCCCACTTCAGATAGGGAGGCTCAATTCGAGACACTAACCCCATCCACCCCTACTTGGTACCCTTGCCCATTCCTAGCTGTGAAGTTTAGACTCCCATCTCAAGGCCACCCACTCGCATCAATTCTGCCCATTGCTGTAACTGGAGGAGAGCCCTACTCCATGAACAGACCCTAGGCACACACTAGCAGCTCCACCCGCCCCCTGAAGCTTGTCAGAGTACCACACCCCGAGCCCTGCACCTGACATCTGCTTCCCTTCTGCTGTTCTCTTCAGGAATGGAATCTCGGTCTCATAACGTCAACTCTGTCAACACCTGCTACCTGAGGTAAAGTCTTCAGCACCTCTCCCAGTCACCTGAAGATTTCACCGTGAGAATCAGATGGCATTTTACATACAGAAGTTGTGCAACATTAAAAACTGGCAAGGCTGTGAAAGAATGAAGGAAATGAAAGATGGAAGGCTCAGTGTTGGCTCACAACGTCTGTTCCTCGGGGAGGAAGAAGGGAGTGTTTGTCACAGGAAATGCCAAGAAGTTTCAGGTCATTTGGATTCTAGGAATTAAGTTTCCATGCACTTTGGTGGTACCAAAAAAAGGTTGAGTGCCAGGGTTTCATGCAGAAATACGGGGAGGCAGCTTGTCGGGTGCAGGTGGAAGCTGCCTGACTGTGCTCCAGCTCTCTCGCAGGGGCTCTCTGGTTCCCTAGGTAAAATGATTTCTGGAAAAAAGAAGGCCTGGTTTCTACCGACTCTCATCTGGCTTTGTGGAGACATCAATCATGCACTCTGTACCTTTGCTTCTGGCACTGAGGCTGAGCCAGCCGGTGCATCTGTTCAGAGGTCAAAGCTTGAGTCAGACTGTAGCACTAAGCATTCAGAACTTCCTGGGGTCCTTGCATTTAGCCTGATGAATATGAGCAAACGTATGCAAAGAGGCTTAAGTCCCAGGCGAATATAATTCCTCACCATTTCTGGGTGCTGGGGACAAGTATCCCCAAACTCCCCAAGTATGCCGACAGGTATTTCTCTGGATCTCCCCTCGCACACGGTAGCAAGAATCTTCATTAACCAGGTCTAGAAGATGAATTGACTCTGTTTAGTGAAAATCTAGCAAGTTAACACTGGTCTCTTGCCCTTGGGAACTCAGAGATTGTTCTTGCAGTCTCTTGGCTAGGATCCTGAGAAGACATTAGGTGTTAGAGTTGGTTTTGGCAGGGTTGAAGGTCTGGGGAAGAACCACACAATGACTTTTGATGATTTTAGAGGACAGCAAATGAAACTTTTGTAAGGCTCTTATTTCCAAAATAAATGATAAATTTGTTGGGTGGGGGTCAACACTTAGTGAAAATGACAGCCGAATTTCTTTTCTCATGAGGAACAAGAAGACTTTAGTAATAACTAATATAGAATAAAGAGTAGTCTTTGGTCAGCAATCACACAAGTGATACATATAAACACAGCACCCATAAGCACAAGTTAAGGTCAGAGTAAGATAATCCATGCCAGATCAGACAGCTTCTAAGCCAGATGGCAAAAGTATCAGTGGTGAGTTACTGTTTCTAAAGTAGAAAAACCAATGTTCACTCTAGAAAGATTTAGAATTAATCATAGGAAGCTTTACAATGATTAAGCCTACATTAACATTTTATATTATTTAATTTTTATTGGGGGATATAGTTCAGTGGTAGAATGTTTCCCTAATATCTATAAGGCCTCATATTCAGGTGTATGGTACACACACAGAGACATACAGGCATAAATACATGTACACAAGTGGGGTGGGAAGTCTGTATATGTGTTGCTTTTATTGTTTAATTAATAAAGCTGTTTCAGCCAGTGGCTTGGCAGAATAGACCTAGGAGGGAAAACCAAACTAAATGCTGGGAGAAAAAAAGACAGAGTCAAGGAGAGCCATGTAGCTGCCACTGGAGCATGTCAAAACTGTGCCTGTAGGCCACGACCTCATGGTGATGCAGATTAATGGGGAAGGCTTAGTTAGCGCTGAAATTAAAGGTGTGCACCACCATGCCCGGTCCTAAGCTTTTCTCTAATTCTTTTTCACAAGTTAGAAGCTTAGCTGGATGAGGTTGGGCTCTAAGGTCACCACTCCTTTTATTCCACTTAGTATCAGGCTTTTCTTTAATCTGTTTAAACTTCCTGGTGTTCCTTCTCTTCTCCAACTATACATTTTGTATTTTCCCTTGCTCGGAGTTCTCTTTTTCATTATTCATCTGCATATGACTGGCCACTAATAACTACATAACATAGTTAATGCTAGGTTGTTTTGAATGTCCTCTGCTCAGACTGCTAATTCATAATTCTCCAATTTAGCTTCAGGCACACAAGGAGAGAAAGCAGCCACATTCTTCACCAGAATATCACAAGAACAGTCTCTAGGCCACAACTAATATTCTTCTTCTCTGACATTTCTTGAGCTCAGCTCCCACAGTTCAAATCACCCTCAGCACCACTGTCTTCCACGCTTCTACTAGGATGAGCCAGTAAGCTCCACTTAAAGTGTTCAACTCTTTTTCTAATACAAAGGCCCAAAGCCTACCTTCCTCCAAACAAAAGCATGGTCAGACTTATCACAGCAATACTCCACTCCTGGTACCAACTTCTGTCTCAGCGTTTCTATTGCTGGGAAGAGCTGCCATGACCACGACAACTCTTATAAAGGAAAACATTAAATTGGAGCTGACTTACAGGTTCAGAGGTCCATTAATATCATGGTGGGAAGTGTGGTAGTATGTAGGTACATATGATGCTGGAGATGTAGCTGAAAGTTCTACATCTGGATCAATCAGTAGGTAGCGGCGGGAAGAGAGAGTCACACTGGGCCTCGTTTGAGCATCTGAAACCTCAAAGTCCACCCCCAGAAACACACTTTCTCCACCAAGATCACACGTACTCCCACAGGGTCACACCTCATAATAGTGCCACTCCCTATGAGTCTATGGGGAGCCATTTTCATTCAAACCACCAAAATAGCATCTGGTTTCTGTGGGCACTAACATGCACATGGTGCACTTACATGCAGGCAAAATACTCAAACAGATTAAATCAATCAATAAAAAAACTTTGTGCTGGAGAGATGGCTTAGCAGTTAAGATCGCTTGTTCTTGCAGAAAACCCAGGTTCGGTTTCCAACACCCACAAGACGGCCCACAACCATCTATTAACTCCATCTCCATGGAATCCAATGTCCTCTTCTGGCCTTCATCAGCACTAGGCATGCGTACTGTACACAGACATACTAGGAGCAAAACACTCAAACACATAACTAAACCTTAAAAAAATATTTAAGTGTGTGTACAAGTGAATAGTATATGTTTGAAAGTGCCCATAGACACCAGAAGAAGGTTCCAGCCCCACCTCCACCCCCTCAAAATTTAAATGCTCAATATTAGCTGTTACATTTTTATTCTTCAGTAGGCAAACGACAGCCTCTCACAATAGGAGGCTTACGGGGTGTAGACTGAACCAGAGGAGAGATGGCAAATTAAATAATGATAAACACACAAGATATTAAAAAGTAACTACTAATAAGACAAAATGCAAACGTCCTGGTCTAGATAATCACAAATTTAATGGGGAAACTGTTCAAGCCCTAGAAAACACCCAAATTTTTTGTGACATGAAGTTGAAAATTTTGTGTCCTTGGTTCTCTAGCACTGAAGACTATGGCTGTGAGGGGCAGATGTGTCTATTGCTACCACAGGCAGAAGCATGGTAAAGTTCCAAATGGATCAAAGAAAATATTTCCATGAAATACGACCATCTTCCACATTATACAATTACTCCCATTCATGTCTAGCATAAAACTTGTTTTTTTCTCCAGTGGCTGTTACCACCATTTCATAACACTTTTTTCTTAAATAGTGCTTGAACCTATGTATTGGCTTGTCTCATGGGCAGAGGACAATGGCATCAGTTAGATTTTATTGCTCTAGAAAGCTCAAATTGGGCTCAGCAGTGTTGTTCATCTGCCACAGAGTGCTGCTTGCAAAGCAACCAGATTGCTAACTTTGGACATTCAGTTCTTAAACTTTGTTTTAAAAAAGTGCTGGAGAGAGACGGTTTAGTTCCCAGCCTGGTGGCTCACAACCATTTGTAACTCTACTTCCAAAGAATCGAATGCCCTTTTCTGATCTCAATGAGCATCAGGCATGCACACAGTGCACATATATGCAGGCAAAACACTCATACACATAAAACACAATAAATTAATCTAAAAGTAAGCAAACCTGAATCTTTATAAACATTTAAATAAGGTTTTCAGCTCATAAAAATATTCCTTTAAGCAAGTATAAAAGTTTAACTGTAATATATGTTATCGGCCCACGGTAGGTTTATTTTATTTTCAAAAGAAAGGCATTTGTTCAAATTCTCTACTGCTCCAGCCCACTGAGAATTCAGTTACGAAAGAGTCCAGGACATGGTGTCCCATTTACACTACCTGATAGTAAATTAAGTGGCACCATTTGCTCTTTACAGCGATATTAAAAGGTGATGTCTACAAAAGCATCAGTAGCCAGGAAGCCGGATTGAACTCAATGACTGACAATGTGATAGTCCAAAGGCTAGGCAAGTTAAACACAAATATTTTAATACTTTTTATTGTTCTGGATAAATGTCTCTATTGGATGATGCCTGACACTTACTTGTTATACTGCTTCGATATTGCAAATTAGACAAGAGTAGAGATTTTTGTGTCTATGCCTTAACATTCATTAACCTAGCCTTTTAGTGAACTCAGGATACATTCATTGAATGAATTAGAAAATATTATGTGTGGAAAGATCTTCACTAACCCCACATTGGACAGAGGACTGATCTCTGAAATATACAAAGAACTCAAGAAACTTGACATCAAAAGAATAAATAATAAAAAAGGGGGTGTACAGACCTAAACAGAGAACTCTCAGCAAACGAGTCTCAAATGGCTGAAAGACACTTAAGGAAATGCTTAGTATCTTTAGTCATCAGAGAGATGCAAATCGAAACAACTCTGAGATTCCATCTTACTCCTTTCAGAATGGCCAAGATCAAAAACACTGATGACAGTTTATGGTGGAAAGGATCTGGGGGTATGGGGAATGTTCTTCAAGGTTTGTGGGAGTGCAAACCTGTACAGCCACTTTAGAAACTAGTATGGCATTTTTTCCCCCAGAAAATTAGGAAACAATCTACCTTCAGACCCAGTAATACCGCTGTTGGGTATATGCCCAAAGTATGCTCACTCGTGCCACAAGGATATGAGCTCAACCATGTTCATAGCAATATTATTTGTAATAGCCAGAAACTGGAAACAACCTAGATGCCCCTCAACTGAAGAACAGATAAAGAAAATGTGGTATATTTACACAATGAAATACTACACAGTAGTAAAAAAAAAATCACCTTGAAATTTGCAGGCAAATGGAAGGATCTAGAAAAAGCCATACTGAGTGAGGTAATAAGAAAGACGAATATAATATTTACTCACTCATAAGTGGCTTTAGATACAAAGCAAAGAAAAACCAGCCTACCGTTCACAACCCAGAACAAAGAAAACCCTAAGAGAGACATACATGGATCTACACAGGAAGGAGAAAAAGACAAGATCTCGTGAGTAAATTGTGAGAAAGGGGATAATGAGAGAGGGTAAAAGGGAGAGGGGAAGATGATATTCACAGCAGGAAGAAAGGGGAGTGAAGAAAAATGTATACCTTAATAAAAACAATAAAAAGAAAATACTATGGCCTATCTGAGTACCTAAATTGTAAACATCTCTAAAATTTTTTTTTAATTTATTTATTTATTATGTATACAACATTCCTTCCATGTATGCTTGCATGCCAGAAGAGGGCACCAGATCTCATTATAGATGGCTGTGAGCCACCATGTGGTTGCTGGGAATTGAACTCAGGACCTCTGGAAGAGCAGTCAGTGCTCTTAACCTCTGAGCCATCTCTCCAGCCCCAACATCTCTAAAATTAAAGTAACACACCACAGAATGGCTTTTGCGATCTATAGCAAGCAGTGAGTTATAAGTTCCCAAAGGACAGGAAGTGAGAGTGCTAAAAGTCCAAAGTGTGGGCAGAGCAGGTAAATACAGCAGCCAGGGACTCCACTTGACTTGGGCTATGCACACAATCGTCTTGTAAAGCACTTGGCAACCAAAGCCCTCACCTGCATGTACTATGCACATAACCCTCTCCAAATAATGTACTTGGCAACTTGTCAGAAATGTTGCACCTCTAGATACATAAAGCTGCACACACACTGAATAACCAATTAGGGGGCTCATTCCTGGAGAAAGAGTGATTTTTTTTTTGTTGTTTTGTTTTGTTTTTCTTCTCTTGGCATCCATTAATTGCTTTAACTCTTCATCTTGATGTAGGACCCTGTGAGATTTACGCTCTCTACACTGGCATACCAACTGGCATTATCATTGTTCATGTCTTGTTTAAGCAACCATTTGTTGAGATTTTACAGGTGCAGCTTCCCTGTAACATAGAGAAAACACAGTCTCACGTCAAACATCCTGATTCTCTGGCTCTTACAGTCTTCGCACTTTTTCTTTCTATGGTGTTCCCTGAGGCTTAGGTGTATGGGTTGGTTTGTAGATGTACTGGTTTGGTACCCTGTGGTCAGTTGTGAGGACTGAAATTCTTAGTGGATGCTGGGTCCCCTTGAACATTATAGAGAAAGAATGACAAGACTGTTGATCACACACAAAAGATAAGATTGTATTTATGAAAGTAGAAGAGAGATAACTTTTTAAATGAGTGTGTGTCTATGGGTTATTTGTATTTTTAGTTCCTTTTAACAGCAACTGAATTGCAATCAGTGTGCATATAGGAAGATAAATTGAAAGTTTTGATTTTTTCTTTTTCAAGAGAGAAAAGAAAACTGTAACTAGAAACGTAATTGGAATAAAAATCTTTTAATGCTTAAGTTCAGAATCTTGACTTTGCTGAATAGACCTTTGGAGAGTCACAAATTCTGACGCCCAGTGGGAGACTGTGCAGGTTGATGAAGTTATCTCTTCTGACGTTTGGGAAGACTTCTCAATAGTTTTCAAAGATTCAAATAGAAACATCTTCGGTGATTACACTTCAGAGAAGTAAGAAGGTTGTCAAGTTTCCTGCCAGGCGAAGTTGAAGAAAATAGAACTAAAGGAATTCTTTAGACCTTTCCTTTCGTGTCCCTGCACGTGGATGTGCTGCAGGAAAAAGCAAAGAGTTCCCTGACCAAGGAGGAAACAGCTTTAAGAAAGCAAAGCCCACACTAAGAACTGGCAGTACTATCAGTGACCCACCAGCATTGTTCAAGCCCAACCCATCTTCCTGTTTTCATGGAATTTGCAATAATGTTTTGAATTTAACTGGAACATATTGCAACAACTTGGGACTTGGTTTCAAACGTGTTTCCATACAAATTCCTCCACTCTACCAAATGTAAATACTACCATTGAAATAAATATATCTACAAATCTAACTTGACAAGTTTGTAGAGGAAAATAGACATTGCTTTCCATCATGCTCTTTTAACTAAACCAGAATTTTAGATAGTCTAGAGTCATCTTAAAAATCTCAAAGTAAAGATATAGTGACCAGAAACACAGTATAATATTTGCAAAAGCACAAAGCAATGTAACAAGATAGAGAACACTGATACTATTATGGGAAAGCATAGGGGAATGCTTCCAGAAATTGATGTAGGCAAAGAATTTGGAGAGGTCTATGTCTCCTGAAGTTCTGGCAAAAGTGGCAAGTGTGACTATATCAAACTAACACCCTCTGCACAGAAGAGGAAATAATCAAGAAAGTAAAGAGGTAACCTAGAAAATAGAAAAGATTTGTAAAGAATCCATCTGACAAGGGATTAGCATATAAGGAACTTAACAACAGCAGTAAACCAAAATAACCAGATCAAAGACAGCACAAATGACCTAAATACATTTCTCAAAAGACAATAAAAAAATAGCCAGAGACATATAAAAATATTCAGTCAGGGGCCAATGAGACGGTTCAGCAGATAAAGGCATTTGCTGCTGAGGATCACATCCTGTGTTCAGTCCTACAACTGACGTGCTACAAGGAAAACTGATCCTCGGAATTTGTTCTTAGACCTCCATATTTGCCATGCTATGCACACATTCCTGAATCAATAAAATAAATTAACATTAAAATTATATATATATATATATATACATACACACACACACACACCAATATACACATACACACATATATTTACATCCCAAGTTCTAAGCAACAGAACTGTCCATTGCACCGGTAAGATTCCAGCAAACAGACATCCTGAGAGTCAAAGCTTGTCAATGTTTCCTGTGTGCATGGTCCTTGTGAACTTTGATGAATATGTAGATATTGAGTATGGACCTGAGTGGGCACAAATGTCAGCATTTCTATGGCATTTCTGCAGGTCTCTCAAATTCATGAGGATCAAAGGAGGAATTTGAAAGAGATCAGACATTGATCCCTATTCCAGCTCTAAGGAATTTGGTAAAATGATACAAGCCCAAGCCTGGCCCTTTTCCATGAAATTTAAACTTCTTTGTCTCTCTTTTTTACCCCATCCCTCCCCCCTCCCCCATCACCCCAGCTTGTATAATCCCTTCTCTCTTCAGCAAGACTCCCGGAGCTCAGACCAGTACTTTGCTGTGGATCTCTGCATCTGCCTCCATCAGTTACTGGATAGAGTATCTCTGATAACAATTAGGGCAGTCACCAATCTGATTACAGAAGATGGCCAGTTCAGGTACCCTCTCCACTGTTGCTATGAGACTTAGCGGGGTCATCCTTGTGGATTCTTAAAGGTTTACCCCACCCCAAAATGCCCTCCCCATCAAGAAGCATCTCAAGACACAACAATCACTGGTATAAGAATTGCTAGTCCTCAGCCATAAAATCCCTTAGCCCTGCTTGTGATGATAGCTAGCTGTCCCACTGCCTTTCCTCCCTCCCTCCCTCCCTCCCTCCCTCCCTCCCTCCCTCCCTCCCTCCCTCCCTCCCTCCCTCTCTCTCTCTCTCTCTCTCTTCCTTCCTCGACCCGCCCAGCAGGTCCCAAGTTACTCCAGGGTCTTGAAGAGGCACTATCTGAAAGACATGGGGGAGGGGGAGAGAAACGGACGCCAAGCAGTATTCCTTGTCAAGGCATCCCGTTTATTGAAGCAAATTTTATGTCTTTTATACTCCTCAGTGAGGAGCTCAGGCAGGGGGGAACTGAGGAAGGGGGAAGGGAGAAGGAAAGGAGGGGCTCGGTAGCTAGGCAGCTAAGTCGGTCAGTTGCAAGGTCAGTGGCTAGAACACCCGCTGTTAGTGATAAGCAGCAGACAAAGAAGACACTCTGAGGTGCCGTCTGGAGCTTGAATCTCCAAGGTCAGTATACAATGTCTCAGTTAGCTTTAAGTTTTTCTGTTTCAAGATTTCCACCTCAAGGCCCTGTGAGGCGTGAGAAAAGAGAAGCCTGAAATGGCTCCTTCCTTCCTTCCTTCCTTCCTTCCTTCCTTCCTTCCTTCCTTCCTTCCTTCCTTCCTCTCCCCTCTTTTTTATGAGCTTTGTAAAATTATAGAATTCAAACCCCCCTGAAAAATGGGTTTTTAATGAAGTCTCACAATGGGCATTGTGCTGGATAGTTTTTTTTTTTAAGATTTATTTATTTATTATGTATATACAGTGTTCTGCCTGTATGCATACCTGCACCCCAGAAGAAGGCACCAGATCTCATTACAGATGGTTGTGAGCCACCATGTGATTGCTGGGAATTGAACTCAGGACCTCTGGAAGAACAGTCAGTGTTCTTAACCGCTGAGCCATCTCTCCAGCCCTGTGCTGGATAGTTTTATGTCAACTTGACACAAGCTAGTTATCTTAGAGGAGGGAGCCTCAATTAAAAAATGCCCCCAGGGTTTCTCCCATTAAATAGATAGAGGGTTGCACAGACAGGGATGACAGAACGATGACACGCACAGACATTGCCAAGGGTAACACCCATACGGCTCATCAAATATGAAGAGGCTGGCCTGGTGTCTGCATGGATCCTTCCCCCAGGGCTCTAGGTTCTTTGGTTCAGAAAGGTTCTCTTTAGGCTACCAAGAGAGAAACATGTACACTAACCCAGCCACAAAACCTTTGACCTACAATCTGCCCTGTCTGCAAGATGTGCTGGGACAATGGTGGAACAGAACTGGTGGGAATGGCTAACCTATGTCTGCTTTAGCGTGAAAGACCCTACAGACCCCCTCCTCAGAACCCTCAGCTAGCAGGCTCCAGGGAGAACGTCCTGTTTGCTTGAAAGATTCTCAGGATCAGCAGCTAGCCTGCTCTTTCCCTACATTTGCTTAGGAAAACAGGATATCTATAAGATAGGACATCTACAAAGCAGGATGACTGCAAACCAGGATATCTATAAGATAAGAACAGGATGTCTGCTGCCAAACATCCATGCTGGGAGAGGAAAAACCATTTATGCCCCCCCCCATTCCGATAACCACGCTTCTGCTTCTGTAAACTTGCTTTTGCTGCCCTCTTTCCTATAAAAAGACCTCCTCCCAGTCTGCAGGCGCGCAAGTCCTCCGAAAGACTTTGCTGCCCGCAGGTACCTGTGTCTACCTAATAAACCTCTTGCGATTTGCATCCGTGTGGTCTCGGCCTGTTCCTTGGCTTCGGGGAGGTCTCCTCCCGAGGGAAGGTCCTCTTCGAGGGTCTTTCAAGCGTGAGGCCCATTCCACGATAGGGAGCCCATAGCTGACACTGCCTGGATGTCCAGGACCTGGAGACTGGCTAGCCCAAAGACCTAGGGTAGAACCAAACAGGACTGGTCTTAAAAAAAATATCAGTGAAATAATTCCTAACAATATTCTGCTGCCCTCATAGATTGGTGCCTTGTTCAGGAGTCAACAGAGAGGCTTCCTTGGGCAGCAGGTGGGAGTGGATGCAGAGACCCGCAGCCAGACATTATTTAGAGAAAGGGAGTCTAAATCTAAATTAGAGGCCTCTATTGGGTCCTATCTCTTGGAGGGAGATCCCATAGAAGAGTGAATAGAAAGATTGTCGGAGCCAGAGGGGTTGGAGGACAACAGGAGAAAATGGCGCCCTGAGTCAGCTGAGCAAGACTCAGGCTCACAGGAGTGAAGCAGCAGCACAGGGCCTGCAGCGTCTGCAGGAGGTCCTCTGCATATGTGCTGTGGCTGCAGCATCTGCAGGAGGTCCTCTGCATATGTGCTGTGGCTGCAGCGTCTGCAGGAGGTCCTCTGCATATGTGCTGTGGCTGCAGCGTCTGCAGGAGGTCCTCTGCATATGTGCTGTGGCTGCAGCGTCTGCAGGAGGTCCTCTGCATATGTGTTGTGGCTGGTAGCTTGGTGATTCTGTGGGACTCCTAACTATGGGAGCAGGTGTGCCTTTTACTCTTTCCCCTGTTCTTGTGACTTTTTCCTCCTCTTGGTTGCCTTGTCCAGCCTTGGTGTTAGGGATTTTGCCTTGTCTTATTCAATAAAACTTACTGCATCTTGTCTTGGTGTGTTTGGTTGTTGTCTCTTAGAAGCCTGCTCTTTTCTGACGGGAGACAGAGAAGGACTGGGGGATAGGTGGTGTGGCGGGGCTTGGAGAAGCGGAGGGTGGGGAAACTGTGGTCAGGATGTATTATATGAGAGAAGAATATATTTTCAATTAAGAAAGAAAGTCTCTATAAGATCAGGTTGTAAGCAAGCCTGTAAGGCATTTTCTTAATTAATTGACTAATTGAGGGCCCTCAATTAGTGGGTCATGCTACTCCTCAGCTGGTGGTCTGGGGTTCTATAACCCTGTCTCGAAAAACCAAAAAAAAAATAAATAAAATAAAATAAATAAATAAATAAATAAAAAAAATAAAATAAAATAAGAAAGCAAGCTGCTCAAACCGATAAGCGAAACCCCTCCATGGCCTCTGCATCAGCTCTTGCTTCCAGGTTCCTGCCCCATTTGAGTTATTGCCTGACTTCTTCTGATGATGAACAGTGCTGTGGAAGTGGAAGCCAAATAAACCCTTTCCTCCCCAACTTGCTTTTTGGTCATAACTTTTCATCACAGCAATAGAAACCCTACCTAAGACAATTTGGAAGAACTTGAGAAAAAGTTAAGAGACTTTCAATTTTTTTTTACAGAGATTATTTATCTTAATTCCAATTCTTCCAAGTGGATGTTAGATTATCTTTTAAAATGTAATTCTTTAATAGTATCACTGGGCTGCTGCTTCTCCCTTTCTGCTTCTGCATTCAAAGGAATAAAGAACCTGCAGTGGTAACAAAATAATCTGCTATCCAAGCACACTTGCTCATAGAAGTGATATTCTTTAATATTAGAAAGACTTGAGGTGAGTCCCTGACTAGAGGGCAGGCCTCAAGGTCCCCGCCAGGGAAAGCGGGCCCCTGCTGCTTGGTCTGCAGTCTCTGCTGTGATCTGCTGGACCTGCTCTGCCTGCGCCCTACTTCCCTTAGTCCCTGGCTCATTGGGGCATCCAGGAGTTCCTGTGTAGGTGCCGAGAAGTTTCATCGGGACGGGTGAGTGTGTGCTATCCTGGGGCGGACTGTCCCGGTAGAGAGCACAAACGCCCCTCCCCCAGCACCTGCTGTAGGGCTTTCTCTCCTACACACCCGCACCCACCCCCACCCCCAAGCCTGCCTTGTCTGCAAGGTCCTTAGCTGTGGAACAGTTTCCTGCCATTTCACTAAGGCTACCAACCCAGAGCAGTGAGTCCCTGACTAGAGGGCAGGCCTCAAGGTCCCCGCCAGGGAAAGCGGGCCCCTGCTGCTGGGTCTGCAGTCTCTGCTGTGATCTGCTGGACCTGCTCTGCCTGCGCCCTACTTCCCTTAGTCCCTGGCTCATTGGGGCATCCAGGAGTTCCAGTGTAGGTGCCGAGAAGTTTCATCGGGACGGGTGAGTGTGTGCTATCCTGGGGCGGACTGTCCCGGTAGAGAGCACAAACGCCCCTCCCCAGCACCTGCTGTAGGGCTTTCTCTCCTACACACCCGCACCCACCCCCACCCCCAAGCCTGCCTTATCTGCAAGGGCCTTAGCTGTGGAACAGTTTCCTGCCATTTCACTAAGGCTACCAACCCAGAGCAGTGAGTCCCTGACTAGAGGGCAGGCCTCAAGGTCCCCGCCAGGGAAAGCGGGCCCCTGCTGCTTGGTCTGCAGTCTCTGCTGTGATCTGCTGGACCTGCTCTGCCTGCGCCCTACTTCCCTTAGTCCCTGGCTCATTGGGGCATCCAGGAGTTCCTGTGTAGGTGCCGAGAAGTTTCATCGGGACGGGTGAGTGTGTGCTATCCTGGGGCGGACTGTCCCGGTAGAGAGCACAAACGCCCCTCCCCCAGCACCTGCTGTAGGGCTTTCTCTCCTACACACCCGCACCCACCCCCACCCCCAAGCCTGCCTTGTCTGCAAGGTCCTTAGCTGTGGAACAGTTTCCTACCAGTTCACTAAGGCTACCAACCCAGAGCAGTGAGTCCCTGACTAGAGGGCAGGCCTCAAGGTCCCCGCCAGGGAAAGCTGCCCCCCGCTGCTGGGGCTGCAGTCTCTGCTGTGATCTGCTGGACCTGCTCTGCCAGCGCCCTACTTCCCTTAGTCCCTGGCTCATTGGGGCATCCAGGAGTTCCTGTGTAGGTGCCGAGAAGTTTCATCGGGACGGGTGAGTGTGTGCTATCCTGGGGCGGACTGTCCCGGTAGAGAGCACAAACGCCCCTACACTAAGGCTACCCAACCAGAGCAGTGAGTGCCTGCCTAGCGGACAGGCCTCAGCAACCCCTGAAAGGGAGCACAGGCACCTCCAGCTTGTACTGCAGTGTCGCCTGTGTTCTACTGGACCCCGCCTGACCCCTTGCATCCGGCCTTCTTTATGCGGGTCATTGGAATACCACGCATCCATGTTTTGGTGTTGAGGAGTTCATCTGGAAGGGAACGGTTCCTGCCACTACACTGAGGAGATACACCTAGAGAGTTAGTCACTGCAAAGACTGGTCAAGACATCAGGCCTCTCCTGGCTCCATTTGAAGGAAAAGATGGGCAGGCGCCAATGCAAGAATTCCCCCAACAACTTGAAAGGCAACGTGACACCACCAGGATCCAGGAATCCCGAAATGAGAAGTCTACACCCTAATTCAGAAGAATTAGAAGAATTCGACTCAAAAGTGAATTTTATGAAAATAATAGAGGACCTTAAACAGGAGGTGAAAAACTGCCACAACCAATTAGAGATTACAAACAAAAAGGTAGAGGAAATGAATAAATATCTCAAAGATACCCAAGAAAACCAAGAGAAACAAGAAAAAGTAATCAAACAGGTAAGGGAAACGGTTCAAGACTTGAAGAATGAAGTGGAAGTAATAAAGAAAACACAAACCGAGGGAAGGATGGAGATGGAAAATTTGGATAAACGAACAGGAACTACAGAGACAAGTACCACCAACAGATTAGAAGAGATAGAAGAAAGAATCTCAGACACTGAAGATACCATAGAGAAAATAAACACTCTCATCAAAGAAAACAGCATAACCAACAAATTCTCATCACAAAACATTCAGGAAATCTGGGACACAATAAAAAGACCAAACCTAAGAATAATAGGGATAGAAGAAGGAGAAGAAGTACAACTCAATGGTCCAGAAAATATATTTAATAAAATTATAGAAGAAAACTTTCCCAACCTTAAGAAAGATGTTCCTTTGAAGGTCCAAGAAGCATACAGAACACCAAATCGACTGGATCAAAAAAAAACATCTCCTCGTCATATAATAATCAAAACACAAAACATACAGAATAAAGAAAGAATATTAAGAGCCGCAAAGGAAAAAGGTCAAGTTACCTATAAAGGTAAACCTATCAGACTTACACCTGATTTCTCTATGGAAACCATGAAAGCCAGAAGGTCCTGGATAGATATACTGCAGAAACTACGAGACCATGGATGCAAGCCCAGACTACTATACCCAGCCAAGCTTTCGTTCACTATAAATGGAGAAAACAAAGTTTTCCAGGATAAAAACAAATTTAAACAATACGTAGCTACAAATCCAGCCCTTCAGAAAGTAATTGAAGGAAAATCACAAACCAAGGAGTCCAACAATGCCCACAATAACTCAGACATCTAATGACCCTTCACCAGCACAACTTGAAGAAGGGAAACACACAAACTCTACTACCAAAGGAAAGAAAGAAAGAAAGGAAAAATGACCGGAGTTAACAACCACTGGTCATTAATATCACTTAACATCAATGGACTCAACTCACCTATAAAGAGGCACAGGCTAAGAGATTGGATACGAAAACAGGATCCAACATTCTGCTGCTTACAAGAAACACACCTCAACCACAAAGACAGACATCTACTCAGAGTAAAGGGCTGGGAAAAGGTTTATCAAGCAAACGGACCTAAGAAACAAGCAGGTGTGGCCATACTAATTTCTAAGAAAGTTGACTTCAAACTAAAATCAATCAAAAGAGATGGAGATGGACATTTTTTACTCATAACAGGAACAATTCACCAGGATGAAATCTCAATCCTGAATATATATGCCCCTAATATAAAAGCACCCACTTATGTAAAAGAAACGTTACTAAAACTCAAGGCAGTCATCAAACCACACACACTAATAGTAGGAGATTTCAACACTCCTCTCTCGCCAATGGACAGGTCAATCAGACAGAAACCTAACAGAGAAATAAGAGGATTAAGGGAGGCAATGAATCAAATGGACTTAACAGACATCTATAGAACATTCCACCCAAATAGGAAAGAATATACCTTCTTCTCTGCAGCTCATGGAACCTTCTCGAAAATAGACCACATACTCGGTAACAAAGCAAACTTACACAGTTACAAAAAAATATCGGTAACCACCTGTGTCTTATCAGATCACCATGGATTAAAGTTAGAATTCAACAACAATGCTATCCCCAGAAAGCCTATGAACTCATGGAAACTGGACAGTCAACTACTGAACCACACCTGGATCAAGGAAGAAATAAAGAAAGAAATTAAAGTCTTTCTTGAATTCAATGAAAACGAAGACTCAACATACTCAAACCTATGGGACACTATGAAAGCAGTGCTAAGAGGAAAATTCATAGCATTAAGTGCCCACTTAAAGAAAACGGAGAAAGCACACATTGGAGACTTAATAGCCCACCTGAAAGCTTTAGAAAAAAAAGAAGCAGACTCACCTAGGAGAAGTAGAAGACTGGAAATAATCAAATTGAGGGCTGAAATCAACAAAATAGAAACACAGAAAACAATCCAAAGAATCAATGAAACAAAAAGCTGGTTCATGGAGAAAATCAATAAGATTGATAAACCCCTATCCAAACTAATCAAACGGCGGAGAGAGAATACGCAAATTAACAAAATTAGAAATGAAAAGGGAGACATAACCACAGACTCAGAGGAAATTCAGAGAATCATTAGATCTTACTACAAAAACCTGTATGCCACAAAATTGGAAAATGTTATAGAAATGGACACTTTTTTAGATAAGTACCATTTACCAAAGTTAAACCAGGACCAGGTGAACAATCTAAATAGACCTGTTAGTCGCGAAGAATTAGAAGTTGTTATAAAAAACCTCCCCACCAAAAAAAGCCCAGGTCCAGACGGCTTCAATGCAGAATTCTACCAGAACTTCCAAGAAGACCTAATACCTATACTCCTTAATGTATTTCACAATATTGAAACAGAGAAGTCATTGCCAAATTCCTTTTATGAAGCTGAAGTTACTCTGATACCAAAACCACACAAAGACTCAACCAAGAAAGAGAACTACAGGCCAATCTCACTCATGAACATCGACGCAAAAATACTCAATAAAATACTGGCAAACCGAATCCAAGAACACATTAGAAAAATTATCCATTATGATCAAGTAGGCTTCATCCCAGAGATGCAGGGCTGGTTCAACATACGAAAATCTATCAATGTAATCCATCATATAAATAAACTGAAAGTAAAAAACCATATGATCATTTCATTAGATGCTGAAAAAGCATTTGACAAAATTCAACATCCCTTTATGATAAAGGTCTTAGAGAGATTAGGAATACAAGGGTCGTTCCTGACTATAATAAAAGCTATTTATAGCAAGCCGTCAGCTAACATCAAATTAAATGGAGAGAAACTCAAAGCTATTCCACTAAAATCAGGAACACGACAAGGTTGTCCACTCTCTCCATACCTCTTTAATATAGTGCTTGAAATTCTAGCAATAGCAATAAGACAACATAAGGGGATCAAAGGGATTCAAATCGGAAAGGAAGAAGTTAAACTTTCATTATTTGCAGACGATATGATAGTGTACATAAGCGACCCCAAAAACTCCAGCAAAGAACTCCTTCAGCTGATAAACACCTTTAGTAGCGTTGCAGGATACAAGATCAATTCCAAAAAATCAGTTGCCCTCCTATACACAAAGGATAAGGAAGCAGAGATGGAAATCAGAGAAGCATCACCATTCACGATAGCCACAAATAGCATAAAATATCTTGGGGTAACCCTAACCAAGGAAGTAAAGGATCTATTTGACAAGAACTTTAAGTCAATGAAGAAAGAAATTGAGGAGGATACCAGAAAATGGAAGGATCTCCCTTGCTCTTGGATAGGGAGGATCAACATAGTAAAAATGGCAATTCTACCAAGGGCAATTTATAGATTCAATGCAATCCCCATTAAAATCCCATCAAAATTCTTCACAGATCTTGAGAGGACAATAATCAACTTTATATGGAGAAACAAAAAACCCAGGATAGCCAAAACAATCTTATATAATAAAGGATCGTCTGGAGGCATTACCATCCCTGACCTCAAACTCTATTACAGAGCCTCAGTATTGAAAACAGCTTGGTATTGGCATAAAAACAGAGAAGTCGATCAATGGAACCGAGTAGAAGACCCTGATTTTAACCCACAAACTTATGAACACCTAATTTTTGATAAAGGAGCTAAAAGTATTCAATGGAAAAAAGAGAGCATCTTCAACAAATGGTGCTGGCAGAACTGGTTGTCAACGTGTAGAAGAATGAAAATAGATCCATATCTATCACCATGCACAAAACTCAAGTCCAAATGGATTAAAGACCTCAATATTAGTCTGAACACACTGAACCTGATAGAAGAAAAAGTTGGAAGTACTCTACAACATATGGGTACAGGAGATCACTTCCTACGTTTATCCCCAGCAGCACAGACATTAAGGACAACATTGAATAAATGGGACCTCCTGAAACTGAGTAGCTTCTGTAAAGCAAAGGACACTGTCACTAAGACAAAAAGGCAACCCACTGACTGGGAGAAGATCTTCACCAACCCTGCAACAGACAAAGGTCTGATCACCAAAATATATAAAGAACTCAAGAAACTAAACTTTAAAATGCTAATGAACCCAATAAAAAAATGGGGCACTGATCTGAACAGAGAATTCTCAACAGAAGAAATTCTAATGGCCAAAAGACACTTAAGGTCATGCTCAACCTCCTTAGCGATAAGGGAAATGCAAATTAAAACAACTTTGAGATACCATCTTACACCTGTCAGAATGGCTAAAATCAAAAACACCAATGATAGCCTTTGCTGGCGAGGTTGTGGAGAAAGAGGCACACTCATTCATTGCTGGTGGGAATGCAAACTTGTGCAACCACTCTGGAAATCAGTGTGGCGATTTCTCAGGAAATTTGGGATCAACCTACCCCAAGATCCAGTAATACCACTATTGGGAATATACCCAAGAGATGCCCCATCAAATGATAAAAGTATCTGTTCAACTATGTTCATAGCAGCATTGTTTGTAATAGCCAAAACCTGGAAACAACCTAGATGCCCTTCAATGGAGGAATGGATGAAGAAAGTGTGGAATATATACATATTAGAGTACTACTCAGCAGTAAAAAACAATGACTTCTCGAATTTTGCGTGCAAATGGATGGAAATAGAAAACACTATCCTGAGTGAGGTATCCCAGACCCAAAAAGAGGAACATGGGATGTACTCACTCATAATCGGTTTCTAGCCATAAATAAAAGACATTAAGCATATAATTTGTGATCCTATAGAAGTTAAATAAGAAAGTGAACCCAAAGAAAATCATATAGTCATCTGCATGGAGAGGGGGAAGTAGACAAGATTGCAGGGCAAAAACTGGGAACTTGCGGGTGAGGTGGCATGGGGCAAAGGGGAAATGGGATGAGAAACATGAGAAGGGGAGGATGGGAGGAGCTCGGGGGATTGGGATGGTTGGGATATAGGAAGGGAGGATACGGGAGCAGCGAAGTGTATATCCTATCTAGGGGAGCCATCTTAGGGTTGGCAAGAGACTTGACTCTAGAGGGGTTCACAGGTGTCCAGGGAGATGTCCCCAGCTGGTACCTTGGGCAACTGAGGAGAGGGAACCTGAAATGACCCTGTCCTATACTGATGAATGTCTTACCTATCACCTTAGAACCTTCATCTGGCGATGGATCGAGGTAGAGACAGAGACTCAATTTGGAGCAACGGTCTGAGCTCTTAAGGTCCAAATGAGGAGCAGAAGGAGGGAGAACATGAGCAAAAAATCAGGACCACGAGGGATGCACCCACCCACTGTGACAGTGGAACTGATTTATTGGGAGCCCACCAAGGCCAGCTGGTCTGGGACTGAATAAGCATGGGTTGATTCCGGACTCTCTGAGCATGGCGGACAATGAAGGCAGATGAGAAGCCAAGGACAATGGCACTAGGTTTCGATCCTAATACATGAACCGGCTTTGTGGGAGCTTAGCCTGTTTAGACGCTCACCTTCCTGGAAGTAGATAGAAGACCTTCGTCTTCCCGCAGGGCAGAGAATTTGGACTGCTCTTCAGTATCAAGAGGGAGGGGGGATGGTGTGGGGGGAGGAGAAGAGGAGTGGGGATAGGGGGAGGGAAGTGGGGGGAGGGGGCAATATTTGGGAGGAGGGGAGGGAAATGGGAAACGGGGAGCAGGTGGAAATTTTAATTAAAAAAGAATAAAAAAAAAATAGTATCACTGTTCTTAGAGAAATATATGAAAATATCCTTGGCAGTTTGAAACTTAACATATAAGGTTTCAAAAATGACTCCCAAGCTCCTAACAAACCACAGCTCTAAAATGCTAACCAGGCACAACCTCATTGAAGAAAAGGCTTCCTGCTCATGAAAAGGCACCAACAGCTCAAAGAGGCATCACCCACTCTTTCACCGTCATGTTGATCTTACACAAGATGCCAGCCAACATGCATCATCTGAGAATTTAAACTATAAGGGGTATAACCCTACTCAGGACTACACTTAACGGAATCAAATAGAATGTTAGAGATACAGAAGGAACAAGAAACACCTCACCTTATATAGAATTAATCTGAAATAATCAGCTAAGGCATCATAGAAGCTGAACTGAACATTGGTATCAACGGTGCTTGAATTTGAATTCTCAATAAGGAATTGCTTTTCTGTGCCAGACAATGCTGCAAGGGTCCTACACATGCCATTTTAATTAATCCTTACAACAAATGTGTGAAGTTTGATAAAACACCATTCTGGGGGAATTCAAAGTAGGGTCAGGAAAACCACCCCAAGTAACACAGATAGCAAGGAACAGAGGAAATACTCAAGCACAGATAACCCGGTTCTCAAGTTCATACTTTTAATGACTACAGTGCTTCTCTAAACCAGAAGGTGGGAGGTGAAGTCAAACGATAGCTACATACAATAAATACAAAGCTACCAACCTCAGAGGCTCCATGAGAGTTGCTACTGAGGGTACAGAGAGTCACCAATGCATACTTCTGTGAAAAGAAATTGCGGGAATATGAATTTGAAATGACTTTGAATTATAAAAGAGAATGGCTATTCTAAAGGGACTGAATTTTTAATGTGTTTGAATCTGTAAGGACTAGGGGATTTTTACAGTTATTTATATTTTTAATGTGAGATCTTGAGGATGAATTAGAAAGGAAAAGTTTTGACTCCAAAATGGTGTCTTATGTTGACATGAACAACAGTTGACAAGGGACCAGTTTTGGTGGATAGTTTTATATCAACTTGACACAAGCTAAAGTCATCTGAGAGGAGGGAACCTCAATTGAGAAAATGCCTACAGTGGGAGGGTGGTGGCACATGCCTTTATTCCCAGAGCTCGGGAGGCAGAAGCAGAGGCAGGCAGATCTCTGAGTTTGAGGCAAGCTGGTTTATAGAGTGAGTTCCAGGATGGCTAAGGCTACACAGAGAAACCCTGTCTTGAAAAACCAAAAGAAAGAAACGACACCAGAAGATACAGATATAGGCAGTATTTGCTGTGTTTGCTGGGGTTTTTCTTTTTTTTTGTTCTGTTGTTAATGATTTTACTTAAACCTATAGCAGTGTTACAAAGTGCTCTTATTTTGATTTTATCAAAAGACTATCTTGCTATGGATCATTTGATGTTACAAAGTGGTGTTTTCCACCATGTTTTAGGGGTGCATGTTTGTGCTATTTTGAGAAAACTGACCGACTTTTTTTTTCTCTAAAAGCAAACAGATTGAGCTCCTGTAATGACTTACTTTACAAAATGTGTTTTCTGATCTATAGCTAATGCTTATTGTTCACATAGGAAGCCAAATACTGTCAAGACATTTGACATCATTCTATGTTTGTCCTCCTAGCAACTTAAGATTGGAGGCAGATGTCAGCTGTTTAACAGAAGACATAGTTAAGGCGCTGGTCAAGTGGACATCTGGAGGGTAGTAGAATGGGACTAGAGGTCTAGAACTTTTGCTACCCAATTTTCTGGTCTACTCTGTGTTGTTCATACCAATCCATATGCAGGTCTCTTCACTAAAGATTCTTAGTTTGTTCCCCACACAAACTTTTTTCTTTGAGACAGAGTTTCTCTGCAGCTTTGGAGTATATCCTGGAACTAGCTCTTGTAGACCAGATTGGCCTTGAACTCACAGAGATCTGCCAGCCTCCGCCTCACGAGTGCTAGGATTAAAGGAGTGTGCCACCACCGGCTTTGTTTCCTTTTTAAAGACATTTTTTTTTTTTAAAAAAAATATTCTTAGGTTCATTTATTTTATGTATAGGGTGTTTTGCCCGTGTGTATTATGTATACCAAGTGTGTGTTTAGTGCATGAGGAGGTCAGAAGAGGGCACTGGATCCTCTGGAACTGAATTACAGATGGCAGCAAACCATCATGTGGGTGTTGGGAACTGAACCTGAGTCCCCTGCAAAAATATGAGCTGCTGTCAACCACTGAGTCATCTCTCCAGTGTCCCACACCCTTCTTTAAAGTCTTTTCATTGAGCCTGACCACGTTAGCTGGGACCAGAAGTACCAGTAGGTCTGGCTGCAGTTTTGTGTCCAGGACACACTGGAGCAGATAAAATTCCATTTCCCGATGCTTCTCACCTTATGCACAGTCTCCCCTACCAACATCCCCCACCAAATCAGTGCCTTTGCTACCAGGGAAGAACCTACACTAACAGAGAAGGCAGAGAGTGGCAGAAGCTGAACCCGGGCTCCTCTCTCCTTCCACCTGAGTAGAGGATGGGCAAGGGCTTCCATTGCTATCATGAACACTTGCAGAGAATTATTATTCCTATGTAAGTTCTCCTACTATCTCTACCTAGGTTTTCACTTATTTCTTATAAAGTTTACTTCTACTTTGAGTAAACTGAACTCTGGCAAGCTTCTTAGGTCAGACAGAAGCAAGAATCGTGAATTATCCCTTAACAAAAACCTCCACTGTATTTAGTTGTTTCTAAAGTGTATATTTTAATGACAGATATGGTACTATGGTATGAAATTCTCAAAAAATTAAAAATAAAAATAATTTTAAAATATATTAAATACACATTTCCCTCCCATCTTAGTATCACTGAAATTGGGATGAATTTTTCAGAATCATTTTACAGTGTTGGCCAAGTGATGCTTATGACATGGTGCTGTCATTACAGGTCCAGACAATAAAAGTATCAGCACCACAGTTTATGCAATGGACATAACTAGCTTAGATGAAAAATGCTAGAAAAAAATGTGTGTCACTCTTCACCTTTAAAATCAACTAAATTCCCGAAGAACGAAGGACAGTGCACAGTCTGGCATCCTCAGGCGTTTCCCCCATCAAATGAGCATCACGGAGTAGACTTGCACAAATGAAGATGTGTCAGGTACCTCTTGACAATATAATTCTATGGAACCACTTTCTTGGCCAAAACAACATTATACAACATATGACTCTATTTACTGTTCCTGGGTGCTTAGTGTAGGTCAGTCTACACAACTGTAAAGTCAGCTAAAATGTACCTGTGGAGGGAGTCAAGTCTCCTTCGCAGTGTGAAACTTAGTGATCAAACTCAGGTCTTCGGGCTTAGGTGTAAGTGCTCTATCTCCTGAGCTGTCCAGCTGGTCCCATTTTTGAATTATTTAAGTGGCTGCACAACCAACACTCTTAAAGGCAGAAGTCAGTATTGACAGTATATCAAAGTCACCATGAATAGAGGGAGAGAGAAAGAGAAAGGGAGGGAGAGAGGAGAGAGACAGAGAAAAATTTCAGAATCAAGAGAATACAGCAATATAAAAATATAACAGTTGGCTTAAAGGCTGAACGGAAACATCCTCCGATGTTTACTATCTTCACTCTCTGTGACTTCGTGCCTGACTTTTAAGACTGGAAAGGCTGCCTGTGTCTGTGCCTTGGGGGTAGATCCTTTACTGACTTACAAAGACACATCTGTTTCAATAGCCTGAACATGGCGTGCAAGAATATCACCTCCTTAAGGTCTATCTCTTAGTCATTTAGAATGCTAATTCACACACAAACTTGCAGCTAAATATCCTCTAAGTGAATTAAAAGTATGTATTAGTTATTTTTCTTATGGTTATGATGAAATACTCAACAAGGGAAAGTTAAGGAAGAAAGGGTCATTTGTTTCAAAGTCCGAGGGTCTAGAGCATTATGAAGTCCTGGAAGCAGGCATAGGACAGTAATCACACTGCATCTGTCATGCCTGCGTCTCAGACTCCCTAATGGAACCTCAGAGCTGATTTTCCCATGTAAATACAAGAGGGTCTTTGTTTAACAAGCTTAAGCTGGGACCACAAACCTTCAGCACACCAACACAGCGGGTCAGAAGAGAATTTGGCTCAGGAGTTCAGAAAAAGACAAACTTCTAAAGGGAAATCACCTCAAGAAGGGATACATGTCTTGGCATCTTGGGATTGGGTAAAAAGGGTACAGAGAAAGAGGATTTCTGAAACTACTCATCAGTTTTTGTGCGCAAAACCTAACAAAGAACCAAGAATTACTGGCAAGGTATCTATTAGGGCAGGATATCTTCAGTAACATCTGGATCTCGTTCACTTTTACTGTCTCACACCTTAATTGGCTGTCCAATTGGCTGTCCATTTTAAATTTCCTTGTCACAGCACATTTCTGGTGAGGTCAATCCTAGGTCACTAGTTGTTTTAAAAAGAAGTCCCATCTTTTAAGATGGACTCTGTGAAATCACATTTCACTGAACTCTCAGGGTCTCACAATCTGTATCCAGGATGTTGGTGCTCACCTTGCTTTCTCTTTTTATTCATCTGGGACCAGCCAGGGGAATGGGATCACCTACAGTTAGGGTGGGTCTTCCTACCTACCACAGTCAACCTGATCTAGAGGATCCTTCTGTTATTCAGGATGTTGACAAGTTGACAAATCAACACTAAACATTACAATATGACTTGGTGAAAAATATCAATAATCCAATATTTTATTGAGGAGGAACAAAACAAATTATAAAATACCTTTTTACTTTACTTTTATTTGAGATGCTGTCTTTGTTTCGTGTTGTTTAGGTTTTGTTAATTAATTTTATTTTCAAAGTCATGTGTGCTTGCGTGTCTGTGTATGAGTTTGTGAATATGAATGCAGCGCCTGCAGAGGAGTTGTAGCTACAGGAAGTTATATGCAGCAGGAAGAGCCATGCAGATTCTCAAACCTGAGCCATCCCTCCAGGCCTTGTTTCTCACTTGTTTATTTTGTTTTTTGCTTTTAGGCAGGGTCTCATCCTAATTTAGCTGGCCTGAAACCCAGTTTATAGCCCTGGTTGTCCTTGAACTTCTGTCAACACTGCATCTTGCTCTTCCCGTTGCTGGGGTTACAAGTGTGTGCACTGGTCAGCCCTTTCTAGTTTATTTTCAAATGTTCTCCCTGGTAGCCTTACCGTTTATTTTCTGCATCGACTCCTCCCATTAACCTATGATGATGAGATGGTGGAGTATGGTGCATCAAAGTAGAAAGAATAAAAATAAAAATAGTCCAATGGCCACTCAGAGACGCTGGTAGATAGGTAGCCCACGCACGTGAAGCAGTCTCAAAGGCAAAACACACGCAAGACTTGATTTCATTTGGATTTAAGAAATGAGAATACTTTGGCTAATTAAAAGAGAAAAATTTAATAGAATTATTTAAATGGAAAAAAATCTTTGGAAGTCTTGAGAAAGGTCAGCCTATAGAGGGACACAATCACAGGACTGATAATCTGAGTTTGATTTGTGGATCCCACAAAGTGGCAGGAGAAAACTCCCACCTGAGCATCGTCCTTCAACCTGCACAATTGTTATGAAGGACCCACCACCCACACACCACCCGCCGAAGGGTTTCAATGTACTCACCATTGGTTTTAATGTACTCACCATGAAAGGCATATCTATAAGTAAGACAAGTATAAAAAAATTGACCACAGAAGACAAAAGACAAACACAACTGACTCTGCAAGAATTTAGAGGCCACTTCAGGCCAATTGTGAATGTCTAAATGTCCACAACAGTTCTCCTATTTGAAATATAGGAGGATTACATGGAAGAGAAACATGAGATTTATAGTGAATGAAGTTAGGGAGGTGGAGGGAAGAAGAAAGGGCCTCTCTACCCTGTCTTCTAGGTGAAACCCAGTTTGCCCACTTTTCCCCGTTTTCATCTCAAAAGAATTATATAAATTAGAGCTTTGGGGCTGGAGAGATGGCTCAGTCATTAAAGGCGAGGCTCACAACCAAAACTATGAGGAGTCGGAGCTTTGGGTGTTGAGTTGACTCATTGTTAATAGCTCATGTTCATATTGAATAGGGGAGATAGTCACACATCCTTCGTCATACATACATATATATATATATGTATGTGTGTGTGTGTGTGTGTGTGTATGTGACATGAAGTTGAGGGGAGGGTGTGTTGAGGGGAGTTCTAGAGAGGCTGAAGGGGACCAGTAGAATGTGTATATAGTTAAAATAAATTGTATACTTATAATGAAGAGATGATTCATTTGCTTGACTCTGGCACCCTCTTGTGATTAAAGCATGAAAAGTTTTTATGCCAACACATTTTCCCCAAAGTATGAGGACATTTCAAATTATGATATTGCTTATCCCTAGAGGAGGAACCAAAACAATGTAAAATATGAACATTCCAAACTGGGCCATCTAACAATCCTCCCAAGTCTCCGCTTTGAATTCCATATCATCACATCTTTAAACTCTGTCACTGGCTGCTTCGCATGGTTCTTGCCATCTCTGTCACTCTGTAGCACGCCTTTTGTCTCCATTCTCAGTAACTATTCATCAGTAACACAGACAGATGACTTCCCAACATTCTTCCCTGATTCAGTAATGTTCTCCCGGGGAATGTCAGAGAATTTGCCATCACCAATCTTGTCTCATTTCCAAGCCATCATATTCCACCTGTTCCAGCTCCACTAGTCACCCAATTCCAACAATACCCCGCAGGAACCCGCACACCAGTGTTCTCTGTGCTTCGTCCTGCTCAGGTGTCTCTAGTTCCCACGCCTGCTGAAAGTTGACAGTCTTTGTTATAGTCACCCTTGGGAACACCTAACCACCTTCCTTCGCCTAGCCGCACTCTAGGCAAAACCCAGTAACCAGCTTCCCTCCTCTTCATCCCTGCAGCTGAATGGAAGTGGGGAAATCACATAAGAATAATGACTCATCTAATTAAATTCAGCATCAGGAATCCTAATGTCTCACTGTTGTCTACCTACTGATACTGTTGGCTGCTAGCCCTCGCCTCACTTGTGTGTGTGGAAGTGGGGGGGGAGGGGCGTGACAGTCTTACTATGTAACCTAGGCAGGCCTCAATCTCATGATTCTCCTGCCTCAACCTCCCAAGTGCCAAAAGTACAGGAATGTGCAACCACTCCTGCCCTTATTTTCTTATTTCAATAGTCACCTGATTGACTCATTCCTACTCCCCACTATGTGCCCCTCCACACTCATGATGTGCATGTATGTGCATGTGTGTATGTGTGATTCTCAGATGATGTCATTTACTGCTTTACTGAGAAAACTGAAGCAAAGAGGAACTTTTAGACCACTGGAAGTGCCCACCTCCCTTTATTATTCTAATGAGAGGAGCTGTCTACTTTCCTATGTAAAGGCCAGGGCAGCTGCTTTGCATCAAACCCCATCTCTTTCTTTGCTCGGTGACAACCTTTTTCTCTTCTGTATTATCTTATATGAAGTCGATCGGGGTCACACGCCACAGCATAAGCATGCTGTTATTTATTTACCTCATTTTCAATATTTCTCTTAATCCTACATTTTCTTCCAAGTGTCCTGTTGTTCTGCTTGGTTTTACAGCAAAACTGTTTTTTAAAAAATCCTCCAAATTCCCTCAGCTCTCTAGTCTCAGCCTTGTTTCACTCTACTCAAGCAATGAGAATAACGATAAATTGCCGAGTTAAATTTGAGATGGTTTTGTAAGCAGCAATAGATAACTGGACCACTCCTCAGAGACAGTAACATGGTCTCCTCCGGGGGAGAGAGCTCATCCCTAAAGACGTCTGCAGAACTTGTCAGTTTGCACCTGAAGGATCTGGAGGAAGAGCTAGGGATGCTCGGTCATTACGGGTTACAACCATCAAAGCCGGGTGTGGCATCAAGTATCTGGAATTCTATCACTAAGGAGGCTGAGTCAGGGTAACAACAAGTGTAAGCCCACCGTGGGATTCCCAATCATTCAAACAAACAACAATTAGACAATTGATATGGGTGCTCTCCCCAAGAATCAAGGTTTGGAGTATAGCATGTTGGTGGAGGAATGGAGGTGGTGCTAACAGTTTGAAAAAGGATAGATAATAAATGTCCAGGCTCGATGATGTCCGCAACTGAAAGACCAGAAAGTCTCTAACATAATTTAGACACAAGAGTAACATTTACAGAACTAATATGTCCAGTATGTTCAGTCTGAGGGGTACATCTACAAACTTGACTACTCTGGGGTAGTACTGCTATCATTACATTAAAAATTCTTTGATGAGGGTCAGCAGATGTCATCAAAAATAAAGGCACTTGCTCCCAGGCCCAGTGACCAGAGATCAGGAGAGAATCAACTTCTCCAAGTTGTTCTCCAATCTCCACACATGCTCTATGGCATCTTTGCACACACACCTCAGCATAAAAAAATATTGACAAGTGAATTGGCTGGGACTGGAGATTTGGCTCAGCTATTAAGAGTGCTTGCTGTGTAATCATGAAGACCAGAGTTTGAGTTGCAGCATCTATGTACCAAATTGGACATCTCATGATGCCTGGAACCCTCCCACTCTGAGAGGGATGAGAAGCAAGAGGATCACTAAGGATTGCTGGCTTCCAGCCTCCTCAAGAAAATGTGAGCTTTACATTCAGAGAGACCCTAACTCAAAGAAGTAGGCCAAAAGTAAGAGAGAACACCTGACACCCTCTTCCGGCCTATGTACATACGTAGATGTGTACATCCGCACATAAGTGTGCATACACTTACACAGACACATATACCAAAAAATAAGTAAATAAGTCTTTTTAAAATGCTTAGTGGGGGCTAAAGAGACAGCTGATAAATACTATGACTCACAACCATCTTGGTGAACCAGATACGCAGATGACTTAAACCTGAAGAAGTCTGTAGGTCAGACAGAATGGTATGTGTGACTGATGTGGACACGTGTACCCTCGCCTCGGGGATACAGCAGAGAGTTTGAGGCCAGCAGGGACAGCTTCACTGTGAGAGAGCAAGTGATGCAATTTCCAGGTAAGCAAGAGGGAAGAGAGTTTACCAGACTTCTCCAACCAGTTATGCTCTGTGGCAAGAGCATATAGGTCACCAGGACTGAGATTCTCATGTATGTAGGTAGAAAGAAATCCCCGTCTGTGAGGCAGAACTTTAGGGAACCAAAGTATGCCCTTACCTAATACTCAGCCCTAAGTCAGTTCAGAGACTGAGAGTCCATTGAGGGGCATATGTGGGAAGTTTTTCTTTTCCTGTTTTGACTCTTTCACAATGCAGTACATATATATTTGTATGTATATGTGTGTGTATATTTATATACATATATGTGTACATATATATGTATTTATATACTTTTATTATATTTATCCTCCTTATTCTCTCTTATCCCTCTCCCACCAAACCCCTTTGCCTCCCCCCTCCTGGTTACTTTCAAGTCTTTGTGTGAGTGTGTGTGTGTGTGTGAGTATGTGTGTATAGCCTACTGTATTTAATTAGGATTGCTTGTGTGAGCATAGGTGGGGGATTATTAACCAATATAGATAAAACTTGAATCTCAGATTAAAATTATTACAGGGAAAATACTTATACAAAAATGGTGTGTTATATTCAACAGTCTTACAAAGAAGCACAATTGTCCCTGGTTGAGAACCACTGATAGAAGTTAGTAGTTATCAATAATGACATGTGGCGATTCTCAGGGTAGATTAGCTCATGACAGGGTGGAGGTCAGTAGGAGGGCACACCCCCAGAGCCCTGAGTTTAAGCACCAGTACCACCAGCCCTCACCAAGCCAGAAAGAAAATCCCGAGTTTGGAGACCCACTTCCTAGGATTGTGATTTCATAGAATTAGGATTTGCCTTTGCAGTGAGGTTGCCAATCAATGCTGGTCCAGAAATAGTCAACACTTCTAGAGCTTCATAGTTATGGTCTCTAAATTGCCCACCTGACCTGTCTAGGAACAGAAAATATTTCAAGACTGAACTCCACAGATGGCAGCCCCTGCGGAGTGGCAGCTGGAATGGCAGCAAGCACTAAATGGTTTCCCCTGGACCTGCCCTTCCCCTTCTACTGGCCAAGAATGCAGAAACCATGTAAGTATGAATCCCAAATCCAAAAGTCCAAAACCAGAAGTACTCCAGAGCCTGAAACTTTGGTCCCAATAGCGATGCAGGTGTGCTCCCCTTCAGGCTATGTTACAAGTGTATGTGGGTAACGGAATCTGAATAAATGCTGCACTTAGATTTGAGTTTGATCCTCAGAGTTTAAGGAGTACATGCATGTATTCCCAAATCTGAAACATGTGTGGCCCCAAGAATTTTGGAGAAAGGACACTTAGTACTGTGCCTCTAAAGAAAATTGCAGTGACTAATACCAAAAGAGACAAGATAATCAACAACCTCCCCCTAATCCTATTTAACTCACCTACTTAGTGGGAACAAAAACTGGATTATCACCTCTATCAGACTGAAATGTCAATTCCAAAACAGCACAAGATTAAGATGTTTAACACAGACAACACAGCATCTAGTCCCTAGTATGCAACCATTAGTTAACCCAGCAATTGTTTCCTAATTGGAAATCTGACAATGTGAAGAGGGGGTGGGGTTTGGGGAGAAACAATATAAGGATCTTTACGTCCACTGTAGTGGTCTATAATGTTGTAGGTTTGAAAAGAATCAGATGGCCAAGACAATCGGTTTTGTGGATGCCCATAACACTCTTTCCCCAGACGTCCTCAAACTCAATGATTCCCTGTCACAAACAGGCTGCGGCAGTACATGAGGATAGTGTTTGAGTTTATAACATGGTTTTCACTTCTCTTAGCGTGCTCTGCTTATCGTTCTCACAGGGTCCCTGATCTACCAACAGTCAAAGCCAATACTAAGCCATCGATGTGATACAACTACCCAGGATGGCCAGGTAGTTACCCAGTTTCAGAAATGTGTGCACTCTTCTAATCCAAGGAAACGGCTCTGAATACTTCCTAGGACAATCACAAACTCAGGGTGGAAATTCACATGTCCTGCGTTATTTTCATGCAGTTGAAGGATACTTTATGTATTGCACATTACTTCTTGGCCTTGCCTCTAAGAGCAAGGGTATTGCCATGTATTTGACATACCATCACTTTTCATCACAAGCCTACGGATGTGGCAAAAGAGGTTTGGAAATGCTCACCTGTCTGCACCATTTACTGTCTCTTCCTATCATGATGAAAGAGCTGGTTTCATACAACAGTGAATGGGCCTGTGGAAGGTGCCATTAAGGTGCAGTGTGGGAAGTTGCCTTGAGTCATCAGTATCCATGTGTACAACCCAATGCTTGGGTGTGGGAACCATGAGGTGGTTACTCCATCCTCACTGGTCTCCTGACTGCTTCTCTAGCAGGATGCACCATGCCTTCCTCCACCTCTTTGGCCTTTCTCTCAGTCTCTTCAGGCTTCCTTCAAATGTTAGTCCTGAACACTTTGTTGTTAAACCTCCTTTTGCCCTCCGGAATATCCTTTTTAAACTGTATCTATATTGCTTTTCTGCTTGCTTATTCTCTATCAGGTACACTTCAAACAGGCAGGAATTTCTGTCTCCATCTTCTACAGCCAGTGCCAAAGTCAGAGTCATAGCCTCTGACCCAAAGAGTAGACAACACCTCTGCTTATATCATGGGATGCTGGGCAAACTTCTATAAAAGACAGGACAGTAGATATTTTAGACTTTTGAGCATGTAGTTTCTGTTTTAATCACTCCTCGCTGGTCTTGTAGCACAAAAGCAGTCATAGACTGGTAAATAATTGTGAGACGTGTGGAGAGGAAAGATGAACGAATAACCAGAGGAGACACTCAGTCTCCTCTCTGACGTGACTAACCTGGATTGCGTTACACATGTCTGGGAACTCTTTAACAAGAACTTCTGAATTTAAAGACAATTTCTCCCAGTGATTTTTTTTCAATGCTTTACATTAATCATGTGCTCAGCCAAATTCTGTCATCCTGTCTGTACCTTGCAACCCCTTCTGATGAAGCTAAATCTCTAGAGAGCTAAGCCCTTGTTTACTCAAGGCCGGAACACAAACCACAGCATTGAGATGCAGAGATCCCTTGGAGGGAGGTTGTAACATGTAGAATCTATAGGGGTAGGATACTGGCCTATCACACATGAGTCACTGAGTTCAAGCCCTAGGTAAAATATAATAACTAAATTCCAAAATAAATAAAAGTATTTGTTTTGTTTTTAGATTAAATTAAAAAAATCTAAGGCAGGATGCAGTGATGTATGCCTTTAATCTTAGCACTCAGGAGGTAGGGTCAGGTAGATGTCTGTGAGTTCGAGGTCAGCCTGGTCTGCAAAACTAGCTGTAGGCCAGCCAGGGATACACAGTGAGACCACGTCTTTAAAACAAAGCGATCTAGTCAAACAAACAAGCAAATAAACAGAATCCCAGACTCACAGAACGACTGAGAATGAACCCAGTGCCTTAAAGATGTTAGGTGAGTGTCCAACTACTGGGCGACATCTCAAGTTCTTGTTTTTATTGCTTTAATTAGTTAAATCTGTTCTTTGCTGATTCCATACACATAACCAACACACTCTGATTACTCTTAAGTCATCTTTATTCTATTTTTAATAAGTTCCTCAAGTGATACGCAGATTGAAGTGTAAAAAGTACAGATTTAATCACATTTGTCAAAGCACAAGTAAAGAAAACGGGTTGGGAGTGCAGCTCAGTGGTAGATCATTTGTGTGGCATGCACAAGGTCCTGAGTTTGACCTCTGATAGGAGAAAACAAGAACACGACAACTCACCTCAGTTATGCAGGACGAGTGATGGCAAAGGAAAGCACCCAGACCTCAGTACACAGGTGGGAGTGGAATCCAGAAAGATTGCACGCTGGAGCAAGATCTCAGCTCAGATCTATGTGTGCCACACAGACAAAAGGCACCCCAAGACTAGAGTCCACTCTTGCTTGCAGGGGAGTGGAGAAAAAGCTGGGGGGGAAAACTTGCCAATGCCCCACTTTGTTGAGTTCTGTCCCAAGAGAGAGGCAAAATCGAGACTTTCTAAAAACCTAGCTTCGAGGAAATTCATAAATTTCCTCAATTAATTTCAGGATGAAAGTAAAGAATCTCTGTTAGCTGCTCATCCTGAATCAAGAAAGAAATGTGAATTCAAACTGAAGACTATCTAACTCTGAAGACTTTCAGCTTGGGAGATTCTCTTGGAGTTGTCGGCAAGACGGGAGAAGAAAATCCAGCCAGAGAGATCTTTTTATATCTTGTTCTCTGGGTGGCAGCATCTCCTGCCCTAACAGCAGCTGTATTTTAGAACCTTAGAGTAAAAACCTAATTCAGGCAAAGCCTGCCCTACCTCCCCTCCCACCCCACGTGCACGCGTAAACTTCCTGTCTTTTAGTTCCTAGGAAAGGGGCTTCTTCTTTTACACCCTTTGCTTTTTTTGGAGAAAAAGCACGCAAGCAGTAAGATGGTACAGTTGAAAAGGAAGCAAACAAAACCAGAGTTAGGTTTCACTGCAAGGCCCACCAGAGATTTAAAGAGGGAAGGCAAGCTGCATGCGGAGTGTGAAGCAAGGCAGACCTTTCCTAAACAAAACCACCAAAGGATGGTCAGAAGGCGCTGATGGATTTTGAAATGTCTGAAGTTACTTCAGACAGCTGAATGAGTAAAGAAATAACCGTTTATTTTATTTTCCGAGAGTAAACAGAACGTTTTTATAGCAGTGGTACAGAAAACAAAAGATCATTTAATACAGCACGAAGCTGCTTAATCTAACTTAGCACAGGCTCTGGCATCCCGAGCAGGCCAGGGTCAGTCACCCAGTATTAGTAAGACTATTAGAAGACCCCATGTAAAAATCAAAGGAGAATCATACCATGGAAAGAAGGGCCAGGAGACCCAGGGACCGCCCTGGTCAAGCTCCAGGGTCCTAAAGGTCTGGTCAAACACCACTATCTCAGCTACAAGCTTTCCCGTGGGCCAGACTCTCCTACAAGGTCATTTGGCGACTTGCAAACCCTTCTCTGGGGACAGTTCATCAGGCTCAGGTTCCTTCCCTAGCTGGCCCTTAGCTTTTTCTTTCTCCCAACATGAGATTTTTGGGTAAATTGTAATTTATTAGGGTCCACCTTTTCAATAGTCTGCCAGCCCAAAGAAAGGGCACTGGTGTCCACATTCCTTCCCTGCATTCCTGGTGACAGCATCGAAACTATATATAGTCCAAAGCAAAGGAGGGGAAATACTCAGTACAATTAATAAGTTCTTAACACGTCCTGTGGTCAACTTTCATGCTATGACTTTTTAACAATCACCAAAACCCACCACCCTATATCCCGCTACCCCCAAATCCACAGACTGCTAGGTTTTGGGTTTTGGGACAGTGATTGCAGGGGGCACTGAGAGAGACAGCTGAGAACTGGGGAGTCTGTTGTGAGAGATCTTAATGCTGTGAACACACACACACACACACACACACACACACACACACACACACACACATGCACAGGCAGGAGCAGCAGCAGCGTGGCAGTCGCTCTCAGCAGATTTTGGGTCCCAGTGCCGGAGACCTTATGGAGAAGTTTCTAAAGAGAATCAGAGCCCACAAGGCAGAAGAGATTTTAGGAAGGGGGTTCCCAGCCGGAGTCTGCAGTTGCTCTCTGATTACCAGGCAGGAGGCAGAGAAGAAGTTAGGGAACAAAATGTGGCAACTCTTCCGATGTGCACACGCTTTCCAGGTGAACCTGCTAGCAAGGGAGTCACCAAGTACCAGGAGGGTGCCTGTCTTTATCTGTGGGAGGAGGCTTGAGAAGCTGTGTTCTGCCCTTGCTATATTCTTACACAAACCACCGTAAGTCATCAAGTTAGCTGCTCTGTTCAGCATCTAACGGTCAGTTCTACATGTGGACCATGATAGTTTTTCAACTAAGAGCTAATAAAACCATGCCTACTCGAAGAGGCCTCCTTAGAGCCACAGCTATTAGAAGAAAATGAGAGCCTGTTTGTGACTCTAATCCCTTAACAGACTTCCCAGGCGTCCAGAGTTCGGGAGGGTGAAAAGTGTCATTCTTACTTCCCCAAGGGAGTTTACAGGCTTCAGATTACCAGACTCCCAGGCCATCAGAGGGCTACTGTGGAATGGATGCACCTCAGCTAGACGTGCTTCTCTTCTCCAACATTCTTAGAGTCATACAAGCTTTCCCTAGAGTGCAGGGTCCTCTCACGTATACCTGGGAACAGAGGACAGCTTGGCTCACGCTGTGATTAACTCATTAACCATGTGATGTAGAGTTCTCCCTTCCCCTGAGACCTGTAAGAAGGGACTCCTATTCTGCTTCATGGTCCTGAACTCTCATCAGAACCCCTGCTGTAGGGCCCGGGTCTACCCTTGTTCCTGGGGTGCATCTTGAGGACAGTTTCTGGTCAGCAGACAAAGCATTCTGTTTGTTCCTGTGCTATCCCTGTCCCGCCTGATGATTAGCTGTAGGGCATTGACTCCATTGTTGGTATGTGGTCCTTGTGCAGCAGTTAGGTACTTTTTTTTTTTCTTGCTGATTTTTTTATTAATTAATTAATTTAATTATTAAAGATTTCTGCCTCTTCCCCGCCACCACCTCCCATTCCCTCCCCCTCCCCCAATCAAGTCTTCCTTCCTCCTCAGCCCAAAGAGCAAGCAGGTTTCTCTGCCCTGTGGGAGGTCCAAGGACCACCCACCTCCATCCAGGTCTATTAAGGTGAGCATCCAAACTACCTGGGCTCCCACAAAGCCATTACGTGCAATAGGATCAAGAACCCATTGCCATTGTTCTTCAGTTCTCAGTAGTCCTCATTGTCCATTATGTTCAGCGAGACCGGTTTTGTCCCATGCTTTTTCAGTCCCCGGCCAGCTGGCCTTGGTGAGTTCCCGAAGTTCAAATGGCCAAAAGACACTTAAGATCATGCTCAACTTCCTTAGCAGTTAGGTACTTAAGGACTTCCCCAAGTCTGAATAAATGGCATTCGGCTGATCTCCTTTCGAATGACCCAGGTCTCTTTGTGTGTTCTTTCAATCTCCAGGCCCTTGCCTGACTTGCGTACGGTACAGTGGTGTGCGAACTGTACCGAGGGTGTAACACAAAATCGGGTGTTACACCCTGCCACACCGTGTGTCTTCGTATGGCACCTGAACCTTGCTTAGGGCTCCCACCATGCTGCGGTTACGTCTATCTATTCATGGAATTAATGACTCTTCTGAGAAATCTCTTACCCGAAGGACAGTCTGCCTCAATGAGCCCCTGTATTCCAAACCCTAAATCTTTCCAACAAGAAGATTGGTACAGATCAAGTATTCTACCTAAGGAGAAACAAGAGAGACCCTGCCTTCAGCAATGTGAAAGAGACTGTCAAAAAGGTGTGCTCTGCCGAATAGTCTGGATAAAAAAAAAAAAAAAAAATCTCCTCACCATATAATAATCAAAACACAAAACATACAGAATAAAGAAAGAATATTAAGAGCTGCAAAGGAAAAAAGAGCAAGTTACTTATAAAGGTAAACCTATCAGACTTCTCTATGGAAACCATGAAAGCCAGAAGGTCCTGGATAGATGTACTGCAGAAACTAAGAGACCATGGATGCAAGACCAGACTACTATACCCAGCCAAGCTTTTGTTCACTATAAATGGAGAAAACAAAATTTTCCAGGATAAAAACAAATTTAAACAATACGTAGCCACAAATCCAGCCTTACAGAAAGTAATAGAAGGAAAAATCACAAACCAAGGAGCCCAACAATGCCCACAATAACTCAGACATCTAATGACCCTTCACCAGCACAACTTGAAGAAGGGAAACACACAAACTCTACTACCAAAAAAAAGAAAAAATGACCGAGTTAACAACCACTGGTCATTAATATCGCTTAATATCAATGGACTCAACTCACCTATAAAACGGCACAGGCTAAGAGATTCGATATGAAAACAGGATACAATATTCTGTTGTTTACAAGAAACACACCTCAACCACAAAGACAGACATCTATTCAGAGTAAAGGGCTGGGAAAAGGTTTATCAAGCAAATGGACCTAAGAAACAAGCAGGTGTGGCCATACTAATTTCTAACAAAACTGACTTCAAACTAAAATCAATCAGAAGAGATCGAGATGGACATTTTATACTCATAACAGGAACAACTCATCAGGATGAAGTCTCAATCCTGAATATCTGTGCCCCTAATATAAAAGCACCCACTTATGTAAAAGGAACATTACTAAAACTCAAGGAAGTCATCAAACCACACACACTAATAGTAGGAGATTTCAACACTCCTCTCTCACCAATGGACAGGTCAATCAGACAGAAACCTAACAGAGAAATAAGAGGATTAATGGAGGTAATGAATCAAATGGACTTAACAGACATCTATAGAACATTCCACCCAAATAGGAAAGAATATACCTTCTCTGCAGCTCATGGAACCTTCTCAAAAATTGATCACATACTTGGTAACAAAGCAAACCTACACAGTTACAAAAAAATATTAGTAACCACCTGTCTTATTGGATCACCATAGATTAAGTTAGAATTCAATAACAATGCTACCCTCAGAAAGCCGACAAACTCATGGAAACTGGACAGTCAACTACTGAACCACACCTGGATGAAGGAAGAAATAAAGAAAGAAATTAAAGTCTTTCTTGAATTCAATGAAAATAATGACTCAACATACTCAAACCTATGGGACACTATGAAAGCAGTGCTAAGAGGAAAGTTCATAGCACTAAGTGCCCACTTAAAGAAAACGGAGAAAGCACACATTGGAGACTTAACAGCCCACCTGAAAGCTCTAGAAAAAAAAAAGAAGCAGACTCACCTAGGAGGAATAGAAGACTGGAAATAATCAAACTGAGGGGCTGAAATCAACAAAATAGAAACACAGAAAACAATCCAAAGAATCAATGAAACAAAAAGCTGGTTCTTGAAGAAAATCAACAAGATTGATAACCCCCTATCCAAACTAATCATATGGCGGAGAGAGAATTTGCAAATTAACAAGATCAGAAACGAAAAGGGAGACATAACCACAAACACAGAGGAAATTCAGAGAATCATTAGATCTTACTACAAAAGCCTGTATGCCACAAAATTGGAAAATGTAAAAGAAATGGACACTTTTTTAGATAAGTACCATATACCAAAGTTAAACCAGGACCAGGTGAACAATCTAAATAGACCTGTTAGTCACGAAGAATTAGAAGCTGTTATCAAAAACCTCCCTACCAAAAAAAGCCCAGGTCCAGACGGCTTCAATGCAGAATTCTACCAGAACTTCCAAGAAGACCTAATACCTATACTCCTTAATGTATTTCACAATATAGAAACAGAAGCCATTGCCAAATTCCTTTTATGAAGCTACAGTTACCCTGATACCAAAACCACACAAAGACCAAACCAAGAAAGAGAATTACAGGCCTATCTCACTCATGAACATCGATGCGAAAATCCTCAATAAAAAACTGGCAAACCAAATCCAAGAACACATTAGAAAAATTATCCATTATGATCAAGTAGGCTTCATCCCAGGGATGCAGGGCTGGTTCAACATATGCAAATCTATCAATGTAATCCATCATATAAATAAACTGAAAGAAAAAACCTTATGATCATTTCATTAGATGCTGAAAAAGCATTTGACAAAATTCAACATCCCTTTATGATAAAGGTCTTAGAAAGATCAGGGATACAAGGGTCATACCTAAATATAATAAAAGCTATTTACAGCAAGCCGACAGCTAATATCAAATTAAATGGAGAGAAACTCAAAGCCATACTACTAAAATCAGGAACACAACAAGGTTGTCCACTCTCTCCATACCTCTTCAATATAGTGCTTGAAATCTAGCAATAGCAATAAGACAACATAAGGCGATCAAAGGGATTGAAATTGGAAAGGAAGAAGTTAAACGTTCATTATTTGCAGATGATATGATAGTATATATAAGCGACCCCAAAAACTCCAGCAAAGAACTCCTACAGCTGATAAACACCTTTAGTAGTGTGGCAGGATACAAGATCAACTCCAAAAAATCAGTTGCCCTACTATACACAAAGGATAAGGAAGCAGAGAGGGAAATTAGAGAAGCATCACCTTTCACGATAGCCACAAATAGCATAAAGTAATTTGGGGTAACTCTAACCAAGGAAGTGAAGGATCTATTTGACAAGAACTTTAAGTATTTGAAGAAAGAAGTTGAAGAAGACACCAGAAAATGGAAGGATCTCCCTTGCTCTTGGATTGGGAGGATCAACATAGTAAAAATGGCAATTCTACTAAGGGCAATTTATAGATTCAATGCAATCCCCATCAAGGTCCCATCAAAATTCTTCACAGATCTTGAGAGGACAATAATCAACTTTATATGGAAAAACAAAAAACCCAGGATAGCCAAAACAATCTTATACAATAAAGGAACTTCTGGAGGCATTACCATTCCTGACTTCAAACTCTATTACAGAGCTACAGTATTGAAAACAGCTTGGTATTGGCATAAAAACAGAGAAGTCGACCAATGGAATAGAATAGAAGACTCGGATTTTAACCCTCAATTCTATGAATACCTGATTTTCGATAAAGGAGCTAAAAGTTTACAATGGAAGAAAGAAAGCATCTTCAACAAATGGTGCTGGCATAACTTGATGTCAACCTGTAGAAAATTGAAAATAGACCCATATCTATCACCATGCACAAAACTCAAGGCCAAATGGATCAAAGACCTCAATATCAATCTGAACACACTGAACCTGATAGAAGAGAAAGTGGGAAGTACTCTACAACACATGGGCACAGGAGACCACTTCCAACGTATAACCCCAGCAGCACAGACATTAAGAGCCTCATTGAATAAATGGGACCTTCTGAAACTGAGAAGCTTCTGTAAAGCAAAGACACTGTCACTAAGACAAAAAGGCAACCCACTGACTGGGAGAAGATCTTCACCAACCCTGCAACAGACAAAAGTCTGATCTCCAAAATATATAAAGAACTCAAGAAACTAGACTTTAAAATGCTAATCAACCCAATTAAAAAATGGGGTACTGAACTGAACAGAGAATTCTCAACAGAAGAAATTCAAATGGCCAAAAGACACTTAAGGTCATGCTCAACCTCCTTAGTGATCAGGGAAATTCAAATTAAAACAACTTTGAGATACCATCTTACACCTGTCAGAATGGCTAAAATCAAAAACACCAATGATAGCCTTTGCTGGAGAGGTTGTGGAGTATGGGGTACACTCATCCATTGCTGGTGGGAATGCATACTTGTGCAACCACTTTTGAAATCAGTGTGGTGATTTCTCAGGAAATTCGGGATCATCCTACCCCAAGACCCAGCAATACCACTCTTGGGAATATACCCAAGAGATGCCCTATCATATGACAAAAGCATTTGTCCAACTATGTTCATAGCATAACATAGCCAGAACCTGGAAACAACCTAGATGCCCTTCAATGGAAGAATGGATGAAGAAAGTATGGAATATATACATATTAGAGTACTACTCAGCAGTAAAAAACAATGACATCTTGAATTTTGAATGCAAATGGTTGGAAATAGAAAACACTATCCTGAGTGAGGTAAGCCAGACTCACTCATAATTGGTTTCTAGCCACAAATAAAGGACATTGAGCCTATAATTTGTGATCCTAGAGAAGCTAAGTAAGAAGGTGAACCCAAAGAAAAACATATAGTCATCTGCTTGGATATGGGAAGTAGACAAGATTGCCGGGCAAAAATTGGGAACTTGGGGGTGGGGTGGGATGGGGCTAAGGGGAAATGGGGTGGGAAAAGTGAGAAGGGGAGGATGGGAGGAGCTTGGGGGAATGGGATGGTTGGGATAAAGGAACGGTGGATATGGGAGCAGGGAAGTATATATCCTAATTAAGGGAGCCATCTTAGGGTTGGCAAGAGACTTGACTCTAGAGGGGCTTGCAGAGATGTCCCCAGGTAGTACCTTGGGCAACTGAGAAGAGGGAACCTGAAATGACCCTATCCTATAGCCATACTGTTGAATATCTTGCATATCACCTTCATCAGGTGATGGATGGAGATAAAGACAGAGACCCATATTGGAGCACCGGACTGAGCTCCCAAGGTCCAAATGAGGAGCAGAAGGAGGGAGAACATGAGCAAGGAAGTCAGGACTGTGAGGGGTGCACCCACCCACTGTGACAGTGGGGCTGATCTATAGGGAGCTCACTAAGGCCAGCTGGACTGGGACTGAATAAGCATGGGATAAAACCAGATTCTCTGAACATGGTAGACAATGAAGGCTGATGAGAAGCCAAGGACAATGGCACTAGGTTTCGATCCTACTGCATGAACTGGCTTTGTGGGAGCCTAGCCTGTTTGGATGTTCACCTTCCTGGTCCTGGACTAAGAGGGGAGGACCTTGGACTTCCCACAGGGTAGGGAATCTGGACTGCTCTTCAGACTGGAGAGGGAGGGAGAATGGAGTAGGAGGAGGGGGAGAGGAATGGGGGGAGGGGGAGAGGAGTGGGGGAGGGGGAGGGGGATAGGAGTGGGAGGAGGGAGAGGGAAATGGGAGGCGGGGAGGAGGCGGAAAGTTTTTCAGCAAAAAAAAAAAAAAAAAAGCTGTGCTCTGACCTCCACCTACGGACCGAGGTAAGCTTACAGCAACACAGCATGTGCACACACAGAGTAAATAAATTAATTTAAAAATGGTGGCGGGGAGGAGGCAGAAATCTTTAATAAATAAATAAATAAAAAAAACTCAGCACGCAGACAGCACCACCTGCCAAAAATAAAACAAAGACCTAATGCATCAAAAAAAATATTTTTTTAAAAGTGAAAAGTGGGTGGTGGACTGATGGCTTAGTGGATAAAGGTGCTTGTGACCATGCTTGGTGACCTGAGTTCAATACCTGGAACCCACATGGTGAAAAGAGAACCGAGTTCCACAGGTTGTCCTGCGACTCTCCTCATGCATCATGACATGTGTACTCCAATTCATAGACACGCGCAAAATCAATAAATAAAGAATGCAATTTTTTAAGTTAAAAAAGGGAGGAAGTTAGCACTCAGGATTTTGTTTTGTTTTGTTTTTTTCTCTTTTGCTTGTTTGTTTTGGTTTTTGGGACAGGGTTTCTCTGTATACTCCTGGCTTTCCTGGTACTAGCTCTGTAGCCCGGGCTGGCCTCAAACTCAAAGAGATCCATCTACCTCTGCCTCCTGAGTGCTGGGATTAAAGGCGTGTACCACCACTGCCCAACAACACTTAGGCTTTAAACTGCCAGAATGTGTTAGTAAAAGGGAAGAATGAGCATCTCTTTCTCCTCCTTTCTGTAGGGAGTGATCAGACAAAGTGGACAGACTTTGAGTTTGATGGAGGCTTTAGCTCTCCTTAGATGGGCTTTAATTCAGGAATTAAGGTGACAGACAGCCATGTTCACACAAAACTTCCAGTGACTCAGTGGACCCTGGGTTCTTATCTCTACAATTCAAACAACCAAATTCCCAGATAATGGAAATGGCAAAGAAAAAAAATTACAGCTCTTATCTTAAAGCAAATAAGGGATAGTTTATTCTGGAGCTATTTCTAGTGACCATGACCCAGGAACACATACTTAAGTCACTCCAGATTCTATGTCTCAACGTGGAAGCAGCTTCATAGTTTTACAGAACAATAACAACAACAAAAAATCCAAATCAAAGCAAATTGAGAATACATTTAGTGAGGTGCTTACCGCCAGGCAGAGGAAGTGCTTCTATAAGCCTAGGTGTTGTCTAGTGACTTTTTTTTGTTTGTTTGTTTTTGCTTTTGGGTTGGTGGGAGCTAGGAGTCTGCAAAATTAATAAATTTCAAAAGGGTTTTATCTATTAGTCATAGAATGTTAGTTCTGACACAGAGGTGGGTACGTGATGGCTGTTGGCAGGGGGATGGGTGCCCTAAAGCTAGCCCCAAACAAGGAGATTAGCCCCTATATTGCAACATTCTGACCTCTCCATGCTATTGCAGTTCTAGTCAGTTTCCTCAGGTACACATCCTCCTTCCAGGAGGTCTCATCCACAGGTCTCATCCTCTTCGCTGCAAAGCACCACATTTTGGTCCCGGTGGATATCACTTATTATTTATTAAATATCACAATTTCCCTTACAACTAGGAAGCTGACTCCTAGGATCTGAAGTAGATGAGGAGGAGGCCAGGGTAGCATTCATCAGGAGAGAGAGGTAGCTGGGAGAGGCCATTAAAACGCAAAATCCTGGATCATAGCAAAACCATTGTCACATGATCTGGATGTGATTTTTTTTATACACTGTATCTGATCTCATTTACATGTGAACTAGGATGATTGTTCTAAGGTTGAGTAATCAGGAACACAATTTGGCCTAATGGAGTGAAGGTAACAAATGAAGGAAAGATGTTTCTAAAGCCAAAATTGAAATATTTTAATAACTAGATTGACTTCATGTTTCCCCTCTATGTACAGTTATTTGTGGCCTATGAAGTCATGTGTACTGAAGTGGTTAGAAATGGGACTTTGGGAGAAGTCACTGTAGTTATTATCCTTCCCCTTTTCTTATTAGTAAGATACAAATTATTTAATTTCTTTATCCTGGCTAATTGTATTATAAGACCTTTTAGATACTAATTAAATCAAGAGATAGCAGCACCTAAGGTTGTGGTTATTACATTATCAAACTGATGTCTTATAATTTAGATAAGAAGCATTAATCTGAAACTTTGATTATTTCTAGTTGGAGTAAATGGAGTGAAAATGTAATTTAAAAACTAAATTTTATCTAAATTATGCTCATTATACACACACAAACACACACATATATAGTGAAAAGAATGGATGAAGAAAGTGTGGAATATATACATATTAGAGTACTACTCGGCAGTAAAAAACAATTTGCATACAAATGGATGGAAATAGAAAACATTATCCTGAGTGAGGTAAGTCAGACCCAAATAGATGAACATGGGATATACTCACTCATACTTGGTTTCTAGCCATAAATAAAGTACATTGAGCCTATAATTTGTGATCCTAGAGAAGCTAAATAAGAAGGTAAACCCAAAGAAAAATATATAGTTATCCTCCTGGATATTGGAAGTAGACAAGATTGCTGGGCAAAAATTGGGAACTGGGGGGTGGGGTGGGATGGGAGAAAGGGGAGATGGGGAGAGACAAGTGAGAAGGGGAAGATGGGGAGAACTTGGGGGAATGGGATTGTTGGGATAATGGAAGGATGGATATAGGAGCAGGGAAGTATATATCTTAATTAAGGGAGCCTTTTTAGGGTTGGCAAGAGCCTTGAGCCTTGACTCTAGAGGGGTTCCCAGGGGTCCAGAGAGATGTCCCCAACTAGGTCCTTGTGCAGCTGAGGAGAGAGAGCCTGAAATGGCCCGATCCTATAGCCATACTATTGAATCTTTTAAATACTAGTTTTGAAGAGGTCTGTGGTAGGGATTTAGGATAAGCAACTGGTTATAGCAAAAATACATGGTCAAACAAAAGGACATAATATCTTCACTTGTAAATTTGTTATAAAACTAAGATTACTATTATTTTTATCACTTAGGAATATTTTAATCTAATTAAAATGTTTAAATAAAAAGAAAAGAGAAACACTGAGTTACTCAGGATGCTCTCCGAGGTGTTGAAGATGAGCATCGTTCGGTGTTTCCACAGTCCATATGAGCGGACAGATGTTGTTGTGGGAATCGTTCTGGAATAAGTGTTTCCACACCGATGAGAGCGGAAGAAAGAAGATGTCACTGGTGGACCAAACGCAGATAATTCCCGAAAGATTTGGGTCCCCAGTCAAGTTTGCATCTCATTTTATACTCTCAAACCACAAGATGGAGTGGGCAAGCCGGTGAGATTTTACAGAGGCCTATGGGGCAGTCAGGAGGCTGTCAGCTATTGCTTCAGGGCATTCTGTCCCACGCACCCAGTGAAGTTATGACTGACTACAGGCAGTGCAGGCAGTGCTCTAAGTAAATAAATCACTAAGTCAATATAAGATAATTGGTCTTTTCTACTTTATTTTACTTTAATAAGAGTTCACCTCATTCTAGAAGTGAGTTAGAAGTACCTGGATACCTGATCTTGAAATCAGAAGGGAGTCTTTGATGTCATGCTTTCTTTTTACTTGATGAAATCATTTTAACTTTATTTATCCTTTGAGACTCTATAACTTCTTTTGAATTTTAGTTGTCATAATTTGTCATAAGTTGTCATAGTTGTTTTAATTACTATGCTATTTGTTTATCAAATAGACCAAATATTTATAACATAATTAAATACTTGCCTATTGAAAAAGGTTTTACAGTCACTATTTAATTTAGTATAAATATTCAAAATGGGCATAACTATCTAAAGGAAATTTTTTATGGCTAAAGCAATCACTGACTAGCCAAAAAACAAAGGCTTTGTGCAATAGGAAAGTGCATAAAACTAAAATTCAATCACAGGTTTTAAATGTCCATTTAGTAAAAGGATAAAGTAAAAGTTTTTTTAAACTTATTTTTTGCTAAATATTACTAAGAACAAATCAATATGTAAGAAAATAATGTTGTAGAAAACCAAATATTATTTTTATCTTGAGGTTTGGAATTAAATTAAGTTTCATAACATTTATGGTATTTTTAAGTTAGTTATAAGCATATTTATTTATTTATTTATTTATTTATTTATTTATTTATTAAAGATTTTTGCCTCCTCCCTGCCACTGCCTCCCATTTCCCTCCCCCTCCTCCAATCAAGTCCCCCTCCCTCATCAGCCCAAAGAGCAGTCAGGGTTCCCTGCCCTGTGGGCTGTGCGAAGTCCAAGGACCTCCCACCTCCTTCCAGGTCCAGTAAGGTGAGCATCCAAACAGCCTAAGCTCCCACAAAGCCAGTACGTGCAGTAGGATCAAAACCCAGTGCCATTGTTCTTGATTTCTCAGTAGTCCTCATTGTCTGCTATGTTCAGCGAGTCCGGTTTTATCCCATGCTTTTTCAGACCCAGGTCAGCTGGCCTTGGTGAGTTCCCGATAAAGCATCCCCATTGTCTCAGTGTGTGGGTGCACCCCTCGCTGTCCTGAGTTCCTTGCTCGTGCTCTCTCTTCTTCTGCTCCTGATTTGGACCTTGAGATTTCAGTCCGGTGCTCCAATGTGGGTCTCTGTCTCCTTTCATCGCCTGATGAAGGTTAATATCCAGGAGGATGACTATATGTTTTTCTTTGGGTTCACCTTCTTATTTAGCATCTCTAGGATCACAAATTATAGGCTCAATGCCCTTTATTTATGGCTAGAAACCAAATATGAGTGAGTACATCCCATGTTCATCTTTTTGGGTCTGGCTTACTTCACTCAGGATAGTGTTTTCTGTTTCCATGCATTTGCATGCAAAATTCAAGAAGTCATTGTTTTTTACTGCTGAGTAGTACTCTAATATGTATATATTCCATACTTTCTTCATCCATTCTTCCATTGAAGAGCATCTAGGTTGTTTCCAGGTTCTGGCTATTACAAACAATGCTGCTATGAACATAGTTGAACAAATACTTTTGTTGTATATAGGGCATCTCTTGGGTATATTCCCAAGAGTGCTATTGCTGGGTCCAGGGGTAGGCTGATCCCAAATTTCTTGAGAAACCGCCACACTGATTTCCAAAGTTTGCATTCCCACCAGCAATGGATGACTGTACCCCTTTCTCCACAACCTCTCCAGCAAAGGCTATCATTGGTGTTTTTGATTTTAGCCATACTGACTGGTGTAAGATGGTATCTTAAAGGTGTCTTGATTTGCATTTCCCTGATTGCTAAGGAAGTTAAGCATGACCTTAAGTGTCTTTTGGCCATTTGAAGTTCTTCTGTTGAGAATTCTCAGTTCAGCTCAGTGCCTCATTTTATAATTGGGTTGATTAGCATTTTAAAGTCTAGTTTCTTTAGTTCTTTATATATTTTGGAGATCAGACTTTTGTATGTTGCGGGGTTGGTGATGATCTTCTCCCAGTCAGTGGGCTGCCTTTTTGTCTTAGTGACAGTGTCCTTTGCTTTACAGAAGCTTCTCAGTTTCAGGAGGTCCCATTTACTCAATGTTGCCCTTAATGTCTGTGCTGCTGGGGTTATACGTTGGAAGTGGTCTCCTGTGCCCATGTGTTGTAGAGTACTTCCCACTTTCTCTTCTATCAGGTTCAGTGTGTTTGGACTGATATTGAGGTCTTTAATCCATTTGGACTTGAGTTTTGTGCATGGTGATAGATATGGATCTATTTTCATTCTTCTACAGATTGACATCCAGTTACGCCAAAACAATTTGTTGAAGATGCTCTCTTTTTTCCACTGTATACTTTTAGCTCCTTTATCAAAAATCAGGTGTTCATAGGTTTGTGGGTTAAAGTCCGGGTCTTCCATTCGATTCCATTGGTCGACTTCTCTGTTTTTATGCCAACACGAAGCTGTTTTCAATACTGAAGCTCCGTAATAGAGTTTGAAGTCAGGGATGGTATTGCATCCAGCTGATCCTTTATTGTATAAGATTGTTTTGGCTATCCTGGGTTTTTTGTTTTTCCATATAAAGTTGATTGTTGTCTTCTCAAGGTCTGTGAAGAATTTTAATGGGATTTTGATGGGGATTGCATTGAATCTATAGATTGCTTTTGGTAGAATTGCCATTTTTACTATGTTGATCCTCCCAATCCAAGAGCAAGAGAGATCCTTCCATTTTCTGGTGTCCTCTTCCATTTCTTTCTTCAAAGACTTAAAGTTCTTGTCAAATAGATCTTTCACTTCCTTGGTCAGAGTTACCCCAAGATATTTTATGCTATTTGTGGCTATCGTGAAAGGTGATGCTTCTCTGATTTCCCTCTCTGCTTCTTTATCCTTAGTGTATAGTAAGACAACTGATTTTTTGGAGTTGATCTTGTATCCTGCCATAATACTAAATGGGTTTATTAGCAGTAGGAGTTCTTTGATAGAGTTTTTGGGGTCACTTACGTATACTATCATATCATCTGCAAATAACGAAAGTGTAACTTCTTCCTTTCCAATACGAATCCACTTGATCCCCTTATGTTGTCTTATTGCTATTGCTAGAACTTCAAGCACTATATTGAAGAGGTATGGAGAGAGTGGACAACCTTGTCATGTCCCTGATTTTAGTGGGATGGTTTTGAGTTTTTCTCAGTTTAATTTAATGTTAGCTGTTGGCTTGCTGTAAATAGCTTTTATTATATTTAGGTATGACCCTTGTATTCCTGATCTTTCTAAGACCTTTATCATAAAGGGTTGTAGAATTTTGTCGAATTCTTTTTCAGCATCTAATAAAATGATCAATGTTTTTTTTCTTTCAGTTTATTTATATGGTGGATTACATTGATAGATTGGCGTATGTTGAACCAGCCCTGCATCTCTGGGATGAAGCCTACTTGATCATAATGGATAATTTTTCTAATGTGTTCTTGGATTCGGTTTGCAAGTATTTTATTGAGAATTTTTGTGTCAATGTTCATGAGTGAGATATGCCTGTAATTCTCTTTCTTGGTTGGGTCTTTGTGTAATTTTGGTATCAGGGTGACTGTAGCTTCATGAAAGGAATTTGGCAATGACTCTTCTGTTTCTATATTGTGAAATACATTAAGGAGTATAGGTATTCGCTCTTCTTGGAAGTTCTGGTAGAATTCTGCATTGAAACCATCTGATCCTGGGCTTTTTTTGGAAGGGAGATTTTTGATAACAGTTTCTAATTCTTCGCAACTAACAGGTCTATTTAGATCGTTCACCTGGTCTTGGTTTAACTTTGGTATATGGTACTTATCTAAAAAAGTCCATTTCTTTTGCATTTTCCAGTTTTGTGGCATACAGGCTTTTGTAGTAAGATCTAATGATTCTCTGAATTTCCTCTGTGTCTGTGGTTATGTCCCCCTTTTCATTTCTGATCTTATTTATTTACGTGTTCTCTCTCTGTCATTTAGTTAGTTTGGATAGGGGTTTGTCGATCTTGTTGATTTTCTCCAAGAACCAAATTTTTGTTTCATTGATTCTTTGGACTGTTTTCTGTGTTTCTATTTTGTTGATTTCTGCCCACAGTATGATTATTTCCAGTCTTCTACTACTCCTGAGCGCGCCTGCTTCTTTTTTTTCTAGAGCTTTCATGTGTGCTGTTAAGTCCCCAATGTGTGCTTTCTCCATTTTCTTTAAGTGGGCACTTAGTGCTATGAACTTTCCTCTTAGCACTGCTTTCATCGTGTCCCATAGGTTTGAGTATGTTGTCTCTTTATTTTCATTAAGTTCAAGGAAGACTTTAATTTCTTTCTTAATTTCTTCCTTGACCCAGGTGTGGTCCAGTAGTTGACTGTTCAGTTTTCATGACTTTGTTGGCTTTCTGGGGGTAGCAGTTTTGTTGCCTTCTAACTTTAATCCGTGGTGATCTGATAAGATATAGGTGAACACTGATATTTTTTGTACCTGTGGAGGTTTCCTTTGTTACTGAGTATGTGGTCAATTTTCAAGAAGGTTCCATGAGCTGCAGAGAAGAAGGTATATTCTTTCCTATTTGGGTGGAGTCTTCTATAGATGTCTGTTAAGTCCATTTGATTCATTACCTCCAATAATTCTCTTAATTCTTTATTTGGTTTCTGTCTGATTGACCTGTCCATTGGTGAGAGAGGTGTGTTGAAGACTCCTACTACTAGTGTTTGTGGTTTGATGTATGCCTTGAGTTCTAGTACTATTTCTTTTACATAAGTGAGTGCTTTTATATTAGGGTCATAGATATTCAGGATTGAGACTTCATCCTTATGAATTGTTCCTGTTATGAGCATAAAATGTCCATCTTGATCTGTTCTGATTGATTTTAGTTTGAAGTCAGTTTTTTTAGAATTTAGTATGGCCACACATGCTTGTTTCTTAGGACCATTTGCTTGAAGAACCTTTTCCCAACTCTTTACTCTGAGTAGATGCCTGTCTTTGTGGTTGAGATGTGTTTCTTGTAAATAGCAGAATGTTGGGTCCTGTTTTTGTATCCAATCTCTTAGCCTGTGCCTTTTTATAGGTGAATTGAGTCCATTAATATTAAGTGATATTAATGACCAGTGGTAGTTTACTCCGGTTATTCTTATTGTTTTTGGTAGTAGAGTTTGTGTGTCTCTCTTCTTTGAGTTGTGCTGGTGAAGGGTCGCTAGATGCCTGAGTTATTGTAGGCATTGTTGGCAATGTTGGATTCCTTGGGTTGTGATTTTCATTCTATTACTTTCTGTAGGGCTGGATTTGTGGCTATGTATTGTTTAAATTTGTTCTTATCCTGGAATGTTTGTTTTTTCTCCATTGATAGTGACTGATAGCTTGGCTGGGTATAGTAGTTCGGGCTTGCATCCATGGTCTCTTAGTTTCTGCAGTACCTCTATCCAGGACCTTCTGGCTTTCATGGTTTCCATAGAGAAGTCAGGTGTAAGTCTGATTGGTTTACCTTTATAGGTTACTTGCCCTTTTTCCTTTGCAGCTCTTGATATTCTTTCTTTAATCTGTATATTTTGTGTTTTGATTATTATATGGCGAGGGGATTTTTTTTTATCCAGTCTATTTGGTGTTCTGTATGATTCTTGAATATTCCAAGGAATATCTTTCTTTATGTTCGGAAAGTTTTCTTCCATAACTTTGTTAAAAATATTTTCTGGGCCTTTGAGCTGTGACTCTTTTCCTTCTTCTATCCCTATTATTCTTAGGTTTGGTCTTTTTTATTGTGTCCCATATTTCCTGAATGTTTTGTGATGAGAATTTGTTGGCTTTGTTGTTTTCTTTGATCAGTGCATTTATTTTCTCTATGGTGTCCTCAGAATCTGAGATTCTTTCTTCTATCTTGATATTCTCTGGATTATGCTTGTGTGTAGTCTCTGCCCATTGACCTAGATTTTCCATATCCAGCCAGTCCTCAGTTTGTGTTTTCTTCCTTGCTTCCATTTCAGTTTTCAATTCTTGAACTGTTTCCGTTACCTGTTTGATCATTTTTTCTTGGTTTCCCAGGGTATCATTTATGTATTTACTCATTTCTTCAAACTTTTTGTTATACTTCTCATCCATTTCTATAAAGGCATTTTTTACATGTTGTTTAAGGGACTCTATTGCTTTCATAAAGTCTTTTTTTTCCACTTCTTCTGTGCTAGGGTGTTCAAGTCCTTCTGTTGTAAGATCATTGGGTTCTGGTGTTTTCATGTTGTTTTTCAGATTGTTGGGTAAATTCTTGCCTTGGCGCCCACCCATCTCCTCCTACTGATGCTATTTAATGTGTCTTCTAAAACAGGATCAGGTTTCCTTGCTGGCCAGGGGCCCCACTTACAAAATGCCCCGGCTCTGTTTCTTGGCTCTCGCCGTGGGTCAAGATCCCTCTCACCACTCCGAAGGGTCTTCAGGAACAGGACCAGGCTCCCTGTTCGCCAGGGACCTTGCCAACAAAAGGCCTACCACTCTGCAGGCCAGCCACTAAAACAAAGAAAGTCCCGCTGCCCTCTGCCCCGAGCACCCAACCCAGTGCCCGAACAGACCGACTGGGTGATCCTTCGGCCCCGCGGAAGGGAGGGAGAAGGAAGGAAGCCCCTGGGTGCAAGCTGGGATGGGCCAGGGAGAGAGAGGTCGCAGAAGAGGAGGAGCAGCCCCAGCAGAGGAGAGCAGCCCTCGCAGACTGACCAGGGAGTCAAGGGGGTCTGGGAATATTCCCGCTCTGTTTCCTGGGTCCTGCTGAGGGCCAAGAACACTCTCACCTCTCAGCAGGGTCTTCAGGGACAGGACCAGGCTCCCCATTTGCCAGGGACCTTGCCAATAAAAGGCCTACCATCTGCAGGCCAGCCCCCAAAAAACCTACTTGATTTAATTGTAGTGGCACGATCTGCTCGCAGTGTGGCCTTCACTGTTTCATGCTTGGACCATCCTGCATCTGCGCTGCATCTGTGCTGTTCTCTGTGCCGCATCTGAGCCTTCCAAAGGATTTTTAATCTTTTTCAGCTGGCAGCTCACATCCTGCTGCTTTGGTGGTTTGGGCAGGAGTCAAGCATATCTGTTTTTAAATAATCCTTTTACAACATACCTCAATTGTAGTATTATTGTTGTTATTACAAAATTTAGAAAACAATTTTAATGAGGTAATTTAAAATGGAAGATCAGGAGGTTACATCTAAAACATACAAAACACAGTGTCTTAAATACCTGACAGTCATAAGTATTGATTAAAACACATTAATATTTTTAACAAATTTAAACTAAATATTTATTAAAAATCAAAATCAATGCAATAGGTAACGACATGGAGTTTATGTTGTTATTGTCAGGGAAAGCATTTTCCTTTTATTGTACTCATGAAGCAACAAAGTAGAACTGAACATCCAGGTCAGGATAGAGTTAGACATTTATGACTTCATTATTCCTTCTTAAACTAATAACAGAGATAACCAATTCTTCTAAATATATCATTCTACTGTAATATGTAATAATAGAAGACCTTTAAACTCTAAGATAGCCTTGAAAGCCTCAAAGTCGGTTTTTTATATGATAAATTTTAAAAAGTATTTAGAATTGTCTCTTATATAAGCCTGGCAAAAATACAGATCTTGAAACATCTGTTAATTTGTTTCTTTTTAAAGAGGCAGTAGTGGTAAAAATAAATGCTTAAAATGTTTGTATTCATGTATACATTTACATATATATCAAACATATACAAAAGCAGAGGCATAGATTATCTTCTTAATCTTTGAAATAGAGTTTAGCATCTCAAGGAGGAGTGGTTGTCCATAGGAAGAACACAACCTGTAGTAAGTACAGCAACCCTCTCTTAAAGTTAATTTGTGTCCTCACACATTGTAGTATCAGCACTGGGATAAGGATAAAGGAGATAACATCTTGAACAGAACTGTATGAGTATATACCTCATCCTTAAAAGCATATCTATCTATCTATCTATCTATCTATCTATCTATCTATCTATCTATCTATCTATCATCTATCTATCTATACTTTTTTTTAGTTTTTTTTAAATACCAATCCAAATTCCCACTCCATCCCCTCCTCCCATTACCTCCACACACCCTCCGACCCTAACCCCCTATAATTCTAAGAGAAGGTAAGGCACTTTGCTTTGTGGAAGGTCCAAGGCCCTCCCTACTACATCTAGGCTGAGCAAGGTATATATCCAAAGAGAATAGGATCCCAAGAAGCCAGTACGTGCAGTAGAGATAAATCCCAGTGCCACTGTCAGTCTGCCCCAGTCATACAACTGTCAACCACATTCAGGGGGACTAGTTTGGTCCTATGCTTGTTCCTTCTCAGCACATCTGAAGTGGTTGAGCTCCCATTAGCTCAGGTAAACTGTTTCAGTGGACGAACCCTTCATGGTCTAAACCTCTTTGTTCATATTCTCATTCCTTCTCCTTTTCAACTGGACCTTGGGAGCTCAGTCCAGTGCTCCGATGTAGGTCTATGCCTCTGTTTCCATCTGTTGTTGGACAACGGTTCTATAGTGATGTGGTGACTACAGGGCAAGGCCAGTTCAGGTACCCTCTCCTCTATTGCTTAGTTCTTAGCTGGGGTCATTCTTGTGTATTCCTGGGAATTTTTCTAGAGCCAGGTTTCTTGCTAGCCCCATAATGATTGCCTTAATCAAGATTATCTCTTTCCTTACTCTCACATCTGTCCTTCCTCCATCTTACCTATTCTATTCCCTCAAGTTCTCCTCAACCCTCCCCTTCCCCCTTCCTTCTACTCTCCCCTGCTCCCCTGCTCCTAATTTTGTCTATTTCCAGTTTCCAGGTGGATCTATATATGTTTTTCTTTGGGTTCACCTTATTACTTAGCATCTCAAGGATCATGAACTATAGGCTTAATGTTCTTTGTTTATAGATAGTTTCCACTTATGAGTGAGTACATACCATATTCATTTTTGGGAGTCTGAGTTACCTCACTCAGGATAGTGTATTTTTTGAATTTTCAAGACAGAGTTTCTCAGTAGCTATGGAGCCTGTCCTGGAACTAGCTTTGTAGACCAGGCTGGCCCCGAGCTCACAGAGATCTGCCTGCCTCTGCCTCCTGAGTGCTGACTTTTTTCTATTATTTAAAAACTTATTAGTTGTCCCTAAAGAAATTTAGAATGTTTAGCCATCTCTTATTTATTTTACCTATGTGCTCACATTGATTAAATATACTTTTTGTCTTTTGTCACTATTTTGTGCCTACAAGTTTTAGTTTTCTGATGAGCTGAAATGAATGTGGGCTAAGTTAACAACATTTGTTTACAGAAGCACTTATAAGCCAATTTGTTACTAAGTATATGTAAGCAAAATATTCCTGAAAAGAAGCTGGGCTTAGCTGAGAACTCTCATTTCCAAACTCCTGGAAAGAGTCTGTCTTAGTTAGGGTTTATATTGCTATGAAGAGACACCAGGACCATGGCAACTCTTATAAAGCTAAACATTTAATTGGGTGGCTTACAGTTCAGAGGTTTAGTCCATTGTCTCCATGGTAAGACATGGCAATGTGTAGGTAGACATGGTGCTGGAGAGGTACCTGAGAGCTCTACATCTTGCACAGGCAACAAGAAGTGAACTGAGACACTGGGTAGTATCTTGAGCATAAAAGACCTCAAAGTCCATCCCCACAGTGACACACTTCCTCCAACAAGGCCACACCTACTTCAACAAGGTCATACCACCTATAAGTGCCTCTTTCTATGAGCTTACAGGGGTCAATTACATTCAAACTACTACAGATTCTATGTCCACAGAGACTGATGGATGAGTTAGAATTTCAGCACTGTGGAAAGATTGGAATATTCCAAGACTAATTACCTTATCTTGGGCTAGTTTCAGCCTTTGGGACAGTCATTTCTTGACCTACTCTCTGTGGGAAATAGCATCATTTGATAATAAATAAAAACATTTTAGAGTCTAGTGACTTAGCAAACAACTAGCTCTACCAATCTAAAAGCTAAACATGTCATCAGATAGCATCTTGGGACTATAGAAAAGCTTCCCCTGACTTGTTGTAACCACCTCTCTGATGTATCAACCAAGGTGTTTTAAACTTGACTTGATTTATGACATTCTTTGTTATGTAAAACTATAAAAACTTCTGAAACTGCTTCCATGTTGAATCATGGAATCTAGGAAAACCAAAATCTGTGTTCCCATTACTCAAATTGGCTCTGGATTAAACTATCTTGTGTTCTCTTTAAGATGAGAGTTCTGGTTTCCGCATCAACATATTATGAAAGTAATAACAATAAAAACCCATTACAGGTACACATAAGATATATCTTAATAAACCAATATTTTGAATGCTAATACTTGTTTGGAATATATTATTTTTTAAAGTAAGAACCTACAAAAGTCTAATAATTGATGATGGCAGTTACAAAATAATTCCATACTAGTTCAGAATTAAGTATAATAAAAGGTTATTTATTTAGGGGTGGACTCCCATATCACAGTCCTAGATCACAGTCCTCTGCATGATTGGGGAACTGGAACCAAACCCAGCAGCCAGAAGCAAGAGTACAAGCACATGCTTTACAACTGCATTTATAGTATAAGAGACTATACCGAAGTAGGCTGGTATCATAAAGACTATTGGCTGAAGGAGCTCCCACAGCACCTCCCTCTTTTGTTTAAATAAGAGAGTTCTGCTATAGGAGTTCCTTTGACTGATAACCTTTAGGATAACCCTTTATTGTATGTAATTCTGAACTAGTGTGCAATTATTTTGTATCTTCAGCCATCAGAGTTTTAAACCCAATACAAAACTATATACACTAGGAACAGATATGAAGTATAAGATTAAAATTACAACAAGAATAAATAATATTAAACAAGAAACATGTGCTAATTTTTTAAAGATTTATTTATTATTTATACAACATTCTGCCTCCATATATGCCTGCATGCCAGAAGAGGGTGACAGATCTTATTACAGATGGTTGTGAGCCACCATGTGGTTGCTGGGAATTGAACTCAGGACCTCTGGAAGCAGCCAGTGCTCTTATCCTCTGAGGCATCTCTCTAGCCCCTATGCTAAATGTTTTAATAAACATTCTATCCTAAGGAGTCTAAGTCTTGTATTGGAAATGGCTTGGCTAGATCAGAAGAGAATGGTAACTATGACTTTCTAATCTTCAATGCCACTGAATGCCTGAGAAGGGAAATAATATTACTTGAGTAGGAAGGAAGTGCAATCAAGCAACTTCCAAAATATACAGTAGATGACAGAGATAACTGGCTGCCTGAGCAATCACCCAAACTCTCATTTACAGTGTTGAAGCAACCAACTTTGGCTAAGGCCTAGAGTAACTTATAGACCATTTTCAGAGGCAGAAAAATTTTCACAACTGTCTTACCCTATCTTAGCAAGGTCTGGTAGTTTTTTTTCCTTGTATCTTGTTTGTCCAGTCCAGACATCGTGTACTTTGTTAGTAGTCAAGACATGGGCAGTTCCTTGCCCAAAGGCCAGTAGTGCCAAAAAGAAAAAAACTCCAAATGGAGTGTCTTTGGTGCCCAGCACTTTCTTGGGAATAGATCAGTGCTGCCAGGAGCAATTGTCTCACATCAACAGAATCCTAAGTTATTTAAATGCCATGTTCTACAGATCTTTGAAGAGGTTGAAAGTTACCTATATACAGAATATAATTTCTATGTATCTAAAGAACCTAATTAGTCTGACTAAAAGTATAACGAACATGAATAACTATAATTAATTGACCTATAATACTTAATACTTATATAACTTAACAATTAAAACTTCATATCAGAATATTATACAATCTTTAAACAACTGTGCAGTAAAAAAGGACAATGACTTCAAAATGTAAACAATGTATAAATATCTTGATCAGAGGTAGAAATATATAATGCAATATGATAAATACATCCTAAAATTGTATCAATATACAAAATGTCTTAAACAGATGTAGGAACATGCATTCATACAATGTGAAAAAGTAACTTTGCATAGGTGTATAAATATTATAAACAGAAATAACGAATATAATTTGAACTTGTATCAATATACAAGAGACTATACCAATGTAAAATTTCCATAAATAATAGCTCAAAAGTATTTACTCTATTACTCAGTATTATTACTAGTGTGAATAAATTCACACTAAACTACCTATTATCCCATTCAATTTTCCCTTTTTTTGAGATCTCTGGGCCTACATAACTTCCACCCCAACTCCCAACCCTATGTGAGTAATAATCAACCCCTAAATGGTGTCTCTAATTGTGAGGGCAAACTTTGTTGGGAGTGGAGATGGTGTCTTTTAGAATTGCTTCCTGCTGTCATAGAGCCAATGTTTTTTGCATGGGATCCTGTAAAAGTAAAATAATGGTTAAATTTTAAGATTGCTGTTTTGTATAATTGTAAATGGTTTCTGAGTAGTCCATAGGGTTTTTTTGGTTATTTGGATTTTTTTTTTGTTTGCTTGCTTGCTTTTGTTTTAAAGTTCTTATTTGAAGTTCTGGCCAAAACATTGTAAGATGCACCTGGTACCCCAAAACCAGACTGATAGTAGTGCTATCAGCATCATAATCTCATATCAATCAGGTTGAGTCATTGTTGTGGGGCCCCATCTTCTTCCTGGAAGCTTCAAAGATTACTGTAAAAAAATTTACTATTCATTGTTGAAAACTGCAGATAATGCAGCATCACAAGTCATATTTCTGTTTGCTTACTGATTATTCCTGGATAGCTATCTTTTCATCTTTAGGCATCTTCATGTCCAAGATCTCTCAACTTTTTGAAGATTAATATTTTCTTGCAAAGACAAGAACAGAACCCTGCCCCAACCCTTATGAGGTTTTCTTACCACCTGTATAATTGTCACCTCTGTGGATGAACTGTCATTTCTTTTTCTCTAAACGTTTCTCTTTTTGAAAATGATTTTTTATTAGTTTTGATGGTATTCACAGTTTTTCTTCCTCTGCAGAAACAAGAGTGAAACCCCTTCTCCAATGCAACACATCTCCTGGTTTCCAGTGTGAGGTCAATATATCCTTGAAATACACTGGATAATTTAATTCAGAAATTTTTTCTATTATTCAATGTCTCCTTGCTGATGTTCCTTTCTCATTAGCATTAAGAAAATTCAAGGTTAGTAAAGCATTATGCAATCTATTTCTAGGGATATTTTTCCATCCCTTTCTGTTTATTTAACATATTCTTTATAGTTTGATGTGATCTTTCTATAACTGCCTGACCTATAGGACTGTTTTACTTCTAATATGACCCTCACCAATAATTTGATCTTGGGAAGTCTCAAATCCTTTTGCTTTCCCCTTCTGTTCTAATTTTTTTTTCTTTTTCTCTCAAATAACACTTCCAAAGCAGCTGAGGTCCATTTTCTTGGACCACTGAGATTAACTGAAGTCAATTGTGTGGAGTGACCATAGTGCTTGAAGCCCACGTTTTTCACCATTTCTATGACAAAAGGTGAATGTAGCCCATAAGAAACTATTGCTTATTTTTATTTCTTTTGGATCACTCATTCATATTGGTTCCATGCATATTCTTTGAATATCTAAGAGCACTTTGTGCCAGATGGTTTTCCAAGCAAATTACCAGATATGCAGTTAAAACTCTGTGTAAATCACTCTAGAATCAAATAAAGGGATGTAAAAGGAAAATCACATAAATCTTGCAGAATACTTTCCATAGTATAAGCAAAATAATTATTGAACTACTGGATAGTTCTGTTATCAGTAATTTTGGCAGTTTTTTAGATCTTACCTGTTGTAAGGCAACTACAATGAATTGGAGTAGGTGTAATAATCATTATCGACCAATAGGCATTGCAGTTGCTGACATGTAGCCAGAGATGCTAGCAGCAGCAAACAGCACACGTTGCTTACTTAGATACTGAAAATTATGCTTTGTTTAACAAATTAAGAACAGTTATTAAGGTGATTAAATGATTTCAAGAGTTGGGGCCCAGGATAAAGAGAAAACTCAATGTTTTCTATCAGTATGAGTTGCAGACTGTGTGCACTGCAGGCATTGCAGGCAGAAGCATGTGGGCTGGCATGTAACATGCTGAGTGGCAGTGAGTGGGTCACAAGTGGACTGCTGAGCAGCAGCCTGCTGCATCTGAGTGCCTGAGTGCTGACTAGAGCCATGGGTGGGAGAGTCAGTGCCCAATGTGCCACACTCCTGGTGAACTGATCCCCAAAATTGTGGATAGGCCCCATGTTGGGTGCTAGATGATGACAGAAGTTACAAAATAATCCCACACTAGTTCAGAATTACATATAATAAAGAGTTATTTATTTAGGGGTAGACTCACAAATCACAGTCCTAGATCACAGTCCTCTGCACAAATGGAAAATAGGATCTGTATCTAGCATCCGGAAGTGAGAGCCGGAAGCAAGATAGTGAGTAACACACTTTACAGCTGCATTTATAGTATAAGAGACCACACCCAAGTAGGCTGGTATCTTAAAGGCTAGTGGCTGAAGGAGCTGAAGGAGCTCCCACAGCAAATAATCAATTTATTAAGGGGTGTGATAAAAAACTCACAGATATAGAATAAATAAGATACCATCACTGATCCTGCTGTCTTTGTCCAGCTTTTCTGCCCAAGGGTGAAGAGCACCAACTGCCAGCTGTCTCTCTGCCTGATCTGCTGCATTCTGACCACTAAAGAGAGCATGAAAGCAAGAGAGAGAGAGCATGTGACCCTCTCCCTCAGCTTTAAGCCTCTGGAACTGGTAGGTAGACAAGAGAGGAACCTTCAGCTATATCTTATAATACTCATTGTGACAAAGAAACCACATAGAGATCTTCAGTAAATATGTAAACCTATTAATTTAGATATGGTCCAGTCAAAATTAGAAAACAACCACTTAAATAGTTTCATATTAAGAATATTTTGAATAATATCAACTTCATTTCATTTTTATATAGATCAGATGAAATCTATATAAGTATATATTTAGAATCTCTTTTGGAAGGAAATCCTGATCAAATATGTGTATATGACATTAGTTGTTATAGCTTAGTAAAATCTCATGTCTCTAACAAATGTTTCATATAAACAATAAGAATTTTAAGATTTATGAAACACTTAATATTCCCAAATATATTATTTTAGTGGTTTTAAGAAGTTTAGGGTACAAAATTTATAAAGAAGTATATATGATCACAATATTTAAATTTGTGAATCTGCATATGTGTTGAATATGCAAAAAGTAATTTTAGCACATTAGAAAAATGAATTAAAAAAAAGAAAACTAAAGTGGCCACAGTTTGTCAAAAAAAAATCTTTTGGCTATAATCCCAGCACTTGGAAGATAGAGGTAAATGAATCTCTGTGAGTTCAAGGCCAGCCTGTTCTACAAGAGCTAGTTCCAGGACAGGCCAAAACTACACTGAGAAACTCTTTTTCAAAAAACAAAAATAAACAAACAAAAAGGTCTTTGACACAGCATATGAAAACAGCCAAAAACATACTAAAACAATTATCCTAAACACATGTGACAATGAAGATAGAAAGTTAGGTGCGCCCAATTAAAAAAAAGTAGAAAATATATCTGTTTCTTTGAGATGTGAGAAAGTCTTAGTAACACAAAATATCAAAAGGTAAAGCTTGTCATACAGACTTAAGGTGACAGGGATGTGATTTGTGTGTGTGTGTCCGTGTTAAACTACTTGTTTCAAACTACCTACTCTTCAAAGTTCATGCTGAAACTTCCAAATGAGATGCCTAGACAAGGTCTCTGCCTTTAAAAACCTGAGTTCTAAGCCAGGCACTAGTGGAGTACACCTTTAATCCCAGCATTGGAAGGCAGAGACAGGTGATCTCTGTGAGTTGGAGGACAGCCTGGTCTACAAAATGAGTTCCAAGAAGACCAGGATTATACCAAAAAATATTGTCCTGCATCCTGGGGCGGACGGTCCCGGTAGAGAGCACAAACGCCCCTACACTAAGGCTACCCAACCAGAGCAGTGAGTGCCTGCCTAGCGGGCAGGCCTCAGCAACCCCCGAAAGGGAGTGCAGGCACCTCCAGCTTGTACTGCAGTGTCGCCTGTGTTCTACTCGACCCCGCCCGACCCCTTGCATTCGGCCTTCTTTACGCGGGTCATTGGAATACCACGCATCCATGTTTTGGTGTTGAGGAGTTCATCTGGAAGGGAACGGTTCCTGCCCCTACACTGAGGAGATACACCTAGAGAGTTAGTCACAGCAAAGACTTGTCCAAGACATCAGGCCTCTCCTGGCTCCATTTGAAGGAAAAGATGGGCAGGCGCCAATGCAAGAATTCCCCCAACAACTTGAAAGGCAACGTGACATCACCAGGATCCAGGAATACCGAAATGAGAAGTGTACACCCTAATCCAGAAGAATTAGAAGAATTCGACTCAAAAGTGAATTTTATGAAAATAATAGAGGACCTTAAACAGGAGGTGAAAAACTGCCACAACCAATTAGAGATTACAAACAAAAAGGTAGAGGAAATGAATAAATCTCTCAAAGATACCCAAGAAAACCAAGAGAAACAAGAAAAAGTAATCAAACAGGTAAGGGAAACGGTTCAAGACTTGAAGAATGAAGTGGAAGTAATAAAGAAAACACAAACCGAGGGAAGGATGGAGATGGAAAATTTGAATAAACGAACAGGAACTACAGAGACAAGTACCACCAACAGATTACAAGAGATAGAAGAAAGAATCTCAGACACTGAAGATACCATAGAGAAAATAAACACTCTCATCAAAGAAAACAGCATAACCAACAAATTCTCATCACAAAACATTCAGGAAATCTGGGACACAATAAAAAGACCAAACCTAAGAATAATAGGGATAGAAGAAGGAGAAGAAGTACAGCTCAATGGTCCAGAAAATATATTTAATAAAATTATAGAAGAAAACTTTCCCAACCTTAAGAAAGATATTCCTTTGAAGGTCCAAGAAGCATACAGAACACCAAATCGACTGGATCAAAAAAAAACATCTCCTCGTCATATAATAATCAAAACACAAAACATACAGAATAAAGAAAGAATATTAAGAGCTGCAAAGGAAAAAGGTCAAGTTACCTATAAAGGTAAACCTATCAGACTTACACCTGATTTCTCTATGGAAACCATGAAAGCCAGAAGGTCCTGGATAGATATACTGCAGAAACTACGAGACCATGGATGCAAGCCCAGACTACTATACCCAGCCAAGCTTTCATTCACTATAAATGGAGAAAACAAAATTTTCCAGGATAAAAACAAATTTAAACAATACGTAGCCACAAATCCAGCCCTTCAGAAAGTAATTGAAGGAAAATCACAAACCAAGGAGTCCAACAATGCCCACAATAACTCAGACATCTAATGACCCTTCACCAGCACAACTTGAAGAAGGGAAACACACAAACTCTACTACCAAAAGAAGGAAAGAAAGAAAGAAAGGAAAAATGACCGGAGTTAACAACCACTGGTCATTAATATCACTTAATATCAATGGACTCAACTCACCTATAAAGAGGCACAGGCTAAGAGATTGGATACGAAAACAGGATCCAACATTCTGTTGCTTACAAGAAACACACCTCAACCACAAAGACAGACATCTACTCAAAGTAAAGGGCTGGGAAAAGGTTTATCAAGCAAATGGACCTAAGAAACAAGCAGGTGTGGCCATACTAATTTCTAAGAAAGTTGACTTCAAACTAAAATCAATCAAAAGAGATGGAGATGGACATTTTTTACTCATAACAGGAACAATTCACCAGGATGAAGTCTCAATCCTGAATATCTATGCCCCTAATATAAAAGCACCCACTTATGTAAAAGAAACGTTACTAAAACTCAAGGCAGTCATCAAACCACACACACTAATAGTAGGAGATTTCAACACTCCTCTCTCACCAATGGACAGGTCAATCAGACAGAAACCTAACAGAGAAATAAGAGGATTAAGGGAGGTAATGAATCAAATGGACTTAACAGACATCTATAGAACATTCCACTCAAATAAGAAAGAATATACCTTCTTCTCTGCAGCTCATGGAACCTTCTCGAAAATAGACCACATACTCGGTAACAAAGCAAACTTACACAGTTACAAAAAAATATCGGTAACCACCTGTGTCTTATCAGATCACCATGGATTAAAGTTAGAATTCAACAACAATGCTATCCCCAGAAAGCCTATGAACTCATGGAAATTGGACAGTCAACTACTGAACCACACCTGGATCAAGGAAGAAATAAAGAAAGAAATTAAAGTCTTTCTTGAATTCAATGAAAACGAAGACTCAACATACTCAAACCTATGGGACACTATGAAAGCAGTGCTAAGAGGAAAGTTCATAGCATTAAGTGCCCACATAAAGAAAACGGAGAAAGCACACATTGGAGACCTAATAGCCCACCTTAAAGCTTTAGAAAGAAAAGAAGCAGACTCACCTAGGAGAAGTAGAAGACTGGAAATAATCAAATTGAGGGCTGAAATCAACAAAATAGAAACACAGAAAACAATCCAAAGAATCAATGAAACAAAAAGCTGGTTCTTGGAGAAAATCAATAAGATTGATAAACCCCTATCCAAACTAATCAAACGGCGGAGAGAGAATACGCAAATTAACAAAATCAGAAACGAAAAGGGAGACATAACCACAGACACAGACGAAATTCAGAGAATCATTAGATCTTACTACAAAAACCTGTATGCCACAAAATTGGAAAATGTAAAAGAAATGGACACTTTTTTAGATAAGTACCATATACCAAAGTTAAACCAGGACCAGGTGAACAATCTAAATAGACCTGTTAGTCGCGAAGAATTAGAAGTTGTTATAAAAAACCTTCCCACCAAAAAAAGCCCAGGTCCAGACGGCTTTAATGCAGAATTCTACCAGAACTTCCAAGAAGACCTAATACCTATACTCCTTAATGTATTTCACAATATTGAAACAGAGAAGTCATTGCCAAATTCCTTTTATGAAGCTGAAGTTACTCTGATACCAAAACCACACAAAGACACAACCAAGAAAGAGAACTACAGGCCAATCTCACTCATGAACATCGACGCAAAAATACTCAATAAAATACTGGCAAACCGAATCCAAGAACACATTAGAAAAATTATCCATTATGATCAAGTAGGCTTCATCCCAGAGATGCAGGGCTGGTTCAACATACGAAAATCTATCAATGTAATCCATCATATAAATAATCTGAAAGAAAAAAACCATATGATCATTTCATTAGATGCGGAAAAAGCATTTGACAAAATTCAACATCCCTTTATGATAAAGGTCTTAGAGAGATTAGGAATACAAGGGTCGTTCCTAAATATAATAAAAGCAATTTATAGCAAGCCGTCAGCTAACATCAAATTAAATGGAGAGAAACTCAAAGCTATTCCACTAAAATCAGGAACACGACAAGGTTGTCCACTCTCTCCATACCTCTTTAATATAGTGCTTGAAATTCTAGCAATAGCAATAAGACAACATAAGGGGATCAAAGGGATTCAAATCGGAAAGGAAGAAGTTAAACTTTCATTATTTGCAGACGATATGATAGTGTACATAAGCGACCCCAAAAACTCCAGCAAAGAACTCCTTCAGCTGATAAACACCTTTAGTAGCGTTGCAGGATACAAGATCAATTCCAAAAAATCAGTTGCCCTCCTATACACAAAGGATAAGGAAGCAGAGATGGAAATCAGAGAAGCATCACCCTTCACGATAGCCACAAATAGCATAAAATATCTTGGGGTAACCCTAACCAAGGAAGTAAAGGATCTATTTGACAAGAACTTTAAGTCAATGAAGAAAGAAATTGAGGAGGATACCAGAAAATGGAAGGATCTCCCTTGCTCTTGGATAGGGAGGATCAACATAGTAAAAATGGCAATTCTACCAAGGGCAATTTATAGATTCAATGCAATCCCCATTAAAATCCCATCAAAATTCTTCACAGATCTTGAGAGGACAATAATCAACTTTATATGGAGAAACAAAAAACCCAGGATAGCCAAAACAATCTTATATAATAAAGGATCGTCTGGAGGCATTACCATCCCTGACCTCAAACTCTATTACAGAGCCTCAGTATTGAAAACAGCTTGGTATTGGTATAAAAACAGAGAAGTTGATCAATGGAACCGAGTAGAAGACCCTGATTTCAACCCACAAACTTATGAACACCTAATTTTTGATAAAGGAGCTAAAAGTATTCAATGGAAAAAAGAGAGCATCTTCAACAAATGGTGCTGGCAGAACTGGTTGTCAACGTGTAGAAGAATGAAAATAGATCCATATCTATCACCATGCACAAAACTCAAGTCCAAATGGATTAAAGACCTCAATATTAGTCTGAACACACTGAACCTGATAGAAGAAAAAGTTGGAAGTACTCTACAACATATGGGTACAGGAGATCACTTCCTACGTTTATCCCCAGCAGCACAGACATTAAGGGCAACATTGAATAAATGGGACCTCCTGAAACTGAGTAGCTTCTGTAAAGCAAAGGACACTGTCACTAAGACAAAAAGGCAACCCACTGACTGGGAGAAGATCTTCACCAACCCTGCAACAGACAAAGGTCTGATCACCAAAATATATAAAGAACTCAAGAAACTAAACTTTAAAATGCTAATGAACCCAATAAAAAAATGGGGCACTGATCTGAACAGAGAATTCTCAACAGAAGAAATTCAAATGGCCAAAAGACACCTAAGGTCATGCTCAACCTCCTTAGCGATAAGGGAAATGCAAATTAAAACAACTTTGAGATACCATCTTACACCTGTCAGAATGGCTAAAATCAAGAACACCAATGATAGCCTTTGCTGGAGAGGTTGTGGAGAACGAGGCACACTCATTCATTGCTGGTGGGAATGCAAACTTGTGCAACCACTTTGGAAATCAGTGTGGCGATTTCTCAGGAAATTTGGGATCAACCTACCCCAAGATCCAGTAATACCACTATTGGGAATATACCCAAGAGATGCCACATCAAATGACAAAAGTATCTGTTCAACTATGTTCATAGCAGCATTGTTTGTAATAGCCAAAACCTGGAAACAACCTAGATGCCCTTCAATGGAGGAATGGATAAAGAAAGTGTGGAATATATACATATTAGAGTACTACTCAGCAGTAAAAAACAATGACTTCTCGAATTTTGCGTGCAAATGGATGGAAATAGAAAACACTATCCTGAGTGAGGTATCCCAGACCCAAAAAGAGGAACATGGGATGTACTCACTCATAATCGGTTTCTAGCCATAAATAAAAGACATTAAGCATATAATGTGTGATCCTATAGAAGTTAAATAAGAAAGTGAACCCAAAGAAAATCATATAGTCATCCGCATGGAGAGGGGGAAGTAGACAAGATTGCAGGGCAAAAACTGGGAACTTGCGGGTGAGGTGGCATGGGGCAAAGGGGAAATGGGATGAGAAATATGAGAAGGGGAGGATGGGAGGAGCTCGGGGGATTGGGATGGTTGGGATATAGGAAGGATGGATACGGGAGCAGCGAAGTATATATCCTATCTAAGGGAGCCATCTTAGGGCTGGCAAGAGACTTGACTCTAGAGGGGTTCGCAGGTGTCCAGGAATATGTCCCCAGCTGGTACCTTGGGCAACTAAGGAGAGGGAACCTGAAATGACCCTATCCTATACTGATGAATTTCTTGCATATCACCTTAGAACCTTCATCTGGCGATGGATCGAGGTAGAGACAGATTCTCAATTTGGAGCAACGGTCTGAGCTCTTAAGGTCCAAATGAGGAGCAGAAGGAGGGAGAACAAGAGCAAAAAATCAGGACCACGAGGGATGCACCCACCCACTGTGACAGTGGAACTGATTTATTAGGAGCCCACCAAGGCCAGCTGGTCTGGGACTGAATAAGCATGGGTTGATTCCGGACTCTCTGAGCATGGCGGTCAATGAAGACTGATGAGAAGCCAAGGACAATGGCACTAGGTTTCAATCCTAATACATGAACTGGCTTTGTGGGAGCTTAGCCTGTTTAGAAGCTCACCTTCCTGGACGTAGATAGAAGACCTTCGTCTTCCCGCAGGGCAGAGAATTTGGACTGCTCTTCAGTATCGAGAGGGAGGGGGAATGGTGTGGGGGGAGGAGAAGAGGAGTGGGGATAGGGGGAGGGGAGTGGGGGGAGGGGGCAATATTTGGGAGGAGGGGAGGGAAATGGGAAACGGGGAGCAGGTGGAAATTTTAATTAAAAAAGAATAAAAAAATAAATAAAAAAAAAAAAAAAAAAAAATATTGTCCTGCAGCCCCTCAAAAAACAAACAAAAAAACAACCCAAACAATAATAACAATAACAACAACAACAACAAAAACCCAGTAGCAACAGAAAACACCTGGGTTCTGGACACTCAAGGCCACACCTCAATCCTCAGAACACTTGAGTGTGGTCTCAGACTGCTAGAATAAAGACTTCCCATTGGCTATATACTATCTGAACTCCCCATAACACTTGGAGGTTACAACTTGTGCCCCAAGGCCTAGCTACTCTTCCTCAATAAGCCAATGAAAAGAGTCAAAATAAAAATGGAAAATAATAAAAAAGGAATTACTCAATGTGGCCACATCGAGAAGATGAACAAAGAAATAACAGACCCCCCCAAGTCCAGTTTTAGGGTCCTGAAGTAAGAATACAGTTTAAATTGAGTACCAAGAATTTCCACAGCTAAGTCATCCTGGCCAAGGTGTGGTCAGGGTCACCATTGACTCATCCTTATCTGGATTTTAGTCTTAGCCTGTGAGGTGATTTGATAAGATATCAGAACTGTGATCGAGAAGATGAACAAAGAAATAACAGACCCCCCCAAGTCCAGTTTTAGGGTCCTGAAGTAAGAATACAGTTTAAATTGAGTACCAAGAATTTCCACAGCTAAGTCATCCTGGCCAAGGTGTGGTCAGGGTCACCATTGACTCATCCTTATCTGGATTTTAGTCTTAGCCTGTGAGGTGATTTGATAAGATATCAGAACTGTGAATTCTCTTTCTGTGAGACAGCTCCCTCTTGGGCTGCTGTTCTTTCCTCCCCCAGCTTGAGAATCCAGGGGAACTCCCATAACCTTAGGGAGTTTCTGTTCTCTCAACAGTTGCTCCTCAGATTGACTCATTAGATTAAAGGTGTCCATCAAAACAAGGTCCTTGCTAACAAGCTCTGGCTCTTACAGGAGGCTAAGCACTTGAATGGGGTTTGTGGGCAGCATGCTGCAAGTGACTTGGTGGCAGCATGGACCAACTGCTTCCCAGAGTTGAGGTGGTGAGCACATTTCCCACTCTGTGGTCTCAGAGCTGGCAGTAAACATACCTCTGTCATATTCAAAGGCCAAAAGAGGCAGAGTCAGCAACAGGGCCTCTGCAACCAGGCTGCCTACCATTTTAAAAGCAGTCCTGCTCAGAAAATGATTACAGATACATCAGAAAGACAGATTCAGAAAGAAACAAACCTCTGAACAGTCTACAGTATGTTTTTAAAAATGTACATAGGTTTGAGAGAGAGAAGAAAAGAGTATAGGCAGTTATAAAAAGAAATAGTTAAAAAAATAAAACAAAGTCTTTAAAGAGGCAGTAAAAGTAATATAAAACAGTACAGTCACAGATTAAGGAGTAAAGAAAAATAAGCCACATAAAGGTGGAATAGACACAGAGAGTCTGGACTATGTATATGATTGTGTTTTCTTTGAATTTTTTTGACTGTGAATGAGCTAAGTACAGAGAGACATTTTATTATACAGGCTGCTAAGCTAAACCAACATATATATCTTGACTTCAAAATTTGGTTTGGGTCTGAGGATATGCTGCTTTGGAAAACAGGTTCTGTTTTCATAAAAGACGAGAACATGTGGATTCCTTCTAGATTGATGTGGTTTGATGGAACAAAACCTCCCAAAAGGTATCTGTGAACCCCCAAAAGTTCTTTGCTCAACAAAAGCAAAAAGCAGTTTGGAAAGAACTACACCCAAATTCCCAAATATTGTTTATATAAATGTTTATTTTCATTTAAAGGGGGATATGATATAGAGATAAATACTTTTTATTGGTTTGGATCTTGGTTTATTGATGCAGATTTAAGATCAATTTTGTTATATGTGTTATGGTTTTCTGTCTCTTTCAGAAACAAGCCATGCCCACTCCCTCCCCCATCCGCTGAGGCAGGCTGATCTTCAGCTTCTGGCCTGAGCTCGCTCTCTTTCCCATCTTCCTCTCGGAGAGGCAGCTTCGTTTCTGCCTCTCTCCCCACTTCTCTGCTTCCTCCCTTCTCTGTCTCTTTCTCCTTCTCTCTCTCTCTCTCTCTCTCTCTCTCTCTCTCTCTCTCTCTCTCTCTCCCTCCTTCTCCCTTCCCCCTTCATAATCCCCAAATAAGTATCCAACCTCACCCTGCATGTCATGTCTATCCATGTCTCTGTCTCCTGCTCGCCTGCCGTGTGTCTCCCTGCCTGGGACCAGCCACTGCTCAGGGACCCACAGCCCTCTCTGCCTGGGACTGGCTGCTCCCAGGGCCTGCTGCCTGCCACCACATGGCCTACCACCACTGCTCGGGCCACCGCTCTGGGACCAGCAGCTGTCTCTGCCTGGGACTGGCTGCTCCCAGGGTCTGCTGTCTGCTGCCACATGGCCCGCTACCACCATTTGGGACCTACAGCATTTCTGCTGCCTACTGCTGCCGGGGATCTTGAAATATTTTTTTTTTTTTTTTGGTTTTTCGAGACAGGGTTTCTCTGTGGTTTTGGAGCCTGTCCTGGAACTAGCTCTTGTAGACCAGGCTGGTCTCGAACTCACAGAGATCCGCCTGCCTCTGCCACCTAGTGCTGGGATTAAAGGCGTGCGCCACCACCGCCCGGCTCTTGAAGTATTTTTTAAAAAAATATAAAAATATCTTTCTGCTTTTGATTAAAGTATTGTGTTTGTACAGCTCATTTAAAAATGTAATGTGTAATTAAGAAATGCAGGTTAATAGTCATCTATAATAGTCACGTTTGAAGTCATGTTAGTTAGGTTTTGTAGATGTACAGAGATTTATTTAAGATGGATAGGTATTCTTCAAAGCTTTCAAAGACTTACAGAATATGGCATTTAAATGTTTTAAGAACTTAGATTTTTCTCAACAATGAGACACATCTACTCCTGACAGTACCAATCTACTTCAAGAGGATATCAAAGAGGCACCTTATGGAATTGTCTTAGTTCTTGCCTGAACTGCTTGATGGTATGCTGTATGATCTGAACATGCAGGACCCACAGAAAAATGGCTGAATGAACTTGCCTAAAGGTGAGACAGTCCTTCAGGACTCCTACTTCATGAAAGAGTCTGCCAGACATTTTGCAGGGCACAGAAGAAAGCATCTGATGAACTTTTCCATTACAAGGCAAAACAGATCTTCAAATTTCTTGCTTCATGGGAAAGTCTGCCAGATACTATAGGCTTGTAGGCTGAAGGATGCCCCAATGTTACAGAAGATCAGCAGACAGCAAGATATTTCTGTTTATTCTAGAGATTTGGAAGTTGTTTACAATTCACTTCCTGTTAACTTAGGTAATATTTTATCCTTCTGGGGTCTCTGATGGAATAAATAGTTATAATTATAGTTTTCCCTAATTATGATAAAAGATAAAATAGATATAAATATTGTAACTGTAATCTTGCTTAACACCTCTTTTGTTATATGTAATTTTACTATGTTAAAGTTAAAATCTTCATTTTTATTTAGACAGAAAAGGGGAGGGGTTATGGTATTCTGCTCTGTACGCTGTGAATATATTTTATTACCATTGGTTAATAAAGAAGCTACTTTGGGCCTATGACAGGGCAGAATAGAGCAAGGCCGAAGGAGGCAGCTGCTGGATGGAACCTTACAAATAGGCTACAGTCATGTGATGATACACAGATTAATAGAAATGGTTTAGTTGAAGATGTAAGAGTTAATAAGAAGCCTGGGCTGAACAGTGCTTTAATATCATTTCTGTGTGATTATTTTGGCTCTGGGCAGCTGAGAAATGATTGAACAGCCTTCATAAATATAAAAGTAGCACATAAAACTGACCCAACACATATATTTTCTAGCTAGCATAAGGCAGGTAATCTTTCAGGAAAAACATGTGTATGTGTTTGTGTGTGAGTGTGTGTGTATGTGTGTGTGAATGTGTATGTGCGTGTGTGTGTGCGTGTGTGTGTGTAAGAAGGTGTATTAGTCAGAGTTCTCTAGAGTTGCAGAACTTAGAGAATGAAAATGAATCTCTCTCTCTCTCTCTCTCTCTCTCTCTCTCTCTCTTTCCAATACATAGAGTATATTAGAATGATTCACAGGCTGTGACCCAGCTAATCCAACAATGGTTGCCTATGTATGGAAGTTCCAAGAATTGAGTAGTTGCTCATTCCACGAGGCAGAATGTCTCAGTTGGTCTTCAATATACACTGGAATCCTGAGGAAATAGGCTCTAATGACAGCGAAGGAATGCATTTACTAGTGAGAGAGGGAGGAAACAAAGAGAGAGAGCTTCCTTCTTCATGTGCTTTATGTATACTGTCAACAGAAGGTATGGTCCAGATTAAAGGTGGGGCTTCCGACTTCAAAGATCCACATTAGAGTTGATCTTCTCACTTTAAATGATCCAATTAAGAAAAAAGATTCCTCACGGTTATGCTCTCTAGTGATATTTTTGTTTGTATTTTAACAAATAAAGCTTGCCTGAAGATCAGAGTGCAGAGCTAAAAGATCAGGGTGCAGTACTTGGGAGTCCCATGCCTTTAACTCCAACATTAGAGAGGCAGAGACAGAAACGATATTGCTGGGCAAAGAGAGGAATATAAGAAGGGTGGAGACAAGAGCTCAATGCAGTCTGAGGTTTGGTGGAGACAGTTGCGGTCTGAGGATTGACCCTGCAGTCTGAGGATGCAGTCTGAGGAGATAGTCTGAGGTCAGGATTGCCCCTTTGTTCTAAGCATCGATAGAGGTAAAAGGTTTCTGTGGTGGCTGCACTGCCTCTCTAATATATGACTCCAGGCTTTGTTTATTAAGACCAATTAGAATTTGTGCTACAGTGCTCAGACATTTTTGGGATTTAGTTAATTCCAGTTGTAGTCAGGTTGACAACCGAGAACAGCATCACAGAAGGTATCCAAGAAGGAAATGTTTGGAGATAAACTGCAGTCTGGTATTCTAGCCATTTAATGTGTGACAATTACTAACTTGCAAGTATTTGGGGAAATGAGGAGAAACATTTGCTGCCTCTAAACTGGCTTAGCTTGCCTGCTTGACAAAGTCCTAGGTTTTTTCATAATATACGCAGTGCCAAATTGACTTAGTTTCCATGAGTAAGTGCTCATGTAAACTAAAGTTGTTTTCTTGACCCAGATTTATTTTGGCTCATAGTAAAACTAAAATTTGAAGGAACAAAATAATGATAAAAGATAAATTTAATCAATGTGAGCACATAGGTAAAATAGAGATGGCTAATCATTTTCGATTTCTTTGGGGGACAATTAACTTGAGTTTTTAAATTAAAAAACTTAAATCAACTTTTAAGAACAAGATACATATATATGTATATATATATATATATATACATACATACATATATATATTTTTACACAATCCTGGTCAAAATGTTCTTGCTTCTTATCCCAGTCAGGATGTTCTCCTTGAACCTTATCCCAGTGCTGGTTCAACAACATGGTCCCTATGGTGAGAACCTAAATTAACTTTAAGAGATGGTTGCTATATTTATACAGGATGTGTTCTTCCTTATGGACAATTGCCCTCCCTTGAGATGTTAAACTCTGTCACAAAGATTAAGAAGATAATTTATGTCTGTGCTTTGTATATGTTTTATATATATGTGAATATGTATATGAATACAAACATTTTAATTACTTTAAGGATCTTTCTTTCTTTCTTTTTTATTTTTCCAAACCATGTTTTCAAGACCCTTATGCTAGTTAGGCCTATATAAGTAAACACCCTAAGCATTTTTTTAAATTGTCATTTTAAAAACCTACTTTGAGGCCTATAAATTCATGTTAGGGTTTACAGATTAGCTTAATGTGTTATATCACAATTTTGTAGTTTTTCATCTAAAAATAAATATGATCATGCTATACATTGAGAAAAATGTATAGTGCAATAAAAACAAAAGAAGAGCTATAATAAAGACATTACTACTCACTTATAAAAAGTGGAGATAATAAAGTCATAAATGGCAAACTTTGGTTGCTTCATAAACACTAATGAAAGCAAATGCTTTTGAACAAAACAATCATATCAAGGTAATAGTAACTTAAATCTCTAACAAGCAATTAACTTAAATTTAGTTAAGAAAAAAAATGTGCGAATGTGCTTTACCTCTATTTATAACTGGAATACATTCAAGGGACTTTGTGTGTGCATGCATGTGTGCATGCATGTGTGTGTGTGAGAGAGGGAGAGGGAGAGAGAGAGACATTTAGTATCCTTTTTGTAAATGAAGTTTTAAAACCTATGATTAAATTTTAGCTTTTTAAATGTTTTCTCACCGGACAAAGCATTTGAATTTTGAATGGTCACCACTTTAACCACAAAAAAAAAAAAAAAAGAAATCTGTTTAGAGAGTGAGGCCTACTGCGGGCCAAAATTCCTGAGAAATATCTGTGTCATAAGCTATGAGTGAAAAATTCCTGAAAGGTTGAAAGGAGTTTGTGTCTGCAGAGACTGATGGACCAATTGGAATTTCAGACTGCAATTTGCAGTTTCAGAGGCTATCTTATCTGGCACAGTGTTAGCTTCCTGGAACAGCCATTCATTACCCCACTCAGTATTGCAACCGACATCTTGTGGTAAGAAATAAAAACCTCTTAGGTCCTACTGACTTAGCAGAGCACTACCTTCAGCCAATTCTAACGCTGAGAATGTCATCAGAGAGCCTGGTGGCATATAGAATAGCTCCCCCATGTCACTGTACCTGCCTCTGCAATCCCTACCAAAGTACTTTATACTTCTCTTGATTTATGACTTTTTCTGTTCTGTAAAACTATAAAAGCTCCGCGAAACTGCTTCCACATCGGCACATGGAATTTGGGGTAACCTAGATTAGTGTTCTCAAGCTATGGTCACTCAGTATGGCTCTAGAATAAATTGTCTCTTATTCCCTTTAAGATGAGAATGTAGTTTTTATGTCAACATTACTTAGAATATTCTTACTAAAATACATAGTGATTATAAAAACATTTTAATAGACAAATATTTAAATCTGTTTGGAAAGCTTGGTCTATTGATAAACTAATAGTGAAAACTCATATTGTAAAAGACTTTTAACTTTAGTTACTAAAATTCAAAATTATAGAGTCTCAAAGGATTAAAAAAAACCCATGATTTCATCAGTTGAAAGGAAAAACATGAGATCACATCAAAGATTCCATTCTTATTAAAAGAACAAAACTGAATCCAGATCTTTTTAACCCACTCCTGAGAGGCCACGAACCCTCTCACGTTATGTAAGAGCACATTGGTGTGAACTTCAAGATTGCTGGGTGACACTCATCTCAGTTGCTCCTGACAATGGAGTACCCCAAGTAACCAAACATAGTCTCTCTCACTCTTTATGTTCCTTAGAGACCTGTGCAATTAGATTTAAATTTTTTATGATATTCTAATTTTCTACTGATATATTTTTAAGTGATAAGGCAAACTTTGTCTTAGAGAAGTTACCAATGAAGATATCATGTCCCTTCATTTGACACACCTTCTTGTTATGAATGTTTGCTTACCTTAAACCCTATCCTATTCAAACCAACATTTAAAAGATTATGGGCTCACTGCTGCACTTCTCTGACTGGGAAGTAAGTTCCTTGGTCAGAAGCAATTCTGTGTGGAATACCATGAGAGTAGATAAAGCATCCTGTATGTCCCTGTATGGTAGTTTTGGCAGAACTAGTACATGCAGTGAAGGCAAATCCATAACCAGGTTAAGTATCTACTCCTGTAAGGACAAAGTGTTGTCCTTTCCATGGAGGAAGTGGTCAGCCTCTTTCCAGGTCACCAGTTGGTCACCCTGGGAATGGTGTCATATCCGGGGCTCAGTGTTAGTCTCTACTGTTGGCAGATCTGGCACTCAACAACACTGTAGCCAGGTCAGCCTTGGTGAGTGGAAGTCCATGTTGCCAAGCCCATGCATAACCCCCATCTCTGCTACTGTGGCCACTTTGCTCAATGGGCCCATTGAGTAGTGACAGGAATGGCTGGAGAAAGAGGCTGACTGCCCCTATCTATCTATGCCATTACTGAATGCCTCCTCAGTTGAAGTCACCTTTTGTTGGGACCCAAGTATCTTCATATCCTTCCTCCATTTGGACAGATCCATCTACATACTTCCCCAGATGTCTTCTTGCCAATTTTCCAATCATGCTCTTTTTGTGTCCCTGAATATCCAGCCAGTCCATTGGCTACAGCCCATGAATCAGTGAGCAATCACACATCTGGCCATTTCTCCTCCCAAACAAAACATATGACGGACTGTGTGTACTGCTGGAAGTTCTGCCCACTGTGAAGATTTCTCTTTGTCAGTGTCTTTTAGGGTTGTCCTAGAAAGGGGTTGTGATGTTACAGCCATACTTCTGGACTTCTGGGTAGTACCTACATAACATACAGAACCATCAGTAAAACAGGCCCTCGTCTCTTCCTTAGGCAGCTGATGAAAGGGCACACCCCATGAAACTATAGCTGCATACTTGGAAGGAGACAGTGTCGTAACAGAAGTAGAAACCACAGGCGTTTGTGCAACTTGTTCTTGTAACCTGCTTGTGCACTCAGGACCTTCTTGGGTCCAACCAGTTCTATCTGATAATAGATTGCAGCTGTGCAGATCCTACTTTATGACTTGATGAGTCAGATAACACCCGGCTCATGATGGGCAGCTCGGGTTGCAGGGTAACTTACTGGCCCATTGGTAAATTTTCAGTTTCCCAATAGCAGGTCAAGACCTGTCTCTCATGGAGAGAACAGTTGTCTGCAGATGATCGCAGATCCTTACTCTACACTCCCAAAGGTCCCTTCTGTGACTCACCAATAGGGCCCTGCCTAAGGCTCCGAAAATCATCCCAATCTGCCACTGACACAAGTCCCATTGCATCTGCTGGATCATGGTCCAGGTAGTAGAGCAGCCCACACAGCACCCTGGACCTGTTGAAGAGCCTGCTCTTGTTTCAGCCCCCGCCACCCCAAATGAGTAGCTTTCCAAGTCAGTTGATGTATGGACTAGAGTAATACACCCAAGTAAGTAAGTGCTGTCACCAGAATCCAAACAGGCCCATTAAATGTTGTGCTGCTTTCCTGGTTGTGGGAGGAGCCAGGCACAATAACTTATCCTTCTCCTTAGAAAGAATATGCCTTTAATCCCAGTACTTGGGAGGCAAAGGCAGGTGGATCTCTGTGAGTTCCAGGCCAGCCTGATCTACAAGAGCTAGTTCCAGGACAGGCTCCAAAGTTCCAGAGAAACCCTGACTCAAAAAAAAAAAAAAAAAAAAAAAGAATATCTTTGCATGCTTCACACCACTGGACTCCTAAGAATTTCACTGAGGTAAAAGGCCCTTGAATTTTGTTTGGACTTATTTTCCATCCTCTGATGTTCATATGTGTTACTAATAAGTCCAAAATGGTTGCTACCTCCTGTTCATTTGGTCCAATCAGCATAATGCCATCAATACAGTGAATCAACGTGATATTTTGTGGGAAGAGACAGGTGATCAAGATCTCTTCTAAATATGACACAGGGCTGGAGAGCTAATATATCCTTAAGGTAAAACTGTAAAGATACTGCTGGTCTTTTCAACTGAAAGCAAGTTGCTTCTGGTGGTCCTTGTGGACAGGTCCTGAAAAAAAGGCATTTGTTAGACTAATAGCTTCATAATATGTTCAAATAAGGACACCATATCTAGTGCAGTGGCTGCAATTGAAGTCACTACTTGATTGATTTTTAACAGTCAACTGTCTTTCTCTATGATCCGTCTGTCTTCTGTACTGGCCAGATAGGAAAGTTAAAAAGAGATTCATTCAGACAAACTTCTGGCAACTCTTTAAAATTATGAGAGCTTCCACATTAAACCTGGCCTTTCCATTCAGGTGGGCCCATATGAATAAACTCAGTCTAATTCAGTTTTATGTTCCTTTCATCATTATCCCACACTCTTAAAATTCAGTCCCACACTTGTTTCCTAGATTTCTGCTTGATGAGTTAGCAAACTCTTGAAGCTCTTTAGTAGAGTAGTGCACCTCCTCCTGGGCTACACTTCCTATCTCCCCTCTAGGAGACTGCTTAGCCTCCTATCTGGTTCTAGGTCTAGAGGCCACTGTTGGTGGGCCCTGAAGAACATAGTCTCATCGTGTCTGGCTTTTCCTTTGGAGAAAGTCACTGCTGATGTAGCAGACAATGAAGGATCAGTTTCATCATCCAAAGGCATAAAAGGCAATATTTTAGAGGTTGGGAGTGTGTGTATATTTTCTGTTGAGTGTAGACAGCCTACTTCCTTAAGTGATATAAACCCTTAAGAATCTGAGGGTTAGCTAGGCAGTGATGGCACACGCCTTTAATCCCAGCACTCAAGAGGCAGAGGCAGGTGGATCTCTAAATTTGAGGCCAGCCTGTCCCACAGAGTGAGTTCCAGGACAGCTAGGGCTGCAAACTGAAATCCTGTCCTGGAAACAAAACAACAACAACATGGAACCTGAGGGTTCAAAGTTCTGAGCTTCAGTGGGGTCCTCCCATACACCTTTTTTTTTTTTAAAAAAATTTTCTGCCTCCTCCCCGCCTCCCATTTCCCTCCCCCTCCTCCCGCCCCTCTCCCCCTCCCCCCACTCATCTTCTCCTTCCTCTCCAGTCCCAGGAGCAGTCAGGGTTCCCTGCCCTGTGGAAAGTCCAAGGTCCTCCCCCCTCCATCCAGGTCTAGGAAGGTGAACATCCAAATTGTCTAGGCTCCCACAAAGCCAGAACATGAAGTAGGATCAAAACCCCGTGCCATTGTCCTTGGCCTCTCATCAGTTCTCATTGTCCGCCATGTTCAGAGAGTCCGGTTTTATCCCATGCTTTTTCAGTCACAGTCCAGCTGGCCTTGGTGAGCTCCCAATAGATCAGCCCCACTGTCTCAGTGGGTGGGTGCACCCCTCGTGGTCCTGACTTCCTTGTTCATGTTCTCCCTCCTTCTGCTCCTCATTAGGACCTTGGGAGCTCAGTCCGGTGCTCCAGTGTGGGTCTCTGTCTCTATCTCCATCCATAGCTAGATGAAGGTTCAGCTTTTGTTGAGATGAACAAACTGATTCTGTCATTCGTGTGTAAATGTCAGATCAGAGGACACTGAGGAGAGGGAACCTGAAATGACCCTATCCTATACTGATGAATATCTTACATATCACCTTAGAACCTTCATCTGGCGATGGATCGAGGTAGAGACAGAGTCTCAATTTGGAGCAACGGTCTGAGCTCTTAAGGTCCAAATGAGGAGCAGAAGGAGGGAGAACATGAGCAAGGAAATCAGGACCACAAGGGATGCACCCACCCACTGTGACAGTAGATCTGATTTATTGGGAGCCCACCAAGGCCAGCTCGTCTGGGACTGAATAAGCATGGGTTGAAACTGGACTCTCTGAGCATGGCGGACAATGAAGGCTGATGAGAAGCCAAGGACAATGGCACTAGGCCAAAAATGGCTCCATAGGTAAAATGTTTACCATCAAATCTGATGACCTAAATTCAATCCCAGGACTCACATAGTAGAGGGAGAAAACCAATTCCTATCTCTAGATGTCACAGATACCTCAATGTCTCCAGGTAAAGGAGCTGTTGATCCTCCCATACATCTGTATCCCACATTACAGGATCCCATTCTTTTTTTTTTTAATTTCTAAAATAAATAAGTTTATTTATTTATTTTACATCCCTGCCACAATTTCCCCTCCCTCCTCTTCTACCAGCCACCCCCCACCCCTGCTCTGTTCCCACCCCACAATCCACTCCTCCTCCGTTTCTGTTTAGGAAAGGGCACCTCTCCCATGAGTATCAACAAAACTTGATGTATCAAGTTGCAGTAAGACTAAGCACTTCCCCATGTATTAAGACTGGGCAATGTAACCCAGTATGAGGAGTAGGGTCTTAAAATCAGTAAAAGAGTCAGAGACAGCCCCTGTCCCCACTGTTAGAAGTCCCACAAGAGGATCAAGCTACAGGACTGTGCAGAATGCCTGTCAGTCCCATGCAGGGTCCCTGGTTGCCGGTTCAGTCTCTGTGAGCCTCTATGAGCCAGGTTAGTTGATTCTGTGGGTTCTCTTGTGATGTCCTTGTCCTCTCTGGCTCCTATAATCGTTCATCCTCCTCATCTGCAGGATTCCCCCCTACTCTGCCTATTGTTTGGCTGTGGGTCTGGATCTGTTTCCATCAGTTTCTGGATGAAGACTCTGATAACTGGGGAAAGCACCAATCTGGTCAAGGGAGATGGCCAGTTCAGGTTACTTGCCTGCTATTGCTGGGAGTCTTAGCTGGGGTCATCCTTGTCGATTCCTGGGAGAAACCCAGGTTTTTACCTGACCCTGAAATGCCCTGCCTTTCCAGTGGTCTCTTTCAGTACTCTCCCCCTACATCCAGGTCCCCCCTCGCCCCGCCCCGCCCCAGCACTCTGATCACTTGTGTTCCCATCCCCACCTGCCATCAGTCCACTCATGAAATTTCTTCTGTTTCCCCTTCCTTGGGATAGCTGATTTTTTCCTCATGAACCCTCCTTATTTATTACCTAGTCTCTCTGGGTCTGTGGATTGTAGCATAGATGTTAGTTTATAGTTAATATCCATTTATGAGTGAGTATATACCATATTTGCCTTTCTTGGTCTCACTCAGGATGATTTTTTCTCTAGTTCCATCCATTTATCTTCAAATTCCCTGGTGTCCTTGTTTTTAACAGCTGAGTAATAGTCTACTGTGAAATTATACCACATTTTCTTTACCCATTCCTCAGTAGAGTGACATCTAGGTTGTTTCCAGGTTCTGGCTATTACAAATAAAGCTGCTATGAACATAGTTGAGCAAGTGTATATGCCCAAGAGTAGTATAGCTGGGTATACAGAGTTATCAAATCTGTTGCCTTTTATCAATGATGTATCAGGATAATCAAATGCCTTTGTCTCCTTAAGTTTGTAGAATAGTTCACAGCATTGGCTTTCAGTACTCTCCAATCTCCCAAGAGCGTCTTCTGTAATTGGAGAGGCTTCAGTACCTGTAGGTGTTGACAAATTGGAAAGCCTATTCCAGATACTTAAAAGATTCACTTTAACTCGGCGGTGGTGGTGCACGCCTTTAATCTCAGCACTCGGGAGGCAGAGGCAGGCGGATCTCTGTGAGTTCGAGACCAGCCTGGTCTACAGAGCTAGTTCCAGGACAGGCACCAAAGCCACAGAGAAACCCTGTCTCGAAAAACCAAGAAAAAAAATTCTTTCTTATGCTTCTGTTGCTCTAGAACCATTTCTGATACCAAAATCTATATTAGTCAGGGGTCAGGGTTCTCTCAAGTAACATAACTTATAGAATGAATATATCATATATATATATATATATATATATATATATATATATATATATATATATATTAGAATGACTTACAGGCTGTGGTCCAGCTAGTTCAACAATGGCTCTCTACCAGCAGAAGGTCCATAGGTGTTCAATCCATAAGGCTGGATGCCTCAGCTGATCTTCAGTACACGCCAGAATCCCAAAGAAGTCAACTCCAATGACAGTAAAGGAAGGTCTTGCTAGCAAGGGAGGGAGGAAACAGGTGACGAACTAAAGTTTTCTTCTTCCATGTCCTTTATATAGGCGGACAGCAGAAGGCATGACCCAGATTAAAGTCGGATCTTTCCACCTCAGTAAAAATCTTTGTATTCCCACCACAAAGATCCTCATTAGAAGTAAGTCTTTTCACTTCAAATGACTCAATTAATAAAAAATCCCTCACAGGTGTGCTCAATTATTTGGGTTTTAGTTAATTCCAGATGTGGTCAAGTTGACAACCAAGAATAACCATCACAAGAATAAGTCAAAATATATCAAAGACAAAGAAAGCAGAAAGCAAAATGTCTCCAAAGTTCCCAAAGCAACCAAATTCTGAAATGCCTCTAGAGAGCTGAGAGCAAGCAAAGAAGAGGACCAGACCCAAGGTCTGGACCAAAACGCCTTCAATACACACAGGTGCCCTAAAAGTGAATATTTTCAGAGCAGACCACAAAAGGTATCTATCAAATTATGATCCTTACTTAAGCAGATAATAAAGAGAATGGAATGTTGACCAAACCACAGGAGGTCTGTAGCCCCAGAAAGACCTCAACTAACAATCCACCTGAGGAATAGGACCCGGCGGCTGGATTCAATGGGTCCATGCAGATACCTGGCTTGCTTTCAAGTTATTGGTCTGGTGAAAAGTGAATCATTCTCTGAGTCTCATGCTGAGGTCCTGAGAGACTAGGCCTTAGACAGACGGAAAAGGAGAGGGACTAGGTAATAAATATGATCAATGTCCAAGGTGTCTGAAAAGTCAGAGCAAAAATCATGCTTATTATGTTGCAGGTCTACTTTATTTTTTCCAAAAGAAAATGCATAACCTTGAAAGTATGGGTGGAAATTGATATTGAAGCTTGTACAAGAAAAAAAAATGTAAATTTAGGATGATCTGTCCACATAAATCTAGGATATGGGATTGATTCCTTTCATAGAATAGGATTTTAGAATAAATTCTGACACTTAGCAATTATTCACCAAGAGTAAAAGTGTTCTAATTACTAACTGCAACTTGCAGCATTTAAATTTGGCCTTTCGGTTTTACCTACTATATTAGAAACATCCCAGTATAAAGGGCCAAGACTTATGTTCTTATATGGTGCTGTTCTCACATGATTATTGGATCCAGCCTTTATAATCAGTGTTATAAACTAAATGATAGTGCAACTAGATCTATAAACATTAAACAGACCTATAAATTTCAAAACACACTGTGGTAAAATCCTGCAATACTATGTGTGCCTCAATAGCTTCTTGAGACATTTATTATTAGTTTACAATTTAAAAATATTTAAATTTATTGTTTTATTATTTCTTTTTGTTTGGTTTTTGTTATGTGGTTCAGGCTTGCTTCAAACTCAGTACTTTTCTTCTCCAGCCTCCAGAGTGCTGGTTTTATAGGTGTGTCCACCACACTGAGATTTCTTTGAAGTGTTTTTTTTTTTTGAAGTTATAATTTGAATACGTTTCTCCTTGCCTTTTTTCCCTCCATACCCTTCCAATAACACCACTCCATTCTCCTTCAAAGTCATAGCCTCTTTATTTTTTAATTGTTATTGCATGCATATAAGCATATGTATATACTCTATCCTATGTATCTATGTATCTATGTATCTATGTATCTATGTATCTATCTATGTATCTATCTATGTATCTATGTATCTATGTATCTATGTATCTATGTATCTATCTATCTATCTATCATCTATCTATCATCTATCTATCTATCTATCTATCTATCTATCTATCTATCTATCTATCTATCTATCTATCCTTGGTCTATAAAATGCTTCCTGTCTGTCTGCTTTTAGTGTGGAACTGAGCAACCAATTGGTGTGCTCTTCCCGGGAAAAGGCCAGCTCTCCCACTCCCAGCTTTCCTCAGTTGCCTGCAGTTCTTTCTGAAGGGCTGAGACCTCCCCTCACAGCCCTTCCCCTCTCTATTCTACTCGGCGTGTTCAATGGTGTCATCCTGGTGTGGTTCATATTTGGACAGTCATGTTGATGAGATAATGGGAGTAGCTTCTGGTATTAGTAGGAGACACTCTCATAGCAAACTCCCTGATCTTCTGGATTTTAAAGTTTTTCTGTCCTCTCTTCTGTAAGGTTCCCTAAGCCTCAGAGCAGGAACGTTTTATAGCTGTATCCATTGAGACTTAGCTCGGTTGTGGTTTTCTATAGTGGTGTCCATCTGTTCTGAAAAGAAATTTCTTTGATGAAGGGTGGAGACAAATGTTCATAAATCGTTAGGTATTATGCTGGTTTAATAAATCAGTGGTTATCGATTCTCCTCCAATAACCATAATGTCACAAGCACTGAGTTGTTAGTCAGGTTTCCAGTACCAAACAACGTCTTCTTATTGAACAAGTCTCAAGTTAGGTTAGAGAGCTATTTGAAGTGCCATTTCAGTTGTATTTTAATAAGTAAAGACTGCCTGAAGATTTGAGACTGAAACAGTCCCACTGGTCAGCCTTATAGACCAGGTTATGGTAGCACACCCCGCTAATCCCAGTAACCACAATGACACACACCTTTAATCCTAGTAGCCACAACACTAGTTGCCATAGAAATAGGTTAGTGCATACCTTTAATCCCAGCCCTAGAGAGAACTGTAAAACAGGAGGAGACAGCTCTCAGACACAGTCTCGTTCTGAGATTCCTGAAGGCAGGATCGCCATTTTCGGACTGAGGTCAAGATAAGAGCCAGTGGCTGACTGTTCTGCTTTTTGGATCTTCAGGTTGAACCACAATTCCTGACCCTGAGTTTTTATTAATTGTGCATCAGCTGTTGGTTACCAGAACGAGCTGCATGCCACTGCTTCACCCCATGGCTGTCTTGTTGTATTGGTCTTGATGTGGTCGTAGGTGTCAGAGCAGGGTAGGACTGTGGGTCACCTCCCTCTTTGGGAAGCTTGCATGGTGCCTTCTGGTACCATGGAAGCTAGTCCTCAGGGAGGAGACTTTCAGATCAGTTCCAGCTCAAGGGTTCAAAGTATTTAAATATAAAATTCTCAAGTTGGTTATTATTTTTTTTCATTTATTTTTGGAGATAGCCAGTATGTATTCCAGGCTGGCTTCAAACTCAGTGGCTTCCTACTTTAGCCTCCTGAGTGCTAGCTTCACAGGTATGTACCACCACACTAGGCTTTCTTTGAAGTTTTCAAAGCTGCGCATCAGAGCAGAACAGGAGGCACTGGCATGTTCTCCTTATTAATGCTTAGACTAATTGTGTTTGAACTGGTAGACAAGCAGCTCGAGGGCAGCAAAAGAGTGTAGCTATTACAAGCGTTTGAGACATCAAGCTTGCAATCAAGTTTCTGATTCATGTCTGAAAAGAGCATGGCAGAGAATGCAGAGCATCAGGAGGACAAGCAGCTCTTCATGCTTTGTTTTGCTTGCTGTTTCACAGGGCTGAAGATCTAAATAACTAGTGTACCTACGTTTTGTATATACACTTAATATATTAAAATGTTCACGTATACAAATGGTGCCCAGTGTACAGACTCTGCATCTACAGAAAACCCGAGAGAGCTTGGGAAGAGATTCTAGACACAAAATGACAGTGTTAAGCATGGTTTCTTGGTTGCAGCAATTTCTTGGGTTTGCTCTCTTTGCTAGAAGCAAGTGCATCTCATGGAAGAGAGGCTTCCTAACTCAGTTTTAGCTGAGAAATTTTGCAGCTCTTTTAAGAGGTGCAAACACTTAAATGGTGTTTATGAATTGCCAACAGCATACTTCTTGGTGGTGTCAGGGACCTTGAAACACCAAAGAGTTGTGGCAATAAACAGGGTTCCTGATGGCACCTCTGCCTTGAGGCTAGACTCTCAGAAAGCTAAGGAATGGGGTGGATCCAGCTGTCAAAACCACAGCTTTAATCCTAGCCATATCCATATGGCTTAGCAAATTTAAGACTCAAACGGTCAGAAAAAAAGATATACAGTAAATATAGTTTCAGAAGAAAAAGACTCTTAACAGTTTATAAAGTCCTGAAAATAAAAAAGAAAGAGAGTAGTTGGGTGTGGTGGCACACACCTTTAATTCCAACACTTGGGAGGCAGAGGCCGGCATATCTCTGTGAGCTCAAGGACAGCCTGGTCTACAGAGTGAGTTTCAGGACAGCCAAAGATACACAGAGAAATTCTGTCTCAAGAAGCCAAAAAATTAAAAATAAAAATAAAAGAAATAGAGGTTAAAATAAAGCCACATAAAGATGGAAAATACACAGAGAGTCTAGATACTGTATGTTATTGTGTTGTCTTTAAATTGTTTGACTGCCGAGGAAGGATCAATAGCTGTTAAAAGACATTTGATTATAAATGCTGCTGGATTAATACAACAAATATGTTTTGAAAATGCTTTGACTTCAAAATTTAAGTCAAAAGAAATGTTACTTTGAAGAGAATTTACTTTTGCTTCTACAGGAAATGAGAGACTGTGGATTCATTATGGGCTAAGAAAAATCAGTTTTAATCAAGGAAGACCCCCCCCCCCGAAGAATCTCCTATAGAAGCAAATGGTCCAGATGATTCAACATTTCAGAGGACCTCTGTTGGAGTTACCTGTGAGTTCTGCATCCAGAACAGTTTCAAGACTGTTGGTGGAGATGATCAAGTCTCACAGAATTTTCCAGTTAGGACTTGACCATAATCTTAAATTTTCTTTAGGTCCCCATAAGATTATCAGTGCCCCCAATCAGCAGGAAGTAGAATGGAAAACTATGCCCACATTCCCAAAAAGTAGATTATGGATGTTATGGATGTTTGCCTTTTTTTTAGAATGCTTGTTACAAATTGTTATAGATAATGGTCAAAAGAAAAGCTAAGCAAAAGAGATTCGATTCAGAGTTCTTGTTTTGTTTTTTGTTTTTAAAAAGGGGGGAAGTGCTGTGGGACAATGGTTTTACCCTGTAAAGATTTGTTTCTTATACTTGTTTAATAAAATGCGGATTGGCCAGTAGCCAGGCAGGAAATATAGGTGGGACAACCAGGCAGGAAGTAGAGGCGGACCAAGGAGAACAGGAGAATTCTGGGAGGAGAAAAGGGTCAGTCTGCAGTTATGACCCAGACACAGAGGAAGCCAGACACAGAGCAAGCAAGATTTTACTGACTCGCCAAAAAGGCACCAAGCCACGTGGCTAACACAGACAAGAATTATGGGCTAATATAAGTTATAAGAGTTAATAAGAAGCCTGAGCTAATAGGCCAACTAGTTTACGATTAATATAGACCTCTGTGTGTTTCTTTGGGACTGAACGACTGCAGGACCAGGTGGGACAGAAACCTCAGTTAACATCTTTGGCAGAGAGAATGGTACAAAGTAAGGAGAGATTTAAAGATGAGGAATGTGGCTCAGTGCTGGAACTCTTGTCTAACATGCACAGACTCTGAGTTCTACTCCTAACATTGCAAACAAACACATGTAAAAGTGAGAATCATCCAATGTTTCCAAACAAGGAGAATGTGTTTTCCTTTGTCTAATATAATTTTGATCATTCATATTGCATTAATTACTTTTCTTATTTCTCTGACCAAATACCTGAAAGAGGAAGGATTATTCTCACATATCGCATTGTTGTTGTTCCCACTTACAGCCTAAGGAATACAGTCAGCCACTGCAGCAAAGACATGGCAGAAAGGCAGGCGGTCATATTACATTCACTTTCTGGTGATGAATGTTGCTGGTCTGTCCACTTTGTTCCTTTTGTTTAGTCGAGAGCCCCAGCCCAAGGCTGCCCAGACCCCAGATAGGCCTTCTTGTAACTGGCACACACTATTTTTGCACTGGTTAATCTTCATTGTCCACCTGATTGGCTTTAAACTTACCATGAAGAAACACAACTCTGGGTGTGTTTTAGATTTGTCCGCACAGGTAAATTGAAGAGAGTAGACCTACCTGGAGTATGGGCAGCCCTCGTCTGCTGCTCCTGATGGAACAAAAAGGAGAAAGTGGGGAAAGAAGCATTTGTTTTTTAACTGTGGAGATAATGTGACTGCCTGCCTTTCTATCCTACAATCAAGGCAATGATGAACTGTATTCCATAAGCTGTAAGTGAGAGCAACAATAATATTCTGTAGCCAGTCTTGTTTCTGGCTAATAGCCTCTTACAATATGGCATGGTATCCTGGCTCTTGAGGGAACCCTACACTTGATGTGCGACCAAAAGCTCAGTGACTTCTGGTTAGATTTCTTCCTTCAGCAATCCAGGTGATCACTGTTGCCTTTCTGCACACTTCTACTTGTACTTCTGCTTACTACTGTAAATATGACCAAGAACCCATGGCTGTAGAGCTCACGGGCCCAGGAGTGAACGTACTGCTATTTTGTAAAGGATACCGTGTTGAACTCCTCTCTAAGTTCACATTCCTATACTCATTGATGCTGTCAGAGGCCATCAGAGAAGCTTCTCTGTGCAGTGGACAGTGGTAAAAAGTAGAGACTGTCCAACATGCAGAGAATGAGAGTCTGTGACATGTTCACCTATGAATGGGACATCGATATTCCACCCTCTCCCGGGGCTCAGGGACTGTCATGGAAGAGGGAGTAAAAAGACTGAGGGAGCGAGAGGACAGGGAGGACCAGAGCAAAATATTTTTAGGACTTGGCAGGATGACTACACACAGGAACTCATAGTATCTGTGGTTACCTGCACAAGAGCAGCTAACATTCTTGCATACAGCGAGGAGGGGTTCATGAGTCCCGCCTCTAGAAAAGGAGCTGTTGACAGCTAATGGCTTCCAGGGGTAAGGAGAGTCAGTTTTTCTTTAAGGGTTCTATTGCTGAGAAGAGACAGCATGACCATGGCAACTCTTATAAAGGAAACTTTAATTGGGGTGGCTCACTTACAGTTCAGAGGTTTAGCCCACTATCATCATGGCAGGAAGCAAAACAGCACACAGGCAGACATGGTGCTGGAGTTGAGAGTCCCTATATCTTGATCCAAAGGCAACAGGAAGTGAATTGAGATACTGGCCAGTATCTTGAGCATATATGACACCTCAAAGTCCACCTCCACAGTGACACACTTCCTCCAACAAGGCGACACCTCCTAACAGTGCCACTCCCTTTGAGGGCCATTTTCCTTTGAATCACCACAGGGGTTGTGGCTCCCAGTAGGTCAACCACCTTCCAATGGATTCTCCACATCCATGAATATATATGGACAGTACAAATTCGACTTGGTGGATTATTTTAAAAAAATAAAAAAAGAGGACATGAAGCTGGGAAACGGTAAGGAGAGGAATAGAGGGCAAATGAGATAAAAATGTCTTGTATGTATGCAGGAAATTTTGAAAAATTATTAAACACACACACAGAGTAAAGACTGGAGTGATGCATCCGTGGTTAAGAGAACTTCTTGCTCTTTCCAGAGGACCTGAGTTTAATTCCCAGTACCACATGGTACCTTACAGCTCCACGTCTGCTGGTAACTTCATTTCCAGAGGATCAGACAACCTCTTCTGGCCTCTGTGGACACCAGGCACACATGTGGTGCACAGACATACATGCAAGTACAATACCCAGACACTTAATACATCTATTTTTAAAAAGAAAAAGACTTCCTGTGACATTGTGAAAGAACATGTACAAAGACCATAACACAAAGAGATCTCATGCGTGTAACACTGTTTTTAAGGCTTCGACTGTATTTAAGGGAGGGCTTTGAATGCACTGGTATCTTATAAATGTGTAACTGATTACTATGGAAGTAAACACTAAAATAGGAAACTGGAAAGGGACACCATCACGTGGTGGAGGCCATAAATCCCAGGACTTTGAAGGTGGATGCAGGAAATGAAGAAGAAAGCTCAAAGCCAACCTCAGCTATATAACAAGTTTGAAGCCACCTTGAGCTACACAACAGAACACAATAAAACACAACAAATCCATAGTTGTTTTCCCCTAGAATACATTAAAGTAGAATCCAACATATTAATTTCTTATTTAAGGGCTGGGGATGTAGCTCAGTGCTTGGTTAGTGTATATGAAGCCCTGAGTTCTATCCCAAGTCCATGTAATAACTGGGTGTGGTCTCCATGTCTACAATCTCAGCACTGGGAAAGTGGAGGCAGAAAGATCAGAAATGAAAAAATCGTTCTCAGCTACATCCCAAGTTCAAGGCTTGGACAGGAAACTAAGGTCAAACGCTGATGATAACACTGCTTAGCATACATGAAACGCTCCCTGTAAGCTCCCCACATCATCTCCGAGGAACACAGCCTAGACGGGTTCTTGTGTCTACAGAATGCTAACGCCTACGTTTTTACTCAAACAGGAAATTTAAAAACGTCTGTGATAAATACATAATGTTGGAACTCAGTGTAATGGACAAACATCTGCTTCCAATTTCTATATTCTAAAAATGCTGCCACAAAATACATCACACAGTTTTTAAGCTACAGGCAATCCACTATGGAAACCATCATGACCTTTTCTCCGAGTTTCCACAGAATATTCTGGAAGAGGGAAACAAAAGAGATGACAGGGCAGGTAAGGGTGCATCTTGCTGAGTCTGGTGGCACAGACTCAGATCCCTCCACTCAGGAGGCCCAGGCAGGGGGGTCACTTGGCAATTTAGTGAAACTGTGCTTCAAAATAAAACGCAGTGGGAAATGACCCGAAGATTCGCCTTGGTGGCAGGGTGCTTGCCTAGACTTTGTGAAGACCTAGCTTCAATCTTCAGTACAAATATTAAAGAAAATTCTTTCTTTTTACAGCTTCTTGACATTAATTGGCAAATAGTTAAAATATGGTTCCCCTGATGGTTTGAAAGAAAATGGCCCACAAAGGGAGCGGCACGATTAGGAGAGGTGGCCTTGTTGGAGGAAGTGTGTCAGTGTGCGGGTGGCTTCAAGGTCTCTTTTGCTCAGGTTTCCTCAGTGTGGCAGTCAGTTGATTTCCTGTTGCCTACGAGATGTTGCACTCTCAGCTCCAGCACCCCATCTGCCTCCATGCCTCCATGTTCCCCGCCATCATGATAATGGGCTGCACCTCCGAAATGGCAAGCCAGCCCCAACTAAACGTCTTCTTGGTAAGAGTTGCCGTGGTCATGGTGTCTGTTCTCAGCAACAGAAATCCAAAGACAGCTAGTAAGGAAATCCCAGAGTCTTTACTGACACTAAATCCTTTATTCCATTCAGATCAGACACGATAAACACTGAACAATCTGGATGTCAAATAAGCAGAAGTGGAGTTTCGGAGGAGTTTAATATGTGCATTTTATTAGGCTGTTTTCACCACTGAGACAGTTACCCTAGCACAGACATTTACAAGAATAGCCAGACTCGCTACAAGGGACTGCACCAAGCAGAACTTTGGAAATTGCAAAAACAAATACGCACAAGAGAACTGCAGCAGAAATTCAGTTAATTTAGGTCACATCGCTGTGCTGCCTTCCGCACTAGAATCCAATGTCAGCTCAGTCATTCTTGGTGGTGGGACACATCTAAGTTCTCACAGCCCAGAATTCGGGACCCCATGGATCATTCCAACCATTCAGCGGCCAATGGGAGCTGCCACAGAACCAGCTGGTCTTTTCCCAGCCCTCAAATGCAGCAGGCAAGTCACCATTTTGCTTTATTTACCTTGCAAAACACAACTTGTTATTCCTGCTTAAGCCATTCTCAGAATGAAAGCCAAGAAATTCAATGTAATGTAACAGCCCAACTCTCAGGGCACTGTTTTATAGACACAAGCATGTGGAGAACCCTGGCAGTAAAGGAAAACGCAACACTTGGCTACACTTGTTAATTCTAAACTTGAACTCCCCAGGTCCCACCCGGAAGCATCTTCTTACTCTCCCATTACCACGAGATTAATTTCATATCCATTCTTGAACAATTAGTAATCAAATTTTAAATAATTTCAAACCTCAAATAATTTCTGTATTTTAGATTATATGCTACTACCTCTTCAAAGTGAACATTTAAAAGTGTTGTAATATGGGAAGGTTCATATCATGCAGTACAAAGAAGCAAAATTGATCCCTCCCGAAGAATCTTTCAACTCTAAGGGGAAAAATGCCTGGATTTGAAGCAATCAAGAGACACAAAGAATTCTGACAAGTGAACATCTGGCAGAGAACAGGGCTACATTTACTTCTGAATTGATAAGATATTTATAATTTATAATTGTAAAATATCACAATACTTTAAAGAACATTTCACCAAATAATGGGTGGCACAACACAAAAGAGTTTTTTTACAAACCACAAGTAAATCAAAGGCACACACACACACACACATATTACACGTTCAGTATTTTATCATTTATACCAAGCAAACCACATGGCAAACTCCCAGCAAAATTCATACTTAGAAAGTATGTAAGACCAGTCCCTTTCTTTCCACTATTGTGCCATTTGCAAGAACAGGGGCATGCGTATACATAGGATTATAATTATATTCTTTAAATTATATTTTAATATCGAGACTTAGAAAATATAGACACATGTATTTTATTTCCATACTGACTTGTAGTTTATTCAGGTTTGTTCTCAACAAATATATGTTAAGAAAGCCTGCAGGAAAGGCTACAGCCAAGCCCCTATGGAGACCAGCACTTTCTATCCTTTATAAGGATGATTGGATGAGGGTTTTCAGTTTCTTCCAGGTAAAACTAGACCTGGGAGCACACGCTTATAATCTCAGCACTCAGGGGTTTAAGACAAGTCTGTCCAAAAATAAATACATATAGATACAAACACACACACACATATACACACATGCACACACACACACACACACACACACACACACACACACCAAACCTCACCACCAGCACCAAAAATCTTTTCCAGAAGAAACAGGATCAAGTGCACCCAAGGCCATTATCCACAGACTCCTCCTTGTCAAATCTAAATTTACCTCAATCTATCAAAGACCTTCAGGTCTCTGAATTCCACCAGTTTGCTAAAAAAAAGGGGGGGGAGTATGGGGTGTGGGGGAGGAGCAGCAGTAATGCAAAGAACTCAGAGAAGAAATGGAGCCCACACACCAGAATGCTACACACCAGAACACTACACACCAGAACGCTGCACACCAGAATGCTGTCATTTTTATGCGCGCATTAGCTTACAAGTTCTCAATGCTCTTAAAAGTTGTTTCCATAATTCTGTCCCAACACCTGATTCAACAAGAAAGTGCCTCAGCTCTGCTAGTCTCCCTGTACTTCTTCATTTTAGACAGTGAACACAGACTCTGCTCCTTCTTGTAGGTTTTGTTTGTCTCCTGAGCCGGGGTCTTGTTATACAATGCATAGCAAATCCAGGATTCCTCTGCCACAGTCTCCTACGTGTTAGAAGGGCACATGTAAACTAACATTCCTGGCAAATGTTTTCCTCCTTCCGACTAACATCCATGAAAAGACCTTAAATTCTTTTTTGAGCCTGTTCTAAATAGGGTAGGCAGGTAAAATGAAAATATATACTTTTTCCATTTCCCAAAAACAAGAAGACGAAAAAATTTATTTTGGGACATTTTCTTTCTACTAGGTATTTAAAACAAAAATTAAAGGAAGAAAGCATGTCAGACTTGAAGGCATATATATTTCATTATTTTTTCTCTTGTTTCTGCCTCAAAATTCCATGTCACCCTTAACATTACCTAATCTTTTCATATCCCATAATTTTATATTCAAATTACCACACAATATGGCTGCTTCTGTTCTTTGGTTATCCACATCAGTTATGCATAATACAATGTATCTTATAGCCATTTGTTGTTGATATTTTGGTTTGGGAGACAAGCTGTGGCTCAGGCTTCCTTGGAACTTGCTATGCAGCCCCAGGCTGATCTCAAAGTCACCATCCTGCTTCTCTTACCTCCTCCCCTCAAGTCCTGAGATTATAGGTGTAGGCCACCACATCTGGCCCCCATATATATTTTAACCCAAGTGGTTATCTAATAATAACCACTGATTGTTTACTACAGAAAACCACTCAATCTGCTGAGTGTCCTTCGGGATAAATATATCAATAATTTAAAGCTAACTCATAAAGGCTCCATAAGTCTGCTCTCTTTAATGTTATATCGCTTCAAAATATTTACACACGCACCACACATATACCAAATTTACACAGTTTGTGAAAATAAACTATAGATTAATTCCAAACACACATTTAGGGATTCACAGTTAACAGCAAATTTATATGCAGGTAAAAAGGAGTTTAGGTTTACATTCCTAATTTACCTAGCAAATTGACATGTTTGAATACACTTTCTGAAAGATTTATTCTTCCTCATAAATCTCAGAAATGAGGAAAATGGAGACATAAACTTCAAGCTATGTCTACAGCAGTGTGAGTCATTGCAACATTATCTTTACTAACAAATGACCCAACTAGCTTACTTTGTGCGGAAAAAATGATACAAACATACCGTTTACAAAACACACAACAACAAACTTACATACACCATCAAGAAACAGAAACACTGTCCGTGTTTCCCTGTACATGTTTTGATCAAGGAGTGTGTACATTCTCCTTGGGACATTAAGGAACAGTTGGAGCAATATAGCACATTTAACTGCAGAAAAATGGGAATGGATGGGGAAGGGGCTAAAAAGAGTTCAAATACACAAGAGAGCTATTTACAAATCTGGATACACTTCAGTCCTGTCTTTTGTCTGAAGAAGCTCGCAGGGTTAAGCTTACTAATAAATGGTTCAGAGTACAAGATACAGTAACAGAAAAGCTTTTCATTTTGACTCCTTGGAACATTTATTAAAAAAATAACACTTGTGGGTATTCCTCCCTTAGAATTTCTGCATCTCCTGGGAGTACTTTTCTTTAGTAAATCTATGCTTGTTTGTCTCTAAAACATTACAAATGAAAATAAACAAACAAAAAAAGACACTTGTAAGTTGGAGCATCCTGGAGTCCCAGGTACCCAGCAAACTGAAGTAGGAAGACTGTTTGAAAGAAGGAGTGCAGGGCCAACCCGGGAAAACTGTTTTAAACAGAGAGAAAGAGAAGAGAAACATTGAAGATAATGCACTGACTAGCTGTCAAAATTCAGAAAAACCTGTCCAACTGAATAAAGAACGAACTCATTAAAAAGAAACCGGATCTGCTTGGTAATCTTAAAGATCTGAAAGCCCCCGACTCACTCTCTAGCATCACAAAACAAAGCATATAGATTTACCATTCATCAAGTGTACCAAACCACTTCCTCTCCCACTCAGTGCGGAGACTCACAATGGCTTCACAGCTTTGTCATGGTGCTTACGCTGAGCATGTACAGTTGCACATAGTGATAAGGATTTATGAAAACACTACCGTGCCTATGGCTGGTAAGCTTATACTGCATTGGGATCTATCAGTTCACAGGGACACACAGGGACAGGTGGCCTTCTGGGTATTACCAGTTTCTTGCTATGCCTGCTGACACGTGCAGCAGAGGAACCCTGAGCCCAGGCTGGCGATCAGGCCCATCGCCCGCTGGAGGCAAAGCTTCTGCTGAATGAGAAGTTTATCTCAGAGTTCTTGTATTTTCCCCAGGCACCAAAGGGCACCACGACTGCAGTGCTGTTGTCTTCGGTGCCATACTGTAGAGCCTGCAGGAGCCGGGAGAAAGAGAAAGGTAAGAGCTGGAGCCGCTGGACTTCTGTGCAAACAGACAGCATCCTTTCTCCAGAAAGTCGACTGGTTCTATACAGTTAACAAATGCAATTATCTGACACAGTTTGCAACTGTCTCAACCCTGTATTTATGTTCCACTGTGGTTATTAACTGCACATGAATAATAGATTATCCAACTATTTCCCATCCTCCACTATAGCAATCTTGGCAACTGAAACAGCTTTAAACTGAGAAACACTGCTGAGTGGCTCCCAAATAGGACACACTCAAAACCCTTAGCATGGTGCCAGTCATGGAAAAGCCTTAATAAGTGCTAATTCTTACCAACAAAATTGCCTGTAGGAATTTAGTTGAAGAACTTAAGAGCTTTGGAGAGGAATAAAAAAGAACAAAATATAACATCTGAAAACAATACTAGAAACCTACCCCTTGGTATACTAACTTAAAATCTAAAATCTCAGAAATGGGTATGTACAAAAACGTTTGTAGTATTCCTTCTACGACGGTTACGTGGGCGTCAACTAAAGTGCCTGCAGCAGGACTGTGAACCACTTCTAGGAGCCACTTCAAATAGTGAGTCAGTACTGTTCAGAAGGGCCTAGGGTTGCAGTCAGCATCAAACAGATCAAAAGATCTCACAGCCTGAGTTAAAAGATGTCTGGTATGAATAGCTTCAAGGAATGTAAAAGGCTTACAAACAAATCCTACGAGAAAAACATGTTTAAAATGTTTCAAATATACCATTATACTTAATGTATAGTTGTTAAAGTAACCATTAAAAATGGTGATAAAATAATAGGCAATGAGGAAAAACAAACAAGAAATATGATATTTTAAAAGATTTGTTTACTTATTTATGTATAAAGCGTTCTGCCTTTGTGTATGTCTACACAAATAGGAGGGCACCAGATCTCATTATGGTTGTGAGTCACTATGTGGTTGCTGAGAATTGAGCTCAGGACCTCTGGAAGAGTAGCCAGGGCTCTTAATCTCTGGGCCATCTCTCCAGTTCCGAAATATGAATTATTAAAATCCCATCCTATAAGTTGATTCCACTAACAACAAGATGCAAAACTAAACAGTAAGATCTCTATTTTTCTCAAGGCCTTGTGCCTCGCTCAGTAGGAGAGTGCTCACCCAGCATTCGAGAGACCCTGTGTTCAAATTCACTTAAGCTAAAACACTAGAGGCCTCTGCTGTCCTTCATCCTCTTCCCTCTGGGAATTTCCCACCAGAAGCTCCGCTACGTCACCTGTTCAGTCACCGCGTGGGCTGCTTCATTAGGATCATGGCACTGGTTGACAAAGTCACAGATCTCTTGACTATTCACCATGAAGTTAATCCCATCTGTGGTGAGGACCAGGAAGCTGTCCTCCGCATGGTAGAGCTGCAATCAGAAGCAAACAGATGTGATTAAGACTGTGCCTTAGGCTGTGCCTTCCAGTGATCCAATAGCGTGGAAACTGAATCTCCTTTGCAGAGTGGCCATGTGGGTCAGAGTTCATGGGCAAACTGAAAATGTAGCTGAGAATCAATACCACCTGGGACAAACCAAACTTTTACCTAGCAATACCAAGAAAGAGGCCAGACAGCCAAACGCTGAGAGTCGGGATTTAAATGCGGCTTGTATTATCTGGCTGACCCTTCCATCACTCGACGGTGTGAGCCTCTATTTACTTTAACTTGTGCTGTTATCTCAATTTGTTTCTCTTTCTTTTAAAGCGAAGACAGTTATATCTCTTCTGAACAGAGGTTGCCACAAAGTAAATCCTACATAAGTATTTATAAGTATTTTTTTTCATAAACATTTCATAATTTTTTTCTTTTTGAGACAGGGTTTCTCTGTGTAGTTCTAGCTCTGTAGACCAGGCTGGCCTCGAACTGAAAAGATGGGCTTGCTTCTGCCTCACCAGTGCAGGGATTAAAGGCGTGCACTACCACCACCTGGAATGAGACATCTTTTTAAGGCCGGAAATCCTTCCTTGAATTCTGAACATTCATGCCCTACCATTTGTGAAAGCCTACTAAGCTGACTCAAGAGCTCTAGAGAAGCAAGCAGCGGGACCTGTATCGTGTTGGGCTCAGTTTAGAGTAAAACACCGAGTGTTGAACTGAGTGGAGAAGGGAGGCCAAGAATGAGTCCTGAGCTGAGAGAATGCCTCTGTCTGGCAGGCTTTGGAAAGGATGGCCACAGAGCCCCTCTGCCAGGGGAAAACAAAAGCCAAAGACATTACCCGCCTCAGATTGGAAACTAGCATCTCACTTAGAAAGTTTATTCTGCACACATTAGTCCCCCTTGAAAAACACATCTCCTTCAGGTAAATCTTCCAGGACAGTCTCGGGTCATTCCCAGTGTTTCTGACCCCCTTCTTACCTTAATCCTGGTTGTCTCGGGCTCTGCAATTACGCCACTGGGTTTAAGATCCAAATCTCCAATACTCCTCGTCATTGCGAGTCTGCCGTTTACATGGGGCTGTCCCAAGCTATTCCAAGACACAAACCCACCACATTTCTTGATCCTAGTTAGGAAAAGATAAAATTAATCACAATGATGATGATGACAATAATATAGGAAATTAAAGCACTGGCTTAAATACCAACTTTAAAAATTGAAATCCGGAGCCTTCTAGGTCAGCCCATACCCATAATCCAAGAATTCGGGAAGGCTGAGGAGGATTTCAAGTTTAAGGTAAGCCCATGGTAAATGCCAAAACTTTTAAGTCCATAAATAAATGAGATAAAAACGAAAAACTTAGGCCACATATGGTGTACACACCCTGATAGCCCAGCACTTGAGAGGCTGAGAAAGGAGAAAACAGATTAGGCTGCATGGTGAGCTCCAGTCTCAACAAACCCAAACCACCCCAAACAAGAAAATCTGGCCCGAGGTAATGGCTATGGACAGCAAGGCTTGCAAAGAGGCCCTGGGGTTTTACACCAACAGAGGGAATGCCACGTTCCATTTCTATGGCAGCTACAGCTATCACCCCATAAAATGTCTGGTCATGGCGGCAGTACCTTTCTTTCTCATCCTTTCTTTCTGGGGTATGGTCAGTGGTCAGCTTCATGGGTTTTCCTTTTCTACACAAAAGAGCCCGGCTGTCTCCAACACTGGCTACCACCAGTTCAATACCATCTCGCAACAAGGCTACCGTGGCAGTAGTCCCAGAAGTCAGGAGGCTTGCTACAAATATTACAAAACAGAGTATCAGTTAGCGACAGAAGTGCTCGGATATGGGATTTTTACTAAGAATAAAGCAGAAGCATAGTAACCTAAGGCTGGCCCATACCGGTCTAACTTAACAAGAGCTATGCAAATGTCCTGCAAACAAACCAAGGAAGACCATGCAGAGAAACAATTAATTATTTAATTCAGTTATAAGGCTCCATGCAAACGGAAAGCTTGGCAAGCTAACTTGGCGAGCAAAGCATCAGTGTCTCCAAACGGTCTGTGTGTAAAAAGCATCACAATGATGATGCCTTCGCGTGTGTAGCAGGTGTCAAAACAAAACATGGAAATGCCACTAATCTGGCTGCTGTGGCAGATGGCAGATCAGCTGGGCCCAGTAGGTGGGCCACCTTTCTAAAATCATGAGATTTGGATCATTCTCTTTCATTCCTTACTCCAGTCAAAGTAGTACTAGTTAATAGGTGAGGAGAGAAATGCCAAGTCCAGACCATTTGTCTTCAAGTTCTACAGTGGGCATTTTTACCTTCTAGAACTACAGTTTATAAATTTTCACACACACATGAACACGCATGCACACAGTTAAAGAACCATGCCCATTTCTGGTTTTGATCTTTGTTGGCTCTATGCCTGAAGAAAAGTCCCCCCCCCCACCTTAGATTCTAGATCTGAATGGTAAAGAATGAAATTCATTCCAGTTTCTCACCAACATGACATACTCAACATGATTAGCTCCAAAAGTATCTAATAACAGAATCTGCAGCCAAAAGCAGATGAGCATGGCCAGCTGCTACTCCTGCAGCCCTGCCTGGGCAGGAATATGTCAGCAATGTGCATCTTCTCTGCCATCAAGGAAAACCCAGCGTCACTAGGCTTGAGGCTGCCGCTCTTTTTCTTCCCAAGCCAATCACCTTTGTGTGTCTTCCTTTGATTTATTCTAACATCACCTGTTCTGTGCTGTTTACCGCTAATAGAATCGTTTAAGGTGTGTCGAGCCTTGTGGAGAGCGGAACGACTATAAACTACGAACCAAAGGACAACACAGCCAAGTGGAGGAAGTTGAGAAGTAACTCATTTAGAGCAGGAATTGTCTCTAGTGATACTGTTAATCCTATAAAGCATTGTCAAAAGTTTAATTGGATTAGTTTTTTTTTTGCAGTACGAATTCTATATCCAATCACTTGATTGTTGCTTATGTAATATTTGTAGAAAGCTTCCTGACCATCCAAAGGTGACTTGTACACTATAAGCTGATTTAGAAACCTGTAATTGATTTAAATGACAATCAAGTCTTTCCAAGATGGTTTTTAGAGACAACTTTTCAAACTTCACCAAATAATGCATTTTAGAAAGAGATGAATACATTTTCCAGTCATTATATTAAAATGCCTGCTTTAATCAGGAAAGGAAATAGAAAAGCCATGGATAAAGTCTACTCAGTCTTTTGTAGTCATGCTAAGTTCACTGAGAAACGGCATCTACAATTGCACTGTCTTCCCACTTATCTCTTGTTTTTGGAACCATTAGATCAAAGCAATGCTATCATATCACAGCAATGTTGAGATGTATGTCAGCACATGACAGAAATTTTTTAACATAAGGACCATTGATGCTTATCTTACAAGCGTTACAACTTTCAACCTGATATTAGTCAAAAGTCTATACAACAATAGACTATTTACAGTTCAGTCAAGTATACAATCTACTTCCAAATGGCTTTAAAAGGCAGGGAGGAGAAGTCAGGCATGCATTAGATGCTACCAGCCCAGGGAACTCTGAACTCTTCACGTTAGCTCTCATCAACAGCTTTTCATCACGTGATCTTTAATTGAAGACGACAAAAGAATTAGCATGTATAAATGAAATTTCAGTTTGGGCTGTAGTTCCCAGCTCTCTCACCTCTGAATTTAAAAGACCTTGGGCTTTTATCAACTCACCTTCCCAGTTTCAAAATCTCAGGATATATGGGGAAGGTTTCAAAACTAACCGTTGATTCTGGCTTGATATGCATCTAAGAATATAAATTAGTGAATCAGCACTTATTTCCATGTAACAGTTAACACAGAGGTAACAATCGTCATCGTCTGCCCTAACAACAAAACTAGAAAACTAAGACGTTGTTCAGTAAGTCTTAAGACTCACTGGATACTTTATACGGTACATTGTCTCACTAGCAGGACAAGGAGGAAATGGAAATGTCCCAGTAGCTTGGGTTAGGAACTGTGAGACTCTTTTCACCTGAGACAAAATTAAGCAGCTCTCTCTTTCTGCTGAAGCCCAGCAGAGAGAGTCCACAGGCTCCAGGTCTAGAGTTGCTGAGGAGGCACAGTTCTCTGCCACAAACAACACGCACAGAGGCAAAGGGGAATTTCACCCAGAAATTATGCTCAAACACAACAAACCTGTAACACAAAGGAGAGCAGAGAGGGAGCTGCAAAATAAGGAGGAGGATTTCCAGTAGGGGACATTTCCCTGGCAAATCACATACTATACCAGGAGATGCTACATCAATGATTTCAACACTCAGCAGCTTCAAGTTAATAGTGTCTATTTTTCCCATCAGACTAACATTTCTCATAGTGTTGAAACTCTTAGAAAAAAGTACTCACGTATGCATCTGTACCAAAACACCAGTGCTGACACAGACATGTATCTGCATGTGTGTTGCAAGTGCACACGTGAACGCACACACGTGCACACACACACTTAATTTTGAAGACAGCAAATTCAATCTTTTTATTGGGTCAGAAAACAATGCAGTGTAAATTTGGATCATAACAATATAGAACTGTCCCCTAAACAAAATAATTTATATTCGATAATCAGTACACAGAAGGTGTGTGTAAACTATAGTTTATACCAGCTGATGGGGGTTTCAATTTACGTGGAGAGGCAATCAAAACACCCCGTATGCCAGAAACAGAACACAAGCCATTTGTTCATAGCATATAATGTAAGAATTAAGTACGGGAAGAACTGTTTCTAGTTGGAGGACTTAAATTCAATGTTTATATGAAGGCCAGTGTGGCTCTTGAATGATAAGATTTTTTATCATCTTTGTAACTTGATGCAATCTAAAGCAGGTGTTTCTGCTGCTCTCTCTCTCTCTTTTTCCGCAGTGCTGCAGGACGATAGAAGAGAAGAAAAATGACCACAATTTGGAAGAGCAACAAAAAGAGTAAAATCTAATGCCACCCCCAGTGATTATTAAGCTGTGTAAATAACAATCCTTATAAACTAATATTGCTGCAAAATTTATTTAAAATTGGTGATCTTGACATGTATAACTTTTTTGTCTACCATCTGTTTTGTTTTAAATGGTCATTTGTTTAAAAAAAATGAAGTGAGAGGGTATTTTAAGTCATTGCTCGGTTTCACTAAATGTAAAAAAGACTGACACAAATTGAATTTAAAATTTTGAAGGTGATGCTAAAAGGTTGGAAGGTTAGTTCAGTGGTGGAACACTTGTCTAGAGTGTATGAGGTCTGCTAAAAAATAATCCCCATTCTCTTGTCTCACAGCAAGGGCTCAGGGGAAGTGAAAGTAGGGGAGATACAAAGAAATGAGAAAAGACAGCAAGGGTAACCATGGTCATAGAGAATGTTTGCTAGCTAGCTCTGGTTCAACACACACACACACCAAAAAGAGTACTATCTACCTTTAAAATACCTTTTAAAAACACTAAAATAATATTTCAACTCAATACTTCAATTAAAAAATTAAATTTGGATAACTTTGAAACCTTATGTGAGACAGGTCTAATTTCCATTTAATCTGACCCGGAAAGACTAGCACATAGTATTCTGTCTTTAGTGATTTTATTTTGCCATCTGAAAGATATTTACAAATATATCTTTAAAATAGTTCTCAAACTCTGGTTTTTAAGAAGCATATGATATGCACAATAGTACACAGAACACTTTCTAAACACTTTCTAACCAGTGCACTGGGTACCATCCTGTTCTAACCAGCGCACTGGGTACCATCCTGTCTCTAACAGCGCACTGGGTACCATCCTATTTTGTTCCCTTTTAACCAGTTCTTCACTAAAAAGAATAATAAATTTTAAGACATCTTTATGAAGTTCTAAGATTATCCCAAAGGATGAAAGAGCAACTAAATTAGCAAAATATATCTTACTTTGGTTATTAGAAATGATATTTTATTTAACAACTGGATTGTGTGAGTCATCTAAAAAGTCTCTAGAAGATGTACAAGTCAAATTCAAAATCTCCTGAATTATAATTATTAAAAATAGACATACAAGTTAAATGTTATAAATTCCATCTCCTGAATTATAATTATTAAGAGTAAATGTTTTTAAATTCGACACCAAGTCTAATATTGATGGTTTTAATCACCAGCATTGACTATATCATTTTTAAAAAGCTTGATTGCACTCATGAAGGGTTAATGAATTTTAGTGTTGGCCATATGCCAGTGCTCTGGGACATTGTGTTCTATGAGTCATGGGCAGTAAATACAGCTGTTTGTAGAACAGCTGGAGCACAGTACTGACACTACATCCCTTAAATACTGTGATGAAGCAGCCAAGTTCACAGCCACCCTAGAAATGGGTAAAAACACTCCAAATCGATTATTCTAAAAATGCTGGGTGTGGTGGTGCATACCTTTCTCTGTGAGTTTGACCCATCCTGATCTACATAGCCAGCTCCAAACCAGCTTGGGAAGCTTAATGAGACTCTGTCCCCACCCTCAAAAAAGTAAAACCACGAGAAACTGTTTCACTTCCTCTTTATGTGTTTTACTCTTTAGGAGAACAAAAGCTAAATCTTAAGCAGAAACCACACCCTCTGTCAAGTCCCCACTAAAGGAAGGGGAGATAACTTTGGGTGCAAAAGGAAGAAGACAAAATGATTTCAAATAACTCACAAAGTGAAAACTACATGTGCAGACAAATGGAGAAAGAATGGACCATCAAGTGTACTGGGGAGTGTGATGGTAAGCATCTCACAGTAGCAGGCAGGGGCTGGAGAAGCAGCTCAGCGGCAGAGCCCGCTGGCCTAGCATGTTCCAAGGCGCTGGGTTCAACAGGGATGGTGATGGGGAGGCTGATACTGAAGTGGTACACTCAGCTCTCCTAGGGCCACCCTTTCCCCCACCCTGCTATTAAATATGCTAATGAACAAGGCCCTAATCTCCACTAACCATTTCTTCTCTTTGAGTTGGAGCTCCTCGTGTGTGAAATGGGGAGAATCTCCATCTGGCTGAAAATGGCATTCCTGGGGGGCGCTTTGCTTGTTAAAAGGAAAGAAAACTAAGAGCAACACTCCCCCACAATGCTGTAGCCTGTCAGCACACATTACAAGGCTGCTGCAGACGCTTGCAAAATTAACTTTATTATCAATGCACTTTTGGTGAGCTAACTAGAAAATATTGGATATACTTTCCTGAAATTATTTTGATAAACTTAGTTAAAACACAAAACATTTACTTTAAAAACTTAGCACATTACACGAGTTTTTTTTTCTTTTTTAAAAATACACTTGTCATGTCCTTATACTTAACAAAACCAAAAATATCACTAGTTACCATAGGAAATCTGCAAGATGGAGAAAGAGAAGACAAATATCTCCCTTCTGACTAGACAAATGGGTGCCAATCAGTCATTTTCTGTCAGACTTAGGACTTACTGCTAATATTCTTCTTTTTAAAAATATATATTCATTTATTTTGTGTGTGCATGCATGTGTTAGTTTTTAAGTGTACACAGACATGTCATAGCTCATGTGTGAAGGTCAGAAGTGAACATATGGAAATTGCTTCTTTCCTTTCTCCATGTGGGTCTTGGGGCTAGAACTCTCAGGTGATGAAACTTGGTGGCAGGCACCTTTACCCACGAATCCCTCTCTCTGATCCCCTGAAGTAAATGCTGAACAGTTATCAACCTTGCAGATGGGATTTTCCTGCAGTGTTTGAACTAGTGGTCTGGCAGGGGGATGAGGTCCTCTTAGTACGGACATCCTGTCCATAAAACTATTCATCAAATAGATTGAAACATTTTAAAATCTTTTTCAAATTAAAATTCAGTAACAACCATTTTGGAGCGTCCCCTTCTGAAAGGTCATTATCGACATGGTGGGACCCTGACATCAGTTCAGATTCTAAACAGCATTGAAAAGGATTCTTTGTATAAAATTATTTCTGTAAAAACTCCCCACAAGCAAACATGCAACAACATTCCCACCACTGAAGACCTTCCCCTTCGGTTTCCCTTTCCCCACAAATCCTTAAGGCTCTGAGGCATGCCCTGACTGGCTTACCATCAGCAGACAGGTGGGCATAACTGGAAAAGGCTTTATCAATTTCTAGAAAGGCCATGGTCAGGACTGTTTCCAAGTCTTTCTCCCGAGGAAGCAGATCCCTTTGGGGAGAGGAAAGAAAGCTGCGATCACTCTACAGTGGTTTTCTCTTCTCAGGCAGTGCTCCAGCAGCCACTCCACGCAATAGGCCTCATGCTTTCCTCTCAGATGCTTTCGCTGAGGATTCAAGAACTGAGGACCATATATTGGTCTCTGAATGCACTAAGTATGGTGAAGTGTGTCACTGTTGGGCTGAGGCTCATGGCATCATGCTCTGGGTATGTGGTGCTGGAGAGGCAACTCAGAGTTCCCTGTTAGGTAGGACTAACTGAGCTACATTAAACCCGAGGCTTCTTAAAGGCAAAGGCATGAGAATCTAAGTTGGGGAAAGTGGTGCTGGTGGTCGCCTATAATACTGACTTAGGAGGTGAGGGCAGGAGGATCAGGAGTTTAAGGTCATCCTTAAATCAGTTCTAGCCCAGCCTGGAATGTGGCATTCGACCTCGGAAAAACAAACAAGGCTGTCTGAAGATATAGTTTAAGTGGTTGGGTCTTTGTCTCAATTGGAAAAAAAAAAAAAAAAGCTTCAGGTCCTTACCTTCTGAGCCATCTCACGATCCCCAAGTCCTTTCCTGTTTTTAAAGAATTCTTAGTAGTGCAACCCTGATCGACTTAAATCACTGAATTTGTAGAATGAGGTAAATCATGCAAAACTCAACTGACAAATTACCTCTAACAATACATTGGAAGGTAAAACAGTAGCCCATGGCCATAACTGCCACACTGTTTCCTCTCTTTAATTCTAGAAGCGGTGTGAGTCTCAAAAACATAATGAGTGTTTTGGGTGAGAATAGCTCCCACAGGCTCATGTATTTGACTGCTTGGAACTGTTTTTTTTTTTTTTTTTTTTTTTTTTTTTGGGAAAGGATTAAGAGGTTTTAAAACCCCACACCATTCTGAGTTAGCCAGTTCTCGTTCTCTTGTTCTCTCTCTCTCTCTTTCTCTCTTCCCGTTTGTAGATAAGGATATCATCTCTCAGCTATTGCTGGCTGTTGCCATGCTGCCCGTCATCACAGTCATGGACTCTAATTTCCTGAAACTGTAAGCAAGTCCCCAATAAACTTTCTTTTATAAGTTGCTTGGTCACTATGTGTCTTCACAGAAAAGTAACTAAGACAATAAGTAAACTTCTCTGTGCTGACAAGAGTAAATACTTCTTCAGGAACACAGAGGTATAGCTCCATGGGTAAAGTGTTTGCTATGCAAACAACATGAAGACCTACCTCCCATCTAAAGACAACATGAGGCCTAGGGGCTCATGGGCCAGCCAGTCTAGCTAAAAAAGTGTGAGCTCCAGGTTCAGCAAGAGACTCAATCTCAAAATGTAAATTAGGGAACGATACAGAAAGACACTGATGTCAACCTGTGGCCTCCACACACAGATGGGTGCACAAACACATACACAGACATGCACTCCACACACAAATTACCACAAACACAGGTGATAACACACATGAGTAAAATTTCTTTTTTTTTTTTCTTTTTTTTTTTTTTTTGGTTTTTCGAGACAGGGTTTCTCTGTGGCTTTGGAGCCTGTCCTGGAACTAGCTTTGTAGACCAGGCTGGTCTCGAACTCATAGAGATCCGCCTGCCTCTGCCTCCCGAGTGCTGGGATTAAAGGCGTGCGCCACCATCGCCCGGCATGAGTAAAATTTCTCACAAGTTATCTTTGTACTTTATAATTTACTGGAAATAGTAACCTAGAGGCGCAGATTCTCAACCGTGTTTCTCAAATGGCGAACAGGTACACAGGCCACGCTGACTACCGCACACACTGATGGAGTGGCACGTGTGCACTCGAGGAATTCCGTCTGCACTGGCTATCTCAGCCACAGGGAGACTATTTCAACAGAGGAACTGCAACACCAAGGTCGTCATACATACATCACACATTTTTCCATGTGCGTGTGACAGAAGTCAGCAGCTGCCGGTCCCCCGTGCCCGTCGTATACTGCAAAGTACAGCACCTCCTCTGTCAGCTGTGCGAACCCAAACCGATCTTCATTTTCTTTCCGTTTGCCAATGAGGGAGGCACTGCCCACGTTCTCCAGGCTAATTTTGGGGATTGGCTTGCCATACTTGATGCTAGGTGGCAGCAGAATTGGCTCATCGATGCGGTTATCCCAGATCCCAAAGTTGTCCCAAGTGGCTGGCTGCCCGCTTCCATCGGGGTCAAATCGGGAACACCTGGGCTCGGTGGTGGAGCTGTAACAGGCAGGAGTCACCTGCCTGCTGTCCTGCAGGAAGACGGAGCTTAGCAACACTCTCTTCTTCACCTGGTTCCCGCCACTTCTGGCCAAAGTAATTAAGGCCGCCGATAGCATACTGCAATGCCAAAGGCCTCAGTCACAGGGAAAAACAGAGCAATAGCAGAATTCCTTGAAGAAAATTGATGCACCTAGGGGTGGGGGCAAAGACAAGGTCATAGTAAATAATTCAAAACACTGCTAATACATCATTAGATGCCAGAAACGAAAGCCATAAAGAGTCTGACATTGTGTGCGCGCACATGCGTGCAAGCATGTATGTGTACGGACTCTACATTCTATTCTTGAGAATGCTGAATCAAATAACTTACCTACCCCCTTCACAGTGTTTGAATTCTATAACAGTTGATAATATGCATATACAAACAACACATGTATCTCCGATTTAACCTGCTATCACTTTGGGACCTTGCCAAAATGAACATGTTGATTCGGCTGGCATGAAGCAAGGTCACACGGTACATGCTACTCAGCCGTGACCACACAAATGCCGGTCATCAGGTCACACTCTGGAAGTAGAGATCCTTTCCTCAGCCGTTATAAAGACAAGATACTGTAATTGTCAACAAGAACAACTGCCTCTCCTAAGGACAGAAGTAGGGAAAACAGTGGTTGCTAGAATATTTATAATAATTCTATACTCAAAGAGTAGCCAAGTTTAACAAAGACACTATTTGGGATCAGGGTTTCCTTTTTACTTTAAATATTTTTATTCATTCTTTCAGAATTTCATACAGTGTATTTTTTTTTGTCATATTCACCTAACTCTTCCTACCAATGCCTTCAAGGTCCACCCTACGGCCCAGCCCCATACTTGGTGTCACCCATCAACTCCAATTTGAGTCACCCAAGTACTCCTGGGTGTGGGTCCACCAGGTAGGGGCACAATTGACCTACCGGGAGCCAGTCTCTTAAACTGACTCTTCCTCCCCACTCCATGCTGGAAAAAGGTATTATATTATTCTCAACCACACAAACCAGGACTGTGTCTGTAGTGCTAGCTATTGAGGACAGTGAAGTAAGAAGAATTATTTCCATTCAGTTCAGATCAGTCTAGGAGACACAGTGGAACACTGTTTCAAACAAACAGTTGAAATTTACTTCACAATAAAAAAAATGAGTTAAAAAATATATCTGTTTAGGGCCTGTGGATATGATGTTATCGATTAATCTTGCCAAAATGCATCAACATTCACAAAAAAAGTCAGCTGGAGTTCATATATGCAGAAATGCATCGCAAATTTTATTTATTTATTCTTAAATGTACTTACTATGCATGCAGTGTTTTGTCTGCATATATGCCTGCAGGCCAAAAGAGGGCACAGATCTCATTACAGATGGTTGTGAGTCACCATGTGGTTGCTGGGAATTGAACTCAGGACCTCTGGAATAGTAGCCAATGCTCTTAACCTTGAGCCATCTCTCCATCCCACACTACAAACTTTAAACAATAACTTTCAGGTGAATTTTTGTGAATTCACTTTAGCTAAGGGTGGGAAGGGCCATTATCCTGGTCAGCAGGTAAAACAGTCAAAGAAAGATGCAATACAAAAGCACTCCCTTAGAAATCCTGATGAGGATGGGAGATAGGTGGGAGGAGGGGGTAGGGAGAGGGATAACTAACACTAAGGATGTTTGAAAAAGTCATACAAACTACCTAATACATACATACATACATATATATATGTATGTATATATAATATCCTCTGGGAGTCAGGGAAGAGGGAGAGAGAAATTGTATACAGGAGATGCTGATGCTTCTGGAAGCCATATGTAGCCAAATAAAAGTTCGTGGCTGGGTGTAGGATATCCCACCCCTCCCCGCCCTCGGCTGTCTGTCAGGAGTGTACCAGAAACTCTTTACACAATACAGGCTGCTGTGATTGCTCTTGGTTGCCCACTAGAACTCTATGGTAACACCCCATTGCTGAATCCACCCACCACACACTTCGTCCGCAGAGAATGCCTTGTAAAGTCCTATCTCTATACCCAGAGATGAGTGCCGCTCTCAGACCTCATTGATGTTGCTTTGTGTGTGGACAGTGACTGATGCAGAAACTCACAACCAATCAAAGGGCCACTTGGATAACAGTGGGACATTATACTACACCTCTCCCCTCAAGGACCATCCAAGAAGATGGAGCAGAAAGATTCAAAGAGCCAGCCGCTAGGGAGGAGTGGCAGGAAACAATGTCTTCTAAACTTGACACCATTGCTGCACTCTCGAACTCACCACAGCTGTGGTTGCTGGCACAAGACCAAACCACTCACTATTCTAGGATGCAAGGGCTGATGGGAACTCCCCCAACCCACCCCTGAGGTGCTATGGACAGCTGGTGGATTCTGGGAGAAGGAGAGCCAGTTTTTCTTTACAGGTGTAGCAGCTGGTCTGTTGACTATGCTCAGGAAGGCCCCACATCCGTGAATTGATGGATGATATAAACAATGGTCAAGGGGGAAAAATGACATAAAGGCAAAAGTGGGGACTGGGAAGTAGATTTCAGAAAAGTTAGGAGGAAGAGTGTGTGGGGGGAGGAGGGGTTGAGTATGATCAAAATACACTGTATGCAATTCTTAAAAAAAAAAGTAATAAAATATTTTGACCAAATTTTGAGACACACAGAAAATTGGCAGCACACATTCTGGGTGTATCTGTGAGGATGTCTTCAGAGACCATGAGAAACGAGTTAGTGCTCGGTCAGCAAATGGAGGGCAAAAGACTCATCCTAAGTATGGGTGACATCATCTAATAAGCTAGGCCCTCTTCTTAGGGGGACATTTTCCCTCCTGATCCAGTGAACACCAGACCCCAGCTTCTTACCTTTGAATGGAGATTCACACTAGCTATTCTCCAGGGTGCTTATGGACCTTCAACCCCACACTGGGCTCAGAAAAATTTCAAGTAATACTTCAGCTGCCCATTAGCTCCCAATAGAACAACTTACTTGGAAGGCCCAGCCGGCCCCTGACTTTGCTCTCTGGCTTCCTGGACAGGATTGTACTTGTCCCCTCGCACATGTTCTCCTGATGTTAAGGTGCCACCCGCCATGGAGTCCTCATCAGAGCGCCTGCCAGCACCATGTCCTTCAAGACCCAGAGGAACCTGAACTAAAGTCACCCAAACAAACTTACTCTGTTTTTATTCATTTTTCACGCCTATTGGTTTATCTACTTGTACACAGGCATGGAGTGCAAGTTCATTGGTGCATACGAGGAGGTCTGAGAAATACTTGAAGGGAGCTGGCTCTCCCCTTCCGCCATGTAGCCTCCAGGGACAAAACACCAGTCTTGGCAGCAAGCACCTTATATCCTCTGAGCCATCTCACTGGCCCAAAACAAATGTTTCATACCATTTCCCCGAGTCACAGGTTTCAATAAAAATATGTGTTATAGGTGACAGCAAAGAGAAATTTCAAACGAATATAATGTGGCATTTACTAGAAGTATTAATCACTGATGGATGTGATTGGCACAGCAGTAATTATTACTTCTAATAGATAAAGCAATATGTGTGAACAATAAAAAACAGTTTGTTTAGGTGACTTTAGCTCGTGCACACTTCCTTATCAGGCATACACCCACCTTAAAGTAACAGGACTGCAGACAAATGACTGAAGTAGCTCTTCTAGAGTTCTCTGGCCTTCCTCTTACGCTTCTCTCTAACCCTCAAAAAAAATCAAATGATAAACGCAACTGCTTTCTCATCAGAGAAGAAATGCTCACAAGATATATTAGTGAATGATAAAATTAAAGTACAAGTGGGCAGCTCCTCTGAGCCTGTATAAACTAACAGTTATCATCAATTTGACCTTCCCTCATAGTGTCAACACTGTCACTTCAGAAAGTTAGCAGAGCAGGCTATAGAGAAACACGTGCTGGAGAGCACTCTGCTGGCTGAGATTCAGTGTGGGCAACTCCGGAATAGGTCAGCACCCCCAGACAAACAGATTTAAGTGGTTCCATCTCCTTTGCCAACCACACCCAAACTAAACCACACAGATCCCTTTTAGAGCCTCAAGAAAACTATTCAAAGACAACCTGTGTTTCTAAGCTACACAACTCTCAATTAAACCCACACACAACCCAGAAGTCTAACTTAACGGTGGAGCCAGGTCTTAGCTTGCATAAGACCCTCAATTCAAAACCTAAGCAGCCCCCGAACAAAGATAAAAACAGCAAGAGAAAAAAGCAAACACCCTCACCCCAAACCAAACAAATCTCTGTACATCAAGAAAGACACCCCCTGTTTCAAGTTTGGAAAAAACAAAACAAAACAAAACAAAAACCCCCAAACATCCCTCCCTCCCCATCAGACCAAGAGATCTTGGAACAGGTGCAGAAATGACCATGAACAGAACAGCAGATTGGGGTGGGGGGTGGGAGGAACGACACAGAAGTTTGAAAGACAGCAAACACTTAAAACAAATAAACAAAACAAAAAGCTGTGCCCTTAAACAGAATGGAAAACAGCCTGGCAAAGCCCCAAGCATTGGCTTTGTCAAACCAGCAAGCAGCAGTGGGCTGGGATAAGCTTATTAGTTGTCCACTAAAAAGCAGTTACTTAGCTAGTTGTTACTAATCAGGGAGAGTTACGTAAATCTGCGGATTAGAAATCTAAGCTAACCAATGTTAGTAAGCCATTTAAACAATTATATTTAATCTTTCAAAGTGAAATCACCCTTTTACTGTTTTTACTACACAAAAATGTCCCAGAAAAGTAAAAGGAACGCAAAGTATATACACAAACGCTTATGGCATAGTCTATTAACAGTAAGCTAACTTTGAACTGTGGTAAGGAAGAAAATAAAGATAAATAGTATGTTTGGAATCCTAGATATACAACATAACAATCTCAAATAAATTGGTAATTGTACATAAAAGGGGAAAAAAGAATGCTTGCCTGAACTATTTCAAATTCTTTATTTCCCAATCAAAACACAAATTGAGTATCACAATTTAATCAACATTGGTCTTTAAAATTGTATGTGTACACGCACACAATTAAAAATACCTTATATATTCTATCTATTATAAACGCCTCAAAACATGCCTTCCCACCATTTCCATAATGAGTCCAGTGACTAAAGTCAGTCTCCCTACCTTCTTCCTCTACCTCATACTTAAAAGTGACCAGAAAGGAAAGAAAGAAGTCAATGTTAGAACGAAGTTGTCCCCATGTAAGTAACTCCATCTAGCAGGAATCTCAGCCAAGAGGATAAGAAGCTGTGTGATGTCCTCGGCACAGTTGCTTCAAGACAGCGCTGGTGAAACTCACTTCTACAGAGCAGCAATCGCAGGCCAAAGACATCAGGAAAGGAGCTTTGTAGGGTGGTCTGCCCCCTAAAATCTCACCACTTAGGGTGTGGAGGCAAGAAGACCAGGAGTTAAAGGCCAGCCTGGGCTACTTGAGATCCTGTCCCAACAACAAAAACATCAGGATTGAAAAATGCATCTGCCTCGTCAACCTTTGAAACCACCCTTTGAATTTACAGCGCAAGCGCCCACACACAGCTGCAAGACGACTGCACCGATTTTACTCTTCATATTTCTCCCGTGTGATGCTTGTCCAGCAGTTTAACTCCCAAAGCTGTTCCACTGTATTTCTGGAAAAAGGAGGCACTGTCTCTATAGCAGGTTTTGGCACGGGGAATTTGAGTTCAACTGCTGATGAATGCCCAAAACAATTCAAAAGGGAAATTTCCTGCTACCACTTTAAGCAAGCCCTGGCAGAATCGGGAGTTCTGGCAAGCAGCATTACTGATATGGCTTAGATTTTCCTCTCTCCAGGAACCCTGTGCGGTAACTAACTGCATAGTGGCAGTGTGCTAACTTATCATAATGGGAAACACAAGGTAATTTTAATATTTTTTCATTTTGTTTATTGTGTGTGCCAGCGCAAGCCAGCAAAGGTCAGAGGACGCCTTGGAGGTGTACCTTTTGTTGCTATCTGTAGATCCTGGTGGCAGAACTCAAGCAGCAGGCTTGGCACCAGGCAACTTCACCGGCCAAGTCCATGGGACATCACCAGCAGATTTTTAATATTCTTAAACTCTAAATGTCTTTACCATCATCACCAATGAAAACCCACTGCACCCCAATAAACAATTAAAATCATCTGAAAAATCTCTGAAATGTATTTTAGCAAATCTGCACTCAATGTCCTTACCTCCTTTTAGGAGGAAAGAAAATGTATTCGCTTACAGGAGCAAAGAAAACAACAAAACCCCCAGTGAGCTCCGGGCGTCTGTTTAGTAATGAAAAGTACTTACTACTCAATTCTGTGAAAGGGGTGCTGAAGTCAAGGAAAAAAGAGACTCAGATTGTAAGGAAAACAGTTATTAACAAGAACTCATTATCCAAAGCTTCCGTATTCAATGACATTTGTCATACTGTGGTGATCTGGTCTCCAGTTTCTACACTCTATCTAGCAGACCAACACCTTCCCTTCCGCGCAGTCCTGCAGATCTCAGGCGGCCCCCATTGTTTTCTCCCTGGGGTCCAGGTTCTGCAGAGGGCACATCTGCTTTTCCCACCAGAGGCACCTGGGGTGAGGCTGGGGGCTTTTGCTGTTACTATTTCTCCAACTCCTACCACAAAACACCAGCGGCGCTTTTGAGACTCGAAATCGTCTAGCTGCTTCTACCCACAGCCTCATCTTTGTCTCCTCCGGGGGAATGTGCTCATCTACAGAAACAGGCACCAGGAGCCACTTGGCTTAAGACACGGTGCTTTCCCAGCAAAGCAAAACACAAGCTCTCAGATCCGAGCCACCAGGGCTCCGCAATCCTTCTCTACACCCAGCTCCTTACACACCCCGCAGGACAGGGTCCTGAGTTAGTTTTCTGACCTTGGCCGAAACGGGACGCGGCAGGACTCCGGCCAGCCCAGCGCAGCCCAGCAGATCTCCGGGCACCCCCGGGTCTTCATTTCGGGAAACAGGTCCCGCAGTGGCCACGCCTGCTCCCTCGGGCTGGAGCGCACCTGGGGGGGCCTCGCTGCAGGGAATCTGGGGCGGCTTCGGTTTTCCCCACTGTCTCTGTCCCTCCCTCCGACTCTGCCCACCCTACTAGCCCCGCTCCCACAACGCACACTTCTCGCCTGAGGTCAAGTTCAAGGCCGATTGCAACAACCGAAGAGCCGGATGCCCGGGTGCAGCCTCCGTGGGCCTCGGCGGGAACAGCTGCTCTCCACCCGGCACACAGAGCCCGGGGCGATGCGCATGGGGCTCGGCCTCAAAGCGAGGCCGAGGAAGCTGCGGGAACCCATCCCATATTTCTCCGCCTTCCTGAGGAACGCTCCATTCCGAGGACCGCCAATAGATTCCCGTCAACAACCTAGGGAATGAGCGAATTGAACTATTCAAGCTCTTACCTTGTGATGGTTGTGTCTGTAAATTTCTTAACTAGCTAATGGAAGTAAAGAGAAGGTTTTCTTGGATGATAAATAAGGCTGACTTCTCTTGTTGATGCGAATCTCCAGAGCTAACAATTAGGGAGGCCACAAACTCCTCTCTGGAAATGCTCGAAAAAATTTTCAGCCGCTGGCCAAATGGAGACCGGGAGGAGTCTGCTCCTCATGATTGACAACAACTCCGACCAGCTGATGCTCGGCAAGTCTCGGTGCCTGCCCTCAATCTCAGCCAATCATAGATCTAGATGGGATCGAGCCTCCTGCACGGGTAATTTGACCTCTCTGATTGCCAACTGAGTGTAGCAGAGCGACGGCAAATTGGACCAGTAGCTGATCGACATGGCGCCCCGCCCTCCCGAGGTGGCTTGGATCAGAGGTGCCCGGGAGTTGGTTGCTTAGGCCAGAGATATCTTGGCTATGACCCAAGAAATCGAGAACATGACAGCCACGCTTTGGCTTGTGTATAGCGCTTGTACATCTTCCAGTTCTCTTGCAAGTTCTTTGACAAATCACAGAGCACTGTTCTTCGGGCTGCACTAACAGACATTTTGGGATGGCTTGAAACTGTTCTGCCTGCCATAGGGATTTTCATCTTTGTGAAAGAAGCATTGCCTACGATCTGGAGGTCTAAACTGATTCGGATAGTCAGATAACAGCTCTTAGAATCTTCGGCCAAGTACCGAAGTGGAAGCAAGCCAACAAATAAACAAACGAGTAAAAAATAAATCATGTCAAGAGAGGGAACAGCTGAGGTGTGGATCGAGAACCCTGGGGAGCAGATTTTTACACAGGGCGCGGAGTTCCACTGAACTAGGGCTGTAACGCCGCATTCTAGGGCAAGTCACAGGCACAGGAGTATTGGCCAATACAAAACAGACTCCCTGTTTTCTTGTGTACACATTTTGTTTTGATATCTTTAGTCTTAATTGGGTTCTTTTTGTTTTTTTGGGGGGGGGAGAGAGTTCATGAAGTTGGGTGAGTAGGGGAGTGGGGAGGATCTGAAAGGAACTGTGGAAGGGGAAAGAATATGCTCAAAATATACTGTATAATATAATAATCATTAAAATTAATGATTAAGTTGTGTTGCCTAGTTGTACCTCCTGGTCCAAGAGCATCTGGAGATCGGGTGCATTTAATATTGGTCTATGTAGACTCACAAACTCTAATAATGACTTGAGGATTATGTCAGGGAGAGAGTCAATTTTCATAAAACTATTGAAATTGGTAGTGGATCTAGCATACATACAGAAAAGATGCATATTGAATATGGCTCAGGGGATTCTCACAATATGCAGCCTGTTTTTGTATCTAGCACCAGATCAAGACACAATGTAATTAACACTTAGGAGCCCTTCATCCTGCCAAGCAGTTGCTGCTTTCTTCCAGAAGCCACCTCTATGCTGACTTCTAACATAGTAGGTTAATTTTGTTTATACACTTAATATGTAGAATCAAACCATAACCTATGCATTCTCCTTTTGTTTGACTGCTCTGTTCAACAATTTACTTGTAAGATTCTTTCATGTTGCTGTACAGTTTCAGATCTTCGTATTTTTCAGTTTTATCATAATTGATGCATTTGTTTTTATGATGGGGTCCAGCCCTGTATGATGTTGAAGTAGTTTTCAGTTCGGAGCTATTATAGTTAGTGCCTATGGTGCACAGGGCCTTGAGTTCCAGCCCTAGTACCAGAAAGCGGGCTGGAGATGGCTCAGCACTTAAGAGCACATACGACTCTTCCAGAACACCATGGTTTGATTCCCAGTACCCATGTGGGGCAGCTATGATCTGTAACTCCAGGGGATTCAATGCCTCTGGCTCCCAAGGGCACCAGTTCACGTGCACATACCTTCATACAGGCCATGCCCATAGACACAATTAAAAATAACAAAATCAACCTTTTTAAAAAACAGACAGAAAAATAATTGCTATCATTTGTATTTGTGACTGTGGAAACTGGGGGAAAGAGACTGAGAAAGTGACCTGAGACCGTTTGCGAGTGGTCAAACTGGCACTTAAACAGGCAAGGTCTCCTCATAGCCATGGTTTCAACTGCTGTATCACATACTCTCTTATAAGAGGCAAGTGGGATGACCCTGAACTCACACTCAGTGTGCAGTGCTCCCCGGTGCCCTTCTCCGTGGAGCATCCTCGATGTGCTGCTTCCTACAGCGCTGCAGAAGCGCAGCGTCTCATTCTGAAGCCTTGACACAACGTGGCTCTTCTTTCATAGATTCTTTGGTGATTGTTGTCTGTTCTGTTTTTGGGCTGATGATTGTGCACTGTGTGAACAGGTATTAAGGTGGCCTTTATAAATCTGTGTGTTTTATCTTTTGGGAACTGTTTTTTTTTTTTTTTTTTTTTTTTCTAAGAATGAAAAGGAAAGAGAGAGAATTTCTGTGTGTAAGTGCCCACCCAGGATCTGATTCTCCATAGGAACTCCTGGACAGACTTTATCTCTTCTGACAACCTTATCACAAAATTTAGGAGGAAGAAGCAAAGGTTAGGTCATTATGACCCTTATCTGTAATAAGCTCACAGTACACTCTGCCTTCTCTTGGGCTCCATTGGGAAACAGCGTCCTGGTGTAAGGCTTTTTACATCACTCGCTTCAGAACAGGCTAAAGGTAACTTTACCTAACTCCAGTGTAACAGGCCAATTGCAAAGTCACCCATTTGTGGATTGTATCTCCTTTTCTAAGGAAAGAACTTTTCAGAAGGCAAATCTGGTCAAACTTACCTTACAGGCATGGTTTATAGTCTGCTCTAACTGAACCCAATTGTTTATTCTAAATTCTAAATTTGCTGCTATTATGAACTGTAATGTAAATATCTGTGTTTTCAGAGGGTCTTAAGTAACCCCTATGAAAGGTCGTTAGACCCCCAGAGGGTAACAAGCCACAGGGTGAGAACTGATGTGTTTTGTAGTTCTCTCTCTCTCTCTCCTTCCTCTTCTCCTCCCTGCCATTCTTTGCATTGGATATTCTTTCCAGAGGCATCAAGTGCCCTGAAACTTGCACTCTTTGTATGAGCTTTTTAATGGGAGGGACACAACTTTGACTAAACTAATTCCGGATCTATAAAGCAAAATATCAGCAGGGACATGTTTACAATATTTGGCATCAATAACCAAACACAGAGAGGCAAAAGAAATGAGCTTTAGAGACCGAGTCAGGATTCAAATCATCTCTGTTCCACACTGAGGGCTGCAGCAAATCATTCCTTCTCAGTGTGTCAAAAATCTTCTCAACTGGAAAATCAGGATGAGGCTGACTGTATCAAGGGCTACTGTGGGAAGTGTAAAAGTTGACACATGATACTGACGTCACTGGTAGGTCGAGGACATTTACAAGGAGAGTCAGAACACAAAGAGCCAATGGGTTCAGTTTTTATCCTTTTAAGAAGGGAATAGCACAATATTTAGCAGTCAGTCTGAAAATTCCAGGGTGAACTATCTACAAGCAGTATAACCTCAGGCAAGTTGCTTAGCCTTTCTGTTCTTTGTCTAATACGATGAGGTTGACTGTTGTGGGATATTTGAACACTTGCGTGAAGACGTATCACTGTGATTGGAGAAAGAAAAAGCTGAATGGCCGATAGCTAGGCAGGAGGTACAGGTGGGACCTCCAGGCAGAGAGAAAACTTTAGGAAGAAGAAAAGCAGAGTAGCCAACTAGACTCAGAGGAAGCAGAATGTGCAGAACAGAGATAAGGTAATGCCACGCGACAAGATGTAGATTAATATAAAAGGGTTAATTTAAGTTACAAGAGCTAGTGGGACACAGCTAAACAAAGGCCAAGCTTTTATAATTGATAATAAGTCTCCATGTTGTTATTTGTGGGCTGGCAGTGCACAGTAGTACGTGGGACTACCTCATAGAACCGTAAGGTAAAATTAAATAAGTTATAGCCCTTACATCAATGCACAGAAGGAGTAAGCTATTGCAAAGGTTAGCATCAGGTTAATTTTATATCAATTTTGCTAGGCTGGAGTGCCTGGATATTTTGTAAGACATCATCTAGAGATCACCTATCCATTTTATGTAATGAAGTGTTTCCAAACTGCAGAATAGCCAAGTCAATTTAAATATTATAGAACAGGGAAGCAAACACCCATCTAGCTGTTAAATTTTAAGATGGAATTTACATAAGTTACACTTCTGTGGATCTAAAATCCAGTTGTAACAGGGGTAACAGCAGTTGTCTAGGAGATCACCAATGCATTCCCTGGCACAAAGACTCTAGCAATTGGGAAAGACAGAAGACCAAGCCACAGAGAAAACTAACAACTTCCTATATCCAGGATGTAAGAAGCCTCATGCTGGAAGTCCCACAACCTGGTGCTGGGTTGGGTATTTTATAGGGCCCCTGGGTCCTCCCCTGTGCTGTTTAGATAGATACCTGCCTCCATGCCTTTCCACTGTTTCACCTTGAGATGTTTCCTGAGACTAAGAAACAGCTATCTCACGAAGCCTGCTTTCATTTTCCTTATCTACCGATGATGTCCCCCTAACTGTTTCATGTCCCCGCCCCCGCCCCTGCCCAGAGATTGACCAACTTCTGCCAGAAGCTCTGGCTGTTACATTTAGCCATGGGGTGTTGTAGGGAGGCCGCTTGTTTTGTTCCCGGCTGCTCAGCCCTGAAATAATCACACAGAAACCATATTATTTAAATCACTGCTTGACCCATTAGCTCTAGCTTCTTATTGGCTAACTCTTACATATTAATTTAATCTATCTCCATTAATCTGTGTATCCCCATGAGGTTGTGGCTTACTGGATAAAGTTCCCATGTCTATGTCCAGCTGCGCTGCATGGCTTCTCTCTGACTCTGCCTTCCTTCTCCCAGCATTCTGCTCAGTCTTCCCTGCCTAGCTAAGTTCTGCCCTGCTATTGGTCCAAAGCAGTCCTTTATTAATTCAAACTGCCTACATAATAAATAAATACTACCTGCGAATGTACTGTTAAACTATGACTTGAATCTGAATCTAGTGGTTTACACTGAACAGGAGACTCACGATTGAGTTCAGTGACAACTGGTTAGACTCAAAACAACTGTCCTTTTTAAAACATATCGATTTGCCCAGACGAGCCCTATCTATCGGTTCATGCACTGGAAGCCAGACTTGATTGATTCTTTTTAGTCTTTAAACTTTCTAAATCTCATGGTCACCTGGGTCACAGTATTGACCAGCAAGTGGTGATTGCTGAAGGGTTAGAGTCTAACTGAAATAGAACCAAGTTCCCTCACCTGTATTCCTCAAAAGCAGTGTTCCAAAAATGATTCTTGTCAGTGAAATGAAGTGAATGAAGGAATAATTACTTTCATGTAAACACATATTAGGAAAAAAATTGCCCTCATTTTGAGATCTGCAGGGCTAGAAGCCTATGTGTTTATAACTTACTGGAAAGGACACCTAGTTTTCTCAACTCACTATTCTGGGTCTCGTGCAAACTACCCTTTGGAATCTGAAGGTAACGTTGTAAGAGATGATGAAAGGCATGTTTGTGGCTGGTTGTCAAGCAACCACAGGCAGAAGTTACTGGCACGAACTCCTTTATTTTGTGCATAGAGTGGGTGTAGGTGCTGAACTGTGTTTCTATTGGTTACATTATCTTCCAATAGCAAAACAGAACCTGTTATTTCCCCAGTTAATTAGCATACTCTGGGAAAAAAACAACTCTGTTTCATTCTCTGTTCCTGTCAAATATAGATATAGAAACCAAGGATTTTCAGGACTGGATTCAAAAGGACTCCAGAAATGAAAAAGTTTAAAATACTGAAATAAATGAATGGCACCAAATGGTGGTTATATTCTGCTATGTGTTTGGAGCCAAAGTCTCTGTAGCTGAGTCTATTGCAAAATTCAGATCCTCCTGCCTCAAGCCCTTCTTTCCAGCCACGTTCTGTAATTACAGGTATGTGCCACAAATGTGGCAAGGGGTCTAGTTCCTGAAGATGCTTTCATGTACTGAAAATTAGAATCCCCAGGCATACTTCTATAGCAAATTTAGAAAACACTTGTATAAATCCAAGGACAACAGCTTGGTTGCTCCCTACCCCAACCTACCTCCACATAGGCAAGATAAGAAGATGCAGGAAGCTGCAACCTGGGAGGAAGGCAGAGTTCTAATGCCAATAGAAGGAAAGGGACCAAACGGTCACCACCCTGCCACCACTGGGGGCTTCTGTGTGGCCTGAAATGTGACCAGTGTAAATAGCAAAGGAATGCATTCCTTTTCTGGTTATGAGTTACATATTTCCTCTTTCTCTTTCCATGGTTTCTCCCTCTTCTAATTAATCCTGAACCCACTGACATTTTTTTTTCAACTCACAGCAATGCGTCACAGAACTCCACTAACACTCCATTTCCAAAGGAAAAAAAGAATTCCCAAATCCTAAGGTTAGAACCCATAAACTCCACTAGCCACTTCCCCAAATCAAGGAGACAGAAATGGACAGAAGAAAGGGGGCTTTTGTGTCTTCTGCCAGGGATCACACCTGGGACCTTGTATGTGTAAGGTGTGTTCATTGAGTAACTTATACCCCTAGCTGGAGAAGCAGGTTTTGATTCCGTTCCTGTCCTGAGAAAAGTTGGGTGTTTTCAAAATGCCTATGCCATTTTTTTTTCTAAAATTTTGCCCCAGGCAGATCCTGGCTCTCAACAATCTTTACTCTCACTACATTTCTAAATGGAACCTTTCTCCACTGAAGCTGCTCATCTCCAAACCTGCCAGGAGCATTCTTGCCTCTTTGTTACCTTTCCAGGAAACAGTCTTTATTTTCTACCTAGTTTTTTCTCCCCCCTACCATAAGAATTGGGAAGATTAAAATGAAGGATTATCTTATGGTTACAGATTGTACTTTTAACGAAGAACCAGGATAAAGAGTATTGTTCTATGTTGCAAACAGAAATAACAATTGCTAACTGTCTTAGTCAAGGTTCTCAGAGAAATGAAAAGAGATTAAAGAATCAATAGGAGACAGATCTGTAAACCTAACACCAGGGGATGGGGATGAATTAAGAAATTATCAAGCCCTAGGTCAACCTAGACTACATAGTAAGACCTTATCTCAGAAGTGAGAGGGGGATTAACTGGGTTAGTTATTAGGAACACAATAGGGAAAGTTAGTATCCACTTGACTGTGTTCAGCCTACTGAGAGGAATCCATAGTTGCTGTGAGTTCATGTGTGTAGTGGTACTGCCATGTCCAGAAGACATTGTTATCCTCCACTCCTCCACGACCTCTGGACCTTATAATATCCACACCTTCTCTTTTGAGATAGTGCCAGAGCTTTGAGTGGCAGGTTATATAGGTGTCCCTTTTTGGGTTGAGCACTCAACAGAGACTTATTCTCTGCACTTCGATCAGTTATGAGTTTCTGCATTAACTCCTATCTCCTGCACAAGAAACTTCTCTAATGAGCTCAGAGAGCTGTACTGGTCTATGAAGTATCAAAATAGGAGTTTAGAAAGCAGTTTGATACTATGTCATTTTAGCAAAATAATAGCAATTGCTTCCACTCTGGGAGCCTAGGAGATCTCCATTCATGGGTTTTGGCCAGATTTATAGTAATAGGCAAATATTTCTTCCTAAAGAGTGGTCCTTAAGTTCAATGAGAAAGTAGTTGGTTACTCCTATAATATTTGTACCACTATTGCACCCATGACATGTATAGTCATACTAATCGTTATGAAGGACCATGTAACATACAATGGTCAACCTATTGGAATAACTATTGACTTTTCAACACAAACCTTGAAGGCAATAAGGATTTAGACTGATGTCTTTGAAACTCTTAAAGAAGTGCTAATCCATTCTAATACACTCAGAAAAACTATCTGTCAAAATTGATAGTGAAAGACAAACTTTCCATGATAAAAACAGGCTAAAGGAGTTAATAACTACCAAACTATTCCTAAGAAGAATATTGGGAGGAATATGTCAGTCTAAAGAAAAGGATAAACACACTACAGGAGGAAAAAAAGATGCTATGGCACTGATTAAAGAAAACTAAGACAACCTAGATGCCCTTCAATGGAGGAATGGATAAAGAAAGTGTGGAATATATACATATTAGAGTACTACTCAGCAGTAAAAAACAATGACTTCTCGAATTTTGCGTGCAAATGGATGGAAATAGAAAACACTATCCTGAGTGAGGTATCCCAGACCCAAAAAGAGGAACATGGGATGTACTCACTCATAATCGGTTTCTAGCCATAAATAAAAGACATTAAGCATATAATGTGTGATCCTATAGAAGTTAAATAAGAAAGTGAACCCAAAGAAAATCATATAGTCATCCGCATGGAGAGGGGGAAGTAGACAAGATTGCAGGGCAAAAACTGGGAACTTGCGGGTGAGGTGGCATGGGGCAAAGGGGAAATGGGATGAGAAATATGAGAAGGGGAGGATGGGAGGAGCTCGGGGGATTGGGATGGTTGGGATATAGGAAGGATGGATACGGGAGCAGCGAAGTATATATCCTATCTAAGGGAGCCATCTTAGGGCTGGCAAGAGACTTGACTCTAGAGGGGTTCGCAGGTGTCCAGGAATATGTCCCCAGCTGGTACCTTGGGCAACTAAGGAGAGGGAACCTGAAATGACCCTATCCTATACTGATGAATTTCTTGCATATCACCTTAGAACCTTCATCTGGCGATGGATCGAGGTAGAGACAGATTCTCAATTTGGAGCAACGGTCTGAGCTCTTAAGGTCCAAATGAGGAGCAGAAGGAGGGAGAACAAGAGCAAAAAATCAGGACCACGAGGGATGCACCCACCCACTGTGACAGTGGAACTGATTTATTAGGAGCCCACCAAGGCCAGCTGGTCTGGGACTGAATAAGCATGGGTTGATTCCGGACTCTCTGAGCATGGCGGTCAATGAAGACTGATGAGAAGCCAAGGACAATGGCACTAGGTTTCAATCCTAATACATGAACTGGCTTTGTGGGAGCTTAGCCTGTTTAGAAGCTCACCTTCCTGGACGTAGATAGAAGACCTTCGTCTTCCCGCAGGGCAGAGAATTTGGACTGCTCTTCAGTATCGAGAGGGAGGGGGAATGGTGTGGGGGGAGGAGAAGAGGAGTGGGGATAGGGGGAGGGGAGTGGGGGGAGGGGGCAATATTTGGGAGGAGGGGAGGGAAATGGGAAACGGGGAGCAGGTGGAAATTTTAATTAAAAAAGAATAAAAAAATAAATAAAAGAAAAAAAAAAAAAAAAAAAAAAAAAAAAAAAAAAAAAAAAAAAAAAAAAAGAAAACTAAGAAAGTTCCAAGAACTACAACATCAACAGAATGACAAGAAGCAACACACATCTTTCGATAACTCTAAATATCAGTCATTCCACTTTATTTCTGTTTTTGAGAAATTCTTCTGAATTACTGATTCTTTCACCCACTTTGGTTATTGTCTTCTCTAAGTCATGATTAACTTCATAACTTTGAGTGCACCTTTTCAAAAGTGGACTTCAAAATCTTTTTCTGGCATTTTAACTCTCTTAACATCTTTGTTTCCCAGCATCCCGAAGTCATCACCTTGTGTGAGTCTCATAGTAGAATTTTTTTTTTTTGATGTTGTTCCTCCATTGCACTTTACCCATGTGTTGGAATGTATGTTCTCTCTCTCTCTCTCTCTCTCTCTCTTTCTTTCTCTCTCTTTCTCTGCCTCTTTCTCTCTGTTTTTTTGTTTAGTTTGTTTTGTTGAGTTCTTTTGGGAGGTTGCCTTCACTTGTATTTATGTTCAGAGAGTGTTGACTGCAATGAGAAAACTATGATGATTAGACAACAGTGCTATGTGACAGATGTTTCCTAGGGAGATTCAACACACACACACACACACACACACACACACACACACACACACCTACTCAGCACAGACAAGGAGCTCATATAATTCCAAAGTACAGATACACATACAAAGTACAATAATCTAATCAAAGTCCAGGCCAATGAGCTAATGAATTTTATTTCAGTTGTTTACAGGAATAATGGTGATGGGTTACTTATTGGAGCAAAAATGACTCAAAGACAGCTGCACCAACAAAACCCACCCCCACATGGGAGACAGTTCACAAAATCAGGCAACCTGGAGAACACGGCACAGCCTGTGGGCAGCTCAACATGTTGCAAAGTGTCCTTTCCAGATGGCTCAATTGGTCCAAACCTCTTTCAGGCAGCTCTGTTGGTCTCTGTTTGTCCCAGGCATTGGTGTGGTCTGGTCTTCTTCTGGCAGTCTTTACTGTTTATATGCCTGGGGAGGAGTGGCCTAGAGAATCTTGGCAGTTTCAGGGACTTCCTGGTGCTGTGCTGCATTGAGTTATGTACTTCCTGTCTTACCAAGCCTCCCTGCAGTGTTTCCCCTTTCCTTAGAACATCCCGTCGTTTCTCCTGCCTGTAAATGTCCCATCTTAGCAAGTTTCCTTCAAGATGGAAAGTTTCAGTGTTGGAAGACACTGCCACATAACAAGCAGTCCCAGCGTGGGCCGAGGCAGAGGAAATCTGTGCATTTCGCCTGTGTCCCCCGTAAGGTTTGGAGATAGTGCTAGGATACTAATCAGGAAAAACACAGTCTGTAGTTGGTATCAATATTTAAATAGTGAAGTAAAGAGGGCATGGGGAAAAGGACAAGAGTGAGGAAAGCAAGAATAAGAAGGAAACTACAATGTTTTGGAAGTATAAAAGGAAACTGAGAAATAATAAATATTAGGTTCGAAGAAAAAGGAAGACATAACCGGAGACGCCTCTGGGTAGCAAAATCACAGTTATGAAGTAGCAGCAAAAATAAATTTATGGTTGGAGTTCCTAAGACCATCAGAAATATCTGTTTTCCAATGGTCACAACCCTCAGGCTGAGAACCACCACATAAAACCCTTATTCTCGAAACACAAGTAACCACGTAGTAGCTGGACACCTAAAGTACAAAAGTGTACCTACTAACTTTGAAAACTGTGTTCATGTGTACAAAATATAAAATGCAAATAAAACATTTAAGTTAATGATTAAATTGAGACAAATATGAGTGAAGAATGAAGGAAAGCGGGGCATCAGGTCTCAGGCTGTGCTTCCTCCTAGTGTTTACCCCGCCGAGTTCTGTCACAATGCTGCGGCTGCTTCTGTGGGGTCTGTACGGCCCCTTCCTGCTATAGCCAGGGGAGAGGGTGTTGAGGCCTTAGGCTTCAGACCGTCTTACTCCACTCACGCTATCCACTGTGTTCTCCGCAGCTCAGGATCTGTTGCTCCCATCAGGAGGCTGCACTGCATTCCACGTTCTGTGGTACCCTTCCTGCTAGCTTGCTCCATCCCTGAAGGCATGCTATCACAGCAGGAGTGGAGTCACAGATTGCTCAACATCATGGTCACACGTACCTCTTGTGGAGCTGTGTCCTAAGGCTCTACTCTGCCAGTACACCAGATTCAACCTCCTGGGAGTTCTTCCCACCACCGGATCACTTGATCTTTCAGGGAATAGGAGGAAAGGGTGATGCAGGCCCTATACACATCCTGATTTCAGATTCCTGTATCCTCTTTCTGGTCCATGATGGTTGTTTTCTCTTCTGTGTAAGGAAAGCTCAGACTCTGACTGGGGCTGTCACAGAAACGGTCACTCTCTTGCACTCACTGTACCAGGTCCTCACAGTCTTTCACCTGACTTTCCTGGCAGGACCCAGCTCCCTCTTTCGCTGTGCTGTGTTATGATGCCAGAGACTGAATTCAGTCTCTCATGCAGGCTAGGTTTTCTATCAGTCAGTCCAGAAATCAAGATTTTTTTTCTTAAAAGTAAATGATAATTTACATGTTTAATATATTCTAAAACTTAAAAAAATGTAACTATGTTCAGTTGGTGCATAGCTCCGTTACCAGAGACAGAATTGGACGTTTAGAATCAGAACATCTGAGTGTAGACCAGAGACCAAGTGCAGTAATTGCGTCGGTTTATAGTGCTCCATCTGCAATCCACAGGCCAATGAAAAATCTATGCACTGTGTAGGTGGAGTTTTCTTGTTCCACACTCTTAAACAAACACACTGAGGTTTATCTTAATTATAAATGCTTGGCCAATACCTCGGGCTTATTACTAACTAGTTCTTACATTTTAAGTTAACCCATCTTCCTTGTTTACACTCTGCAATGTGGCAGTATTTTTATTAAAGGGCACATTCATCTCCTGCTCCATCTGCATCTGCCTAATGACTTTTGACTCTGCCCTTCTTCATCCCAGCATGCATACTTTGGCCACCTCGCCTATACTTCCAGCCTGGCTATTGGCCAATCAGCTTTTTATTAAACCAACCTGAGTGAGAAATCTTTACAGTGTACAAGAGCATTATGCCACAGCATATCTCAAGTTGCAAATCTACAACGGATTCTGTAAGACTAACAATCTTAACACCAATAAATATGAAAAAAAAGTATGGTGCTAACACTGAATAAAATACCTCTAAGGTCAATGATGCCATAAAAAGACAAATTCTCTTTTCTTATATACTTAATATATTAAGCAAGAAAACAGTACCAATTCTGTAGTACTAAAAAAATCCAAATTTTTCAAGGGATGAGTTTTTATAAGTGATTTCACAATGAAAGAGAAACAATATTTTGATCAAAGTTTTGCTAAATAAGATTTTAAAAATTAAGATCAGAAAACACGAATATAAAGTTATTTCCAGGCAGACAGCCAGACAGCGAGGCGCGGCACGGCGCAGACAGCCAGGCAGGGGGCCCAGTGCGGCACAGACAGCGAGACCAGCGCGCAACTCCGAGAGCAGAACGCCCCACTACAATTAAATCAAAGAGGTAGGCCTTTTGTTGGCGAGGTCCCTGCCAAACGGGGAGCCAGGTCCTGTTCCTGAAGACCCTCCTGAGTAGTGAGAGGGATCTTGGCCCGAGACAGGAGGCAGGAAACGGAGCGAGGGCATTTTGTAAGCTCCTGGCAAGCAGGGAAACCTGATCCGGTTTTAAAAGACCCATTAGATAGCATCGATAGGAGGAGATGGGCAGGCGCCAAGGCAAGAATTCACCCAACAATCTGAAAAACAACATGAAAACACCAGAACCCAATGATCTTACAACAGAAGGACTTGAACACCCTAACACAGAAGAAGGGGAAAAAATTGACTTTATGAAAGCAATAGAGTCCCTTAAACAACATGAAAAAAACGCCCTTATAGAAATAGATGAGAAGTATAACAAAAAGTTTAAAGAAATGAGTAAATACGTACATGATACCCTGGGAAACCAAGAAAAAATGATCAAACAGGTAATGGAAACAGTTCAAGATTTGAAAACTGAAATGGAAGCAAGGAAGAAAACACAAACTGAGGACCAGCTGGATATGGAAAGTCTAGGTCAACGAGCAGAGTCTACAGAAACAAGCATAATCAATAGAATACAAGAGATAGAAGAAAGAATCTCAGATTCTGAGGACACCATAGAGAAAATAAACACACTGAGCAAAGAAAACAGCAAAGCCAACAAATTCTCATCACACAACATTCAGGAAATATGGGACACAATAAAAAGACCAAACCTAAGAATAATAGGAATAGAAGAAGAAGAAGAGTCACATAATTTAACAAAATTATGGAAGAAAACTTTCCCAACATAAAGAAAGATATTCCTTTGAATATTCAAGAAGCATACAGAACACCAAACAGACTGGATCAAAGAAAAACATCCCCTCGCCATATAATAATCAAAACACAAAATATACAGGTTAAAGAAAGAATATTAAGAGCTGCAAAGGAAAAAGGGCAAATAACTTATAAAGGTAAACCGATCAGACTTACACCTGACTTCTCTATGGAAACCATGAAAGCCAGAAGGTCCTGGATAGAGGTACTGCAGAAACTAAGAGACCATGGATGCAAACCCTAACTACTATACCCAGCCAAGCTATCAATGGAGAAAACAAGACATTCCAGGATAAGAACAAATTTAAACAATACGTAGCCACAAATCCAGCCCTACAGAAAGTAATTGAAGGAAAATCACAACCCAAGGAATCCAACATTGCCAACACTGCCTACAATAAATCAGGCATCTAGCGACCCTTCACCAGAGCAACTCAAAGAAGGGAGACACAAAAAACTCTACTACCAAAAGCAATGAGAATAACTGGAGTAAACAACCACTGGTCATTAATATCACTTAATATTAATGGTCTCAATTCACCTATAAAAAGGCACAGGCTAAGAGATTGAATACAAAAACAGGATCCAACATTCTGCTGTTTGTAAGAAACACATCTCAACCACAAAGACAGGCATCTACTCAGAGTAAAGGGTTGGGAAAAGATGTTTCAAGCAAATGGTCCTAAGAAACAAGCATGTGTGGCCATACTAATTTCTAACAAAACTGACTTCAAACTAAAATCAATCAGAAGAGATCGAGATGGACACTTTATACTCATAACAGGAACAATCCATCAGGATGAAGTCTCAATCCTGAATATCTATGCCCCTAATATAAAAACACCCACTTATGTAAAAGAAATAGTACTAGAACTCAAGGCAGGCATCAAACCACACACACTAGTAGTAGGAGACTTCAACACACCGGTCTCTCCAATGGACAGGTCAACCAGACAGAAACCAAATAGAGAATTAAAAGAATTATTGGAGGTAATGAATCAAGTGGACTTAACAGACATCTATAGAACACTCCACCCAAATAGGAAAGAATATACCTTCTTCTCTGTAGCTCATGGAACCTTCTCAAAAATGGACCACGTACTCGGAAACAAAGGAAACCTCCACAGATACAAAAAAAATATCAGTGTCCACCTGTGTCTTATCAGATCGCCACGGACTAAAGTTAGAATGCAACAACAATGCTATGCCCAGAAAGCCGACAAACTCATGGAAACCAAACAGTCAACTACTGAACCACACCTGGGTCAAGGAAGAAATTAAGAAAGAAATTAAGGTCTTCCTTGAATTTAATGAAAATAAAGAGACAACATACTCCAACCTATGGGACACCATGAAAGCAATGCTAAGAGGAAAGCTCATAGCACTAAGTGCCCACTTAAAGAAAATGGAGAAAGCATACATTGGGGAATTAACAGCACACATGAAAGGTCTAGAAAAAAAAGAAGCAGACACGCCCAGGAGGAGTAGAAGACTGGAAATAATCAAACTGAGGGCAGAAATCAACAAAATAGAAACACAGAAAACAATCCAAAGAATCAATGAAACAAAAAATTGGTTCTTGGAGAAAATCAATAAGATCGACAAACCCCTATCCAAACTAATTAAACAACAGAGAGAGAACACACAAATAAATAAGATCAGAAATGAAAAGGGGGACATAACCACAGACACAGAGGAAATTCAGAGAATCATTAGATCTTACTACAAAAGCCTATATGCTACAAAACTGGAAAATGCAAAAGAAATGGACATTTTTTTAGATACGTACCATATACCAAAGCAAAACCAAGACCAGGTGAACGTTCTAAATAGACCTGTTCAGTCGCGAAACTGGAAACTGTTATCAAAAATCTCCCTTCCAAAAAAAAGCCCAGGACCAGATGGTTTCAATGTAGAATTCTACCAGAACTTCCAAGAAGAGCTAATACCTATACTTGTTAATGTATTTCACAATATAGAAAGAGAAGAGTCATTGCCAAATTCCTTTTATGAAGCTACAGTTACCCTGATACCAAAACCACACAAAGACCCAACCAAGAAAGAGAATTACAGGCCTATCTCACTCATGAACATTGACACAAAAATTCTCAATAAAATACTTGCAAACCGAATCCAAGAACACATTAGAAAAATTATCCATTATGATCAAGTAGGCTTCATCCAAGAGATGCAGGGCTGGTTCAACATACGCAAATCTATCAATGTAATCCACCATATAAATAAACTGAAAGAAAAAAACCATATGATCATTTCATTAGATGCTGAAAAAGCATTTGAAAAAATTCAACACCCCTTTATGATAAAGGTCTTGGAGAGATTAGGGATACAAGGGTCATACCTAAATATAATAAAAGCTATTTACAGCTAGCCGACAGCTAACATTAAATTAAACTGAGAAAAACTCAAAGCCATCCCACTAAAATCAGGAACACGACAAGGATGTCCACTCTCTCCATACCTCTTCAATATAGTGCTTGAAGTTCTAGCAATAGCAATAAGACAACATAAGGGGATCAAGGGGATCCATATTGGAAAGGAAGAAGTTAAGCTTTCATTATTTGCAGATGATATGATAGTATACATAAGCGACCCCAAAAACTCTACCAAAGAACTCCTACAGCTGATAAACACCTTTAGTATCGTGGCAGGATACATGATCAACTCCAAAAAATCAGTTGCCTTCCTATACACTAAGGATAAGGAAGCAGAGAGGGAAATCAGAGAAGCATCAATTTTCACGATAGCCACAAATAGCATAAAATATCTTGGGGTAACTCTGACCAAGGAAGTGAAAGATCTATTTGACAAGAACTTTAAGTCTTTGAAGAAAGAAATGGAAGAGGACACCAGAAAATGGAAGGATCTCCCTTGCTCTTGGATTGGGAGGATCAACATAGTAAAAATGGCAATTCTACCAAAAGCAATCTATAGATTCAATGCAATCCCCATCAAAATCCCATCAAAATTCTTCACAGATCTGGAGAAGACAATAATCAACTTTATATGGAAAAACAAAAAACCCAGGATAGCCAAAACAATCTTATACAATAAAGGATCGGCTGGAGGCATTACCATCCCTGACTTCAAACTCTATTACAGAGCTACAGTATTGAAAACAGCTTCGTGTTGGCATAAAAACAGAGAAGTCGACCAATGGAACCGAATAGAAGACCCTGACTTTAACCCACAAACCTATGAACACCTGATTTTCGATAAAGGAGCTAAAAGTATACAATGGAAAAAAGAGAGCATCTTCAACAAATTGTGCTGGCAAAACTGGATGTCAATCTGTAGAAGAATGAAAATAGATCGTTACCTATCACCATGCTCAAAACTCAAGTCCAAATAGATTAAAGACTTCAATATCAGTCGGAACACACTGAACCTGGTAGAAGAGAAAGTGGGAAGTACTCTACAACACATGGGCACAGGAGACCACTTCCTACATGTAACCCCAGCAGCACAGACATTAAGGGCCTCATTGAATAAATGGGACTTCCTGAAACTGAGAAGTTTCTGTAAAGCAAAGGACACTGTCACTAAGACAAAAAGGTAACCCACTGACTGGGAGAAGATCTTCACCAACCCCGCAACTGACAATGGTCTGATCTCCAAAATATATAAAGAACTCAAGAAACTAGACCGTAAAAGGCTAATTAGCCCAATTATAAAATGGGGCACTAAGCTAAACAGAGAATTCTCAACAGAAGAACTTCAAATGGCCAAAAGACACTTAAGGTCATGCTCAACCTCCCTAGAGATAAGGGAAATGCAAATCAAGACACCTTTAAGATACCATCTTAAACCTGTCAGTATGGCTAAAATCAAAAACACCAATGATAGCCTTTGCTGGAGAGGTTGTGGAGAAAGGGGTACTCTCATCCATTGTTGGTGGGAATGCAAACTTGTGCAATCACTTTGGAAAACAGTGTGGCGGTTTCTCAGGAAATTCGGGATCAGCCTACCCCTGGACCCAGCAATACCACTCTTGGGAATACACCCAAGAGATGCCCTATCATATGACAAAAGTATATGCTCAACTATGTTCATAGAAGCATTGTTTGTAATAGCCAGAACCTGGAAACAACCTAGATGCCCTTCAATGGAAGAATGGATGAAGAAAGTATGGAATATATACATATTAGAGTACTACTCAGCAGTAAAAAACAATGACTTCTTAAATTTTGCATGCAAATGGATGGAAATAGAAAACACTATCGTGAGTGAGGTAAGCCAGACCCAAAAAGAGGAACATGGGATGTACTCACTCATGTTTTGTTTCTAGCCATAAATAAAGGACATTGAGCATATAATTTGTGATCCTAAAGTGTTGAAATACGAGCGGCGGGGCTGCGTCCCCAGCACCTGGCCGCCCGCATGGCTAGCTTATGCCCCGAAATAATTACATGGAAACTGTATTTTTTTAATCACTGTCTGGCCCATTAGCTCCAGCCTCTTATTGACTAGCTTTTACATATTGATCTAACCCATTTTTAATATTTTGCATAGCATCACGAGCTGGCTTACCAGGCAGGATCTTAACCTGCGTCTGTGTCTGGCGGGAGAATCATGGCAACTCCCGACTCGGCTTCTTTCTCCCAGCATTTTGTTTTGTCTACTCCGCCTACCTAATTTTCTGTCCTATTAAAGGGGCCAAGGCAGTTTCTTTATTAAATGAAAGTAACTCCTCCATCATTTCCCCTTTTTTTGTTTAAACAAAAATGAAAGGCTTTAACTTTAACATAGTAAAATTACATATAATAAGACAGTTGTCAAGCAAGAATTACAGTTACAATATTTATATCTATTTTTTATCATAACTAAGGAAAATTATAACTATTTATTTATTTTTTAACTTTATTAAAGACTCCAGAAGGATATAATATTACCTAAGTAAACAAGAAATAAGAAAACTCTAGAAATGACAGAGATATCTTGTTGTCTGGACAGTTACCCAAAGTTCTTTTGTACTGTTGGGGCATCCATCTTTAGTCTTTAAGCCCATAGTTTTTAGTAGACATTTTTATCAAGCAGGAAATTTTAAAGATAGTTTAGTCACTTTTTGCTGTGTCCTGTAGAATGTCTTGTAGACTCTTTTATGAGTCAGGAACCCCAAAAGAACATCTCACCTTTAGGCAAGTTTAGCAGTCCTCTCTCTGTGGGTTCTCTGTGTCGTTTATGTATCAGTCCAGGCATGAGTAGTTTCATGCCCAAATGGCTATCAAACTCCATAAGGTGCCTCTTTGATGCCCATCTTTTTTCTTCTTGAAGTAGACTGGTGCTGCCAGGAGCAGACGTGTCTCATTGTCATAAAAAAAACCCTAAATTATTAAAATATTTTAAATGCCATGTTTTGTAGTCTTTGAAAGATATGAAGAATGTCTATCTAATTGAAATATATCTCTATATATCTAGAAAATCTAATTAACATGACTACAAATTTGACTAGTATTGATGATTATCCATTAGCAACCTATATTTCTTAATTATGTATTATACTTTTAAAATGAACTACACAATCACAATACCTTAATCAAGATCAGAAATACATATACATATAACAAAATTGACCTTAAAATCCACACCAATGTAAATTATTTATATCTATATCATATCCCCCTTTAAATGTAAAAGAACGTTTATAAACCATATTTGGGAACATGGGAGAATCATGGTGACTCCCGACTCGGCTTCTTTCTCCCAGCATTTTGTTTTGTCTACTCCGCCTACCTAATTTTCTGTCCTATTAAAGGGGCCAAGACAGTTTCTTTATTAAATGAAAGTAACTCCTCCATCACTAAAGAAGTTAAATAAGAAGGTGAACCCAAAGAAAAACATATAGTCATCCTCCTGAATATTAACCTTCATCAGGCGATGAAAGGAGACAGAGGCAGAGACCCACATTGGAGCACCGGACAGAAATCTCAAGGTCCAAATCAGGAGCAGAAGGAGAGAGAGCACGAGCAAGGAACTCAGGACCGCGAGGGGTGCACCCACACACTGAGACAATGGGGATGTTCTATCGGGAACTCACCAAGGCCATCTGGCCTGGGTCTGAAAGAGCATGGGATAAAACTGGACTCGCTGAACATAGCGGACAATGAGGACTACTGAGAACTCAAGAACAATGGCAATGGGTTTTTGATCCTACTGCACATACTGGCTTGGTGGGGGCCTAGGCAGTTTGGATGCTCACCTTAATAGACCTGGATGGAGGTCCTTGGACTTCCCACAGGGCAGGGAATCCTGATTGCTCTTCAGGCTGAAGAGGGAGGGGGACTTGATTGGGGGAGGGGTGGGAACTGGGAGGCAGTGGCGGGGAGGAGGCAGAAATCTTTAATAAATAACTAAATAGAAAAAACAATCAAACAAACAAAAAATAAAGTTATTTCCAATGTTCACACATGAAAATGTAACCTGCACAAATTTCCCTATAAGCAGATCCTTGTGCAAATGCCCTGCACACTTTGAAAATGCTAAAATTTCTAAAGTTTGAATGAGTGACAGAGGCAGCATGAAAGGCTTTGAAAATCATATCTGGAGAGGAATCCATGAAGGGAAACATTTTGCTGCCTTTACTGACCACACATGGACACCTCTTGTCAACAGAAAAGGAGACGTTTCAGCCACCCTGACATTTTGATATAAAAATGTACATGTAAAAATACTTAACTTCTTGAATGATCAGTACTACATCAACTAAATTCTTATCTATCTATCTATCTATCTATCTATCTATCTATTTATTTATTTAAGATTTCTGCCTCCTCCCCACCACCGCCTCCCATTTCCCCCCCCCCTCCCCCAATCAACTTCCCCTCTCTCAGCAGCCCGAAGAGCAGTCAGGGTTTCCTGCCTTGTGGGAAGTCCAAGGATCTCCCACCTCCTTCCAGGTCTAGTAAGATGAGCATCCAAACAGCCTAGGCTCCCACAAAGCCAGTACGTGCAATTAAATTCTTTAATTAAAAATTCTAAATTCTTTAGAATGAAACATTATAGCTTTATGTTCAATTGGGGTAGAATTCTAGAGAACATCACTGTGGAATTCTCTGTTAAGCAGCATACTCATTCTCAAACATAACCATTAAGCTCTTAAAATGAAATGTTAATAACATGGATTACTGAGAATTTATATTTTCTATTCATTAGCAAAATATAGACAGCCATTTGAGAATGCGAACATGGATATTTTCTATTATAGGCACCAAAATACCTGATAAGAAATCATTGCAATATAAAAAGACAGTAGATAACTGAAATGCCTCCTTTATGATACAATAGACTTTTGCAGTTGGCGTTCCTACTCCGAGTGCGGGGAGCGGTGCCACTCCTATGCAGAAACCACTCTGCTCTTCACAAAGCCCTAACATCAAAGGTCAGTGTAATGAATGTGGAACAAAAATTAACAAAAAAAAAAGAGATCATGAATTTGAAGGAGAACAAAAAGGGATATATGAGGTGGAGGAGGCTCAATAGGAAAGGGGGAAACAATACAATTACATTGCAATCTTAAAAATATAAGAATAAAAATGTGGAACACAATTCTGTATGAAATTGCTGCTGTAGGTTTAATTTTTTCAAATAATCATGCCAAATTATGAAGTTACTATGCACAATTTTCAAGGTATTTTAAGAACTTAATGAACTTAATAAAACAGGCCTAAAAGCCCAATAAAACAATGTCCTGTAACACCCTGGTCAAGATGAGGGCCATTTCCCATCTTTCTGCTACTGTCATCAGGAGAAGAAGAAAAAAATTATGTCTTCTATAAAAAGACAATCAGACACAAGATCAGGCTAACAGGATTCACCACCAAAGAGAGGGACAAGAATTCTGATTGTATACTGTGATGATGGTCTGTCTTAGGACCACCAGAAACTTGAAGACTAAAAGAATAAATACGTGATTGAACTGTTGATGAAAATCCCAACTAATACATATGTGGAGAATCAAGTTTTCCACCATATTATATGAGTGATGTGGAAGTAGGCTTGAATTTGGATTGTGATGCCAGAGCACGACATCCTAGCATCCCGAGAGGCATGTCTGCTTTCTGTTCTAAACTGAATTTTGAAGAACCTTGGGGAAAAGCTTGATCCACTGAGTAGCACCATCCGGTAAGTCCTTTCTCATACTCAACTTTTTGTTGCTCTTAGGACACAACCTAGCAGAACAGCTGAAAGATTCTCTGTCATCACCTTCCTCTCCAAGTTGCCCCAAGACTGAGGTTGCCCACACAGTTTTTACAGCAGGACCCTTCTCAACTCTCCTGCCCTGCCTAAGCCTAAGGCTCATACCCTGGATCCTACTGCAAACTCTAATAAACCCTTAAATTTTCTCTCTCCAAACTTAAATTTTCGTTGCCTTTTCTTAACCTTTGAAGGTGGGCAAGATGTGGCACCACATACCTGTAAACTCCAGCGCTCAGAAGGGAGAAGCAGGACCAGAAAGAGTTCGTGCCAGTGTGGACAACTGGCAAGTCGTCAACTCTCCTCAATTGTCCCACCAACCCCAAGAGGAAAACCATAAAGATACCAACATTTGGTGGATATTTGGGAATTGTTTTCACTTTCTGTTGGCTTCAAATAATATTATAATGAGCATCCATTCATGACAAGGGCCTGTACTATGTATTATGTCGGGTTTTACTTCCACCTGTGCTTGCTAGATCATCTAGCTTCCATAAATGACTTCATTTTCTTTTGTATGAAGATATATTTCTTATAAATCCAAATTTCTGACCCACAATTCAGAATATGTCTCTTTTGGATAATGGAAAGTATTTCTTCAAAATATGCCGTGGTTGAGAAATACAGTATTGTCTGATTTCAGAACTTGATCATTCCAGGAGTGTTGCATGCCTTTAAGCCCTTAAGGATCTAAGACCATAATTTAGCTTGCTCTACATGATGAGACCCTGTTTCAAAATACTAAGAAGGCTCGAGTGTATCAAATAATTCACAAAACAGAAATGATTCCAGACACAGGAAATGTGTTGACTAAATATTTTGATTTTGTCTCTCCTCTCTCTACGTAAGCACTTCATTGCAGGCCTTGATCTGTGTAAATGACGGAAGGGCCTGAGATGAAGCCAGCTTGCTAGAGTGCCTCTCTCATCTTCAAAGCATTGATTTTGATTCTAGGCACTGAATAAACCAGGCATGGTGTTACATCATGTAACCCCCCCCCCACACACACACACTAGGGATGGGAGAAAACAAGATTAGGAGTTTATCTCCAAAGTCATTGTTGGTTATATGATTTCAGCCTGAGATATATGAGACCCTATCTAAAAAAAAAATCAGCTGTAGAAAATGCTGATCTCGATCACACGCAAGTGTATTTAGAAGGTGCATGACTGACCACCAGCTTGAAACACAGTTCCTTTGAGACCTATTTTCTTGCCCAGTCTCTTGATTATCTACTTAGCTATTTATTATGTATTTATTTATGTATGCTTGTCATTTCCTAGGACCTAAGAGGAATATCTTTGCTATATAAATGGAGGTATTCCCAGCACTTAGAACTGATCCTAAAGGCTCAAAATCTTTGTTAAATGAATGAGCAAATGGAAGAAGAATCCTCAGTGTCTGCACTGTGTGGGGACTGTTGAGGGGAAGATTACACCAAGTGAAACACCGTGCAAAGAGGACAACAGTAAGAGATTTATAAATAACATTAGCTCTCCATCTCTGACCTGTGAAAACGGAAGGAAGCTGAACACAAAATTCATTTCAAAACTTTTGTTGTAAGCTCATAGCTTGATTTTGCTATTTTTCTCTTAGGTTATTTAAAGGAAAAATTGACATTTTAAAAAATATGTAAACTTTAAGGCCAACTTCTTTTATTTAGCATAATGATTTTCCAATCTCAACAACTTGTTTGGCCTTTTTTGAAATTAAATTTTAAAAACTAATATGTAATTGGGTTGATTCCCACTTCTGTCATCCCATCAACTCCTCCCATGTGTCTCCTTACTCCATCTCATATTAATAATCTCTCTCCTGTGTGTGTATGTGTTATGATGTGTATTTTAGTTACTTTTCTATTGCTATGATAAGACACCATAATCAAGACAAATTATGAAAGAAACTATTTAATTAAGGGTTTTGGTTTCAGAGAGTCACAGTCCATGAAGTAGAGCGAAGGCATGGTGGAAGAAAGAGCTGAAAGCTTACATCTAGATCTGCAAGCAGGAGGCCAGGAGAGGGTGAGCCCTGGGAATGGCACTGACTGGTGCTTGAACACTCGAAGGCCACCTCCAGCAACACATTTCTTCTAACAGAGTCAGACCTCCTACACAAACAGTTCCACCAAATGGGGAGCCTGTATTCAAACATATGAGCTGAGGGGGGCATTTTATCCAAACTACCACAATATATATGCATAAATGTTGGGATAATCTTGTTGTATACTGTGAAGATATATCTTTGCTAAGGCACTTTCTGATTGGCTTAATAAAGAGCTGAATGGCCCATAAACAGGCATAGGAGGATAGACAGAACTTACAGAAAGAGATAGGAACCCTGGAAGGAATCTGAGGGTTGGGATTCAACAGCAAGAGGTAGAGTAAGTGGGACATACAGTATGGAAGAGCGGTGGCGAACCACGTGGAGGAACATAGATTAATATAGAAGGGTTAATTTAAGTTCTAAGACCTAGTTGGGAACAAACCTAAGCTAAAGCTAAGCTTTCATATTTAACGAGAAGGATCCATGTCATTATCTGGGAGCTGGCAGCCTAAAAAAGTCCAACTACATTTGACACCCAATGTAGAATTTGAATATCCACATAGGGCCTGAGAAAGCTAAAAAAAAAAAAAAATTCCAAATACGGAGTCAGTTTCTTAGCAACCAGTTTCTCAGCAGGCCTTATGCTCTTGGTTGAAAAAGGCTTGGCTGCTTTAAGAGGTCCTGTTGTGGAGGAAAAATTTGATAAAAAACTCCTGCCTTAGTGCAGGCTCACCAACTTCTCAGTGCTAGGGTGGATAAGTGCAGCTCCTTGTTGTTGCCTGAAGGCATGAGGCTATGCTCTCATGGAAAGGTAAACAGCTCTGCAGCCAAGAGCCAGTGGGGTAGCCTGCTGGACTGACTTTAGTGGGGACAGAGCCAGGTACCAGTGCCATGTACCAAGCAGAACCATGCAATGGGTAGCCTGGTCCTTTAAGGCTTAGTAACATGGTCAGAGAAGGCGACAGACATGCAAAAAGCCAGATTCAGACTGAGAAAACCTCTAAACAGATACAGAATTCTTGAAATGTTCTTACATGCTGAAAAAAGGAAAGAAAATGGGTATAGACAGTCATAGAAAAATAGTTAAAAAAAAATAAAGTGAAGTCTTTAAAGAAAGAGTAAAGTAATATAAAAAGAATAAGTCACGTAAGGAAGGGAAATGCACAGGTGTCTGAATCCTTTATAGTGCCTTATGAACTTTAAATATTTTAATGCTAATGAGAAAAAACAAACACTGCTGAGAGACATTATATTGTAGAAAAAAACTGCTGAATTAAACCAGCATATGTATTTTAAGGATGTCTTAACTTCAGAATTTAACTCAGGAAGTGTGCTATGTTGGGGGAAATGCCTTTATTTCCACAGGAAACAAAAAGATATGGTTTCTTTAAATATTAATAAAGGTTAGATTTGACCAGAGAAGAACTGAAAGTCTTGACTACAGACATGAAGGAAGAAACCAAGAAAGTCTACAAAACATGATATGTATGTGTTGAACCCTCTAATATGGAGACAGCTCTAAGAATGGATGAGATATGATAGATCTTGTTGGCTACAAGTCCTCATGACTTATTATTACATGCACAGACATGCCTATACCACACATATATACCCCTATACATACACATATATGCATGTACCACACACATTTACCTCCATGCCACACACGGATGCACGTATGCACACACCATGCATAATGCACACACCATTCATATACATGTGTGTACTCACACAAACCCTAATTTCCCTTCGGCAGTCCCCATTTTTTAATCTCAACACTGTTCTTGATTTGTTTTCAAAAATCTTAATTTCTCTTTTTTTCTCATTTGCCCCATTATTCTCCAGTTCCTGTTTAAATACAAAGGTTGATTTTGAATAGCATTAAGCAGTGATGTAGGTGGGTCTTATATCTATGTGTTGTTTCATTGGTTAATTAATAAAGAAAACTGCTTGACCTGCTAGGTCAGAACATAGGTAGGCGGGGAAGACAGAACAGAATTCTGGGAGAAAGAAAGCTGAGTCAAGCAGACACCATAGCTCTCCTCTCCGAGATGACGCAGGTTAAGAATCTTCTCGGTAAGCCACCACCTTTTGGTGCTACACACATTAATAGAAATGGGTTAATCAAGATATGAGAGTTAGCCAGTAAGAGGCTGGAACTAGTAGGCCAGGCAGTGTTTAAAAGAATACAGTTTCCGTGCAATTATTTCAGGTAAAGCTGGCTGGGTGGTGGAACGCAGCCCACCGCCACTCCATCCACAAAGCAGAAAATGTATTTTTGTGTTATTTCTGATTTTCTCTCACATGATTTTCTTCATTTAGTTACCATGAGTAAATATTAGTAAAGTCACTGCTATGTTAGACATTTCCAAGGCTATGGAAACACTGAAACTTTAGAAACAATTTCTGCTTCCAATATTTCACCATGTTAGTAGTCTCTATCCACACTGAAAACTTCTGACTTCAAACTTCTTAAAGCTTCCCTGTGGGATAAAACAGTTTGCATGTTGTTCATTGTATGAGAATGAAACTGACTTGAAAATTCACCTGAGATTTTTGTTTTCTCTCCTGCCTTGTCTATATCCTGAGTTGTGGTGACACATGTTCCATTTTTGACATTTAATCTATCGAAGAACAAAATTATAATTAAAAATATGTTAATTGCCATGAACTTTAATTTTTATAAAGAGGTAGTGTTTTGTTTCACAAAATAGAGTAAGTGTTCATTGAACCAAACAGAAGAGGATGTTTTGTAGACAGATAAGGGCTGAAAGAAAGCAGAAACAAAGAACAAAGAGCTAATTGATCAAAGTTACTGTCCTTGAAAAATGTGGAAGCAGAAAAGAGGAACAGAACAACAGACAAATGACTGGGGTTACTTCAGGTTGTCTTGTAAGGATTAAGTCAGACAGAACTTCACTGTAGTGCTGACCAAAACTGACTTCCTTGCGAAAATTGTTCTCTCTCTCTTGGTTCTGATAACATGTTAATATAAACTTGATATCATGTTCCAATAGCCTAGGTGATGCATTTTGAGTTTTAGACTTTTAAACTCCAAACAATGGTATAATAACAAATCTAGGTTAAGATAGAGTTTGCTCAACAAAATTGAGTTGGCTTTCTATATTCTGTGTTCTTCATCTGAAAATAGAAAATATTCAGAAAAAAGGATCTGTTCTGAAGATGTAGATGTGTTCTTTTTTTGTATCATCACTGCTGATTTAATATAGCATAATATCAATTTTCATAGCATTTACATGGTATTTGGTATTATAAATAATTGAGGTGGTTTACAGTATATAAAAAACACATAAAGGTTATTGGCTAGCACGGTGCTAATTACATAACATTAAAAGATTTAAGTATCTCTGGGGTGATACTGTCTTTGTAAATCATATTTGTGCTAAGGGACTTATATTTGTAATATATAAAAAACTTTTTCAACTCAACAATTAAACTCCAAGTAATCTAATTTAGAAATGAGTAAAGGGGCCTACTAGAGCCAGAGGAGTTTTAGATCTTCCAGTTTCAACTTAGCACAAGCTATGGCAATAAATCGCCCCATAAATATTTTTTATATTTTATTTTAATATTTAATTCTCACTCTTCTATGTTTGTCTCATGAGGGTTTTGCATTTGAGTATATATTACTTAGTTATATCTTAAGATTACTGTGCATGTTCCTACATCTAAAATACTGTTAAAACATTCTTTTAAAAAGTTATTTTATGTGTATATGTGTCTTTGTGTCTGTATATCTGTGTATGTGTGTACAGGTGCCAAATGAGACCAGAAGAGATCAGACTCGTGGTACTGGACTTTCAGGTGGTTATGAGTGACCTGATGTGGGAGCTGGAAACTGAACTCTGGCTCTGTACAGGAGCAGAAAGGGCTCTTCAATGCTGAGCTATCTCTCTAACCCTCAAGAGTATTTTTACTAGACTTTTCCACCATACTTCATATAATTTTCATCTTATTCCTACATCTTTCTCTCATCCTTATGCCCTTCTCTTTTTATCTTGAAGAAGATATCAGGAAATGGAAAGCTCTCCCATACTCCTGGATTAGTAAGATTAACACAGTAAAACTGGCTATCCTACAAAAATCAATATATAGATTCAACACAGTCCCCATCAAAATTACAACACAATTTTTCTACAGACCTTGAAAGGACAATTCTTAACTTCATATGGAAAAACAACAACAACAACAACAACAAACCCCAGATAACTAAAGCAATCTTGAACAATAAAAGAACTGCTGGTGGTCTCAGGTGATACTACAAAGCTGGTATTGGCACAAAAAAGACACATTGATTAATGGAATTGAATTTAAGACTCAGAAATAAGCTCACATACCTATAGACAGGTGATTTTTGGTAAAGCAGTCAGAAATACACACTGGGAAAAAAAGACAACATCTTCAACAAATGGTGCTGGCCAAACTAGATGGTTGCATGTAGAAAAATGCAAATAGATCCACACTTCTCACCCCACACAAAACTCAAGCCCAAATGTATCAAAGGCCTCAATATAAAACCAGACACAGTGAACATGGTAGAAGAGAAAGTAGGGAATAGCCTTGAATACATTAGCACAGGAGACAACTTTCTGAACAGAACACCAGTTGCACAGACACTAAGATCAAATATTATTAAATGGGTCTGCATGAAACTGAAAGCTCCTATAAGGCAAAAGACACTGCCAATCTGATAAAAAGGTACTTTAGGGAATGGGAAAACATTTTCACCAATTCTACATTCAACTGAAGGTTAATATCCAAAATATATAAAGAATTCAATAAATAAATGTCAAAAAACATGCTAATAATTCAGTTAAAATGGGGTACAGATCTAAACAGAGAATTTTTTAGTAGAGGAATATCAAATGGTTGAGGAGAACTTAAATTAATGTTCAATGTTCTTAGCCATCAGGAAAACATATATCAAAGCTACTTTGAAATTCCATCTTACACCTGTCATCATGGCTAAGATCAATATCACAAGTGACAGCTCATGTTGTCAAGGATTTGGAACAAGGGGAAGAGTCCCCCATTGCTTGTAGGAGTACAAACTTGTGTAGCCACTAAGGGAACCAATACGATTATTCCTCAGAAAATTGAGAATTAATCTACCTCAAGCCCCTGCTGTATCATTGTTAGGCATATATCAAAAGGATACTTCATCATACCACAAGGACACTTGCTCAGTCATGTTTGTTGCAGCTATATTTATAATATCCATAAACTGGAAACAACCTAGATGTCCCTCAACAAAAGAATAGATAAAGAGAATGTTTACATTTACACAATGGAGTATTGCCGAGATGTTAAAGCAATCACATCATGAAATTTTCATGCAGATTGATGGAACTAGAAAAGATCATCCTGAGTGAGGTAACCCAGACCCAAAAAGGCAAATGTGGTATGTATCCACTTATAAGTGGATACTAGCTGTTGAGCAAATGATAGCTACTATCCATAGACTTAAAGAGGTTAGGTAAAGAAGAGGGCTTTAGGGGGGAATGCATGAACCTCCCTGGGAAGGAGAAATAGAATAGATTTTGTGGGTGGACTTAAGGCAGGTGGAAATGGAAACAGGAGGGACAGAGGGAGAAAGTACTGGAAAAGACAACTAGAACTGGGGGCATTTGGGGGGCAATGCAGAAACCTACTGCAGTGGAAACTTGTCTATAATCTATGAGGATGGTCCTAGGGAGGACTCCTAATAACAGAAAATACAGTCTAAATTGGCCACCTTTTGTAGCCAAGCAAGGCTTTTAGTGGTGGGACTGGTTGCATTCGGTTGAGTTGTCAACCAATGGGGTCCCGTGTAGATCCCTAAGTAACCCAGTCCAATGCTAGGACAGAAGTCACCCTCGAAAACTGATAGGAGGGCTTTACAAAGGACAACATCCACACAAATCATTGAACATAGAGAGGTTGACCAGGTGCTTACATGGAGCCTTTATTCCCATGAAGAAGTCTCTTTGGTGCAAGAAGGTACTCTTCTGGCTACTGAAAGAGAAACCTGGACACCAACACAGCCACAAACCCCTTAACCTGTCCTGCCTGCAAGATGCATGAAGCAATGGTGACACAGAACTTGTGGAAGTAGCCAACCAATGTTTGGGTTAACTTGAGAGGGAGCCCATGCCCTATACTACCTGAATGGGCAGAGTATAGTCAACCAGAGACTATATAGCTCAGAGACCTAGGGTAGAGTCAAATACAACTGGAAAAAAAAGAAAAAGGAAAGAAAAATCAATAAAATGGTCAATGAAATGGTCCTCGATATCCTGCTATACGCATACATTGGTGTCTTCTCCAGTTGTCATCATAGAGGCTTCCTCAAGCAGTGGATGGAAGAGGATACAGAAACCCACAGCCAGACCTTATGTGCAGAGAGAATCTAAATTGGAGGTCTCTATCGAGTCCCTCCCCTCAGAACTAGGGGAAACTCACAGAAGAGGCGAGGGGCAGATTGTAGGAGTCAGAGGTGATGGAGGATACCAGGAGAACATGGACCACTGAATCAACTAAGCACGGCTAACACAGGTTTGAAAAAACTGAGTTGGCAAGCATGGGGCCTGCATGGGCCAGCACCCTATCCTCTATGTATGTGTTGTGGTTGTTAGTATTTTTGTGGGACACTTAACAGTGGAAGCAGGTATCTCTGACTCTTTTGCCTGCTCTCAGGACTCTTTTCCTCCTGTTGAGTTGTCTTGTCCAGCTTTGATATGAGGGTTGATTGTTGTCTTTTGTGGAGGAGTGGATCTAGGGGATAGAAGAGGTGGAGGGGAGCTGGGAGGAATATAGAGAGGGGAAACTGTGGGCGGGATATATTATGTGAGAGAAGAATATATTTTCAAAAACCATACAAACATAAATAAATAAAAGTATCATAGTTTTAACAGTTTCTAAAATCTGTGAACTCTAACAATGTTTTTTTTATTCTTTTTTAATTAAAATTTCCACCTGCTCCCCTTTTCCCATTTCCCTCCCCTCCTCCCAAATATTGCCCCCTCCCCCCAATCCCCTCACCCTATCCCCACTCTTCTTCTCCTCCCCCTACACCATTCCCCCTCCCTCTCGATACTGAAGAGCAGTCCAAATTCCCTGCCCTGCGGGAAGACGAAGGTCTTCTATCTACGTCCAGGAAAGTGAGCGTCTAAACAAGCTAAGCTCCCACAAAGCCAGCTCATGTATTAGGATCGAAACCTAGTGCCATTGTCCTTGGCTTCTCATCAGCCTTCATTGTCCGCCATGCTCAGAGAGTCCAGTTTCAACCCATGCTTATTCAGTCCCAGACCAGCTGGCCTTGGTGGGCTCCCAATAAATCAGTTCCACTGTCACAGTGGGTGGGTGCATCCCTCATGGTCCTGATTTCCTTGCTCATGTTCTCCTTCCTTCTGCTCCTCTTTTGGACCTTAAGAGCTCAGACCGTTGCTCCAAATTGAGTCTCTGTCTCTACCTCGATCCATCGCCAGATGAAGGTTCTAAGGTGATATGTAAGATATTCATCAGTATAGGTTAGGGTCATTTCAGGTTCCCTCTCCTCAGTTGCCCAAGGTACCAGCTGGGGACATCTCCCTGGACACCTGCGAACCCCTCTAGAGTCAAGTCTCTTGCCAACCCTAAGATGGCTCCCTTAGTTAGGATATACTTCGCTGCTCCCGTATCCACCCTTCCTACATCCCAACCATCCCAATCCCCCAGGCTCCTCCCATCCTCCCCTTCTCATGTTTCTCATCCCATTTCCTCTTTGCCCCATGCCACCTCACCCTCAAGTTCCCAGTTTTTGCCCTGCAATCTTGTCTACTTCCCCTATCCAGGCTGATGACTATACGATTTTCTTTGGGTTCACTTTCTTATTTAGCTTCTCTAGGATCACAAATTATATGCTCAATGTCCTTTATTTATGGTTAGAAACTGATTATGAGTGAGTACATCCCATGTTCCTCTTTTTGGGTCTGGGATACCTCACTCAGGATAGTGTTTTCTATTTCCATCCATTTGCACGCAAAATTCGAGAAGTCATTGTTTTTTACCGCTGAGTAGTACTCTAATATGTATATATTCCACACTTTCTTCATCCATTCCTCCATTGAAGGGCATCTAGGTTGTTTCCAGGTTCTGGCTATTACAAACAATGCTGCTACGAACATAGTTGAACAGATACTTTTGTCATATGATAGGGCATCTCTTGGGTATATTCCCAAGAGTGGTATTACTGGATCTTGGGGTAGGTTGATCCCAAATTTCCTGAGAAATCGCCACACTGATTTCCAAAGTGGTTGCACAAGTTTGCATTCCCACTAGCAATGGATGAGTGTGCCCCTTTCTCCACAACCTCTCCAGCAAAGGCTATCATTGGTGTTTTTGATTTTAGCCATTCTGACAGGTGTAAGATGGTATCTCAAAGTTGTTTTAATTTGCATTTCCCTTTTCACTAAGGAGGTTGAGCATGACCTTAAGTGTCTTTTGGCCATTTGAATTTCTTCTGTTGAGAATTCTCTGTTCAGTTCAGTGCCCCATTTTTTTTATTGGGTTCATTAGCATTTTAAAGTCTAGTTTCTTGAGTTCTTAGTTAAGGGAGCCACCTAAGGGTTGGCAAGAGTCTTGAGTTCTTTATATATTTTGGAGATCAGACCTTTGTCTGTTGCTGGGTTGGTGAAGATCTTCTCCCAGTCAGTGGGTTGCCTTTTTGTCTTAGTGACAGTGTCCTTTGCTTTACAGCAATTTATAGATTCAATGCAATCCCCATTAAAATCCCATCAAAATTCTTCACAGATCTTGAGAGGACAATAATCAACTTTATATGGAGAAACAAAAAACCCAGGATCGCCAAAACAATCTTATATAATAAAGGATCGTCTGGAGGCATTACCATCCCTGACTTCAAACTCTATTACAGAGCTTCAGTATTGAAAACAGCTTGGTATTGGCATAAAAACAGAGAAGTCGATCAATGGAACCGAGTAGAAGACCCTGATTTTAACCCACAAACATATGAACACCTAATTTTTGATAAAGGAGCTAAAAGTATTCAATGGAAAAAAGAGAGCATTTTCAACAAATGGTGCTGGCAGAACTGGTTGTCAACGTGTAGAAGAATGAAAATAGATCCATATCTCTCGCCATGCACAAAACTCAAGTCCAAATGGATTAAAGACCTCAATATTAGTCTGAACACACTGAACCTGATAGAAGAAAAAGTGGGAAGTACTCTATAACATATGGGTACAGGAGATCACTTCCTACGCTTATCCCCAGCAGCACAGACATTAAGGACAACATTGAATAAATGGGACCTCCTGAATCTAACAATGGTTTAATACCCTGTTCCCAGCTACTTTACTCCATTTTTCTTTCTTTAAAAGACAATCTGTCATTCATGCTTATACTCACTCACCCAATTTCCCCCAGACCAAGCTACTTTATTCCATTTATTTTTTTAAAAAGATATTCTGTCACTCACCCTATCCTTGCTTACACTATTTCCCACCCAATGCTAATCTTATTAACTTAAATATGTATATAATTCATACTGTCCTTGATGGTTTATCTTCAAGCAGTTACTGAAGTAAAAGGAGTCACTGTCATTAATCAACTTTCAGAGTGGAAATATCTAGCAACTATGCTACTCTCATAATTAAAATTTTACTTGAGAAAAATATAAAGTTTGTACTTTTTATGTGCTTTATGGGTGGTCCTGAATTACTTTCTGAACTGTGTACCTCAAATGTATCATTGCAAATTCTTCTATAGAAAGATTATGACTGATTACTAAACAGAGAAAAAACCCAGCTACATCAGTCCCATTGAAGAAACACAAAAATCCAAAGCAATATCTCCTCCCAAAATTATTAATATAGTAATGGAATCTAGCTACAGTGAAATCCCAGACAGATAATTCAAAGAATGATTATGAGTATTTTCAAATAAGTGAAAGAAGAAAAAAAACTCCCAATGATAACATAAACAGCTGAAGGAAATGAGGAAGGTAGGTGAGATGTGAAAGAACAATTCAGCAAATGCACAGAAATGTGAAAAAAAACCAATCTTAACTGCTTTAAGTAAAAACAACTGTAAGTCAAACAAAGAAGCTTTGTGGAAAGTCTCTCCAGCAAAGGGGATCAAGGAAAGTACTAAAGATCTGAAGATAAATTAGAGGAGCTGGAACTACCAAACAAGAACAAAAGTAAGAAGGTCCTTGGGGAGTTCCAACATTTACACAGTACTCTGTAAGCAGCACTTTCTGTTGAGAAAATAGGCACAGAAGGAGTATAATCTTATTCTACAATCATAGAAATTATTTTTAAAAGGGTCATAACAAAAAATTCCCCAGAGAGATGGAGAGAGAAAGGTGTGAAGGAGAGGATGAGGGGAACTTGGGGAAACGGGATGATTGGGGATATAGGAAGGTTGGATAGGGGAGCAGGGAAACTCATATAGTTAAGGGAGCCACCTAAGGGTTGGCAAGAGACTTGAACTTGGAGTGGCTACCAGGTGCCCAGGGCAGTGTCCCCAGTTAGTTCCTTGGGCACCTGAGGATAGGGAACCTGAAATGAACCTATCCTATAGCCATACTGATGAATATCTTGCATATCACCATAGAGCCTTCATCTAGCGATGGATGGAGATAGAGACAGACACCCACACTGGAGCACCGGACTGAGCTCCCAAGGTCCTAATGAGGAGCAGAAGGAGGGAGAACATGAGCAAGGAAGGCAGGACCACGAGGGGTGCACCCACCCACTGAGACAGTGGGGCTGATCTATTGGGAGCTCACCAAGGACAGCTGGACTGTGACTGAAAAAGCATGGGATAAAACAGGACTCTCTGAACATGGCGGACAATGAGAGCTTACGAGAGGCCAAAGACAATGGCACGGGGTTTTGATCCTACTTCATGTTCTTGCTTTGTGGGAGCCTAGACAGTTTGGATGTTCACCTTCCTAGACCTGGAGGGAGGGGGGAGGACCTTGGACTTTCCACAGGGCAGGGAACCCTGACTGCTCCTGGGACTGGAGAGGGAGGAGAAGAGGAGTGGGGGTAGGGGGAGAGGGACGGGAGGAGGGGTGGGGAAATAGGAGGGGGGGAGGAGGCGGAAAATTTTTTTTTTCAAAAAAAAAAATTCCCCAGAGTTACAGAAACAGAAAGAGATCTCCATGCAGGAAGCATTAAAACACAAGGCAGGCAAGGCCAAAAACGAACCTCCCACCATCATACTATAATTAAACATTAAATAAACAGAACAAAGAAAATATATTGAAAGTGACAAAGAATAAATACCATGTTACATACAGACATGTCATCAGAATGACAGCAGACTTGTCAATAGAAATTTTAAAAGCCAGGAAGCTCTGACGCAATTTATTTCAAGTTCTGAAAGACACAACTGCCTACATAGACCACTATATATGCAAAACCATCAGTCATGATTGAATAAGAACTCAAAACTTTTCACTATGAAAATAGACTAAAGAAATTTCTGACTATTAAGCCATTATTACAGTTCTTCATACGGAATCTTTAGACTGAAAAGAAAGACAAATTTACTCAAAACTTCAGACTGAAAAGAAAGCAAATCCATCATGAAGACATAAGAAAGAATAAACGACAAAAGAATAATAGTCTATCAAGAGAGGAAGAGGGGGAAACACTACAGAACTGACAAAATGACAGAAATAAATTCACATTTTACAATAAAAATTCTGAATATTAGTGTTCTCAATTTTACCAAAGGATACTCATACTAGATTGAATCAATAACAATCTAGTAGCTATCCAATTGTTGCCTCCAATAAATGTATCTCAACATAAAAAACAGACACTAATTTAGGGTAAAAAGATGGAAATATATATTCTAAGCAAACCGACCTAAAAAACAAGTAGACGCTATTCTTATATCTTTAAAAAAACAGATTTCAAATAAAATCTGGTTATGAAAAATAGAGAAGGTCACTCTATACTGAACAAAACAATAATCCATCAAGAGGACATAGAATTCTAAGCATATATACCTAGAACATATGTGCACTCAACATTATAACACAGTTATTACTAGATGTAAAGTTACAGATTAGCCAGAAAAATGTCAGTGGGTTATTTCAATATTCTGCTCTTACTAATTGATTGACCATCCCAACAAAAACTAAACAGAAATATCAAATCACATTATAGACAAAATGAACTTAACATCTATAGATCAGTATATTCAAACATCACAGAATATACATTCCTTTTAGAAACCCATGTGACTTTCTATAAAATAGATCATATATTAGGACATAAAGCGATTCTCAGTAAATATAGGAAAATTGGAATTGTTTATTGAATTTTGTTGATCACAATAGAGTAAGACTAAAATCAACAGATAGAGAAGCCTGAGAAGATAGGCAAACCCAAAACAGCTCACTGTTGGATTGGTAATGGGTCCTTGAAGCAATAAAGGATTTAAAAAAAATTCTTAGAAACAAATGAAAGCACAACATACCAAAAATCTATAGGGTACAATGAAAACACTCCAAATAGGAAGGTTTATAGGTCCCTGTTTTAAGACATCAAAGCAATGTCAAATAAATAATAATATACCTTGGTGCTATGGTAAAAGAAGAATAAGTAAAACCTAAATTCAGAGAATGGAAAAGAAACCATTAAGATTAGGGCAAAAATCTATGCAATGAAAAAAAAGAGCAAAAATTAGTATAATGGAAACCACAGCAAATGAAACAAAATACAAAGATCAGTAAAACAGAGTTGGTTTTTGATAAGAAAAAAAAAAGCCAGATCAACAAACCCTTAGCCAAAACAACCAAAAGAAAGAAAGTGAAGACAAAAATTAATTTAATTAGGAATGAAAATCAAGCCATTACAACACATACCAATAAAATTCAGAAAATAACTGGGTTTTGCCTTTGAAAATGTATATCCTACTAAATTAGAAAGTCTAGGAGAAATGGATGGATTTCTAAATGACTAGGGCCTGTCAAAATTAAACCAAAATGAGATGAATAATCAGGTCTGTAATGAGCAGTGAACTTGAAGCAGTATTCAAAAATCTTACCACCATCACCATAAAAAAGAGTATTCAGGCCCAGAAGGATTCACAGATGGAGTTAGCGTTTACCAGACTTCAAGAACTGATGCAGGACACATCAAATGGGGGGAACGCAAGTCAAATAATCCTAAGCTAACTCCAAATAGAGTATTCTAAGGTATTTCTTATGAAAAGAAATATCACAGCAAGGAAATAGGAATGGGGTCCGACATCCAGGTGTGGCTCTCAGGAAGAAGAGGCCAAGTGTGGTAAGATCTTGGCTTTTTGGTATCCTAAGTCACGCCCCAACCTGGTCCAGCCTGTTAAAGGCTATTGACTTAAGGAGGTTCTCCATCACCTCCCCCTTTTGTCTAAATAAGAGAGTTCCAAACCCAATACAAAACTATTTACACTAAGAACAGATGTCAACTATAAAAATTAGAATTACAATAAACAATAGTAAGCAAGGAGCATATGCTAAATGTTTTAATATAATCACTTTATCCTAAGAAGTCTAAGCCTTGTATTAGAAATGGCTTGGCTATATCATAAGAGGAAAGTAACTATGACTATCTAATCTTCAACCCCATCGAAGGCCTGAGAACAGAGATAATATTGTTTGAGTAGGTAGGAAATATAATCAAGCAACTTCCAAAATGTGCAGTAGATGACAGAGACAACTGGCTACCTGGGCAATCAGCCAAAGTCTCATTTGCAATGTTGAAGCAACCAACTTTGGCTAAGACCTAGAGTAACTGACAGACCATTTTCAGAGACAGTAAAAAAATTCAAAACTGTCTTACCCCGTCATGGCAAGGTTTGGTAGTCTTTTTTCTTGTATCCTCCTTGGACAGTCCAGACACCATGCACTTTGTCAGTGGTTGGGGTATTGGCAGTTCCTTGCCCAAAGGCCAGTTGTGCCACGAAGAAAACAAGCTCCAAGTGGAGTGTCTTTAATGCTCGACATTCTCTTGGGAATAGATTGGTGCTGACAGGAGCCACTGTGTCTCATGTCAACAGATGTTGACACATTATTTAAATTTTTATTTAAATGCCATGTTCAACAGTGGTTGAAGTGGTTTAAGATTACCTATCTATGCAAAATACAATCTCTTTTTTAGCTAAAGAATCTAAATAGTCTGACTATATGTATGATAAACATGAATGACTATTGACCTATAATATTTAATACTTATATAACTTAAAGACTAAGACTTCATATCAGAATATTAAACAATTTTTAAACAACTGTGCAGTAAAGGGAGACAATTACCTCAAAGTGTAAATCATGTATAAACATCTTGATCAGAGGTAGAAATATATAATGTAATATGATCCTAAAATTGGATCAATATACAAAATATCTTAAGCAGATGTAGAAACATGCATGCATACAATCTGACAAAATAACTTTGCATTGATAAACAACTATTGTAAACAGGAATAGGAGCATATTCAATATAACAAATATAATTTGAACTTGTATCAATATACAAGAATCTATACCAATATAAATTATTCATAAACAATAACTCACAAGTATTTACTCTGTTACTCACTATTATTAGTAGTAGTATGAGTAAGCTCACAGTAATTTACCTATTATCCCACCCAATTTCCCTTTTTTTCCCAAGGAGCTCTCTGGGCCTACATAATTTCCACCCCAACCCCCAACCCTATACAAGTAATAATCAAGCCATAAATGATGTCCCTAACCCTGAGGACAAACTTTGTTAGGAGAGGAGGTACCATGTTCTAGAATTGCTTTCAGCTGTCATGGGGGTGATTTTTCTTCCTATGGGATGTAAAAGTAAAATGATAGTTAAGTTTCAAAACTATTGTCTGGTATAATTGCAAATGCTCTTTGAGTAGTTGATAGGGTTTTTCTAAAGTTCTTTTTGGAGTTCTGGCCAGAATGTTGTAAGAAGGTTCACCATTTCAGCTAACCAAGTTGGAACCATCTTGAGCAGCTGGTACCCAAAACCAGTCTTATATCAGTACTATCAGCATCATGATGTCATATCAACCAGACGGAGTCATTGTTGTGGGCCCCATCTTCTTCCTGGAAACTTCAAAGATTACTGTATGAAAATCTATTGTTCATTGTAGAAAACTTAAACATTATTCATATAGACACATATTCAACTAAAAGATACAATATAAACAAAATAGGTATGAAGAAAAGTAAATTTTTTTTCCTAAATTCTTTCTTCTTTCTGTCCCATACCAGATGGCTCCTGACATGAGACAGAAACTCTGAATTTTTCTTTCAACAACATGATTGGATTTAGAGGAGGACAGAGCCATTGTCCAACACCAAGGCCAGCTTTGATTTTTAAGTGATTTTGTAACTCTATAGGAAGTTAGATATAAATATATAAATATTTAGAGAATGAATTTTTTACCATCATATGACCTGCCCTCATGAGTCATATTCTTCTTTACTTGGTAATCCTTTCTGGGTAGTTGTTTTTTTTTCCATTTAGGCATCTAAATGTCCAAGGTCTCTTGACTTTTTGAAGATGAGTATTTTCCTGCAAAGACAAGAACAGAACCCTGCCCCAACCCTTATGAGGTTTCCTTACCATCTGTATGGTTGTCACCTCTGTGGATGAGCTGTCTTTCCTCTATCTCAAGAGCTTTCCCTTTTGCAAACTGAATCTTTATTAATTTTGATGGTATCCATAGCTTTTCTTCTCTTGTGGAAACAGGAGCAAAACTTCTTCCCCAACGTAGCACATCTTCTGGTTTCCATTGTGTGGTCAACACATCCTTGAAATACACCAATTTATTTAATTCAGAAGTTTTTTCTGTTATCCAATGTCTTTCTGCTGGCGTTGTTTCTTTCTCATTAGCTTTAAGAAAATTCAAGGTTAATAAATCATTATGCAATCATTTCTGGGGGTATAATCCCTTTCTGTTTGTTTAGCATATCCTTTATAGTTCAAATTGATCTTTCTATAACTTCCTGACCTGTAGGATTGTTTTGTATACCTGTAATATGCTTTATGTTATAATAAGCAAAAAAACCTTTCATTTTCTTAGAGACATATGCTGCAGCATTGTCTGTCTTTATTTGTGCAGGTGTACCCATGATGGCCATAACTTCTAATAAATGTGTGATTACTGAATCAGCCTTTTCTGAGCTCAAGGCAGTTGCCCATTGAAAACCTGAATAAGTGTCAATGGAGTGGTGTACATATTTTAACTTTTCAAGGGTGCAAAGTGGAACACATCCATTTGCCAGATTTCATTCCTTTGAGTACCCTTTGGTACTGAAGGTTATAGAAAGAGCAAGTAGGGCATCTCCTTATAACCTCCTTAGCTTGTTTCCATGCAATAGGAAACTCTATCTTTAAACCTTTGTTATTGGCATGATTTTTTTAATAAAATTCTGAGGCCTTCAGCACACTTTCAATCAATAATCAGTCAATTTCTGCATTACCTTGTACTAGAGGACCTGGCAGACCCATATGGGGTCTGCTGTGTGTTATGTTATTTCTGATTATATCTTGAACCTGATTGAATAATAAAGTCAGTTCCATAACGTCTGGTATAAATTTAGCATTTTCAAGATACAACGCAACTCTTTCTGCATATCGTGAATCAATAACTATATTGAGAGGTTGTTTAAAATCCCTTAGTACCATGAAAATAGCATATAATTCTATCTTTGGACATAATTGTAAAGGCTTTGTTTCTCCTTACTTAAATCTTCTGATTTGTAACCTGCCTTTCCTGATTTATTTGTATCAGCATAGAATGTACAATTTCGCTCTGGTTCTGTGCTGTCGCCTACTTAAGATACTGATAAACATGTTTTAACAAATTAAGAGAAGTTATTAAGGACAATCAAAGCGATTCCAAGAGTTGGTGTTCAGAACAAGAAGAAAGCCCAAAGCTTTTAATCGCGAGACACAAAGTGTGTGCTTTATGCTGAGGGAAGAAACACCGCAGGGATCTCTGGCTAGAGAAGCAGCCAGGAGGGAACATCAGGTTCCTTATCAGCAGAGGATGGGCTGCTAATAGGCAAGAAAACATGCCCAGGCTGGAGAACTGGGAGGTTCCTGCTAAGCGTGGACTTGTTCTCACATGGGGTGCCCTACGATGCAAAATGCGTCAAATGGGGGAAACGCAAGTCAAATAATTCCAAAACACTTCGAATAGAGTATTCTAAGGTTTTTCTTTATTAAAAGAAAGCTCACAGATCACAGCGAAGAAATAAGAACGGGGTTTGACATCCAGGTGTGGCTCACAGGAAGAAGAGGCCAAGCGGGGCGGGAACATAGCTTTTTTTGTACCCTGAGTCATACCCCAACCTGGTCTAGCCTGTTAAAGGCCATTTGCTGAAGAAGGTTCCTCTTTAGAGAACTACAACCAGTGTTTCTCAAAGTACTCCATAAAATGCAAAAGGAACATTACTAAATTCCATGAAACTAGTATTACACTAATATAAAAACTGATAATGTGTAGTATAATTTAAATACAAAATTAGAAATCTTCCTATATATCAATGACAAATATATTGAGAAAGAAATCAAGGTAAGAATTTGATGTGCTTTTGACTATCTTGACACAAGCCAGGGTCATCTGGGAATATAGAGAAAAGGAAGTCTATAGAAAGGTAGAAAATTTGCTGGGAATCCAACAGAGGATCAGAACATACACAGAACTCAAGCATCATGAAAGCAATCCAATTAAAAAGAGGGGCCATGGATTGAGCAGTGTTGTCAAAATAATAAAGATGCCCGGCAAACAATGTTCAAAGTGTTCAACGTCATTAGCCATTTAGGAAATACAAATTAAAACTATTTTGAGATTCTACTCACCTTAATCAAAATGGTTATAATCCAAAAGACAAATGTCAATAAATACTAGTAAGAATGTAAGGGATGGCAAACCTTATCCACTGTTAGGAGAAGTGTAAACTGGTACAATTATCTTGGAAATCAGTATGTGTAGCGGCATTTCAATTGTATTTTAATAAATAAAGCTAACCTGAAGATCAGAGAGTAAAACAGCCCCACTGGTCAGTCTCATAGATCAGGCAGTGGTAACACACACCTTTAATCCCAGTAGCTACATTGTTGCTATAGAAACTGGGCAGTGCATACCTTTAATACCAGTGGTGCATGTTTTTAATCCCCAGACTAGAGAGGATTATAAAATGGGAGCAGACAGCTCTCAGTCACAGTCTCATTCTGAGATTCCTCAAGGCAGGATCGCCATTTTCAGACTGAGGTCAAGGTAAGAGCAAGTGGCTGGCTGCTTTGTTTTTCAGGTCTTCAGGTTGAACCTGAAGTTTTTATAAATATATTTTATTAATTTATTAAAAGTTCTTCTCTCCCCAAGTTTTTATTAATTGTGCTTCAATTATGTCAGTTTCTTACAATCTATAAGTAGAAATACCATTTGACTTAGCTATATTATTCCAGGGCATATATTGAAAATACATCATATCCACCTAGGCATGCCTTTAATTCCAGCACTCAGAGGCAGAGGCAGGTGGATTTTTGTGAGTTTACATCTATCCTGGTCTACAAAATGAGTTCCAGGACCACCAGGTCTGTTACACAGAGAAACCCTGTCTTGAACCTCCCCTTCAAAAATAGGTTTATCATATTTTACTACAGATACTTGCAATCCACGTTCATTGTGGCTCTATCCACTACAATTTGGAAATGCAATAGGTCTAGATGGTTATCAGCAGATGAATGGATAACAATTATGCTATACAGACACAAATGAATTTTATCAAATTGTAAAGAAAATGATATTACAAAATATGAGGCGGATCTCCTTGTCTATAAACAAATTGGCATTGTTCTTGGTTGCCATCAATAACTATATATTAAGGCCCTATTGTTGAAAGCATAATGTATTTCAAGTGTAGGTAGGATACAGAGAAATCAAACTGGAATATTGACCTGGAACCTTCTTTCTAGCCAGCTCTCATAATGTCAGAAAGTGCTTTGGGAGAAAACAGTTCTTAATGGTATTAAGCAGGGGTGAAACCCACATGCTACAATCCTGGCTTGTGAGGCAGAGATTGCAACATGAAACTGTTGCAACCTTGACATGATGGTTATGGAGTAACCAAGCACTTTCTGATTGGATTTGACACTTGCTCTATGGAAGGGATTTTTTTTTTTTTTGCCTGATATTGTAAACCTAGTCAAAACAAAGTTTTAGAGGTCATGGACCTTAGTGGGGAAGCTTACTACTACTGTTCTTTGTTGTGGAATAATCTTTCAGTACACTGTGAACATGTATCACTCAGATTGGTTTTATAAAAAGCTGAACAGCAAATAGCTAGGCAGGATTTTGGGGGCACAGAGAATGCTGGAGAGATGAAGGGCGGAGTCAGAAGGAGACTGCAGAACTAAGAGGAAGCAGCAGGAACAGTACAGAGTGAAGGTAATACAGCCACGAGGCAGAAAGTAAATTAATAGAAATGGGTTAAGTTATAATAGCTAGTTAGAAACAAGACTAAGCTATCGGCCAAACTTTTATAATTAATAAGAAGTCTCCATGTCATTATTTGGAACCTACCTGGTGGGACAGAGAAACAGTCTGCGAACAGTTGTTTAGCTAAATGAACATTTCAAACTGTCTTCTCTGTCTTTACATTTATAGTACTGATCTCAACCTTGGTTAGAAAAGCTTCTTTTTGCTGAGGGCAGCACTCAACACAGAAACTCATTTTAAAAAGGCCAAAGTGCTGAGAATAGTGACTGTTTGGTGCTCATCCTTAAATAGATCATCAATATCAACCTTCCCCAAGACTTAGGAAACATTATTAAAGAGAAAACAGAAAAAAGGTAATATCTGGAGGAAAGAATATGTGTTAAAAATAATGTTGTCGTCTGGATATGACATGATCATTGCACTCATGAACTCACAAGTTTAGTACCCTGTCCAGTATGTAAAATGTTAGCATTCCATCATGGATGGGGAGCAGCTCTTAAGGTCCCTCCCATAGATGAGGAGCTATGGACAGTCACGGGCTGCTGAGAGAAGGACCTCACTTTTCTGGAGCATGTCCACTGGTAGGTTGCTCATACTGGGGTGAATTGCCCCACACCTATGTGGATAGTGGTTTCATTAATTAAACTGTTTGATATAAAAGAAAAGTGAATGAAGAAGAGGTCATGAAGTGAGATATGATTATGGATCCTGGGGGAGTTGGCGTGTGAAGAACTGTTAGTGTATATGAGCAAGACACATTATTTAAAATGTTCTTTTAAAAGATAAATGTTTACAAGTTATAATATAATATGAAAGTTCCGTGTGAATGGGATAATACAAGATTGGCTTTCTTAATTTAGCATGTTTCAAGGTTTACCAGTGTCATATAACAAAATTTTATTTTTCCTCATTATTCAATAATATTTTATTGTATGACTATATCACCTTTACTTGTTTTATTCACCAGTATTTGGTCACATTTCTTTTTTGTTTTGACTTTACTTTAGTTTTGGTTTATTTTGAGTCAGGGTCTCATTTTGTAGTCCTAGCTGGCCTGGAACTCACTAGGTATACCACACAGCCTGGAACTCATGGGTAATCTCTCTGCTTCTGCCTACTAAATGCCTCCTAGGATACAGTTATGTGCCACCACAATTGGCTCTATTTTTTTATTTGTTCGTTTATTTATTTATCTGTTTGTGAAGGCTCTCATGTAGCCAAATCAACATCAATTTTAATACTTAGCAAGCCTGTCTTTGAATTCCTTATCCTTCTGCTTCTAACCCCTAAGTGCTGGGTCACAGGCATGTGTCACCATGTCTGCCTGGAAACTTGTTTTAAAAAAAGATTTTATTTATTTACTTTTGAACTGTGTGCATGGCATGTACCTCTGGAGGCCAAAATAGGGCACTGGATCCCACGTTGTGAGCCACAGTGTGGGTGCTGGAACCTCTGTAAGAACAACAAATGTTCTTAATCACTGAGCCATCTCTCCAGACCTGCCTAATTACTTTTTGATGATTAAGGATTTATATTCGTGCGTTTCTATGGGTGTGTTTTAATTTCTTGAATACATAGATTTGTTGAATGATAGGGTAACAACCTATGCAATTCCTATACTGTTTTCTGCTGTAGTTGAATCACACACTTAGTCCTTCTCCAGAGGATACCAATAGAGTGTCCTATAATTTAATTTAATGCTGATACAGTGTACCTATAGGTAGAATGAGATCAGACAGGTTAAGATCTCATAAGATTGCACACTATTTTCCATGACAATCCAAGCAGTATCTTGTCATCTGTGAGGAGCAAAAGACCATCATCATTGAGGCAAAAATCTTCTGGGAAATGTTTCCTCTGGGTAACTACACAGAAACTGTGGTCCAGAGGGGCTTGTACTGCAAGCTGGAAGCAGAATTTAGTAATATGTAAGAGTCTCCCACATGTTACTGGTTTCACTCATGAAAATTACAGACTTGAAGAGGTCACGGTTAGATGCCGAGGCTTGGCACCTTGCAGCAAGATCAGATCACTGAAGAAAGGCCAGAAGGCTCTCGGTTGTAATGAACACAACATGTTGGAGACACCAGTACCGTGAGATGGCCACCAAGGATGGCAGCAGGTGTGGAGCAGAACTGGTGTGAGCTTTTGAGACACAGTATGGGTGCTGTGGATGCCAGAACCTGGCCAGTGGAATTGCCCAAGCCCACTGGAACCCAAAAGCTTGCGGATCCCAGATTATAGGCACTGAATTATTTACACTGTTGGAGTTTTGTTTTGATCTGATTTTAACTACACCCTGGCCTTTTCCCTTTGTAATAAGAAAACATAAAAGTTCTTTTGGTTTTACAGGAGCCCATACTTAAAGAGAATTTAAATTCTTAAAGATAACTTGGGCTTTAAACTGTTGGAATTTTTTTTAAGCACTAGGGCTTTTAAAAGTTATAGTGTTTTATATTGTGATGTAACTTGAAATCTTACGGCTAAGCAAGAAAATAAAGGTTATAGTTTTAATAGTGATGTGTTTGTGTGTCAAGGTGACAAAGGGTCAATTGCACCTTTTGTTAAGTTCACAAAAGATAGGGGTCATCTGTGAAGAAGGAACCTCAAGTTGAGAAAATACCTCTATCAGATTGGCTTGTAGGCGGGACTGTGGAGTGTTTTCTTGATTAATGATTGATAGGTTGCAGGTGACTTTGCTTAAACATCCCTTGGGAGAGAGGGTGAGAAGGCACCAGAAGGCGCCAGGGTCAAAGATGCAACCAGGAATCAAGTGAGTAGCAGAGCTCATGCAGACTTGTTTAATAAGGAAGCTGGGCCTGTTTATATTCCTCTTTCCAAGGTCCCATTGGCTCGGGTGGCCGACTCTGCTGCGTTGTCCTCTCCTCATTGATATCTCCAGTCAGGTGTCTCTGCATCAGCAGTCACTGGGTGTAGCAGCAAGCCTTAGGTTTGCTCAGGGAAGACGAATGTACCGCACATGCTCATGCTGCTGACTTGAGCAGGGCAACTGTGACTTGTGTAGGCTGGGTGGCAGTTTCTCCTTCAATAGGAGAAAGTCCAGTTCACTGTGGGTGGTACTGTGATTTGGCTGGTAAACCTCATCTGTATACAAGCTAGGAAGATGTGTTCCTTCATGGTCTCTGTTTTGGTTCCTGCATTGTCTTGCCTTTCCTAAATGATGGATTGTAACATGTAAATGTAATAAATTCTTTCCTCCACAACTTGCTTTCTATCAAGATATTTTATCACAACAGAAAGAAAACTATGACTGTGTGTGTGTGTGTATGTGTGTGTGTGTACATGTATGATGCCACGTGTGGAGGTCAGAGGACAAGTTACAAGCCTCTGTTCTTTCCACACAATGTGGATCCAGAGTAGTGGTTTTCAGCCTTCCTAATGGTACAATCCTATAGCGAGATATTTGATCACACTATGAACCCAGAGACTGCATTAATGAAATAAAATCAACCTTGGGTCAGAGCCAGCAACTAGTTAACAGGAAGTAACCATAGAATTGGAGGGACTATGGAAAATGATAGAGAAACAAATGGGAATTAGTGAGGAAGGACTATATGTTTTACCGTCCTTTTTGGTTTGGAACGATGGAAGGGAAACACTCTTTTTGAGATGCTGTCTAAGGAGGAATGTCAGTTGGTTGCTCCTCTGCCTCTCTGGGCTAGGAGCCCCCCATCCCCACGTTTGACTCCCAAGTCTTTATTGGTAAGATCATAAGATTGAGATTTACAACACAACCCTTGAGTTCCTCATGCTGTGGTGACTGCCACAAACTTATTTCATTGCTACTTTATAACTGTAATTTTGCTACTGTTATGAATTGAAATGTAAACTCCTCACATGCTGGATATCTCCATCCCTGTTAAAAGGTCATTTGATCCCAAAGGGTCACAACGCACAGGTTGAGAACCACTAGTCTAGAGGATTGATGTTATGTCATCAGTCTTGACAGCAAGTGCCTTTACCCTGATCAGTCCAATTTTGCATTTCTGACCCTCTTGCCCATTCCAGAACGCTGGAATTATAGGTGTATGCTACCAAGACTAGTTTTATGTGGTGCTGAGGATAAAACCCAGGGCTTTGTGCATGATAGACAAGTACTTTACCAACTGAGCAGCTTTTTTAAATTTCAAGTAGATTCATTAAATGGGATATGAACTGTGTCTTAATGAACTACTTAAAGGCCACACACACACACATACACAAAAGTGATTGTGAGCCATCTGACATGGGTGTTGGGACCTGACCTTAGACCATTTGCAAGAATTGCAGCTGTTATTAGCCATTGAGCCATCTCTCCAGCCCCTAAGCCAGTGATTTTTGAAGTTAACTAAAAGGAAGTGAAACTATAAGGCTTATTTAGATTTCCGTTGAATATTGGGTTTCCTTTTAATACCTCTCTTCCTTCTGTTGTGTAACTTTTTCTGGGATGGGAGGCATGAACAAATGTTTATTCACCATAGATAAAGCACTGATAACATATCAAAAAGACATGCCACTTTAATTTAGCTTCATGAATACATTGGTACTCCTTGCCAGTTATGTTTGATTCTATCCTAGGTTTCTGGGCTAGCCAGCTTCTGGGTCCTGGTCCTCCAGGCAGAGCCAGGAGTTAGCTCCCTCTTGTGGCATGGGTCTCAAGCTGAACCAGTCATTGGTTGGCCACTTTCACAATTTCTTCACCACCTATTTATCAGCACATGTTGTAGGCAAAACAAATTATGGGTTTAGGTTGTGTGGCTGGGTTGGTGTCCCTTTCTCTTCACTGTAAGTCTTGCCTGGTTACAGAGATGGCCAGTCCAGGCTCCATATTGTCCTTCGCTGGTAGTCTTAGGCACCTTCATAAATTCCTGGGAGTTTTCACTGTTCTAGGTGTCTAGCTCATCCCCAAGATGCTCCCAATACTAGCTGAGATGCCCCCCAATTCCAGTTGTCTCTCCCATTACCTCTCTCCTTCCTCCCACCACCTAATCCCTCCTGTTTCCATCCCCCACCCCCGCCATCCAAGATGTCCATTCTATTTCTCCTTCCCAGGAAAATTCATACGCCCCCCGCCCCCGCCACCCTGAACTCTTCATGTTACCTAGCTTCTCTAGATCTGTGGATTTTAGCATGGTTATCCTCTACTTTACAGCTAATAATCACTTATAAGTGAGTACATTCCATGTTTGTCTTTCTGAGGCTGGGTTAACTCACACAGAACATTTTTTCCAGTTCCACCTATTTATCTGAATGTTTTTATGATGTCATTGTTTTTAATAGCTGAGTAATACTCTATTGTGTAAATGTGCCACAATTTACTTATCCCATCTTCTGTTTAGAGACATCTAAGTTGTTTCCAGTTTCTGCTATGAACATAGTTCACCAAGTGTCCTTGTAGTAGGTGGAGCATCCTTTGGGTATATGTCTAATATATAGCTGGGTCTTGAGATAGGTCAGTTCCCAATTTTCTGAGAAAATTGACATATCGAGTTCCAAAGTGGCTGCATGAGTTTGCACTCCCACCAGCAATGGAGGAGTGTTCCCCTTGTTCCATATCCTCTCCAACATGAACTGACATTTGTATTTTTAATCTTAGTCATTCTGTCAGGTTTAAGATGAAATCTCAAAGTAGTTTGGATTTGCATTTCCCTGATGGCTAAGGATGTTGGACATTTCTTTTTTTTAATATTTATTTATTATTTATTATGTATACAATAGTCTGTGTGTATGCCGAAAGCCAGAAGAGGGCACCAGACCTTATTGCAGATGGTTGTGAGCCACCATGTTGTTGCTGGGAATTGAACTCAGGACCTTTGGAAGAGCAGGCAGTGCTCTTAACCACTGAGCCATCTCTCCAGCCCCTGGACATTTCTTTAATTACTTCTTGGCCATTTGAGAATTTTCTGTTAAGAATTCCGTTTAGATTTGTACCCCGTTTTTAAATCGGATTAGTGCCTTCGTAAAGAAATTAGAGAGGTCTCAGACTAGCAACTTAATAGCACATCTGAAAGCTCTAGCACAAAATAAGCAAACACCCAAGAGAAGTAGTCCTTTGATGGGCTGAAAACTAAATTTTGTTAAATTGATACATTATAGGTTTGCATCTATTAGTCACAGAATGTTAAGTTGAACACAGAAGTGAAAAAAAACAATGGTTATTTATGGACTGTAGACACCCCCACATAAACTGTAGTTAGATTCTGAAAAGCAACATTATATACTCTCCACATGCCTTCACAGACATCTTCCCAGGAATTCATATTCACAGCTCCCCCTGCTGGCCAAGCATCACACTTCGGATGTGCAGGAAGCCACACAATTATTTTCATACAGCTAGGATTCTACTTTCTAGGATCTGATGTAGAGGAGTCCAAGTAGAGAGCAGGACAGTGGCCTTCAGCAGAGAAGAATAGCTGGTAAAGCCATTAAGAAATTGAATCAAGGCGGGCGGTGGTGGCGCACGCCTTTAATCCCAGCACTCGGGAGGCAAAGGCAGGCGGATCTCTGGGAGTTCGAGGCCAGCCTGGTCTACAAGAGCTAGTTCCGGGACGGGCACCAAAGCTACAGAGAAACCCTGTCTCGAAAAACAAAAACAAAAACAAAACAAAAACAAAAACAAAAACAAAAAAAAAAAGAAATTGAATCAAATCAAATTATTAGCCATCATGATCTAGATAAGACTCCTCCCACTTGTCCTCCCAACCTGACATAACATTTACATGTGACATATAAGATCATTACACTTAAAATTAAAATTTAAAAAGCTGAATTTGTTTCCACAAATTTATTTTTGTTCTATGAGCTACCATATTTACATTTGGGGTATTTTAGTAAATTCTTTTTTCTCTCTCTCTCTCCCTCCCTCCCTCCTTTTTCTCTCTTTCTCTCTCTCCCTCTCTCTCTTTAAGGATTTTTGTCTGGCTTGATCCTGTTGTCTAACTCAATGTAACATGGTTATCTGTAGCCCTAAGATTGACTGATCTTCAGTATTTAAATTATCATAGCTCTTCTATGTGAATGCTGAGTTGATCTGATGTATTTTATTGATATTACTTAGTTTCGAAAAGTATATGTAAAGCTATACTACAGAAAAGATTAGATAACAAAATGGTATCTTTCTATACTTTCTTTTAACAAGATTTTCTTTTTACATGCCAAATATTGATAGTGATAGAAACAGAAAATCCGACGGGCTAGGTATCAGAATTTGATACTCCTTGTAGCCATAAGCAAACATTAGCTTTTGTTCTAATGGTTAGAGATGCAATGAGACTCTAGAAGGCTTCATCGTAGTAGTGCTCATTTCCTGTCTATTAGCAAAATCCAAGTGCTGTTTGATAATTCTTTACAAATTCTGGCTTATTATACTACAGACACCGTAGTTACTAATTTAATCTAGAAATATTAATACCTATAGTATAAAACATCATGAATGCTGTTGCTATTAGATATTGATGTCTTTTGTATAATTTGATGAGAAGAGTTAATGCAAATCTTTGGGTATCTCTAGCTACAATAAACAGAAAGTTTGTTAAACATCTGAGTATATTAAAATGCCTTGCACAATGTTTAATTTTCTGTATATTCATAGTGATAAAAGTTGGTCTGGCCCAGTACACATACACGCACACATTTAAAATAGAAACAAATTTACTTTCTTTGACTGTAAGATTTTGAATTTAAAATATAGGTACCCCAAATGGAGTTTCCTTTTGAAGATTTAAAGTAAGCTTTTGTCAATTTTAAAAACTAGTTATTATGTCATGTCCAAAGGAAATTTAAAAATTTGAGTCTGTAATTATGATTTTTATAAAAAAGAGAAATTTAGTAGCCAGTGCTTATTATAACTGTTACCAACTCCATTTATTAAGGTTAAACTTTGAACTCTGAAGTCAGCATTATATGACTAATTGATGTGGGATTCCCCTCTGTATGCTGTGGATGTATTTTGTTACCATTGATTAATGAATAAAGCTGCTTTGACCTACGGAAGGACAGAATAGAGTAAGGTGGGAATTCCAAGCAGATAGAAGAGGAAAGATGGCAGAGTCAGGGAGATGCCATGTAGCCACTGAAGGAGACAGATGCCCGGAACCTTACTGGTAAACCATGAACCTTGTGGTAAAATACAAAATAATAGAAATGGGTTAATTTAAGATATAAGAGTTAGTTAATAAGAAGATTAAGCTAAAAGACCAAGTAGTATTGTAATTAATATAGTTTCTGTGGTATTATTTGGGTCTGGGTGGCTGGGAAACAAATGAGCAGTCTCCGCCTACAAATTGGCATGCCAATGTGGACTGTGTAGTACCTGCATATTTTTTTTTTCCCAGAAGGGCTCTGTTTGCTGGCTGCAAGCAGGGGCGCTGCAGCTCCTTTAAGAAAAAGCTTACTGGCCAGGGGCTGGCAGCTCATGCCTTTAATCCCAGCACTGGGCAGGCAGAGGCAGGTGGGTACATGTGAGTTCAAGGCTAGCCTGGTGTAGAACAAGAGCCAGTCCCAGGACAGGCTCCAGAGCAACACAGAGCAACATGGTCTCAAAAAACCACAACACACACACACACACGCACACACACACAAGCAAAAAAAAAAAAAAAGAAAAACCAAAACCAAAACCAAAAGCAGAATGAAAGAAAGAAAAAAAAAAAAAAAAACAACACAGCTTACTGACTCAGAGTAAGAAACTGCAGCTTCCTGATTCATGCTGGCAGCACAAAGTGTGGCTCTTTCAGGAGGCTGAGCACTTGAGTGGGGTTTGTGGGCAGCATGCTGCAAGCTACTTGGTTGTAGTATGAGTCAACTGCTTACCAGAGTTGAGGTGGTGAGCTCAGTTCCCACTCACAGTCCCAAGCTAGCGGAGAATTACCTCTACCATGTTAAAAAGGCTGAGAGAGGCAGAACCAGTATCTAGGGTTGCTGCGACCACACTGCTTACCATTTTAGAATGTCCTTTGTCAGAAAAATATTTCAGATACACTATAGGACAGATTCAGACATAAAAGACCTCTAAATGAGACACAGTGGGTTTAATAATTGTATAAAGGCTTAGGAGAGAAAGGAAAACGAGTGTAGATAGTTATAATATAAGAGTATGGACAGAGATTAAAGGAGTAAAAATAATAAAATAAAGATTACACTTGTAAGAAAGGTAATAGAGTAAGAAAATAAGTCATGTAAAGATGAAATATACACAGAGAACCTGGATTATGTATATTATTGTATTTTCTTTAAATTTTTTGACTGTGAATGAGCTAAGTGCAGAGAGACATTTCATTGTATGGGCTGTAAGCTAAACCAACATATATATTTTAAAGGTATCTTGACTTCAAAATTCAGGTCTAAGGATATGTTGTTTTGGATAAGTGGTTCTGCTTTTATTTCCACAGAGGATAAAAGAATGTGGATTCCTTACTGGCTAATATGGTTTAATAAAAAAAGACTCCCTGAGGCGATGACTGAGATAGTCCAACATCCATGACAGCTTCAGGACTACTGGCTGGGATGGACCTACCACACAGGATACCCATAAAAGACCTGATTAACAGTACCCCCAATTAGCAGGAAGTAGTAGAGAGAACAATGATCCAATTCCTTAAATGATTGTTTATAAATGTTTGTTTACACTTAAAGGGAGATATAATATAAAGATAAATACTTTGCATTTGTCTGGATCTTGGTCTATTGATATAAATTTAAGATCAATTTTGTTAAATGTATATTTCTGCTCTTGTTTAAGGTATCGTGTTTGTGCAACTCATTTAAAAATGTAATGTATAATGAAAAAATTCAGGTTAATAGATAGTCATCTATAATAGTCAAGCTTGTAGTTATGTTTGTTAGGTTTTCTAGATACATAAGATATATTTCAGACAGATAGGTATTCTTCAAACCCTTCAAAGCTAACAGAAGAAGGCATTTAAAATTTTTTAAGAACTTAGTTTTGAAAGCGACAGATGCAAGAAACAAATAAACAAACAAAAAAGAACTTAGGACTTTTCATGACAATGAGACGCATCTGCTACTGGCAGCACCAATCTATTTCAAGAGGATGATGGGCATCAAAGAGGCTCCTTATGGAGTTGGTTAGTCATTTGGGCAAAAACTGCTCTTGCCTGGACTGCTTGATATGCTATATGAACTGGACATGCAGGACCCACAAGAGATAACTGTCAGACATTTTCCAGGACACAGAAGAAAGCAACTGATGAACTTTGCCAGTACAAAGCATAAGAGATCTTTAAATTTCCTGTTTCATGGAAAAGTCTGCCAGATACTGTGGGCCTGTAGGCTGAAGATGGATGCTGCAATGATACAGAAGAACTCTGGGTGACTGTCCAGGCAGCGAGGTGTCTCTGTCAATTCTAGAGTTTTGGAAGTTGCTTACAATGCACTTCCTGTTAATTTAGGTAATATTATATCTTTCTGGGGTCTTTGATAGAGTTGAAGAAAAGATAGTTATAATTATAATTTTCCTTAGTTATGATAAAAGATAAGGTAGATATAAATATTGTAACTGTAATTCTTGCTTGATACCTGTTTTGTTACATGTAATTTTACTATGTTAAAGTTAAAGTCTTCCTTTATTTAGACAGAAAGGGGGAGGTGATGTGGGATTCCCTCTGTGTGCTGTGAATGTGCTTTGCTACCATTGGTTAATGAATAAAGCTGCTTTGGCCTACAACAGGGCAGAACAGAGAAAGGCAGAGATTTCAAACAGATAGAGGAGGAAAGAAGGCAGAGTCAGGGAAACACCACGTAGCCACCAAAGGAGACAGATGCCCAGGAACCTTACAGGTAAACCATGAGCCTTGTGGTAAAATACAAAATAATAGAAATGGGTTAATTTAAGATATAAGAGTTAGTTAATAAGAAAACTAAGTTAACAGGCCAAGCAGTGTTGTAATTAATATAGTTTCTTTGTTATTATTCAGGTCTGGGTGGCCAGGAAACAAACAAGCAGTCTCCACCTACATTTAATGTTGAAGTATCATTTTTACAAACCTTGAATCACTTCCTAGACAACAGCATGGTAGCTTGAGTTTGCTTTTTACAGTGAAACCGGTTTTGTGATTTTGTCTTTTTTAGCATGTAACCTGTAAGCCAGGAAACCTGAGTTTGCCTTTTCTTAATGGGAGACTTAGTAGGGAGATCTAGTCTAGGCAAAGCAAGGTGTGATTTTTACATATGGAAACAAATTAGGCTGGTAGGTAATTAAGCCTCCACCACAAAGCCTTTTTTTTAAATTTAAGAGAGTCAAGTAATTTAAACTTTAGAATTATTTTAACCTGTATCATCAAGTAACACACCTATCATTTGTACTGAAACTTACTGTAAAACCAAATGTTGTCAAAGGTTAAAGCAGACATTTTAGCTATGAATGGACTGACCTGGCAAAATAACCTCATGAGAGAGCCTGGTAGAGGTCATCTTGGTGCTACTAAACTGTCTGATAAGGCTAGGGCCCTCCATCAAGGCCATCACAGAGATCTGAGAAGGATACATTTGACCAGGAAGTATAGACCAAGTGACTTCTGTACAGTGACTTATCCACTGCCAGGACAGTCAGTCTGGGACCCTCCTTGGTAATCTCGATGGCTTTGTTGCAGGGGTGCAGAGGTCATAAGTCTTTGGCTGACACAGAGGACAGTGTTAAGTTTTACTAAGACAATGGTCTTAGTAGATTTTTCAAGACCAGAGAGTAGAGAAAGTGTAGAGATTTTCAAGAGTGGATAGTAGAGAAAGCCAAGAGATAAGTGATTTGGGGGATCATTTGCTTGTGCAGTAGCAGAAGTTGTAATCATCTGTGAGAATCTGGAGACTTGAGTGTGACATTTTGTGACCATTGAGACTGATTGTCTAGTTTATACTGACGCTAAGCTGTTTGCGGCCAGACAGTGAGGCTTTGTAGGGTCTCTGAGAACAAGTGGTGGTGTTGTGTGTGTGTGTGTGTGTGTGAGATTCAGAGGCAGGTGAAGAGTCAGTGAGTCTAATGAGAGCCAGTGGCTAGTGTAGGCACCAGTAGGTGAGCGAGAGCTACAGAGCAATTCCAGGACTGAGTTGAGAGAGAGGAGGGGAGGGAGCCAGGAGCAGAGCAAGAGTGAAACTGGAGAGATTTATGGAAAAGGATCACAAATAGGAACTCTGCCAGTGGGAGAATTCTAGTAGAGGAGAGGGGTAAAGTGCCTTAGCAGAGAGATACCCTGAATCACAGGGGAGAAGTGTACAGAAGATTCCAGGCTGCCCAGGAGAGGCAGAACCTTTCCAAGTGATAGACATCTGGGAGGGCAAGGCAGGCTCCAAGAGCCAGAGAAACTGAGAGAACACTTTCCCAGTGGGCAAGGAGAGACGGGTGGTTACAGCAAGTAGCTAAGTGGCTTGAGAGGTGAACTCTAGAATTCTAAGTGAAATATGGTAGGTGGTGGAAGCCACCACAGCAAATGTTCACATCTCAGAAGGGTCAGATCAGTGGCTTGACTCAGTTATGACAGATGGGCCCCTTCCAAGGTGGTGGCTTTTGTGCTCCTCCCAGGTCTTCGGGACCAGATGTATGCAGAGGGAAGAGGGCTGGGGCAGGAAACTACCAAAATGACCACTCCATTAGGGGAAGGTTTTTATTGTGGATAAGAGAGAGAAAACATCCAGAGGCATCTGGAAGAATCCAGAGCAGAGAGAAAAAGATACATGGCCAGCGATAGGGAAGCAGAAATGGCAAGGAAGAGCAAGAGTGGGGATAGCAGAGAGTAGCCTGTTACATGGAGGAAAAATTAATAACTGAGGGGAGGGAAGCCTGTAAGCTGGAACAGGCCCGGGAGTGTAGGGCAGAGGAGTAGGTCAGCAGGGCTAGGACATTGGAATGGAGAATGGGTGGGTACTTGTGGGCAGGGACTAGCCTGGAGTCAGCAGGGGCTTTGATAGGCAAACACAGTATGTGTCAATGAAGAACCACAGGATCCTTCTGCCTGAGTCAAGGGAATGAGTTCTTTTGGCAGACAAAAACCTTTTCACAACTTCCTGGGTAATGCTGGCTTTTCTCTAACTGCCAGCAATCCTTCTATAATCTGGCTCGAGCTGGACCAAGACTTTCATTTCTGGACATGTGTACTGCTTTTTGGAGTTTGGAGAATTGGAATTTCTTTTGGATATAACAATTCTTAAAATCCAAATTATACTGAATAATGAGAAAATTTTTTTTATAGAGACAGTGGCAAAACTTGAGCCATTTAGACACTAAAACTAGGCTCATGTAAGAAGGGAATTCTGAGTAACCAAACGACCACAGCAAATAAGATGATTATGAAAGGAGATAATTTCATTAAATGTATCATTTCATTAAAACCAAGATTAGCATTATTTAACCTCTTAAGAATATGTCAGGTGCTCTGTTCTCCCAGCTTCAGCCCCAGTTCTGCATCAGAACACCAGTGGGCGCTTCCCTGCCTCCCTGCTCCCATCTCCGGTAGATCCCAGAGATCTTCCTTCCACTTCTAACCTTCCTCACTCCTCTTATTGCTTTTTCCAAGACCCCAGCCCCAGCAGTCACCCCCTGCTAACCCAAGGGCCTCTCCTCCCAGGGCAACAAGTGGGCTGAAGCTGGACCCACCCCACTCCTACTGCTCCTGAGATCCAGTTCCCTCAGTCGCATCCCCGCTCTGTAGCAGGAACCAAGATACAGCCTCCCTTTCCTTTCTGACCCTATGCACAATCACAAACCTAACAAAGACAAATGCAGAAATCAGCACCTAGACCTATAAATCGCCCCAAATCCAGATGCCTAGATGTCAGCATAAGAACACAATCAACAACAGCGAGGGCAAAAATGTCACCACCAGAGCCCAGCTATCCTGCCACAGCAGGCTCTGAGTACTTCAACACAGCTGGAACACAAGAAAAAGACCTTAAAATCAACTATTTGAAGATGATAGAGTCCTTAAAGAGGAAGTTAGTAAACCCCATATAGGCGTCCAAGAAAACACAGACAGTATAAAGAAATAAATAAAACTCTTTAGGAGCCAAATTTGGAAATAGAGTCAGTAAAGAAAACAAAAATTTCTGGGAGTGAAATGAAATGAAAAATATTTAGGAACTCAAACAGGAGCTACAGAAGCAAGCTTCACCAGTGGATACAAGAGATGTAAGACACAGGCGTTAAAGATACAATAGAAGAAATGGATGTATCAGTCAACAAAAATGTTAAATCTAAAAAAATCCCAGACACAAAACATGCAGGAAATCTGGGATACCATGAAAGGGCCACACCTAAGAATAACGTAAATAAGAAAGCAGAAGAAACCCAGCACAAAGGCCCAGAAAATATTTTCAACAAGATCATAAAAGAAAAATTTTCTAACCTAAAGAAGGAGATTGCTATAATGGTACAAGAATTACACAGAACACTAAATAGATTTGGACCAGAAAAAAGTACCCTTGCCACATAATAATCAAAACACTAAGCATACAGAACAAAGAAAGAATATTAAAAACTACAAGGGGAAAAGACCAAGTAACATATAAAGGCAAACCTATTAGAATTACACCTGATTTCTCAATGGGGACTCTAAGATCCAGAAGAGCATGAACAGATGTTGAGAATACTTAAAGAGTTCACAGACTCTAGTTCAGATTACTATATCCAGGAAAACTTTCAATTACCACAGATGAATAAAATTAGACATTCAATGATAAAATCAACTTTAAACAGTATTTATCTAAACCCAGACCTACAGAAGGTGCAAGATTGAAAATTCCAAACTAAGGTTAACTACAATCATGAAAATACAGGAAATAAATATTCCCAGACCTGCAAATCAAAATAAGGGAAAGACACACACACACACACACACGCACACCCATTTATTACCACCAACACCATCACCACCACCCAAAACAACAAAATAACAAGAACCAATAATCATTGGTCACTGATATTTCTCAGTATCAATGGGTTCAATTCCCCCAATAAAAAGTCACAGATAAACATAATGGATGCAAAACCAGGACCTATTCTTTTGCTTAACAGACTTTCCTTTGGGCCACCAACCAGCTCCCTAATCATGACATGGAGACTTCTTATTAGTTGTGAATGTTCGGCCTTAGCTTATGCTTACCCCACTAGCTCTTATAACTTACCCTGTTTCTCTTCATCTACATTTTGCCCCGAGGCTTTCTTACTTTTCTTTCCTTCTATAAATCTTACTTTTACTGCTTCTCATGTTTGGCTGGTGGCTGCCTGATTTCTGGTCTCAGTATGTCCGTCTCTTTCTCCTTCATTCTCTCCCCCTCCTTCTCTTTCCAGCCTAGATTTCTCCTCGTAAATATTACCTCTGCCCACCAGCCCTGCCTATCCCTCTCCTGCCTAAATATTGACTATTCAACTTTTTATTAGACCCAATCAGATGCCTTAGGTAGGCAAGGCAAAACAAATGCAACATGTCTTTACACAATTAGATGCAGTACAAACAAATGTAACACATGTTTACATCATTAACAAAGGCAGCAGAAGCAGATGTAACATACTTTCACACAGTTAAAGTAATATTCTGCCGCATAAGCAAATGTAACACATCTTTTCCTAGTTAAAATAATATTCCACAACGTTTGCTACATCTAAGAAACACACTCCGACATCAAAGATACACATTAACTCAGGGGAAGTATTAGAAAAAGTATTCCAAAAAAATGGACCTAAGAAACAAGTTGGTGTTGTCATTTTAATATCTAACAAAATAGACTTCAACCCAAAACTAACCAGAAGAGATAAGAAAGTCACTATATATCAAAAGACAAATCCACCAAGAGGATACTAAAGTTCTTAACATTTATTCCCCAAACACAAGGGCACCTACATTTGTAAAAGAAATACTACTACAGCTTAAATCAGGTACTCATTCTCATACATAGTGGGAGACTTCAATAATCCATCCTCACCAATAGATAAGTCATCTGTTGAGGGGAGCTGCGGGCGGCATTCCCACCCGGCTCCTGATCGCCTGCCTAGCTTATGCCCCAAAATAACAACACACAAACTGTATTCTTTTAAACACTGCTTGGCCCATTAGCTCTAGCCCTTACTGGCTAATTCTCATATCCCGATCAACCCATCTCTAATAATCTGTGTAGCACCAGTCTTACCGGGAGAGATTCAGCATGTCTGACCTGGCGGCTGGCTGCATCGCATCTGCCTCTGAGAGGAGCTGCCCTGCATCTGAGCTCACTTCCTCTTCCTCCCAGCATTCTGTTCTGTTTACTCCACCTATCTATGTTCTAACCTATGAGGGCGAGCAGTTTCTTTATTAATTAACCAATGACCTTCCTCCATCATTTCCCCTTTTTCTGTTTAAACAAAAAAAGGAAGGCTTTAACTTTAACGTAACAAAATTACATATAACAAAACAGTTATAAAGCAAGAATTACAGTTACAATATTTACATCTACTTTATCTTTTATCATAACAAAGGAAAACTATAACTATAACTATCTATCTATTCTTCAACTCCATCAAAGACTCCAGAAGGATATAATATTACCTAAGTAAATGAGAAGTAAGCAACTTACAAAACTCTAGAAATCACAGAGACATCTCGCTGCCTGGACAGTCACCCAAAGTTCCTCTGTACCATTGGGGCATCCATCTTCGGCCTAAAGGCCAGTGGTATCCAGAGACATTTTCATGAAGCAGGAAATTTCAAAGGCAGTTCAGTCACTATCTGCTGTGTCCTGCAGAATATCTCGCAGACTCCTTCATGAATCAGGAACCCCGAAAGATCATCTCATCTTTAGGCAAGTTCAGTAGTTCTCTCTCTCTGTGGGTTCTCTGTGTCCAGTTTATACAATAGTCCAGGCAAGAGCAGTTTCTTGCCCAAATGGCTATCAAATTCCATAAAGTGCCTCTTCGATGCCCATCTTCTTTCTTCTTGAAGTAGATTGGTGCTGCCAGGAGCAGACTTGTTTCATTGTCATGAAAAGCCTAAGTTATTAAAACATTTAAAATGCCATATTCTATAATCTTTGAAAGATATGAAGAATGCATATCTAAAATATATCTATGTACATGTAGAAAATCTAACTAACATGACTACAAACTTGACTATTACAGATGATTATCTATTAACAACCTATATACATTACATTTTTAAGTGAACTACACAATTACAATACCTTAATCAAGATCAGAAATACATATACATATAACAAAATTGAACTTAAATTTAAATCACTAAAGCAAAATCCATATCAATGCAAATTATTCATACCTATATCATATCCCCTTTAAATGTAAAAGAACATTTATAAACAATATTTGGGAATATGGATGCAGTTATTTCTCTCAAACTGCTTCCTGCTGAATGGGTGCACTGTTATTTAGGTCTTTCATGGTGTAACCTGTGTGCCAGGGTCATCTCAGTCGGCAGTTGAGTGAAGTAATTTTCTGAAGATGTTCACAGCAACCTTTCAGGAGGGCGTGGTCTATCATACCATATTGTGATAGAAGTAATCCACAGTGTCTCATCCTCTGTGAAAACAAAAGAAGAATCTCTTTTCCAAAGTATCATATCCTTAGATCCAAATTCTGAAGTCAAGGTATTTTCAAAATATCTGTCTTGGATTAGTTCAGCAGCATTTATAAACAAATATCTTTTAGCAGCTTTTGCTCTTTCCTCAGCATTTCAACAATTCAGAGAGCATAATAGCATATAGTATCAAAATTCTCTGTGTATTTTCCATCTTTGTGTGGCTTTATTTTAACTCTATTTCGTTTATTTTTACTTTAATTTTTTTGAGACAAGTTCTCTGTATATCTTTGACCTGGAATAACTCTGTTGACCAGGCTGTTCTTGAACTCTCAGAGATCCTTCTGTCTCTGCCTCCCAGGCATTGATATTAAAGGTGTATGCTACCACACCTTGAAGTCACAGAGTTCAACTCCGAGGTCAATCTACCTCTGCCTCCCAAGTGATGGGATTAAAGGTGTGTACTACCACACCCAACTACTTTCTTTCTTCCTTTTTTTACTTTTGAGAACTTTAACTTTTAGCCTGCATATATTTTTAACATACTGTAAATCATTTAAACTTTTTTTTTTAACTTTGAATCTTTCTTTTACTGAATATCTCTCTTTTTGTGACCACATGAGTCTTTAATTTACTGAGCAATATAGGTAGGATTAAAGCTGTGACTTTGGCGGCTGGATCCAGCCCATTCCTTAGCTTTCCAGCCTCATGGTGGAGGTATAGGCTGTAGCCATTTTTATTGCCACAACTCTATGGCGTTTGAAGGTCCTTGCCAGCAAGCAGGCTACAACACTCAAATGCTCTCTCTGTAGCTGACCTCCTGCCTCAAAGAGTCAGAGTTTGCCCTGGTAGGACGGCCCACAAAAAAAAAAAAAGCTGGCATTTTAAAACAACTCAGCTTATTTCCTGCTACTGCTGAAAACAAACAAGCATTCCGTCGGCATTTATCAACACCAAGTGTTTCATGGAAGGACCTCTTAAGAGCTGCAGGGTTTTGCAGCTAAAGCTGAGTCAGGAAGCCTCTCTTAGATGAGAGCGCTTGCTTGCCTCTAATAAGCAGAGCAGACCTGAGAAATTGCTGCTACCAAGAAAACATACTTTACTCTACTCTTTCCCAAGCTTTCTCAGACTTTCTGTGGATATAGTTGTCCTTGTCTGGGTGCCATTCTGTTGAGGGGAGCTGCGGGCAACATTCCTGCCCAGCTCCTGGTCGCCTGGTTAGCTTATGTTATTGTGAAATAACAACGCACAAACTGTATTCTTTTAAACACTGCTTGGCCCATTAGCTCTAGCCCTTACTGGCTAATTCTCATATCCCGATCAACCCATCTCTAATAATCTGTGTAGCACCAGTCTTACCGGGAGAGATTCAGCATGTCTGACCTGGTGGCTGGCTGCATCGCATCTGCCTCTGAGAGGAGCTGCCCTGCATCTGAGCTCACTTCCTCTTCCTCCCAGCATTCTGTTCTGTTTACTCTGCCTATCTATGTTCTAACCTATGAGGGCGAGCAGTTTCTTTATTAATTAACCAATGACCTTCCTCCATCAGTCATCCAGACCAAAACTAAACAGAGAAATGCTAGAGCTAACAGAGGTTATAAACCAAATGGACATAACAGTTATTTACAAGACATTTTGCCCAAACACAAAAGGATATACCCTCTTATCTGTACCTTATGGAAATTTTTCCAAAACTGACCACAAAGCAAGTCTCAACAGATACAAGATACTCTTAGGCATATACCCAAAGGATGCTCCATCCTACTACAGGGGCACTTGCTCAGGTATGTTCATTGCTGTTCTACTCATAATAGCTAGAAATTGGAAACAACCTACAAGTCCCTCATTAGAGAATGGATAAAAATGTGGTACATTTACACAATAAAGTATTAGTCAACTGTTAAAAAGCAACATCATGAAATTTTCAGACAAATGAACAGAATTAAAAAAAAAATTATCCTGAGTGAGGTAACCCAGACCTAGAAAGATAAATATGGTATGTATTCACTTATATCTCATTATTAATCATTAAATAATGATAGTCAAGCTATAATATATATACCTAGAGAGGTTAGGCGCAGAGGAAGGGACTAGGGAGGGGGACACATAGATCTTCCTGGGATGGGGAAATAGACTAGATTTTATGGATGGTCTGGAGGGGGTATGAGAATGGGAGGACCTGGTGGGAAGGGAAAAAGGGATGGGATTTAGCAGGGAAACTAAGGGAGGGACAACTAGAATTGAAAAGCATTTCAGGGGCAGTATGGAAACCTAGTTCAGTGGAAACTTCCTAAAATATATAAAGGTGGTCCTAATGAAGTTACTAAATAACAAGGGAGACAGAACCACAAAGCAGCATCTCTTGTCCCCAAAGGAAGCTTCCAGTCCAGGACCAAGTTTCATCCAATTGAATTGTTGGCTGAAAGGGTCCCTATGAAATTCCCAAACAACCCAGATTATTGCCAAGACTATAAGTTGCCCTCAACAAACTGATAGCAGGGGCTTCACTGCTGAAGCCAAAACCCACACAACTCATTGAACATAGAGAGGTCAAGCTGGTGCCTACATAAAACCTTCACCCCCATGTTCTAGTGTCTATGACATGGAAATGCACTCTGAAGGCCACCAAAAGAGAAGCATTAACACTAACCCAGCCACAAATCTGTACTGCCTGAAAAATATGCCAGGGGGATGGTGGCACAAATTTTGTGGGAACAACCAACTGATGTTTGATTTGACTTAAGGCCTACTCCATACCTGAAACTACTTAGGTGACCAAGCACCAGAATCTAGATAGTCCAGAGACCTAGGTTAAAACCAAATGCTACTTGCCTTGAAAAAAAAAAAAAGAGAGAAAAGGTAACAATAAAACGACTCTCAATGAAATTCTGCTATACTTAGGTCACTGCCTTATTCAGCCATCATCAAAAAGACTTCATCCTGAAGCAGATGGGAACAGACACAGAGACTCACAGCCAGACGAGAGAGAGAGAGACAGAGACAGAGAGACAGAGAGACAGAGAGAGAGACAGAGAGGGAGACAGAGAGAAAGAGAGAGAGACAGAGAGAGAGAGAAAGGAAGGAGGAGGAAGAGAAAGAGAAGGTAGGGAGGAAGGTAGGCAGGTAGACAGACAGACAGAACTTGGAACACACAGCTCTAAAGAAGATATCTCCATTAAATTCCTCCCTTTAGAACTCAGAGAACTCTACTGGAATCCTAGTGGAAGAGAAGGCAGAAGGAATTGGGGGATACAAGGGATGGAGGACACAAGACCCTCTAAATCAACTGAGCAAAATTCACTTAAGCTCACAGAGCAGCTAGATGAGGACCTACCTGGGACTGCACCAGGTCCTCTGCATATGCCCTATAGCTTTCGGTCTGGTGCTTTTACAGGACTCCCAAACGTGTGAGTGAGTGAGTGAGTGAGTGAGTGAGTGAGTGAGTGAGTGAGTGAGAGAGAGTGAGTGAGTGAGTTGGTGAGAGTGAGTGGGTGAGTGAGTGAGTGGGTGAGAGTGAGTGAGTGAGTGAGAGTGAGTGAGTGTGAGTGAGTGAGAGTGAGTGAGTGAGAGTGAGTGAGTGATGGGTGAGAGTGAGTGAGTGAGTGAGTGAGAGTGAGTGAGAGTGAGTGAGTGAGTGAGAGTGAGTGAGAGTGAGTGAGTGAGTGAGAGTGAGTGAGAGTGAGTGAGTGAGAGTGAGTGAGTGAGAGTGAGTGAGTGAGTGAGAGTGAGTGAGTGAGAGTGAGTGAGTGAGTGAGAGTGAGTGAGTGAGTGAGAGTGAGTGAGTGAGTGAGTGAGTGTGAGTGAGTGAGTGAGTGAGTGAGAGTGAGTGAGTGGGTGAGAGTGAGTGAGTGAGTGAGAGTGAGTGAGTGAGTGAGTGAGTGGGTGAGAGTGAGTGAGTGAGTGGGTGAGAGTGAGTGAGTGAGTGGGTGAGAGTGAGTGAGTGAGTGGGTGAGAGTGAGTGAGTGAGTGAGTGAGTGGGTGAGAGTGAGTGAGTAGGTGGGTCTCTGATTTTAGTGCCTTCTTTGGGGGCTCTTTTATTTTTTCTGTTGACTTGGTTTGTACAATTTTGTTTTTGTTTTTTATTTTTCACCTTTACGTGGCTTTCTTTTGAACTCTATTTCTTTAATTTTTAATTTTTTGGCTTTTAAATAGATTTTTATTGAGCTCCACATTTTTCTCTGCTCCCTTCCCTTCCTCTCCCCTCCCCTTCAATTCTCTCCCATAGTCCCAAGCTCCCAGTTTACTCAGGAGATCTTGTCTTTTTCTACTTCCCATGTAGATTAGATCTCTGTATGTCTCTTTTAGGGCCCTCATTGTTGTCTAGGTTCTCTGGGACTGTGAATTGTAGGCTGATTTTCTTTGCTTTATGTCTAAAAGCCACTTAGGAGTGAGTACATATGATATTTGTCTTTCTGGGTCTGTGTTACTTTACTCAAAATGATGTTTTCTAGCTCCATATATTTGCCTGCAAATTTCAAGATGTTGTTATTTTTTTCTGCTGTGTAGTACTCCATTGTGTAAATTTACCACATTTTCCTTATCCATTCTTCGGTCGAGGGGCATTTAGGTTGTTTCCAGATTCTGGCTATGACAAACAATGCTGCTATGAACATAGTTGAGCACATGTCCTTGTGGTACGATTGAGCATTCTTTGGTTATATACCCAAAAGTGGTATTACTGGGTCTTGGGGAAGATTGATTCCTAATTTTCTGAGAAATGGCACCACTGATATCTAAAGGGGCTGGGTTTGTACAATTTTGATATGAAGGCTTTACTTCCTCTGTAGTTGGACCCTGCCCTCAGCCTTTGCAATTGGACTCAATATTGCCTCTAAAGTTGAACTCAGGGGGACAACAGCTTAATCCTAGAGCTGAGTCAGGGGTTCATTATTGCGTTCTAATAGGTTTTCCAGCTCTGGCATTCTAGGCTTCTTGGAAACTGCTTACCCTTTAACCCCTTGTATGCCCTCTATGGTCTATATATTATAGATAGATTTACCTTGTGGTGTTTAATGTGTGATCTGAAAATTAATAATCAAGACTGGAATAAAAGAACCTTAGCCAGGGTTGCCAAGGAAAGCGTAATTTCTGAATGTCAGCTGCCACTGAAATTTCTATACCTTGTGAATTTGTCACTTAATAAATAGCTCACAAACCTAGCAATTTGTCCAGATAGCAGGACTCAGAAGTGGCTTGATTATGGTGGAGATACTTTCTTTTTCTCTGTTTTCTCTGCTACTCAAGCGCTTCAAACTCAAGCAGCCAGGTTTTAAGATGACCTGCAGGGCGAAGCCTGCTGGGCGTGGAGGAAGCGGTTAGAGGCACCAGACAAGAGGACACTCACGCGAAAGAAAGAATCTTGACGTCAGAGATAAAGTACCATTCCTGGGAGGAGTTAGGAAGCCCAGTCACTCGCATTGGGAGCCCATTTGACCCAGTTGATGCGCCAGAGTCGCAGGTGGCTGGGCTGTGCCGAGATGTACCTCCGCTGGACAGCGGACTGTCCCAAGCCTCAGCGCCTGGGCGGTGAGCTCTTGCAGGCAGCCAGTGGGGAGCGCCACTCTCTGCTACTGTTCAGCAACCACCGGGTATACTCCTGTGGGGACAACAGCTTTGGCCAGCTGGGCCAGAAGACAGAGCAGAATACCGAACGGCCAAGTGAGTACCCAGCCCAGGAGCGGATGCCCGAATGGGACGGGATGTGGACGCCTCGGTCGCTGGACCAGGGATACTTTGAAGCCGGTTCCCCCAAGGATACTTGGAAGCCAGTTTCCCTGCTTTGAGCTGCTCAAGTCAGTGGTTTCCGTTTCCCAGGACTCTAGAGTTAGTTTGCGTTTGTTTCGGTTTCCAGTTCCTCTTCTTTGAGAAACGATGAGCCAATCAGAACTGCGTTTCTCTAGACAGATTAAAAGGCCCCTCCCCCTTGACTTTTCAGACTTTCAGGGGAGGGGGTGGGGGTTGTCTTCCAGACCGAGCGGGTTGTACACCTCTAACTAATTTAACAATGCCCCGCAACATTTTTTCTCCAAATTTTAAACAAAAGTATAATATCACTTTTGGGCATTAAGGCTGTTGTAGGAACCTAGAAAAAAAAAGCCACCTGTAGGGTCTGGAGAGATCGCTCAGTGGTTCCTAGAACCTATGTGCCAGATTATAATCACTTCCAGGGGATCTGATGTCTGGGTCACCAGCACACACATATGCACACAGTATCTTACACGCTCATAAAAATAAATAAAAATTATTTTTCAAAAGAAGCCACCTGTAGTCACACCAAGAGCTCTAATAACAGGGCTTGTCTTATTTTCTGTGTGTGTATTTGATCCTTATAGAATCATGTCGTTGTAAAGTATTGTATTTAAACAAATTGTGTTTTTACCAAAATATATTTATCTGTTGGGGTTTTTAATATATTATACTGATTCATAGTCTTATAAATATGGATCTAACTAAAGTTCTAGGGTTTTTTGGTTTGTTTATTTGTCATTTTATATGCTAAGCATCCATTCCACCATTGGGCTATATTACATTCCCAGGCCTTAACCATATTTGATTATGTGTTTAGAATAATTTGAATACACAGTAGCCCTCTGTTCTTTTAGGTGCAGTTCCTGAAAGCTGCAAATTTAGCAGGAAAAAACCAACAGGCAAAAAACAGCATTCAATTTTATCAATCTTTTACCTAGAGAGTAATTTGTCTGCATGGGAATTCACAGAAAGAAAATAAAACCCAAAGAGGTGCTTAGTTTCAGGAACTTGTGTACTCTATTTAACAAAAGAAAGGAGCCTGGGACTTTACTGTGTGGGACCATCAAGAAATAGTGATAGAGCCCTTGCCAGACATGAAAGAGGCCCTAGAGTCCCACCCTAGTATTGCAAAAAAGAACCGAACAGAAAAAGCAGAAAGAAGTAAAAAGATAACCTATGTACATTAATAGCCTAAAGCATTCATGGTAGCATTTGTTACTCGTGAAGAGACCAGCACTAGAGTCTTAGGGCTCAGGCCACTCTGAGGGGAGTGAGCAGATTCCAGGCAGAAATTTCCACAAACTTATACAGAGCTTAAGGGAGCAAGACAAAATAATTCTCTTGGTTAAAATGATCAGAGCCTGGTTAAAGTTACTGGACAGCTTTTATTCTCTGTGTAAAGGTTAGCTGGGCGTGTTTCAGTTTCATTTCCCTGGCCTGTGACATCATTAACAGCTGGGTTTCAGTTTGCTTATGTAGGAACTCAAGGTGATAAGCCTTGCCGCCAAGTTGTGTCCAGGCAGTCAGAATAACACCGCTGTGTTTCCCCATATGTACTATGAGCATATTGGGTTGTTTCCTCCCGGTGTTTAGTAAGGTCTCTAGACTTTGGTTTAACAGACATTGAAGGAGTCAAAGAGTAAAGTCTTGCTTTTTTTTAAAAAAATATTTATTTATTTATTATGTATACAATATTCTGTCTGTGTGCATGTCTGCAGGCCAGAAGAGGGCACCAGACCTCTTTACAGATGGTTGTGAGCCACCATGTGGTTGTCGGGAATTGAACTCAGGACCTTTGGAAGAGCAGGCAATGCTCTTAACCACTGAGCCATCTCTCCAACCCAAAGTCTTGCTTTTTGAAGGCAATTACTGTCTTAAACTCTAGAAGTTTATAACGTTATGGGAGTTTTCTCTTCATTTTTGTTTCCAAAGAACAAATCCGGTCATTGGCTACTCTGCACGTTGACCTCGTGAGCTGTGGGAAGGAGCACTCCATAGCTGTCTGCCGCAAAGGAAGGGTCTTTGCATGGGGAGCAGGTTCGGAAGGGCAGCTGGGGATTGGAGTATGTAAGGAAAACAACTTAATACCTATGTAAGTATTTTAATTCACTCCTTTCCCCAATAATTTTGCGTGATAGGTACTCAAACATCAGGACACAAAGATGACCTTGGCTAAGGTATCCCTAGCCTCAAGGGTAAGAGAAGTGGTCAGAAAATCATTTGCAGAGCCCATTGTTTAATTAGAGCTCATGAAGGAGAAAATCAGAATGAGATGATATGTGATTCTTGAGTCCTAATTTTATTTCTTATAATATACATACGGGGATGCACTTGTACTCCTACAGTAAAGAAAAATCAAAAACGACTATTTTAAGTACAAACTATCATGAAACCAAGAGTTCAGAAAGAAATATCACTTGATTCCCTTGCATCTGAGTAGAACAGAGCTTCTCACATTAAGCCACATCCTATGTGTTTCCCAAATATTCAATGAATGAAATTATGATGAAAAAGCCTAATGGAACATGTCATACTCTTTTAGTGAAGCTCTAGGATACATAGACCTTTACAGAGATAGAGACAGGAGTTCAAGGTCATCCTCAGTTGCCTAGGGAGTCAGAAACCAGCTAGATCTATGTGAAACCTTTTCTCACCCTCCTCTTCTTAAAGACTCCAAACACCCAAACTACACCAAACCAAACCAAACAAACCAACTGATGGAATGTGGTTTGGGCTGCATGCTGTACTTTGAAATGAAGAAATTCGATTAGGAAGGAGTGGACAGCAGGTCCTTCTAGGTAGTCAATGTCTTGTCACTTAGTGATGCATGATCAAAGAATATGGTTAGATGAATGAGGTTGCTGCTGTCTCCTTCACTGTCCAGGGAAATTATAACAGTGGGAGTGGCATTAGCAGGGTCAGTGTGGGAAAGAATAGTCTGCCTGGCCTAATGAAGAGATCTAAAAGGTGCAAAATAAGTGGGGGAACCCCAATTGCTACCCCGTCTTCACAAGGGGACAGAGATGATCTGGAGTTCTTAGAGGCTGGGAGGGAAACCCTTCCCCTCAGAAGTTAAAATCACAAAAAGAAGGAAGGAAAAAAACAGTGTGGCTCTTTGAGATAATGGTATTACAGAAGCACAAGAGGATAAAATTATTCTCTAAGATCTGATGCATTATCTAGAATACTTTTAAATGTCTGTAATTTCTTTGCTAATTCTTCCTAAACAAGGTTTAACAGACTTTTGTGACTTTTTCATTATAGGAACATAAAATTTCCAGATGGCATAAAAATAATCCAAGTTTCCTGTGGACACTACCACTCCTTGGCATTATCGGAAGGTAAAGAATACTTTGGGAGCCTCTGAATGTCACTAGAAAAATATTTTAAATATAAATTATAACCATGGATTTTTAATCCACCAGATCCACCAAGTTTCATTTGAATGCATTTAGAACTTTTTTAAATTTATTTATTTATTTTTTTCGAGGCAGGGATTCTCTGTGTAGCTCTGACTATCCTGAAATTCAGTCTGTAGACCAGGCTGGCCTTGAACTCACAAAGTTCGCTTGCCTATGCCTCCCCAGTACTGGGATTAAAGGCATGGGCATCTAGCTGCATTTAGAACATTTTAACTGTAGGTTTCATCAGATATGGTGGTCTTCATTTTTTTTTTTTCAAATGTCTCTGTTCTTATTCAAAGTAGTGTGTGTCTCACTGCAATCCGGGATCTCCCTTTCACATGAATGGCCAACTTTAGCACTGCCTTTATGCCTAATGTCTCATCCTCATCAGTAAATTGAACCTTTAGATAAAAGAAAAGTCGGGATGTCAGATTCAGGACCGTATATTTTCCCACTGATCTCTCTCATACCTCACCATCCTCATCCTCAGCTCAGATTTCTTGATGGGGCATGGTGAGGAGAAAATCAACTTTATCTTGTGAGGAGTGTCATGGTGGCTTCAAATTAAATGAAAAATGATTAACATAAAAGAACCCAGTTATTATTGGTATTTTTATGTGCAATAATTCACAGAAAAGAAATGAAACTAAAGCTGGGCGGTGGTGGCTCACGCTTTTAATCCCAGCACTCGGGAGGCAGAGACAGGTGGATCTCTGTGAGTTCGAGGCCAGCCTGGTCTACAGAGCAAGATCCAGGACAGGCTCCAAAGCTACAGAGAAACCCTGTCTCGAAAAATCAATTCTAAGAATTGAACTGCAAGACATGCTAAGCAAGAGCTCCTACACAGAGATATTTCTAAGTCCTGGAGATATGCACATATATGTATATTTCTGTAAACTATATATTATTATAATAATTATGTTATATTTATAATTTTATTTAATTAAATATAATCATATTATTTCCCCCTTCTCTTCCCTCTCTCAAACTCATGGCCTCTTAATCTTTAATTCTTATTGATACACACCTACATACATATATATATATATGTCATGCTGATTTAATTTAGAGTTGCTTGTGTGTATATGATTCCAGAGCTGAGCACTTGACATTGGACAAATATTTTTGGGACTCATCCCTGGTGAAGACTGGTTTTCATTCTCTCAGCAGTCATTATTGCCTGTAGTTCTTCTTCTAGGGGAAGGCCTCTGAGAGATTTCTCCCTTTGATTGTGGCTTGTCAGCTGATATCATTGGTCAAGTCTTATACAACAGTCATATTGCAGTTTCTCTGTCTTATCTAGAAGATATACTCTCTGAGTAGATTTTCTGTCATCTGACACGTTCTGTCTCTCGTCTTCCCTGAGCCAAGAGTCAGGGTTGTGTTGTAGATCTATCATCAGTTGGGGCGGTGCACACAATAGTTAGATGTACTCTGCATTTTGACCTGTTGTTTATGAGATTTCACTTCTTAGTTGTTGGTCTTAAAGTCATTTCCAAACCATTGCATGGTACTGCTGATGTTTTCTACAATCAGTTTTAGAGATTCAGGATTGAAATCGAAGGTTTAATCCACTTGGGAGTTAATCTTTGGGCAGTGTAGTAGATATGTATTCTTCGTGTGGACATCCAGTTTTCCTAGCACCATTTGTTGAAGGTGCTCCCTTTTCTCCAGGGTATGCTTTCAGCATCTTTGTAATGTGTTTTCATAGTTAGCATTCTATTTTGTTCCACTGATTTATATGTCTGTTTTTGTGCCAGTACCATGCTGTTTTTATTATTATATCTCTTTAATATATTTTGAGATTTAGAAAGATAATCACTCTAGTTGTATTTTTTCCTTTGTTTGTTTATTTGAACAGGCTTGCTTCTTTGATTACTGAGGGTCTTTCTTGTTCCATGTGAGTTTTTGGATTTTTTTTCTATTTTTATAAAGAATGTTGTGGAGGTTTTGATTAGGATTGCACTGAATCTGTTCATTGCTTTTGGTAGGGTTGCCATTTTCACAATATTATCTCTATCTACTCACGAGCATGGGAGCACTATATTGAAAGGGAGTGAGGACCATAGACAGCTCTGCCTCATTCCTGATTTTAATGGGAATGATTCAACCTTTTCTCCATTTAGGATGTTTGTCATATGTAGCTTTTATTAATTTGAAGTTTGCTCCCTCCAGTCCTAGTTTCTCTAGGACTTTTATTATGAAAATCTGTTGGAGTTTGTCAAAGAATTTTTCTGTATCTACTCAGATGAGCATGTGATTTGTTTCCTTACATCTAGTTACATTACTTGTTTATTGACTTACATATGTTGAGCCATCCTTACGTCTTTGGAATATAGCCAACTTTGGCGATCTTTTTCACGTATGCCACCACAGTTTAAAAGTATTTTATTGAGCATTTTTGTAACTATGTTCATAAAGATATTGGCCTGTGGTTTTGGTTTATCTGCCCTGTTCTTACCCTGTTATGGTATAGAGTGATAAGTGTTTTTTTCTGTTTCTTTCCTTTTGAATAATTTAAGAAGTAATGGTTATACATCTTCTCTGAAAGTCCAGCAGAGTTTTGCTGTGAATTTATCTGGGCCAGGGATTGTTTTAGTTCGTAGGGTTTTTATTACAGTTCGTATCTCCTTATTTCTTATGGGCCTATTTAGGTTGTTGATCACTTCTTGAATTAACTTTAGTGGTTTGGATGAATAGTGAAATTAATCTACTTCTTTTATATTTTTTACCTAGTAGAGTCGATATTTTGTATTGTTTGTTTTTTTTCTATTTCAAACTATTTCTGTACTGATTTGTATTATAGCTTGCCATCTGCTGATTTTGGGATTAGTTTGTTCATGCTTTTCCAATTCTTGGGTTGCATCATTAAGTCATTCATTTAAAATCTTTCTAGTTTTCAATATAGGAGCTCAGAGCTATACATTTCTCCCTGAGGATTGCTTTTAACGTATACGAGATGTTTGTGTGTGTTGTGTTCTTATTTTAATTCATTTCCAGAAAGTTGAGAACTATTTTTCTTGATTTCTTCATTTGTCATTCATCTCCAAGTGATGAGCTGTTTTATCTCAGTGAGTTTGTATATTGATAGAGATTTGCTTGTTGATAATTTTTTTTTGTTTTATTATGGTCAGATAGGATACTAAGTTATTTAAATTTTTTTAAATTTGTTGAGAATTTTTTTGTGTCATAGTATATGTTCTATCTTATACAAGTTTTCATGGGATGCTGTAATGAGGAGGAGCAAAGGGCTATGGCCCGGCTCCCAGCTAGCTTTACCCCAAATAACTACATGGAAACTGTATTCTTTTAAACATTTCCTGGCCCATTAGTTCCAGCCTCTTATTGGCTAACTCTCACATCTTGATTAACCCATTTCTAATAATCTGTGTAGCACCACGAGGTGGTAGTTTACCAGGAAGATTCTTAACCTGCATCCATCTCGGAGAGGAGAGCTATGGCGACTGCTTGGAGAGGAGAGGCATGGCATCTGGCTCACTGCCTTCTTCCTCCCAGCATTCTGTTCTGTTTACTCCATCTACCTAATTTTCTGTCCTATCAAAGGCCAAGCAGTTTCTTTTTTAATTAACCAATGAAAGCAACAGATAGATAAAGGCACTCCCACATCAGGATGCTGAGTAGAATGTATGTTCTTTTGTGTTGGGATGAATATTCTGAAGATAACTGTTAGGTTCATATGAAGTATGATGTCATAAAATTCTGATATTTCTTTGTATATGTTTTCTTCTCTAGATAGCCTCTAAACCTCGCTATACTTAGAGAAAGTGGGGTGGTAACATCATCTGCTATTATTGGGTTGGTGTTAATCTGTGTCTTTAATTCTGATCCTATAGTTGCTATGAAGTTGTGTGCACTAGAGTTTGGTGCCTAGATGTTTAGGATTCTGTTTTATTGGTTAACCGGTCCCTTGATTACAATGAATAGAAGAATTCTAATTTATTTGAGTTTTAACTATCTCTTTGACTCATTCTAGTTTGAAGTCTATTTTTTTCAAATATTAGGATGGCAATGCGTGCTTGCTTTCTGGTCCCATTTGTTGGGAATATTTTTTTCTATGTTTTTACTTTAGAGTAGTTTCTTTCCTTAAAACTACAATTGTTTTCTTGTAATTAACAGAAATATGGATTTTGTTTTTTTTAAATTCAGCCTCTGTCTTTTAATTTGACAGTCAATTCCATTAATACTTAAAGTTATTGTTTAAAGGTGTGTGTTGATTGCAGTCTTGTTCTTTTTTTTATTGTCTGTGTTCTTATTCTTAGTTTGTGTTTTAGTGATTATACCTTCATTTTTTTCCTTTCTGCAGTCTCTTAGCTATGTTTATTCCCGTCTTCAGTCTGAAGCATTTCTTCCAATATTCTTTTCAGGTCTGCTTTTGTATGTATGAATTCTGTTAGCATGTTTGTATCACAGAAACTTTTTTCTTTCTATCTCATATATGGCTAATAAATTCAGTGGGTACAGATATACAGTTTTGTTTTTGTAGTCTTGTAGAACTTGGATACATTGCTACAAGTTCTTCTTGCTTTCAGAGTTTTCATTGAGAAATAAGATATTATGATGGGTTTTATTTTATTTATTTTTTCTCTCGCAACTTTCAATATCCTTTCTTCTGTACATTTTAATGTTTTAACTGTTGTATCCTCTGAGGAATTTCTTCTCTGGTCTTGTATATTTGGTATTCTGTGTGTTTCTTGTGTCTTTCTGGGTAGGTCTTTCTTTAGTTTGGGACTGTATCCTTCTGTGATCACGCTAAGTTCTGGTTATGACACTCACCTGGAATCTGTCTCCTTTATCCATGCCTTAGTGCCAAGATTTGGTCTTTTCATGCTTTCTCACAATTAATGCCTGTTTGCTTCCTATCTTTTAAAATAGTTTTCACATTCTTTTGTTGTCTAATTTTTTTTATTTTTGTTTTTGATACTACATTTTTTACTTGATCAGTTCTACTTGTGAGCCTTTCCTCTGAGTTTTCTCCCTGGGTTATTGAGCTTTGAAAGTGTTTTGGTGTTTTCTTTTTAATTCCATCTCCATTTCTGCTTAAGTGCTCCTCAATATTTCTATCTTTGTATTAGATTTGTATCTCAAATTCATATTGGCTTCATCATTTCTCTCATGTTTGTTTTTTTTTTAATATGAGACAGGCATTTGTTCTCTATGTTCACTAAACTGTGTCCTTTTTTTTAACTCCTTGAATTCTTCGATGAAGTTTATGTTGTTCTTTTTAGGTTCTGTACCTCATTGATCATCTGAGTAATTCTCATTGAAGAACCTTTTACGGGATGGGTGTATCTGGGGGTGTATATACTGTCTTCATCTTTCATGTTGTTTCTACAAGAAGACAAGGGTGTGTGGACTTCTCTGGTTGGCTGTGTTTCTGACGTGGACAAGGCATGCTGTGAGACTGGACTCTAGAACGGGATGTGTGTACTCGGCTTGGACTGGAGAATGGATCTATCCCAGTCCACACGGGGTGACCAGAGTCAGGAAGGGTCATGCCATGGCATGCAGAAGGGTTACACGTGTCTCCTTATCACACTGACCAGCAGAAGGTTCCTAGTGGAAAGGAGCCTGTTATAGGGTGACTCCCAAAGAGAAGAGTGGCTGGGGGTGGGGTGGGGTGCCAGGATCCCTGGAAGGCAGCTGCAGGATGACGTGATTTGGGAACTGGAATTAAATTGTTACAGGTTCATTTTGACCCCCCTTGGCAGAAAAGATTGTTGGGAGCAGGGGGTGGGATGGGGTGGGTGGGTGGGGGGTGAAATAGTTTGAGGCTACTATAATTTCCCATGGTGACTTGGCTAAAATGGTTATAATTGAGAGATGAGAAATGGTTGTATTCTGCATAGACTTGGCAGCAGGGAGGTGAGAGTTAGGATTCTAGTTTGAATGCTATAGGAAACACAAGTCAAGGGCAACTCCAAGTATTTGCTTTTGCAAAGGAAAAGAATGGACATTGTTTTGAAGGGGCTCCTGAATATGAACTTGATGACATCTATGCCTTGCCTCTCATCAGAAAATTTTAGTCTTGTTTCCTCCTTTATCCTTGCTTTACTTTTTGAAGGTTTGTTGACTGAAGTACAATACAGAGTAGGAGAAAACTGTGCCCTTGCAACACCATGGGTGAACTTGTAGGGTATTATAGCAGTAACTTAAGCCAAACATAAAAAGACAACTACTACCTACTTCACTTACATGTAAAATCAAAGGAAGCTGGATTTCTAGAAACAGAGCAGAATGGTTGTTGCGAGGAATGCACAGGCAAGGGAGATGAAGTGTTCATGTATAGATGAATGCAGTCTGGAAACCTGTTGTTCTGTAATGTACCTACCATTAACAATAATGTGCGACCTTGACTAAGAATACAGGGTTTTGTTTTCTTCCACTTCCTGTTTGTTTATTTACTTGGCACTGATCACTGAACCCAAGACCTTGCTTAGTCTGAGCAGCCCCAGCCCTGCAAGCAGAATTTGCAAAAAACATCACCAACAAAAGCCCTGTGTGAGGCAATTTAATCACTAATTCTGGCATTTATTAGAGTGTATTGGATATTAGAATATTACTTCAACATTTCAAATATATATGTTTCTTTTGTCAATTATACTTCAATAAAACAGGAAAAGAAGTGTGGAACTAAGGTGATAATTTTTTACTATTTTGGTAATTGGTGTGCAATTCTTAAATGTTCTTTATTTTTGTAGATGGCCAAGTGTTTTCATGGGGAAGTAACAGTCACGGTCAGCTGGGCCTGGAAAACTACAGTTCCCAAGCCAGCCCCCAGAGGGTGAAGTCCCTGGAGGGAATCCCATTGGCTCAGGTGGCTGCGGGTGGCAATCACAGCTTTGCTCTGTCTCTCATGGGGACTTCATTTGGCTGGGGAAGCAACAGTGTTGGGCAGCTGGCCCTCAGTGGGGAAGAAGCCAAAGGTAAGGAAATAGTTCTTCCTCTGTAGCTGAAAGACTAGCCTGCTCAATGGCACATCACAGTGGTTTCCAAACCCTGCCACGTTAGCATCGCCTGGGAAACTGTATCAGTGTCCTATTGCTTTTGGGATAACACCACAGAACTTTTAGCTATACAAAACAATGCACTTTTTATGTAGTCAGTAGTCTGTTACCTGGTCTCAGGCAGCAGGGTTGCCTTGCTTCCTGAAGGTTCTGGGTGAGAATCCACTCTGTTGTCTTTCCTAGCTTCTATAGAACTCTAACACAAATAGGATATTCCCTGTGTCTTCAAAGTCTGCGGTGGCAGATGGCGTCTGTTTTAAGTCATGCCATTGTGACACTGGCTCTTTTGCGTTCATTCTCTCAGTTAAAGGAATACCATTGGCCCACCTGGATCATCCAGGCTAATCTTGCTACTTTATGGTCAACCGATTAGCATTTTTAATTAACTGATTTCCTTATTGTTCCTTTGCCAGGTAACTTATGTTTGCAAAGCTCTGGGCTTGGGATGGAAACCATTTGTCTACCTTTAAAGCTCTTGATGCCCAAGTTGAGAATGTCTGTGAGTGACAGTCAGGCTTCAGCCTTCTGGGCTTGGGAATCACTGATTATATTACAGGAAATGATTAGTTCCTGTGTTAAAAAAAAAGTCTCTGGGCACCCGTCGCTCTAAAATCCAATTCATTAAGAAGTCTTCTCAAAGAACTCCATTCTCCTCCATTGTCTCTTTGAATCTGGCCAATCTATATCAGCACCTACTATATGCCAGTACTTTGGAGATCACTTACATCCTATCTAACTCTCTTAAGATGAGTTCTCTTATTCTCTGTGTCACTAACATATGTTCTGGCACCTACTATATATCAGAAATGAACACAAATTATGAAAACGTATTGGGAGCCTTGGTATGTTTGAGGTTAATTGCTTGATTTTTTCTAGAATTTTTCACTTTTAAAATCCTGTTGAGCTATAAGACAGAAATGTAGATACTACAAAAGTTATAGAATTATAAAGAATTCTGAGCTACCATACCACACACACACCAGAGTCTCACTTTGTAATCCACACTGGTCTCTGAGTCTTTCTCTTATATTCTAGAAATTCTGCTTTCTTTCAGCAGTGAAAATCCACAAGCCTAATTCAATTGGTGCCCTGAAGAGTTTGGGTGTGGTTTATATCAGCTGTGGTTACGAGCACACTGCAGTGCTTACCCAGGTAATTCAAACGTGCTTCTCCTGTTTAGACGTTGGAGAAACGGTAAAATCATATGTGTCCTGTCTAATGTGAAAAACAAGCGATCTGAGTCTGTACAGGTTACTGTAACAAAGCCCTGTCAATTGGGATGCACACACTTCTCAGAGTTCTTGAAGCCAGGGAGGCCAAGATCAAGGTGCCAGCAAACTTACATATGATGATGGGTACCCAGCAGACTTACATATGATGATGGGTACCCTTCTGATTCCTAGGAGTCAGTTGATGTGTTCTCATGTGGCGAAAGGGGTCAGAGTATCCTCTCTTGAGTCTTCTTTTATAAAGAGAATAATTCCATCAATGAAGGATTTACCCTCATGGCTGAATAATCTACCAAAGGCCCCAGTTCACCTCCTAATAGCACTATAATAGAATTTAGGTTTTGTTTTAAAGATTTATTTTGTGGGTATAGATGTTTTGTCTGCCTGTATGTCTGAGCATCACATGCACACACAGTGTTCATGGAGGCCAGAAGGGGGGGCCAGAGTCCCTGGCACTGACGTTATAGACAGTTGTTAGACTCTTTGTGGGTGCTGGGAACAGACTTTATGTCTTCTGCTGGGACACAAGTGTTCCTAACTGCTGAGTCATTCTCTCCAGTTCTTGGAAATTATGATTTTAAATATATAAATTTAAAAATGCAAATGTTCAAATATGACATAAGATGGATTTCAATATCAAAACATACCTACTTAATGTGCAAATGTCTAAAGAGGAAAACTGAACATAAATCAGGAACTTTCTCAAGATACTGTAGTAGAAGCAAATGTAGAAGCCATTTTAGGCCATTTGTCACTGTCAGTGCAGGTACACAGAAAAATTTATTGTATCGTTTTCAATAATCCACTCCACAGACAAGAACACACTTCATCACATTCCTTGCTTGATACGACAAGCCAGTTTGGTTAGTGTTTCCTCCGCCTCTTATCCTGACTGTCCAGTGTATTCTAATGGGACAGAGAGGTCTCACCATCATAAAGAACAGGCTTGAAAATGATTTCTATAACTTAAATGCTTGTTTAAAGACTGCATTCTGCAGGACCAGGTAGTGTATCAGTGGTAGAATCCTTGACTTTTTGGAGCTGATTTTTCAATGCCAGAAAGAAAGTTTATATGCCAAATGATTTTTAAATAGTATTATTACTACTAACAACTGTGATTTCAATAGATAAAATGAGGACCATAGGAATTAATATAAGTGCTCTGTCACTTAGCTATATTCCTAGTCCAACAAATTATTTTATTATTTTTATTACTTGTTTTAAAACCATGACTTCAATTGTTTGAATTATATTAATCTTAGTTGACAAGAGAAATCTAGAAGTGTGTGTCTGTGTGTGTCTATGTGTATGTGTGTAAATGAGTGAAAGGGCAAGAGGATTCAGATTCTCTGGAGCTAGAGTTCCAGGAGGTGGTGAGCTGTCTGATATGGAGCTAGGAATCAATCTCTGTCCTCCGCAGTACATGATCCTAAGTGCTAAGCCATCTTTCTAGCCTCTCTCATAGCAATTTTGAACGTATAATATATTTTTAACATTTTGTGCATAATTTTAAAGGAAATTTCATAGATAAATTTTTAAATAACTTTTGGAATAATAAGATGGATAATTTTAGAATAAGTTTCTGGAAATTTTTAAATGAATATAGATAATTTTGGAATAAATTTATAGAAGTGTATAAATCAACTTATAAAATACAAAAATCAATTTCACATATTGCTTTCATCTTGTGATAGTTATATTTTAAAACATGAAATTAATCTGATTCCTTATTTTTAAGCAGGATGGGAAAGTGTTTACATTTGGAGACAATAGCTCTGGGCGGCTTCAGCACAGTCCCCAAAGTGAGAGAAGAGGCCCACAACCCGTGGAAGGACTTGGTGGCCCTGTTTCAATGATAGAGTGTGGAAGGTATTGAGCTTTTTAAAAGTGTTTTAATAGAAAGTATTAAGCTTATTACTTAGAAACACAAAAACAAGCTGAACAATGTTTCAAAATATCAAGAAAGAAAGAAAGAAAGAAAGAAAGAAAGAAAGGAAGGAAGGAAGGAAGGAACGAACGAACGAACGAAGGAACGAAGAAACGGAGGAAGGAAGGAAGAAACCTAAAACATGTGGCTACACTTTTATCTATTTATTTATGTTTTTCAAGACAGGGTTTCTCTGTAGCTTTTGAAGCCTGTCCTGGAACTGGCTCTGTAGACCAGGCTGGCTTTAAACTTGCAAACATTCACTTGCCTCTGCCTCCCGAGTGCTGGGATTAAAGTTAGTCTGGAATGTAGCCCAGGGACTGAAGTGCTCTCTGCACAAGCATGAGGACAGAGATCATATCCCCAGAACCCACGTAAAGGCCGGGGGCAGGTATGGCAGTCCACTTGTCATTCCAGCCCTGCCAGGCAAAGACAAGGTACCCCACAGAGACTAGTCATCTCAGCAGTCTTTGCCTGGCCTCATTAATAGATCCTCATCTTAATGAGTAAGGTGTTGTAATATGAGCGGCGGGGCTTATGCCCAAAAATAATTACATGGAAACTGTATTCTTTTAATCACTGCCTGGCCCATTAGTTCCAGCCTCTTATTGGCTAGCTCTTACATATTGATCTAACCCATTTCTAATATTCTGTGTAGTAACACGAGCTGGCTTACCAGGAAAGATCTTAATCTGCGTCTGTCTGGAGTGGGAGAATCATGGCGACTCACTGACTCGGCTTCTTTCTCCCAACATTCTGTTCTGTTTACTCCACCCACCTAAGGGTTGGCCTATCAAATGGGCCTAGGCAGTTTCTTTATTAATTAACCAATGAAAGCAACAGATTAATACAAGACCCACCTCCATCAATAAGGAATAAGATTTCTGACATCAGCCTACGGCTCCCACAAACACACATGTACATTTGCCCACACTCATGTGGGCATACCTACCTACATGCTTGCACACTACCCATGCACAGATACAGGAGACAGAAAAACGTTAACTCAAGTGGATTACAGACCTTAATTTGAAACCTGAACCCCTCAAAGTGCTAGAGGGAGACAAGAGGAAAATCCTTCACGACTCAGGCATGGTAGAACTCTCTGAGCAGGACTCCAATAAAACAGAAGCAGCTCCAAGAATTAACAAATTGAATTGCATGGCATTTGGAAGCAAGGAGTCTACTGGCAGAGTGAAGAGACAGTCAACAGAATGAAAAAAAATTCTTGCCAGCTGCTTCAGACAAAGGGCTAGGATCTAGAACATAGGGGGAAAAAAACCCAAACTGCTAAGAAACGGGCCATGAAATGAGCACATGGTTCTCTCCGTAGGCAGCACAAATGATCTGTAAACGTGTGTACTATCTTTAGCCTTTGAGATTCCACCTCACCCATGTCAGAATGGCTGTTGCCAAGGACAAAAGCACAAGGAATCTTGATGAGGATGGAAAAAAAAATCTAGTGCTGGTGGGAGTTTAAACTGGTGCAGTCACCATGGAAATCAGCATGGAGATTTCTCAAACACTTAAAAAGCAGAACTACCATTGGACCCAGCTGTGGCACTCTTGGGCACATACCCAGAGGAATCCATATCTTCCCATGAATACTTACATACTATTTACAAAAGCAAGGAAATTGTATCAGCCTAGACATCCCTTGATAGACGATTGGTAACGGAAATGTGATACAAATATACAATAGAATTTTCTTCAGCTATCAAGAAAAACGGAGTGTGAAATTTTTAGGAAAGCGAATAGATCTGGAAGTTACTATATTAAGGGGGGTGACTCAGACACAAACAAGCGCATGTTCTCTCTCAGGCAAATCTTAGCTTTTACTGTTAGTCTCTATGCATGCAAGTGGGTGAAAGCGTGATATGTCATGAAACTATAAAGGGGACCAAAAAAAGAAAGAAAAGACATATTGTGGAAGGAGAGCAATGGAGTGCTTGTGACATGAGGTCAGAAAGGATGCTACAGGGTGAGAGGGACACAGGGAGATGTGAGCACACCTGGCAAAAAGAAACAACAAAAGAAAACTTTTGAGAGCATCATGATGTAGACTAATATTTTACATGCTGTGTTTTTGTTTGTTTGTTTTTTGAAACAGGCTTTCTTTTTTTAAATTTTATTTATTTATTTATTTTAAGCTATAACCTTTTTATAAAATTATTTTTATTCTTTTTTAATTAAAATTTCCACGTGTCCCCATTTCCCATTTCCCTCCCCCTCCTCCCAAATATTGCCCCTCCCCCACTCCCCTTTCCCTATCCCCACTCCTCTTCTCCTCCCCCCACTCCATTCCCCCTCCCTCTCGATACTGAGGAGCAGTACAAATTCCCTGCCCTGCGGGAAGACCAAGGTCCTCCCACTTCTATCTAGGTCCAGAAAGGTGATCGTCCAAACAGGCTAAGCTCCCACAAAGCCAGTTCATGTATTAGGATCGAAACCTAGTGCCATTGTCCTTGGCTTCTCATCACCCTTCATTGTCCGCCATGTTCAGAGAGTCCAGTTTCAACCCATGCTTATTCAGTCCCAGTCCCGCTGGCCTTGGTGGGCTCCCAATAAATCAGTTCATATGTCACAGTGGGTGGGTGCACCCCTCGTGGTCCTGACATCCTTGCTCATGTTCTCCCTCCTTCTGCTCTTCATTTGGACCTTAAGAGCTCAGACCGTTGCTCCAAACTGAGTCTCTGTCTCTATCTCGATCCATCGCCAGATGCAGGTTCTAAGGTGATATGTAAGATATTCATCAGTATAGGATAGGATCATTTCAGGTTCCCTCTCCTCAGTTGCCCAAGGTACCAGCTGGGGACATCTCCCTGGACACCTGCAAGACCCTCTAGAGTCAAGTCTCTTGCCAACCCTAAGATGGCTCCCTTGGTTAGGATATATACTTCACTGCTCCCGTATCCACCCTTCCTATATCCTAACCATCCTAATCCCTCAAGCTCCTCCCATCCTCCCCTTCTCACGTTTCTCATCCCATTTCCCCTTAGCCCCAAGCCACCTCACCCGCAAGTTCCCAGTTTTTGCCCGGCAATCTTGTCTACTTCCCCTATCCAGGCGGATGACTATACGATTTTCTTTGGGTTCACTTTCTTATTTAGCTTCTCTAGGATCACAAATTATATGCTCAATGTCCTTTATTTATGGCTAGACACCAATTATGAGTGAGTACATCCCCAGTTCCTCTCTTTGGGTCTGGGATACCTCACTCAGAATAGTATTTTCTATTTCCATCCATTTGCATGCAAAATTCGAGAAGTCATTGTTTTTTACCGCTGAGTAGTACTCTAATATGTATATATTCCATACTTTCTTCATCCATTCCTCCATTGAAGGGCATCTAGGTTGTTTCCAGGTTCTGGCTATTACAAACAATGCTGCTATGAACATAGTTGAACAGATACTTTTGTCATATGATAGGGCATCTCTTGGGTATATTCCCAAGAGTGGTATTACTGGATCTTGGGGTAGGTTGATCCCAAATTTCCTGAGAAATCACCACACTGATTTCCAAAGTGGTTGCACTAGTTTGCATTCCCACCAGCAATGGATGAGTGTGCCAATTTCTCTACACCCTCTCCAGCAAAGGCTATCCTTGGTGTTTTTGATTTCAGCCATTCTGACAGGTGTAAGATGGTATCTCAAAGTTGTTTTAATTTGCATTTCCCTTATTGCTAAGGAGGTTGAGCATGACCTTAAGTGACTTTTGGCCATTTGAATTTCTTTTGTTGAGAATTCTCTGTTCAGTTCAGTGCCCCATTTTTTAATTGGGTTAATTAGCATTTTAAAGTCTAGTTTCTTGAGTTCTTTATATATTTTGGAGATCAGACTTTTGTCTGTTGCAGGGTTGGTGAAGATCTTCTCCCAGTCAGTGGGTTGCCTTTTTGTCTTAGTGACAGTGTCCTTTGCTTTACAGAAGCTACTCAGTTTCAGGAGGTCCCATTTATTCAATGTTGTCCTTAATGTCTGTGCTGCTGGGGATAAACGTAGGAAGTGATCTCCTGTACCCATATGTTGTAGAGTACTTCCCACTTTTTCTTCTATCAGGTTCAGTGTGTTCAGACTGATATTGAGGTCTTTAATCCATTTGGACTTGAGTTTTGTGCATGGCGATAGATATGGATCTATTTTCATTCTTTTTTTTTTACTTATTTATTTATTTTTATTCTTTTTTAATTAAAATTTCCACCTGCTCCCCATTTCCCATTTCCCTCCCCTCCTCCCAAATATTGCCCTCCCCCCACTTCCCTCCCCCTATCCCCACTCCTCTTCTCCTCCCCCCACTCCATTCCCCCTCCCTCTCGATATTGAAGAGCAGTACAAATTCCCTGCCCTGCGGGAAGACCAAGGTCCTTCTATCTACGTCCAGAAAGGTGAGCGTCCAAACAGGCTAAGCTCCCACAAAGCCAGTTCATGTATTAGGATCGAAACCTAGTGCCATTGTCCTTGGCTTCTCATCAGTCTTCATTGACCGCCATGCTCAGAGAGTCCGGAATCAACCCATGCTTATTCAGTCCCAGACCAGCTGGCCTTGGTGGGCTCCCAATAAATCAGTTCCACTGTCACAGTGGGTGGGTGCATCCCTCGTGGTCCTGATTTTTTGCTCATGTTCTCCCTCCTTCTGCTCCTCATTTGGACCTTAAGAGCTCAGACCGTTGCTCCAAATTGAGACTCTGTCTCTACCTCGATCCATCGCCAGATGAAGGTTCTAAGGTGATATGCAAGATATTCATCAGTATAGGATTGGGTCATTTCAGGTTCCCTCTCCTTAGTTGCCCAAGGTACCAGCTGGGGACATATTCCTGGACACCTGCGAACCCCTCAAGAGTCAAGTCTCTTGCCAACCGTAAGATGGCTCCCTTAGATAGGATATATACTTCGCTGCTCCCGTATCCATCCTTCCTATATCCCAACCATCCCAATCCTCCGAGCTCCTCCCATCCTCCCCTTCTCATATTTCTCATCCCATTTCCCCTTTGCCCCATGCCACCTCACCCGCAAGTTCCCAGTTTTTGCCCTGGAATCTTGTCTACTTCCCCCTCTCCATGCGGATGACTATATGATTTTCTTTGGGTTCACTTTCTTATTTAGCTTCTATAGGATCACACATTATATGCTTAATGTCTTTTATTTTATGGCTAGAAACCGATTATGAGTGAGTACATCCCATGTTCCTCTTTTTGAGTCTGGGATACCTCACTCAGGATAGTGTTTTCTATTTCCATCCATTTGCACGCAAAATTCGAGAAGTCATTGTTTTTTACTGCTGAGTAGTACTCTAATATGTATATATTCCACACTTTCTTCATCCATTCCTCCATTGAAGGGCATCTAGGTTGTTTCCAGGTTTTGGCTATTACAAACAATGCTGCTATGAACATAGTTGAACAGATACTTTTGTCATTTGATGTGGCATCTCTTGGGTATATTCCCAATAGTGGTATTACTGGATCTTGGGGTAGGTTGATCCCAAATTTCCTGAGAAATCGCCACACTGATTTCCAAAGTGGTTGCACAAGTTTGCATTCCCACCAGCAATGAATGAGTGTGCCTCTTTCTCCACAACCTCTCCAGCAAAGGCTATCATTGGTGTTCTTGATTTTAGCCATTCTGACAGGTGTAAGATGGTATCTCAAAGTTGTTTTAATTTGCATTTCCCTTATCGCTAAGGAGGTTGAGCATGACCTTAGGTGTCTTTTGGCCATTTGAATTTCTTCTGTTGAGAATTCTCTGTTCAGATCAGTGCCCCATTTTTTTATTGGGTTCATTAGCATTTTAAAGTTTAGTTTCTTGAGTTCTTTATATATTTTGGTGATCAGACCTTTGTCTGTTGCAGGGTTGGTGAAGATCTTCTCCCAGTCAGTGGGTTGCCTTTTTGTCTTAGTGACAGTGTCCTTTGCTTTACAGAAGCTACTCAGTTTCAGGAGGTCCCATTTATTCAATGTTGCCCTTAATGTCTGTGCTGCTGGGGATAAACGTAGGAAGTGATCTCCTGTACCCATATGTTGTAGAGTACTTCCCACTTTTTCTTCTATCAGGTTCAATGTGTTCAGACTAATATTGAGGTCTTTAATCCATTTGGACTTGAGTTTTGTGCATGGTGATAGATATGGATCTATTTTCATTCTTCTACACGTTGACAACCAGTTCTGCCAGCACCATTTGTTGAAGATGATCTCTTTTTTCCATTGAATACTTTTAGCTCCTTTATCAAAAATTAGGTGTTCATAAGTTTGTGGGTTAAAATCAGGGTCTTCTACTCGGTTCCATTGGTCGACTTCTCTGTTTTTATGCCAATACCAAACTGTTTTCAATACTGAAGCTCTGTAATAGAGTTTGAAGTCAGGGATGGTAATGCCTCCAGACGATCCTTTATTATATAAGATTGTTTTGGCTATCCTGGGTTTTTTGTTTTTCCATATAAAGATGATTAATGTCCTCTCAAGATCTGTGAAGAATTTTGATGAGATTTTAATGGGGATTGCATTGAATCTATAAATTGCCCTTGGTAGAATTGCCATTTTTACTATGTTGATCCTCCCAATCCAAGAGCAAGGGAGATCCTTCCATTTTCTGGTATCCTCCTCAATTTCTTTCTTCAAAGACTTAAAGTTCTTGTCAAATAGATCCTTTACTTTTTTGGTTAGGGTTACCCCAAGATATTTTATGCTATTTGTGGCTATCGTGAAGGGTGATGCTTCTCTGATTTCCCTCTCTGCTTCCTTATCCTTTGTGTATAGGAGGGCAACTGATTTTTTGGAATTGATCTTGTATCCTACCATGCTACTAAAGGTGTTTATCAGCTGTAGGAGTTCTTTGCTGGAGTTTTTGGGGTCGCTTATGTACACTATCATATCGTCTGCAAATAATAAAAGTTTAACTTCTTCCTTTCCAATTTGAATCCCTTTGATCCCCTTATGTTGTCTTATTGCTATCGCTAGAATTTCAAGCACTATATTAAAGAGGTATGGAGAGAGTGGACAACCTTGTCGTGTTCCTGATTTTAGTGGAATAGCTTTGAGTTTCTCTCCATTTAATTTGATGTTAGCTGACGGCTTGCTATAAATAGCTTTTATTATACTTAGGTACGACCCTTGTATCCGTAATCTCTCTAAGACCTTTATCATAAAAGGATGTTGAATTTTGTCAAATGCTTTTTCAGCATCTAATGAAATGATCATATGGTTTTTTTCTTTCAGTTTATTTATATGATGGATTACATTGATAGATTTTCATATGTTGAACCAGCCCTGCATCTCTGGGATGAAGCCTACTTGATCATAGTGGATAATTTTTCTAATGTGTTCTTGGATTCGATTTGCCAGTATTTTATTAAGTATCTTTGTGTCGATGTTCATGAGTGAGATTGGCCTGTAGTTCTCTTTCTTGGTTGTATCTTTGTGTGGTTTTGATATCAGAGTAACTGCAGCTTCATAAAAGGAATTTGGCAATGACTTCTCTGTTTCTATATTGTGAAATACATTAAGGAGTATAGGTATTAGGTCTTCTTGGAAGTTCTGGTAGAATTCTGCATTGAAGCCATCTGGACCTGGGCTTTTTTTGGTGGGGAGGTTTTTTATATCAACTTCTAATTCTTCGCGACTAACAGGTCTATTTAGATTGTTCACCTGGTCCTGGTTTAACTTTGGTATATGGTACTTATCTAAAAAAGTGTCCATTTCTTTTACATTTTCCAATTTTGAGGCATACAGGTTTTTGTAGCAAGATCTAATGATTCTCTGAATTTCCTAGTGTCTGCGGTTATGTCTCCGTTTTCATTTCTGATCTTGTTAATTTGCATATTCTCTCTCAGCTGTTTGATTAGTTTGGATAGGGGTTTATCAATCTTATTGATTTTCTCCAAGAATCAGCTTTTTGTTTCATTGATTCTTTGGATTGTTTTCTGTGTTTCTATTTTGTTGATTTCAGCCCTCAGTTTGATTATTTCCAGTCTTCTACTTCTCCTAGGTGAGTCTGCTTCTTTTTTTTCTAGAGCTTTCAGGTGGGTATTAATTCTCCAATGTGTGCTTTCTCTGTTTCCTTTTTTTTTAAAGATTTATTTATTTATTATGTGTACAACATTCCTTCCATGTGTGCCTGAATGCCAGAAGGGGGCGCTGGGTCTCACTATAGATGGCTGTGAGCCACCATGTGGTTGCTGGGAATTGAACTCAGGACCTCTGGAAGAGCAGTCAGTGCTCTTAACCACTGAGCCATTTCTCCAGCCCCTTCTCTGTTTTCTTTAAGTGGGCGCTTAATGCTATGAACTTTCCTCTTAGCACTGCTTTCATAGTGTCCCATAGGTTTGAGTATGTTGAGTCTTCGTTTTCATTGAATTCAAGAAAGACTTTAATTTCTTTCTTTATTTCTTCCTTGATCCAGGTGTGGTTCAGTAGTTGACTGTCCAGTTTCCATGAGTTCGTAGGCTTTCTGGATATAGCATTGTTGTTGAATTCTAACTTTAATCCATGGTGATCTGATAAGACACAGGTGGTTACTAATATTTTTTTGTAACTGTGTAAGTTTGCTTTGTTACCGAGTATGTGGTCTATTTTCTAGAGGGTTCCATGCGCTGCAGAGAAGAAGGTATATTCTTTCCTATTTGGGTGGAATGTTCTATAGATGTCTGTTAAGTCCATTTGATTCATTACCTCCAACTATTCTCTTATTTCTCTTTTAGGTTTCTGTCTGATTGACCTGTCCATTGGTGAGAGAGGAGTGTTGAAATCTCCTACTATTAGTGTGTGTGGTTTGATGACTGCCTTGAGTTTTAGTAATGTTTCTTTTACATAATTGGGTGCTTTTATATTAGGGGCATAGATATTCAGGATTGAGACTTCATCCTGATGAATTGTTCCTGTTATGAGTAAAAAATGTCCCTCTCCATCTCTTCTGATTGATTTTAGTTTGAAGTCAACTTTCTTAGAAATTAGTATGGCCACACCTGCTTGTTTCTTAGGTCCGTTTGCTTGATAAACCTTTTCCCAGCCCTTTACTCTGAGTAGATGTCTTTCTTTGTGGTTGAGGTGTGTTTCTTGTAAGCAGCAGAATGTTGGATCCTGTTTTCGTATCCAATCTTTTAGCCTGTGCCTCTTTATAGGTGAGTTGAGTCCATTGATATTAAGTGATATTAATGACCAGTGGTTGTTAACTCCGGTCATTTTTCCTTTCTTTCTTTCTTTCTTTCTTTCTTTCTTTCTTTCTTTCTTTCTTTCCTTCTTTTCGTAGTAGGGTTTGTTGTAATAGGAGCGGCGGGGCTGCGTCCCCGGCACCTGGCCGCCCGCATGGCTAGCTTATGCCCCGAAATAATTACACAGAAACTGTATTCTTTTGAACACTGCCTGGCCCATTAGTTCCAACCTTTTATTGGATAGCTCTTACATATTGATCTAACCCATTTCTAATATTCTGTGTAGTACCACGAGCTGGCTTACCAGGGAGATCTTAACCTGCGTCTGTCTGGAGTGGGAGAATCATGGCGACTCCTGACTCGGCTTTTTTCTCCCAGCATTCTGTTCTGTTTACTCCACCCACCTAAGGGCTGGCCTATAAATGGGCCAAGGCAGTTTCTTTATTAAATGAAAGTAACTCCTCCATCATTTCCCCTTTTTTTGTTTAAACAAAAAGAAAGGCTTTAACCTTAACATAGTAAAATTACATATAACAAAACAGTTATAAAGCAAGAATTACAGTTACAATACTTATATCTATTTTATCTTTTATCATAACAATGGAAAACTGTAACTATAACTAACCATTCTTCAACTCTATCAACGACTCCAGAAGGATATAATATTACCTAAGCAAACAAGAGAGCCAAAACTCTAGAAATGACAGAGACATCTCGCTGCCTGGACAGTCACCCAAAATTCTTTTGTACCGTTGGGGCATCCATCTTCGGCCTACAGGCCCATAGTATCCAGCAGACATTTTCATCAAGCAGGAAATTCCAAAGACAGTTCAGTCACTTTTTGCTGTGTCCTGTAGAATGTCTCGTAGACTCTTTTATAAATCAGGAACCCCGAAAGACCATCTCACCTTTAGGCAAGTTCAGCAGTCCTCTTTCTGCGGGTTCTTTGTGTCCAGTTTATGCATCAGTCCAGGCAAGAGTAGTTTCTTGCCCAAATGGCTAACCAACTCCATAAGAAGCCTCTTCGATGCCCATCTTCTTCTTGAAGTAGATTGGTGCTGCCAGGAGCAGACGTATCTCATTATAACAGTCCTAAGTTATTAAAACATTTAAATGCCATATTCTGTAGCCTTTGAAAGATATGAAGAATGCCTATCTAGCTGAAATATATCTATGCACATCTAGAAAATATAACATGACTAAAAGCTTGACAATTATCGATGATTATCCATTAACAACCTATATATGTTACATTTTTAAATGAACTACACAATACCTTAATTAATATCAGAAATACATATACACATAACAAAATTGACCTTAAAATCCACACCAATGTAAATTATTTATATCTATATCATATCCCCCTTTCAATGTAAAAGAATATTTATAAACAATATTTGGGAATATGGGCGCAGTTTTTTTCTCTCCAAACTGCTTCCTGCTGAATGGGGGCGTCGTTAATTAGGTCTTTCATGGTATAACCTGTGTTCCAGGGTCATCTCAGTTGGCAGTTGAGTGAAGTAATTTTTTGAGAGTGTTCACAGCAACCTTTCAGGAGGGCGTGGTCTATCATACCATATTGGGATAGATGCAATCCACAGAGTCTCATCCTCTGTGAAAACAAAAGAAGACCCTCTCCAAAGCATCATATCCTTAGACCCATATTCTGAAATCATAATACCCTTATATCCATTCTGGTTTAGCTTGGCAGCCCATATAATGAAATGTCTCTCTGTAGTTAGCTCCTTCACAGTCAAAAATTTTAAAGAAAACACAATAATACAAAGAATCCAGACTCTCTGTGAATTTTCCATTTTTACGTGGCTTATTTTTCTTTATTTTTTTTAATCTATAACTATCTGTACTCTGTCTCTTTAAAGACTTTAAGACATTAACTTTATTTTTTATATATATATTTTTTCTCTCTCTCAAGTCTACGTACATTTATCCAACAGTGTCTGAATCAGTTTTATTGTGAATCTGTAATTTTTTTATTATCCATGAGCACTTTGCTTTGTGTTTTTAAATCGCTAAGCGCTTAAGAATCTAAGCTGTGACATTCCTAGGTCAAAAACAGGTACTGCCTGCTTGCCCCGCCCAGTCCAACATGGCGGAGCCTCTCGTGCCTCTGATTCTTGCATATTGCACCAGTAGCATGGTGGAGCTGCTTGTGCCTCTGAGCCGCAGCACAAAATGACTTCCTTTTAGGCACACAGTGAGTCTAGTTGCCATCAAACAAATCGTAGCACTTTACTCCAAATGCTCCGTTTAAAAGCTCTGTCTCCCGCAGGAGCCAGACAGAGATCGCAATGGCGGCACAGCCCAGAAAGCCGGCATTTTAAAACAGCCAGTTTTTTCCTGCTGCTGAGTCAGGACAATTTCTTTGCCACACGCAACCCACAAACAGCAAAAATCTGTCTTAAATTCTCTCTGTGTCTTTTTTAAGCCCTCTCAGGTTTTACGTGGAGTTCATTAGCACGTTGGGTGCCACTCTGTTGTAATAGGAGCGGCGAGGCTGCGTCCCCGGCACCTGGCCGCCCGCATGGCTAGCTTATGCCCCGAAATAATTACACGGAAACTGTATTCTTTTGAACACTGCCTGGCCCATTAGTTCCAACCTTTTATTGGCTAGCTCTTACATATTGATCTAACCCATTTCTAATATTCTGTGTAGTACCACGAGCTGGCTTACCAGGGAGATCTTAACCTGCGTCTGTCTGGAGTGGGAGAATCATGGCGACTCCTGACTCGGCTTTTTTCTCCCAGCATTCTGTTCTGTTTACTCCACCCACCTAAGGGCTGGCCTATAAATGGGCCAAGGCAGTTTCTTTATTAAATGAAAGTAACTCCTCCATCAAGGGTTTGTGTGTTTCCCTTCTTCAAGTTGTGCTGGTGAAGGGTCGTTAGATTTCTGAGTTATTGTGGGCATTGTTGGACTCCTTGGGTTGTGATTTTCCTTCAATTACTTTCTGTAAGGCTGGATTTGTGGCTATGTATTGTTTAAATTTGTTTTTATCCTGGAAAATTTTGTTTTCTCCATTTATAGTGAATGAAAGCTTAGCTGGGTATAGTAGTCTGGGCTTGCATCCATGGTCTCTTAGTTTCTGCAGTACATCTATCCAGGACCTTCTGGCTTTCATGGTTTCCATAGAGAAGTCAGGTGTAAGTCTGGTAGGTTTACCTTTATAAGTAACTTGACCTTTTTCCTTTGCAGCTCTTAATATTCTTTCTTTATTCTTTATGTTTTGTGTTTTGATTATTATATGACGAGGAAATGTTTTTTTTTTTTTTGATCCAGTCAATTCGGTGTTCTGTATGCTTCTTGGACCTTCAAAGGAATATCTTTCTTAAGGTTGGGAAAGTTTTCTTCTATAATTTTATTAAGTATATTTTCTGGGCCATTGAGCTGAACTTCTCCTTCTTGTATCCCTATTATTCTTAGGTTTGGTCCTTTTATTGTGTCCCAGATTTCCTGAATGTTTTGTGATGAGAATTTGTTGGTTTTGCTGTTTTCTTTGATCAGTGTGTTTATTTTCTCTGTGGTATCTTCAGTGTCTGAGATTCTTTCTTCTATTTCTTGTAATCTGTTGGTAGTACTTGTCTGTGTAGTTCCTGTTCGTTTATCCAGATTTTCCATCACCATCCTTTCCTCGGTTTGTGTTTTCTTTATTACTTCCACTTCATTCTTCAAGTCTTGAACCATTTCCCTTACCTGTTTGATTACTTTTTCTTGTTTCTCTTCGTTTTCTTGGGTATCTTTGAGAGATTTATTCATTTCCTCTACCTTTTTGTTTGTAATCTCTAATTGAATATGGCAGTTTTTCACCTCCTGTTTAAGGTCCTCTATTATTTTCATATAATTGACTTTAGGGTTGAATTCTTCTAATTCTTCTGGAATAGGGTGTACAATTCTTCTTATTTCGGGATTCCTGCATTCTGGTGATGTCACGTTGCTTTTCAGGTTGTTGAAGAAATTCTTGCATTGGCGCCTGCCCATCTTTTCCTTCAAATGGGGCCAGGAGAGGCCTGGTGTCTTGGTCCAGTCTTTGCTGTGACTAACTTACTGGGTGTATCTCCTCAGTGTAGGGGCAGGAACCGTTCACTTCCAGATGGACTCCTCAACACCAAAACATGAACATCTGGTAGTCCAATGACCTGCGGACAAAAGAGCGAATGCAGGGGGTAGGTCGGGGTCGAATAGAACACAGGCAACCCTGCAGCACAGGCTGGAGGTGCCTGTGCTCCCTTTCGGGGGTTGTTGAGGCCTGCCCGGTAGGCAGGCACTCACTGCTCTGGGTGGGTAGCCTTAGTATAGGAGCAGGAAGCTGTTCCTCAGCAAAGGACCTTGCAGACAAGGCAGGCTTTGGGGAAGGAGGGCGTGTGTAGGAAAGAAAGCCCTGCAGCAGGAGCTAGGGTAGGGAGGTTTGTGCTCTATTCTGGGACAGTCCGCCCCTGGATAGCACACACTCACCCGTCCAGATGGAACTTCTCAGCAACTACACAGGGACACCTGGTAGCCCAATGAGCCAGGGACCAAGGGAAGAAGGAGGTAGGCAGGGCGGTTCCAGGAGAGCACAGCAGACCCTGCAGCCCCAGCAGCAGGGGCCTGCACTCCCTGGCGGGGACCTGGAGGCCTGCCTGCTAGTCAGGCACTCACTGCTCTGGGTGGGTAACCTTAGTGTAGGAGCAGGAAGCTGATCCTCAGCAAAGGACCTTGCAGACAAGGCAGGCTTGGGGGAAGGGGGGGGCGTGTGTAGCAAAGAAAGCCCTGCAGCAGGAGCTGGGGGAAGGGGGTTTGTGCTCTCTTCCCGGACAGTCCGCCCCAGGATAGCACACACTCACCCGTCCAGATGGAACTTCTCAGCACCTACACAGGGACAACTGGTAGCCCAATGAGCCAGGGACCAAGGGAAGAAGGAGGCAGGCAGGGCGGTTCCAGGAGAGCACAGAAGACCTTGCAGCCCCAGCAGCAGGGGCCCGCACTCCCTCTTATTTATTTTTATTTATCAAAAATTTCCACCTCCTCCGCTCCTCCCCCTTCCTTCTCTCCTCCTCCCCCTTCCCCTCCCTCTCCAGTCCCAAGAAGTCTCCTCCCTTCCCTGTGGGAAGTCTAAGGTCCTCCCCCCTCCATCCAGGTCCAGGAAGGTGAGCTTCCATACAGGCTAGGCTCCCACAAAGCAAGTACATGCAGTAGGATCAAAACCCAGTGCCATTGTCCTTGGCTTCTCATTATCCCTCATTGTCAGCCACATTCAGAGAGTCCAGCTTGATCACATGCTCCATCAATTCCAGTCCAGCTGGCCCTGGCGAGCTCCCTCCCACCAGATCAGTCCCACCGTCTCAGTGGGTGGATGCACCCCTCGCGGTCCCAACTTTCTTGCTCATGTTTTCCGTTCCTCCGCTCCTCACTTGGACCTTGGGAGCTCAGTCCAGTGCTCCAATGTGGGTCTCGAGACAGGCTTTCTCTGTAGCTTTAACGTCTGTCCTGGAACTAGCTCTTGTAGACCAGGCTGGCCTTGAACTCATAGGGATCTGCCTGCCTTTGCCTCCCAAGTGCTGGGATTAAAAGTGTGCACCATTCCACCCAGTTTACATGCTAAGTTTTAAAAATTAAGAATAAGTACATAAATACAAGATATGTAGCTAAGCTGGTAGAGTCTTTGCTGGTAGAGTAAGGGTCCAAGAAAATTCTGAAGGAAGACCCTAGACTCAAATAGTATACAAAAGCAGAGAGTGTTTATTCTGCAGAAACAGCCAGCGTATGTGGGGTCAGCCTCTTGTACAGAATGGCAACCATGAAGAAAGGCACCCAGATCCTCTTATGCAGTTAGGGGAGTTTCAGGGACAGTACTCATCTCATACATAGTTGGTTAAGCAAGCAGCAGATACTCTAGTATGCTTTTAATTAGTTGAGGTTTAGTTTTACCATTTTGGGACATACTTGCACAAGCTTGGGCAAGTCCAGACCTGACTCAGAAGGGGGCTGCTGGATTCATCCTTGAGATATTGTAGCACTGACTAAGGCCTTGTCTGTGCTCTTTCCCTCATCTCTGAATGCAAGGATGCTGTGGATAAATGGCCCCTTTGCAGCTCTCAGAAACCAGAAACCTGAATTCAGTTGTGAGAGTGGAAGAATTTAACCCCTTTATTAGCACTCACCTAGCCCTGGAGTAGGTTCCCCACAACCATACGCACTAGACGTGGCAGTGGTACCAGGTGTGGAGGTGGTGAGCTATGCCTCTATGCCCAGCACGGGGAGATGAAGGCAGAAGGATCAGAAAGTGAAAATTATCCTGTGCGACATGGAGAGATAGTAGGAAGCCTGGTCTACACGAGACTCGATTTCAAATAAAAACAAAAAGCCATGTGATAGGAACTAAAATAAATCCCCATTGCTAATACTTTTAGTAAGTTAATGGCACCTGTCGTGACGTCACCTGGTTTGTTGCAACACTAGCTCTGTAATGAGACAGCTGGCTGCGTGGTGAAGGTAAATGTATCGTTTTGTTTTTTCCTTGAACTCAGGAGTGTCCGGTTCTCTGGAATATCATATCATTGTATTTGTACTTTATGTTGCAGCTATCACACCCTTGCATATGTCTACACCACTGGTCAGGTGGTATCTGTAGGCTGTGGACCAAGTCTCACAAGCAACCCAACCCACCAGGAGGCCCAAGCAGAGAACCCTGGTGTCACCCACCTGCTCTCCGCAAAAGGTACGAGTGCTTTCTCCAGCACAGCTGGTTAACTAAAGAAGACATGCCGTTCAGCCTTCTTCCGCAAGATCCCACTGAACTATGCTTATGGTTCTTAGTTCTTTAATTTTAAACTGCCACTTTCCCCCACTGGAGTATGGGTAATCATTTCTAAAGACTTAACCAATAGAAAAGATGTCAAGTTGGCTACTTAATAATCTTAACAACATTCTTTGATATATTTAAGCAAATGCCTAAGCATGTTAACCCCAACTCATTGTGAAAATGCCTAGAAACAAAAATGTTTATTGAGTGAATAAGTAACATTTGATTTGGTCAAAATTAAATTATTATGCTTTTGTAATAAAAAGTTAGGAGAGTATAAATTTCTGACAAATGAATAATTTGATTTAGTTATGTATCGATTAATTTTTTCAGGTAAAATTCTGAACATTTTTTTTTATCTTTTTAGAGCTTGTGGATATTCAAGTCAAAGACATTTTTGCTGGAGCATATACCAACTTTGCTACAACTCATCAGGTATCAGTAGGTGTTATTTCTTTTTAAACTTTTTTTTTCCCTCTAGATTTCAGGAGTTATTTCTTTTTCTGGTGCTGGGAAGCCAAACCCAGAGCTTTGTATATGTTAGGCAAACACTCCCCCTGAGCTATGCACACCTTTCCCTTGATTTCAGGCTAGGGTTTTTTATGTTTTCAGATTTCTCACATAGAATGGTTTTGAAGAGTGGGCAACTTAACAAGACCTTGACTCAAATAATGAACAGAGGGCTGGGGATGTAGCTCCATGGCAGAATATGCGTCTAGCACGCAAAAGACCTGGATTTGACCCCAAAGTGGGGATGGTAGGCAATGAATGGAGGCAGTGGGGGTAAGATTTAGGACAAAAGAAGAGAGGAACGATGGGGCAGGGGAGATGCCTGGAACAGAGGGGAGAACGAAACACAAAATCAGGCTGTGGGTGTTTAGACTGCAGAGGAGGAGTAAAGGAGACATGAAAGCACAGTTCCTGGCACGGGGTCTAGGAAGTGGCTTATCCAGTGAAACTTCGGTGCACAAAAGTCAAGTCAGAGGGTCACAGAAGGGAAGGGAAGAGGAGGGGAGAAAAGGGAAGGGAAAGAAAGGAAGATTGTATTGTTTTAACAGAGAGCAAGAAATCTGCCTGGGGTGTAGTCAGAACAAGATGAGGAGAGGAAGTCTGGTGACATCTGAGACATTTTGACAGAAAGATAAATTAGAAGATCACGGGAGGGTTCTTCATGATTCTCTGAAGGAGTGGCAGAAGAATGTCCCAGAGCAGGAGGAAGAAAACCGAGTCCAGTGCAGAATCAGTTTGTTTTTCTGTCACTGGGATAAACCCTGTGACCAAAAGCAAATAGGAAATGAAAGGGTTGAACTGGCTTACAGCTTACAGTCCATCAAGAAGGGAAGTCAGGGGAGGAACTGATGGCAGGAACTTGGAGACGGGAACTGAAGTAGAGACCATGGAGGAACACTACTTACTGGCTTGTTCCACTACCATTTTTATACATCCTAGGCTTACCTGTTTGGGGATGGCACTACCCACATCAATTATTAATCAAGGAAATGGTCTAGAGATTAAAAAAAAAACACAGGCAATCTGATAGAGTCAATTCAGTTGAGAATCCCTAAGCTTTATGTCAAGTTGACAACAACTATGATAAGCACAGAACTGAGATGCCAGAGCAGAAATACAGTCCGCTGTGACAGCGAATGGGGGTGAGTTAGTGGTCTGTTATTGTTTGATGACCAAGGCGGATGTGAGCGTGAGAGAAGCAGGCTATGTGAGAAAAGGCGAAGGAAGATGTGTACCAGTGATTGTGGTTGGTCAGCACGCTGTGAAGCTGTCTTCAGTGGCATTTGCCTTTTGGAAATTGACTTTGGAGTAATCCAGACTTGAACATCTGAAATTTCATAGTACGATAAGGGAGACATAAAGGAGCTGTGGGGTGGTTATATAGTGAAGCCTGGGAGCTAAGCGAGCTGAAGAGGACGATGATGATCACAGAGGGCATGAAAAATACTGGACTCGGGCCTTCATCTTAAAGAAATGAATCAAGAAAACACTTTGCGATGGGCAGAAAGACCGTTGCAAATGGTTGCTTAAAATGGAGCAATTCTTAATGATAGTCCAATTGATGCCCTGGAAATAAAGTGGCACCTTTCAAGTAAGTGTGATTAAGCATCCTACCAATCATTTGGAGGACTCTGCAGACATTTTAGGTTGGTACCCTGACGATGACTGCTGCTGGTGTCTAGTGGATAAGGGCTAGGAGCAGTAAGCATTAAATATCCTACTAGTGTCGGAGCCTCACAACAAAGAATTCTCTATCCCCAGGTGTCAATCACTTCACTTTAGAAAGCTTATCCAGGTCTTGACTAGCTAAAATGAGGACAGCAAGGAGTGGAGGCGAGATTGGGAGCCGAGATATTGGAGTTAAAGATAGATGGCATTCATCAACTTTGAAGCTGCCGTGAGTGAGGACAGGAAGCATGGTGAGAAGGGTAGTGGTGAACACACAAGCGACACGGACCGATGAAGCTTCCAAGAAAGGAGCGACAGACGGCACAGTCCGATGTCATATATACAGAGAGGCTAAGGACTTTGAAGAAAATAATTGACACATAAGTGCCAGTAGGGGGTGCCACATTGTACTGAGATCCTTGGATGTAAGAGAAAATAAACCTTGCTTTTGATAAACTTCAAAGTCACCAGGATTTAGATCAAGGAGCACAGGTAGGGTGTGGAGGTGTGGCTCATTGGCACCTCCACTTATGTGAACAAGGTCCTGCTCAGACCCCATCACCAGTATGGGGTGGAGGACTTGAAACATAGTGGTTACACATATTGTTCAAGAGGATTTTATTTCATTCTTGAAAAGCAAAATGATATAGAATGTTGCCATTCTTGACCAGTTCAGTAGAGCCGGAGGTATACTTTACAACAGAACACTAATGCTGCTCCCTGCTCTTCATCTTTTCGTACAAGCTCTCAGTATGTATCTAGTTGAGCTGGCACTAGGATCCTCTTACAGCAGCCTCCCGAGTGTAGAGATGATAGGCATGTGCCCTGTGTTCAACCACTTTAATTTTTATTCTTTTAAAAAAATATATAGAGGCAAGTCCGGGCGGCAGAGGCATCGGCGCGCAGGCAGGCCCAGGCGGTGGAGGCACCAGCAGGCAGGCCCAGGCGGCGGAGGCACCAGCAGGCAGGCCTAGGCGGCAGAGGCACCGGCGCGCAGGCAGGCCCAGGTGGTGGAGGCACCAGCAGGCAGGCAAGTCCGGGTGGCGGAGGCACCGGTAGGCAGACATAGGCTGCGGAGGCACCGGTCCAGGCAGGCCCAGGCGGCGGAGGCACGAGAGCAGGCAGGCCCAGGCTGCAAAGGCACCGGCAGGCAGGCCTAGGCAGCAGAGGCACTGGCAGGCAGATAGCATCAATAAGAGGAGATGGGCAGACGCCAAGGCAAGAATTCACCCAACAATCCGAAAAACAACATGAAAACACCAGAACCCAATGATCTTACAACACAAGGACTTGAACACCCTAACACAGGAGAAGAGGAAAAAACTGACTTTTTGAAAGCAATAGAGTCCCTTAAACAACATGTAAAAAACGCCCTCATAGAAATGGATGAGAAGTATAACAAAAAGTTTGAAGAAATGAGTAAATACATAAATGATACCCTGGGAAGCCAAGAAAAAACGATCAAACAGGTAATGGAAACAGTCCAAGAACTGAAAACTGAAATGGAAGCAAGGAAGAAAACACAAACTGAGGACCAGTTGGATATGGCAAATATAGGTCAACGAGCAGAGACTACAGAAACAAGCATAATCAACAGACTACAAGAGATAGAAGAAAGAATCTCAGATTCTGAAGACACCATAGAGAAAATAAACGGACTGATCAAAGAAAACACCAAAACCAACAAATTCTCATCACAAAACATTCAGGAAATATGGGACACAATAAAAAGACCAAACCTAAGAATAATAGGGATACAAGAAGGAGAAGAGGCACAACTCAAAGGAAGAGAAAATATTTTTAACAAAATTATGGAAGAAAACTTTCCCAACCTTAAGAAAGATATTCCTTTGAATATTCAAGAAGCATACAGAACTCCAAACAGACTGGATCAAAAAAAAAAAAAAAGTCCCCTCGCCATATAATAATCAAAACACAAAATATACAGAGTAAAGAAAGAATATTAAGAGCTGCAAAGGAAAAAGGCCAAGTAACTTATAAAGGTAAACCGATCAGACTTACACCTGATTCTCTATGGAAACCATGAAAGCCAGAAGGTCCTGGATAGAGGTACTGCAGAAACTAAGAGACCATGGATGCAAACCCAAACTACTATACCCAGCCAAGCTATCGTTCACTATCAATGGAGAAAACAAGACATTGCAGGATAAGAACAAATTTAAACAATACATTGCCACAAATCCAGCCCTACAGAAAGTAATTGAAGGAAAATCACAACTCAAGGAATCCAACATTGCCAACACTGCCTACAATAACCCAGGCACCTAGTGACCCTTCAACAGAACAACTCAAAGAAGGGAGACACACAAACTCTTCTACCAAAAGCAATAAGAATAACCGGAGTAAACAACCACTGGTCATTAATATCACTTAATATTAATGGTCTCAATTCACCTATAAAAAGGCACAGGCTAAGAGATTGGATACGAAAACAGGATCCAACAGTCTGCTGTTTGCAAGAAACTCATCTCAACCACAAAGACAGGCATCTACTCAGAGTAAAGGGTTGGGAAAAGGTTTTTCAAGCAAATGGTCCTAAGACAAAAGCAGGTGTGGCCATACTAATTTCTAACAAAACTGACTTCAAATTAAAATCAATCAGAAGAGATTGAGAGGGACACTTTATACTCATAACAGGAACAATTCAGCAGGATGAAGTCTCAATCCTGAATATCTATGCCCCTAATATAAAAGCACCCACTTATGTAAAAGAAATATTGCTAAAACTCAAGGCAGACATCAAATCACACACACTAGTAGTAGGAGACTTCAACACACCTCTCTCACCAATGGACAGGTCAATCAGACAGAAAACTAATAGAGAATTAAGAGAATTGTTGGAGGTAATGAATCAAATGGACTTAACAGACATCTATAGAACACTCCACCCAAATAGGAAAGAATACACCTTATTCTCTGCAGCTCATAGAACCTTCTCGAAAATTGACCACATACTTGGAAACAAAGGAAACCTCCACAGACACAAAAAAATATCAGTGTCCACCTGTGTCTTATCAGATCACCACGGATTAAAGTTAGAAGGCACCAACAATGCTACCCCCAGAAAGCCTACAAACTCATGGAAACTGAACAGTCAACTACTGAACCACACCTGGGTCAAGGAAGAAATTAAGAAAGAAATTAAAGTCTTCCTTGAATTTAATGAAAACAAAGAGACAACATACTCAAACCTATGGGACACGATGAAAGCAGTGCTAAGAGGAAAGTTCATAGCACTAAGTGCCCACTTAAAGAAAACGGAGAAAGCATACATTGGGGAATTAACAGCACACCTGAAAGCTCTAGAAAAAAAAGAAGCAGATGCGACCAGGAGGAGTAGAAGACTGGAAATAATCAAACTGAGGGCAGAAATCAACAAAATAGAAACACAGAAAACAATCCAAAGAATCAATGAAACAAAAAGTTGGTTCTTGGAGAAAATCAACTAGATTGACAAACTCCTATCCAAACTAATTAAACAACAGAGAGAGAACACACAAATAAATAAGATCAGAAATGAAAAGGGGGACATAACCACAGACAAAGAGGAAATTCAGAGAATCATTAGATCTTACTACAAAAGCCTGTATGCCACAAAACTGGAAAATGCAAAAGAAATGGAAACTTTTTTAGATAAGTACCATATACCAAACCTAAACCAAGACCAGGTGAATGATCTAAATAGACCTATTAGTCGCGAAGAATTAGAAACAGTTATCAAAAATCTCCCTTCCAAAAAAAGCCCAGGACCAGATGGTTTCAATGCAGAATTCTACCAGAACTTCCAGGAAAAGCTAATACCTATACTCGTTAATGTATTTCACAATATAGAAACAGAAGAGTCATTGCCAAATTCCTTTTATGAAGCTACAGTTACCCTGATACCAAAACCACACAAAGACCCAACCAAGAAAGAGAATTACAGGCCTATCTCACTCACAAACATCGACGCAAAAATTCTCAATAAAATACTGGCAAACCGAATCCAAGAACACATTAGAAAAGTTAGCCATTATGATCAAGTAGGCTTCATTCCAGAGATGCAGGACTGGTTTAACATACGCAAATCTATCAATGTAATCAACCATATAAATAAACTGAAAGAAAAAAAACATATGATCATTTCATTAGATGCTGAAAAAGCATTCGACAAAATTCAACACCCCTTTATGATAAAGGTCTTGGAGAGATTAGGGATACAAGGGTCATACCTAAATATAATAAAAGCTATTTACAGCAAGCCGACAGCTAACATTAAATTAAACTGAGAAAAACTCAAAGCCATCCCGCTAAAATCAGGAACACGACAAGGATGTCCACTCTCTCCATACCTCTTCAATATAGTGCTTGAAGTTCTAGCAATAGCAATAAGACAACATAAGGGGATCAAGGGGATCCATATTGGAAAGGAAGGAGTTAAGCTTTCATTATTTGCAGATGATATGATAGTATACATAAGCGACCCCAAAAACTCTACCAAAGAACTCCTACAGCTGATAAACACCTTTGGTAATGTGGCAGGTTACAAAATCAACTCCAAAAAATCAGCTGCCTTCCTATACACTAAGGATAAGGAAGCAGAGAGGGAAATCAGAGAAGCATCACCTTTCATGATAGCCACAAATAGCATAAAATACCTTGGGGTAACTCTGACCAAGGAAGTGAAAGATCTATTTGGCAAGAACTGTAAGTCTTTGAAGAAAGAAATTGAAGAGGACACCAGAAAATGGAAGGATCTCCCTTTCTCTTGGATTGGGAGGATCAACATAGTAAAAATGGCAATTCTACCAAAAGCAATCTATAGATTCAATGCAATCCCCATCAAAATTCTTCACAGATCTGGAGAAGACAATAATCAACTTTATATGGAAAAACAAAAAACCCAGAATAGCCAAAACAATCTTATACAATAAAGGATCGGCTGGAGGCATTACCATCCCTGACTTCAAACTCTATTACAGAGCTACAGTATTGAAAACAGCTTGGTTGGCATAAAAACAGAGAAGTCGACCAATGGAATCGAATAGAAGACCCTGACTTTAGCCCACAAACCTATGAACACCTGATTTTCGATAAAGGAGCTAAAAGTATACAATGGAAAAAAGAGAGCATCTTCAACAAATTGTGCTGGCAAAACTGGATGTCAATCTGTAGAAGAATGAAAATAGATCCATATCTATCACCATGCACAAAACTCAAGTCCAAATGGATTAAAGACCTCAATATCAGTCCAAACACACTGAACCTGATAGAAGAGAAAGTGGGAAGTACTCTACAACACATGGGCACAGGAGAACACTTCCTACGTACAACCCCAGCAGCACAAACACTAAGGACATCATTGAATAAACGGGACCTCCTGAGACTGAGAAGCTTCTGTAAAGCAAAGGACACTGTCACTAAGACAGAAAGGCAACCCACTGACTGGGAGAAGATCTTCACCAACCCCGCAACTGACAAAGGTCTGATCTCCAAAATATATAAAGAACTCAAGAAATTAGACCATAAAAGGTTAATCAATCCAATTATAAAATGGGGCACTGAGCTGAACAGAGACTTTTCAACAGAAGAAGTTCAAATGCCAAAAGACAGTTAAGATCGTGCTCAACTTCCTTAGCAATCAGGGAAACGCAAATCAAGACAACATTAAGATACCATCTTACACCTGTCAGAATGGCTAAAATCAAAAACACCAATGATAGCCTCTGCTGGAGAGGTTGTGGAGAAAGGGGCACACTCATCCATTGCTGGTGGGAATGAAAACTTGTGCAACCACTTTGGAAAGCAGTGTGGCTGTTTCTCAGGAAAGTCGGGTTCAACCTACCTCTCGCTCCCCAATACCACTATTGGGAATATACCCAAGAGATGCCCTAACATACAACAAAAGTATATGTTCAACTATGTTCATAGCAGCATTGTTTGTAATAGCCAGAACCTGGAAACAACCTAGATGCCCTTCAATGGAAGAATGGGATGAAGAAAGTATGGAATATATACATATTAGAGTACTACTCAGCAGTAAAAAACAATGACTTCTTAAATTTTGCATACAAATGGACGGAAATTGAAAACACTATCCTGAGTGAGTTAAGCCAGACCCAAAAAGAGGAACATGGGATGTACTCACTCATATTTGGTTTCTAGCCATAAATAAAGGACATTGAGACTATAATTCGTGATCCTAGAGAAGCTAAATAAGAAGGTGAACCCAAAGAAAAACATATAAGCATCCTCCTGAATATTAACCTTCATCAGGCGATGAAAGAAGACAGAGACAGAGACCAACATTGGAGCACTGGACTGAAGTCTCACGATCCAAAGGAGGAGCAGAAGGAGAGAGAGCACGAGCAAGGAACTCAGGACAGCGAGGGGTGCACCCACACACTGAGGCAATGGGGATGTTCTATCGGGAGCTCACCAAGGCCAGCTGGCCGGGGTCTGAAAAAGCATGGGACAAAACCGGACTCGCTGAACATAGCGGACAATGAGGACTACTGAGAACTGAAGAACAATGGCAATGGGTTTTTGATCCTATTGCACGTAATGGCTTTCTGGGAGCCTAGGTAGTTTGGATGCTCACCTTAATAGACCTGGATGGAGGTGGGTGGTCCTTGGACCTCCCACAGGGCAGGGAAACCTGATTGCTCTTTGGGCTGAGGAGGGAGGAAGACTTGATGGGGGAGGGGGGGAATGGGAGGTGGTGGCGGGGAAGAGGCAGAAATCTTTAATAATTAAATAAATAAATTAATAAATTAATAAATAAATAACAATAAAATAAAATAAAATAAAAAAACAAATATATATATATATCACACCAAGGACCCAGTATTCGGGAGGCTGAGTAGGAGGACTTTAAGTTTCAGACTAGTCTGGGCTATATAGTGAGGCCCTATCTGAAATTACATTTAAGATGTGCATATGTGGTACTGGTTACCATTTAAAACACATAGCCTAATCAAAGATTGTCACTACCTCTCAAATCTTTTAATCACCCCAAACAGACACATGATATCTATTAAATAATAATTCCTCACTGCTTTTTCTGCAAAGTTGGTATATGGACATCCTTTTTACATGTGGAATCACATAATGCCTTCTGTTTTGATTTGATTTATTGAACTTAGCATATTTTAGGATATATCCAGCTTATATTAATATATCATTTTTTCAATCCTAAATAATTTTATTGCATATTATATATTTATCTTATTTAAATTGCATTCACCTACTGATTGGCATGTGTTATTTTCATCTTGTGGCCATGTGAATAATGGTAAGATGAATTTTGATCTATAAGCACCCATTTCAGTCTCTGTTTTCAATGTTTCTTGTGTTACTACACTTTTTAAAATGCAGATCAAGTGAAATGACCCAAGTTAGGAAGCCAAATGTTCGGACCATCCTGACGTCAAAGCGCAAGTGACCAAACATCTGCCCGAGAAGGCAGGACTCGTGTGTGCCAGATGCTTTATTGATTGTTACTCAATACATGTGGCGTTTTCCTGGTCATTTTTGCCTTTATTTTCTTCATTGAAGGATCCTAGGTCTACAAGTGTTTCCATGAAAATTCTGCCAGAAATTAATCGAATCGACCAGTCACTGGTACAGAAGTGGATAACAGCAAGAAGAAATAAAGAGCGTGAAGAAGCCGAAAGGTGACCCAGCTTGATGACCTATAGCCACTCCCATGTTTCTCAAATGTTGATCATGTTGTCCTAGCTGTAAGAAAGAAGGTTTGACTTTGTCATGGTAGGATTTTTATTTTGGGTGTGATTCTCTTTTTCTACTTCTTGGTTGGATCAGCCATTGATGTGCATAGCAATTAGTCTTTTATTTAGTATACCAGAACTACAGAGAGAATGTATACCCCACATATCTTTCTAAGGAAGGCAGATGTAGGAATGAATCTTAATAGTAAGCTGCATTGTTTTCAGGTTTTCATAGCTGACTCACTAGCATTTCAGAATTTAGGCCTTCAGTATGGTGGATTTTATTCAAATGCCTAGAAAGTCAACTATGAAGCATTTTAGTGAGACTAAGTAGAAATCACCACAAGTAATATATTCATAACTGGATATTAATAATGAATGTGGGGCTCTGTTTTTTATTCAGACATAAGATAAAGGAGGCTTTAAGAGTATCTAGCCTGCAGTACACAGGCCACACGAATCCTAGGCTGGCTATAAGTACCACACGGCACATGTGTATATGACAGTAGTTCTCCGCTTTCCTAATGCTGCAACCCTTTAATACAGTTCCTCATAATGTAATGACTCACAACCATAAAATTATTATCTTTGCAACAGCATAATTGTAATTTTGCTATTGTTATGAATCATAATGGAAATATCTGAATAATTCCAATGGTCATGATCCACAGGTTGAGAACCAGGTATATGATAATGTTACCTCACAATTTCAGAAGATTAGACACTCTGTCCAGTTGTGACTTTGCCTTTTTTTAATTATATTTACAGAGAAATCAGCACTATATTTTCATCTTCTGCTTGTTTGACTGCAAGCTTTTTGAAGAAAAGGTAAAACTTCAATGGGAATTACCTTAATTTAAAATACTGGGGGTATTTAAAATGAAAATTTTAGTGCCAGGTTGAGTGTGAATTTTGTCAGCACACAGAGTCCAACATAGAGAATTTTCTGGTTGACAAAGGGTTCTTTCATTTTATAAACTAACTCCTCCATGGTTTTCCTCTATTGTCTTGTTGGAGGGAATGGTGTTTTATTCAGGCTATTATAACTACGGATAATCAGCTCTGCCTGATATTTCTTTACTGTTTACAAACTAGACGTTCATTTTATGGTTCCTGCTGAGTCAGATCAATAAAGAAATGAGACCTTGTTCGTTTTGTTTTTCATATATCGCAAAAATTTAATTTCTCTCTCATTTGGTTTAATAGTAGGTCTGATTCTGAGAGTTGGTTAGTTTAGTCAATTTGTTTTGGAATTTTAGGACAGAGTTGGTAGTCCACGTAGTACTCATGTAGTCCAGCTAATCTTGGTCTTGTGTGTAGATGAGGAGAATCCTGAATACCCGATCCCCCTGCCCCCACCTCCCAAGTGCTGACATTACCTAACAGCATGAATAATTATTTAAGAGTAGTTGTAATGAATAGCCGCCATCCTATACTCACTCTGCCATCTCTTCCCATTTGTCCCTTTTAGTTTGGAAGGGAAAGACTCTCTGGCACATGACGTCCACTTTCTTTATTCTAGCCTCAGACTCTCTTATTGTATGAAGGTGAATCTTCCTATGCGAATAGTTCAGGAGTTAAGATCATACAAACTCAAAATATTCCAAATTCGTATATTGATTATTTCTAGCTGAAATCACCTAAGGCATGATGTAACAGGTTTTTCTTTGGGCTGCCAGCTCACAGAAGACAATGTGGAGGTTTATTAATTATGAAAGTTTGACCTAGAACTTAGTCTTGTCCCACTAGCTCTTAGAAATTAAACTAACCCATTATATTAATCTATGTTTTACTCCATGGCTTTTTACCCCTCTTCCATCTTGCACCTCCTGTTTCCTCTCTGTGTCCTCATGCACCTAGATTCTTCCTCCTACTTCCTCTCTCTGCCGTAAGTCCCTCCTATACTTCCTACCTAGCTAATGGCTGGTCAGCTTTTTATTATAGCAATCACAGCAATATACCTGTGTACAAATACCCCACAAGAGCATGATAACTACTGAACAGATTATCTGGCCTATTTCTTTCTACATGCAGCAAGCAATCAAAATTTAAGGGCCAAGGGAAAGGTGTCACCCTATATCAAAGTAAGAAAGTCGAATAGTAAGGGGAGTTGTAAGGAACACATATGGATACTCACTGGAGTAACCTTCATAGCTATACATGTGTGTGCACACTCTCATGCACACATACGCACACACACTCATACATGCACACTCTTCCTACTCATATCCTTAAGAGTTACTGCCTGAGTCTACCCACCTATTCGTCTTATCATTCCTTCAAAAACATATTTTTTGGTTTAAAAGTATAGAGCACCATGCTTTTGTCATTTCTTCAGACTTATCTTGTCCCTATGTACATGTAATTTTAATAAAACTTGTATGTGTTTCTTTTGATAATCTTCCTCATACTAATTGATGTTTTAGACCTACCCAAAGAGTTCTCAGGGCCAAGAACAAGGCAGAAGTGTCCTCTTCCTCTTCTACAATACCATTTTTTAAAAAGAAGAAACATATCCATGACCACTTTCTGGGGATTTTAAACTTCTAGGCAAAGATTGCAAAGGAGAAAGAATTTTGGAGAGAAATTTACAGCTAGAACTTGTATAAGTATTCTAATTCTAATATCAATAGTGATATTTAATTCAGCAAGCACAAACTATTTTATTATTTTTTAAGCTGCTAGACTTGCTCGATACTGGTCATGAAATATGACCAAATCAAGCTGCTAACTAGACAGGATTTGGGCATTATTTCAGTGCAGAAAGAGGTGGGGTTGAGAAGACTTGAGTAAGAATCCAGTGCTGGTGGAAATAGCAAGGGCAGGGCTTTGAGGTAGGAGATTCAGAGATTCCCAATGCACAAGCTGTGTGTTAATGTTTTCCATTAATGAGTTAATGCATCTTTCAAAAAGTTTCTAAAATGAACTATCAAACCTCTGTGCTGACAAGGCACAATAAAACCACTATTATTGCATCACTCCAACTCTAATGTAACCATGGAAATATAAGACTTAAGTCGAAATGGCGGCTAAACATAACGGTGCACACCTGTAATCCTAGCACTTAGAAGCTGAGGTGAGAAGATCACAAGTTCAAGATCAGCCTGGTCAGAGTGAGACTTTGTTTCAAAAGGTAATAGATAAATATGCAAATAAGTAAGGAAACAAACAGATATAACCATACGTGGAGAGGAGGCAATTCGGTCTGTAGAATAAACTGACAGTCTGGGTTGATGGCTTCTTGGATTTCGTATACAACATCTTGCTAGGGATCAAGTTGTAACTTTGTGTATATGTTATACTAGGTGTAAGGCCCTCTGTCTGAGATTGAGCCCTGGGCTCAATCCTAGTACCATAAAGTAGAATATAGTAAAATGACATAAAACAAAATCCTGCTAAAATTGCAGCCCATACTTGATGCTACTGACATAGAGATAACAAGCTGTTGTTTTCTCCTTTTTTAACAAGAGCACATTGAACAATTTCCGTGTCACTCTAGTCTGTCATTTTGAAAAGAAGAAAGCTTTAAATAAATATTTTGTGCATGGTAAGATAAAAACAAAATAATATCATGCTGTTCTTTTTTTCATCTGTTTATGTGTTTTTAACATTTGCTGTATTTATAGAGATCCTGGAGAGAAGAATTTCATTGATGTGGACTTAATAATGGCAAGGGATGTCTTCAAGAAGTTAGCAGAAGTGCCATGGATTTCTTCCTTGGTAACAGCTACTATTTATTTGACTTACTTAAGATACAGCATAATCACACTTTTTTTTATAGGAATAATATAATAACAGCTTAGTTTTGGTGGGAGGTAGGTGGCCAGGACATGTGAATGAGACTAAACAGGGGGCTAGTCTCCATTATGAAGGTACTATTATCCAGACATTGTGATAGGTGGTGGCATTTATTTCTTTTTAAACCACTAAATGGACAACAGATGTAGTCTTTTGTTTTCAGTATGAGGAAAGCAATAGTGAGACACAAAACATCTATCTACCAATGCACATGAAAAGAACTGTGGTTTAGGAAGCAGGAGATCATCTGAAGAGTGGTTTTAAAAGACCCATGTCTGTTTTGAGATGAATTCTGGATGTATTTCTGGTGAACCTCTGTGTAGTAGGAGAGGGGGCCCACTTTTGGTCCCAGCCACCCACTAGCTTAGCCTCAAAATAATCACACAGAAACTGTGTTCATTTAAACACTGCCTGGCCCATTATATATAGCCTCTTTTTGGCCAACTCTCACATGCTGATCTAACCCATTTCCACCAATCTGTGTATCACCATGAGGTTGAGGCTTACTGGGAAAGATTCTAACCAGCTTCAGTCTCACGCAGGAGATTCATGGCATCTGCCACACTGCCCTTCTTCCCAGCATTCAGTTCTGTCTTCCCAGCCTATCTAAGTTCTGCCCTATCAAAAGGCCAAGGCAGTTTCTTTATTCAACCAATGAAAGCAACACAAATACAGAAGGACCTCCTACACCACCTCTGCTACCTATTCATCCTGTCCTTTCTTTAGGTAATGTTTTCTTTACCTATGATTTTAAGTTTGTTTTTAAAGTCTGTGGTTCTGGACTGTGTAGAAAGGAAACTACAAGTTTAGGTTGTGATTACAGGAAGCTGCAAATTAGCAATAGACAGCTATCAGGATGTCTTGGCACTTTGGGATTACCACAACATAGTATATAGTATGGGTGTCTTACAAACAAAGGAAACTGACTTCTTAGAGCTTTGGAGCTGGGATATTTGGAAGCTCTAAGATTCAGATGCCACCATAACCAGTATCTGATAAGGGGGAAATTGATAGAAGACTATGTCCTTATTGTGTTTTCATGTAGTAGTAAGAAAGGGATAGGGGTTTACTTATAGGGCCACTAATCCCATTGATGAGGACTCTATTTATATGAACTAAACATCAACAAAAATTTTTGTCTTAATTCTTTACTGTATTGAAGGGTAGGATTTCAACATATGAACTTTTTGGAGACACAGACAATCTGTTGCTCAGGAGAAAGGAAGACAGGCTGTATTCATTTGTATTGAAAGTTAGGGACTGGGCTTATGTACTAACTTACTAGGGTAAAGAGAAAGAGAGAGAGGACATCTATGGGCAGAAAAGATGGGTTTCTACAGAGACAGATAGAAAAAATGTTCACCTGTGGTGTTTCTTATACAGTTCCTCATCCAGGTGTATGTGGTCTGAGTGCTTGATTTCCTTCTTATTAATAAAGCTACCTCAAAGGGATTTATCACAGCTTTGCTCCTAAGAGTCTCTGCTTGAATCAGATGTAGGAGGAGCTCCAAAATGACTGTTTTTGCCATAGCTATATCTCAGTTTACCTCAGTTTAAAGTAATCTCAGTGCTGGTGTAATCTTCAGTAATAGTGCACTTACTTATATGAATCATAATTTAATTCTCATTACCATACACACATATATACATATGGCTAATCCCCATGCCATTTAAAGGGATCCAAGTACATTCTACATTTGGAAGAGAATGGGGGAACTTTTGGTTGTTATGTAATAAATAGTATATTCTCATTTTCAAAATAAAGAATAGTAGATATCCAGTACATTTGGGCCAAGAATTTATTTAGTTGATAGGGAGATAACTCCAGGTGTTCTTCTCCGTGTATTTCTGAGAAGTCTTTACATCATGGGAAGTTCATGGAAGGGGATTCTTAGTGAAATCCCTTGGGAAATAATGCTGCACAGTGTTGTGAATTATCATGTACAATAGTAAATCCAAGACTCCATGATGTCATGTACAGAAAGAAGTCTAACTTTACTATTTATTTTTCTTGGACTTATTGACATTGTGATGAGCTTTTCTATTTAACACCTACTAGCAATCCACAGAAATTATTATTTATTTGCTCCCTAGAACCCTTTAAAAACAGGACATGGTGAAAGACATCTGTAATTATAGCAGTCCGGAAGTAGAGTCAGGAAATTCAAAGAATTTAAGCTCATTGTCAGCCCTGAGACAAGTTCGAGGCTAGTCTGCAGTACATAAGATCCTGTCTTCAAATAAGATAAAATAAACTCAATTATTTAAAATTAAAGAATTCTGTTAGACCTGAAAAGAACAAACTGTAAGTGGGTTAAATGTAATAAAATAACATGGAGAATTTCACACTTCAATGTTGCATATATCATCTTATTTAGCCCTATGTCATGTACAGATATACACTATAGTTAACAAAGCAAAGATCCACTAGAATTTTAATGCTAGCTGCTCTGACAGACAACTTCTGAACCTCAAGGACCTAATCCAATGAAGATTTAATCCTCTCACTAAGGTCCAATGAGGGATGGAGGAGAACTTTCTCAAAGATATTTTTTCTTTACTCTGGCTTCATTCCAATGTCTTAAGACCCTAACACTATACAATCCTTCATTGGCTCTCCTGAGTTTGGTCACATGAGAAGCCATAGAGGCCGTAACTGAAAGGGTGGCATTTTTCCTTAACATTCAGATGCTAGGACTCGATCACAGGGCTCCACTCAGCTCCAGGGGACACTGAGAAATGCCATCTGACAGGACACTAGAAGGAAAATGAAAGAAGATAGGACAAAATGTTTCTCTTCAAGGCTGATTTGGTGTTGGAGGCCGTGCAGGACCAACACAGATAATTATCTTCCCTAACTGGACTGGTATGGAGACGCAAGGAATAATCAGACACAATTTACATGGTCATCATGGAAGGGCATCTCAGGGTCCTTTCTCCTGATGAGCTCCAGAAGATCTCCCCCCGTTTATTATCCAAACAGTTTATATACCAACACATAAATTGAGTGGGAAAATACATTAGACTCGTATCCTAGGTAACCAGGTGAATGGCCTTTTGTCACGTCCGTAATCTACATGTATGCTAGCTGTCATGTAGGCCTGAATTAGCATCTCTATAAGATATCCTCCAAACGTCCTGACCATTGTTAGGCAGAGACAGCTTGTCTGCAGAGCTACGTGACCCCTTCGGATGGGGCCTATGGCTTTATCGCCTGGCTGCCACACCATACAGAAATATGGGCCTACAATGTGGGGCCAGATAGATGGGTATTTGAGCTATCTTAAATTGAGTAGTTTTCTCTCTCTATTGTATTTTAATTGAGATTCCTCCTCTTCATCTGTAGAGGGAAAAAGGTTAGAAACAAAGCAAAAAACTACATCACACAATTATTAATATAATTCACATGTGATCCCTTGGCATGTGATCCATACTCAATAAATGTTCACACAAATATAAAGACAACCATATAGACAGTCATAGTGGCCCATGCCTGTAATCCTAGCGCTTGAGAGGCTGAGGTAAAGACACTCAAGGGCTCAAGGGTTTCATCCAGGTCACCCTGAAGTACACAGAAAGACTCCTTACTTTTCCAAATAAAATTTGTTTTCCAAAATAAAATACAAACCACCACCACCAAACCTCCAATTATTCCTACTGTTACCTTTTATGTATGTTGTATCTTAAAAGTCTACCCCTGAGTAAAATAAGTATCAATTCAGAGCTACGTAGACTGTGAAAAAAAAAAAAAGACAAAAGTGGGTTTTGTGTGTGTCTGTGTGTGAGAGAGGGTAAAAGCATTTTCTTCCCATTTCGTCTTTTCTCTTTCTGAGACAAGGTTGCCATATCACAGATGGGACTCCATCTCTTTGGGTGGCCTCGAACGTTTGATTCTTTTTTCTCTGAGTGTTGCACAACACATCTGGTTTATATGAGTCAACACCAGGGTTTCAGACACAGTAGGCAAGCCCTCACTCCACTTGGTTTTAATTTGTGAGCTCACACCATCCCCCACCTCAGCCTTCTGAGTAATGGACTCCACCTGTGAGCCACAGCAATTAGCTTACAGAATTGTTTCTGGGGGCCTTTGCGTTAGTTTCAAACCAACTATTTACTGTGTACATCCATTTCCATGTGATTTCACTTTATTTCCTCCAAGTACTCTAAAATGAAATGGGCAGCAGGCTCAGATGAGTTCTATCTCAAAGGTACATGGTGTGTAAGAGTTGATGGCGTTTTATCGATAAGCTTCAGAAGGGCTTAAATGAACTTCCTAACTGGAAGACAGTTGAGTAAAGCCTGCAGTCATAACTTGTATTCATTCACAATAATGTGTCTCGTATAACCCCAGCCTTGTTCCTTGCCCCCCTTTTGTTCACAGATAATCACATGTCTTCAGAATATGATTATCAAAGGTCTTCCATACGATTCTTCACATCAAGATGCTCTATTGGTTTTTCTTTTGCTCCCAGAATGTCCCAGGAACTTTTGGGAGACCCTGACAGTTGAATTTGCAAAGGCTATTTATAAAATGAATACAGAATCACTTGAATTCTTGAGTAAGTTTTATATCATTCTACAAATATATTCAGTAGAGTCACATTTGAGGTAGAAGTTGTCGCAAACATTGAATACATTTCATAATACCTATTCGAGTACATGGTATGTGAAGTTTTGTGAAGACTTTACAATTTTTGCTCACTTTGTGAAAACTTCAAGCATTTAATGAAGAGTGATAAGAAGCAAGGTTAAACTTATCACTGTTATTTTATTCAAAATCATGGTATTTTCATAATTTTAAGTGAATGTTGAAGGTCTGATGCTTAAAAAATACAAAAGTTTATACACGTGAACTATAAACGATCCCGGAAGCATCTTAGAAAAAGGTTACAAACTCTAAGTTCTGTGCGTGAACATCAAAACTCCCTGTTTTGGTCCTTGGAAAGATGGCTAAGTGGGTAAGTGCACACGTTCCAGTCCTCAGCCCCTACAGGAAAAGCTGGCATGACTGAGGGTACCTGTAACCCCAGAGCTGTGAGAAACAGAGAAAGGGGAAGAGCTGAGGCTTGTGGCTACTAGAATAGCTCCAGATTCAGTGGAAGAACCTCTCTCAAAGGAATAAGGCATAGAATGATTAATCAAGACACTGGACATCCTGCTCTGTCTTCTGTGCAGGTGCATGTGTGCATGTGTGTGCACATGCACTTTTATAACAACCCTCTCTCAAGAGAGAGATCAGGTGTTGCTTAAGGGCTATGTTAAACCAACTTTTAAAGTTTCCATCACTCTCACATTGCCAGTGCTATTCGGTGCTTCCATTCTTCTGCTGCTATAGTAGTGAGGACGTGTATTTCTTGGATGGACATAAACTTAGACATGCAAGAAAAAGGAAAATGCAAAGCACAGTTACAGAATTAAAAATAAATGGTATGTGCATTTGTATTGATTGAATGAGCAGTGTATTTTTAATTAAATATATAAATAAATATAAATATAAATTATATATATGTAATATATATAAATAAAATTTGTGTATGTACACTTTAAGTGAATTTATGTGCATCATACATGTACCAGAGCTGGTGGAGGCATGAAGAGAATATCGGATGCCCTGGAACTGGAGTTACAAACAGTTGTGAATCATCATGTGGGTGTTGGAAACTGAACCTGGGTTCGGTTGCCTCTTAACCATGGAGTCATCTCTCTAGCTCCAGCATTTGCATTTTTTTCAAGAGATTTTTCTGGGTGTGGGAGTGAACCTTTGTAATTCCAGCATTTGTGAGGTAGAGGAAGAAGACCAGGAAGGAGTTCAGGACAGCCTTGGCTAAACAGTGAAGCCTGGGTTATATGAAAATTTGTCTCAAAAAGTGCTTTTCTTTTCTAGATCTAGGAGTTACATTTCAAAAGGCCTGCCTCACTCTTAAATTAAAAAAAGTTTCCAGGTTCCCACCATAATTTTTGAATGTATGTATGTATGTATGTATGGACCTGGCACTTTGTGTATACTAGGCAGACAGGCTACTACTAGGCTGTATTCCCAATCCTTTGCACTACCATTTTATTTATTTTTAAAGATATTTTTATTACTTTTATTGATCTGTGCATTTTTCTGCACTCCCTTCCCTAATACTAATTATACATATTTGTGGAGTACAGTATGACATTTTTTATCTTCGATTTTTTTAATGTGCTTGAGTGCTTTGTCTACATGTGTCTCTGTGCTCCACATTCATGCCTGTGGCCAAGGAAGCCAGAAGACAATGTTGGATCCCCTAGAACTGGAGTAACAGGTGGTTGTGAGTCGCCATGTGGGTGCTCCGAATCAAACTCAGTCATCCATAAGAGTAGCTAGCGCTCTTAACTGCTGAGCCATCTTCAGCCCCAGTATGATATTTTTACAGTGTATACAAATCAGATCAAAGTAACTGACATATGTATTATCTCAAACATTTATTGTTTCTTTATGTTGGGTACATTTGAATTTCTCTCTACTGGCTGTTTTTAAACAATTAATTATTACTATTAACTGCCTTACGATGTTGTGATGTTGGAAGTCCTTCCAACCCCACTTGTACCAGTCAGTTATCCTCCTTTCCATGGTCACTGTTCCTTCAACCTTTATGAGATCAAAGTTTTTAGTGTACGCTCAGGAAAACATTCCAGGTTCCTGGCTTATTTAACAAGTTCTTGAGTTCATCCATGTTTCTAAAATGTCAGAATTTCTTTTCCTATTATAATTTTCATGTTTAAATCTTTAACCCATATAGTTTATGGAAGTTAGATTTTGTTTCTTTCTGACAAGTTTTCAATTTCCCCTTCACCCTTGTTAAGTGATAAGTTTTATTTTTGGAATATGCAGTGTACTAAATCTCTTGTGTACTTGAGGCCATGATCTGCATGTTATGCATCTCAGTAATATCATTTAATTGCATTAGCTTGGTAATTTATTTTAACCTTTTTGGTTGCTGTTTTTTGAGATGGAGTCTCTTGTAACCCAGGATAGCCATCTTCCTGCCAACACCTTCTGAGAACTTTGATTTTAATATTTACTAAAGTTATTGTCTGAGAACTCCTATTTAAAAGTACCAAAATCCAGTTTAATCTCAGTAATGTGAAAAGTGAGTTATCTGCTGTTTAAAGTAAGTGTATCTGTATGCAGTTGTTTATGAAATCTGAAAGCAGGCATAATATGAATAATATTGATTGCATATTCATCTGAATAGCTTTAGATTTTTGCAGCTGTTTGACAAAGTTGCTAGGTTGGATGTAAAGAAATCAATACTCTTATGATGAGGTGAGAAGCCTGGCAGAAGTTCAAGGCCAGCCTGGGCTACATAACAATACCCTATCTCAGAAATAGCAAATCAAATAAAATCAATAAACACAAAGAAAAACATGGTCAATAAACTAATCATAAGTATGAGCCATTAACAAGGTTCTTCAAATCCTGAGTTTGAGTTCTTTAATTTTAACGATTTTTTTTTCAGAATAAAGCTTTCCAATCCATCTGTTGAGTAGTGTGGTGTCTATGATAATATCCATAGAGGATATTTCTTATGGTTATGATGGTAGATATGTTATAAATAACCCAGAAGAAACTTCAGGATTTTAGGGCTGAGAGGAGGAATGTATTTACCATATTTGATTTTCATACCCTCAGAAAAATGCTGGAAATCTTTGGACATTTCTTCTCTGAGTGCACTGGTCCAGATGCTAAAGACCACTATCATTGCCATCTCTCAGCTGTGGTATCCAAGTTTAATGATGCAGGATCAACATGGTCTGAAAGTTCTTTTAGAAGTGATGAAACATGTGCATGAGGTAAGGATCCTCTAGAGGAATGCCTACACCAATTTATTAAATAATAATTCTTTAGGTCTCAGACAGTTAAAAACCTTTAAAATATATATTTTTAAAGATTTATTATATATACAGTGTTCTGCCTGCATATATGTCTGCAGGTCCGAAGAGGGCCTCAGATCTCATTACAGATGGTTGTGAGTCACCGTGTAGTTGCTGGGAATCGAACCCAGGACCTCTGAAAGAGCAGCTCAACTTAACTGCTGAACAATCTCTCCAGCCCATGCTTCAAAAATATTTTTTCGAATAATTTTTTATTACTTTATAAATACCATTCAAAATTTCCATTTCCTCCCCTCCTCCCACTTCTCTCCTGCTCCCCCACTCAACCTGCCCCCTCCCCCTCCAGTCCTAAGAGAGGGCAGGGTACCCTGTCCTGTGGGAAGTCCAAGTCCCTCCCCCATCCATCCAGGCTTAAGGAGGTATGTATCCAAAAGAATAGTATCCCTAAAAGCCAGTACATGCAGTAAAGACAAATCCCAGTGTCAGTATCATTGACTTCTCAGTCTGCTCCAATTGTCAGCCACATTCAGGGGGTCCAGTTTGATCCCATGCTAGTTCAGTCCCAGTCCAGCTGGCTTTGGTGAGTTCCCATTAGACCAGGCACACTGTCTCAGTGGGCAGACCAACCCCTTGTGATCCTGACTTCCTTGCTCATATTCTCCCTCTTTCTGCACTTCACCTGGACCTTGGGAGCTCAGTCCAGTGCTCCAGTGTGGGTCTCTGTCTCTCTCTCCATCTGTCACTGCACAAAGGTTCTATGGTGATATTCAAGATAGTCATCATTCTGACTACGGCACAAGGCCAGTTTGTGGACCCTCTCCTCCGCTGCCCAGGGTCCTAGCTGGGGACATCCCTGTGGACATCTGGGAACCCCTCTAGAGTCAAGCCTCTTGCCAACCCCACAATGCCTACCTTAAGAAAGATAACTTCCTCACTGCTCCCGTATCCGTTCTTCCTACATCTCAACCATCCCACTCCCCCAAGCTCTCCCCAACCCTTCCTTTCTCCCTTCTCTCTTCCCCTCTCCCCTTACCTTCACCCCACCCCCACCTCCATGCTCCCGACTTTTGCCTGGCGATCTTGTCTGCTTCCAATTTCCAAGAGGATCTATATCTGTTTTTCTTTGGGTTCACCTTATTACTTAGCTTCTCTAGGATCGTGAACTGTAGGCTCAATGTCCTTTGTTTATGGCTAGAATCCACTAATAAGTGAGTACATACCATATTCATATTTTTGGGTCTGGGTTATCTCACTCAAGATAGTATTTTTTATTTCCATCCATTTGCATGCAAAATTCAAGATGTCATTGTTTTTTTCCCCGCTGAGTAGTACTCTAATGTGTAAATGTGCCACACTTTCTTTATCCATTCTTTCATTGAGGGGTATCTAGGTTGTTTCCAGGTTCTGGCTATTACAAATAATGCTGCTATGAACATAGCTGAACAAATGCTTTTGTAGTATGATTGGGCATCTCTTGGGTATATTCCCAAGAGTGGTATTGCTGGGTCCTGAGTTAGGTTGACTCCCGATTTTCTAAGAAACCACCACACTGATTTCCAAAGTGGTTGCACAAGTTTGCATTCCCACCAACAATGGATTAGTGTTCCTCTTACTCCACATCCTCTCCACCATATGTTATCATTGGTGTTTTTGATTTTAGACATTCTGACAGGTGTAAGATGGTATCTCAAAGTTGTTTTGATTTGCATTTCCCTGATTGCTAAGGAAGTTGAAAATGTCTTTAAGTATCTTTTGGCCATTTGAAATTCTCTGTTTAGTTCAGTACTCCATTTTTAATTGGGTTATTTAGAATTTTAATGTCTAGTTTCTTGAGTACTTTATATATTTTGGAGGTCAGACATTTGTCTGATGTGGAGTTAGTGAAGATCTTCTCCCATTCAGTAGGCAGCTATTTTGTCTTAATGACTGTGTCCTTTGCTTTACAGAAGCTTCTCGGTTTCAGGAGGTCCCATTTATTCATTGTTCTTATTGTCTGTGCTACTGGGGTTATACATAGGAAGTAGTCTCCTGTGTTCATGTATTGCAGGCTACTTTCCATTTTCTCTTCTATCAGGTTCATTATGGTCGGATTTATATTGAAGTCTTTAATCCATTTGGACTTGAGTTTTGTGCATGGTGATAGATATGGATCTATTTTCATTCTTCTACAGGTTGACACCCAGTTATGGCAGCACCATTTGTTAAAGATGCTTTCTTTCTTCCATTGTATAATTTTAGCTTCTTTGTCAAAAATCAGGTGTTCATAGGTTTGTGGATTAATATCTGGGTCTTCAATTCAATTCCATTGGTCAACGTCTCTGTTTTTATGCCAATACCAAGCTGTTTTCATTACTGTGGCTCTGTAATAGAGTTTAATGTCAGGGATGGTAATGCCTCCGGAAGTTCCTATATTGTATAGGATTGTTTGGGCTATCCTGGGTTTTTTGTTTTTCCATATAAAGTTGATCATTGTCCTCTCAAGATCTGTGAAGAATTTTGATGGGATTTTGATAAGGATTGCCTTTGGTAGAATTGCCATTTTTACTAGGTTGATTCTCCCAATCCAAGAGCATGGGAGATCTTTCCATTTTCTTGTATCCTCTTCAATATCTTTCTTCAAAGACTTAAAGTTCTTGTCAAATAGATCTTTCACTTCCTTGGTTAGTGATACCCCAAGATACTTTATGCTATTTGTGTCTATTGTGAAAGGTGATGTTTCTCTGATTTCCCTCTCTGCTTCCTTATCCTTTGTGTATAGGAGGGCTACTGATTTTTTTTTTTTGAGTTGATCTTGTATCCTGCCACATCACTGAAAGTGTTTATCAGCTGTAGGAGTTCTCTGGTAGAGTTTTTGGGGTCACTTATATAGACTATCATATCATCTGCAAATAATGAAATTTTAACTTCTTCCTTTCCAATTTGAATCCCCTTGATCTTTTTATGTTGTCTTACTGCTATTGCTAGAACTTCAAGCGCTATATTGAAGAGATATGGAGAGAGTGGACAGCCTTGTCTTGTTCCTGATTTTAGTGGAATCGCTTTGAGTTTCTCTCCATTTAATTTGATGTTGGCTGTCGGCTTGCTGTTTATTGCTTTATATTTAGATATGATCCTTGTGTTCCTGATCTCTCCAAGACCTTTATAATAAAGGGGTGTAGAATTTTGTCAATTGCTTTCAGCATCTAATAAAATGATCATATGTTTTTTTTCTTTCAGTTTATTTATATGACGGATTACATTGATAGATTTTCATATGTTGAACCAGCCCTGCGTCTCTGGGATGAAGCCTACTTGATCATAATGGATGATTTTTTGATGTGTTCTTGGATTCAGTTTGCCAGTATTTTGTTGAAAATTTGTGCATCGATGTTTATGAGTGAGATTGGCCTGTAATTCTCTTTCTTGCATGAGTCTTTGTGTGATTTTGGTATCAGGGTAACTGTAGCTTCATAAAAAGCATTTGGAGGCAGAGGCAGGCGGATCTATGGGAATTCGAGGCCAGCCTGATCTACAAGAGCTAGTTCCAGGACCGGAACCAAAAAAGCTATGGAGAAACCCTGTCTCGAAAAAAAAAAAAAGCATTTGGCAATGACTCTTCTGTTTCTATTATGTGGAACACATTGAGGAGTATAGGTATTAGCTCTTCTTGGAAGTTCTGGTAGAATTCTGCACTAAAACCATCTGGTCCTGGGCTCTTTTTGGTTGGGAGGTTTTTGACGACGGCTTCTATTTCTTCATGACTTATAGGTCTATATAAATTGTTCACCTGGTCTTGATTTAATTTTTGTATATGGTATTTATCTAAAAAATGTCCATTTTTTTTACATTTTCCAATTTTGTGACATATAGGCCTTTGTAGTAAGACCTAATGATTCTCTGAATTTCCTCAGTGTCTCTTGTTATGTCCCCCTTTTCATTTCTGATCCTGTTAATTTGAGTGTTCTCTCTCTGCCTTTTGATTAGTTTGCATAGGGGTTCACCAATCTTGTTGATTTTCTCAAAGAACCAGCTCTTTGTTTCATTGATTCTTTGAATTGTTTTCTGTGTTTCTATTTTGTTGATTTCAGTCCTCAGTTTGATTATTTCCAGTCTTCTATTCCTCCTGAGTGAGTCTGCTTCTTTTTCTCTAGAGCTTTCAGGTGTGCTGTTAAGTCTCTAATGTAAGATTTCTCTGTTTTCTTTGTGTGGGCACTTAGTGCTTTGAACTTTCCTCTTAGCACTGCTTTCACAGTGTTCCAAAGTTTGGGTATGTTGTGTCTTCATTTTCGTTGAATTTAAGGAAGACTTTAATTTCTTTATTTCTTCCTTGACACAGGGGTGGTTCAGTAGTTGACTGTTCAGTTTCCATGAGTTTTTAGGCTTTCTGGGGGTAGAATTGTTGTTAAATTCTAACTTTACTCCATGGTGATCCAATAAGACACAGGAGGTTACTACAATTGTTTTGTATCTGTGGATGTTTGCTTTGTTACTGAGTATGTAATCAATTTTTGAGAAGGTTCCATGAGATGCTGAGAAGAAGGTATAGTCTTTCCTGTTTGGGTGGAATGTTCTATAGATGTCTGTTAAGTCCATTTGCTTCTTTACATCTGTTCTCTTATTTCTCTGTTAAGTTTCTGTGTGTTTGACCTGTCCATTGGTGAGAGAGGAGTGTTGAAATCTCCTACTATTAGTGTGTGGGGTTTGATGTGTGATTTGAATTTTAGTAATGTTTCTTTTGCATATGTGGGTTCTTTTATATTAGGGGCATAGATATTCAGGATTGAGACTTCATCTTGATGAATTGTTCCTGTTATGAGTATAAAGTGTCCTCCATTTCTTTTGATTGATTTTAGTTTGAAATCAACTATGTTAGATATTAGGGTAGCCACACCCACTTGTTTCTAAGGTCCATTTGCTTGGAAAACCTTTTCCCAACCCTTTACTCTGAGATAGTGTCTGTCTTTGAGGTTGAGGTGTGTTTCTTATAAACAGCAGAATGTTGGATTTTGTTTTCATATACATTCTCTTAACCTGCCTTTTTATAGGTGAATTGAGTCCATTGATATTAAGCGACATTAATGACCAGTGGTTGTTAACTCTGGTTACTTTCTTTTGGTGGTAGTGTTTGTGTGTTTCCCTTCTTTGAGTTGTGTTGGTGGAGGGTTGTCAGCTGTCTGTGCTATTGTGGGTGTTATTGGCTTCCTTATGTTGAAGTTTTCCTTCTAGTACTTTCTGTAATGTTGGGTTTGTAGTTACATATTGTTTAAATCTGTTTTTGTTCTAGAATATCTTGTTTTCTCCATTGATAATGAAAGAAAGCTTTGCTTGGTATAGTAGTCTGGGCCTGCATCCATGGTCTCTTTGTGTCTGCAGCACATCTATCCAAGACCTTCTGGCTTTCAAGGTTTCTATTGAGAAGTCAAGTGTAATTCTGATAGGTTTACCTTTATATGTTACTTGACCTTTTTCCTTTGCAGCTCTCAATATTCTTTCTTTATTCTGTATGTTTTGTGTTTTGATTATTATATGGTGAGAGCATTTTTTTTTAATCTGGTCTATTTAGTGTTCTGTAAGCTTCTTTTATCTTCATAAGAATATCCTTCTTTAGGTTGGGAAAGTTTTCTTCTATAATTTTGTTGAATATATTTTCTGGGCCTTTGAGCTGGAATTTTTTCTACTTCTTCTATCCCTATTATTCTTAGGTTTGGTCTTTTCATGGTGTCCCAGATTTCCTGCATGTTTTTTTATTAAGAATTTGTTGGATTTGCTCTTTTCTTTGATCAATAAGTCTATTTCCTCTATCGTATCCTCAGAGCCTAAATTCTTTCTTCTATCTCTTGTATTCTCTTGGTTATACTTGTCTCTGGAGTTCCTGTTTGTTTACCCAGATTTTCCATCTCCAGCCATCCCTTGGTTTGTGTTTTCTTTATTACCTTCATTTTGGTCTTCAGGTCTTGAACTATTTTCTTTACCTGTTTGATTGCTTTTTCTTGGTTTTCTTGGGTATCTTTGAGGGATTTATTAATTTCTTCTAACTTTTTGTTTGTCTTCTCTTCCATTTCTTTAAGGGAGTTTTTGTCTTCTTTTTGAAGGGTGTCCATAATTTTCATTAGTTTATGTTTAAATTCGTTTACTTCTACTTCTTCTGAGTTAGGATGCTCAAGTCTTCTTGTTGTGTATTCGCTGGATTCTGGTGTTAACATAATGCTTTTCAGGATGTTGGAGGAATTCTTGCATTGGCGCCTGCCCATCTCTTCCTTCAAATGAGGCCAGGAGAGTCTTGGTGTCTTGGTACAATTTTTGCTGTGGCTGACTGTGTACTTGAGAGTTTTTCTTGGTCTGCCCTCTCTTAGGTCCCGTTAGCACTGGAGCAGGCTCTCAGATCCCTTCCACCCCGAAGCAGGCTGTGCTCTCTTGATCTGCTCAGCAGGGAAGCAGGGTCTCTTGCAGGGCTCCAAGGATCTTTCAGATAAAAAGGCAGGCTTGGGAGGCATGATGAGACAATACAAAGAAGCCCCAGTAGCAGGAACACTCCCTGCTGGCTCTCTGGACTCCTCTGCCCTGAAGCAGGCTCTTAAAAATGTTTTAAATTAAGATACAGTTGTATCATTTCCCCCTTCCCTTACTTCCCTGCAACCTGTAGCACAGATTCTAAAATTGGTATTAATAATAAAAACCCAGAGTCAGATATAGGGGTTAATGCTGAAGATCAGAGAAACAAAGTGTCCAGCTATTAGAGAGTTCTTACCTCTATCAATACTCACACCAAAGGGGCAATCCTGTCCTCAGACCGCACTGCTCCTCACACTGCATCGAGCTTCTATCTCCTCCTGTTTTTTATTCCTCTCTCTGCCCAGCCATATCAATCCTGTCTCCACTTCCCTAGTGCTAAGATTAAGGTGTGTGACTCCCTAATACTGGAATTAAAGGTATGTGATACCACTGCCTGGCCTCTAGCTCAGCATTCTGATCTTCAGGCAAGCTTTATTTGTTAAAATACAAATAAAATATCACTAGAGCAACCCTCCCATGTCTCCTCACCTTTCTCTCTCTCAAATTCATGGAGTCTTTAATTATTGTTGTTACATATGTGTAGAAATGCATATATGTATGAAGTCACCCTGTTGAGTTCACCTTCATTTAGTCCTGCTTCTATGTAAACGATTCCAGGGCTGGCCACTTAATGCTAGATACCCAATTAGGGGTATCATCCCTGAAGATGACTAACGGGCTGACTGTGGTCCTTTGTGTAGGGAGGAACACTGTGACATTTCCACTTTCCACAATAGCATATCTATCAGTACTGTCATTGCTTAGACATCATTTAGTGACCTTATTATTGAGGCATCATGGGTGAAGCTTTCCCATCATTTCTAGAAAACACAATCATACAACAAGGTTTCCTGGTCCTCTATCTGTTATAGTCTCTCTCCATCCCCTCTTTCACAGTGTTCTATGAAAGTCAGGTGTAGGCATCGTAGATGTATCCATTGGGTCTGAACAACGCAAGATCACTTGTTCTCTGAACTTTGATAAGTTGTAGTTTGCTGTAGCTGTAATGGTCCACATCTGCTACAAAGGGAAGCATCCTTGATGAGGGGTAAGAGCTACAATTATAGTGGATACAAGGATAGGTGTTTAGAATGCTTTGGGGAATAATACTGGTCTAGTAAAGTGGTAGTTGTAGGTTCTCCTTTAAGATCCTGACCTCTCTCTCCCTGCATAGTTGTTTAGGTTTCCAGTACCCGGCATGATTTCCCTTCTGTTGAATGGACCTTAAGTTCAATTTGATAGCTGCTGGTTACTACCAAGGTTTCTGTACCTACAGAAATATTTTGCCATATTTGGCACTGCCATGAATCATAAGCATCACAGCTAGGTAAAACTCTTGGTTGCCTCCCTCCCTTGGCATCTTTCAAAATACGTTCTGAGACTACAACCTAGATTCCCAGGAGGAGGCTTTCATGCCAGATCCATATCTAATGTTCTTAGTCCTTTTTCTGAAGTGTGTTGTGTTTTCAGCCTCTGGAAAGTAATCAAAGGCAGCAGCAATAGCCTATAATGTTTTGGGAGTCTCTTCAACTTCCTTGACCGATAACTCTAAAAAAGATTTCTTTAATGTGGTACTGGAGTTCTTGTTAGATAGTGTGTGGTCTTTATGGGGAGCAATGTCATCTCAAGTGGCATAAATTCATTATATGTGTGTCTGTGTTGTGTATATGTGTATGTATATATGTACACACACATAAACATAATCATGCAATTTTAGGTTAGTATAAAGTAAAATGATTCTTATGGCTTTTTCAAACATCCTTAATGTCAGTTTCACCTGCTCTGTGACTTCCTTTCTGCACTGACCCCTCCAACTCTTCCCCAGTTGTAGTCTCCCTGATTTTCCCACTTCCCTGTTCCTATCACTTGCATCCTACTATTGCCTTTCAAGCATTTCTTCTCTCTTACTCTCTCCCTCTCTTAGTCATGGTTTCTATTGCTGCAATCAAACACCATGACCAAAAAGCAAGTTGGAGAGGAAAGGGTTTATTTGACTCACACTTCCAGATCATAGTCCATTGGAGGAAGTCAAAACAGAACTCAAGCAGAGCAAGAACCTGGAGGCAGGAGTTGATGCAGAGGACATGGAGGGGGACTGCTTACTGGTTTGCTTCCTCTGGCTTGCTCATTCTGTTTCCTTATGGAGTTCAGGACCACCAGCCCAGGGATGGCACCCCCTACAGTGGGCTGGGTTCTCCCCCATTGATCACCAATTGAGAAAATGCCTTACAGCTGGATCTCAGAGAGGCATTTCCTCAACTGAGGTGCCTTTTTCTTGATGACTTTAGCTTGTGTCAAGTTGACAAGTAAACCCAGCCAATACAATCCCCATAGTCCCTTTGTACTATTCTGGTTTCTGTGCTTTCTCTATGTTTTATAGAGCTTTTCCTTTCATTTTCTAAGCCTGCCATATTTTTATCTTTTCAGCAACTGATGAATATTTTGGTTATTCCAACACCTTGATCATTTACAGTTGTGTACAAGTTCTTGTGTAAATAAATGTTTTCATTTCTTTTGGACATATAGCTAAGAGTAGAATTGTTGAAACATACAAAAGCTCCATCCTGTGAAGCCCTACTAGCTTATTTTCCAAAGACCAGCACAATTTTGTCCACCTATCGAGAAAGTAGGAAAGTTATATTTTTCATGTACTTCTCAACTACTTATTACCTGCTGTTTTGATTATGCTCCCATCGTGGCTGATAAATGGTATCTCATGACTGTTTTCATTTGCATTTTCCTGCTGACTAATAGTTGATAAGACTGAACATCCTTTGATGTAGTTGTTGGTTAATATATATTATTTGAAGATTTGTTTGCTTATTTAAAAGTTAATCTATCTTTGTTTTTATTATGAGTTACAGTTATGTGTACGTATGTGCATATAGTTAGATATATGCAGAGTCTTTGTCATTTGATCATCCTTTTCTTTTACTCACTTTTTCAGTGGTCTTCCTTCCTCCCTTCCTCTCTCTTTCTCTCTCTTTCATAGTACTGGAGGTACAGCCTAGGGCCTCCCAGATGCTACTAGGTAAGCATGGGATCAGGATTTTGATATCTAGTTAAGGCTGGCTCAGAACACTTGGTTTTCCTGACTTTGCCTCCAAAGTGCTAAGATTCTAGGCATTTGCCTTGATGCATATCTCACAGTTTATAATTTTGATAAAATAGCTTTTTTTCTGTCTCTCTGTGGTCTTCCTCTTACTCTGTCAGGGACTCATGTTTCCTTGGCTGGCCTCAAGTTCACCATATAATTGAACAGGACATTGAACTTAGGTTGCTTCTGTCTCCATCTCCAAAGAGCTGAGAGTATAGGCGTGTTACACCTCTCGTTTGTATGTGGTACTGGGGGCTGACTCTAGGGCTTCATCCGTGCTCTCTAGGCAAGCACTATAAGCTATAGCCTTCAGCCTTACTTCTTCTTTTGAAACTTACATTTCTAACCATTTGTCGCTAGTTTGTTGAAATGTTGCTAATTTTACCCGTTGATACTAATCTTTTGATCCACTTTTGTGTTTCTGTGCATATAATCCTAACGTAAGAATAACACATTTTACTGTATTTTTTGTATGTAGTACAAGTAATCTCTGAATGCATGCTTACTGAAATTATTTATTTTTGAGCATTATTTCTTCTGGGAACCCTTGTTGTACCCTTACATCATAGCTAATCAGAAAACATTTCTTAGATATGTGATTGCTTTCTGATTACATCCAAGTGGGCAATCCATACCTGCGGACAACTTCTTGGTTTTTCAAATAAGCTTTTATTTTTAATTTATGGGTATGGGTGTTTCGCTTGCATGTATCTTCGTGCACCACTTGTTGTTGTGTGGAGCGGTGGGCCACTTCCCGCCACCCGGCTAGCTTTACACCCAAAATAGTTACACGGAAACTGTATTCTTTTAAACACTGCCTGGCCCATTACTTCCAGCCTCTTATTGGCTAGCTCTTACATTTTGATCTAACCCATTTCTAATATTCTGTGTAGCACCACGAGCTGGCTTACCAGGAAAGATCTTAACCTGCGTCTGTCTGGAGTGGGAGAATCATGGCTACTGCCTGACTCGGCTTCTTTCTCCCAGCATTCTGTTCTGTCTACTCCGCCCACCTAAGGGTTGGCCTATCAAATGGGCCTAGGCAGTTTCTTTATTAATTAACCAATGAAAGCAACAGATTAGAAAGAAATCACTCCCACATCAACTTGTGTGCTGGTATCTATGGAGGCCAGAAGAGGGTGCCTGGTCCCTCAGAACTGTAGTTACAGATAGTTGTAAGCCATCATGTGGTGCTGGGAATCGAACTCAATACCTTCAGGTCCTCCAGAGGAGCAGCCGTCTCTCCAGCCCTCTGCAGAGAAAACTTTAACAGAACTTTTATTCTTCTTGGCTTGCTTTTGTATTGCCAGTGGCTTTCTTTGATGCTAGGTGACACCAGAGGTTTTTCTGTCACCAAAGACCTTTTTCAGAGCACTTACATCACCTTCTTTGAGGTCCATCCCTAACATTCCCTATTGGAAAGAGCTCTTCACCACTGTGTTCCTACCATGGCCTACACTACCTCCATCATTACTCTGACATGGAATTTAGTCCCCCTCAAGATTATTTTTTATTTTAATTGAATTTATTGAGATCTTTGTAAAATGCTTACAAGTATCTTATATATATTTATTTTCAAATATATAAGGGATATCCTCAAGCTATATATATATATATATATATATATGTAAAATTGAAAACGCAAGAAAGACACACACATACAAATTGACAGACAGCTAGCATTTGTAGTATAAGTAAAGGAGAGAATTCAACTGTCCTGCAAATATACAGAGGGATTGGCATTAGAAAAGACACATGGATAAGCCAGATTTTTTTTAATGACTGATAGATACCATGTGAAAAACTCTTGACTCTTCGATGAAATATGCTGAATGAAGCTTATCCCATCAAACTCAACTTGTCTAAAACACCCTTATTCCATCATTGTCAAATGCATATTCAGTTACGCATGTAAACGTAGGTGTCACGCATTACATCATTTATTAGTAGAAAGTGAAATTCCAGGCCATGTTCTCTTTAAGGTTAACCGTCGACTGCCAGCAAGTACTTTCATCATAAATGAGCTTTCTGACATCTCAAACTTCTTTATGGAGGAAAACAAACTGTTCTACAGGTATAGCAATCAGGTAAGTATGACATATTCCCTTATGAGAATGTTCATGACATAAGGCAGGACATGTTAGCAGCTGTGCATTAAAAATGTCTTTATTATAATGCTAAATTGGGTAAATCATATGGCCATTGAAAACATTTTGCCCACAAAACAAATTATTGTCCTATAAATGTGCCTCCAAGGGCTTGGGCTGTAGCTTAGTTGGGAGTGTCTGCTTAACATGAATTGAGGCTTGAGTTCTTGATTCCCAGTACTACATAAATCAGGTATGGCAGTGCATCCCTGTAATCTCTACACTTCAGTGAAGAAACAAGGATCAGAAGTGTGAGGTCAGGGCAGGAGAGATAGCTCACTGGTTAAGAGAACTGGATGCTCTTCCAGAGGACCTGGGTTCTGTTCCTAGCATCCATATGGTGGTTCACATCTGTCTGCAACTCCTTTTCAAGGGAATAGATACCCTCTTCTGGCATCTTTGGACACTGCAGACACTGCACACATCTGAGGTACAGACATATATACAACAATAAAACACCCATACACTTAAAAGAATAAAGTAATCTAAAATTTGAAAAATAGTTTAAATTTTGAAAAAAAAAGAAGTGCAAGGTCGTCTTTTGGTATGTAGTTAGGTTGAGGTCAAACTGGGATATACGACATTTCGTCTTAAAAACAAACAAGGAAAGACAAGTAGGCAGAGAGAGGAACAAAAGGAACAGGGTGCTTCTTGCTAATTAGATTCTTAAAAATAGATTCAAAAGATCCTAGCAACATATAAAGTGATAAAATTAAGGAAGGGATTGAATGTTACTTTTATTTTCATTGTCCAATTTGTTGTTTGCTTATTTTTCTTTCCATTTTTTTTCTTAGTTACCTTCAGAATCCTCTGGTCTTGTTTTAAGTGACTTTTTATTTTGTTTCAATTTGCAATCCAAACTTACGTTGATGCAATGCGACTCATTTGCAAAACTGAGGGTATGTATGTTTTTGTTGCCATGACAACATAACAGAGGCTGTATACTTTATAAAGTGATTTTTTTTAACTTGTAGTTGTAGAAGTTTATCAGTGTGATGTAGGAATCACAATGTGTCTATCCTCACTTCTTCACTACCCTATCTCTCATCACCAGCATTAAAATAGGAGAAACACTAAAGGATTTTTCCTTCTATTGAAGGGGCCAATTGTGTTGTTTGGCCTCACTTTATAACAACGTGTTCTGATAAGGAATAACCTCTGTGTGGCTAATAGGAATCCCTTCTGAGGGTAGTGTCCCATAATTGTCTTCCAGAGGTCCAGTTTAGAAGTTAATTATCACCACGCTGGAGACAAAGTTTCACAGGATTCTTTGGAGACACAATCAAATGATATTCAAGCCAATATGGGTTACCATTTTTGTCATAACAATTCAAACATATATAAAATAAAAATAGTGGTACTCATGACCAAGTCATCAGGTATAAACATTTTATCACATGTGTTGGTCTACCACTTTAGTTATTTTGCAGTCACTACTAGTTTTCTCTTCTGAAGTATTTTAAGAAAAACGCCAACTCAAATTTCTTTCCAGTATTTAATCCTTTAATCTTCTAATTCCAGTTACCTTATTTTTTGTGTGCACTGATTTTATTATTTAAGAGGTCACCCCATGCCTCTTCCATTTTAGAATTTCTTACCAACCTTTAACACTTACCTAATAATTTTATTTCATCTCTTACTTTTGTTAAGGTCTCAATAGAGCAGTATTTCTGATCCCACCATATCTAAATCATTATTTAGAATTCTGAAAAAAATGTTTCTTGGTTAATCCAGGCTATTTGATTACTAACATAACAAAGCAGTTCAATGTTTAACTTTTTCTTTTTAATTATTAAATGTTGCTAGAGTAAACTTTGTATTTATTTTGCCAATCTTTGTTCCCACCAGCAATGTATAAAGCCCTTCTTTCAGTCTTTCACCAAAGCAGAATGCTAATGACCTTGTGACCTGTACCAGTCTGACCAGTCAATCATGATTTGGTTTAATTTGAGTTTCTCATTTTGCATTCCAGTCCTCACTGTCTGTAGGTGACATCATTTCCCTAGTAAGCTATTCTTTTCCTCTCCTCATTTTATCTGATTTTAACTATTGCTATGATCTTAGTGTCGGTCTTCAGATTTTTTTTTAGTTCATTGGAGCTTGACTTATAAGCACCAATATTTAATACTATTTTATTAATTCTTTGATAATTTCATATATACTGTATTTTCATCATATTAACATCTCATCAAACCCCTCCAGATTCATTCTCACCTCTCTACCCACCCAACTTCATGGACTTTCTTTCCACCCATGCCCGCCCCGTTTTTAAACCCTACTCCAATTTATGCTGCTCAAATCCCCTTGGGTGTCGAGCCCACCAGCAGTCACATCCTTCTGAACAGTTATCATAAACCAGTATCTCTTCAGCAAGGAGTGGAGGGTTTGTATTCTCCCCTTCCCATGATTCCACACTGGGATTTGTCTGGGTTGAATCTGCTCAATTGTTGTGCGTGCTGTCCCAATCACTATGAGTTCATATGTGCAACTGCCCTATTGTGTTCTGAAAACACTTCCTTTATGTTTGCCTTGTGTGCGCTGCCTTTGAGTTTTACAATTTTCCCACACTCTCTTCTGTGAAAGTCCCTGAGCCTGTAGGGAAGGGGTAGGATATAGACCCTATCACTGAAGATGTTGAGTACTTGACTCATAGAACATGGAGAAATCAAGAAGTAGATTTGGAAGCTGCATCCCTACTGACTAGTTTTCATGGTGCTGGGAAGTGCTAAGTACACTGCCTCAGGAGCAAAATAATCATCAGTCTCGCTCATCTGTGGATCCTGAAAGCTGTAATACTGGCTGTCCTGGCAAGATATGCCCTGTGGTGCAACAGTGGTGTGAATGTTATGGAAATAACCAGGTGGTGTGGGAGAATTATCTGTATCCTGTCAATCATGTATTTTCATAAAATGCTGATTGGCCAGACAGGAAGTATAGGCAGGTCAACCAGACAGGAAGTAGAGGCAGGGCAATGAGAACAGGGGAATGCTGGAAAGGAGGAAGCCCATTCTTCTCATTCCTGCCCAGACCATCAAGAAGCAAGATGTAATCTACCCGGCTGAAAAAGGTACCGAGCTATGTGGCTAACGTGCTAAGAACAATGGGTTAATATAAGCTATAAGAATTAATAAGAAGCCTGAGCTAATGGGCCAATCAGTTTTATAACTTGTGGAGATCTCTGTGTGATTTTCTCTGGGACTAAACGGCTGGGGACTGGGCGGGACAGAAACCCCAACAAACAAGCAGGCCCCTTCATGTTACAACGAACTGTTTTCTGGTTCAATTTAAAGCCCACTGTGGGATGAAACCAATACCTGGCACCATTATTAGGGCCAAGGAACCTGGGTTTAGGCCTTTCGGAGAACCCACTACTATTATTCTGCTAAATGAACATGGCATCAAAACAACCACTAAAAGCTTTTTGCTATACTCATAGATTATTAGTGAATTTCTTAAACTTCATCAAAGAAATAGCTTCTTATAGCGCATAGCAATTAACACAGAAACCCATAACTGCTCAACATGCAAAGAATAAAAGTCTGTATAGTAAATGGGATAACTATATTTTGTATCCAACATATATTTTCTGATTTTGAGAAGACAGCTTGTTTGGTCACAGAACTTACTTTCCACTCTGACTATTTTGTTCCTCTCTCACAACTGTATTTTTACACACAATATTTACATGTTTTCTTTCTGAGTTTCTTGTTAGATATATAATGGTCTTTCCCTAGACAGTGTATTAATAGTTTTTAAAACATTTTTTGATTGCTAAGTCTTGTTTTCTAGGTCATTTCTCAGGAAAGGTTTATATTGATTTATGGTATTTAGATTTTAATGATTCATTGGAATCCAACATCATAAACTTTATTATTTTATTATAAATTTAAACATCATGACCATCTCTATAAAACCAATAAATTTAGGACACAACATCCACAAAAGAAGCCATTTCAACAATAAAATATTTCCTTTTATATTCATTAATTACATATGACTTTTGCCAATGTATTATGCCATAAATTCCAGGTTTTTACAATAAGCAAGCAAGATACAAGGAACGTCCGAGTACTATCAGTTCAAAACTAAGGGCTCCCATCTGCTGTTAGTAGCTCTTGTAATCACTGTTATCAGTTAGTTTAATCAAGTCTTTCCTATTTTCATCTCCTTGACACTCTAATAAAGGGAAAAGGTGAAGTCTTTCCTCCCCAATCCTAACCTCCCCATAAAATTCCTTCAAACAATTCCTTCCACGTATAGTATTTTCTCTACAGAAGTGTATGGAGAACAAGTGGAGATAATTTGGACCATAAGGTCAGATGGAGAGTCTCTATTCAGGTCTTCACTAGGCAAGAGAAATTACAGGTATTTCTGCCTGCTGCAGTCAGTAGTCTGTGCATCGCTCAGAACCGTGGACAATGTGGTCTAGAAGTCAAGTCAGTGTAGCTGAAGCATCTCAGAACTACAGACTCCTGAACACAGAAGTCAATAAAGAATTGGGGGGAGGGGAATAACAGACCAATCTAGAAGAACTGTATAAATGTCTCAGTATGTGGTGGCTGCAGAGATCTGCAGTAGGAATTCCCCAGTCCAGAGTCACAAACATCCTTATCTACGATGACAGAAAACTTATAAGGGCAGTCACATCTGATCTAGAAACTTGTTATTCATTAAATCACTACTGTAAGGCAGACCCCAAGGGAGCTATTTTGTTTCCTAATTTCTAAATATTGCTTTATTTTTCATGTGGTAGACCTGAAGGCTCCAAGGTGTGTTGAAGGTTAAATCAAGGTTAGCCAAGGCCATTGTTAAACTTCCAATACCAAGGAATTTAACAGAAGCAAGACCAAGGCCTATGGTAGGGAAGAAGTATGGATGATTTAGGAGGCTCAAGGCACTCTTGTTTAGAATGGTCAGAACAGTGCTCCAAAACAGTATGACTCCTGGCGGCACAGTTTTAGAGACTTCCAACATGGATGGTTATGATTTGTAGAGCGTATCCTCTCAGAGAATGTCATCCCTTTGTCTTCTTCCTATTGCTGACAGTTCCCCTTGTCTCATCCACAGCCCTTAGAGTCATTTCTGAGGTTTAGGTGATAAAACTGGGCTTCTGAAGACTGATGGCAGATTGTTCACTTAGCATGTTTGATGCTACGGTAAGGGATCTTAGACAGTTTTAATAACTTGACTGTTCATGCCCAATCACTAATTTTTGCACATAAACACAAGATGTCACAGCTTATTTGATCCCATAATTACATTATCTTACATTGTAAAGGTTTAATAGCACGTTCCTTAAATTATAAATGTATATATAGAGTTTTGGCAGTAAGATATAAAAGATATTTTATTAGAAATATTAGATGTAAATCAAGCCCGGTGCTTTGTGCCCTCAGGAGGTTTATGGAGGGGTGTATTATGAATTCAAGGAAGTTTGGCTGCCTGGTGAGATCTTCAGCAAGAGAAAAACCAAAGAAGCAAACAAACAAACAAACAAAAAAGCTAGGGTTATTTTTTGTAAAAATGTGGGGAATCAGGTAGACCAGGCTGGCCTTGTATTTGAACATGGTATATCATCAAGGCAGTCTTTAATTTCTTTCTAAAACATGTTTACATTTATGTGTTGTTTGTGTGTATGTTGCCATCCACACACGGAGTTCAGAGGACAACTTGCTTGGGTCCATTCTCTCCTTCTAGCATATAGGTTCCAGAGAGGAAGCTGTGGTTAGGAGGATTGGCAGCAAGCTCCTTCGTCTTCTTAGCTAGCTCACCAGCCCCAGATCTTGAAAGTTTGATTCTCCAGTTTCCACTCACAGAGACCGTAGGCCTGTTTCACCATTCGCTTTTATTCCTGATAGCCTTGAAGGTCCAAAGGAGAATCAACTGAAAATTGTTTTTTTTTTTTTTCTAAAAGTGTGACACCATGGCACCTCAAGGAAGCATGAGACCAGAACTCTTAACACTGAGAGTCAGACGAAGTCACCTGGTTGAAGATGCCTTGTATGAGTTAGGAAAAGCCGAAAAGTCTGACCTTAGGAAACCACTAACGGTAAAGTAAAAGGTCTTGCTGGACTTTTTTATTGTGGGATGAGACATTCATAATTAAGAAGTTGCATTCACAACTATGGTGATTAAGGTCTTAAGGTTTCTAGAAGCTCCCCCTTTCCATTAAGGGAATGGAATGTGATAAGCTTCCAAAGAAAACAAATCCTGGAGGATAACGCTCAGACCAGAGAGCATGATTTCTCAGTGTGTAATTCAAATCGAAAACAAAACAGTTTGATTTTAGAAATCAAACTCCCTTTGTGTCTAGGTTTCTTATACTTTCTGGGGATATCGCTAGAACATTCTTTCCTCTATAGAAAATGACTGTCCTTAAGAAGAAATATGTTAGCTTCAAGACAGATACGAAATAGACCAAGCATGACAAGACTGTCCTTCCTAATCCTTGCCCTCACTATGAGTTCTGACCAGGCCAAAGAGCTTGATCAAAGACCAGCAGAAAAGCTTTCTCAGCTAGAGTAGAAGATGAGCAAACACTGGAGGGATGAAGCTTAAGCATGCTCATATTCAAACGACAGGGCCAGAGAGTGGCAGAGTGCTTGCCTAGCCTGCCTGAGGGCCCAATTCAATCTCCAGCACCATATATTCGATATATAAATGAATGAAAGAAATGGAATTAGCCAGAAAAGGAATTGTCAGAGCAGACAGAGTAAAATGAAGTCAGTACTGGGTCATGAAATCCAGCTGCAGGAGCTGGTTAACCTATGTGTTTCCTGGGTGCTATGGCAACAAACTTACTGCAAAGGTGCTTAGCTCACACTCACTGAGAGGGCTGCTTACCAGACACAGAGGCTGGAGAAACCAAAGGCTGACCATTAGAGACAAGTCTGCACAGTCTGAAAGCTAATATGAAGACAGTCAATAAGGTTAAATAACTGGAAAATGTCATGGCTCGGGAGTTTGAAGCATATCAAAATTTATACCAAGATATTATTCCTTCTTCCAGTGGTGAGTATGTCAGTCTAAAGCATCCATGTACTCAAGGTCTAATCAACCTGAGAATCAGTGGGCTCCTGGCTTTCACAGCTTGGCAGCAAACACTAAAGGAAAATAGAGTATGAGAAGGTAAAGCAATGTGTGGGTCTGGCAGTTCTAGAGAATTCGAGGAAGGGTCAGGATAGGCCCAAGATTTTTCCATTAAGGGCAAACAAAGAGCTATATTTTGACTAAGAGCCTTGAAATAAATTTTCTTCCTATAGGTTGAATTTATTAACGAAGTCAGTGCTAAGAGTGCAGGGGTGAGTTCAGAGTTCTTCCACTATATATTTGAAGAGATGACAGACCCCAAATATGGAATGTTTGTGTATCCCGAAAAGAACTCCAACATGTGGTTTCCGGTCAATGTAAGTTATGTCTTTCTCATAAAACATAGTAAATGCTGCAATATGCAGACCATAGATAACAGTGTAAAATTAGGACTGTACAACATGGCTTCCCCATGTTGAGTACTACCTCACTCATGGAGCAGTAGCTGTGCCATGGCATGATCTGGCAGCATGTAGAAAACCAGACTTATGTAGGTGTGATATTGCATACTTAACCCTAGTGTTCAAGGCACATGTAAAGGGGCAAAGCTTGAGGGCAGCTTGAACTGTTACTGGTGAGCTCAGAAAAACAAAACAAAACAAACAAATAAAACAACATCACTCTGGCCCTACTCAAGATCTACAGAATCAGAACTCATGACTCATATAAAATCCCCTCGGTGATTCCTATACATATTAGATTTTAGCATTAATGAAGTGTCATTGAAATATAATAGACACAGAAAATACCCAATTTTATGACATACTTACACACCAGTGAAATAACAAATGTATACATCATTGCCAAAGACTCTCTCACACTCCTTCCACATCCACCCTTCCTAAGCAACCACTGCTCTGCTTCCTGTCACTGTAGAGTGAACCATATTTTTATATAAATAAAATTAAATATGGTCAAATTTAGTATCTGCCTTTTTCAAGTGAATATAATTACTTTGAGATGCATCCATGCCATGGCATGTGCTCATAGTTCATTTCTTATTTTTTTAACTGTGGAGTGATATTCTATTGCATGGATATCCTAAAACTGATTATGTAATCTCTAAGGAGTGGTTATTTTTCCTTAATTTTGAGAGTTATAGTATATAATGTTTCAACTTAGTAGAAACTGTTGATAGAATACTAGAGGTAACTTTTGAGTTTGAAAGTTAGTTAATTTGACTACAATTTTTTTTCATTTTTGTCTTTTTATACATTTTATTATACAGTGTCTAACTATGTATGCCAAGCTAGCCTTGAACTCACAATCTTCCTGCCTCTATCTTCTGAGTACTTGAGTTAGGCATGCACCACATTCAGCAAAGCCCTCACTTTTATGCATATTCATAGTTTTGCTCAGTAGAAAACAGACACACACATACCCCCAATTTTAAAAAAAAAGTATATGGCTTGACAAAAGAGGAAAGTTTTACCAAAGTACGTGTTACAAATTAAGGGATAGAAAACAGACTAGGTTAGGAGAGGCCTTTCAAGATTGTACTCTACTTTTTACTGATTTCAAAATTCTCTCTGAGGAGTTACTAAGTCAAGGAAAGTGGGGAGAATTATCACCCTGTGAGTTACTGACCCCCACAGACTGCTAACAGCAAGAATGACACTGGAGTAAGGATCCTCGAATGTCGCTCTAGTGATACTTCCTCCCCTGGGCTGCAGTTTGGTCCTGGAAAGTTTTGTTTTGTTTTTCTACCCAGAACTACACAATGCAGAGAGGAAAAGTAAAGGCAGCTGCATTAGCCTGCTATTCTTGTTGTCACTTTAATGAGCCACCTGGGTTCTTTGTTAAGCAGCCTATGTAGATCAGAGCTCTAGAAGTCCAAGGGCATACATAGTGCTGACATTCACTGGCTCTCGGGAGGACTCTGGGCACAGGGTATCATGGCAGGATCTTCTGCAGGCTAAGAGAAGCCACGATAAGACAGGATGCCAGAGTGAGAAAGGGGCCCGTGAGAGCTACTCCAATGGTCAACCTCCACGTGGGGCTGCATTGCTGAGTATGCATTCACATCACACTCATCTGGCATTTGTTCTGCTAACTTGAAGCGTCAATGCAGGGCCATCTTCCTTCCTCACGGTTGTTTTTCTCCGTGAGTCGGAAGGCCAGGACCTTAAAGTTACAAAGGAAAACTGTAATTGCACCTGAGCATTTGTTTCTACATTTCAGATATGCTATCAATAACAAAAGTCTATTTACTTAATGTTCTGTATTTTTAATTTATAGTAAAAATTGTGCAAGAAGCTGGGCATGCTGGCACATGGCCATAATCCCACATTGGGGAGGCACAGGCAAAATCACCCTCAACTTTACAGTGAGTTTTGAGAACATCCTGTATGTCTCAAGCAAACAAACATAAACAACAGAAAGAACGTTATGGAAGATATTTAAATTTCATTATAACTTAAAAGAGTATAAAATGTTTATTCTTTTTAAACCCAGTTTGTGTCTGACTTGTGATATTAATTAGAAAAGGGGGGTAAAATTTGTTCTTCATTAGTCTAATTGTGTCTTTGTATAACTAATTATTTGTTGTAATAAGAGCGGCGGGGCTGCATCCCCGGCACCCAGCCGCCTGCATGGCTTTACCTGAAATAATTACACGGAAACTGTATTCTTTTAAACACTGCTTGGCCCATTAGTTTTAACCTCTTATTGGCTAGCTCTTACATATTGATCTAACCCATTTTTGATATTTTGTGTAGCCCCACGAGGTGGCTTACCAGGGAAGATCTTAACCTGCATCTGTGTCCGGTGGGAGAATCATGGCAACTCCCTGACTCAGCTTCTTTCTCCCAGCATTCTGTTCTGTTTACTCCACCCACCTAAGGGTTGGCCTATAAAATGGGCCTAGGCAGTTTCTTTATTAATTAACCAATGAAAGCAGCAGATAAATACAAGACCCACCTCCATCATTTCCCCTTTTTCTGTTTAAACAAAAAAGAAAGACTTTGGGGCTGAGAGATGGCTCAGAGGTTAAGAGCACTGCCTCTTCCAAAGGTCCTGAGTTCAATTCCCAGCAACCACATGGTGGCTCACAACCATCTGTAGTGAGATCTGGTGTCCTCTTCTGGCCTGCAGGCATACACGCAGACAGAATACTGTATACTTAATAAATAAATATTGAAAAAAAAAAAGAAAGACTTTAACTTTAACATAGTAAAATTACATATAACAAAACAGTTATCAAGCAAGAATTACAGTTACAATATTTATATCTACTTTATCTTTTATCATAACTAAGGAAAACTATAACTATCTATTTATTTTTTAACTCCATCAAAGACTCCAGAAGGATATAATATTACCTAAGTAAACAAGAAATAAGAAAACTCTAGAAATGACAGAGACATCTTGCTGCCTGGACAGTCAGTCATCCAAAGTTCCTCTGTACCATTGGGGCATCCATCTTCGGCCTACAGGCCCATGGTTTTTAGCAGACATTTCCATGAAGCAGGAAAATTCCAAAGACAGTTCAGTTACTTTCTGCTGTGTCCTGCAGAATGTCTCGTAGACTCTTTTATGAATCAGAAACCCCGAAAGACTATCTCAACTTTAGGCAAGTTTAGCAGTCCTTTTTTTTGTGGGTTCTTTGTGTCCAGTTTATGCAACAGTCCAGGCATGAGCAGTTTTATGTCCAAATGGCTATCAAACTCCATAAGGAGTCTCTTCTATGCCCATCTTCTTCTTGAAGTAGCTGGTGCTACCAGGAGCAGACGTGTCTCATTGCCATGAAAAACTCTAAATTATTAAAACATTTAAAATGCCATATTCTGTAGTCTTTGAAAGATATGAAGAATGCCTATCTAACTGAAATATATCTCTATATATCTAGAAAATCTAACTAACATGACTACAAGCTTTACTATTATTGATGATTATCCATTAACAACCTATATACGTTACATTTTTAAATGAACTACACAATCACAATACCTTAATCAATATCAGAAATACATATACATATAACAAAATTGACCTTAAAATCTATACCAATGCAAATTATTCATATCTATAACATATCCCCCTTTAAATGTAAAAGAATATTCATAAACAATATTTGGGAATATGGGTGCAGTTTTTTTTCTCCAAACTGCTTTCTGCTGAATGGGGGCGCTGTATTTAGATCTTTTATGGTGTAACCTGTGTGTCAGGGTCATCTCAGTCGGCAGTTGAATGAAGTAATTTTTTGAAGGTGTTTACAGCAACCTTTTAGGAGGGCATGGTCTATCATACCATATTGGGATAGACGCAATCCACAGAGTCTCATCCTCTGTGAAAACAAAAGAAGACCCTCTCCAAAGCATCATATCCTTAGACCCACATTTTGAAATCATAATACCCTTATATCCATTTTGGTTTAGCTTGGCAGCCCATATAATAAAATGTCTCTCTGTACTTAGCTCCTTTACAGTCAAAAATTTTAAAGAAAACATAATAATACAAAGAATCCAGACTCTCTGTGAATTTTCCATTTTTACGTGGCTTATTTTTCTTTATTTCTTTTAATCTATAACTATCTGTACTCTGTCTCTTTAAAGACTTTACCCTTTTATTAAGACATTAACTTTATTTTACATATATATATTTCTCTCTCTTAAGCCTACGTACATTCATCCAACAGTGTATGAATCAGTTCTATTGTGAATCTGTAATTTTTTTACTATCCAGGAGCATTTTTTAAAATGTTAAGCACTTCTTAAAAACTTAAGTTGCACCATGTACAGATAATACGGTACCGCCTGTGTCCAGCTCAGTCCAAACCTTAACTGCACTGTTATTATGGTAATTATGGTAGTTCCTACCTGAGACCAGCACAGTTCAGCATGGCAGAGCTGAGCCCTCCTGCCTCAGAGCCATTTGGTGCCCCTGAGCCACACACAGTTCCAGGCACACAGCAGTCCACATTGCCATCAAGCAAGCCATAGCACTTTACTCCAAATGCTCCATTCAAAAGCTCTGTCTCCAGCAGGAGCCAGACAGAGATCGCAATGGCGGCACAGCCCAGAAAGCCGGCATTTTAAAACAGCCAGTTTTTTCCTGTTGCTGAGTCAGGACAATTTCTTTGCCGCACGCAACCCACAAACAGCAAAAAGCTGTCTTAAATTTTCTCTGTGTCCTTTTTAAGCCCTCTCAGGTTTTACGTGGAGTTTATTAGCACGTTGGGCGCCACTCTGTTGTGATAAGAGCTGCGGGGCTGCATCCCTGGCACCTGGCCGCCTGCATGGCTTTACCTGAAATAATTACACGGAAACTGTATTCTTTTAAACACTGCTTGGCCCATTAGTTTTAACCTCTTATTGGCTAGCTCTTACATATTGATCTAACCCATTTTTGATATTTTGTGTAGCCCCACGAGGTGGCTTACCAGGGAAGATCTTAACCTGCGTCTGTGTCCAGTGGGAGAATCATGGCGACTCCCTGACTCAGCTTCTTTCTCCCAGCATTCTGTTCTGTTTACTCCACCCACCTAAGGGTTGGCCTATAAAATGGGCCTAGGCAGTTTCTTTATTAATTAACCAATGAAAGCAGCAGATAAATACAAGACCCACCTCCATCAATTATTTATAATACATTAGGATTTTTTCTATTTTATTTTCTAGCCTAAGTTTGAGAAGGAGAGATATTTCTTCTTTGGGATCTTGTGTGGACTCTCCCTATCCAATTTAAAGGTTGTCAAACTTCCTTTCCCACTGGCTTTGTATAAAAAACTTCTGAAAAAAAAGACAACTTTGGAAGATTTAAAAGAACTCAGTTTTCCCTTGGGGAAGTAAGTACACGTGTTGCTTGTCAATAACAGTATTAAGGCCAGCTGCTGAAGCATAAATCATATCACACACAAGGAAGGTCTTCACTTGTAATGCTGTGTGCCCTTTAGATGATCATTAGCATGACTTGTCAGCCTTCAAAGCGAAGAAAAGTCAGATGTTCCTCTGATCACTACTAACACAATAAAAAGAGTTTGGACCTGGGCTGTTTTTCAAGGTGGAAAGTGCTCAGGACATTCTCAGAATGTGCATCAGCTACTGTTTGTAGCCTATAAATACATAGTGTGCTATAAGTGCACATACATGTATAGATATGATTGATAAATATATGCAGTGTATACGTGCATATGTATATGGCTGATAAGTAGATACAGTACTAGGTACGTATATGCATATATACATGTAGTTTATAAATAAAGATAGTGCTATAAATGGATAGTTGTATAGATTTGTTTTATACATAGGTACAGTGGTATAGAAATCTATATGCATATAGATTTATATATGTTTATATCTATAGGTTTATAGATCCAGTACTATAAATTTGTGTGTGTACAGAGATATGGTTTACAAATGGAATGTAAAAAGTGCACTATATTAATAAATGTGGTTTATAAATATATACAGTGCTATTAGTATGTGTATACAAAGATATTATTCATAAGGGGATATAGCGCTATAAGTTTATGTAGATAGATGTGGTTTACAAATATAGTGCTTTGTGTGGTTTATAAATTAACCTACCATAAGTGCATATACATGTGATTTTTAAATAGATATAGTGCCATAAGTACAAATATATATGTTATAAATAGATATAGTCCCATAAGTACACACACACACACACATATATATATATAGTTTATCAAAAAATGAAAGCATGCTTAGAGTCACTAGTAACTGAGTGAATTTACATGAAATATCCTTTTCCTGCCAACAAGTTTTCCTTAAAGTGTTGACTAAAGATTGAGAGAAAAGATTCTTTTTCATGGACTATTAGTTGTAGATTTTTATTAAAGCAGAGTTTCTCAAGATTGGTAATTTTGAGATTTTTAGCTTTTCTACTATTAATGTGTTTGATTGGGGTCTAAACCTTGGGCCTCCTCCCTCTTGGACAAGAACATCTACTGTGCTATAATCTCAGGCATCTGGTTGTTTGAATTCTCTTTGTGGGACATTGTTCTGGGAAATGTCATGGGTTTAATAGTGTCTGAGAACACTACTCACTAGATGACAGCCTTTAACTATGACAACCAAAGACATCTCCAGACTTTGCAAAATAAATTCTCCCCACATTAGAGGTAAGGGCTCCTCTGTGTAATCATTTCACAATACGCAGCAGTATCAACAAGGTAGACTAACAAATCAAATTTTAAATCAAGATAATCCTAGGAAGATGAGTGGGAAAGAGTAGGAGAGAAAATTTACACTTAATTTTTCCCCATTGAATGATTATTACTTTAAAATTTTACAATATCAAATATGTAATTTTAAACTAATTTTTCAATAGGAATTTGCAAGAAGTTCTCAATTGTGAGGCTGGTGATGTCAAAGAACTTGACATGTATTTTTCCGTGAGTAACAGAAAAACCTAGATTATAGGTTGGCTTTAATTTGTTTGTTGGGGGTTTTTTGTTTGTTTGTTTTGTTTTGTTTTGGCAAGGAGTTGCTGGAGATTGAACACATGTCAAGGAATGTGTGCCACACTGCCATTTTAATATAGAAACTTCAACATGGAATATCCACATTTTAAAAGATAATTTATTTCTGTAAAATTTTTCCCTTACCTGGTCTTCATTTTGCATAGCTTATATCTACAGACTTTTTATATATGAATATAGCAAACATTCATTTGATTCAACCAATGTTCTCAACTAAACAGAGTAATTTGTGCTTGAAATATACAAAAATAACATGTATTAAGAAGGGTTTAAATTTTTTTTATATGGCAGGGCATGGTAGCTCCTGCCTTTATTTCCAGCAGCTGAGAGGCAGAAACAAGGGATCTCTTTGTGTTCAAGGCTGGCCTGGTCTATATAGCAAGCTGCAGGTTAGCCAGGATTACATAGAGAGACCCTGTCTCAAAAATCTCAAGAAACTAAATGTGTGTGTGTGCGCACGCATGTGTGTGTGTTTAAAAGTCTGGAATTGAACATGGTGGTGCGTCCTAGGAGGTACAGGGCACAATAGCAAGCTTGAGGCCAGCTTGGGCTACATATACAGACTCTGTCACAACAAACAAAAGACTGAACTGAAAAATGGTTATCTATCTTGAGTCATTTTAAATCTTATAGGGAAAATGCACTGACAATAACAGTGGGCTTGTGTTTGTATTTATCGGTCAATTGCATTTTGGTTACAGATATACTGGGATCAAAAAGATGTTGGCTTAATTTCAAATGGGATCTCTGAACCTGTGAACCAAACCAACAGGTAAGAGCTAAGACCTAAACTATCCACTTTGAATAGGCATAACATGTTTGTATCAATACAATTTAAAATATATTTGAACTTCTCAGATGTTCATTTTAGTTCCTTGTCTTTTTAAAATAATAAACAAGTAGGAGAAGAGAAGAAATGGTCAGAAATAAATATTTCTGTCATCTAAGAGACTTTTAGGCCCTATTCTATGCTAAACTATATTCTAGATACTAGTGATGGAGTTGTGAAAAAAGATAAAATCCTGGCGATAGTGGCACACGCCTTTAATCCCAGCACTCGGAGGCAGAGGCAGGCGGATCTCTGTGAGTTCGAGGCCAGCCTGGTCTACAAGAGCTAGTTCCAGGACAGGAACCAAAAAGCTACGGAGAAACCCTGTCTCGAAAAATCAAAAATAAAAAAAAAAAATGTGTAACCTATATCAGAATGGGTAGAAAGCAGATACCCAAATAGACCACCATGTAATGTATCAAATAAACCAGCTAGTATAAGCTTATGGAATCTGATTGCAAATTTTTCATCAATGTTCAAAGGTTATTATTTAAAGTATTAGTAACTTGATGTCAGTCATGGCAAGAATAATTAGAAAAATTGGCAAATGTTACAAATGAGGTTTTCCTTTCTGTCCTTTCTGTTTTCCCTCCCTCTGCCTTCTCTCTGTATTTCCCTTCCTCTGTCTTTTTATACCCTACTCTCCCCCACCTTCCTCTTGGAAAATGGCTGTTAACCATTCAGCAGCATATGACTGGTTATGGGGAGGATAAAAAGAGGTGGTTTAAACAAGTTAGTTCACAAAGGCAGTTTAAGGGGTAGATGGGGGTGTGTGTGAGTAACCCCACTTAGCCTCCTTTCCAACACTATAATGGAACATCAAACACTGGGTAACTTTATAAAGAACAGACTTTTTTTTTGTCCCATAGTTCTGGAAATCTAAGAAGTACATCTATTGTGGCTTTCTCGCTGGCAGCATCTTAGCATCTTGAGTGTGAGCGGGCAGCACCTGACACGACCTAAGGAGCATGAACATGTGTCCCTTTTGGTCTTTCTCACTCACCTTAGAAGGCCACCAGAGCTCAATCACAGGGCTCTATGTGGCAATTTTGTGTTACTTGAATCTTTCTCCAAGGCCCCATCATAAATACTACAGTCAGATCAAGTTTCTATCTTCATAATACCCAACAATTGGAGAAACAAATGTCAACATATAAATCTTTGTGAGACAGAGTCAAACCACATTCACACTGCGTCACTTGCCACCAGGATATCTATCACACCGTGAAAAGTGCATTCTGCCTAAGACAGACCTTGCAGAACTTGTTTCCACAAATTAGCTATTGCTAGAAGAGAGACTGGGGGAGGAAAAGAAGTGCCTGCCCTGAGAACGTTACTTTTGTATGGCAATCTGATGACTGGATAGGAGTTCCCAGGTAAAGAGGAAGCATGCCACGCTAAAGAGAATGTTTACACTGCACGGTTCCCTGCAAACAAGAGGCAGCAAGATGACAGTGGCAGAGAGGAACATAGAAAGGGGAAAAAGCAAGGGTCAGATGGTTGGACTTATGTCCACCCCTATTTTCTTGTGATGTGAAAGCACGTGACATCCCATAGTTAGCATCCTCCCCAGAGTTTGGATTCTTGACGATTCTCTAAGCTAGTTATATGAAGTGCAATGCTTCCTCGGGATGCTGGAGAGCCGCCAGTGAGGGAAAGTGGCTAAGCTATAATGTTTAGTAGGTTAGCTGTATTAAATGTGTTTTCCATGTTTAATGAGCTCATTGGGATATATCTCTATTGAAAGTCAAGGAGCGCTTATGTTCAGATTGGAATTATAAATCAGAACATACCAAAGTCTGAACCCTTCTCTTATATTCTCTAAGGACCTTTCTTCTAGTTGGCCAGGTTTTCATCTTCTGGTGTTGTATAGATTTGTATAGCACTACACGGAAGAAATATACTTTCCTTTCTCAATAGAGTAAAAATCAAAATAGATAATATTGTAGTCACTGATAAAGTATGCCATCTTTTTTATTTTTCTTCCCTCAAGGCAAAAGTACGTTTCTAGGTGTGTTGATTATATTTTTAATACTTCTGTAAAAACCATTTATGAGGAATTTCATAGAGGATTTTACACAGTGTGTAACCAGGATATAATTAGACAGTTCCATCCTGAAGAACTAATGAAAGCAATAATTGGAAATGCTGATTATGACTGGGAACAATTTGAAAATGTAAGTGATAACCTGAGTTTTTTAAGTTTATTGATATATATGCTCCCTAAAACCTTCTCTGACTTTTCCAAATTACCAATACATATCCCCCCTAAAACTCTCTTTTTTTCTATGTTCTCAAGAATTCACTCTATGAAAAAGAGTATCACAAAGCACATCCAACTATTCGACTCTTTTGGAAGGCTTTCCACGAATTAACTTTGGATGAAAAGAAAAAATTCCTCTGTAAGTATTGTAATAGGTATTCATTTTTAATGTAACAGGTCATTCTTTTTTAATTTTAAATTTTTTAATTAATTTTACATACCAACTACAGTTCCCCCTCCCTCTCTTCCTCCTTCTCCCCCCACCTTCTCTCTTTACCTCTCCCCCTTCATCTACTCCTCAGAAAAGGGAAGGCCTCCATAGGGAGTCAACAAGGCCTGACACATTAAGATGAGGCAGGACTGAATCCCTCCCCACTGCATCAAGGCTGGGCAGGGCATCCCACTCCAAAAAGCCAGCTCCTGAACCAGGCATTGATCATGGTCCCACTGCCAGGGGCCCCACAAAAAGACCAAGCCACACAATTGTTATTCACAATTAAAGGGTCTATTTCAGTCTTATGTAGGCTCCCCAACTGACTGTCCGGAGTCCATGAGTTTCCAGGAGCTTGGGTCAGCTGTCTGGGTGGCTTTCTCATCATGGTCTTGACCCCTCTTGTTCAGATACTCCCTCCTCGCTCTCTTCGACTGAACTCCCAGAGCTCAGCCCAGTGCTTGCCTGTGGATCTCTGCATCTGCTTCCATCAGTTACTGGATAAAGATTCTATGATTACAGTTAGAGTATTCGTCACTCTGATTACAGGGGAAGGCCAGTTTAGGCACCCTTTCCACTATTGTAGGAGTCTTAACTGGGGTCATCCTTGTGAATTCCTGGGAATTTCCCTGGCACCAGGTTTCTCCCTAACCCTCTATCAACATATTTTTTTCATTGCACACCCACCCTGTCCCTCCCACAACTCAACCATCCCATCCCTCATGTTCTCATCCCTCTAGGAATGAGATAACATATATTATTGGCATGAATTTGTAGAGAACAAAACCCAAATGTCATGACTTTTCCAGGCTATTCCTGCTCCTGTGCAGTACAAAAAGTGTACTCAATATTTATTAAACATAATCCTTAATTTCTTCTTATTTATCTTGAGTGGTTTTTTTTTTGATGCAATATCTTAACAAAACTGTCCCTTTCTAGTGTTTCTTACAGGATGCGATAGGTTTCACATAGAAGGCCTACAGTTTGATGGAATAAGATTTCGTTGTCCTCAAACTTTCAGTGAAGAGGATAACCCAAGATCATTGACATGTCACAATATTCTAGACCTGCCTAAATATTCTACAATGGAAAGGATGAAGGAAGCACTTCAAGTGATAATCAACAATAACAAGGGTTTTGCCTCATGGACCTGATGCTGAAATAATCCACTCCGAGCATTCTCATCACCAGCCTTAGGAATTAGGTCTTTGATTTCTGGGCTCTCCTGTTTTTCCTTAATCTAATTGGTACAAAAGGTTAAAGGATTTTACTTATAATTAGTTGGACAGTTTTTTGAGATAAAGAAGTTATAAATTAATACTTTTAGTGAAATAAAATTCTGTAAAACTTTTGGTATATTCCTAACCTTGCTATTAGAATACTTGTTTTGACTGAAATATTTTCTGAACAACAATTATTATTTAATAATATGCTAAATATTTAAAATATTCAGTATTGGGGCTAGAGAGAGAACTCAGTCGTTAAGAGCACTGGCAGCTCTTCCAGAGGACCAAGGTTCAAATCCCAGCACCTACATGACTGGTCACATCCCACCAGTAACTCCAGTCCTAGCAGATCTAATACCCTCTTCTGGCCTCCAGGGCACTGCCTAGATGTGGCACAGAGATATACATGCAGACAAAAAATTCATACATGTAAATTAAAAATAAAAAAATAATATTTATTTAAAATGTTGTTGTACCAATAGTAAACTATTGATTTGAAAGAATATGTAATTCTGAAGATTTAGCAAAAATATACACTGCTTTCAGCATGGTTTTGAGATATATAGATGTATATTTTGTATTAAGGAATATATTTTGAGTATTTGAACTTAGTAATTACTAAATAATTTATTTTCAAAATCTAAGTGTTGAGGTTTATGCTTCTTTGAGCATATTTATACTTATGCTCATTACAGCATTCCTGAAGTCATTTTTTTTTTTTTTTGGATTTTCGAGACAGAGTTTCTCTGTAGCTTTTGGTTCCTGTCCTGGAACTAGCTCAGGCTGGCCTCGAACTCACAGAGATCTGCCTGCCTCTGCCTCCCGAGTGCTGGGATTAAAGGCGTGCGCCACCACTGCTCGGCTCCGAAGTCATTTTAAATGTGGGTACTGTTATTCTGGTAAAATACTAAGCCCAATCAGAAACTCATATCTATATGTCATTAGAAAAATGTGAAGAAGCTGAACTGTGTCTTTTGATGATGTTATAAAATAAATAAAGCAAAGCAACTGCTATGGGAAATGGCCAGCACATCTTGCATCCTGGTTTTACTTAATATTAAAATGGAAAGTGCATTACATAGCTTTGAAATGATTTCACAGACTCCTATGGTTTGTCCTAAGAGTGGCATACATGCTATATTGACAGGTCCTTCTCATGAAAGCTCCTTTTCTGTAAGGATGCTGGATATCAGACTTATCAGGCTTCACGTGTGAGTTGTTTGCTGCACTCCAAAGCAACCAAATGAATTAATAAACATAGAACATTATAAAATGATTGTTATTGACAGCAACAACAGAAACAAACAAATCACTAGGAGAAGGAACACTCCAGGTAATTCTCTTATCCCAGCATCGCTCCAGCATTGGACAAAGGTGCATTTTTCTGATGTCTCTGGGCACCAACCATACATGTGGGACACATACATGCAGACAAAACATTCATTCACATAAAATAATAAATCTTAAAAAATTAAATTTCCTTCTCACTCCCCCCCTCTTTATCCTTAGTTTTCTAGTCTATTTCCATGTCCCTCTTTTCGCTCCCCTAAATCCCACATAGTGGAGGGAATGTGCTACTTGCTTTTGCAAGGCTGGTTCATTTCATTTAGCATCACCATGAGATTTGGTCATCCCTTGTCATTTCTCTGCTGTTTTCTGTTTCTTTACACAGTATACTGAGTCTTTAAAACAAATCTGTGAAGGTCTTGAATGATGCTTGTTAAACGAGGCTGCTTGTTTGTCCCGGCTGCCCAGAACCAAAATAATCACACAGAAACTATATTATTTAAATTACTGCTTGACCCATTAACTCTAGCTTCTTATTGGCTAGCTCTTACATCTTAATTTAACCCATTTTTAGTAATCTGTGTATTGCCACATGGCTGTGGCTTACCAGCCAAAGTTCCAATATCTATCTTCAGTGGGTACAGGGCTTCTCTCTGACTCTGCCTCCTTTTCCCCAGTATTCAGTTTAGTTTTCCCTACCTACCTAAGTTCTGCCCTATGAACAGGCCAAGGCAGTTTCTTTATTCTGTATTCACAGCATACATAGGGAAATCCCATATCAGATGCTTTCTGCAAGAAGGACACCAGGTCACATTAGGAAAGAGGGTTATTTGGTACAATCTACTGAAGAAAGTTGCAGCCTTTAAGGCTAAGTTCATTCCAGTGCATCCCACATCTCACCTGTGGCTTTCCTGGGTCTGACTCAATGATTGTTCTCAGCTTCTTTCTCTGAGTCCTTACCTTTGAGAAGCAGTTATTTTCATTTTTTTATTTTTATGAATCACATGTATGTTGGAAGACACTCAGACTTATACGGAACCCTCCTTGAGGGTCCAGCCTATTTCTGAACTCTGAGACATCTGGTCGGACATCCTGAAGTGTTGTATTCTCTCTATTCTATAGCACATTTATACATTTATTTCCTCCATGTCTGTCTTAAACCTTACTTCTTTTCTATCTTTCTTTTTCTACACAAGAATTAAACACAGAAGCGTTCTTTCACCTTCCACAGTTTCACTTAATGTATAGCCTACCCATAATCCAATAAATATTAAACAGAAGTAAACATCTCATACATTTTAACATTCTAAGTAATACGATGAAATCATGTGCCATATTAACCTGTTTCGCCAAGATATAAGCCATCTTTTAGTTTTTCACATTGACAGGGAGGTATCATAGTGCTTGTGTTGAAGTGACTGCCACAATATGAGTAGTGATAGGGGAACTTTTAATATACTTAAGTCATAAAAGCACTTCCTTGAAGTAAAAATTTAAATTTTTATAAAATTGTATAAAATGTATTTATAAAAATGTGTGCATGCTTAGGAAAACATAAAACAACCTATATACAGTTCCAGACTACTGACATTCTGGTGCCTCCATGCCTTTGAAGATAATGCCCTATAGATGAAGGGTGCTACAATATCCCAAACCAGACTTCAAGCTGCTTGAACGTATGGAGACAACGGCAGTGTCAGAGTCTTACCTTAATATAGTCCCACTGTAATATTTATTGTACATTCTGCATGTGAACCCTCAAGAAAGTATTTTCAGTGAATAGATGTTCGCTCTTTAAAAGGAAATGGGAGTACATCATCCAGTTTTATTTTTCTTTTTAGTGTTTCATACAGGAACTGACAGGTCACAGTGAAAGATTAAAAGAATACGAGGAAAACATTTTGCTGTCCATATGCTAAGCATTTGAATCAAAAGTGGGGAGGAAGACCAACAACAACAACATAGCAGGAATCAATAAACAGTTATCATTGTTATCTCTTAGCATTGATGGCCTCAATTCCCCCAATAAAAATAAAATTAGAAAACAGGATCCATCTTTTTGTCCCATCCAAGAAATACCCTAACATCAAATATAGACATCCTTAGTATAAAAGAATGGAAAAAGATATTCTAAACAAATGGACCCAAGAAGCAAGCAGGTATAGCTAGCTTAACATCTGACCAAAGATAAAACAAAACAACTTCAAACGAAAATGAATCAAAAGGATAGGAAAGGACACTACACAGTCACCAAAGAATGAATCCACTTAGAGCATACATATTGCAATCCTAAACATTTACCCAAGTTAATAAAAGAAACATTACTACAACTAAAATCACATATTGACCCTCACACAGTGATATTGGGTGATTTAATCATCCCAGACCCACCAATAGACAGATCCTACAGACAAAAACTAAACAGAGAAATCCTGGCATAAAATAACATCATAAAACAAATGAACCTGTCAGATGGCTACAGAATATTCCAGCTACACACAAAAGAAGATACACTCATTGCAGCAGCTCAGGAGACTTTCCCTACAACTGACCACATACTTGAACATGACTTAATACTCAACATATTTAAGAAAACTGAGATAATACCTCACATGTTATTTGACCATAATGAATCAGCTATCAAATGTCAACAACAACAACAACAAGAAACAACAGAAAGCTTACAAATTCATGAACAGAGAGAAACTCACAACTGAACGAAAAATGGGTGAAGACACAAATTAAAAGAGAAATAGAAAAACTTTTTAGAGCTGAGTAAAAATGAAAATATAACATACTGAAATGAATGGGATACAATGACAGCAGCTCTAAGAGTCAAGTACATAGATAAGAACCTACATCAAAAAATGGAGCGATTTTATATTAGTGACTTACATTTCATATTAGTAACACCTAAAAGCTCTATACAAACAAAAAGAAATAATGCTCCAAATGACTAGACGGAAAGAAATAATCAAACTCAGGCCTGAGATCAATGAAGTGGAGGGAGGTGGGGGGGGCAAATTTGTGAAACAAAGAATTGGTTCTTTGAGAAAATTAGCAAGTTTGATGAACCCTAGTCAAACTGATTAAAAGACAGAGAGAGATTAGCCAAATTAATAAAATTTGAAAAGAAGAGGGGTGTGACAACAGATACTGAGGAAATCCAAAGAACCTTAAGGACATACTTTTTGTTTGTTTGTTTGTTTTCTTTTTTTTTTATTAAAAAAAATTTCCGCCTCCTCCTCGCCTCCCATTTCCCTCCCCCTCCACCCGCCCCTCTCCCCTCCCCCCACTCCTCTTCTCCTCCCTCTCCAGTCCCAAGAGCAGTCAGGGTTCCCTGTCCTGTAGAAAGTCCAAGGTCCTCCCCCCTCCATCCAGGTCTAGGAAGGTGAACATTCAAACTGTCTAGGCTCCCACAAAGCCAGAACATGAAGTAGGATCAAAACCCCATGCCACAGGCTAAGAGATTGGATACGAAAACAGGATCCAACATTCTGCTATTTACAAGAAACACACCTCAAGGGGGCTGGAGAGATGGCTCAGCGGTTAAGAGCACTGACTGCTCTTCCAAAGGTCCTGAGTTCAATTCCCAGCAACCACATGGTGGCTCACAACAATCTGTAATGAGGTCTGGTGCCCTCTTCTGGCCTGCAGGCATACACACAGACAGAATATTGTATACATAATAAATATATATATATATATATATATATATATATATATATATAGAAACACACCTCAATTACAAAGACAGACATCTACTCAGAGTAAAGGGCTGGGAAAAGGTTTATCAAGCAAACGGACCTAAGAAACAAGCAGGTGTGGCCATACTAATTTCTAAGAAAGTTGACTTCAAACTTAAATCAATCAGAAGAGATGGAGAGGGACATTTTTTACTCATAACAGGAACAATTTATCAGGATGAAGTCTCAATCCTGAATATTTATGCCCCTAATATAAAAGCACCCACTTATGTAAAAGAAACATTACTAAAACTCAAGGCAGTGATCAAACCACACACACTAATAGTAGGAGATTTCAACACTCCTCTCTCACCAATGGACAGGTCAATCAGACAGAAACCTAACAGAGAAATAAGAGAATTAATGAAGGTAATGAATCAAATGGACTTAACAGACATCTATAGAACATTCCACTCAAATAAGAAAGAATATACCTTCTTCTCTGCAGCTCATGGAACCTTCTCGAAAATAGACCACATACTCGGTAACAAAGCAAACTTACACAGTTACAAAAAAATATCAGTAACCACCTGTGTCTTATCAGATCACCATGGATTAAAGTTAGAATTCAACAACAATGCTATCTCCAGAAAGCCTACGAACTCATGGAAACTGGACAGTCAAATACTGAACCACACCTGGATCAAGGAAGAAATAAAGAAAGAAATTAAAGTCTTTCTTGAATTCAATGAAAACGAAGACTCAACATACTCAAACCTATGGGACACTATGAAAGCAGTGCTAAGAGGAAAGTTCATAGCATTAAGCGCCCACTTAAAGAAAACGGAGAAAACACACATTGGAGAATTAATAGCCTACCTGAAAGCTCTAGAAAAAAAAGAAGCAGACTCACCTAGGAGAAGTAGAAGACTGGAAATAATCAAACTGAGGGCTGAAATCAACAAAATAGAAACACAGAAAACAATCCAAAGAATCAATGAAACAAAAAGCTGGTTCTTGGAGAAAATCAATATGATTGATAAACCCCTATCCAAACTAATCAAACAGCGGAGAGAGAATACGCAAATTAACAAGATCAGAAACGAAAAGGGAGACATAACCACAGACACAGAGGAAATTCAGAGAATCATTGGATCTTACTACAAAAACCTGTATTCCACAAAATTGGAAAATGTAAAAGAAATGGACACTTTTTTAGAAAAATACCATATACCAAAGTTAAACCAGGACCAGGTGAACAACCTAAATAGACCTGTTAGTCGTGAAGAATTAGAAGTTGTTATCAAAAACCTCCCTACCAAAAAAAAGCCCAGGTCCAGACGGCTTCAATGCAGAATTCTACCAGAACTTCCAAGAAGACCTAATACCTATACTCCTTAAGGTATTTCACAATATAGAAACAGAGAAGTCATTGCCAAATTCCTTTTATGAAGCTGCAGTTACTCTGATACCAAAACCACACAAAGATACAACCAAGAAAGAGAACTACAGGCCAATCTCACTCATGAACATCGACGCAAAGATACTCAATAAAATACTGGCAAACCAAATCCAAGAACACATTAGAAAAATTATCCATTATGATCAAGTAGGCTTCATCCCAGAGATGCAGGGCTGGTTCAACATACGAAAATCTATCAATGTAATCCATCATATAAATAAACTGAAAGAAAAAAACCATATGATCATTTCATTAGATGCTGAAAAAGCATTTGACAAAATTCAACATCCCTTTATGATAAAGGTCTTGGAGAGATTAGGGATACAAGGGTCGTACCTAAGTATAATAAAAGCTATTTATAGCAAGCCGACAGCTAACAGCAAATTAAATGGAGAGAAACTCAAAGCTATTCCACTAAAATCAGGAACACGACAAGGCTGTCCACTCTCTCCATACCTCTTTAATATAGTGCTTGAAATTCAAATTTCAAATTGGAAAGGAAGAAGTTAAACTTTCATTATTTGCAGACGATATGATAGTGTACATAAGCGACCCCAAAAACTCCAGCAAAGAACTCCTACAGCTGATAAACACCTTTAGTAGCGTGGCAGGATACAAGATCAATTCCAAAAAATCAGTTGCCCTCCTATACACAAAGGATAAGGAAACAGAGAGGGAAATCAGAGAAGCATCACCCTTCACGATAGCCACAAATAGCATAAAATATCTTGGGGTAACCCTAACCAAGGAAGTGAAGGATCTATTTGACCAGAACTTTAAGTCTTTGAAGAAAGAAATTGAGGAGGATACCAGAAAATGGAAGGATCTCCCTTGTTCTTGGATTGGGAGGATCAACATAGTAAAAATGGCAATTCTACCAAGGGCAATTTATAGATTCAATGCAATCCCCATTAAAATCCCATCAAAATTCTTCACAGATCTTGAGAGGACATTAATCAACTTTATATGGAAAAACAAAAAACCCAGGATAGCCAAAACGATCTTATATAATAAAGGATCGTCTGGAGGCATTACCATCCCTGACTTCAAACTCTATTACAGAGCTTCAGTATTGAAAACAGCTTGGTATTGGCATAAAAACAGAGAAGTCGATCAATGGAACCGAGTAGAAGACCCTGATTTTAACCCACAAACATATGAACATCTGAGTTTTGATAAAGGAAATTTGGGATCAACCTACCCCAAGATCCAGTAATACCACTCTTGGGAATATACCCAAGAGACGCCCTATCGTATGACAAAAGTATCTGTTCAACTATGTTCATAGCAGCATTGTTTGTAATAGCCAGAACCTGGAAACAACCTAGATGCCCTTCAATGGAGGAATGGATGAAGAAAGTGTGGAATATATACATATTAGAGTACTACTCAGCGGTAAAAAACAATGACTTCTCGAATTTTGCATGCAAATGGATGGAAATAGAAAACACTATCCTGAGTGAGGTATCCCAGACCCAAAGAGAGGAACTTGGGATGTACTCACTCATAATTGGTTTCTAGCCATAAATAAAGGACATTGAGCATATAATTTGTGATCCTAGAGAAGCTAAATAAGAAAGTGAACCCAAAGAAAATCGTATAGTCATCCGCCTGGAAAGGGGAAGTAGACAAGATTTCCGGGCAAAAACTGGGAACTAGCGGAACCTTCATCTGGCGATGGATCGAGATAGAGACAGAGACTCAATTTGGAGCAACGGTCTGAGCTCTTTAGGTCCAAATGAGGAGCAGAAGGAGTGAGAACATGAGCAAGGAAGTCAGGACTGTGAGGGGTGCACCCACCCACTGTGACATTGGAACTGATTTATTGGGAGCCCACCAAGGCCAGCTGGACAGGGACTGAATAAGCATGTGTTGAAACTGGACTCTCTGAACATGGCGGACAATGAAGGCTGATGAGAAGCCAAGGTCAATGGCACTAGGTTTCGATCCTAATACATGAACTGGCTATGTGGGAGCTTATCCTGTTTGGACCTAGATAGAAGTGGGAGGGCCTTGGTCTTCCCGCAGGGCAGGGAATTTGGACTGCTCTTCAGTATCGAGAGGGAGGGGGAATGGAGTGGGGGGAGGAGAAGAGGAGTGGGGATAGGGGCAGGGGAGTGGGGGGAGGGGCAATATTTGGGAGGAGGGGGAGGGAAATGGGAAACGGGGACAGGTAGAAATTTTAATTAAAAAAGAATAAAAATAATAATAATGATAAAAAAAAAACCCGTGCCATTGTTCTTGGCCTCTCGTCAGCTCTCATTGTTCACCATGTTCAGATAGTCTGGTTTTATCCCATGCTTTTTCAGTCACAGTCCAGCTGTCCTTGGTGAGCTCCCAATAGATCAGCCCCACTGTCTCAGTGGGTGGGTGCACCATCGTGGTCCTGACTTCCTTGCTCTTGTTCTCCCTCCTTCTGCTCCTCATTAGGACCTTGGGAGCTCAGTCCGGTGCTCCAGTGTGGGTGTCTGTCTCTATCTCCATCCATTTCTAGATGAAGGTTCTATGGTGATATGCAAGATATTCATCAGTATGGCTATAGGATAGGTTCATTTCAGGTTCCCTATCCTCAGGTGCCCAAGGAACTAACTGGGAACATTGCCCTGGGCACCTGGTAGCCATTCCAAGTTCAAGTCTCTTGCCAACCCTTAGGTGGCTCCCTTAACTAAGATATGAGTTTCCCTGCTCCCCTATCCAACCTTCCTTTATCCCCAATCATCCCGATTCCTTAAGTTCCCCTCATCCTCTCCTTCACACTTTTCTCTCTCCATCTCCCCTCACCCCCATCCCACCCCACCCCCAAGATTCCAATTTTTTGCCCGGCAATCTTGTCTATTTCCCATAGCCAGGAGGATAACTATATGTTTTCCTTGGGTTTACCCTCTTGTTTAGGTTCTTTAGGATGACAAATTATAGACTCAGTGGCCCCTATCCATGGCTAGAAACCAATTATGAGTGAGTACATCCCATGATCTTCTTTTTGGGTCTGGGTTACCTCACTCAGGATAGTATTTTCTATTTCCATCCATTTGCATGCAAAATTCGAGAAGTCATTGTTTTTTACCGCAGAGTAGTACTCTAATGTGTATATACTCCACACTTTCTTCATCCATTCTTCCATTGAAGGACATCTAGGTTGCTTCCAGGTTCTGGCTATTACAAATAATGCTGCTATGAACATAGTTGAACAAATGTTTTTTGTCATATGATAGGGCATCTCTTGGGTATATTCTCAAGAGTGGTATTGCTGGGTCCAGGGGTAGGTTGATCCCAATTTTTCTGAGAAATCTCCACACTGATTTCCAAAGTGGTTGCACAAGTTTGCAGTCCCACCAGCAATGGATGAGGGTACCCCTTTCTCCACAACCTCTCCAGCAAATCTGAACACACTGAACCTGATAAAAGAGAAAATGGGAAGTACCCTACAACATATGGGCACAGGAGATCGCTTCCTATGTATAACCCCAGCAGCACAGGCATTAAGGGCAACATTGAATAAATGGGACCTCCTGAAATTGAGAAGCTTCTGTAAAGCAAAGGACACTGTTGCTAAGACAAAAAGGCAGCCTACTGACTGGGAGAAGATCTTCACCAACCCCGCAACAGACAAAGGTCTGATCTCCAAAATATATAAAGAACTCAGGAAACTAGATGTTAAAATGATAATTAACCCAATTAAAAAATGGGATACTGGGGCTGGAGAGATGGCTCAGAGGTTAAGAGCACTGGCTGCTCTTCCAGAAGTCCTGAGTTCAATTCCCAGCAACCACATGGTGGCTCACAACCATCCGTAAGGAGATCTGGTGCCCTCTTCTGAGCTGCAGGGATACATGCTGGCAGAACACTGTATACATAATAAATAAATAAATAATTTTAAAAAAAAAATGGGGCACTGAACTGAACAGAGAATTCTCAACAGAAGAAGTTCAAATGGCCAAAAGATACTTAAGGTCATGCTCAACCTCCTTAGCGATAAGGGAAATGCAAATCAAAACAACTTTGAGATATCATCTTACCCCTGTCAGAATGGCTAAAATCAAAAACACCAAGGACATACTTTTAAAACCTGTACTTCACGAAAATAGAAAATCTGAAAGATGGTGTTCATTAGCTTCATATATGTGAGATACTGAAATTAAATCAAGACTAGATAAGCAATTTCAACAGAACCATAACCACTAGTAGAATAGAAACAGTTATTAAAAGTCTCCAAATCAAAAAAAAAAGGTACAGGGAATAATAGATTCAGTGCAGAATTCTACCAGACCTTCAAAGAAGAATTAATACCAAAACACCTCAAATTTTCCTGCAAAATGAGACTAAAAGAACATTTCATACTTTTCATAATTCTTTTTACAAGGCCACAATTATCCTGACACCAGAACCACAGTAACTCACAAAAAAAAAAATGAAATTATATGTAGACAGAAGTTTCTGTCCCACCTGGTTGCACAGTCATTCAGTCCCAAAGGAACACACAGAGGCTTATATTAATTAAAAACTGCGTGGTCTATTAGCTCAGGCTTATTATTAACTAAATCTTACAACTTAAGTTAACCCATAATTCTTGTCTATGTTTAGCCACATGGCTTGGTTCCTTTTATCAGTAAAGTATTCTCATCTTGCTTCCTCTGCATCTGGTTGGTAAATGACTCTGCCTTCCTTCTTCCCAGAATTCTCTTAGTCTGGTTTTCCTGCCTATATTTCCTGCCTGGCTACTGGCCAATATGAGTGACAAATATTTACAGTGTACAAAAGCATTATCCCCTAGCAATTATGGGCCTATATTGGTTCTCTAGAGAAACAGAAATTCTCTCACAGGTATGCCCATTCATTCAGATTTTAGTAAATACCAGATGTAGTCAAGTTTACAACCAGTAATAGCCACCATGCCTTATGAATATACATGGAAAGTTTCTTAATAAAATACTTGTGAATCAAATCCAAGAACACATCAAAAAGATCATCTACCACAATCAAGTAGGCTTCATGTAAGAGATTCAGGGATGGTTCAACAACTCAAATAAATAAACTAACCCATCACATATAAGGACTGAAAGATAAAAACCCACATGGTTATTTCATTAGATGGAAAAAGGACCTTAGATGAAATCCTATCTTTTATCTTTTTATGATAAACGTTCTGGAGAGACTAGGAATACAAGGAACATACTTCAACATGACAACATAATAAAAGCAATTTACAGCAATTCCACACCAACCTATAAGAGAAGGAACTCAAAGCATTTTCACTAAACTCAAGAACAATACAAGAATGGCCAATCTCTCCATATCTAACCAATATAATATTTTAAGTCTTAATTAGAACAATTGTCGGGTCCAGCACACTGGTTCATATGTTCCAGGGGAGGTGCATGTGGATTAGAACATTAGACAGAACAGAGATACAAAGGAAATAGACAGAGGCTCAGAATAGAGTCAGGAGGGCAACCCAATGGATACTGAATTTGCACAGGCTTATTTTTTATATGCTTATATAAAAACCCAAAAGGGGGAAAGAAGGTAAAAGACTGATTTACCATGATACAAAGAACATACAGAACAAGTACCCCTTCAATACCTGAAACATCAAGTAAATATATCCTGCATTAAGTATTCTAATGTTTAGTCAGGATATGCAGTGACCACATATTTGGTGGAGCATCTTGTAATCAGCCACACCCTGGGTCAAACCTCTAGTCAACACTTCAAAGAGCAAGAATAGGCCTGAATTCTCTAACCCTTGGTCAAGGTGGAATGGATCCACATCCATGGAACCTGAAAAATAATAAGACAAATGAATGACATTGAGGAGATACAAATAGGGAAGGAAGAAGTCAAAGTATCTTTATTTACAAATTATACAATTTTATACATAAAAGATCCTAAAACTTCCACCAGAAAACTTGTATGGTTGATAAACACTTTCAACAAAGTAGTAGGATACAAAAATCAACACGCAAAAATCAGTAACCTATCTATATACAAATGACAAATTCACAAAGAAATCAGGGAAACAATACATTTCACTAAAGCATCAAAATAAAATAAAATATCTTGGAGTAACTCTTACAAAGAAAATAAAAGACATGTATAATAAAAACATTAAGACATTGAAGAAAGAGTGGTGTGTATTGACTCATGCATTTAATGTAAGTAGTTTAGAGGCAGAGGCAAGTGGATATCTGTAAACTTAAGGCCATCCTTCTCTATATGATAAGTTTCAGAACAACCAGAGCTACATAGTGAGATCTTGTCTTAAAGAAAAGAAAAGAAAGACACTAAAGAAAGAAATTGAAGGCAATATTACAACAAATTGGTGTGCCAACATGGCCAACTAAATCAGCTTAAAACCTGAGAGAATTTGAAAAGGAATTCTAGACACACAAAAAAACAGATTTTAATACAGTTTTTTTTTTCTATTTGCTGGTGGCATGCCACACCTCCTTTAAGAGAGGTCTTCCTGATTCAGTGATAGCAGGAAAAAAAATTGCATTTTTGAAACTGCAGCTTCCTGGGCTGTGCTTGCTGCTAGCACAAACTCTGACTCTTTCCAGAGACCTGTCAATGCAGCATTTAAATGTGTTTCATGAGCATAGTGCTAAAACTTGTTAGTGACAACACAGACCTACTGCAACCCGTTTCTGGATCTAGGGTGGATAGAATGGCTTTCAGAGGCAACTCATGGACCTCCTTCAACATGTTGGACTGGGAAGAGTCAAAAGGCAAAGCAGCCTTAGTCATAGTAATGTCTCTTAGCATTTTAAGAAGCCATCCTTGTCAGAAAAAATTACAAATGCACAGTAAGGACAGATTCAGACACAAAAGACCTCTAAACGAGATACAATGTGTTTAAAAATGTATGTAGGCTTGGGAGAGAGAAGAAAATAAAGAGACAGTAAATGTAATATAAAAGAGTACAGACAGTCATAGATTAAAGATAATAAAATAAATATTAAACTTGTAGAAAAATAATAGAGTAAGAAAAATAAGCCCTGTAAAGATGGAAACTACACAGAGAGTCTGGATTATGTATATTATTGTGTTTTCTTTGAATTTTTTCACTGTGAGGGAGCTAGGTACAGAGAGAGATTTCATTGTACACACTGATAAGATAAACCAACCTAAGGGTCTCTTGACTTTAAAATCTGAGTCTAAGGATATGTTGCTTTGGAAAGGAGGTTCTTTTGTTCCCAAAGAAGATGAGAACCTATGGATTTCATCCAGAATAATGTGGTTTGATGGACCAAGACTCCTTGAAAGGTCTCTGTGAACACCCCAAAAATTACTTCACCCAAAATACAGCAAGAAGACTTTGGAGAGAACTATGCCAAATTCCCAAATATTGGCTATAAGTGTTTGTTTATATTTAAAGGAGGATATGATATGGAGATAAACACTTTGCATTGGTATGGATCTTGGTTTATTGATATAAATTTAAGATCAATTTTTGTTATATGTCTATTTTGACTCTTGATTAAGGTATTGTGCTTGTAGATCTCATTTAAAATGCAATATATAATTAAGAAATAAAGATTAATAGATAGTCATCTATAGTAATCAAGCTTATAGTCATGTTAGTTAGGTTTTCTAGATATATAGAGATATATTTCAGTTAGATAATTTCAAGCCTTTCAAAGACCTACGGAATATGGCTTTTAAAATGTTTTAAGAACTTAGGACTTTTCATGACATGAGACACATATGCTCCGGGCAGCACCAATTACTTCAAGAGGAATATGGAGGACATTGAGTCTATAATTTGTGATCCTAGAGAAGCTAAATAAGAAGGTGAACCCAAAGAAAAACATATAGTCATCCACCTGGATATGGGAAGTAGACAAGATTGCCGGGCAAAAATTGGAAACTTGGGGGTAGGCTGGGATGGGGGTAAGGGAAAATTGGGGAGAGAAAAGTGAGAAGGGGGGGATGGGAGGGAGATTGGGGAAATGGAATGGTTGGGATAAAGGAAGGGTGGATATGGGAGCAGGGAAGTATATATCCTAATTAAGGGAGCCATCTTAGGGTTGGCAAGAGACTTGACTCTAGAGGGGCTCCCAGGTGTCCAGGGAGATGTCCCCATAGTTCCTTGGGCAGCTGAAGGGCGGGAACCTGAAATGATCCTATCCTATACTGATGAATATCTTGCATATCACCATAGAACCTTCATCTGGTGTTGGATGGAGATAGAGACAGAGACCCACATTGGAGCACCAGACTGAGCTCCCAAGGTCCAAATGAGGAGCAGAAGGAGGGATAACATGAGCAAGGAAGTCAGGACCACGAGGGATACACCCACTCACTGAGACAGTGGGGCTGATCTATTGGGAGCTCAACAAGGCCAGCTGAACTGGAACTGAAAAAGCATGGAATAAAACTGGACTCTCTGAACATGGAAGCCAAGGACAATGGCACTGGGTTTTGATCCTACTTTGTGGCACTAGGCCTTGTGGGAGCCTAGCCTGTTTACATGCTCACCTTCCTAGACCTGGATGGAGTGGGGAGGACCTTGGACTTCCCACAGGGTAGGTATTGCGGGAGCTCCTTCCGCTCCTTCAGCCAATAGCCGCTGAGATACCAGTCCACTAGGGCGTGGTCTCTCTCCCTTTAAAAGAGCGGCCACTTCCCTTTGCTCGCGTTCTGGCTAACCAACTTCATAAGGTAGTAGGAGCTGCGGGCTGCATTCTGCCGCCCGGCCACTGGCTAGCTTATGCCCTGAAATAGCAACACATAAACTGTATTCATATAAACACTGCCTGGCCCATTATATCTAGCCTCTTACTGGCTAACTCTCATATCTTGCTAACCCATTTTTAATAATCTGTGTAGCACCACGAGGTGGTGTTTTACCAGGAAGATTCTAGCGTACGTGCATCTTGGGCAGGAGCTTCATCGCATGTGGTTCCATGGCATCTGACCTCACTTCCTTCTACCCAGCATCCTGTTCTGTTTACTCCACCTACCTAATTTTCTGTCCTATCAAAGGCCAAGGCAGTTTCTTTATTAACCAATGAAATCTACACAAAACAGACCTACCTACATTAGGCAGGGAACCCTGACTGCTCTTCGGACTGGAGAGGGAGGGGGAAAGAAGTGGGGGGGGAGGGAAATGGGGGGCAGGCATAATAATAAGAAAAAAGAGGAAGAGGGGCACCAAAAGAGGCTCCTTATGGAGTTTGTTAACCATTTGCGCAAGAAACTGCCCTTGCCTGGACTGCTTGATGGTATACTGTATGAACTGGGCATACAGAACCCACAGAAAGATAATAGCTGAACTTGCCTAAAGGTGAGATGGTCATTCAGGGTTCCTGGTTCATGAAAGAGTCTGCCAGACATTCTGCAGGACACAGAAAAAAGTTATTGACAAACTGCCAATATAGGTGGAACTGTCTTTGAAATTTCTTGCTTTGTGGTATTTTTGTAGAGTTTTTCTTTTGCCTTCTTTGTGTATCTATCTATCTATCTATCTATCTATCTATCTATCTATCATCTATCTATCTATCTTTTTATTTATTTATTTATTTTCTTATTGGTCCTTTGCTTGTTTGTTTAGATTTAACTTTTGGTGTTTTATAAGTTTTGTAAAAAGTCAAGTGTGTTTATATAATTGAATACATTAATGCTATGGTTCCAATTCTCTTCTGTGCCACTGTGAACTCAAGTTACCATCTGTTACCATTTGCTTGATATAATTACAGCTTTGTTCACACCTACTCCCCACACGGTTGATAGCAGGATTGCTATGTTATAGTCTCCCAGAAGAGTTATGTATAATTTTCATAAATTTATTTATTTATTTTACAGCTCAACTGCAGTCTCCCCACTCCTTCCAGTACCCTCCCCCTACCCCACTCTGTTCCCACTCCCTAATCTATTCCTCTGTTTCTGTTCAGGAAAGGGCAGGTATCCCGTGGATGTCAACAAAACATGGCATATCAAATTGCAGGAAGACTAAGCACCTCCCCCTATAATAAGTCTGGGCAAGGTGCCCTGTAAAGAGGAGTAGGGTCCCAAAGCCAGTAAAAGAGCCGGAGACAGCCCCTGCTCTCACTGTTAGGAGTTCCACTTGAGGGCCAAGCTGCACAACTGTAACATATATGCAGAGTGCCCGGGTCAGTCCCTTACAGGCTCCCTTGTTGTTCAGTTTAGTCTCTGTGAGCCCCTATGAGCTCAGATTAGATACAATCCTTCCTCCCTCTCTTCTGCAGGATTTGCCAAGCTCTACCTAATGTCTGACTGTGAGTCTCTGCATCTGTTTCCATCAGTTGCTAGATGAAGCCTCTCTGATGATTGTCGGAGCCCATGTGGGTCCAACATAGATTCCCTAACCCGGCTGAAATGGAGTCGCGAGGAATAAAACCAACACAGCTTACAAGGTCATCTTGGAAAAGGCCAGAATCACTCTATTCTCGGAACATCTTATAAACCCCTGAATTGAGTCGGGGGGGTGGGGGGACACATTAGGCTGTCTCCTAGGCAACCAGGTGCCTGGGCTTAGGTCATGTCCGCATCTAGCAGTCAGGTAGGCCATGAATTAGCATCTCTATAAGACATCCTCCAAATTACAAAGGAAGGGAAGCACCAAAACTCTAAACCATTAAGTCATCAGCTTCGGTCAACATCTCTTTTCAGGTACTCTACATTTTAACAAAAGAAACTAGGAGCACCACATCCTGACTTTTGTTAAGGAAGAGACAGCTTGTCTGCAGAGCTATGTGACTAGCTCAGACCGGGCTAATGGCTTCTGTGCCAAATCAAAATATGGGCCCACAGATGATAATTGGCCTAGGCACCAATCTATGGGTATAGCAGAATATTGTTAGGCATCATTACATTAGTTTGGTTCTATAGTAGCTCTCTGGGTCATGCAGCCTATGGGTACTGGTGATCTAGGCAGTGTGTATATGTGGCAGGGAGTTCAATTCTCCTGGCATAGGTTTTAGGCTAGAGCAATCTGGCCAATCTCTCAATCTCTAGGCATCCTTTACCCCAGCATATCACATAGGCAGGCAGGACAGCTTGTAAATTGAAGGTGATGTGGCTGGCTTGGTTTCCAAATCCCTTCACTTAAAGTCTTGCTTAGTCAGAGGAGATGGCCAGTTCAGGCTATGTACCCACTATTGTTAGGAGTATTATCTGGGGTTGTCCTTGCAGATTCCTGGGAGATTTCCTTGCACCAGGTTTTTACCTGACCCCAAAATGCCCTCCCCACTTTCCAGTAGTCTCTTTTAGTACTCTACCCATTCATCCCCCTACAACTTGGTCCCTTCATATTCCTATACTCACCCTCCCCCAGTCCACTCAGGAAATCTCTTCTATTTCCCCTTCCCAGGGCAATCTGGTGTCCCTCTTGAGCCCTTTTTGGTTACCTAGTTTCTCTGGGACTGTGGATTGCAGGATAGTCATCCTGTGTTTTACAGCTAATATCCACTTATGCATGAGAATATACCATGTTTGTCTGTCTGGGTCTGGGTTATCTCCCTCGCGTTCTAATTCCATCCATTTGCCTTCAAATTTTTTGATGTCATTGTTTTTATCAGTCCAGTGATACTCCAATGTGCAAATGTATCACAATTTCTTTCTTTTTTTTTGTTTTTTTCTTTTTTTATTAATTAATTAATTAATTTAATTATTAAAGATTTCTGCCTCTTCCCCGCCACCACCTCCCATTCCCCCCCTCCCCCAATCAAGTCTTCCTCCCTCCTCAGCCCAAAGAGAAAGCAGGTTTCCCTGCCCTGTGGGGGAACTTTCGCATATAAATTTCAAGTTGTTCTTCAGAATTTTTAGGGACTTTTTTTTTGTGTATGTCTGTCAGGAGCCGTGTCCCCCCAAAATTTACAGGAAGCACCGCCGTGAGGAGTTTTTGCAGAGGGCTTCACTTCTCAATTGTATTGAGAATAGTCTTATTGACCAAGCCTATCCCACACCCAAATTAACTGTTAATTGAGAGCTATCTGCTAGCGGAACCTGCCTCACATTCCAGACTATCTAGACAACTAGGTGTGTCACCTTGTGACTTCCCGACCAAGGAATCGTGACCCGACCCATCGTAACCTCTCAGACTCCGTGGACCACGTGGCAAGATCCCGTGCCCCAGCCCCCCAAGCTATTCAGGGGCTATATAAACTGTAACCATGACTCTAATAAACGGAGGCTTTGACAAATACGCTTAGCCTCCTTCCTGCTTATCAGCCTATGTCTTTCAGGTGGTGCCTCTCCGTGACCCTGGAATAACTGGCCAGCCAGGCGGGTTACAAACCCTAGACAGAGGGGCTGGAGAGATGGCTCAGTGGTTTAGAGCATTGCCTGCTCTTCCAAAGGTCCTGAGTTCAATTCCCAGCAACCACATGGTGGCTCACAACCATCTGTAAAGAGGTCTGGCGCCCTCTTCTGGCCTTCAGGCATACACACAGACAGAATATTGTATACATAATAAATAAATAAATATTTAAAAAAAAAAAAAAAAAAAACAAACAAACCCTAGACAGAGTAACCCGTCGAGGCGGTCGACAGTGGCGCCCGAACCAGTGACTCGGAGCACGGTTAACTTTCCGGACGACGACGCGCAGTCCCGGGACAACAAGAAAAAATAAAGATTCTGCAGCTGTAGAACTCGGACAGATCTGCAGGATAAGGTAGGCACAGGTTCACTGTCGTTCAATAAGACATAGGCCAGTCGCTCTCAAGGAAAGAGAAATTCATAAAGGAATTTCAGCAATCACTCAGGGTAAGAGGAGTAAGAGTAAAAAAAAGAGATTTAGTTGCATTTTTTTGTTTTATAGATGAAATATGCCCCTGGTTAGTTTTAACCAGCCCAGAAATACACCCTGTTCTCCGTGTCTTCCTTAGTCAGCCAAAAAGGACTCCGCAGCCACAGCCCTATGCTCTAACCGCTCCCGATAGCACGCCTTTGATTCAGAAATTATTTGACACAAAGCCGCCCTTAAGGCCCAAATAGAAGGTCTCAAACAAGTTTTTGCATTGCAGCATGAAGTTCTAGACCTCTCCTCTCAGATTCGGGACTTACAATTCACTATGGAAAAAGGCAGGATTTTAGACAAACGGGCAAACGGAGCTAGACAAGCGAAAGCTGCTGAGCTCCACCCTGATTCCACAGAAGACCCCCTAGGGCTAGAGAGCCTGTGTCTTAGCCTCCTGCCATGTGGAGCTGAGGCAGCCAGACAGGTTGGCTGTAAGGAGGTCTGGACTCAGAAAGTTACAGCTTCAGGACAATAAAAGGAGATAAATGTGCTTCTTTTCCATTCTAAAATTTTGCTTCTTGGTCAAAAATCTTTAGTTTGTAGGCATATAAATTTATATCTAAGGTAGATTAATTTCAGTACTGTGGTTCTGTAGAAAAGTTTTGAAATCAAAGACTGTGATACATTCAGAGGATTTTTAAAAATTGTTTAGGATATCCTGAATTTTTATTTCTTTCTTATAAAGTTGAGGATTGTTCTTTCGAGTTCTGTGAAAAGTGTTGCTATAATTTTAATGTGCATTTATAGTAAATCTATATGTGAGTTCTGTGAGGAATGTTGTTATAATTTTTAATGAACATTTGCACTGAATCTGTAGACTGCTTTCAGTGAAATGGTCATTTTTGCTATGTTTCTTCTATTTTCCCAAGAAAATAGGAGATCTTTATTTTCTAATGTCTTAAATTTTTTCTTAAAAGAGTTAAAGTTCTTATCATACAAGTTTTTTCATTTGTACGCCCACTCTTGGGTGGGAGTTGTATTGTCTCAGCTTGTGTTCCTTTCCTGCTGCCAGGTGTTGCTTGAGGGTGGACTGCTGAGACTCAGGCCTCTCACTAAATTTATCGAGGGCCAGAGTTATACTCTAACAAGTGATAATGGTTAAAAATAAAAAAACATTTTCGCCTTCACAAACAGAGGTAACAGGACCCAAAAACTTCTGTCCTGCTTGCTTGGAGTTACTCCAAGATATTTTATGGTATTCATGGATATTTAAAAGGATGATGTCTCATTTATCCTAGGTGTAAAAGAGATACACTTGGGTTATTTTCAGATTTTGGCTATGATGAAGTAGTTCTGCTATAAACATAGCTGAGCACATGTTTTGATGGTCAAAAAACTTTTATATTTAGGCCCAACAGGGGTATTGATAAGTTTTAAGGTAGATAATTGCCTAATTTTAAAAAATGGCCATAATGAGGGACTCCCAATGCTGGGGAGACTCTCACTCAGGTCTCGGGAGGGCACAGCCCCCCCAGTGACTTGCAGGAGACCGTCCTTGCTGCAATCGCATGAAGCTTTGGTTAATGAGATGGTATGGGGGCCTGGTACACTGGGGTCGAGGCTCATGTCCCACGTGGAGGAAGAGTTTGGCCTCTAGTGACCTGGAGAGGAAATTTTTGGAAAAGAGACCACAGCCCTGTGATCCAGGAGGGTCATAAAAATTCCAAAAATCCAATGATGGTCGCAGAGGGACAGCTCCCTGCCTCTCGGGACCACTCCCAGGTTCCTAGAGCAGTGTGATGATAATCACAGGGGAAAAACTCCCTGTTTCGGGATTGTTATCAGGGCTTTGTCTTCAGCTGGTTCCTAGGGCAGGGTCGTTGAACAGGCTAGCCCTAGATTTTTGATTCTTCTCTTCCTGCTGGAAAAGTCTGGATTTATCCAGGTTTTTCAATACTGTGTATAATCCAAAAAGTGACTGCCAGTTTACACTTCCAACGCAAGTGTGCACTTCCAGCAATGAAGGTTTTTCTTTACCCACATTTTCTTAAGCATAAATTGTTAGCAATAATTTTTAATCTTGGTCATTTTTACAAGGATAAAATAAAATCTCAGAGTTTTAATTTGCATTTCTCTGATGGCTAAAGGATATTATGTTTAAGCATTTTTTTTAACTGTCTCTCAGTCATTTTTAAGTTCGTCTGTTGAGAGTTTTCAGTTTAGGTCTGTAACAAATATTTTTATTGGATTAAATTTTTTAATAACTAATTTTCTGAGTTCTTCATATATTTTTAAAATGGGTTTATGATAAGTAAGGATCTTTTCCCACTCTATAGTCTTGTTATACAAAAGTTTCTCAATTCAGGAGATATAATTTATGATTTTTCCCAATGTTTGTGCCACTGAGGCTGTGTTTGAGATGTGGCAAAGTGTACTCAAATTTTTTTCTCTATGAGGTTCAACAAAATTTTTATATGCTGAGGCCTTTGGCTCATTTAAACTTAAGTTTTGTACATGGAGATGGATATGGATCTATTTTTATTCTTCTACATGGTGGTGTCTAATGAGGCCAACATCATTAGTTAAAATACTTCCTTTTTCCATTTTCCTATCTGCGGGGCAGACTTGCAACTTAAGAGAATAGCTTATAAGCTTTTAGATATTCAATGGTTAAAGCTCTAGTTATAATATTCTTATAGGAGATCTTGAGCCGCTAGGTAAAATTCTTACAAAAAACAGTTTTCAATAGAGAGCTTAGAAAGCTGCCAAGCAGGTACTCAAACAGGTAAAATATAAATCAACAGGTACAGTATACTAATTATAATACAGCTATGGCAAGTGTGTATATTAAATATAAAATTTATTCTACAACAGTTTTATAAAAAATGCTGTTTATGACTAAACCTTCCCAGTTTTGCCAGTTAAGATATAAAATTCTTAATTTAGAACAGTAGCCTGTCTAGTACAAAAGGGCAGGATAAAATCTGGGAGATGGTTTAACAGAATATTGACTATGATCAATGTTTCTTATACTAAACAATAGATTCATTGATAATTTTAAGATTGATTCCTGGACAATTGCCTTTGCTCAATTCAAAGGCTAAAACAATAATCTTTTCCCAGATGATCATTGCTACAATTCACACACCTGTATTTTGCTAATGTTATAGCTAAAAATCCCCTAAAGGATTTTATGCTAAATTTTACAAATGGCTCTTCCAATGGAAGAACTGCATATATGGCTAATAATTAATAAAAAGAAAATATGGAGCATACTAAGGCTCCTTGAAAGCACACAGCAACTTATTACAGTTGCACACAGATCCTGATGCAAACGGATCTAGCAAGATGACACCAAGCTGACCTTTACTAAGGCAAGGTAAAAATGGCCCTTGCAATGCATTATGAAAAAACCCGACCTATATATATTTGGGGTCGAGGAGATGTTTATGCTTTTTTCACAGAAAAAAATATATATATATAAAAGCTGGACCTGATGTCGTGGCTGCAGACACCCCACAGAGGAGTTCCAGAGACATTGGAGAGGAATCCTTGATCCAGTCTTCCCTGCCCCTAAGGAGAGGAGTGCCAGATAATAGAATCTGCTACGCCACTCTGCCTCCAAGAGAGTCCAGGGAGACGGCTGAGATAATTGCCAGGATGTGCTTCAGATAGCTGACTACAGCTCACCTCACCCAGGAAGCCCACCTGCCCTGAAGCACAAATGCTAAACTGCTTCTGCAGTCTACATTCTGTTTGCTTTTGAGCCTAGGTGCAGACTAAACATTTAACTGTTTTAAACTTTGGGACACAAAAACTCATTTTAATTAAAATACTAACCCCTCTTTACTTAAGAAGGGGGAAGATTGGGGTTTTGACTGTTGCTCAGAGACTGGAACTGGTGGTATTTGATAACAACAATGTCTGTCCATGTATGTACTCTTACTGGAATTGACCTAATGATATTTGTAACTGCTTATAGATGTTGGAAAAGGTTTGACACACGTTGTAAAGTGTTTAGGTTTAATGCATATGTTAAAAATTTTAGATTTTGATCCCTTTACACTGCCCTAATGTTTGGCAGGCAACACTCATAATCTTTTTGTGGAGTAGGCATTTAGGAAGGAGGATACCTTAGGCCAGACTAAACGGTGAATACTGGGTTTGGAAAACGCCCTTTCTTCTTGTTTGGAAGATGGAGCTATTGGTGCCAAAATTATATCATTATATCTTTTATTTGAGGAGCTCCTCACAGTCTTTTCATTAATGAAAGATACAGGGGCCCAATGACGGGAGTTAGTGTGGACCCTCGCCTGAACAGCCCACCATACAGAGGTTGTAGAAACCGGCTCAACATGGCATGGTGCCAGGCACGAGGATTGCCCTCCACATGGCCTAAGACAGGGTGCCCTGTGGTCAAAGATCTGCTTACTTTAGGTCTTGCTAGATACCTTTTATTTGAGGAGCTCCAGGGACGGGCAACTTATGGCAGGACATCCCCCAACCTAAGACAGGGGAAAAAAGACCTGGTCCCCACTCGACCTAAGACTCATAAGGCACCCCTCTGTTCCCAGGAGAGGTAAATTGCTCCACCACCCGGGAGGAGGGTCCTTCCTTGTCCCAGTCCCTTCTCATTTAGATCTGACACCAGGGTTAGACTCTGACCTGGTGCCCTCCACTTGATAGATGCCTGCTTTTATAAAAGGAAGGGGGATATGTCAGGAGCCGTGTCCCCCCAAAATTTACAGGAAGCACCGCCGTGAGGAGTTTTTGCAGAGGGCTTCACTTCTCAATTGTATTGAGAATAGTCTTATTGACCAAGCCTATCCCACACCCAAATTAACTGTTAATTGAGAGCTATCTGCTAGCGGAACCTGCCTCACATTCCAGACTATCTAGACAACTAGGTGTGTCACCTTGTGACTTCCCGACCAAGGAATCGTGACCCGACCCATCGTAACCTCTCAGACTCCGTGGACCACGTGGCAAGATCCCGTGCCCCAGCCCCCCAAGCTATTCAGGGGCTATATAAGCTGTAACCATGACTCTAATAAACGGAGGCTTTGACAAATACGCTTAGCCTCCTTCCTGCTTATCAGCCTATGTCTTTCAGGTGGTGCCTCTCCGTGACCCTGGAATAACTGGCCAGCCAGGCGGGTTACAAACCCTAGACAGAGTAACCCGTCGAGGCGGTCGACATATGTCATGTACGTATTTGTGTGTGGACACCCAGGTGTGTTTGGGTGCATCTACACAGGGGCTGAGGCCATTGTATGGCCCATTCTGTCACTGTCTCAGTCCATTGCGGAGGTCTCCTCTGAATCTGGAGTTAAGCTACCAGGCAGTAAGGGCCAGCTAACCTCTTGCCTCTGCACTCTGAAGTGCTGGGGCTATAGAGGGGTAGGTAACTATACCCATGTCTTAAATGTGGGCTTTAAGCATTTGAAATAAGGTCCTCATGCTTGAGAAAGTACTTTACCCACAATTCACCCCCCCAACCTCATAACTTTATATAAGCAGAAGGTTTTCTAGCTCTTAAAGTGAGCATGAGATGTTAGCTGGTAAGTTCCCCATGCTTTTTTATCAGTAGTAACTGAATTCAGTAGATTGTTAAAAAAGAATGTGAAGATAGGAGGGCCCTGCATTGGGGAGAAATTGGGTGTAAATATGATCGAGGTAATATATATATATTATATATATTTCATATATATATATATATTCATTGTCTAAGAATAAATAAAAACACTAAAAATTAGTAAGGCTTGTCTGAGTCATGTATTTGTTCAGGAAGTAACTGCCTGCTCTGTACTAAGTTATTTTAGCAATGTTATGACAGCCAGGCATGATGGCTCATGTCTTCAATCCCAGCAACCAGGAGGCAGGAGGAGTTAGAGGAGCTTCAGCCTGAGCTTCTACACCCTGCCTTAAGCAAACAAGAGGGTAGGAGAGATGTCTCAGGAGTTAAGAGCACTTATGGCACTGGCTATGATCAGAGACACAATATCAACACATTTGGTGGTTCACACATACTTGAAACTCCAGGTCCAAGAGATCCACTGTTCCTTTTGAGCCTCCATGTCACCTGTATATACATATATGTGAGTACATACACACAGACATACATAAATCTTTAACAAATAAACAAAAATGCTGTAATGATAATCTACCATATAATGATAATCTCCAATGAGGTACTGGAGTTCATTTGAAACACTCAAAGGAAAGCAAAATTTTGGAACCACAGTTTACTGTCTAAACCACTAGTTCTCAACCTGTGGGTCACGACCCCTTTGGCAGATAGGACAACCCTTTAACAGGGGTCACCTAAGACCTTTGGAAAACCCAGATGTTTATATTACAATTCATAATAGTAGTAAAATTACGGTTACAGAGTAGCAACAAAAATAATTTTATGGTTGGGGGTCACCACAACATGAGAAACTGTATTAAAAGGTCACAACGTTAGGGGTGTTGAGAATCACCAGTCTCGACTGAAAACAGAAAGCAGGCAATCATGATACAATGTACAATACTAAAATATAGAGTGCCTTTTATTTATTTATTTATTTATTTATTTTATTTTATTTTTTTTTTGGTTTTTCGAGACAGGGTTTCTCTGTGGTTTTGGAGCCTGTCCTGGAACTAGCTCTTGTAGACCAGGCTGGTCTTGAACTCACAGAGATCCGCCTGCCTCTGCCTCCCAAGTGCTGGGATTAAAGGCGTGCGCCACCACCGCCCGGCTAGAGTACCTTTTAAATTGACACAAAATTACACACACTTAGGGACGTGATTATGTATACATTGCACGATGATCAAATAAGGAAACTAATTTCTCTCTCAGTGAACATTTTGTTATTAGAGATATTCCTTGTACTTTATAAAATGCCACCAAGTTTAGTCACCTTATTGTGTTTATTATTATTATTTATAGATCATAACTGAAACATATGGTACTTCAAAGAGTAAAAACTCTCAGCCTAAGGAACTAGAATTTTATGCATTTTGGTTCCTGCTGTGTGTTTGTTTTGTAAACAGATATTTGCTCAAAATGAAGAGGCATGTTAGACATCAATAAAGAAAACTAAGGCCAACTTTCTGGATTGTTGCATTTTAGTCTAATGAATAGATGCTATTAAATTATTTTATTTACAATTAAACAATTTTAGTGGTACAAAAAATAGTATCCTGATACAAGGAAAGAAGGCAAGCAATATTTTTGGATCTCCAGTTTTACTCATGTGTCCATGCTACTTGAAATCTTTCATGTTTCTTCCCTTGAGAGTAAGCCGTAGTAACACCCAGAAACCCGAGTGGAGCATCCTTTGTGTGCTCCTTGTCATGAAATGTAAGAGGGATCCTGAACTTTGGATCAGATTGGAAGGTAGAAAAGACAGGACAAATTAGAGTTCCATGTTAATGCTGATACCAAACACCTGGTGTTTACAGATAAGAACAGTGGTACCCAGCCTTCCTAATGCTGCAACTCTTTAATACAGTGCTTCAGGCTGTGGGGACCCCAAGCATAAAACTACTTCATTGCTACTTCATAACTGTTATTTTGGGTACTAATATGAATCATAATGTAAATATCTGATGTGAAGGATATCTGATCTTCGATCCCCAAAAGGTTGAGACCCACAGGAAAAGAATGAACAGTGAGCATAGTAGCTTCCATGTGGCCACACAGGCACTTAAGCAGACATAACTCTGTGCTGTCCTGATGACTCATTCTGCAAAACATTATTTTCCCACATTGAATCCCCTGTGGATATATGCAGGATGTTTGTGAGAATGTAAATCTATCTCTTACACTGAGAATTGTGAAGCAATAAGACTCTCATCAAACACACAAGAATGACCATTAGCGAGACAGCAGTCACACTTTGTAGAGTTAACTTAGAGAACGATCTCCCCAACGGACATGTGTAGAACTCCAAGTACTTTTGTAGGCTGTGAGGGCAGAAATTCATCTCCCCTGTTTATCACTTCATCATGTCTTTTGTTCTACAGGGGGCTCATTATTTGAGATTACCCTCAGGACTCTCACAGCCCGCCCAGAGCAATGACGAGAAATGCTCTCTCCCTTTCCAGTGAGTATGTGTACTTGCATTAGATTTTAATTCTAGTGACATTTTTGTTTTAGCAATACTTCTAAAGTATTGTCTAAAATGGTGAAAAATAAAACCTTTCATGACCACCAAGAAACAAAATCATGTGCTCACACATGGTATACATTTGATGTATTCTTTAGCCTAATATTGTTGCTCCTTTATAACTTCTGAGTCAGGGGCCATTGAGGTCGTGTCAAACAACAGCCTTGGGTGGGTGCCCTAGGTTCCCAACTGATGGAGGTGGGTCTTGTATTAATCTGTTGCTTTCATTGGTTAATTAATAAAGAAACTGCCTAGGCCCATTTGATAGGCCAACCCTTAGGTGGGTGGAGTAGACAGAACAGAATGTTGGGAGAAAGAAGCTGAGTCAGTGAGTTGCCATGATTCTCTCACTCTAGACAGACGCAGGTTAAGATCTTTCCTGGTAAGCCAGCTCATGGTGCTACACAGAATATTAGAAATGGGTTAGATCAATATGTAAGAGCTAGTCAATAAGAGGCTGGAGCTAATGGGCCAAGCAGTGTTTAAAAGAATACAGTTTCCGTGTAATTATTTCGGGGCATAAACTAGCCAATTCGGGAGCTGTGGTGGCGGGAGGCAGCCCGCCGCTCAACACAACAGAGGTGCCGGGGGCGCAGCCCCGCCGCTCTTATTACTACACCCAACAACCCCAGATGTCTCTCTTTAAAGGAGCCTGAATATCGCTGATGAGAATAGCTAGTTTCAGTTTGGAGATTTGGTAAGGAAGCCCAAACTATCTCCTTGTGGATTCAGAGAACATGAAAGAATAGAATATTCAGAATTTCAAGTTCATTGGTTACATTGTTTATCACTTACCTCTTCTTAGTCATCTTTTACAACTTTTGAATAAAATATTAAAAATAATTTAAAACCACTTACAGTAGGAGCAATAAAACCATTTAAATATCATCTTAGTATTATTTAGAAAATTTATTGATTTGAACCCTGACATCGATGATGTAAAATATTTTTGTCACTTGAACATGAAAGATAACATGCTACTCTGCGGCTATTAATGGCCTAATCATTACCGTAATTAGGTTAGCTTGAATCTTTTTTTTTTCTTGGAGAAGGGTCTTGCTTTCTTATGAGTTTATTCAGATACACAGAAAACAATAAAAGGTAGGTAGATTTCTATGTCTGGTATTACCCTGTGCTGGATAGTTTTATGTTAACTTGACACAAGCTAAAGTTATCTGAGGGGAATGAACTTCAATTAAGAAAATGTCTCTATAAGATTGGGCTATAGACAAGTCAATAAGACATTTTCTTCATTAGTGATTGATGGGGGAGGGCCCAGCCCATTGTGACTAATTCCATCCCTGGACTGGTGGTCCTGGTTCTGTAAGAAAGCAGGCTGAACAAGCCATAAGAACAGCCCAGTAGTCAGCACCCCTCCATGACCTCTGCATCAGTTCCTGCCTCCAGATTCCTACCGTGTTGGAGTTTCTGTCCTGGCTTCCTTTGATGATGAACAGTGATATGAAAGTGCAAGTTAGATAACCCCTTTCCTACCGGCCTTAGTCAATGTTCTATTGCAGTGACGAGACACCATGTCTGCAGCAACACTTATGAAAGAGCACATTTAAGTGAGGCTTGCTTTCAGTTTCAGAGTTTAACCCACTATCCTCATGGCAGATAAGCGTGGTAGTATGCAGGCAGACACGGTAGCTGACAATTCTCCATCTGATAGAAGGCAGAGGAGCCTGGGATTGGCTTGGTCTCTTGAAACCTCAAAGCCCACCCCCAGTGACACACTTCCTCCAACAAGGCCACACCTCCTAATCCTTTCCAATAGTGTTACTATTGGAAAGGACCATGCAGTGAAGTTGAGGCTTAGCACCATGAAGACAGCCTATGAGAGGCTATTGGTGAAAGAGCAGCCCAGTTGCTACAGAAGACCCCAGAGTTTTGGAGACGCAAGTACATGGGACAACCACCAAGAACAGCAATAGTTGTTGAGTGGAGCCAACTGGAGCCTAGAAGACAAGGTGTGAGTGGTGCAGAGCAGAGTCAGAGAGGTCACCTAAGGTCTCCGGAGGAGTCCAAGACTGTGCATGAATCCCAGACTGAACACTAGGTTTTCACTTCGATTTGATTGTAACTGTGTCCTGGCTCTTCCTTCTTGAAGTAAGAAAGCACTTACTTTTTATTTTACAGCAGTCTGCAGCTGAGACTTTGAATTTTAAAAAATGTTGGTTTTAAGAGGATGACCATTTTAAAGAGGCTGAACTTTTAAATGTTTAAACTTGAAAAGAGTGGGGATTTTTAGTTATTTGTATTTTTAATGTGCGATCTTGTGGATGAATGAGAAAAGAAGGGTTGTGGCTTAACTGTGATGTGTTTGCGAGTCAATTGGCAAGGGGCAAGCTGAAGTCATCTGGAAGACTGGAGCCTCAATAGAGAAAATGCCTCCCTAAGATTGCACTGTAAGGAAGCCTGAAGGATGTTTTAATCAGTGATTGATGAAGGGCCCAGCCTGTGGTGGATGGTGCTAGCCCTTACTGGTGGTCCTGGATTCTATAAGCAGGCTGAGCAAGCCTTGAGAACAAGCCAGTAATCAGCGACCCTCCAGGGCCTCTGCATCTGCTCCTGCCTTACTTGAGTTCCTATTCTGATTTACTCTAATGAACAGTGATATGGAAGTGTAAGCCAAATAAACCCCTTCCTCTCCAAATTGCTTTTGGTCATGGTGTTTCATGACAGCAATAGAAACCCCAACCTAGACACATCTACCAACAATTATTTTCTGAGTACATAGTAGCATATATTAATTATGCAAAATGAATTTAATATTTTCATCCATGTATGTAATGTATTTTGATCATGTTTAACCCCCTCTCACTGACCCACTTCCTCTTCCCCATTCTCTTCTACTTACTTGTCTTTGGTGCCCCATGAGCTTAATTAGGGTTTGGATAAAGGTTATCTAGTTCAAGTTGTTGTTAATTGAATTCCTGATCCTACCTGCACTTCTCAAGTGCTGGGTTTCAGAGGGACTCCCTGACTCGGGTCAGTATTGATATTCTTGTTTGCGCATCCATAAAATGGTGCTATTAACGCCTCTCTAGGTTCTGAGATTTAAGACTATGTACTATGCCAATAACCACACCTTGGTTGATTTGTACGAGCTGATTCTATAGTGAGAGACAGGAGGTAAACACTGAGCTCCCTCAGAGACAACTTGTCGGCTTCCTGATATGATTAAGTCCAACAGCTGCACCTGACTTGTGAGATTAACACTAGCTTCCCCAGCAAAACTGTTCAGTGGCCAGTTTCCAGTTGGTTAAATGTGAAACTCAGGGTTAAAAACTCCACTTCCGGGACCAAGATGCAATACAGCTCTCTAGTTCAGTTCTGTGTTGCCACAGGATAACTTAAGAATGTGATTTATAAACCAGGCAGTGGTGGCGCACACCTTTAATACCAACTTAAGAGGCAGAGGCAGACGAAATCTGTGAGTTTGAGACCAGCCTGGTCTACAAAAGCTAGTTCCAGGACAGACTCCAAAGATACAGAGAAACCCTGTCTCAAAAAACAAAATCAGCACCACCAACAAAACCCAAACCAAAAAAAAATGTGACTTTACTATATTGACAATACAATAGGAAACATGTATGACAGGTTGTAATTTTCTCTTGACAGGAAGAATCATTGTAAATCTTTTATCAAACTACTTTAGGATGCTGGTTTGAAAGAATCTATTCCAGGGCCAGTGAAATGATTCAGATAAAAGTATCCTCCAAGCTTGACTACCTGAGTTGAAGCCCCAGCATCCACATGGTGCAAGGAGACAATCAACTCCACAAAGCTGTCCCATGACTACCCCCATGTTATGTCCCTACCCCACATAAACAGAAGGTAGATTCATAAGTTAGGCGTGGACTATTTCTGTGGCTGCATACTTGCCTAGCATGCACAAGGCCCTGGGCTGGGGTGTGTGCAACAAATTACATTTATAAGCAATTCTTAAGTTTCCCTAAGGTAAGGATAGAAGCATTCTATGCTTCTAAAGCAGATTCTGCCTTGCTTGCCTCAATTCTGTTCCAATTCTAGAGAACCAAAGCTCAAGCCTTTAGGGCTTACCAAATTTCCCAGGACAGAAAGAACTGAGTGTACCTCGAAAGGTATCTCTAAACTTAAACGGACATAACTGGCTTCCCATTCATTACCTTACCTACTGGAGGTATCTCGCTTCTCTGAGAAATTCAACTACTTTGAATATTAAGTGCCTCCAAAAATAAAATGTAATTACATAAGATATTTCAACATTTTCTCTTACGATCCGACTCTTGAGACAAAAACATTCATGCAGACAGACACTCTCCCACCCCAGCAAACTGAGTTTTGTGGTAAACTGTCAACATTTTATTATTGATGTAAGCATGTGATGTCAAAGTAATGGAGGTAATCTTACACACTCAGAATTTTCTAAGTACTTAAGCTTACCACTGACCTTGAAATAAACAAACATTCCGAATGACTAATCTTTAAATGAATGGGATGAGAAGCAGGCCTCAGTCAATGACTTCAGTTGTCAATCTACACTGAGATATTTTGCTGAAATTCTGATACAGCAGTTATAAGTGTGAATCCAAAACACTGAGGACAGTACATGCATGAAAAGCTTCCTCAGCCTGTCTCATGGACTTAGCCTGACAGAAGCAAGACAAGTCTTTTTGTAAACATGTAGACATGTAAACTGGTTTACATGTAGTTTCCACAGATGCTGCCTTAGACCTCTTACTAACGCATACATCATCCTGACTCTGGTTGCATGTATTATGTTTTAGACCCATCTAGGTCCGCAGGTGGAAGAACACACACATACTGGCATGGCAGTTGGCAAGAGCAGACTATAAAAGCAAAGCCCGGCTCTGCTGGTGCAGCCCTGCGGGAAATTCTCCTCCAGAAAGCAGATCAGAAAAGGCCTGCTAAGGAGAGCAGTGGAAGAGAGTCAAGCAGGCAGAAGTGAACCACTGTTCTTCCCTGGCTGCCCTTCTTTGTTTTAAAGGTATACAGTATTACGAGAACTCAGTAATCACACTTTTAACAATCATCGTCTAATGTTGCTCCGCTTCTTCTTGCTTCTTATTTTGACGTATTGTCCTTGCTGCCTGTGGTATCATGTTAGGGATCCCATCAATGATTGGATATGCGATTCCCAACTCTTCATTAATCAATTCATTTGTCGATGCTTCATATCTGAGGGAGAAAAAGAACACAATGAACTGTGAGAAATCAAAGGTCAGAAGAGCTTGATAATCAATAAATAGACCATCTGTCCAGTTCTCGGTAGCTACTCCTCCAGGAGTTTTCGTCTTACATGCACTAAGCCAACCCAACCATTTCTCTTAGAAAACCATGTTACAATCTGTAGCTATTCCCACTAGAATCAGTAATTTCTCCTATTACCTTTTATGACCCAAATTATGCCTTAACATTTTCATACTACTTAGAAAAGATGTCTACATTTTATGTCAGTATTCCTTCCTTGCTATGGTCAACCCCAAAGCACTCCAAAGGGAAGAAACAAAAACTTCCTCTGTTGCTGTAAATGTTAGGGAGACTTTTATGAGACAACAGAAGGAAGTCACTGAGAATCAACAAATACAAATAAAAGCCTGGACGGCGAGAGGGCACAAAGGAAGGAAGGCTGGAAAGCAGCAAGTCCACAGTGAGCTAGCTACACAGACAGTAAAGCAAATGGTGACTTCAAGATTTAAGAAACCCGAACAAGCCGGGTGATGGTGGCGCACGCCTTTAATCCCAGCACTCGGATCTCTGTGAGTTCGAGACCAGCCTGGTCTACAGAGCTAGTTCCAGGACAGGCTCCAAAGGCCACAGAGAAACCCTGTCTCGAAAAACCAAAAAAAAAAAAAAATAAAAAAAAAAATAAACCCGAACAAGTTCTTCACTACAAAGGGACCAATCTAGAAGGTGAAAATGATAAAAATCACTAGTAACATGCAACCTGAAGATAATCACGTTTTATCATTTATGCATTTTGTTAATGCTGTCCATTATTCTGTTTCTGGAGTCTGGAACTGTGGGTGTATTTCCTCCCCAAACCAGCTGGAGGTTAAAATGTAATGAAAACCTGCTAGGCCACAACTAGAAGCATGGGACAATGCAGTCAGATCAAGAGTGCCAGGCATCAGGTGTACAGGTACAGCACTTCACAAGACTCTGGAAGCTACTATATATATATATATATATATATATATATATATATATATATATATATATATATATATATATATATATGTGTGTGTGTGTATGTATTAAATAGTGAATAGTTCTGGATTTGTCCCAAGTCTCTATGGTTCATACGCGTGGCCGAACACTGGAAACAAAAGATGGGAGTGGGGTGGGGAGGGGCGTTCACTCCTGTAATCTCCTGCTCTCAGGGAGCTGAGGCAGGAAGAGTATCACAACTTGCTAGCCTGGGCTACATAAAGAGTTTCAGGAAGAGCCATACAAAATATCCAAACCTGTCTCAAAACAAACAAAACAAACAACAACAAAAAGCAAAGATGAAGAAAAACGCTGGGAAGATGTAGATAAGTCAATAAAAGTATTTGCCCTGTAAACGCAAGAACTAAGTTCTGATCCTCAGTATGAAAGCTTATTCCTGCGCAGTGATGTGAAACCCCAGGTTCTGAGATCCCTTCCTAAAATAAATTGGGGAGAGACTGAAGACAACGAATGCACGGTGACCTTTGGCTTCTGAAGCAGCGCATGAACTCTCACACACAAAAAAAGGAGACGGAAGGGAGAGACGCGGCGGGGGCAAGGGGGGAGAGGAATAGAGGGAAGAGAGGAAGGAAGAGAGGAAGGGAGGGAGGGAGGGAGGGACGGACGGACGGACGGACGGTAGGTCGGTCGGTCCAGACGCTGGCCCTGATACTCCGTTTCAACAGGCTCTGGAGACGCCAGTCTGAGAAACCCTGTCTTTCTTGAAGACCCTGTGGGTCCAGGACTGACTGACTGTAAGCAGCAGCCACTGCAGAGCCCGAGAAACGCCCGGCTCCCGTCACGGGCGGGACTGACCCCAGCAAAAGGGGCAGCCCGGCGACCCGCAACCAGGGAGTGGGCTCTGGACCTGCTGGCTGTGGCCGCTGGGCCACCACCCTTCCCCGGGGTAGAGGCGGCCGGCGACTCTCACCTAAGCGGCTTCTTGGAGAGCGGACACACGAGGAACTGCAGCAGCGCGGGGTGGAAGGTGCGGGGCTCCTCCGCCTTGTCGCTCCGGTCAGCGAAGGACCTGACCCCAGGCGCCAGCAGATATCTCCCGGCCACCGCCGACGGTGCGCGCGGCCCCCGCAGCGCCGGGGTGAGCCTGCAGCACGCGGCGACCTGCATGACCGCGCCGCACTCCTACGCAGCTCGCTTCCCCCACACCAACCCGCCGGGTCACCCTGGCCAGGCCCCGCCCCCTCTGCGCTCTGCCAAAAGCAGCCCCAGCACAGCCAGCGCAGCCGCTGTGGTTCCGGGAGCAGGACCGACGTTCCGGGGTCAGTGACTGCGCCTTGGCTTTTACTGTGAACCAAACCATTGCTCATTCGGGTGTCCAAGTTTTCTGTAAGGCTAACCACAGATGACAAGGGCCGGACTCCAGTCACACAGTGCTAGGCTTCGACTCGGGTGGTTATCTTCAGAGTCTTCAAGCACAGACGTACAGTGTTAGAAGCAACAGCTTGTTTAATGTTAATTCTTTTTCGGTTTCCGTCCCCATTCAGAAGTTTGAGAACCTGAAAAGAAATGACCAGTCCACTTAGGGAAACTGACCAACCTGAGCATGGACACAGACGAGCTTACAGTCTGTTTCCTGTTTCTTTCCACTTAGTCCTCAAACACCCTCTGTTCCCCCTACCACATCCCCCTCTGTTGATGTTTAATCTTAGTATCAATAGCATCATTTTAGTTTGTATTTTAATAGCATCATAATAGGTGACCCCCCCCCCCCACGACCTCTATAAGGCTGGAGAGAAACCTGTGTCTAAGGAAACAATGTAAGGTAAAATCAAGTATCCTTCCAGAATTAAAAACATAACAGAAATATTTTAAATCCCCCAAAAGTTGAAAACCATTTTCTAAACAAACTGTATGGGTTTTAGCCATTTTCGCTTTGGACTGCTATGTGGACCACTTTCCCTTAGCTTGTGATCTCTTCTATGATCTTTTAATCATTTATTTGGACAAGTAGTTATTTAGATGTTATCTATAGCTCTGCATCCATCAAAAGATAATATTGGTTGTCTTAATTAACAATTTGAGTTGAGGGAATGACCTCCCTTCTTCCTATGCATCCTCTAGACTGCTTGATATTCTATTTGAGGGGGTATTGTGGGTCAAAACATACGTATTTTTATCCTTTGGTGTTGATACAGAATACATGATTTTATTATGTCTACTAATTTTAGAACTCTTTCCTCATAAGACAAAAGAGTACGGTAATATCCTGTCCTAGCAGAGCGATGGAATGTGTGAATAATAGAATTACAGAAGGAAAACTCTTTGTCCACAAGCCACCATTGCTGGATAAGTTACCTCCTCCTTTCCCCATACTTTCCCATCCCAGCTCACAGCCAATAGCATACTCACAAGCCTAGCTCCAGCCCCCAGGCCTGTGAGCCCTCTTGAATCATGAGTCACTTCTTCTCTTTCCTATAGTCCCTATCATGTGGCTATTTCCACACCCACAGGCTGAACTCCAGGCCCACAGCGCACAAACCACCTCCGTTCACAAGTTGCCTTTGCTTGGCAAGTCGTTTCTTCCCTTCTTCACCTACCACTTCACCTGCTGCCATCTCCACAGCCACGAGCTTAGCTCAAGATTATTGCATCACCTCATCAGAATAGACAATTATATTCCTTCGGGGAAATGGTATGTCCTGCAAAGCTTTGGTGTTCTGGAACACAAAACAATGACTTATCTTTATGCTTCCAGTCTTTGAGTGGGGTGAGCTAGGCTAGACAGGGGCGACAGCAGGATACCTGAGAGGATTTTGGTGAGGGTCCGGTGATGATGGTGTACCAGAGGCCTTGAACCAGACCAGCGAATCTCTGCAATGAGAACTTTGTGGGTGGAACTCATTGGACAAAAGGGTGCACTGTGTGACACACTGCAGCTCCCAGAGCCACTAGGATGAATGAATAGGTGTTGGAAAGATGGACAAATAAGGTGGTTTTGGTATTTTTGTTTTGAGTTGATTTTTTGTGGGTGTGGTTTCTTTTGGGGACATGCTTTGGGGGTGAGAGGAGGATATGAATGGACAGGGAGGTGAGTGGGACTGGGGTGCATGATGTGAAATCAATAAGAATTGTTATAAATAAGAAAAAATATAAAACAACAACAACAAAACCCCACGTGAAATAAGGAGGGAAAGTTGTAGGGGAGGGACTGGAGGAAAGGGGGGATATGCTACCTTCATGTTGGAAGACAAATTATCTATTTGTAAGACTCCCACGGGGAGAGTCTAAAGATGACATATTTAATCCTGTTCTCCCAAATTAATCAAATTGTGATTCTTCAATCATATTCTATATACATGTTATAAGTAATGATAAAAATTAAACACAATTAACAGTAAAGCATGAACACTGGGAGTAAACAATAACGAGGAAAAAGACCTCCGTCACTATTTTGTCTACCATTGTCTGGGTATCTGATGACCATGGCAAAGCCCAGAGCTTACAGGTGGTGCCAGGCAGAACTGTCTCCCAGTGATTCCAGAGTTGTGAGGACTTGCCAGACCACCTCTGAAGACAGAGAAATAGGTACTATGATGGGCCGGACCACACCCGGACCTGGGCTGCTTTCCGAGGTATACAAATTTCCATTCTACCTCTTAAACCTAAGCCTGGGTCAGGATCTGAATAGTTGGGTGTTTGTCACTGGTTCTCTTTGCCCCTCTTTTCCACTTTCCACTGTTGTCTCTTAATTGGATATTGAGGCTGGTGGCAGAGCCTAGCTAATTAGGGCTGCCAGGTTACAGGGGCTAACTCCTACAACTCTGATCTAAACTTTCATGACAGTAGAGGGGACGTTTACATATATGACAAAGGACGGGCATGAAAATCTAAACCCTCCACTTTACTCCATTCTCAGGCCAAAGGTGCGAGTGACCGAAATCTTTGCTCTTCATAATTTTCCATCATGTCACCTTTGGCATTATAGTAATATGTAACTTGCTTGGACTCGGGGGATTACACAATTAGGCTGCTCAATGATTCTTGTGTGTGTGTGTGTGTGTGTGTGTGTTGATTTCGCCAGGGGGCAGAAACATTTTGACACCAAGTACCAATGTTTATTACATGAAAGAAAACTGAAATAAGATATTTCCTTTTAAGAGAAATCATTAAACAGATTTGGTTCTAGGTAAACAGTGCAAAAAACACAGAACCAATAAAGGCTGTGGTTCTGCATTATACATTGTGATTATAGAAATGCGAAGATCTATTTGCTTGGGACCTCTTTGACATCCATGTTATTCTGCGGGTCAATTATGTTAATTACGTGACCATGGAATTCTCTGGTCTATAAAATATTTAGATGATTAATAAGCATTCTTCCATATTAATTCTCATTACCAAAGATGTGCATTTACTCAAAACAAAGAGCATGAAAATAAAACATAACAAAACAAAACCAAGGCCTGTGGCTCCTCCTCCAAGCAACCCCCTCCCGGTGGTGATGAATGGGAGGGACTGTATGCCCCCTCCCTCGGGAGGCTATCCTTTCACTGTTTTAGGCCGTTTTGAAATTCTTTCTTTAGAAGAGATATTTTTTAAAATCAAACGAAGCAGCTGCTGTTCCTGTGAGTGGCACACCACAAGGAGCCGAGGACACGGACGGTCGGCAAGGCTGGGTTGGTGAAAATGCAGTCCGGTTTATGGAGTGTCTGAAGATGCGCTTTTCCCCGGTCTGAGAACCGCTCACACTTTGAATGAACCCATCCATCTTTACAGGCTTTTCCTACCGGAACGGGAGCTTCGCGGGCGAGCGTTTTTTCTCTAGAACCTCTCGGAAGGACATAGCCACCGGAGAGACGACGGTAACTGGGAGACTTTGCGGGTCTGCGGGGCGGTCGGGCGGGCTGCGAGCGGCTGCTGGGAGGGCGTGACGGGCGAAGGCTGGAGGTTCGCGCCGGCTGCCCGCATCCAGATGTGCAAGCCAGTCGCCGCCAGGGAGGCTTCGCCGCGCAGCCCCGGCCTAAACGCCTTGCAGGAGGTTTGTCCCTGCCTGCGCGCCGTGCCCTGAGCTCTTAAGCAGGGAAAGCGCGCGGACATGGGCGAGACCATGTCAAAGAGACTCAAGTTGCACCTCGGAGAGGCGGAGATGGAGGAGCGGGCGTTCCCCAATCCCTTCCCAGACTATGAAGCCGCCGCCTCTGCCGCGGGGCTCGCCGCTGGAGCTGCGGAGGAAACGGGCCGTGCTTGCCCTCTCCCCACCACAGACGACCCGGGCCTGCCTTTCCACCCCAACGGGAAGGTGAGTTGGCTGCCAGGGCCCGCACCAGCGGTTGGGAGGGTGAGGCCACCTCCGCCAATGGTAGCGTCCGGCGGCCACGCCCTGGGGTGCGATGACGTCATCGGCGTGCGTCCCGTCTGGTGTCTGTCCAGCCGAAGAGGTTGGGAAAAGGCGGCTGGGCGATGGGTTCGAGATCTGATAGACATTACTTGGATCTTTTTGCCACTGAAGTACTCTGATGGAACACTTTGTTGTTTCTTGGGACTAAAAAGTGAATTGTTGGTGTTAGTAGATTTTATCACACCTGTCTGTGGGCACGCCCTTACTTGGAGAAAGGCTAAAGTCACACCTTATTCAATCTTTCTAATTAATTTTTTTTTTTTTTTTTTTTTTTGGTTTTTCGAGACAGGGTTACTCTGTAACAGCCCAATCTGTCCTGGAACTAGCTCTTGTAGACAACGCTGGCCTCGAACTCACAGAGATCCTCCTGTCTCTGCCTCCCGAGTGCTGGGATTAAAGGCGTGCCCCACCACCGCCCAGCCTTAATTTTGTTCTTTTAACAATTTCATACATGTATGTAATCCATTCTGGTTGCTCCCACCCCGCTGTCGGCTCCTAACCCCCTCTAAAGCTACCTCCCCTACTAATCGCTTCCTCCACGTTTACATCGTTTGTTTGAGTCTTCCTGGGCTTGACCGTCTGTGTGAATTATCCGTTGGAACCCGGTGGATTCTCTAGGGTACACAACTGAAAACAGAGTCAGCCCGATAGTTCGGCATTATGGGTTAGGGTCCCATGAGCTCCTCCCCATCCATGACTGTTGGGAGGGCCCTTCTTGTGCACAGCCAGTGAAATAATTAGCAATTCAGAGCTCACGATTACATTAACTGTGTCCTATCTTAGAGGCTAGCATTTTCCCGTTCGTCCCTATCTTCTGGCTCTTGCATTTTTTTCTGACATTCTTCCCTAATGTTCCCACATCTTAGAGGGTGTAGTACAAATGGCTTGTTTAGGGCCAAACTTTCATCTGTTACTTGTAGCACCCAAAAGTGCTATGACTGTCTTAAAGCATTATTTATTTATTTTTGAAACAGAATCTCTCTGTGTAGTTCCTGGGTGGCCTGGAATTCCCAGATATCCACGGCCTCTGCCTCCCGAGTGCTGGGATTAAAGACAGGCCCCAGCGTGCTCAGCACATTAGGCTGTTTTTATTTCTAGGAACCTCTAGGTTGATTTCCAAATTTGCTGCACCAGATTACACTCTCCCCGACATTGTAAAAGGACCCCCCTTTCTCCACAACCGTGCTAGCACTTGTTATTTGTATTGGTGATAGGCATTCTGACTGGGGTAAAATGGAATTCTAAGGTAATTTTAATCTGCATGTCACTCTGTGTGTCATTCATTGCGGAGGCTGTTGAACCTTTTTAAAATGTTTGCTATTTGTAGTACTTGTTTTGAGAACTTATTTTTAGAAGTGCATAGGCACCTCTACCTTTTAAAAAAGTCAGTTTGTGGAAGTGTTTTTCCTGCATGTGTACATGCGCATGCCTAATACTGAGGAGGTCAGATGAGGGTGCCGGTTCCTCTGCAAATGCAGTTTTGGACACTTGTGAGCAACTGTGTGATGCTAGAACCAAACCTGGATCCTCTGCAAGAGCAGCAAATGCTCTTCCAATCCTACGTAGCCCTTAAAAAAATATTGTTGTGTGTTTTCTTGGCGTTTAGGGTGTATTTTTTTTGTTTTGTTTTTTAGGTCTTTGTATGTTCCAAACACTAGACACTAATAATTTTTTTGAATGTATAGCTGGAAAAGGTTTTCACCTATTCCATTGGGCTGTCATTGAGATCCACCCCATTTGTTGATTGTGGTCATACTGCCTATGCTGCTGGAGTCCTGTTTGAAAAGTCCTTACCCGTGCCTGCACATTGAAATATATTCCCTACTTTTCCCTCTGATAGTTTTAGAATGTCAAGTCTTATGTTGAGGTGATTTTGTGCAGGAGACAGGTGAAGATCTAGTTTCCTTCTTTTGAAACTTGATACCCAAGATTCCCAGCACTGCCATGACCTGCACAGCTTTAGGACTACCTTGTGGGGCAATTGGGAGGATGGAGAAACAACAGACCTATTACAGAAAAGGCGCTATCTGGAGAACTGTTCTCATCAGCCCAGACTTGGTTCATGTATTATGTAGAGCTTAGTGTGGAGGTGATGTTAGGTCTCAAAGCTGGGACAAAGGCTGAGGTGCCTATTTAACATATCAAAGTGGGCACTGGCCGCCAGATTCTCCCTGTAGCGCTCAGTCCTTACCTGTTACAGGGCCATCCTGGCTGGCATTGTCCACCCTCTACGGCAAACTTCTCAAGCCCAGGGACTGGGCTGCCCTTCCTTATATAATCCAACCATTTTGGTTACCTGGCCCTTTTCAGCTACTCTCTTTTGGACCTCCTGGCTGCTGCACCTGGTTCCCCCCTCTCCCCTCTCTATTCCCCTCCCCTTCTCCCAAATGGTCCAGCTTAGGGTCATATCCACTCTGGGACTCTCCCAGATGTCCCTGTCTCTGACTATGCTCTCCCATGTATCTGTAATAAAAATTTCTCTCCACCATACCTAGGAGCAGTCATGTCCTTTTCTTTCTTTCTTTAGTGGGTTTGTTATATAGAGCTGAGTGAGGAGGTGGGTTTAGCATATGCTGCTGAATGAGGAGGTGGTTGGCTAGTCTTTGTTGGGATTCCCTGCAAGGGAACAATCTGAGGTTGCAGTCATTCAGGGGGGAAGATGTTGATCTTTGCAAATACTGTCAACATCCATTCTTGGAACAGGGAAAGCTTTGCCAGTTCCCTGATTCTGACGTGGGGAAGGGTATGCAGTTTGCATAGTCTGAGTCACTGGAGTCCTTGAAATGGCCATGGTCATGTCAATAATACACACTTCCCGTGGACTTAATCTGCTTCCCACGTGACACCATTTGTTTAAGAAGCCCTCTTTTTTTTCCAGTGAGATTTTGGCATTTTTTTGTTGTTGTCAAAAACAAAACAAAACAAAACAAAAAAAACAAAACAAAAAACAACCGTAAAACTAAAAAACCCAAACAACAATAAGAAACCCAGGTAGAGGAAGTAACATGGTTTTATCCCTGAGTTCTCTGTTATACTCCACTGATCTACATGTTTTGTCTGAGCCCCATGACGTCTCTATTAATATGGCTCTGAGGTAAAACTGAAATCAAGTGTGGTGTTGCCTCCACTAGGATTGGGTTGACTGTCCTGTTTTGTTTGTTTCCATCTGTGCTCTAGCATTACGTTTCCTGTTACTGTAAAGTATTGCTTGACATTTTGATGAGGATTGCATTGAATCTGTAGATTGCTTTTGGCAGGATGGCATTTTCACGATGTTTATTTTCCCAATCCAGATTCATGGGGCGGGTAGTCCCGTTTTCTAGTATCTTCTTTAGTTCCTTTCTTTGGGGCCTTATTAAAGTTTTCACTGTAGAGGTCTTTAGTGTGCTTGTCTAGATTTATTCCTGGGTATTTTGAACATGCATACCTGTGTGTTTATGCATGTGTGTATGTGTTGTGTGTGTGTGTTGTGACTGAGTTTAATTACTTGGTTTCCTTTTCAGTATGTTTGTCGTTGGTGTATAGGAAGGCTACTGATTTTGTGTGTTAGATTTGTATACTGCCACTTTGCCGGAAGTGCTTATCAGCTCTCAAGTGTGTTTTGGTAGAGTCTCTATCGGTCTCTTTTGTGTAGGGTTTCATCATCTGCTAACAGAGGCGCCTTTGGCTTTTCTTATTGGTGTCCCTTTATTTCCTTCTCTGTCACATTACTCCTAGCTAAGAACTCAAGCACTCTGTTGAAGAGGACTGTAGGGCACAGGGATCTTTGTCTTGTTCATGGTTTTTGTGGGAATGCTTTGAGCTTTTCTCATCTGTTAGATGTTGGCTGTATATAGCTTTGAGGTTTAAAAGCCCAGGCCAGAGCCAGTTTCCTTGTTTTTCTGCCTTCTGCCTTTGGATAGGGTGTGAGGTCTCAGCTACTGCTCCAGCACCATGCCTGCCTGTCAAGATCTCTGCTGTAATGAAAACCATACTAACCTTTGAAACTGTGACCAACCCCCAGTTAAATGCTCTTGTAACCAGCCTTAGTCATGATGTCTTTTCACAGCAATAGAACAGTGATGAAGACGGTGTCGTACCCGCACTGTGATTGATTATGAGCCAGAGAAAAAGTGAAACAGAAGTTGTGTTGCTCTTGAAAATGAAAAGGAGACATTAGAAGGGGAAGGGTCAGATAGCAGTGCCTGGCGTAGTAGTTTCTCTCTGTAACACTTTTAGTACTTGACAGCTCTTTACCTGAAATTGCTGTGTCCATCTGGTTCAGAGCTACTGAGTTCCAGGAACTGGTTATGGCAAGTAATCCAGTAGCCGTGAAGGGTAGACGGTTTTTTAACTAGCAGCATCAGTTTTATGTGGTATTTTGTGGTATCAGGGGAGGAAAACTGCACCAGATTTGATAGAGGAAATTAATGTAAAGGATTGCTATGAACTATAATGAGAATGGTGTAATGAGAAATGTCTCATAAGGAGTAAAGAGAACTCTGGAGAATATAGGAATAGCAGGCATGAGGAACAGCCTGTACTGCTAGGACCGAGAGAGCACACAAGGACAAGGCTCTGGGTAGCAGTTATCTGATGCTGGACTATAAATTACCCTGAATTTAGCAACTTTTAAAACACTTATCTCACACAGTGTCTGAAGGTGAGGAATCCAGATCCTCATAATACTGCAATTAGCTGTGTGGTTCTGACTCAGGGCTTGTCACGAAAATGGAGCCGTTCCAGAGCTCAGTAAGGTAAAGATAATCTTACCTCCTTCACACAGTTGTTGGAAGGCCGTGCATACTACCTACTGGCTGATGATTTCAGTTGACTACCTTTTTTCCCTTTTATATTTCTCTCTCTCTCTCTCTCTCTCTCTCTCTCTCTCTCTCTCTCTCTCTCTCTCTGTGTGTGTGTGTGTGTGTGTGTGTACATGCACACACATACACACCGTGGTTCTCTCCTTCCACCATGTGGTTTTTGGGCATTAAATTCAGGTTACTGGGCTTGGCAGCAAGTACCTGTACCAACTTACCCCCTCACCATCCCCAAGGGCTCAGTTTCTCACCACGCAGGTCTTGCCAAGAGCTGCCTTCATGACAGAGCTGCTAGCCTCTCCTGACAGTGAGTGGTCAAGAAGACACAAAATGCTAAAGTGTGTTCTCACAGAATCTCAGACTGAAGAGTAAAGAGGGCCGGTTTTGAAAGACTTGATTAATCTGAAGAAAAGAATGAAATTAGAGAAACTTTTACTTTGTATTTGTAATTTGATCGTCTTGAACTATTGGAAATGGTTTATTTTATGGCTACTTAATTTTCCATAGCTTAAAAAATTTAATGGATTCTCTTCCATTTTAAAAGGTATTTGACATCTTAATTATCTATATTATAAAAATATAAGGAAGCTGGGCAGTGGTGGCGCACGCCTTTAATCCCAGCACTTGGGAGTCAGAGGCAGGCGAATCTCTGTGAGTTTGAGGCCAACCTGGTCTACAAGAGCTAGTTCCAGGATAGGCTCCAAAGCTACAGAGAAACCCTGTGTTGAAAAAAACCAAACCAAACCAAAACGAAACAAAAATATAAGGAAATCAGTGCTTCTCAATTGCCAAGAGAATATAATTTATTCCAGATACACAGATGGGTATGTGAGCCTCTAGCTACCCAAGTGGCTGAAGCAGAAAGATGGCTTGAGCTCAGGAGTTAGAATCCAAGCATGAGAAACTTAAATGAGATTCCATATCTTAAAACCAGAGACATAGAAGTACAAAGTAAACAAGAGTAGTGTGTGGGTGCGGGGATATGGATGGAAGAGTATCATCTATAATCCTTGTCAGAGTGAGGGTTGTGTGTCAAGGGCATCAGTATTAACTGGATACCTGTTAGGAATGCAGCTCTCACCCTAATCTAAGAAACTATGGTCTCTTTAATTATTCTTGTGAGGCACATAGGAAAAAATATTATCTTAAATATTTTTCAAGAACATGACTGGGGTGATTTGTATGCTTAAGAACCACCCGAGTCTATATGCCCATCCCACCTCTGTCCTTTTGATACCATCATGGTGTTGTTGAGTAGGGTTGCAACTGTAATGATTCAGCCACAATATGGCTGATTCTTCCGGGTTCCAGGGCCATGCACCTGCGGACAAGCCCTCAGGCAGAAGTGCATAGGCAGCCCTTAAAAGCTGGAGGCGCCATCTTCAGCCCCCCCCCATCTCTCTCTCATCTGTCTCATTTCTAACCATGTGCCTCTCATACAGTCTTTGCCCTGAGACACTGAGTTGGGGAACCTGTACCCTCTGAATGCAGATCCACAGCTTTGCACTTGACACCATGGTGTGAACTGAAGCTCCCAGAAGGGGAAAAAAGGAAAAGAAATGTGTATTTGGTGCTGGAGGGGGCAAACTAACTGCACCTAGAGAGAAAAGCTGCACCAATATTAAAGATTTTGTCAGGCCAAACGAAATGATTGAATTTCAAGAATTAAGATGTTGCAGACAGGAGACAAATTGTCTTGCCTATTTTCACTCCCTTTGAAAGCTACTTACAGTTCCCATCTGTGTCTGACCTAATAATAACCAGTGACTATCAAAACCTTGCAATAACTTTCACCAGTTTAAAAGCTGAGAATGTCAACAGCATCTGAACTTGATATGGTTTTCCCCGTTTTTGCTATAACCTGCCCACCTATGGCTCCCACTAATGCATTTGTAACTGCTTTGATTTATAACTTCCTCTGTTGTATATCCAATAAAAATATCATGTAACTATTTTCACAGTGGGACATGGTGTTTCGGGGGGACCTGAATCCATGTTCCTGGTCACTCACATTTGGCAACAGAATAAATGCTCTCCCATTCCCTTTGAGGTGAGAACTTTGGTTTTGAATCAGTAGTTATGATTCCCAAATGTGGGGTCCCAAGGACAATCCATTTTCAGTGGAGGAGTTACTGGGCTTGGTGTCTGGGGCCAACGTCTGGCATGCCTCCTCAGTTGGGTACTGGTGAGTTCTGCATGGGGCTCAGCAGTCCCTTGTTTGGTTGGCGGTCCATGTGTTAATTGTGAGATAGTGTAGGATCTCATTGGATACCCTTTGGTTTGCCTTCAAAATGTTCCATTGAAGGAATCCATTTTGTTTGCTTTCTTTGAAAGCCTTTTAGTGTCTGAGCATTCCATTTTTTCCTCCAGCCTTCTGAAATCATTCTTGTTTGATAATTTGCCGGCAGTCTGTTTTTTCCTCTGGACACACCTCCCATATCTAATCTGAAGAAAGGGGAGGCAGGTCTTGAAAAACAGATTGTTATACTAGTTGAATTTGAGAAATGCTTTAATTCAACTCACAGTTATTTTTTAAAGGGAAAATCTAATTAAAGATAACTTGAATTTATGTTTCCCTTAATGAATATTTACTATTGACTTATTTTGCACATTTTAACATGCTGTCTTAGGCAATACAATTTTTAGAAATATCATAAATGGGAAGACTGATTTAATTGGAATTTAAAATCATCTAAAGTAATTAAACTTGGTCATTTACAAAAATTAATAGAACTTATGCAAGTACATCTAAGTTAAAAGATGTTAAATACGGAAGTAATTAAAAATTTTAGAGGATCCATCAGAATTAAAACATTCTAAGAAATCTGTTGTCAAACTCTGCTTCTACCCTTCTCTGATCTTGTTCTTTACTTGTTTATCTCTAAACAAGAAAGTCCTGTGTCAAAGAGAAGGGTTGTTCTGGCTTATTCTTGATAAAACCTAGAAGGAATCCCTGTCTACATGAAAAAGTTCCCATTTGTAATGACAACTCATAACAGGTGATTGACTATTGGGCAGAGATGGTGATCTAATTTAAATAGCAGGTGTTCTGGTTTGCTGTCACGATAAAGCACTCTGATCAAAACAGTTTGGGGAGGAAAGAGTTTGTTTAGCTGGGACTTGCAGGTCACAGTCCATCATTGAAAGAAGTTAAGGTTCCAACAGGCACTTGAAGCAGTAACTATAATGAAACAGCTGCTTGTTAGCTTGTTCTCAGGCTCATGCTTGGCCAGCTTTAATACCTGCCCAGGGAATGGTGCTGCCCACAGTAGGCTAGGCACTTCTGAAGACATGATCTGGTATCTTTCAAGTGAGAGACTCCCTTCTCTGCTGATGTAGACCGGGTCAGATTGCCAGTTAAAGCTGATTATGACAACAAGCTTCAGCTCGGATCCTTTTCCTCCACAAGCTTTCTTATGTTTTAGAAATATGAAATTTCTACTTTGTTTTACTTCATTCTGATGAGAAGGTCTCACTGTGTAGTCTTGACTGACCTGGAACTCACAGAAATCTTATCTGCCCCCTGAATATTGTTAGCGCCATGATTAGTGCCACCACATCCAGATGCTTTGCTTTATTAAAAAGTACATTATAAGTGTGTGAGAGTCCCATACACTACCAATTGAGCTAGCTGGGTATCTTCATGGTAATTGTCTTTGTCATCTTGTATCCTAAGAAAGAACTGAGTAACAAAATCATTTTTTGATAATTACAGATTTTAAAGACTCTTGAGCACTGTGTATTAAGATATGTATATATATGTCTATATATTTGTGTTTTCATATGTGTGTGAATTATAAGCATTTTGGTGCAAGTTTTACTGATGCTTCCTCTTTTGAAAAATAAGTTTTATAAGATGCTTGTATTTGGCAAGCTGCACTAGATACAATTCTAAAACATTAAAGAATAAAAGGTGATTTTACACCTGTTTGAAATCTTATAAAGCTCATCCTAATGTGCCTCATTACATAAAAATATTACTTTTCTATTGAATATATTTGGGATGGCAGCTTACATAAACAGAAAACCCAAAAGTAAGTAAGATACACATATGCATGGTTCTGTTTTTTAGTCGAAATGTGGATTCAAATAAAAGGCCATTGTGTTGGCGGAGGCTGCTCGTTCATTCCCTACCACCCAGATCGGAAATGATCACACAGAAACTGTATTAACTAAAATACTGCTTGACCTATTAGCTTAGGCCTCTTATGAACTAATTCTTACATCTTAAATTAGCCCATTCTTATTATTTTTTATTTTATCACAAGGCTCGTGGTTTACTGGTAAGGTTCTGACTGGCAGCTGGCGTCTTTCCCCTTTGGCGGCTACATGGTGTCTCCTTGTCTCTACTACTCTCTTTATATATATCTGTTTGGATTTCCCGCCTGCTTTACTCTGTTAAGCCATGGCTGAAAGCAGTTTCATTATTTATTTATTTATTTATTTATTTATTTATTTATTTATTTATTTATTATTTATTGAAAAAAAAATTTTCCGCTTCCTCCCCGCCTCCCATTTCCCTCCCCCTCCTCCCGCCCCTCTCCCCCTTCCCCCACTCCTCTTCTCCTCCCTCTCCAGTCCCAGGAGCAGTCAGGGTTCCCTGCCCTGTGGAAAGTCCAAGGTCCTCCCCCATCCATCCAGATCTAGGAAGGTGAACATTCAAACTGTCTAGGCTCCCACAAAGCCAGAACCTGAAACCCCGTGCCATTGTCCTTGGCCTCTCGTCAGCTCTCATTGTCCGCCATGTTCAGAGAGTCCGGTTTTATCCCATGCTTTTTCAGTCACAGTCCAGCTGGCCTTGGTGAGCTCCCAATAGATCGGCCCCACTGTCTCAGTGGGTGGGTGCACCCCTCGTGGTCCTGACTTCGTTTTACATGTTCTCCCTCCTTCTGCTCCTCATTAGGACCTAAGCAGTTTCTTTATTAACCAGTGGTAATAAAACAAAATTCCCAGCATACATCACCTCCCACATCATCATTGAATTTGAAAACAAGAACAGTTTCTAATCGGCCATTATAATATGACTTAACTCTTTAGCATATAATTTAAATTTACTTTAAAAAACCCACACCTCTGCCAACAAATTGTATCTACATTTTGAAACTATTGGATATTTAAGAGGTTATTATAAACTTCCTTAGTTTTTGTTTAAATATAATTATTAAGAAAAATGTTTTATAACCGTTCTAAAGAAAAATAATGAAGAAAAGGAACCATCAAGTAAGGAAAAGATAAAATAAAAGTTCTAAAAATATTTTTAGTAAAGTCTTGGAGAGACTAAGGATACAAGGGATATACCCTAACATAATAAAGGCAATTTACAGAAAGCACATATCCATAGCCAACATCAAAATAAATGGAGAGAAACTCTAAGCATTTCCATTAAAATCAGGAACAAGACTAGGCTGTCCACTCTCTCCATATCTATTTAGTATAGTACTTGATGTCTTGGCTAGAGCAATAAAACAACTGAAGGAGATAGAGGGGATACAGATAGTCAGGAAAGAAGTCAAAGTATCTGTTTTGCAGATGATTCGATAGTATACATAGTGATCCTAAATCTTCCACCAGGAAACTTCTACAGCTGATAAACACGTTCAGCAAAGTAGCAGGATAGAAAATTAATACACAGAAAATCAGTAGCCTTCCTATATACCAAGGACAAATGAACTAATAAAGAAATCAGGGAAGCCACCTTTTACAAAAGCTTCAAAAATGTATTTCTTGGGGGTAACTCTAACAAAACAAGTGAAAAACTGGTATTTATAAACCTTAAGATGTTGAGTACAGAAATTGAAGAAAATATCAGAAGATGGAAAGATCTCTCATGCATATAGAATGATAGGATTAATATAGTAAAAATGATCATATTACTATGGACTCAGAGCAGTCCCCAACGAAATTCCAACACAATTCTTCACAGAACTTGAAAGGATAATTTTCAGCTTCATGTGTAAATATAGAAACAAAACAAAAAACCCTCAAAACCAACAACAACAGCAAACAAATAGAACAGCTAGAACAATCCCAAGTAATAAAAGAACTGATGGAGGTGTTGTCATCCCTGATCTCAAATTGTACTGTGGAGCTATAGTAAAAACAGCACAGTGTTGCAATAGAAACAGACAATGTAGATCACTGGAATTAAAATCCACATACCCGTGTGTTGGGGACCCTTCCCCAACCTCCTTGGTTATGGATGACCCTGGGTAGTGCCGCAGAAATCAGGACACAGGGGATGCAGAGTAGGAGATACAACTGCATACTTTATTGCAAAGCAAGTGCTCTTTTTATAATACTCAAATCATGATTCAAACTAGGTTCCCATAATACATGAAAATAGTTTCATAGACTAGTCACTTGGTTGCAACTAATTTCAAAAGCTTCGTGCCCTAGCTAATCTAATAAAAGCTCAGTGTTATGGGAATAACTCTTGTTGTAAAATAATATGCAGAAACCCCTCATCAGAAGGCAAACCACAACCTAATCAGAGCCTTTGAACTACAGTGCACATCTGTGTTCTCAAGGACTGATCATTGGCAAGGCACCCCACTGGTGGGAGAGGTTTGCCTCCTCCTGACTTGGTTTGCCAAGCCTCTCAGTAGGAATGCTACCTCAAGTCTCCCTTGCACAGAGTTTCTATGCAGTTCAAAACCAGCTCTCTACACCCATGGAGCCAGAATACACACCAGAAAAAAAGACAGACTATTCAGCAAATGGTGCTGGTCAAACTGGATGGCAGCATGTAGAAGAATGCAAATAGATCCACACTTCTCACCCTGTGCAGAACTCAAGTCCAGATGGATCAAAGATCTCAACATAAAGCCAACTATACCGAATCTGATAGAAGAGAAAGTAGTGAATAGTCTTGAACTCACTGGCACAGGAAAGGACTTTCTGAACAGAAGGACATCAATAGTACAGACACTAAGAATAACAATTAATAGACATCATCTCATGAAATTGAAAAGCTACTATATAATAAAGGACATCATCTTTTAGACAAAGTGGCAAGCTACAGAATGGGAAAAGATTTTCTAAATACACGTCAAATAGAGGGCTAAGTATCTAAAAATGTATAAAGAGATTAAAAAATGGACATCAAGAAAACAAATAATGACATTCTGCCATACTCATAGATCTGTTCCTTGCTTAGCCATTAGAGAATCCTCCTCCTGCAGCAGATGGAACCAAATACAGAAATCCACAGACAGACAGCATGCAGAGAGTGAGAGATGTTTTAGGGCTCTCCCCCATCAAATTTCACCCCTTGGGACTCATGGGAACTTCACAGAAGAAGAAATGGAAAGAGTGTAAGAGCCAGAGGGGTTGGAGGACACCAAGAAATCAAGGCCTTTTAGATACAACGTGGGTAGCACACATATAAACTCATGGAAACTGAGGCAGCATGCACAGCCCCCGCATGGGTCTGCACCATATAGGGCCCTAGAAATGAAAGGAGAAGTGGACACATGTAGTTGGTTGCTTTATTCTTTTTACTTTTTACTCTTTTCTCTTTACTCTTGGGGCCTGCCACCAAGCTCCCAAATGAATCACACATAGTCTTATTCTTTCTTATGAATGTCTGGCCTTAGCTTGGTTTGTTTCTAGCCAGATTTTCTTTTTCTTTTTTTTTGAAAATTTAAAAAGACTTTTATGCATACACTGACATAAACACATTAATACAGAGATACATCAGGAATGGCTGTCTGCTAGATTTGCACTCTAATTTTAAACTCCATGCCTTTACGAGGTCTTGCCATTTCTGATCAAGGGAGTGGGGTGACATGGTAAGGAGTCTGACTAGTATTCAAATTATTCACGTTGGTGCCTGTAGCCAGCTTTCCTTAACCTATACATAAGATTATAGTGAATTTTTATATGGGATTACTCAGCCCAAGTGCATGGTGCCATCCCTGAGTAGCTAGCTGGTCATGGATTTATTAGAATGATCAAGCCATGAGGAACAAGCCACTCCTCCATAGTCTCTGTGTCAATTCCTACCTATAGTTTCCTGCCCTGTTTGGGCTCCTGCTCTGATTTTCTCCTGTGATGGACTCTGATGTGGTAGTGTTTCTGACTGTATCACACTGTTATATTACAGTCATAGAAACCCTAACTTAGACAATACATCTAAATATTTGGAGCTGGGATCCAAAGATGAGAAAGAACATGCAATATTTATCCATGTGGGTCTGAGTTAGCTCACTAACTTTAATATTTTCTAGTTCTACCCACTTATCTGCAAATGTCACAATGCCATTTTTATTTATAGCTCAATAGTATTCCATTGTGTATATAGGCCATTTTTATTTATAGCTGGGTAGTATTCCATTGTGTATATAGGCCATTTTTATTTTCCATTCATTAATTTAAGGCCGTTTGGTTTCTTTTCATTCCTTAGCTATTTTAAGTATAGTGGCAATGGACATGGCTAAGCACAGTATCTGTAGAATAGGGTGCTGAGTCCTCGGGGCATATGCCAAGAAGTGGCATAACTGGGTCATATGGGAGATTTATTTTTAGCTTTCTGAGGTTTTTCCACACTTATTTCCAGACTGACTGCATCAGTTTGCACTCCCACCAGCAGTGGCTGAGGGTTCCTGTTTCCCTGCACCCTCTCCAGCATTTGTTGTAGGTGTTTTTGATGGTGTTAACCATACTGCCTAGGGTAAGATGAAATCTCTAAATTGTTTTGATGTACATTTCCATAACTGCTAAGAACAATGAACATGTTAAAGATATTTCTTAGCAGTTTTTCCTTATTCTTCTGAGAACTTTGTTCAGATGCATAGCCCATTTTTCAGTTGTTTACTTTTCTTTTTGTATTCAGAGTTCTTTGTACATTCCTGATATTAATCCTTTGTCAGATGTATAGCTGGCAAAGGGTCTCACACACTTTGTAAGCTCAATTTTTGCTTGCTTGCTTGTTTCCTAAAGAGCCCAGAAGCTTTTTAGTTATATGACGTTCCTCTTGTCAGTTGTCAGCCTTGATTCCTCAGCAGGTAGAGTCCTATTCACAAGTCCTCTCCTGCACCTCTGTCTTGTAAGGTGCTGCCTATGGTGTTTGTTTGTGTGTATGCTCCTGTGTTTGTTTCTTGCCTAGAGGTTAAGCCTTTCAGGTTTCACAGTGAAGTCTTTGATCCATTTGGAGTTTGGTTTGTGCATGGTGATAGATAGGGCCTAATTTCATTTTTCTACTTGTGGACATACAGTCTTCCCAGACCCAGTTTTGGCAGATGCTGTCTTTTCTCCAGTGTATGCTTTTAGCACGTTTGTCAACTATCAGATGACTGTAGTTATGTGTACCCAAGTACTATTTTGTTCTATTGGTCAACATGTTGGTTTTTCTGCAATATCATGGTATTTTTACTATTATAGTTCCATAATTCTGTATCTGGAATGATAATCCCTCCAGCATTGTTCTTCTTGCTCAGGATTGTTTTGAAAGTGCTATGTTTTCCTTGCATTCTCACTGGCATGTGCTATCATTTGCATATTGATTTTGGCATTCTGACTGGTGTAACATGTGATTTTGATTTGCATTTCCCTAGTGGTTAAGGATGTTGAACATTTAAGTGTTTCTAAGTCAGTTGTGTCTCATCTTTGGAGAACTCTGGTTAGTTGAGTATCTCATTTTTAAATTAAGTTGTTTTCTTGATGTTCAGTTTTCTCTATATAGTTTAGATACTAACCTATTAAATGAACAATTGCTAAAGTTATTTTCCCATTCTGTAAGCTGCTGCATTGTCCAAATGCTGTGTAGAAGCTTTTCAACTTTATGAAGTACCATTTATTAGTTATTATTAGTGCCGATGATGTTGGTGTCCTGTTCAGAAAGCCCTTTCGTGTGCTAATGAGTTCAAGACTTTTCCCCACTTTCTCTTCTACCAGGTTCAGTGTATCTGGCCTTATGTTGAGATCTCTGCTCCATCTGAAGTTGAGTTTTGTGCAGGGTGATCAGTAGAAATTCATTTGCATCTTTCTGCATGTAGGTATCCTGTTTGACAAGCAACATTTGTTGAAGATACTGTCTTCTTTTTCCCCAGTGTGTACTTCTGCCTTCTTTATCAAACCTCATGTCTGTTTTTATGCCAATACCATGCTGTTTTTATTACTATATCTCCACAGTAACATTTGAGGTCAGGGATGGCAATACTTCCAGCAGTTCCTTTATTATTCAGGATTGTTTTAGCTGACCTGCATTTTTATGTTTTCCTATGAAGTTGAAAATTATTTTTTAAGTTTCTATGAAAAAATACCTTGGAATTTTTATGGAGACTGGATTGAATTACTAGATTAATTCTACCTATCCCTGCGCACAGGGGGATCTATCCATCCTCTGGTGTCTTCTTCGTGGCTGTCTTTTTGCGCTCAGTTCGCACTTTTTTGTTCTCAGGAATTTGTTAGTTGGTTGTTATTTGTTAGGTCTCATTTCCTCTTTTAGGTGGGTATGTTTGTGATGAAGACTAGGCTGCAGTATAGTTGAGTTGTCATTTTCCATGTTCAGACTGTGTTCAAGGTACCACACTTGTATTACTAGACCTTCCCCTAGGGTAACTTACTGACTCCAGCATTAGGACCCCTAAATGCATGACATCCAGCACATTCTTTTTCTACTTCCTAGAAGTTTCACTCACTGCTAGGAGTTCCTCTGTGATGGTGGTCTCATACTTATATTCTCTTTTTCTAAGAACTGTTCCGGACCAGTGTCCATGTGTTGCTCCATTTCTGCTCTTTATTCCTGATTTGATTTTGGCTCTGCTCTGTGTCTGGGGTTCAACCTTTTTCTGGGAGGTGTTTCTATTTGGAGCTGCATGTGGGTTCATCTTACCTTTCTGAATGAGTTCCTGGCACTTCGGTACCTTTCTGAATGAGTTCCTGGCACTTCTGTAGTCAGTGTGTGTTTGTGCTTTGCGTTCTTTGTGGACTTAGCTTCTTTTGGCATGGTTAGGTGCTATGTGAAATTATGTTGTAGAGAAATTGTTAGGTGTTTACTTGTAGATAGGTGGCTATAGTATAGTCTCAAACGTCAAAGAAACCCTTGTTCAAGGGGCATCAGTCAGTTTGAGCCAGGGGACAGGTTTTCTTCTCATGGGGCTGTTTCAAGGGTGTATGGACTGGGGAGACTCAGGCTGCAGGAAAGCATTTCTGGTCTCATGGGCTTGATCTGATGGTATGTGGGGGCAGTGGGAATTAATAGGTGAGTGGGTGCACTATCTCTGGTCTCACTGGGATTCCCCAAGTGCATGCGTGAGCTCATAGCATACGTCTTAGACCTTGCAGAGGTTGTCCAATGGCATATGGGTTGAAAGAACCTTGAGGGTGTGTGGTGTGCAGTCCGTGACCAAAAGGGGATAGTCTGAGAGTGGGTGGGACAGTAGGAAGCTTTTGTTTGTTTTTTTGTTTTCAGTGTGAGGTGGGGCCTGGCAGAGCCCAGGGTAACCTTGAAATTATGCAATTAAACCTGACATTGAACTCTTTGTCTTTTTGTCTCCACCTCCCAACGACCAGGATTACAGGCAATTGCTACCATGTCTGTAGTGCTTTGGCTGCTATTTTTCTTTAAGAATCATGGCAGGAAGGCATGTCACTGGGAGAGTGAGAGTTTGAGATGGCTTGTCACATTGAGTATGCGGTCACAGACAGAGGGAGAAAAATGCTGGCATTAAGCTGATTCCCTTGTGAACTTAGTCACGGAACCTAGTTCTTGGGTTGGTGCCACGCACACATAGGGTAGGTCTGCTCTCAGTTAAACCTGTTTAGAATTGCCCTCACAGGCACGCTCATTGGTGCCTCTCTTAGATGATTCTAAATCAGTCAAGTTGACAGTGTGAATTAACTATCACCCAGATTTTCCAATGTTCTTCAAATGACCAAAAATGTTTGTCTAGTCAAATAATCTTCTGTTTTTGCTTTCTTTTAGTCTCTGTCTTTGATTTCTAGGAATTATTCTTTATGATATTATTTATGAGTGGTAATCCATATAAGGCATTGTTTCATTAAAACATTAATTCCGAAAAGCCAAAATAGGCTCTGGCCACCTGAGAACCAAATAAGGCCATTTTAGCTATTGTGTCCAGTGCAACTTTCCACTGCTTTCATGAATTTCTCTTCTTATGCAATTAAATTTCTTTCTTTCTTTGATTTTTAGATTGTTTCTAACTTCATAAAGCGTATCCAGACCAAAATCAAAGATCTTCTACAGCAAATGGAAGAGGGTCTGAAGACAGCAGACCCTCATGATTGCTCTGCATATACTGGTTGGACAGGTGAAGTAGTAACCTCTGTTTTCCATTCTGGAACTGTGATGTATACACCGCAACTTGAAATTTTGTCCTATTTTAAAATGGTGACGCTTATACCCTTGAAACTTAGATAGTTTTATCATGAGCTGTTTTGTAGTCTTCTTTCTGAAGAAATACTGTCTGAAGGTTTGATCTTTAACATGTAGTATATTTTTACAACATACCTTATATATAGCTATGCAAATGTGTGACAATAAAAGGCCTACCTATGATTTACTTTGTTGTTTTTGACTTGTTGTTACATTTTTTGTTCTGACAAGTTTTGATGAAATGGCGTCTCTGGTCTCTTTCATAAATGACTACCTGGTTTGTTATGTTTAATTTGATGCAAATAATTATATATATATATATATATATATATATATATATACACACAATTTTAACGATTTATTTATTTGTTTGTTTGTTCATTACATCATTTAAACAAAAGTCATAAAATTCAGGACCAAAAAAGTATGGTCTCAAAATTAACTGCCTTAACTAATTTTATGTTTTTGCTGTTCTAGCACAGGGATTTTTTTCTTCCTGGTTCTCATGATCTATGATGAGGGAGCTCAGATGAGCTACACAGAGTATAGTTTAAGGAATAGCAAATGTTTATGACAGATTAAGGTTGAACGCGTTGTGAAGGGGGTGAATGTGGATGGTGGCATAGGGATCACTCTGTGCTGTAACATTAGTAAAGGGTCTGAGGGAACAGTGCGCAAAGTGGACAGTGTGAGACCTGTTTTAGGTCAGATTTGTACTATTTCTAGAACAGATGGCTCTTTCTGGGGGCCTTTCCCTGTTCAGAGTATTGGCAGTCTATTTGGACAGACTATTGGAGAAGGGGCCGTGGAGCTATTATTGTCCTTTATGAGGGTGTCCGCTAGTAATCCTACTAGGTGTGGGGCTCCTGGAACAAGGTTTTGAGTCTGTTCGTGGCATGACTCAAGTCTCATTCTTTTGATGGATAATTAGTTTTAGACCTTGATTGTACAAGTTCTAGATTAGGAAGTGGTCAGCTCCAATGTGCCCCAGGCCTACAGTATCTAACTGGCTATTTAACACTACCAGGTAGTCAGAACATTTTCGTAGCTGTATGAGTTTTGTAAAAGAAGATAGACCTTGTTCTCTGGAATTATAGTGAAGTCTGATTTACATGCTCATAATTCGCATACAAATTTAGAGACTTTTCTTCTTAGCTTTAAAAAATATTTTTACTTATTCTTTGATAATTTGATACATTTATACAATGTGTTTTGATCATATCTACCCCTCCTACCTTTCTCCAACCTTCCAGGACCCAAAACCCATCTTCCTCTCAACTTTGTGTATTCTTTTATATTATTAATAATAATGATAACCCCCTGAGTCAAATTCATGTTGAGTATGTGTGCATGGGTTAGGGGTCATCCTCTAGGGCAAGGACAGTCTTACCCGAAGCCACCACATCTGCCAAGTGACCCAGGGTGACCCTTCCCATCTATGCTGGAGTTTTGGCTGCTTTAACCATACACAGGTCTTGTGCAGGCAACCACGGCTGTTGGGAGTTGCTGTATGAAACAGCCCACGTCCAGCATTTCACAACCCTTCTCCCCATCCTCTCTTTAGCCTTACGTTCTTCCAGCCTCATCCTCTGTGATGTTTCCTCAGATGTGGAAGGGAGGAGTTTGCTATAGATAACCTGTCTCAAGCTGAACACTGGCAATTACTTATTCTTGGCACTTTGATCAGTTAGGAGTCGCTGCATTAACCACTGTGCTGCAAACGAAATTAGGCCCGTGTCTGTCATCTTGCACGAAAACCAACTTTGAATGGATCAAAGGCCTTAATGTGAGACCTGAAACATTGAAACTGCTAGAAGAAAACATAACCAATACACCACTGAAAACTTGGTCAAAAGACCATGAATGGGAAGTCATAGGCCCTAGAAAGAATTATATTTTTTCACTAAATGGAAATATTTCCAAAGTACCCTATATATTTTTGTTTGTACAAACAGGTCTGTGCTGATGTTAACCTGGATCGAGAAGCTTTTTATTTTGTCTCATTGATCTACACATCTGCTTGTGGACCAGTACCATCATGTTCCGTAATCCCTCCAGCATTATTCTTTTTCTCCAGGATTGTTTTGGCTATCTGTGGTCTTCTGTGGTTTCAGTTGAATTTTAGGATCTTTTTTTTTTTTTTTCTATTTCTGTGGTGAATGAACTAGGAACTGTATTGAATCTGTAAATAGCTTTTAAAAATGATCATTTTCATGATACTAATCCTATAAATCTATGAACATGTCTCTCTCAGCAGTTTGAAGTTTTCTTTCTTTTTTAAAAATTTTTATTCGTTCTTTGTGTCTTTCACATTATGCATCTCAACTCCATTCATTTCCCTCTTTCTTCGTATCCACCCTCTGCCATTGATACTACACCACAACTCTTCAATTTGAACTCTGGCAAATATCCCAAGTATGATCTCTATCCAGTTTGCTATTTTTCCCCTCTGACCTCTAGATCTGAGCCTCTGAAGCCCATGTTGCTCTCAGCACTATTACCTTCTCAGCTCCTGCTAGGATCACCTATTAAGGCCTACTTACAGCATTCAACTGCTTTCCTAATCCAAAGTCCCAATGTCTTCCACATTCCTCTCCTCTCAACCATTGGTTCTCAGGCTTCCTAATGCTGCAACTCTTTAATACAATTTTCCATGTTGTGGTGACCCCAATCATAAATTTATTATTGTTCCTACATCATCACTGTAATTTTGCCACTATGAATCATAATGTAAATATCTGATATTTGAACCCCCTGAAAGGGTTCTTTGATACCCCAAACAGGTCATGACCCATAGGTTGAGAACTGCTGCTCTAAACAATAGCAGGGTCACTATTTCACAGCAATATTCCAGTCCCTAGTACCAACCTCTATCCTAGTTGTTCTCTTGTCAAGATGCACCATAACCAAGACAGCTTATAGAAAGAAGTAGTTACTTGGAGGCTTGCTTATAGTTTCATAGGGTTAGTTCATGGTCATCCTCAGAGGGAGCATGGTGGCAGGCAGCCAGGTATGGCACTAGAGCAGAAGTTGAAAACTTCCATCTTGATCCATAGGCAGGTAGTAGAGAGACAGTGAGATTGGGCCTGGTATGGACTTTTGAAACCTCCAGGTAAACCCCAAGTGACACACCACCTCAACAAGACTACATGTTCTAATCCTTCCCAAACAGTTCTACTAACTGGGTCCAAGCATTCAAACACATTAGCCTATGGAATCCATTCTCATTAAACCCACCACACAGAACTTCTGTCAGCTTACAGATTCTCTCTGGTGATCCATAGAAATTTGTAGCAGGCACACTGTGCAGATGCTCCATAGGGGTTAGGCATAAGTGGAGGTGGTTGTGGTACAAGCCAGATTTGGTGACTCATTGGGGTCAAAGACTCGGAATGCTTAGTGGTCCTAGGGATTCTTGGTAGGTGGGTTTGCAAATTGTTTCTGGGATTTTGTACCTGGAGTTCCGGGTCATATTCACACAGTTCCTAGTACCATGGTGAGTAGGGTGGCTGATAGGTGGTTGAGCAGAATGTGTCTGGGGGTCCTATTTGGAATTCTGGGTTAGAATTCATACAAGAACAGTGCCAGGTCATGCTGTGGATGTGTGACTAGGAAGCAGGTAAAGAAATGGCTCTTTGGTAGCTGCCTGGATTTTCAGGTCAGACTCCAGGAGGTGCCAGAGCTAGGTAGTAGGTTGGTGGATGTTGTAGGGGGAGTTTCTCTGTGTCCCGGCAGTCACTCCCAGATAATCACACAGAGACTTATTATTAATTATAAATGCTTGGCCAATAGTTTAGTCTTGTCTCCAGCCAGGTCTTATAACTTAAATTAACCCATTTCTATTCATCTATGTGCTGCCCCGAGACTCGTTTACCTCATCCATGAACTTCCCAGGTTGCTTCTTCCGTGTCTGGCTCTAGATTCCTCCAACTCCACCCTCCTTCTTCCCAGCATTCTCTCTGACCTGAAAATCCTCTCTAGCAGTCAACCAATCAGCTTTTTATTAACAATGAGAGCAACACATTTTCACAGTGTACCAAAGGATTATTCCACAGCACGAAGGCAGGGGCATGTGTCTGGGAGCCTATCTCTCGAATTATTTTTATGTAGGCAGTTATCACTATAAACTTTCCTCTTAGGACTGCCTTCACCTTGCCCCAGGGAATTTGGTGTGCTTTGTTTTCATTTTTATTCTGTTTTAGAAAAATTTTCTATTTCTTGATTTCTTCAGTGATCCATTTATCATTCAGTATGAGACTGTACTTTTAGTGGTTTCTTGATTTCTTCAGTGATCCATTTATCATTCAGTATGAGACTGTACTTTCGGTGTTTCTGTTGCTGCTGGTATCTGGCTTTACCTCCTTGTAGTCCGTTTGAGTACAGAATGTTATTTCAGTTTTACTGTATTTATCGGGAATTGCTTGTCTTCAAATACAGGGCTGTTTTGGGAAAACATTCCATGGCCTGATGCTGAGAATATATATTCTTCAGTGTTTGGGTGATATGTGTTATAGTTCTGTTTAATTCCAGTGTTTCTCTGTTGTTTTTCTGGATGGCTTGTGTACTGGTGAGAATGGGGTATTGAAATCATCTACTGTCACTATGTTGGGTTTATAATTTTTTTTTTTTTTTTTTGAGACAGGGTTTCTTCATAGCTTTTTGGTTCCTGTCCTGGAACTAGCTCTTGTAGACCAGGCTGGCCTCGAACTCACAGAGATCCGCCTGCCTCTGCCTCCCTAGTGCTGGGATTAAAGGTGTGTGCCACCACTGCCCGGCGGGTTTATAATTATTAATTTGTAGTTTTACATCAAGTAGAAAATGTTTTATGATATTGAATGTACCTGGTTTTAATTTAGAAATTTTATATCACCTGGGACTATATCTTTATTAAGAATTTGAAAACCTTCCTTATCCCTTCAGGCTATGTTTGAAGCCTGTGTTGTTATGTTAGGATAGCTATGCTTGCCTGTTTCCTAGTTATACTTGCTTGTGATATCCTTTCCCATCAGGTGGTGTCTATCATTGGCAGTGAGATATTTTCATGGAGGCAAGAAAAGATAGATTGTGTTTCTTAATCCCTTCCGAAGTAAGGAGGCATTCCTAGAAGGAATGGTATACCCTGAGAAGGAACTTATAAGTGAAAAGTTGGCAAAATATTGCTGGGATAGGCAGAGAAGAAAAGGCAAGAAAATATGCAGATAGACCCCTTAAACAGCATTACCAAATAGGGGAGGTTGACCTGCAAGAACCGGTGTTATAAGCCCACCACCTTAGAGTCCCTGCTTTCTGGAGGAATTAGGTCACAGAAAACGTTAAAGTAAAATGGAATCATTTACTGTTTGGGCAAGGTGAGTGCTCTCACTTTTTCCCTCTTAACTTATCTGTGGCCATCTTACAATTTATAGAAAGCTGTGAGACAAAGGTAGAACTGTGTCTCTTCATCTTTAATTAATTCTTTCTTAGGAATAATGGGGATATAGGCCCCAGCTGCCCTCCTTGTCTCTATTCTGATAGAGAGTTATCCCCTAGTTTTTAAATTGGCATATATTCATTGTAATTTTAAAATATGTTTAAGATCAACTTGAACACATGAAGTACCCTGAATTAGCTACTAAAGAAATAAGGAGCTAGTTAGCTATAAAAATTTAAAAATTAAAATAAAAAGAATAAAAGTCAGATTATTAGGTAAATTAGATGAAATCTAGAATATTAAAGAACATCAATTTTAGCTTAAATGAATGTTTTATTTGACCTAGTTGCTGTCACATTTATTTCAGTACTTTCTCTGCAGTGTGCTTTCTTTATATTGATTCCTTTTTTACTTAGTTGAATCTTTTTTTTACTAATACATAGTAATTGAACATTGTAATGGAGTTTATTGTGACCTACTGCATGTACTGATCAAATCTAAGCACCTTCTCCCACAGTCCCTTAGCTCGGGAGTCAGAGTACCTTTCAAAATAAGTCATTCTCCTAAGGGCTTATGCAAAGAGCTCTCTGTAGGACTCCTGGCTCTTGTCCTCTGTGAGTAAAGACTGGGGCAAAGAATCTGGGTGTTGCTCTGTGTAGAAGGAAATGATGTGAGGGGAAGCAGAAAAGGAGTTCATCACCCTGAGATTCAGAGGGGGCTGAGGCTAAGCCAGGTGTGAGTCAGAACCGGGAGTGGCTGGAGCAGTAGCGTGCCTTCTGTCTTCTTTTCTAAGTGTAAAGTGCTGCCTCACTGTGTTGGGCCAGTTAACAGAATGATAAATTTCCACTGTTTAATGGCCTTTTCCACCCTAATTTTTGTGGCTTTTGTTTTCAGCAGTTCTCAATTTTATGAAATAAATTATATTTGTTGTTGTTATTGTTTATGTTGTCTATTTGAAAATACACAGTCTTTGCAGAAAATGTTTTGTTGAACTGTAAAATTACTCCCTGCAGGTGAAAGGAAGATAGTAATGCTTTCCTTTTGGGGGTGGGATTCATTCCAGGCATAGCACTTCTGTACCTGCAGCTGTACCGGGTCACTGGTGACCAGACCTACCTGCTGCGATCCCTGGATTATGTGAAGAGAACACTCCGAAATCTGAGTGGTCGCAGAGTCACTTTCCTGTGTGGAGATGCTGGGCCCCTTGCTGTGGGAGCTGTCATCTACCATAAACTCAAAAGTGAATGTGAGTCCCAGGAATGCATCACAAAGTGAGTCTGAAAAATTGGAAATGTCTCCAGATGTTTTGTTGCAGAATTACTGAGCAAAGATGGTCAACAATTAACTGATTTTCTAATCGACAATTGCAAACAGATCTCTCTGAAAAGCGAAATATGTTAGTCTTACTGGTGGGATCATGTGTTCTTTTTATATACACGCATGAGTGTCTCTTAATTTCAGTGGGGCTTTAATAATCATTCTAAACAATTTTTGATTGCCTTCAGTGTATGAAAGTGAGTTCGCATTCATGAAATGAATAGTTGGAGAATAGTTGGAGGTCAGCTTTTAGCTCTTAGTTATGGTGATGAGGGAATGATGATGGAGTGTAAAGGTGTTTTTGCAATGGTCAGTTTATATTCTTCCTGAACAAGCAGAAAGCAAGGTCCCTTTTTTGGATCTGGTAGAGTATCTGGCACGTGAGGACGTCTGATGTTGAAAGATGGAGCGACTTAGTCTTACCGAAGCAGTAACTACATCTCAGCTTTATCTTGCTAGGAATTTACATCACTTTCTTCTAATGCTGGTTCTTAAAGTGTGAACTCTGTACTGTATGATTTAGAGTAGTAGAGAGGTGGACATTTGGGGCTGAAAGAATTTTTCTCAGAGCTGGAGATTGAATCCAGGATCTCATACACTTTTGTAGCGGCGTAAATGAATACAGACAGATTGTAAAAATGTATACAGCTTTAATGGGGAAAATAGACTTATAGAACCAGAGGTTCCCGCGGAGAACAGGAAAGCAGAAGGGGCGGCTGGGAGCATGCCCGCAATCTTTATAAGTAAAAAATATCCTCGGGGGACCCTGCCCCCTGCTAGCAAGGTGATTGGCAGGGTCTCCCCTACACACTTTTAACACTGGCCTACATCTCCAACTCAGATATTTTTGGTCTTAATTTTATTATTTGAATATATATATTTACTTATTATGTATATAGTGTTCTGTCTGCATGTATGCCTGTAGGCCAGAAGAGGGCATCAGATCTCATTACAGATGGTAATGAGCCACCATGTAGTTGCTAGGAATTGAGCTCAGGACCTCTGGAAGAACAGTCAGTCAGTGCTCTTAACCTCTGAGCCATCTCTCCAGCCCCTAATTTTGTTATTTGATACAGGAATTAGTAGAGAGGTTTTGATTGTTTTATGAACTTGTTATTTTTCGGTCATAATTGAGAGATTTTTAGGCATTTTCTGGGATAACCATTTGTCTTGTTGGTTAGACTTCTACAGATGCACAGAACCGTTGTCTGTCAAGAATCAGAGCTTCCTGATGAGCTGCTGTATGGACGGGCAGGTTACCTATATGCCTTACTGTACCTGAACACAGAGATTGGCCCCGGCACTGTTGGTGAGACAGCTATTAAAGAGGTATTGTGGGCCTGCTGGACCTACCAAAGTTCAAAGCTAACTGATAGCATACAGTTATATTAATACCCTACCTAATCCTCTAGATAGGATTAGTTTTTTTTTAAAGTATCTCATAAAATATCTTCTAGAAATGACTACTTTTCTTCTCAAAAATATTTTATAAATTAGTGAGCTGTATTAGTTAGGTTGTGTTTCATTGGAGCTACATAGTTCAACTTCTAAAGGTTAGAGGGAGGTGATCATAGCTGGGCATCTGTATTTTTTTCATTCTGTTCTGCTGTCCTCTACATGTACCCATCCACATAACCAAATATAGTCTGGGCACCCATAGCCTGCTTGGAAAGGGAAAAGAAACAGCTTCCTTTGTCAGGGTTCCACTTACAAGGTGCCCACCTCACATCTGCTCACGTCTCATTCCCACAACCTAGATGGCAGGCTAGAAGGCTGGATGGATGCCCATCTAAAACTCGCAGCACTTTACAAAGTGGGTCTTTGCTATATATCATTCCAGACATTAGACCATAGCACAGAAGACCCCGTTCCTTAGCACCCCCTCAACTTCATCAATGAAAGTAGTGTGTGTACCACCTTAGAGATTTACTTGTTGCCTTTCAGAGAAAATGTAACAGCTATGAAGCAAGTAAGAAGTTTGGCGTAGTTTTTTAATAGGAAGGTTTTATAAAATTTAGTCTATTTTTTTATACTAAGAACTTCAGTTCCCTAAGTAGACTTTTTAATGTTTTCCCCTCAAGCATTACTTTCTGATTTCTCTCTGACTGAATTTATTAAATAAAAGTAATTGCTAGATAATGAATGCTTAATTTTTTTTAATTAAATAACTTCTCTGTCTTCTCCCACACACTAATATTAATTAGAGTAGATGAAGATGCTTGTAAGTTGTTTTTATTTCTAATGTCTCCTTGTCTTCACAGGTAGTCACTGCTATTATTGAGTCAGGAAAGACATTGTCAAGGGAAGAAAGGAAAACTGAGCGCTGCCCCCTGCTGTATCAGTGGCACAGGAAGCAGTATGTTGGAGCAGCCCATGGCATGGCTGGAATCTACTACATGTTAATGCAGGTATGTAAGAGTTCTCTGGGATAATAAACATAGTGACCATATACATTAGACCAATATGAACGGGGTATTAAATTCTTCATAGAGACCAAATAGACTGAACTAAGGGTTCTACTTTGACTCATAGACAATTAACTTGGCTTTACAGCAGTGAATTCCTAAAAGTGCATTCCATGTCTAGTTTGTCCCAGAATAGTCGCTTGTCGCTCACTGCTTCCTTCTGCTCTCATCCTCCTCATGAAGTAGGGACTCTTTAAGGCAGGTATGTGCTTCAGATACAGATGCTTGGGTTGATGTTGTTCTTTAAGAGAAATACAAATTATGAAAACTTTACTTATTTGCTTTTAAGGTGAGGAACACAGAAGCACTCTTTAGTAACTGCTGTTTAGAAACATGGGCCAGCTTCTACAGACACAGTTAAGGAGTTAAGGGGTGTGATGGAGCTGGCTGCTACCGAAGTGGCTACATGTGTTACGTGCATATCCTCAGCACCATACTGCCTGTCCTGCGGTCACTCCATCTCTCGTTGTCATTTAGAAGACTGGCAGTATAGTCTATATGAAAACTTTTCCAAATGCATTTGAAAAATGGGAGTCCACTTTTGCAGTGGTAGGATAAAGACAAAGTTCTCTTTCAAATTCTTTCTAAATAACAGGAACAACAAACACAGAAATTCCAGCTCTTCAATGAAACTAGAAACGTGTAGGACCCAAAAAGGAAATGGTATAAACTGAAAATAAGTTAAAAAAAGGCAAATGACCTAATGGGACAGAGGATCACACAGAAATGCCCAAGGAAGCTGTCACCAAGAAACCAATAGGTTTTTCCTGCAGAACCATAGAACTGGGGAACTTAAATACAACAGAAGCTGCACCGGTCTTTGTCTGTGTTGATATGAAGGCAGTGTTGTGGAGGAAGGGGCTTCTTCAGACATCTCTAAGGGGCTTTTGGATCTGTTAGACCCTTCTTTCCAGTAATTCCTATAAGCAACAAAAGGAGTTGGGGCTTAAATAAGAAACCATCTGTTTTGATCAGAGAAGGCCAGGCCAAGAAGAGAGCAAAGGGAGCTGAATTCCACATGGCACATGGGAGCACCATGTTGCATTCCTGTCCTCAGACACCTTTCAAACAGCAGCCAGTGCAGCCTCTGCCCCAGGGAAGAGACTAAAATCTCCTTTTGGAGACTCTAATTTTGTAATTTTGCTGTTGTTGTTGCTATGACTATATTCATTTTAGGTAGACTTTATACTGTTTCTAAAGTCTCTGGGATAAGCAGCTTTCCTGGGGGCTTTCGTCTTATTCAAGTAATTAGCCATCATAGAAGGGAGCAAAGCTATAGTTCTGTTATTTATCGAGAAGCTTTCTGTTAAACGGTAAACATACAAGGTTTAGGGTGTAGGTCTAGGTAGTTATCAATCAGTGAACTCAGTTCACGATGCCATGTCTCTTCTCAGAGCTCATTCCTCTGACCAGTTACCAGAGTCCTGAGGTTCCAGTTCTTAGCTTTACGAGCTGTTAATTATGAGAAAGAAGTCCAGCCCTGATGTCCTGATCCTGCTTATGTTTAACCAGAAGCTGTGATAAAATCCCAGCAGACAGCTTAAGGGACTCTTGGTTCAAGATGATACGATTCACTGCAGTTGAGGAGAGCATGGTGTCGGGAACATGAGGCATCAGCAGCCAGAACTCAGACTGCAAACAAAGCCTACCAGCTTCCTTCAGCTAGGGCACACCTCCTAAAGGTTCCAGGACTTCCTAAAACAGTGCCACCAGGTGGGGAGGGGGGGTACTTCAGATTCAAAATATGACAACTATCTTAGGTAGAAGATGTATAAACAACAGGCATTTTCAAGCCCCCTGTTGTTGAAAAATGTTGGCTAGGCATCTGAACAGTTGATTCGTTGTTTACATCTGCCTAAGCCACAGTGCCTAGACATTTGGTTGGACATCCTAGACATTTCCTTGAGGTTGTTTTGAGATGAGACGAGATGTGCCCAGCTTATCAACTGAAGTTCCTAACACAGACAAAGGCTTACTTTGGGCAAGCAGAGGGTGTTCTCCAGCAGACTGGTTGGGGACTTGGAGAGCATTAGCTCTTCCTGAGGACAGGGCCGTCTGCTTTGAGCCTTGAACTACAAGTCACCCCCACTTCTGCAGTCTGGCGGTCACCCCAGTCACACGTTAAGCTTGTAGAATATAATTCACCAGCCAATTTCTTAATATCAAGAAGTAGTTGCATAGTTTAGTCTAGATAGAACACAATGAGTAGGAATATAGCCAAAAACGGTGATGAGAAAATGCTATGGGGCTGATGAGAAACAAGGGAAACACTGACATCTAAAATCAGTAGGTCAGGACATAGCTGTCTACATGTTATTTAGGAAGAGTGAGGAAATCACTAAAAAAGGAAAAGCCGTTTGTATCTCAAGAAGGAATGGTGGTTTCTTTGAATAATAAGTTTTCTAAACATTGTATTATGTGTTTTATTTTATTTTTTAAGACAGGATCTCATGTAGCAAGCAAGGCTAGCCTTGACTTCCCTGTGTAAGCAGTTATAGCCTTGTACCCTTTCTTGATCTTTCTGCTCCACTTCTGAGTGTTAGAATTAAAGCATGCACACCTAAGAATTTAGCTAGATAAAAATAATTTTTCTAGGCATAATTTAGTATTCTGAAAATATACATCATGAACTATAGTTAGAAAAATATCTAACACATTCTGTATCTCAGGAAAATACCCAAAGGTTTTTAAATATGTAAATGTTTTTAAACATTAAACTAACTTTACTTCAACAAATTTTAGAAGCAAGTTTATTCCTTAAGTTGTATTTTACTCCATGCTTAACAAAATTTTTTTGATAAGGAAATAAGATTATCTTATGTAATAGTAATAGGATAATAGCAATTTCACAGCAATATTTCTCTTTAGTCTTGAATAATATGTATACCTCATTTAGAAGTTTGTTCAAAGAATCAAATGAAAATTAAGTCAATGGACAGAAACTTCTTTTTTTTTTTTTTTTTTTTTTTTGGTTTTTCGAGACAGGGTTTCTCTGTGGTTTTGGAGCCTGTCCTGGAACTAGCTCTGTAGACCAGGCTGGTCTCGAACTCACAGAGATCCGCCTGCCTCTGCCTCCCAAGTGCTGGGATTAAAGGCGTGCGCCACCACTGCCCGGCCAGAAACTTCTTTTATTTATTTTTTGTTTTTATTTTATATACCAACCCCAGTTTCTACTCCCCCCTCTCTTCTAGCTCACGCCGCCTTCCACCCACCTCATCACCCCCATCCACTCCTCGGAGGGTAAGCCTTCCCATGGGGAGTCAACAAAGTCTGGCACATCACTTTGAGGCAGGACCAAGCCCTCTCTCCTATATCTAGGCTGAGCAAGCTATCCCTCCAAAGAGAATGGGCTCCAAAAACCCAGTTCAAGCACTAGGGTTAAGTCCTGGTCCAGTGGCTCCACAGACTGTCCCAGCGACACAACTGTCACCCACATCCAGAGGGCCTAGTTTGGGCCTGTGCTGGTTCCCCTGCTGTCAGTCTGGAGTCAGAGAGCTTCCACTAGCTTAAGTCAGGTGTTTTCGTGGGTGTTCCCATCATGGTCTTGACCCCTTTGCTCATATCGTTGCTCCTCCCTCTTTTTGACTAGACTCTGGGAGCTCAGCCTGGTGCTAGCTTGGCTCTCTGTCTGTTTCCATCAGTTGCTGGATGAAGTTTCTATGGTAACAGTTAAAGTATTCATCAATCTGATTACAGGAGAAGGCCAGTTCAGGTACCCTCTCCACTATTGCTTAGGGTCTTAGCTGGGGTCATCCTTGTGGATTCCTAGGAATTTCCCTGGTGCCAGGTTTCTTGCTAGCACTATAATGGCTCCCTCAATCAAGATGCCTCTTTCCTTGCTCCCCCTTTCTGTCCTTCCCCCATCTAGTTCCCTCATGTTCTCCTCCCCACCTCCCTTCTCCTGCCTCCTCTCCTCTTCCACCCTCCCTTCTCCTCTCCCCACACTCCCAGTTTTCTCAGGAGTTCTTGTCTATTTCCCTTTCCCACAGAGACCCATGTATGTCGACAGAGACTTCTTTATCCCAGACTTTATCAATAGCCCAGATTTGTGAGGGCTTGGTAATATGTCACACTAAAAGACATTTAATTAGCCGTACTTGCAATTTGTTGCCACCATTTTTTGATAAGAATCTGTATAGTATTGTGAAACCCTTTGAATATTTTATATTTCACTACTTTTATTAAAAAGGAACGAACTGAAAGTGTTCCTTAAAATAGTTCCAACTGTTTGTAGTCCTAGTTCCATAATGCAAACTTTATTCATTTCCCAAGGTAACAGCTTGAATGTTTTCAGTGAGTAATAACCATTATTATACAAACTACTGAATGAAGGAGATAGGCATATACTTTTCAATAGGAGCTAATTATTCTGATTATCTTATAAAGAAATTGAGGTGAAATAATTTGACCAGAATGAAAAAGCCAGTTGATAGATTTGAGGGGTGTGTTGTACTTGGCCTTTGGGAGGAGGCAAAAGCAACATGGAAGGAAATGAGCGATTAGACAGCACACACATAAAACTCTCATAATTCAGGTTCATTAGAGTCCCCTGCTCTTCTCACCCATCTGGATGATGGCTGGATTTCAAGTGGTGGCCTCAGTTCGTCAAAGAATAGAAAGTTCAACACATTGGAACACTAATACATTAAAGATTTCAAATAGAATGTATTAGTGGAATTGAAACAAACAAAAAAGCTATGTCTGAAAAAAAACCCAAAAGATTGTATCTAATTTTATATCTTCTTTAGTGTTATGAATAATTAATGCTTTAGTAGATTAGCCATGTTACAGTAGTTAAAAAACAGAAAGATAAATTGTTTTCTTTTGTGCCTTTAAAGCCAGAAGCAAAAGTGGACCAAGAAACCTTAACAGAAATGGTGAAACCTAGTATTGATTATGTGCGCCACAAAAAATTCCGATCTGGAAATTACCCGTCCTCGTTAAGCAATGAAACAGACCGATTGGTCCACTGGTGCCATGGTGCTCCAGGAGTCATCCACATGCTCTTGCAGGCCTATCAGGTTGGTGCCTCTGCATCGTTCAGGTTGTACACTGAATACTAATTTAAATTTTGCATTCTGTGCTGGTGTGAGTATACATGTGCCGGGCCGTATGTATAGAGCTCAGAGGGCAACCTTGGGTGTCATCTCCATCTTCATGTGAGCACACATGTGCCGAGTCAGGGGGTAACCTGGGGTGTTGGTCTTTGCCTTCCGTCATGTTTGAGCAAGGACTGTTGTCATTTTGCTGCTATGCATGCTAGGCTGGCTGTCCGTGTGCTTCTGAGGATTTCCTTTCCTTTGCTTCCTTTCTCCTGATAGGAGTGCTGGGATTACAAATGTGTATTATCACAGCCACTTTCACACGGATTCTGGGGGTCTGAACCCAAGGCCGCATGCTATGCAAGTGCTTTAACTTCTGAACCATCTCTCCCACCTCACTTTCTACCTTTTAATTTAATTAGTTTTGTATTTGTGTACATTGTGCGATCATGTATGCTTAGGTACATATATGTGTCCATGTATTTAAGGGCCAGTGGTTAGCCTCGGATATGGTTCCTCCAGTACCATTTGTTTTATTTTTTTTCTGAATTTCTCACTGCCCTAGAACACACTGGGTGGGCTAGACTGGCTGGTCAGTGAGCTCCAGGGAGCAGCATTTCTCCATCTCCCCAGCACCAGGATTACAAGCTAACAAATCTGACTTATTTTTTAAGTTATGTTTGTATTTCTATGTGTATACATATGTATAAAATGTTTTGAGATTATAAAATAATGATATTGTTTCCCCACTTCCCTCTCTTTCCTCCAGTCCCTCCCATGTATTCCCTGGCTTTCTTTCAAATTCATGGCCTCTTTTTCTTTAATTGTTGATAAATATAAATATATACATGTACATACATAACACACATATATGTATATCGTATATATATTGTATGTACATATATCGCATTATGTTATATGTATATATTACATATATGCGTATATACACAGATTATACACATTACATGTATGTGTATATATTATATCTATTCCTTAATATACAAACACAATATGTTCATTCTATATGAAATTACTTGTAAATGTGTTTTGGGGGCTGACAATTTGCACTGGATAACCAACTTCTGTGCTCTTTCCTGAAGAAGACAACTTTTTTACTTTCAGCATCCTTTAGTTTAAAATCTGGAACAAGGCTTGGCATGGAGTACTCCCTTTATCCCAGTACATGGGAAATATAGGGCAGCAGATCTTTGTGAGTTCAAAGACAGTCTGGTCTATATAGCAAATTCCAGGATAGCCAGGGCTACTTAGAGAGATCTGTTTTTAAATAATATAAATAAATAAAATCAGGATTGAGACAGGACTGTTCACTGTCTCCACTTATTTTCAATATAGTGTTTGAATCACTACCTAAAGCAGCAAGATAAAGAGAGTAAAGGGACACAAGTCAGAAAAGAAGTCAAACTATCCCTGTTTACAGATGACATGATCTTATACAGAAGAGATCCCAAAGATTCCACTGGAAAACTTTCAGAAATGGTCAACACTTTTAGCAAAATGGCTGAATATTAAATCAATTTGCTATAAACACATTGAGAAAGAGATCATGAAAGTGATACCATTCACAATAGCCGAAAAGAAAACAAAGACAAGAAAAAGTAGTAATAAAACTAAGGAGGTAAAAGACCCCTCTAGTGAATTCTTTAAATCTTCAAATAGAGAGATCGAGGAAACATTAGAAGGTAGAAAGGCCTCTTATACTCACAGATTGGTAGAGTAAATATTTAAATATTGTGAAAATAACCATCCTACCAAAACCAGTATACTAGGAAACATTTATGGATGGATGGATGGATGGATGGATAGATGGATGATAGGTAGATGATAGGTAGGTAGATAGATAGATAGATAGATAGATAGATAGGTGAATGGATGGATGGATGGATGATAGGTTATAAGTGGATGGATGATAGGTAGATGATAGATAGATGATCTAGACATACTAGTACATGTAAAGTTCTTGCTTCTCTCCTGAGCCCTACCCTTAGTGAGGGAGATTCAGTCTTCTCCAGGGATGAGCCTCTAGATAGGTGATCTCCAAAGCAATCAGTCAGCCCTAAACATACACATACAAGCAACACTAAATAATCTATATGTATGTATATATGTGTGTGTGTGTAACAATTTTATATACATATATATGTATTACATACACACACACACAAACACACACATTGGTTTCTTGAAACAGGGTTTCTCTTTGTAGTCCTGGCTGTCCTGGAACTTACTCTGTAGACCAGGCTGGCCTTGAACTCCGTCTGTCTCTGCCTCCCAAGTGCTGGGATTAAAGGAGTGTGCTACCATCACCCAGCTGTAACAATAATAATTAATAATTTAGAAGCCATGAATTTGGGGGGCATGGAAGGACTGAGAGGGAAGGGAAAAGGAAGAAATTGTGTGAATATAGTACACACACAAATTTCTCAAAGATATTTTAAAAATTGACATTTCAAAAGCCAGCTGGTATTCTGATGGGGAGTCTTTTAAAATAACTTGATCTTTCTTAGTTTTCAATGTCCTATATTCTATAAATTTAGTGTTTTGACTGTTGCATGACATGGGGACTTACTTCCTTTTCTGGTCCTGTCTATTTGGTATTTTGTATGCCTCTTCAACTTTAATAGGCATCTCTTTCTTTAGATGAGGCAAGTTTTGTATAATTTTGTAGAAAATATTTTCTTTGCTTCTGACCTGGATTTCTTCTCCTTCTATACCTATTATTTGTAGGTTAAGTTTTTTTTTGTTGTGGCTTTTTGTTTATTTTTGCTTTTTGAGACAGGGTTTCTCTGTAGTTTTTTGGAGCCTATTCTAGAACTAGCTCTTGTAGACCAGGCTGGCCTCGAGTTCACAGAGATCCACCTGCCTCTGCCTCCTGAGTGCTGGGATTAGAGGCGTGCGCCACCACTGTCCGGCTTCCGTTTTGTTTTTTAAATAGCGTTTGGCTCCTTTGTGTCCTGTTCATGGTTTCTTTTTTTTTCTGTTTGGACTTGAGATTTTCTTTGATTCAGTGATCAAATTCCTCTCCTTTGTCTTCAAAGCCTGATATTCTCTTTTTAGTTTGATCCAATCTATGGATGAGGCTCTCCTGAGTTATTTCATTTTGGGTTTCTTCTGAGAGTCTCTTTATTAAGTTCTATTTTCATATCTTGTATTGTTTTCATTATTCCATTCACAGTTTTCGGTCTTCGTTCTGGTATTTGTTCATATCTTCTTTGAGTTCCTTGTTCATATGTATCGTTGCTGTTTTACATCTTGTTTTCTGTATCATCTGAGTTGCTTTTGTTCAGGAACATCACTAAGAGAGGACTGTGTTTTCAGTGATGATCTATTTATGTGGCTTGTGCTATTGCAATGGGACCTAGACATCTGAAGTTACTTTGTTGGTAGTGTTTCTTGGCATGGAAATCGTGTCTGTACTTTGTTGACTTGATGTTTGGATTTCTCTTTCCATTCACCTCAACTTGTCAGATTGCCTTCAGTTGAATGGGGTTTAGGGTTCAGTCTTGGAGCAATTTAGTGTTGATGCCCAAATGGGGTAACCAGAAGTAGGTGGGGCTCAGCTCAGACTGGGGGAAGTTTCTAAGCCCAGTAGAAGTCTGAAGGAAGGTGCTCAGGACATGTGGAGAGGAGAGGCCCAGTTTAGAGTTTAGTTGCCATCCAGGCACAGGGTGCCAGACTAGGCCTCAACACTGAATGTGGGACCAGAGCTAGATCTGGTGGATTAAGGAGGATGGGGTGGGGGACTCACTGGGATAGACCCTAGAGGAGAAGGATGAGCAGGACCTGGCTGGGTAGAGAGCTTCTTCTGGTTGCTTAACCATAATGCTTAGTTCAGTCTTCCTAATGTTGTATACTTTTCTAATCAGTGGGGGAAATGGTTTTCTAGTTCTTCATTGAAAACATTTTGCTGACACTGTTTTGTTTTCTCCCTCTCTAGGTTTTTAAAGAGGAAAAATACTTGAAAGAGGCCATGGAGTGCAGCGATGTGATTTGGCAGCGAGGTCTGCTCCGGAAAGGTTATGGAATCTGCCATGGAACCTCCGGAAATGGTTATTCCTTTTTGTCCCTTTACCACCTTACGCAGGATAAGAAGTACCTCTATCGAGCCTGCAAGGTGAGGACACCTCTATCCCTGCAGGTTCGGAACTTCCCAGGACAGAGTACAACAGCGCAACTCCTCTTCCCTCTGTGAGCCTGTCCATCCCAGTCTGTGGTTGACCCTGTTTCTTCTGTCACATTATTGTCCTTGGTCCTCTGTCCCCATCTTTGAGATGAGGGCAGCAAACATAAAGGTTACTCTGAAGACCAGAAGTTCAGGGATCACACTGCCTGGTCAGAGTTACTGTACTGTATATAAGCATCACTTATGTGTTTGATTTTGAAGAGTCTGAGCTGGCGCAGAGGGGCTTTGGTTTTGCTGTTCCCAAAGATGACCACGAACTCTGATCTTCCTGCTGCTCCCCCTCCCAAGTTCTAGGGTTACAGATCTTTGATGTCATACCCAGCTTATATATGAGTTTTATTGTCCTAAAGTACATTTATTCATCAAGCCTCTATTTCTTTATTTGAAAAAAATGAAGAGAAAACAACTACCTATCTACCCAGGATGTTTCAAGAATTAAATGAGATAACATGTGGACCATCTACAATTGTTCCTAGTTAAAGCCTTCATCAGTGTCGCATTCGGCTGCATGACAAATCTACACTCCTCTCCAAGTTTCCGTAGGCCTGCATGCCTTGACCCTTGTCTCATCTTATGCCCCTTTCAGACATACTGCCTCACTGCACCTCCTTCTCAATGTAACGGACTCTAAACTGTTATTACCTGTTTCCTTCACCAAAAATGTACTTCCCTCTGCAATTTACAGAGCAACTCTTTGCCACTCCAGGGCTAGTTTAACTGTGACATTCTTCAGGATCTTTAAGACTGCCACATGGAAGAATCTTCCAGTTATTCATTGAGTGTATTGCTTATTGCTTGGCTCAAACTGGTGAAATTTAAGCTCCATGATCGTCCTTGTCTAGGTTACTCTTCTGTAATATGTACAACAGTAGCACATGGCCCTAAATAAAGACAAATATGGCTTCAGTATATTTTCATGAGTGGCAAGAAGCTAGACTTGGTAAATGCTTGCTTGTATTTTTATTACTATGCATGTTTCACATGGTGCAATTATGTACAGACACTAAACAATAGAAGAAAATACACTAAAATGTTTGCTGTGGCCATTGACAGATAGAGGCATTATGGATAACATGTGTATACCATCTGGAGAGTGAACACCTGCTACCATTATAGGGTGTTTTTGTTAGTTTGTTTTTGTCAACTCAAATAAAATGGCCTCTCTGATTTTGAATATCTGTAGGGTGCCCACATTCACGGATTAATCATGGGATGCTGTAGAAGCATGTAAGAGGGCAGAACCCAGACTGGTTATGCGAGATCAGAAAGTGGTGTGTAAGCCAAGACAGGAAGACAGCTGGAAGTTATGTAGAAGGAAATGGGGAACATTGTAGAGAGAGGAAGCTGCCTGCCCAAAGGCTTAGAGCTTGAAGCATCCAAAGATATAAAGTTCATGATTGCTAGATCATGGGGTCAGGGCAGAACAGGAGCTAGAGGCAGGGGTAACTTTAATATTAGATGGTTACATAAATAGGGAGGCCTATTTCTTCAATAATAGTACTTTGCAAGTGAGTCAGGAAGGGAGTAACCTAGGGAAGTGGGATACTTTCCTTTAGAGTACCCAGCACAAAGCCACAGAGTCAGGAGGCATCTTAGTGAATCTTGGAGAGGGAGCACTTCAGTGCTGTGGGATGCCATGGTGGGGGCAGCGTGTTAAATATGACTTGAAGTCACATTTGCACAGAGCAGTTCTCAACCTTGATTACACCTGAAGATCAGTGTGACCTACTCTAGATCATTTAAATAAAGAATCCCTCTTACTAGTAATTTTCGGGACCTACAGGTGATTTTTAAAACTAGACAGCACTGAACACCAGTTTGGAAAATGGAGGATCCATGTTGAGACTCTTCTTTAGAAACATCACCGTGGATCTGGGTGGGAAGGATCAGGAAGAACTTGGGTTCCCACACTGGTGTTTGGAAGTGATGAGTTCGACACCAAGGCAGTGTCCGTGATAGAAGAAGGAAGGCCTTAGCTTATTAAGGATGCAAAGCCCAGAGAGTAAAGAGCTAAGGGCCAAAGTATTTCCCTAATGGAGAATTGTTCCAGCAACAGTTTTTAAGACAGCAAAGAGATATGGAGGAAAAAGCAGCACACTGAGTGTGTTCTCCAGAAGTTACTAAGGCCAGCGGGAGCCAGCGGCCAAGTCTGAAGGCAAGTTCAGGGCAGGAATTTTTATTCAGATGGAGCAAGCTCTTGGAAGTAATAGGCAGGGTGCTGTTGAATTTTGCTTTTCTCCTCCAGCTGTCCCTACAATGTTTTAAGGTAGATGTGGCCTGAAATTTTGAAAATGAATTTTATGCCCTGGCAATGCTGAAGCATGCATGGGCGCCCATATATGGTGATTCGGTTGAACTTGTCCATATTGGGTTTCATAGTCTAAGTTGATGAGGTCTACTGACCAGGTCTCTAACTCAAGAGGGCACCAGATCTCATTATAGATAGTTGTGAGCCACCATGTGGTTGCTGGGAATTGAACTCAGGACCTTTGGAATGAGCAGGCAGTGCTCTTAACTACTGAGCCATCTCTCCAACCCTACAGAAGAGGAATCAGGCAAGGAAAGGTCCCTAACTCTCATCCTGCTAGGGGGTTTTCTTCAAACAATACAGTCCAGAGTCCTAGAATCACTACTGTTCAAACTGGCCTCTGATGGAGGAAGGTCATTGGTTAAAAAATAAACTGCTTGGCCCTCATAGGTTAGAACATAGGTGGGTGGAGTAAACAGAACAGAATGCTGGGAGGAAGAGGAAGTGAGCTCAGACTCGATAGCTCTCCTCTCTGGGGTAGACGCGATGAAGCAAGCCGCCAGGTCAGACATGCTGAATCTTTCCCGGTAAGACTGGTGCTACACACATTATTAGAGATGGGTTGATCGGGATATGAGAATTAGCCAGTAAAGGCTAGAGCTAATGGGCCAAGCAGTGTTTAAAGAATACAGTTTGTGTGTTGTTATTTTGGGGCATAAGCTAGCCAGGCGACCAGGAGCTGGGGCGGCAGGAACACAGCCCGCAACTCCCACTACAGGCCTCTTTAATTATTTGTTTCAATATTTATTTTTATTATTTTTAATTATGTGTCTCTCTGTGTGTGTATAGGAATGTGATGTCTGAAGATGGCAGAAGAGTCAGTTCCCACTAAGGCTGGAATTTCAGGTGTTTGTGAGCATCTGGCTGGGTGCTTAGAATTGAACTAGGGTCCTCTGGAAAAGTACTATATGCTCTTAACCACTGAGCCTCTCTTGAGCCCCCTCTTCAGTTCTTATAAATTCATCCAAGTGTCCCATTTGTTGCCTCTTAAATTCTATTCTTAAAAAGGATTGTCTTTCTTGTTAGTTTGCAGAGTGGTGCCTCGATTATGGAGCACATGGGTGTCGCATTCCTGACAGACCGTATTCCCTCTTTGAAGGTAGGAGAGTATGAAAAATAAAATCTTACATTTGGATATTTGGTTCTTCTGTTCTAAGTACAAGCATTGGTACATTCAGTGTTGCTTGAGTAACACTTCAGAACTAAAACAAAATTATAGTAAGCATGCTTATCTTGCCTACATTTGTTCTGCGAATGTCCCCCAAAATTTTAGAACTTCTGTGAAATACATAGACAGACAAAACCTGGAAGGCTTATTGGATAGGGGGATAATAAGTTTCCTCTTCTGCATTTTATATATTATTTTATATGTTCTTAGTTTTTTAAATACACTTAAGTCTTTAAATTATATAAAGAATTACTAGTAACTTATATTAATGGAAAGTAGTAGTTGATATTAATAATTAGAAAAATGAGTGAATATTGAAGACTGTTCAATATTTTTACTGATGGCTATAACAAAGTCATTAGTAAAAGCAACAATAATTATGTAGTCTACCCAGGTTTATAAATATACAAGAATATAATTAATATATATAATTAATATATATTATTGTAATATAATTAATAAATATTATAATTATAATTGAAGTTCTAGAAAGAAAAAGATTCTTTTTGGTTTATTATATTTTCTTTAACATCTAAAAAAGTAATTTTCTTTTTTATTATTTTTAAAACAATCTTTTTTTTTTATTTTACATACTAACCCCAGTTCCCTCTTCCTACCCTCTCCCATTTACCTGACTTTCTCCCAACCCCACTCCCCATCTATTTCTCAGAGAGGGTGAAGCCTCCCATGAGGAGTCAACAAAGTCTGTCACATCACTTGAGGCAGGACCAGGGCCCTCCTCCCTGTATCTGGGCTGAGCAAGGTATCCCTCCATAGGGAATGGGTTCCAAAAAGCCAGTTCATGCACTAAGGTTCCATGATCAGTGGCCCCACAAACTGCCCAAGCCACCCAACTGTCACCCACATTCAGAGGGCCTAGCTCAGTCTTATGCAGGTTCTTCAGCTGTCAGTTCAGAGTCAGTGAGCTCCCACTAGCTCAGGTCAGATGGTTCTGTGGATGTCCCCATCATGGTCTTGACCCCTTTGCTCATATTATCGCTCTTCCCTCTCTATGAATGGATCCTAGGAGCTCGGCCCAGTGCTTAGCTGTGGATCTCTGCTTCTCCTTTGGTCAGGTACTGGTTGAAGGTTCTATGATGACAATTGAGGTAGTCATCAGTCTGCTTACAGGGGAAGGGCAGTTAAGGTATCCTTTCCACTGTTGCTTAGATTCTTAACTGGGATCATCCTTTATAGGTTCCTGGGAATTTCCCTGGTGCCAGGTTTCTCACTAACCCTATAATGGCTCCCACTAACAAGACATCTCTCTCCTTACTCTCCCAACCTGACCTTGCCAATTCCTCTTCCCCTCCCCTTCTCCTCTCCTCACTCCTTCTACTAATCCACCCTCCCCCCACGTTCCCAGTTACTCAGGAGATCTTGTTTGTTTCTCATGGGGATGTTATAGGGTGGCCTCATATAATAACTTCTGCATTATTTCTCTTTATATATGCATGCACTTATTTGAAAATTACTTTCTTAGAAGCCAAAGAAAATATAAGACTATAAGAGCTTTGACAGGAAAATTTCACTTATTGACATATAGTCGGTAACATCCTTAAATTCTTCAAGGGCTTTTGTTTGTTTTATCATTGGATTATAGTACTCGACCCTCATGCTTGTTAGATAAGCACTATAGCTGCATCCTAGATCTACATCTGTATCTCTTTGGTAGATGCTGCAATGTCATCTTAACATTTCAAATGCACGATGAGGATCCAAAAGCTACTCCTTAAAACATAATATAATGGAGTTGAGGAAATAGCGCAGTAGGTAAATTTGCTTGTCACACAAGTGTGAGAATCTGAGTTTGAATCCCCAGAATCCAGATGTGTAGATGTATATAGCTCAAGTGTATAATTCCATCACTTTGAAGAGTAATTGGGACATGACGCAGGAGGAACCTCAGAATCTTGCCAATCAGCTACATTGGTGTGTGTGCAATAGAAAATGGAAACCCTGTTTCAAACAAGGTGGAAGGCAAGGACTAACACTTCAAGTTGTCTGCTGATGTCCATGCTCACACTGCATATGCCTGAATTCATACATACACACACACACACACACACACACACACACACACTCTAATAAGGAATGGTGGGTGCTGTTTCTAATGATGCCTCTTTTAAATGATGATGGGACTTTTCCTTATGCCCTTATAGCCCCTGTAGATGAAGGAAGGGATTAATGTCACTTTATTTTATTCACTAGCCCATGAAGTTCTTAAGAGATGCATATTTTGCTTTGCAGGTATGGCTGGTGCTGTTCACTTTCTCTCTGACATCTTGGTACCAGAGACGTCACGGTTTCCAGCATTTGAACTTGGCTTTTTGCAGAAGGATTAAAACGGTGCAAAAAGACAACTAACATACCATTGGACCAAAAGCCACCTGACTGATTAGTGCCTGACACAGAACCTAATGTAAAGAATAAAAGGGGGGGCAAAACCCTCACAGCCCCTTTTGTTGCGAAGACCCCCAAAGTAGAGCATGAGTGATAGAAACCACACGTCAGCACTTCGTGACAGCGTTCCCCTTCATGGTGAAATACGAATTCTCCATATCTAGGCTCCCTGTAGTGTGCATGTTTCTTGGTGCTTGTCTATAGGTGTGAATTGACTAGATAGAAGAGTCACACTCATCACATGGCCTCTTAGCTGAGCATGTGGGAGTGTTTAAGGCGACAGCCACACCTTTTTGTACATAGTATCTAAAGTAGGATGTCATCTCTATCAACAAAGAAACAGTTGTGTGATGTGTCTTAAACATCAGCTAGCAAATCTAGATACCCTGTGAGAAAAGTGTGTTAGCATTTTCCACGGGCAGCTTTCAGAAGAGCGTGAGTGAAAGGCTGCTTCCTGAACCAGAAGGAAAGTGGGCAAGTCAGCTTGAGAAGGCACAGGTGACACTGCTTCCCTCTTTGTGTCTTATGGTCAACACAATTAGTGACTAATTATTAGCAGTTCTCAGACATTCACCCAGATTAAAACAGCCTCCACCTGTTATCGGTATAGCTTATCCCTGTAAAACAGAGTAGATAATGCCAGCCAGATCCATCTATAGCCCTTCAAAAGTTTATTTCATATGTTGGTAAATTATTAAGGTATGAATTTAAAATTAATACATTCCTTATTTTTCATACAAATTGAGGAGATAAATTCTAGGCTGAATTTATACACACAAGGAACAAACATTCTAACCAAGATAATTATTATCTGGGTGATTTTTAAATTATTTTTAAGGACATCTTGATGGATTCACATACGGTTAATAATCCTGTCACATAAATTTCAGAGTTTGATTGTTGTTCGTGATACAAATGGGCAGGATTGTGTAATAGTCTGGACCTCAGTACTTCCTAAATGCTTGCTCTAGTTACTCCTCCTTTTATAAAGTAGAAAGAATCGTGAGTCTTCAAGAGAAGGCCTCATCATGCGTGGACCATTTTGAGTGCTGAGCCTTGTTTGTGGGACTGGTACTCTAAACATCTGGCCTTCAGTTTCCAGGTGATGCCTCCTAAGTCTCTTCATTCTAAGTTGTGACTATTCTGGTTCACCTTGGGTTGATTACCTCCATGTGTATAAATCCCCACGATTATCCTCTAATCTCCCTGAGCCTGATAATGGGCTTCTCAGGGCTGTCCAGCACCTCCTTACCTAAAGGTAGGGCAAACCATCCCGGTCAGGCTGAGGGGAAGCCGTTCTGCAGAACTAGACAGGTGCTGTCTAGTCTCATCCGAACTGTACAGTTTTCATCCTCTTACCCATTTCAACACAAATAATACACAGCAGAGCTAATCTCTGAGATCCGGATTGTGTAGTTCATGAAGGAAGTCCCTGGGGCTGTGTAGTAAGCCCTTTTCTGAACCAAGATGGCAGTTTGCAGGGCTCTGGCTTTGACCAAGGGCCCTCAAGGTAACAGTAGCAGTGGTGACTCTCCCCTTTATGTTTACTCGTAACTGGTTGACAAATAACTAGTATCTTCCTGGCCAACCTGCTGAGGGAAAAATAAAATACCCCCAGGGTTAATGGGGAGTTTTGTTTGCTCCTTTAAGACGGATGGGCTGACACCTTCCCACTCACCACTGGTATTGACAGTTGTGCATCTCAGTCGCTCTACACCGATCCCTTCCTCACACCCACGACACGTGCTGCTGTCCTACAAAAGCTGCAGCCCCCGTCCCAAGGAGGAATAGCTTGCAAACCAGGACTGAGGGCTCAAATATGACCATTTGATAGTTATAAATATATGAAATCTAATTTAAGAAAATCTCATTTTTGTTTCTTAGGCTTGTTTTATGTCAACAACTGTATTCTAAATGTGTTGAAAATTTAAAAATATGTACACACAGAATACCATTTTGAAATCTGGAGGGAAAAAGGTAATGTCCACAAAAAGTGTTTGGGGTTCTTTGGTTTTGTTAATAAAAGACAGTTTTGTGGTGAGGATTTATGGAGCCTTCCTGTTTTCTCCTTTCAGTCTCGGTTCAGCAGTGAGAAAGTGGGTAATGCTGTGATTATACTGTCTTTCCCTCCTGGTCGTAGTCCAGCTTCCGTAGTTATAATGATCAAAGGGATGTGGCTAGGCATGTGACAATGCCAGCAATTTCAGTCCTGTTCATGAGAAAGACAAACCCCCAAATCCCTGAGTGTTTAATGAATGTTTTATAGCCAGAACTGATCACATCATCTTCTCCCACCATAAGGACTGGGACAGTTGCTATATATGGCTTACTTGGTTATTTAGAAGGCAAGACTGGGGTGAGGAGTGAGGGGCTGGATATACCAAGTGACTGAAGTGTTGCTCCGTGATTCAGAAAGGAAGCATTTAAGAATGGAAGTATATAGCAGGATGCAGTGCAGGTTTAACTGAATTATGAGTGTCTTGGTTACTTTTCTATTGCTGCAACAAATCATCATGGCCAAGGATAAAATAAAACATTTAATTTGGGGTGCATGGTTTTAGGGGTTACAGTCTATGACCATTATGGTAAGGAGCACGATGGCAGGCAGGCAGGCAGGCAGGAAGGCAGGCAAGCTAAGTGTTCAAGCGGTAGCTGAGATCTTACATCCTGATCCACAGACACAAGGAAGAGAGCTAGGACTGCGATATTGCTTGGGTCTGGGGTTGGTTCAAACACTTAAAGAACTTGTGGCATCTACATGTCCTCAAAAACAAGTAGTGAATGCTATGGGGCTGACCCTGGTCACTGATGTCTGGTCACTTCACCTGAAATGAAGTGACAGCAATTCAGGAGAAGAGTTACCTGGAGCTAGGTTTGGAAGTGCATACTCTGGAGAACTATTTGGTGTACTCATATGTGTATACTTAATGTTATATTTCATATATGTATGTATTTCATAAAGTTAATGTTTAATAGTCTTTCTCTAATCCCTATATGTTAGCCAGTTTTCCATTACTATGGCAAAATACTCAAACTCACACAATTTTAAGAGAAAGAAAGTTTATTTGGCTCAAAACTTCAGAAGCTTCAGTGCATGGTTGGCTAATTCCATTGTTATAGGCCTATGGTGAAGAAGAGCATCATGGCATCAGGAGTGTGTGACAGAGCAAATATGGCAGCCAGGAGTTGAGTGAGAAGGCCAAGGACAAGATACTTTTTGCCACTAAGTGCTACCATCTATAGTTTTAAAGCCAGCTTCTAGTAGTCATTAATTATAAACCCATCAGTAGGTAGGGTAGGAGATCCACTAATGATGTTGAGGCCCACAGGATCTAATCACTTCCCCAAAGTCCATTTTGCTCTTTTGTTTTTAACATATGGCCTCTAGAGAACACTTTAGATACAGAACATGATATTCTTTTATGACATCTTCACTTTGCTAGTCTTAGTTTACCAAGCCTTTTCAAGAAGGTGGTACCTACATATATTGAGAGACCCATGTAACAAAGGAACAAACATGGGGGCTTTACCTCTCACATTGGCAATCATATATGGACTAAATCAATATATCTCATAATTATAGTGATTTTATAATTCATTCAAAATTATTATTCCTCAATGCTACATTATTATGGCTACAATGGTTTCCATCCATGTATAATCGTGCTTAACACAGAAGCAGTGCCTGCAAAACCTGATGGGAAAAATCAGTATGCTATGCTGACATGGCAAAAGCCCCAAAATAAGTACTTATACTTTGATCTAGTAACTTGTTGCTCTTATTTTATTCCAAAATATAGATGTTCATAAAAGGAATGAGAATTGCACAGCACAATAATCACAATAAAGAAAAAGAGTAACAATGTGAGCAAAACAAATTGAAAAATGTGCTGTAATTATAAAGTTCAAAATGAAAAATAGGGCAGAACAAGCTTAGTAAAATCATAAACTAAAGGAATTATAATCATGAAATTTGAAATATTGGTGGGCCACAAGGAGGAAGAGGACTCAATTTATTCATGAGACAGGGCAATAGCGTGTTCACATTATTTTATTTGGTTGGCATCACCCACAGTAATGCCAAGAAACTGAGACAGCATGATGAAGGTTAATGTTTTACTCAAACTTGTGAGTTGGCAAGAGCTTTCTGCTTCATAGACATGGGTTCTAATGGTCTGGGAATGCTCATCAGGACCCCCTGCTTCCAGACCACAGGGAGGGAGAACCTTTAGGTTCCAGTAGGAGACTCTGGAAGCGCCAGCTTGGTTCACTGGTTTCCTAAATCTTCAGCCTGTGTGGCCCTGGCATTCTCCCTGGGGCTGAGACAGGAGTAGCACAGAATGCAAGAACAGAGGGTTAGCTAGCATTGGCCACACATTATCCAAAAATCACTGCTTTGGAGCAATCCTGTACACTCTTACTGTTAACAAAAATAGGATAGGTCGATGGCTAGACAGAGTTTTAGGGCAGAGAGAATGCTGGGGAGAAGAAAGGTGGCATCGAGATTCCACAAGACACAGAGCAAGCAGGACTGGAAGCACATAGATGAGATAAATGAGCCTTGGGGTAGCACACAGATGAATAGAAATGGGTTAGTTTAAGTTATATGAATGAGTTAGCTGAAAAGGAGAATAAGCTATCATTTGAGCATTTATAATGTTAAGTCTCTATGTGGTTATTGGGGGGAGCAACTGGCAGAACAGAAAAGTACGCCAACAAATCACACTCAAATTTTGCATGCATAAAATATTAATTTCAAGTAGAAAAGTGTTTTTAAAGGCCCCATTCAATGTGACTGGGCTGTAGCTCAGGCATTAGGGTGTTTGAATGCTGCAAAAAGTATTGGAGGAAAATGGGCTACAGAGATTTCTATCTTGATCCCGAGTTCTTCTAGAGAGAGGAAAGGTAGCAGAAACACCCCAAATGTTATACAAACCAGGCTTGCCAGTACCTTTCATGCCTCTTCACTCTACATTGTATACATTGAGTGTACACTATTTTCTGAATAAGAAAAACAAAGTCAGCTTTGTCTGGGACCTTTGGACCTTTAAACTCATGCTCAAGGAACCATCCTCTCACCATTGTGGTGCGGGACAATTGTCTATATTCTGTCAATTATGTTCTAAATAAACACTGATTGGCCAGTAGCCAGGCAGGAAGAATAGGCAGGACAACCTAGAAGTAGAGGTGGGTCAAGGAGAACAGGAGAATTCTGGGAAGGAAGCTCATTCCTCTGCAGTTGTGACTCCACCACAAAAGAAGCAAGATATGACCTGCCCCACCGAAAAAGGTACCAAGCCATGTGGCTAACATATACAAGAATAATGGGCTAATGTAAGCTATAAGAGTTAATAAGAAGCCTGAGCCAATGGGTCAATCAGTTTATCTTTAATATAAACATTTGTGTGATTTTTTTGGGGCTAAATCGCTGCCCTCCTGGTGGAAGGACAGAAACCAGGCAGGACAGAAACCCTCCCAACAACACCATTTTTATCTGCACCTCTTTGGCCTCTGTCCACATGGTAGCCAACACTTGGAGAGCCCTGTGTGGGCTCTGGGCCATGGTAGATTGTGTATGAGGCAGCCTTTGCCCTCTAGCTCCTCTCACCAGTGCCCAATTTCTTCTACCAGATCATAACACATTCCATAGTCTCCACCACCTTCATCACGTGGTGATGCTGGATTTGAGATCTTCAACCCACTCCAAGCCCATATACCTCCTCATCCCACTTCTATGGGAGGAAATGGAGGTACCAGGGGTCCACATTACTAAGTACTGTTGTACTGGATCAGCACAACAGCAAGCAGTGTTCTCATTCTCTCTCTCTCTCTCTCTCTCTCTCTCTCTCTCTCTCTCTCTCTCTCTCTCTCTCTCTCTCACACACACACACACACACACACAGCAGTACTTTAGGAGCATCTCTCTCGGCCTTTATACTCACCCTCCAGGGGCCATCCTCAGCAGGTCTCACCACTGTTACCAGCACCTCTTTGGCTCCTCCATCCACATGGTGGGCAACACTTGGAGAGCTGTTAGGCTTCCTGTGTGCCTTTCTCAGTGCTCCTCACTTCACTGTCTTTAACCCTGACACGTTTTCATGCTTTCTAAACACTGGTATTCACTGTAACACTGTGCTCCTTCCTGCTCTCTGGCTTCTATAGCTGGCACAATGGGCTAGATCTCCACAGACACCTTAATTTCAGCCCCCCCCCCCTTTGAAAATGTATAGAACCCTGAGAGAATTTTTTGTGGTTTATAAGATGAAAGAACTAAGATTTCAAAATATCAAGGACTGGTTTTGCTGAGAAACGCCTCCACAATTAAATAGGAGGGCTGGTGTAGCACAGAACAACGCTTCAGGGTCAAAAATGGAGCAGACAAGCCTCTGTATTCAGAGTCACAGTCACATGGACTGAGGTCAGGGAGGAAGAGGCAGCACAGCTGTGTCTTCTCTGGTGCCAGGAAAAGCATCTGCAGGGCGGTGATAAGCAACTGGGGTCTCTCCAGGCCCATGAGGTTTTGCATTGCACAATATCTCCCCATTCATTTGGATGGCAACTAGTCTAGACAGCTTTGCATTAATGTAACACATAGCAAAAAAGAGACCAAACTAAAACACAGGTTTATTTTGGCTCCATTTTCCTGGTTTCACCTCACACGGATAGGTTGGTCTTGTTGCTGTGGGCTGATGATGAGGCACTAACTCAGGCAAAGGCACATGGTGGAGCAGAGCCGTTCATCTCATGGCCAAGGAGGAACATATTTTTCAGTCTTAGGAACTAAGGTCCCAATACCCACTTTAAAGATGTGCCGTTAACAATCAGAAGATCTCTCACTTGGTCCTCCCTCTTCAAGTTTCTACCACAAGCCAGGTGTGGACCCAACCTTTAACACATGGGACCTGGGGGCTGAGTATTTTAGATTCAAAGTGTAGCAGAGATTTAGTGAGGGAAAACCACAAGGGCTACAAAGATGTTTAATAGGAACACTGAGTAACACAAAGTCACATCTTAAAACTGGGTAACAATTTGAGAAACTCACGTCCCAGAACCATGCAAGAGTCTCACCATTCAGTGTGCCTCACTCAGGTAATGGATGAGCTTCTAGCTACCAATGTGCCTGGATCATTGCCAGGCAGAACCCACTAAACTCCCTCAAGGTATTCTTCCTTCACCACCCATGTGTACCCTTCCTGTCCCACCTCTTTTCTCATCGACAAATCTCACCAGCCTTTTTTATATTTCAGAGATTACTCCATGTTTTTGCTCTGGCCCTTTTTGTCTTTTGTTTGTTTGCTTTGACAGCTATTATGGCTATTTTGAAGTTCACTGGAATTTGGAAAGAACAGATGAAATTGAGCTCTAGATTCTTCATCTTAAGTCATGACCTTTTTCCTGGGAGAAGTTGGCCAGAAGGGGTATCTTTCTTGCCTAAGGTAGATGCAATGCAAGTGAGTGAGCCTCTTCTGTCTTGTTTCCTGTTCACCTAAAGGGGTTTGAGTGAGATCAGAATTTGCTAACCCTATCCTTGTAATATCCCTAACCTAACCAAATAAAACTGGTTAGTCACCAAAACACATTGTCTTAGCCACTGTTCTCTTGCTTTGAAGAGACATCATGACCACAGAACCATTATAAAGAAAAACATTTAATTGGGGCTAGCTTAGTTTCAGAAGTTTAGTTCATTATTGTCACGGTGGGAAACAAGGCAGTATGCAGGTAGACATGGTGCTAGAGAGGTAGCCAAGAGTTCTTTTTGTAAGGAGAGGGTCACTTGTTTGTCCCGGCTGCCCAGCTAGCTTACAACCAAAATATCCACACAGAAACTGTATTCATTAAAACACTGCTTGGCCCATTATCTCTAGTTTATTATTGGCTAGTTCTTACATCTTAATTTAACCCATTTCTACTAATCTGTGTATCGCCATGTGACTGTGGCTTACCAGCAAGAGTCTAACCAGCATCTGTCTCAGACAGAAGATCCATGGCATCTCTCACTCTGCCCTTCTTCCCAGCATTCAGTTCTGTCTTCTCCGCCTACCTAAGTTCTGCCCTATCAGGTCCAAAGCAGTTTCTTTATTCATTAACCAATGAAAGCAACACATGAACAGAAAAACCACCTACACCAATTTCTACATCCAGTTCAGTAGGTAGCAGGAAGAGAAAGAGTCTCTGGTCCTGGCTTGAGCTCCTAAAACCTCAAAGCCCACCCCCAGTGACACATTTCCTTCAACAAGGCTATACCTACTCCAACAAGGTCACACCTCTTAGTCCTCTCAAGGAGTACTACTCCCTAATGACTAAGCATTCAAGTATATGAGCCTATGGGGGCCATTCTTTTATTGGGGGAGTTTTCTTATTAAAACCACCACACAAATTAAGGAGCTTACAAGATGGCTCAGTGGTTAAGACACCTGCCACATAAGACTGACAAGCCCAGTCATTAGATCATTAGATCCCATGTAAAGGTGAAAGAACAGAACTCTCTCCACAAGGTTGTCAGCTGACCTCCACATGTATGGTATTACATGGGACACACACACAAATTAAAAAAAAATTCATTTAAAAAATGGCTAGTTACTCACTGAAAACTAAAATGCTTAAATAAAAGGTCTAAGGGCCATGGGGGCCTAGAACTATCTCCCAGTACTTGAGAGTAAAGCTATAGAGTAAGGAGGTAGGCACACATGCAGAGTGACAAGAAGTTCCTGTTGCCAGGGAAGGACGGAGGTAGAACCTTCCCAGATGAAGTGACATGTTTCACATCGAATGATTGATCTAGGGGTACTTCAGATAAAACTTCAGAGTGGCTTTAAGAGTAATTGTCAGTATAGGTGGCCAGACCTGGCCTATGGGTTGGAGGATGGCCCTACCACAAACTATCCGGTAAAGCACTGCTACCAGGTCTAAACAGCCAACAGATGGGCAGGTGCCACAAATGCACAGGGGTAGCAGCAAGAAGATAGTACCAATTCAGATATTAGTGCTCTAAGGGCTGAGACTCCCCAGGGCCCCATGGAGGCCTGAGAGGAAGTAAGCAACAGGTAGTATCATACTTTGCATTATGAATATCCCCCACAAAGCCATGTGTTAAAAATTCAGTAACAGCCCATAATGCTATTGGAAGGTAGTGGAACCTCTAGGAGGTTGACTGTAGAGGGAGAAACTTAGGTATCTGAGAGATGTCCATGAAAGGATATTTGTAACCAGCCCTCTTTATCATTCTTGAGGTAAACAAGGCTTGATTCCATGCTCTCTCTATGGTGTGTTGTGGGGCAATAGGCCCAAGTGACCATGGGTTGAAATCTCTAGGACTCTGAGTCCAAACCATTTTCTGCTTATAAGTTGATTTTCTCAGACATTTTATCACAAAGCATATTATCAGTGCTCTGAAGTAGTAAAAGAAGGGGAGGGCAGGGCAGTAAGCATAAACACATTAAAAACTCACTCATAGATTATTTCCTTATTCTGCCAGTGATTGTCAGTTCTTTAAACTGTAGCAGAGAAACTGTCATAAAATGCACACTAGCTACTAAGAAATTATTTTAAAATACCTAAGAGTTACAGAAAACAAGTGGTGGATTTATGAGTGTTCTCAATAATGTTTTTTTTCTTTTTTTTTGTATTTTAAATTATTCATAACAAAATATTTCAATACATTTTCCTGTGGTCCAGCATTCTAGGAGTCCTAGAGTCAGGGTTAGTTGTTTCTAAGCTCAGTCTGTTTAGAAACTGGCAATTTGTTTTGTTGGTTTTCCTAGTTATACATTTAGTTGTTTATCTGCAACAGAGTGTTAGTGTATTGCTCATACCAATCCTGTCCTCCTGGGCTCCAGTGTTCCTCAGGGCCTCAGCCTCCTGAGGAGCTGAGAGTGACTGTGTAGAACCACACAGTCTCTTATACCCCCGCACAGTGTCATTCATACAGTGTTTAAGGCCATTTTACATCTGTGCACTGCTTTGAGGCTGCACCTTTAATCCTGAGTTGATGTTGAACCTGAAATGGGTCATTGTGAGTTGTACCATATTGATATGTAAGCAGTATAAACAGACCTTTGAAAGTCCCATGTACTGCCATGTTTCAAGCATAGGTACCTCTCAGATGAGTTATTTAGTAGTAAGCAGTGAAGAAAGCACTGATAAAAGGCACAGCCATAGCATGCAGAACAAAGAGATGGGAAGACAATAGTTTTCCTTAATTCTTCCTCTGGAATCACCTATCCTTAGATATAGTTTTGAGCAGAAGGACTGAGATACCTCCAACCCTGCCCTCCCCTTTTCCCCAAGAGGATTATACAATTTACAAATCTGTATGGTAGAAGATAATACAGAAATAAGATGCTTCTCAAAAATGTTCAATGAAAACAACACAGTCTGGCAACAGCCCTGAAACAAATACCCCAAATGTGGGTCTACAAGTAGAGAAGGGATCAGGCTTCTAAGACAAGTATTTGAAGAAGCTGGAATATAAAACTCTAAAACCTTTGTCATTTTGCAATTCACCCAAAATGGAGCTTAACTCTGGCAGCTAAATCCCCAGTCATATCCAAGAAGCACAGTTCCTGACTATATGGACCAGGACATTTGCAGTCTTGAGGTAAGAATGGGGCTCTGTTGTCTTGCCTGTCTTGGACTCCTGCACTCATGCAGTCCTTGGGCCTTGGGTCTCTGAGCAGCCGAGATGATACCTGTGGTCACCACATCCAGTAGTACTTTAGAGGGCCAACTTCCTGCAGGAGAGCAGGGCCACATTCCTGTCCCCAAACAGCATCCCCTGTGAGATAAACACTTCTGCTTCTCACTTGCCTCCGGCGACTTTTTCCTGTCTTGATTTTTGAAAGTGTGTCATTGGATCAAAAGGCACACAAATTCCTAGGTAGGGAGCGCCATCTACTCAAGCCTGCTTCCCATATGAATTCATGGTATAATTTCTCATTAGGAACTTCATCTCCATCCCTTTCCCACACCCCAACAAACAACCACAGCACATGACCAAATTCACTTTTATTTTTGTATACATAGGAAACAGGACCCTATCAAAAGAGAACAAAGAAGAAATAGGAGCCCAGTGTTGCCAAGAAAGAGCATGCGCAAGTCTGCTTCAGGTCTGGCCCTGAGCACCGCTCTGTAGGACCTCAGCGCACATGAGTGGAGCTGCAGGAAAGACAAGAAAACAAGAATGCTGGGAACTGTCCCCAGAAGTGCAATTTCCATAGACTTTGCCCATGTTTACGGCTGAAGGAATTCCAAGGCAAGCTCCATGGCAAACAAAATTTATCTGACACAGACACTGGAGTATAAAATTGCTGGGCCCTATCAGTCGCTCAGTTTCTCAAAAGGATTTGCTATCAAAAAGATAAAATGTAGTCATGGATGCTGAATGCCTTGATTCAGCTGTCCCCTGGTGCAGTCAACAGGAGCAGCTCTCACTGTGCTTATTTTTAAAAGAACAGAGGAAACTAAACTTAAAACCACAAGTGATACAAGGGAGCAGAAATGTTTGGACCATGTAGTTGTCTTGATTGTAAACAGCAGACATTGTGCTTTGTTGTCTTGTTTAAAACGAGGACCCAATCCTGGAGGGGTACTGGATCCAGGACAGGATGCAGGGATGCCAGAGACACAGGGTGCTCAATGATATGGGCAGCAGCACTGTGTCCATGAACTGCCTTAAAGGGTGTTCATTCCTTCCCTGGAATTTCTATGAAACTGTCTACCAAGTCCCCATGCTTCCTGTCCTTAAAACTAAGCCTCTGCTGCTACTGCCCCATATAAATACCCCAACAGAGCATGACACCATGCTTCCTGGTCTTGTAGGTGATCAAGAACACTCCAGGAATATGTTTGGATACCCAATCCAATGAGTAACAATTTATCAAAAGGCTCTGATTGGTTCATTTAAAATTTCAGTCCCCTTACTCCCAGCCCCAGTCCCCACAGTACAACACATAAAGTAATCTAGACATCTTAGCTATACTGCCTTGCTCTTAGTACACAAGGTCTCAATCTGGGTTTAAATACACATCAACGTGACTAACTATGCAAGGGAATGCACTCCTCATTGTTAAGAACTCCCTCCGCTACTTGTAAATCTATGGGTGAGCTCGGATTCTCACCTGGGAAATAGCATCTCTAACTACACCTTCTTTCTCTAATTTGGTTATGTGGTCTGTGCAACTAAGTAGGTTTCCACTGTATCCAGAAACTTCTCGTCTTCTGAGTCCAGCACATCTATGCTTGGATCAAACACAACCCTAGTTCTTCTTAAGCAATGCTGGCCCTGCTTTGCTGAGCTCCTTCAATTCTTCTCTCCCCCTCCAAGGGTCTGTGTAAACTAACCAGTCTACTGTGCCTCCTGCTCTGAACTGGCCACGAAAGCCCTCACCAGAACTACCTAGGGGAAGGGTTTTGAAGCCCTCTGAGCAGTGACCCCAAGGGTTCACTCGCCATCTGATCTTGAAGGACAGGACTCTCACTTCAATAAATGCAGAAAAAGAAAAAGGAAACTTTTCTTTTTCCATCTGCAGCCACAGCATGATTCATAAAATGCAACATCTCATTTGGAGCAGGGAGTGGTTTTTCCTAACTTAAAAGACTTTCCTCTCTTTAATGGTCTTTAGTTAACTGCAGATGTCCAACTGGGGCCTGATTCTGACCCTCATCTTGCACTGGAAGGAGGATACACTTGGGTCTTTACGGTCCCTATAGAGGAAAGCGTATTTTCAAAACGTGAGTGGAGGCCAAGCAGCTTCAGTAGCCTCCCCGGCACATTTCCACAGCTTCTATGAAGAGAATGGGCTAGGACAGTGGACAGCGGCCATTCAAGCTTCTCTTCCCACTACCACATGATGTGAGTCTTATTGCATCCTGACCCTTCACCTGCCCCGACATAGGCTATGCCTTCCTTTCCTCTTAGCCTCTCTCCCGAGGATCTACCTTAGCCACCGCAGGAATGTCAACCTTCGGGGACTGCTGCCACACTCTCTCAGAGAGCACAGACTACATCAGAAACAGAAGCGACAGAGGAGACACAGTATGAAATTCAAATGTCCTCCACAAAAAACTTGAAAGAGAGCTGGCTTGCTTTGAAGATATCAAAGAGCAGTTTGCCCTTGGACCACCCTGTCAGCAAGTATCAGTGAGGATGGGGAGGACACACAGAAGGGCCTGTCCAGCCTCTTTGCCTCCTGTGCAGCATCTTGCTACTTGTCCTTCACCACCTGTTCATAGGGAGGTGGGGGTGTGTTGCAGTAGGAAGGAGGCGGTGGGTAGGTTGTGCCTCCATGAGGTGAATTGGGTTGGACCTGGAAAGCCATCGCCATGGTATTGCCAACAGGATTCATCCCGGCTCCTCCAGGGTCAGTGTAATATGGCGGCCCCATCTGCTGGGTTCCTGAAAGACAAGATATCTGTATGTGAGTACAAAAGAGAAAACTCCACCATTTGGCACATCTCCGTACTACCCGGCCCCTTGTGCCTCCATCAGACATTGCACTACTGTCTATTAGGAACCAAACAGTCCTCGAGACAGTAAACAGCTAGATCAGGTAACAAGCAAGAGAAACACGTGGTCTTGCCCTCAGGGAGCACAGTTCCTCCGGAGAGGTGTGTTGCTGAAATATCATCAGTCTCCAGAGCGCAATAAAATACAGGAGTACGAAAGAATGAGGGAGTGTCCTAGGAAGGCACTGGCCTCCATCACAAACTACGAGAGCTGAAAACAAGGCAGCTCGCTTTGCTGGAGCTGGTGAAGTACGTGCTGGAAGTGTGGTTTGCAGGAGTGTGCACAGTCCAGGTGGAAGCTGGACCACGGACAGTTGTCACTGTGCTCTGGCTGTGAGAAGACCCCCTAAGTAACCTGTTGGCCCAGATCTATCATCGTCCCCTCCACACACTTTGAACACAGTGTACCGGAAATTCACTGTATCTGGTTAAGGTCTCCATTCCTGTACCACTTTATGAAGACAAAGGGTATCTGTCGTCCATGTGGGCCAAAGACAACTCCCACAGGCCCATTCTGGGTATAGCTGGCAGTTTCCTGAGACATGCCTCCTTCTTCTTTGACAGAAGGAAGTGCCTATTATGTACACTGAGAGGACCAGAGGAAAAGGATGGAGGACCCAATTGCCTGTGACAGGCGGGCATAGGGAAGGCTGCTGTCACTGGGCTAGAGATATAGCTTGGCCTGTGTTTGTAATGTCTGCACAGTGGGACTGCTCAGATTAACACCGGAGTACCAGCTCATGGATTTTGTAGGGATTGGCAAAATGGATGTATCTTAAATTTTCACAAAATATTTGACATAGAGATACATTTATGGTATTAGAAAAGCAGAACAAACAAAAGGTGAGAAAGATATATCCCACAGAGGGGAACAGAAAGAAGACGGATCCATGTTTGATTGAGCAGAGATGCATACTCGGGGAAGTAAAAGCAGAAAGAGAGCGATGCATGCATGAAACCCATGGAGACAAGGCTGGTGAGTTAGGCAGATATCCCCAGACATCAGAGAGACCATTTCAAAGACCTGTTCCCAATGTGCACGTGATTCTACAGAAATGAAAAACACTTCAGAACTACAGTCAACTGCATCACAAATGATACAGTAAGAACAGAAGTTCCCAAGGAAACCAATACAGTCAACTGTAATGGACAAATCTGCAAAGCAGGATTACAAATACAGATTAAAGCTGTGAACCAAAGAGCAAAACTGGATAAGACTTTCAGGTGAATGAAGGTGCTAACACAAAAACCACAGCTTTCATCTCAAAGGGAGTAAGAGATGGTTTATCCTGGAGCCTAATTCGAGTGACCACGGCCCAGGAATATGGAGCTAGGTCACCCAGTTTCTGTATTCCAGTGTGAAAGTACTTCCAAGGGCTTTTTTCTTAAAAATAAAAAATGGAAGCAGAGCAAAGAAAGTCATAAATCAAAGAGATTTTAAAATAAATTGGTGGGTACATCAGGGAAGCAGGTTACAGCCAGACAGATGGACATTTGCAACACCATTCTTCACCTTGCCACTGGTGGAAAAAGGGGTTTTGCTAATGCATTCCAAAGGTTTGTATCTGTTTATCAGGATGCTGGGTCTGATGCAGAGCTGGGCAATGAATGGCTATGAAGGGAGCCAAGATGTCACAAAGAAGCTGTAGTTGGGCTATGAGCAGCAGTGGACTCTCCACTGTCATTTCCGGTTATCAGCCCGTGTGAACGGCTTCATCCCAGGGGTTCTCTTTACCAAGGATAAAGATGAAGAACTGTTTAGGAAATTTAGTCTGTCTTTTAGCACAGACTTTGATCAACTCCAAAAAAAGAATATAAGAGAAATTAATATATCGCCTCAATTACAAAAATGCACAGTTTGAGAACTAATAAAATAGGTTCATCTATTTCAAAATAGTTAATGTTCTGATATAAACCTAGGATCTAACCCCTATGTTTAAAGCAATAAGATGCTCTTGAAGGAATTGCGTTACCTTTTTTTTAAACTTATTTATTTATTTATTTATTTATTTATTTATTTATTTAAGATTTCTGCCTCCTCCCCACCACCACCTCCCATTTCCCTCCCCCTCCCCCAATCAAGTCCCCCTCCCTCGTCAGTCCGAAGAGCAATCAGGGTTCCCTGCCCTGTGGGAAGTCCAAGGACCACCCACCTCCATCCTGGTCTAGTAAGGTGAGCATCTCTTAATAATATTTTGTGATAAACTTAATCATCATTCTTGTTGACTTTTCAATGTATTGAAAAATCTCAAAGCTTTAATGTACCTTTGGTCAAATATTCTCCCCTACTATATATAAACACATATACATAATTGGCTGAACTTGTTCAGATGGAAAAAGTTTCCCACGTGTACACAGTGCATTGTTTACTCCCACTCAGCCCTCTCCCAACTCCCTATCACATCTGCTACCCTTCTGCCTACACGTCCCCATTCTACATTCATACCATTGTTTTGCAGTCCTCTTATTTTAACTAGGTCTATCTGTGACCACAGACATTGAATTCTTTGAAGTCTTTCAATTCCTTGGTGACATTTACTCTTTTGTTGTTGTTGTTGTTATTGTTTGCCTAATGTCACTCTCAGTATGTTGTCATTGGTATATAGGAAATCAATGACTTTTATGTGTTAACTCTGTATCCTGCCACTTCACTGAAAGTGTTTGTCATCTACCTAGATATCACATCATCTATGACAATGCCAATAGGCCAATCTGATGGAGACAATGCTTCATTTGAGGGTTGCTTTGCCCAGGTAGGCAAAAACAGCCACCACAGTGATCAGGAGCATGCTATGCGTGCATGAAGTTGAGAGAAGAGCATATCATGTCACATGCGGTGACAAAGGAGCACTTCACGGGCTTGTCCAGGAGAGTGTACCATGTATAAACGGAGATTTTAGATGGAGGACATAAGCTTTTCTAGCGGAATGGTTTTTTTTTTTTTAAATATTTATTTATTTATTCTGTATAAAGTATTCTGTCTGTGTGTGTGCCTGAAGGCCAGAAAAGGGCACCAGACCCCATTACAGATGGTTGTGAGCCACCATGTGGTTGCTGGGAATTGAACTCAGGACCTTTGGAAGAGCAGGCAGTGCTCTTAACCTCTGAGCCATCTCTCCAGCCCCCTAGCGGAATGTTTTTTAACCAATGCATATAAGGTAGGAAGACAGTATCCTGGCAGATCTGAAGAAAGCAAAAGGCAAGTGTAGTGTAGGTGTGGAATGAACCAGAAGAGAAGCTGTAACAAAGATCAGAGTCAACCAGGCAACTAGAGCAAGGGGAAAGTGAGAGACAGAAGGTCTGTGCGGACCACAGAAAGGATTTCCACCCGAGGAAAATGGGAAATATTTAGAAAACAGAGAGCACAAGTTCTCACTTCTGTTTAGGCTAAGGCTGCTTTGTTAGAAATTGACAGAAGCAAGAGGAATTGAATACCAAAAGACAAGGTCAGTTAGGAAACGCTAGTGTCCATCTGAACAAAAAATGGGGAAGATGGGAGAGCACCATGCCATTTTATAAAAAAAGACGCTAGCATTCCTGAATGCAGGAGTACCTTCAAACCAATCTCCTATGACACACAGGATGCCTGTATTTATTCCTCCAGCCCTAACTATCACCTCCAAAGCAGCCTTGTGTCCTTTCACTTTGACTTGGAGGATAATTTAACTGTCAAAGCAGCACTCTTGGTGTTCATTTTGTAGTGGTTTTTATTAGTTAGCGAGACACCTAACCACAACTGTGGGATGACATACTTACAGAACTGAGACATCAAAATTGTCAGCAAACTCTGAATGCAATCACCATAAATGTATGACTTAAAGGAATGAAATCTCATCTCTCAAAGAGACTAAGTACCACAACTAACTACTTCATTTAAAAAGGTGACATTAGAGGAAATGATTTTTATGTAAATGACAGTAATACCACAGATTATATTAATGACTATTCTCCTCACCATTAGCAGCAGAGCCATCCTACAAAAGATTCACACACTTCCTTCTTTACCAAGTGCTTCTTTAGGTTGTTTTCTCATACAATTGTATTATTATTATTATTATTATTATTATTATTATTATTATTATTATTATATTTGTAGTAGTAGTAATAGTAGTAGTATCAACAGCATTCTGCAAATCTCTAGTCAACCTCAAACTTGCTAAGTAGTCAATAGTGCCCTTAAAACTTCTGACCCTTCTGCCTCCACCTCTTGAGCATTAGAATTAGATCCAGAAGCCCCCATGTGTGGTATTGTGTGGGGCTGGGGACAGAGTCCAGGGCTTTGTGAATATTGGTTAAATAAGGTAACTGAGACACATGCCTAGCCTCTCCTCATAAACTGCGTGGTGAGCCTTGTTTCTGACTGTGGACTTTAGTGTTGCTATATAAATTCCACAAGGAACAGGCACGGTTTATCTTTGATGTTTATGATCTAGAGTATCTCCCTCACGGTCAGTCTCTAGTTCACTAACCTCTATGGGATTTCTGGTCTTACTGAACCCAAACTCCTTTTCCCCTTCAGACATATTCCTCAACCGTGGCCCAAGTTTTATAATTTCTCCCAGTGGCTCTTTATGTTTCTAAGGGGTCAGGGCACAAGGCTGCAAGTGGTTGGTTAATGTTTTCTGAGTAAGCAAATGAATGGATGAAGCTGGTCTTTCTTTCCTGACTTGAGGCCATAAGGATGTGGACCCAGATAGCAACAAGACCATGGGATTTGATGAGGTCAGACTTTCTCTTTCTTCTATGCAGAGACGAAAACATGGACTTCTTTCCTTCATGTAATTTCATTTTTTAGGCAAGGTACTGACAAGCCAAAGGAACAGTGACTCACCCTATGGCTCATGGGCTTCAGGGTTCCATATCTCATTCAGCATCTTTTTTTATTCTCAGAACTTCAACTACTCAACCCTCCTCTCTTGTCTTCTGTTGTGTATTCTCAATAAACCCCAGACTTTCAAGTGAAAACATTTTGGTTCCCCCAGTTTCAAAAGGAGCTTTGCCTCTGAACTTTCATCTCCACAACTACTTTACCTATATATTCTGATTAGCTCAGAGTCCTGCTCAGCCCATGCAAAAGCCCCAGAACTATAATGCTAAACCATCCTTCTCACCGCCAATCAGCAGCACCTCCTCACTGTGTGCCTCGTCAATGGTGCTGGACATGGATGCTGGTCCTAACAGTACTGTGAGCTCCCTCTCACACCAGCCTATAGAGTGCTGCCCTTTCCTGCTTCCAGGGAATGAATTTTCCGCTGTTTCTTCTTCATTACCAAGCATAGCTTACAAGATGTCTTGGTGTATTCCTGAAATCAAAGCACTAGACAGGCTGGGGCAAGAAGATATAAAGTCTCAAGATAGCCTCGACCACACACTGTTAAAGGCCAGCCTGGGCTACAGGGTGAGACACTGTCTCTAAAAGCCAAGGGCTGGGACTATAGCTCGGAGGGAGAGTAGTACTTGTGTCAACCATGGTCGAGCATACACATTGGTTCACTAAAATCCAGTTTCTGTCCTTCAGACTACCAATAAGAAAAAAGTGGAATCCCACACCAAGTGTAGAAAGTCCTTGCATACATCTCAGCATTGATTAGGCCTCTTCTGTGTGCCACCCGGCTCGACTAAGTTTACATTCTTGAAAAAGGAATTTGGGACAACTAGCAACTCACTGTAGAGACCTACGGACCTAAACCAATGTCTTCCGCAGCTGAGATCCTTTAACTCCAGTGGGGTCTGCAACACTGGTGGTTATAGGGTAAATAAGGGCACTTGTGTTTCTGAATGCTTCTGGGTACCACTTAGAGCACGGATAGAATGGTATCAAACCTCAGCACCCTCACTATGCCTCTTAGCCCCACGATAACAACTCTGAGCTAAGATGTATGATACCAGTCCTTAGCCCTTGACATCCTCACACTGGCAGACTAACCAATGGTCTTTTTTATGTTTTCACAGGTATTTTACTCTTTTTTTTAAAACTCAGTGTCCCTCCTGATATAGACTGTTATATCTACTGTGGTTAACAGTGACTATTTGAAACTCTGTGGGCATCTTAAAGAGGCTGATGAAATGTCACTTCCACTTAGTGTGCTCCACTAATCTTGTCTCCAACCCACTCACCTACCTGCAGGGGGGGAAGAATGGACACACTCTTCCCAAAGCCTCCAGGTAGAAGCCATGACTGGAGCAGGGCAATGTGAACACAATCAAGACAGTGGCCCCAACTTCATCAAACATAAAATCTTTCGTTCAGAGCAAGGATGAGCAGTGCCTGTCTACTCTAGCTGCTGGGGCCTTGCAACTCTCCATTTTCCGAAGGTTCCATCCAAGGCAGGGGACCTCAGAGGCACTGTCAAAACCCATATACCAGCTGGTACCTTGAGGGGAGGCAACACCAACTACCATAGGATGAGGAAGATTTACACATTTAAGGCAAAAGTGTCCTGTAACAACTAAGAAATAGCTAATTCTCTTTGATCTTAAAATATTACTCGAGGTAATATGCTCTACAAGGCCAGTAGTGACTTCTATAAAAATGTCTACTGCTGCACTACTTATGAATATTCAAATAGGTACACAATGCATACTTACTGAGTAAATTTTTAAGATGCAAAACAAACAAAAAAAACCAACAAAATCATAAGCAATCATAAAAACACCAAATAAATTGTCATTTAATAACATACTCCAGATGAATTAAGAATGGTAGGGTCATTATTGTTTATACATAAAAGTGTATATATTAAACAGCTTTTTAAAGGAAAAAGCATCTATGCATATATGAACCGTGTATCACTCACACAGGGGACATCAACAATAATATAAAAACATGAGCTGATAGGCACAGAATATATTGCATTGCTACCAGCAGAAATAGTCAATAAAACTTGTCATTAGAATTTAATGACCAGTCTGATTTATCTCTTTAAGCACACTCTGGGCATTATAAATAGCAGAAGAGGACACACAAAGATGAGGCAGGCTGACCTGGAGCAGGGTTTGGTGGCTGCCTGGTGTAGGACACATTGAATGTGGGTTCCTCGATGAGTGGTGGTGGATACATGCGCCGGCGGATGAAGAAACCAGCTCCACAACAGAAGAGCACACCCATCATCAACAGGAACCTGCAGAGATCAAGACACAAGGCCAGAGTTCAAGACACAGGCTGAGGCCAGGCTCTAGAATGGTAACAAAAATGCCAGATGATTCCCAGTTGTTCTTGTAATACTACTCCAAAGTGGCAAAGCAGAGAGATCCATCAAGCTGTGGGAAGCCTCCAGCCATGAAGGCATATGACTAGTCTTGGTCCTTCCCAAGTGTTTCACTGTGGGACATTCCTCCTATGGATGATATCAGCAAAATACTTGCCCTGCATTTTATCAAATGAGATTCCCTCCTCTCTGATGACTCTAGCTTGTGTCAAGTTGACGCAAACAAGCCAGTCCACTAACTATACATAATCATCTGTGGGGTGTGCTGGTTGGTTTTTGCCAATTCGACACAAACATATCTGGGAAGGTGGAATATTAAATGAGAAAATATCTCCATGAGACTCCCCATAGGCAAGTGTGTGTGGGGGGGCATTTTCTTGATTGACTGATGTGGGAGGGCCAAACTCACTATGAGCATCCCTGGGTAGGTGGACCTGGGATATAGAAGAAAGCAGGCTGAGAAAGTCATGAGGAGCAAGCCCTTAAGCAGTGTCCCTGGGCAGCTTCTGCTTCAGTTCCGGCCCTTACTTCCCTCAGTGACAGAACTTGACCTGAGAGTTGTGAGATGAAATACATCCCTTCCTTCCTCCTCGAGTTGCTTTAGGCACGGTGTTTTATCACAGTAGTAGAAACCCTACCAAAGACAGTCAGTGAGTCCCTTCCCCACACCTTGATGGATTTAATTTTTAGTAGAAGAGAAACCAAAAGGCAAATGCACAAACTATTTATTCCTAACAAGTAAGTGATAAGAAAGAAAAATGAAGGCTGGAAGAACAGACCTGTGTGAAATATTATCTATCAAAACTCATCACTATAGTTCGAGTGTGTAATTCAGTGCACTGGGAGGCATACTCAAAGATATTATTGCACATAAGAATGGACAAATACTCTCCTCCAGCCATATTTGAGCTATGTTCTAAATGAGAAGGCAGTGCCTTGAGGAGGAGCAGGAAGTCTGGTGAGAAGAATGACATGTGTAACGAGGCCTAGAGCAGGGAAAGCTCAGGGGAGAGATGCAAGAGTTGGCTCTGGCGGGACGTGGGAAGTAGATTCCGAGGTCTAGAAAAGTAAAGAACCTCATCAGCAAGGATGCTGGAATCACACAAGGGACAGCATCTGTCTGTTCTGTCTCCAGCTTCCCTTCTCCCTCTCTCTTTCCCTCTTTTTCTCTCCCCAACTCTCTGTCTTTCTCTCCTCCCTCTCCCACTCTCTTTTTCCTCTCCCACTCGTGCTCTATCTCTATCAGTATAGTCCTATATCCCCAGACCCTTGTTTTTCACTACATTTTTCACTCTCAGGTAAGGTCTCATTAAACTGCTTGAATGTACTCTACAGTCCATGCAGGTTTTGAACATGTAATTTTCCTGCCTTAGCCTCCCAGGCAGCTGAGATTACAGGGCAGTACCATTAAGCCTAGCTGGACTTGCCTCTGTAGGTTTATCATCTTACCTTTAATGTGAAGTCCTACAAACATATCTGAGAACAGTGACTCAAAGCCTAGAGTATACAGGGATGTACACAGCGACTCACTGCTGGCCATTCCAATGGATCTGGCTCTCTGGCTTGCAGATAAGTCATTTGAGGTCTTCACTATGATACAAGGTCAAGATGTTGATTATACTGCCAAATGGAACTTTTTTTTTTCTCCTAGATGAAAAATGACACTGTACCTCACACTTCAGAAGCAAGGACAACACAGAGTCACTTGACAGACCAGCTGTGTCTTTGGTATTACATGTAATTGATCTGTTCCTCATTGAAATATTAGCCTGAGGACTTATTTCTAATAGGGGGAGGGGGGCTGACAAAGGCCAGGAAAGTGAACTTCAAGTTAGCTGGGTGAGAGTTGTGGCAATTAATGAGAAACGTTGTTTTCAAAGGATTATATCCACAGGCAGGGTGCCCACTGTAGTCTGTTGTACAGCATAGTTGGGAAGCTTCCTAAGAGTTGGTTAAAAGGCGAAGTTGTTCTCATTTTCTAAAGTCAGAAGTAATCCAGTTTCTGTAATTTAGTTTGCCTTTTTAATTCTTTTAACATGGAAGTTTCCCAGCCTGCAATCTCCTGGTGAGGGGCACCAATAACACAAGACCCTGTTGCCTGGATCCATTCCAGGAGCGGTATTGGAACCTCCAGTGGCAGGCTCATCCACATAGCTATCCCTGCCCGTCTTTCCCATTTTGCAACATGTGCTTTACAATGCTAATGAGGGGTACAAACAGCCGCCATTCTAAAACTGGATAATTTCATTCAAACCTCAGCTTTGTTTCTACAGCTGGCAGGGCCTCTTAAAAGCATTCTCCTCCCAACAGCAGTAAAGAAGCAGAGGCCAAGAACCTGGACAACAAAGAGGACCCTAAGAAAGACATACACACTCTACATAGGAAGGAGAAAGAGACAAGATCTCCTGAGTAAATTGGGAGTGAGGAGGTGATGGAGGTGGGTCATCTTTCTATCTGTTGTTTCATTGGTTAAGTAATGAAACTGCCTTGGCCCATTTGATAGGCCAACCCTTAGGTGGGCAGAGTAGACAGAACAGAATGCTGGGAGAAAGAAGCCGAGTCAGTGAATCGCCATGATTCTCCCACTTCAGACAGACGCAGGTTAAGATCTTTCCTGGTAAGCCAGCTCGTGGTGCTACACAGAATATTAGAAATGGGTTAGATCAATATGTAAGAGCTAGCCAATAAGAGGCTGGAACTAATGGGCCAGGTAGTGTTTAAAAGAATACAGTTTCCGTGTAATTATTTCGGGTATAAAGCTAGCCGTGCGGGCGGCCGGGTGCCAGGAACGTAGCCCGCCGCTCTTATTACAACATGGCGGGTCACAGGAAAGTGTAGAAGGGGAGAGGGGAGGAAGGGAGGTGAGCAGAGAAAAATGTATACAGCAATAAAAACAATAAAAAAGAAGCAAAAAAAAAAAAAAAGAAAAGAAAAGAAATGAACGAAAAGCAGCCGCAGAGGTCAGCTGGGGACACAGAGCTGATAGCACTGGCTTTTTCTCTCTCAGCCCCAGACCTCTTCTCTACAAAACACTTACCTCATCATGTTGGGAACAGCCTCACCAAAAGAGCTGCTCAAAACCTTTGCAGCGTTTCCCCGAATTCCTGGCATTAGAAGTTTTGTGGAGGCTGGACAGATGGCTCAGCGGTTAGGAGCACTGATTACTCTTCCAGAGGACCTGGGTTCAATACCCAGCATCCACATGGCAGCTCACAACTGTCTATAACTCCAGGGTCCATCACTCTCATGCAGACATACATATAGGAAAAACACCAATGCACATAAAACAAAAATAAATAAAAAAGATTTGTGCACTGTCTGCAGAGTACTCCCATATAATGGCCTACTTGTTACTGAAGGGTTAATGACATAAAAGCCTCAGGTAAATGGAGCAAGTCCAGACAGTAAAGCCGACTTGACTGATAACACCTGTGGGCTGTTGGGATCCAATGAGCTCCTGATAAGGAGATCAATGTACCTGCATCTGCTGCTGTCTACCACTGTGAGGCTGCAGAGGAACTGACCTGAAGATGTAATATACCACCCCTGTTCCCCCACGCACACAAAAGCCCCCTGTGCATGCACACAGTTGGAATGATGCAGGTCTAGAAGCTAATTACTTTATCTTGGACTAGCTTTAGCTCCTAAATAGCCATGCCTTTCCCACCTCTGTGTCAGGACTAACACCCTGTGACTAATAGAGAAAAACTGTTTGGAATCTATCAAATTATCAGCCTCCTCCTAGCTTCCAGGAACCCAAAAGCTAAGAATGTCATCAGATAGGCATCTAATGCCTGCAGAAAAGCTTTTTCTATCCTGCTGTAAGGATCTCTCTGATGTACCCACCAATGTATTTTAAAATTGTCAGGACTTGCGACTGTCTTTATTCTGTAAAACTATAAGACTTCATGAGACTGCTTCCTATCCCCATCCTGAAACAGGAGAGTCTTAGAGTCCATTCCAGAGGGCTCGGCCTTCAGCATCAGGGAGCCTCCCCCTACCCCCCCCCCAGCCCCCCTACTCCCGCTCCGATGATCTCTTACTGAAAGCAGAACATATAGCTTTGCTGAGGCTTTGTCTTAAGCTCTATTCTTGATCCTCTGAAACTGCCCACACTACAAGGAAAGCATCGTCTGACGCGGGCTGAGCCCTTTGGAATGGACGCTAGAGTCTCTCATGTTCTGTTCTGCTAAGTAACTTTCTTGCTCTATTTCTAAAACTAGTATGATTTTATCATCATCCACTTTACATCAACAACCCTCAGTTTATGCTCCACAGATTTTAGCAGCCCAGGCATGGGTGTTCTGAAATAGCTTAAGAAATGTCAGGTGGTCCCTTGGAAGTCACATTTGCCTGAAAACAAATGTCTTCTCACAAAACACTAGAAGGGCACTCCTTCCCTGCTGAGAAAGTGTCCTGGTACATAAAAACAGCTTGGTCCCTCTGGAGGAAAGGTCTTGTGTGACATTTTACAACATCAACGGTCACACTGTAAATACCCCTTAGCCTACACCAGGTGAGATGTGGCTACAGCCTTTTGACTTTAAAAAACGCTACCCTCGTTTGTCTCTGCACCAAGTGTCTAAGGCCTGAGAGTAGTCCTAGCAGGCTAGAGAACTCATGATTCTCTCAATAGGCTTAATAAAGCATGACGATCTCTAACTTCCTCACATTATTTCATTTGAAGCCCCAGTGAGCTCTCCCACACCAACACAGGACCTAACCTCACTGGGCCTTTCTGGCTAAGGAGAGGTTGGGCTGCATATGAGGATTCCTTGACAAACATTCCAGAGTCACTGAAACCAGAAAGGTCTGGAAAGGCTGCTGTGTTCCCAGACAAGATGGATGAGTCCTTCTGATACTCTTAGGAGATAAATTGGCATACTGAATTCAGTTAAAAAGTTTGTGCCTTGCATAGACCTCTTAGAGGAGCCTTCTTAGGGAGAAGAAGGATTGGCCTCTGAGGACTCATGGGGCAGGCCTCTTGGGGCATCATTTTTTGCTATTTTGAGGAAGATATGCCCCTTTGAGAAGCCTTAAAGTTTCTGAAGAAAACTTGTACTGAGGATCCGTCCCTTGTCGTCCTGTGCTATGCTGGAATACCAACAGTAGAGGGCTTGGTTTTCTGATTCCACCTCTCATGAGAGTTCTGGTTTGGTTTCAGTCTGCATGAATGACCAGCCAACTATATACATGACTCGGCAGACACAGGGCAAGCTCTGTGGGGAGAGTTATTTTGCTGGTTTGTTATGGGTGTTTCTGTCTTATTTTGTGCCCCCTCTCTTGGTTCTGAGAGAGAGGTGGACCGTACTCATTTTGGCTTCGTGATGGCTTCTCTTGGCTGCTCTGAGCACACTTCACTCTTGCTCTTTTGAGTCACAGGGTCACTGCAGCTTGGGTGCCTGGAGCATTCTTTACAGTCTCTGTCCTTCCAGTTGCCAGTATTTGTTACTTGTTCTGTGCATCCTCTCTTGTTATCTGTGGTCTTCCCAGCTACATACCCTTTCCTCCAGGTCGGGGAATCTCCAAGCATACCAAACAGTTCCTGGAGTCACCTGCCTGGGAACCTTTCTTACTCCCGAGTCAGGACATGTGATGGGTCTTACATGGAGTTGAGATGTCTATTTTTTATTGCTATTGCCTTTGCGTTTATCTTTCTAATAAATTTCAACAAGCCACTTACTTTCCTTCTAATACGGGGACCACCCAATCCAAGATATCACCCCTTCAATGTGTACTCAAGAGATTTGAGGAGGATTGTGGCATTTCACTCTTCAAGGGAAAGCTGCACATTTTTGGTGAAGCCGACTGGCCTTCTATGAAGTAGATTGAACATTAAACCTCCCAAGGGTTTTTGGTGTTGGCTGCTGGTACAGACGCTGGGAGACTGTGACTTTGAGAAAGCCTTCCCGTCCAAACACCCTGTTGGGACTCCAGCACTTCCACCAGTTTTTATGCCTTGGACTATTTTCACCAGCGCCTTAAGATTGGAATCCAAGGTGTAGCTCAACCCACTAATTCGTACAAAATCAGTGAGGCTATATAGGGGCTGGATGAGTCTTCCCAGGTGTTCCTCAAGGAATTACACGAATCATTCAAATTTACATCAATTTTGACATCAATTAGCTTCAGAAAACGCTAGGTATTAAATATGGCTTTTGGAATTCAATCTGCTCATAAACAAACAAAACTCTAGAAACCAGAGGGTTCTGCTGGTATAAACAGCTCCCAGCTTACTGAGGTGGCTCAGGAAGTCTTCACTAACAAAGATACAGAGAAACAAAAACCTGGGGAGGATGGGGAAGTCTGCTCTGGAAAGGACCAAATGAATATTCAAACTGTCCCAAAGCCAAGCAAGCACTAATCCTCCCTACCATGATGGATATGGACAATGAATAAGAATGAAGGAGGCTGGGTTTCTACCTTCCTAAGCTTCCAAGAGCCTTTGGTTACTCAATCAGTAGGAAACTACACAATGTGTTTCTAGTAGAACTGGGGCAGAGGTTTCTGTTCAATCAATCAAACAAACAAACAAACAAACAAACAAACAAACAAACGGGATCACTTCCAAATGAAAAAGAGCTAGTTCAGGAGCCACTACCACAGTTAAGGATGGTTCACCTGGGTCACAAACTCCTTGTGGTGGTCGCAGATTGCCCCTTTTGCCTTCTAAGCAGAGATCTTTGAAAATTAGGCACCACACTCATCTTACTCCCCAGGACACTAAAATGCCCTCTGTGCCTGTCCACAGCCTACTTAACTGCTCTTCTGTCTGAAGACCATGTCCCCCACGTGGTCATGCCTCCCAAACAATTCTTCCTCTGCTTCTCCCTCACTCTCAGAGTCCTACCCCCCCTCTTCTCATCCTTGTCACTCAGCTCCCACTTAAAATCTCACTCAGAGCCTGGAAATTAGTCAACTTCCATCTTCCTTCTCTCAAAGGGCTCCCCCGGTCCATAGGGAGTGAGCCATAGAGGCTTGCTAATGGAACCCTGTAAGATAACTCAGCTGCAACAGGAGGGCAAATAGCACAGGGTGAGTGGTGGCTGCAAGAGCAAGGGAGCAGGGGCTGCTATGCAGACACGAGCAAAGCAGCCCCTCCCATTTCCTTAGCCCAGCCAAGACCCCTGGCATCCTGGTAGCCTTGCCAGCCTGGGAATCCAGGACCCTACCTCAGAATGACCACAAAGTAGAAGGCAAGTTTGAGTGTGGGGATGCCCCTTAGCTGTGTGGCTCAGGACAGACTGGAGGTCAGCTTTGTATTAGGTCCTAATGCCTGCCATTTCTACTGTGTCTCTAACTCTGCTTCTTCTGACTGAGATAGGATATTCTTCCTGTTCTTGGGACTCCTTTGCCTGAAGCCTGTGGTCTACCTTTGCCTCTAACCCAGAGTCTGCGTACTCTTGCTTTTATTTGTACTTTTCAGTTTTAAAGACACAGACATCAAGAGGGGGCGGGGAAGGGGAGAGGGGAAACAACCTGATGTCAGAAGTTTTGAGTTCCCTTGTCTAATTTTCACTTTCTGTTTACTGCTCTCTAGTTTATCATACTCACATTATTCTGCAACCTGATGTCTTTATAAGAAAAAAATACTTATTAAGCTTTTCAAGTTGTTTGCCTGCACCTGTAGACACACACAAACTGGTTAAGGATCTGGGTTAATCCATGATTATCATCACAGGAAGTAGAGATGCAGGACAAGGAGCTGAGAGCTTTCCATCCTGACCCACAGGCAGAGAGACACTGAGTTTGGTCAGGGCTTCTGAAATCTCACCCCCAGTGACACACTTCCTCTAACAAGGCCACACCTGCTAGTCCTTTCCAAATGGTTACAACAACTAGGGATTGAGCATTTAAATACACGAACCAATGGGGGCCATTCTCATTCAAACCACCACAAACACTCCGTGTCTGAAACCTCTCAATGATAGTTCCAGCTGTGGCCGAGTACCCAGAGATTGGGCTTGTTAAATGTTATTACTCCTTTAAGAAAGGAGGCGACAGACAAGTACTGGGCCCTCATCTGAGTATCCAGTCAACTCCTCGCTCCTGCCAGCTGGTTAAATACAATCAGAGTTTAACTGTATTTGACATCAAAGTTGGAGAAACGAGGGCATACAGGCTAAAAACTAAGAATGGGAGGAGGGTCCATCAGTGCAGCAAGGAAAAAGCTGTTATATATGTTGTGTAAAGACCCCAATGAAATTAGATATTGCCTAGTAAGCCCCCTTAGGAAAAAGTTCTTACAACAAATGGTAATGGCTAGCTGTAATTCCAGATGCCTCTTGAATACACACACCCTTCTTCGTTCTAATTTACAAAAATGTTCCCCCATTCAAGCTCATGTGTATCTTTAAAGTTTTTGCTGAAATTTAAATTTTCTTCCTCTCAGGATCTGTAAGACCATTGCGGGGTGGAGGGGAAAATTGAAAAAAAAAAAAAAAAACAAAAACCAAAAAAACAAAAACCAAAAAATAAAACTATAAAATTCCAATCAGAAAAATAGCTCAAAACTTACAATAGAAAAGGTTGCTAGTTAGCTGTCTGTATACAGGCAATCTCAGTTTGCTACAGTATGCCATGTATATAATCCGAATCCAACTATTGTTTAGAGAAATAAAATTTAAAAATAGATACAAAAAGTCTTATAAATTATGAAGCTATTTTTTTGGTTAAAAAAGGTTAAAATATTGTAGGTAAGGATAGATTTTTTTACGATAAAATAATTTTTATGTATGTTTGATGACTGAGATTTACAAATTCCTAAGTTGATAATGGTCTATTCATGTTAGCAAAAAAAATTAGATAAAGATGTATGCCTAATCATGTATATCTTTGCTAACTTTGTTAAGTTTAACTATTAGAGAGACTGAACACATCAAAAAACTACAGTAAAAATTAATTATACACCTTTTATTCTTATGTCTTTTTATGAGAATTGATCTTACTCTTCTTTCCTGTAACATATATAATTATATATGATAAAACGAGCTACTTAATAGAAAAGATTCTTCAAATTAATTTAGAGTTTATAAAATTGCACTATAGAAGTATCAAATGAGGTCCCCAGTTTCCCCAATGACTGTTTTTACAGTTTAAAATGTATTTTGGTACTAAAAGGGCTTCAGTTCAAAACTGTAATTTACAGGATTAAAATCTTAACAGATAAAATTACAAAATCTTGCCAGTCTATTGTAAACTGTTCCAACAAAGATAACTAAGACATAAATGTTAATTATTAGCCACCTTATAGCTGATCAAATGTCTGCTTTTTATTTTTTATTGTTTTTATTGAGCTATATGTTTTTTCTGCTTCCCTCCCTTCCTCCCCACTCCTCTTCTACCTTGGCCCAAGGTACCCATGCTCCCAATTTACTGAGGAGATCTTTTCTTTTTCTACTTCCCATGTAGATTAGATCCATGTATGTCTCTCTTAGGGTCCTCTTTGTTGTCTAGGTTCTCTGGGGTTGTGAATTGTAGGCTGGTTTTTCTTTGTTTTATGTCTAAAAGCCACTTATGAGTGAGTACCAATGATGTTTGTTTTTCTGGGTCTGGGTTACGTCACTCAATATGATGTTTTCTAGATCCATCCATTTGCCCATAAATTTCAAGATGTCATTATTTTTTTTCCACTGTGTAGTACTCCATTGTGTAAATATACCACATATTCTTTATCCATTCTTCAGTTGAGGAACATTTAGGTTGTTTTCAAGTTCTGGCTATAACAAATAATGTTACTATGAACCTAGTTGAGCACATGTCCTTGTGGAATAATTGAGCATCCTTTGGGTATGTATCTAAAAGTTGTATTGCTGGGTCTTAAGGTAGGTTCTTTCCTAATTTTCTGAGAAATTGCCATACTGATTTCCAAAGTGGCTATACAAGTTTGCACTCCCACCAGCAATGCAGGAGTCTTCCCTTTAACTCACATCCTCTCCAGCATAAGCTGTCATCAGAGTTTTTGATCTTGACCAGGCGTAAGATGGAATCTCAGAATTGTTTTAATTTGCATTTCTCTGATGACTAAAGATGTTGAGCATTTCCTTAAGAGTCTTTCAGTCATTTTAGATTCATCAGTTGAGAGTTCTCTATTTAGGTCTGTACCCCACTTTTTATTGGATTATTTGTTCTTTTGATGACCAATTCCTTGAGTTCTTTGTTTATTTTGAAGATCAATCCTCTGTCTGATGTGGAATTGGTGACGATCTTTTCCCATGACCAAATGTCTTTAATGTGTCCAAAATTTGTTTGTAGTCATGCTCAGCCCAAATCTAACTCGTTTACAGTGACAGATGAGAGGGAGAAACCAATGTACCTCCACTATACAGTCTTCTGTAAATGCTGTCAAAGCTAAGCCTAACTCAAGTTACTCAAAACAAGTTTAAAATAAGATTTCTTTAATATAAAATAATATTCAAAACCAGGTGTATATTTTTAAAAAGCTGTTTATAGAAAATTGAATGCTTTAGTAATGTAGGTTAAATTTACAATACACTTACATGACAAGACATCCCCATGTTCAAGTAGTGCCCTTTCCCTTGAATGGACACAGACCCCATCAGAGTAAATTTCATCATTACAGGATGAGAATGCATGGGAAAACAAAACTTGCTGCTCTTGGTGTGTAGGCCAGAACAAGGAACACCTCCTCCTTATCTACAAGGAAGATGAATTTCTTCTCATGTCTTAAATGACAGGGGATAAATTCTCTATTTCAGTGGATCTTAGTGTTTGCACCCATATCCTAAATATTTGAAGCAACAGAGAGGCAAATAGCAATTAGTCTGTCCATGATGTCTCCTGAATTGACATGAGGCTGCTGCAAACGGGGGAACCTTGTACCCTAGCCTACCACCTGACTCAATGAGACCTGCATACTACTTCAGTTGGCTATGACCATTACCTTGACTTTGTCTTAGCAAAAACTAATCCCCAGGGCTACGAGGTAATTACTTGATGTATAGGAAGAGCCCCCAAAAAAGTTTTAGATAAGGTAAGATAGAGCCTCTGCCACAGGGCCTGCCAGGCTGAACTATGGGAACTCATTTAAACACTAAGTTGCAGATACCATGCCCGAGGAGAAGACCTGGTCTGTGACAGTCCACCTTGACAGCCTGAGTCACCTTCTAGAGACTACAGGGACAGCTTCTCCAACGCTGCTGCCATTGGAAGCCAACAGGTCTCTATGAGGCAGAAGCTTGAGGAACTCAACAGGGGACATTTGGAGATGGACATCACTATGACCTATCGTCCCTTCAGACTCATGGCAGTATTAGTCACAAAATTTCCTATAGGACTAGTCACAGAGGTTCCCTAGGAATGGGGTCTGACACAAAATTTTAAAAACTACTACATTTGTTTGTAGAAAAGGAGAAAAGATCAAATCCATGCTTGTTCAATTAAAGCAAGCTGTATTTAGGGGTGAACCTGGGATTGGACAGCTGGCTTTCTAACCCTAAGTTGGGATTTGAGAGAGCTGTCCCTGATGGCCTTTTGAAGTCTCTTTTATAGGAGACTTGCACAGGGGCAAGAGTTGGCTGTTATACATTGTTAGAAAGATACAATGAAAAGGAAGGAATAAGGGTAATGACATCTTGTGAGTGGGTTGTAAGCAGTTTATATCAGAGCTAAGGAACAGGAGCTTATTCCTGACTACAAATAGAAACCTTAATTCACAAGGACTTAACACAGGACAAACAGGAACTTAAATAACTACAAACAGAAACCTTAGCTTGCAAGGACTTAAGAGAAACAGAAGCTTATTCTTAACGTCTTAGCTGCAAACAGAACCCTTAACCATCACGGTATATTGTTCCTGTTTCAGTTTCCCTTTAACTCACGAGGTATTTTATTCCTGTTTTGGTCTCCCACATGATCATAAGCAAACCAAACAGACGAGTTCAAGAAATGATCAGTGCTTTTTACAGAAGTCCCCTTTGCGGCACTGTGCTACCGCCCACATGTGAAATGCCTCTTGGCTATAGAGCAGAGTGTATCTCCAGAGACTTTCGGAGAACTAAGACTTGCACACAGCTACTGTCTGAACGACAGTGTGCCTCCCACCCTTCTCTCAAGGTGCAACTGATGGATTTCGTACGTTACCCAGACCTCTGTGAGGAGCTTGGGGAAAGGTGAGGATGTAGGGTGCCTGTCTTGAAAGCTAAGACACTGTAGATACAGATGAGGGGAGGTTTTCAGGCAACAGAAACTTTGTCACAAGTCTCAGTCTGCTGATTCTGACTCCTGAACATAATCTGCCCTGACACCATTTGATGTGGGAGGTCCTTTTGTCTATGTGTTGTTTTTATTGGTTAATGAATAAAGAAGCTGCTTTTGGCCAATGGCTTTGCAGAGTATAGCCAGGCTGGAAGATATATATATATATATATATATATATATATATATATATATATATAGTGGGCAGAGTCAGAGATAAGCCATGTAGCCCCATCAGAGACAGATGCTGGAACTTTACCTGGTAAGCCACAGCCTTGTGGCAATATACAAATTAATGGAGACGGATTAATTTAAAGTATGAGTTAGCAAAAAATATGCTTAAGCTATTGGTCAAACAGTATTACAAATATTATGGTTCCTGTATGACTATTTTGGGGCTGAGCAGCCGGAAACAAACAAGCGGCCTCCTACAACAACCATTTCAGAAGCTGGCTAAGGAGTTGCTCATGGCGGAAGTTGTACTTCTCCAAGCTCCTCTTACCCAGACAGCAACAATGGAGTTGGAAAAGGTTCTGCAAACTCCTACCCCAGCAGCCTAGGAAGAAGGCAAGCCAAATGCTTTTACTCAGCCCAGACTGTCCCAGAGACCATGACCGTGATGATGACATTGGAACTGAGGTTGTCACTAGACTGATAGTGGGCACTTAAGGACTGGAGGCAAAACTAGGGAAGGGCACTCAGAAGAAGAACGACTTGTAACCTACCAAAAATACCACAGCCTCTGGATGGAGAGGGCCCGCACACAGCACCTGGAGCCACAGCAGTCTTCATAGGAACGGCATCTGCAGGAGAGAGGGCACAATTCTGGGTAAAAAGGATGCAGTTTTTCTCATTGTGTGGTTTCATCCAGACTCCCTGTAAGCATAAGCACTTAGAAAAATCATAATGGATTCCTTCTGGGGAGTCTTCAGGACCAGAAAGGTTGTTGAGTCTACTAGACTCATGCTCCAAGGAAGCTCTGCAACATAGGAATACTAACAAGGACTTGTCCTATGCTGTGGGTAACCTTTGACCTTGGGGAAGGTGGGACTGCCTCCAATGCCTTTGCAAGTTAAAAGCAAAGGTTACAGAGTCAAGTTAAGAGAAGGGGCTTTGTTCTGGTCGGGCACTTTCTATCTATGTGATTTCTCTTATTAAATCTATCAACCTTAGCTTCTTTAATAGCAAATCAGATAGAATGATGGGGACCCTTCAAATGCTGATTTCAGGGCCTCGTCTTTATATAGACTATGTCCTCCCATAAATCTCTACCTACCCAAGGCCTCTGGCAGGACCCTGACATGTTCAGGGGCTGTCCTAACCCAGAAGAGCCACCCATGAAATCACTTCTTACAGGCACCAATCTAAGTGTTTTGCCAAAGTCTAGTAACCATATGCAAGGCGCAAACAACCACAGAATAACACTCCAGGACTGCTGCACCCCCTCTTTGCTCTGGTTACTGTCTGCTGATAGCAACAGTGAACTCGGCTGGGGTGATGTCTAACCTTGATTGTTAACCTGACGAGATGTCAATTACCCAGGACGTAAACATCTGGATGTGGCTGAGGATGGATATTAAACTTCCAGAGGTTTAACTAAAGCAGGGAGACCGCTCCGAGTGTGAATAGGCTTCGTGGGCCGTGGTCTCAGATCGACAAAAGTGAAAGTGAGCGTAGCAAGGACATTCACGCCCTCTGCTTCCTGGATGCAGGTGCACAGAGACGGGCAGCCTCATGTTCCTACCGCCTCAGCTCCAGCCACGCTCACCGCTATGACTTCTCACCATGACGGATTGCAGAAAGGCAAAATAAACCTTCCCTTACTGAAGTGCTTCTCTCAGGTGTTATTACTTTTTAACAACAATAAGGAAAGTCAGCCAGCCAGGAGGTTAGTAGCTTCTAAAGAGCGCTGTCACTTTGAACACAGCACTAACAATGGGGTACCTTCTCTACTCCCACCCGATTTACCTCTTTGTTCTTAGCCCTTCTGCTTGGAAACTGAAAGATAACATGAAAGCAGTACCCTTATGCCAATGGCTGGAGGTCCTTGAGCTGAGCCTATAACAGGAAACAGAAGCTGCTCTTTGATTTCAACTTCAGGGGTTCTTTGTACTGTTCTTTGCATTGGAACTTTGTAGTGGCCACAGAGACTCCCAGAGAAGACGGCATTTATGTTAAGCTCTTGCTATGATTACCAGGTAACAATCATGAAAAGCCTGACATAATATGGTGACAAGTGACACAAGGTACAGGTGTGGTGTTGGTTTTTGGGGGACCCACATGTATTTACAATAATTATTTCCAGCTGCTGCAATCTCTGTGGTCTTAACTAACGTTATGATGGTGAAAATTGATTAGAAAAGGTCAGATGTCTCCTTTTATAAAAAATATTTTCTGAAACAGACTTCTGTCATATACAAATACATATGCAATAGCCTGTAACATAAATTGTATTTTTCAGAGCAACTTTTGGGGATGCCCAAACAAACAAATAAAAACAAAAACCTGAATATGATTAAAGTGCTATTATATCCAAAATTGGCTTCTATCATCTCCCTGGGCACATCTGGGTGCCCCCAAGTCCCAGCCTCTGGGCTCTGAGGTGACTTTCTACTGTCAGTAGCCCCAAGATAAGATCTTCTGATCTCTTACATCTTCCGGGGTAATACAAAATTGGCCAAATGGTCACTTTTGCTTCCAATTGTACTACTTGATATCTTGCAATCATCAATTTTACAAGGTGTAATTCTCACAAGGGTACTGTTAATGGGAACACTCTGTTCACCTGCTACAGACAAGAACTGTTTTCTGTCCTGCCGGCACAGGGGCTTTGGGGAGCCAGGTGAAGCTCCTCGGAACTACTGCTCTCCTGCTCTGCAAGAGTGTCTCTGAGTCTCCCTCTTTGGGCTTTACCTCAGCTCTGACAGGAGCTGCTCTCCTCTGTCAACCAGAGAATCTGTGTATGTGGCAACAGTAAACCAGAAGGGAAATCTCATTCTGTTGTCAGCTGCCTGATCTGGTCTATTCAACCCATAGTTCTGCATAAAAGATGCCATGGGTGAAAACTGATGCATTTAATGCTCAGAATCGTTTTCAAACACTGCATTTGCTAAAATGTTTCACTTTTACTGTCGCCCTTCTAAGGAAACAGCCACTCAACCCAAGCCTTGACCTCCTACAGATCTTCGAGGCAGGAGATAGGCCAGCTTATAAACATACTTAGAGCACCTTGCCTAGAATTCTGGGAGCTCTTGCATATTTAGTATTTAAATATATAGGTAACGATTACCTGCATTTGTTGCTATAACAACAGATGCAGCCCTCCATCTGAAAACCCATCTCTCCCAAAATATCATGAGCATAGTGGGTTGTGAGTTCTTCACTCAGACTCTTCCTTTCAGTAAGACTCAACATCCAAGCCTAAGTTAAGTTTTCAGTTTGGAAACTGCAAGTACATACTGACAGATGATTGTTTTCTCCTCTCAAAACACAAGGCATTCATTATGGCCCCTTCAGGTACACATCCATTCACTCTTCAGCATCCTTAGGACTCCTCTGCATCTCTGGCCTGACTCTCAGTGTCAGATGCCGGCAAATGTTTCCCAGTGAAAGGAACACACACCCAAGGTTAATACTCTCACCCCTTCTCCTTCTACTGCTTTCTTTCCAGTAGACTGGAGAATGAGGCACATCCTGCTGCCATTTCAAATATGGACAATTATAAACTAAATGCTAACTACAACCTTGAGCTTAGTTCAGTGTAGAAAGTATTACTGGGTGGTATAATGTAGTGAATAAGTCCATCCTCTAACACAGTACCCAATGCCTGAAAAAGGATTTAGTTCCAAAGGAAGTCATTAATACTAAACTGGGTGCAGAGCAGATGGTGATAACAGAATGGATTTTCCATCTTGTTCTACTGTGGATCAGATACACCAATTCTCAGACTGGCAGTAGAAATTAACACCATTCTTACCCACCCTCACTGGTCAGCACTTTTAATTATATGGGCTAGTTTCCGTTTGGAAATTGCTGTCTGTTAGCCAAGGCTTCTCGCTGCACGCTGGGATCCAAATGTAGATCAGATCAGAGAACAGGACACATTACCCTGAGCAGGTGTTAATCTGTAATTCGGTATATTCCAAAGACAACACTAGGGTGTCTATGTTTCTCTCTGGATAAATGAGAAGTAATGTTGTCCTTAGGGTACAAGAATAAGTCGGGTACTTGTGGGCCATGAGTTTGCAGTATGTGCCAGCATCAGTTAAATAATATAAAAAGTGAGATGGTCCTTCTGACGAGTTTTTAAGGATGAGAAATAAGCATGTGTCATTATTAGCACTGTCCAGAAGTAAACAGGAACTGGCCTTTAGACACATTTATTCTATAAATGGAATAGGTGGACATACTAAGTTAGAGAATGTTCAATGTCAATAAAATACAAATATTTCTAGTTTGAAAATAGTAAAATATTGGTATATAAATATTTCCTTTTGGGTTTGGTGTGGTGGTCCAAGCCTTTAACACCAGTACTTGGGAGGAAGAAGCTGGGAGATCCTGTGGCTTCTTAGCCTGGTCTACATAGTAAGTTCTAGACCAGTCAGCACTATATAGTAAGACATCGCAGGCAAACACATTCCTTTCCCTTTTGGTTACTGTGATGGACTAGATGGACTTGCCCCCTCTCCTGCATCTACCACAAGATTCATATTCAGAAATGCTAATCACTAATAGGACGGCATTTTAAGGTAAGTCTTGGCAAGTCATCAGGTCATTAAGGTGATGCCCTCGGGAATGAAATTAGTGCCTTTATAAGACCAGGCAGGAGACGACTTGCTTTTTCTCTACAGGGAAGATGGCTGTCTACAAACCACATTGGGTCAGCTGGTACCATCATAGGTTTCTAGCCTCATGAATAATAGAAATACAAATGTTTGCTGTTTTAAAGCAACCCTCGAAATTGTAACAGTAATCTGCCCAGGCAAATGCTAAATAGTTATTAGTTAAAATGATATGTAGGAAATTAATCCTGAATGTGGTAGAGCAGCTATAACATGAGTGGAGGGGGCAAAGTATAAGAGGTCGTGCCAGCTGGAAGCTGCTATCATCATGGGGCAGTGTTGGACAACAGGATATGGCTAGTAATTAAGCTGTATACTTTTATACTCTACGTACTATTTGACTTACTATCCAATTGTTAGCCAAGGACAGTAGCATGTCCATGGTGACAGCAAGTCAGGAGCCCAAGGCAGCAGAAGAATGATTTAAGTCCAGGATTTCCAGTTCAGTCTTGGCAACACCGTGACACTCCAACTTACTGGAAAAGAAACCCTTTCCCTGAACACAGCCTTAAGTCTCCACAGACCATTCTCTTCATTTCTGTGTTCATCAGAATAATAGGGTTGGTTTTTTATTGTTGTTTTTGTTTCTTTTTGGCTTTGTTTGTTTCTCTGCAATATTAACTATTTTCATTTGAAGTCTGGACTTGTTTATACAACTCTACCAATTACAATTCTTCCCTCAATGGAAGACCATGCCCAAGTTGTGTACAATCTTGACTTTCCTTTATCAGGAAGAATCCGAATTTGTTCCCATTTCCACACACACAGTTAACATTTTTACCAACTATAACACATGGTAAAGAACCTCCCACCAACTCAACCCAAAAAACACAGCTCTCGCCTTAAGTGGAATGTGAAAGAGTTTATTCTGGAGCCATTTTAAATGACATGGCCCAGGAACACAGATTTAACCTTACCAACTTCCATGTTCCAACTGGGAGGCAGTTTCATGAAGTCTTATAGTTTTACAGAATAAAGAAAATCATAAATCCTGACAATTTTACAGCAAGATGGGGGAGCTTTTCTGTAGGCACTAGATGCCTATCTGATGGCATTCTTAGCTTTTGGGTTGGTGAAAGCTAATAGTCTGCTAAGTTAATAAATTTAAAAGGGTTTTATCTATTAGTGACAGGATTTTAGTTTTGATACAGTGGTGGGTAAGTCTACCATTAACATCCAATTCAGTCTTCCTATAACAAGTTTTTCATGCATAATGCAATTTAATCATTTATGGACTCCTTCCAGCACAACCTAAAGGACTACATCTCAAGCCTTTCTTTTAGGGTGTTTCCTATCCTAGAAAAGTTCTCCCGATCGGAATGAGGTGGCAGGAAGTCCCGTCCATGTAGAACCTTTTTAACCTATTTTAATTGCCTACACCTAGCAGGTATGTGTGTGGGGGTGGGAAGTGTGGAGTCCAGGTGGATGGGGAAAGCTGTTCTGCTTTTCTAATCAGTTCAGAAAAATTGTTATAACTGATAGAGAAAGAGCTGCATTTATATGATTTGATTTATATAATCTGATAAGTTTGGAGTGAGTCTGGACACATGAGATCCTCACTATAGTTCATGGAACAGACATTCTGAGCATTTTAATAGTGTACATCTGTGCATATGTAACATATCTTTTAAAAATAATTTCCATCTCTACAGCATCAGGGCTTTTATCTATCTTGCTATCAGGTCAAAAGCATCACAGATTGAGGATACATTATACAGTTCTGATTCATTTTCTGTAAACATCAGTTGACTATAGGTCAGAACCTTCTTTCCTGATCTGTTTTGGTTTCCCTACAAGAGGGGGTGTGGTTGTCTGTTGAGACATACTATGACGGTCATTAAACTCCCATCTGATCAATATATCTGAGATCAAAGCCAATGGGATGGCTTCAAGGAGAGACGCTGGCTGCCAGCCCTTTCTTGTGAGATCTATTTATTACTGGCAGAAACCTCCTCAACCTTGAATAAGCACAAATTACTTGCATTTAAGGTGGCTTGTGGCACTTATTGGAAGAAATCATACTTTTATTTCCACTCTGAGGGAAAGTATCATAAATATTGTAAACTCTATAATTAGTCCAGAGGGATTAGAAAGCTCATTTTCTTATAATTGGTACTGCGGAATAACCCAGCTACAGCAGGTCTTCACACTTCTGCTGAGTTTAACCAACTCCACAGAGTTTTTGAAAGTATACTGTGTTCCTAGGATCTAGATTTTTCTTCTTTTTCTTCATTTTATGAATTGCTGTGCATTTAAAATCAGTTCAATTCAGGTCTGTCTTTGGAAACAGGCTTTCTAATTTCTGATTCAGTAAGATTCAGATTAAGATATGGTAAGATTAAGAAATATGCACCCTGCCAGCACAGCAGGGTAAGATGGGAAATGAAAAAGTCAAAATCTTCCCAGAACCTTGTAATATTTTAATCTGCTAACAAATTTATAACCATTGAAATCACACAGCACACAAAATGCAAATGAAGAAATATTGATCGAGGAATTGGAGTTTAGGTTGATGACTAACATATTTTCTCAGCTTAATCCTTCCTTGCACTGCTGTCTCAGTCTATGCAGGCAATTTAAGAAACAGTACAGGTTATAAGCATTCTATCTCCAGCGCTCCCTAAGCCTCCTCAGGCTGGGAATCAAGGACTGTGCTCAACTGTCTCACTCACCACAGAGAAGAACGGGGTTTTAGAAAGCAAGGGGAGTGGGTGCCGGGGAGCACAGAGGAACAAGAGCTTGTCTCCATACCCGTCTCCAGAGTGAGGACAGACCCTGTTTTAGTTACTTTTCTGTGACAAAAAACAAACACAAAACAAAACAGAACAAAACAAAATGCCATGACCAAAGGCAACTTAAAGAAGAAAGGGTTTACTTAGTTTCTTGTTCCAGAAGGACAGAGTTTATTATGGTGAGGAAGGCATGATGACAGGAAGGGAAAGATGGAGACAGAGGCAGGAGCTGGCTGAAGCAGAGCTAACAGGAAGTAGGGCAAGGCTCGAAGCCCTCAAAGTCCAGCCCCAAGGACAGACTTCCTCCAACAAGGTTACACCTCCTAAATTCCATAACATGCACACAGAGGCCACCAACTGGAACTGGGTGTTCAGATTCATGAGCCTCTGAAGGCCATTTCTCATTCAGATGACCACAGACACCGAGCATCAGTCTCAATGTCACACTGGTACTTCTACAAGACAGGTAAAGTGACTGGCTCACAAACCTTCTTCCTGGGCTGGTGATCAGCTGCACTGCAGCTTCCTAGCTAAGACTCTCCCTCTTTCAGAGAGAAGGGAGGCTCACAAGTCTCAGGAAGGAAACAAAACTTCCAATTCTCTGAAAGCTAACGCCTACAATATTCTCAAGGTTATACACCAGTAAGCAATTGCAGGGGACAAGGTGCTTCTTCTGGCCAAGCCACCCTTCAGCTCACTTAGGGAGCCCCAGAGATGCAACTAGTCATCCCTCATACTGAGGTAGGCTTTTCCATGGCACCACTGACTTGGAGTGACTTCTACGCGTCCTATAAGTAGCCCGGATGACTCACTAGGCTACACTTGAACAAAACAGTTTCTTTGGTTGGCTGTTAGCATCCTATCTGCGGTAAGTTCACGTCTCTCAGGAAAAGCTGTTCAACGCAATATGAAACCCAGAAATGGCAATTTACTCATTCGATATTGCTCATAACACAAGCCAACTAAGTTCTTGAAAAGAAGCTTCTGTGCAACAGCTGACGTGGGGCCTTTAAAGGTCAGCGACAGTCAGAGAAGAGCAGTGCTAGGAAGATTGGGTCCTGGCGGGTGTAGACAAGCCACAGACATTATCTTTGATCGGAACACTGCCTGTCCTAGGTTCTCTTCCATCCTTTCCCTGGGTCACTCAGAGCATGGCTTCCCTTCCAGCAGTAAGGACTCATTTTCAAAGAAGCATCTTCATTCCTTCAAGTACATTAACATCTGAACCAGAACCAAGAGCCCATCACCATGTCAGAGATGTGACTCAAACATGCAGAAAGCCTCTGAAGATATTCAGGTCCAGGGTAATGGCCAACCATCCAGTGGTCTGTTATTGCATTGATCTTAAGGTCTCCTCAGCATCCTAACAGGGTCAAGTCAGGCATCGTCTCTGAGGTAAAATCTGCCAGCACTTATACGACTATGGGGTTACTTCCTGTTTTCAATCATTTGTGTACAGTCAAAAAGACTCAATCACTAGCCAGGTAGTGGACAAACTTGAACAGGAGCACTTAAAAGCCTTCTTGGGTGGGCAGTACACAGTGTGTGATCATTTCCTTGCCTGGGTCAGGGGGACAGGCATAAATCATGTGGGTGATCCATTAGTTTAGCCCATGATACCCTAGAGAATTAATCAACTTCAATAGAGATTACATCAGTCCTTCTCCACTTTCTCCCATGGCCATAAAAATTCCTCAGATAATAAAATACAATGGCTTTTCCCTCCCTTTGAAACCTCTCTCATTCTCGGAAATTTCTCTCACTTTCCTCTATTGTGACAATGCAGTATTATGACAGGATCTCTCACTTTCTAAGAGACTGGAACTTTTGCTGGACCTCACAGAAGAATTAATATTATACCTTGATCTAATTTGCCTTTAAGAGAACAATGTACCAACCAACCCTACTTGCCTTGGATTCCCCGTGTAACCAACTTTCACAAGCTAAGCTAATGCAGGGCTGGAATCTTAAATTATGTACTCTCCTATGCCCATGACCCAGATAATGCAAGTGTTATCATTTACTGAAAGCAGCAAATACAGAGGCTGAAAGCAACTTCCTAAAATCAACTATAAAGGTCGAAAGCATCCATTTAAGGTTACGGGTTGGTAAACAATGATGTTTGTTATCTGGGTCAGTTGGGGTCCATTGGAATCAGAAACTTAAGCCCTTGTGAAAACACAAAGTTTTCCCTAAAGTATCCCTTTCCTTCCCCGGGTGATGCTTTATATGCTGTTCAAAAAACACAGAGTGAAGTCTTTTGTTAGGGACAGACACATGTGCAGACAGAAGACACATTGGCAAGCAAGATTTAGATTCATACAACACACAAAGGATGGAAGACACAGGAACATGAAGTAAAGAATTCAAATCTGGACTTGCTCTTGGCTAAATCACTCCAATGTGGAAATGTTTTGATTTCTTTCCTTAATGTGACACCAAGGCATTATTGGTGACTCAGCTAATCATTAACACATATAATTAATGCATGCAATTTCTCACTTTGGAAAAGTTCTTTTTAAATTTTATTTATGTGTACTGATACATCATTTCCCCTCTTCTCCCTCCAACTCCTTCCACGGTCCTTGTGTTCTCCCCTAAATTCATGGACTTTTTTCCTTTAATAATTGTTGTTACACATATATTTATATCTGTGGTAGTTTAAATAAAAATGCCCCCCCCCCCAGGTCCATAGAGAGTAGCACTTTTAGGAGGTGTGACCTTGTTGTAGCAGGTGAGGCCTTGTTAGAGGAAGTGTGTCACTGGTGGGCTTTGAGGTTTCAGATGCTCAAGCTATGCCCAGGGTGCCACTCTCTTTCTGCTGCCCAAAGGTTCAGATGTAGAACTCTCAGCTTCCTCTTCAGCAAACAGACTTATCTCTGAACTATAAGCTAGCTCCAATAAAAATGCTTTCCTTTGTAAAAGTTGGTGTGGCCATGATGTCTCTTAACAGCAACCTCATTTGTTCTGAATCTTTGTTTTCTGAGTTCTTTGTTATATATTCCGACTATTGACCCTCTCCCTATATAGCTAGTAAAGATTCTTTCCAACTCTGTGGGCTTTTTCACTCAATCGATGTTTTCTTCGCTGTTTATCATTACGAGGTTCTACTTGTCATTTGCTAGCCTTAAATCCTTGACAAATGGAACCCAATTCAGAAAACCCTTTTCTACACCTAAATCTTACCGAAAACGTGTTCTTCTAGCACTTCCAGTGTTTCAGGATTAACACCGAGGTTTTTGATCCATCTGGAGTTCATTTCTGTGTAGGCTAGAAGACATGGGTCTAATTTCATTCTTCTATATAGGGACAGCCATTTTTCCGGGCACCATTTGTTGAGGATGTTGTCTTTTCTCCAGTGTGTATGTTTTCGGTATTTTTGTCAAATATCAGAAGGTGGTAGTGTGTGGATTCGCATTTGGGTCCGCTAGCTGGTCTATTGACCTCCATGACAGTTTTTGTGCCAGGGCCATGCTTTTTATTACTGTTGCTAAGCAATATACGCCACAAATTTCAAGTAGGAATCCTTCTAGCACTGTCCTTTTTTTTTGGTTCTGGGTTGCTTTGGTTACACAAGGACTTTGTGGGTCCACAAGAGTTTTAGGATATTTTTGTCTGTCTCTGAAATATGTTGTGGGGGTTTTGGCTGGGACTGCACTGAATCTGCAAGTTGCTTCTGTTAAATTTTTTTTTAAAAAATAATAATTCTAAAAGCATGGGAGGTCTTCCTATTTTCTCATGTATTCCTCAATTTCTTCAGAGATGTAGTTTTAATTGTAGGTCTTTAATCTCCTTGGTTAGATTTATTACTAGATTTTCTTGAGTGGGAGTGTTTCCATGATCTTTCTCAGCATGGTTATGTTGATATATATAGAAAGGCTACTAGTTTTTACAATCTGGCTATGAACTCTGCCATTTTGCTGAAATCACTGATAATTTCCGGAAGTTTTCTGTTGTAATTTTGGGGATCAACTTACGTATAACATCCTCTGCAAATAGGGATGATTTTACTTATTTTTATCCCTTTGATTTTCTTTTATCTGACTGCTTTAGTGCTAGAGCAATTTTACTCAAAAGGAATGGGGATGGTGAACAGCCCTGAATGTTGATATATATATTGTTGAGATACTATATACTGTCATGGACTACCTTGATTACACTGAGGTGCATTTCCTCCAGTCTTACACTCTCTAGGACTTTAATCATAAAGGCATGTTGAATTTTGCTAAAATCCAAGTTTTTGTTGCATCTACTTAACAGTCATGTGGGTTTTGTCTGATTTATTGCATCTATTAGCTTACATGTGCCAAACCATCCCTGTATCTCCAGAACAATGCCAACTTGATGACAGTACATGCCTGTATTTGGGTTGCAAGTACTTTACATCATGTTCATCAGAAATTCTGGCTAGGAGTTCTGAGGTTTTATTGTGTTTTTAACTGGTTTTGGTACTTGTAGAAGGAATGTGGAGATGCTCCTTACTTTTCTATATTTGAATGATTTAAGAAATATTGACTGGAGACTCAGGAAAGTCTGACAGAAATCTCTACCAATTTATTTGGGCCTGGGTGTTTTGTTTTTTTTTAGAAGTCTTCTATCACTGTTTCAATCTATGTATTTGTTATAGAGCTGTTTAGGTCTCTTGTTTTAACTTTGGTGCTTTTGATGAATCTAGAACTGTTTTAACTTTGGTGATTTTGATGAATCTAGAATTTTTTCCATTTATTTTAGATTTTGTAACTTAATGGACTCTATGGTTGTAAAGCATTCCTTTGTAATATTCTGAATTTATTTGGTATTTGTTGTAATGTTTCTCTGTTAATTTCTGATTCTGTTCATTTGAGCCTTCTTCTTCTTCTTCTTCTTCTTCTTCTTCTTCTTCTTCTTCTTCTTCTTCTTCTTCTTCTTCTTCTTCTTCTTCTTCTTCTCCTTCTCCTCCTCCTCCTCCTTCTCCTCCTCTTCCTCTTCTTCTTCTCCTCCTCCTCCTCTTCCTTCTCTTCTTCTTCTCCTTCCTCCCTTTTTGTTAGCTAGGCCAACAGTCTGTCAATCCTGTCTAGCTTCTCAAAGAAACAGGCCATAGAGTCATTGATTTTCTGTATTATTTTCTTTGTTTTTATTATATTAATTTCCTGTGGTTTTTACTATTTCTTCTCAAATACTTAATTTGGGATTGGTTTGTTCTTTTTTGTTCAAACTTTTGATTTGTATTACGCCATGTGTTTTTGCTCTCTCTATTTTCTAGTGTGGAGGCTTGGAGCTGTACCTTCCCTCCCAGGACTGCTTTCCAGTGTGTCTCAGGGGTTTTGTAGTGTTGCATTTTCATTTTCACTTATTTCCCAAAAAACTTTTCTTTTTTGATTTCTTCTTTGACACATTCATTATTCAATAATGTGCTGTTTAGTCTTAATGAGTCTCTGTAATTACTAGAGATTTATCAACACTTGGTCAAATAGAATACACAGAGTTATTTCAGCTTTTCTAAATTTATGATTGTCTTGTATCTCTATATGTAATCTATTTTAACAAAGCTCCCACTGGCTGCTGAGTATAATGTGGATTCTTTGTGTTTAGGTGGAGGACTCTGTAGATATCTGTTAGGTCCATGTGTTTGATGCCAATCAATCCTAATGTTTCTTTTATTTTCTATCCAGGCTACCTGTCTTTTATTAGAGACAGTGAGGTACCGAAATCACCTCCTATTAAGGAGTTGAAGCTAGTCTGTGTCTTGAAGTCCAATAGTATGTTCTTTCTGAAACTGGTGTCCCCGGGTTTGACTCATAGAATGTTTAGAACAGCAATGTCTTTTGATTAACTGTTCCTCTGATTAAAATGAAGCAGCTTTCTTTATCTCTTCTGATTAGCTTTAGCTGGAAATTTATTTTGTCAGATATTAGGTTCTTGACGCTTACTTGCTTCCTGGACCATTTACTTGGAATAATTTTTCTATCCTTTCACCTCAAGTGGTGCTTATCTTTAAAGCTGAGTTTCTTGTACGCAATGGAAAGAGAGAGTTTGTTTTGTGATCCACTCAACCAACCCTTGTCTTTTTATTGGGAGTTTAAGCCCTTAATATCTAAGTTATTGTGAAGTAGAATAAGGTAAAAAAAAAAAAAAAAGACCAATTATTAGACTTAAGCATTGTTTGTACTGTTCATTTCCAAGCATGACTTCATTTTGCTACCTGGAACAGAATGACCTGCAGAAATACCTAAAACACAATAGTCTGTTGCCCTTAAAGAACTGACCACAAAAGCTTACACCATTCAATTATAACATATGCCTTTAAAAAAACAAAACAAAACAAAACAAGAAACCCCGAAAAGCTGACTGCCATATATGCTCCTGTAAAATCTCACTCGCTTGTTCACTGCACCGTGTAGTTTAAGAGAATAAAATGAGAAGGCAAACTGGGCCTGGGACCAAGGCATTTCAGGAGCACCTTGGCTCCAGTGACAACATCTTCTCTCTCCCACTCTCATTGGTGTCCAAGTGCTTATTCCAGAAAGAAACCCACATTAATTATGTTTACATTGATTACTGTGATTTTATTGGGGTTTTTGTTGTTGTTGTTGCTGCGGCTGCTTGTGTTCTTAGTTATATTTCTGGTGTCAGTCATTATAGCTTTATGTGATTTCTTTTGGTAGCCCCTTGGCTATTCATTTTTATTCATAGCTTCCATCTGAAGCATTGCTTCTAGTATTCACTGTAGGACTGGTTTAGTGGACATGAATTATTTTAGCCTGTTGCTATCATGTGACTTGTTTTTTTTTTCTCTTGTAGTTTTCAACACTCTTGTTTTATTTTATTTAGTGTTTTGATTATTATATGACATTTTATCTGACCCTATCTATCTGGTGTCATATGTGCCCCTTTATCTATATGGATTTGTCTTGCCTCAATTTGTGATCTTGTTGGAAATCTGATGTATTCTATTAACCTGAAATTCTTCTCCTTCATCTCTGTTTATAATTTGAAGACTGAGCTTTCCCATAATGTACCACACTTCCTGCATGTTTGTTTGATTTCCTGTAGTTTTTAATTTTGTTTTTTAGGTTTTTATTTTCTTTGCTTATGTGGTCTAGGTCCTCTACTCTGGCCATACTTGAGGAATATATAATCTCTGGCCACTTCCTGGAAGCATCCAGCAGATATAGAATATGGTAGGTAGAGTAGTTAGTAAGGACTATTCAAGATGCTGTACCAGAGCTGAACGGAGGTGCGCCACTTCCAAGTAGGTGAGAAGGACACTGCATCAGAGAAGTCATCAGAAAAGGAGGGTGGCAAGCTGGGGTCTGTGACACATCAAAAGTAGCCTGCGGGTACTGAGGACTGGAAGGAAGAGGCTGACTCACCCTTCAGGAGACGGCTGAGGGATGGCACAGAACATGCCAGCATTTAAGTCATTCCCCTCAATGGCACTCAGAGTAAAGAAAAAACTACGATTTAAAATCGGCTAAAATGTTGAACTTTGATTTAGATGTTTTTAAGCAGAAAGGGGACATGAACAATTAGACAGAAGAGACACAAGAACTAGAGAAAAGCCTGAAAAAGAGTCTTGGCACTGGTCCCAACAAGCACCAGAGGGCCGTTTCCAGGCAGAAGAAGAAAGACAGGAAGAGCAGAGGTAGAGGGCTGGCAGCTATGGGTTTTCATGGGTGGTTGTGAAACTAAACAAATTACATGATGTGTAAAGGAAAACACCCACCTTATATTAAGCACTGAACTCAACATCCTAGTCATTAGAGTGTCTCGACTTTGAAAATTGAGCAACTGAGGGTTTCAGGCCCTTTTTTTCTACCACTAGAAGAGAATGGAGAGGGAAGGACAAGAGCAGGATACTGCTCTGCAAAAATGTCAAGGGATAAAGAAAGAAACTAGCAAGTAAATACCACAGTAGCTGCCACTACCAACTTCTGGAAAACCTGATGAACAAAATAAGCGGGAAAGCATATTTTCAAAGAATAGCATGTTGAAAGAAGCAGCTGTTAATATACATTGATGCAAGAAGCTGAATAAGAGAAACAGTGTCCAGCAACAGAAAAGCTTTATGCTGAGAAGTACCAAAGATTTTATCTCCTCATTTACCCTGTAAGTACTGTTTTCACCATAACAACTCCTCAAAGTCCTGATGTTGCTGCTTAACTTTCCCAGCAGGTTTTGTCTTTTTCTAGCTGCAAAGGCTTTCTTTCCGGACCTGTCCTCGAAAGCAGGCAGTTAAGAACTCCTTCCCCCTTTTTTCAGTAGGAAATCTGCAAAAGACCCTGGCAACTATCTAGGTTTCACAGCAACATCCCTTGTCCCACTCTATACTCCAAGTAGGAAAGGTCAGAAAAGTGTGGCCAGGACAATTAAGAAATAACCTTTGTTATTACAGATGTCCTCAGTTATCTGCATGAACCCCTTGGATGCCTTAATGTAAGGATGCTCAAATTTCTTGTAAAATGAACTAGCATTTGCATATAGCCATGTCATATCTGCAGTAAATGCAGAATCATCTCTAGATCGCTTATACCTAACACAATATAAGTGGTACTTGGATAATACTTGCATTGGTTAGAAAACAGTGATGAAATTTCAAAGTCTGAACATTTGACGTAGGCATAATTTTGCATTATTAAAATATGTTGAGGATTGCAAAACCCATGATAGAAAGAGGTGACTATATTATGTATTTCCTGTTCAATTACTTCACATGCTCCCAAACCTCATATATACAATGTTTCTGCTATAATAATTTAGGTACACTTCTGAAAAGGCTCATATCTGACAAAATTTAACATTTGTTTGGCTTATTTGACCTCAAACCTATGGCACCTCAAAGCACAATCAAAAACAGTAACCAATAACCTGGAGCAACCAGCCACCTACCTTAAAAAGGCAGCTGGCTCTATATAGTTAGTAACGAACACCAGACAATAGCAAAAAAAAAAAACCAAAAAAACAAAAAAAAAACCAAACCCTACAAAACAGAGAAAGAGTTAACAATGATTTAATTGCAGTGAGCCTAATTGGTGTACAGGATGGAATATAACCCGTTTGAGCCAAGGCCATGTCTGTATCTACCTTGGAGGATGATAATCATTGTAAAATCTCAAACCCGCCCTCTTTCTCTCCCTCTCCCACCACACACACACACACACCAACAACCAAGTTGAGGCCCTTTCTTCTCAAGCTCATGACCATGAGTCTACTCCTAATATCTTTGTTCTCTTTGTCTAGGAAAGCTTATATAAACCAACACCATGTCTGTCTTCTACAGACATCACGACATCACCAATCCTGTAGGAGCTAATCGCCTAGCAAAGCAGAACATGCAGCATTTCAGAATCTCAGAGTAACTCATCTTAGGTTGAATGGCTCTGGTGAGGTGACCTGCTGTCCATGAGCAAAAGTAGGCATAAAACCTTGCAAGGGTGGAGGGGTGCGGAGTTGGGGGTATGCAGACCACACCTGGGCTTTCCCTACCCAATAATCTAGTCCTATACCTACTAAAGAAACTCCTCCAGGAGGGAAAAAATGAGCACAAGCAAATCAACAAGAAGGCACAATACTTACATATAGTATGTGGGATAGAGTCCTTCAAAATACCAGCAATGTTTTTTGGCTTCTGTGCACTAGAAATAAAAGCAAAAGAAAAAAAATCTTTGTCAGAGGTAAGTAACTTATACACTACTGAGAAGGTCTCAGAAGTTAACAAGGAAAGAACGGCAATGGCAGAAAGCACAAAAAGCCAGCAGATGATAAACATAAATGGCAGGAAGAATTCCATCTCCTCCCTTCCTCAGAGTGGTTTTACTTCTTCAAAACATTCTTAAAGGGAAGGAAACAGAAGCAACCATTTTTCTAGCTTCCCATATCTCTAAATACACTAGATACAAACATTTCCTTAAAAGGGTAAATGAGAGACAATCCTTTGGGGATGAGGGTTAGTGCTAGAAACCAAACCTACGGCCCTATGTACTCTAGGCATGCACTCTAACCACTGGGCTACACCCCAATCCCAATTAAAAAATGTATGACATTTCAGAATAGCCCAGGTGTTCCCTTAAAAAGGAGAGGGCTGCCACTACTGCCTGCCTCCGCCCCTCTTCCTACCCAACTGCATCCCCTTGGGGCTGGGCCACCAAGTGGCACTGACACAGGCTCCTCCTTGTTCTTCCTAGCTGCTCTCCCCAGCCATTCCTCCCAGGTCATCTGCATTTCTTTGAGAGTCCCCAGTGACTTTACAGGGACTCCACAAGCACCATACTTGGCATGGACACAGGTCGGCTGCTTATGCCTTCTTTTCCACTCTAGTCTCTCTGGGGTACACCTAATCTGACCAGTCCACACACCACAGCCCATCCTCCCAGCATATCCCATTCCCTTGGGACTCACCACCACCCATGGCTAGACCCAGGGTACACCCATGCTCCCTCTGCTGCCCACCATAGGGCCTACTTAAAAGACTTCCAGAGTCAGTGCCCTGCCTCCTGACATCCTTAAGACAGTGGTGGACAGTGCTAAACCTCTGATCATTATTCACCAGTATTGTGTGAATTGTTGATTGGGTGTTTTTTTTTTCTATTAGACTCTGAAGGATTCGAAGTATTATACCCCCTTTTTTCATTTCAAGAAATATTGCTTGTAAGAAGCCTCATCCTCTAACTTCTAAAAATATTGACGAAGTGCTGCTGGAAATGAGAGCGTCCTCCAAACCGAGACTGAGCAGTTAGCATTTAGGGAATGGATGGAGAGTCAAACAGAAGAGTTTAAGCACGCTGTTCCTATCACTAATGGCACTTTAGAGACCTCGAGGATTTCTCACAAGCAATATTTCTTCAACCACTCTCTTAAAGACTATGGGGACATGCACACTGTAAGACGCAGGCTAGTCCCAACTACATATTCCGGAAAAAATTCTTTTACTTTATGAATACAGTTTCTCTGCCTGTTTTGGGGTTTTAATTAAAGAGACCCATGACAGCACATACTGTGAGGACCTGAAGTCAGTTATGATAAAAATCCTTATCTCCTGCAGATAAAATTATTCAATACCAAAATTAAAAGTCTAACAAAAGAAAATGTCTATACAATAAGAGTAATATCATCAAACTACTGAAAGGTTGGCAGAAGGAAAGACACGAGGAAATGATCAACTTCTACAATATAACATTATAAAATAGAAAACTGGTTCAGAGACAATCTAGGGAAGGGAGGGCTCCAGATCTGGAAATGAGAGCGACCAGTGCTCTCTTACAGACTACAGAGAGTTGTGGGGATAAAATTCCAGCATGAAGAGGCAAAGTGGGTAGAAAGTACCACCTACAGCTAGGAATCTACTGGCAGCTGATAGCTCCTGGGAAGGGAGAATCATTCTTCTTAAAGTGTGGCCCTTGGTAGGTAAACCCGCTCCAAAGGAAGGCTACATACCCAAGAGTACATGGGCAACACAAGCTGTATTTGATGGGCTTAAAAAATGAGATCTCAAACTTAGGGAAGGATGAGATAAATCTGGGAATATTTAGGGAAGGCATAAATATAATAAAATTCCATTGTTAAAAATTATCAAAGAACTAATAAAAATTTTAAAAAACTAACCAAAATTTCAAAAATAAAAATCAGAAATGTATAATTTAAGACATAAAATTTCATACTATACTTTCAATATAATTTAGCTAATAAAGCATGCTGGCTAGTCTTCTATCAATTTGACACACAAACTAGAATTACTAAAAGAAGGGAACCTCAGTTGAAAAGATGCCTCCATAAGGTCCATATATAAAGCATTTTCTTGACAGGGGGAAGCACAGTCCATTGTGGGTGGGGCCATCCCTCAGATGGTGATCCTGGATTCTATAAGAAAGCAGTTTGAGCAAGCCATGGGAGGCAAGCCAGTAAGCAGCACGCCTCCATGGTCTCTGCAGCAGCACCTGCCCCCAGGTTCCTACCCTGCATAAGCTCCTGTCCTGCCTTTCTTCGGTGAGGAACAGCAATGTGGAAGGATAAGCTGAATCAACCCTTTCCTCCCCAACTTGCTTTCCATCATAGTGTTCCCCTGCAGCAATAGAAACCCCGACAAAGACACAAAGTTACCATACACCCAAAGGAAGCAGTAGTCAGCACTCTCCTTCATATTGTGGAGAAACATACTAATTTAGGAATATTCTGCTAAGAAAGCCAACAAAACAGCATTTCTAAAGTCGCATAGTTTCCTTATATATTAAAAGATAAATGAAATAATATGAAAGTATCAACAAGAAAACACAACTCCCACGTCAAAGGGGATAAGAAACAGTTTATTCCAGAATCAAATATGAGTGACCATGGCCTAGGAACATGGATTCAGATTACCAAATTCCAAGTTTCAATGTTGTAAATGGTTTATGAAGCTTTTTATAAACACAGAGCAAAGAAAGTCATAAATCAAGACATTTTTAAGAACACTTGTAGAAACGTTAGGTAAAGCAAAGTGGGTAATCTCAACTACTAAACACGACATTATGTGACTGCATCCTTCACCTTTTGGCTGGCTCGAGCCACCGGTCTTCTGATACATTTCAAGAGTTTTACCTGTCAGTCAGACACAAACGCGAGTAGAGAATGGCTACTGAGGGATAAACTGTGATTAGAGGATGGCCCTGCCATAATCCAGTTGTTCTACAATCAGTCATCACCCTTCAGAAGGTCCAGTCAAGGACTGCTTTCTTTCCAGAAATATCTGTTCGTGAAGGCATATGCTGTTGGGAGCCAGACCAATTTAAGGCTTTCTCAGAGGGCCTGATACAGAGACAAAAGAAAACCAGTCTGTGTCCTTGCCCAGGGTCAGACGTGGCAAGCTTCAGTCTTGGGATGGGACTTGGCCTCAAAGGAGTTAAGGCTTGGAGCTTTTCTACCTGAAGAGACTGGAGTTATCAGTTCTAAGGCCTCTGTGTGCTGTCTGCACTGCTCTGGAGTTGGCTATGTCCCCTTTGGGCAGTGTTACTTGATTAACCTCCTGCTGACCTCATCCTATCATAGGCCAGTTTCTGTAGACGCTGTCCCATGTCTCCCTGGGAAACAGTATATAAAATGATGTAACTCTTAATAAATCTGATTGGCATAAGACAGAGCTTGTATAAGAACTCCCAATCCAAACTTTTCTATGTTCTTATCCCCTGACCTTCAAGTCCTCTCTCAGGACCTTGTCACTAAAGGACATCCTGCTTGCCTGGATCAATGTACCAAAATAGTCAAGAGAAGTTACCTTTTATGTGGTAGCAGAGATGTTTTTCTAATGTATATTTTGATAATCTCCAAGTTTATTTTATAAAACTCTTAACATTTTGTCTTCAATTATATCTTAGAATGTATTAAAGAGCTAGAAAGTACATATGGAGAGATATTTAAGATATAAAAATAGAGCCATTTAATAAAGAAAATTATTCAACAAGGAATTAAATAAAAACTAACACGGGCAAAGACTATGAAAAGTACTATGCAAAGGAAGAAGGATGTGCCAAACAATACTCACATAGTCAGGAATTGAGGCTATAAAAGGGTTAACATGGAAAATGTTCACCAGTCAAAATATTACTAAGTTGAAACTAGTGAAAATAAACATTCATACATGTAGAGAGTCATTTTTGAATGGCATAATCTTTACAATTACTGCAAAAATACATCTTGAGAACTGAAGTTCAAGGGGGGTGGGTGACTATTTTGCACCCACACTTGTCCTTTAAGTTCTTCAAGTAGCCAGAATTTGCTGTGTGGAAGACAGGAGGAGCATAAGAATGTAAGTCAGTGCAAAGGGCAGGAGCCACTCAAAGTCCCCAACTACACTCAGGCACTTGGAAGGGCTACTCCCACCCTTGTGAACAGTACTGAAAATCTTTCTAGCAATCTTTAAGACACAGCTATAAAATAAAATTCAGGAGACAGTTGGGGGAAGCAAGTTCCAGCTCGATTTACTGAGGTTTAATTTGTGTACCACCCACGCTGTCCAAATATACTGCTGTCTCTTTTTAAGAGTCAATCCAAGGGCTAAAGAGATGGTTCAGTGCTTAAGGGCCATCAGCATTAGCTGTCAAGTAGTTTGGTGAACTCCAGGAAATGGGTTCAGCGGTACTCTCTTCACCCCAGTCAGTTTCACAAAGCTTTCTGTCCCCAGAGTTCTACAACCACTCCATCTCCTATCTCATTTCCAAGAGGTACTTTCTGGCTTTCTATTCTACAGTCTTGCCTTTTCTACAAGATTCAATAAAGGAATCCATTTAAGCTACATTTTTCTCCTGGATTCTGTCTGTGTTACTGCACTTCATTCATTTTTCGTCCTTTGTCCCACTGTGTGGGAGCCCCATTCACAAGCTGGTAGACATCTGGGTTGTTCCTATGCCAGGCTAATATGCCTGCTGCTGCTACTGATGACAGGTGATAGAAACAGGACAGGCAGCTGAGAGACAGAAGCCTCAATTCTTGACCTTGGACAGAAACAGGAAATGTCTTAGAATAACACTGGCTGTAGTCCAGAAATGCCAAAAGTGCTTGGGGGCTCTACTCCCTGCTCTGATTTCTAAATGGTTTTAGGGTTACTTCTTCAGAAGGAAGACTGTTACAGAAGGGAGTAGCTTGGACCCTAAGTCCCATTTCCCTGGTGGCACTACAAAACTAAACATCAGATTTGCTACTCCTTAGAACTTAAATTGCCAGGTGAAACGGTGACCTTTTCAGTGAGGCAAAGTCAAAAGAACAGAATTTAGCTTCCTGCTCTGGGTGTAGAACAAAATACACTGCTATCTCTTTTTAAGAGTCAATCCAAGGGTTATAGGGATGCTTCAGTGCTTAAGAGCATCAGCAGAGGTGCTCTTCCAGAGGGCAGGGTCCAGGTCCCAGCACCCACAGACTGGCTCACAACTGCTAATTCCAGTTTCAGGGGACCTGATTTCCTCTCCTGGCCTCCTTGCGCACCACTCCAATGTGAGGCAGACTTACAATATGACCTAAACACCCATACAGGAGTGTGGTGGCACATACCTTTAATATTGGGGCAAGAAGATCTCTGTGAGTTTGAGGCCAAACTAATCTACACAGTGAGTTCCAGGACAGGCAATGCTATGTAGAGTTACTGCCTCGAAAAGAAAACAAACAAACAAAATAAAAACCAACTTAACCCAAACTGACCTGCCAATCACCTGGCCCACCCCCAGCACCGTGTCCTGCAGGACTTCTGAGTCACCTGACATGCTCAGGAGAGGGAGAGGTGCTTCTGTGTGAGTATGCTTGTCCATAAGTTTTCCTTATGCAGCTGTCTGTAGAGTTTCTAATATATAGCAATGTGGTTCCTCTGCCATGTGGCCTGCCCACTTTCCTGCATCCTAATTTAGAGAAATCTAATTCTCCCCCACCCCTTTTTAAAATCTCTTTCTGGATACTGACCAAAATCTGAGAACATTTTCCCTGACACGCCCTGGGCTTTTCCACTCATTCTCTGATCCTCTGAGATCTCACCATCCTCCACCATGGTTTGTTAACCCCATTGCAAAATTCTGCCCTTCTCATTCCCTCTGCTCCATCTGCCTACTCTAAGGGGCTACCAAGATTTCCAGCCACCCCAAGAATGCCAAACATGGCTCTGGCAAGTCTTACCCTTCTTCCCCACCCTCTCTGCCTTGCTAAAAACTGACAACATCCCCTAAAGCTAGCCACCAAGGTCTATTACCTTATTTGGCTACTTCCTCCTCCAGAGGCTGACTAGCAAAGTCCAAATATCAAAGTATTAAGTCCAGTAACCAAAAGCCTCCCTTGGCTCACCTAATTAACATATCCACTTAAAATTAAACACCTCATCCTAACACAGGGTTTCCCCTTTTACCTTTATAAACCGTCATTTGCCTGTGGACTACGTATGTTTCCTCTCCATCCAGAGATAGTCATTTATTCCTCTAGGGCAAATATTCCTTCCCTTTCTCCCCTTATTCCCTTCCCCCTTTCCCTCATCCTCTATCTCCCATCTTTGTCTCTTATTCCCTGCTCTCTATCCCTCTGGGGCAAATAAATCTCCTTTGTGCTGAGAACTTGGTCTTGGGCTGTCTTGAGCCTACATCAGTCCCTTTACCTTTCCTGTCGTTTGCTCTCAAATTCAAATAAAATTATCCTTGAGCTTCCTTCTGAGTCCATTTTTAAACTATTTTCTTATTAAGACTAGAAACCCAAAAAGGAAACTCAGTTTCCCTGGTAACTTGACAAACATTTGCATGTGTGTCCTTATATCCTGGGTAGATGCCTAGAAATAGAATTCCTAGGCAACAAGACTCAGCATATATAATTTTGTAGTGTCTTTTTTAAAAGTGATAAGGTTTTGAACTTTCTGGGTTGAGGTGACCCTACTACTTCCTGGTCTCCTGATTATCTGAGAAAACAGGTATTTATCTCTACTCATGGCTTCCTGATAGAAGTTTTTGAAATTATCAATGTTTTCCACACCAATTATATCACCTTATAGTCATACTAAACATGCCACAGAGCTCAAGTTTCTCCACATCTGACAATTATCATCTGTACATTGATATTAACCATCTGGCACCATGCTAGTATCTCATGGTGGCTTAGCTGATATTCTCACAATCCCTAATAATGTATACTTATTCCTGCCATGTTAAATGGAGGGAAATAGCAACTGATATTATATATGCAAGGTGCATGCACGTGCATGCATGTGCATGTGTGTGTGATTAACCACAGATTGTTTTCATATGAAATCCCACTTAACATCATGGTCACCCTGAGAGTCGTGTGGGATATCCATTTATGAATAAGTAAAGGCCACCAAAGAGTGACTTACAAATGCAATGCGGAAAGCAAATACAAAATTGGAGCAAGTTATGTTGGTTTCAAATGTGTGTGTGTTTTCTCTAAACACTGTGTGGATGTCGCAATTTCTTGTCCCACCACCAACCAATCATCCTCCCTTTTAGAGTATCTACCACATCCTGCATAGGAACTGGCATGAGATTTACTATAGAAATTATTTCACTAAGAGAAAATGAAACTGATATCTGAACCCAAATGAAAGAGCCTCAACTCCAATGACCTTTGTGACATTATCTTTCAGCATCCTTGTGGTGGTTTGAATGAGAAGGGTACCCACTGGTTCATATATTTGAATGCTTGGTTCCAAGTTGATGGAACTCTTTGGGAAGGATTAGGGGCATGGCTTTTTTTGGAGGAAATGTGTCATTGGGGGCAGTCTTTGAGGTTTCGAAATTCCAGGCCATGCCCAGTTAGTTCTCTCTGCCTCACACCTGAGACTCAAGAGAGTTCTCAGCTACTGTCCAGTGCCATGTCTGCCTGACTGCTGTCATCCTCACTGCCATGACTTGTGGTGTGGAGCTGCGGGCCGCTTCCTGCCACCCAGCTCCCGGCCACCTGGCTAGCTTATGCCCTGAAATAACACACAAATTGTATTCTTTTAAATACTATCTGGCCCATTAGCTCTAGCCTCTTACTGGCTAACTCTCATATCTTGACTAACCCATTTCTAATAATCTGTGTAGCACCATGAGGTTTGGCTTACCGGAAAGATTCTAGCTTACATCCATCTTGGGCTGGAGCTTCACTATGTCTGACCAGAGAGGAGAGGCATCGCATCTGCCTCACTTCCTCCCAGCATTCTGTTCTGTCTACTCCACCCACCTAAGGGCTGATCTATCAAATGGGCCAAGGCAGTTTCTTTATTAACCAATGACCTTCCTCCATCAATGACTGTCATAGACTCTAGCCCTCTGAAACCATAAGCCCCAACTTTTATAAGTTGCCTTGGTCATGGGTTTTATCACAGCAATAGAAGAGTAACTAGACAGAAGTTTGTACCAGGAGGTGGGCATTGCTGTACCAGCCCTGACCATGCTGATTTAGGGGAAAATGTGGAAGACTCCTGACTAGCAAAGTGTCAGAATGCTATAAGCAGAACCTAACAGGCCATGCTAGTAGGAGCTTGGAAAACAATGGTGCTGAGAATGGTAGGGACTATGAAGACTTAAAAAATTACGAGTTTAGTATTTTAATATACAAAAAAATAGCTATTTCATGTGTATTTGTGTGTTCTTGCATGTGTGCATGTACAAGTCAGAAGAGGATATCAGATCTCCTAGACCTAGAGTGGCAGAAGTGTGGGAGTCACCATATAGGTGATGAGAAATGAACCCAGGTCCTCTGTAAGAGCAGTAAGTGCTCTTACCTGATGAGCCATCTCTCCGGTCTGTACTTACAGATGTAACTTTAGACCACTAGGTAATATGAAACTAATGCATGAGCTTCAGCTAGAAAGGTTTATGTAATAAATTTTCCAAATGCCACCAAAAACACCATCCTTCAAAACTGAAGACTGTAAAATTGAATAAGAATGTTCTATAAGCAGTAGTGAGACATACGAAGAGAATCCACCTTTACCTGGGCACTGGGCAAGTATTAAGCATTGCTAAAAACCTCTTAAAAATCATTATTAGTGTCAGGATGAACTTATGCTTATAGTGTAAGCATTTTTGGTGTTTATTTTCCTATTAATAAGTAAAAAACAGTGGAGACAGAATACAGCTCCTTAGTCAAGACTCCGTCTTGCTGCCCAAGGTGCCTTGAGCAAAAGAACTAAGAGTCAGCTAGACTATTCTCATGCAACGTTAGCCACCTACGAATGCCCTGCGATACATGCCCAGAACTGCAGCTAATTGTCCTTGCTCTTACAGGAAGGAAAAGTCCTAGTCAAGGCTGTTTGAAAAGGTATAGTAAACTTTTTGCAAACATAAGCTTCTATGAACCATTTCCAGCTGGTCAAAAGGAGAGAACCTCCCCTGGTGGAAGGGCATCAGTGGTATTATGGTCTAAGGTGGTGACTGGTCTAAGACACATGCCTTAGGGACTCTGAATGGTGAAAACAGCAAGTGCAAATGACAACAAATGGTTAAAGAGCAACCTTAAATCAACCTTAATTTTGGTCCATTCTAATAGACACACTGAAGAGACCAAACGTTCTGATGCTCCCTAAGACTCTACCCCAGTAAACTTACCCCTCCAAACATAATCACATAGGATGCAACCAATTCATTAGGGAATAAAGCCCACAAGTCAATTTTACAGCCTATAACCAAGGCACCTGTACTGGTGATACACAGGACATGCCTGAGAACTGCGTAAGGCTGGTGATTTCCTTTATGCTTTGCCAACCAATCTATAACTCAATCCATCCAAAACTCAGACTAAGGACCAAAAATCAACTTTCACCTCTTGTAGATAGAAATACTCAGAAAGATTAAGAACTGCCTTGGACCCAAAAGAAAAATGCTCAAACAAAAAGTATATAAAGCATTTATAAAACACTGTATACTCCCTCTGCCCATTATCTGAGCTATATTTCAGAAAGTGTGCCAAAGCTTCCAATGACATATATATTCCTGAAAGTTCAGGAATCTCGCATGGATTACAAAACAAAGCAAAACAAACAAGCAAAACCAAAAGCTTCTTAAGTGAGATTGAAAACTAAAATACGCCTTGGGCTGAATAAAGGAGGGCAGCACTCACAGTTAGGGACAGCATGACCTCCTGGAATGAACATGACCCACTACCTAGCGCAACACTGGCTCCTCTGCCTCAACAGCACAGAAAGATTCTAGCCTGGCCACTGACTGCTTCTGGGCTTTGGGTACTTAATCTACAAAGTAGTAAGAAATGGGCCAGTAAACTAGCTTAGTGATATCTTTGGTATTAAAGGTGTCTGTCGTTAAGCCTGATAACCTGAGTTTAATTGCTAGGACCAACTTAAAGGAAGGAGAGAACCGACTCCCATGAGTTGACTTTGACCTCTATACATGTTCCATGGCACGTGTTCGCACACATGTATATAAATAAATAAATAAATAAATAAATAAATAAATAAATAGAAGCTATTTGGACTTATGGTTTCAGAGGGTTAGAGTCCATGATGGTCAACCGTCACAGTGGCAGAATGAATTTGAAATGGTGTGGGAATTTAAATGCTGAAAACCTGCTCCCAGAGCCATACTTGCCCCCACAAGGCCACACCACCTAAACCTACCCAAATGGGGACCAAGTATTCAAACACTGATGGACATTCTCATTCAAACCACTGCAATGGACTGTGAAAAATGCTTGTGGCTGAAGGAGGAAAAACAAAGGAGTAATTCACAAATGGATAGCTGAGAGTTGGCAGAAGACTCTGGGCAGGATGAAGTTCACTTTGCTCAAGAGGTCTGGAGGTAGGAGAGAAGTCCTAGAGCAGTATGACCGACAATGACGATGACAGACACAGACTGGCTCAATATGTATCTTAGTCAATGAAACAAGACAAAAACTGGGATAAATGCACACACATACTACTTAACATGCACACCTGTATATAGATGTATATGTATATAGATGTAGATATGCATGCACCATGTGTAAAGTGTAGTGTTTCTATGGTTCACATGTAAACATTCATACAATAATTCCCAAGAAATGGAACAGCCACTAGAAAGATCACTGGTGCATTAATACAAATTATTAACACAAACACATTCCTAACTCTTTGATAATGTAGAATTTACTGTTTACTATATCACAGCAATGACAGTATGAATTTCTGGTTGGCTAGCAGATTTCTGTTTAGTTCCTAAAATAAATTAACCCCCTCTCTGGCATTATGTTTTGACCAGGGCTTTACTGAGACTTATCTCTATACTGTTACAGAAGTAATAGTGTGGGCCTTGTCAGGAGGCTCAGTCACTCTCCTCAATATGCCAATCAAAGAAACAAGTAATAGTGAAGAGGTAAGAAAGACTTACTCACTGTGGGCACAATGAAAAGCAGCTTTGTTTGCTGTGAATTTGACATAAGCTAGGGGCATCTTGGAAGAGGGAAGGGGTCTCTGGGCCTGCATATGCTAATTCTCTTGATTGATGACTGATATGGGAGGGGGCAAGTCCAGCCCACAGAAGGCAGTACCACTCCTGACAGGCGATTCTAAATTGTATAAGAAACATTGGGGGAGCCAGAGGAGCAAGACAGTGTAGGTAGTAGAATTTCTCAGTGTTCCCTGCGTCAGCTCCTGTCTCTAAGTTGTTGCCCTGCATGGGTTTCCTGCCTCGGTTTCCTTTGATGACAAAGTATGATTAGGACATCCAGGCCAAATTAACCCCTTTCCCCTCAAGTTGATTTTGGTCATGGGGTTTACCACAACAAAAAAATTAATCCAAATGTTAGTATCTGAGTGTGCGGACTCTTGCTGAGACAGACCTGGCCATGTCTGGGGGGAGGGCTGCGGAAGTGTTTGGGAGTTTGGGCTGGAAAATCCATTGAGTGTGCACTTCTGTGCAAGCTTAGAAGTGAAGGATTGAAAGTAATGTAAACAATGGGGCCCTAGCTTCCGAAGCTCAGAGGGAAGCAAAGACTCTCAGGAACATTCACAGCATGTACCCAAATTAAGAATCTGTGTTTTCAAAACCACTGTGGTTTTGCACACCTTTAATCCCAGCACTTGGGAGGCAGAGGGAGGTGGATCTCTGTGAGTTCAAGGCCAACCTGGTCTACAGAGCAAGTTCCAGGACAGCCAGGACTGTTGCACAGAAAAACCCTGTTTCAAAAAAGACCAAAAAGAAAAAAAAGAAGCCATGGTTTCTTTCATCCATAACTGATGGAAGGGTGATGCAGAGATCCACAGCCAAGCACCGGCCCAAGCTCTGGGAGTTCTGTTAAACAGAGGGAGAAGGGATTATATGAGCAAGGGGGTGAAGAGCACGACTGGCGAAAACACCAGAGACAGCTGACCCGAGCTCACGGACTCTAGACCGACAGAGTGCCTGCATGGGACCCACCTAGGCCCCCTGCATGTGGGTGACAGTTGTGTAGCATGGTCTGTTTGTGGGGCCCCTAGCCGTGGGACCAGAACCTGTCCTTTGCTCATGAGCTGGCTTTTTGGAACCTATTCCCTATGGTGGGATGCCCTGCTCAGCCTTGGTGCACGGAAGTTTGGTCCTGCTTCAACTTGATAAGTCATACTTTGCAGACTCCATGGGAGGCCTTAACCTTCCTGAATGGAGACAGAGGAGGAGTGGATGGGAAGTGGAAGAGAGGTGAGAGAAGGAGGAGAGGCGGGAAGGGAAACTGTGGCTGCTATGTAAAAAAAAAAAAGAATAAAAGACTTTGTGCTTTTTGTCACCAGGGACTACAGAGTTGGCTTTAACAACAGACCAGCACTAATGACGTGAAATCTTTGTGGTACTTGGACAACTGATGATGGTGAACTGGAGTTGAAAAATAATCAATTGTGATAAAGAAGAGACCAGCAGCACTGAGGGAATCACTGGGAAGCAGCATGACAGTCTTCTGCCTCATAGTGCTTTGGAAGGCAAGAAGGGGTCATGAACAGCAGAACTCGAAGGAGTCTGGACTTAACTACAGAGAGACCTGCTTGGGCGTGTTCACTACTACTCTATCCACAACAGCCAGGAAATGAAAACATCAGCTGATGAACGGGTAATAACAAGGTGGGACAGTTATGCAATGCAATATTATTCAGCTGTTAAGAAAAATGAAATATCGAGGTAGAAGACAAAACTAGAAGCAATCATGCCAAGTGAGACATAACTCAGGCTCTGAAAGACAAACATTGGGTTTTTCTCTTACGTGGGGAATCTTAGTTTTAAGCTTTAAATATGTGTGTTTCATTCAGAATACAGGTTGGGTAATCTGTACCCTTAACCACAAACGTAAGGTGGCTTTTAAGGGATCATGGGTGAGAAGGAGATTGTCCAAAGAAGAAGAAATAGAGTATAGAGTCATAAGGGGAAATGAGAAAAGCAAGAATTAAATGTGGTGGGGCTCGGAAGGCACCGCAGAAGAGAGACGATGGGAAAGGATAACTACCATTAAAGGGTTTTTGAAAACGCCACATGAAAACATACTACTGTAAAAGCTTCTTAAAATATCTACGTAAGCAGAGTTTAAATGGAGATACTCTATGACTGGGAACAATACTAGACACCATATGCTTCTGAAAAAAGTCCCCAGTGCCTAAAAGGAGTTAACCTCTTTTCTGAGTTTGTGAGGTTCCACAGATCCCCAAACATTACAGGCTACAGGCAATGCTATGGGTTACCCTCTGCATCTTGATAGCAAGACCCTGTTGCTGAAGATGCTACATACATATGTCATAAAACTCGGAGAAATCTAACTAGTACTCTGCTAGAAGCTTTATCCCCACTGACTAGCATTCAGAGTGCTGTAAGATGCTATACGTGCTGCTCTAAGAGAAAAGCGATCATCAACTTCACCCCGCTATAAACCTGCAAGATACAATAACAACATGTCTGTCAAGATATACACATTGGTCCAATGTGGCCGCTAATGTCATCAGAATAATCAATCACTCTTTTCCTTGGATTTAAGGTCCTCTCTATGAAATGGAATTCATATCTGATGCTGTCGATGAGTCCAAGAACCTGCGGCTACATAGCTCATGGGTCCTAGGGGGAGAACTACTACTATTATTCTACTAAATGAACACAGCAATGAAATGATCCCAGTGACATTGCTATACCCGCGGATCAATGCATCACTCCTCTCATCAGAGAAGCTCCTTCTTGCAGTAGATGTAAACTAACATAGAGAGCAACAAATGAAAAATGTGCAGAGATTCAGAGACTTTGAAGGCTCAGTTCTAAAAGGGATGACTGTATCACAACTTTCTCCTCAAGGCTCGGAGATCTATGCAGCAGAGGAGGCAGTAACATCCTAAGAGCCAGGGGTGGTGGATGACTTGAAGGACACACATGGCAGATGCACACATGAACTCACAGAGACCGTGTCAACATGCACAAGACCTGCACAAGCTCAAGCCAGATACAACTCCCAGAACGGAGGAGGGGAGGAAAGCCTGGAGTCCAGTCCCTAGCCAAGCAGCTACAGGCATTTGACTGCTGCTGGAGGAGGGGATTTGTTAGGTCTCAAAGAACCCAGGACAAATGGCTAACTGAGGTGCCTATTTAACACTGCCGAAGAGGATGCTGGCCACGGGGCTCTCCTAGCATCACTCAGTACCCACTATGGAGTCCTGGCTCTCCTCAGCACTTCTCACCCCACCCTCAGCCCACACCCTAAACCTCTTCGGGCCCAGCTTCCCTTCCCTATATAACAGTCATTTCAGCTGCATGCCCTCTTGGCTCCTCTCTCATCTCTAGCGCTCCAGCTCTCTTCCTCTCGTGGCTCAGTCTATTCTCCTGGCCAGGTTCAGTCTGGACCCTTCCAGATGCCTACGGCTATGCTCTCCCTCATAGCTACAATACAAACTCTTCAACTCTACCTAGGGGCAGGCATATCTTCATTTTCGTTCATCTCTGATTTCAGCACAAGACAAACGAAAATGAAGACAGAACTGCTCCTACATACAGTTAAGGTTTTATTATAGGTATGAGGTGGAAGAGAAACATAGCCAGAGGAATCGGGAAGAGTCCAGAATGAACTGGGCCATAAAGATGGGGGGGGGGGGAGGCAAGAGAAGAGAGAAGACTCAAGAAAGTACATGGGAACCAAGACAGACCAAGACTGCACAGAGCCAAAATAGCTGAGGTTATATAGAAAGAGAAGCTGGGAGGATACAAGCAGAGTTCAGGGGCTGGAGAGTTTTAGAGCATAGGGGGAAGGGTGCTGAGAGGAGCCAGGACCCTGTTAGAGGGCAACTGTGAGGCCAAAGAGCCTGGTGATCAGTGTTGTCCTGGGTTTCTTTGAGACTTAACAGTATATTGACACATTCCAGGGCAGGCACAACATCCAGGAGTAGTTGGCCAGCTGGCCAAACAAGTTGGCCTCCTAAATCTTACTAATTCTTTTAAGAGAGACAAAGAGAGAAAATGTAGTAGAGTGGGTAGGAGGGGAGGGGAGGAGCTAGAGGAACTGGAAAGGGAAAAGAATATAATCAAAATATTGAAAGACCCGGATAAATTCAGACCCCTCTAGCAGAAAGAGTAGAGCCAAAAAAATCTAGCAGGGAGAGAAGAACCAAAAATCTATGTTAGCCGGTTTAGTGACTCTCTTCCAGGAACTAGCTGACCATAAAGTTGGATTATAATCTTGAGAACAATCTTGAGAAATGGGGAGTTACCCCTTGTGATTATCACTGGTATTTTCAGAATTTTCCAATGACGCCCTACCTACCCACTTTGGGTTGTGGTTTCGTTTTTTCCCTTAAATACCCGACCTCTACCCCTGTGTGGGAAATGAGTTTTGGACTCATCTGGTTCCTGTCCTGTCAATAAACCTTGTGTGATTGCAGCAAGGAAGGTCTCTCGTGAGTTCCTGGGGGTGGGGTGGGGTTATGTTATCCTGAGACTTGCGTGAGAGTCTCCCCACTCCAGGGGTCTTTCAATATACTGTATGAAATTCTCAAAGGATAAATAAAAACATTATTTCATAAACACAACAAAACAACAAATTAAAGAAAACAAAACAGTGTTGTTCTGACCTAATCCTGCCTGCTCCATGTCCCACTGCCAATGCCACTTCAGCCTGCACATTCCATGCTCCAGCCTAGAAAGGTGAGTCCTAACTGCACTGTCCCAATTCTCAGACTTAGTCCAGGTCCCACATCAAGTCCTCATCTCATGCGCCCTGCCTGTGTCATGCCCAGCTCCAGGCTTTGGCGTTGAATTATATCCTGTGTGCTAGCTGGACCCACATTTTCCCGATCTTATCTTTATCCCATCTTATCTCAGGTTTCTCAGGCTAGACTGGTCCACATTCTGTGCTCCACCCTAGCCTGGTGAAGCTATCTCACCCTGTCTACATCCATCCCAATCTTCCGACCTAGCCCAGATTGCACATCCAGTGTATAGGCCAGTGAAAAAGACCCTGGGTGCTCCAAACAGACCCCAAGGCTTGAGCGAGAATATACACAGGGTGTACACCCTGTGTATATTTCCATGTGTTTTCCTCAACATACCCCACTTATAGCACGTCCAACCTCCAAGCCCAGGCCAGTATGTACCTCGTATGATCTGGCTCTCCTACCCAGGTGATACACTTCCCAGTCCCCAAAACAACCACAGGGCCAATCTAGATTGGTAAATTCCATTCACACCTCCAACTCAATAAGAGATTTCAATACCCACTGTCTCCACTAGACAGGACATATGAACAACAACAACAACAACAGACCAGAGAAACATGAGAGCAAACGGCCCTAAAAGACATTTATAGGGTATTCTACCAAAAAGTCAAAGAATACACAATCTACTCAGCAGCCCAAGGGAACAAACAGCTCTTCAACAGATCACATACTGGGTCATAAAACACATCTTAACAAAATCAAACACTGAAATAATTCTGTGTATCTGATATGACCATAATGCAATAGAACCTAAAATCAATACAAAACAAATCTTTAGTAAGCATATAAACTCATGGAGATTAAGCAACTAGTTACTGAATAATGAGTGGAGCTAACTAATAATGAATGAATAATAAAGAAGAAATGAAAGAGATAAAAAATTATTTTAACTAAGTGAGAATGAAAACACACGCAAGGAAACCTCTGGAGCACATTAAAAAGCAGTCCAGTGAGGGAAAGTTACAGCTCTAAGCTCCTCCATAACAAAACCAGAAAGGGTACAAATAAATGACTTAATTATGCAACTCAAAAATATGGAAAAACAAGAACAAATCAATCTAAATTTAGTAGTCAGCAAGAAATAAAAGAAATCAGAGCATAAATTAACAAAATAGAAACAGAGAAAGCAATGCTAAGGACTCTAAGAGCTGTTTGTTTGTTTGTGTTTGAGGAGATAAACAAGATCAACAACAGACCCTTGGCCCAACTAACCAAAGGAAGAAAGAGACATGTCCAATTAGCAGAATCAGAAACGAACAGGGAAACATTCCAATAAACAACAAAGAAATTCAGAATAATAATGTAAGGGAATACTCTAGAAACCTGTGTGCCACCAAGTTTAAAAATCTAAAAGAAATGGATGGATTTCTAGATTCCTCCAAGCCACCGAAATAACTAAGCGGTCAACAACCTAAACTGATCACTAACAAATGAGGAGATTGAAGAGTAATAAAAAGCCTTCCAGACAAGAAAAAGTCCAAGGCCAGATGGATTCACGGCAGAATTCTATCAAGACTTTCAACGATCTACAATTAATACTTTTTAAATTATTAAAAAAAAAAAAGAAACAGAAGGAAGACTCCCAAACTCCTTCTTTAGGATACTATAGCCAGGTAAAGACACAACCAAAAAACAAAAGCTACAGGTCAATATCCCTGATGAACAGTTGCAAAAATCTTCATAAAATACTTGTAAGTCAAATACAGACATATCAAAAGACCATCCACCATGATCAAATTAGCTTTATCTCAAAGATTCTGGGATGATTCAATATAAGCCATTAAATAAGTAATACAAATAGACTTAAGGAAAATAATCACTTGATCATTGCAATAGATTCAGAAAAAGTCTTCCACAAAAATCCAATATGCCTTCACTATAAAAATCCTAGAGAGTAGGCCTGGAGGGAACAAACCCCAACACAATAAAGGCTACAAAGGACAAACCTGCAGCTAACATTACCCCAAATGGAAGAAAAATTCAAGCAATCCCTTTAATATCAGCAACAAGATAAGGTTGTCTACTATTCCCAATTGTTTCCAATATAGTCCTGGAAGCACTGGCTGGAGCAATAAGCAAGAGAAGAAAATTAAAGGATACAAATAGGAAAAGAAGCCAAATTATCCCTTCTTGTAAATAATATAATACGCAAGAGATACCAAAGCTTCAACCAGAAAACTTGTAGAAATGATCAATAATTTCACTGAAGAAGCAAGATACAGAATCAACTTAGAAAAGCCAGTAGCCTTCCTAAACAACAAAATACACATTCCCATTCACAAAAGTCTCAAAGAAAATAAAGTACCTAGGAAGAAATCTAAACAAGGAGGTGAAAGACCTCTACAATGAAAACTTTAAATCTTTGAAAAAAGACACTGAAGAAGGCACCAAACTGTGGAAAGACCCCCATACTCATGCATTGGTAGAACTGGTGCCGCGAAAATGACCATTCTACCCAAAGCAATTTACAGATTCAATACAATCCCAATCAAAAGTCCCACAACATGCTCCATAGAAATAGAGAGGACCATCCTAAAATTCATACGGAACTACAAAAGACTCCAGGTGGAAAAAATAATCCTAAGCAAAAAGCACAATGCTGAAGCAATCACCAGAACAACAGAGCTACAGTCATAAAAACAGTCCAGTTCTGGCTCAGAAACACACAGACTGACCCACATAGCAAAACTGAAGGTCCAAACATGAGTACACATAATTACAACCATCTGAGATTTGACAAAGATGCCAAAACATATGTTGAGGAAGGAGAAGGAAACATCTTGCCCGAGGCATTCCGTGGGCAGGCAGAAGCATTCCTCTCGGGAATAAGCAGAGCTCTACATGAACACAGTACACACAGATGAGACTATAGGAAAGTCTATGATGGAGGCTACAGACACACACTAGAGAGCAGACAGCATTGCCAACAAATGATAAACTTGGAAAACTGGGTTTTCACACGGAGAAGAATGAAACTGATTCCTACCTAGCACCCTGAACAAAAATTAACTCCAAGTGTATCAGGGATGTCAAAGATATCCATGGGAAACCTGAAATGTTGAAACCTCTAGAAAAAAAAAAAAGAAAAGCATAGGCAGAACCATACAAAATGACTTTCAGTATGGAACTTTATCTGCCCAGAAATTATGGCCATCAGTTGACAAGGGAACCCTCATAAATCTAAAGAGCTGTGCACAGCAAAGGAAATGTTTTATAGAGGAAGGGCAGAAAAGAATCCCTGCCATCTATATATCTGATAGAAGATTAATATACAAAATATATAAACGACTCAAAAATGGTCAAGAAGACAATCAGGTTTTAAAATGGGCTATGAATTTGAACAGAGAATACTAAAATGAAAAAAAAAATGTCTGGGAAATACTTCAAAAAAGGATCATCAACCGTAGCAATTAGGGAAGCACAAACCAAAACTTTGAAATTTATCTCACCTCAATCAGAATGGCTAAGGAAAGGATGCTAAGAGCCAGAGGTGTGGAAACCCAAAAGTGTTTTCTCTATGAGACATGATAAATTCAGGAACCCACAGCAGCTGTAGAGGCTACATAACACCCACACAAGCCAGTCAGTATTCTAACAAGGAGTGGGAAATGATTCGTGAACCCCACCTGTAAGTCCTCAAGTTAGGAGCTATGGACAGTGCCATCAGGGAGAGGGAGAGTCAGTTTCGTTTAAGGATGGAGGTTGGTAGGCCCACCACCATCCGATGGATGGCACCACACCCAGGAAAGTGGACTTGACGGGTTCCTTTCTAAGAGAGAGAGAACAATGGAGTTGGGGGAGAATGTGGCAAGGTGAATGTTGACCTTGAATGGACCAAGTCGGGGGAGTGAAGATGACTAAAATACATTGCATGAAATTCTCAAAGAATAAAAATACTCACGAGCGTGAAATTCTGACATTCTACCTAGCTCAAGGGTCAACAAACTTTAAATACACAAAATTAGGATTAGCATGAATTTAAAAAAACATTGATACACACACATATACAACATTTGTATAAAGTATTCATATATAGACATATAAATATAATATGTACTAGAATGTATACAGTATCTTATTGTATTTGTATTGACAGAGATAACAAAATATACTGAGAAGCTAGACAGACAAAATAATGCAAACACTGTTAAATCAAGACTAAAAAGTGCATATATACTATTTTTCAAATGTAGATATATTACCAGAACCAATTAAAAGAACTGAAAGTACTTTCCTCTAAAAAGTAGATGCCAACAGTAGGCACAAAAATTCCTAGCACCCACATGGTGGCTCACAGCAGTCTGTGATTACAGTCTCAGGAGATCCAATGCCCTTTGTGGGTATGCATATGATTCACAGAACTGCATGCGGGCAAACCACCAGAGCCGACTACTCAGTGCTATTGAACTCATGGATATTGGAGGAGAATCTACAACTCCAGTTTACTAAGCCAGCATGATCCCTGTCAACAATATAAACATCTGTCCTTAGACCCACAGATGAAGACCACTACAAAAAACTACAAGCAATCAAAATGCAAAACTGTGGAGCCCAGTCCTGATGGATATGTCTACAAAACACGACTAGCACATAAGGCTCAGGGAACTCTGCCGAAGAGGTAATGAAGAGACTGCAAGAGCCAGAGGACCAGGGAAACTGCTCTGAGTTTGTGTCTTCTAGTACTACCAGAAGCCACACACATAAAATCTCACCAACACAACAGTCCAAACATGAGCTGAACAGGATGACACCTACATGGAAAGGGAAAAGCCCACAAGGCCTCAACCTACACAAAGGACTACAGGCAACCGAGTAAAGCTCAGAAGAGCGAGATGCAGTCTTCCCCTGGGGAGAGCACTCAGCTCTGAAAACATACTTATAAGTAGCAGCACACAGACCGAACAGGTTATAATATTTAGGACTACACACACGTGTGTGGGGGTACATATAATACACAATACACATGTGCATGCAATAACAATAGGTGGAAAAAGAAGCCATGAATTTGAAGGAGAGTGAGGGAGGGTTTAATCTATGCATGAGTCCTGAAATAGAAAGAACATGTGCCATTAGTGGTAGTGAATAAAGATGAAAAACCAACAACAGTTTACAGTCCTATGCCAGTGCCGAGTTTTACTGTTAACTGTTCAAGCAAACAAACCATGACAGTCCAAAATTTCACAAACGGGAAATTAGATAATCGCTACAGAGAACTCTGCATAACTTTTGCAGCTTTCCCAAATCTAAAAATTATTCTAAAATTAAAGGTCAATGTAAAGAACACACAAATCTTTGGGTATCTCCCTGTATAGCCAAAAACCCAAAGGCTAACAAGAACCGGAATGAAGGCCTCTGGCTTGGGAATGGAACAGCAGGGCTAAAGAGCAAAGAGGCTGGAGCATGAGGGCTGCGATCACACGGAACCATGTGTATTAGGAGCTGAGCCTGGATTTTAGGCTCTGCAGGCAGCTCCTCAGGGAATACAAGATTCCCCCACTCTGCCCTGAGTGCATCTGGAACACAGAAGGGAAATCTGCCTTGCAAATGAGTGAAACAGCATCGCACTTGACCTGCATCACACTAACTGGCAGAGGGCCAGGCATACCATAATCCCACTCACCTGGATTTTAGCAGCCCCAGGTGAGCTGTAAAATCTTGGAAGTGCAGAGAATTGAGTTTGATTCCTCTGTTTTCAACTACCACCTACCTGTTCATATCCATTCTTAACCCAGCCTGGCCCCCACGGAGTCAGGGGAATTAAGATAGACACTCCAGAAATACCACAGACACAGGACCTTGGCAAGGCTAAGGCTGCCTCTCCCCCTCAAAACTGTGAGAAGCGTGAGCCAGTTCCAGTGACTTCTGAGGCTTTCTAAGAAGAGACAACTTCCTAGCCTTTAGCCTTCTTAGGTTCATTTTAGCACATTTTATAATGAAACCTCACACTTCTCTAGCATCAAAGTATATGGTGTACATGGTCTTTAAATTCAGCCTTCTGTAAGCCAGTAAGTACATCTTCTCAGTTTCCGGCAAATTATAGAATTGCACATAAATGTAAGAGACAGCAAGAAACCCTCTGCGCACACTGAACTAAACATACGCATTATTTAATCCATATACACTCACAGACCTTACCAGAAATTGAGCTGGTGTGATGATCTCCAACTACCCACCTGTGTATGTGTTTTATTTATCCCATAGTGACTTTAAGATATAGAAACTTAATATAAAATCTAGATACTCATTTCTTTCAGGAAAACTGAAGACTTACTGAAAATCTGCTAGAGCAAACTGGCGGCAAGTACCCCACATCCCCTATCCCCAGAACCACTCCTCAGAAGACACAATGAGCTTGGCCTTCTACATACGGAATCCATAATTACCATACAAGGCCCATAATTACCAGCATTTTTGCCATGATACATTAGAAATAAGACAACAACAAGGCAGTCAATACATATTGCTAATGTCTATAATTGACACTTCAGGATAAAGAAATCCTAGCATTTCTCATAACCAATAAAGCCTTTCAGCCCAGGGAGTGGAGATGCTGTTTCACTGCCATCTAGAAGGAACCCGGGGAGGCCACAGCGGGACCAGGTGCATGGAGACATGAGTCTCTAGGAGCTGGTGGCCTATGAGGTTTTGACTCTGGGTCAAACTCTGGGTTTTGACTCTGGGTGAGGTGTAGGTGCTGTCCTAGCCTGCCTAGCAAGACTAATCATATGCTAGAGGTTTGTTACAAAACAACAAACAGTCCTGGAACACAGAAGCCAGGGATCCCAAGTCAGCCCCAAAGAATACGAAGCTATGACAAAAGACATAGAGATAGTTCATTGTGATGACTCTCGGTCATTAAAGATGTCTAAGGTCAACTTATTTATTATACACAGACATGGGACAAAAATGGTAGCAAAGATTCTAATCGTTCACCCCTCTTTCAGGCCAGGTAATCTAGAAAAGGCATCTACCCCAAGGTGACTGACAGGAGCCGGGATACACCAGCTAACAATTCAAGGCAGGGCAGCCATGCACCTGGTGCACTGCACAGCAACCATGAACACAAAAACAAAAGGAGGAAGTGTCTGCAAATGAGATTCTTTTTTTAAATTTATAACATTCCCCCTCAACAGGCCATTCTTAGTAGATACACCCACATCATGAAGATACTGCTTCTTCTTTACAGTCAATATATAATGGGAATATTCCGTAAGAAATCTCCATTATAAGAAAGGTCCCACATATTAGCCTTCAGTTTAATCAGCTCCCAATCTGGTCACGTTCACTGCCGAGATGGACTGCATGACCAAGAAAACAGGGTATGGGCCATTCACATCCAGAGCACAGTCACTTCCTGGACACAAGGCAGGATTACTACATGACCCAGGTTAGGGAACTGGGAAGCCAAGTCCCAGAAAGACAAAGTACACAGAAAATGCCTATGTTTCTGGAAGAACACAGACATTCCTTTGCTGCTTAATAAGCACAAGAGCTTCTGGAATAAATCACCCCCTGATTAACACAACACAGTCATAGATCCAAAGATACATGACCAGCTCAAAAGAGTCAGTCTCTTAGATTGCAGTTTCTTAATCTGTGTGTGGGGTTAGATTACTGAATGCAGGGTGAAATGTTCGTTGATGTGAAAATTTACAGAATGTGAGATGACCAGAAATCAATTCAAAATTAGTTACATAAAGAATCCAAGGTGTTTCTAGGAGCATTGCTTGCAGTACATTAGATGACATCATTGTAACCTTAGTTCTGAACATACACTATGTCCAGTTGACACAATGAACACCCTCAAAATGCCAAGAAACAAAACCTAAAACACCTTACTCAAATGCAGATGTATGGTACGTTATAAACTGCAACAGATTTATTGTATATATAAACATTTCTGTTCTTATAGAAACATCTGTACAAAAAAAAAAAAAACCAAAGATTTTAAATTACTTTCCTATTGTTACTCCGCAGCATACAAATACAGCTTTGGAACACAGTGTGTTAACATGCTCAATTTTTAAGATTACTGCTTGAGTTGCTATCTTAGTTACATTTCTATTGCTATGATAAGACACCATGGTCAATACAATTTAGAGAAGACAGTGCTTATTTGGGGCTTACAGCTGCAGATGGTTAGAGTCCATGACCATCATAGCAGGGAACAGGCAGCAGGCAGGCTACCATGATGCCAGAGCAGTCTTTCACAGTCTCAACAGTTTAAAAGTTCAAAGTTGAAGTCTTTCCTGAGACTCAAAGAAATCTCCTAGTTGTAACCCCCTGTAAAATCAGAATCAAAAGCAAATTACATATTTCCAACAAACGCAGAACATGGCATAGAACATTACCATTCCGAAAGGGAGGAATGGGACATCCTAGGAAATACTGGACCAAAGCAAGACTGAAACTCAGCAGGGTGAACACTAAATCCTATAGATCTCTGTATGATGCCAAAGGGCTTAAATGGCTTTAAAAACCCTCATGCCAGACCCAGTGGCGCTCTGCCTGCTGCTGGAAGATAATGACATTGCTCTTAGATACTGCTCTAAAACTACACCTGTCTGGGGCCACTCTGAGCACTATGATGGTCATGGAATAACTCTCTGAAATGTAAGCAAGTCCCCAACTAAATACTTTCTTCTAAGAGTCGCCTTGGTCATGGTGTTTTTTCACAGTCCACAGCTTCTGCTTTAGCTCCTGCCTCCAGGTTTTGGTTTTGAGTTCCTGTCTTGACTTCCCTAAGTGATTGAAGTATAAATGAAATGAACCCCTCTCCTCCCAAGTTGCTTTTGACTGCTATCTTAAGCACAATAGAAACTCTACCTAAGCTATCCAGAGAGCTAAATGGTCATAAATATAATGTGTATATTTCACAGTTGCTAATATTTTCAAGCTTAAATACATATTTATTATAATAAAATTCTTTAGGAAAAGTATATGTTCAAAGATTTAAGAAAATTATATTTCCAATTGGTATAAAAGGTATTTATGTATTTCAAAGGAATAATAATCAGTATCAAATCACTAATAGTAGTTGGACTCTACTAAATACATTTGAAGATTGTGCTATAATTTTACTTTGTATTTTTATAATACATGAGAAATCAAACCCATTACAATTCTTTAAAAGCAGTAATAAAACGTTACATATTTACCTCCAGCCAGACCAAGGACCCATGACAATGAACACTTGCTGGCAAGAATGAATGGACTAAGGGTAAGCTGTGTGACTCAACAGGCCACACTACAGCATTTCATTGGGGGATTGCTTACAGTTTCAGAGGTTTAGTCCATTATCGTGGTGGGGAGCATGGTAGCATGCAGGCAGGTGCAGGAGCAGTAGTTGAGAGATTTACTATACCTGAAGTCTGACTTATTACAGTTTAGGTTTTACTGTCCTCCACGTTAAATTGCAAATATCTCAGACTCGACTCTGCTCAATGTTCTTATTAGTCAGTTGGATAAAACTAATAGTACAGTAACCAAAGCTATCGATGACACAAAATAATATTAATAATAATATATTAAAAACTATATTATACAGCTAGATTGTGATAAGTCTAAGAAGATAGTTTAGAAATAGAACCAATAGAATAAATAGGAATAATAAATAACTAAATAGAACAAATAGAAATAATTTAGAAATAGAACTAATTTCCATTTTTAATGTAATAAACAGCTCCATGACCACTATATTCAGTAACACGTGGTGAAAACCCTGCAGCTGCAGCGCGATTCAGTGTGAGCCTGCTTTGTTTCAGAAGTTGAGGTGAAAAGTAAGGGCACAACCTAAGATAATCGTAATAGCATAAGGACAAGGCTGGGCAACAGTGCTGTGACAATGTCAGTCATTTCACACTTACAGGACAGTGTCCTTACCATTCACCCACGTGTCCACGGGAAGAACTAGAACCAAAGCTTTAGGACACAATGTACACACCAGTGAACTTTTTCTTCTAAAACAACCCACTTCTCACTAACACTTAGCTCAGAAACCAAACTGACCACAGGGTCCCAGCTGAGCATAAAAGAAATGAACAGCAAAGTAATCTTACAGATCTTATAAGATGCAATATGACATTGTAGTTAATGAAGAGACAAAAAGAATTTGGCGGTTAAGCTCTGCAATGATCTAACACATACAGAAGGAAAATGTTATTTAAATAAAGGCTAACACCGGGAGCTGGTGGTGTACATCTTTCATCTCAGTACTAAGGAGACAGGCAGGTGGATCTCTGTGAATTCAAGGCCAGCCTAGTCTACAGATGAGTTCCAGGACAGCCAGGGCTGCAAAGAGAAACACTGACTCTCCCACCCCTAATAAAAACCCAAACCAACCAACCAAACAAACAAAAAAACCCTAAGGAAGTTGGAAGGGGCCTGGGACTGATGCCTAGAACAAATAACTAGGGTGAGGATGAGTGGCCCTCAGTATAAAATGAGATTGCTTACAAGTTCAACAGATGCTTCAGAAACTTCATGCACAATGCACAGGCACCCTTTCTGAGAGCCTTATCATTTTCCTTCCTCATACCATAGCCCTGCCCAGCTCCTGCAATGTGATTACTTACTTACCCATTTATCTATTTACTCATTCAAATATTTACTAAGTTTCCATTATGTGCCAAGCACTATATACACACACACACACACACACACACACACACACACACACACACACACACTTGATGGCACTGAGAAAAGACCTCCAGGCTGTGCATATACAACACTAACACTCTACCACTGGCCTATATCCCCAGTCTCCTAAAATATTTCAGTTAGTAAATGGTATTAAAATATTTGTCTCTAAACTACTTGTATAGTAGAAGATAAATTCCATCATATTTTGGGAGGTCAAGTGCTGTGGGAAGTACTTCTGTATATGTGTTGTTTTTATTGGTTAATGAATAAAGAAGCTGTTTTGGCCAGTGGCTTAGCAATATAGAGTTAGGCGGGGAAAACTAAAGTGAATGCTGGGAGAAAGAAGGCAGAGTCAGGGAGATACCCCAGAGGGGAAAGACACACGAGCTACCACCTGGAACCTTGCTGGTAGGCCAGGAGCCTCGTGGTAAAATATAAACTAGCATAAATGGGTTGATTTAATATGTACAAGCTTGCTAGGAATGCTATAGTGATTGGCCAAGCAGTGATTTAATTAATACAGTTTCTGTGTGGTTATTTCGGGAGTCTGGTGGCTGGGAAATGAACTAGAAGCCTCATACAACAATCAAGATAGCTACATTGAGGAGACATTTGCGAGGCTACACAGAGAGAACACAATAAAAGTAAGTGCTAGGAATTAATGCACAATGGACCTAAATAAGTGACCAGTCATGCCTATGACCCTACCCTTGCTGTGTATGTCTCCATCATCCCTGTTCCCAGTTAGCCTTCATCATCTGCATAAGCTAAAAGAAAATGAAGGCCAAGTAGAGCTCCGGACAATTTTCCTGACTCCCTGGACATCAGGACATGGCCATTCCCCATTTCAGAGCAACGCCTCTGCTATGTGTGTCACTGGCTCATCTGTCTCCGCCATTCCCCTCTCACCTGTAGCCACCCAGCCCTCCCTAGAGCTCCCAGGGATAAACCCGAACAAAGCCTTTTCCATTCAAACTGAACTGTTGCTCGGATTTTAAATATTTTTTTGAGGTAAGACAACTTGAAAGGTTTATTTTAGAAAACTCACAGGTTGGAATTTTAGGGCATGAAGCATTCACCAAATAACAAAAATCCCTTACTCTGAAACAATAAAGTTCTAATTTTGAGATTCCTGAGTATCCAAGTACATTGAACTACAGAAAAGCACTCACTAATCCTCCATTTTCCTAATTTCAAAGAGCAACATTCACTTCCTCACTCTCTCGCCCAGTGATGACCACCTTTTCTTCCCAGCCAAGAACAGTACTCCTTTGGAGACCAGCCTCGAAGGAAAAGACAGCCTCATTTAGTGCACAGCTTTCAGGCCAGGGACCTATCAGGAAGACACTGAGGGTGGCCCCACCTATAAAATGAGTTCATGCCCCTATGAACAAACACAGATGAACTTACAGACTTGTCCTGGTGACTCATATTAAAAATAATATTCGAGGGGAGTGTGGGAGGGTGTATAGCTCAGAGGTACAGCATTTGCCTGGCATGCACAAGAGCATCCACCACGCAGGCAAAATATTAGTAAAAATGAATACATCTGTAAGTAAGATTTTAAAGTATACATTTCAGGAAGGATACAGCCCCTTCTAACAGAGACTAAATGTATTTCAAAAGAGTCACCAAGGTAACTTGTAGAAAGAGACTGCTGTGAAACAGTGGGCTACGAGGAAAGTCCCCGAAGGCCTCCACGTTTGGGGTCTAGTCTTACTCCTGTTTGAACAAGGTGCCATCAGCTTTAGCTTGTTTCTGCAGTCTCCTGTGGCCCACCGAAGGCTACTAGGAATTATCCCAGCAGGAGCTGGATCCCTGTTCTCTTTTCCTACCAGGAGCTCTTTTAAGCCAGCCAGCAAAAACCGAAGCAGCAAACCTTAGAATCTGAGGATTCAAGGGGGCTTTAGTCTCCTATTCCTGGGAACCAGCCTGTGACCAACCTATAGGGTATGGTACATTTCTGACTTGCATTTAACCTTGTATTTAACCAGCTGGTAGACGGTGACTGGAAGGTGTGGGAAGTATAAGGATTCCCCTTAGCTGATCATATAATTCACAGGAAACTAAACTGGGGGGAAAGGGTGGTTCCAGGAAATGAGCTACAAGATGCCTCTACAGGGTAGGAAGATGTGGTCAGTGACCTCTTCCTGTTTAAATCCTGACCTATGAGTCTGGCCGAACAGCCAAGATTCCTAGGATGTTCTGCTATCATACTGGTGTCTGCTATCCAGTACACATCCAAGTTCACTGTCTGAAATGTCACATTTAAGTGCTAGATTAGATTATCCCTCTAAGGAGGGCGGACTCCGGTTCCTGGAGGAGTTTTGGTAGTTTGCCTGCATGTTGGAATGCACACCTTTGCAAATCTCTTTGGGCTAATGCAAGGCATAGATTCCCTCCATATTCCCGTGTAAGCACACTTTGGGGAAGAAGCCGAACATCATGGTGGGGGAACAAAGAAACCAACTGCCTGAATATATATCTCAACCCCCTCACTTAACAACGGCGAAACCTGGGAAAATTATACAGTATCTCCCACATGAAATAACCATGGGCATGAGGATAATTGCTGGGATGAATCACGAATTAGCATTAGTAAAGTTCTCAGAGTGGGGCTTGGCGACGGCGTAAGTTATTCTCTGAACGCTCATTAAACGAAAATACAAATTTCTCCATCCCGGTAAACGTCTATAGAAGGATGCCGGGGTGAGACAGGAAAGCCCTCTTCGAACTGTTGACTCGCACTCTACTCAAGGATATCTCCCTAATAAAACTCCCAAGCCAAATCTTCGAGCGTTCACCGAGGGAAGGTTGTAAAGGGCAGAAACGGGGTATCCACTGCCAGAAAACATGTTCAGCATCAACTACAAAACAAATGCACACATCCAGCAGCTAAAGAAACAAAACCGAACATCCCTAGTGCCAGCCAACAGTCAGACGCTGGAGCCATGAAATGCCTTCCCTCATAGTTTTAATGTCCTCAGAGGGAACCCTAGGCCTCCTCACATTCTCTGTGGCTCTCACTGCACAGTTAAGCAGGCGATACAGGATATCAAAAACATCTAAACTATGCAAATAAAATATTCAAAGAAAACAGTGTAAAATGGAAAAGCTCAGACTAAAACCTCACATTAAACTTGCCCGTGAGAAATTGTTAAGAAATCATAGAGGCACACCTCTCTACCAGAAATCAGGCACTGAGGATGGCTTATCACGTGTAGGCGGGCTACCTAGAAAACAAATGTTTCCAGCACTCACATAGTGCACACTGTGAAATCAAAAGAGCACTGCCTTTGGGGTCTTTTCAACCCTTCAAACAGTTTTTAAATTCCCTGTTAAGATAAAAGATCCATCTAGACATGGTGACCCATCCCTGTAATGACAGCTCTTAGGAGGCCAAGGCCTGGGCTGCACAGGATGATCCTATCTTAAAAAAAGAAAGAAAGCAAGAAAGAAAGAGAGAGAAACAGGGACTATGGCTGGATAGAGTATTTGTCTAGAATGCGTAAGAAGTCCTAGGTTCAATCTCCAGCAGTCAAGAAAAAATAAAATTAAATGAACAGGAATGCAACTCAGAGATAGAGTGCTTTGTTCGACTACTATGTTCAAGGCCCTGATGTCCTGGGTTCCATTCATAGCACTTAGAAAAAAGTTCCAATGCAACAAAACAGCTTATTGGATAGAACAAAACCTTCTGCACTAAAGGATCAGGTGGTAGACAGATCCCCAACAGGCAGACAGACAGGGAAAAGAGTTTCTAGGTGGATTACTATACTTTCCATTTGAACATTTGAGGCGGCCAACTTCCTGCTTCTTCTCCCTCACTAGTGGGCCTTTCCCTGTCAGAAAGTATTCAGTGGGCTTTCAAGTCTCCCACAAGAGGGGGATGGGGGCTCCTACAATAGGAACCAATCAGCTTCCCTTTCTTTGTCTGGATTATCCAATCTCCTGCACTAGCCCAAACCAGCCAATTAAGAGAGAAAGGGGGAACTCAACCCATCCCCCAAATATAAAAGTTTTGGTTCTGGCAAACAAACTCTGATTTTCAGGTCTGGATCCCCTCTCCACTGGGGTTGTCTCTCCTTTTTCCCTGTCCTCCCTTCACCCTACATTCCTTTCCCTGCCTCTAGTGTGCTTCTGCCTGCAATAAAACTTGGCTGAGTGCTGAGACCCTGTTTTTACTGCCTTCTTATTCTTTAAATCAGCAGGGAAAAAAGAGCCCATTCCTGCAGCTTTAGAGAACACCACCGTAGGCCGTAGATTAAAAAGCTGAAAATAAAAACTGATGTCAGGCAACAATCGCAGGTTATCTATCATACTTGAGGTTACTTTTGGTTCTTTTTTCTCCCAGAAGTTTGGAAGTTTGTCCAATTCCAGCCCTTGACTGTTGGCATGCCTCACAGTAGTCTCCTGTTCATATCCTCAATAAACATCATTGGAATACAAAAATATAGAAAAGAAAATAATAAGCACAAACAGAAAGAACACCCGCCCCCTCACACACACCCCGTGCAGTCTTTTAGCATAGATACACACACAAGGCTAGGAAGGACACAGGAGTGGTACAAACTGAAACAGGAGAACCTAGATAATCTTATCAAGCACTGTACACACACACACACACACACACACACAAATGAGGTTATCGGATTACAAAACTTGGCAGAGAAGTGTTAAGGCAAAGACATGTTTATTTTTGTAAACAGTGGTCTCTGGTTCACTTTTTCACAGCAGTCCATGTTGAATCACCACTCAGAGGGTTTCGTTTCTAAGATCTTTAAAATCTGAGCAGGTGGGAAGAAAACGAGAGATGGCACTTCTCAAAAAAGCATTAAATGCCCTATAAGAGATATTTCAAAGAAAAGCAAGCAGTCTTTGCTCCGTTTTGGAACTTGGAGCAAGGAGAAAACTGTTCCACTAACCTTCCTTTCTAAAGAACTAAGACTTTGCCTCCAGCGTCTCCAAGAAAACCAGTAAGTCGTCCCAGCATCGCTGACACCCCAACCAAGGGCGTTTTACAGGTCTCAAGGAAGGTAGTAGGACGGCGTCAGTCAGGGGATTACCGTGACCCACTCACACTGACTTTATTAATGCAAAATTCTTTCAAAATAGTGAAGCTGTGGGAGAGCGAACAACCCCCCCCCCCCCCCAAGCCCCAATTCAGATCTTACACACCAGAAGCGCACTATTTTGCCTTTGAATGAACCCGCTGGAGCAGGAAGGGTGTCTGGCGTCACAGGATGTCGCGGTTCAGTCTCCCGCAGCCGCGGTCTAACCCTGGCTGTGCTCCCACCCACCCACTATCAACTTCCCGCGGCTTCACCTCAGTACACCCACTACCCCAGCTCGCCGTGGAATCCTCTCCTCGCCTCTAAAACCGGCACTTCATTTCCCAAAGCAGCAATGTCCCTCTCCCTCCTAACAGCTGCGGGTGGCGCCGCCCCAGGCCCTGTGCAGCGGGGAGCGCGTGTGAACACGCACAAAGGTCCCTCACCCCAAACAAGCGGCGGGGGAAACCGGGGCGCAGACAGGATGCGGCGGCGCGCGGGCAGGGCTGGGGTCCCGGCAGCAGGCCCCTCCGCCACCTCACACCGCAGATCCGGGAGCCCCGCAACTGTCCTTCCCGCGTCCCCACTCCGGCAGACGCGGGGAGCCGGCGGCCCTACCTCCAGCAGCAGCCCGAGCAGCAGCGCCGCCACCCTGCCGAGCCGGCGGACCATGGCTCCCGCGAGGCCCGTCCGAAGCCCGGCTGCGCGGCGGGCTCAGAGCCGGTCCACACCCAGGGACCGGCGTGCAGACTCCGGGGAAACCGGCCGACGCCGGCACAAGGACGCGCCTCAAGCCGGCTGAGCTCGAGGACGTGCCGGGCCGCCCTCGTCGCGCGCCCCCGACCCACCGCACGGGCGCGCGCTCGCGGGCTCGGAGCCGGCAAGGTCTGTGGGGCGCGCTGCGGGACGCGGAGACAGCGAGCTGGGTGCGAAGACTGCCAGGTGTCTCCTTTCCTGGAGGAGACCATCTTGACTCACCTTGATAGTTCTGGGAAGATTTATTAAAGGACGCCGTGTTTGGGGAGGCTGGGGGATGGATACTACTGGGGCCTTCCTGAAGTTTCTACCGAAGGCATTCTCACTGTGGCTTCTGCAGGTGAGGTGGGCTGCGCATCCCGGGGCCCCAGCATGATGGAAAGGACAATAAAATCGCAAAGAAAGGACAGCTAACTGCAAAAGGTTGGTGCAGGTTTATGCCGACATCTTTCTGTCTGGCTTTGCTAGGACCTCACCTTTGAGTCCCATAATGTACCTCATCTTTGAAGGAGGCGCTTTAACCACAGAGAATTGCTATTGACAGTAGTGTCCACTCTCCCTTGCTCACAGACGCCGTCTTTGTTTTTCCACAAGGCTCAGATGCCACCTAATTCAAAGAAATTACTGAAGCATTGGTTGAACTTGTAAGATGTATCGTACCTAACCTAGAGGCCAAATACACAGAGGAGGATGAGAAAACAGTCCATAGAGTCTAAAGAGAGATCGAGTTTAAACAACTGGGATACAGGGTGCTGAGTACAGAGATCAGGAAGTTAGAGTTGTTTAGGATCAGAGAGATCCATCAGCCTGTAAAAATACTTGCCAGAAAAGCCGGAGGAAGATAATTCCACCCTGGAATTCTAAGGACAGGAAGAATCAACTCATCGACCTCTACATGGACGCAGGGAACATGTGCATGCCTTCATACAAACACATCTCTCTCACACACACGCACCTACAAATTAAATATTTTTTAACAGCTAGAGTTGGTTAAATGACAGAACTACCTCCAACAGGCATGCAAAGAAGAAGTTTACAAAAATAGATCTCTCGTGAGGCAAGTCTCAAATACTTAGGCAACTTTCAATACAAGCGCTTATTTGGTTAAGATAGAACATGTACATGAAACTACGCCTGTTAGAACTGGGCAAGAGAAACAGAAAAAAGATGTCTTCATGCTTGCCCCAAGTTCCGTGTTCCATCACAGTAACAATTTGTGAAGTTTTATAGAAACAGAATAAGAGGGGCAAAAATTAAGCCCTTTGATGAAAACATTAAGTGGGTAGTTTATAGGGAAGCAGGGAAGGCTGCTTTGGGCCTGATGATTTTCTTAGCTCTCTGGACACTAGAAGTAGTTTCTTTTGGGGAACTTCTGTGTGTACACAGAACTGACTCAAAGCCTATGAAGGATTATTGGACTGTGGTAACTTTGCCTTCTTTAGAAGTCTTTTTAAATTAACCTTTTTCATTTTTTGAAGAATTTCATATGTGTGTGCTATACATTTGCATTTCCACAACTGTATCTCCCCTCTCCAATTCCTTCTGTGCCCTCCCACTTCCCCCCAAATATACGATCTGTGTAGATGGGCTTTCTTTTCTGCCAACGGCCCCAAATACTGACATAGAGACTTCTTATTAATTGTGAAGCTTAGCCTTTAGCTTAGGCTTATTCTCAGCTAGCTCTTGTAACTTCAACTAACTCATTTATATTAATCTGTCATGTGGCAGTAGCTCTTGTTTATCTTGCAGCTCTTATTTCCTTTCTGTCTGGATGGCAACTCTGCCTTTCTTCTTCTCAGAAATCCCGCCTACTCTCTTTCTAGGTTTTTACCATTCAGCTTTTATTACACCAATCACAACAATACATTTTCACACAGTGTACAAATATCCACAACAGGCCTCTTCAATTATTACTGTTACATTTATGCATGTACACATATATTATATTGCATTATATTATATAACATACTGAGTACACTTAGTGTTGTTCATATGAACACATTGAGGGCTGATCACTGTGGTTGGATTACCTCAAAGGGGACTCATTCCTAAAGAAAGCTTCATCCCCTCTCTCTTACAACTGTTAATTGCCTGCACATAGCTCTTCATCTAAGAATGGGACCTTGTGAATTTCCCCCATCTGGTTTAGCATGTCAGTTGGTGTGGACGTTACCCAGGTCTTATTTGAGCAACGTTTCCTTTATTATTATTATTGCTATTTCCAATAGTAATCCTGTCATATCCAGAAAACATGTGTCAGTTGGTGTCCTGGTCCTCTGGCTCTTACAGTCTTCTGTGCCCTGCTCTATGATGTTCACAGACCCTTAGGTATAGGGGTTGAATTGTGTGTGTGTGTGTGTGTGTATGTGTGTGTGTATATCTCCATTGAAGTTCCTGTGGTCACTTACTCTCTGGATTTTGGCCAGTTGTGGATCGCTATAGTGGCCTCCATCTACTGCAAAAAAGAAACTTCTGTAGACAAGCACCAAGAACTACACTTAACTGTGGGTATGAGAGTACATTTTTTTAGAGTACTTTTAAAAAAAAAAAAATATTTATTTATTTATTTATTTATTTATTATACAATATTTTGTCTGTGTGTATGCCTGCAGGCCAGAAGAGGGCACCAGACCCCATTACAGAGGTCCTGAGTTCAATTCCCAGCAACCACATGGTGGCTCACAACCATCTGTAATGAGAGTACATTTTTAAGAGTACAGTTAAAACTGTATTCATTCAGAAAAATGGCAACGGTAGGTTCTCTTTTAAGGTTTATGACCTCTGCAGCCCCAGGTAACTGACTAGGCCTACAATACCAAGAGTTCCTGTCTTTTGAACAGGACTTAAGTGCCACCATTGGGAGTATCTTGCTAGGCCAGTCATTGTTGTGGTTTGCAGGATTTACAGCTGGGTGGGACTTTTGATTGCTTTTCTCCCTGTCAATTTACATAACACCTTGTGACGAGACAGCAGCCAATCCTCAGGGAAGAGGCTTGTTTTAAGTCAGGTACAGCTCAATTCCTCCAGATCCTGTGTCTGCTGTGGAGTCTTCACCAATAGGTCTTATTTACAAGTTCTGGGAGGCAGTCAAAGACATTGAAAGTAGCCTGAATTGTTTGAGGAGTCCTTGGACTCCCCTGAGGAACAAACTGAGGAGTGCTTCCCATACCTAACTGTCTTAGTTAGTGTTTTTATTGTTGTGAAGGGACATCATGACCATGGCAACTCTTATAAAAGAAAATATTTAATTGGGGTGACTTACAAGTTCAGAGGTTTAGTCCATTATTATCAAGGAAAGAAGCATGGCAGCATGCAGGCAGATGTGGTTCTGGAGAAGAAGCCGCAACTTCTACATCTGGATTGGCAGGCAACAGAAAGAGAGAAAGACCTGGGCCTGGCTTGAGCATTTGGGACTTCAAAGCCTACCAGAGTGACACATTTCCTTTAGCAAGGCCTTGTCTTCTGATAGTGCCACTCCCTGCTGACCAAGAATTCAAATTTATGAGCTTACAGAGGCCATTCCTATTCAAACCACCACACTGATACTGAAGTTTTTGTTAGCCTATGGTTATTAGGGGAGCACTGTCACCCCATGAAGTATAACTTTATTTTTAAAATCATATATATATATTTTAAATAAATTTATAAAATATTTCCCTATGACTTTTTCCAAAATCTTTAGTGTTATTTTTCTCCTTCTTCCCCTGTATTATCCCCCTTTCCATTCTCCATTTAATTCTCAGGCCCTCCATGCCCCCATTCTCGCCTTTGTGCCTTCAGAACATCTGTGTTTAATCCTCACCTTGAACTCTTTCTCCTCCACCACCCATGTCCCCTTTCTACTTTTCTGTCTTCTGCAGGTATTCCTAATTATATGCCCAACCATAAAGATTTGATGAAGGGTCTACATATAAGAAAGAATATGTAGTATTTGTTTTTCTGAGTCTGTGCTACAAAGCTCAATATAATACATTCTAATTTGCCTAATAAGTGTCATGATTTCATTTTACTTTACAGTAGAAGAGTATTCCATTGTTCATGTATATTTTCATTTTTCATTCATCAATTAAAAGACATTTAGGTTGGTCCTATTTCCTGGCTATTGTGAACGAAAAGCAATGAATATCACTAAGTACGTAGTAGAATATAGTGTCCTTTCAGTATACGGCAAAGGGTTGTAGAGCAGGGTGGATGTAGTTTTAGGATTTTGAAAGCTTTCCACACTGATTTCCAGAGTGGTTGTACTAGTTTGCAGCCCCACCAACCAGTGGTGAAGGTTTCCCTTTCCTGCATCTTCATGAGCATTCCTTGTCATTTGTTTCCTTGAGCTAAGCCATTCTGACAAAATGGGAGAATGGGCAGAGATGGAAAGGGAGTGTAGCTCAGAAGAACAGAACAGAACATCTTCAGGCACATGACTTTGGTATCTAGCAACACATAGTTCATTTTAATTTGTGTAAACTTTTGTTAACATAATGATGTTATATAACATCTTCTCATGATTTTGTAAATAATCTTACTCTTTAAAATGTCTCTAAATGTGGTAAAGTTAGAACCACTATTCCAAGTTGTCCATCTCATTTCTACACACACACACACACACACACACACACACACACACACACACCCCACCCTTCATTGGTCACATATGTATCAGTTGCTTATAATGACCTTTGAAGATACTTCGTCATCTGTTTTAGTTTATTTTTTTTCTGTTGGTGTGATGGGATACCCTAAGAAAAGCAACTTCAGGAAAGAAATACTTTAGGTCCCAGTTCAAGGTACAGCCTGTCATGAAGAAGAAGTCAACACAGTAAAAGCCTGAAGTGCTGGTCATTGCCCTCTCAGTCAGAATAGAGCAGAATATCCTTAGCCCCAACTTGCTTTCTTCATTTTATACAGTCCATGATCCCTGCCCAGGAAATGCCCCCACCCACAGACAGTACGGCTTTTCCTACATCAGTTAACATAATCACGACTACCCCTCAGAGGCAGGTTCAGAGAAACAATTCTCAGGTGGTCCTGGATTCTGTCACTAAGCTAGTTAACACTAACCATCGAATCATCCCACAGTCTCCTCACTAATGGGTGGCAATGCTCTTATAATGGTTTATACTTTTAAATGGGATATAATAGGGTCATTTTGAGCTTAAAAGTAACTTGAGTTGGCTTAAATTTTAGAAAAATGATGTCACAAACCTGTCAGCTCATAGGAGGCAAAGCTAAACTAATCTTTATTCACTCAAATGTGTGTACTTATTTCTTGCACTGATGGGGGCAGTTTCTTTTGGAGCAGAAAGCCAGGAAGCATTTCTCTATTCATGAAGCCTTTTTTCTTTAAATTTATTATTTTTTCTTTTATTTTTGAGATTACAATAAGATTATATCATTTCACTTTCCTCCATCCAAACACTCCTGTGTACCTCTCTTAGATCTCTTTCATCAATTGTTGTTATATGCATATATGTATAATACTAATATGATCTGCTCAGCCTGTTTAATGTTATTTGTTTGTGTTTCCAGGGCTGACCATTTGGTATTTTATAACCAATTAGTACGTTCTTCCCTTGGAAAGACTGTCTGTCCAGCTCTGAGCATTCCTTAGTTGCCTGTAGTTCTTTATGTAGGGTTGAGATCTCATGATCTTTCTGCCTTCTGCTTTGGCATATCTATTATTATTTGTTCAGCTAACGTTTGGTAAGTCAGGTTGGTGAGATTTTATGGGTGTATCTCCTGATATTACTAGGAGACTGTGTTTCCTAGTAATGTTACAGCAAACTCCCTTATCTTCTGACTCTTACAGTCTTCCCACCCCTTCATCCACAATGTTCCCTGAGCCTTACATGTAGAAGTTGTTACACACACACACACACACACACACACACACACACACACATTGGAACTGGACTCTACAACTCTGCATTTTGATTGTTGGTGGGGATTTTTAGTAGTCTCCATCTGTTATAGAGAGAAGTTTCTTTGATGAGGGTTGAGGACTAAACTCACCTGTGAGTATTAGGACAAATGTTTAGAATGCACTTAGGTAATGTGCTGGTTTAGTAAAATGATGGTTGTCTGTTGTCCCCCAAATCCATAACTTCTCTAGCCCTTGGAAGTTGGCTAGATTCCCAGTAGAAGGCCTGATTTTCTTTTTGTAGAATGAGTCTTAAGTCCGATTAGAGAGCTATTAGTTACATAAAGGTATGTGTGCCACTATTTCATCCTTAGGTTTATTGTGCCATGCTGGTCATTGTTGTGACTCATAGATATCATATCTGCGTAGGACTGTCGGTTGATTCCCATTCTTGAAAGCTTTCATGATATCTTCTGGTGTCGTGAAAGTAATCCTTAAGGAAGAAACATTTAAGTTAGTTCCAGCTCAGTGGCCTCTGGGCCATGTTTCTGAAGTATATGGTGTCTGCAGCAATAGGAACTTATTTTCCACCTCTTGGGGGACAACCAAGGGCAATAGCAATAGTCTGTAATATTTTGGGAGTCTCTTGGACAACACTGACCAGCAAGTGAAAAAAGGACTTCTTATGCCGGGTGTTGAGAGTTTTGTTAAGTGGTCTTTAGCTCTTGGGGGAAACATTGCCAGCTCAGGTAAGAATTTTTCATTTAAATCATATCTATATTTATACATAGATTTATATGAATTATAGGTGTTTTCTGTTTTTAGTTTTGGGGTGCTGTTTTTTAAGATAGTGAATAATATGATTTCTTACAACTCTTTCAAGATAGCATTACTATTTTACTTTCCTCTTTCCTTTGTCTGTATTGATCTCCCTCTCCTAAACATAATAAAGGCAATATTCAGTAAGCCAACAGCCGACATCAATCTAAGTGGAGAGAAACTCCGCTGAAATCAGGAACAAGACAAGGTTGTCCACTCTCTCCATACCTATTCAATATAGTTCTTGAGGTCCTACCTAGAGCAGTAAGACATAAAAAGGAGATCAAGGGGATACAAATTGGAAAAGAAGAAGACAAATTCTCACTGTTTGCTGATGATATGATAGTTTACATAAGTGATCCCAACAATTCTACCAAGGACCTTTTACAACTCATAAACACTTTCAGTAATGTAGCAGGATACAAGATTAACTCAAAAAAATCAGTAACCCTTCTGTACACAGATGATAAAAGGGGTGGGGAAGAAATCAGAGAATCAACACCCTTCACAATAGCCCCAAATAGCAAAAAATATCTCTGAGCAACTCTAACCAAACAAGTAGAAGACTTGTATGACAAGAACTTTAAATCTTTAAAGAAAGAAATTGAAGAAGACACCAGAAAGTGGAAAGATCTCCCATGCTCTTGGGTAGGCAGAATTAACATAGTAAAAATGGAAGTCTTACCAAAAGCAATCTACAGATTCAATGCAATGCCCATCAAAATCCCAGGAAAATTCTTCAAAGACCTCGAAAGAATGGTACTCAATTTCATATGGAAAAGCAAAAAAACTGGAATAGCCAAAACAATCATGTACAATAAAAGAACTTCTGGAGACATCACAATTCCTGACTTCAAATTCTACTACAGAGCTACAGTACTAAAAACAGCCTAGTATTGGCATAAGAACAGACAGGAGGACATATGGAACTAAATAAAAGACCCAGATATCAATCCACACATCTTTGAACACCAAATTTTTGACAAAATAGCAAAAACTATCAAATGGAAAAAAGAAAGCATATTTAACAAGTGGTGCTGGCATAACTGGATATCAACAGGTAGAAGAATAAAAATAGACCCGTATCTATCACCATGTACAAAACTCAAGTCCAAATGGTTCAAAGACCTCAACATAGAAGAGAAAGTGGGATGTACACTTGAACGCATTGGCACTGGAGACCACTTCCTAATATAACCCCAGCAGTAAAGACACTGAGAGAAACAATTAATAAATGGGACTTCCTGAAACTGAAAAGCTTCTGTAAGCAAAGGACATGGTCAACATGACAAAACGACAGCCTACCGAATGGGAAAAGATCTTCACTAACCCTACATCAGACAAAGGTCCGATCTCCAAAATATACAAAGAACTCAAGAAACTGGTCACCAAAAGAACACGATCCAATAAAAAAAATGGAGTACAGAACTAAACAGAGAACTCTCAACAGAGGAATCTAAAATGGCTGAAAGACACTCAAGGAAATGTTAAACATTCGTAATCATCAGAGAAATGCAAATCAAAACAACTCTGAGATTCCATCTTACACCTGTAAGAATGGTCAAGATCAAAAACACTGATGACAACTTATGCTGGAGAGGTTGTGGGGAAAAGGGAATATACTTCTGCATTGCTGGTGGGAATACATGCTGGTATAACCCCTCTGAATGTCAGTGTGGAGATTTCTCAGATATTAGGAAACAACCTTCCTCAAGACCCAGTAGTATCACTTTTGGGTATATATCCAAAGAATGCTCAATTGTGCCACAAGGACATGTGCTCAACTACGTTCATGGCAGCTTTGTTTGTCATAGCTAGAACCTGGAAATAACCTAAATGCCCCTTGACTGAAGAATGAATAAGGAAAATGTGGTATATTTACACAATGGAGTACTACACAGCAGAAAAAATAATGACATCTTGAATTTTGCAGGAAAATGGATAGAGCTAGAAAACATTATTTTGAGTAAGGTAATCCAGACACAAAAAGACAATTATCACATATACTCACTCATAGGTTGTTTTTAAACATAAAGCAAAGAAAATCAGCCTACAAACCTCAATCCCAGAGAACTTAGACAACAATGAGGACACTAAGAGAGACTTACATAGGTCTAATCTACATGGGAAGTAGAAAGTAGAGAAAGACAAGATCTCCTGAGTAAATTGGGAGAATGAAGACCTTGGGGGAGGGTTGAAGTGGGGAGGAGAGAGAGGCAGGGAGGGGAGCAGAGAAAAATGTAGAGCTCAATAAAAATCAATAAAAACAAAAACACATGGGATATACAATTGTAGCCATTTTGGCAACAGACAATGGGCCATGCATGTTATTACTTATAATAATATTATAATATAATTATACACACACATACTATATATGTGTATATATATGTCTATCTATCTATCATCTATCTATCTATCTATCTATCTATCTATCTATCTATCTATCTATCTATCTATACCATAAATAAAGTCAGTGAACAAAAAAAATTAAACACCTCATGCTAATATGGGGTTTTCCTTTTTACCATTTTTTAATGTGTACTGGTGTTTTGCCTGCACCAGTATGTCAGGTATCCTGGAACTGTAGTTACACAGTTATAAGCTGCCATGTGGGTGCTAGGAATTTAACCCTGGTCCTCTGGAAGAACAACCAGTGTTCTTAATCACAGAGCCATCTCTCCAGACTCCTTTTCCTATATAAACTCCTATTTGCTTATGCCCAACATCTGTCTCCTCTATATCCAGAGGCAGTCCTTTGTATCCCTGGCATAAATACACCTTCCACCTATCCCTTGTTCCTTTCCTCTTCTCCCTCAGCCTCTATCTTTTATGTTGGTTTCTTAATTCCTGCCCATTGTTCTTCTGCGCGAAATAAATCTCCTTTGTGCTAAGAACTTCACCTTGGAGTATCTTGAACTGATACTGCTCCCAACAACTCAGACCAAGAGGAAACCAAATACTTCTGTTCAGTATTAAAGAAACATTTATGGTTGAAAGTAAAACAGAGAGAGTAAGAGATTCCTGTGGGAATAGCAGCTTATGGTGTACAATGAAATTAAAGGACTCTGGAGTACTTGGCAACAGAAGCATAAAAGATTGTGTATGAGTTATAGCAAAAGTTTAATTTAAATCATATGACTAATCTTGTTTTGCTACTTGAATAATTAAGGTTTCAGAAGAATCAGTGTTTTAGGGGAAAAAAAGCAATTATTAGGGCTGTAGCAGAATGGCACTATGTCACCATCTCCTAACTTCAGTTCCAGAGGATCCAGTGACTTATGGCCCCTGTGGCCAATGGGAATGCACACATGCATATATGCTGGCAAAACACCCATTCATATAAATAAAATATACTTTTTTTTAGAAAGGAAGAGAAAAGTCTTCTTTTAAAAATATCTAGTGCATGTGCCTCAATATATTGATTATTCTGTTTTCAGAACTGATAAAGGAGTAATTGTGGGATAGACATTCATTGCAAACTTCTAAACTCTCAGGATGACTGCGTGGTACATCCATAACAGGACTGCAGTGGACGAGATGATAAAGTCCACCCAGTACATGACCACAAAGAAAACGACCAGCAGCAAGATGGTCTAGGTGGCCCTTTGCTCAGGGGATGCTTTCCGGTGGTGGAGGCTGTGAAGATGCTCACATTGCCTCTGACGTCTGAATAAGATAATCACCATGTATGCACTTGTGGTCAGCATAACTCCTATGAGAAATATATCTCTAGACATTGTCATTGTTAAAAATCAATCCTCTAATGATGTAGTTCATGGGGAAGAGTGAGCAGGATTTAGTGACCTTCATCTGGTTGGTCTCACTCACGTTGATAATAGCACCAGCATAGAAGACACAGCTACTGCTGAATGATAAATTGAGAGACCAAATATAGAAGGAAGCATTGGTCATATTTTTTTTTATTTTATGTTTAAATTTTGCCAACAAAGAGGTATTGGGACTGATAGTGACAGCCTGGAACACACTCAGGAGGCAGGTGATGCAGATGGAGAAGCTTCTCATCACTCTGTGTAAAATGTTGTCTTACATTTGAAGTCATTTTCAATGTTCAGTGACTTTAAAATGTCGGTAAGCCAAATATCCCCTCCAGTGATGATCAGCAGTGTGTGTGAAGGCCAATTGACAGGAGATCATGTCCTTGGGCTTAGGCCTGTGACCTAGGATTATGAAAGTGTAGAAAACAAGGAGAAACATATTGGCCAGGACTCCAAGTCCAGCTTGGAAATTAAGGACATTCTTTAATGAGGACATACATGGAACATGTATTCATTGTAACATCATAGTAGAAACTCATTTCATACATCTGAAAAATAATAGAGTATACATCAGACTTGTGATTCACTGCTCAGTGTGTCAGTATCATCATTCTGTTTTATCTACTTACTCTCGATTAACTTGTCTCTTTAATTTTGGAAGTACTACATTAGACATTGCCTATATTTCTATATACCCTCAATATATCCCTGTATATAAAGCATATTGAGCATAATAAGTGCATTCTTAGCCACAACCAATACACAATGCACTTTTTGTGCCTGTATTGCACCTAGACCTAATGCCTTAGAAATTCAATCCTACTGATTCGACTTTCATTCCCTTATTTTATAGCTAACACCGAAAACAGTAGTGATGAACATAAAATATTAATCATATTTGTACTACTGAATAAAAATTATATTGTCCTGTGGAAAAAAACATAAAATAAATCCATAAGAGTGAGGTGAGTCAGTCTCATATTTTATAATTTCAGTGAGCTCTATTTTACAACTATCCATGTTTTTATTCATGATTCTAATGGAATCACAGTTGATAATTCATGATAATCCCACTATTTTAATCAGAGCTATGTCTATCTCAATTAGTCTATTTTTATTTTCCTTTTTCAATGAACTCACCAACCCAGAATTCGGAATTAAAGACAATGATACAGTTGGAGGCCATTAGTGTACTTTCCAAACCCTATTAATCTTGTAAATGATCTGGGCTAGATTCCCAGCAATGATATGGTGGCTCATAACCATTATTGTTATGAACGCTCCTAGATGTCTCCCAGTTTACTTCCCATTCCATTTAAAACTTGTGTGAACTCTAGTTCTGGTTTAAAGAACTATCTCCTGGTTACCACTATCATTATTTTATCCAGTTAGTATCATTCATTACTTTAAAATCAACTCTGTGATAGAGAAATAGAAAACTACTATGCAAAGATTCTAGTAAAAAAGAGTGCTCAATTGTATTTTCAACTTCACTTGCATATTCTACATATATAAGTGCATGCTTGTATATATAGATATAATGCAGAAGTCAGCATATGAGACAACCCTATAACATCCCCATGAATATGACAACATAAATCATAAGAGCAAACATTATATATATATGTTTGCTCTTAAAAAAGTTACATCTAGTAAAGAAATAGATTCATCCCAATTGCCAGAGCCAAACGTATGATTATTCCACTAACATACATTTACAGTAGCTGCACAGTGGTGTTCTTTTTTTTTTTTTTTTTTTTTTTTTTTTTTTTTTTTAGTTCTAGGATACAGGCTGGAAAGATGGCACAGTGGTTCAGAGCAGGTTTTTCTCTTGTAAATGATCTGGGCTAGATTCCCAGCAATGATATGGTGGCTCATAACCATCTGTAACTCTAGTTGTAGTGAACCTGTTGCCTTCTGTTGTATTGCGTGTAAGTGGTGGAAATAAATGCAGGTAAAACATGTAAATATGTAAACAAAATAAGTGAATTTTAAAGTAAGAAACAAAGAAAATATGTAATTTTATTTATGCTTAATTGAAGCTTTGGTCTCCAAACTGAAAGAACTGTAGCACATTCCAATTTTAAAATTGGAAATAAACAAACAGGATATGTATCAACAGTTTATTAATTATACACCTATAATTTATTAATATGGCCGTGTATTATAATAAGTAAAAAGATGTTATTAGAAGTTAAAGGTGGTAATCTAAAATTTTTTTCTCATTCCAAAGCTATGAAGTTCAACCTCTCTACTTCATACCCATTGCTTTGTAAATATTTATCACCTACAGAAAATAACACATCTTCTCATTCCTTATGTGGTTTCTTTCTCTGGGGTTCACTGGAGGGGAGAGTGGACCCGAAAAACCACAGCTACCATGCCTACAAACTGATTTGTCAACATGTCCATAAACTGAGACAAGTCATTTGTTTTATTTGAAAAAAATGCAGTGCTTGGGTGTTCACATTAGCTTAAGTTGTAGTCCTGAGTTGTAAGGACTATACCTAAAGTGTATCTGTAAGCATTCATAATAGTATGAATGCCATCACTATTAAAGGGATCCAGACCAAAAGACCTGGCGGGCAGCAGGCAGCTGTCTGAAGAAACGTGCAATGAAAGAAACAAAGAGCTGTTTTCTGCATAACTCTACAATCTTCTGAGAAAAATCACTTTCCCCTTTCATTATCGCAGTATTTGATTTTAGAATAGACTTGTTTTTGAATTTATGGTAGTCTTTGTATTCTTCTCTGAGGTGATAATAATATAATTAATGAGCATACAAGTATATTAGATCTAAAGTATCATTTTCATTTTAAGTTTTACCATAATTAGTGAGTAATGACCTAAAAGCAGTGTGACTGCTCAGAGAGAACATGGAGTGATTGTGTGACTTTCAGGTGACAAGATACATGGTGTTGGCTAATGAATTATCTATCCACTGTCTGCAACATTAATAAGTCTGTAATTCTCTTTCTTAGCTTTGTCTGAGATTCCATCTTACACCTGTATGAATGGCCTAGATCAAAAACACTGATGACAACATATGCTGGAGAGGAGGAGGGGTAAAGGGAACACTTCTGCATTGCTGGTGGGAGTGCAAATTGGTACAACCTCTTTGGATATCAGTATGGCAATTTCTCAGAAAATAGGAGACAACCTTCCTCAAGACCTAGCAATACCACTTTGGGGTATATATCCAAAGGATGTTCAATTGTACCACAAGGACATGTTCTCATGCTGTTCATAGCAGAATTATTTGTCATAGCCAGAACCTGGAAACAACTTAAATGCCCCTCGACCAAAGAATGGATAAGGAAAATGTGATACATTTACACAATGGAGTACTATACAGCAGCAAAAAATAATGGCATCTTGAGATTTGCAGGCAAATGGGTGGATCTAGAAAACATCAAATTGAGTGAAGTAACCAGATTCAGAAAGACAAATATCATATGTACTCATTCATAAGTGGCTTCTAGACATAAAACAAACAAACAAAAAAACTAGCCTCAAATTCACAATCGCAGAGAATCTTGACAACAATGAGAGAGACATACTTGAATCTAATCTACATGGGAAATAGAAAAAGACAAGATTTCCTGAGTACATTGGGAACATGAGGAACATAGAGGATGGTTGAATGGGAGAAGAGAGGAAGGGAGGGAGCAAAGAAAAATATAGAGCTCAGTAAAATCAATCAATCAATTAATCAATCAATCAATAAATAAATCATTAATATTTGAACTCTTGCTATTAAATCATTACATGTAAAAATCACCTTATTCCTAGAGATTATCTAGTTGGTAATACTGACATGTGACTTATTTCACAATGTAGTTAGTTTGATTTCAATTTGTTGGATGAATATTAAGATTTATTGTATAGAGGATAAAGTAGTTATTTATTGTATACACACTGACTATTACAGGAGGTACAGAAATACTTCCTTTAGATCTTTATTACAAAGTCATACTAAGAAAAACAGCATTGGACTTGCATGAAACCTGAAAATAGATCAGTTGAATAAACAGAAGTTACAGACATGAAGTCATTAATCTGTAGCCACTGATCTTTGACAAAGACGCCAACAATAAATCCTGGAGAAAAGCCAGCCTCCTCATCTTTCAGTACTTGAAAATTTTATGTCTCACCTCCACAAAAATCAATTCCAAGAGTCTTTGAGACATTAATGTAAGACCCAAATCAGAAAGATTAAAGGAAAAAGTAGTGGAACTTCAGCATATTGACAGGCAAATTTCTAATTCAGACTCCAGTTTCACAGGGAATAAAGCAAACAGGTGACAAATGGGACCTCATGAAAATGAACCGCTTCTTCATAGAAAAGGAGACAGTTAACAAAGTGAGAAGACAACCCACAGAATGGGAGAGAAATCTTGGCCTGTTGTACATCTGACAGAGGAAAATTAGCAAACATATACAAAAAACTAAAGAAATGAAACGAAATTACACAATACTTTAATAAATTGACTAATGAAACACAGAAAGAACTAATGTAATTCAATAAATACATAAATAATTCAATTTGAAACTAGGGTATATATAGGTTTTTGTAGTACAAAATAACAACAGATTTGGGAAAACATGCACAGTATTACTCATTACCTTGGAATGGCAAACAATGTGGATATTACTTCAAATATATTACAATAACTTGAATCAAAATCTCAATAGGTAATAAGGGTTAGGAGAAAAAGTAATTCCTTTTCATTTTCTGTGAAACAGTTCAGGCATTGTGTGGTTTCTGTTGTGGTTTCTCAGATAGATTCGAAGTAGAATTATCAAATTCAAAGTAAGATTCCAGTTTTGTGAGCATGTATACATGTATCAATTGATATCCCAAAGAAATAATTGCATTCCAATATTCATTTCAGCATACTCATAAAATTAAAAGATAAAAATATCAATATCTAATGAACATCAAAATATTATATACATAATATGATGATGCATAACATAAAAATTATTAATATAAGTACATTTTCCTTTGGTAGAAATATATATAAATCTCTATGATATTATCTGAAATACTTTGGATACAAAAAAACAAGAACCACATAATTGACTGTTAAATAATAATAACCGCAGAATTGACTATTACCAGAGATTAAGGGGCAAGAGAAGAAGGGAAGAGAAAATATTGGAGATGTGGTTAAATTGTTAGTTAAAATATAATTTATAGTATATAAAATATATTAAATACAATATAATTTAATAGAGTTCAGCATACATAATACTGTGAAAATAAACACTAAAATCTATAACATTGTTAATTGTTAATAATTATTCAATGTTAATCAAGTGATTTTTTTTTTTACTGCACAAAAACTAACTGAGGGAGAAGGAATGGAAATGATCAAAACACATCATTACATGTACAGAATATTCAAAAACTGAATTAAAAAAAACCTGCCTGCCTGTCATTCAGCTACCTCACCAATCACTGGGCTCAGGAACTATATTGGGCCCATCCAGAACCATAATTAGGGATCCCAGAGCCAATCTACCAGCCTGACAGCCATCTTACTCATTGCTGGGCTCAGAAATCATAATGGACCCAAGACTGAAAAATCAACTATCATTTAGATGAGCCAGCTCTCAAAATTAGTGGTCTCATTTTCCCAGTAAAAGATATAGAACAAGTTCCAAATCAGGATTCATCATTCTGCTGCATCCAGTAAACACACCTTAAGACCAGGGTTAGATGTCACCTAAAGGTAAAAGAATGAAAGAAGACCTTCCAAGGAAATGACCCTAAGATGGAAGCTGGAATATCCATTTTAATATCTGACAAAATAGACTCCAAATCACAACGAATCAGAAGGGATACAGAAGGGTATTACATACTTATTAAAGAAAAACTCCACCAAGAAAATATGGCAATACTTAACACCTGTGTACCAAACAAAAGGGTACCAAAGCTAATAAAATAAATACTATAACTATAGCAAACACATATCCGCCCTCATGTAGTCATAGTGGGTGATTTCAGTATCCCATTCTCAACAATATCAGGTCATCCAAAAACTAAACAGAATTACTGGAGCAAACTGACATCAAAAACCAAATGGACTTAACAGATAGTTTTTGTTTTGGTTTTTTTTTTTTTTTTTTTTTTTTTTTTTGGTTTTTCGAGACAGGGTTTCTCTGTGGCTTTGGAGCCTGTCCTGGAACTAGCTCTGTAGACCAGGCTGGTCTCGAACTCACAGAGATCCACCTGCCTCTGCCTCCCAAGTGCTGGGATTAAAGGCGTGCGCCACCACCGCCCGGCTCGACTTAACAGATAGTTACAGACAATTTTAGCCAAACTCAAAAGAACATACCTTCTCAGCAGCTCATGCAATGTTCCCCAAAATTGAACACAAACTTTGATACAAAGTAAGTCTCAAAAAACACAGTAAAATTGAAGGAACAATTTGCATCCTACCTGGCCACCACAGAGTAAAACTGCATATTAACAGCACAAAGCTTACAAACTCACTGAAAGTGAACAACTCATTACCAAGCAACAAATGGATCAAGACAAAAATTATAAAAGAAATTAAAGACTTTCTATAATTGAACGAAAATGAAAACACAACATACCCCAAACACAACACAGAGTTCTAAGAGGCAAGTTAATAGCAATAAGTACCCACAAGAGAAAATTGGAGAGATCTCATTTGATTAACTTAGTGACACATTAAAAAGATCTAGAACAAAACTATGCAATAACACCCAAAAGGAATAGATGGCAATAAATAGACTCTGAGATGAGTTTAATAAAACAGAAAGGAACTACGAAGAATCAACAAAACAAAGAGTTGGTTCTTTGAGAAAACCAATATGATTGACAAATGCTTAGCCAAATTAACTAAAACACAGAAAAGAACAAATTACCTAAATTAGAGATGAAAAGGAGAACATAACAACAGACATTGAGGAAATTCAGAAAATCCTAGGGATATACTTTAGAATCCTGTATTCAAACAAATTGAAAAACCTAAAAGAAGCAAATAATTTTTTAAAGTTGATTTATGTATTTTTTTTTAAAAAAACTATTTTTTTTCTCATTTTTCATACCAATCCCAGTTCCCACTCCTTCCCCTTTTTTCACTCCTTCCACATTCCCCCATTTCACTTTCTCATTCACTCCTCAGAGAGGGTAAGACTTTCCATGAGAAGTTACCAAAGTCTAACACATTACTTTGAGACAGGACTAAGGCTCTTCCCACTATAACTAGGCTGAGCAAGGTATCCCTCCAAAGAGAATGAGTTTCAAAAAGCCAGTACAAGCAGTAGGGATAAATCATTGTCTCACTATCAGTGGCCCCACAGTTTGTCTCAGCCTTGAAACTATCGTCCACATTCAGATGGCCTAATTTGGTCCTATGCTGGTCCCCTCGGTGTCAGGTTGCAGATGATGGGATATCATTAGCTCAAGTAAGCTCTTTCAGTGGGTATCCCCATCATAGTCTTGACGACTTTGCTTATATTCTCATTCCTCCCACTCTTCGCCTGGACTTTGGGAGTTCAGTCCAGTGCTCCGCTGCGGATCTTTGAATCAGAAGAAGATAATTTGATCAATAAATTCGACCTTTCAAAGTTAAATCAATGTTAAGTAAGCAAACTAAACAACCAACAACCTCAATGGATTAGAGGCAGTAATTATGAGTCTCCCAACCAAGAAAAAAATTTTAAAAATTAAGAAAAACTTAGGGCAAGACTGTTTTAGCACAAGACTTCTCTGTGACTTCCAAAAGTGAGTTAAGCCCATGTCTTGGCCTGTGTTCTATTGTGTGATGAGACACCATGAACATGGAAACTCCTGTAAAGGAAAGCATTTAATGGGGGTGTCCTTACAATTCAGAGGATTAGTTCATTGTCATCATGGTGGGGAGCATGGTGCAATGAAGACATGGTGCTGGAGAAGGAACTGAGCATTGTGCATCCAGATTCACAGGCAACAGGAATGGAGAGAGCCACTGGGCCTGGCTTAGACTTTTGACACATCAAAACCCACCCCCAGTGACACACTTCCTCCAAACAACTATCAGCACTTAGTTAATCAAATAGTATCACTCTTTAAACATTCATATCTATGAGACTCTGAGATTCAGTCTTATTCAAAACACCACTCTACAATATTCCTCAAGTTATTCACTAAATTAAAAAAATAAAATAATACCTCCAATTTTTTGTGACTTCCAATTAACCTGATACATAAACTACATAAAGACCCAATAAAGGATTCAGATAAATTTCCCTTAGGAACATAGATACAAAAGTTTATACCTGCAAACCCAATCCAAGAAAAACACCAAACACATTATCCACCATGATTAAGTAAACTTCATTCTAGAGATACAAGGATGATTCAAAACACATAAATTGATAAAAAAAAATAAAAGCCATATAAACAGACTGAAAGACAAAATGCCACATGATCACCCCATTGGTAAAGAAAAGGACATTGACAAAATCTGAAACCTTTCATGAGAAAAGTCTTGAAAATATTGGGGTACAAGGTACATAACTAAAGATAATAAAGGCAATTTATAGCAAGCCCATAGCTAATGTCAGCTTAAATGGAGAGAAACTTAAAGCAATTCAACTAAAATCATAAAGAAGACAAGGTTATCCATTCTCCATACCTATTAAATATAGTAATTGAAGTCTTAGTTAGAGTTTCTATTTCTGTGAAGAGACCCTATGACCATGACAGCTCTTATACATGAAAATGTTTAATAGGGATGGATTGCTTACATCTTCAGAGGTTCAGTCCATTATCAGCATGGCAGGGAGCAACATGGTGGTGTGAAGGCATACATGGTGCTGGTGAAAGAGCTGAGAGCCCTACACCTTGGAGAAAAAAAAAGTTGACTGAGTTTCACACTGAGTGATGATTGAGCAAAAGAGACCTCAAAGTCCACCCTATAGTGACACACTTCCTTCAACATCTACACCCCAAGTCCACACCTCCTAATGGTCCCACTCACCTTGAGTTTATGTGGGTCCTGATTATATTCAAACTACCACAATGTCTTTACAGAGCAGTAAAATAACTGAAGGAGATTGAGGAGACACAGATCAGAAAGAGGTCAAAGCATCTTCATTTGCAGATGATATGATAGTGTGATGCTATTCTTAGTTGTCCACTTTTCTACTTCTAGAATTAACTAAACCCCAAAGTGACTAGAGACACCTGTGCAATGTTCTTTCTTATTAAATCACTAGAAGTGGAAAACTCACTTCTTCTCTGGATATCTGAGGGAGGCAGATTCAACTTTAATCTGGACCACACCTTGGCTGGCAGTATATTTATATGATAAAGAGAGGATTGTTTTCTCTTTGCCTGCTTGCTCTTGCTCTCTTGCTGTTGCCAGAAAAATCATTATTGCACTGGCATTTGATCCTGTTTCTTCAGGAATTCAGGATATACCAAAGAAAAGTTCAGACATCCAGCCTTGTGATAGAACAGTCACTGGATTTTTGGACTTTCCTATGGTAGATAGCAATCATTGGATTAGCTAGGCCACAACCTGGAAGCCATTCTAGTAAATAAGCTTTCTATAGAGATATGGACTATGTTCTATTACTCTAGAAAACCCTAATAAAGATTATATCAATGATTTGAGTTCAGTAGTTATTAACCTTCCTAATGTTGTTACACTTTAATATAGTTCACGGTGTGGTCACCCACTCAATCATAAAATTATTTTTGTTGCTTCTTTGTAACTGTAATTTTGCTACTGTTATGAATCATAATATAAATTTATGATATTTCTTAAGTTGTTAGGTGACCTCTGTGAAAGGGTCATTCAACCCATAAAGGGGTTGTGACCCACAGGTTGAAAACCACTGTTCTAAAGCTTCTACCAGGAAGTGCCTACAGCTGATAAAAACTTTGGCAAATTAGCTGGATGCAAAATTAATTCATAAAAAAGTAGCCTTCCCATTTATTACAAATAGATTCTAAAATAAAATAGAAAATTCAGTTCACAATTATTTTGTGCTGCAGGTAAACTATACTTTGGATAGAGAGTTAAAGCTACAATAGGATATTTAAATTATTCTTGATGACAGAATAGATTAAAATCCCTTGAAAGAAAAACACAAAAATTAAGTGTATCAGCAAGGAGCTTCCTTTGAGTAACCTCAGCATCAAAGAAAAAAGTAAATATAAAGTAAAAAGGATATAAAGTAAAAAGGAGAGAGTAAGAGAATTCCTGTGGAAATACCAGGACTCTATACTACTTGGCAACAAAAGTGTCATAAGACTATACATGTGTAATAGCACAAATTTTCTTTAAATCATTAAGAATCTAGATTTGTTACTTGAACTATTAAACAATTTAAGAAAAATCTGTGTTTTGGAAAAAATAATTGCAGCTGCACCAGAATGATGCCTTACAACCACCTGTAAGTTGAAGGGGGGCAATAGCCTCTGCTGACCTCTGTGGGTACCAGGAATTCACACACACATACATGTTGATGCAATTACTCATACAAATATATAAAAGTAAATTAATCATTTTATTTATTTATCTATTTGCTTTTTCATCAGTACTTTATTGGGACACAACAGCACAAACCATGTATCATTCAGGTAAGTTTGACATGACAGAGTTAACGGGTTCCCGAACACCACGTGCCAGACAAAGCTTATAATATTTACCATGTAGTGCTATTTATGTATGATGCAGTGTGCCTACTCCTCACTCAGAAGTCTGGAGGACAAGAGTATTGGGCTTCTATTTCAGTTGCTATACCTCCCACCGAGCAGGGGTTAATTAACCCATATCTGTTGAAAGAACTGGAGGGATCAGAGCTCCAGCCTGCCTTTTTGGATGACTCTTTTTGGTAGGGCAGGCTAGACAGAAACAAAAAAAGCTCAAAGATAAACATACTGGAAGAGAGGCATCAGTACTGGAGTCTCAGGTCTAGGTTCAGCCCAAGAATCCCTTGACGCGTGCCAACCCTCAGTAGTTGGGGAAGAAGAGTGCAGGGCTGGTTAGGGCCTTACCCAACTTTCTGAAAGTCACAGCTTTGCTTGGGCCTCAGGTAACCTCCCTGCCCGACCCCATGGCCATTCTCAGGGAGAAACCCCCTCTTCTGCTTCCCTAACAAGAGTGGGCTGGAGCTGGGCGGTGGTGGCGCACGCCTTTAATCCCAGCACTTGGGAGGCAGAGGCAGGCGGATCTCTGAGTTCTAGGCCAGCCTGGTCTACAAGAGCTAGTTCCGGGACAGGCACCAAAGCAACAGAGAAACCCTGCCTCGAAAAAACAAAACAAAACAAACAAACAAACAAACAAAAAAGAATGGGCTGGGCTGGATCCTGGACTGCAGCAGGTGGGAAAGAACCCAAACCCTCCCATCATTTACCAGGAAAGAGTTGGATGTGCCTGGGTTAAACTGGACAGATGAGAGTGTGCCAGCTGTGTGATCACAGATGGCGCGTGTGCATACCTGGAGCTTCCATGTATAAGGAGGGACTCAGATACAATCAAGGTCTTTGATCCCTAATGCCATCAGACAAGGTCCTCTGTTGAAAACACACCTCTGCCTTCAATCTTGTATCAACTTTCACCTCTCAGCCCCTAAAGAGAACGCATTTGCCTCTCCCTCCCTCCCTCCCTCCCTCCCTCCCTCCCTCCCTCCCTCCCTCCCTCCCTCCCTCCCTCCCTCCCTCTCTCCTTCCCTCCCTCCCTCCCTCCCTCCCTCCCTCCCTCCCTCCCTCCCTCCCTCCCTCCCTCCCTCCCTCCCTCCCTCCCTCCCTCTCTCCTTCCCTTATACCAAAGCCCTCATATTGGCTTCCATGGGTCCATGGCGGGCAGATTCTACTTAAAAGCTGGGTTCTTGAGTTTGCAATAGTGCCAGGATTCACAAGTTCCAAGTCCTGAAGGGCTTCTAGTAGCTGTTCTCGGGCAGCACCAATGAAGGAATTCTCCAGGAAGGTGGGCAGGCCTCCCACACCATCACGAAGGATGTACAGAGGCACCCGCACCAGGCTCAGCACCTCTAGCCCGTGGTCCTTCGCTTGAGGTGCCCTGGCTTCCACCGCCTGCAGCTGCTCCTGCGTCAGGCGCTTGGCATAGAAATGGGCCACCACACACTGTCCGTCCATGAGGTGTGAGCTCCGATAGTCGGAGCGCTCCACGCGTAAGGCTGTTACCCCATCGCCCCGCTTCTCGCGCAGTTCCCGGTTCATCCCGTCCAGGCTGCTGTCTTGCGTGTCCACGCAGCTGCCGGGGAAGCCTAGGCGCCCATCGAAGCGCATCTGCATCAGCACCAAGAAGCACAAAGGGCAAAGGGAAGCAGCCTAACAGTTGCGAGAGTCGGGCGGGCGCTTAGAGCAGAGTGTGGCAGGCGTGGCGCCAGCCCTCTAATCATTTTATTAAAAAGGAGAAAATTACTATTTTAAAAACCTATGGTGACATTTTGACCTCAGGCTTTTCAGCATATTGATTATTCTGATATCAGAACTGATTTGTACCAAAGGAGTAATTGTGGGATAGACATTCATCACAAACTTCTGAACACTCAGGGTGACTGGGTCGTACATCCACAACATGACTGCAGAGGATGAGATGATGAAATCCACCCAGTACATGACCACAAATAAAGCCACCAGCAGCAAGATGGTCTGGGCGGCGCTTTTCTCAGGAGACGCACTTGGGTGGCTGAGGTTGTGAAGATGCTTGCAACGCCTCTGATGTCTGAACAAGATAATCACCATGTATGCACTTGTGCTCAGCATAACTCCTACAAGAAATACATCTCTGGAGATTGTCACTGTTAAAATCAGTGCCCTGATGATGAAGTTCATGGAGAAGAGTGAGCAGAATTTAGTGACCTTCATCTGGTTGGTCTCACTCACATTGGTAAAAGCACCAGCATAGAAGATGTGGTTGCTAACGAATGACAAGTTGAAAGACCAAATAAAAAAGAAAGCATAAATCACATATTTTTTTAGTTTATATTTAAATTTTGCCAACCAAGAGGTACTGGGACTGATAGTGACTGCCTGGAACACACTCAGGAGGCAGGTGACACAGATGGAGAGGCCTCTCATCACTCTGTTTACGTAAAAAGTTGTCTTACATTTGAAGTCATTATCAATGTCCAGTGACTCAAATATGTCCCAAAGCCAAATATCCGCTCCCGCGAGGACCAGTACTATGTGGATGAAGGCCAACTGACAGGAAATCATGTCCGTGGGCTTAGGTCTGTGACCTAGGATTATGAAAATGTAGAAAAAAAGGAGAAACATATTGGCCAGGGCTCCAAGTCCAGCTTGGAAATTGAGGACATTCTTCAACGAGGACATAAGTAGAAAGTGTATTCATCTTACATCATATTAAAATCATATTTCATATATCTGAAAATGATAGAGTAAATATCAGACTTGTGATTCAATGTGTCTATATCATCACTCAATTGTCCCTACTTATTCTTGATTAACCTATTTCTTTAACTTTTGATGTTCCAGTCTGGATATCATAGCCCACATTTCTATATACTTCTTCATGTATCTACCTGTGTATATAGCATACTAGAGATGATGAAGGCATTCACAGTCACATCCTACACAGAATGCACAGTTTGTGGACCTTAGAAATTCAAACCTATTGATTTGCATTACCTCATTTTATAGTTAACAATTAAAACAGTAGTGATGAACACAGAACATTAGTTACATTTTTTCAACTGAGTAAAACGTACATTGATCTGGAAAATATTCACAGAAGAAATCCAAAAGCATGAGGTGAGCCAGTCTCATGCTGCATAATTTTAATATGCTCTATTTAGCAAGTTTCTATGCTTTCAGTCATAATTCTAATTGAAACACAGTAATAATATGATATGATAGTCCCATTATTTTAATCATTAAAATATCCATCTTTGTTCATATTTTCCTGTTTTTATGTTCCTTTTTCTGTGAAATTTTACATCTCCTGGATCGGAATTAAGAAATAGATAAGAGGTGGAGGCTATTATAACATTTTCACAACTTATTAATTAATAGCCATTAATTATGGTTATAAATGGTCTTAAATATCTACCTATGCAGTTTGTATTCCGTCATCGTTGAAACACTTAACTTCAGATTAAAAGAACTAAAACCCAGCCAACAAGACAAACATTGGTTTTTCTTTTATTGAGGATGTGACAAAATGATTAATAGTAAGATTCCTTATGAATTTTCTCTTTTTGTCTTATGACTTTTTCAGCCATCCATATTTTTATTTTACCTATCTCCTTCTTCTGTATTTATCTCCCTCCATCTTACCTAAGAACTCTCCATTACATTTTCCTTATCAGCTCAACTGTATTCTGTTTCTCCCTATACCGTCCTCCCACCATTTGCATATTTACTTCTGTCCTCTTCCTCTTTAAGGATCCCCTTTTCTATTTCCCTCCCGAGATCACTTGTAGCCTGCTATACTCCTTTCTAATGCTCCACACACCACCCAAGTCATTGTTTGCTCTGGACTCTGAAGTTACTACAGGCTATATACTCATATCTGAAGATGTGGAGCTAGGAGTCTCCAAAAAGAGCAAACACGCTAAGACAAACACTATTTTCAACACATTATGACAAACACAAACTTGCCAAAGATGACAAGATAGTGATCCTGTTTTGGAATTTCTGTATTTTTTTTTTTTTTTTTTGCCAAATAGTAGTTAGTTCAAGCCTTGGTCCCCAAACTTAAAGAATGGTAGACCAATGACATTTACAAAATTGAAAATGTACAAATTGTATATGTAAAATAATTTTCAATAATTGTACATCTATAATATATCAATATAGCTCATGTATTATATGTAATACAAATAGATGATACGATGAAGGGAAAGGTAGTAACCTAAAATTTTTCCTTAGCCCAAAGATATGCCCTACAATCTGCAAATTTTATATGCATTGATATGTAAATATCTATGACTTATAGAAAAACAAGCATCTCCTAAATCATCATCTTTCTGTGGAGCTCACTATGGTTGAGATATAACCAGAAAAGATCATATCTACCATTAATAAAAACTAAACTAATAACAAATAAATGCAATGAGAAAGGATATTTGTTTTACTTGAAAAAGGAAATTACAGTGCTGGGGGCTTTATGTCAGTTTTGGTTGCAACATTTAGTTGTCATGACTAAAACATGAGGTGTGACTATAAATATTCACAATATACAGAAGCCATCACTATTAAATTGACCCAGACCTAGAGACCAAGCAGATTCCAGGCAGCTGTCTGAGGAGATGTGCAACAATAAAAACCTAGGGCTGCTTCATGGATACATAGCTCTACATTCTTACAAGAAAAATCACTTTACCCTTTCATTATCAGAGTACTTGATTTTAGAACAGTTTTGTTTTAAGACTTATGTGATCTTTGTATTCTTCTTGGTGGAGAGTAATAACAAAATGAATATAAAACATACTAGATCAAAAGTATCATTTTCATTTTAAGTTTTGCCATATTTAGTGAGTAATGAACTAAATGCAGTGTGACTGCGCAGAGAGAACATGGAGTGATTGTGTGACTTTCAGGTGCCAAGATACATGGTGTTGGGTGATGTGGTGTCCACTGTCAGCAACATTAATAAATCTTCGGGAATCTCAGGAAGATGAAGACCTTACACACTCATATTAGGTCCATGAGGAGACTTTTATGGATATATATCCAGTAGGAATAAAGAGTGACTACTTATTCAAAGTATTAATTCATAGCACTTACCTAATGCTCTTAAACAATTTTAAAGTATAAGTTACTCTTTAGAATTTAAATTTAACTCACCCGCAACTGGAAGCAGCAGCAGTGTCAATGCAGAGCCTGTGGGGAAGCAGTCAGACCCAGAGCTCGATCACAGGTCACATGGTGGAAGTGTGGGAAAGACATAAAAATGTTCACTGGAAGTGTGTGTGTGTGTGTCTGTCTGTCTCCGTCTCTGTCTCTCTGTGTGTGTCTCTGTCTCTGTCTCTGTCTGTGTGTGTGTGTGTCTGTCTGTCTCTGTCTCTTTCTCTCTCTGTTTCTCTCTGTGTGTGTGTGTGTGTGTCTGTCTCTGTCTCTGTCTGTCTGTCTCTATCTCTCTGTGTGTGTCTGTGTGTCTGTCTGTCTGTCTCTGTCTCTCTCTCTGTGTCTGTCTGTCTGTCTCTGTCTGTCTGTCTTTTTCTCTGTCTCTGTCTCTGTCTCTGTCTCTCTCTCTCTCTCTCTGTCTCTCTCTCTGTGTGTGTGTGTGAAATGACTAAGAATAGATCAATGGTGTCTTGTGTGCTGAGGCTGCTCATGAATATGTGTACAGCAATTGAATGAAAAGCTGAGATTTCTATCAAATATGTTCATGAAATAAATTAACTTTAAGGAAAATGGAGAATGTGTATCCTTTGTGTTCTGTGACTTGATCAGGTCAACGAGGGTCCTGCCTAGTGCATCAGAACAGACATTTAATGTGCATTCTGCAAAACAGATTGAAAATTCTGTAACGCTGGCAAACAGAAACTCCTGCTTCCATCACTTGTTCTCGTGCTGTTCACAGTCTGTGGCCAGTTATGAAATGACATTTACTTCCATAGTTTGTTCCATTTCTTAAACAATTTCATAATTGTACATTTTCTGATTTCTACTGTAATTCTATTGTATATGTGTGTGTGGAGAGGGTGCTGTCTCAACTTGTAGTTCAGACTGGCTTTAAAAAAACCAAACGATGCTCACAACTTAGCCTTCAAAGTGCTGAGATCATAGCCATGTGCCACCATGCCTGCCTTCACTTTCCCTGTAATCTCCTGTATACATTAGTAAGTGATATTCCAACGATATAAAGATGGACTTACGACATTCAGCAGTTAAATTTACTTGAAATTTTTTTGAATGTGTATTCTAATGGGCTATTGTATTTTCTAACTATTAGAGGAAATCTTGGGGAATTTGACTTTAAATAATTTTATACTATTCAGTATTTGAAACACTTTCTCGCTACTAATGAAAAGCTTAGCTAATATTATATTGAATATCAAAATAATATAATGAGTATCAATGTTACAAAATTCAATTTAGTCATGCGGTGGTGGCACTAGGGAGGTAGAGACAGGTGAGTTTGAGGCCAACCTGTTATACCTAGTGAGTTCCAGGACAGGGTCCAAAGCTACAGAGAAACACTGTCTCAAAACAAACAAACAAAAAAAACCTTGAAATATTAAACTTAATTTATTTTAATTAAAACACCCAATATTTTTCCAGATTACATTTTTGTAAGAATAACTTTACAAGGATTTAATAAACAAGTGAGATGAGATTTCCAGGTATTTTTTAAACATGCAGAAAAGATTTGCTTTATTAGAAATCACTGCAATGGAGTAAACAAATATAAGTAAATACTTTAAAACTTATTTATATAATGTTAAGACCATCCTATGTTTTAGTAGGTTAAGCTGAAACGTTTCTCAGAATTCCTAAGTTATGCAAACTTGACTCAATACAAAATTACTATTAAACACTAAATTAGTTATTTGTTGTATTTTCTGTCTTAAGTTTCATATAAATAAATTTATGGTCAGTTAACTTGATAAAGTAAAATGAGGAAAAGAAGAGTATCATTTAAATGTAATTTAGTACTCTAAATGTACACCTGCAAACAGATAATGCGTGTTCTCTGTTTTTCACCCTCTAAGCTATTCCAGGTGTTTTGGGACAAGAATGGAAAACTAAGACAGTAGGCATTACTAGCTGGAACCATGTTCTCAGAATGATTACAGAACATACAGGAAAATCCATAGTCAGATGTGATCACTAAAATATTCCACTTGGGGTTACTTTCTACATGTGTACTGCTGTACATTCATTGTAAGCATTTCTTGACACTTTGATTCAGTCCTCACACTGTTAAAGCCTGTCTCTCTCTATCCACACTTCTGCTAGGCCCTGTCCTCTTTCCAATAGGCCACCTTCAACAGGCACATACATTACAATCAGAGGATCATGGTAAGTGAAATCTACGTTCTTTACAAATCATTACACTGATGTGTTATGTCTACAAGCATCTGTTGTGTTTGCTTATGAAACAGTGTGGCTCAAAATTAAAAATCTAAGCAGAGCATTCTCTAATCATTTCACTACTGAAAATCCATATTCATTCGCCACACACTTACAATTCTCACAATTAATGAACAGAAAAACAAACAGACTCACCTGGCTGGGTCTTTGAGAAACACCATGTAGAATGAAGCTCTAAGAAGCAGTTATAAGGAAGAAATGTCATTAGCTCATCTCCCTCTAGAAAAATAATTTTCATGTAATCAGTAGAACTCAGTTCTGATTCTGAAGTTGTTAGAAAGTGCAAACATCAAATGGGAAAGTGAACTTTCCTAATTCCAGGAAAACAGTGCAGTAGGAACAGCTGAGCTCTGGGTTTCCCGTGTGTGAGCTATTCTCCCCAGGCCCTACATGGCTGTGTGCATTAGCTGATCCTAGTCCTTGTTAAAAAAAAAACAAAAGTAAAAATAATATTATACCATTTAAAAGAAGTAGAAAAATATTTTCACTTCCCCAAGGTATTCTCTCTTCTTCCAATACATTCCTGGTAGTCTCCATACTTACTTGACAGCAGCTTCAGAGTCTCATCTAGAAATTAGCAGTACTTTTGCTGAAATTAACAAAATGTTCAACCAGCAACACAACCTTTGGCTTACAGCCTGGCCTGCCTATCGGATGTGCTAGAGTAAGTATGACCTACAGATTGAGTCAATGACCTATCTAGCAGAAAACCCAAGCCAGGAGTGTAAGCCCACCCCTGACACTGTCTGGAGCACCAGGTCCAAGAGGCTGGTTGTCCCAGAGACCTAGGATAGAACCAAACATGACAAAAAATGTGAATGTAATGATGCCTAATGACATTCTGCTATACACATAGATTGGTGACTAGCCCAACTGTCATCACACAGGTTTCACTCAGCAACAGATGCAGACCCATAGCCAAACATTAGACAAGAAGAGGAGGAGGAGGAGGAGGAGGAGGAGGAGGCGGAGGAGGAGGAGGAGAAGAAATGTTTGTAGCTAAAAATTGTGCTTTGAACTTATTCAAACGGAAATACTCAAAAATGCCTTAGGAAATCATTCAGCCGGTAACCTTTAAGATACCTGCCTACTTGGGCGTGGCCTCTTATACTATAAATGCTGATGTAAAGTACGTGCTCCCGTTCTCTTACAGTTGCTAGATTCGGTTGTTGTTCCCTGTTTAAGCAGAGGGCTATAATCTGTGAGTCTACCCCTAAATAAATAACCCTTTATTATACTCAATTTTGAGCAAGTGTTGGATATCTTTTTCAACATCCGTCTTCATCTGGAGCCCCACGTGCATCCAAATTCCACACCTACAATGTGGACCAGTCTAAAAGGCCTAGAAGTTCCACAGCCCAGAAGGTCTCCCACCCCGATCACCTATCTTGCTATCAACTACTAAGTATTTTTTTAAACCTCAGCACAGTGGAGCTTAGTGAGGTAATTCGGAAATTTCCCAGGCTCGTGCACCCCCCCCCCCCACTCTCACATTCCCTGCAACATGACAACTTGTGAAGTTTTCGGTTTGTGCTCTCTGCTTGTGAGTTCTGGACTTCTTGCTTCATGTATGGAATTGATTTAATTGCTTTTAATTTGCTTGCGCCATTGCTGGTCATGTCTCTTTGTCACATGGCTGCAAGTGCAACACCTGCTAGACAATAAAGATTATTATACCAAAAATAATTTACAAAAATCTCATAACAATGGTAACTATTTGATTAATAAATAAATCAATAAAGTTGAAAATTATACAATGGCAGACATTGTTACCATGCAGAATTTTAACAACCTTTCGGCTAATACTATGGGTTGTATTCTGTAAGACTTATATGGTTATTGTGATATATCCATTTATTACATATTGGGACTCAGTTTTTTCTTGATAGTATACCCTTAAGAAAATGGTTTGATAACAGAGCCAAGAATGAGTCACTTTAAGAAATGATACAATAAGCCGGGCGGTGGTGGCGCACGCCTTTAATCCCAGCACTTGGGAGGCAGAGGCAGGCGGATCTCTGTGAGTTCGAGACCAGCCTGGTCTACAAGAGCTAGTTCCAGGACAGGCTCCAAAACCACAGAGAAACCCTGTCTCGAAAAACCAAAAAAAAAAAAAAAAAAAAAAAGATACAATATTTATGGACCAATAATGAACAGCTAGCTGACAGGATTACTACAATTGAATATCAAAAGTTATCTGAAAAAATAAATGCTATTGAAAGCTATCAAGACAAACGTTATTTCTTTTCATTTTTCACAGTGGATCAGTAGAGTGGGTAAATCATTAATAGTATGATTCCTTTGGGGTTTTTCATTCATTCCTTGGCTATTTTACCTACCTATGTCCATCGTCTAAATTTATATCCTCCTCTTTGACTAAGAAGCCCCAATTTCCCCTATCAGATCAATGATATCCTGCTACTCCCCTGTACCTTCCTCCCACCTCCTTCTATATGAACTTCCCTCCTCCCTGCTAAGGAGTCCACCCTTTCCCATGTCCCTGAAAAAAATCGCTTGTATCCTGTTATTCTTCTCTCCATTACTACCCACAAACAACCCCATCTTGGCCATGGTCCCATTTTGCTTTCTTTATATCTGTAGTTTACACAGGCTAAATACTCAGGAGCCTTCAACAAGAGAGAACATGTCACACTAAAAACAAACAAACAAACAAACAAGAAACACTATTTCAACACATTGTGACAAACATGAACTTTTCAAAGATGACCAGATTATAGTGATCCTGTTTTAGATCTCTGTTTTAACCTGATTTTTTGACAATGAAGCAAAAATATCAAATGGAAAAAAGAAAGCATATTTAACAAATGGTGCTGGCATAACTGGATGTCAACATGTAGAAAAATATAAATAGACCAATATCTATCACCATGCACAATACTCAAGTCCAAATGGATCAAAGACCTCAACATAAAGCCAGCCACACTGAACCTTATAGAAGAGAAAGTGGGAATTACACTAGAATGCAATGGCACAGGAGACCACTTCCTAAATATAATAGCAGCAGCACAGACACTGAGAGAAACAATTAATAAATGGGACATCCTGAAACTGAAAAGCTTCTGTGAAGCAAAGGGCATGGTCAACATGACAAAACTACAGCCTGCAGAATGGAAAAAGATCTTCACTAACCCCACATCATATAAAGGTCTGATCTCCAAAATATACAAAGAACAAGAACTCAAAATATTGGTCATCCAAAGAATAAATAATCCAATAAAAAATGGAGTACAGACCTAAACAGAGAACTTTTAACAGAGGAATCTAAAATGGCTGAAAGACACTTAAGGAAATGTTCAACATCCTTACTTGGCAGAGAAATGCAAATCAAAACAACTCTGAGATTTCATCTTATACCTGTAAGAATGGACAAGATCAAAAACACTGATGACAACTTATGCTGGAGAGGTTGTGGGGTAAAGGGAACACTTCTGCATTGCCAGTGGGAATGTAAGCTGGTACAACCCCTTTGGATGTCAGTGTGGCGATTTCTCAGAAAATTAGGATACAACCTTTCTTAAGACTCAGTAATATCACTTTTGGATATATATCCAAATGATGCTCAATTATGCCACAAGGACATGTACTCAACTATGTTCATAGCAGCTTTGTTTGTCATAGCCAGAACCTGAAAACTACCTAAATTCCCTTTGACCGAAGAATGGATAAGGAAAATGTGGTACATTTACACAATAGAGTGCTCCACAGCAGGAAAAAAAAATGACATCTTGAATATTGCAGGAAAATGGATGGATTTAGAAAACATTATTTTGAGTGAAGTAACCCAGACTCAGAAAGACAATTATCACATGTACTAACTCATAGGTGGTTTTTAAACGTAAAGCAAAGAAAACCAGGTTACAAACCACAATCCCAGAGAACGTAGAGAACAATGAGGACACTAAGAGAGACTTTCATAGATCTAATTTACATGGGAAGTAGAAAAAGACAAGATCTCCTGAGTAAATTTGGAGCATGGGAAACTTGGGAGAGGGTTGAAGAGGGGAGGGGAGAGGCAGGGAGGGGAGCAAAGAAAATATAGAGCTCAAAAAAAAAGAGAAGAAAAAAGAAAAAAGGCACAAAAGAAGTAAAAAATAGAACCTCCATTTTAAAAGAGATTCCTTCCCATACAGTGGAAATCAAGGGCCCTGGTGTCATCATATGTAACCAATACACAGTTTTTATAAGTTCAATAAATCATCTTAGCTTTGGTGCTTTTGTTAGTTATTTAGTCTGGTTACCAATATTGTTATATTATCAAATTAGTATAATTCACTACTTTATTTTATTATTTATTTATTTATTTATTTATTTATTAAAGATTTCTGCCTCTTCCCCGCCACCGCCTCCCATTTCCCTCCCCCTTCCCCCGATCAAGTCTCCCTCCTTCATCAGCCCAAAGAGCAATCAAGGTTCCCTGCCCTGTGGGAAGTCCAAGGACCACCCACCTCCATCCAGGTCTAGTAAGGTGAGCATCCAAGCTGCCTAGGCTCCCACAAAGCCAGTATGTGCAGTAGGATCAAAAACCCATTGCCATTGTTCTTGAGTTCTCAGTAGTCCTCATTGTCCTCTATGTTCGCCAGTCGGGTTTTATCCCATGCTCACCAAGGCCAGCTGGCCCAGGTCTGAAAAAGCATGGGATAATTCACTACTTTAAAATCAACTATGTGATAGAGAAATAGAAAACCACTACACTAAGATTCTTTTTTTTCTTTTTTCTTTCTTTTATTTATTTATTAAAGATTTCTGCCTTCTTCCCGCCACCACCTCCCATTTCCCTCCCCCTCCCCCATCACGTCCCCCTCCCTCATCATCCCTAAGAGTAATCCGGGTTCCCTGCCCTGTGGGAAGTCCAAGGACCACCCACCTCCATCCAGGTCTAGTAAGGTGAGCATCCAAACTGCCTAGGCTCCCACAAAGCCAGTACGTGCAGTAGGATCAAAAACCCATTGCCATTGTTCTTGAGTTCTCAGTAGTCCTCATTGTCCATTATGTTCAGCAAGTCCGGTTTTATCCCATGCTTTTTCAGACCCAGGCCAGCTGGCCTTGGTGAGTTCCTGATAGAACATCCCCATTGTCTCAGTGTGTGGGTGCACCTCTCGTGGTCCTGAGTTCCTTGCTCGTGCTCTGTCTCCTGCTCTTGATTTGGACCTTGAGATTTCAGTCCGGTGCTCCAATGTGGGTCTTTGTCTCTGTCTCCTTTCATCGCCTAAATGTTTTTCTTTGGGTTCACCTTCTTAATTAGCTTCTCTAGGATCACGCATAATAGGCTCAACGTCCCCTATTCATGGCTAGAAACCAAATATGAGTGAGTACATCCCATGTTCCTCTTTTTGGGTCTGGCTCACCTCACTCAGGATAGTGTTTTCTATTTCCGTCCATTTGCATTCTTGTGAGAAAGAGTGGCCAATTGTATTTTCAAGTTCACTTGTATATTCCACATATATAGGTGTGTGAGTATAAATATAGCAATAAATGCAGAAGTCAGTATATGAGACTACCCTATGACATCCCTATGAATATCCAATATAAATCATATTTTTACATACATTACGTTTGCTGTCAAAAAGCTTGATCTAGTAAGGAATAGATTCAATCCAGTTACCAAAGCCAAACATATTATTTCCCACCCACATACATTTGTAGTAGCTGGACAGCGGTGTTTTGTTTTTGTTGTTGTTGTTGTTGTTTGTTTGTTTTTTTTTAAAGTTCTAGGATACAAGATAGAGAGATGGCACAGTGGTTCAGAGCATGTTTTACTCTTGCAAATGACCTGGGCTACATTCTCAGAAATGACATGGTGGCTCATAAATATCTGTAACTCTAGTTATAGGAATCTATTGCCTTCTTTGATATTGCAAGCAAGTGATGCAGGTAAAACACATATATATGTAAAATAAAATAAGTAAATCTTAAAGGGAGAAAGAAAGAAGAAAGAAAGATGAAAATATGTCATCTGGTTTATTAAAGATAATAATTTATTCAAGCCTTGGTCTCTCAACTGGAAGAACTGTAGTACATTCCAAATTTAAAGTTACAAATGGGCAAACTATATATGCCTAAGCATGCTTATTAATTTTACATCTATAATTTATGAAAATGGCAATGTGTTATTAATTAAGTAAAAAGATGATAATAGAAGTTAAAAATGGTAATAGAAAAAGTTTTTTCTTATCTCAAAACTATGGACTTCAACTTCTACTTCATACCCATTGCTTAGTAAATATTTGTCACCTATAGAAAAATGACAGTTCTTCTCATTCCTTATGTGGTGTCTTTCCCTGGGGGGCACTGGAGGTGAGACTGGACTAGAAAAGCCATAACTATCATAGCTACAAACTGAGCTGTCAACATATCGATGAAGTGAGAAAAGTCATTTGTTTTATTTTAAAAAATTTGCAGCACTTGGGGTTTTACATCTGTTTGAGTTGTAGTACTTAGTTGTACTAAACCCGAAGTGTATCCATAAACATTCATAATAGTACGGATGCCATCACTATTAAAGGGCTTCATACCAAAAGACTGGGCAGGCAGCAGGCAGCTGTCTGAAGAAATGTTCAGTGAAAGAAACAAAGAGCTGTTTCCTGCATAACTCTACAATCTTCTGAGAAAAATAACTTTATTGCAGTATTTGAGTTTAGAACAGTCTTGTTTTATGAATTTATGGTAGTCTTTACACTCTTGTTTGAGGAGACAATATAATGAGCAAATAAACATATTAGATCAAAAGTATCATTTTCATTTTAAGTTTTACCATATTTAGTGAGTAATGACCTAAAAGAGTATGAATGCTCAGAGAGAACAAGGAGTGATTGTGTGATTTTCAGGTGACAAGATATATGGTGGTGGCTGATGATGGTGTTGTCCACTGTCAGCATTAATAAATCTTCGGGAATCTCAGGAAGATGAAAACCTTAGCCACTCAAATTAATTTCATGTGGACATTTTTTGAAATAGATATTCCAGAAGGAATAAGTAGTAATTACTTATTTAAGGTATTAATTCATAGCCCTTGCCTAATACTCTTTAACAATTTTAAAGTATCAGTTACTCTGTAGAAATTGAATTTAACTCACCAGCCACTGGAAGCACACAGACACTCACTAGAACTTTACAGTCTCACGCTTTCCAGCCAGTTCCCCTGCATTGAAGCAGCAGCAGCAATGTCACTGCAGAGCCTGTGGGGAAGCAGTCAGACCCAGAGCTCGATCACAGGTCGCATGGTGGAAGTGTGGGAAAAACATGAAAATGTTCACTGGAAGTGTGTGTGTGTGTGTGTGTGTGTAATATGACTACCTGGACTAAGAATAGATCAATAGCATATTGTGTAGTGGGGCTGCTGTCATGAGTACATGAAACTGCACTTGGGTGAAAACTGAGAGTTATATCAAGTATGTTTCTGAAATAAAATGAATTTTAAACATCATGGTGGTGAGCAGGATCATGCTTCTTCATCAGAGCCCAGGGCAGTTCCTTCTGGACCTGTGTGTGGTCTGGTTGTTGGCTGACAATAAGAAGATCCACATGCAATGCTCATGGTGATTTTCCACAGGCTCCAAGGAGAAAACCAGATCCACCTGCTGCCTTGTGGTGCCTGGCAGATGGGTACTATTATAGTGAGCGAATGTATGGTATGATATGAAAATGAAAGGTATAATGTTTCATGTGCTGTGAACAGAGACATACCTGAAGAGGTGAAAGTAGGCAGGAACAGGCTTATGTGGCTTGATTGACCCCCATGGCCATGGTGAGGTCTGTGCCTGTCCTGCTGCAGGGACCATGTCTGGGTTCATGGCTCAGTGCATCCATGGTTTGTGTTGTCGTTTGTGGCTCCTGAATCCACCAAAGCCCTAAAGGATTGGGCTGTACAGAATTGATCTTGCCCCTCACTGACTGCAACACTATGGAGAACTGGTCCTCCCTCACACTACTGAAGCACCGAGGAGAGAGAGTCCTAAAGCTCCCCTTGATAGCACAATAAAGATGATCATATGTGCATGGGTGTGAGAATGGGAGAGCAAGTCATGTGGTGAAGGAAAAACTCTTCCCCATCCCACTAGCCAACTACAGCAGTAGAGGGAGGACCAAAAACACCAATGATAGCTTATGCTGGCGTGGATGTAGAGTAAGAGGAACACTCTTCATTGCTGGTGGGAGTGCAAACTTGTACAACCACTCTGGAAATCAGTATGGTGATTTCTCAGAAAATAGAGAATCAACCTACCTTAAGACCCACAATACCACCCTTGGGCATATACCCAAAAGATGCTCAATCATGCTACAAGGACATATGTTCAACCCTTTTCATTTTTAATGATTTGTTTTGCATTTAAATATATGGTCTGTTTTAGAAAAGTTCCTTTATAATGCAGAGTAAAATTGTATTATTTCGTATTTGGGTAAACTGTTCTGTAAGTATTTTTAAGTCCATTTGATATGTGAGGTCAATTAATTCTGATTGTTTCTCTGTATATTTTTCTTTGCAAGACATCCTGTCTATTGGATATTAAATTCACCTACTCTTAATGGATTGGTGTTAATCTGTGTCTTTTAAAACAGAATTTTTTTTTAAATTGTCTTACTTTTGTGTACATATGTTTAGGGCAGCAACGTCTTCTTGGTTCACTGCTCCCTTGATCAGAAAGCAGTTTCTTTCTTTATTTCTGTTGATCAGTTTTAGTTCCAAGTCTATTATTGTAGCTGTTTGGATGGTGATGCCTCATTTTGTTCTGGTTACATTTGATTGGAGTGCTTTTGTCTATCCATTTACTCTAAGGTGGTGCCCATCTCTATAATTAAATCTTTTTCTTGTTGGCAAGAAATAGATTTTGTTTCTTAATCCATTCAGTCACTCTCTGTCTTTTGAGTGGAGAATTGAGGCCATTTGTGCTTGAATTGCTATTGAAATGTGTGTACTAGTTCTGGTCATCGTGTTGTTAATTTTTGTTGTCTTCTCAGTGGTCTTTGTAGTAGGAGGCTGCTTTTTTTTTTGTTGTTCCCAGCTGCTCAGCCCAGAAATAATCACACAGAAACCATACTATTTGCCAGACTGTTTGGTCAATAGCTTAAGAATATATCTGGCCAACTCTTATATCCTAGACTCCATTAATCTGTGTATCACCATGTGGCTGTGACTGTGGCTTACTGGGTAAAGTTCTGTCCCTGGAATCTGTCTCTGATGGGGCTACATGGCTTCTCCTGACTCTACTTTCCTTCTCCCAGAATTCAGTTGAGCTTTCACTGCCTAGCTGAGTTCTGCCTTGCTATAGGCCAAAGCAGTTTATTTATTCATTAATCAAATAAAAGCAATACATAGACAGAAGGACCTCCCACACCAGATCTTTATGGTTTAATAATTATGGCTCTCTGTTTTGCTTAAACATCCATACCCCAAAATAAAACTTCCTGTATCACCTTAGGTTTGGTTTGTTGAATATAAATGATTTTTAGGCTGTAAATGTTTGTAAAATTGTTCCTTTTCCGTCAATCATGGCAGCAGTTTTGCTGGGCATATTATTTGAGGTTGGCTGTCATTTAGGACTTGGGTTATATTATTCCAGTTTCTACTGGCTTTGAAAGCTTTCCTTGAGAAATCAATTGTTCTTTGAAAGGTTTTCTTTACTCATGATTTGCAGTTTTTCTTTTCCAACTTTCAATGCACCTTTATTGTTTTGTCTCCTTAGTATTTTAAATATGAGAGATCACGTAAGTTTTCTTTTCTGGTCTCATCTTTAATGTGTTTTCTGTACTTTTTTGTTTATATGTATGGGTGAGACTTTCTTCAGTTTGGGACAGTTTTCTTCTAAGATCTCCTTGAAGGTCTTGTGTTTGTCATTGACTTGGGATTCTTCTCAATCAGCTATGCAAAGAACATGAAGATTTGATTTCTCCATGGTATCCCACATAAACAACAATGTCTAGTTATGCACTCTACCAACTGACTTACATCCCCACCCCAAAGCTCACTATCTGCTGATTACGTTACCTCATGTCTGTGCCGCCTGTAAGAAAGATTATTTTTCCTGTGTGTATGGAAAGTGCTTTTAATTTTTTGGTGAGGTCCTGAAGCTACTGTCAAGTAAGTATGGAGACTATTAAAAAATATTTTGGAAGCAGGAAGAATTCTTTGAAGAATTGAAATATTTTCCTACTTCTTTTGAATGTGGTGCTATTTTTACTTTAGTTTTTTCCAGAAGGACCGGGATGAACCAATCCACATGGACAGATATGGCTTGGGGAGAATAACTCACACTTGGGAAACTCAGAGCTCAGCTGCTCCTTCCCTACTGTTGTCCTGTAATGAGGGAAGTTCACTCTTCCAGTTAATGGTACCACTTTCTAACAAGCCCAAGCTCAGAACTTCCCCTTTTCAGGTGACATGATAATTATGGGTCTAGAGAGGAAGAACTGATGACATTTATTCATTATAACTACTTCATGGGGCCTCATTACCCATGGTTGTTTATCAAAGATCCAGCCTGGTGAGCATTTCTTTTTCTCTTCATTAATAGTGAGAGCTGTCAGTGGTATTATGAAGCAGAGTTTTCTGTAATTAAGTGATTAGAGAATTCTCTGTTTAGAATTAATTGTTGAGCCTTAGTGTCAATAGCAAATACAACAGATGCCTACAGATATAAAATATTAGTGTAATGATTTGTAAAAGAGCATAGATTTCACTTTCTATGACCTATAATTGTAATGTATGTGACAGTAGAAGGCAGTATTTTGGAAAAAGGACAGGGCCTAGCAGAAGTATGGATAGAGAGACAGGAAAGGCTAATAGGGTGAACCTGTTCAATATATTATATATTAAATTAAAATATAATGAAATCTATCTCATTTTAGAATAAATATGCATTCATATCTCTGTAAAAAGTGACCTCAAATGGAGTATTTTAATGAACATATATGGCTATGAAGTCTCCTCAGTGTACACTCTTATAATTCTATAAACATGGTTCCTTATAGCTAATGGCACCTGTGTTAAATTTCCAACCCACTCACAAAACACCTGAAATGACTTAGAGGGTAGAACACAAAGAACACACACTCATTTGTTTGCAGGAGTACATTTATAATATTAAGATACACTTAAATTATAGTTTTTTTCTTTTCTCCAACATACACATTGATTTATATGAAACTTCACCAGGACTATGCAACAAATATTAACTAATTTAGTGTTTATCAGTAATTTTCTGTTCTGTTAAGTTTGTGTACACTTAGGAATTCTTCAGAGAGTTTTACTATATGGGTTAGTAAAATGTAAGATGGCCTTAACATTATATTAATAAGACTAAAATTTTTCATAGATTTATTTTATTGTAATAATTTCTTTTTTTTGCCAAAATCCAAACATTTTTTAAATGTTTTTATTGAGTTATACATTCCTCTCCACTCTCCTCCCTCCGTCCCCTCCCACTTTCTCCCATGGCCCCCATGCTCCCAATACACTCAGGAGATCCAGCCCCCTCACCTTCCTATGTAGATTCATATATGTCTTTCCTAGTGCCCCACTTTCCATGTAGGTTCTCCGGGGCTGTGAACTGCAGGCTGTTTTTTTTTTTTCTTCACTCTATGACTAAAAGCCGTCTATTAGTAAATAGACATTATATTTTTTTCTTGGTCTGGGACACCCTACTCAATACATCTTGAAATTTGTGGGTAAATGGATGTAATAATTTCTAATGAAGTAGATCTTTTTTTTTCTTTCTTTTTGGTTATCTCAAGAGTACCTAGAATCCTATTTCACTTATTCATTAAATTCTTTCTTATTTTTTTAAAGAAAAGAAATATTATAATTCTTTTAATGTTATCTTTACAAAAATGTAAACTGAGCAATTTTCAGTAGGAGTTTGAGTGTTTTAATTAAAATGAATTAATTTCAATATTTTCAGTTTTCTAAGTTGCACATTGTTACACTGCTACTGATCTAATATTGAGTAAGCTTTTTCATTAGCAGTGAGAGATATTTATTTATTTTGAAAAAAGAAAAAAATTATCTTTTTATATATGCATAGCAATCCAGGTTCCCACTCCCTTCTTTTATCCCATTCCGTTCCACATAGCTCTCCATTCCACTTTCTTCCACTCTTCTGAGAGGGCAAGACATATTGCTTTGGGGCAGGTCCAAGGCCCTTCCTGCTATATCTAGGCTAAGCAAGGTATCCATCCTAGAGAAAAGATTCCCCAACAGTCTGTATAATCAGTAGGGATAAATCCTGGTGCCACTACCAGTGGCCCCTCAGTCTGACCCAGTCATGCAACTGTCAACCACATTCATAGGGACTAGTTTGGTCCTATGCTTGATTCTTCACAGTCTGGCTGGTGTTGATGAGCTGCCATTAGCTCAAATACACTGTTTCATTGGATGTACCCATCATGGTCTTGACCTCATTGCTCATATTCTCATTTCTTTCACTCTTCAACTGGACTTTGAGAGCTCAGTCCATTGCTCCAATGCGGGTCTCTGACTCTGCTTCCATCAGTTGCTGGATGTTTTATGTTCTATGGTTATATTTAAGGTATTCATAAATCTGACTACAAGGCAAGGCCAGTTTGGGCACCCTCTTCTCTATTGCTTAGGGTCTAAGCTGGGATCATCCCTGTAGATCCCTGGGTATTTCTCTAGTGCCAGGTTTCTGATAACCCTATAATGCTTCCCTCAATCAAGATATCTCTCTCCTTGCTCTCATCTCTGATTTCTTTCATTTCTCCATTTCAACTATCCTGTTCCATCAAGTTTTTCTTGCCCCTCCTCCTTTCCCCATCTCATCATTTTCCACCCTCCCTTCTCCCCAATCACTATATTCCTAATTTTGTCAGTTGACCTTGTCTATTTCAACTTTCCAGGTGGATCTATATATGTTTTTCTTAAGGTCCACCTTGTTACTTAGCTTCTCTAGGATCATGAATAGAGGTTCAATATCCTTTGTTTAAAGCTAGTATACACTTATGAGTGAGTACAGATTATATTCATTTTTTTGGGTCTGCATTACCTCACTCAGGATGGTGCTATCTGGCTCCATCCATTTGCATGGAAAATTCAAGATGTCATTTTTTTTAACCACTGAGTAGTACTCTAATGTGTAAATGTGCCACATTTTCTTTATCAATTCTTTGATCTAGAAACATCTAGTTTTCTTCCAGGTTCTGGCTATTACAAATAATGCTGCTATGAACATACCTGAACAAATGCTTTTGTAATATGATTAAGCATTTTTGGGGTATATGCCCAAGAGTGGTATTGCTGGATCCTGAGGTAGATTGATTCCCAATTATCTGAGAAACTGCCATACTAGATTCCAAAATGGTTGTACAAGTTTGCATTCGCACCAGTAGTGGAAGAGTGTTCCCATTATTACTCATTCTCTCCAGCATAAGATATTATTGGTGTTTTTGATCCTAGCCATTCTGACAGGTGTAAGTTGGTACCTCAGAGTTGTTTTGATTAGCATTTCCCCAATTAAAAAGGATGCTGAACATTTCCTTAAGTGTCTTTTAGTCAATTGAGATTCTTTTATTGATAATTCTGTTTAGTTCTATACCCCATATTTTAAATAGGTTATTTAGAATTTTGATTTCTAACTTCTTGAGTTCTTTTTTTTTTTAAATTTTATTAAAAATTTCCACCTTCTCCCCTCCTCCCATTTCCTTCCCTTTCTCCCAACCCCCTCCCCCTCCCTCTCCAGTTCAAAGAGCAGTCAGGATTCCCTGCCCTGTGGGAAGTCAAAGGCCCTCCCCCCTCCATCCACATCTAGGAAGGTGAGCATCCAAACAGACTAGGTTCCCACAAAGCCAGTACATGGTGTAGGATCAAAACCCATTGCCATTGTCCCTGGCTTCCCAGTCAGCCCTCCTTGTCAGCCACGTTCAGGGAGTCCGGTTTGATCACATGCTCCATCATCCAGCTGGCCTTGGTGAGCTCCCATTAGATCAACCCCACCGTCTCAGTGGGTGGGCGCACCTCTCGCGGTCCTAACTTCCTTGCTCATGTTCTCCCTCCTTCTGCTCCTCATTTGGACCTTAGGAGCTCAGTCCAGTGTTCCAATGTGGGTCTCTGTCTCTAGCTTCATCCATTGCCAGATGAAGTTTCTATGGTGATATGCAAGATATTCATCAGTATGGCTATAGGATAGGGCCATTTCAGGCTCCCTCTCCTCAGCTATCCAAGGATCTAGCTGGGGACAGTTTAGAGACCATGCCTTGAAATAATTATTATCCCTACAAAATTTGATAACATACTTTCATTTTTTTGTTTCTTTCTTTAAGATTTACTTATTTGACTTTACATATATACATGATTCCTACATGTTTATCTATGCACCTCTTGCTTTCAATATCAGAGAAGGCTACAGATTCAATATAGCTGTAGTTACAGATGGTTATAAGCCACCATGTCATTGCTGGGAATCTAGCCCAGGTTATTTGCAAGAGTAAAACATGCTCTGAACCACTGTGCCATCTCCCCAGCTTGTATGCTAGAACTTAAAAAAACAAAAACAAAACAAAAAAACCCCACTGCTTTGAAACTACTGCAAATGTCTGTAGGTGAGAAATCATATGTTTTCGACAGTTGGACTGAATCTATTCCTCTGCTAGATCAAGCTTTTTAAGAACAAATGGATAGTTGTAGAATGGAGCTTATTAAAATGATAGAATATGAGATTGACTCACATCACTCTTTTGGATTCCTTTTGTGACTTTTTCCCCAGATCAACATAATTTTTAATCAGTTGTACCAATATTATTGTTCTCATCTGTTCTCATCACTACTGCTTTCAGGATTTACTATAAAACGAAGCAACGTAAGTCAAATCAGTATGATTGAATTTCTAAGGCATTAGGTCTAGGTGTAATACAGGCACATAAAGTGGAAGTTCTGTATAAGATGTGCCTGAGAATGCATTTATTATGCTCAGTATTCTGTATGTTCAGGAGATATGTTGGGCATATATAAATATAGGCCATGTTTAATGTGGAAATTCAAAAATTAAAGATATGGGTTAATCAAGAATAAATAGGCAAAACAGAATGTTGATATGGACATACTGACCAGTGAATCACAAGTTTGCTGAATATTATATTATTTTTTTCAGATATTTAAAATAGGTTTTTACAGTCATCTGTACTGGGATCTGGTGCCCTCTTGAGGAAGAGCCCTGGTCAGTCATCTTCATCAACTTAGACCACGAAATCCAATATGGACAAGGTCAACAGCAGCATCATATATGGGCTGTACATTCATGCTTCAGCATCACCAGGGCATAACTTCATTTTTTTTCATTTCAGTTTTTTCATTTTTATTTCCTAAGGTGAATACACTTTCCACTTAATGTCCTTATTGAAGAATGCTCTTAATTTTCAAGCTGGACTTGGAGCCTGGACAATATATTTCTCTTTTTGTTCCCCACACTTTCATAAACCTAGGTCACAGACCTAAACCCAGGGGCATGATCTCCTGTCAGTTGGCCTCATCCACATAGTGCTTGTCCTCACTGTAGCAAATATTTGGCTACAGACATATTTGAGTCACTGAACATTGAGAATGACTTCAAATGTAAGACAATTTTTTACACAAACAGAGTGATGAGAGGCCTCTTCATCTGTGTCATCTGTCTCCTGAGTGTGTTCCAGGCTGTCACTATCAGTTCCAGTACCTCTTTGTTGGCAAAATTTAAATATAAACAAAATTACATTATTTGTGCTTTCTTATTTATTTGTTCTATCAACTTTAATAGTTGTCATTTAATAGCAACCAAATCTTCTATGCTGGCACTTTTACCAACATGAAAGACCAACCAGTTGAAGGTCACTAAATTCTACTCATTCTTCTCCATGAGCTACATCATCAGGTCACTGATTTTAACAGTGACAACTTTCATGGATGGATGTATTTTTTTTTTTATTTTTTGTTTTTTTTCGAGACAGGGTTTCTCTGTAGCTTTTGGAGCCTGTCCTGGAACTAGCTCTTGTAGACCAGTTGGCTGGCCTTGAACTCACAGAGATCCACCTGCCTTTCAAGTGCTGTCATTAAAGATATGTGCCACCACTGCCCAGCCCCATGAATGTATTTCTTGTAGTAGTTATGCTGACCACAAGTGTATATTTGGTGATTATCTTGTTCAGACATCAGAGGCGATGCAAGCATCTTCACAGCCTCAGCCACCCAAGTGTGTCTCCTAAGAAAAGCGCCTCCCCGACCATCTTGCTGCTGGTGGCTTTATTTGTGGTCATGTACTGGGTGGACTTCATCATCTCATCCATTGCAGTCCTGTTATGAATGTACAACGCAGTCACCCTGAGTGTTCAGAAGTTTGTGATGAATGTCTAGGTTCAGGACCTTCTGGCTTTCAGACTGTTTATTGATAAGTTGGGTGTAATTCTGATAGGTCAGCCTTTATATGTTACTTAGCCGTTTTATTGATTTCTTTTTTTGAGCTCTACATTTTCTCTGCCCCCTCCCTGTCTCTACCCTCCCTTTCAACCCTCTTCCAAGGTCCCCATGCTTTCAATTTTCTCAGCAGATTTTGTCTTTTTCTACTTTTCATGTAGATTAGATCTATGTATGTCTCTCTTAGTGTCCTCATTGTTGTCTAAGTTCTCTGGGATTGTGATTTGTAGGCTGTGTTTTTTTTTTTAATCTTTCTTAAAGAAGACACCAGAAAGTGGAAAGATCTCCCATGCTCTTGGGTAGGCAGAATAATTAACATAGTAAAAATGGCAATCATACTTAGCCTTTTTACTTTGTAGCTTGTAATATTACTTATTAATTCTGTATGTTTTGTGTATTGATGGTTATATGGTGAGGGGATTTCTTTGATCCAGTCTATTTGTTGTTCTGTAAGCTTCTTGCTTGTACCTTTATACGCATGTTGACTGTGTTTTATGACTTGCCTGGTCCTGCAGCTGTGAAGTTCCAAAGAGTCACACAGAGGTCTACATTAATAACAAACTGATCAGCCCATTTGCTCAGGCTTCTTTTTAACTAATTCTTACATCTTATATTATCCTACAGTTCTTGTCTGTGTTAGCCATGTGACTTGGTACCTTTTTTCTGTGAGGTAGTCACATTTTACTTGCTCTGTCTGGCTTCCTCTGCATATGGGTCATGACTGCAGTCTCAAACTTCCCTCTTCCCAAAATTCTCATTGCCCTACTTTCTGAATGGCTACTGGCCAATCAGCATTTTATTAAAAATAATACAAGTAACAGGATAAAAGACCATTGTCCCACAGCATAAGTATATCCTTGTTTAGGTTGGGCAAGTTTTCTTCCATGGTTTTGTTGAATATATTTTCTGTGCCTTTGAACTGGAGTTCTTCTTCTGTACATATCATTCATAGGTTTGGTCTTATCATGGTATCCCAGATTTCCTGGATGTTTTGTGTTAAGAATTCATTGGATTTAACATTTTCTGTGACAGATGAATCTATTTCCTCTATAGTATCTTTAACACCTAAGATTCTCTTTTCCATCACTTGTATTTTGTTGGTTATGCTTGCATCTGTAGTTTGTTTACCCATATTTTCCATTTACATAATTCCCTCATTTTGTCTTTTTTTTATTGCCTCTATTTCAAGTTTTGAACTATTTGAACTGTTTGCTCTACCTGTTTGTTTTTTCCTTTGTTTTTTGGGTTTCTTTAAGAGACTTATTGACATCTTGCAATATGTATGTATTTTCTTCCATTTCTTTAAGGGAACTTTTCATTTTCTCTTTGAGGGCTTCTATCATATTCACAAAGTTATATTTTGGATTGTTTTTTTCTGCTTCTTCTGTGTTAGGATAATCAGGTCTTCCTGTTGTATGACCACTGGGGTCTGGTGTTACCATGTTGCTTTTTAGGTTTTTGGATGAACTCTTGAATTGGTGGTTACTCATCTCTTCTTTCAATAGGTACAGAGAGCGTCTTTGCCTCTTTGTCCAATCCTTGAAGTTGGTGTCTGTGTCTCAGGAATTCTCTCTTGGACTGATTATTGAAGTTCTGTCTGAGTCTTAGGAATCCACACTTTATCTGCTCTGTGCAGTCACTTTCTGTGCCTCAGGGAGCTCCTGAGATTTCTGGGGATCGTTGGGATTGGGATAGAGTGGGAACTTGTAACTTAAAAGGTATGATTGATAGGGGGTTGTTGAAGCAGCCTGCCATTAATGTTATGATTAAGACTCTGGCTCGCTCACTGGGGGAATTTATGGATATCCTAGAACAGAAAGAGCTCATGATAGGAGATTTGGTAGAAGATGGGTAAATTATGAAGGTAAACATATGGGATGGCATGGAGAGGTTAGCCAGAATGAGAAACCCCTGGTGCATTTTAGATAGGAAAAAAAGGCAGGTTATTCTTGATAACGTGAAGCCAGCCATTCAATATTGGAGCAAACCCTGGGGGTGGAATCCTGAAGAATGGTGTTTGGGTTACCTCAGTTACCTTGAAGGCAGATATGATTTAGGGCCATGAGAAAGTGCAGTTGGTTAGTGGTGTGAGACGAATTTCAAAGAAAATTTCTGCCCACCGGGCCCTGACCACAAGACTTGCTGAGAATAATCAATTGCCTGTAATCATTTTCTTTATGTAAGCTTTAATGTTTGTCAACTTCCTTCTGTAATCTCTTAAAAGTGATGCTTGAATTTTAATAAAATTGCAGCAGACTCAAATCTCATTAGAGTTGTGTCTGTCTGTCATTCGCTCAATCCTGGGTTCTCCTAAGCCTTCACCCCTGTTCTCCCTCGGTCTTCGATCTCCAAGAGAGTCAGTCCGCGGCACTTTTCTTTGGTGCTGTTCTAAAGCTTCCCTGTCAATAGGGTCAGGAAAGGTGCAGGGCCCACTTTACTGAGAGCTGCAGCTGGTGGGGGTGTTGTGTCAGGTCCCTCACCTGCTGTAGTTGGCTAGCAGAATGGGGAGGAATCTTTCCCTCACTGCATGGCAGGCTTGACCTGCTCTTCCATTCTAATGCCCTCACCCATGCCCATGCAAATAAGGTCATCTCTATTGTGCACATCAGGGGAGGTTTAGTACCCTGTTTCCTGAGTGCATCAGTAGGTGAGGTGCAGGACCAGTTTTCCCTAGTGTTGTAGACAGTGAGGGGCAGGACCAACTCTGTACAGCACTATCCTCTAGGGTTTTGGTGGTATCAGGAGCCAGGGACATCAACACAAATTGTGCATGCAATGAATCCAGACATGTTCCCTGCAGCAGAACAGGCACAGACCTAACCATGGTCCTGGGTAACAGTCAAGCCACATTAGCTTGCTCCTCACCGCTTTCACCTCTATAGATATGCTTCTGCTTATAGCAATGAAACATTCCTTTCACTCTCTCTGTCTCATACCACACCATACATTTGCTTACCATGGGAGTGTGCATCTTCCAGGCACCACAAGGTGGCAGGTGAATCTGGTTTCTCTTTGTAACCTATGGAAAACTTCCCTGAGCATGCATGTAGGTATCCTTGTTCCATTCAGTCAATCATGGCACTGGACAGGAACATGTTTCCTCATCAGAATCTGGGGTAGTGCACCATGGGCCTGTTCGTGGGTCATGTTGTCTGAATCTTTCTTTTCTGGTCCTGGCTTTCTTGTTTATTTGTAGGTGTGTGTTATTGGAGCAATTTCCTTTTATGATTTTATTGATGGTCTTATCTTTCCATTCACTTGGGATTCTTGTTGATCTTATGCCTATAACTTAAAAGTTTGATGTTGGGCAGTGGTGGCGCATGCCTTTAATTCCAGCACTTGGGAAGCAGAGGCAGGTGGATATCTTTGAGTTCAAGGCCAGCCTGATCTACAGAGCAAGTTTGAGTACAGGTTTCAAAGCTACAGAGAAATCCAGTCTTGAAACACCCACCCCCCCCAAAAAGAATAAAAGTTTGATGTTTTCATGGTATTTCACGTATAAAATAATTTCTAGACATGCACTCTATCAATTGAGCTACTGTAGTGATTTTCATTTGTATTTTAATAAATAAGCCTTGTCTGAAGATCGGAGAGTAAAACAAACTCACTGGTCAGCCCTACAGGCCAGGCAGTGGTGACACTCACTTTTATTCCCACTAGCCAAATTAGTTTGATATAGAAAGCAGGCAGTAGTGGTACACATCTTTAATCCCAGCCCTAGAGAGTAATATAATATAGGAGGATACAACTTTTAGACACAGTCTTATTCTGAGATTTTTGAATGCAGGATCATCATTTCAGACTGAGGTAGAGGTAACAACCTGTGGCTGACTGTTTTGCTTTTCTGATCTTAAGGTTCAATCTCAACATCTGTTACTGGGTTTTTATTATTATTGCTACATTTGGAGCCCAATGTTTAGGTTATGCATTCACAAAATAAGCCATTTGCCTGAGGCTTTTTAGCCACTGGCTCAGTCCAGAGCTAGACCCAAATATAGTCACCAGGGTATGGAAGAAAAACTACCACCACCCTGGCTAATTTTCCTCTCCAGTCCTGCCCATTGACCAGGGGCTTCTTGTGATACTCGTGAATTGCTGCCATTCCACATGTCACCCATTCATCTTTCTGCTGTTGAAAGTTATGGAAGGACACTTAAATCACACTGGCTCAGAATTGAGAAATAGATGGTTATTTATTTAGGGGTAGACTCACAAATCAGAATCCTCTTGGAACAGAGATCAGAAACTGAATCCTGTGGCTGTAAAAGAAAGCTGGCACATGCTCTACATAAGCATACATAGTATAAGAGGCTGTGCCCCAGTGGGCAGGATGTAAGACTTCCTATAGCAACTCTCCTTTTGCTTAAATAAGAGAGTTCTAAGCCTAATACAAAATTATATACAATAAGAACAAATATATTCAATAATTATCCTAACTACTGTATGTTGTGAATTAACTCAATATGGGAAATAACCAGGCCAACGTAAAGATAACAATTATATTTTTAATGGTTATAATGGGAAACTCACACCACAAGAATGGGGAGTCTGACTTCCTCTGTGTCCAGTGGGAATCACACAGAGAGAACATACCTGGTTCCTTGCCATTTTTCTTCCTTGGTTCCCAGTAGCCATGCCTTAACTAGATGTGATTGGTTAACAGAACTTTCCCATCATCTCCCCCTTTTGTCTAAACAAGATCGATCCAAATCCAATACAACTGTATACAATAGGAACAGATATCAAATATAAAATTACAAACAATAAGCAACATTAAACAAGGAATGCATAACAAAAGTTTTACCATCATTCTATTTCAAGGAGTCTAAATCTTACATTGAATCTAAGTTTGGCTAAATCATGAGGAAGGTAACTACAACTATCTAACCTTCAACCTTATTAAAGATCTGAGAAGGGAAATAATAATCAAGTAAAAAAAATCAATCAAACAGGAAGTGTAATCAAGAAACTTCCAAAATGCTCAACAAATGACAGAGACAACTGGCTACCAATCTATTATCCCATCATCCAACTCCCCCCTCCCTTTTAAGATCCTTGAGCTTATAAAATTCCTCCCTCAATCCTCAACCATATACCAACTATAATCAGCCCCTAAATGATGTCCCTAAGCCTGAAGACAACCTTTGCTGGAAGAGGGGACGTCATCCTCTAGAATTACTTCCAGCTGTCATGGGAGTGATGTTCTTTGTAGGGGATCCTGTGAAAATAAAATAATGGTTAAATTTCAAGATTATTGTCTGGTAAGATTGTAAATAGTCTCTGAGTATTTAGTGGAGGTCTGACCAGAATGTTGTAAAAGAGATGCACCATTTCAGCTAACCAAGTTGGAACTGTCATGTACAGCTGATACCCAAAACAGTTCTTGTAGTAGCACTATCAGTGTCATATCAACCCGGTGAAGTCATGGTTATGGGGCCCCCCATCTTATTCCTGGAAACTTCAGAGATTACTGCAGGAAAATTCATTGTTCATTGTGGAAAACTTAAACATTAATTATATAGACATATAAAGATGTATATGTTCAATGAAAGGTATGATAGATATGAAGAAAAGCAAAGAGGTTTTCTAAGTTCTTTTTTACTTCTGTCCCATATCATGGCTCTTGACATGAGACAGAAATTCTGGGTGTTTCTCTTAACAACATGCTTGGAATTAGAGAGGGACTGAGTCAAAGTCCAAGTCCAAAACCAGCTCTATATACTTATGAATATACATAAACACATGTATATATATAAACATTGTTACTTAGGGAACCTATTTGATTTTCTTGCTGATTCATATTGGGTAGTAATTTTTTCCATCTATCAGTATTCAAACATCCAGGATCCCTTGAATTTTTTTGAAGATGAGTGTTTTCCTGCAGAGATAAGAATAGAACCCTGCCCCCATCTCATATGTTTTTCCTACCAGTTGTCATCATTTTGGATTAGCTGTCATTTATCCTTTTCCAAGAGGTCTTTCCTCTTCAAACTGAACCTTTATTAATTTTGATGGTATCCACAATTTTTCTTCTCCTGTGGAAACAAGAGCAAAATCCCTTCCCCAACATACTACATCTTCTGGTTTCCATTATGAGATCAGCATATCCTCGAAATAAACCCGTTGATTTAGTTAAGTAGACGTTTTCATTATCCAATGTCTTTCTGCTGCCATTGTCCCTTTCTAATTAGCATTAATAAAATTCAAGGTTGTGTTTGCTTCGGCAGCACATATACTAAAATTGGAACGATACAGAAAAGATTAGCATGGCCCCTGCGCAAGAATGACACGCAAATTCGTGAAGCGTTCCATATTTTTAATTCTACCAGAACTTCCAAGAAGACCTAATACCTATACTCCTTAATGTATTTCATAATATAGAAACAGAGAAGTCATTGCCAAATTCCTTTTATGAAGCTGCAGTTACTCTGATACCAAAGCCACACAAAGACCCAACCAAGAAAGAGAACTCACTCATGAACATCGATGCAAAAATCCTCAATAAAATACTGGCAAACCAAATCCAAGAACACATTAGAAAAATTATCTATTATGATCAAGTAGGCTTCATCCAAGGGATGCAGGGCTGGTTCAACATACGTAAATCTGTCAATGTAATCCAGCATATAAATAAACTGAAAGAAAAAAACCCATATGATTATTTCATTAGATGTTGAAAAAGCATTTGACAAAATTCAACACCCCTTTATGATGAAGGTCTTGGAGAGACTAGGGATACAAGGGTCCTACCTAACTATAATAAAAGCTATTTATAGCAAGCCGACAGCTGACATCAAATTAAATGGAGAGAAACTCAAGCCATCCCACTAAAATCAGGAACACGACAAGGCTGTCCACTCTCTCCATACCTCTTCAATATAGTGCTTGAAGTTCTAGCGATAGCAATAAGAAAACATAAGGGGATCAAAGGGATTCAAATTGGAAAGGAAGAAGTTAAACTTTCATTATTTTCAGATGATATGATAGTGTACATGAGTGACCCCAAAAACTCCACCAAAGAACTCCTTCAGCTGATAAACACCTTTAGTAGCATGGCAGGATAGAAGATCAATTCCAAAAATCAGTTGCCCTCCTATACACAAAGGCTAAGGAAGAAGAGAGGGAAATCAGAGAAGCATCACCCTTCACAATAGCCACAAACAGCATAAAATATCTTGGGGTAACTCTAACCAAGAAAGTGAAAGATCTATTTGACTAGAACTTTAATGCATTGAAGAAAGAAATAGAGAGGATACCAGAAAATGGAAGGATCTCCCTTGCTCTTGAATTGGGAGGATCAACATAGCAAAAATGGCGATTCTACCAAGGGCAATTTATAGATCCAATGCAATCCCCATTAAAAATCCCATCAAAATTCTTCACAGATCTTGAGAGGACACTAATCAACTTTATATGAAAAGACAAAAAAACCAGGATAGCCAAAACAATCTTATACAATAAAGGAACTTCTGGAGGCATTTCCATCACTGACTTCAAACTCTATTACAGAGCTTCAATATTGAAAACAGCTTGGTATTGGCATAAAAACAGAGAAATCGATCAAGGGAATCGAGTACAAGACCCTGATTTTAACCCACAAACCTGTGAACACCTCATTTTTGATAAAGGGGCTAAAAGTATTCAATGGAAGAAAGAAAGCATCTTCAACAAATGGTGCTGGCAGAACTGGTTGTCAACCTGTAGAAGAATGAAAATAGATCCATATCTATCGCCATACACAAAACTCAAGTCCAAATGGATTAAAGACCTCAATATCAATCTGAACACACTGAACCTGATAGAAGAGAAAGTGAGAAGTACTCTACAACATATGGGCACAGGAGATCACTTCCTACGTATTTCCCTAGCAGCACAGTCATTAAGGACAACATTGAATAAATGGGACCTCCTGAAACTGAGTAGCTTCTATAAAGCAAAGGACACTGTCACTAAGACAAAAAGGCAACCCACTGACTGGGAGAAGATCTTCACCAACCCTGCAACAGACAAAGGTCTGATCTCCAAAATATATAAAGAACTCAAGAAACTAGACTTTAAAATGCTAATTAACCCAGTTAAAAAATGGGACACTGAACTGAACAGAGAATTCTCAACAGAAGCAGATCAAATGGCCAAAAGACACTTAAGGTCGTGCTCAACCTCCTTAGCAATAGGGGAAATGCAAATTAAAACAACTTTGAGATACCATCTTACACCTGTCAGAATGGCTAAAATCAAAAACACCAATGATAGCCTTTGCTGGAGAGGTTGTGGAGTAAGGGGCACACTCATCCATTGCTAGTGGTAATGTAAACTTGTGCAACCACTTTGGAAATCAGTGTGGCGATTTCTCAGGAAATTTGGGATCAACCTACCCCAAGATCCAGTAATACCACTCTTGGGAATATACCCAAGAGATGCCCTATCATATGACAAAAGCGTTTGTTCAACTATGTTCATAGCAGCATTGTTTGTAATAACCAAAACCTGGAAACAACCTAGATGCCCTTCAATGGAAGAATGGATGAAGAAAGTGTGGAATATATACATATTAGAGTACTACTCAGCAGTAAAAAACAATGTCATCATGAATTTTCATGCAAATGGATGGAAATAGAAAACACTATCCTGAGTGAGGTATCCCAGACCCAAAAAGAGGAACATGGGATGTACTCACTCATATTTGGTTTCTAGCCATAAATAAAGGACATTGAGCATATAATTTGTGATCCTAGAGAAGCTAAATAAGAAGGTGAACCCAAAGAAAAACGTATAGTCATCTGCCTGGATAGGGGAAGTAGACAAGATTGCCGGGCAAAAACTGGGAACTTGCGGGTGAGGTGGCATGGGGCTAAGGGGAAATGGAGTGAGAAACCTGAGAAGGGGAGGTTGGAAGGAGCTTGGGGGAATGGGATGGTTGGAATATAGGAAGGGTGGATACGGGAGCAGAGAAATACATATCCTAAATAAGGGAGCCATATTAGGTTTGGCAAGAGACTTGACTCTAGAGGCATTCGCAGGTGTCCAGGGAGAGGTTCCCAGCTAGTACCTTGGGCAACTGAGGAGAGGGAACCTGAAATGACCCTATCCTATACTGATGAATATCTTGCATATAACCTTATAACCTTCATCTGGCGATGGCTCGAGATAGAGACGGAGACCCAATTTGGAGCAACGGACTGAGCTCTTAAGGTCCAAATGAGGAGCAGAAGGAGGGAGAACATGAGCAAGGAAGTCAGGACCACGAGAGGTGCACCCACCCTCTGTGACAGTGGGTCTGATCTATTGGGAGCCCACCAAGGCCAGCTGGACTGGGACTGAATAAGCATGGGATGAAACCGGACTCTCAGAACATGGTGGACAATGAAGGCTGATGAGAAGCCAAGGACAATGGCACTAGGTTTCGATCCTAATACATGAACTGGCTTTGTGGGAGCCTAGCCTGTTTGTATGCTCAGCTTCCTGAACCTAGATAGAAGTGGGAGGACCTTGGACTTCCCGCAGGGCAGGGAATTTGGACTGCACTTCAGTATGGAGAAGGAGCGGGAATGGAGTGGGGGGAGGGAGAAGAGTGGGAAGAGGGGGAGGGGAGTGGGGGAGGGGGCAATGTGTTGGAGGAGGGGGAGGGAAATGGGAAATGGGGAGGAGGCGGAAATTTTCATTACAAAAGAATAAAATAAAAAACAAATAAATAAAAAGATACTGTGTCTGTTAAAAAAATGAAAATTCAAGATTAATAAAGCATTATGTAATCTATTTCTGGGGGCATTTTCCACTCCTTTCTGTTTGTTTAACATATCCTTTATAGTTTGATTTGATCTTTCTATAACTGCTAGAACTATAGGATTGTATGATACACCTGTAACATGCTTAATGTTATAATAAGCAAAAAACCATTTCATTTTCCTAGAGACATAAGCTGGATCATTATCTGTGTATATTGTGCAGGTATACCCATGATGGCTGTAACTTCTAATAAATGTGTGATTACTGAATCAGCTTTTTCTGAGCTCAAAGCAGTTGCCCACTAAAAGCCTGAATAAGTGTCAATGTGTGTGGCATACATATTTTAATTTTCCAAATTCAGTAAAGTGGAACACATCCATCTGCCAGATTTCATTCCTTTGAGTACCCTTTGGGTTAGTTCATGTAGGTAGCAGTGTTTGGTTATATAAAGAGCAAGTAGGGCATCTCTTTATTATCTCTTGGCTTGTTGCCATGTAATTGAAAACTCTTTCTTTAAACCTTTGCTGTTGACATGATTTTTTAAATGAAATTCAGAAGCCTGCAACATGCTTCGAATCAATAATTTATCAATTTCTGCATTACCTTGTGCTAGAGGACCTCGCAGACCCATATGGGATTAGACATGTGTTATGTGCATGGGACAAAGCCTATTCCTGATCATGTCTTGTACCTGGATAAACAATGAAGTCAATTCTGTATTACCTGGTATAAATTCAGCAGTTTCAATATGCAAGATAACTCTTTCTGCATATTGTGAATCAGCAACTATATTGAGAGATTCTTTAAAATCTCTTATCACCATAAGGATTGCAAATAATTCTGCCTTCTGGACAGAATTATAAGGGATTTGTTCCACCTTACTCAATTTGTCTGATTTGTAACCTGCCTTCCCTGATTTATTAGCATCAGTATAAAATGTATGGGCTCCAGTTATTGGAGCATCACATATGATTTGAGGAAGAATCTAAGAAGTTCTCTTTATAAGGTTAAGTTTAACACTTTTGGGATAGTTGCTATTAATTTCTCCAAAAAAATTAGCACAAGCTCTTTGTCATGGTTCATTGTCTTCCCATAACTTTTTTATTCTATCAGTAGTGAAAGGTACTATAGTTTCTGATGAGTCTATACCTGCTAATTGATGAAGTCTTAATTTACCTTTTATAATTAATTCACAAATTTTTCCATATAAGTTTTTAATTTTTTACTTGGTTTATGTGGTAAAAAGATTCATTCTAAAATAATATCTTCCCTCTGCATTAAAATTCCTGTAGGAGAAATTCTGGAAAGCAATATGACTAGAATACCACTAAGATTTGGATTCACCGTATCCACATGTGCCTCTTGCAATTTTTCCTCAACCATTGTCAGTTCCTTTTCCACTTCAGCTGTTAATTCTTTGGGACTATTCAAATCTTTATCTCCATCTAAGGTTTTGTTTAAATGAATTATTAGATCAGGTGTTATCCCAGCAGCGGGTCGTAGGCTGGAAATGTCTTTTACCAACCTTTGAAAGTCATTAAGAGGTTCTGGCAATTACAAACAATGCTGCTATGAACATAGTTGAGCATATACTTTTGTTGTATGTTTGGGCATCTCTTGGGTATATTCCCAATAGTGGTATTGCTGGGTCAAGAGGTAGGTTGAACCCGACTTTCCTGAGAAACCGCCACACTGCTTTCCAAAGTGGTTGCACAAGTTTGCATTCCCACCAGCAATGGATGAGAGTGCCCCTTTCTCCACAACCTCTCCAGCAGAGGCTATCATTGGTGTTTTTGATTTTAGCCATTCTGACCGGTGTAAGATGGTATCTTAATGTTGTCTTGATTTGCATTTCCCTGATTGCTAAGGAAGTTGAGCATGATCTTAAGTGACTTTTGGCCATTTGAACTTCTTCTGTTGAAAAGTCTCTGTTCAGCTCAGTGCCCCATTTTATAATTGGATTGATTAACCTTTTACGGTCTAATTTCTTGAGTTCTTTGTATATTTTGGATATCAGACCTTTGTCAGTTGCGGGGTTGGTGAAGATCTTCTCCCAGTCAGTGGGTTGCCTTTCTGTGGAAGAATGGATGAAGAAAGTATGGAATATATACATATTAGAGTACTACTCAGCAGTAAAAAACAATGACTTCTTGAATTTTGCATACAAATGGACGGAAATTGAAAACACTATCCTGAGTGAGGTAAGCCAGACCCAAAAAGAGGAACATGGGATGTACTCACTCATATTTGGTTTCTAGCCATAAATAAAGGACATTGAGACTATAATTCGTGACTCTAGAGAAGCTAAATAAGAAGGTGAACCCAAAGAAAAACATATAAGCATCCCCCTGAATATTAACCTTCATCAGGCGATGAAAGAAGACAGAGACAGAGACCAACATTGGAGCACTGGACTGAAGTCTCACGATCCAAAGGAGGAGCAGAAGGAGAGTGAGCACGAGCAAGGAACTCAGGACGGCGAGGGGTGCACCCACACACTGAGGCAATGGGGATGATCTATCGGGAACTCACCAAGGCCAGCTGGCCGGGGACTGAAAAAGCATGGGACAAAACCGGTCTCGCTGAACATAATGGACAATGAGGACTACTGAAAACTGAAGAACAATGGCAATGGGTTCTTGATCCTATTGCATGTAATGGCTTTGTGGGAGCCCAGGTAGTTTGGATGCTCACCTTAATAGACCTGGATGGAGGTGGGTGGTCCTTGGACCTCCCACAGGGCAGAGAAACCTGCTTGCTCTTTGGGCTGAGGAGGAAGGAAGACTTGATTGGGGGAGGGGGAGGGAACGGGAGGTGGTGGCGGGGAAGAGGCAGAAATCTTTAATAATTAAATTAATTAATTAATAAAAAAAATCAGCAAGGAAAAAAAAAAAAAAAAAAAGAAAGTCATTAAGAGTCCATAACTGGTCTCTCCTAATTTGTGCCTTTTGTGTCCTATTTTTTTGTAAATCTGTTTTATAACCTAGATAATTGACAGAATCCCCTCTCTGTATTTTTTCAGAAGAAAATTGTAATCCCCCTTTAGGTAAAACTATCTTTACTTCTTCAAACAGTCTTTCTAAAGTAACTATGTTAAAAAAAAGTAACTATGTTTGAATCAGATAGCAAAATGTCATCCATGTAATACTAAATTATAGACTTAGGAAATCGCTTATGTATTATTTTCAATGGCTGACTTACAAAGTATTGACACAGGGTGAGTTTATTGAGCATTCCCTGGGAGGATAGTCCACTGGTACCTCCTAGTAGACTGAGAATTATTATAAGTAGGCACTGGGAAGGCTAACTTTTCTCTATCTTTTTCTTGTAAAGGTATAGTGAAGAAACAATCATTTAAATCATTAAGTATGAGAGGCCATCCATTTGGTAACAGAGAGGGCAGAGGAATTCTAGATTGCAGAGGGCCCATAGATTGAATAACCTTGATGATTGCTCTAAGATCTATCACCATTGTCTATTTTCCAGATTTTTTTCTTAATAACAAATACAGGAGAATTCCAAGGGCTGATAGATTCTTCTATATGTCGAGCATCTAATTGCTCTTGTTCCAGCTGTTTTAAAGCCTGAAACTTTTCCTCAGCTAGGGGCCATTACTTAACCCATATTGGTTTCTCAGCCAACCATTTTAAAGGCAAAGCTGTTGTTACATCTAAAGGGTTACCAATTGCTTTGTCTTCTTGTATAGCCCGAATGGCCGGTGTTTCTGATCTATAATATCTTCTAATATTTCCATCAGAAACATAAACTTTAGGGGCTGCAGAAATGATAATCTGGGTATTTCATTGCTACAATAGGTCATGGCCCTATAAATTTACCACAATATTGGCTATATATGTCATTTGTTTTCCTACTTGTCCTTCTGGCCCTATGTATTCAACTCATCTCATGTTTTGTCTTACCTGAGATAGAATTCCAATTCCCATGAACTGATCATCTACCTCCTGAAGAGGCCAATTCAGATGCCAAGATTTTGGAGTAATGATATTTATATCCACACCCATGTCCAGTAAGCCTTCAATAAAAATGCCATTTATACACACCCTTAGCTTTGGTCTTTGTTCATTTATAGAAGTCTGTTAGAATATACATTTCCTCTGTCTTGTCAGAGCAATTGACTCATTCTCCACATTATCTCATCATTCAGACCATTATTGCTTTTGACAGCAAGCATGGGACTTTTTAATTTTCCTAACGAGACACATTCTTCACAGTAACTAGGAATGACTAGACCACATTCATCATGGGGGCCTGCAAGAGGCCCCCTATGGCATTTCCTGATGGTATTCAGTTGCTTTGTCTATCTTTTGTTGACCTACATTCATTTGTCCAATGTTGGCCTTTGCCACACATCCTACATATACCTGAAGGCTGAGTCCGCCTTTTTCTGTCATTTTCAGAAGAGGCATTATTCTTGGAAATCCGTTGCCTACAATCCCTTTTTTATATGTCCCATTCTCCCACAATTAAAACATTTTGTATTTTGATGTCTTCTCCTACCATTGAAAATTGCTTCTCCTACCCAATCTTTAGTACCATAGTCAGATGTCTCAACATTCATTGTATGTAAGACCCATTCATCCATGGATGCTAATCTGATCTTCAAAGGCCCCAGGATCCTTTTGCACTCTATGTTGGCATTCTCATAATCCAAAGATTTAATTACATATCTAGCATCTGGATCAGTTATCACTTTTTGTACAGCTCTAGTTAGTCTTTGAAAAAGTCACTAAAAGGTTCTCTCTGACCCTATTTAACCTTAAGATATGATTCAACTCTCTTTTCTAGTTCCTGAATTCTGTCCCAAGCCTTTAAAGCTGCTGTGGTACAGAAGGACAGGGTGTGGTCATTATAAAGAGCTTGATCCTGAGGATCAGAGTAAAGTCCTTCACCTTAGAATTTGATTTCAGGAAATCTCAGTTCCTTTTGCTTTTTTCTTCTTGCTCTAAAATTCTTGCTTCCTCTTGAAGAAGGCATCTCCAATGCAATTGTGGTCCACTTTCTAGTTGAGATTAACTGAGCCCAATTGTGAGGTGTGGCTTTGTTACTGAAAGCCCAAGTTTTGACCATCTATCTAACAAAGGATGAATGTAGTCCATAAGTCACAGTTGCTTGTTTAATTTTTTTTTTTAGATCACTCATACATACAGGCTCCCATGTATATTCCTTGACAACCTTATGATATTTGGAATCAGATACCTTTTCTTACATTATTACTGGAAAGGCAGGTAGAACTCTGGGGGGAAACTATCCCAGAAAGTTTTACATATTGATGAAGTCAAATTTTGCCTTTTTACCTTTTGCTCCTGGTCATCAAAGAGGATAATTTCCTCAATCTTTTTAAATCTGTTTACAAATGCCTTTTGTAAATTCTGGACCTCCTGTCCAGCATTCTGCTCTAATGCTCTCACCGAGGAGTCTAAGGTATGAAGTGTATCGAAAAGGGATAATGTCTCATCCTTGGACATAATCTTCATGGCATGCATATTACCTTCTTGGAGATACATTCTATCAATCAATCTGTCATACTCTTTCAACAGAGTCTGATTAATACATTCAAGGTGTGAATTCTCTCAAATAATGTTTCAGCACCTACTGTCATGGACTGAGTTTCATGTGCCAAATCAGCTGTTTCCTTCTCCAGAGTGCTGAATCTCTCTTTAAATAAATTACTATTATGTGCCAAATAAGCTGTTTCCTTCTACAGAGTGCAAATCTCTCTTTAAATAAATTACTATCAGACTGTATCTTTTCCAAAAATATCTCAGTTGGCCAAATCTTGTTAAGCAAAGTCCTAGTATCCTTCATATGTGAAATTTGTTTTATGAAAAGTTTATTATTAATCTGTACCAAGTCTAAAAGCACCTCATTTGATTGAGTTTAGTATTCAGAGTGTTTGTATTCTCCTTTAGATGTATGACTTCCTCTTTAAGAAAGTTGGTACCGGTCTGTATCATGTTTAAAAGTATGTCAGCCGACTGAAACTTGTTAGTTAAGATGGGTGTGTCTTTCTTTAGATTTCCAACTTCTTTTCTAAGAAGCCTGGATTCGGTCTGTAAAGACTGCATCATTTTCCTATTGTCAAACCATATCTATAAGAAAAAAATATTGAGTACAAAAGTAAACGCTAAAAATAGGAATAGCAATGTAGGAGGGACATCATATGCATCTTGTAAGACCTCACACATGGTATAAGTGAAAAGCCTATTGAAACCTGGGATGGTTAGATTATCTGGCATATGGCCCATTTTAAATTGGTAACTTATGGACTATAGTTAGAATACTAAATCTCACCTGTGGTTTAATCAGCTGGAGTAAGTGCAATAACCATTGCCTGACAGTAGATGTCACGGTGCACTTGAATTCACATGCTTAGTTTCGATTTGAATTTAGGTGGAATACTGAAAAATATACTGAAATCAATGTTTTCTAGAATAAATCACAGACCACATGCTCTGTGAAGGTCTTTGGTTGTTCAATAGCCACACTAAACAGGTCTCCCACTCTGGCGGTGGCTGGACCCAAAGCTTGTGGCATGGTGGCACAGCTGAGCACGCGTGCTGGGTGCAGTGGGGTCTGTGGCTGTGTAAGTGTGAGGGAAAAGTGCATGGGAATGGCCTTTGCCCAGACATCATTCCTTTGATTAATCTTTGGTTTAGTCTCTGCAGGTAGCTGTGTTTGATTATAGAAAGAGTAAGTAGGAAATCCCTTTATAATCTCTTGGCTTGTTGCCATGTAATAGAAAACTCTTTCTTTAAACCTTTACTATTGACATGATGCTTTCTATGAAACTATGAGGCTTGCAACATGATTCAAATCAATAATTGAACAATTTCTGCATTACCTGGTAGGCCCATCTGGGATCAGACTGTGTTATGTATATTGGACAAAGCCTATTCCTGACTATATAATTCCTGAATAAATAATGAAGTCAATTATGTATCATCTGGTATAAATTCAGTGGTTTCAATATGCAAGATAACTCCTTCTGCATATTATGAATCAGTAACCACATTAAGAGATTCTTTAAAATCCCTTAGCACCATGAGAATAGCATATAATTCTGCTTTCTGGACAGAATTATAAAGGCCTTGTTCTACTTTATTTAATACTTATGATTTGTAACTGGTCTTCCCTGATTTGGTTGCACTAGTATAAATGCTACATACTCCATTTATTGGAGCATCATGTACAATTTGGGGAAGAATCCAAGAAGTTCTCATTATTATTATTATTATTATTATTATTATTATTATTATTATTTGGTTTTTCGAGATAGGGTTTCTCTGTGGCTTTGGAGCCTGTCCTGGAACTAGCTCTGTAGACCAGGCTGGTCTCGAACTCACAGAGATTCGCCTGCCTCTGCCTCCCGAGTGCTGGGATTAAAGGTGTGTGCCACTATCGCCCGGCAAGAAGTTCTCTTTATAAGGTTAAGTCTATTGTTTTGGGGATAATTGCTATTAATTTCTCCCAAAAATTAGCACAAGCTCTTTGCCATGGTTCATTGTCTTCCCAGAACTTTTTTATTTTGTCAGCAGTAAAAGGCACTATATTATCTGCTAGGTCTATACCTGCTAAATGATGAAGTCTCAATTGACCTTTTATAATGAATTCATATACTTTTCCACATAAAATTTTAATTCTTTACTTGGTTTATGTGGTAAAAAGATCCATTATAAGATAATATTATCAACCTGCATTAAAATTCCTGTTGGAAAAATTCTGGAAGGCAATATGAGTAGAATACAATTAAGATTTGGATTCACCCTGTCCACATGTGCCTCCTGTAATTTCTCCTCAACAGTTGTCAATTATTTTTCTGCTTCAGCTGTTAATCCTCTGGGAATATTCAAATCTTTATCACCATATAAGGTTTTGATTAAATGAATTATTAGATCAGGTGTTATCCCAATAGCTGGTCATAGACTGGAAATGTTTCCTAACAATCATTGAAAGTCATTAACTTAACCAGTCTCTCCTTATTTGTGCCTTTTGTGTCCTAATTTTCTGCAAACCTATTTTTAATCTAGGTATTTGACAGAATATCCTCTCTGTATTTTTTTTTGACACAAAATGCTCACACATTTTATTTTTATTTTATTTTTTTATTTAATTATTAAAGATTTCTCCTCTTCCCCGCCACCACCTCCCATTCCCCCCCCCAATCAAGTCTTCCTCCCTCCTCAGCCCAAAGAGCAATCAGGTTTCCCTGCCCTGTGGGAGGTCCAAGGACCACCCACCTCCATCCAGGTCTATTAAGGTGAGCATCCAAACTACCTAGGCTCCCACAAAGCCATTATGTGCAATAGGATCAAAAACCCATTGCCAATGATCTTCAGTTCTCAGTAGTCCTCATTGTCCGCTATGTTCAGCGAGTCTGGTTTTATCCCATGCTTTTTCAGACCCCGGCCAGCTGGCCTTGGTGAGTTCCCGATAGAACATCCCCATTGCCTCAGTGTGTGGGTGCACACCTCGCGGTCCTAAGTTCCTTGCTCATGCTCTCTCTCCTTCTGCTCCTCCTTTGGATCGTGAGACTTCAGTCCAGTGCTCCAATGTTGGTCTCTGTCTCTGTCTTCTTTCATCGCCTGATGAAGGTTAATATTCAGGAGGATGCTTATATGTTTTTCTTTGGGTTCACCTTCTTATTTAGCTTCTCTAGAATCACGAATTATAGTCTCAATGTCCTTTATTTATGGCTAGAAACCAAATATGAGTGAGTACATCCCATGTTCCTCTTTTTGGGTCTGGCTTAACTCACTCAGGATAGTGTTTTCAATTTCCGTCCATTTGTATGCAAAATTTAAGAAGTCATTGTTTTTTACTGCTGAGTAGTACTCTCATATGTATATATTCCATACTTTCTTCATCCATTCTTCCATTGAAGGGCATCTAGGTTGTTTCCAGGTTCTGGCTATTACAAACAATGCTGCTATGAACATAGTTGAACAAACGCTTTTGTCATATGATAGGGCATCTCTTGGGTATATTCCCAAGAGTGGTATTACTGGATCTGGGGGTAAATTGATCCCAAATTTCCTGAGAAACCGCCACACTGATTTCCAAAGTGGTTGCACAAGTTTGCATTCCCACCAGCAATGGATGAGTGTGCCCTTTTCTCCACAACCTCTCCAGCAGAGGCTATCATTGGTGTTTTTGATTTTAGCCATTCTGACAGGTGTAAGATGGTATCTTAATGTTGTCTTGATTTGCATTTCCCTGATTGCTAAAGAAGCTGAGCACGATCTTAAGTGTCTTTTGGCCATTTGAACTTCTTCTGTTGAGAATTTTCTGTTCAGCTCAGTGCCCCATTTTATAATTGGATTGATTAACCTTTTACGGTCTAATTTCTTGAGTTCTTTATATATTTTGGAGATCAGACCTTTGTCAGTTGCGGGGTTGGTGAAGATCTTCTCCCAGTCAGTGGGTTGCCTTTCTGTCTTAGTGACAGTGTCCTTTGCTTTACAGAAACTTCTCAGTTTCAGAAGGTCCCATTTATTCAATGTTGCTCTTAATGTCTGTGCTGCTGGGGTTATACATTGGAAGTGTTCTCCCGTGCCCATGTGTTGTAGAGCACTTCCCACTTTCTCTTCTATCAGGTTCAGTGTGTTTGGACTGATATTGAGGTCTTTAATCCATTTGGACTTTAGTTTTGTGCATGGTGATAGATATGGATCTATTTTCATTCTTCTACAGATTGACATCCAGTTTTGCCAGCACAATTTGTTGAAGATGCTCTCGTTTTTCTTTCAGTTTATTTATATGGTTGATTACATTGATAGATTTGCATATGTTGAACCAGCCCTGCATCTCTGGGATGAAGCTTACTTGATCATAATGGATAACTTTTCTAATGTGTTCTTGGATTCGGTTTGCCAGGATTTTATTGAGAATTTTTGCGTTGATGTTCATGAGTGAGATAGGCCTGTAATTCTCTTTCTTGGTTGGGTCTTTGTGTGGTTTTGGTATCAGGGTAACTGTAGCTTCATAAAAGGAATTTGGCAATGACTCTTCTGTTTCTATATTGTGAAATACATTAAGGAGTATAGGTATTAACTTTTCTTGGAAGTTCTGGTAGAATTCTGCATTGAAACCATCTGGTCCTGGGCTTTTTTTGGAAGGGAGATTTTTGATAACTGTTTCTAATTCTTCGCGACTAATAGGTCTATTTAGATCGTTCACCTGGTCTTGGTTTAGGTTTGGTATATGGTACTTATCTAAAAAAGTGTCCATTTCTTTTGCATTTTCCAGTTTTGTGGCATACAGGGTTTTGTAGTAAGATCTAATGATTCTCTGAATTTCCTCTGTGTCTGTTGTTATGTCCTTCTTTTCATTTCTGATCTTATTTATTTGCGTGTTCTCTCTCTGTCGTTTAATTAGTTTGGATAGGGGTTTGTCAATCTTGTTGATTTTCTCCAAGAACCAACTTTTTGTTTCATTGATTCTTTGGACTGTTTTCTGTGTTTCTATTTTGTTGATTTCTGCCCTCAGTTTGATTATTTCCAGTCTTCTACTCCTCCTGGGCGTGTCTGCTTTTTATTTTTTCTAGAGCTTTCAGGTGTGCTGTTAAGTCCCCAATGTATGCTTTCTCCGTTTTCTTTAAGTGGGCACTTAGTGCTATGAACTTTCCTCTTAGCACTGCTTTCATCGTGTCCCATAGGTTTGAGTATGTTGTCTCTTTGTTTTCATTAAATTCAAGGAAGACTTTAATTTCTTTCTTAATTTCTTCCTTGACCCAGGTGTGGTTCAGTAGTTGACTGTTCAGTTTCCATGAGTTTGCCAGCTTTCTGGGGATAGCATTGTTGGTGCCTTCTAACTTTAATCTGTGGTGATCTGATAAGACACAGGTGGACACTGATATTTTTTTGTATCTGTGGAGGTTTCCTTTGTTTCCAAGTATGTGGTCAATTTTCGAGAAGGTTCCATGAGCTGCAGAGAAGGTGTATTCTTTTCTATTTGGGTGGAGTGTTCTATAGATGTCTGTTAAGTCCATTTGATTCATTACCTCCAACAATTCTCTTAATTCTCTATTAGTTTTCTGTCTGATTGACCTGTCCATTGGTGAGAGAGGTGTGTTGAAGTCTCTTACTACTAGTGTGTGTGATTTGATGTCTGCCTTGTGTTTTAGCAATATTTCTTTTACATAAGTGGGTGCTTTTATATTAGGGGCATAGATATTCAGGATTGAGACTTCATCCTGCTGAATTGTTCCTGTTATGAGTATAAAGTGTCCCACTCGATCTCTTCTGATTGATTTTAGTTTGAACTCAGTTTTGTTAGAAATTAGTATGGCCACACCTGCTTTTTTTTAGGACCATTTGCTTGAAAAACCTTTTCCCAACCCTTTACTCTGAGTAGATGCCTGTCTTTGTGGTTGAGATGAGTTTCTTGCAAACAGCAGACTGTTGGATCCTGTTTTCGTATCCAATCTCTTAGCCTGTGCCTTTTTATAGGTGAATTGAGACCATTAATATTAAGTGATATTAAAGACCAGTGGTTGTTTACTCCGGTTATTCTTATTGCTTTTGGTAGAAGAGTTTGTGTGTCTCCCTTCTTTGAGTTGTGCTGTTGAAGGGTCGCTAGATACCTGGGTTATTGTAGGCAGTGTTGGCAATGTTGGATTCCTTGGGTTGTGATTTTCCTTCTATTACTTTCTGTAGGGCTGGATTTGTGGCAACATATTGTTTAAATTTGTTCTTATCCTGGAATGTCTTGTTTTCTCCATTGATAGTGAACGATAGCTTGGCTGGGTATAGTAGTTTGGGTTTGCATCCATGGTCTCTTAGTTTCTTTAGTACCTCTATCCAGGACCTTCTGTCTTTCATGGTTTCCATAGAGAAGTCAGGTGTAAGTCTGATCGGTTTACCTTTATAAGTTACTTGGCCTTTTTCCTTTGCAGCTCTTAATATTCTTTCTTTAATCTGTATATTTTGTGTTTTGATTATTATATGGTGAGGGGACTTTTTTTTGATACAGTCTGTTTGGAGTTCTGTATGCTTCTTGAATATTCAAAGGAATATCTTTCTTTATGTTGGGAAAGTTTTCTTCCATAATTTTGTTAAAAATATTTTCTGGAGGCCTCTCTCTTCTTGTCCCACCCAGCTTGCATCCAGAACCCTTCTCCCTTCTGCCCCCTTTCCTCTTTGGGCACGTAACACCATCCAGCTCAGTCTGTCTGGTGCTGGGGGAAAATCCTCAGGGCAAGTAGGCAGGCGAGACTTCCTTTGTTTCATGGGCCTGCCTGCACCAAGCAATGTAGGCACTTTGTTTACGAACTACACAGCCTGCGTGGAGATCTGATCTCAGCACCAGGAGAGCCATCAGTGGGAGATGTAATCATGGCACCAGGAGAGCCATCATTGGGCACGGAGATCTGATATTGGTACCAGGAGAGACATCACTGGAGCACCAGGAGAGCCGTCACTGGGGAGTGCCATCACTGGGAAGGTACATCAGTAGGCAAGTAGACCTGATCCGGTAAAAGAAGATCCATAGGGGAGCATTCGGAGGAAGAGATGGGCAGGCGCCAATGCAAGAATTCACCCAACAATCTGAAAAACAATATGAAACCACCAGAACTCAGCGACCTCACAACAGGAGGGCATGAACACCTTAATCATGAAGAAGTAGAAAAAATTGACTTTATGAAAGTGATTGACGCCCTTAAACAGCATGTAAAAAATGTCCTTATAGAAATGGATGAGAAGTATAACAGAAAGTTTGAAGAAAGGAGTAAATCAGTGAATGATACCCTAGGAGACCAAGGAAAAACAATCAAACAGATAATGGAAACACTTCAAGACCTGAAAACTGAAATGGAGGCAAAGAAGAAAACACAAATAGAAGGCCGGCTGGACAGGGAAAATCTAGATAAACGAATAGAGACTACAGAAGCAAGCATAACCAACAGAATACAAGAGATAGAAGAAAGAATCTCAGATTCTGAAGATACCATAGAGAAAATAAACACTCTGATCAAAGAAAACAGCAAGGCCAACAAATTCTCATCACAAAACATTCAGGAAATATGGGACACAATAAAAAGACCAAACCTAAGAATAATAGGAATAGAAGAAGGAGAAGAAGCGCAGCTCAATGGACCAGAAAATATATTTAATAAAATTATAGAAGAAAATTTTCCCAACCTAAAGAAAGATATACCTATGAAGGTTCAAGAAGCATACAGAACACCGAATAGGCTGGATCAAAAAAAAAACAAACATTCCCTCGCCATATAATAATCAAAACACAAAGCATACAGAACAAAGAAAGAATATTAAGAGCAGCAAAGGAAAAAGGCCAAGTTACTTATAAAGGTAAACCTATCAGACTTACACCTGACTTCTCTGTGGAAACCATGAAAGCCAGAAGGTCCTGGATAGATGTACTGCAGAAACTTAGAGACCATGGATGCAAGCCCAGACTACTATACCCAACCAAGCTTTCATTCACTATAAATGGAGAAAACAAAATTTTCCAGGATAAAAACAAATTTAAACAATACATAGCCACAAATCCAGCCTTACAGAAAGTAATAGAAGGAAAATCACTAATCAAGGAGTCCAACAATGACCACAATAACTCAGACATCTAGAGACCCTTCACCAGCGCAACTCAGAGAAGGGAAACACACAAAATCTACTACTAAAAAAGTGACCGGAGTTAACAACCACTGGTCATTAATATCACTTAATGTCAATGGACTCAACTCACCTATAAAAAGGCACAGACTAAAGAGATTGGATAGGAAAACAGGATCCAACATTCTGCTGTTTACAAGAAACACACCTCAACCACAAAGACAGGCACCTACTGAGAGTAAAGGGTTGGGATAAGGCTTATCAAGTAAATGGACCTAAGAAACAAGCAGGTGTGGCCATACTAATTTCTAAGAAAGTTGACTTCAAACTTAAATCAATCAGAAGAGATGGAGAGGGACATTTTTTACTCATAACAGGAACAATTCATCAGGATGAAGTCTCAATCCTGAATATCTATGCCCCTAATATAAAAGCACCCACGTACGTAAAAGAAACATTGTTAAAACTCAAGGCAGCCATCAAACCGCACACATTAATAGTAGGAGACTTTAATACTCCTCTCTCACCAATGGACAGGTCAATTAGACAGAAACCTAACAGAGAAATAAGAGAATTAATGGAGGTAATGAATCAAATGGACTTAACAGACATCTATAGAATCTTCCACCCATTAGGAAAGAATATACCTTCTTCTCTGCAGCTCATGGAACCTTCTCGAAAATTGACCACATACTCGGTAACAAAGCAAACATCCACAGTTACAAAAAAATATTAATAACCACCTGTATCTTATTAGATCACCATGGATTAAAGCTAGAATTCAGCAACAATGTTACCCCCAGAAAGCGTACAAACTCATGGAAACTGAACAGTCAACTACTGAACCATACCTGGATTAAGGAAGAAATAAAGAAAGAAATTAAAGTCTTCCTTGAACTCAATGAAAATAAAGAAACAACATACTCAAACCTATGGGACACTATGAAAGCAGTCCTGAGAGGAAAGTTCATAGCACTAACTGCCCACTTAAAGAAAACAGAGAAAGCACACATTGGAGACTTAACAGCCCACCTGAAAGCTCTAGAAAAAAAAAGAAGCAGACTCACCTAGAAGGAGTAGAAGACTGGAAATAATCAAACTGAGGGCTGAAATCAACAAAATAAAAACACAGAAAACAATTGAAAGAATCAATGAAACAAAGAGCTGGTTCCTGGAAAAATCAACAAAATTGATAAACCCCTATCCAATCTAATCAAACGACAGAGAGAGAATTTGCAGATTAATAATATCAGAAATGAAAAGGGGGACATAACCAGACACAGAGGAAATTCCGAGAATCTTTAGATCTTACTACAAAAGCCTGTATACCACAAAACTGGAAATGTAAAAGAAATGGACACTTTTTTATATAAATACCATATACCGAAGTTAAACCAGGAACAGGTGAACAACCTAAATAGACCTGTTAGTCGTGAAGAATTAGAAGCTGTTATCAAAAACCTCCCTTCCAAAAAAAGTCCAGGACCAGATGGTTTCAATGCAGAATTCTACCAGAACTTCAAAGAAGACCTAATTCTCATACTCCTTAATGTACTTCACAATATAGAAACAGAAGAGTCATTGCCAAATTCCTTTTATGAAGCTACAGTAACTCTGATACCGAAACCACACAAAGACTCAACCAAGAAAGAGACTTACAGGCCAATCTCACTCATGAACATCGACGCAAAAATCCTCAACAAAATACTGGCAAACCAAATCCAAGAACACATTAGAAAAATTATCCATTATGATCAATTAGGCTTCATCCCAGAGATGCAGGGCTGGTTCAACATATGCAAATCTATCAATGTAATCAATCATATAAATAAACTGAAAGAAAAAAACCATATGATCATTTCATTAGATGCTGAAAAAGCATTTGACAAAATTCAACATCCCTTTATGATAAAAGTCCTGGAGAGATTAGGGATACAAAGTTCATTCCTAAATATAATTAAAGCTATCTACAGCAAGCCGACAGCTAATATCATATTAAACGGAGAGAAACTTAAAGCCATCCCACTAAAATCAGGAACACGCCAAGGCTGTCCACTCTCTCCTTACCTCTTCAATATAGTTCTTGAAGTTTTAGCAATAGCAATAAGACAACATAAGGGGATAAAGGGGATTCAAATTGGAAAGTAAGAAGTTAAACTTGCATTATTTGCAGATGATATGATAGTGTACATAAGCGGCACCAAAAACTCCACCAAAGAACTTCTACAGCTGATAAACGCCTTTAGTAATGTGGCAGGATACAAGATCAACTCCAAAAAATCAGTCGCCCTCTTATACACAAAGGATATGGAAGCAGAGAGGGAAATAAGAGAATCATCACCTTTCACGATAGCCACAAACAGCATAAAATATCTTGGGGTAACTCTAACCAAGGAAGTGAAGGATCTATTTGACAAGAACTTTAAGGCATTGAAGAAAGAAATTGAAGAGGATACCAGAAAATGGAAGGATCTCCCTTGTTCTTGGATTGGGAGGATCAACATAGTAAAAATGGCAATCCTACCAAAGGCAATTTATAGATTCAATGCAATCCCAATCAAGGTCCCATCAAAATTCTTCTCAGATCTTGAGAGGACAATAATCAACTTTATATGGAAAAACAAAAAACCCAGAATAGCCAAAACAATCTGATACAATAAAGGAACTTCTGGAGGCATTACCATCCCTGACTTCAAATCCTATTACAGAGCTACAGTAATGAAAACAGCGTGGTACTGGCATAAAAACAGAGAAGTCGACCAATGGAATAGTATAGACGACCCGGATGTTAACCCACAAACCTATGATCAACTGATTTTCGATAAAGGAGCTAAAAATATGCAATGGAAGAAAGAAAGCATCTTCAACAAATGGTGCTGGCACAACTGGATGTCAACCTGTAGAAGAATGAAAATATACCCATATCTATCACCATGCATAAAACTCAAGTCCAAATGGATCAAAGACCTCAATATCAATCTGAACACACTGAACCTGATAGAAGAGAAAATGGGAAGTACCCTACATCATATGGGCACAGGAATTCGCTTCCTATGTATAACCCCAGCAGCACAGACATTAAGGGCAACATTGAATAAATGGGACCTCCTGAAACTGAGAAGCTTTTGTAAACCAAAGGACACTGTCATTAAGACAAAAAGGCAACCTACTGACTGGGAGAAGATCTTCACCAACCCTGCAACAGACAAAGGTCTGATCTCCAAAATATATAAAGAACTCAAGAAACTAGACTTCAAAATGATAATTAACCCCATTAAAAAATGGGGCACTGAACTGAACAGAGAATTCTCAACAGAAGAAGTTCAAATGGCCAAAAGATACTTAAGGTCATGCTCATCCTCCTTAGTGATCAGAGAAATGCAAATCAACACAACTTTGAGATACCATCTTACACCTGTCAGAATGGCTAAAATCAAAAACATCAAGGATAGCCTTTGCTGGAGAGGTTGTTGAGAAAGGGAACCTCATCCATTGCTGGTGGGAATGCAAACTTGTGCAACCACTTTGAAAATCAGTGTGGCGGTTTCTCAGAAAAATTGGGATCAACCTACCCCTGGACCCAGCAATACCACTCTTGGGAATATACCCAAGAGATGCCCTATCATATGACAAAAGCATTTGTTCAACTATGTTCATAGCAGCATTGTTTGTAATAGCCAGAACCTGGAAGCAACCTAGATGTCCTTCAATGGAAGAATGGATGAAGAAAGTTTGGAATATATACACATTAGAGTACTGCTCTGCGGTAAAAAACAATGACTTTTCGAATTTTGCATACAAATGGATGGAAATAGAAAATACTATCCTGAGTGTGGTAACTCAGACCTAAAAAGAAGATCATGGGATGTACCCAATCATAATTGGTTTCTAGCCATGGATATGGGCCACTGAGTCTATAATTTGTGATCCTAAAGAAGCTAAACAAGAGGGTAAACCCAAGGAAAAACATATAGATATCCTCCCAGCTATGGGAAGTAGACAAGATTGCTGGGCAAAAAATTGGAATCTTGGGGGTGGGGTGGGATGGGGATGAGGGGAGATGGGGAGAGAAAAGTGTGAAGGAGAGGATGAGGGGAACTGGGGGAATTGGGGTGATTAGGGATAAAGGAAGGTTGGATAAGGGAGCAGGGAAACTCATATCTTAGTTAAGGGAGCCACCTAAGGGTTGGCAAGAGACTTGAATTTGGAATGGCTACCAGGTGCCCAGGGCAATGTCCCCAGTTAGTTCCTTGGGGCACCTGAGGATAGGGAACCTGAAATGAACCTATCCTATAACCATACTGATGAATATCTTGCATATCACCATAGAACCTTCATCTAGCAATGGATGGAGATATAGACAGAGACCCACACTGGAGCACCGGACTGAGCTCCCAAGGTTCTAATGAGGAGCAGAAGGAGAGAGAACATGAACAAGGAAGTCAGGACCATGAGGGGTGCACCCAACCACTGAGACAGTGGGGCCGATCTATTGGGAGCTCACCAAGGCCAGCTGGACTCTTACTGAAAAAGCATGGGATAAAACTGGACTCTCCGAACATGGTGGACAATGAGAGCTGACGAGAGGCCAAGGACAATGGCACAGGGTTTTGATCCTACTTCATTATCTGGCTTTGTGGGAGCCTAGACAGTTTGGATGTTCACCTTCCTAGACCTGGATGGAGGGGGGAGGACCTTGGACTTTCCACAGGGCAGGGAACCCTGACTGCTCTTTGGACTGGAGAGGGAGGAGAAGAGGAGTGGGGGGAGAGGGAGAGGGGCAGGAGGAATGTGAGGGAAATGGGAGGCTAGGAGGAAGTGGGAAAATTTTTTTTTCAATAAAAAAAATATTTTCTGGACCTTTGAGCTGTGCCTCTTCTCCTTCTTCTATCCCTATTATTCTTAGGCTTGGTCTTTTTATTGTGTCCCATATTTCCTGAATGTTTTGTGATGAGAATTTGTTGGTTTTGGTGTTTTCTTTGATCAGTCTGTTTATTTTCTCTATGGTGTCTTCAGAATCTGAGATTCTTTCTTCTATCTCTTGTATTCCATTTATTATGCTTGTTTCTGTAGTCTCTGCTCATTGACCTATATTTGCCATATCCAACTGGTCCTCAGTTTGTGTTTTCTTCCTTGCTTCCACTTCAGTTTTCAATTCTTGGACTGTTTCCATTACCTGTTTGATCGTTTTTTCTTGGCTTCCCAGGGTATCATTTACGTATTTACTCATTTTTTCAAACTTTTTGTTATACTTCTCATTCATTTCTATGATGGTGTTTTTTACATGTTGTTTAAGGGACTCTATTGCTTTCAAAAAGTCAGTTTTTTCCTCTTCTCCTGTGTTAGGGTGTTCAAGTCCTTGTGTTATAAGATCATTGGGTTCTGGTGTTTTCATGTTGTTTTTCAGATTGTTGGGTTTATTCTTGTCTTGGCGTCTGCCCATCTCCTCTTATCGATGCTATCTAATGGGTTTGATTTAATTGTAGCAGGGCAATCTGCTCTCAGTGCGGGCTTCACTGTTTCTTGCCTGCACTGTCCCGTATCCAGTGCCTCCGCCGCCTGGGCCCGCCTGCCCGCCGGTGCCTCTGCTGCTGGGACTTGCCTGCCTGCTGGTGCCTCTGCCGCCCGGACTTGCCTGCCTGCGCACTGGTGCCTCCGCCGCCTGGGCCTGATTGCCGGTGCCTCTGCCGCCTGGGCCTGCCTGCCGGTGCCTCTCTGCCGCCTGGGCCTGCCTGTGCGCAGGTGCCTCCGCCGCCCGGACTTGCCTGCCTGCCCCTGGTGCCTTCGCCACCTAGGCCTGTCTGCCGGTTCCTCCGCCGCCTGGGCCTGTATTTTTTAAGGAGCAATTTGTAATCCCTATTTTGGCAAAACTTTCTTTCTTTCAAACATTATAAAGTATCCATTTTGAATCAGATAGTAAAGTATCATCCACGTAATGGAAAATTATAGACATAGGAAAGTGCTCATGTATTATTTCCAATGGCTAATTTACAAAGTATTGGCACAATGTGGGCCTATTGAGCATTCCTTGTTGGATGACAGTCCATTGATATCTCCTAGTAGGCTGAGAATTATTATAAGTAGGTACTGTGAAGGCTAATTTTTCTCTATCCTTTTCTTGTAAAGATATACCAAAGAAACAATCTTTCAAATCAATAATTATAAGATGCCATCCTTTTGGTAATAGAGAAGGTAGAGGAATTTCAGATTGTAGAGGATTCATGGGTTGAAAAAAAATTATTGACATCTCAGATCTGTCACCAGTCTCCATTTACCAGATTTCTTTTTTACAACAAATATAGGAGAATACCAAGGGCTGTTTGATTCTTCAATATGGTGAGAATCTAGTTGCTCTTGTACCAGCTGCTCAAAAACCTGCAACTTTCATTCAGCTAGAGGCTACTGCTTAACCCATATTGGTTTCTCAGTCAACCATTTTAAAGGTAGGGCTGTTGATACCTCTAAAGGTTTGCTAGTTGCTTTATGTTCTTGTAAACCCTGAATGGCTGGTGACCTTTGTTTATAGTACCTTATAATATCCTTCCCAGAATTATGAGTTCCTGGGACTGCAGAGACTCAACATCAAATGATGAAACTACCTGTCTCAGGACTTGATAATTAACCAAAAAAATCTTCTTTTCAGGAATCACTAAAGATACCATCACTCCCAAACATGAGGAACTAAAATTAAGAGTATTATACCCACCTTCTGAAGAGATAGGGTGGGTAGTTTTTAATCATTCAATAAAATGTGGATATTTATCATTGTTTAGGGGGAGTTGGTTACAAGTTATTATTGGTAATATGGAGAAAGCTAAACAAAGAAAATTAGATTCAAGTTTCTTGTTTTGAAAAGAAAAAAGGGGATATAGATATGATAGAATGAAAAGGTAGATTATGGAATCTACTCTAAAAGATAAAGGGGATGATATAGATATGACAAGATAAAAGGTAGATTATTGATTTTACATTTAGAAAGCAACTACTGGCTTTAAATGTTTGACATTGGTTTGGTCATTTGTATATTGTATACATATGATGTGTGTTGACATGAATGTGAGATTAGTTTTGTTAAAGCATACTATACATATGTTTCTAATCTTGTTCAAAGTATTTTACCTGTAATGCTCATTCAACAATGTAATGCATATTTGTAGTCTTTAAAGTTATTATTACCAACTGTTTAGGATAATAAATAAATGCAGACTAGTAATTAGTCATTTAATATAATTGAACTTGCAGTCCCATTAGGTATTTTTCTTTTCTTTTTTATTATTTTTTAATTCAATTGTTTTTATTAAGGTATACATTTTTCTCAATTTTCCATCTTTCATCCTCTCTCCCCTTCTACTCTTCTCTGACACCAAACTCCCAATTTAGTCAGGAGTTCTTTTTTTTCTCCTTCCTATGTAGATCCCTGTACATCTCTCTTAGGATGCTCTTTGTTGTCTAGGTTCTCTGGGATTGTAAACTGTAGGCTTGTTTGTCTTGGCTTTATGTTTAAAAGTTATTTATTAGTAAGTACATATTATATTCATCTTTCTGGGTCTGGTTTACCTCATATTTTTTTTCTAGATCCATCCATTTGCCTCAAAATTTCAAGATATCATTTTTTTTTTTTTTACCACTGATTAGTATACCATTGTGTAATTATACCACCTTTTCTCTATCCATTCTTCAGTTGTTCCCAGGTTCTGGGTATTACAAATAATCCTGATATGGACATAATTGAACTCAAGTATGGAGGTTACCAGGAATGTTTTGGAAGCAGGAAGGATACCTTAGGGAAATAAAAATGATTTTTTTTACTTCTTTTATTTATTTATTTCTATTTTCCTTTTGTTTTGTTAACAAGGAATGGGATCATCTAATGTACACAGACATATCAGGCCTGGGGAGAATAGCTCACACACAGGAGACCCAGAGCTCAACTGTTTCTATCGTACTGTTTTCTTGGAATTAGGAAAGTTCACTTTCCCATTTGATGGTTGCACTTTCTAACAACTTCAGAATCAGAACTTTCCTCTACTACTGATGACATGAAAATTACTTTTCTAGAGGGAGATAAGCTGATGACATTTCCTCCTTATAACTGCTTCTTAGAGCCTATTCTCCATAGTGTTTCTCACAGCCCAGCCTGGTGAGTATGTTGGTTTTTCTGTTCTTTCATAGTAAGAGTTGTAAGCGGGTGGTGAGTGAATGTGGATTTTCTGTAATGACATTATTAGAGAATGCTGTGCTTAGAATTCTACTTTTGATCCACACTGTGTCATTAGCAAACACAAAAGATGCTTGTAGACATAACACATCAATGTAATGATTTTAAAGGAACACAGATGTCACTTACTGTGACCTCTGACTATAATATGTGTGACAGTAGAGTTGGGGCTATTGGAGAGGACAGGGCCTAGCAGAAGTGTAGAGAGAGAGACAGGAAAGGCTAACAGGGTGAGGACAATCAATGGATGTTATATATTGAATGAAAATGTCATGAAATCTCTCAATTTTACAATGAATGTACATATGTAAAAAGTGACCCCAAGTGGAATATTTTAGTGATCATATCTATTTTCCTGCATGTGTTCTCTAATCATTCTGAGAACATGGTTACAGCTACTAATGCCTACTGTCTTAGTTTTCCATTCTTGTCACAAAACACCTGAAATAACTTAGTGTGTGAAAAAGAGATGACACATTTGTTTGCAGTAGTATGTTGATAATACAAAATTACATTTAAATGGTACAATTGTTTTTGTCATTTTACTACTTTTCTCAAGTCAACTGATTATGAATTTATGTGTATGAAACTTAAGACAAAATTGCACAGCAAATATTAAGTGATTTAATGTTTATCAGTAAGTTTTTGTTCTGTTAAACTTGCATATACTTTGAAATTCTGAGAAAAGCTCCAGCTTATGTCTTAGTAAAACATAGGATGATCTTAAACATTGTATAAATAAGTTTTAAAATTTTTACTTTTTTATTCTATTGCAGTGATTTCTAATAAAGTAGAAGATTTCTGTGTATCTAAAATATGTGTGGGAATGTCATCTCACTTATTTATTATTTCCTTATAAAGTTACCCTTACAGCAATGTACACTGGAAAAATTTCACTTGAATATTGAGTGTTTTATTTAGAATAAGTTAACTTTAATATTTCATGACTTCTAAATTGAACTTTGTAACACTGATACTGATACAATTTTGAAAAACTTTTAATTAGCAGGGGGAAAGTAATTTTAATTATTGCAGAGAATAAAATTATTTAAAGTCAAAATTTCCAATGATTCCTTTAATAGTTAGAAAATACAATTGCTCATTAAAATACACATTCATAAAAAATGCCCAGTAAATTGAAGTTTAACTGCTGAATGACTTGGGCCAGTTTTATGTTGTTGCAATATCACTTACTAATGTATACATAGTTTACATGGAAAGTAAAGGCAGGCATGGTGGCACATGGCTCTAATCTCAGCAGTTTGAGGGCTAAGGCTTGAGCATCGTGAGTTTGACTAAATCCAGTCTGAACTGCAGGTCGAGACAGCACCCCACAGACACACAGAAATACAAAAGAAATTACACTGGAAATCAGAAAATGTACAATTTTGTTTAAGGACTGGAACAAACTATGCCAGTAAATGCCACTTAATAACTGGCCACAGATTATGAGTAGCATGAAAGCAAACGATGGAAGCAGGAGTTTCTGTCTGCAAGCATTACAGAATTTTCAATCTGTTTCACAGAATGCACATTAAATGTCTGCACTAATGCACTAGGCAGGACCCTCATTGACCTGATCATGTCACACAGAAAACAAAGGACAAACTCTCCATTTTCCTTAAAGTTTATTATTTCATGAACATATGTGTTATAACTCTTAGTTTTGCATTCTATTGCTGTACAAATATTCACGACCAGCAACCCCAGCATAAAATGTGCTATTGACCTATTCTTCGTTCAGGTAGTCATTTCAAATACTCACACACATACACACACACACACACATGCACACACACACACAAGACAGAGACTTAGACATGCACAAACACAGACATAACACATACACACACACCCCACACATAGACAAATACACCCACATGCTCACACAGACACACACATTTCCAGTGAACATTTTCATGTCCTTCACAGGCTTACTCCTTGTGACATGTGATCAAGTTCTGGGCCCCACAGCCTCCGCAGTGACACTGCTGCTGCTGCTTCATCACAGGGGAACTGGCTCCAAAGTGTGGGATTGTAAAGTTCTAGTGAACATCTGTGTGTTTCCACTTGCTGATGCATTTTAATTATTAAGTATATCAGGTAATAGTTATGAATTAATATCTAAATAAAAGCTAGTCACTATTTCTGCAGACATCATACATTTCATAAATATTCCCTCATGGAACTAGTTTGAGTGGCTAAGGTCTTCATTTTCCTGAGATTCGCAAAGACTTATTAATTTTGCTGACAATAGGCAGTACATAAGCCAACACCATGTGTCTTCTCACATGAAAGTCACAAAATCACCCTATATTTTCTCTGAACAGTCACACTGCTTTTAGGTCATTACTCGCTAAATATGGTAAAACTTAAAAGGAAAAGGATGCTTTGGATCTAGTATGTTTTTATGTTCATTATGTTATTAAATCACCAAGAAGAAAACAAAGATAACCATAGGTCTTAAACAAAACTCTTCTAAAATAAAGTACTTTGATAATGAAGGGGTAAAGTGATTTTTTTTTTCTTGTAAGAATGTAGAGCTATGTATCCATGAAGCAGTCTGTGGTTTTTATTGTTGAACATATCCTCAGACAGCTGCCTACAGACAGCTTGGTCTCTAGGTCTGGGTCAATTAAATCTTGATGGCTTCTGCATATTGTGAATTTTATGGCTACACTTTGTGTTTTAGTCCTGACAACTAAATGTTGTAACTGAAACTGACATAAAGTTCCCAGCACTACAATTTAGTTTTCCAAGTAAAACAAATATCCTTTCTCATTGCATTTATATGTTAATAATTCAGTGTGTACCAATTAGTAGACATGGTTAAGTCTCAGCCAGTTTGAGCTTCACAGAAAGATGACACATGACCATTTAGGAGATGCATGAAGTTCTGTAAGTCATAGATATTTACAAGTCATTGCATATGAAATTTACAGATTGTAGAACATAACTTTGGGATAAGAAAAAAATTAGATTACTACCTTTTTCTTCATATTGTCATCTTTTTATATTACATATGTTAGATGTGCTATATTGATATATTACAGATGTACAATTAATGAAATTTATTTTAAATATATATGGATTGTACACTTTCATTTTTCCATTTATTTATTTATTTTTAATTAAAATTTTCCACCTCCTCCCATTTCCTTCCCCCTCTTCCCCATCCCCTCCCCTTCCCTCTCCAGTCCAAAGAGCCCTCAGGGTTCCCTGCCCTGTGGGAAGTTCAAGGTCCTCCCCCCTCCATCCAGGTCTAGGAAGGTGAGCATCCAAAGAGACTAGGCTCCCACAAAGCCAGTACATGCAGTAGGATCAAAACCCAGTGCTATTGTCCTTGGCTTCTCAGTCAGCCCTCTCTCACCGCTAGGTTCAGAGAATCCGGTTTGACAACATGCTCCATCAGTCCCAGTCCAGCTGGTCTTGGTGAGCTCCCATTAGATCAGCCCCACCGTCTCAGTGGGTGGGTGCACCCCTCGCGGTACTGACTTCCTTGCTCATGTTCTCCCTCCTTCTACTCCTCATTTGGGCCTTGCGAACTCACTCCAATACTCCAATGTGTGTCTCTGTCTCTAGCTTCATCCATCGCCAGATGAAGGGTCTATGGTGATATGCAAGATATTCAACAGTATAGCTATAGGAGAGATCAATTTCAGGCTCCCTCTCCTCAGCTACCCAAGGATCTAGCTGGGAACATCTCCAAGGACACCTGGGAAAACCTCTAGAGTCAAGTTTCTTGCCAACCCTAAAATGGCTCCCTAAATTAAGATATCTACTTCCCTGCTCCCATATCCACCCTTCCTCCATCCCAACCGTCCCATTCCCCCAAGCTCCTCCCCATCCTCCTCGTCTCACTTTTTTTCTCCCTCTCTCCACTTACTCCCACCCCGCCCCCACCACCAGGTTTCTAATTTTTGCCTGGCAATCTTGTCTGCTTCCAATATCCAGGAGGATAACTATATGTTTTGCTTTGGGTTCACCTTTTTATTTAGCTTCTCTAGGATCACGAATTATAGGTTCAATGTCCTTTGTTTATGGCTAGAATCCACTTATGAGTGAGTACATACCATATTCATCTTTTTGGGTCTGGATTACCTCACTCAGGATAGTGTTTTCTATTTCCATCCATTTGCATGCAAAAGTTAAGATGTCATTGTTTTTTACCGCTGAGTAGTACTCTAATGCGTACATATTCCCCACTTTCTTTATCCATTCTTCCATTGAGGTGCATCTAGGTTACTTTCAATTTTGTAAATGGCATTGGGCTACCATTCTTTAATTTTGGAGACTAAGGCTTGAATTATTTGCTATCCTGGAACATGTATGTGTTTATTATTCATTACTTACTTATTCATTTATCTCTCCATCTATTTATTTGTTCAATATTAGTTCAGACTTATTTTTCATATATGAGATTTTTGCCTGCATATGTGTCTATGTTCCACTTGCATACCTGAGTCAGAAAGGGCAATGGATCCCCCCAAGCTAGAGTTACAGATGGTTATGAGCCACACGTCATTGCTGAGATCTAACCGAGGTCCTTTGCAAGAGTAAAACGTGGTTTGAACCACTGAGCCATCTTCCAGCTTGTATCCTAAAATAAAAAAAAAAAAAAAAAAACAGAACACCACTGTGCAGCTACTGTATATGTATGTTGGTAGGAGAATCAGATATTTGGCTCCCGCAATTGAGATGAATCTATGTCTTTACTAGACCGAGCTCTTTAAGAGCAAAAATAATGTAAATGTAAAATTGTGAATAAAGGTGTCATATTCATGGGGATGTTATAGGTTGGATTCATACACTAACTTCGTCATTATTTCTACACGCACATGCATGCATCCATCTATATGTGTGGAATATACAAGTTAACTGGACGATATAATTGGGCACTCCTTTTCTTGCCGGAGTCTGAGCAAGTGTAGTAGCTTTCTATTTCTTTATCACAAAGCCGTTTTAAAGTACTGAGTTATTGTAATTTGACAAAATACAATATTGGTACCTGGGCCAAATAACTAACATAAATACTAAAGGTAAGACTGTGGATTGAAATTATAAAAGTGTCTGTGCATTGATGATGTATGATAATACTGGGGTCCTTGATTTCCACTGCATGGGAAAGACTGTCTTAAAAAAAAAAACTCAGAAATTCCAGAACAGGATCACTATATGGTCATCTCTGATAAACTCATGTTTGTCACAATGTGTTAAAAACAGTATTTATCTTAGTGTGACATGTTCTCTCCTGTTGGAGGCTCCTAGCTCCACATCTGCAGATAGGCGTGTGCAGCCTGTAGTAACAACAGATAACAGAACAAACTGGGGCCGTGGACAGGACTGGGATGGTGTGGGGAGCATTAGAGATGAACAAAGCAGAGCACAAAAGATCTCAGGAGGGCAATGAAAAAGGGGACATCCTTAGGGAGGGGGAGGACAGAGGTAAATATGGCAGATGGTGGGAGGAAGATATAAGGGAGTCGCAGATTGCGATTGAGCTGATTGGGAAATTTTAATGGGGAGTTCTTAGGTAAGGTGCAGGGAGATAAATACAGAAGAAGAAGGTAGGTGAAATGATGATATGGATGGCTGAAAAAGTCATAAGGCAAAAAAGAGAAAATTCATAAGGAATCCTAAAATTAATGATTTACTCATGTCCCTCAATAAAAGAAAAATAAATGTTTGTCTTGCTAGCTGGGAGTTAGTTCTTTACACCTGAAGTCTACTGTTGCAAAAGCTGATGAATGGGAATTAAACTGCTGATATTTAAAATCATTTCTAACCATAATTAATGGCTATGAAATTAATAAGCTATGGATAGTGCGATAATGGCCTCCAACTGTGTCTTTGTCTTTAATTCTGGATCCAGGAGATGTAAAATTTCACAGAAAAAGGAACATAATAAAAGAAAAATATGAACAAAGACAGATATTTTAATGATTAAAAGAATGATATTATCATGAATTATCACTGTGATTCAATTAGAATTATGATTGAAAACATAAGATAGTTACAAAATAAAGCATAGCAAAATTATGCAACATGAGACTGACTCACCTCATGGTCTTGGGTTTCTTTGGTGGATATTCTCCACATCAATGTAAGTTTTAAAAAAGTGACTAATATTCTGTGTTTATTGCTACTGTTTTAGTTGATAACTCTAAAATGAGGCCATGTAAATCAATAGGATTGGATTACTAAGGAATTACCCTTAGGAGAATGGCAAGTCCACAAAGTGTGCATTGTATCGTATGGACTTTTATTATCTCCATTATGCTATATACACAGGTAGATACATGAAGAACTAGACAGAAATGTGAACTGTGATGTCCAGATTAGAACGTCAAAACTTAGGGATAGGATAACTCACAATAAATAGGGAAAATTGAATGATGATAGAGACACACTGACAAGTGAATCACAAGTCTGATGTATACTCTATTATTTTTAGGTATATGAAATATGATTTTAATATGATGTAAGATGAAAACAATTTCCACGTATGTCATCATTAAGGAATGTCCTTAATTTCCAAGCTGGACTTGGAATCCTGGCCAATATGCTTCTTCTTTTTTTCTACACTTTCATAATCCTAGGTCACAGACCTAAGCCCACAGATATGATCTCCTGTCAATTGACCTTCATCCACATAGTGCTGCTCCTCACTGCAACAGATATTTGGCTTACAGACATATTTGAATCACTGAACATTGAGAATGACTTCAAATGTAAGATAACGTTTTACATAAACAGAGTGATGAGAGGCCTCTCCATCTGCCTCACCTGCCTCCTGAGTGTGCTCCAGGCTGTCACTATCAGTCCCAGTACCTCTTTTTTGGCAAAATTTAAATATAAACTAAAAAAATACATGATCTGTGTTTTCTTATTTATTTGGTCTTTCAACTTTTCATTCATCAGCCACCAGCTCCTCTATGCTGGTGCTTTTACCAATGTGAGTGTGACCAACCAGATGAAAGTCACTAAATTCTGCTCTCTCTTCCCCATGAACTTCATCATCTGGGCCCTGATTTTAACAGTGACAATCTCCAGAGATGTATTTCTTGTAGGAGTGATGCTGACCACAAGTGCATACATGGTGATCGTCTTGTTCAGACATCAGAGGCAATACAAGTATCTTCACAACCTCAGTCACCTGAGAGCATCCCCTGAGAAAAGGGCTACCCAGACCATCTTGCTGCTGGTGGTTTGCTTTGTGGTCATGTACTGGGTGGACTTCTTCATCTCATCCTCTGCAGTCATGTTATGGATGTACGACCCAGTCATCCAGAGTGTTCAGAAGTTTGTGATGAATGTCTATCCCACAATTACTCCTTTGGTACAAATCAGTTTTGATAATAGAATAATCAATATGCTGAAAAGCTTGAGATCAAAGTGTCACCAGATTTTTTAAGAATGCTAATTTTCTCCTTTTTAATAAAGCGATTTATTTGTTTCTATGACTATTGCATCATCATGTATGTATGTGTGAATTTCTAATACCTACAGAAGTCAGCAGAGGCTATTGTTCCCCCTTGAACTGGACTTACAGCGGGTTGTAAGGCATCATTCTGATGCAGCTGTAATTGTTTCCTCCAACATACTGATTTTTCTTAAATTACTTAATATTTCAAGTAACAATCCAAGATTCTTCATATTTTAAATAAAATGTATGGTACTACACATGTACAGTCTTGTGACATTTCTGTTGTCCAGTAGTATAGATTCCATTAAGTTCATTGTACACCATAAATTGGTTTTTCCACAGGAACTTTATTCCTCTTCCCTTTTTAGTTTATATCACAAATGTTCCTTTTGATGCTGAGGTTACTCAGAGGAAACTCCTTGCAGATATTGACGTGTTAAGCTTTTCTTGGAAGGGGTTTTAGTCTACTCTCAGTCACCAAGAATAAACTAAATATCATATTGTAGCTTTAACTCTGTATCATAAGTATAGTTTCTCTGAAGCACATAATTAATTTGACTTGAATTTTCCATTTTAACCAAGGTTAATTAATAGGTTCTATATGAAAATTTTATTTGCCTATGTATTTTCACTTCATTTCATTCACACTGATTGAAATGTCACAGGTAACTAAAAATTGTTATATAGACATACATTTTGTGCATTGTGTTTTTTTGTGAATGAATGTATGCATGTGTGTGTGCTCATATAAAGAATGTGTGTGCATGTGCACACGGAGGCCACGAGACAACTTTGCCATTTGATCTTCGTGGGCTGTTCACTTACTTTTTGGAGATAGCGTCTCTCACTGCAAATTGGAGCTTAGCAAATAGGCCAAAAATGGAGCACCGCTTATTCTCCTGACTCTGGCTCCCCAGCTCTGGCATTAGAATTGTCCACCACCATACACCACCACTGAAATTTTGTGTTATTTTTACAGAAAAATGATTTTTAATACAATATTCTGATAAGGGTTTCCTGTTCCTGTGCTCCTCTTAGTACCTTCTCTCTCTCATATGGATTCACTCCACTTCTGCCTCTTCTTGGAAAACATCTAAACCTTATAAAAAAATAAACAAGTTAAAACAAAAATGAACCAATTAGAATACAGCAAAACAAACAGAAGAAAAGTAGTCTAAGAAAAAGCATAAGAAACATTTAGATATAGAAACAGAAGTTCACATATAAGGATCTCATAAAAACACAAAACTAGAAGACATAACATATGTGCAAAGGACCTGTAGATTCCATTAAGTTCATTTTGTGTTGACCACCTTCTGTTGAGTTTTGGGCCCCAGTTAAAATCACTTTGAGAAAACTAATTCTTTGTTTGTAAGTGACTATCAAATGGAGATGTTTCTGAATTTTGGATGGGACATGTAATCACTTCTCCTTTCTGTCAAGGAGTCCATCTGGTGCAGACATGTGCTACTGCCACAGTCTCTGAGTTTATGTGCCTGTCCATTGTTCTTTGTTTAGCAGGCCTTGTTCCCTTGGTGTCCTCTATTGTGCCACTATTGTAGCAGAGTACATTGCAGGTTGGATACGATTGTAGATGGAAAGTGTTGTAGCTGAGTTGCTGTTGGCTTTTCTCCTTTTGTAGTGTGCATGTTACCTTACAGTTCCATGAACTCTAATCTGCTGGGGTGAAGGCTTTAGATAAGCACCAGCTTGAATTCCTCATGTTCAATTACTTGTGAAGGTATTGTCTTCAGGACAACAGGTATCATCTATGATTTTGTCCAGAGCAAACAATAGCCTTGACCATATCCTGATTGTTTTCTGGTTCTCATGGAGCCTCTTTGGCCAACAACTCAATTAGATGTTACCAATACCCAGTACTGGAATCTTCATTTGATGATGAGAGATTTTGATTGGGATTCTGCCCCTCAGTTATTCTGTAATTTCACTTAGATTGCTTTCTTATCTGGGTAGACTTTAGGAAGTTTCCGCAGTGTTGTTTTCCACATGATCCCTTAAGTGTTCCTTAGAATTAGTTGTCCCTACCTGTATAGCTTTTCCCCATTTGATTCCCCTTTAAAACTTCCTTGTCTATCCATAACTATCTGTTTTATTTTCCCTTACAAGTGAGATCCCTCCATCCCTGTCCCTAATTCTATATCCAACCTCCATGGTTATATGAATCACGACTTGCTTATCAATGACTTAATACCTAAAATATAAAATAAGGAAACAGACCATTTTTGTCTTTCCAGGTCTGTGTTACCTCAGTCACAATGACTTTTACTAGTTTCTCTTGAACTGAAAATGTCATTACTTTTAATGGCTGAGTAATATTCTACTACGTAAATGTACCACATTTTCTTCATTCATCTGTTAATGGACATCTGGTTGTTTTAGTTTCTGGATATTATCAATAGCATGTGTCTTTGTAGTAGGTTGAAGTGTGCTCTGAGTATATGACTGACAGTCGTATAACCGAATCTCGAAGTTGCTCTGTTTCCAACTTTCTGAGGAACCTCCATACTGATTTCCATAGTAGATGGACAAATCTGTGCTGCCAACAGCAGTGGATGAACATTCTCCTTACTCCATAACCTTGCCAGCATGAAGTGTCATTTGTGTTATTATTTGGGTCATTCTTATTGGTGTAAGGTGAAATCTCAAAATACTTTTAATTATCATATCCCTGATGAGTACAGAGGTTGAAACATTCTTTAACAGATTCTCAGCCATTTGATTTTACTCTTTTGAGAATTCTCTCATTAGATCTGTACCCCACTTTTAAATTGTATTATTTGTTTTCTTAATGTCAATGTGTTGAGTTTTTATATATATTGGACATTAGCAATCTTTTGGACATGTAATTGGTTTAAATGTTATTCTATAGTTTTCTAATTTGTCTAAATGATGGTTCATTTATCCATGCAGAAAGATCTTAGTTCATGAAGCCCCTTTGATGAATTTTTGTTCCTAGGGAATATAAAGAAATATTATATTCAGAAAGTTTCTTCCTGTGAAAATGTGCTCAAGAAAAACTATTACCAACTTTCCCTTCTGTCAGGTATCTACTTATGTTGAGATCTTTGATGCATTTAGAGTAGAGTTTTGTACAGTGTGAGAAATATGGATCTATTTGCACTCTTCTACATGTAGACATACATACCAGTACCATTTGTTGAAGATACTGTTTTCTTTTCCAGTGTGTATTTCTGATTTCTTCTTAAAAAATCAGGTGTCCATCAGTATGTGGATTTCTGTCTGAACCATTAATTAGATTCCATTAATCAACACGTCTGTGTTTGTGCCAGTACCATGCTGTTTTTATTACTATAGCTGTCTTGCACAATTGGAGATTGGGAATACTAAAGAACCAACCTGCCTCCACCTGAGACTTAAAAGGCACCTAAAGTAAAAACAGAGAGGTTCACTCCTGGGTTTGATTAAACCTCTGCTGCTCCACCTGTTACATTAACTACAGACAGTTCTCTGCTTTTTTTTCCAGCAGTGGCAATCTTGTCTTTGTTTCAATAAGTTGTTTATAACTATCTTGAAAGGCAAACATTCTTTCAAAATGGTTGTTATGGCTGCCTTGTTGTGTCTACCTTGTTATACCCATCTTAAACCCTGTCTTTGTTTCACAAGGGACTAACTTGTTAACTTATGTTTGGCCCCTGTAACTTGACCTATCCTCTAAATCCCCTAATTAGAAAGACCCTAATGTTGCAAGGAGCTTCTTGTTCCTTTCCAGCTGCTGTGTTTAGAGGTGGTGACATTTTCTTAATTTTAGTAAAAGTCCTTTGATTTCTAGGTGAAACCACTGTCAAGTAAGTGTGGAGGTTATCAGAAATGTTTTGGAAACAGGAAGGATTCCTTGAGGAATTTAAATATTTTTCTACTTCTTATTAATGTGATGTTACTTTTTACTTTAGTTTTGTCTAGAAGGACTGGAATCAACTAATTGACACAGACAGATATGGCCTGAGAGAATAGTTCACACGAGAAACCCAGACCTCAGCTGCTCCTTCTTTACTGTTGTTCTGGAATTAGAGAATTTCAGTCTTCCATTTGATGGTACCACTTTCTAACAACTTCAAGGTCAGACCTTCCCCCTTTCCAGGTGACATGGTAATTATGTGTCTAGAGAGAGATGATTTGATGACATTTCTTGCTTACAACTACTGCTGAGGACCTCATTCAAAACGGATGTTTGTCAAAGGCCCGAATAGGTGAACATTTCTTTTCCTCTTCAGTAATAGTGAGAGCTGTGAGTGGTAGAATAAAGCTAGGCTTTCTGTGATAAAATGATTCGAGATTCTTGGTTTAGAAATAATTTTTGAGCCTTACTGTATGAATAGCAAACATAACAGATGCTTGTAGACATAAAGTATCAGTGTAATGATTTGTAAAAGGACATAGATTTCACTTACCATGTTCTCTGATTGATGTATGTCACAGTAGAAGGTGGCCTATTGGAAAGAGGACAGCACTTGCAGAAGTGTGGATTGAAAGACTGGAAAAGCTAACAGGGTGAAGGTGATCAATGGGTACTTTGTATTGAATTAAAATATAATAAAATCCATCTCTTTTTACAATAAATGATCATTCGTACTATTTAAAATTGACCCCAAATAGAATATTTTAATGGGTATATCTGACTATGGATTCTCCTGGGGTGTACTCTAATAATTTTACAAACATAGTTCCTCCTAGGTAGTGGCAGCTCTGACAATTTTTTAACTCTATCACAAAACACCTGAAATTGCTTAGAGGTTGAAACACAGGAACACGCATTTATTAGTTTTCAGGAGTGCATCTATAATATTAAGATATTTTTAAGTTATAGCTTGTATTTTTTCATTTTTCAGTTTTCTCAAACCTATGCATTGATTTATATGAAAATTAAGCTAGGAATATGCTACAAATATTAACTAATTTAGTGTTTATCAGTAAATTTTTGTTCCTATATGTATACTTAGAGGTTCTTATTATAGTTTCACTTCATGGCCTAGTAAGATGTAAGATGGTCTTAACATTCCAAAAATAAGTTTAAAGTTTTTTTCATAGATTTGTTTATTCTATTGCAATATTTTCTAATGAAGTAAATTTTTTTAAGTATCTCAAAGTATCTAGAAGTCTTTCTTCACTTACTCATTAAATTTTGTAACGTTATCCTTAAAAAATGTAAGCTGAGTAATTTTCATTAGTTTGAGTGTTTTACTTAAAATGAATTAATTTCAATATTTTAAATTTTCTAAGTTTAACCTTATTACACTGATACTGATATAATATTGACTAGGCTGTGTGAAATATTTTAAATTCTTGAATAATTAAATGATTTAAATTAAAATCTACAAGGTTTCCTCTAATAATTGCAAAACACAGGTATTAAAATATACATTCACAAAATATACCAAGTAAATTTAAGCTTGCTGATGATTGTCAAAAGTTCATTTTTATATTCAAGAATATTACTAATTGATATGTATAACTCAAAAAATCAGTAGCTCTCATATACACTAATGATAATGGGTCTAGGAAAGAAAACAGAGAAATATCACCATTCAACATAGCCAGCAATAACATAAATATATTGGGGTAACACTAATAAAAGAATTGAAAGAACTGAACAACAAGAACTTTAAGTCATTAAAGAAAGAAATTGTAGAAGACATCAAAAAATAGAAAGATCTCCCATGCTCTTGGATAGGTAGAGTCAACATAATAAAAATACCAATGTACTAAAAGCAATCTACAGATTCAATGCAATTCCCATAAAAATCCCAATGCAATTATTCACAGACCTTGAAAGAACAATACCCAAATTCATATGAAAAAAAAAACAAGAAAGCATAAATAATTCTGTACAATAAAGAAACTTCATCATCATTCCTGCCATCAAGCTCCATGATAGAACTACAGTAATGAAAACAGTTTTGTATTGGCATAAAAACAGACATGTGGACCAATGGAGTCATATCAAAGATGTGGTTATTAAGCCACAAACCTATGGGCACCTGATTTTTGATAAAGAAGCCAAAATTATACACTGGGAAAAAAGAAAGCATCTTCAACAAATGGTGCTGGAATAAAAGGATGTCAGCATATAGAAGAATGCAAACAGATCCATATCTAGCCCCATGAATAAAATTCAAGTCCAAATAGATCAAAGACCTCAATATAACTCCAGTCACAATGATCCTTCTACAAAAGAAAGTGAGCAGTAGCCTTGAATTCATGGGCACTGTAGACCACTTCCTAAATATAATACCAGTAACTCAAACACTGAGAGCAACAATAAATAAATGGGACCTTCTGAAACTGAGACATTTCTCTAAAGCAAAGGACAAAGTCAATGAGAAAAAAGACAGCCTACTGAAGGTGAAAAGATCTTCACCAACCCCACATCAAACAGGGGACTGATTTCCAAAATATGTAAAGAACTCAAGAAAATTGACATCACAATACCAAATAAACCAATTGAACATGGGGTACAGATATAAACAGAGAATTTTCAACAGAAGACTATCAAATGGTAGAAAGACACTTAACAGGATGTTCAACATCCTTGGGCATCAGAAAAGTGCAACTCAAGATGACTCTGAGATACCATCTTGCACCAGTCACAATGGCTAAGATCAAAAACACCAATGACAACTTATGCTAGAGAAGATTCAGATTAAAGGGAACATTCCTCCATTATTGGTTGGGGACCAAAATTGTACAGCCACATTGGAAATCAGTATGACAGTTTCTCAGAAAATTGAGAAACAACCTACCTTGAGACCTGGGAATACCACTTTTTTGGGCATACCCAAAGGATGGTGAATTACTATAAGAACTTATGCTAACTATGTTCATAGCAGCATTATTTGTAATAGCCATAACCTAGAAACAACCTAGACCCCTCAGCTGAAGAATGGATAATGAAAATATGGTACATTTATACATTGGAGTACTATTCAGCAGTAAAAAACAATGACATCTTGAAATTTGCATGCAAATGTATGGAACTAGGAAAAAAGAACATCCTAAGTGGGATAACCCAGATCCAGAAAGATGAGCAGGGTATGTACTCACTCATAAGTGGATATTAAACATAAGACAAAGGATAACAAACCTCTAGTCCATGACCCCAAGAAGCTAGGTATCAAGGAGAACCCTAAGAGAAACATACATGGGAAGGGGAAATAGATAAGATCTACTGATAAAATTGAGAACATGGGAGTCAGGGAGAAGGGACTGTTGAAGGAGAGATGGAGGAAAGAACTAAAGGAGGGATAACTTGAGGTAATGGGATGATCAAGTTGGGGTAAGGACAGAGAATGAGAGCCAGGAAAGAGATATCTTGATTGACAGAAGTATTGTGGGGATAGCAAGAAACCTGGTACTGGAGGAATTTTCAGGAAGTCACAAGGGTAATCCCAGCTAAGACCCTAAGCAATTGTGGAGAGGGTACCTGAATTAGCCTTGCCCTGTGGTCAGATAAATGACTATCTTCAATGTTATTATAGCTTCCTTTGGGTATATAACCCAAAGTGGTATTTTGCTGGATATCCAGAGAGATTGTTTCCTAATTTTCTGAGAAACTGCCGTATTGATTTCCAATGGCTGTACAAGTTTCCACTCCCATGAGCAACAGAGGAGTGTTGCCCTTACCTCACATCCTCTCTAGCTAAAACTGTCATCAGTGTTTTTGATCTTGACAATTCTGACAGGTGTAATTTGGAATCTCAGAGTTGTTTTGATTTGTATTTCTCTGATGCCTATGTATGTAGAGCATTTTCTTAGGTGTCTTTCAGCCATTTGAGATTCTTCTGTTGAGAGTTCTCTGTTTAGGTCTGAACCCCATTTTTTATTGGAATATTTGTTCTTTGGATGTTAAGTTTCTTGAGTATTTTGTGTATTTTAAGATCAGTACTCTATCCGATGTGAGGTTGGTAAATATCTTTTCACATGTGTAGGCTGCCATTTTGTCTTGTTGATGCTGTTTTGCTTACAGAAGCTTCTCAGTTTCAGGAGGTTTCATGTATTAATTGTTGCTATCAGTGTCTGTGTGACAGTGATTATATTTAGGAAGTGGTCTCCTGTGCTAATGTGTTCAAGTATACTTCCCACTTTCTCTTCTATGAGATTCAGTGTGGTTCATTTTATGTTGAGGTCTTTCATCCATTTGGACTTGACTTTAGTGTATAGTCACAGATATGGATCTATTTGTATTCTTCTATATGCTGACATCCAGTTTTGCTAGCACCATTTGTTGAAAATTCTTTCTTTTTTACATTTCATATTTTTAGTTTCTTTGTCAAAAATTAGCTGTTCATCGGCATGTGGATTGATAAACCAGGTCTTTGATTTGATTCCTCTGGTCCTCCTGTTTGTTTTTATGCCAATACCAGCTGAAGGAAGCTCATTCATACCGCAAGGACATGTGCCCAACTATGTTTATAGCAGCACTTCTTTAACAGCCAGAACCTGGAAACAACCTAAATGTTCCTCAACTGAAGAATGGATAAATAAAATGTGGTACATTTGTACAATGGAGTGCTGCTCAGTGTTATGAAAAAATAATGACATCTTGAAATTTGCAGGCAAATGGATGGATCTAGAAAAAAATATTAAGTGAGGTAACTCAGACACAGAATGACAAATATTATATGTACTCACTCATTAGTGGTTTTTAGACACAAAGCAAAGAAAAACCAGCCTACAATCCACAACCTCAAAGAATCTAGACAACAAAGAAGACCATAAGAGAAACATATATGGATCAAAATAGGAAGGGGGAAAAAACAAGATCTCCTGAATTTTGGGAGTGTAGGGATCACAGGAGAGGCAAGAAGAGAAGAGGGGAGAAAGGGAAGGGAGCTGGGAAAAATGTATAGCTCAATAAAAACTATTTAAAAAGGAATCTTAAAAAAGAAAGTCATCCTTTGTGTATAAGGGGGCGACTGATTTTTTGGAGTTGATCTTGTATCCTGCCACATTACTAAAGGTATTTATCAGCTGTAGAAGTTCTTTGGTGGAGTTTTTGGGGTCGCTTAAGTACACTATCATATCATCTGCAAATAACTGATGAATATCTTGCATATCACCATAGAACCTTCAACTAGCAATGGATGGAGATAGAGACAGAGACACACACTGGAGCACCGGACTGAGCTCCCAAGGTCCTAATGAGTAGCAGAAGGAGGGAGAACATGAACAACAAAGTCAGGACCAAGAGGGGTGCACCCACCCATTGAGACAGTGACGCCGATCTATTGGGAGATCACCAAGGCCAGTTGGACTGTGACTGAAAAAGCATGGGATAAAACCAGACTCTCTGAACATGGCGGACAATGAGAGCTGACGAGAGGCCAAGGACAATGGCATGGGGTTTTGATCCTACTTCAGGTTCTGGCTTTGTGGGAGCCTAGACAGTTTGAATGTTCACCTTCCTAGATCTGGATGGAGGGGGGAGGACCTTGGACTTTCCACAGGGCAGGGAACTCTGACTGCTCCTGGGACTGGAGAGGGAGGAGAAGAGGAGTGGGGGGAGGGGGAGAGGGGTGGGAGGATGGGGAGGGAAATGGGAGGCGGGGAGGAGGCAGAAAATTTTTTTTTCAATAAAAAAAAAGTCATCATAGTGTTTAGTTGGAGGCTTCACCCCAGTCACCTGACATTCATATTAGAATGTTGGATGGAGCTTTTTTTTCCTACACACACGCCCCCACCCCCACCCCCAAGCCTGCTTTGTCTGCAAGGTCCTTTGCTGTGGAACAGCTTCCTGCTCTTTCACTAAGGCTACCAACCCAGAGCAGTGAGTGCCTGACTAGAGAGCAGGCCTCAAGGTCCCTGCCAGGGAACGCGGGCCCCTGCTGTTGGGGCTGCGGGGGCTGCTGTGCTCTCCTGCACCTGCTCTGCCTGCCTCCTACTTCCCTTGGTCCCTGGCTCATTGGGGCTACCAGGAGTCCCTGTGTAGGTACTGAGAAGTTCCATCTGGACGGGTGAGTGTGTGCTATCCTGGGGCGGACTGTCCCGGTAGAGAGCAGAAACGCCCCTCCCCCAGCTCCTGCTGCAAGGCTTTCTTTCCTACACACGCGCCCCCACCCCCACCTGCAAGCCTGCCTTGTCTGCAAAGTCCTTTGCTTTGGAACAGTTTCCTGCCCTTTCACTAAGGCTACCAACCCAGAGCAGTGAGTGCCTGACTAGAAGGCAGGCCTCAGCAACCCCCGAAAGGGAGCACAGGCACCTCCAGCTTGTACTGCAGTGCCGCCTGTGTTCTACTCGACCCCGCCCGACCCCCTGCATTCGCCCTTTTTTTCCGCGGGTCATTGGAATACCAGGCGTCCCTGTTTTGGTGTTGAGGAGTTCATCTGGAAGGGAACAGTTCCTGCCCCTACACTGAGGAGATACACCCAGAGAGTTAGTCACAGCAAAGACTGGTCCAAGACACCAGGCCTCTCCTGGCTATATTTGAAGGAAGAGATGGGAAAGCGCCAATGCAAGAATTCCCCCAACAACTTGAAAGGCAACGTGACATCACCAGAATCCAGGAATCCTGAAATAAGAAGTGTACACCCTAATCCAGAAGAATTAGAAGAATTCTACTCAAAAGTGAATTATATGAAAATAATAGAGGACCTTAAACAGAAGGTGAAAAACTGCCATAATCAATTAGAGATTACAAACAAAAAGGTAGAGGAAATGAATACATCTCTCAAAGATACCCAAGAAAACCAAGAGAAACAAGAAAAAGTAATCAAACAGGTAAGGGAAATGGTTCAAGACTTGAAGAATGAAGTGGAAGTAATAAAGAAAACACAAACCGAGGGAAGGATGGATAGGGAAAATTTGGATAAACGAACAGGAACTACAGGGACAAGTACCACCAACAGATTACAGGGGATAGAAGAAAGAATCTCAGACACTGAAGATACCATAGAGAAAATAAACACTCTGATCAAAGAAAACAGCATAACCAACAAATTCTCATCACAAAACATTCAGGAAATCTGGGACACAATAAAAAGACCAAACCTAAGAATAATAGGGATAGAAGAAGGAAAAGAAGTACAGCTCAATGGTCCAGAAAATATATTTAATAAAATTATAGAAGAAAACTTTCCCAACCTTAAGAAAGATATTCCTTTGAAGGTCCAAGAAGCATACAGAACACCGAATCGACTGGATCAAAAAAAAACATCTCCTCGTCATATAATAATCAAAACACAAAACATACAGAATAAAGAAAGAATATTAAGAGCTGCAAAGGAAAAAGGTCAAGTTACCTATAAAGGTAAACCTATCAGACTTACACCTGATTTCTCTATGGAAACCATGAAAGCCAGAAGGTCCTGGGTAGATGTACTGCAGAAACTAAGAGACCATGGATGCAAGCCCAGACTACTATACCCAGCCAAGCTTTCTTTCACTATAAATGGAGAAAACAAAATTTTCCAGGATAAAAACAAATTTAAACAATACATAGCCACAAATCCAGCCTTACAGAAAGTAATAGAAGGAAAATCACATACCAAGGAGTCCAACAATGCCCACAATAACTCAGACATCTAATGACCCTTCACCAGCACAACTTGAAGAAGGGAAACACACAAACTCTACTACAGAAAGAAAGAAAGAAAGAAAGAAAGAAAGAAAGAAAGAAAGAAAGAAAGGAAAAATGACCGGGGTTAACAACCACTGGTCATTAATATCACTTAATATCAATGGACTCAACTCACCTATAAAGAGGCACAGGCTAAGAGATTGGATACGAAAACAGGATCCAACATTCTGCTGCTTACAAGAAACACACCTCAACCACAAAGACAGACATCTATTCAGAGTAAAGGGCTGGGAAAAGTTTATCAAGCAAACGGACCTAAGAAACAAGCAGGTGTGGCCATACTAATTTCTAAGAAAGTTGACTTCAAACTAAAATCAATCAAAAAATATGGAGAGGGACATTTTTTACTCATAACAGGAACAATTCACCAGGATGAAGTCTCAATTCTGAATATATATGCCCCTAATATAAAAGCACCCACTAATGTAAAAGAAACATTACTAAAACTCAAGGCAGTCATCAAACCACACACACTAATAATAGGAGATTTCAACACTCCTCTCTCACCAATGGACAGGTCAATCAGACAGAAACCTAACAGAGAAATAAGAGGATTAAGGGAGGTAATGAATCAAATGGACTTAACAGACATCTATAGAACATTCCACTCAAATAAGAAAGAATATACCTTCTTCTCTGCAGCTCGTGGAACCTTCTCGAAAATAGACCACATACTCGGTAACAAAGCAAATTTACACAGTTACAAAAAAATATCGGTAACCACCTGTGTCTTATCAGATCACCATGGATTAAAGTTAGAATTCAACAACAATGCTATCCCCAGAAAGCCTATGAACTCATGGAAACTGGACAGTCAACTACTGAACCACACCTGGATCAAGGAAGAAATAAAGAAAGAAATTAAAGTCTTTCTTGAATTCATGAAAACGAAGACTCAACGTACTCAAACCTATGGGACACTATGAAAGCAGTGCTAAGAGGAAAGTTCATAGCATTAAGTGCCCACTTAAAGAAAACGGAGAAAGCACACATTGGAGACTTAATAGCCCACCTGAAAGCTTTAGAAAAAAAGAAGCAGATTCACCTAGGAGAAGTAGAAGACTGGAAACAATCAAATTGAGGGCTGAAATCAACAAAATAGAAACACAGAAAACAATCCAAAGAATCAATGAAACAAAAAGCTGGTTCTTGGAGAAAATCAATAAGATTGATAAACCCCTATCCAAACTAATCAAACGGCAGAGAGAGAATTCGCAAATTAACAAAATCAGAAACGAAAAGGGAGACATAACCACAGACACAGAGGAAATCAGAGAATCATTAGATCTTACTACAAAAACCTGTATGCCTCAAAATTGGAAAATGTAAAAGAAATGGACACTTTTTTAGATAAGTACCATATACCAAAGTTAAACCAGGACCAGGTGAACAATCTAAATAGACCTTTAGTCGCGAAGAATTAGAAGTTGTTATAAAAAACCTCCCAAACAAAAAAAGCCCAGGTCCAGAAAGCTTCAATGCAGAATTCTACCAGAACTTCCAAGAAGACCTAATACCTATACTCCTTAATGTATTTCACAATATAGAAACAGAGAAGTCATTGCCAAATTCCTTTTATGAAGTTGCAGTTACTCTGATACCAAAACCACACAAAGACCAACCAAGAAAGAGAACTACAGGCCAATCTCACTCATGAACATCGACGCAAAAATACTCAATAAAATACTGGCAAACCGAATCCAAGAACACATTAGAAAAATTATCCATTATGATCAAGTAGGCTTCATCCCAGAGATGCAGGGCTGGTTCAACATATGCAAATCTATCAATGTAATCCATCATATAAATAAACTGAAAGAAAAAAACCATATGATCATTTCATTAGATGCTGAAAAAGCATTTGACAAAATTCAACATCCCTTTATGATAAAGGTCTTAGAGAGATTAGGGATACAAGGGTCGTACCTAAGTATAATAAAAGCTATTTATAGCAAGCCGTCAGCTAACATCAAATTAAATGGAGAGAAACTCAAAGCTATTCCACTAAAATCAGGAACATGACAAGGTTGTCCACTCTCTCCATACCTCTTTAATATAGTGCTTGAAATTCTAGCAATAGCAATAAGACAACATAAGGGGATCAAAGGGATTCAAATCGGAAAGGAAGAAGTTAAACTTTCATTATTTGCAGACGATATGATAGTGTACATAAGCGACCCCGAAAACTCCAGCAAAGAACTCCTACAGCTGATAAACACCTTCAGTAGCGTTGCAGGATACAAGATCAACTCCAAAATATCAGTTGCCCTCCTATACACAAAGGATAAGGAAGCAGAGATGGAAATCAGAGAAGCATCACCCTTCATGATAGCCACAAATAGCATAAAATATCTTGGGGTAACTCTAACCAAGGAAGTGAAGGATCTATTTGACAAGAACTTTAAGTCTATGAAGAAAGAAATGGAGGAGGATACCAGAAAATGGAAGGATCTCCCTTGCTCTTGGATTGGGAGGATCAACATAGTAAAAATGGCAATTCTACCAAGGACAATTTATAGATTCAATGCAATCCCCATTAAAATCCCATCAAAATTCTTCACAGATCTTGAGAGGACAATAATCAACTTTATATGGAGAAACAAAAACCCCAGGATAGCCAAAACAATCTTATATAATAAAGGATCATCTGGAGGCATTACCATCCCTGACTTCAAACTCTATTACAGAGCTTCAGTATTGAAAATAGCTTGGTATTGGCATAAAAACAGAGAAGTCGATCAATGGAACCGAGTAGAAGACCCTGATTTTAACCCACAAACTTATGAACACCTAATTTTTGATAAAGGAGCTAAAAGTATTCAATGGAAAAAAGAGAGCATCTTCAACAAATGGTGCTGGCAGAACTGGTTGTCAACCTGTAGAAGAATGAAAATAGATCCATATCTATCACCATGCACAAAACTCAAGTCCAAATGGATTAAAGACCTCAATATCACTCTGAACACATTGAACCTGATAGAAGTAAAAGTGGGAAGTACTCTACAACATATGGGTACAGGATTTCACTTCCTACATTTATCCCCAGCAGCACAGACATTAAGGACAACATTGAAAAAATGGGACCTCCTGAAACTGAGTAGCTTCTGTAAAGCAAAGGACACTGTCACTAAGACAAAAAGGCAACCCACTGACCGGGAGAAGATCTTCACCAACCCTGCAACAGACAAAGGTCTGATCTCCAAAATATATAAAGAATTCAAGAAACTAGACTTTAAAATGCTAAATAACCCAATTAAAAAAATGGGGCCCTGAACTGAACAGAGAATTCTCAACAGAAGAAATTCAAATGGCCAAAAGACACTTAAGGTCATGCTCAACCTCCTTAGTGATAAGGGAAATGCAAATTAAAACATCTTTGAGATACCATCTTACACCTGTCAGAATGGCTAAAATCAAAAACACCAATGATAGCCTTTGCTGGAGAGGTTGTGGAGAAAGGGGCACACTCATCCATTGCTGGTGGGAATGCAAACTTGTGCAACCACTTTGGAAATCAGTGTGGCGATTTCTCAGGAAATTTTGGATCAACCTACCCCAAGATCCAGTAATACCACTCTTGGGAATATACCTAAGAGATGCCCTATCATATGACAAAAGTATCTGTTCAACTATGTTCATAGCAGCATTGTTTCTAATAGCCAGAACCTGGAAACAACCTAGATGTCCTTCAATGGAGGAATGGATGAAGAAAGTGTGGAATATATACATATTAGAGTACTACTCAGCGGTAAAAAAACAATGACTTCTCGAATTTTGCGTGCAAATGAATGGAAATAGAAAACACTATCCTGAGTGAGGTATTCCAGACCCAAAAAGAGGAACATGGGATGTACTCACTCATAATCGGTTTCTAGCCATAAATAAAGGACATTGAGCATATAATATGTGATCCTAGAGAAGCTAAATAAGAAAGTGAACCCAAAGAAAATCGTATAGTCATCCACCTGGAGAGGGGAAGTAGACAAGATTGCAGGGCAAAAACTTGGAACTTGCGGGTGAGGTGGCATGGGGCAAAGGGGAAATGGGATGATAAACATGAGAAGGGGAGGATGGGAGGAGCTTGGGGATTTGGATGGTTGGGATATAGGAAGGGTGGATACGGGAGCAGCGAAGTATATATCCTAACTAAGGGAGCCATCTTAGGGTTGGCAAGAGACTTGACTCTAGAGGGGTTCGCAGGTGTCCAGGGAGATGTCTCCAGCTGTTACCTTGGGCAACTGAGGAGAGGGAACCTGAGATGACCCTATCTTATACTGATAAATAGCTTACATATTACCTTAGAACCTTCATCTGGCGAGGGATCGAGGTAGAGACAGAGACTCAATTTGGAGCAACGATCTGAGCTCTTAAGGTCCAAATGAGGAGCAGAAGGAAGGAGAACATGAGCAAGGAAATCAGGACCACAAGGGATGCACCCACCCACTGTGACAGTGGAACTGATTTATTGGGAGCCCACCAAGGCCAGCTGGTCTGGGACTGAATAAGCATGGGTTGAAACTGGACTCTCTGAGCATGGCGGACAATGAAGGCTGATGAGAAGCCAAGGACAATGGCACTAGGTTTCGATCCTAATACATGAACTGGCTTTGTGGGAGCTTAGCTTGTTTAGATGCTCACCTTCCTGGACGTAGATAGAAGACCTTTGTCTTCCCGCAGGGCAGGGAATTTGGAATGCTCTTCAGTATGGAGAGGGAGGGGGAATGGTGTGGGGGGGAGGAGAAGAGGAGTGGGGATAGGGGGAGAGAGTGGGGGATAGGAAGTGGGGGGAGGGGGCAATATTTGGGAGTAGGGGAGGGAAATGAGAAATGGGGAGCAGGTGGAAATTCTAATTAAAAAAGAATAATAATAAAAAAAAAGAACGTTGGATGGAAAGTTCCATTTTAAAGCTCCCTTCCCTGGGAGTTCAACAACCCAGACTCCACCTCTGAAAAAGTCTGCCAAATAGAAACAAAGAGAATAAGAAAAAGAATTAATTAAATAAGCACTTGGATCTTTGAGAAAATCAACAATCTTATAAACCTTTATCCAAATATTGAGGCCCAAAAATGTTAGCTTATTTCAACCTTGACCAAAGGTCAGAGAGTTAGTACTTTACTCCTTCAAGGTGACTGTGTTTCTACCTCAAACAAAGTTACCACCTAGATTTAGATCAGAGAGTTCTGCTTTCTCAAGGTTATTTTCAAAAGATGTGGCTAATATCCAGATCTTGTGCTTCAGGTATAAAAAAGTAGATATGTTTCTACTCCAAACAAAAGTCTAAGGGTCCAAGTTAGTTCCAGTTCCCTTAAGGTGATTAACATTTAATTCCGCCTAGGGAGTGGGTTGCCTAGTGAATGTTTTGGTCTTGGGTGTGAGTGTTACTTGTTTTGTACTAGCAACCGAATGTTTATCTATTAATGCAGTCCACAACTTTAAACTGGTTTGGTTACTTCCCTGTATCATGTCAATGCAGTTTTTTTTTTTTTTTATCTTATTCCTATCATTTGAGGTTGGGTTATTTTAAGCAATTTGAAAATAAACATATGCAATTTTTATTTACGGGAACTCCCTGCAGGTACTATTCTATGATTTTTTGTTTTATTATTTTGCATCTTCGTACTCTTTACTTGTATTTCTAATTCCCACATCCCTAACATGGCAAGTAGTATTTTTGTTGAGGATGGTCCCCAATATTCAAACTAACTGAAAGGAAGAAAGAAAATCTCCAAATCAAGAAAATCAGTAATGAAAGGGGGACATAACAACAACAGACTCCTAGGAAAGAGAAAGAATCACTAGGGCATACTTCAAAAAGATATATTCTACAAAATTGAAAAATCAAAAACAAATGGACAAATTTCTTGATAAATATAACTTGCTAAAATTAAATCAAGATTAAAAAAATTAAATAGACCAAAAACAACTAAAGAAATAGAAAGATTCATAATAAGGGTCCTAACAAAAAAAAAGTCCATAGTCACACGGTTTTAACACAGAATTCTACCAGAAACACGGAAATCAATCCAAAGAATCAATTAAATAAGGAGCTACTTCTTTAAGAAAATCAAAGATTGACAAACTCCTATTCAAACATCAAAAGACTGAGAGAGAACAGGCAAATGAACAAGATCAGAAATAAAAGGGGGACATAACAACAGGCCCAGAGGAAATTCAAAGTATCATAGGATCTTACTACAAAAGCCTGTATGACACAAAATTGGAAAATGTAAAAGAACTAGACATTTTTTCAAAAAGTACATATACCAAAATTAAATCAAGACCAGGTGCACAATTTACATAGAACTATAAGTCACAAGGAAATAAGAGCTGTCATAAAAACCTTCCAAGCAAAAAAAGCCCAGGACCAGATGATTTTAATACAGAATTGTACCATAACTTCCAAGAAGAGCTAATTCCTATACTCCTTAATGTTTTTCACATAATAGACACAGGAGAGTCGTTACCAAACTCTTTTTTTGAAGCTACAGTTACCCTGATAACAAAACCACACCAAGACTCAACCAAGAAAGTGAATTACAGCCCATTTCACTCATGAATTTCGATGCAAAAATTCTCAATAAAATACTGGCAAGCCGAATCCAAGAACACAACAAAAAATTATCCATTATAGTCAAGTAGGCTTCATCCCAGAGATGCAGGGCTGGTTCAACATATGAGAATCCATGTAAACCACCATATGAATAAACTGAGAGAAAAAAACCATATGATCATTTCATTAGATGCTGAAAAGTATTAGACAAAATTCAAAACTGCTTTATGATAAAGGTCTTGGAGAGATTAGGGATACAAGGATCATTTCTAAATATAATAAAAGCACTATACAGCAAGCCAACAGATAATATCAAATTAAATGGAGAGAAACTCAAAGCCATTCCATTAAAATCAAGAACAGGACAAGGCTGTCCACTCTCTTCATATTTCTTCAATATAGTGCTTAAGCAATAGCAATAACAGGACATAAGGAGATCAAGGTGATTCTAATTGGAAAGGAAGAGTCAAACTTTCGTTGTTGGCAGATGATATGATAGTGTACATAAGTGACCACAAAACCTCTAACAAAGAACTCCTAAAACTAATAAATACCTTCAGTGATGTGACAGAATACAATATCAACTCAAAAAAATCAATAGGCCTCCTATATACAAAGGGTAATGAAGCGAAGAGGGAAATCAGAGAAACATCACCTTTCCCAAAGCCACAAATAGAATAAAGTATCTTGAGGTAACACTAACCAAGGAAGTGAAAGATTTATTTGATAAGAACCATAAGTCTTTGAGAAAGAAATTGAAGAGGATATCAGAAAATGGAAGGATCTCCCATGTTTTTGGATTGGTAGGATCAACATAGTAAAAATGGCAATTCTACCAAAGGCAATCTATAGATTCAATGCAATTCACATCAAAATCCCAACAAAATTCTTCACAGACCTTGGGGGAACAATAATCAACTTTATATGGAAATCAAAAAACCAGGATGGCCAAAATAATCCTATACAATAAAGGAACTTCTGGAGGCATTAACATCCCTGACTTTAAACTCTATTACAGAGTTACAGTAATAAAATCAGCTTGGTTTTGACATAAAAATAGAGACATTGACCAATGGAATCGAATCAAAGAACCGGATATTAAGCCACAAACCCATGAACATATGATTTTCATCAAAGGACTTAAAATTATATAGTGAAAGAAAGAAAGCATTTTTTACCAAATGGTGCTGGCAAACCTGGATGTCAACCTATAGAAGAATGAAAATTATCCATATCTATCACCATGCACAAAACACAAGTCCAAATGGATTAAAGACCTCAATATAAATTTGACCACACTGAACCTGAGAAAAGAGAAAGTTGGAAGTAGACTGCAACACATGGGCACAGGAGACCACTTCCTACAGAGAACCCCAGTAGCACAGACAATAAGAGCAACAATGAATAAATGTGACCTCCTGAAACTGAGAAGCTTCTGTAAAGCAGAGGATACTGTCATTAAGACAAAAGGCAACCTACTGAATGGGAGAAGATCTTCACCAACAGCACATCAGACAAAGGCCTGATCTCCAAAATACATAAAGAACTCAAGAAACTGGACATTAAAATTCTAAATAACGAATTAAAAAATGTGTACTGAACTGAACAGAGAATTATCAACAGAAGAAGTTCAAATGGCCAAAAGATACTTAAGGTCATGTTTAACTACCTTAGCAATCAGGGAAAATTAAATCAAAACAACTTTTAGATACCACCTTACACCTGTCAGAAGGGCTAAAATCAAAAACACCAATGATAACCTATGTTAGAAAAGATGTGGAGTAAGGTAAACACTCATCAATTGCGAGTGAAAATGCAAACTTGTGCAACCACTGTGGAAATCTGTATGGCGATTTCTCAGGAAACTGGGAGTCAACCTACCTCATGATCCAGCAATATCACTCTTGGGAATTAGAAATCACTGCAATAGTATAAATAAATGTATGCAAAAATTTTTAAAGTTATTTATACAATGTTAAGACCATGCTATGTTTTAGTAGGACGTAAGCTGAGACTCTTCTTAGACTTTCTAAGTATATACACATTAACAGAACATAAAATTACTGTTAAACACTAAGTTAATATTTGTTGTATATTTCTGGATTATGTTTTATATAAATAAATGCATGGTAAGTTAACTTGAGAAAGGTGCTAAAATGAGAAAAACAAAGTATCATTTAAATGTAATGTATTATTATCAATGTACACCTGCAAACAAATAAATGTGTGTTCTCTGATTTTCACCCTCTCTTTTATTTCAGGTGTTTTGTGACAAGAATGGAAAGCTAAGCCGGGTGGTGGTGGCGCATGCCTTTAATCCCAGCACTCGGGAGGCAGAGGCAGGCAGATCTCTGTGAGTTCGAGACCAGCCTGGTCTACAAGAGCTAGTTCCAGGACAGGCTCCAAAACCACAGAGAAACCCTGTCTCCAAAAACCAAAAAAAAAAAAAAAAAAAAAAAAAAAAGGAAAGCTAAGACAGTGGGCACTACTAGCTGGAACCATGTTCTCAGAATTATTAGAGAACATGGAGAAAAATCCGCAGTCAGATGAGATTGCTAACATATTCCACTTGGGGTCACTTTTTATATGTACTAGTGTACATTTATTGTAAAACAAGGATTTTATGACATTTTCATTCAATATATAATATCCATTGATTATCTTTACCCTGTTAGCCTTTCCTCTCTCTCTCTACACTTCTGCTAGGCCCTGTTCTGTCCAGTAGCCCCACCTTCTACTCTGTGCCTGTCCTGCAGGGATCATGTCTGGGGTCTTTGCTTTGTGCATCCATGATTTGTATTGATGTCCTTGGCTCCTAATTCCACCAACGCCCTAGAGCATAGGGCTGTACAGAATTGATCTTGCCCCTCATTGGCTACAACACTATGGAGAATGGTCCTGCCTCTCACCTAGTGAAGCACTCCAAAGAGAGCGTCCTACACCTCTTCTGGACAACACAATAGAGATGAACTTATGTGCTTGGGCATGGGTGAGAGCATGAGAATGGGAGAGCAGGTCAAGCATGCTATGTGGTTATGCGGTGAAGGAAAGACCTTTCCCTATGCTGTTAGCCAATTACAGCAGGTGAGGGACCTGAGGCAAACCCCACACCAATTTTAGCTCTAAGGAAAGTGGAGCCTGCTCCTTCTGACTAGAGCAATAAGACAACAAAAGTTGATCAAGGGAATTCAAATTGGAAAGGAAGAAGTCAAACTTTCTCTTATTTGCAGATGATGCAATTGTATACATAAGTGACCCCCAAAACTCTACTAGGGAACTCCTACACCTGATAAACACCTTCAGTAATATGGCAGGATAGAAGATCAACTCAAAAAAATCAGTAACCCTTCTATATACAAATTGTAAAGAAGCTGAGAAAGGAATCAGAGAAAGATCAGCCTTCACTATAGCAACAAATAACATAAAATATCTTGAGTTAACACTAACCAAAGTAGTGAAACACTGTTCAACAATAACTCTAAGTCTTTGAAGAAAGAAACTGAAGAAGATAACAGAAAATGAGAAGATCTGCCATGCTCTTGGATAGGTAATATCAACCTAATAAAAATGACAATCCTACCAAAGCAATGTATAGATTCAAAGCAATCACCATCAAATCCGAACACAATTATTCACAGACCTTGAAAGAATAATAGTCAACTTCATATGGAAAAACAAAAAAATCAGTATAATCAAAACAATCCTGTAGGTATCACCATCCTTGACATCAAGCTCTATTATAGAGGTATTGTAATGGAGACAGTTTGGTATTAGCATAAAAACAGACAGGTTGACCAATAGAATCAAAACAAAGACCTGAATATTAATCCACACATCTATGAATATCTGATTTTTGAGATTATACAATGGAACAAAGTACCTTCAACAAATGGTGCTGCCATAACTGGATGTCAGCATGTAGAAGAATGCAAAGAGATCAATATGTATCCTCATGCACAAAACTCAAGTCCAAATGGATTAAATATAATATAAATCCAACCACACTAAGCCTGATAGAAGAGAAAGTGGGAAGTAGTCTTCAATGCATGAGCACAGGAGACCCCTTCCTATATATAATATCAGTAGCACAGACACTGAGAGCAACAATAAAATAAGGACCTCTTGAAGTTGAGAAGCTTCTGTAAAGCTTGTTGACACAGTCAAAAAGACAAAAACACAGACTACTGAATAGGAAAAGACCATCACCATGCCCACATGACACAGAGAACAAATCTTCAAAATATATTAAACAACTCAAGAAATTAGACATCAAAATTCCAGATAACACATTTTAAAAAATGTGGTACAAACTAAACATAGAATTCTCAACAGAAGAATCTCAAATGGTTGTAAGACAACATCCTTAGCCATCAGAAAAATGCAAAGCAAAACAACTCTGAGATACCATCTTATACCACTCAGTATGGCTAAGATAAAAAACACCAATGATAGCTTATGCTGGAGCAAAGTTTAGTAAGGTGAACACCCATCCATTACTAATGGGACTTCAAATTTGTACAACCACTCTGGAAGTCAGTATGGTAGTTTCTCAGAAAATTGGGAATCAACTTATCTCAGACCCAGGAATACCATTCTTAGGCATATACCCAAAGGATGTTCAATTATGCTACAAGGACATTCAATCTCTTTCATTTGTAATGATTTATTGTACATTTCAATATGTGGCCTATTTTAGAAAAGTTTCTTTATAATGCAAAGTAAAATGTGTATTTTTTAGTGTTTGGGTGGACTGTTCTGTAGGCATTTTTAAGACCATTTGATATGTGAGGTCAAATAATTCTGATGTTTCTCCATATATTTTTTCTTGCAAGATATCATGTCTCTTGGAGAAAGTTAGGCATTGAATTCTCTTACTATAATGGATTAGGGTTAATCTGTGTCTTTTAAAACATAGATATATTTTTTTGAAATTTTCTGTCCCGAGGTTGGTGTGCATATGTTTAGGGCAGTAATGACTTCGTGGTTAACTGATCCCTTGATCAAAATGGAGTTTCCCTCTTTATTTCTGTTGCTCAGTTTCCTTTCCAAGTCTATTATCTTAGATGTTTGGATGGTGACATCTTCTTTCTTCCTGGTTTTACTTGATTGGAGTACTTTTGTCTTTCCTTTTACTCTAAGGTAGTGCCTATCTTTATAACTAAAATCTGTTTCTTGTAGGCAACAGATAGATAGATTTGGTTTCTTGATCCATTAGGTCACACTCTGTCTTTTAAGTGGCGAATAGAGGCCATTCATGCTTAAATTGTTATTGAAATGTGTATGCTAGTTCTGGTCATCATGCTATTGATTTGCATTGTTGTGTTCTCACTAGTCCTTATGGTTTAATAATTATGGTTCAAGTTTTTTCCAAAGTCTCCTTGTTTAGCTTATCTCTATATTTACCCTAAAATAAAGATTCCTGTATAACCTTAGGTTTAGTTTGTTAAATATAAATTATTTTTAGGCTGTAAATGTTTGTAAAATTGTTCCTTTTCCTTAAATCATGACAGTAGTTTTGTTGGTCATATTGTTAAATTGGTTGTCATTTATTACTTGGGTGGTATTATTCCAGATTGTTCAGGCTTTGAAAGTTTTCCTTGAAATATCAGCTGTTCTCTGCAAAGTGTTCTTCACTCGTGATTTGCACTTTTTCCCTTGCAATTTTCAGTGCACCTTTATTGCTGTCTCCTCAATATTTTAAATGTGAGATGCTATAGAATTTTGTTTTTATGTTTTGAAGGGAGAGGTTTATTAAATACAATATTTGGGGATGCCATCTCCTGCTTCACATTTGGACAGGTCAATTTTGAGCTTTTCCAAAATCTCTGAGGCATTCTGCGCTGCCTACAGAGGCTGCGTTGTTATCCATGGTCTTCCAGGATTCGATTTCCTTGATAAGGTTCCATTTCTCCCTGAAATATGTATCAAAGTAACAAAACATTTAATGCATGCTCCATAGCTACCCATTGGCAGCATCTGACTTCTTTCAAAATTAAAATTATATTATACGGTCAGAATGGCTAAAATCAAAAACACCAATGATAGCCTCTGCTGGAGAGGTTGTGGAGAAAGGGGCACTCTCATCCATTGCTGGTGGGAATGCAAACTTGTGCAACCACTTTGGAAAGCAGTGTGGCGGTTTCTCAGGAAAGTCGGGTTCAACCTACCTCTCGACCCAGCAATACCACTATTGGGAATATACCCAAGAGATGCCCAAACATACAACAAAAGTATATGCTCAACTATGTTCATAGCAGCATTGTTTGTAATAGCCAGAACCTGGAAACAACCTAGATGTCCTTCAATGGAAGAATGGATGAAGAAAGTATGGAATATATACATATTAGAGTACTACTCAGCAGTAAAAAACAATGACTTCTTGAATTTTGCATACAAATGGACGGAAATAGAAAACACTATCCTGAGTGAGGTAAGCCAGACCCAAAAAGAGGAACATGGGATGTACTCACTCATATTTGGTTTCTAGCCATAAATAAAGGACATTGAGACTATAATTCGTGATTCTAGAGAAGCTAAATAAGAAGGTGAACCCAAAGAAAAACATATAAGCATCCCCCTGAATATTAACCTTCATCAGGCGATGAAAGAAGACAGAGACAGAGACCAACATTGGAGCACTGGACTGAAGTCTCACGATCCAAAGGAGGAGCAGAAGGAGAGTGAGCACGAGCAAGGAACTCAGGACTGCGAGGGGTGCACCCACACACTGAGGCAATGGGGATGTTCTATCGGGAACTCACCAAGGCCAGCTGGCTGGGGTCTGAAAAAGCATGAGACAAAACCGGACTCGCTGAACATAATGGACAATGAGGACTACTGAGAACTGAAGAACAATGGCAATGGGTTCTTGATCCTATTGCACGTAATGGCTTTGTGGGAGCCCAGGTAGTTTGGATGCTCACCTTAATAGACCTGGATGGAGGTGGGTGGTCCTTGGACCTCCCACAGGGCAGAGAAACCTGCTTGCTCTTTGGGCTGAGGAGGAAGGAAGACTTGATTGGGGGAGGGGGAGGGAATGGGAGGTGGTGGCGGGGAAAAGGCAGAAATCTTTAATAATTAAATAAATTAATTAATAAAAAACATTAAGTAAAAAAAGTTATTATCATCTTTTTTTTGTCTTTTTTTTCTTTTATTTATTTTTTATTCTTTTTTAATTAAAATTTCCACCTGCTCCCCGTTTCCCATTTCCCTCCCCTCCTCCCAAATATTGCCCCCTCCCCCCACTCCCCTCCCCCTATCCCCACTCCTCTTCTCCTCCCCCCACACAATTCCCCCTCCCTCTCGATACTGAAAAGCAGTCCAAATTCTCTGCCCTGCAGGAAGACGAAGGTCTTCTATCTACGTCCAGGAAGGTGAGCTTCTAAACATGCTAAGCTCCCACAAAGCCAGTTCATGTATTAGGATTGAAACCTAGTGCCATTGTCCTTGGCTTCTCATCAGTCTTCATTGACCGCCATGCTCAGAGAGTCCGGAATCAACCCATGCTTATTCAGTCCCAGACCAGCTGGCCTTGGTGGGCTCCTAATAAATCAGTTCCACTGTCACAGTGGGTGGGTGCATCCCTCGTGGTCCTGATTTTTTGCTCTTGTTCTCCCTCCTTCTGCTCCTCATTTGGACCTTAAGAGCTCAGACCGATGCTCCAAATTGAGAATCTGTCTCTACCTCGATCCATCGCCAGATGAAGGTTCTAAGGTGATATGTAAGATATTCATCAGTCTAGGATAGGGTCATTTCAGGTTCCCTCTCCTTAGTTGCCCAAGGTACCAGCTGGGGACATATTCCTGGACACCTGCGAACCCCTCTAGAGTCAAGTCTCTTGCCCAACCCTAAGATGGCTCCCTTAGATAGGATATATACTTCGCTGCTCCCGTATCCATCCTTCCTATATCCCAACCATCCCAATCCCCCGAGCTCCTCCCATCCTCCCCTTCTCATATTTCTCATCCCATTTCCCCTTTGCCCCATGCCACCTCACCCGCAAGTTCCCCATTTTTGCCCTGCAATCTTGTCTACTTCCCCCTCTCCATGCGGATGACTATAGGATTTTCTTTGGGTTCACTTTCTTATTTAACTTCTATAGGATCACGCATTATATGCTTAATGTCTTTTATTTATGGCTAGAAACCGATTATGAGTGAGTACATCCCATGTTCCTCTTTTTGGGTCTGGGATACCTCACTCAGGATAGTGTTTTCTATTTCCATCCATTTGCACGCAAAATTCGAGAAGTCATTGTTTTTTACTGCTGAGTAGTACTCTAATATGTATATATTCCACACTTTCTTCATCCATTCCTCCATTGAAGGGCATCTAGGTTGTTTCCAGGTTCTGGCTATTACAAACAATGCTGCTATGAACATAGTTGAACAGATACTTTTGTCATTTGATGTGGCATCTCTTGGGTATATTCCCAATAGTGGTATTACTGGATCTTGGGGTAAATTGATCCCAAATTTCCTGAGAAACCGCCACACTGATTTCCAAAGTGGTTGCACAAGTTTGCATTCCCACCAGCAATGGATGAGTGTGCCTCTTTCTCCACAACCTCTCCAGCAAAGGCTATCATTGGTGTTTTTGATTTTAGCCATTCTGACAGGTGTAAGATGGTATCTCAAAGTTGTTTTAATTTGCATTTCCCTTATCGCTAAGGAGGTTGAACATGACCTTAGGTGTCTTTTGGCAATTTGAATTTCTTCTGTTGAGAATTCTCTGTTCAGATCAGTGCCCCATTTTTTTATTGGGTTCATTAGCATTTTAAAGTTTAGTTTCTTGAGTTCTTTATATATTTTGGTGATCAGACCTTTGTCTGTTGCAGGGTTGGTGAAGATCTTCTCCCAGTCAGTGGGTTGCCTTTTTGTCTTAGTGACAGTGTCCTTTGCTTTACAGAAGCTACTCAGTTTCAGGAGGTCCCATTTATTCAATGTTGCCCTTAATGTCTGTGCTGCTGGGGATAAACGTAGGAAGTGATCTCCTGTACCCATATGTTGTAGAGTACTTCCAACTTTTTCTTCTATCAGGTTCAGTGTGTTCAGACTAATATTGAGGTCTTTAATCCATTTGGACTTGAGTTTTGTGCATGGTGATAGATATGGATCTATTTTCATTCTTCTACACGTTGACAACCAGTTCTGCCAGCACCATTTGTTGAAGATGCTCTCTTTTTTCCATTGAATACTTTTAGCTCCTTTATCAAAAATTAGGTGTTCATAAGTTTGTGGGTTAAAATCAGGGTCTTCTACTCAGTTCCATTGATCGACTTCTCTGTTTTTATGCCAATACCAAGCTGTTTTCAATACTGAGGCTCTGTAATAGAGTTTGAGGTCAGGGATGGTAATGCCTCCAGACGATCCTTTATTATATAAGATTTTTTTGGCTATCCTGGGTTTTTTGTTTCTCCATATAAAGTTGATTATTGTCCTCTCAAGATCTGTGAAGAATTTTGATGGGATTTTAATGGGGATTGCATTGAATCTATAAATTGTCTTTGGTAGAATTGCCATTTTTACTATGTTGATCCTCCCTATCCAAGAGCAAGGGAGATCCTTCCATTTTCTGGTATCCTCCTCAATTTCTTTCTTTATTGACTTAAAGTTCTTGTCAAATAGATCCTTTACTTTCTTGGTTAGGGTTACCCCAAGATATTTTATGCTATTTGTGGCTATCGTGAAGGGTGATGCTTCTCTGATTTCCATCTCTGCTTCCTTATCCTTTGTGTATAGGAGGGCAACTGATTTTTTGGAATTGATCTTGTATCCTGCAATGCTACTAAAGGTGTTTATCAGCTGAAGGAGTTCTTTGCTGGAGTTTTTGGGGTCGCTTATGTATACTATCATATCGTCTGCAAATAATGAAAGTTTAACTTCTTCCTTTCCGATTTGAATCCCTTTGATCCCCTTATGTTGTCTTATTGCTATTGCTAGAATTTCAAGCACTATATTAAAGAGGTATGGAGAGAGTGGACAACCTTGTCGTGTTCCTGATTTTAGTGGAATAGCTTTGAGTTTCTCTCCATTTAATTTGATGTTAGCTGACGGCTTGCTATAAATAGCTTTTATTATATTTAGGAACGACCCTTGTATTCCTAATCTCTCTAAGACCTTTATCATAAAGGGATGTTGAATTTTGTCAAATGCTTTTTCCGCATCTAATGAAATGATCATATGGTTTTTTTCTTTCAGATTATTTATATGATGGATTACATTGATAGATTTTCGTATGTTGAACCAGCCCTGCATCTCTGGGATGAAGCCTACTTGATCATAATGGATAATTTTTCTAATGTGTTCTTGGATTCGGTTTGCCAGTATTTATTGAGTATTTTTGCATCGATGTTCATGAGTGAGATTGGCCTGTAGTTCTCTTTCTTGGTTGTGTCTTTGTGTGGTTTTGGTATCAGAGTAACTTCAGCTTCATAGAAGGAATTTGGCAATGACTTCTCTGTTTCAATATTGTGAAATACATTAAGGAGTATAGGTATTAGGTCTTCTTGGAAGTTCTGGTAGAATTCTGCATTAAAGCCGTCTGGACCTGGGCTTTTTTTGGTGGGGAGGTTTTTTATAACAACTTCTAATTCTTCGCGACTAACAGGTCTATTTAGATTGTTCACCTGGTCCTGGTTTAACTTTGGTATATGGTACTTATCTAAAAAAGTGTCCATTTCTTTTACATTTTCCAATTTTGTGGCATACAGGTTTTTGTAGTAAGATCTAATGATTCTCTGAATTTCGTCTGTGTCTGTGGTTATGTCTCCCTTTTCATTTCTGATTTTGATAATTTGCGTATTCTCTCTCCGCCGTTTGATTAGTTTGGATAGGGGTTTATCAATCTTATTGATTTTCTCCAAGAACCAGCTTTTTGTTTCATTGATTCTTTGGATTGTTTTCTGTGTTTCTATTTTGTTGATTTCAGCCCTCAATTTGATTATTTCCAGTCTTCTACTTCTCCTAGGTGAGTCTGCTTCTTTTCTTTCTAAAGCTTTAAGGTGGGCTATTAGGTCTCCAATGTGTGCTTTCTCCGTTTTCTTTATGTGGGCACTTAATGCTATGAACTTTCCTCTTAGCACTGCTTTCATAGTGTCCCATAGGTTTGAGTACGTTGAGTCTTCGTTTTCATGAATTCAAGAAAGACTTTAATTTCTTTCTTTATTTCTTCCTTGATCCAGGTGTGGTTCAGTAGTTGACTGTCCAGTTTCCATGAGTTCATAGGCTTTCTGGGGATAGCATTGTTGTTGAATTCTAACTTTAATCCATGGTGATCTGATAAGACACAGGTGGTTACCGATATTTTTTTGTAACTGTGTAAATTTGCTTTGTTACCGAGTATGTGGTCTATTTTCGAGAAGGTTCCACGAGCTGCAGAGAAGAAGGTATATTCTTTCTTATTTGAGTGGAATGTTCTATAGATGTCTGTTAAGTCCATTTGATTCATTACCTCCCTTAATCCTCTTATTTCTCTGTTAGGTTTCTGTCTGATTGACCTGTCCATTGGTGAGAGAGGAGTGTTGAAATCTCCTACTATTAGTGTGTGTGGTTTGATGACTGCCTTGAGTTTTAGTAACGTTTCTTTTACATAAGTGGGTGCTTTTATATTAGGGGCATAGATATTCAGGATTGAGACTTCATCCTGGTGAATTGTTCCTGTTATGAGTAAAAAATGTCCATCTCCATCTCTTTTGATTGATTTTAGTTTGAAGTCAACTTTCTTAGAAATTAGTATGGCCACACCTGCTTGTTTCTTAGGTCCGTTTGCTTGATAAACCTTTTCCCAGCCCTTTACTCTGAGTAGATGTCTGTCTTTGTGGTTGAGGTGTGTTTCTTGTAAGCAACAGAATGTTGGATCCTGTTTTCGTATCCAATCTCTTAGCCTGTGCCTCTTTATAGGTGAGTTGAGTCCATTGATATTAAGTGATATTAATGACCAGTGGTTGTTAACTCCGGTCATTTTTCCTTTCTTTCTTTCTTTCTTTCTTTCTTTCTTTCTTTCTTTCTTTCTTTCTTTTTTTGGTAGTAGAGTTTGTGTGTTTCCCTTCTTCAAGTTGTGCTGGTGAAGGGTCATTAGATGTCTGAGTTATTGTGGGCATTGTTGGACTCCTTGGTTTGTGATTTTCCTTCAATTACTTTCTGAAGGGCTGGATTTGTGGCTATGTATTGTTTAAATTTGTTTTTATCCTGGAAAATTTTGTTTTCTCCATTTATAGTGAACGAAAGCTTGGCTGGGTATAGTAGTCTGGGCTTGCATCCATGGTCTCGTAGTTTCTGCAGTATATCTATCCAGGATCTTCTGGCTTTCATGGTTTCCATAGAGAAATCAGGTGTAAGTCTGATAGGTTTACCTTTATAGGTAACTTGACCTTTTTCCTTTGCAGCTCTTAATATTCTTTCTTTATTCTGTATGTTTTGTGTTTTGATTATTATATGACGAGGAGATGTTTTTTTTTGATCCAGTCGATTTGGTGTTCTGTATGCTTCTTGGACCTTCAAAGGAATATCTTTCTTAAGGTTGGGAAAGTTTTCTTCTATAATTTTATTAAATATATTTTCTGGACCATTGAGCTGTAGATCTTCTCCTTCTTCTATCCCTATTATTCTTAGGTTTGGTCTTTTTATTGTGTCCCAGATTTCCTGAATGTTTTGTGATGAGAATTTGTTGGTTATGCTGTTTTCTTTGATGAGAGTGTTTATTTTCTCTATGGTATCTTCAGTGTCTGAGATTCTTTCTTCTATCTCTTGTAATCTGTTGGTGGTACTTGTCTCTGTAGTTCCTGTTCGTTTATTCAAATTTTCCATCTCCATCCTTCCCTCGGTTTGTGTTTTCTTTATTACTTCCACTTCATTCTTCAAGTCTTGAACCGTTTCCCTTACCTGTTTGATTACTTTTTCTTGTTTCTCTTGGTTTTCTTGGGTATCTTTGAGAGATTTATTCATTTCCTCTACCTTTTTGTTTGTAATCTCTAATTGGTTGTGGCAGTTTTTCACCTCCTGTTTAAGGTCCTCTATTATTTTCATAAAATTCACTTTTGAGTCGAATTCTTCTAATTCTTCTGGATTAGGGTGTACACTTCTCATTTCGGGATTCCTGGATCCTGGTGATGTCACGTTGCCTTTCAAGTTGTTGGGAGAAATCTTGCATTGGCGCCTGCCCATCTTTTCCTTCAAATGGAGCCAGGAGAGGCCTGATGTCTTGGACCAGTCTTTGCTGTGACTAACTCTCTAAGTGTATCTCCTCAGTGTAGGGGCAGGAACCGTTCCCTTCCAGATGAACTCCTCAACACCAAAACATGGATGCGTGGTATTCCAATGACCTGCGTAAAGAAGGCCGAATGCAAGGGGTCGGGCGGGGTCGAGTAGAACACAGGCGACACTGCAGTACAAGCTGGAGGTGCCTGTGCTCCCTTTCGGGGTTGCTGAGGCCTGCCCGCTAGGCAGGCACTCACTGCTCTGGTTGGGTAGCCTTAGTGTAGGGGCGTTTGTGCTCTCTACCGGGACCGTCTGCCCCAGGATAGCACACACTCACCCGTCCCGATGAAACTTCTCGGCACCTACACAGGAACTCCTGGATGCCCCAATGAGCCAGGGACAAAGGGAAGTAGGGCGCAGGCAGAGCAGGTCCAGGAGATCACAGCAGAGACTGCAGCCCCAGCAGCCGGGGCCCGCTTTCCCTGGTGGGGACCTTGAGGCCTGCCCTCTAGTCAGGCCCTCACTACTCTGGGTTGGTAGCCTTAGTGAAAGGGCAGGAAACTGTTCCACAGTAAAGGACCTTGCAGACAAGGCAGGCTTGGGGGCGGGGGTGGGGGGCGGGTGTGTAGGAAAGAAAGCCTTGCAGCAGGAGCTGGGGGGGGGCGTTTGTGCTCTCTACCGGGACAGTGCGCCCCAGGATAGCAGACACTCACCCATCCAGATGGGACTTCTCAGCACCTATGCAGGGATTCCTGGTGGCCCCAATGAGCCAGGGACCAAGGGAAATAGGGGGCAGGGAGAGCAGGTCCAGGAGATCACAAGCAGAGATTGCAACCCCAGCAGCAGGGGCCTGCTTCCCCTGGTGGGGACCTTGAGGCCTGCCAGTTATTATCATCTTGATTACTCGTAGTGAATCTTCAATATTAGTTCAAGATGCCAACAGCTATAGAATTTTTTTATGTTCTTGTCTTTAATATGTTCTGTGTGCTTTTTCTATGTGTGTGGGTGAGACTTTCCTTAGTTTGGAACAGTTTTCTTCTAAGATCTTCTTGAAGGTCTTGTGTTCGCCATTGACTTGGGATTCTTCTCCATCACATGTGCATAGAACTTCAAGGTTTGATTTTTCCATGGTATCCCACATTAACAACAATGTCTACACATACACTCTACCAACTAAGTTACATCCCCCAGTCCCACAGCTCACTATCTGCTGATTACATCAACTCATGTCTGTGTTCCTGTAAGAAAGATTAATTTTCCCAAGTGTATTTACATATATCTTCTTAATTTTAGCAAAAGAGCTTTTAATTTCTTGGTGAGGTCATGAAGTTACTGTCAAGTAAGTATGAGGTTAGTAATAAACATTTTGGAAGCAAATAGGATTCCTTGAGGAATCAAAATGTTTTTCTACTTATTTTGAATGTGATATTATTTTTACTTTAGTTTTGTCCAGAAGGACCAGATGAGCTAATCTACACAGACTGATGGGGACTTGGGAGAAGAGATCACACATGGGAAAGCCAGTGTTCAGCTGTTCTTTCTCAATTGTTGTCCTGGAATTAGGGAAGTTCACTCTTCCATTTGATGGTACCACTTTCTAACAACTTCAAGGTTAGAACCTCCCCTTACCAGTGACATGGTAATTATAGGTCTAGAGAGAGATGAGCTGATGATATTTCTTCTTTATAACTATCTCTTATTGCCTCATTCTAAATGAATGTTTATCAAAGGTCTGGCCAGGTGAGTGTGTCTTTTTCTCATCATTAATAGTGAGGAGAAGGAAGGAGATTTTTCTGTAATAAAATGATTAGAGAGTTCTCTATTTAGAATTTATTTCTGAGACTTATTATATCAAGAGAAAACACAACAAATGCCTGTAGACATAAAGTATCAGTGTAATGATTTGTAAAAGAACATAGGTTTCACTTTCTATGACCTCTGATTGTAATGTATGTGTAGAATGTGGCCTTTTGGAAAGAGGACAGGGTCTAGCAGAAGTGTGGATAGAGTGACAGGGAAGGCTAATAGGGTGACAGTGATCAATGAGTATTATGTATTTAATGTAAATATAATGAAATTCATCTCTTATCACAGTAAATATACATTCAATGCTCTGTAAAATGTGACCCCACATGGAGTATCTTAATGAGCATGTCTGACTATGGATTCTTCTGAGGGTGTACTCTTATAATTTTATACACATGATTCTTCCTAAATAACTACAGCTGTGTTAAATTTCCAACCCTCTCACAAAACACCTGAATTGGCTCAGAGGGTGAAACACAAAGAACATGCATTCATTAATCTACAAGATTGCATTTGTAATATTTAGATATATATAAATTATATTTTATATTGTCTCATTTTTCTACCTTTCTAAAACCTATGCATTGATTTATAGGAAACTTCACTAGAACTATGCAACAAATATTAATTAATTTAGTGTTTTCTTTTCTGTTTAGTTTGTGTATACTTAGGAATTCTTAGGAGAGTTTCACTTTATGGCTTAGTAAAATATAGTATAGCATTAATATTATATCAATTAGATTGAAATTTTTTCTTGCATATGTTTATCCTATTGTAATAATTTTTAATGAAGTAGATCTTTTTGGTTATCTCAAAAGCATCTAGAATCCTACTTTACTTAGTCATTAAATTATTTCTTTCTCAGCCGGGCGGTGGTGGCGCACGCCTTTAATCCCAGCACTCAGGAGGCAGAGGCAGGCGGATCTCTGTGAGTTCGAGGCCAGCCTGGTCTACAAGAGCTAGTTCCAGGACAGGCACCAAAGCTACAGAGAAACCCTGTCTCGAAAAACCAAAAAAAAAAAATTATTTCTTTCTCATTGTATTTTATTTTTGTAAAAGAGAAAATAAACTATTTAAATTATATTAATGTTATCTTAACAAAAATGTAAATTGAGCAATTTTCAGTAGGAGGTTGAGTGTTTTAATTAAAATGAATTAATTTTTAATATTTTAAGTTTTGTAAGTTAAACATTGTTATTGTTACACTGCTACTGGTATAATATTCAATAAGCTTTTCATTAGCAATGAAAAATATTTTCAGTTATTGAATTACCTGTATCAAATTATTTAAAATCAAAATAACCAAAGTTTTTTAATAGTTGCAATATACTATTTTTCATTAAAATACGCATATTTAAAATATGCCAAATAAATTTAAGTTCAGCTTATGAATATCCTAAGTCCATTTTTATATGCTGAAATATCAATTATTAATATTATTAATTTATAAATATAACTATAAATATACAGGAGATTCAAATGGAAAGTAAAGTAAGGTGTGGTGGCACTCACCTATGAACCCAGCACTTTGAAGGCTAAGACAGGAGCTTCTGTGAATATGACTGAAGTCAGTCTGAACTAAGGTTGAGCTTCTCCCTCTGTCTTTATGTCTCTTACACACAAATACAATGAAATTATAGTGTTAAATAAGTAATGTAGAGCTATGAAATCGTTGTTTTAAAAATGGAATAAAAAGATGCCAATAAATGTCACTTACTCACTAGAGACAGAGCATCCACACAGTGAAAACCAAATGATGGAAGCATGAATTTCTTTGCAAGCAGTACAAAATTTTCAGTTTTGTGTAATTCAATTTAAGAATCTACATTGATGCTGATGCAGTAGGCAGGACTTTGTGTATTTGATCCAGTCATCCAGGAAATAGAGATTTTTATCTGAGAAATATATTTAATATAACTCTGTTTTCACTCAATGCTCTTTCATTTAGTCATGATAGCAGCCACAGCACACAGTATGCTATTGATCTATTCTTAGTCCAGATAGTAATTTCACACACACATAGACACACACACACATGGAGAGAGACAGACAGACACACAGAGAGACACACACACAGACACACACACACATACAGACACACACACGCAGACACACACACTTCCAGAGAACATTTTCATATCTTTCCCAGAATTAAACCATGTGACCTGTGATGGAGCTCTGGTCCGACTGCTTCCCCACAGGCTCTGCAGTGACAATGCTGCTGCTGCTTCATCGCAGGGGAACTGGCTCGAAAGTGTGGGATTGTAAAGTTCTAGTGAGCGTCTGTGTGCTTCCGGTGACAGGTGAGCTAAAGTCAATTTCTAAAGAGTAACTGATACTTTAAAATTATTTATGAGTGTTATGGAAGTGCTAATGAATTAATACCTTAAATGAGTAATCACTCTTTATTCCTCCTGGATATCTATTTTATAAAAATCTCCTCATGGACCTAATATGAGTGCCTAAAGTCCTCATCTTCCTGAGACTCCTGAAGACATATTAACATTGCTGACAGTGGACAGTACATCAGCCATGTATCTTGTCACCTGAAAGTCACACAATCACTCCATGTTCTCTCTGAGCAGTCCACTGCTTTTAGGTCATTAGGCACTTGGTAAAACTTAAAATTAAAATGATCATTTTCATCTAATATGTTTTTATATTCATTATATTATTATCTCCTCAGAGAAGAATGCAAAGACCACCATAAAATCATAAAACAAGACTGCTCTAAAATTGAATACTGTGATAATAAAGGGGAAAATGATTTTTTCTCAGAAGAATGTAGAGTTATGAGGAAACAGCTTGTTGTTTTTGTTGTTGGTGGTGGTGTTGCACATTTCTTCAACAGCTGCCTGCCCAGTCTTTTGGCCTGGAGCCTTTAATGGTGACAGCATCCGTACTATTATGAGTGTTTATGAAAATACTTTGAGTTTAGTCCTTACAACTAAGTATAACTTAAACTAATGTGAATGCCCAAGTACTGCATTTTTTCTAATAAAACAAATGACTTTTCTCAGTTTATGATTATGTTGACAATTCAGTTTGTAGCTATGGTAGCTGTAGTTTTTCTGGTCCAGTCTCACCTCTAGTGCACCCCAGAAAAAGACGGCACATAAGGAAGGGGAAAAAGCATCATTTTCTACAGGTGACAAATATTTATTAAGCAAAGGGTGTGAAGTAGAGACGCTTAAGTGTACCTTTGAGATAAGAAAAAAATTTTGATTACCATCTTTAACATCTATAATCATCTTTTAATTTTATTTATAATACATTGCCTTATTAGTGAATTATAGAGGTGTAGTTAATAAGAATGATTATAAATATAAAGTTTGTCCATTAGCAATTTTAAAATTCAAATGTGCTACAGTTCTTTTAGTTTAGAGACCAAGTCTTGAATTAATTGTTATCGTTAATAAATTAGATAACACATTTTCTTTCTTTCTTCCTCTTTTTCTTTCTATTTACTTATTTTATTTTCCATATATATATGTGTTTAACCTGCATGTGTATCTGTGCACCACTTGCTTGAAATATCAAAAAAACAATATATTCCTATAACTAGAGTTATAGATGGTTATTAGTCACTATGTCATTGTGAGAATCTAGCCCAGGTCATTTGCAAGAGAAAAACATGCTCTGAACCACTGTGCCATCTTTCCAGCTTGTGACCTAGAACTTAAAAAAAAAAGAACACCAATGTGCAGCTACTGTAACTGTAAGTTGGTGGGAGAATCATATGTTTGACTCTGGCAATTAGACTAAATCTATGCCTTTACTAAATAAAACTTTTTTTGTTGTTTTATTTTTTGTTTGTTTGTTTGTTTTTCAAGAGAGGGTTTCACTGTAGTTTTAGAGCCTGTCCTGGAACTACTTCTTCTAAACCAGTCTGGCCTCAAATTCACAGAGATTTGCCTGCCTCTGCCTCCCAAGTGCTGGTATTAAAGGCGTGTTTCACTACTGCCTGGCATTAGATAAAGATTTTTAAGAGCAAACCTAATGTATATGTGTAAAATGTATGATTTTGTTGGCACATTCATGAGGAGGATATAGCATGGTCTCATTTACTGACTTCTGAATTATTTCTACATATACAGGAATGCACATATATGTGGAATATACAAGTGAATGTAAAAATCAATTGGCTACTCTTTCTCACAAGAATCTTAGTTGGTATAGTTTTCTAGTTCTCTACTACAGAGTTGATTTTAAAGTAACAAATTATGCTAATTTGATAAAAATCATAAAGGTAACCAGGTTAAATAACTAACAAAAGCACCAAAGCTAAGACTATTTGTTGAAATTATAAAAACTGTCTGTGTGTTGGTGAGATATGATAACACTGGGGCCTTATTTCCACTGCATGGGAAGGAATCTCTTTTAAAACAGAGATTTTAAAACAGGTTCACTATGTGGTCATCTTTGGCAAGTTCATGTTTGTCACAATTTGTTGACAGCAGTGTTTTTCTTAGTGTCTCATGCTCTCTCTTGTTGGGAGCTCATAACCCCACATCTTCAGATGTGAGTATTTAGCCTGTGTAAACTACAGATATCAGAAAAGCAAAATGGGACCATGGCCAAGATGGGGTTGATCATGGGTAGCAATGAAGAGTAGAATAAACAGAGTACAAGTGATCTTATCAGGGAAATGGGAAAGGGTGGGCTCCTTAGCATGAAGGAGGGAACTTCATATAGAGGGAAGTGGGAGGAAGGTACAGGGGAGTAGCAGGAGACCATTAATCTTAAGAAAATGGGAAAATGGGGGTTTCTTAGTTAAAGAAGTGGATATAAACATAGACCATGGAATAGTTAGGAAAGTATCAAGGAATGGATTACAAACCTATAGGAATCATACTATTCCCACCACTGTCCTGCTCCGAAAAAACAATAACATTTGTCTTGATAGCTGAGTGTTTGTTCTTTAAACCACAAGTAGAGTTCACACAAGTTTTAAATGGGATGGGAAATAAAAAAGGAGACATAGGGGCATTTAAAACAATAATGGCTACACAATTAATAGGGTGTGGAAAGTGCACTAATGGCCTCCAACTGTATCATTGTCTTTAATTCCAGATTCTGGTGTGATGAGTTCATTGAAAAATAAAAATAAATATATGAATAGATATACACATCTCATTGATTAAAATATCATGAATTATCAACTCTGATTTCATAAGAATTATGAATGAAATTATGAATAGTTTAAATTGGAGCTTATTAAAATTATGGAATATAAAACTGACTCACCTTACTCTTTGGGATTTCTTTTGTGATTTGTCCCCAGAGAAAATAATTTTTAATCAGTTGTACAATATGATTACAATCCTCTATTCTCATCATTGCTGTTTTCATTGTTAACTATAAAATGAGGCAATGTAAGTCAAATCAGTAGGATTGAATTTCTAAGGCATGAGGTCTAGGTGCAATACAGGCACATGAAGTGTGCATTCTGTGTTGGATGTACTGAGAATTCTATATATCCTGGAGATATATTGAGAGTATATGAACCATAGGCCACGTCTAATGTGGAGCTTAAATTAAAGAGATGGGTTAATTAAGAATAAAAAGGCAAAAGAGAATGATGATATAGACATACTGACCAGTGAATCAAGAGTTTGCTGAGTACTCTTTTATTTTTTCAGATATTTGAAATACGTTTCCATAACCATCTGTATTGTGATCTGGTGCCCTCTTAAAGAAGATACTTGGTCAGTTGTCCTCATCAACTTAGAACATGAAACTCAATATAGACAAGGTCTTCAGAGCCACCATATATGGGCTGCACATGCATGTTTCAGCATTGCCAGGGCATAAATTTCATTTTTTCTTTTCATGTTCTTAAGGTGAATACCATTTCTTCCAATGTCCTCATTAAGGATTGTGCTTAATTTCCAAGCTGGACTTGGAGTCTTGGCCAATATGTTTCTCCTTGTTTTCTATACTTTCATAATCCTATGTCACAGACCTAAGCCCATGGACATGATCTCCTGTCAACTGACCTTCATCCACATAGTGCTGCTTCTCACTGGAGGGGATATTTGGCTTTGGGACATACTTGAGTCACTAAACATTGATAATGACTTCAAATGTAAGACAACTTTTTACATAAGCCGCGTGATGAGAGGCCTCTCCATCTGCATCACCTGCCTCCTGAGTGTGTTCCAGGCTGTCACTATCAGTCCCAGTACTTCTTTCTTGGCAAAATTTAAATATAAAATAAAAAAGTATATGATTTCTGTTTTCTTACTTATTTGGTCTTTCAACTTGTCATTCACTAGTCACCGAATCATCTATGCTGGTGCTTTTACCAATGTGAGTAAGACCAAACAGATGAAGGTCACTGCATTCTGCTCACTCTTCTCCATGAACTACATCATCAGGGCACTGATTTTAACAGTGACAACCTCAAGAGATATATTTCTTGTAGGAGTTATGCTGATCACCAGTGCATATATGGTGATTATCTTGTTCAGACACCAGAAGCAATGCAAGCATCTTCACAGCCTCAGCCACTCGAGAGATTCACCTGAGAAAAGGGCCACCCAGACCATCTTGCTGCTGGTGGTTTGCTTTGTGGTCACATACTGGGTGGATTTCATCATCTCATCTACTGCATCTCTGTTATGGATGTACGACCCAGTCACCCTGAGTGTTCAGAAGTTTGTGATGAATGTCTATCCCACAATTGCTCCTTTGGTACAAATCAGTTCTGATAACAGAGTAATCAATATGCTGAAACACATGCAGTCTATGTGCCATCAGATTTTAAAAAGAGATAATTTTTCTCACTTTTAATAAAAGATTTTTTTTATTCTTTTTATATTTATGAGTATTGTGTCAGCATGTATATATGTGTAAATTACTGTTGCCCACAAGGTCAGAAGAGGCCATTGTCCCTGTCCTCTTAACTGGAAATACAGACAAATGTTTGTGAGGCTTCATTCCGGTGCAGCCACAACTAATTTTCCCAAAAACTTCTTCTTCTTAAACTCTGTAATAGTTCAAGTAGAAAATCACGATTCTTAATAATTTAAATAAAATTTGTGGTATTACACATGGACATTGCTGTGACATTTCTGCTGCCAAGTGCTATAGACTTTTTTAGGTTCACTGTATACCATAAGTTAAAATTGCCACAGGATTCTTTTACTCACTCCTCTTTACTTTATATCTTAAATGTTCCCGGATTTTGAGGTTACTCAAAGACAGCTCCTTGTTGATGCTGAATTTTTATGTTTTTCTATTGAAGGAAATTTAATTTACTCTCAGCCATCAAAAATAGTTTACATGTCCCATTGCAGCATTAATACTCTTTCCTAAGTGTAGTTTCTCTGGATCAACAAAAATACTGTGATTTTAAATTTTCCCTTTTTACCACAGTTTCTTAATGTTTCTTATATGAAAATTCCATGTCTGTTTTGTACTTCATCAATACTGAAATATTATTAGTAAAATAAAAATTGTGTGTGTATATATATATGATGTACAGTGTGTTTTGTGTACATATATTTGCATGTTTGTGTGCACCCATGAAGGATGTTTGTGCATGTGTGCGGTGAGGCCATGAGACAGTATTTTCTGTTATCCTTAACAATCCACTCAACTTGGGTTTGATAGTGTCTCTCAGTGTCCTGGGGATTGCCAAATAGGACAAGATGATATCCCAGGGATTCTCCTGTCTCTGCCTCTCCAGCTCGGGATTACAAGTGTGCAACACCATACTCCACTTAGTTTATTCTTTTATTGATAATTAAAAAAAAAACTACTCGTTTTTTTTCATACAGTATACTCTCAATAGAATTTCTCTTCCCAGCCGGGCGGTGGTGGCACACGCCTTTAATCCTCAGGAGGCAGAGGCAGGCGGATCTCCGTGAGTTTGAGGCCAGCCTGGTCTACAAGAGCTAGTTCCAGGACAGGAACGAAAAACTACGGAGAAACCCTGTCTCAAAAAATCAAATAAATAAATAAATAAATAAATAAATAAATAAAGACTATAATTCGTGATCCTAGAGAAGCTAAATAAGAAGGTGAACCCAAAGAAAAACATATAGGCATCCTCCTGAATATTAACCTTCATCAGGCGATGAAAGAAGACAGAGACAGAGACCCACATTGGAGCACCGGACTGAAGTCTTATGATCCAAAGGAGGAACAGAAGGAGAGAGAGCATGAGCAAGGAACTCAGGACCGCGAGGGGTACACCCACACACTGAGACAATGGGGATGTTCTATCGGGAACTTGCCAAGACCAGCTGGCCTGGGTCTGAAAAAGCATGGGACAAAACTGGACTCGCTGAACATAGCGGACAATGAGGACTACTGAGAACTCAAGAACAATGGCAATGGGTTTTTGATCCTATTGCACGTACTGGCTTTGTGGGAGCCTAGGTAGTTTGGATGCTCACCTTACTAGACCTGGATGGAGGTGGATGGTCCTTGGACCTCCCACAGGGCAGGGAACCCTGATTGCTCTTTGGGCTGATGAGGGAGGAAGACTTGATTGGGGGACGGGGGGGGGGGGGCAATGGGAGGCGGTGGTGGGGAAGAGGCAGAAATCTTTAAGAAATAAATAAATTAATTAATTAAAAAAAAGAATTTTTCTTCTCTGTCACTTAGCTCAAGGAAAGCTGAGTTTTGGCAGTGAAGGAAACCAGAGAAAACAGAGAGCTGGTGAAGATGTCATTGGATGAGGGGCCATATCACAGCCCCAGAAAGCAGCAGAACTTGGACATTTCAGTCACATGATTCTGGTTTTAGATGAAGATTAGAAGAAAGAGGTTATGGAACCCCCCTCTGTGATTGAGGAAAGCTGCTGAGGCCAGGCACAGTGGTGTCACTGCATGGAGGCCTAGAAAGGCCATTATGTGAATCTGTGAAAGTCAAACCTGGATTGCCAGCCGGGTGGTGGTGGCGCACACCTTTATTCCCAGCACTCGGGAGGCAGAGGCAGAGGCAGGTGGATCTCTGTGAGTTCGAGACCAGTCTGGTCTACAAGAGCTAGTTCCAGGACAGGCTCCAAAGCTACAAAGAAACCCTGTCTTGAAAAACCTAAAAAAAAAAGAAAAAAGAAAAACCTGGAATGTCTCAGAGACCCCAGGCTGTTGGAGATGCCAGAGCCATGTGACTGCTGGTGAGGAAAGTTATTAACAGGAAATGGAACCAGCCCCATTGAGAGAAGTGTGGTGTGTCTTTGATCTTAGCCATTCTGACAATTCTGGTGGAAGATGTTAGCTCAGAGTCATTTTGATTTGCCTTTCTCTGATGATTAAGGATGTTGCGCAATTCTTTAAAACGTCTTTAGGCCTTTTGAGATTTTCCTGTTGAGAATACTCTTCTTAGATTTGTACTCCATTTTTTTTCATTTTTATTTTTTTTATTTATTTTTTTATTAATTAATTTATTTAATTATTAAAGATTTCTGCCTCTTCCCCGCCACCACCTCCCATTCCCTCCCCCTCCCCCAATCAAGTCTTCCTTCCTCCTCAGCCCAAAGAGCAAGCAGGTTTCTCTGCCCTGTGGGAGGTCCAAGGACCACCCACCTCCATCCAGGTCTAGTAAGGTGAGCATCCAAACTACCTGGGCTCCCACAAAGCCATTACGTGCAATAGGATCAAGAACCCATTGCCATTGTTCTTCAGTTCTCAGTAGTCCTCATTGTCCATTATGTTCAGCGAGACCGGTTTTGTCCCATGCTTTTTCAGTCCCCGGCCAGCTGGCCTTGGTGAGTTCCCGATAGAACAACCCCATTGCCTCAGTGTGTGGGTGCACCCCTCGCAGTCCTGAGTTCCTTGCTCGTGCTCACTCTCCTTCTGTTCCTCCTTTGGAGCGTGAGACTTCCTTCAGTCCAGTGCTCCAATGTTGGTCTCTGTCTCTGTCTTCTTTCATCGCCTGATGAAGGTTAATATTCAGGGGGATGCTTATATGTTTTTCTTTTTTAATTTGATTATTTTGTACTTTGATGACTAGTTTCTTGATTTCTCTATATGTTTTGGAATTCACCCCTCTGTCAGATGTGGTGTTGGTGAAGATCTTTTCCCATTTGTAGGCTGTCGTTTTTTTCTTATTTATGGTGTCCTTTGCCTTATAGAAGATTTTCAAATTTAGGAGGTCCTCTATTGATTATTGCTCTTAGTGTCTGTGCTGCTGGTGTTTTATTTAGGAAGTGATCGCCTGTGCCAATGCATTCAAGGCTAACTCCACTTCCTGTTCTATTAGGTTCAGTGAACTTGGAATTATGTTGAGGTTTTTGATCCACTTGGACATGAGTTTCATACATGGTGATAGACAAGGATATATTTGTAACATTCTACATGATGAAACACAGTTATGTAAGCACCATGGCTAAAGATGCTTTCTTTTTTCCATTGTAAAGTTTTAGCTTTTTTTTTTTTTTCATAAAAATCAGGTATTCATGTGTAGGGACATAGCCCCACCCATTGGGGGCGTGTTCGCCTCGGGCTAATGTTTACGGATAAATCTGCCGGGCGTGAGCCCAGCAGCCCTTTTCTTTTGCTCCGCTTTTCCGGTACACCGCGGGAACCTTTGGTCCTGTAAGTTTATTTCCTTATTAAAGCTGTATATATCTATATAATCTGTCTACATTCATTTGCGCCACCACATTTGGCGTCCCAACGTCGGGCTATTTTGCCCCCGACCCGGCACAGGGGGGGGCGCAAGCTCCACCTTTCCCGGCTAGTTGCCTGAGCTCAGGAAGGCGATTTACAGCGCGCTCCCTGCTCGCTTTCCCTTCCCCCACTCCAGGCCACTACAGTCGCAGAGCAGCGACCCCCCACAGAGCAGTTAATAGCTCCCTGCTTCTTCCAAACCCTCACTGCCTGATTTAAGTGAAGCACCCGCGGTTTTGAAGTAAAAGCCACCAACCCCTTCCCTTAACAGGCAGTACAATAATTTTTGTTTTGAGTTAATTGTTTCAGACCGGCTCTGGCTTAGACCACGTGGACTCAGGTGCATTTCTTTAGTCACCACTGGCAGGAAAACTTCATTACAGGTACATAATTTTCTTTTATAAATAAGAAAAATGTCTGAAAACATTACCATTCAAGACTTTAACAGCCTTTTCAGTTGTACCATGTGGGAGATTTTACAAGAAGTGTCTGTCAGCCCACAGATATGGATCTTTCTGGGATTCGTAGTTTTCCTTGGTACTGTATGGTTTGATAATAGAAATATGATAAAGTCTTTACGAGACGAGGTTGAACGCTTAAAAACAATTGAGAATGACAACAATCTTCTCAAAAATCAGTTTGAAGTTCTCCAGGCAGAGAACAGATCTTTGTTTAACACAACTCGACAAACTGAAAAAAATTTAGAAGAGGTACAGGCTGATGTTAAGGAGAAATTCATTACTATGGAAGAGGGAACAGCTGATTTGGATCGTAAGCTTCAGTCCCTTTCTGAAACATTAACGGCTGATATTAAGGAGAAATTCATTACTGTGGAAGAAGGAACAGCTGATTTGGATCGTAAGCTTCAGTCCCTTTCAGTAGGAACAGAAACATTAACTGAGAGAATCAAAACTGCTGAATGTGACAATCGGATTTTGTCTAAAGCTTATGACAGATTGACAGAAAGATTATCTATACAAGAAGGCACGGTGTATGCTATAAAACTTATGTCCAAAGATGAGACATTATCTCTAATGGACAAACTTCATACTTTAGAATCCTCAATGAAGGCTTTAGAACATAATTCTGGACAGGAGATTCAGACATTAAAGAAGGCAATGGTGAATAGAATTGAAAAGATTGAGGAATTTCTAAATTCTGAGGAAGAAGAGCAAGAGGTAGAAAGGCATATTTTAACTAAATCTGTGGGTAAATCCCTCCGGGACAATTCCCACAAAGCTCTACCTACAGTTCTACCTGCCTTTCCAGTTGTAACAACTGAGAAAGTAGTTGGTTCCAGAAACCCTAGGGTCATCAAGGAAGATACATGGGAACCTGTCCATATGAATGATCTCAAAGAAATTAAACAGGCTGTAATGACTTTTGGAATGAATGCCTCTTTTGTTAAAGAGATGCTAAGATCTTGGGCCACGACGAATAGGGTCACGCCCAATGACTGGTTTCAACTGAGCTCTGCTGTCCTTGAGAGTGGAACGCAATTGAAATGGAAATGCTTATTCAGGCAAGAGGCTAGACTTTTAGAACAGCAGGAAAGAGCAAAGGGAATTGAGATTTCCATAGATCAAATTTTGGGAGAGGGGCTATTTTCTGAGCCTCAGGAACAAGCTAATTTGGATGAAAACATACTCTCCGTGTGTACTACAGCAGCCTTAAGGGCTTGGGACAGGGTGCAAGACCCAGGACAGAGGATGGAATCATTTGTCAGAGTTAAACAGGGTCAGAGAGAACCCTTTAGTGACTTTTTACAAAGAATAACTAAAGCTGTACAAATAGGGATATCTGACCCAGAAGCAAGACGTATAATGATCGAGACTTTGGCTTATGAAAATGCAAATGTGGAATGCAAAAGGATTTTGGGACCTTTAAAGCTCAGATCAGCACCATTAGAAGAATGGGTCTTGCATACACTAGATGTTGATACATTTGACTATGGCACTGAAGCATGGGTAGAAGAAGCAATTTCCAATGGTAAAAGGAGACATCAGAATACCAAATGTTTTAATTGTGGCAAAATGGGTCATATGAAAAGGAATTGTAGACAACAGATTTTCACAAATAATAATAATGCATCTTCTAGAAATAACAGAAATAGGAGGACTCAGCCTTCAGGTTTATGTAGAAGATGTGGAAAGGGCAGACACTGGACGAATGAGTGCAGGTCTACAAGAGATAGACAAGGCAACCTGATACAGACGGGAAACGTGAGAGGGGGGGCCTCACAGGCCCCCATGGCAAACATGGTTCAGTCATTTCCAGTTACTACAGAGAACATGACTCGTCAGGACAATTAGAAAGCCCCATGCCTACTGTTACAAGCAATAATGATCAGAAAGATGAGTTCCGTGTATTTTGGCAAACTTCTATAAATGACCAAAGACCAAAGCTGAGAGTGTGTGTAAATGGCATTTTTATTACTGGCCTGCTGGACACAGGTGCGGATGTAAGTATCATTACCCCAGAATCGTGGCATCCATATTGGCCTCTTCAAAACGTAAATGTTCAGCTCCTGGGAATTGGAACCCTATCTCGAGTAAGGCAGAGCACGAGATGGGTTGAATGTATAGGACCAGAGGGACAAATAGGAAAATTAAGGCCATATGTAGCCAATATTGCAATGAATTTATGGGGTCGTGACCTATTACAACAATGGAATACCCAAATTAACATTCCTGCTACTTCTAGAGCCTATATTTCTGGGGATAATATTAAAAGATATTACAAACGGAGAAAACCGGCCATTCGGGCTGTACAAGAACAAGCAATTGATGTCCCTTCAGAGATACCAACAGCATTGCCTTTAAAATGGTTGACTGAGAAACCAATATGGACAAAGCAATGGCCTTTAGCTGAGGAAAGTTACAGGCTTTAGAACAGTTGGTACAAGAGCAATTAGATGCTGGACATATAGAAGAATCTACCAGCCCTTGGAATTCTCCTGTATTTGTGGTTAAGAAAAAATCAGGTAAATAGAGAATGGTGACAGATCTCAGGGCTATCAACAAGGTTATTCAACCTATGGGCCCTCTGCAATCTGGAATTCCTTTGCCCTCTTTATTGCCAAAAGGATGGCCTCTCATAGTTATTGATTTAAAGGATTGTTTTTTCACTATACCTTTACAAAAAGAAGATAGAGAAAAATTTGCCTTCACAGTGCCTACTTATAATAATTCTCAACCTTCGAGGAGGTACCACTGGGCCGTCCTCCCCCAGGGTATGTTAAATAGCCCCTCCCTGTGCCAATATTTTGTGAATCAACCATTGCAAATAATACGCAAGAAATTTCCCAGATCGATAGTATATCATTACATGGACGACATTTTGTTATCCGATTCAAACATGGATACCTTGAACAGACTGTTTGAAGAAATAAAAATACTTTTACCAAAATGGGGATTGCAAATTGCTCCTGAAAAGATTCAGAAGGGAGATTCTGTTAATTATTTAGGTTATAAAATAGGTTTACAAAAAATTAAGACACAAAAGGCACAAATTCGGAGAGATCGCCTACGGACTCTTAATGACTTTCAAAGACTATTAGGGGACATTTCCAGTCTACGGCCAGCTATTGGGATAACACCTGATCTAATAATTCATTTGAACAAAACCTTGGATGGTGACAAAGATTTAAACAGTCCCAGAGAATTAACAGCTGAAGCAGAAAAGGAACTGACGATGATTGAGGAAAAATTACAACAGGCACATGTGGACAGGGTAAATCCAGAGCTCGACTGTATTCTCGTCATACTACCATCAAAAATTTCCCCTACAGGAATTTTAATGCAGAGAGATGATATTATCTTGGAATGGATCTTTTTACCACATAAACCAAGTAAGAAACTGAAAACTTATGTAGAAAAAGTCTCTGAGTTAATTATAAAAGGCAAGTTGAGACTTCGTCAACTAGCAGGCATAGACCCAGCAGAAATTATAGTGCCTTTCACTGCTGATGAACTAAAGAAATTATGGGAAGATAATGAACCATGGCAAAGAGCTTGTGCTAATTTCTTGGGAGACATTAATAACAACTATCCAAAAAGCAAGAGGCTTAACTTCATAAAGAGAACTTCTTGGATCCTTCCTCGAATCGTCCGTGATACTCCAATAACTGGAGCCCGTAGTTCTATACTGATGCCAATAAATCAGGGAAGGCAGGTTACAAATCAGAAGACTTGGGTAAGGTGGAACAAAGTCCTTATGATTCTGTCCAGAAGGCAGAATTATATGCCATTCTTATGGTGCTAAGGGATTTTAAAGAACCTATTAATATAGTTACTGATTCACAATATGCAGAAAGAGTTATTTTACATATTGAAACTGCTGAATTTATACCTGATGATACAGAACTAACCTCATTGTTTATCCAGGTGCAAGATTTGATTAGGAACAGGCTTTGCCCTATGTACATAACACACATCCGATCCCATACGGGTCTGCCAGGTCCTCTAGCACAAGGTAATGCAGAAATTGATCAATTATTGATTGGTAGTGTGCTACAAGCCTCTGAATTTCATAAAAAACATCATGTTAATAGCAAAGGTTTGAAGAAAGAGTTTTCTATTACATGGCAACAAGCTAGGGAGATTGTAAAGAAATGCCCTACTTGCTCTTTCTATAACCAAACGCCACTGCCTGCAGGGGCTAATCCAAAGGGCACCCAAAGGAATGAAATCTGGCAGATGGATGTGTTCCACTTTGCAGAATTTGGCAAATTAAAATATGTTCATCACACCATTGACACGTATTCAGGCTTTCAGTGGGCAACGGCCTTAAGTTCAGAAAAAGCTGATTCAGTTATCACTCATTTATTAGAAGTCATGGCTATCATGGGTATACCTACACAAATAAAGACAGATAATGGTCCTGCTTATGTCTCTAGGAAAATGAAACGGTTTTTTGATTATTACAATATCAAGCATGTTACAGGTATACCATACAATCCTACAGGTCAAGCAGTCATAGAAAGATCAAATCGAACTATAAAGGATATGTTGAACAAACAGAAAGGGGTGGAAAACACCCCCAGAAATAGGTTACATAATGCTTTGTTAACCTTGAATTTCCTCAACGCTAATGAGAAGGGAACATCGGCTGCAGAAAGACATTGGATAATGGAAAAGTCTACTGAACTAAATCAACCAGTTTATTTCAAGGATGTGCTGACCTCACAATGGAAGCCAGGAGATGTGCTGCGTTGGGGAAGGGGATTTGCTCTTGTCTCCACAGGTGAGGAAAAATTGTGGATTCCATCAAAATTGATAAAGGTTCGTTTTGATGAAGAGAAGCCAGTTGGGAAAGATAAATAACAATTCAATCACATGGATGGCAATCATACTGATGGTAAGTAATACAAATAGGTTGGGGGCAGGGTTCTCTTCTTATCTCCACAGGAAAATACCCATCTTCAAAGAATTTAAGGTACCCCTAATATTTAATTACTGATGGAGGGACTTGTTCTGTAAGTATTAATTTATATATATATATATATATATATGTCTTAAACTTTCTTTGCTTTTCCTCATATCTGTGTCTTTCTTTATATGTCAGTATATGTCCTTGTTGTTAATGTTTAAATTTCCCATAACAAGCAACAAATTTTCCTACAGTAATCTTTGAAGTTTCCAGGATGAAGATGGGGCCCCACAACATCAACTCCATCTGGTTTTTATGACGTCATGAATTTTTTTTTTTTAAAGCGCTAATATTAGACCTGTTTTTTGGTACCAACTACAAGAGACAATTTCGAATGGTGCACATTTTTGACAACACTCTGGTCGGACCTTCTCAAAACGCTCTGAGACTAGTTACAATTTTCTTAGGTCAAAGGTTAATTTGGAAATTTTACCATCATTTGCTTTCACAGGACCCCCTAAGAAGAACGTCGCCCCCATGTCAGCTAGAAGCAATCTTAGAGGACGGAAACCCCTCTCCCAACAGAGTTTGCCCTCAGGGTTGGGGACATCTTTTAATGGTTGGTTTAGGGTTGAGGGGATGGGGTGATATTTTTTTTTTGAAAAAAAAAAAAAAGAAGAAGAAGAAGAGGAAAAGAAGGGGGTAACTGGTTTTTTGGGATGATTGGTATTTGTGAATTACTGTTTATAGAAAATTGTACTGGTACTGTTTCTTGTATACTGATATGTTGAATATTGAGTGTGAGTGTTCCTACCTCTATTTTTGTATGAGTATGCTTATAACTTTGTCTATATTGTATTGATACATCTACCATATTACATTGTACATTTCTACCTCTGATACTATGACATTGTTTACAGTTGAAGATCATTGTCTTCATATATTGCACAGTTGTTTATTCTTTTAGTCTTCAAAGTTAGATAGGTATTGAGAATTATATGTTTGTCATATTTATTTTTAAGTTTATCAGGTCTTTTAGTTACATAGAGATTATATTTAGTATAGATAGTATGATCTTCAGCCTCTTCGAAGAGCTGTAGAAAATGGCCTTTAATCTAACCTAAAATTTCTATGCCAAAGAGACACAATTACTCCTGGCAACACCACTCTACTCCCGAGAGAACGTTGAGCACCAAAGACACTCCACTGGGAGCTTGTCTTCTTGGCAGAACTGGCCTTTGGGTTAAGAAAAGCCCATACCTCAACTTCTGACAAAGATACAGAATATCCCTAAGTGGATGAAACAGGATTGTCTTATCTTGCCAAGACAGGGTAGGATAGTCCTAAGAAAGTTCCTTGCCTTTAATAATGGTATGCCAGTTATGTTAGGCCTTAGCCAAAGTTGGTTGACTCAACATTGCAAACGAGACTTTGGGTGATTGCCCAGGTAGTCAGTTGTCTCTGTCAATTGTTGCACATTTTTGGATATCTCTCGATTGTTAAGTAATATTTATTCCCTTCTCAGATCTTTGACGGAGTTGAAGATTATATAATTGTAGTTACTCTCTATGTTATTTAGACTCCTTGAGATAGAATGTTTAGCAAAAGTTTTGTTCTCAATATTGTTTGTTATATTTATTATTTGTTATTATTGTATATAGTTGTATTTGGTTTGGTTCTATCTTATTTAGACAAAAGGGGGAGATGTAGGGACATAGCCCCACCCATTGGGGGCGTGTTCGCCTCGGGCTAATGTTTACGGATAAATCTGCCGGGCGTGAGCCCAGCAGCCCTTTTCTTTTGCTCCGCTTTTCCGGTACACCGCGGGAACCTTTGGTCCTGTAAGTTTATTTCCTTATTAAAGCTGTACATATCTATATAATCTGTCTACATTCATTTGCGCCACCACATTCATGAGTCTTTGGTTTAATGTCAGGGTCTTCAAATTGTTTCCATCGGCCTGGGCATTTTTTGTTTTGGGGATTTTTAGTTCTTTTTCTTTTTTTAAATATGGCTCTATAGTACAGTTTGATGTTAGGGATGGTGATGTCTTTGGAAGTTCCTATATAATGCAGGATTGTCTTAGCTGTTCTCTGTTTATTATTTTTCCATATGGACTTGAGTATTGTTCTTTTGAGTTCTGTGTATGATTGTTTTGGGATTTTCATGGGGAGTGTATTGAACCTGTTGATTGCTTTGGTAAGGTTGTCATTTTATTATTTTAATCTTGCCTATACAAGAACATGGGAGATATTTCCCTTTTCTGATATGTTCTTCAACTTCTATCTTCAAAGACTTAGTGTTCTTGTCTTTTTGGTCTTTCACTTATTTTGTTAAAGCTGCTCCATGATATTTCATATTATTTGTTGTTATTGTAAAGGGTGATGGTCTCTGGATACTTTTCTGCCAGTTTATTATTTGTATACAGAAGAGATACTATTTTTGTTTATTTTTTAGTTAATTTTGTATCCTGCTATATTACTGAAGGTATTTATCAGCTGTAGGAATTTCATGGTAGAATTCTTGGAGTCACTTATCATTTCATCTGCAAATAGCATAACTTTAACTTCTTTCTTTCCAATGTGTATCCCATTTATCTTCTTTTGTTGTCTTATTGCTCTAGCTAGAATTTTCAGTATCATATTGAATAGATGTGGAAATATTAGACAACCTTGTCTTGTGCCAGGTTACAGTGAATTTGCTTTGAGTTTCTCTTCATTTAATTTGATGTTGTGCTGCTGGTTTGTTGTAAACTGTTTCTGTTAAGTTTTTGTCTGTTTCTTGTATCCACCTTGTCACCAATACCTTTATCATGAAGGGCTGTTGGATCTTGTGAAAGGCCTTTTCAGCATCTAATGTGATGATTGTGTTTTTTTCTTTTAGTTTAGTTACATGGTGGATTATAGTGACAGATTTTCTATGTTAAACCATACCTGCATCCTTGAAATAAGCCTACTTGATCATGCTGGATGATTTTTTTTGATGTGTACTTGGGTTACATTCACTAGTATTTTCTTGAGTATTTTTGCACCAATGTTTATGGGGGAGACTGGACTGTAATTCTATTTCTTTGTTGTATATTTGCACGGTTTGGGTATCAGGGTAACTGTAGCCTCATAAAAGGAGTATGCTAATGTTCCTTGTGATTCTATTGTTTGGAATGATTTGAAGACTGTTGCTATTAGCTCCTCTTTGAAATTCTGGTAGAATTCTTTGCAGAGTTCTCCTCCTTCTTCTCCTCCCAATCTCTCCCCTACACCTCCCTTCTACCTGACCCTGATTCACTCCTCCTCCATCTCCATTCCAAAATGTAGGCCCTTATATGGGAGTCAACAAGGCAAGGCAAATCAAATTAAGTCAGGACTATTCTTCTCCCATTTCCATTAAGGCTGAGCAAAGTATCTCATCATAGGCAATAGGTTCAAAATTCCAGTTCATGCACCAGGGGCAGCTTCTGGTTCCACTACTAGGGGTCTCATAATCAGATCAACTTACACAGCTGTCTCCCACATGCATGGGCCTACATTTCTCCCATATAGACTCTCTAGCAATTGGTCTAGAGTCCATGAACTTCTACAAACTCAGGCCAGCTGTCTCTGTGGGCTTTCTCATCATGACCTTACCCTAATCCCTTGCACATATAGTCCCTTCTCCTCTTAAGCTGTATTCCTGTAGCTTGGCCTGGTGCTTGTCTATGGATCTCTGTATCTCCTATAGATGATCATTTTGTTGTGTTCTGGATTTGTTTTGCAAGTATTTTGTTGAGAAATTTGCATCAATGTACATAAATGAAGTTGTCTGTAATTCTGTTTCTTTGTTGAGTATTTATATAATTTTGAAATCATGATAACTGAGGCCTCATATAAAAAATTTTGTAGACTGAAGATTCATCTGGAGTGGTGAGTGTGTGGCCACCCATCTGGCCAGTCATGGGAACTGAGTACAGACCCCCTCCAACTCTCTAAACATTTCTGGCCATCCAGTGGGGAGTCTCCCTAGCTATTGGCTTTCTCTGTTTACCCCATCCCATCTTGCCCCCAAGCAGTCTTTTCCATCTGCAGAGTCCTAGGATCTCCCAACTCAGACTTCTTCAGGGCTGAGGGTCTGGAGAGCCAGTGGTGAGTGCTTCTGCTACAGAGGCTTCTTTGTTCCATATAAATCTGCACCCCAACAAGCCCACCCTTTTTTCTGGATTGCCCTTGACCCAGCAACAGGCCCTGTTCATCCAGAGTGGTAAGTGTGTAGCCACCAGGATAGATGGTCATGAGAATGGAGTACAGGTCCCCTCCAATTCTCTAAAGGTTTTAGACTATTCAGTGGGGAGTCTCCCAAGCTACTAGCTTTTTTATTTACCCCATAACATCTTGCACTCAAGCATTCCTTTTCATCTCTGGGGTCCTTAGATCCACCAGCAAAACCTGCTTCAGGGTGGAGGGGATCTGGAGCCAGCTCCAGTGCTGAAGGAACCTAAGAGAAGGCAGACCAAGAAAAACCACCAAGTACACAGTCCACCACAGCAAAGATTGAACCAAGATGCCAAGACTATCCTGGACACATTTGAAGGAAGACATGGGCATGTGCCAATGCAAGAATTCCTCCAACAACCTGAAAAGCAACATGATAACACCAGAATACAGCAAAAATACAACAGGAAGATTTGAACACCTTAATCCAGAAGAAGTAGAAGAAATCGACATTAAACCTAAAATTTTGAACATGATAGAGACCCTTAAACAGGATATGAAAAACTCTCTTAAAGAAATGAAAGAGAAGACAAACAAAAAGGTAGAAGAAATCAATAAATCCCTCAAACATATCCAAGAAAACCAAGAAAAAACAATTAAATAGGTAAAGGAAACAGCTCAACACTTGAAGACTGAAATGGAGGTAATAAAGTAAACACAAACCGAGGAATGGCTGTATATGGAAAATCTGGGTAAATGAACAGGAACTACAGAGACAAGCAGAACCAAAGGAATACAACAGGCAGAAGAAAGAACCTCAGGTGTTAACGATACTATAGAGGAAATGAACTCATTGGTCAAAGAAAACAACAAACCCAACTAATTCTTAACAAAAAACATCCAGGAAATCAGGGAAACCATGAAAAGACAAAGCCTAAGAATAACAGGGTTAGAAGAAGGAAAAACTTAAAGCTCAAAGGCCCAGAAAATATATTCAAAAAGCTTGGTTTATAAGAGCTAGTTCCAGTACAATTGTTTTCCAACAAGAAATGATTCTGGGGCCATTTGATATCCCCACATAAAAAAAACAAGAATGGTGACTTTGAAACACCACCAATAAAATTCACTCAGAATGCAACAATAAAGTTTGAAATGAGATGCGCAAAAGCTAGGAAAAGGACCTGAGCACACGTTGTTGTGACTGGATCAGGCAAAATTTTGTGTTAGGAGATTAAAGACTCACAGCTCCATAACCATGAGCCAGCGTGCTTCAGAGACACCAACAAGCAGAGTAAGGCAAGATGGCTAGAAGAAGAAAATACTGGCATGTTCATGTTCCTGAAGAAGAACTCACATTCAAGACATACAAAGGACTACAAACACCAGCAAAAGGTTTACCATTTTAAAGCCAGAGAAACAATTTATCGAGACCTCCGCAATGAGGAACACGAATGGCCAATAGGTCCATGGAGACCACTGTACTCCACATGTTAGTGGAAAGCAGATGTGGTCCACACACCACATTGAGGAAACCTGGTTTAGTTAAAGAAGTTGAAAAACGGGTTGGAGAGATGGCTCAGTGGTTAGAGCATTGCCTGCTGAGTTTGATGAGGCCAAGTGCAGACATACAGCCAGGGCCCACGTTGTTGTGACTGAATCAGGCTAAAACTTTTGTTAGGATATTAAAGACACACAGCTCTATCACCATGAGCCAGCATGCTTCAGAGACACCACCAAGGAGAGTAAGGCAAGATGGCTAGAAGGAGAAAATACTGGCATGTTCATGTGCCTGAAAACAACTCACATCTAGACATACAAAGGACTACAAACAGCAGCAAAAGCTTAAGCAATTTAAAGCCAGAGAAACAATTTATCTAGACCTCTTCTATGAGGTACACTAACAGCCAATAGGTCCATGGAGACCCCTGTACTCCACATGTTAGTGGAATGCAAATGTAATCAACACGCCACATTGAGAAAACCTGGTTTAGTTAAAGAAGTTGAAAAACGAGTTGGAGGGATAGCTCAGTGGTTAACAGCATAACCTGTTGAGTTTGATGAGGCCAAGTGCAGACATACAGCCAGGGCCCACGTTGTTGTGACTGAATCAGGCAAAACATTTGTTAGGATATTAAAGACTCACAGCTGTATCACCATGAGCAAGCGTGCTTCAGAGACACGAAAAAGGAGAGTAAGGCAAGATGGCTAGATGAAGAAATTAATGGCATGTTCATGTGCCTGAAGAAGAACTCACATCCAAGACATACAAAGGACTACAAACATCAGCCAAAAGCTTACGAATTTAAAGCCAGAGAAAAATTTATCTAGACCTCTTCTATGAGGTACACGAACGGCCAATAGGTCAATGGAGACCCCTGTACTCCACATGTTAGTGGAATGCAGATGTAATCAACACGCCACATTGAGTAAACCTGGTTTAGTTAAAGAACTTGAAAAACGGGTTGGATAGATGGCTCAGTTGTTAAGAGCATTGCCTGCTCTCCCAACATCCTGAATTCAATTCCAAGCAACCACATATTGGGCTCACAACCATCTGCAATAAGGTCTTGTGCCCACTTTTGGATACAGAAAGATGTCATGGAGAGATAGCTCAGTGGTTAAGAGCATTGCCTGCCCTTCCAAATGTCAGAAGTTCGATTCCTGGAAACCACAAAATTGCTCTCAAAAGGAGGTTTGCTGCCCTCTACTCGCAACAGAAGGAAGAGGCAAGAGAGATGGCTCAGTGGTTAAGAGTATTGCCTGCTGAGTTTGATGAGGCCAAGTGCAGACATACAGCCAGGGCCCACGTTGTTGTGACTGAATCAGGCAAAATATTGTGAGGATATTAAAGACTCACAGCTCTATCACCATGAGCCAGGGTGCTTCAGAGACACCACCAAGGAGAGTAAGGCAAGATGGCTAGAAGAAGAAAATACTGGCATGTTCATGTGCCTGAAGAAGACCTCACATCCAAGACATACAAAGGACTACAAACACCAGCAAAAGGTTAACCAATTTGCAGCCAGAGAAACAATTTATTTAGACCTCCTCTATGAGGTACACGAACGGCCAATATGTCCATGGAGACCCCTGTACTCCACATGTTAGTGGAATGCAGATGTAATCAACATGCCACATTGAGTAAACCTGGTTTAGTTCAAGAAGTTGAAAAACGGTTTGGAGAGATGGCTCAGTGGTTAAGAGCATTGCCTGCTGAGTTTGATGAGGCCAAGTGCAGACATACAGCAAGGCCCCACGTTGTTGTGAGTGAATCAGGAAAAACATTTGTTAGGATATTAAAGACTCACAGCTCTATCACCATGAGCCAGCGTGCTTCAGAGACACCACCAAGGAGAGTAAGGCAAGATGGCTAGAAGAATAAAATACTGGCATTTTCATGTTCCTGAAGAAGAACTATCATCCAAGACATACAAAGGACTACAAACACAGGCAAAAGGTTAACAAATTTAAAGCCAGAGAAACAATTTATCTAGACCTCCTCTATGAGGTACATGAACGGCCAATAGGTCCATGGAGACCCCTGTACTCCACATGTTAGTGGAATGCAGATGTAATCAACACGCCACATTGAGTAAACCTGGTTTAGTTCAAGAACTTGAAAAACGGGTTGGATAGATGACTCCGTTGTTAAGAGCATTGCCTGCTCTTCCAACCACCTGAATTCAATTCCAGGCAACCACATAATGGCTCACAACCATCTGCAATAAGGTCTTGTGCCCACTTTTGAATACAGAAAGAAGAGCTGGAGAGATAGCTCATGGTTAAGAGCATTGGCTGCCCTTCGAAAAGTCAGAAGTTCGATTCCTGGCAACCACATAATTGCTCTCAAAAGGAGGTTTGGTGCCCTCTACTGGCAACAGAAGGAAGAGCCAGGAGAGATTGCTCAGTGGTTAAGAGTATTGCATGCTGAGTTTGATGAGGCCAAGTGCAGACACACAGCCAGGGACAATGTTGTTCTGTCTGATTCAGGCAAAACTTTTTGTTAGAATATTAAAGACTCACAGCTCTATCACCATGAGCCATCGTGCTTCAGAAACACCACCAAGGAGAGTAAGGCAAGATGGCTAGAAGAAGAAAATACTGGCAAGTTCATGTGCCTGAAAAAGAACTCACATCCAAGACATACAAACGAATACAAACACCAGGAAAAGGTTAACCAATTTAAAGCCAGAGAAACAATTTATCTACACCTCCTCTATGAGGTACACGAACGGCCAATAGGTCTATGGAGACCCCTGTACTCCACATGTTAGTGGAATGCAGATGTAATCAACACGCCAAATTGAGTAAACCTGGTTTAGTTCAAGAACTTGAAAAACGGGTTGAAGAGATGGCTCAGTGGTTAAGAGCATGGCCTGCTTACTTTGATGAGGCCTAGTGCAGACATACAGCCAGGGCCCACGTTGTTGTGACTGAATCAGGCAAAACCTTATGTTACAATATTAAAGACTCACAGTTCTATCACCATGAGCCAGTGTGCTTTAGAGATACCACCAAGGAGAGTAAGACAAGATGGCTAGAAGAAGAAAATACTTGCATGTTCATGTGCCTGAAAAAGAACTCACATCCAAGACATACAAAGGAATACAAACAACAGCAAAAGTTTAATCTATTTAAAGCCAGAGAAAAAGTTTATCTAGACCTCCTCTATGAGGTATATGAACGGCCAGTAAGTCCATGGAGTCCCCTGTACTCCACATGTTAGTGGAATGAAGATGTAATCAACACGCCACATTGAGTAAACCTGGTTTAGTTCAAGAAGTTGAAAAACGGGTTGGAGAGATGTCTCAGTGGTTAAGGGCATTGCCTGCTGAGTTTGATGAGGCCACGTGCAGACATACAGCCAGGGCCCAGGGTCAGGGTCCACGTTGTCGTGACTGAATCAGGCAAAACATTTGTTAGGATATTAAAACTCACAGCTCTATCACCATGAGCCAGCGTGCTTCAGAGACACCACCAAGCAGAGTAAGGCAAGATGGCTAGAAGAAGAAAATACTGGCATGTTCATGTGCCTGAAGAAGATCTCACATCCAAGACATACAAAGGACTACAAACACCAGCAAAATATTTACCAATTTAAGCCAGAGAAACATTTATCTAGACCTCCTCTATGAGGTACACGAACAGCCAATAGGGCCATGGAGACCCCTGTACTCCACATGCTGGTGGAATGCAGATGTAATCCACACACCACATTGAGTAAACCTGGTTTAGTTCATGAAGTTGAAAAACGGGTTGGAGAGATGTCTTAGTCGTTAAGAGCATTGCCTGCTCTTCCAACCCCTTGAATTCAATTCCAGGCATCCACATAATGGCTCACAAGCATCTGCAGTGAGGTTTTGTGACCTCTTTTGGATACGGAAAGAAGAGCTGGAGAGATAGCTCAGTGGTTAAGAGCATTGGCTGCCCTTCCAAAGGTCAGAAGTTCGATTCCTGGAAACCACATAATTGCTAACAAAAGGAGGTTTGGTGCCCTCTACTGGCAACGGAAGGAAGAGGCAGGTGAGATTGCTCAGTTGTTAAGAGCATTGCCTGCTGAGTTTGATGAGGCCAAGTGCAGACATACAGCCAGGGCCCACGTTGTTTGACTAAATCACGCAAAACATTTGTTAGGATATTAAAGACTCACAGCTCTATCACCATGAGCCAGCGTGCTTCAGAGATACCTCCAAGGAGAATAAGGCAAGATGGCTAGAAGAAGAAAATACTGGCATGTTCATGTGCCTGAAGAAGAAATCACATCCAAGACATACAAAGGAATACAAACACCAGGAAAAGGTTAACCAATTTAAAGCCATTTATCTAGACCTCCTCTATGAGGTACACGAATGCCCAATAGGTCCATGGAGACCCCTGTACTCCACATGTTAGTGGAATGCAGATGTAATCAACACGCCAGATTGAGTAAACCTGGTTTAGTTCAAGAAGTTGAAAAACGGATTGGAGATATGGCTCAGTGTTTAAGAGTATTGCGTGCTCTTCCAACCTCCTCAATTCAATTCCAGGCAACCACTTAATGGCTCACAACCATCTGCAATAAGGTCTTGTTCCCTATTTTGTATACAGAAAGAAGAGCTGGAGAGATAGCTCAGTGGTTAAGAGCATTGGCTGCCTTTCCAACGGTCAGAAGTTCGATTCCTGGAACCACATAATTGCTCTCAAAAGGAGGTTTGGTGCCCTCTACTGTCAACAGAAGGAAGAGCCAAGATAGATGGCTCAGGGGTTAAGAGCTTTGCCTGCTGAGTTTGATGAGGCCTAGTGCAGACATACAGCCACGGCCCACGTTGTTCTGACTGACTCAGGCAAACTTTTTGTTAGGATATTAAAGACTCAGAGCTGTAACACCATGAGCCAGCATGCTTCAGAGATACCTCCAAGGAGAATAAGGCAAGATGGCTAGAAGATAAAAATACTGGCATGTTCATGTGCCTGAAGAAGAAATCACATCCAAGACATACAAACGAATACAAACACCAGGAAAAGGTTAACCAATTTAAAGCCAGAGAAACAATTTATCTAGACCTCCTCTATGAGGTACACGAACGGCCAATAGGTCCATGGAGACCCCTGTACTCCACATGTTAGTGGAATGCAGATGTAATCAACACGCCAGATTGAGTAAACCTGGTTTAGTTCAAGAAGTTGAAAAACGGATTGGAGATATGGCTCAGTGTTTAAGAGTATTGCGTGCTCTTCCAACCTCCTCAATTCAATTCCAGGCAACCACTTAATGGCTCACAACCATCTGCAATAAGGTCTTGTTCCCTATTTTGTATACAGAAAGAAGAGCTGGAGAGATAGCTCAGTGGTTAAGAGCATTGGCTGCCCTTCCAAAGGTCAGAATTTCGATACCTGGAAACCACATACTTGCTCTCAAAAGGAGGTTTGGTGCCCTCTACTGGCAACAGAAGGAAGAGTCAAGAGAGATTGCTCAGTGGTAAAGAGCATTGCCTGCTGAGTGTGATGAGGCCAAGTGCAGACATACAGCCAGGGCTCACGTTGTTGTGACTGAACCAGGCAAAACCTTTTGTTACGATATTAAAGACTCACAGTTCTATCTCCCTGAGCCAGCGTCCTTCAGAGATACCACCAAGGAGATTAAGGCAAGATGACTAGAAGAAGAAAATACTGGCATGTTCATGTGCCTGAAAAAGAACTCAAATCCAAGACATACAAAGGAATACAAACACCAGCAAAAGGTTAACCGATTTAAAGCCAGAGAAACAATTTATCTAGACCTCCTCTATGAGGTATACGCACGGCCAATAAGTCCATGGTGACCCCTGTACTCCACATGTTAGTGGAATGCAGTAGTAATCAACATGCCACATTGAGTAAACCTGGTTTAGTTCAAGAAGTTGAAAAACGGGTTGGAGAGATGGCTCAGTCGTTAAGAGTATTGCCTGCTGAGTTTGATGAGGCCAAGTGCAGACATACAGCCAGGGCCCACGTTGTTGTGACTGAATCAGGCAAAACATTTGTTAGGATATTAAAGACTCACAGCTCTATCACCATGAGCCAGCGTGCTTCAGAGACACCACCAAGGAGAGTAAGGCAAGATGGCTAGAAGAAGGAAAGGAGTGGCAGGTGTTGATCTTGCAGGTGAACCTTTGGTACAGCGAAGCCATGGGCCGCTGCAAGCTGGTTCACTGGCTGGGATGATTCGAAAAAAAATTCCTTTCTCTATCTCTCTTCCCTATCCCCATCCCCTCCAGCAGAAAAGAGAGAAGGGGGGAAAAGCAGGCGGTTGGGAAAGAAGAAGAAAGGCGAGTCTGGCCGCTCCGCGCCACTCGCGAGTCGCCTGGGTGCTGAGCGAATATGCCTGGCTCAGCTTCTCTGCCCCCTCCCCGGTGGCGCGGAAGCCAGAGGTCGGAGTAATTGCTTTCTCTTTCTGCTTTGCTATTTTTTTAAGTCCTCGACAGGGCCACGTTCGGCCTCACCAAAGAGATGGAAGGAAAGCAAGACACCAGAAGCACACAAGGAAGGGGACAAGTCTAGGCCCCATTATTTGGCACCACCTAGAGACCAGCTTGCATCCCTGCTCATCTCCTGTTCCCCGCCCTGGCCCCTAGCAGCTCCTCCTTTCCCTTCTCAGCGGGGTACCCAGCTCCTGCCCGGGTGATTGCACCTGGGGAGTTCTAGTCTCAGGGAACTGGAGGTGGAAGCCAGCAGGAGGACTCTCAGAACACCAGTTGTCCTGGATGAAGGTTCAGGGCTTACGTGGGCCGAATGCCCCAGTGAGAGGTGACAGAGCTAGGACTGAGCAAAGAACCCCGAACTGCCTTCGCGCCCATGGCTCCCATTGCGTCCTCTTTGGGTTGCAGCACACAGCTGCCTTCCAGGGACTCCCAGAGACTCCACCTAATATTGTTCTTCTGCCTGTGGTTGACTTGGGCAAAGACCCCCTGAGAGCCTGGGGTAGGAGGAATGCGGCTGCGGGGCATAGGAGGAAGCAAAGGAAGGAAGGAAGGCCTAGAAAGAGCAGGCACAGGGAAGCACCTATTCCCAGACCCGCCTTCTTCCCACCACATAGGATTTCAAAATTGACTAATTTTCTTCTGCTCCTTTTAAGAAGGGAAGGCCAAGTCTAGAACTGGCCACAGGACACCTGCGCTAGCTTAGGGCAAGCCTCAGGAGCAAGGCCTTTCAAGGTCCACCTGACTCCAGCTTGCCTATGTGTAAATACAGGGAAACGCTAAAGTGCTTGGAGGTCAGCAACCTTTCCAAACCTTGTTCCACCCCATTTTGGCACTGAGATGAGTGAGAGGGGAGCCTTGACCCCAAAGGCTGTGCAGCACACAGGTTTTCCAATAACAAACTCATTTTGGTGTATTCGAACGTGCTCGAGTGCCCCCGTGTGGAGAGATGGGCAAACGGTATCTGAGGGTTCCTCTAGGCCTTGGCTGGCATCTCCCCATATTTGCTTCCTCCATTCTTCCCTGTAGGCTTCTTGTCTTTTGTGGTTCTCTTGCCACCCTTGGGTCTCCGATGCTCCACCTCCTCCATGCACAGCTCTTTTGTCCCCTGATCCAGCCCTCTGGGGCTGAGCTGCAAGGCACCCCTACCACTAAGGTATAGAACTTGGGAGAGACTCACAGGAATTCTGGCACTTGCCCAGAGTCTCTGCTGTCCTCTCCCACAATGAGTCCAGGGTCATTTTGACTTCTCCCACCACCCAGTGATGCCCCATGAATTTCCTCAGGTTCCTGTCATTATTGAGAATTTTAAAAGCATGGGGGAGGCAGCCACCCAGTTTCCCTAGTCAGAGGGGAGAGAGAGAGAGAGAGAGAGAGAGAGAGAGAGAGAGAGAGAGAGAGAGAGAGAGAGAGAGAGAGAGAGAGCCCTCAGCCTGAAGGAAGCTAAGCTGCACTGTGTTGAGAGGAAGGTGTGTTTGCTGCACTGTGTTGGAAACCTCACCACCCGCCATTCTTTTTCAGTCTTTCTCTCCCAAGCTCTTAATGCGCAAGTTGATTTTCAGTGGGATTTTGTAGGCCCATCCTTGGCTCCACAGCCCTTGTTTTCACTGTGAACAGACAGCCACCAAAGCACTCCAGAGACACTTCCCTCTCTGAGGAAAATAAGAAGAGCGTGAAGCTGTCTTCTAATCACTGCAGGACTCGCTTTGTGGGAAGCCACCAAAAGTCTGCATTGGGAGAGGGTTGGCTACCATGCCATAGGATGGCCCACAGAATGCTTTCTTCTAAGGACATGAAACCAAACTCCATTTCCTGTTTAGTAAGTCCTGACTCCCAGCCCTTCACATGAAAGGCTTCTCTGCAAGCCACTTGTAAGAACCAGCCCCACCTTTCAAGGGTTCACATTCACAGCAGCTGAGGATTGTGACATCACTGCGGATGTCCCTTGTGTCTTCCTTACTATATGTGAAGGACATTTGTACAGTTTTACACAAGCAGAAATGACTGTGTATATGATGCTAATACATTTACACAAAATGTAGAAATTTTATCGACTCTCATGTCCAGCACTTTATAGACAAGGGCCTGTTAACCATTATAAACTAATGATAGAATTTTAAGAACAATTTTCATTGCATGTATTGTGTCTCCACGTGAGTATGACCACATCAGCAACCAGAAGTGTTATATCCTCTGGAGCTGGATTTATAGGCAGTTGTGAGCTGCCTGATTTGGGTTCATGGATCTAGACTCTGGTCCTCTGCTAGTGCGTGTGCTCAACATGTGAGCCATGTCCCCAAGACTGAACTGTTTATTAATGATAAATTCAGTATATGTTGATAGAAAAGTCATATGTCTTCAAGACATATTTTCTCCAGAGAATCTGTAAGTATTCAACTTAAAATTTGGTCAAAGTTTAAAATTCTGATCAAATTACTCTGAAAATATAAATCATTCCTATCTAAACATATTATAAAGCAAAACGTTGTAAGAACTCATAAACAACCAGGGGAAGAATTAAAGTAAAATTTTCTCTCTAGAGAGGAAGATCTGGAGCATGAACAGAAGAAATGGAGAGAATGGGAGATAGGGAAGAAAGAGGCAGCGCCTGGTCAGGCTGACGTGAAAGGAACAGAGTCGGGGAGGTGGGAAGAGGCGTTCCTTGATGCTCCTGAATGGAGGCACACAGAGGAATTGGCCACATCCTTTTGACGCTTCACAGTGAGCACAAAGCCCCAGAACCATCTTAAGGAATGGTTTTGACTGTGAAGCTGTGAACTTGTGACAACATTGGTACCTACAGATCCAGTCTTCCCCACAACCCCGGGCACACATGTGACAGAGGACATCTAGGGACTGCAATGCTGCATACTTACTCCCCTGAGTGAGACTAAGCAGGTTCATGCCATACCCTGAGCGACATGATGGGGATTTGGAGAATGGTGAACTCCACGGCTTTGACACATAATTAATCAAGTCCGGCCTGTGGAAAACCCTCCTCAACCACATAAGGAGTGAGCTCCTATGAGGGATGCTAAAACCAGGGGCCTTTCGATCAGATCTTAGTGTCTTGGAAGGAAATAGGTCTAAGAACCCTGGCTCAACGTGGCTTTCAGCATCTTATTTGTAAAATAAGAACTACAGGGCAGTTGAGGTGGCTCAGCAGGTACACAGGTGCCTTTGCCACCAAGCCCGACTATCTGAGAATAATCCCCACCATCCCACACAGTAGAAGGAAACTGAGTCCTGCAAGTTATGCCCTGACCTCTGCAAGTATGCCATGGAATGCACACACTCGTACACACACATACTCACACATACACATATACACAAACACACATGCATGTACACACACACAAACACACACACAATAAACAGATATAATAAAAACGTTAAACCATAAAACTCTGAATCAGGGGAAAAGATGCGACAAACTTTCCTGCCTAGAGGAGCAAATGTGAGGCTTAAACTGCTGTGGAGCCAATGCAGGAAATGCCGTGAACTTATCTGCGGGCTGCATCATGTCAGATTTGAACTCCTCACTACCAGGGTCCACCTTGCTTCCAATTGCATCTGTGTACTCTAGAACAGATCTACAAACAAGCATGATTAATCATTGAATCCAGCAGACGCTACAGGATATTTTCAAACTGACAACAAAGAAAGTTGTAAGACTTGTACCCTTCTTGACTACTAATATTGGAGATAGAAAATGGACACCTTCGTGTACCCAGAAGGCAGGTCCTTCTTGAAGCGCTGGGCATCTGTATCTTTGACCATCTACAAATTGGGATGAATGAAGCAAGTATCTGAATATCTACAAAACACAGTGTTTTTTTTTAAAAAGAGAAACACATTCTCTTTTTAAAATTTATTTATTTATTTATTAAAGATTTCTGCCTCCTCCCCGCCACCGCCTCCCATTTCCCTCCCCCTCCCCCAATTAAGTCCCCCTCCCTAGTCATCCCTAAGACTAATCCGCGTTCCCTGCCCTGTGGGAGTCCAAGGACCACCCACCTCCATCCAGGTCTAGTAAGGTGAGCATCCAAACTGCCTAGGCTCCTACAAAGCCAGTACGTGCAATAGGATCAAAAACCCATTGTCATTGTTCTTGAGTTCTCAGTAGTCCTCATTTTCCGTTATGTTCAGCGAATCCGGTTTTATCCCATGCTTTTTCAGACCCAGGCCAGCTGGCCTTGGTGAGTTCCTGATAGAACATCCCCATTGTCTCAGTGTGTGGGTGCACCCCTCGCGGTCCTGAGTTCCTTGCTCTTGCTCTCTCTTCTTCTGTTCTTGATTTGGACCTTGATTTCAGTCCGTTACTCCAATGTGGGTCACTGTCTCTGTCTCCTTTCATCGCCTGATGAATGTTAATATCCAGGAGGATGACTATATGTTTTTCTTTGGGTTCACCTTCTTATTTAGCTTCTCTAGGTTCACGTATAATAGGCTCAATGTCCTTTATTTATGGCTAGAAACCAAATATGAGTGAGTACATCCCATGTTCCTCTTTTTGTGTCTGGCTCACCTCACTCAGGATAGTGTTTTCAATTTCCGTCCATTTGCCTGCAAAATTCAGGAAGTCATTGTTTTTTACTGCTGAGTTGTACTCTAATATGTATATATTCCATACTTTCTTCATCCATTCTTCCATTGAAGGGCATCTAGCTTATTTCCAGGTTCTGGCTATTACAAACAATGTTGCTACGAACCTAGTTGAGCATGTACTTTTGTTGTATGATAGGGCATTTCTTGGGTATATTCCCAAGAATGGTATTGCTGGGTCCAGGGGTGGTTGATCCCGAAATTCCTGAGAAACCACCACACTGTTTTCCAAAGTGGTTGCACAAGTTTGCATTCCCACCAGCAATGGATGAGTGTACCCCTTTCTCCACAACCTCTCCAATTCTTTCAGCCAGTGAAAGCGGCCATCCAGCATTTGTGAGTTCTGGTGCCTGGGAAAAGGTTGCAGAGTTCCAGTGTTTGATGGACTCGTCCGGTTCATTTCAGAAGCTGCTGATGTCTTTGCGTGAGCAGTTGTGGGTACAAAGATGGAGAAGGCTGTGCCTTTGCTCTGGAGAAAGGTACTACAGTGCAGGAAAGATGACCCACAGAGGCCCTTGGCTGCTGTGCCCAGAGCTGCAGAGGGACCTGGGCAGGCAGTGAAGCCTGTGGAGCACCTGCTCTGAACTGTGTGTTGTTCTGACTTTCTGAACACTCATGACACTTGCTATGGTTTTGCTTTTCTGCTCTAGTTTACCCAACTCTGCAGGGACAATGGTTTGTCATCTCTAACGTGAGTGAGGGCCAGATAAGTGTATAATTAGAGTATATTGAACAATTGCTCAAAATGGAGTTGTTATGGTTTGAGTCATGATAATCATGTGATTTTTCTCTCTTATCTCAAGGCGTAGTCATTCTGTGGTGCTTCAGGACTCAGGGTCTGGATGCTGGAGTAACAAAATTTGTTTGGGTTATGCTAGTGCCCCAGGGTTGCAAATGCAGTACCCATGGACAACGTACCTCTGGCACCCTTAGATTGACTCTGAGATCATGTTTAGGCCCTCTTCTCCATCATTTCAGTTATTTCATATATGTATATAATATATATAGTATTTACTTAATAAATATGTATATATATATATAAAAAATGAAACATTTTTGAGCTTGATAACTTGGAAATTTGCACTTATTAGGAACCTCCTGTGTTATGTCAGTTCTAGGGGCTTCTGCTAAAGAGATGCAAATTGAACACAAGGTCTGAGGGGTGGTGATGCTGAGGAATACTGTATCTAGGGTTTATTTTATTTTTAATTGTGTGCATGCCTCTGTGTGTGTGTGTGTATGTGTGCATGCAAGCGTGTAGATACCCTCAGAAGCCAGAAGATGGCCTCAGAGTCCCTGGAGCTAGAGTTACAGGCAGCTGTACCTCTCTAACTCCATATAAGTTGTAGGAACTGAACTCAGGTTCTTGCTCTTGAAGCACGAACTCTTAACCAGACCCTGGGGTTGTTGTGGCCTCTCTACAGTGTAAAGTGCTGCAGGGAGTGTCAGGTGATGGTGCATACAGCTACTTTAGAACAGGTTGGTGGCACCAGTTAACAGGATGAAACAAAGAAGTTTCAGTTCCCTGGGCCCAGAAGAACAGAAGCTCAAGGAGTGCTGTGTGTGAGTGTCCACTGTAGCATGCACGCATAAGAAGCAAGATGCAAGACTAGAATTCGTGAAACTTGAATGGGAGGTCTAAACTACAGGATGCTTCACAATGGACATCCGTCTGCGGTTGAAAATATACAGCTTTCCACATGGAAATGCAGAAATGCAAATATCTTGCAGAAGAAACAGACAAAAGGGACACTTATAGACTGTAGAATGTGTGACGTCTTTAAGAATTTCACTATGACCCCAAGTCTTCAAGCTATGTCCTCACCCAGGGCCAGTGTTAAGAGAAATACAACCTCTGAAAGAATGAATGTGTGATATACTGACAATAGCGGTGAACTCTCAGGAAAAAACAGGATAGGGAACTTTAATCGGAGTCTCTGTGCATTTAACATGGGGGCCATCTTCACAGAGTCCTGGCAAAACTAATAGTCAAGAAGGGGCTACATAAACATAGGTTAGAATTTCTTGCTGCTCTTGCAGAGGACCAAAGTTCTGTTCCCAGCACCTATGTCAAGTGGCTCATGATTGCCTCCAACTCCAGTTCCCATATCTGATGCCCTCTTCTGGCTCTGAGGGCACTGTCCTCACACTTGCATACACACCCATATACACACATACACACATAATTGAAAATAAAATAAATCTTTTAAAATATCATAAAGAAGAGTGAGTTTGGGAGCCAGGCCTGGGAACCTATGGCTGTCCTCGTAGCTACTCCGGAGGCTGAGGCAGGCGGGTCAAAACCCAATGATTGTCTGAGCTATAGAGTGAGTCTGAGATAGTTCTGGGAGACTCAGAGAGATCCTGTTTCAAATCGACTGGAAAAAGAAGACTGGGGTTGTGGGGATGTAACTCAGTAGTGGAACACTTGCCTAGAATGTACCAAGACCCTAGGCTCAATCTCCAGGAGAGAGAGGGGGGGAGAGAGAGAAGGAGAGGGAAAGAGAGAAAGAGATAAGAGAGAGATAGAGAGAGATGGAAGGAGAAAGAGAGAGAGGGAGAGAGAGGGAGGGAGAGAAAAAGAGGAAAGGAGAAAGAGAGGGAAGGATGGGGGAAGGAGGAAGAGAGAGAGAGGGAAGGAGGGAGGGAGAGGGGGGTTGTTTCCATTTGGCAGTTGTCACAGAGGGAGATCTTTAACATCTTTGGCATTCTGACATGTGCCCACAGGTTCATAGTGGAGAAAAGTATCTATGAGTAAAAGATTAAGTTAAGGACTATGCGCAGGGAAGAGAAGAAAGGTGCTGGCTTCATGCTGGGAGGTAGTGCAGACAGATGGTTCATTCACATTCTGGAGGACCTTGAAGGATGCCCATATTGTAGCTACTTTATCTTCAGGTCATGGGAATCTCATTATCACCATCCACATCATCGTCGTTGTTGTTGTGAGTCATATATTTTGAGAGTAAGTTAAATGCCGGAGACGGGGTTCCTTGGGACACAGATGCTGAAGTTTGCACTGACGGAGGTTATGGGGAGGGGGCAGTAGCCCCTAGGGAACAATACCAGGGAGTTGTGAAGGAAATTGAATTTGACAGCAGAAATTGCAGGGCCAGGAGATGGCACAGTGGCTTGCGTGCTACCACCCCAGCCTAATGACCTGAGTTTGATCTCCAGAATTGACATAGTATAAGAAGAGAACCATTGCTTACAGACACAGAACTGAGCTCTGACCTCCACCTGTACACCGGTGTGTACCTCCCACATAAGCACACAATAAAAATGAATTTAAAAATTTCAATTAAGGTTTCAGTTGATACTCAGTTGTCCAGCTGGAGGTATGAACCTGCTTCAGACTGTTACTGGATATAGATGCAAGCTGTCCTCAAGGCCAGGTATGGCCAGGTGACTTGGCTCCATCAGGTCCAGCATGATGCTTGAAGACAGATTAAGCTGTTATTCATCTTGCCAGAAAAATGAGAATCTTATTCCCAAAGGGGACCAGGACCACACACACTGTAGGTCTCCTGAGCCCAGAGGTCTCCTGCTGATTCTGCTCCAAGTATCTGTCAATTGTCATCAGCCCTTAGATAAAGATCTACCCAAGGCAAAGCTTCCTTCATGGAAAGAATCGCTAGAAATAATAGTAAGGGGCCAAGCCAGTTGTGTGTCTAGAGGCCATGTTGACTTGTGTCCTGGTACTCCTGTTGTGGAGCCGTGATGTGGGGCAGCCCTGCCCCATCACCAGGAAAGCCACTCGTGTTGTGTTCTGCTGTTGCGAGCTGGCCTTGCTCAGACTCCTGGAGCCTGGGAGATAAAGCTTTGCTTACACTCCACTTGATAGTGGATCATTTCTTCTTCTCTCCCCTGGTTGGTGTGCAGGGAGTTGATTTATCTCGGTGGATCCTGTCAGGCTGCATCTGATAACATATATTCTTTCTTCTGAAATGTCCAATCTTTGTCAGCTAAGAAATATTTGAAGTGCTGACAGGGCTCTTATGTGCGAGCCACCTATCACTGCAGAGTCTGTAGAATTAATTCCTCTTGATTATATTAGTGCGGGGCCATCATTCATATTTATTGATGCTGTCTGGTCATGTCTAGAAGATTCATAGGTATCTATATTCATCCTACACAGAAGAGACCATGAATAACTTTGCTGTCTTTGGAGTGTCTTCTTGTGTGGAACAGATGTTACACAATTAGTAAAGAAAGCTTTTTAATAAATATGCATTTGTGCCTTTAGGCTTTCTCCCTGGGGTCCTGAGAGGAGAGTGTAGGAGTCTGACATTATCCATGCAGTTTTTATTCAGAGCTCCCTCTTTAGATGAGCTAAAAAAAGTTGTTCTTCAGTCAGTGTTTCATTTCCTGTGTAGGAAATGTTCTTGAGAATTACATAGAAGTTCACCAGGCAGGATTTAATCATTTTAATGTCTATGGCCTTTGGATTTCACATCATTGAGTATGAAATTATGGGATGTCAGATGACCAGAAGGAAGTGGAGTGAATTCAGTGCCACAGATGAAGAGAGATGGGAGAGCAAATGAACTCCGACGAGGCTGGTGTTTCCTTCTTCTGGTCGCCTGTCTTCATTCTCATGGATGGTGACTCTGCCCAACTGGGGTAATATTTCAGTGTTCGTATGTTTCTGAACCTTTGTGGGTGATGAGAATGCTCACCTTGGTTTGATACCTAGCAGTAAACACTGGAATAGTAATATTTCAGTGTTTGTATGTTTCTGAACCTCTGTGGGTGATGAGAATGCTCACCTTGGTTCAATCCCTAGCAGTAAAGAGTGGAATAGACACCGTGTCAAGTCCCAGGCTACTCTCTGACTGCACCACACTGCAACACTGTAGTCTACAGCACCCATTGCCATCCTTGTTCCAGATTCGACAAACGGAGACTCAGAGGGGCTTGTTGATGGAGCAAGATCATGCCAAGGGCAAGCCAGAGTCAGCAGGTGACCCAGGCCTTTGGGCGAGGACCTCTTCTCTCAGATATTTGTTAGAGAAAGACTAACCAGGAGCCCTGCAGGGCTTAGCTGTATTTCCCCATTGGATGCCATGTTATATATGTATGCCTGCAAGCATCCATGAATGTCTAAGCATGCTGGTTTTGCAAACTGAATCTAATTCTTATTGTGCAAAGAAATGAAGCACTAGGTAATAAAGTGGGGAGGGAGGAAAAAAGAGCTAAGGAAAGAGAAGTGGGAGGAAGTGATGGGTCACTACCAATGGGAGACGAGACTACTCATAGATGAAATATGGCCAGGAAAAGATAAAGAGCCTAACCCATGGCCTCTCTAATAAGGGACAGCTCATACAGAAGATTCAAATAGTTTTCTTTTTCATTTGAACACATTGTTTCCATTGGAGAGATCAAGGCAATTATTCCACTTACAACTGCACAAATGATTATTTGGTAACATATTAAAATTTCCTGCTACATTATAACTCCTTAAGAGAAGACTGGGATGCATTTTTCTCAGTACTTAATTCCTGTTTCTACTTTAACAAACTTACTCAAAACCACTCTGTATCAGATGCATCTTTCAGTGCAGTGGGAAGGAATTTCCTCACTCAAACAGGCTTTCCTTTTTCTAGACTAGGTAAGAACAACAGAAAGATAAATGACTGGGAGGTGCCAGGGGTGATGGATATTAGAAAGAGAAAGCAGGGCTTGCAGGGGACAGTGGGTCTAGTCTCTGGACTGCTGGCTCCTGATGTGTTCACACCATCATTTGGAGCCCTGGGACCAACGGTCTCACGGCAGGGAAATCTGCCTGCCCTAGGCCTAGCTGGACTGTAGAAATATTAGTGGCAAATCAAATATTGTTCTGCCTTAAACCCAAGAGAAATTTATGTATGGATACCTAGTGGAAGGAAGTTGATGTTTTTTCCATTAGGTGGGATTACAGGAGATGAAGGAGAGAATAAAGAAGATGCTAAAGGCAGTGGGAAGGTGGAGGAAGTGGGTGTTGTCAGCCCAAGAAGGCTCCAAGTGAGCAAATCTGGAAATCTTATTACCTAAAACTGCTAACTAGGACCACTTTCAGAGATGGTCATTAGACTGGGGGATTCCTGGCCTCAGAGAAAGCTGGTGTTGTATGAGGATTCATACCCCATCCATGATTCACATGAAAGGCAAGCGTGGGAGCCCAGCATCCCTGCTTCAAAACAGTAGTGCAAACAGTGTGATGTGTCTGTCTTTCAGGACTTTCCAGGGGCCAAGTTATTGCGAGAACTCTACCCTGGATTCTGCCTGCCTCTTCCCGCCTCTGTTCTGAACCCTTACTGGTCCCCTTCCTTATTGGACTCTCCCAGGAACCCTTTCTTAATGAATTCCCTGTTCCTGTGACCTTAGCTGAGGTGGGCTTTTGGGAGAACCTGGACTGCAAAAAAGAGCAGTTTATTTTAGTGTAGCTTTTCATTTATTTCTTGCTTTATTCTATACATATAAGTTTTTGTCTATACCTATACATGTACCTAGTACATGCCTGGTACCCCCAGAGTTAGAAGGAAATATCAGATCCCCTGACATTGGAGTTACAAATGGTTGTGAACCTTCAGCTGGGTGTTGGGAATCAAACCTAGGTCCTCTGTCAGAGCAGCTAGTGCTCTTAACTACTGAGCCATTCTGCAGCCTCCCAGAGAGAGCTTTGGGATTAAAGCATGAGGGTCTAAGATGTTCTATAGATGGAAGTTTCTGTCCCGCCCAGATCTGTAACCATTCAGTCCCAAAGATACACACAGAGGCTTAATTAATTATTATCTCTTTGACCTATTAGCTCAGGCTTATTATTAACTAGCTCTTACAACCTAAATTAACCCATAATTCTTATCTATGTTTAGCCACATAGCTTGGTACCTTTTTTTCAGTAAGGCATTCTGTTCTTGCTTCCTCTGCGTCTGACTGGTGACTGACTCTCTGCCTTTCCTCTTCCCAGAATTCTCTTAGTCTGGTTGCCCCTCTTATACTTCCTGCCTGGCTACTTGTCAATCAGTGTTTTATTAAACTAAGGAACAACAAGTCTTTTACAGTGTACAAGATCATCATTGTCTCAAAGCAATGTTCCATTATTTAGTACCCATTTAGAATTTGTGTGTGAAATCTCTCCCACAAGCTCATGTGCTTGAGCGTGTGATGCCCAGATGTTCATGCTGCTGGGAGGGGTTGTGGAGCCTTTAGGAGGTGGGACCTACCTGGAGGAACTGGGACTCTGGGTGTGGGATGTGAGGGTTGTAGTATGGCCCATCCTTTCCATCTCAATCTCCTTGCTTCTTGGTTGGTGACATGTAACAAGCATTTACCGTTGTCAGCAAGCCTGCTCCACCATGAAGGACTGTATCCTATGAGCCAGAACAATGCTTCCCTCTTAAGTTACTTCTTTACAATAACTAGTAATTAGCCCACAACTCTATGTCCTGGGCTAACTTTTGCTAAGGTCTAACGGACACTGTTGTCTTTATTACCTCTTTGGCACATTGTTGGAAAGACTAAAGTTCCTAGGTTAGGGTCCTGGGAAGGCAAAACACAGCAGTCAACATTGGCAGACAAGATCTGCAGCCCAGGAGGGGAGTGCCACCAGCCATGTCATACAGGGCTACATTTAGTTGTGTAGAGAATAAACTGGATGGGAGAGCTGTTGCAAGGGACAGGCTTTGCAGTAACAAGAAAGTGAGGTGTTCCTGGTCTCCACAGGAGGGTGCCACAGGCTGGTTTGCATAACTTTACAGCTTGTGGGAACTGAGACTTGTTTCTGGGTCTGCTGAGCTACATCAGGCCCTGTGATCAGGAAGGCTGTGGACCATGGGGTCTTACTGTGTGAGCAGGAAATAAAGGGGATGCAAAGTTGGGTCTCTTGAGGTTTTCCATGTGATCACACGCCAACATGGCACATGGTGTTAAGTGTGAACTTTGGACTGTGAACCACAGCCGCAACTTGCTCAGAATGCCACAAAAATGACAGGAATGGGCCCGTGTGCCCAGCCAGGAGGCACCTCACAGGCAGGGAGCAGCAAGCCTGCACACGGATAACTTGTTTTCTTTCCATACCTGTGTGGGATCGTTCAAGTCTGAAGTTCTCATTTTGCTCTGTAATTATGCATTAATTCTTCAAGCCTCCTGGGGTATGAGATGAAGCAGGCGTATCTGAGTTTATTCTCATCTGTGATGCACCGTGGCCTGCCTATCTGCCAAGAGGAACAAGGCAGAGCCCCTGACAGTGCAGAACCTGGAGGTTATGGAAACTTAATGAATAACATTGTTTCCTTATGCTTAAAACCAAACTATTTTTTTTTTCTAAAGTAGCTGTGGACAGGAAAGGGGATGTGAAATGTGAGAGCCAAATACAGTTTCAGATTTAATCCAGAAGATACTCTTTGTGTTTGTCATCACTAGTTCCTTATTTAAACAGATTAAATCACTAGTCCTCTGCTTTCCAAACACGGCTCCCCTCCTCTGGGTGGTGAGAGCCCTGACCAATTATATGGTTGGCCAGTGGCATATAAAGGACCCATCTACTGAGGTGATGGGCCCCAGTGAACTGGAGGTTTCATTCCGACTGAAGTAGATGTGACTCAGAGCTTCTAGAAGAGTCTTTGCTCTCGGCTTACAAATGGGTATTAAGGAGTCACGCTGCATGGCTTCCCAGATGAGAGAAGAAAGCCGTATGTGAATGGCCAAGACCTGAGTCCTCAGATACGAGGTTTGGAATGGAGCCTCCAGCTGACCAGTCACTAGCTACAGATTCAGGCGGCTGATTCACTCTCCTGGAAGTGAGTTTTATTGTTTTTGAAACAAGTGCATCCTGTCTAACACTGATAGGCAACCACAGCCGTCTCACTGGAGTGGAAAGATGGAGTGAAATTAAGATGAGAGCACCATCTATCCAGGAACTGTCTGTGGGTCCCCGGTCTCCTTGTCTTCAGCACTACCGGAAGCAGTTCAATTCGTTCCTGTGAGAATTTGGGAAAGGATGTGAGTCACATACTTTAGATTTCTTCTCAGCTACACCAAGCATTAATTTCTGTGTCATAGAATTATTTCTCTTTGTAAAGATATTTCATGTAATGTTGGAGGAGAAGCCAGAGGAATCACAATGCCAAGCCATGGGGTTTGGTGACTCCTAGGCTCATGTGTAGCTGGAGGGGCAGGGTTTACCTGGGATCTGTTAAACAGAGGTGAGCCAGGGAGAGGGTTTCTTGGCTCTAACCCTTGTGCAGAGGTCCTGATGGGCTGGGGTGCACTGGAACTGTATTCCAGAAACATCTCTGCCTTTACCTCTCTGCTTTTGCCATCCAATCCCTCAAACAGGCAGAAGAGAAAGATCAAATGACAGATGTTTATAGGGAAATTGGAGAGAAAAAGCTGTCCATCCCACCCCACTCCCCCATGCCCATGGCAGTCAGGGAACCGTGTATCACTACAGAGGTGTGGGCTCAGCCCACCATCCACTGTACCCCACTCTCCATAGCCCATGCCACACAGGGATCATGTATCCCTATGGAGGTGTGGGCTCAGCCCAGTCCACTCCACCCAATTCCCTGTCCCCATGCCAGGCAGGGTACCATGTATCCCTAGGAAGGGTTCAGCCCCCGTGCTGAGAAAAGGTAAGTGGGATCAGCCCAGGCTCCTGGTGGTCACCCTGACACTGAGTACCAAGAGAATGAAGTCTTGTGCCGCAGTCACCATGCTCCCGTGTATGTTCAGCATGTGCGTGGCCCAGGGGCTCTGAGCACTTGGTTAGGTCCTTCCCCTAAGATACCAGGGAGGCATACTCAACAGCCAGAAGGGATACTCGTCTCTGCCCTGGTGCCTGCAGATAGATGGGCATGCAAGGGCTGTGCAAGGACGGCAGGGAAATGAAACTCTAGCCATCCTGTTCTCACCCCTTGGGAGCCAGGCAGGGACCAGCAGAGGCCCTAGCTCTCCCACAGCCCTGCTGCTGCCTTGCTGAGCCACTATCCTTGGCTAAATACAGCAAGGAGTCCAGCATTCAGGTTCCTTTCTGAATGCCAGGCTCATAGGCACAACAGTGACCAACAGGGTAGGGACCAGTGCAGAGGAGCTGCCTGACTGGCTTTTTAACTTCTTTTTGATTTATATTTTGATTGGCATATAATAATTATGCATATTGACGGAGCACAATGAGCTGTTTGGATGCATGTATACTTTGTGTCACAATCAAGCTGGGGTAATTAGCCTATTCATCACCTTCAACATTGATCAGTTTTTGGTGAAGTGAACATTCCACTCCTTAGTTCTTGCTATTTGGAGATTTATAGCATGATGGCTTGCTGTCATTTCCTGCTGTACTGTAGAACTGTGGCATTGGACCTGTGGGCTCATCTCCCTCTCTGCTCCTATGCCCCAGCGTTCTGTAAACTATTCAGTAGTGAGCTGGGACATCCCTAGTGCTGATGCTCATGGGAGCTGAAACTATGTTTCCTGAAAAGTCCATTCCAGGCCCTTCCAGGAAGAGAGGTGTGTAGAAGGAGGAGCTGCTTGTTCCTCCTGGCTGCCCAGAACCAAAATAATCACACAGAAATTGTATTAATTAAAACACTGCTTTACCATTAGCTCTAGCTTCTTATTGGTTAACTCTTATATTAATTTAACCCATTTCTAGTAATCTGTATATTGCCACGCAGCAGTGGCTTACCAGCAAAAATTTGGCATGTATGACTCTGGCATCTCTATGGCGTCTCTCTGACTCCGCCTTCTTCCTCCCAGCATTTCATTTAGTTTTCCCCACCTACCTAAGTTCTGCCCTATCAACAGGCCAAGGCAGTTTCTCTATTCATTAATGGTAATCACAACACACAGAGGGGACTCCCACATCAAAGGTGAATCTTATCTGTGCATTTCCACGGAGCACAGCAGTTGGTCCACCCATCAGGTCCACAGTCTTGGGGCCCCTGCTGGGCTCAAATAGAGCTCACAGTGTACCTGCTGGGGTCTGATGACAACAAGGGCAGGGTGATATTTGTCTTGTCGCCCTATCTTGCTCTTTAGTTTAAAGCCCACTTACCTGTCCGGCACAGTTTTCATGCTTAGCAAAACACACCATACAAATGAAGATAACATTTTATTTATGTATCTTTTTAATTCCGTATTTAAACTCACTTTGTTGAGGAATTGTTGGCATGTAAAGGACCATGCACATTTAAAATGTGCAGCCCAGGGACTCTTGGGACATCCGTACTTGTGCAAACAGCACCACGGCAAGGCCATCGATGTGCTCTGCACTTCCACAGCTCCCAGCTGTGTCTTAACTACTTTTCTATTACCATGACAAAACACCAGAACCAAGCCAACTTATAAAAAAATCATTGGGGGCTTGCTTACAGCTTCAGAGGGCTAGCCCATTATGGCTGGGAGCCTGGCAATAGGCAGGCAGTCATGGTGCTGGAGCAGTAGCTGAGAGCTTACATCTTTTCTGTAAACTGGAGGCAGAGAGAGACTGGGCCTGGCGTGGGCTTTTGAAACCTCAAAGCCCATCCCCAATGACAACACTTCCTCTAACAAGACCACACCTCCTAATCCTTCCCAAAACAGTTCCACCAGCCAGAGACCAAGAATTTGAACATGAACCTATGGGGGGGGGCTGTCTCATTCAAACCACCCCACCCCACTCATTGTCAGAATCATTGAGGCCATAGACATTGCCCCTCACCTCCAAAGCTCCCTCCACCCCCTTCACTGTCAGGATCATTGATATCTTCTTTTGCGCCGAGAGCAGACTTGAGCAACCCCCTAGACCTGAAAGACATCTGTAAGACGTTTCACCCAATAGCAGTAGAAAACAATTCTTTTCAACACACACTCCAGGATGATCAAGTGCTACTTCACAAATCCCTTTAGTTAACATGTTGATGGCTCTTACTTCTTCATTTTCATAAGTAATTTCTGAAGCAATATTGAATAAAAGTTACATTTAATTTTGCAAATTATTTGCACAAGTGCATGCATTTTCTTTCTTTCTTTCTTTTTTTATAGAGGAGAGAAAAGGCTGAAGACAGAGATAGCGCACCATCTCCTGAGAATGAATGCAGGTGAATTTGGGGTTTCTGAAAAACCTGCAAGGTTGGAAATTGCCAGCCAAGCAGGCAATGGCCTGGCTATTCCCTTTGAAAAGCAAATGCTTTGTAGCCATCTCAATGGCATGTAGCAGCCTGGAGAATAAAGAGCAGATAGAAACTATTAGAGCTACACAGAGCCATTATCTCCAGTGCAAAGACTATTTCTCTGGGAGAAACGCCAGTCAAGGTGGCAGTGTGCACATGTCATTGTAAAAATAAAATTAGCTTTTCCTGTCATTGCTCCTAAAAACGTAGTGATCGTATTCTATTTCATTTTTCCCATCACAGAGACCAGTAGTAGATGGCTGCGCTTGTGATCCTGAAAAATGCCAACGAGTGGAATTCTTGTTTTTCATTCTGAACTCTCTGAACCCGCAGGTGAGGCTGTTGGAGAGCAGGTGATGAGCAAGGGGAAGCAGAGAGTCAGCATTGTAATTCTTTCTGCAATTTGTTGCCCTTGCAGGCTCTGACTCCCCACTAACCCAGGCAGAGGCATGAGTTGAATCGATCTCGGTGGTAATTTCAGCCATAGGGCTGGAGGTGCAAGGGACAAAATGGCTCAGGTGCCAGGGAACGCCTGTCTTGCCTCGTGGAGTACTTGTGTCCAGGGAAAGGGGGGCTGAGCATGAAAACCACAGCACTGTGGCTACTGCCCATGCCCACTGAGCTCTCTCCTTCCTTCTTCCTTCCTTCCTTCCTTCCTTCCTTCCTTCCTTCCTTCCTTCCTTCCTTCCTTCCTTCCCTCCCTCCCTCCCTCCCTCCCTCCCTCCCTCCCTCCCTCCCTCCCTCTCTCCTTCCTTCTTCCTTCCTTCTTTCCTTCCTTTTTTCCCTCCCTCCCTCCTTCCCTTCCTTCCTTCCTGCCTTCCTTCCAGTTTAGAGCAGATTCTCAAGTAGATATTTTTTCTTGCGTGCTGACCTTTGCCAAAAACATATTTCAAAGATGCTTCACACTTAGCCTCCTTTATCTTATCCCTTATCATATACAGTGCCAAGCGTAGCTGCATTCAAGTCTGATAGAGTGTATTTGCAGTTCCACCCTAGGAAGCCTGGAATTTCAGAATGACTGCTTAATCATAAATCCCCAAAGTATGCTTTAATCCAAAATCCAATCAAAATGAAGAAATGCCCTGTGTGCTGGCCTTTTCTGTCAATCCAGTCTTCCATATACATCACTCACTAAATGCAACGAGAACAAGAGCTAGATTGCATACTGCGTGGAGGAGGTGGGAGAGCCGGGATGCTGGGGGTTCCTGCCATTTTCTGTGCAGGTACAGGAAAGGAATGCAGGCATATGCTGGCTGCAGCTGAGATCCATCCTTCCTGCTTTGATGTCTGTATGTTTATCTGCAAGATGGAGACCTGTCTTTAGTTCTTAATTATAAATACATGTGGTTGGGCTCTACAATAGCACCTGAGATTCACACAAGATCCATAAGGGCAGAGGAAGTGGCTAGGGCTAAGGTCTGAGGAGGGTGAGCAGAAACGAGGAGTAGAGGAAAGTTTGAGATTGGACCCAGGCAAGAAACCAGGAAACGAGTGACCCATACATCCGTTACCCCATGACCCAGGCAGCCTGAACACAGTGGCTCTAGGAGCCTCCCAGCTGCTGTAAAGTCAAGAGGAAGTAAGAGCTCTGTATATCATCCCCAGTGTGCCCCATGTCTTTCTTCCCCCATGTGCCAATGCCTGATTTGTTATCTTAAACCCCTCATCCCTCATGGTTCTATCAAGAACAGAGATCCACATGCAAACGTGAGCCTGTGTAAAGGTCTCCTTCCTCTTGATCCCTCTAACCTAGCATAGATGCAGGATAAATATGCCCTCACCATTGTGAAGACACGATCCCTTAGAAGGGCCACCAGTGGATCCCTATTTGATGCACAGCAGACACAGGCCTTCTCCACAGTTCTCAGACACTCCGTTAGTAGCCCTCAGTGCACGTGGCTTCACACAATATGCCTTTCCTTCCAACCTAAGACATGCTGCAAGCATTGTTCCCCTGGCAAACCCTTTCCATGTCCTGTTAGAGAAACTGGCCTCTTCCCCGGGTCCCCTGCGGTCCCTCCAGAGCTTCCTTTGTAGTAGGAATCAACTTTACTGCTCTTCTCTGTGTGTCATCTCTAATGTGGAGTTACAGACGTGGGAAGGAAAAAAGTGAACAAATCTGAGGACAATGGATTGAAATTGAGGTTAGTTATAAAAACAAATAATTTTGATATGTTGATAATTTTTGTATTAAAATGTGTGATACATATATGTGACATGTGTATCTACATAGCTGAAGACATGAACCTAGCTGTAGACAAACCTAGATGGAAATATGTATACTATGGATGTACAATGGGGACATTTCACAGCTCTGTCCCTGAGAATACACTAAGGCTGTGACACTCTTTCTGAGTCTCCAGGGCTGACCCAGGAACGGAAAGGAGAAAGTAAAGTTGAGCATGGGGACTTTTGATGGCAGCCAGTAAGCAGCCAGGAAGGGTGGGAATGGGATGTGTTTACAGAGCACAGTCAGCTTAAGGACTTAAACCTGCCTGACTAGCCCAGCTACAGGTGACAGGTTTCCAGCATCATGGAGAAGTCCTTGTGAGGATCAAAATAAATCCCAACAATAACAGAGGATAAGCTAACAAGCAAAACAGAGTCACACCACTCTACCCCAGGGTAGATGCCAAGTTGGAAAGCTGGGTGAGGAAAGGGTATTTCCACAGTGTGAGGATCTCTCTACAAAATACTCATTAAAGGAGGAGACAATAGCTCCACGTGGAGCAGCCTGGAAGACATCATTCTCCCCATCTGCTCCGAATGAACATCTCCAGTCACAGAAGAGATCAGAACCCTGTGGGATCTAGTGATGCAGCCGGAAGGATGCAGGCTTTCCAGTGTGCTATTGCTTCCACAGGTGTCAAGCTGAGTAACCACAGGCACATCTAACTTGTTTGGGTGAAGGTCAAGTGAGCCAAGCAAAGCCCCAAGAGCTGCCTTTATCGAGGCCTTGTGAAGAATGGCTGCACCTGAATCCAGCATTTGAGTTTTCAGCAGAAAGCTGGCTGGGGATGTTGTCACTTCTGCTTGATGATGTGCAGGGTTATGTCCGACCGTCCTTGTTTGTGCAAAACACCCGCTCATGCCATCTGGATGGCAACTTGCCCCCAAATGGTTTAGAAAGATATCCTTTGTACCATACTGTGAATTTCCCCTAAGTTCAGGATTGTTTCTAAAAGAAACAGACACTAAAACACCCCCTTAACTCCCAAAACCAAAATCAGGAAAGTATGTAAGAATGGTTCACATCTATTATGCTTTGGAATTTTTGCAATTTTGCAAAGAAAAGCTATGATTATTTTTCCAGACAACAGATAAAAGGGCCCATAGAGGAGGAATTAAATACACTTTCCAGTCAAAGCTAGAGCTTTCTCCTGGACCAAATCAGTACCCATTTAAACTCTCCTTAGGCACCACAGCAGCAAGGGGGATATAGCCTTGCCAGAGTTCCAGCTTTCCAGTTCCCATGCTTAAGACTCACATAGGGAACCTGCTTAAAACGCTTATCCTCATGGCTCCCTTAGCGATTCTGATTCTGAAGGTTTGGAATAAGAACCAGGAAATCTGTTTTTTAACAAGCAATCCAAGTGATTCTGACATAGGTCATCCAGGGGCCAGACTTTGAGCAGCATTGAACCTGATTAGCCATCCTCAACGGCTACTGAAATAAATCTAAATTGGGTGCCACGCATACAGTTTCATCACCTAACCGTACACAGCCTGGAATTTAGAGATGGGGTACACCACCTGCAATGCAGCCTTCTACTAATTTTTGAAAGCAATGAATTGAGCACCTTAGGTCATAGTACCCAGACACTCTGGGACTCCAGGGGTCTTTGTCTGACTTCTTGTCCAGGGTATTCTGTAGGAGGCCAAGAATTCAGGGGCTCAGAGCCAGAGAATCACTTGTGAAATTTCCTTCAGAAATAGCTCCTCTACTGAAAACCTCTTCTCCCTCTTTGGAAGAGAGAAGGAGGGCAATGTTGTTGTGGCCTTTAGCTCCTTCTAATCAAGCTATAGTCTTCCCCCAGTCTGTATGCCGCATGCCACAGGAGGTGGTCTCTCTCCGAGGAGGAGATGGAGAAACTGCCAGGAGAAAGGAGGAATAGTTTCCTTTTCAATATTTTCAATGAAGACAACTCTGTGAAGTGTCTTAAATATTCAGAATGCCCGGGAGTGTTTCCAATGTGCTTCTTTTTGGTGTAAGCACAGTCTGAATGAAGGGAAGTAGGTTAATCTTCAGGAAAAGAGAAAACAATAAAACCCTCCTGTCCTAGTCATGGGAGAAGAAATCTTGCCTGAGGGGAAAAAAGGAGAAAAGGGAAATGACTTGCAATGGGGGAAGAGTAGCAGCATCTGTGCTGAGCTTCTTAATGTTTTAGGAGTGAGTTTCTTGGCTTAGCAAAATTCTTAAGAACTTTGGAACTCAGTGCTGGGACCTGGGCATGGTCAAAGTCACTGGGTGTGCTGGGACTCTGACATGTGTATGTAGGCCTGTTGGGCCTATTAGGACCTGGACATGTCTACGTAGACCCACAGATCTGCTGAGGTACACTTAGACAGATCTGCTGGGTTCTACATGTGGCCACATGGGTCGTCAGGTCAGTTGGGTCTGGCCATGCAGGTCATCGGGTATGCTAGGCACAGAACCTCTGTCTGCTGTACAGTGGGACAAGTCTGCTGAGTCACTCCTCCTTGGGAGGGAGAGGATCCTGATGCTTCTCAGTGCATGCAACACCTCGGTGCTGGTTTAGTTTGGGTCTCTTCACATCCTCATATATTCACCAATCCTACCTCCAGAGGAAAGAAAAATGAAATGAAAATCCACTCCACACTTATTCCTACAGCTCCTGGAGAGGTGTGTCTCTTACCCTGTGGAAACCTTCCTAACATTGGCAGGGCTTCATCCCAGACAGCTGAGAAATTTCTCTAGTCCCAAAGCAAAACGAGTGATTCCCTAGCTTTCCAGAGTTATTTGCCCAGCATTTTGTGGCCCTGCCATTTGTCTTGGATTCATCCTCTATGAATTTTGTTGGGACTCTGCTGAGTTTTCAGCATCAGGAAGTCATAGCGCTTTGGAAGCAGGGTGCTACTCAATGCTTCTGGACTCTGGTACACAGAATTGTGTGATAGAGAGAGCTCAGCGGGCAAAGCCTTGCAAGCTTGAGGACCGAGTTTGGCTCTCTAGCACCCTTGTGAAAAGCTGGCCGTGACTCCTTTTACTATAACCCCAGCACTGAGGAAGCAGAAAGGGAGAATTCAAGGGGCTTGCTACTCAGTCACTCTAACCAATCAATAGTCTCCAGGTTCACCGAGTGACCTTGTCAAAAAAAAAAAAAAAAAGAGAGAGAGGTGGACAACAGATCTCAACATTGATGTCTACCTTGACAGCTGCATGCATTGGCATGTGTATCCCCAAACAAACTTCATATAAATAACACACTTATACAAACACAACATCGTGCAGTTGGGTCACTGAGGTTTAGTGCTCTAAGAATAACCAGTGTTAAAAGAAACAAACTGAACCCCAACCCAGAATCTTAAGGATTACCGCCTTCAGACCTGTCTGTGTGGATGAAGGTGGACACCGGCCGGGTGTCCGTAGGAAGCCCGTCTGTGTGGGCTGATCAGACGGAAGAGGTGTGCCTAAGTGAGGTGGGCTGAGCGGGCTGTTGCCTGGGGCTTATTCGAGCAGATGAAAGTGTCTGTTGTGTTTGTTTAGAATTTGTTGTGTGGGTGAGGGGCCATGGGGTTGAGAGGGGCAATCGAACACACGCATGTGTGCCCACAATGCAAAGAGACAGACAGCTCTCAAGTCAGGAGAGGGCATTCTTTCGGGGGTGGGATGGGAGATACGTTTCCAAGGGAGATGGGATTTGTAACTGAGAGCTTCCTGAAGTAGTTGCGCTTTGGGGAAGGAGGGTTTGTGGCCTCTGCCTGTGACCAGTGTTGACTGGAATCAAAGCGATTCTCCTGGAAGTTTTATGCTGTTGAGATGGCATTGGGGTAGTGGTAGTGGTGGCACATGGCCTTCAGTCCTTAGAAACGGTGTCAGTGTTTGTTGAGGTCTGTAAGGTAGAATGGGGGGTATGGTTGCCATTGTTCATGCCCAGGGCAGGGTCTGCAGCTTTTGAGTTAAACCTGAGACTGAGATGTGGAATGCGTTCAGAGGCTAGATCGCGGGGTTTTGCCATTCCCGCTAGCAGGAGGATGAGACCTGCCTTGTCTCCACCCAGCCTCCTCTGTGTCTTTCCACCCAACTTCTCCTCCAGACACCTCATTCAGTTACAGCACAAGTGAGACATCGGGCAGACTTCTGGTGCCCATTGCTTCAAGTACTGGACCAGGACCATCACTCTAGGAAGACAACAGACTGTATATTTGTGCTGGGTCTGCTTGTTTATCTCAGCATGATGTCCTCAGGGTCCATCTATATGGTAGCATCTGCCAACAACTTTAAGAGATGAGTTGTATTCTAGCATTTGGTTGGATCCCACGGCACCGATGGAAGCTGGTTGCTTCCACTTCCTGACTCTGGCTATTAGTGAGTTTCCTCCAATTTTGGCCACCGAGGGGCATAATTCCGTACCCAAACCTTTTCAAATGAAATGTTTAGCCTGTGAATCTGATGTCAATCTCAGCTCCTTAAATACACAGCAACATACAGCGATCTCCAGGTGCCTGGCTGCATTCAGCCTCATGCCCACCTTGCATTGGCTCCCACACCTGCTCTGTACTCGCTAAGGCTCTGTCTTCCTGGCCTTGTGGATCTTCAGAACCTCACGAGGCCCCCCGAGTAGGTCTGTTCCACTCCGTGTGCCCCCTACTCTGGAGACAGTTCCCCAGGGCAAAGGGCGGCCGCCGCTCAGGCCTTCCCTAGCCTCATAACCCCAGCCCTCCAGACAGTCACCATGAGCTCACAGGACAGTTCAATATTGACACAAAATGAAACCTACAGCCAAGCTAATCAAACACGTAACAAATTACACGCACCACGGTCATTATGCTTCTTGGTAACGAGGCGTGAGTGATTAGCAGCTGCTGCGTGGCTGCAATTAGGCTTTCGTGTTGCAGCCTAAGCAGCTTCTGTCCATTCGGAGTCAGCAACTGTGTTCTGAGTGTGTGCATGTGTGTGTGTGTGTGTGTGTGTGTGTGTGTGTGCGCGCATGCGCGCGTGTGTATGGGTGGCCCAGGGATGGGGCTGGGGGCATGCTGGCTGGGAGGGGAGAGGGCTGGAGTGAAGAACTTGGACTTCTTGCAGTGCTCAGGGAAATTGTGTCTTTGGTGACACTCAATTATGCCTGCACACTTTATCCACTGCCCTGCCAATGTGGACAACTAAATCCACTTAAAAACCTGAGAGAGCTTGAAAAGGAATTCTAGACAAAAAACAAACAAACAAACAAAACAGAGTTTAACGCAGCTTCTTGCTCTATTTGCTGGTGGCAAGCAGAGACGTGGCTCCTTTAAGAGGTTTCCTGACTCAGCCTTGGTGGCAAGATCTACAAGGTTTCTTTAAGGGAAGGCTTTCTGGTTTGTGCTAGTTACAGGAATAGCTCTGGTTCTTTTGGGGGGCTGATGCCTGCCACCCACTTCTGGTCCGGATGCTTATGTGCCCACTTGGGGTTGGAAGAAAAGTGACTGAGACCATACCCCTGGCTCAGCACTCCCCACCTAAGCAGGCCAGATCAGCTCTGCTAGGTGTGCACAGGCAGGAGAGCATGGCAGATGCCTGCCACCATACACAGTGATATTTACAGGCTGTGCAGTGTGGTGCATGGCAGATTGGCTTTTACTCAGATAAACTCTGCATGCCAAGACTTAAGGTGGTGAGGACCGCTCCCACCCAAAGTAGGAGGTGAACTACCTCTGTCATATTGAAAGCCTGAGAGAGGCAGAGCCAGCATCCAGGGCCGCTGAGACCAAGCTACTGACCATTTTAAAAGTGCTCCTGGAGTAGAAGACAGGAAATAATCAAATTGAGGGCTGAAATCCACAAAATAGAAGCAAAGAAAACAATACAAAGAATCAATGAAACAAAGAGCTGGTTCTTTGAGAAAATCAACAAGATAGATAAACCCTCATCCAAACCAATCAAAAGGCAGAGAGAGAACATCCAAATTAACAAAATCAGAAACGAAAAGGGGGACATAACAACAGACACTGAGGAAATTCAGAGAATCATTTGGTCATACTACAAAGACCTGTAGTCCACAAAATTGGAACATGTAAAAGAAATGGACAATTTTCTGGATAGATACCATATAACAAAATTAAATCAAGACCAGGTGAGCAATTTAAATGAACCTATAAACTTCACAGAAATAGAAGCTGTCATCAAAAACCTCCCAACCAAAAAAAAAGCCCAGGACCAGAGGGTTTTTGTGGGACCCTCACCCCTATTCTCAACGGGACAAGAAAGAACTTCCTAACAGAATGTTTTAAAATTAGAAGCACAGACTAGCTTCATGTTCCCAGAAAGATAGTGCTTTTCTTCCCCGATCCCATCCAAGAAATTCCAAAGCACAAGGACACTCAGCCAGCCACCTGGTGATAAAGATGGCAGAGTGACCTTGCTCTGAAAACAAAGAAGAGGCAGAATGGGAAAGAGCAAAAGACTTTGCACCTGTGCCAAAGCTGCTCTAAAAGGCTTGCTTGTAGTTTTGCCTTTAAACTAACCCCAGAAAGAAACTTTTTAACTCCTCTCTACCTCACTGCAACGGCGTGTTGGAGATGAGTTCTAAACTAGTTCGTATTATTACGCTACTAGTAGTATTATGCTGGCAAAAAAAACTTGCTAATTGCAGTCCAGCCTTTCTGGTTTTTGGTGGTCTCCCTGGGGTTGCAATCTGGGCACAACAGTTTTAGTGCAGAATTCTATCAGAACTTCCAAGAAGAGCTAATACCTATAATTCTCAAAGTATTTTGCATAATAGAAACAGAAGGAACATTGCCAAACTCTTTTTATGAGGCTACAATTACCCTGATACTAAAACCACACAAAGACTCAACCAAGAAAGAAAATTATAGACCAATCTGACTCATGAACATGGATGCAAAAGTACTCAACAAAATACTGGCAAACTGAATCCAAGAACACATCAAAAAAATCATCCACCAAGTCAGTTTCATCTCAGAAGCTGGTTCAACATAGGAAAATCTATCAATGAAACCCATCATATAAATAACCTGAAAGAAAAAAGCATATGATCATTTTATTAGATGCTGAAAAAGCATTAGGCAAAATCCAACACCCCTTCATGATAAAGGTCTTGGAGAGATCAGGGATACAGGAACATGTCTAAATATAATAAGCACTATACAGCAAGTAGACAGACAACATCAAATTAAATGGAGAGAAAAAAGAGATTTCACTAAAATCAGGAATAAGACAAGGCTTATTCTCTCTCTGTAACTCTTCAACATAGTTCTTGAAGTTTTGGCTATTGCAATAAGACAACAAAGGGAGATCAAGGGGATTCAAATTGGAAATGAAGAAGTCAAACTTTCATTATTTGCAGATGACATGATAGTATCATTTGTTCAACTATGTTCATAACAGCATTATTTGTAATAGCCAGAACCTGGACACAACCTAGATACCCCTCAGCTGAAGAATGGATAAAGAAAATGTGGCACATTTACACATTAGAGTACTACTCACTGGTAAGAAACAACGACATCTTGAATTTTGCATGCAAATGAATGGAATTAGAAAAGACTATTCTGAGTGAGATAACCCAGACCCAAAATATGAATATGGAATGTACTAACCCATAAGTGGATACTAGCTGTAAACAAAGGACATTGAGCCTATAGTTCACGATCCTAGAGATGCTAAGTAATAAGGTGAGCCCTAAGAAAAACATACATAGGTCCACCTGGAAAGTCAAAATAGACAAGATGGCCTGACAAAATTGGGAGCATGGGGTAAGGGGAAGAAGGAATGGTAGAAGGGGAAGAAGAGAGGAGAAGAGAAGGGGTGAGGAGAACTTGAGGGAATGGGATAGTCGAGATGGAGGAAGGACAGAGATGAGAGCAAGGAAAGAGATATCTCAATTGAGGGAGCCATTATAGGGTTAGCAAAAAACCTGGCTCTAGAGAAATTCCCAGGAATCCACAAGGATGACCCAAGCTAAGACCTCCCTAAGCAATAGAGGAGAGGGGGCCAGAACTTGACTTGCCTTATAGTCAGACTGATGATTATCTTAAATATCACCATAGAACCTTCGTCCAGCAACTGATGGAAATAGAGGCTGAGACCCGCATTGGACCAAAGTCCAGTTGAAGAGTGGGAGGAATGAGAATATGAGCAAAGAGGTCAAGATCATGATGGGTTGACCCATTTAAACAGTCTACCTGAGCTAATGGGAGCTCATCAACTCCTGCCAGACTGGGAAGGAACAAGCATAGGACCAAACTAGTCTCTCTAATTGTGGTTGACAGTTGTATGGCTGGGGCAGACTGAGGGACCACTGGCAGTGGCACCAGGATTTATCACTACTGCATGTACTGACTTTTTGGGAACCTATTCTCTTTGAATGGATACCTTGCTCAGCCTAGATGTGGTAGGGAGGGCCTTGGACCTTTCCCAGAGCAATGTGCCTTACTGTCTCTGGGGATTGGATGGAGGTGGTGTGGGGAGGTATGTGGAGAGGATGGGAGGAGGGGAGAGAGTGGAAAATTGGTTTGGTATGTATATTGAAAAAATATAGTTTGTTTTCTTTTTAAAAAATAAATAAATAAAAATAAAATAAAAATTAAAATTGCTCCTGTTCAGAAAATTATTATAGATACACAATAAAGACAAACTCAGATGTAAAAGACCTCTAAATGGGCCACAGAGTTGGATAAATGTCTGTAGGCTTGGGTGAGATAAGAAATAGTTAAAAGAAAAAGTAAATGGTTTTAAAAAATAAAACAAAGTCTTTAAAGAGACATAATACAGATAGTCATATATTAAAGGAGTAAAAAGAAAAATAAGCCACATAAAGATGGAATATACACAGAGAGTTTGGATTGTATACCTTATTTGTGTTCTCTTTGATTTTTTTGACTGTTGATGAACTACATACAGAGAGAAATTTTATTGTACCCGGCAGCCCCTTTGAGGGCCAGGCAGGGATAGTGGAAGGGTGGGGAGGTCCTGAAACAGTGTGTCCTGTCTCTGGGCTGAGGAGGTGCTGCTTGGGGCCCCATCCTCGTCTGACTTCTATTTGTGTTTTTCCCTCCTGCCACCCTTGTTTAATAAAGGGCTGGCTATTTGATGAGTTCAGATTTGGTGATTAGTGGGTAGTGAGAGTTTGTTGGAGTGGCGGTAGGTCACCAGGAAGAGCAGCTGGGTTTAGGAATGTCTCTCCCCCCCCCAAACAGATCAAACAGCAGCAGCAGCAGCAGCAACTCAACAGCAGGCAATGTATTTCTGCATTTATATATTTAGAACTGAAACGTTTCCCTGCTTGGGAAGAGAAAGGTGAGCACTTAGGAGCCTGAGAGGGAAGTAGGATTGACAAGGCTCAAGGAGCTTAGAAAGTTACAGGTTCCATAGTGTCTTCCCTACGAGCCTATAATAGCAGTAACAAATACTGGGGAGAGGGGACACAAGTGAAGCTGCCTTTAAGTTGTGCAGAGAGCCCTTGGGGTGCAGGATGGGTGATTCTGAGTTGTCACCCATGCTGGGTAACGTAGCTGTCGTTGAGTCACTCAGGCTCCTGTGAGTAAGCCTGATGAACTAATCTAGACTTAGGTGGAACTGTTTATTTTGCCTGTTATTTCCCAATCTGGAGTGAGAGGCATTTGTTTGTCTCTCCCTGGCAAGTCACAGGAACAAATAACAACAAACTTATACAGAGAGCCAAGCTTGACATCCATTAAGAGATGGCTTTAGGTTCTGGACAATAAGAGGAAACACAACATTAGACATTTTTATGAGGGGATAGGCTTCACCTCTGCAGATAGAGGTGGGGAGATGAGAAGATAGCCAGCTGCATAAAACAGTGTCTACCAAAGATGTCCCCGATGCAGGAGAAACCCTAGAATCCTTTGGGTACTCACTTGGGAAGATGTGGGGAAAGCCTGGCATTGTGAGATTAACAGTAGAAAACAAACTGTATGTCACAGTACTTCACAGTCATGGACATCCTAATGAACACCTACATATGAAAAATCGGTCCTGGGTAAACAGAATCCACACAGCTTTCACAGGAGCAAACTGATGTTTCTATGTATAGGGTCCTCCATAACAGGGTGTTCACTCTCTCTATAGGGAAGTCAGTATTGAATATGAACTTATATGAAGAATCAACAAAACATGTGTGTGTGTGTGTGTGTGTGTGTGTGTGAGAGAGAGAGAGAGAGAGAGAGAGAGAGAGAGAGAGAGAGAGAGAGAGAGAGAGAGAGAGAGAAGGAGGGGGGAGAACATAGTTTTGCAGAAAGAATAGAAAAACAGTAGGAACAAATGATGGATTGGCCTCCCAGGGACTGGAGGGAGCAGAAATTTTTATAAACATACTTAAAATGTTAAGGGAAGTGAAACAAACCACAAAGCTACATGAAGCCATAAACCATAACAGGCGTATCTTAAGAACAATCAAAATGTAATTTTAGAAATTAATCATTATGTTACGAATGTTTAGCAGAGCAAGGGAGTGAAGAGGAATAATAGCAAGAGGAACTTTGCAAATTAGAAGACGGAGCCAGGGAAATTGGCCACAGCGTAGAACAAATTTAAAAATGCTGCACACAGGAAAGAAGACAGAAAGCAAATGGCTTTCTCTCTGGTTTCAGCTCCACTACAGTTTTCTTTCTGTTCGTGGTAGATAGGTGATCCAACTTTTTGTGTATTGAAGTAGCAAGAACCAATTTTTGGGTTCCAAAAGAATCCATTGTGTGTTATTCCGTTGGGGCAGTGATCATGAAACTCTGTTTTCTTTTTAATTCCATTGACCAAATCACAGTAGGAATTAGATACTGAACACATCTGTCACATCGACTCACTCAGGAAAATTGTTTTTGGAAAGAGATTTTGTAACTGAGGTTTTTCATTTTTTCCCCTTCTATTTAAAACTATATAAAGTCATTCTATTGTTACCAGAAATGGGGCAGAGACACACACTCAGGATAGGGAAGCAGAGGCACAGTGAGGAATGGGAAGTATTTATTCACACTCGTGAATTTGGGAAGAACTGCTGGAAATCTCAGCCCGTGGTTCACAGCTTCTTGCATAAGTGTAGGCCATTCAAGGTCATATCTGACCTCTCTGTCGTCGGTGGGTTCAAGTCACAGACTATGTGACTGAGGACCATGAGTGCAAGCGGAGCCTACATGACTAAGGACCGGGAGCAGGAAGTGCCAGCAGCAAGTGCATTTACAGGAGTGCAAAGCAGGTCAGGCCACGCAGGTCTTTCACAGGCAGCTGCGGTTACAGACAAGGCACTGTGGTCACTTCCCAATGGACTCTAGGCTTTTTCCATCCCCCCATGAAGTGTTATTTAATAAGCAAATTGCGCTTCTATATGTAAACTGAAGTATGGTTTAAAAATGTTGCGCACATGAATAGCCGAGAGTAGAGTGCATGTATGTATAACAGCACTAACAAGGCATGATGGGAAGAATAGGGGAGAGATAGTATTTAACAACAAGCTTTATACGGATTAAAGAAAAATTCTAAGCAGTTTTCATACTCAAAGGAATATTTGAGCTATGGATGGATAAAGCATGTAGAGACTCACAACTGTGTCCACCATGGGGAAATCATAGATGATCAAGAAAAGGGAAAGATTGAAGAGCTTTATATGAAGAGGAATGATTAGATTATAAGCAGAAGCCATACCATCAATGAGAGGTGCAATAATGCAATCAAATGCTGTTTTTCAGTTAGATTTTATACTCAGCTAGGCTACTATTTGAGAATGGAGAAAATGCAGATGTTTTAGGTCCATAAACAACTGCCTGATTTTTAAAAATTGTTTTAAAATGACTAGAGGAAGTGCATCAACACCATGCAATGAAGGAAGGAGTGGGACACACTGAAACAATCTGTGAGATAAGGATCAAACATAGAAAAATACCTTTATTTGTTTTGTGAAAAGAATAATAAAAGAATAAAAGGAAAAATATTAAAATACTGGCTTGAGAAAGAATTCCTTCTGTTATGACGCTGCAAGTTGTTCCATTACAGGTTTTTTTGCATGTATCTGACACAGTCTTCGGTTAATCTGTGTACTTAGCTCCCTACAAATACAAGTGTCTCAGAACTTACCCAGAAACTTCTGTTTGCTTTGAGACCCAGCATTCCTGTCTCAGCCTTTGAGCCCAACTGCTTCAGCTGCAAGCACGGGGACTTCTCCAGCCTTCCAGAGCTGTTTGGAGATGAGACCTATTGCCGGAGATGTGCTCTTCTAGGGACTGCATATGGTTGGTATCCTGGATGCTCAGAGAGCTTACAACTGTATTACTTGGATGCACCCACCTACTTTCTGCAGAGAGTAGACGAGTAGCACTCACACCCCCTCTTGTTTGTCATCCTGATGTCACAAAAGCTCTGGGAGTTTCTACTTTCCCACTTTAATTTCTTTTTGCTCATTTGGCTTGTTATTCTTGCATGGCAAATAGAAATTTCTGTTTGTTTTCCCTTTTCTGTCTGTTCACTTCCTCCTTGGAAAGATGGGAAAACAAGAACCTGGATTAAGAACAGACTGTCTCAATATTCATAGCTGCTAAATTTTTTATATCTTTTAAAATCACACAAAATTTACGCAAAAATATGAAAAATAGACCAAAAGATGCATGCAAATTCATCATGGTAATTAGGTCTGGGAGGAAGGAAGAATAACGGGATGTAAAAGAGAACGTAATTTTAACTGTGTACACAGAGTTCGTCTTTATGCAAAATATTCTGAAGCAAACAATGAAGAAGTTAATTAGCTTAATTAGTTCCGGTTACTTGTCAGTGTGTTCCTCCTCCTCCCAGGGTGTAACAGGTGTTCATTCAGCTAAATTATGTATCTCCATAGGCCAACTAGTTAGGTTAACTTCAGTGATGAGAACTCAGATTTCATGTCAGCACACACAAGGGTCTTTTGGGACAGGCATCCTCTCAGTGTCATGGCAAGGAAGTGGGTGGGTCATGTCGAGGGAGAGAATCTCTATTACATGGCTAAGGGGTCATGTGGGGTGGGCAATGTTGTGGATGTGTGGTGCTATTTCCTAAGCCTCAGTTGGAAGGGTCATCATCTCTGGGTGTCTCTCTATTACTACCTGGCTTCTGGGCAATCCCCTTGGCCCATTCTGGGGAAAAGCCTTGATAAGCGGAGAAGGATGAGATGAGAGAAAGTCACTCTCATAGAGCACCCCGGATAAATACCTCTGGTTCTGTGACGCTGCTCAGAAGTAGTGCTGGCACATCACTGGTGAAACTAGGTGGCAGTCTTGAGAATAAGGTGGGTGCTCAGCATCGGCAGTTGCCCAAGAGAAATCAACCTCTTCTGTTCAGGTTTGGCAAAAGTCCTCTTGACACCATAGCGAGTCTTCAGAGGTTGTAGGAAGCTTGCAGCTCACCTTAGTGGTCTTCAGGAACTGAACTCATCACAGTGCTGCATTTTTCTTCATGGCTGCATAAACCTTATGGCTCGGCACCACACTGGAGGCACTGAGGAGAAGCCAGTACTCATCATCTACAGAATCCAGTCCAGTGTCCTCCCTACACCAGCAGCTGGGTGACCTTGGACCCGTCATCCCACCTTGCCATGTCGTACTCTCCATCTTTAAAGTGATCTGAGTCTGGATGGCAGCTTGCAAGCTTCGGACCTACTCCTTGCTACTACTCTTGGATTTTTCTATCCAACCTCATTAGAGAGTAGGTGGACATAAGGAATGGACTATGGCAAGTAGGTTGTATCAAGAGGGTTTAATAGAAACTGATTAGCTGTAATCTCTTATTTTGAATCTCTCCACCTGCCAATCTTGCTCACAGAGGGGAGAGCATATCACACTCTCACTGTGCCTGGGCACCTTAGGGCCCTCACTGGCTCATTCAGAAAGCCTGTGACATGGTAACTGTTCTTATCAGTATTGCACACATCAAGACTCTAAATGTGAGCTTTCTGTGCACACGTGACAATTAGCCGAGCAGGGATGAGGGCCAAAGAACTAAGTGTTAAAAAGCATCTCAGGGGATGTTGATGGCAAGATATTGGCTAAAGGCAGAACATCCCAGGCAGTGAGGAGTGAGTTCTAAGGATCTAATGTGGTTAGAGTGGCCATTTCTAATATCATTGTATTGAGACTTTAATACTGTTTGAGGTAATGAGAATAAGAGACTATATGCTCATGCATGAAGGGGATTTCTGTATACATTCTCACCACAACACCAAGGCTCAAAGATTATCATGGAAGAGGGGGAGGAAAAAATGCAAGTGTTGGAAGATGTGGAAGATACTGTGAAATGCTGTGGTCTGTCTGTTGCACACGTGAACTCACAGTGGCTGTGGTTACCTATAGAAGACCTGCACAGTATCAAATCAGTTACAAATCCCAGCACAAATTGGGAAGGCCCAATCCTTAGCTAAGAAGCCCTTGGTCATTGGATGGCTGCTGGTAGGATAAGAGTTGCTTTTCTTCAGAAGTGTAGTCACTGGTTATGTTCCTCAGGCCTTAGCTTTCTGCCATTCCAGCCTCGTGACTGAAGTACCTGCCAGAGCCCTGTTCATTGCCACAACTCTACAGTGTTTCAAGGTCCTTGCCAGCAAGCAAGCTACAACAGTATTAAGCAACACTCAAAAGCACAGTAGTCAGAACTGCCTGCTTGAAAGTCAGAGTTTGCCCTGGCTGGACGGCCCAGAAAACTGGCATTTTTAAATGGCACAGCTTTTTTTTCCTGCTACGGCTGAAAACCGAAAAGTATGCATTCAGCTTTTATCAATACCATTTAAGTGTTTTGTAGCAGGACCTCTTAATGAGCTGCAGGGTTTTGCAGCTAAAGCTGAGTCAGGAAGCCTCTCTTAGATGAGAGTACTTGCTTGCCTCTAGCAAACAGAGCAGACCCGAGAAATTGCTGCTACCAAGAAAACATGCTTTGCTTTATTCTTTCCCAAGCTTTCTCAGGCTTTCTGTGGATTCAGTTGTTCACACGTTAGGGGTCATTCTGTTGTGGGAGCTGCGGGCTGTGTTCCTGCCGCCCCAGCTCCTGGTAGCCTGGTTAGCTTATGCCCCAAAATAACAACACACACAAACTCTATTCATTTAAACACTGCTTGGCCCATTTCTATTCATGTGTGTAGCACCCCAAGGTGCACATAACGGGAAGATTCTAACCTATGTCCATCCTGGGTCAGAGCTTCATCGCATCTGCCCCAGAGAGCAGAGCTATCGAGTCTGAGCTCACTTCCTCTTCCTCCCAGCATTCTGTTCTGTTTACTCCACCCACCTATGTTCTAACCTATGAGGGCCAAGCAGTTTCTTTATTTTTTAACCAATGACCTTCCTCCATCATAACACTAATCAAAGAACTGAAAGAACTGAACAACAAGAACTTTAAGTCATTAAAGAAAGAAATTGTAGAAGACATCAAAAAATAGAAAGATCTCCCATGCTCTTGGATAGGTAGAGTCAACATAATAAAAATACAAATTGTATTAAAAGCAATCTACAGATTCAATGAAATTCCCATAAAAATCCCAATGCAGTTCTTCACAGACCTTGAAAGAACAATATCCAAATCCATATGGAAAAAAAAGAAAGCCTAAATAATTCTGTACAATAAAGAAACTTCATCATCATTCCTGCCATCAAGCTCCATGATAGAACTACAGTAATGAAAACAGTTTTGTATTGGCATAAAAACAGACATGTGGACCAATGGAGTCATATCAAAGATGTGGTTATTAAGCCACAAACCTATGGGCACCTGATTTTTGATAAAGAAGCCAAAATTATACACTGGGGAAAAAGAAAGCATCTTCAACAAATGGTGTTGGAATAAAAGTATGTCAGCATATAGAAGAATGCAAACAGATCCATATCTAGCCCCATACACAAAACTCAAGTCCAAATATATCAAAGACCTCAATATAACTCCAGTCACACTGATCCTTCTACAAAAGAAAGTGAGCGGTAGTCTTGAATTCATGGGCACTGGAGACCACTTCCTGAATATAACACCAGTAACTCAAACACTGAGAGCAACAATAAATAAATGGGACTTTCTGAAACTGAGACATTTCTCTAAAGAAAAGGACAAAGTCAATGAAAAAAAAGGCAGCCTACTGAAGGTGAAAAGATCTTCACCAACCCCACATCAAACAGGGGACTGATTTCCAAAATATGTAAAGAACTCAAGATAATTGACATCACAATACCAAATAAACCAATTGAACATGGGGTACAGATATAAACAGAGAATTTCCAACAGAAGACTATCAAATGGTAGAAAGACACTTAACAGGATGTTCAATATCCTTGGGCATAAGTAAAATACAAATCAAGATGACTCTGAGATATCATCTTTCACCAGTCACAATGGCTAAGATCAAAAACACCAATGACAACTTATGCTAGAGAAGATTCAGATTAAAGGGAACACTCCTCCATTGTTGGTTGGGGGGGCAAAATTGCATAGCCACATTGGAAATCAATATAGCAGTTTCTCAGAAAATTGGGAAACAACCTACCTTGAGACCAGGGAATACCAATTTTTGGGAATACCCAAAGGATGGAGAATCATACTATAAGAACTTTTGCTAACTATGTTCATAGCAGCATTATTTGTAATAGCCAGAACCTAGAAACAACCTAGATACCCCTCAACTGAAGAATGGATAATGAAAATATCGTACATTTATTCAATGGAGTACTATTCAGCAGTAAAAAACAATGACATCTTGAAAGTTGCATGCAAATGTAAGGAACTAGAAAAAAAGAAATCCAAAGTGAGATAACCCAGATCCAGAAAGATGAACATGGTATGTACTCACTCATAAGCGGATATTAGACATAAGACAAAGGATAACAAAGCTATAGTCCATGACCCCAAGAAGCTAGGAATGAAGGAGAACCCTAAGAGAAACATACATGGATACCACTGGGAAGGGGAAATAGATAAGATCTACTGATAAAATTGAGAACATGAGAGTGAGGGAGAAGTGACGGTCAAAGGAGAGGAGGGAAGAACTAGAGGGGGGGGTAACTTGAGGTAATGGGGTTGATCAGGTTGGGGTAAGGACAGAGAATGAGAGCCAGGAAACAGATATCTTGATAGAGAGCACTATTGTGGGGCTAGCAAGAAACCTGGTACTGGAGGAATTTTCAGGAAGTCACAAGGATAATCCCAGCTAAGACCCTAAGCAATTGTGGAGAGGGTGCCTGAATTAGCCTTGCCCTGTGGTCAGATAAATGACTATCTTCAATGTTATTATAGCTTCCTTTGGGTATATAACCCAAAGTGGTATTTTGCTGGGTCTTCAGAGAGATTGTTTCCTAATTTTCTGAGAAATTGCCATATTGATTTCCAATGGCTGTACAAGTTTGCACTCCTATGAGCAACAGAGGAGTGCTACCCTTACCTCACATCCTCTCTAGCTAAAACTGTCATCAGTGTTTTTGATCTTGGCAATTCTGACAGGTGTAATATGGAATCTCAGAGTTGTTTTGATTTGTATTTCTCTGATGCTTATGTATGTAGGGCATTTTATTAGGTCTCTTTCAACTATTTGAGATTCTTCTGTTGAGAGTTTTCTGTTTAGGTCTGTACCCCATTTTTTATTGGAATAGTTGTTCTTTGGGTGTTAAGTTTCTTGCGTACTTTGTGTATTTAAAGATCAGTCCTCTATCTGATGTGAGGTTGGTAAATATCTTTTCACATTGTGTAGGCTGCCGTTTTGTCTTGTTGATGCTGTTTTGCTTACAGAATCTTCTCAGTTTCAGGAGGTTTCATGTATTAATTGTTACTATCAGTGTCTGTGTGACAGTGATTATATTTAGGAAATGGTTTCCTGTGCTAATGTGTTCAAGTCTACTTCCCACTTTCTCTTCTATGAGATTTAGTGAGGTTAGTTTTATGTTGAGGTCTTTCATCCATTTGGACTTGACTTTAGTGTATAGTAACTGATATGGATCTATTTGTATTCTTCTATATGCCGACATCCAGTTATGCTAGCACCATTTGTTGCAAATTCTTTCTTTTTTACATTTTGTATTTTTAGTTTCTTTGTCAAAAATCAGCTGTCCACAGGCATGTGGATTGATAAACCAGGTCTTTGATTTGATTCCTTTGTCTTCCTCTTTGTTTTTATGCCAATAACAGTTGAAGGAAGCTCATTAATACCGCAAGGACATGTGCCCAACTATGTTTATAGCAGCATTTCTTGTAACAGCCAGAACCTGGAAACAACCTAAATATTCCTCAACTGAAGAATGAATAAATAAAATGTTGTACATTTGTACAATGGAGTGCTGCTCAGTGTTAAAATATAATGACATTTTGAAATTTTCAGGCAAATGGATGGATCTAGAAAAAAATATTGAGTGAGGTAACTCAGACACAGAATTACAAATATCATATGCACTCACTCATTAATGGTTTTTAGACATAAAGCAAAGAAAAACCAGCCTACAATCTACAACCTCAAAGAATCTAGACAACAAAGAAGACCATAAGAGGAACATATATGGATCAAAATAGGAAGGGAGAATAAAACAGGATCTCCTGAATTAATTGGGAGTGTGGGGTCACAGGAGAGGCAAGAAGAGGAGCAGGGAAGAAGGGAAGGGATCTGGGAAAAATGTATAGCTCAATAAAAACTATTTATAAAGAAATCTTAAAAAAGAAAGTCATCATAGTGTTTAGTTGGAGGCTTCACCCCAGTCACCGGACATTCATATTAGAATGTTGGATGGAAAGTTCTATTTTAAAGCTCCCTTCCCTGGGAGTTCAACAACCTAGACTCCACCTCTGAAAAATTCTGCCAAATAGAAACAAAGAGAATAATAAAAAGAATTAATGAAATAAACACTTGGATCTTTGAGAAAATCAACAATCTTATAAACCTTTATCCAAATGTCGAGGCCCAAAAATGTGAGCCTATTTCAACCTTGACCAAAGGTCAGAGAGTTGGTACTTTACTCCTTCAAGGTGACTGTGTTTCTACCTCAAACAAAGTTACCACCTAGATTTAGATCAGAGAGTTCTGCTTTCTCAAAGTTATTTTCTAAAGGTGTGGCCAATATCCAGACCTTGTGCTTCAGGTATAAACAAGAAGATATGTTTCTACTCCAAACAAAAGTCTAAGGATCCAAGTAATTTCCAGTTCCCTTAAGGTGATTAACATTTAATTCCACCTAGGGAGTAGGTTGCCTAGTGAATGTTTTAGTCTTGGGTGTGAGTGTTACTTGTTTTGTACTAGCAACAGAATGTTTATCTATTAACATAGTCCACAACTTTAAATTGGTTTGGTTACTTCCCTGTATCATGTCAATGCAGTTTTTTTTTTCTTATCTGACTCCTACAAATTGGGGTTGGGTTATTTTTAGCAATTTGAAAATAAACATAGGCAATTTCTTTATTTACTCGAACTCCCTGCTGGTACTATTCTATGATTTCTGTTTTATGATTTTGCATCTTTGTACTCTTTACTTGTATTTCTAATTCCCACATCCTTAACCTGGTAAGTAGTATTTTTGTTGAGGATGCTCTCTGATATCCAAAGTAATTAAAAGGAAGAAAGAAAATCTCCAAATCAAGAAAATCAGTAACAAAAGGGGGACATAACAACAACAAATTCCTAGGAAAGAGAAAGAATCACTAGGGCATACTTCAAAAAGATGTATTCTACAAAATTGAAAAATCAAAAACAAATGGACAAATTTCTTGATAGATATAACTTGCTAAAATCAAATCAAGATCAGAAAAAATTAAATAGACTGATAACAACTAAAGAAATAGAAACATTCATAATAAGGGTCCTAACCAAAAAAAAAGTCCATGGTCAGATGGTTTTAACAGAGAATTATACCAGATTTTCAAAAAAGAGCTAATATCAATACTCTTAAAAATTTTCATAACATAGAAAAAAGCAACCTTGCAAAATTCTTTATACTAGGCCATAATTATCCTGATCCCCAAATAACAAAAGATTCAGAAAAGAATTACAGACCAATTTCATTAATGAACATTAATGCAGAACTACTCAACAAAATACTTGCAAACCTCATCCAAGAACAAAACAAAAAGATCATCTATAGCAGATGCAGAGATCTGCAAACACTGGGTCAAGATTCAGGAATACAGCCGAAGAGAAGAAGGGACTAAATGAGCAAGGGGGTTGCATAAGATCATGATGTGAAACCCCAGAGAGACAGCTGTCTTGAGTTTGTAGAAGTTCATGGACTCTAGACCAACTTCAAGAGAGCCTTCATGGAAGAAACTTAGGCCCATGCATGAGGGTGACAGCTGTGTAGGTTGATCTGTTTTGGGGGCCCCTAGCAGTGGAACCAGAACCTGCCCCTGGTGGTGCATGAACTAGCATTTTGAACCTATTACCTATGGTGAGATACCTTGCTCAGCCTTGGTGCAAAGAGGAGGAGCACAGTCCTGCCTCAAATTGATTTGCCATGCCTCCTTGACTCCCATGTGAGGCCTTACACTGTTTGAATGGAGATGGAAGAGGAGTGCAGCGGGGGGGGGGGGGGGGGAGGGAGCAGGCAGAAGAGTGGTGTGGGGGAGAGAATGGTAGGAGAGGAAGTGGTGAACTGTGTGTAGAATTCCACCAGAATTTCAAAGAAGAGCTAATAGCAAGAGTCTTCAAATTGCTCCAAACAATAGAATCACAAGGGACATTACCACACTCCTTTTATGATGCTACAGTTACCCTGATACCAAAACCATGCAAAAACACAACAAAGAAATAGAATCACAGTCCAGTTTCCCCCATGAACATTGGTGCAAAAATACTGAATAAAATACTAGTGAATGTGACCCAAGAACACATAAAAAATCATCCAGCATGATCAAGTAGGTATGGTTCAACATAAAAAAATTTGTCAATATAATCTATCATGTAAATAAAATAAAAGAATAAAATCACACAATTAGCTGCTGAAAAGGTCTTTGACAAAATCTAATACCCCTTCATGATAAAGACATTGACGATATAGGGGTTACAAGGAACAGATCAAAACTTAACAAAGACAATTTACAGCAAACCAGCAGCCAAAATCAAATTAAAAGAAGAGAAACTCAAAGCAATTTTACTGAAATCTGGAGCAAGACAAGGTTTTCCAATCTTTCCACATTTATTCAAAACAATACCTAAAGTTCTAGCTAGAGCAATAAGACAACAAAAGGAGATAAATAGGGTGCAAATTGTAAAGAAAGAAGTCAAAGTTATGCTATTTGCACATGAAATGATAGAATACATAAGTGTCTCCAAGAATTGTAACAGGGATTTCCTACAGCTGGTAAATACCTTCAGTAATATAGCAGGATACAAAATTAGCTAAAAAACAAAGTAGGACTCCTGTATACAAATGACAAACAGGCAGAAAAGGATTCAGAGAACATTGCCCTATACAATAGCCACAAATAATATGAAATATTGGGGAGCAGCTCTAACAAAACAAGTGAAAACCAAAATGACAAGAACATTAGCCTTTGAAGAAAGAAGTTGAAGAAAATATCAGGAAATGGATATATCTCCAATGCTCTTGTATAGGTAGTATTAAAATAATAAAAATGACAACCTTACCAAAAGCAATCTACAGGTTCAATGCACTCCCCATCAAAATCCCAAAAATATCATACACATAACTAAAAAAAACAATACTCCACTCAATATAGAAAAATAAAAAGCACAGGACAGCTAAAACAGTCCTGCATTATAAAGGAACTTCCAGAGACAACACCATCCCTAACATCAAGCTGTTTATAGAGCCATAAACAAAACAAGAACCAAAGAAACAACAAAAACAAAAAATGCCTGGACAAATGCAAACAATTTAAAGACCCTACATTAAACCAAACACCTATGAATACCTGATTTTTGAAAAAGAAGCTGAAACTATACAATGGAAAAAGAAAACATCATTAACAATGGCGCTTACATAACTGTATGTCATCATGTAGAACATTACAAATATGCCCGCGTCTATCACCATGTACAAAACTCAAGTCCAAGTGGATCAAAGACCTCAAAATAAATCCAAGTACACTGACCCTAACAGAACAGGAAGTGGAGTGAGCAGTGAATGCATTGGCACAGGAGATCACTTCCTAAATATAATACCAACAGTAGACACTAAGAGCAACAATCAATAAATAGGACCTCCTAAAATTGAAAATCTTCTATAAGGAAAAGGACACCATAAATAAGACAAAAACAACAGGCTACAAATGGGAAAAGATTTTCACCAACCCCACATCTGACAGAGGGCTGATCTCCAAAGTGTATAAAGAAATCAAGAAACTAGACATCAAAGTACAAAATAATCAAGTTAAAAATAGGGTACAGATCTAAACAGAGAATTCTTAATAGAAAAGTCTCAAAAGACTGAAAGACATTTAAGAAATTGCTCAACATCCTTAATCATCAGGGAAAGGCAAATCAAAATGACTCTGAGCTACCATCTTGCACCAGAATGGTCATAATGGCTAAGATCAAAAACACATCACACTTCTCTCACTTGGGCTGGTTCCACTCCCTTTTAGCAGCTTTCCTCAGCAGGTATCACATGGCTTTGGCATCTCCAACAGCCTGGGATCTCTGAGGCAATCCAGGTTTAACTTTCACAGCTTCACACAATGGCCTCTCTAGGCCTCCATGCAGTGACACCTGTACCTGGCCTCAGCACTTTCCTCAGTCACAGAGGGCGATTCCATAACCTCTTTCTTCTAACCTTCATATAAAGCCAAAATCATGTGACCCAAGCTGCCAAGGTCTGTTGCTTTTCGGCTGTGATATGGTCTCTCATTCAAAGGCATCTTCACCTGCTTTCTGTTTTCTATGCCTTCCTTTACCGCCAAAGTTCAGCTTTTCTGAAACTAACTGACAGGAAGGAGAAACTCTATTGAGAATATACCGTATGAATAAAATGAGTAGATTTTTTTTATTATCAATAAAAGAAAAAACTAAGTGGAGTATGGCATTGCACACTTATAATCCCGAGCTGGAGAGTCAGAGACAGGGAAATACCTTGGATATCATCTTGTCCTATTTGGCAAACTCCAGGTCACTGAGAGACACTATCAAAACCAAGGTGAGTGGCTTCTGAAGAGAAACAGCAAACATTGTCTCCTTGCCTCAATGTACAAATGCACACACATTCTTCATCTATGCACATACACATGAATACACATGTACACAAGAACACACTGTACATCATATATAAACAATTTTGTTTTACTAATAGTATGTCAGTATTAATGAAGTGGAAATACACAAACACATGGAATTTTCATATAATACTCATTAAGTAACTGGTAAAAAGGGAAAATTTAAATTCACAATATTTTTGTGGATCCAGAGAAACTAGACTTAGGAAAGATTATTAAAGTTGCAATAGGACATTTAAACTATTTTTGATAGCTGAGAGTAGATTAAATTCCCCTCAACAGAAAAATGTAAAATGTCAGCATCAGCAGGCAACTTTCTTTGAGTAACCTCAAATCACGGAACATTTATGATATAAAGTAAAGAGGAGAGACTAAGAGAACTCCTGTGGAAATTTCAACTCATTGTATACAGCAAACTTAAAAAAAATCGGTAGCACTTGGCAGCAAAAATGTCACAAGAATATCCATGTATAATACCACAAATTTTATTTAAATTATTAAAATCTTGATTTGCTACTTGAACTATTACTGAGTTTAAGAGGAATAAGTTTTTGGAAAAATTAGTTGTGGCTGCACCAGAATGAGGCCTCACAAACATCTGTCTGTATTTCCAGTTCACAGGGGCAAGGATAATGGCCTCTTCTGACCTTGTAGGCACCAGGAATTCACACATTCATACATGTTGACACAATACTCATAAATATAAAAGGAATAAATAAATCATTCTATTTAAAATGAGGAAAATTATCTCTTTTTGAATATATGGTGGCACACAGACTGTATATGTTTCAGCATATTGATTACTCTGTTATCAGAACTGATTTGTACCAAAGGAGTAATTGTGGCATAGACATTCATCACAAACTTCTGAACATTCAGGCTGACTGGGTCGTACATCCATAAGAGGACTCCAGTGTGTGAGATGATGAAATCCACAAAGTACATGACCACAAAGCAAACCACCAGCAGCAAGATGGTCTGGGTGGCCCTTTTCTCAGGGGATGCTCTCAGGTGACTGAGGCTGTGAAGATGCTTGCATTGCCTTTGATGTCTGAACAAGATAATCACCATGTATGCACTTGTGGCCAGCATAAGTCCTACAAGAAATACATCTCTGGACATTGTCACTGTTAAAATAAGTGCCCTGATGATGTAGTTCATGGAGAAGAGTGAGCAGAATGTAGTGACCTTCATCTGTTTGGTCTTACTCACATTGGTAAAAGCACCAGAATAGATTATTCGGTAGCTAGTGAATGATAAGTTGAAAGACCAAACAAATAAAAAAGCATAAATCATGCGCTTTTTAAGTTTATATTTAAATTTTGCCGAGAAAAACGTACTGGGACTGATAGTTACAGCCTGGAACACACTCAGGAGGCAGGTGATGCTGATAGAGAGGCTTCTCATCACTCTGTTTATGTAAAAAGTTGTCTTACATTTGAAGTCATTCTCGATGTTCAGTGATTCAAATATGTCTCTAAGCCAAATATCATTTCCAGTGATGAGCAGCACTATGTGGATGAAGGTCAGTTGACAGGAGATCATGTCTGTGGGCTTAGGTTTGTGACACAGAATTATGAAAGTGTAGAAAACAAGGAGAAACATATTGGCCAGGACTCCAAGTTTTGCTTGGAAATTAAGTACAATCCTTAATGAGGACATATGTAGACATTCTATTCACCTTAAGAATATGAAATTAAAAAAAGGATATTTATGCCCTGTCAATGCTGAAGCATGCATGAGCAGCCCATATGTTGTGGTTCTGTTGACCTTGTCCATCTTGGGTTTCATGTTCTAAGTTTATGAGGACGACTGACCAGGTATCTTCCTCAAGAGGGCACCAGATCCCAATACAGATGATTGTGGTGACCTATTTCAAATATCTGAAAAAAAATAATGAGTATTACCAAACTTTTGTTTCACTAGTCAGTATGTCTATTTCGTCATTCTGTTTTGCCTATTTATTCTTGATTAACATATCTCTTTAATTTTTGAAGTTCCTCATTAGACGTAGCCTATGTTTCTATATTGTCTCAATATATCTCCTGAATATATCGCATTCTCAGCCACAGCCGACACAGAATGCACACTCTATGTGCCTGTATTGCACCTAGACCCCATGCCTTAGAAATGCAATCCTACTGATGTGACTTACATTGTCTCATTTTCTAGCTAACACTGGAAGCAGCAGTGATGAGAATAGAGGAGCATAATCACATTTGTACAACTGATTAAAATTATATTGCTCCGAGAGAAATCACAAAAGAAATTTTAAAAAGTGAGGTGAGTCAGTTTTATATTCCATAATTTTAATAAGCTCAAATTTAAACTATCCCTATTTTCATTCATAATTCTGCTGGAATCAGAGTTGATAATTCATGATAATCCCACTATTTTAATCAGTTGGATGTCAATATCTATTCATTTATTTTTATTTTTCAATGAACTTACCACCCCAGAATCTGGAATTAAAAACAATGATACAGTTGGAGACCATTAGTGCACTTTCCACACCCTATTAATTTTATAACCATTATTGTTATAAATGCTCCTTGATGTCTCCCAGGTTAATTCTCATCCCATTTAAAACTTGTGTCAACTCTACTTCTGGTTTAAAGAACAAACACTCAGCTATCAAGATAAAAGGTTTTTTTTTTTTTTAAATTCTTTTCACAGCAGGACAGTGGTGGAGATTAAATCATGAATAGTATGATTCCTATGAGTTTTTAATCCATTCCTTCTTACTTACCTACCTATTCCATCTTCTGTATTTATATCCTCCTCTTTAACTAAGAAACACCATTTTCTTATATTCCCTATCAGATCAATGGTCTCCTGCTACTCCCCTGCACCTTCCTCTCACCTCCTTCTATAAGTACTACTCAGCGGTAAAAAACAATGACTTCTCGAATTTTGCATGCAAATGGATGGAAATAGAAAACACTATCCTGAGTGAGGTATCCCAGACCCAAAAAGAGGAACATGGGATGTACTCACTCATAATCGGTTTCTAGCCATAAATAAAGGACATTGAGCTTATAATTTGTGATCCTAGAGAAGCTAAATAAGACAGTGAACCCAAAGAAAATCATAGTCATCCGCCTGGAGAGGGGAAGTAGACAAGATTGCAGGGCAATAACTGGGAACTTGCGGGTGAGGTGGCAAGGGGCAAAGGGGAAATGGGATGAGAAACATGAGAAGTGGAGGATGGGAGGAGCTCGGGGGATTGGGATGGTTGGGATATAGGAAGGGTGGATACGGGAGCAGCGAAGTATATATCCTAACTAAGGGACCCATCTTAGGGTTGGAAAGAAACTTGACTCTAGAGGGGTTCGCAGGTGTCCAGGGAGATGTCCCCAGCTGGTACCTTGGGCAACTGAGGAGAGGGAACCTGAAATGACCCTATCCTATACTGATAAATATCTTACATATCACCTTAGAACCTTCATCTGGCGATGGATCGAGGTAGAGACAGAGACTCAATTTGGAGCAACGGTCTGAGCTCTTAAGGTCCAAATGAGGAGCAGAAGGAAGGAGAACATGAGCAAGGAAATCAGGACCACGAGGGATGCACCCACCCACTGTGACAGTGGAACTGATTTATTGTGAGCCCACCAAGCCCAGCTGGTCTGGGACTGAATAAGCATGGGTTGAAACTGGACTCTCTGAGCATGGCGGACAATGAAGGCTGATGACAAGCCAAGGACAATGGCATTAGGTTTCGATCCTAATACATGAACTGGCTTTGTGGGTGCTTAGCCTGTTTAGATGCTCACCTTCCTGGACATAGATAGAAGACCTTCGTCTTCCCGCAGGGCAGAGAATTTGGACTGCTCTCCAGTATCGAGAGGGAGGGGGAATGGTGTGGGGGGAGGAGAAGAGGAGTGGGGATAGGGGGAGGGGATTGGGGGGAGGGGGCAATATTTGGGAGGAGGGGAGGGAAATGGGAAACGGGGAGCAGGTGGAAATTTTAATTAAAAAAGAATAAAAAAAAATAAAAAAAATAAAAAAAAAAAGAACTTCCCTCCTCTGTGCTTAGGAGCCCACCCTTTTCCATTTCCCTGATAAAATCTCTTGTACCCTGTTATTTTTCTCTCCTTTGCTACCCACAATCAACCCCATCTAGGCCATGGCCCCATTTTGCTTTCCTTATATCTGTAGTTTAAACAGGCTAAATATTCACATCTGAAGATGTGGAGCTAGGAGCCCCGAACAAGAGAGAGCATGTGACACTAAGAAAAACACTGCTTAACACATTGTAACAAACATATACTTGTCAAAAATGACCACATGGTAATCCTGCTTTAGAATCTCTGTTTTAAAAGAGATTACTTCCATGCAATGGAAATAAGGGCCCCAATGTTATCATTATCTCACCAACACACAGACCGTTTTTATAATTTCAACAAATAGTCTTTGCTTTGGTGTTTTTGTTAGTTATTTAACCTGGTTACCTTTATGATTTTTATCAAATTAGCATAATTTGTTACTTTAAAATCAACTCTGTAATAGAGAACTAGAAAACTATACCAACTAAGATTCTTGTGAGAAAGAGTGGCCAATTGATTTTCATAGCTACTTGTATATTCCACACATATGTGCATGATTATATATAGAAATAATTCAGAAATCAGTAAATGAGACCAGGGTATAACATCCTAATGAATATGCCAACAAAAATCATACATTTTACATATATACATTATGTTTGCTCTTAAAAATCTTTATCCAATGCTGGGCGTTATTGGTGCACAACTTTAATCCCAGCACTTGGGAGGCAGAGGCAGGCAGATCTCTGTGAATTTGAGGCCAGTTTGATCTATAAGAGGTAGTTCCAGGACAGGTTCTAAAACTACAGCAAAACCCTGTCTTGAAAAACAAACAAACAAACAAACAGCAAAAAAAAGCTTTATCTAATAAAGGCATTTATTCAGTCTAATTGCCAGAGTCAAACATATGATTCTCCCACCAACTTACAGTTACAGTAGCTGCACAATGGTGTTCTGGTTTTTGTTTATTTAAAGTTCTAGGTCACAGGCTGGAAAGATGGCACAGTGGTTCAAAGCATGTTTTTCTCTTGCAAATGACCTGGGCTACATTCCCAGCAATGACATGATGGCTCATAATCATATGTAAATCTAATTATAGGAATGAATATATTGCCTTATTTGATATTGCAAGCAAGTGGTACACAGATGTACATGCAGGAAAGCACATATATATGAAAAATAAAATAATTAAATATTAAGAAAAGAAAAAGAAAGGAAGAAAGAAATAAAATATTATTTGATTTATTAAGGAAAACAATTTATTCAAGGCTTGGTCTCTAAAAAGAAAGAACTGTAGCATATTACAATTTTAAAATTGCAAATGGACAAACTCTATATGTATAACCATTTTATTAACAACACCTCTATAATTTATTAATAAGCCAATATATTATAAATAAAATAAAAAGATTATAAGAGAAGTTAAAGATGGTAATCAAAATTTTTTTTCTTATCTCAAGGCTATGAACTTAAACGTCTCTACTTCACAACCTTTGCTTAGTAAACATTTGTCACCTACAGAAAATGATGCTTCTTCTCATTCCTCATGTGCTGTCTTTCTCTGGGGTGCACTGGAGGTGAGACTGGACTAGAAAAAACACAGCTACCGTAGCTACAAACTGAATCATCGACATATCCATAAACTGAGAAAAGTCATCGTTTTATTTGAAAGAAAAAAATATTCAGTGCTTGGGCGTTCACATTAGTTTAAGGTGTGCTTAGTTGTCAGGACTAAACTCAAAGTGTTTTCATAAACATTTATAATAGTACAGATGCCATCACTATTAAAGGGCTCCAGACCAAAAGACTGGGCAGGCAGCTGTCGAAGAAGCATGCAACAACAACAACAAAAACAAAAACAATGAGCTGTTTCCTCATAACTCTACATTCTGAGAAAAATAATTTTCCCCTTCATTATCACAGTATTTGATTTTAGAGCAGTCTTGTTTTATGAATTTATGGTGGTCTTTGCATTCTTCTCTGAGGAGGTAATAATATAATGAACATGCAAACATATTACATCAAAAGTATCATTTTCATTTTAAGTTTCACCATATCTAGTGAGTAATGATTTAAATGCAGTGTGACTGCTCAGAGAGAACATGGAGTGATTGTGTGACTTTCAGGTGACAGGATACACGGTGTTGGCTGATGTGCTGTCCACTGTCAGCAACGTTAATAAGTCTTCAGGATCATAGGAAGATGAAAACCTTAGACACTCATATTAAGTTCATGAGGAGACTTTTATGAATAGATATCCAGTAAGAATAAAGAGTGATTACTTATTCAAAGTATTAATTCATAGCACTTGCCTAATGCTCTTAAACAATTTTAAAGTATAAGTTACTCTTTAGAAATTAAATTTAACTCATCTGAAACGGGAAGCAGCAGTAGTGTTCACTGCAGAGCCTGTGGGGAAGCAGTCAGACCCAGACTCGATCACAGGTCACATGTTAGAAGTCTGGGAAAGACATGAAAAAGTTCACTGGAAGTGTGTGTGTGTGCGTCTCTCTCTCTCTCTCCGTGTGTGTGTGTGCGTGTGTGTGAAATTACTACCTGGACTAAGAATAGATCAATAGCATGCTGTGTGCTGGGGCTGCTATCATGACTAAATAAAACAACATTGAGTGAAAACAGTTATATCAAATATATTTCTAAAATAAAATTTCTAGTTCCTGGATGACTTAATCAAATCCACAAAGATCCTGCCTACTGCATTAGCATCAGTGTAGATTCTTGAAGTGAATTACACAAAACAAACTGAAAATTTTGTGATGCTTACAAACAAATTTATGCTTCCATCATTTGGTTTTCACGGTGTGGATGCTCTGTGTCTAGTGAGTAAGTGACATTTATTGGCATCCTTTTATTTCATTTTTAAAACAAAGATTTCATATTTCCACATTATCTATTTAACACTATTATTTTGTTGTATTTGTGTGTAGGAGAGAGAAACAGGAGAGCAGCTCAACATTAGTTCAAACTGACTTCAATCAAACTCGCAGAAGCACATGTCTTAGCTTTCAAAGTGCTGGTTTCATAGGTGTCTGCCACCACACTTGACTTCACTTTCCATTTGAGTCTCCTGTATATTTATACTTTTATTTATAATATTAATAATTAATATTCCAGCATATTAAAATGGACTTATGACATTCATCAGCTAAACTTAAATTTACTTGGCATATTTTGAATATGCATACTTTAATAAACAATTGTATTTTGCAACTATTAAAAAACTTTGGGTATTTTGACTTTAAATAATTTGATACTAGTAATTCATGAACTGAAAATATTACTCACTGCTAATGAAAAGCTTATTCAATATTGTACCAGTAGCAGTGTAACAATGATCAACTTAGAAAATGTAAAATATTAAAAATTAATTCATTTTATTAAAGCACTCAAACTCCTACTGAAATTTGCTCAGTTTACATTTTTGTTAAGATAACATTGAAATGATTTAAATAGTTTGTTTTCTCTTTTAGAAAAATAAAATACAATGAGAAAGAAATAATTTAATAAATAAGTGAAGTAGAATTCTAAATGCTTTTGAGATAACCAAAAAGATCTACTTCATTAAAAAATATTACAATAGGATAAACATATGTAAGAAAAATTTCAATCTAATTAATATAATGTTAAGACCATCTTACATTTTACTAAGCCATAAAGTGAAACTCTCCTAAGAATTCCTAAGCATACACAAACTAAACAGAATAGAAGAATAATGATAAACACCAAATTAATTAAAATTTGTTGCATAGTCCTGGTGAAGTTTCCTATAAATAATTGCATAGGTTTGAGAAAGGTAGAAAAATGAGAAAATATAAAATATAACTTATATATATCTTAATATTATAAATGTACTCCTGCAGATCAATGAATGCATGTTCTTTGTGTTTCACCCTATGAGCCATTTTAGGAGTTTTGTGAGAGGGTTGGAAATTTAACACAGCTGCAGTTATTTAAGAAAAATCATGTGTATAAAATTATAAGAGTACACCCTCAGAAGAATCCATCGTCACATATGCTCATTAAGATACTCCATGTGGGGTCACTTTTTACAGAGATATGAATGTACATTTACTGTACAAAGAGACAGATATCATTACATTTTCATTCAATACATAATATTCATTGATCACCTTCACCCTATTTGCCTTCCCTGTCTTGGCGCTATACACTTTCCTATAGGCCACCTTCTACTGTCACACACGTTACAATCAGAGGTCATAGCAAGAGAAATCTATGTTCTTTTACAAATCATTACACTGATATTTTATGTCTGCAGGCATTTGTTGTGTTTTCTCTTGATACAATAAGGCTCAGAAATGAATTCTAAACAGAGAACTCTCTAATCATTATATTACAGAAAACTCTGCATCCTTCTCCTCACTATTAATGAAGAGAAAAAGACACACTCACCTGGCAGGACCTTTGATAAGCAACCATTTAGAATGAGGCAATAAGAGATAGTTATAAAGAAGAAATGTCATCAGCTCATCTCTCTCTAGACCTATAATTATCATGCCACTGGTAAGGTGAAGTTCTAACCTTGAAGTTGTTAGAAAGTGGTACCATCAAATGGAAGAGTGAACTTCCCTAATTCCAGGACAACATTGAGAAGGAACAGCTGAACACTGGCTTTCCCATGTGTGATCTCTTCTCCCAAGTCCCTATCTGTCTGTGTAGATTAGCTCATCCGGTCCTTCTGGACAAAACTAAAGTAAAAATAACATCACATTCAAAATAAGTAGAAAAACATTTTGATTCCTCAAGGAATCCTATTTGCTTCCAAAATTTTTATTAATAACCTCCATACTTACTTGACAGTGGCTTCATAACTTCACCAAGAAATTAAAAGCTCTTTTGCTAAAATTAAAAAAAATATATGTAAATACACTTGGGAAAATTAATCTTTCTTATAGGAACACAGACACGAGTTGATGTAATCAGCAGATAGTGAGCTGTAAGGCTGGGGATGTAACTTAGTTGGTAGAGTGTATGTGTAGACATTGTTGTTAATGTGGGATACCATGGAGAAATCAAACCTTGCAATTCTATGCACATGCGAGGGAGAAGAATCCCAAGTCAATGGTGAACACAAGACCTTCAAGGAGATCTTAGAAGAAAACTGTCCCAAACTAAGGAAAGTCTCACCCACACACATAGAAGAAGCACACAGAATATATTAAAGACAGGAACATAAGAAAATTCTGTAGCATCTCATATTTAAAACATTGAGGAGACAGCGCAATAAAGGTGCATTGAAAGTTGCAAGGGAAAAAGTGAAAATCACGAGTGAAGAACACTTTTCAGAGAACAGCTGATTTTTCAAGGAAAACTTTCAAAGCCTGAACAACCTGGAATAATACCACCCAAGTCCTAAATGACAACCAATTTAACAATATGACCAACAAAACTACTGCCATAATTTAAGGAAAAGGAACAAATTTTACAAACATTTACAGCTTCCCAGCACTTGGGAGGCAGAGGCAGACGGATCTCTGTGAGTTCGAGACCAGCCTGGTCTACAAGAGCTAGTTCCAGGACAGGCTCCAAAACCACAGAGAAACCCTGTCTCGAAAAACAAAAACAAAAAACAAAACAAAACAAAAAAAACATTTACAGCCTAAAATTAATTTATATCCAACAAACCAAACCTATGGTAATACAGGAAGCTTTATTTTGGGGTAAATATAGGGATAAGCTAAACATAGAGACGTTGGAAGGAACATGAGCCATAATTATTAAACCATAATGACCACTGAGAACACAACAATGAAAATCAATAACATGATGACCAGAACTAGCACATACATTTCAATAACAATTTAAGCATGAATGGCCTCAGTTCGCCACTTAAAAGACAGAGTGTGACCTAATGGATCAAGAATCCAAATCTATCTACCTATTGCCTACAAGAAACAGATTTTACTTATAAAGATAGGCACTACCTCAGAGTAAAAGTAAAGACAAAAGTACTCAAATCATGTAAAACTAGGAAGAAAGAAGATAGCATCATCCAAACATCTAAGATAATAGACTTGGAATGGTGCAGGCAGGCCCGGGTGGCGGAGGCACCGGCAGGCAGGCCTAGACGGCGGAAGCACCGGCGCACAGACAGTTCCGGGCGGTGGAGGCACCGGCAGGCAGGCCCTGGTGGCGGAGGCACCGGCAGGCACGCCTAGGCGGTGGAAGCACCGGCGCGCAGGCAGGCCCGGGTGGCGGAGGCATCGGCAGGCAGGCCTAGGCGGCAGAAGCACCGGCGCGCAGGCAGGCCCGGGCGGCAGAGGCACCGGCAGGCAGGCCCTGGTGGCGGAGGCACCGGCAGGCAGGCCCTGGTGGCGGAGGCACCGGCAGGCAGGCCCTGGTGGCGGAGGCACCGGCAGGCAGGCCCTGGTGGCGGAGGCACCGGCAGGCACGCCTAGGTGGCGGAGGCACCGGCGCGCAGGCAGGCCCGGGCGGCGGAGGCACCGGCGCGCAGGCAGGCCCGGGAGGCGGAGGCACCGGCAGGCAGGCCCGGGTGGCGGAGGCACTGGCAGGCAGGCCTAGGCGGTGGAAGCACCGGAGCACAGACAGTTCCGGGCGGCGGAGGCATCAGCAGGCAGGCCCGGGCGGTGAGGCACTGGATGCAGGATAGTGCGGGCAAGAAACAGTGAAGCCTGCACTGAGAGCAGATTGCCCCGCTACGATTAAATCAAATCCAATAGATAGCATCGCTAAGAGGAGATGGACAGACGCCAAGGCAAGAATTCACCCAACAATCTGAAAAACAACATGAAAACACCAGAACCCAATGATCTTACAACACAAGGACTTGAACACCCTAACACAGGAGAAGAGGAAAAAACTGACTTTTTGAAAGCAATAGAGTCCCTTAAACAACATGTAAAAAACGCCCTCATAGAAATGGATGAGAAGTATAACAAAAAGTTTGAAGAAATGAGTAAATACGTAAATGATATCCTGGGAAGCCAAGAAAAAACGATCAAACAGGTAATGGAAACAGTCCAAGAATTGAAAACTGAAATGGAAGCAAGGAAGAAAACACAAACTGAGGACCAGCTGGATATGGCAAATATAGGTCAACGAGCAGAGACTACAGAAACAAGCATAATCAATAGAATACAAGAGATAGAAGAAAGAATCTCAGATTCTGAAGACAACATAGAGAAAATAAACGGACTGATCAAAGAAAACACCAAAACCAACAAATTCTCATCACAAAACATTCAGGAAATATGGGACACAATAAAAAGACCAAACCTAAGAATAATAGGGATAGAAGAAGGAGAAGAGGCACAGCTCAAAGGTCCAGAAAACATTTTTAACAAAATTATGGAAGAAAACTTCCCCAACATAAAGAAAGATATTCCTTTGAATATTCAAGAAGCATACAGAACACCAAACAGACTGGATCAAAAAAAAACGTCCCCTCGCGATATAATAATCAAAACACAAAATATACAGATTAAAGAAAGAATATTAAGAGCTGCAAAGGAAAAAGGCCAAGTAACTTATAAAGGTAAACCGATCAGACTTACACCTGACTTCTCTATGGAAACCATGAAAGCCAGAAGGTCCTGGATAGAGGTACTACAGAAACTAAGAGACCATGGATGCAAACCCAAACTACTATACCCAGCCAAGCTATCGTTCACTATCAATGGAGAAAACAAGACATTGCTGGATAAGAACAAATTTAAACAATACGTTGCCACAAATCCAGCCTACAGAAAGTAATAGAAGGAAAATCACAACCCAAGGAATCCAACATTGCCAACACTGCCTACAATAACCCAGGCATCTAGCGACCCTTCAACAGCACAACTCAAAGAAGGGAGACACACAAACTCTTCTACCAAAAGCAGTAAGAATAACTGGAGTTAACAACCACTGGTCATTAATATCACTTAATATTAATGGTCTCAATTCACCAATAAAAAGGCACAGGCTAAGAGATTGGATACGAAAACAGGATCCAACAGTCTGCTGTTTGCAAGAAACTCATCTCAACCACAAAGACAGGCATCTACTCAGAGTAAAGGGTTGGGAAAAGGTTTTTCAAGCAAATGGTCCTAAGAAAAAAGCAGGTGTGGCCATACTAATTTCTAACAAAACTGACTTCAAACTAAAATCAATCAGAAGAGATCGAGAGGGACACTTTATACTCATAACAGGAACGATTCAGCAGGATGAAGTCTCAATCCTGAATATCTATGCCCCTAATATAAAAGCACCCACTTATGTAAAAGAAATATTGCTAAAACTCAAGGCAGACATCAAATCACACACACTAGTAGTAGGAGACTTCAACACACCTCTCTCACCAATGGACAGGTCAATCAGACAGAAAACTAATAGAGAATTAAGAGAATTGTTGGAGATAATGAATCAAATGGACTTAACAGACATCTATAGAACACTCCACCCAAATAGGAAAGAATACACCTTCTTCTCTACAGCTCATGGAACCTTCTCGAAAATTGACCACATATGTGGAAACAAAGGAAACCTCCACAGATACAAAAAAATATCAGTGTCCACCTGTGTCTTATCAGATCACCACGGATTAAAGTTAGAAGCCACCAACAAAGCTACCCCCAGAAAGCTGACAAACTCATGGAAACTGAACAGTCAACTACTGAACCACACCTGGGTCAAGGAAGAAATTAAGAAAGAAATTAAAGTCTTCCTTGAATTTAATGAAAACAAAGAGACAACATACTCAAACCTATGGGACACGATGAAAGCAGTGCTAAGAGGAAAGTTCATAGCACTAAGAGCCCACTTAAAGAAAACGGAGAAAGCATACATTGGGGACTTAACAGCACACCTGAAAGCTCTAGAAAAAAAAGAAGCAGACGCGCCCAGGAGGAGTAGAAGACTGGAAATAATCAAACTGAGGGCAGAAATCAACAAAATAGAAACACAGAAAACAGTCCAAAGAATCAATGAAACAAAAAGTTGGTTCTTGGAAAAAATCAACAAGATTGACAAACCCCTATCCAAACTAATTAAACGACAGAGAGAGAACACGCAAATAAATAAGATCAGAAATGAAAAGGGGGACATAACCACAGACACAGAGGAAATTCAGAGAATCATTAGATCTTACTACAAAAGCCTGTATGCCACAAAACTGGAAAATACAAAAGAAATGGGCACTTTTTTAGATAAGTACCATATACCAAACCTAAACCAAGACCAGGTGAACGATCTAAATAGACCTGTTAGTCGCGAAGAATTAGAAACAGTTATCAAAAATCTCCCTTCCAAAAAAAGCCCAGGGCCAGATGGTTTCAATGCAGAATTCTACCAGAACTTCCAAGAAGAGCTAATACCTATACTTCTTAATGTATTTCACAATATAGAAACAGAAGAGTCGTTGCCAAATTCCTTTTATGAAGCTACAGTTACCCTGATACCAAAACCACACAAAGACCCAACCAAGAAAGAGAATTACAGGCCTATCTCACTCATGAACATCGACGCAAAAATTCTCAATAAAATACTGGCAAACCGAATCCAAGAACACATTAGAAAAGTTATCCATTATGATCAAGTAGGCTTCATTCCAGAGATGCAGGGCTGGTTCAACATACGCAAATCTATCAATGTAATCAACCATATAAATAAACTGAAAGAAAAAACCATATGATCATTTCATTAGATGCTGAAAAAGCATTCGACAAAATTCAACACTCCTTTATGATAAAGGTCTTGGAGAGATTAGGGATACAAGGGTCATACCTAAATATAATAAAAGCTATTTACAGCAAGCCGACAGCTAACATTAAATTAAATGGAGAAAAACTCAAAACCATCCCACTAAAATCAGGAACACGACAAGGATGTCCACTCTCTCCATACCTCTTCAATATAGTGCTTGAAGTTCTAGCAATAGCAATAAGACAACATAAGGGGATCAAGGGGATCCGTATTGGAAAGGAAGAAGTTAAGCTTTCATTATTTGCAGATGATATGATAGTATACATAAGCGACCCCAAAAACTCTACCAAAGAACTCCTACAGCTGATAAACACCTTTGGGAATGTGGCAGGATACAAAATCAACTCCAAAAAATCAGTTGCCTTCCTATACACTAAGGATAAGGAAGCAGAGAGGGAAATCAGAGAAGCATCACCTTTCACGATAGCCACAAATAGCATAAAATACCTTGGGGTAACTCTGACCAAGGAAGTGAAAGATCTATTTGGCAAGAACTTTAAGTCTTTGAAGAAAGAAATTGAAGAGGACACCAGAAAATGGAAGGACCTCCCTTGCTCTTGGATTGGGAGGATCAACATAGTAAAAATGGCAATTCTACCAAAAGCAATCTATAGATTCAACGTAATCCCCATCAAAATCCCATCAAAATTCTTCACAGATCTGGAGAAGACAATAATCAACTTTATATGGAAAAACAAAAAACCCAGGATAGCCAAAACAATCTTATACAATAAAGGATCGTCTGGAGGCATTACCATCCCTGACTTCAAACTCTATTACAGAGCTTCAGTACTGAAAAAGGCTTGGTACTGGCATAAAAACAGAGAAGTCGACCAATGGAATAGAATAGAAGACCCTGACATTAGCCCACAAACCTATGAACACCTGATTTTCGATAAAGGAGCTAAAAGTATACAATGGAAAAAAGAGAGCATCTTCAACAAATTGTGCTGGCAAAACTGGAAGTCAATCTGTAGAAGAATGAAAATAGATCCATATCTATCACCATGCACAAAACTCAAGTCCAAATGGATTAAAGACCTCAATATCAGTCCACACACACTGAACCTGATAGAAGAGAAAGTGGGAAGTACTCTACAACACATGGGCACAGGAGAACACTTCCTACGTATAACCCCAGCAGCACAAACACTAAGGACATCATTGAATAAATGGGACCTGCTGAGACTGAGAAGCTTCTGTAAAGCAAAGGACACTGTCACTAAGACAGAAAGGCAACCCACTGACTGGGAGAAGATCTTCACCAACCCCGCAACTGACAAAGGTCTGATATCCAAAATATACAAAGAACTCAAGAAATTAGACCGTAAAAGGTTAATCAATCCAATTAGAAAATGGGGCACTGAGCTGAACAGAGACTTTTCAACAGAAGAAGTTCAAATGGCCAAAAGACACTTAAGATTGTCCTCAACTTCCTTAGCAATCAGGGAAATGCAAATCAAGACAACATTAAGATACCATCTTACACCGGTCAGAATGGCTAAAATCAAAAACACCAATGATAGCCTCTGCTGGAGAGGTTGTGGAGAAAGGGGCACTCTCATCCATTGCTGGTGGGAATGCAAACTTGTGCAACCACTTTGGAAATCAGTGTGGCGATTTCTCAGGAAATTTGGGATCAACCTACCCCAAGATCCAGTAATACCACTCTTGGGAATATACCCAAGAGATGCCCAAACATACAACAAAAGTATATGCTCAACTATGTTCATAGCAGCATTGTTTGTAATAGCCAGAACCTGGAAACAACCTAGATGTCCTTCAATGGAAGAATGGATGAAGAAAGTATGGAATATATACATATTAGAGTACTACTCAGCAGTAAAAAACAATGACTTCTTGATTTTTGCATACAAATGGACGGAAATTGAAAACACTATCCTGAGTGAGGTAAGCCAGACCCAAAAAGAGGAACATGGGATGTACTCACTCATATTTGGTTTCTAGCCATAAATAAAGGACATTGAGACTATAATTCGTGATTCTAGAGAAGCTAAATAAGAAGGTGAACCCAAAGAAAAACATATAAGCATCCCCCTGAATATTAACCTTCATCAGGCGATGAAAGAAGACAGAGACAGAGACCAACATTGGAGCACTGGACTGAAGTCTCATGATCCAAAGGAGGAACAGAAGGAGAGTGAGCACGAGCAAGGAACTCAGGACTGCGAGGGGTGCACCCACACACTGAGGCAATGGGGATGTTCTATCGGGAACTCACCAAGGCCAGCTGGCCGGGGACTGAAAAAGCATGGGACAAAACCGGTCTCGCTGAACATAATGGACAATGAGGACTACTGAGAACTGAAGAACAATGGCAATGGGTTCTTGATCCTATTGCACGTAATGGCTTTGTGGGAGGCCAAGTAGTTTGGATGCTCACCTTAATAGACCTGGATGGAGGTGGGTGGTCCTTGGACCTATCACAGGGCAGAGAAACCTGCTTGCTCTTTGGGCTGAGGAGGAAGGAAGACTTGATTGGGGGAGGGGGAGGGAATGGGAGGTGGTGGCGGGGAAGAGGCAGAAATCTTTAATAATTAAATAAATTAATAAAAAAAGAAATGTCATAATTATATTGGAACCAGTGACGTAAAATATATCTTGAAATTTAAAATATAAATAGCAAGAAGTAACTTAGAAATTATTTTTGAAAGAATAATTTTAGAAGAATGACTATCTCAGCTATACTCTTTGTTTCAAAATAAATTGTGAAAATTGAAAAAAAAATAGACTTTGAATGGAAACTGAGCAACAGAAATAAAGAGGGAAACTACATTTTGATCAAGGGATCAGTTAACCAAGAAGTCATTACTGCCCTAAACATATGCACACCAAACTCGGGACAGAAAATTTCAAAGAAAAATATATCTCTGTTTTAAAAGACACAGATTAACCCTAATCCATTAATAGTAGGATAATTCAATGCCCAACTTTCTCTAAGAGACGGGATATCCTGCAAGAAAAAATATACAGAGAAAAATCAGGATTAATTGACCTCACATATCAAATGGTCTTAAAAACGCCTACAGAACAGTCCACCCAAACACTAAAGAATACACATTTTACTTTGCATTATAAAGAAACGTTTCTAAAACAGACCACATATTGAAATGTACAACAAATCATTACAAATGAAAGAGATTGAATGTCCTTGTAGCATAATTGAGCATTCTTTGGGTATATGCCCAAGAATGGTATTCCTGGGTCCTGAGGTAAGTTGATTTCCATTTTTCTGAGAAACCACCATACTGACTTCCAGAGTGGTTGTACAAACTTGAAGTCCCATTAGTAATAGATGGGTGTTCCCTGACTACACATTCTCTCCAGCATAAGCTATCATTGGTGTTTTTGATCTTAGCCATTCTGAGTGGTGTAAGATTGTATCTCAGAGTTGTTTTGCTTTGCATTTCTCTCATGGCTAAGGATGCTGTCTTACAACCATTTGAGATTCTTCTGTTGAGAATTCACTATTCAGTTCTGTACCACATTTTTTAAAATTGGGTTATCTGGAATTTTGATGTCTAATTTCTTGTGTTTTTTTAAATTTATTTTGAAGATTTGTTATCTGTGTCATATGGGCATGGTGATGATCTTTTCCTATTCAGTAGTTTGTGTTTTTGTCTTTTTGACAGTGACAACAAGCTTTCCAGAAGCTTCTCAACTTCAAGAGCTCCTTATTTATTGTTGCTCTCAGTGTCTGTGCTACTGGTATTATATATAGGAAGGGGTCTCCTGTGCTCATGCATTGAAGGCTACTTCCCACTTTCTCTTCTATCAGGCTTAGGGTGGTTGGATTTATATTATATTTAATCCATTTGGACTTGAGTTTTGTGCATGGGGATACATATTGATGTCCTTGTATTCTTCTACATGCTGACATCCAGTTATGGCAGCACTATTTGTTGAGGTACTTTATTCCATTGTATAATCTCAAAAATCAGATGTTCATAGATGTGTGGATTAATATTCAGGTCTTTGTTTCGATTCCATTGGTCAACCTGTCTGTTTTTATGCTAATAACAAGCTGTCTCCATTACAATATCTCTATAATAGAGCTTGATGTCAAGGATGGTGATACCTACAGGATTGTTTTGGTAATACTTATTTTTTGTTTTTCCATATGAAGTTGATTATTATTCTTTAAAGTTCTGTGAAGAATTGTGTTGCGATTTTGATGGTGATTGCTTTGAATCTATACATTGCTTTTGGTAGGATTGTCATTTTTATTAGGTTGACCTTACCTATCCAAGAGCATGGGAGATCTACTCATTTTCTGGTATCTTCTTCAGTTTCTTTCTTCAAAGACTTAGAGTTATTGTCGAACAGGTATTTCACTACTTTGGTTAGTGTTAACTCAAGATATTTTATGTTATTTGTGGCTGTGAACGAAAGGCTGATCTTTCTCTGATTCATTTCCCAGCTTCTTTACAATTTGTCTTCAGAAGGGTTACTGTTTTCTTTTTTTTTGAGATGATCTTCTCTCCTGCCATAGTACTGAAGGTGTTTATCAGCTGTAGGAGTTCCCTAGTAGAGTTTTGGGGTATCACTTATGTATACAATTGCATCATCTGCAAATAAGAGAAAGTTTGACTTCTTCCTTTCCAATTTGAATACCCTTGGTCAACTTTTGTTGTCTTATTGCTCTAGTCAGAATGTGAAGGCTCCACTTTCCTTAGAGCTAAATTTGGTGTGGGGAGGTTTGCATCAGGTCCCTCACCTGCTGTAGCTGGCTAACAGAATGAGGAAGGGTCTTTCCTTCACCACATAGCCACATAGCCGGCTTGATGTTCTCTTCTATTCTCATGCTCTCACCCATGCCCGAGGACATAAGTTCATCTCTTTTGTGTTGTCCAGGGGATGTGTAGGACTCTCTCTTTGGAGTGCTTCATTAGGTGAGTGGCAGGACCATTCTCCATAGTGTTGTAGCCAGTGAGGGGCAAGATCAATTTTGTGGAGCCCTATTCTCTAGGGCATTGGTGGAATTAGGAGCCACGGTTACCAACACAAATCATGGATGCACAGATCAAAGACCCCAGACATGATCCCTGCAGGACAGGCACAGAGTAGAAGGTGGGGCTACTGGAGAGGACAGGGCCTAGCAGAAGTGTGGAGAGAGAGATAGGAAAGGCTAACAGGATAAGGATAATCAGTGGATATTATATATTGAATGAAAGTGTCATAAAATCCTTGTTTTACAATGAATGTACACTATTACATATGTAAAAAGTGACCCCAAGTGGAATATGTTAGCAATCTCACCTGACTGCAGATTTTTCTACATGTTCTCTAATCATTCTGAGAACATGGTTCCAGCTAGTAATGCCCACAGTCTTAGTTTTCCATTCTTGTCAGAAAACACCTGAAATAACTTAGACGGTGAAAAACAGAGAACACACATTTATTTGTTTGCAGGTTTACATTGATAATAATAAATTACATTTAAATGATACTTTGTTTTTTTATTTTACTACTTTCCTCAAGTTACCATGAATTTATTTATATGAAAAACAATCCAGAAATATACAACAAATGTTAACTAATTCAACCCAATTAGTTAATATTAGTTTAACTAATATTAACTTGCCAATATTTTATTGAGAATTTTTGCATCAAAATTCATGATTGAAATGGGCTCTAATTCTCTTTCTTGGTTGAGACGTTTTTTTATTGATATAAAAAAAAAATTTCCGCCACATCCCAGCCTTCCATTTCCTTCCCCCCCCACTCAGTCTCTCTCCCTACCCCCACTTCTCTCCCCCTCCCTCTCCAGTCCAAATAGCAGTCAGGGTTTCCTTCCCTGTGGAAAGTCCAAGGTCCTCCCCCTTCCATCCAGGTCTAGGAACGTGAGCATCCAAACTTGCTAGGCTCCCACAAAAGCAGAACATGAAGTAGGATCAAAACCCAGTACCATTGTCCTTGGGTTCTCATCAGCCCTCATTGTCCACCATGTTCAGAGAGTCCGGTTTTATCTCATTCTTTTTCAGTCACAATCCAGCTGGTCTTGGTGAGCTACCAATAGATCAGCTCCACTGTCTCAGTGGGTGGGTGCGCCCCTCACGGACCTGACTTCCTTGTTCATGTTCTCCTTCCTTCTGCTCCTCATTGGGACCTTGGGAGCTCATTCGGGTGCTCCAATGTGGGACTCTGTCTCTATCTCCATCCATCGCCAGATGAAGATTCTATGGTGATATGCAAGATATTCATCAGCATGGCTATAAGATAGGGCCATTTTGGGTTCCCTATCGTCAGCTGCCCAAGAAACTAACTGGGGACATCCCTCTGGGCACCTGGAAGCCCCTCTAGGTTTCAGTCTCTTGCCAAACCTAAGATGGCTCCCTTAATTAAGATATATGCTTCCCTGCTCCCATAACCATCCTTTCTTTATCCCAACCATCCCAATTCACCAAGTTGCCCCCATCCTCCCCTTGTCACTTTTCTCTCCCCATCTCCCCCTACTCCCGCCCACCCTACCCCCAAGATCCCAATTTTTTGCCCGGCAATCTTGTCTACTTCCCATATCCAGGAGGATAAGTATATGTTTTTCTTTGGGTTCACCTTCGCATTTGCTTCTTTAGGATCACAAATTGTAGACTCAATGACCTTTATGTATGGCTAGAAACCAATTATGAGTGAATATATCCCATGTTCATCTTTTTGGGTCTGGGATATCTCACTCAGGATAGTGTTTTCTATTTCCATCCATTTGCATGCAAAATTCGAGAAGTCATTGTTTTTTACCACTGAGTAGTACTCTAATGTGTATATATTCCACACGTTCTTCATCCATTCTTCCATGGAAGGACATCTAGGTTGTTTCCAGGTTCTGGCTATTACAAATAATGCTGCTATGAACATAGTTGAACAAGTGGTTCTGTAATATGATAGGGCATATCTTGGGTATATTCCCAAGAGTGGTATTGCTGGGTCCTGGAGTAGGTTGATCACGAATTTCCTGAGAAACCATCACACTAATTTCCAAAGTGGTTGGACAAGTTTGCATTCCCACCAGCAATGGATGAGGGTACCCCTTCCTCCACAACCTCTCCAGCAAAGGCTATCATTGGTGTTTTTGATTTTATCCATTCTGACAGGTGTAAGGTGATATCTCAAAGTTGTTTTGATTTGCATTTCCCTGATCGCTAAGGAGGTTGAGCATGACCTTAAGTATCTTTTGGCCATTTGAACTTCTTCTGTTGAGAATTCTCTGTTCAATTCAGAGCCCCATTTTTTAATTGGGTTAATTAGCATTTTAAAGTCTAGTTTCTTGAGTTCTTTATATATTTTGGAGTTCAGACCTTTGTCTGTTGTGGGGTTGGTGAAGATCTTCTCCCAGTCAGTAGGTTGCCTTTTTGTCTTAGTGACAGTATCCTTTGCTTTACAGAAGCTTCTCAGTTTCAGGAGGTCCCATTTATTCAATGTTGCCCTTAATGTCTGTGCTGCTGGGGATATACATAAGATGTGATCTCCTGTGCCCATATGTTGTAGAGTACTTCCCACTTTCTCTTCTATCAGGTTCAGTGTGTTCACATTGATATTGAAGTATTTGATCCATTTGGACTTGAGTTTTGTGCATGGTGATAGATATGGGTCTATTTTCATTCTTCTACAGGTTGACATCCAGTTGTGCCAGCACCATTTTTTGAAGATGCTTTCTTTCTTCCATTGTATACTTTTAGCTCCTTTATCGAAAATGAGGTGTTCATAGGTTTGTGGGTTAAAATCTGGGTCTTCTATATGATTCCATTGGTCGAGTTCTCTGTTTTTATGCCAATACCAAGCTGTTTTCATTACTGTAGCTCTGTAATAGAGTTTGAAGTCAGGGATGGTAATGCCTCCAGAAGTTCCTTTATTGTATAGGATTTTTTTTGTTTGTTTGTTTTTATTTATTTATTTATTTATTTATTGAAAAAAATTTTTTTGCCCCCTCCCCGCCTCCCATTTCCCTCCCCCTCCTCCTGCCCCTCTCCCCCTCCCCCCACTCCTCTTCTCTTCCCTCTCCAGTCCCAGGAGCAGTCAGGGTTCCCTGCCCTGTGGAAAGTCCAAGGTCCTCCCCCCTCCATCCAGATCTAGGAAGGTGAACATCCAAACTGTCTAGGCTCCCAGAAAACCAGAACATGAAGTAGGATCAACACCCCGTGCCATTGTCTTTGGCCTCTTGTCAGCTCTCATTGTCCACCATGTTCACAGAGTCCGTTTTTTTTTTTAATCTGAGATTTTTTTATTCTTTTTAAATTAATATTTCCACCTGCTCCCCGTTTCCCATTTCCCTCCCCTCCTCCCAAATATTGCCGCCTCCCCCCAATCCCTCCCCCTATCCCCACTCTCCACCCCCCACACCATTCCCCCTCCCTTTCGATACTGAAGAGCAGTCAAAATTCTCTGCCCTGCGGGAAGACGAAGGTCTTCTATCTAAGTCCAGGAAGGTGAGCATCTAAACAGGCTAAGCTCTCACAAATCCAGTTCATGTATTAGGATCGAAACCTAGTGCCATTGTCCTTGGCTTCTCATCAGCCTTTATTGTCCGCCATGCTCAGAGAGTCCAGTTTCAACCCATGCTTATTCAGTCCCAGACCAGCTGGCCTTGGTGGGCTCCCAATAAATCAGATCCACTGTCACAGTGGGTGGGTACATCCCTCGTGGTCCTGATTTCCTTGCTCATGTTCTCCCTCCTTCTGCTCCTCATTTGGACCTTAAGAGCTCAGACCGTTGCTCCAAATTGAGTCTCTGTCTCTACCTCGATCCATCGCCAGATGAAGGTTCTAAGGTGATATGTAAGACATTCATCAGTATAGGATAGGGTCATTTCAGGTTCCCTCTCCTCAGTTGCCCAACGTACCAGCTGGGGACATCTCCCTGGACACCTGCGAACCCCTCTAGAGTCAAGTCTCTTGCCAACCCTAAGATGGCTCCCTTAGTTAGGATATATACTTCGCTGCTCCCGTATCCACCCTTCCTATATCCCAACCATCCCAATCCCCCGAGCTCCTCCCATTCTCCCTTTCTCATGTTTCTCATTCCATTTCCCCTTTGCCCCATGAACCTCACCTGCAAGTTCCAAGTTTTTGCCCTGCAATCTTGTCTACTTCCCCTCTCCAGGTGGATGACTATACGATTTTCTTTGGGTTCATTTTCTTATTTAGCTTCTCTAGGATCACAAATTATATGTTCAATGTCCTTTATTTATGGCTAGAAACTGATTATGAGTGAGTACATCCCATGTTCCTCTTTTTGGGTCTGGGATACCTCACTCAGGATAGTGTTTTCTATTTCCATCCATTTGCATGCAAAATTCGAGAAGTCATTGTTTTTTACCGCTGAGTAGTACTCTAATATGTATATATTCCACAATTTCTTCATCCATTCCTCCATTGAAGGGCATCTGGGTTGTTTCCAGGTTTTGGCTATTACAAACAATGCTGTTATGAACATAGTTGAACAGATACTTTTGTCATTTGATGGGGCATCTCTTGGGTATATTCCCAATAGTGGTATTACTGAATCTTGGGGTAGGTTGATCCCAAATTTCCTGAGAAACCGCCACACTGATTTCCAAAGTGGTTGCACAAGTTTGCATTCCCACCAGCAATGAATGAGTGTACCCCTTTCTCCACACCCTCTCCAGCAAAGGCTATCATTGGTGTTTTTGAATTTAGCCATTCTGACAGGGGTAAGATGGTATCTTAAAGTTGTGTTAATTTGCATCTCCCTTATCGCTAAGGAGGTTGAGCATGACCTTAAGTGTCTTTTGGCCATTTGAATTTCTTCTGTTGAGAATTCTCTGTTCAGTTCAGTGCTCCATTTTTTAATTGGGTTATTTAGCATTTTAAAGTCTAGTTTCTTGAGTTCTTTATATATTTTGGAGATCAGACCTTTGTCTGTTGCAGGGTTGGTGAAGATCTTCTCCCAGTCAGTGGGTTGCCTTTTTGTCTTAGTGACAGTGTCCTTTGCTTTACAGAAGCTACTCAGTTTCAGGAGGTCCCATTTATTCAATGTTGTCCTTAATGTCTGTGCTGCTGGGGATAAACGTAGGAAGTGATCTCCTGTACCCATGTGTTGTAGAGTACTTCCCACTTTTTCTTCTATCAGGTTCCATGTGTTCAGACGAATATTGAGGTCTTTAATCCATTTGGACTTGAGTTTTGTGCATGGTGATAGATATGTATCTATTTTCATTCTTCTACAGGTTGACAACCAGTTCTGCCAGCACCATTTGTTAAAGATGCTCTCTTTTTTCCATTGAATACTTTTAGCTCCTTTATCAAAAATTAGGTGTTCATATGTTTGTGGGTTAAAATCAGGGTCTTCTACTCGATTCCATTGATCGACTTCTTTGTTTTTATGCCAATGCCAAGCTGTTTTCAATACTGAGGCTCTGTAATAGAGTTTGAGGTCAGGGATGGTAATGCCTCCAGACGATCCTTTATTATATAAGAATGTTTTGGCTATCCTGGGTTTTTTGTTTCTCCATATGAAGTTGATTATTGTCTTCTCAATATCTGTGAAGAATTTTGATGGGATTTTAATGGGGATTGCATTGAATCTATAAATTGCCCTTGGTAGAATTGCCATTTTTACTATGTTGATCCTCCCAATCCAAGAGCAAGGGAGATCCTTCCATTTTCTGGTATCCTCCTCAATTTCTTTCTTCATAGACTTAAAGTTCTTGTCAAATAGATTTTTCACTTCCTTGGTTAGAGTTACCCCAAGATGTTTTAGGCTATTTGTGGCTATCGTGAAGGGTGATGCTTCTCTGATTTCCCTCTGTGCTTCCTTATTTTGTGCATAGGAGGGCAACTGATTTTTTGGAATTGATCTTGTATCCTGCAACGCTACTAAAGGTGTTTATCAGCTGTAGAATTTCTTTGGTGGAGTTTTTGGGGTCGCTTATGTACACTATCATATCGTCTGCAAATAATGAAAGTTTAACTTCTTCCTTTCCAATTTGAATCCCTTTGATCCCTTTATGTTGTCTTATTGCTATTGCTAGAATTTCAAGCACTATATTAAAGAGGTATGGAGAGAGTGGACAGCCTTGTCGTGTTCCTGATTTCAGTGGAATAGCTTTGAGTTTCTCTCCATTTAATTTGATTTTAGCTGTCGGCTTGCTATAAATAGCTTTTATTATACTTAGGTACGACCCTTGTATCCCTAATCTCTCTAAGACCTTTATCATAAAGGGATGTTGAATTTTGTCAAATGCTTTTTCAGCATCTAATGAAATGATCATATGGTTTTTTTCTTTCAGTTTCTTTATATGATGGATTACATTGATAGATTTGCATATGTTGAACCAGCCCTGCATCTCTGGGATGAAGCCTACTTGATCATAATGGAAAATTTTTCTAATGTGTTCTTGGATTCGGTTTGCCAGTATTTTATTGAGTATTTTTGCGTCGATGTTCATGAATGAGATTGGCCTGTAGTTCTCTTTCTTGGTTGTGTCTTTGTGTGGTTTTGGTATCAGAGTAACTGCAGCTTCATAAAAGGAATTTGGCAATGACTTCTCTGTTTCTATATTGTGAAATACATTAAGGAGTATAGGTATTAGGTCTTCTTGGAAGTTCTGGTTGAATTCTGCATTGAAGCCATCTGGACTTGGGCTTTTTTTGGTGGGGAGGTTTTTTATAACAACTTCTAATTCTTCGCGACTAACAGGTCTAATTAGACTGTTCACCTGGTCCTGGTTTAACTTTGGTATATGGTACTTATCTAAAAAAGTGTCCATTTCTTTTACATTTTCCAATTTTGTGGCATACAGGTTTTTGTAGTAAGATCTAATGATTCTCTGAATTTCCTCTGTTTCTGTGGTTATGTCTCCCATTTCGTTTCTGATTTTGTTCATTTGCGTATTCTCTCTCCGCCGTTTGATTAGTTTGGATAGGGGTTTATCAATCTTATTGATTTTCTCCAAGAACCAGCTTTTTGTTTCATTGATTCTTTGGATTGTTTTCTGTGTTTCTATTTTGTTGATTTCAGCCCTCAATTTGATTATTTCCAGTCTTCTACTTCTCCTAGGTGAGTGTGCTTCTTTTTTTTTCTAAAGCTTTCAGGTGGGCTATTAAGTCTCCAATGTGTGCTTTCTCTGTTTTCTTTAAGTGGGCACTTAATGCTCTGAACTTTCCTCTTAGCACTGCTTTCATAGTGTCCCATAGGTTTGAGTATGTTGAGTCTTCGTTTTCAATGAATTCAAGAAAGACTTTAATTTCTTTCCTTATATCTTCCTTGATCCAGGTGTGGTTCAGTAGTTGACTGTCCAGTTTCCATGAGTTCGCTGGCTTTCTGGGGATAGCATTCTTGTTGAATTCTAACTTTAATCCATGGTGATCTGATAAGACACAGGTGGTTACCGATATTTTTTTGTAACTGTGTAAGTTTGCTTTGTTACCGAGTATGTGGTCTATTTTTGAGAAGGTTCCATGAGCTGCAGAGAAGAAGGTATATTCTTTCCTATTTGAGTGGAATGTTCTATAGATGTCTGTTAAGTCCATTTGATTCATTACCTCCCTTAATCCTCTTAATTCTCTGTTAGGTTTCTGTCTGATTGACCTGTCCATTGGTGAGAGAGGAGTGTTGAAATCTCCTACTGTTAGTGTGTGTGGTTTGATGACTGCCTTGAGTTTTAGTAACGTTTCTTTTACATAAGTGGGTGCTTTTATATTAGGGGCATATATATTCAGGATTGAGACTTCATCCTGATGAATTGTTCCTGTTATGAGTATAAAATGTCCCTCTCCATCTCTTCTGATTGATTTTAGTTTAAAGTCAACTTTCTTAGAAATTAGTATGGCCACACCTGCTTGTTTAGAATTCTTAATAGAAGAAATTGAAATGACCAAAAGACACTTAAGGTCATGCTCAACCTCCTTAGGGATCAGGGAAATGCAAATCAAAACAACTTTGAGATACCATCTTACACCTGTCAGAATGGCTAAAATCAAAAACACCAATGATAGCCTTTGCTGGAGAGGTTGTGGAGTACACTCATCCATTGCTGGTGGGAATGCAAACTTGTGCAACCACTTTGGAAATCAGTGTGGCGATTTCTCAGGATATTTGGGATCAACCTACCCCAAGATCCAGTAATACCACTCTTGCGAATATACCCAAGAGATGCCCTATCATATGACAAAAGTATCTGTTCAACTATGTTCATAGCAGCATTGTTTGTAATAGCCAGAACCTGGAAACAACCTAGATGCCCTTCAATGGAAGAATGGATGAAGAAAATGTGAAATATATACATATTAGAGTACTACTCAGCGATAAAAAACAATGTCATCGTGAATTTTGCGTGCAAATGGATGGAAATAGAAAACACTATCCTGAGTGAGGTATCTCAGACCCCAAAAGAAAAACATGGGATGTACTCACTCATAATTGTTTTCTAGCCATAAATAAAGGACATTGAGTATATAATTTGTGATCCTAGAGAAGTTAAATAAGAAAGTGAACCCAAAGAAAAATGTATAGTCATCCGCCTGGATAGGTGAAGTAGACAAGATTGCAGGGCAAAAACTGGGAAGTTGCGGGTGAGGTGGCATGGGGCAAAGGGGAAATGGGGTGAGAAACGTGAGAAGGGGAGGATGGGGGGAGCTTGGGGGAATGGGATGGTTGGGATATAGGAAGGGTGGATACGGGAGCAGAGAAATATATATCCTAATTAAGGGAGCCATCTTAGGGTTGGCAAGAGACTTGACTCTAGAGGGGTTAGCAGGTGTCCAGGGAGATGTCCCCAGCTGGTAACTTGGGCAACTGAGGAGAGGGAACCTGAAATGACCCTATCCTATACTGATGAAAATCTTGCATATCACCTTAGAACCTTCATCTGGCGACGGATCGAGATAGAGACAGAGACTCAATTTGGAGCAACGGACTGAGCTCTTAAGGTCCAAATGAGGAGCAGAAGGAGGGAGAACATGAGCAAGGAAGTCAGGACCACGAGGGGTGCACCCACCCACTGTGACAGTGGAACTGATCTATTGGGAGCTCACCAAGGCCAGCTGTAGTGGGACTGAATAAGTATGGGATGATACTGGACTCTCTGAACATGGCGGACAATGGAGGCTGATGAGAAGCCAAGGACAATGGCACTAGGTTTCGATCCTAATACATGAACTGGCTTTGTGGGAGCTTAGCCTGTTTGGATGCTCACCTTCCTGGACCTAGATAGAAGTGGGAGGACCTTGGACTTCCCACAGGGCAGGGAATTTGGACTGCTCTTCAGTACCTAGAGGGAGGGGGAATGAAGTGGGGGGATGAGAAGAAAGGGATAGGGGGAGGGGGAATGGGGGGAGGGGACAATATGTGGGAGGAGAGGTAGGGAAATGGAAAACGGGGAGGAGGCAGAAATTTTAATTAAAAAAGAATAAAATAAAATAAAATAAAATAAAGAAACTTATAACTTTATAAAACTCAGTTAAAGGAGGTAACATTTTCTTTATTTTCTTTCATCCTAATTATTTTCAGACAAAGAAAGGGTTTATTGTGGCATTGAGTTTCACAGGGTTAAGAGTTCATCATGAGAGGAAGACATGCCAGTAAGAGTCAGGCATGGTTCAGGAGCAGAAAGCTAAGAGTTTACCTCTGGAACCTCAACCATGAAGCAGAGAGAACTGGAAATCACATAAGTCCTTAAGTAATCAAAGGATGCTTCCAGTGACAAACTTCCTTCTTACAGGTCACACCTCTTATAGCTCCCTATGTACCAACATCAGCTGGGCACAAAGTGTTTAAATTCTCAAGGTTTCAGGGGACTTATCCTTTAAACTATCCCATCTCTGGTCCAATATAGATCATCTGTTGTGTGCCTCATATGTAGCCACCTTCAAATCTCTGTTTCAGATTTTATTTTATATATAGTAGAAAATAGTGTAATATTTCCTTTTGAATAAGTTTAAAGCACAATTTTTAACTAGAGATGTTTTTTCTTCTTCCCCTTTCTCCTCCTCTTCTTCTTTTTCTTGCCTAGTATTTGGCTACTGGTCTGCATCTGTTGCTAGATGAAGCCTCTCTGATGACAAGTGGACCAGGCAAAAATCTATGAGTACAGCAGAGAATTGTTAAGCATCATTACACCGACAATTTTTTCTTTTGTTGTGTATGGTTTAATCCTAGGTCTCTGGGCCATCCAGTTTCTGTGACCTGTTATTACAGGCAGTGTTGGGTGGGCTTACTCTCCTCCATGGGTTTTAGGATAGACTGGTAATTTTTCAGTCTCTTGTTCACGCTTTTCCAGGCACATCTAAAAGAGGGGACAGGCTGTAGATGAAAGGTTATTGGGTTGCTTGAACATTTTGTTAATTTTAGAAAAAGTGCTGTTAATTTCTAGATGAAATTCTGAAGCAGCTGTCAAGTAAGTATGGAGGATACCAGGAATGTTTTCAAAGTAGGGAGGATAGCTTCGGGAAGCAAAAGTGTTTTTCTACTTCTTTTAAATGGGATATTTTTATTTTACTTTTGTTTGTTAACAAGGACTGGGATCAGCTAATGCACACAGACATGTAGGGCCTGGGGAGAATAGCTCACACATGGGAACCCAAGAGCTCAGCTGTTCCTACTGCACTGTTTTCCTGAAATTAGGAAAGTTGACTTTCTCATTTGATGGTTGTACTTTCTAACAACTTCAAGTCAGAACTGCCTTCTACTGATGACGCAAAAATTATTTTTCTAGAGGGAGATGAGCTGATGACATTTCTTCCTTATAACTGCTTCTTAGAGCCTCATTCTACATGGTGTTTATCAAAGGCCTGGCCAGGTGAGTGTCTTTGTTTTTCAGTTCACTAATAGTGAGAATTGTAAGTGGGTGGTGAGTGAAACTGGATTTTATGTAATGAAATGATTAGAGAATGCTCTGCATAAAATTCTACCTTTGAGCCACACTGTGTCATAAACAAACACAACAGATGCTTGTAGACATAACATATCAGTGTAATGATTTGTTAAAGAACATGGATTGCACTTACTATGACCTCTGACTATAGTAGGTGTGACAGTAGAAAGTGGGGCTACTGGAGAGGACAGGGCCTAGCAGAAGTGTGGGAGAGAGAGAAGAAAGGCTAACAGGGTGAGGATAATCAATGGATGCTATATATTGAATGAAAGTGTCATAAAATACTTGTTTTTACAATGAATGTACACTAGTACATATTGTAAAAAGTGACCCCAAGTGGAATATGTTAGCAATCTCATCTGACAACGGATTTTTCTCCCTGTTCTCTAATAATTCTGAGAACATGGTTCCAGCTAGTAATGCCCACTGTCTTCGTTTTCCATTCTTGTCACAAAAACATGAAATAATTTAGAGGGTGAAAAACAGAGAACATTTATTTTTTTGCATTTATTTTTTGCAGGTGTACATTGATAATAATAAATTACATTTAAATGATACTTTGTTTTTCTCATTCTACTACTTTCCTTAAGTTAACTTACCATGCATTTATTTATATAAAACTTAAGCCAGAAACATATAACAAATATTAACTAATTTAGTGTTTAACAGTAATTTTCTGTTCTGTTAAGTGTGTATATACTTAGGTATTCTAAGAAGAGTTTCAGCATATGTCCTACTAAAACATAGGATGCTTTTAATATTGTCTAAATAACTTTAAAGATTTTTGCATATATTTGTTTATACTATTTCAGTGATTTCTAATAAAGTAGATCTTTACTGGGTATTTAAAAAATATCTTGAAATCTCACCTCAGTTATTTATTAAATCCTTTAAAAGTTATTCTTACAAAAATGTAAATTGTAAAAAATTTTAGTTGAATATTGTTTTATTTAAAATAAGTTGTTTAATATTTTGAATCTTTTAAATTGAACTTTGTAACATTGAGACTGTTACAATATTGAATAAAGTTCTCAGTAGCAGTGAGACAGCAATTTCAATTGTTGAACAGTATAAAATTATTTAAAGTCAAAATCCCCAAAGTTTCTTCTAATCATTAGAAAATACAATTTCTCATTAAAATACACTTTCTTAAAAAATTCCAAGTAAATTTAAGTATAGCTGCTGAATGTCTTGAGTCCATTTTTATATCGCTGGAATATCACTTACTAAGGTATACGGGAGATTACATGGAAAGTGAAGGCAGGCACGGTGGCACATGGCTGTGATCTCAGCACTTTCGAGGCTAAGTTATGAGCATCTTGAGTTTTATTAAAGCCAGTCTGAACTACAGGTCGAGACAGCACCCTCCCAGAAAAACATATACAATAAAATTACAATGGAAATCAGAAAATGTACAATTACGAATTTGTTTAAGAAATGGAACAAATTATGCCAGTAAATGTCATTTAATAACTGGACACAGACTGTGAACAGCACGAGAACAAGTGATGGAAGCAGGAGTTTCTGTTCGCAAGCGTTGCAGAATTTTCAATCTGTTTTGCATAATGCACACTAAAAGTCTGCACTGAGTCACTAGGCAAGACCCTCATTGACCTGATCAAGTCACACAGAAAACAAAGGACACACTCCATTTTCCTTAAAGTTCATTATTTCACAAACATGTTTGAGATAACTCTCATTTTTTCACTCATGTGCTGTACACACATTCATGGAAGCAGCTCCAGCACACAATATGCTATTGATCTATTCTTAGTCCTGGTAGTCATTTCAAACACACACACAGACTTGACACACACACTGACACAGACACAGACAGACAGACACACACACACATACACACACACTTCCAGTGAACATTTTCATGTCTTACCCAGATTTACACCTTGTGACCTGTGATCGAGCTCTGGGTCTGACTGCTTCCACACAGGCTCTGCAGTAACACTGCTCCTGCTGCTTCATCACAGGGGAACTGGCTCAAAACTATGAGAATGTAAAATTCTAGTGAGCATTTGTGCTTCCACTTGCCAGTGGGTTAAATTCAATTTCATAAATAATAATTATGTATTTTAATTATTTATGTCTATCAGATAATAGCTATGAATTAATACATTATTAAAAGGCAGTCACTATTTATTATGCTGGCATTATGCATTTCATAAAGATCTGCTCATGGAATTCATTTGAGTGTCTAAGGTCTTCATCTTCCTGAGATCCCCGAAGACTTATTAACATTGCTGACAGTGGACAGCACATCAGCCAACACCGTGTATCTTGTCATCTGAAAGTCACACAATGACTCCATGTTCTCTTTGAGCATTCAAACTACTTTTAGGTCATTACTCACTAAATATGGTAAGACTTGAATGCACTGTGATAATGAAGGGGTAAAGTGATTTTCTTGTAAGAATGTAGAGCTATGTATCCACCACGCAGCAGCCCTTGTTTTTTATTGTTGCACATCTCCTCAGACAGCTGCCTGCAGACTGCTTGGTCTCTAGGTCTGGGTCAATATAATATTGATGGCTTCTGCCTATTGTTAATATTTATGACCACACTTTGTGTTTTAGTATTTACAAGTAAATGTTGCAACTGAAACTGGGATAAAGCCCCCAGCACTGCAATTTCCTTTTTCAAGTAAAACAAATATCTTTTCTTATTGCATTTATATGTTAAACATATGTTATATGTTTGTGTCAATGGCAGATATGATTTTTTTTCTGGTTAAATTTCAGCCAGCGTTAGCTCCACAGAAAGATGACACATGATAACTTAGGAGATGCATGATTTTCTGTAAGTCATAGATATTTACAAATCAATATATATGAAATTTACAGTTTATAATGCATATCTTTAGGCTAAGGAAAAAAATTTAGATTACCTTTTCTTTGTAATCTTGTAATATTACATATAGTACATGTGTTATATTGTTGTTGTACAATTGATGAAAATTACTTTACATATATGGTTTGTACATTTTCAATTTTGTAAATGGAATTGGATTACGATTTTCAGTTTGGAGGCTAAGGCTTGAATTAATTGCTATCCTGGAATGTTTATTTATTTACTATTCATTTACTTACTTATTCATTTATCTCTCCATCTATTTATTTATTTAATATTTTAGATTTATTTATTTTATTTTCCATATATGAGATATTTGCCTGCATATATGTCTATGTGCTATTACATGACTGAATCAGAGAAGGTAATGGATCCCCAGAACTAAAGTTACAGATGGTTATGAGCCACCATCTCATGACTGAGACTCTAACCCAGGTCATTTGCGGGAGTAAAAAAAATATTGAAGCACTGAGTCTTCTTCCAGTTTGTATCCTGAAACTTTACAAAAACATAACACCACTGTGCAGCTACTGTAGATGTATGCTGGTGAGAGGATCAGATGCTTGACTCCCCAATTGAGATGAATCTACATCTTTACTAGATTGATCTTTTTAAGAGCAAAAATAGTGTAAATATAAAATGTATGAATTATGGTGTCATACTCACAGGGATGTTATAGACTGGGCTCATACACTAACTTTGCCATTATTTCTACACACACATGCATGCATCCATTTATACGCGTAGAATATACAAATGAGCTTGACAATGTAATTGGGCACTCCTTTTCTCACAAGTGTATGAGCAAGTGTAGTAGCTTTCTGTTTCTTTATCAGAAAGGTGTTTGAATGTACTGATTTACAGTAATTTGATGAAATAACTATATTGGTAGCCCGGTCAAATAACTAACATAAACACCAAAGGTAAGACTGTTGATTGAAATTATAAGTGTCTGTGCATTGATGATGTATGATAATAATGGGACCCTTGATTTCCACTGCATGGGAAAGAATCTCTTTTGTATTTATTTATTTATTTATTCTTATTATTTAATAAAAAATTTCCACCTCCTCCCCTCCTCCCATTTCCCTACCACTCCCCCAATCCCCCTTCCCCTCCCTCTCCAGTCCAAAGAGCAGTCAGCGTTCCCTGCCCTGTTGGAAGTCCAAGGTCCCCCCCCTTCCATCCAGGACTAGGAAGGTGAGCATCCAAACAGACTAGGCTCCCACAAAGTCATTACATGCAGTAGGAGAATCTCTTTTTAAAAAATCAGAAATACCAAAACAGAATCATTATGTGGTCATCTTCGGCAAGTTCATGATCATGTTTGTCACAATGTGTTGAAAATAGTGATTATCTTAGTGCGGCATGTTCTCTCCTCTTGTTGGAGGCTCCTAGCTCCACATCTGCAGATGTGAATATGTAACCTGTAGTAACTACAGATACCACAACAAACTGGGACCATTGCCAAGACTGGGGATGTGTGCAGAGCATTAAAGAGGAGCATAGCAGGTTACAGGTGATCTCAGAAGGGTAATGGAAAAGGGAACATCCTTAGGGAGGGAGAGGACAGAAGTAAATATAGCAGCAAATGGGAGGAAGGTATAGGGGGAAGCAGAATACAATTTAACTAATAGGGAAAATGTAATGTGGAGCTCTTAGGTAAGGTGGAGGGAGATAAATATAGTAGAATATAGTAGAGGTAGGTAAAATAACAATATGGATGGCTGAAAAAGTCATAAGGCAAAAAGAGGAAATTCATAAGATATCCTAAAATTAATGATTACTCACCTCCCTCAATAAGAAAAAAATCATGTGTCTTGATAGCTGGGAGTTAGTTCTTTAAGCCTGAAGTGGAGTGTTCCAAAAACTGATGGATGGGAATTAAACTGGTAGATATTTATAATCATTTATAACTATAATTAATGACTATGCAATTAATAAGTTTTGGAAAGTGCAATAATGCCTTCCTACTGTATCTGTCTTTAATTACTGATCCAGGATATGTAAAATTTCACAGAAAAAGGAACATCAAAAAAGGGAAAATATGAACACAGATAGACATTTTTATGAGTAAAATAATGGGATTGTGATGAATTATCACTGCAATTCAATTAGAATTATAAGTGAAAATATAGTTGTAAAATAGAGCACAGTAAAATTATGCAACATGAGACTGACTCACCTCAAGCTTTTGGGTTCCTTTGGTGGATATTTTTCACATCAATGTAAGTCTTAGTTGTAAAACTGCGACTAAGATTCTGTATTTGTTGCTACTGTTTTAGTTGTTAACTCTAAAATGAGACAATGTAAATCAATAGGATTAGATTTCTATTAAATGATCCCTAAGTGAACAGCAGGTCCAGAGAATGTACATTCTGTATAGTATGTGGCTATGCATGCCTTTATCAAGAATGCCACATACACAGGTAGATACATGGAGAAGTATATAGAAATGTGTGTGATGGTATCTAGTCTGGAACATTTAAAGTTAAAGATACAGGTTAATCAAGAATAAGTAGGTAAAATTGAATGATGATTCAGACATACTGACCAGAAAATCACAAGTCTGATATATACTCTATTATTTTTCAGGTATATGAAATATGCTTTTAATATGATGATAATATTACTATACTTTCCACGTATGTCATCATTAAAGAATGTCCTTAATTTCCAAACTGGACTTGGAGTTCTGGCCAATATGTTTCTCCTTTTTTTCTACACTTTCATAATCCTAGGTCACAGACCTAAGCCGACGGACATGATCTCCTGTCAACTTGCCTTCATCCACATAGTGCTGGTCCTCAGTGGAAGTGATATTTGGCTTAGAGACATATTTGAATCACTGAACATTGAGAATGACTTCAAATGTAAGACAACTTTTTACATAAACAGAGTGATGAGAAGCCTCTCTATCAGCATCACCTGCCTCCTGAGTGTGTTCCAAGCTGTCACTATCAGTCCCAGTACCTCTTTGTTGGCAAAATTTAAATATAAACTAAAAAAATACATGATTTGTGTTTTCTTCTTTATTTGGTCTTTCAACTTGTCATTAATTAGCAACCACATCTTCTATGCTGGTGCTTTTATAAATGTGAGTGTGACCAACCAGATGAAGGTCACTAAATTCTGTTCACTCTTCCCCATGAACTACATCATCAGGGCACTGATTTTAACAGTGACTACCTCCAGAGATGTATTTCTTGTAGGAGTTATGTTGACCACAAGTGCATATATGGTGATTATCTTGTTCAGACATCAGAGGCAATGCAAGTATCTTCACAGCCTCAGCCACCCAAGTGCATCCCCTGAGAAAAGGGCCACCCAGACCATCTTGATGCTGGTGATTTTCTTTGTGGTCATGTACTGGGTGGACTTCATCATCTCATCCACCGCAGTTTTATTGTGGATGTATGACCCAGTCATCCTGAGTGTTCAGAAGTTTGTGATGAATGTCTATCCCACAATTACTCCTTTGGTACAAATCAGTTCTGATAATAGAATAATTAATATGCTGAAAAGCTTGAGGTCAAAGTGTCACCAGATTTTTTAAAAAGGGTTATTTTTATCCTTTTTAATACAATGATTTAATTAATTTATTTGTTTTAATGAGTATTGCATCAACATGTGTGTATGTGTGAATTCTTGATACTCACAGAGGTCAGAAGAGGTCATTGCCACCACCCACTTCAACTGGACTTACAGATGGTTGTAAGCATCATTATGATTCAGCTTCAATTTTTTTCTTAAATAAATATTCTTCTTAACTTTTTAATAGTTCAAGAACAATTCAAGATTCTTCATATTTTAAATAAAATTAGTGGTATTACATATGTACAGTCTTATTACATTTCTGTTGCCAGGTAATATAGAGTTCTGTAATTTCATTGTACACCATAAGTTCCCACAGGAATTCTCTTATCTTCCTTTTTACTTTTTTTTTTTTCGAAACAGAGTTTCTCCGTAGCTTTTTGGTTCCTGTCCTGGAACTAGCTCTTCTAGACCAGGCTGGCCTTGAACTCACAGAGATCCGCCTGCCTCTGCCTCCTGAGTGCTGGGATTAAAGGCATGTGCCACCACCTCTCGGCCCTTTTTACTTTATATCATTAATGTTCCTTTGATGCTGAGGTTGCTCAAAGGAAGTTCCTTGCTGATATTGACATTTTAAGCTTTTCTTTTGAAGGGATTTTAATCTACTCTCAGCCATCAAGAATAGTTTAAATATCTTATAGTAGCTTTAACTCTCTATCCTAAGTATAGTTTCTCTGTAGCACAAAATAATGTAAACTGAATTTTACATTTTTAATTAAGGTTAATTAATGGGTTCTATATGAAAATTTTATTTACCTGTGTATTTGCAGTTCATTTCTTTCAGTTTCTGAAATATTATTGGTAACTAAAAATTGTTATATAAATGTACATTGTGTGCAGTGTTTTTTGTTAATGTGTTTATACATGTGTGTGTGCTCATATGAAGAATGTGTGTGCATTGCAGTGGAAGTCAGTAGAAAACCTTGCCTTTTGTTCTTTCTGTGCCATTCACTTTTTATTTTGAGAGAGCATCTCTCACTGTAACCTGGAGCTTACCAAATAGACCAAGATGGTAGCTCCAATTATTCTCCTGTCTCTGTCTCCCCAGATCTGGCATTAGAAGTGTTCACCACCATACCCCATCATTGAAATTTTATAGAAAAATGATTTTTTTTCATACAATATTCTGATAAAGGCTTCTTGTTCCCCTGGTCCTCTTAGTTTCTCCTCCCCTCATCTGGATCCAGGCCTTTTCTGTCTCTCCTTGGAAAACTATGTAAGCCTTATAATAAAGTAAACAAGATGAAACAAAAATGAACAAATTAGAATAAAACAAAACAAACAGAAGAAAAAGAGCCTACAAAAAGCACAAGAGAATTATAGATATAGATACACAAGTTCACATTTAAGGATCTCATAAAAACACAGAACTAGAAGAAATAATGCATATGCAAAGGCTCTGTAGATTCCACTGAGTTAATTTTGTGTTGACCACCTTCTGTTGGGCGTGGGGCCAACCCTTAGAGTGATTTGTTTCCCCTAGTGAGACTCCCTTGGAGAAAACTAATGCTTCATTTGCACGTGACTATGAAATGGAGATACTTCTGGATTTGGGATGGGGCCATGTAATCAGTTCTCCTCTCTGTCTAGGAGTCCATCTTGGGCAGACATGTGCTGCTGCCACAGCCTTTGAGTTTATGTGCATGTCTGTTGTTTTTTGTTTAGCAGGCCTTGTTCCCTTGGTGTCCTCCATTGTGTAGCAGAGTACACTGCAGGCAGGACACGATTGTGGATTGAAGGGTTTGCAGCTGAGTTGGTGTTTGCTTTTCCCCTTTTGTAGTGTGCATGTTACTGTACAGTTCCATGAAATCTAATCTTGTGGGTTGAAGAATTTAGATAAGCGCCAGCTTGAATTCTTCATGTTCAATTAGTTATGTAAGTGTTGTCATCAGGCCAACAGGTGTCTATCACTTTGTACAGAGCAAACAATAGCCTTGATCCTGATTCTCATGGAGGCCCTTTGGCAAACAATTCAATTAGTTATAACCAGTTCACGGAACTGGAAGCTTCATTTGATGATGAGAGATTTTATTCAGGATTCCACTTCTCCATTATTCTGTGATTTCATTTAGATTGCTTTCTTATCCATACATGCTTTAGAAAGCTTCTGCTGTGTTGTTTTCCACATGATCCCTTAAGTGTTCCTTAGATTTAGTTGTCTCTCCATGCATAAACTTTCCCTGTTTGATCCTCCTTTGAAACCTTGCTGATTGAGGTTTTCTGTCCAGCCTGGTTTCTGTCCTCCCACCAGGTCTCACAGCCATTTAGCCCTAAAGAAATCATACAGAGGTCGATATTAATGATAAATTGATTGGCCCATTAGCTCAGGCTTCTTCTTATCTCTTATGATTATATTAACCCAATATTCTTATTTATGTTAGCCACATAGCTTGGTACCTTTCTAAGCAGGGTAATCACATCTTCCTATTCTGTGTCTGAGCAGGACTGGGGAGGAATGGGCTTCCTCCTTCCCAGAATTCTCCTGTTCTCATTGACGTGCCTCTACTTCCTGTCTAGTTGTCCCACCTATACTTCCTGCCTGGCTGCTGGCCAAGCAGCGTTTATACTGATGAATATCTTGCATTTCACCGTAGAACCTTCATCTGGCGATGGATGGAGATAGAGACAGAGACCCACACTGGAGCACCGGACTGAGCTCCCAAGTCCAAATGAGCAGAAAGAGGGAGAATATGAACAAGGAAGTCAGGACCGCGAGGGCTGCACCCACCGACTGAGACAGTGGGACTGATCTATTGGGAGCTCACCAAGGCCAGCTGAACTGGGGCTGAATGAGCATGTGATCAAACCAGACTCTGAATGTGGCTGACAAAGAGGGAAGACTGAAAAGCCAATGATAATGACACTGGGTTTTGATCCTACTGCATGTACTGTCTTTGTGGGAGCCAAGCCTCTTTGGATGCTCACCTTCCTAGACCTGGATGGAGTGGGGAGGATCTTGGACTTCCCACAGGGCAGGGAACCCTGACTGCTCTTAGGACTGAAGAGAGAGGGGGAAAGGAGTGGGGGGACGGGGAGAAGAGTGGGGGGAAGAGGAAGGAAATAGGAGGCAGGGAGGAGGTAGAAATTTTTTCAATAAAATAATAAAAATAAATAAATAAATAAATAAAATAAAATACAAAAAATAAAAACATAATTGACAGATTATAGACAATTGTCCCACACCAAAAACCCCCTTCTTTATCCATAACTATTCTATTTTTCCCTTCCTAGTTAAATTGCTCACACATGTTCCCTAATTCTATCCCTAATCTCTGTAGTAAAAAGAATTGTTCGTTAGTTCCTGGCTGCACAGCTAGCTTAGAGCCAAAAAAATCACACAGAAACCATATTATTTAAAACACTGTTTGGCCCATTAGCTCTAGCTTCTTATTGGCTAACTCTTACATAACCAGGGGGCTGTGGCTTACCAGCTAAAGTTTCAACATGTCTGTTTTTGTGCCAGTACCATATTGGTTTTATTTCTATAGCTCTCTTGTACAATTTGAGATTGGGAATGGTGATAATAAAATACCAATCTGTCTCCATTTGAGACTTAAAATTTACTTACAGTAAAGACGAGTAGGATCATTCCTGGTTATGTTTAAACCTCTGCTTCACAAATATTGGAGTATGCCCCACCTGTAACATTAACTACAGATGATTCTCTAGTTCTTATTCTAGCAGTGGCAATCATGTCTTTGTTTCAAACAAGTTGTTCACAACTATATAGGATGAGAAACATGAGAAGGGAAGGATGGGAGGAGCTCGGGGGACTGGGATGGTTGGGATATAGGAAGGGAGGATACGGGAGCAGCGAAGTATATATCCTATCTAAGGGAGCCATCTTAGGGCTGGCAAGAGACTTGACTCTTGAGGGGTTCGCAGGTGTCCAGGAATATGTTCCCAGCTGGTACCTTGGGCAACTAAGGAGAGGGAACCTGAAATGACCCTATCCTATACTGATGAATATCTTGCATATCACCTTAGAACCTTCATCTGGCGATGGATCGAGGTAGAGACAGAGTCTCAATTTGGAGCAACGGTCTGAGCTCTTAAGGTCCAAATGAGGAGCAGAAGGAGGGAGAAGATGAGCAAGGAAATCAGGACCACGAGGGATGCACCCACCCACTGTGACAGTGGAACTGATCTATTGGGAGCCCACCAAGGCCAGCTGGTCTGGGACTGAATAAGCATGGGTTGATTCTGGACTCTCTGAGCATGGCGGACAATGAAGGCAGATGAGAAGCCAAGGACAATGGCACTAGGCTTCGATCCTAATACATGAACTGGCTTTGTGGGAGCTTAGCCTGTTTAGACGCTCACCTTCCTGGACGTAGATAGAAGACCTTCGTCTTCCCGCAGGGCAGAGAATTTGGACTGCTCTTCAGTATCGAGAGGGAGGGGGAATGGTGTGGGGGGAGGAGAAGAGGAGTGGGGATAGAGGGAGGGGAGTGGGGGGAGGGGCCAATATTTGGGAGGAGGGGAGGGAAATGGGAAACGGGGAGCAGGTGGAAATTTTAATTAAAAAAGAATAAAAAATAAATAAAAAGGAAAAATAAAAATAAAAAAGAAAAAAAAAGAAAAAAAAAAAGAAAGCCAAACATTCCTTCAAAATGGCTGTTATGGTTGCCTTGTTATGGCTACCTTGCTATGCCCACTTTGAACTATGTCTTTGTTTCAGGAGGGACTAACTATTAACTTATGTTTGGCTCCTGTAACCTGGCCTATAGTTCCCACCAAATCCCCTAATTAGAACTCCCTAACCCTGAGCTAAAGCCTTTTCTTCCTTACATCCAATGTTGATCATAGGGCATTGCTTATATTTATGAATTTAAAAGTTTGCTTTATTTAATTGCTTTCTTTTATCAATTTAGTCATGATAATTTGGGTCAATGGTCTTTCTCTTACCACTTTGTGATTAATTATATCTCTGGCAATTCTTTTAATATTCAGAAATGTTTTAACTATTTTAAAGCTTTTTAAACTATATATATAGCTTTTGTTACTCAGGAGTGGATTTGGCTTGTTAATTTGTTTTTATATTTCTATATGAAGTTGAAAATTGTCCTTTTCAGTTCAGTGAAAAATGTTTTGGAAATTTGCTTGATAATTCATTGAATCCATACATTGCTTTTGGTAGGATGGGCTTTTTTACTATATTAATTCTACTGATCAATGAGCATGAGAAATATTTCCATATTCTTATATCTTTTCAGTTTCTTTCTTCAATGTCTTAAAGTTTTTATCATATAAATCTTACCTTGCTTAGTTAGAATTATCCCAAGATATTTTGTTTTATTTGAAGGTCTTGTGAAAGAGTTGTTTTTCTGATTTATTTTTTAGTCTATTTGTAATAAATAGGAGGACTACATATTTTTGTGAATTAATTTTGCATCCAGCTAATTTGCTAAAAGTGTTTATCAGCTGTATGAGTTTCTTGGTGAAAGGTTTAGAACAGAGGTTCTCAACCTGTGGGTTATAACCCTTTAAGAGATTGAATGACCCTTTCACAGAGGTCAACTAAGTCTATAAAAAATATCACATATTTACATTATGATTCATAAAAGTAGCAAAATTACAGATATGAAGTTGCAAGAAAAATAATTCCATAGTCGAGAAGATAACAACACCATGAAATATATTAAAGGGTCACAGCATTACAAAGATTGGGAGCTACTGAACTCAAATCATGTTATGTAATCTGTATCATTCAAGGCTCTCTGGAATAATAAAACATATAAAATAAGTCCATATCTATATAGAAAGCATATTTACTAGAATGGCTTACAGGTTGTGGCCCAGCTCATCCAGTGTTTGTTGTCTACCACAGAAAAGTCCAAAATCCAGTAGCTGTTCAATCCGCGAGGCTGAATGTCTTAGCTGTTCTTTGGTATATGCTGAAATCCTGAAGACACAGGCTCAAATACCAGTGCAATAATGATCTTTCTGGCAACGAGAAAACCACACATAGATAGAGCAATCCTCCCTTTTCCATGTCTTTTAAATATACTGCCAGCTAAGGTGTGGTCGAGATTAAAGTAGGATCTTCCTACCTCGAATATTCAGAGTAGAAGTGGGCTTTCTACTTCTAATGATCTTATTTAAAAAACTTTGCAGAGGCATCTCTAGTCATTTTGGGGTTTAGTTAATTCCAGAAACAGAAAAGTTGACAACTACGAATAGCATCACACTATCAGCATCTAAAATGAAGATGCTTTGACTTCTTTCTTGTGTCTTCTTAATCTCCTTCAGTTATTTTACTGCTACATAAAGACTTTGTGGGAGTTTTAATGTAATCAGGACCCCCATAATCCCATGGTGAGTGGGGCCATCAGGAGGTGTATACTTGGGGTGTAGGTGTTGAAGGAAGTGTGTCACTGTGAACCTTGAGGTCTCTTTTGCTCAAGTTTCACTCAGTGTGGCAGTCAACTTTCTGTCGCCTGCAAGATGTAGAGCTCTCACCTACTTCTCCAGCACCATGTCTGCCTGCCTGCTGCCATGTTGCTCACACTATGCTGATAATGGACTGGACCTCTGAAAATGTCAGCAAGCCACCCTAATTAAACATTTTCCTTTATAAGAGATGCCGTGGTCATAGTGTCTCTTCAGAGCAATAGAAACTTTAACTAAAACAGACTTCAAGTACTATATTTAATAGGTATGTTGAGTGTACATTCTTGTCTTCTTTCTGATTTTAGTTGAATTGTTTAGATTTCTATCGATTTAAGTTGATATTGGCTATGGGCTTGCTATAAATTGTCTTTATTACATTTAGTTATGTACCTTGTATCCCCAATATTTCCAATGTTTTTCTCATGTAGGGGTTTTGATTTGTCAAGGGACTTTTCTTCATCTAATGAGATGATCATGTGGTATTTTGTCTTTCAGTCTGCTAATATGGTATATTATTTTTATCAATTTATGTATGTTGAATCATCCCTGCATCTCTAGGTTGATGTTTACTTAATTATGGTGGATGATGTGTTTGATGTTTTCTTGGATTGATATTTGGGTTTGCAGATATTTTATTGATAAACTTTTGCATCTGTGTTCCTAAAGGAAATTTATCTGAATCCTCTTTCTTAATTGGGTCTTTATGTAGTTTATATATCAAGTAAGTTGGAACTCACAAAAAGAATTGGGAAATATTCTTTTATTTTTGAATTTTGTAAATAAATTTGAGGATTATTGTGGGGTGGTGGTTTTAATAAGAATGGCCCCCAGAGCCTCATAGATTTCAATGCTTAGGGAGAGATACTATTGAACTGATTAGTGGAGGAGGTGTGTCACTGGGGGTTGGTTTTGAGGTTTCAAACCCAAGCCAGGTCCAGTGGCTCTCTCCTTTTCTGCTACCTGTGAATCTGGATGCAGAACTCTCTGTACCTTCTCCAAAACTATGTGTGTGTGGCACCATGCTCACCACCATGTTGATAATGGACTCAACCTCTGAACTGTAAACAAGCCCCCATTAAACACTTTCTTTTATAGAAGTTTCCATGTTCATGGTGTCTCTTCAGACAACAGAACACAGGGCAAAACATAGGCTTAACTCCCTTTTGGAAGTCACAGGGAATTTGGTTCTAAAACTGTATTGTGCTGGGTGTTTTGTTTTTTTTTTTTGTTTTTTGTTTTTTGTTGTTGTTGTTGTTTTGTTTTGCATGGTTGGGAAACTCATGATTACTACTTCTAATCCATTGATTTTTTTGGTCTGTTTATCTTCCTTATTTAACCTTGGTTTAACTTTGGAATGTCAAACTTACTGATCAAATTATGTACTTCTGATGCAGAGATTCACTGTGGAGTCAAGACCATGGTAGAGTTACTCACTGAAACAGCTTACCTAAGCTGATAGGAGCCCACTATCTCCAGTCTGACAGTGAGGGAACCAGCATAGGATCATATTAGGCACTGTGAATGTGTGTGACAGTTGCGTGAATGAGACACACCGTGGGACCCTTGGTAATGAGATCAGAATTTATCCCTATTGCTTTTAGGCTTTTTGAAACCCATTCTCTTTGGAGGGATACCTTTCTCAGCCTATATATAGTGGAAATGGCTTTGGTCCTGACTCAAAGCAATGTACTTGTCTTTGTTAACTTCCCATGGGAAACCTTACCCTTTCTAAGGAGTGGATGGCTGGTGGGATGGGGGTAGAGGGAGCAGAGAAAGGGGAAGGAGTGGGAACTGGGATTAGTATGTAAATTGAGAAAATTGTTTTTTAAAATAAATATAGAAATAAATTTTTTAAATTATCTACTTCTTTAGGGAAAGCCAGTGTTCAGCTGCTCCTTCTCAATTGTTGTCCTAGAATTAGGGAAGTTCACTCTTCCATTTGATGGTATCACTTTTTATCAACCTCAAGCTCATAACTTCCCCTTTCCAGGTGACATGGTAATTATGGGTCTAGAGAGAGATGATCTGATGACATTTCTTCCCTATAACTACTTCTTAGGGCCTGATTCCAAATGGATGTTTATCAAATGTCTGGCCAGGTGAGCGTTTCTTTTTCTCTTCATTATTAGTGAGAATTGTAATTGGTAGAAGGAAGCAGAATTTTCTGTATTAAAATGATTAGAGAATTCTCTGTTTAGAATTCATTTTTGAGCCTTATTGTATCAAGAGCAAACACAGCAAATTCCTGTACAAAAAATATCAGTGTAATGATTTGAAAAAGAACATAAATAACACTTCCTATGACCTCTGATTGTAATGTATGTAACAGTATAAGGTTGTGTATTGGGAAGAGGATAGGGCCTAGCAGAAGTGTGGATAGAGAGACAGGGAAGGCTAACAGGGTGAAGGTGATCAATGGGTATTTTGTATTGAATGAAAATATACTGATATCTATCTCTTTTTACAGTAAATGTGCATTCATATCTCTATAAAGAGTGACCCCAAATGGAGTATTTTAATAAGCATATATGCGTATGGATTCTACTGAGGGTGTACTCTTATAATCCTATAAACATGATTCCTCCTAGTTAATGGCAGCTGTGTTAAATTCCCCACCCTTTCACAAAATACCTGAAATGGCTTAGAGGGTAAAACACAAAGAACACACATTCATTGGTCTGCAAGAGTACATTTGTAATATTAAGATGTACATATGTATATATAAATTATACTTTATATTTTCTCATTTTTCTACTTTTCTGAAACATATGGATTGCTTTATATAAAACTTCACCAGAACTATGCAACAAATATTAAATAATTTAGTTTTTATCAGTGTTTTTCTGTTCTGTTAAATTTGTGTATACTTAGGTATTCTTAGGAGAGTTTCATTTCATGGCTTAGTAAAATGTAAGATGGTCTTAATATTATATTAATAAGATTGAGATTTTTTTATAGATTTGGTTATTCTATTGTAATAATTTCTAATGAAGTATATATTTTTTGGTTATCTCAAAAGCGTCTAGACTCCTACCTCACTTATTCGTTAAATTAATTTTTTCTCTTTGTATTTTATTTTTCTAAAAAAGAAAACAAACTATATAAATTTTTTTAATGTTACCTTTACAAAAATGTAAACTCTGTAATTTTCCGTAGGAGTTTGAGTGTTTCAATATAAAATGAATCAATTTTTAATATTTTATCTAAGTTGAATGTTGTTACACCGCTACTGTTATAATATTGAGTAGCTTTTCATTGGCAGTAAAAGTATTTTCAGTTCTTTAATTACTAGTATTAATTATTTAAAGTCAAAATACCCAAAGTTTTTTATAATTGCAAAAAACAATTGTTCATTAAAATATGCATATTCAAAATATGCCAAGTAAATTTAAGTTTAGCTGATGAATGTCCTAAGTCCATTTTAATATTGCTGGAATATAATTTACTGATACATACAGGAGAATCAAAAGGAAAGTAAAGTCAGGTGTGGTGGCAATACCTATGGACTCAGCACTTTGAAGGCTAAGTCAGGAGCTTCTGTGAATTCGATTGAAGTCAGTCTGAACTAAGGTTGAGTTGCTCCCTCTATCTCCATCTCTTTTTCCTACACACAAATACATCAGCATTATAGTGGGAAAGAGATACTGTAGAATTGTGAAATCATTGTTTTAAAAATGGAATAAAAGGATGCCAATAAATGTCACTTACTCACTAGACACAGAGCATCCACATCGTGAAAACCAAATGATGGAAGCATGTTTGTTTGCAAGCATCATAAAATTTTCAGTTTGTTTTGTGTAATTTACTTTAAGAGTCTACACTGATGCTGATGCACTAGGCAGGAACTTCATGGATTTGATCAAGTCACCTAGGATATAGAGATTTTATTTTAGAAATATATTTGATATAACTCTGTTTTATCTCAATGCTGTTTCATGTACTCATGACAGCAGGCCCAGCACACGATGTGTTATTGATCTGTTCTTAGTCCAGGTAGTCATTTCACACACACACACACACACACACACACACTTTTCCAGTGAACATGTTCATGTCTTTCCCAGACTTACCTCATGTGACCTGTGATCGAGCTCTGGTCCGACTGCTTCCCCACAGGCTCTGCAGTGACAATGCTGCTGCTGCTTCATCGCAGGGGAACTGGCTGGAAAGTGTGAGACTGTAAAGTTCTAGTGAGCGTCTGTGTGCTTCCGGTGGCAGGTGAATTTCATTCTATTTCTAAAGAGTAACTTATATGTTGCCAGTGATCTAAATTTATTTCGTAAATTATAACTTATTCATTTTAATTATGTAAGTGTATCAGGTAATAGCTATGAATTAATACCTTATTAAAAAGTAGTCACTATTTGTTCCTGCTGGCATTATGTATTTCATAAAGATCTGCTCATGGAAGTCATTTGAGTGCCTAAGATCCTCATCTTCCTGAAATTCCTGAAGACTTGTTAATATTGCTGACAGTGGACAGGACATCAGCCAGCACCACGTATCTTGTCACCTGAAAGTCACACAGTCGCTCTATGTTCTCTCTGAGCAGTCACACAGCTTTTAAGTCATTGCTCACTAAATATGGTGAAACTTAAAATGAAAATGATACTTTTGATCCAGTATTATTTTATGTTCATTGTATTTTTATCTCCTCAGCGAAGAATGCAAAGACTACCATAAATTCATTAAACAAGACTGCTCTAAAATCAAATACTGTGATAATGAAGGGGAAAGTGATTTTCCTCAGAAGAATGTAGAGCTGTGAGGAAACAGCTTGTTGTTGTTGTTGTTGTTGTTGTTGTTGTTGCACGTTTCAACAGCTGCCTGCCCAGTCTTTTGGTCTGAAGCCCTTTAATAGTGACGGCATCCGTACAATTTTGAATGTTTATGAAAACACTTTGAGTTTAGTCCTTACAAGTAAGTACGACTTAAACTAATGTGAATGCCCAAGCACTGCATTTTCTTTAAATAATACAATGATGTTTTTCAGTTTATGTACATATTGACAACTGAATTTCTAGCCATGTTAGCTGTGGTTTTTCTGGTTGAGTCTCAACTCTAGTACACCCCAGAGAAAGATGCCACATAAGAAAGGGTAGGTGACAAATATTTATTAGGCAAATGGTGTGAAGCAGAGACATTTAAGTTCATACCTTTGAGATAAAAATATTATTACCATCATTAACATCTACTATCATCTTTTTATTTTATTTATAATACATTCCCTTATTCATAAATTATAGAGGTGTAGTTAATAAAAATGATTATACATATAGAGTTTGTCCATTAGCAATTTTAAAATTGGAATGTGCTACAGTTCTTTCAGTTTAGAGACCAAGTCTTGAATTAATTGTTATCCTTAATAAATCAGATAACACATTTCCTTCCTTCCTTCCTTCCTTCCTCTTTCTTTCTTTCTTTCTTTCTTTCTTTCTTTCTTTCTTCTTTCTTTCTTTCTTTCTTTCTTTCTTTCTTAATATTTACTTATTTTATTTTCCACATATACATGTTTTACATGCATGTACATCTGTGCACCACTTGCTTGCGATATCAGAGAAGGCAATAGATTCCTATAACTAGAGTTACTGATGGTTATGAGCCAGCATGTCTTTGCTGAGAATCTAGCCTAGGTCATTTGCAAGAGAAAAACATGCTCTGAATCACTGTGACATCTTTCCAGCCTATGAACTGGAACTTAAAAAAAAAAAAAAAAACAGAACACCAGTGTGCAGCTACTGTAACTGTAAGTTGGTGGGACAATCATATGTTTGGCTCTGGCAATGAAATTGAATCTATGTCTTTACTAGATAAAGCTTTTTTGTTGTTTTGTTTCTTTGTTTGTTTGTTTGTTTTTCAAGACAGGTTTTCACTGTAGTTTTAGACCCTGTCCTGGAACTACCTCTTGTAGACCAGGCTGGCCTAAAATTCACAGAGATCTGACTGCCTCTGCCTCCCAAGTGCTGGAATTAAAGGCTTGCACCATCACCACCCGGCAATAGATAAAGCTTTTTAAGAACAAACATAATGTATATATGTAAAATGTACGATTTTTGTTGGCATATTCATGGGGATGTTATAGCGTGGTCTCATTTACTGACTTCTGAATTATTTCTATATATTCATGCATGAACATATATATGGAATATAAAAGTAAATGTGAAAATACAATTAGGCACTCTTTCTCACAAGAATCTTAGTTGGTATAGTTTTCTAGTTCTCTATTACAGAGTTGATTTTAAAAATAACAAATTATGCTAATTTGATAAAAATCTTTAAAGATAACCAAGTTAAATAACCAACAAAAGCACCGAAGCTAAGACTTTTTGTTGAAATTATAAAAACTGTCTCTGTCTTGATGATGTATGATGACAGTGGAGCCCTTCATTTCCACTGCATGGGAAGGAATCTCTTTTAAAACAGAGATTCTAAAACAGGATCACTATGTGGTCATCTTTGTCACAATGTGTTGAAAGCAGCCTTTGTCTTAGTGTCACATGCTCTCTCTTGTTCGGGGCTCTTAGTTCCACATCTTCAGCTGTATTTACCTGTGTAAACTACAGATATCAGGAAAGCAAAATGGGGCCATGGTCAAGATGGTGTTGATCTTTGGTAGCAAAGGAGAGAAGAATAACAGGGTACGATCGATCTTATCAGGAAAATGGGAAAGGGTGGGCTCCTTATCAGGGAGGAGGGAAGTACATATAGAAGGAGGTGGGAGGAAGGTACAGGGGAGTAAGCAGGAGGCCATTGATTTGATAGGGAAAATGAGAAAATGGAAGATTATAGTTAAAGAGGAGGTTATATATATATATATATATATATATATATATACAGAAGATGGAATAGGTAGGTAAAGTAACATGGAATAGATTAAAAACACATAGGAATCATACTATTAATGATTTACCATCCACAACTGTTCTGCTCTGAAAAATAAAAATAAAAATATAACATTTGTTTTGATAGCTGAATGTTAGTTCTTTAAACCATAAGTAGAGTTCACACAAGCTTTAAGTGGGATGGGAAGTAAAATGGGAGACATCTAGGAACATTCATAACAGTAATGGTTACACAATTAATAGGTTGTGGAAAGTGCACTAATGGGCTCCAACTGTATCATTGTCTTTAATTCCAGATTCTGGGGTGGTGAGTTCATTGAAAAATAAAAATAAATAAATGAATTAAGACAACAGCCCACTGATTAAATTGTGGATTGTCATGAATTATCAAATCCGATTCCATCAGAATAATGATTGAAAATATGGATAGTTGTAAATTTGAGGTTATTAAAATTATAAAATATAAAACTGACTCACCTCACTCTTTTGGATTTCTTTTGTGATTTCTCCCCAGAACAATGTAATTCTTAATCAGTTGTACAAAATTATGCTCCTCTATTCTCATCACTGATGTTTCCAGTATTAACTATAAAACAAGGCATTGTAAGTCAAATCAGTAGAATTCAATTTCTAAGGCATGAGGTCTAGGTGCAATACAGGCACATGTAGGTGCATTCTGTGTTGGATGTGGCCGAGAATGCTGTATATCCAGGGGATATATTTAGGGTACATGAAACATAGACCAAGTCTAATGTGGAACTTCAAAAATTAAAGAGATAGGTTAATCAAGAAAAAATAGGCAAAAGAGAATGATGATACAGACATACTGACCAGTGAAACAAAAGTTTGGTGAATACTCTTTTATTTTTTCGGATATTTGAAATAGGTTTCCACAATCCTCTGTACTGGAATCTGGTGCCCTCTTGGGGAGGATACCTGGTCAGTCTTCCTCATCAACTTAGACAAAGAAACCCAATATGGGCAAGGTCAACAGAACCACCACATATGGGATGCTCACGCATGCTTCAGCATTGCCAGGACATAAATGTAATTTTTAAATTTCATCTTCTTAAGTTGAACAGAATTTCTACGTATGTCCTCAGTAAGGATTATCCTTAATTTCCTATCTGGATTTGGAGTCCTGGCCAATATATTTCTCCTTGTTTTCTACACTTTCATAATTCTGTGTCACAGACCTAAGCCCACGGACATGATCTCATGTCAACTGACCTTCATCCACATAGTGCTGCTCATCACTGGACCGGATATTTGGCTTTGGGACATATTTGAGTCACTAAACATTGATAATGACTTCAAATGTAAGACAACTTTTTATATAAATAGAATGATGAGAAGCCTCTCCATCTGTATCACCTGCCTCCTGGGTGTGTTCCAAGCTGTCACTATCAGTCCCAGTTCCTCTTTGTTGAACAAATTTAAATATAAACTTAAAAAGTACATGATTTCTGCTTTCTTATTTATTTGGTCTTTCAACTTGCCATTCACCTGTCACCGAATAATCTATTCTGGTGCTTTTACCAATGTGAGTGAAACCAAACAGATGAAGGCCACCAAATTCTGCTCACTCTTTTCCATGAACCACATCATCAGGGCACTGATTTTAACAGTGGCAACCTCCAGAGATGTATTTCTTGTAGGACTTATGCTGGCAACTAGTGCATACATGGTGATTATTTTGTTCAGACATAAGAGGCAACATAAGCATCTTCACAGCCTCAGCCACCTGAAAGCATCTCCTGAGAAAAGGGCCACCCAGACCATCTTGCTGCTGGTGGTTTTCTTTGTGGTCATGTACTGGGTGGACTTCATTATCTCATTCACTGCAATTTTGTTACGGATGTACGACCCAGTCATCCTGAGTATTCAGAAGTTTGTGATGAATGTCTATCCCACAATTACTCCTTTGATACAAATCAGTTCTGACAACAGAATAATTAATATGCTGAAACACATGCAGTCTTTGTGCCACCATATTTTCAAATGGAGATAATTTTTCTCATTTTTAATAAAATGATTTATTATTTTTTATATTTATGAGTATTGTGTCAGCATGTATACATGTGTGAATTACTGGTGCCACAAGGTCAGAAGAGGCCATTTTCCTTGCCCCTGTGAGCTGGAAATACAGACAGATGCTTGTGAGGCTTCATTCTGGTGCAGACACAACTAATTTTTCCAAAAACTTATTCTTCTTAAACTCTGTAAGAGCTAAATTAGCAAACCAAGATTCTTAATAAATTAAATAAAATTTGGGGTATTACACATGGACATTCTTGTGATATTTTTGCTGCTAAGAGCTATAGATTTTTTAAATTCACTGCATATTATGTGTTGAAATTTCCACAGGAGTTCTCTTAGTCTCTGCTCTTTACTTTACATCATAAATGTTCCCTGATGCTGAGGTAACTCAAAGAAAGTTCCTTGCTGATGCTGACTTTTTACATTATTCTTTAAGGGAATTTATTCTACTCTCGACCATAACAAATAATTTAAATGTCCTATTGCAGCTTTAATACCCTTTCCTATGTCTAGTTTCTCTGGATCCACAAAAATACTGTGAATTAAATTTTGCCTTTTTACCACAGTTACTTAATGAGTCTTATATGAAAATTCCATGTGTCTGTACATTTGCACTTCATCAATACTGACATATTATTAGTAAAACAAAAAATGTTTATAAATGATGTACAGTGTGATTTTTCTGTACATGTGTATGCATATGTGTGTACACAGATGAATGTGTGCGAATGTGTATGTTGAGGACAGGAGACAGCGTTTGCTGTTTTTCTTCAGAAGGCACTCACCTTGGTTTTGATAGTGTCTCTCAGTGACATGGAGTTTGCCAAATAGGACAAGATGATATCCCATGTATTCTCTTTCTCTGCCTCTCCAGCTCGGGATTACAAGTGTGCAACATCATACTTCACTTAGTTTTTTTCTTTTATTGATAATAAAAATAAAACCTACTCCTTTTTTTCATACAATATACTCTCAATAGACTTTTTCCTCCCTGTCACTTATTTCCAGAAAAGCTGAGCTTTGGTAGTGAAGGAAATCAGAGAAAACAGAGATCTTGTGAAGATGTCATTGAATTAGGAAACAAATCACAACCCCAGATAGCAGCATAACTTGGCAGCTTTGACCACATGTTTCTAGCTTTAGATGAAGGTTAGAAGAAAGGTTATGGAATCTCCCTCTGTGACTGAGGGAAGCTGCTGAGGCCAGGGACAGGTGATACTGCATGGAGGCCTAGAGAGGCCATTGTGTGAAGCTGTGAAAGTCAATCCTGGATTGCCTCAGTGGTCGCAGCTTGTTGGAGATGCCAGAGTCATGTGATACTTGCTGAGGAAAGCTGCTAACAGGGTGTAGATCCAGCCCAAGTGAGAGAAGCGTGATGTGTTTTTGATCTTAGCCATTCTGACCATTTTGGTGCAAGATGGTAGCTCAGAGTCATTTTGATTTGGATTTCTCTGATGATTAAGGATGTTGCACAAATCCTTAAATGTCTTTCGGCCTTTTGAGACTTTTCTGTCGAGAATACTCTGTTTAGATCTGTACCCCATTTTTAACTTGATTATTTTATACTTTGATGTCTAGTTTCATGATTTCTTTATATACTTTGGAAATCAGCTCTCTGTCAGATGTGGGGTTGGTGAAGATCTTTTCCAATTTTAGACTGTTGTTTTGTCTTATTTATGGTATCCTTTGCCTTATAGAAGATTTTTAATTTCAGGAGATTCTATTTAAATTGTTGCTCTTAGTGTCTATGATGCTGATGTTATATTATAGGAAGTGATCTCCTGTGCCAATGCATTCACAGCTAACTCCACTTCCTGTTCTAATAGGGTCAGTAAACTTGGATTTATGTTGAGGTCTTTGATCCACTTGGACTTGAGTTTTGTACATGGTGATAGACAAGGATATATTTGCAATGTTCTACATAATGACATACAGTTATGCCAGCACCATTGTTGAAGATACTTTCTTTTTTCTATTGGATAGTTTTAGCTTCTTTTTCAAAAACCAGTTATTCATACATGTGTGGTTTAATGTCAAGGTCTTCAAATTGTTTCCATTGCTCCATGTGCCTGTTGTCTGTTTTTATGCCAAACCAGATTTTTTTTAACTATGTCTCTAAGTAGAGCTTGATGTCATGAATGGGGATGTCTTTGGAAGTTCCTTTATAATTCAGGATTGTTTTAGCTGTCCTGTGTTTTTTATTTTTCCATATGGAGTTGAGTATTGTTCTTTTGAGTTCTGTGTATGATTGTTTTGGGATTTTGATGGGGAGTTCATTGAACCTGTAGATTGCTTTTGGTAAGGTTGTCATTTTTATTATTTTAATCCTACCTATACAAGAACATGGGAGGTATTTCTGTTTTCTGATATCTTCTTCAAATTCTACCTTCAAAGACTTAACATTCTTGTCATTTTGGTCTTTCAATTGTTTTGTTAGAGCTGCTCCATGATATTTCATATTATTTGTGGTTATTGTAAAGGGTTATGGTCTCTGAATCCTTTTCTGCCTGTTTATTATTTGTATACAGGAGAGTTACTGTTTTTGTTCATTGTTTTTAGTTAATTTTGTATCCTGCTATATTACTGAAGGTATATATCAACTTTAGGAATTCCAGGGTAGAATTCTTGGAGTCACTTATTTCATCTGCAAATAACATAACTTTAAGTTCTTTCTTTCCAATTTGTATCCCATTTATCTTCTTTTGTTGTCTTATTGCTCTAGCTAAAATTTTGAGTATCATATTGAATAGAAGTGGAAATATTAGACAACCTTGCCTTGTGCTGGATTTCAGTGAAATTACTTTGAGTTTCTCTTCATTTAATTTGATGTTGTGCTGCTGGTTTACTATAAACTGTCTTTGTTAAGTTTAGGTTTGTTTCTTGTAACTTCTATGTCACCAATACCCTTATCATGAAGGGGTGTTGGATTTTTGTCAAAGGCCTTTTCAGCATCTAATGAGATGATTGTGTGATTTTTTTTTAGTTTAGTTACATGGTGGATTACATTGACATATTTTCTATGTTAAACCATACCTTCATATCTGAAATAAAGCCTACTTGATCATGCTGGATGATTTTTTTTTGATATGTTCTTGGATTACATTCACTAGTATTTTATTGAGTATTTTTGCATCAATGTTCATGAGGGAGACTGTCCTGTAATTCTATTTCTTTGTTGAATATTTGCATGGTTTAGGTATCAGGGTAACTGTGGCCTCATAAGAGAAGTTTGATAATGCTCCTTGTGATTCTACTGTTAGGAACAACTTGAAGACTCTTGCTATTACCTCTTCTTTGAAATTCTGGTGGAATTCTTTGAAGAGTTCTCCTCCTTCCTCTCCTCCTGTTCTCTCCCCCACACCTCCCTTCTACCTGCCCCCCATCCACTCCACCTCAATCTCCATTCCAAGAGTGTAGGCCCTTATATGGAAGTCAACAAGGCATGGAAAATCAAGTTAAGACTGGACTTTGCTCCTCCCCTTTGCATCAAGGCTGAGCAAGGTATCTCACCATAGGTAATAGGTTCAAAATGCCAGTTCATGCATTAGGGACAAGTTCTGGTTCCACTGCTAGGGGCCTTATAATCACATCAACTTACACAGCTGTCACCAACATGTATGGGCCTAGGTTGCTCCCATGAAGACTCCCTAGCAGTTAATCTAGAGTCCATAAATTTCTACAAGCTCAAGCCAGCTGTCTCTGTGGGCTTTCCCATCATGATCTTACTCTACCTCCTTGCTCATATAGTCCCTTCTCCTCTTCAGCTGTATTCCTGGAGCTTGGCCCAGTGCTTGGCTATGGATTTCTGCATCTGCTATTGTAATGATGAGGCAGGCAGGCCTGCTTTTCATCCAGCCCGACTCCCACATGGCTAGCTTTACAACCGAAATAGCAACACACAAATTGTATTCATCTAAACACTGCTTGGCCATTAGCTGTAGTCTCTTACTGGCTAACTCACACATCTTGATTAACCCATTTCTAATAATAATCTGTGTAGCACCACGAGATGGTGGCTTACTGGGAAAGATTCAGCATGCCTGACCTGGCAGCTGGCTCCATCACATCTGGCTCACTTTCCTTCTTCCCAGCATTCTGTTCTGTCTACTCCACCCACCTAAGGGCTGGCCTATCAAATGGGTCAAGGCAGTTTCTTTATTAACCAACGAAATCAACACAAACAGAATACCCTCCCACATCATGCTATAAATAATCTTCTTGATGTGTTCTTGGATTTGCTTTGCAAGTATTTTGTTGAGTAATTTGCATCAATGTTCATAAATGAAATTGTCTGTAATTCTGTTTCTTTGTAGAGTCTTTATGTGATTTTGGAATAATGATAACAGTGGCCTCATATAAAGAATTTTGTAGACTGAAGATCCATCTGGAGTGGTGAGTGTGTGGCCACCCATCTGGTCAGTCCTGGGAACTGAGTACAGACTCCCTCCAATTCCCTAAACGTTTCTTGCCATCCAGCAGGGTGACTCCGTAGCTACTGGCTTTCTCTATTTACCCCATCCCATCTTGCCCTCAAGCACTCCTTTCCATCTGCAGGGTCCTAGGATCTCCCAACTCAGACTTCTTCAGGGTCTGGGAAGCCAGTGGTGGGTGCTTCTTTGTTCCACATGACACTGCCCCCCCTCCCCCCCGCAGCCTACCCTTTTGTCTGCAAGGTTCTTGACCCAGCAAGAGGCACCTGTTCCTGTACTAAGGAGATCCATCTGGAGTGTTAAGTGTGTGGCCTCCTGGCTGGATGGTCCTGGAATGGAGTACAGGCCCCCTCCAATACCAAAATGTTTCTGGCTATTCAGTGGGGAGTCTCCCAACTACTGGCTTTTTTTGTTTACCCCATACTATCTTGCCCCCAAGCACTCCTTTTCATCTGTGGGATCCTTAGATACACCAGCACAGCCTGCTTGAAGGTGGAGGAGATCTGAGAGCAAGCTCCAGTGCTGAGGGGACCTAAGAGAGGGAAGACCAAGAAAAACCCCCAAGTAAACAGTCAGCCACAGCAAAGATTGGACCAAGACGCCAAGACTCTCCTGGCCACATTTGAAGGAAGAGATGGGCAGGTGCCAATGCAAGAATTTCTCCAACAACCTGAATAGCAACATGATAACACCAGAATCCAGCTAACATACAACAGGAAGACTTGAACACTCTAATCCAGAAGAAGTAGAAGATATTGTCTTTGAATATAACATTTTGAAAATGATGGAGACCCTTAAACAGGATATGAAATAATCTCTTAAAGAAATGGAAGAGAGGTCTGTAAGGTCCTTAGCCCAGGAAGAGTTCCTGCTCCTGCACTGAAGCTATCCACCCAGAGGAGTGCGTGGGCACCTGCCTGGCTGGAGGGGAGTGCAGGGCACCTCCAGCTCTTGCTGCAGGGGCTTCTTTGTTCCACACAACTCTCCCTTCCCCCCAAATTCGTCCTTTTGTCTGCAGGGTCTTTGGACCTCCAGGAATCCCTGTCCCTGTGCTGAGGACAGCCATTCAGACTGGTGAGTGGGTGACATCCCAGGGTGGGGCAGAATGTCCGGGAAAGAAGCACAGGGCCCCTGCCTACCCCAAGTCTACCCTAATGTCTGCGAGGTCCTTGGCCCAGGAGCAGTTTCTACTCCTTCACTGAGGCTATCCACCCAGAGGGGTGAGTTTACACGCGCCCACTCAGAAGGGAGTGTAGGACACCTTCAGCTCCTGTTGCAGGGGCTTCTTTGTTCCACACAACCCTCCCCTCTCCCCAAGTTCACCCTTTTGTCTGTGTGGTCCTTGGACTTCCAAGAGTCCCTGTGCCTGTGCTAAGGAGAACCATCCAGACCGGTGAGTGGGTGCCATCGTGGGGCAGGGAAAATGGTCAGGGAAAGGAGCACAGGGCCAGTCCAAATCCTGCTTCAGGGGCTTCTTTGTTCCAAATGACCATGCCTACCCCAAGCCTGCCATATTGTCTGCGAGGTCTTTGTCCCAGGAACAGTTCCTGCTCCTGCACTAAGAGGATCCACCCAGAGTCAGTCACAGCATAGATAGAACCAAGACACCAAGACTCTCCTGGCTGCATTTGAAGGAAGAGATGGGCAGGCATCAATGCAAGAATTCCTCCAACAACCTGAAAGGCAACATGACAATACCAGGTTCCAGGGTTCACACAACAAGAAGATTTAAACACCCTATTCCAGAAGAAGTAGAAGAAATCGACTTTGAAAGTAACATTATGAAAATAATAGAGGACCTTTAACAGGATGTGAAAAACTGCTTAAAGAAATGGAGAAGACAAACAAAAGGTAGAAGAAATGAATAAATCTCTCAAAGATACCCAAGAAAACCAAGATAAAGCAATCAAACAGGTAATGGAAACAGTTCAAGACTTGAAAAATGAAATGGAGGCAATGAAGAAAACAGAAATCGAGGGAAGGCTGGATATGGCAAGTCTGGGTAAATGAACAGGAACTACATGGACAAGTATAACCAACAGAATACAAGAGATAGAAGAAAGAATCTCAGACACTGAAGATACTGTATAGAGGAAATAAATTTACTGATTAAAGAAAATAACAAATACAACAAATTCTTAACCCAAAACATCCAAGAAAACTGGAACACTGTGAAAAGACCAAACCTAAGAAAAATAGGGGTAGAAGAAAAAGAAGAATTACAGCTCAAAGGGCCAGAACATATATTCAACAAAATTATAGAAGAAAACTTTCCCAACCTAAAGAAGGATATTCCTTTGAAGGTACAAGAAGCATACATAACACCAAATAGACTGGATCAAAAAAAGCATCCCCTCGCCATATAATAATCAAAACATACAGAATAAAGAGAGAATATTAAGAGCTACAAGGGAAAAAGGCCAAGTAACATAAAAAGGGAAACCTATCAGAATTACACCTGACTTCTCATTGGAAACCATAAAAGTCAGAAGGTCTTGGATAGATGTGCTGCAGACACTAAGAGACCATGCATGCAAGCCCAGACTACTATACACAGAAAAGCTTGCATTCACCATTTATGGAGAAAACAAGATATTCCAGGACAAAAACAGATTTAAAAAATACATAGCCACAAACCCAGCCTTACAGAAAATACTAGAAGGAAAACCCCAAACCAAGGATGCCAACACCGATAATAACACAAGCATCTAAAAACCCTCCACCAGCACAACTCAAAGAAGGGAAACATACAAACACTTCCAACAGAAAAAAAAAACAGGAGTTAGCAATCACTGGTCATTAATATCACTTAATATCAATGGACTCAAATCACCTATAAAAGGACACAGGTTAAGATAATTGATGCAGGAAGGTCATTTGTCAATAAACAAACTGCCTTGGCCCATTTGATAGGCTACCCCTTAGGTGGGTGGAGTGAACAGAATAGAATGCTGGGAGGAAGAGGAAGTGAGCTCAGACTCGACAGCTCTGCTCTCTGGAGCAGACGCCATGCACCATGCTCCCCTCTCCCCGGCAGATGCGATGAAGCTCTGACCCAGGATGGACGCAGGCTAGAATCTTCCCGGTAAGCGCTCCTTGGGGTGCTACATACATGAACAGAAATGGGCCAAGCAGTGTTTAAAAGAATAGAGTTTGTGTGTCGTTATTTTGGGGCATAAGCTAGCCAGGCAACCATGAGCCGGGCTGTGGGAAGAGGCCCGCAGCTCCCCACTACAGATAATGGATAGGAAAACAGGATCCAAAATTCTTCTGTTTACAAGAAAAACACCCCAACCTCAAAGATAGACACTACCTCAGAGTAAAGGATTAGGAAAAGGTTTTCCAATCAAATGGACCAAAGAAACAAGTGGGTGTCACTATACTAATATCTAACAAAATTGATTTCAAAATAAAATCAATCAGAAGAGATGGAGATGGACCCTTTATATTCATAACAGGAACAATTAATCCAGAGGTAGTCTCAATCCTGAATATCTACACCTCTAATATAAAAGCAGCAACATATGTAAAATAAACATTACTAGAACTCAAAACACAAATCAAAACCCACAAACTAATAGTTGGAGATTTCAACACTCCTCTATCACCAATGGACAGAAAGAAACTTAACAGAAAAATAGGAGAAAAAACAGATGTAATGAATCAAATGGACGTAATAGGTATCTATAGAACATTCCACCCAAACAGAAAAGAATATACCTTCTCTGCATCTCATAGAACCTTCTCAAAAATTGATCACATAATTGGTAACAAAGCAAACATCCATAGATACAAAGAAGTTGTAGTAACCACCTGTGTACTATCGGATCACCATGGAATAAAGTTAGAATTCAACAATTCTAGCCCCAGAAAGCCTACAAACTCATGGAAACTGAACAGTCAACTACTGAACCACCCCTGGGTCAAGGAAGAAATAAAGAAAAAAATTAAAGTCTTCTTTGAATTCAATGAAAATAAAGACACAACATACCCAAACCTATGGGATATTATGAAAGCAGTGCTAAGAGAAAAGTATAGCACTAAGTGCCCACATAAAGAAAAGAAAGAAAGCACACATTAGAGACTTAACAACACATCTGAAAGCTCTAGAAAAAAAGAAGCAGACTCACCCAGGAGGAGTAGAAAACTGAAAATAATCAAACTGAGGGCTAAAATCAACAGAATAGAAACACTGAAAGCAATCGAAAGAATCAATGAAACAAAAAACCTGGCTTTTTGAAAAAATCAGTAAGATTGACACACCCCTATCCAGCTAATCAAACAGCAGAGAGAGAACACACAAATTAATAAGATCAGAAATGAAAAGGGGGACATAACCACAGACACAGAGGAAATTCAGAGAATCATTAGTTCTTACTACAAAAGCCTGTATGCCACAAAATTGGAAAATGTAAAAGAAATGGACACTTTTTAGATAAGTATTATATAGCTAAATCAAATCATGACCAGGTGAACAATTTAAATAGACATGTAAGTCTTGAGGAATTAGAAGCTCTCATCAGAAACCTCCCTACCAAAAAAAGATAGTTTTAATGCAGAATTCTAACAGAACTTTAAAGAAGAGCTAATACCAATACTCCTTAATGTATTTCACAAAATAGAAACACAAGAGTCATTGCCAAACTCCTTTTTTTCAACAAAGATTTGAATATATTTGAATATATATCATTTGATGATAATGGATAAAATAACATGACATGTTCATGGAAAGGCAAAATTAATGCTGAGAACATATATATTACCAAAATAAATTAACAAAATTAATGTAATACTTATCAAAATTTCAAAGTTTTATTCCCCAGATTTAGAAAAAAATCAAGAATTTACAAGGACCTAGAGGGATCATAAATAAACCAAGTTTTTGATACATTTTGATTTGATTTTATAATTAGTTATAAAATTAGTTAGTTATAATTCTAACTCTCTTTCTTAAAGACAAAAATCTAGTTCTGCCAGCACTATTTCATAAGTATGCTCATCTTATTTCCAAAATACATTTTTGTCTCATTTGTCAAAATTGAGTGGGCATAGATTTGATGTTTCATTTCCTAGCTTTCTAATTTATTTCATTGGTCTGCCTGTCTATTTTTGTGCCAATACTGGGATATTTTTTTCTTTTTATCACTGTAACTCTATAGGATAATTTGAGTATTTCAATGATCACCCACATATATCCTATCCTTCGGCAGTGTGCCAAACTCCTTTTATGAAGCTACTGTTACCCTGATACAAACACCACACAAAGACTCAACCAAGAAAGAGAACTACAGGCCAATCTCACTCATGAACATGGATGCAAAAATTCTATAAAATATTGGCAAACTGAATCCAAGAACACGTCCAAAAAATTATACATTATGATCAAGTAGGATTCATTCCAGAGATTCAGGGCTGGTTCAACATATGAAAATCTATCAATGTAATCAATCATATAAATGAACTGAAAGAAAAAACATATGATCATTTCATTAGATGCTGAAAAAGCATTTGACAAAATTCAACATCCCTTTATGATAAAGATCTTGGAGAGATTAGAGATAAAAGATACCTAACTATAATAAAAGTAATATACAGCAAGCTAACAGTTAACATCGAATTAAATGGAGAAAAACTCAAAGCCATCCCACTAAAATCAGAAACAAGACAAGGCTGTCCACTCTCTCCATACCTCTTCAATATAGTGCTTGAAGTTCTAGCAATAGCAATAAGACAACATAAGGAGATCAAGGAGATTTGAATTGGAAAGGAAGAAATCAAACTTTCATTATTTGCAGATGACATGATAGTATACATAAACAACCCCAAAAATTCTACCAAAGAACTCTTACAGCTGATGAACACCTTTAGTAATGTGGCAGCATACAAGATCAACTCCAAAAACTCAGTTGCCCTCCTATACACAAAGGACAAAGAAGCAGAGAGGGAAATCAGAGAAACATCACCTTGCACAATAGACACAAATAGCATAAAGTATCTTTGGGTAACTCTAACCAAGGACATCAAAGATCTATTTGACAAAAACTTTAAGTCTTTGAAGAAAGAAATTGAAGAGCATACCAGAAAATGGAAGGATCTCCCATGCTCTTGGATTGGGAGGATCAACATAGTAAAATTGGCAATTCTACCAAAGGCAATCTATAGATTCAATGCAATCCCCATCAAAATCCCAACAAAATTCTTCACAGACCTTGAGAGAACAATAATCAACTTTATATGAAAAAACAAAAAACCCAGCATAGCCGAAACAATCCTATACAATAAAAGTACCTCCAAAGGCATTACCATCCCTGACTTCAAACTCTATTACAGAGCTACAGTAATGAAAACAGCTTGGTATTGGCATAAAAACAGAGATGTTGACCAATGGAATCGAATTGAAGACCTGGATTTTAACCCACAAACATATGAACACCTGATTTTTGACAAAGGAGCTAAATTATACAATGGAAGAAAGAAAGCATCTGTAACAAATGGTGCTGGCATAACTGGATGTCAACCTGTAGAAGAATGAAAATAGATCCATATCTATCACCATGCATAAAACTCACATCCAAATGGTTAAAGACTTCAATATAAATCTGACCACACTGAACCTGAAAGAAGAGAAATTATGAAGCCGTCTGCAACACATGGGCACAGGAGACCACTTCCTATGTATAACCCCAGTAGCACAGACAATAAGAGCAACAATGAATAAATGGGACCTCCTTAAATCAATTCCATACACAGAGAAAAAAAAACAGAATCCAGGGGCAAGGAGCAGAACCCAGAAGCTATACATGGCAAGGAATTGCTCTGGGGACTGTAGCAGTTGTGCGTATGTGCATTGTGAAATTTCCAAATTGCCACACGCAGCAAACTCCACTGTGACAGGAATCCTAAAAAAAAAAACTGCTTAGGCAAAAGCAAACCTATCTGGGCAATGGAACAGCCAGACCATCCACCTGGTAGACATAGAGTTTAAATCCACATGGGCACCAAGTGATGACTGATGAACAGACGTTTAAGAGAAATCTCACACTAGCTCAGAATTGAGAAATAGATATTTATTTAGGGCAAGAAATTGTTCTCGCCTTGACTGTTTGATGTTATGCTGTATGAATTGGACATGCAGGACACACAGAATAATGACTGTTGAACTTGCCTAAAGAAGGTAAAACAGTCCTTTGGGGTTCTTGCTTCATGAAAGAGTTTGCCAGACTTTCTGCAGAACACAGAAGAAAGTAACTAACTGCCATTATAAGCAGAACTATCTTTGAAATTTTATGTTTTGTGGAAAAATTATAGAAGAGATTCTATTGATTATTTAGGCTATAAAATAGATTTGTACCACTGAGTAGAACTCTAAAGTATATATGTGCCACACCTTCTTTATCCATTCTTCTATTGAGGGACATCTAGGTTGTTTTCAGGTTCTGGCTATTACAAATAGTGCTGCTATGAACATAGATGAACAAATGCTTTTGTAGTATGACTGGTCATCTCTTGGGTATATTCCCAAGAGTGGAATTGCTGGATCCTGAAGTAACTTGACTCCCAGTTTCCTGAGAATGTGCAAGACTGGTTTCCAAAGTGGTTGCATAAGTTTGCATTCCCACCAACAATAGATGAGTGTTCCCCTTACACCACAACCTCTCCAGCATAGGCTATCATTGGTGGTTTTGATTTTAGCCATTCTGACCAGTGTAAGATGGTAGCTCAAAGTTGTTTTGATTTGCATTTCCCTGATGGCTAAGGAGGTTGAGTATGACCTTAAGTGTCTTTTGGCCATTTGAACTTAAGTTAAGAATTCTCTTTTTTTAATTTTTATTGAAAATTTCCACCTCCTCCCCTCCTCCCACTTTCCTCCTCTCCAACCCTTCCCCCTCCCTCTCCAGTCCAAGGAGCCATCAGGGTTCCCTACCCTATGGGAAGTTCAAGGTCCTCCCTGCTCTTCCCAGGTCCAGGAAGGTGAGCATCCAAACAGAATAGGCTCCCACAAGGCCAGTATATGCAGTAGCATCAAAACCCAGTGCCATTGTCCTTGGCTTCTCCGTCATCCTCCACCATCTGCCACATTCAGAGAGTCCAGTTTGATCACATGCTCTACCAGTTCCAGTCCAACTGGCCTTGGTGATCTCCCTTTAGGTCAGCCCCTCTGGCTCAGTGGGTGGATGCACCCCTCATGGTCCTGAATTCCTTGCTCATGTTCTCCCTCCTTCTGCTCTTCATATGGACCATGGGAGCTCAGTCCAGTGCTCCAGTGTGGTTCTCTGTCTCTATCTCTATCCATCACCAGATGAAGTTTCTATGGAGCACTGGACTGAGTTTCCAAGGTCCAGTTGAAGAGTAGAAGGAATGAGAATATGAGGAAAGAGGTCAAGACCATGAGGGGTTCATCCACTGAGGCAGTTTTTCTGAGCTAATGGGAGCTCACCAACTCCAGTGGGATTAGGAAGGAAAAAGCATAGGACCAAGCTAGTCCCTCTGATTGCGGTTGACAGTTGTATGGCTTGGGCAGACTGAGGGGCCACTGGCAGTGGCATTGGGTCAAGCAGAACTAGGACAGGAAAAACCAAACTGAATGCTTGAAGAAAGAAGGTGGAGTTAGGTCAAGCCATGTAGCTCTGCCAGAGACAGATGCCAGAACTTTGCCTGGTAAGCCACAGCCATGTGATGATACAAAGACTGGTAGAAATGGGTTAAATTAAGATGTAAAAGCTAGCCGATAAAAAGCTAGAGCTAACGTGCCAAGCAGTGAAATTTGTGTGTTTATTTCGAGGCTGAGCAGCCAGAAAAAAATCGAATGGCCACTTCCTACATCCACATACCAATAGACACCTGATTTTTAATGAAGAAATGAGAAATACACACTGGAAAAGAAAACATTGTCTTCAATAAGTGGTACTGGTCAAATTGGATGTATGCATGTAGAAAAATGCAAATAGATCCATACTTGTCAGACTGTGCAAAACTCTACTCTAAATGGATCAAAGACCTCAACATAAGGCCAGATACACTGAACATTACAAAAGAGAAATTTGGGAATAGTCTTAAGCCTAATGGCATAGGAAAAAAAACTTTCTGAGCAGAACACTGATTACACAGACACAAAGAAAAATAATTAATAAAGGAACTCTCATGAACTAAAACCTTTCTGCATGGAAAAAGTTAACTTCATTTAGAAAAATTTGAAACCTACAGAATGAGAAAAGATTTTTACCAATTGCATATCAAATAGAGGGCTAATGTCCAAAATATATAAATAACTCAACATGTTGACATTAAGAAAACAAATAATACAATTTAAAAGTAGGGTACAGATCTGAACAGAGAATTTTCAAAGAGTAAAATCACTTGGCTAAGAAGCACTTAAAAAACTTTTCAACATCCCTAGTCATGAGGAATATGTAAATTAAAGCTACTTTTAGGTTTTACCTTATATCAATCAGAATGGCCCAGATGAATAACACAAATAACACTTCATGCTGGCAAGATTATGGAGTAAGGAGAATGCTCATCCATTGCTGTTGGCAGCACAGACTTGCCCATTTACTATGGAAATCAGTGTGGGAATGGAGCAATTTCAATATTTAGCTATACAACTGTCAGGCATATACCCAGAGAACATTTCATCCTACTATAGAGGCAAATGCTATTCATAATATCCAAAAATTGGAAACAACCAGATGTCCATTAACAGATAAAGAATAGAGAAACAGATAGAGAAGAGAGAAAATGTGGTATATTTACATAATAGGATATTACTCAGCCATGGAAAGTAATGAAAATTGCAGGTAAAGAGGAACTAGTAAAAGTAATTCTGAGTGAGGTAACACAGACTCAGAAGGACAAACATGGTCTGTTTCCTTATATTTGGATTTTAGTTATTATGTCATTGATAAGCAAGTCATGATCCATATAGACAAGGAGGTTAGGTATAGAATTAGGGAACAGTAGTGGGGGACTCTCACTAGGAAGAGAAAATAGATTAGATAGTTATGGATAGACGAGGTTTGAGAGGGGGGTTGAATGGGGAAAGGAAATGCAGGGAGGGACAAGTAAATCTAAGGAACACTTAAGGGATCATGTGGAAAACAATAGAGCATAAGCTTTCTAAAGTACATACAAATAAGAAAGCAATCACATCACAGAATAACAGAAGGTCCTAGTGGTAACTCACATCATCAACAAACAAACAGTTTTTATAATTTTGATCAACAGTCTTACCTTTCGTGCCTATGTTAGTTATTTGTCCCAGTTACCAATATCACTATTTTGTCAAATTACTGTAATTCAGTACTTTCAAACAGCTTTGTGATAAATAAATAGAAGACCACTACACTTACTCAGATTCCTGAGACAGAAGAGCACCCAATTAAATTGATGAGTTCACTTGTATATTCCACACATATAGACGGATGCATGAATGTATGTGCGGATATAATGCAGAAGTTAATGTGTGTGATTCTCCCACCAGCGTACATATACAGTAGCTTCACAGGGGTGTTCTGTTTATTTAAAGTGCCAAAACACAACTTGGAAAATAGTTCAGTGGTTCAAAACATATTTTACTCTTGCAAAGGACCTGGATTCGATTTTCAGCAATGATTTGGTGGTTCATAACCATCTTTAACTTCATTTCTGCAGGTTCCATTTCCCTCTCTGACTCAGGCATGCAATTGGCACATAGACACATATGCAGAAAAAACTCATATATGCAAAATAAATAAATCCTAAAAATAAATATTAAATAAATAAATAAAAGCTCCAGGATAGCATTTAATTCAAACCTTTGCCTCCAAACTGAAAGAATGGTAGTTCAATTCTGTTTTTCAAATTGCAACTGTATAAACTATTTATGGAAAATAACTTTCATTAATTGTACATCTATATCAATATAGTACATGCATTATATTTAATACAAAAGATGATAATACCAAGTAAAAGGTAGTAATATAATTTTTTTCCTTAGCACAAATATATGTTCTATAATCTGTATATTTCATATGCATTGATTTGTAAATATCTATGACTTATAGAAAATCATGCATCTCCTAAATCATCATGTGTCATTTTTCTGTGGAGTTCACTCTGGCTGACACTTAACCAGAAAAAAAATTGTATCTGCCATTTATAGAAACTGAACTATTAACATATAAATGCAACGAGAAAGAATATTTGCTTTACTTGAAAAATAAATTGCAGTGCTGGGGGCTTTATGTCAGTTTCAGCTGCAACATTTAGTTGTAAGTACTAAAACAGGGGGTGTGACCATAAACATTCACCATATGCAGAAGCCATCACTATTAAGTTGATCCAGACCTAGAGACCAAACAGTCTACAGGCAGCTGTCTGAGGAGATGTGCAACAATAAAAACCTAGGGCTGCTACGTGGATACATAGCTCTACATTCTTACAAAAAAATCACTTTATCCCTTAATTATCACAGTATTTGATTTTAGAACAGTCTTGTTTTAAGACTTATGGTGATCTATGTATTCTTGCTGGAGAGTTAATAACGTAATGAACATAAAATCATACTGGATCAAATGTATCATTTTAATTTTAAGTTTACCATATTTAGTGATCAATGACTTAAAAGCTGTGTGACTGCTCAGAGAGAACATAGAGTGATTGTGTGACTTTTAGATTGCAAGATACATGGTGTTGGCTGATGTACTGTCCACTGTCAGAAATATTAACAAGTCTTCAGAAATCTCAGGAAGATGAGAATCTTAGCCACTCAAATGAGTTCCATGAGCAGATCTTTATGAAATACATAATGCCAGCATAATAAATAGTGACTGCCTTTTAATAAGGTATTAATTTATAGCTATTACCTGATACACTTACATAATTAAAATGAATACGTTATTATTTATGAAATTAAATTTAGCTCACTGGCAGCTAGAAGCACACAGACGCTCACTAGAACTTTACAGTCTCACAGTTTCCAGCCAGTTCCCCTGCGATGAAGCAGCAGCAGCATTGTCACTGCAGAGCCTGTGGGGAAGCAGTCGGACCAGAGCTCAATCATAGGTCACATGATGTGAAAATGTTCATTGGAAGAGTCTCTCTCTCTCTCTCTCTCTCTCTCTCTCTCTCTCTCTCTCTCTCTCTGTGTGTGTGTGTGGGTGTGGGTGTGTGGGTGTGTGTGCATGTGTCTGTGCATATGTGTCTGTGTGTATGTGTCTCTGTGTGTGTGTGTGTGTCTGTGTGTGTGTTTGAAATGACTACCGGGACTAAGAATAGATCAATAGCATATTGTGTGTTGGAGCTGATCTCATGAATATGTGTACAGCATTTGAGTGAAACTGAGATTTTTATCAAATATGTTTGTGAAATAAGGAACTTTAAGGAAAATGGAGGGTGTGTCCTTTGTTTTCTGTGTGACTTGATCAGGTCAATAAGGGTCCTGTATTCATTGCATTCTGCAAAACAGATTGAAAATTAAGTAACACTTGCAAACAGAAACTCATGTTTCCATCATCTGTTTTTGTGCTGTTCATAATATCTGTTCAGTTACAAAATGACATTTACCTGCATAGTTTGTTCCATTCCTTAAACAAATTCATAATTGTATATTTTCTAATTTCCACTGTAACATTGTTGTATATTTGTGGGTCTGTAGGTTGCTGTCTCGACCTGTAGTTCAGACTGGCTTTATTAGACTCACAATGCTTGTGAATTAGACTTCAAAGTGCTGAGATCACAGCCGTGTACCACCATGCCTTCCTTCACTTTCCATGTATTCTCTCATATACATTAGTAAGTGATTTTGTAGCAATATAAAAATGGACTCAAGACATTCAGCAGTTAAACTTAAATTTACTTGGAATTTTTTATGAATGTGTATTTTAATGAGCAATTGTATTTTCTAATGAACTTGGAGATTTTGACTTTAAATAATTTTATACTATTCAATAATTGAAATTACTTTCTCACTGCTAATGAAAATATTATTCAATATTGTATCAGTCTCAATGTTACAAAGTTCAGTTTAGAAGACTTGGTATATTAAACTTAACTTATTTTAAATAAAACACCCAATATGCAACTGAATTTTTCCAACTTTAAACAATGTTAAAGACCATTTTATGGTTTAGTAGGACACAAGCTGAAACATTTCTCAGAATGCTTAAGTATATGCAAATTTAACAGAACATAAACTTACTGATAAGTTTTATATCAGTTAATATTTGTTGTATATTTCTGTCTGAAGTATCATATACATAAATGATGGTCAGTTAACTTGAGAAATATAGTAAAATGACAAAACAAAGTAGTACCATTAAAATGTAATTTATTATTATCAATGTACACCTACAAACAAATATCTGTCTGTGTTTTGATTTTCACCCTTTAAGTTATTTCAGGCTTTTATGAAAAGAATGAAAAACTAAGACATTGGGCATTACTAGCTGGAATCATGTTCTCAGAAAGATTAGAGAACATACAGGAAAATCCATAGTCAGATATGATCGCTTAAATATTCCATTTGGGGTCACTTTTTCATATGTACTAGTATATATTCATTGTAAAACTGAAGGATTTCTTGACATTTCATTCAATATATAGCATCCATTGATTATCCTCACCTTGTAGCCTTTCCTGTCTCTCTCTCTACACTTCTGCTAGGCCCTGTCCTCTCCAGTAGCCCCACCTTCTACTGTCACACCTACTATAGTCAGAGGTCATAGTAAATGCAATTTATGTTCTTTTACAAATCATTACACTGAGGTATTATGTCTATAAGCATCTCTTGTGCTTGTTTATGACACAGTGTAGCTCAATAGTAGAAATTTAAGCAGATTTTTCTCTAATCATTTCATTACAGAAAATCCAGATTCACTCACAAGCTGCTTACAACTCTCACTATTAATGAACAGAAAAACAAACTCACTCACCTGGCTGGGCCTTTGATAAACGCCATGTAGAATGAGGCTCTAAAAGTCAGTTGTAAGGAAAAAATGCCATCAGCTCATCTCCCTCTAGAAAAATAATTTTCATGTTGTCAGTAGAGGGCAGTTCTGACCTTGAAGTTGTTAGAAAGTGCAACTATCAAATGGGAAAGTGAACTTTAACAATTCCAGGAAAACAGTGCAGTAGGAACAGCTGAGTTCTGTGTTTCCCGTGTGTGAGCTATTCTCCCCAGGCCCAACATGTCTGTGTCCATTAGCTGATCCCAGTCTTTGTGAACAAAAGTAAAATAAAATTATCCTATTTTTAAAAAGTAGAAAAACAATTTCATTTCCCCAAGGTATCCTTTCTACTTCCAAAACATTCCTGGTAGCCTCCCTACTTACTTGACAGTATCTTCTGGATTTCATCTAGAAATTAACAGCACTTTTGCTAAAATTAACAAAATGTTGAACCACCCATGTAACCTTTGATCTACAGCCTATTCTGTCTGTCAGATGTGCTTGGGTAAGGGTGAACTAGAGACTTTTTAACAGAACGTACAGATGTGAAGTGGTGTAGCTGTATTATCAGCAGATTCGCTGGGGAGGGGGTGACTGGTAATGAACCTTGTAGCATGATTAATAAAAACTCAGACACATATTGGTGTTCAACCTGAAGGTCAGAAAAGCAAAACAGCCAGCCACTGGTATACCCTGTAAAAATGTTCACTTGCACTGGTTTAATAACATGCTGACTGGCCAGTAGCCAGGCAGGAAGTATAGGCAGGATGACAGGAATAGGAGAATTCTGGGAAGAGGAAAAGTCATTTTGCAGTCATCACCCAGACACAGAGACGCAAGATGAGAATGCCTCACTGACACAAGGTACCATGCCACATGTCTAACACAGACAAGAATTATGGGTTATTGTAAGATATAAGAGTTAATTAATAAGAAACCTGAGCTAATAGGCCAAACAGTTTGTAATTAATGTAGGCCTCAGTGTGTTTCTTTGGGACTGAATGACTGCAGTACCAGGTGGGACAGAAATCTCTGTCAACACACTGGCTCTTACTTCTACCTCAGTCTGAAATGATGATCCTGCCTCTTTGAACATTTATAGAAGCCTAGCAAAGTATACATAGTCTATTTTTTCCTAAATTTTTGATTCATTCTTTATTTGCTATTTCATAATTCAGAGTAGTATGATTTTTTATAATGTATAATCATTTCTTTTTTATGTATTTATTAAAGATTTCTGCCTCCTCCCCGCCACCGCCCCCCATTTCCCTGCCCCAATCAAGTCCCCCTCCCTCAGCAGCCCAAAGAGCAGTCAGGGTTCCCTGCCCTTTGGGAAGTCCAAGGACCTCCCACCTCCTTCCAGGTCTAGTAAGGTGAGCATCCAAACTGCCTAGGCTCCCACAAAGCCAGTAAGTGCAGTAGGATCAAAACCCAGTGCCATTGTTCTTGACTTCTCAGCATTCCTCGTTGTCCGCTATGTTCAACAAGTCTGGTTAAACCATGCTTTTTTAGACCCAGTCCAGCTGTCCTTGGTGAGTTCCTGAAAGATCATCCCCATTGTCTCAGTATGTGGGTGCACCCCTCGCGGTCTTGAGTTCCTTGCTCATGTTCTCCCTCCTTCTGCTCCTGATTTGGACCTTGGGATTTCAGTCCGGTGCTCCAGTGTGGGTCTCTGTCTCTGTCTCCTTTCATCGCCTGATGAAGGTTAATATCCTGGATGATGACTGTATGTTTTTCTTTGGGTTCACCTTCTTATTTAACCTCCTAGGATCACGAATTATAGGCTCAATGTCCTTTATTTATGGCTAGAAACCAATTATGAGTGAGTACATCCCATGTTCCTCTTTTTGGGTCTGGCTTACCTCACTCAGGATAATGTTTTCTATTTCAAAGGACACTGTCACTAAGACAAAAAGGCAACCCACTGACTGGGAGAAGATCTTCACCAACCCTGCAACTGACAAAGATCTGATCTCCAAAATATATAAAAAACTCAAGAAACTAGACTGTAAAAAACTAATCAACCCAATTATAAAATGGGGCACTGAATTGAACAGAGAATTCTCAACAGAAGAATTTCAAATGACCAAAAGATATTTAAGGTCATGTTCAACTTCCTTAGCGATCAGGGAAATGCAAATCAAGACAACTTTAAGATACCATCTTACACCTGTAAGAATGGCTAAAATCAAAAACACCAATGATAGCCTTTTCTGGAGAGGTTGTGGAGTTAGGGGTACACTCATCCATTGCTGTGCAACCACTTTGGAAAGCAGTGTGGCGGTTTCTCAGGAAATTCGGGATCAACCTACCCCTGGACCCAGCAATACCACTCTAGGGAATATACCCAAGAGATGCCCTATCATACAACAAAAGTATATGCTCAACTATGTTCATAGCTGCATTGTTTGTAATAGCCAGAACCTGGAAACAACCTAGATACCCTTCAATGGAAGAATGGATTAAGAAAGTATGGAATATATACATATTAGAGTACTACTCAGCAGTAAAAAACAATGACTTCTTGAATTTTGCATGCAAATGGGCGAAAATAGTATTTTTTTTTATTTTTTTTTATTTTTTTACACCAGGCACTGGATTTACTAATTTTCCTGGGGAGGTATGTCCTCCACAGTGACTGGGAATGACTGGGTCACTTTTGACTGCAGGAAACTGTGTGGGTGCTGTGTAGGATGACAGCAAGCCATGAGTGGCACCAGAAGTCATGGGTGGACAGGTGGAGAAAAATCTAAACCAGTGCTATGCTAATTTTTCTTCTACACCCAAGTGATAAGGTTTGGGTCTCGCTCTTGCCTATGCCAGTGGCTGAAAAGCCTCAGGAAAATTGCTTTTTTCATGAATTCGTAAACCAAACATTGGGTGCCAAATGTAGCAAGATTAATAAAAACCCAGAAACAGGTATTGGAGTTCAGCCTGAAGGTCAGAAAAGCAAAAGAGCAAGCCCTGACTCTAACCTCTACCTCAGTGTCTAATGATTTTGCATTCAGGAATCTAGAATAATACTGTCTGATTGCTGTTTCCTTTCATCTTATATTCCTCTGTACAGCTGGGATTAAAAACATGTACCACTACCACCTGGTTTCAAAAGCAAACAGTTTGGCTAGTGGGATTGAAGGTGAGTGTCACCACTTTCTGGTCTGTAAGGCTGACTAGTGGGACTACTTTACTCTCTGATCTTCAGGAAAGCCGTATTTCTTAAAAGATAAATAAAATACCACCACAGTATCTCAGTTGTTAGAGTTCACACATGGAAAGAATTTTATATGTGGAATATATGAAAATATAAAAATTTGAAATTATAGGCATAAGAGAGGCAACAACCCCAAGTCAATGACAATGATAAGTCCTTCAATAGGGTCATGAAAGATAACTGCTCCAGTAATGCACACCCCAAATAAGCAGGAAGCATAAAACACATAAGATACAAGAATAGAAAAGAAAATTTCAAACAACAAGACCACACATAGGTCCTGGGTCAACAATGTCCATATGAGACTAAGGACGGATCTTCAAAATATATAAAAAGCACAAGAAATTAGACATTAAAATTCCAGATAACCCATTTAAAAATTGTGTTACAGAACTAAACATAGAATTTGCAACAGAAGAATCTCAAATGGTCAAAAGACATCTTTATCTAACAGGGGTTTGTAAATCAAAATGACTCTGAGATACCATATTACACCACTTAGAATGGCTAAGATGAAAAACACTAATGATAGCTTATCTTGTAACAAATGTGGAGTAAGTAGAACACTCATCCATTGCTGCAAACTTGTGCAGCTCTGGAAATCAGTATGGCAGTTTCTCAGAAAATTTGAAATCAATTTACCTCAGGATCCATTAATATACCCAAAGTTTGCTCAATCATGCTACAAGGACATTTACTAAATCTTTTTCATTTGTAATGATTTGTTTTATATTTTAGTATGTTGTCTATTTTAGAAAAGTTTCTTTATAACGTGGAGTAAAATATATATTCTTTTGTATTTGGGTGGACTGTTCTGTAGGCATTTTATGTCCATTTGATATATGAGATCAATTAATTCTGTTGTTTCTCTGTATATTTTTCTTTGTGAGATATCTTGTCTATTGGTGAAAGTTGAGTATTGAATTCTCCTACTATTAATGGATTAGTGTTAATCTCTGTCTTTTAAAACAGAGATAGAATCTTTTTGAAATTTTGTGTCTCTTAGTTTGGTGCGCATATGTTTAAGGAAGTAATGTCTTCTTGGTTAAGTGATCCCTTGATCAGAATGCAGTTTCCCTATTTCTTTCTGTTGATCAGTTTCTGTTCTAAGTCTATTATCTTAGATGTTCGGATGGTGACACCTTTCTGCGTGATTCCATTCAATTGGAATACTTTTGTCTATCCTTTTACTCTAAGGTGGTGCCTATCTTCATAACTGAAATCTGTTTCTTTTAGGCAGCAGATAGATTTTATTTCTTGATTCATTCAATCACTCCATGTCTTTAGAGTGCAAAATTGAGGCCATTAATTCTTGAATTTTTATAGAAATGCATGTATTAGTTCTGGTCAACACGTTGTTGGTTTTTGTTCTCATTGGTCTTTATGGTTAAATCATTATGGCTCATGTTCTTTCCAAAGACTCTATGTTTTGCTTATTCCTCTGTTTACTCCAAAATAAACCTTCCTGTGTTACCCAAGGTTTCCTTCTTGAAGTTAAATATTTTTAGGCTGTAAATGTTTGTTATATTGTTCCTTTTCCTTCAATCATGGCAGTAATTTTGCTGGCCATATTATTTTAAGTTGTCTGTCATTTAGAACTTGGGTGGTATTGTTCCAGTATCTATGGCTTTGAAAGCTTTCCTTGAGCAATCAGTTGTTCTTTGAAAAGTGCTCTTTACTTGTGATTTGAACTTTTTCCCTTGCAACTTTCAATGAACCTTTATTTCTCTGTCTCCTCAGCGTTTTAAAAATGAGATGCTATGGAAATTTCCTTTTCAGTTTTTGTCTTTAATGTAGTCTGTGTGCTTCTTCTTCTATATGTGTGGGTGGTGAGTCTTTCCTTTGTATGGGACAGTTTTTTTTTCTAAGATCATCTTGAAGGCCTTGTCTTTACCAATGACTTGGGGTTCTTCTCCCTCACCTGTGCATAGAAATTCAAGGTTTGATTTCTTCATGGTATCCCACATTAACAAAAATATCTATAATACAATCTACCAAATAAGTTACATCCCCAGGCCCACAGCTCACTATATGATGATGATATCATCTCATGACTGTGGCCCTGTAAGAAAGATTATTATTCCCAAGTGTATTTACATACATTTTTCTTAATTTTAGCAAAAGTGCTTTTAATTTCTTGGTGAGGTCATGAAGCCATTGTCATGTAAGTGTGGAGACTATTAAGAAATATTTTGGAAGCAGGAAGGATTCCTTGAGGAATTAAATGTTTTTCTACTTCTTATGAATGTGATGTTATTTTTACTTTAGCTTGTCCAGAAGGACAGGGATCCACTAATCCACACAGACAGATAGGGACTGGGGAAAGAGTTCACACATGGGAAAGTCAGAGCTCAGCTGCTCCTTCTCTAGTGTTGTCCTGGAATTAGAGAAGTTCACTCTTCCAGTTAATGGTACTACTTTCTAACAACCTCAAGTTCAGAACTTCCCTCTTTCCAGGTGACATGATAATTATGGGTCTAGAGAGACATGAGCTGATGACATTTCTTCCTTATAACTACTTCTTAGGGCCTCATTCCAAATGGATGTTTATCACAGGTCTGGCCAGGTAAGTGTTTCTTTTTGTCTTCATTAATAGTGAGAGCTGTAAGTGGTAGAAGGAAGCAGAGTTTTCTGTAACAAAATGATTAGAGAATTCTCTGTTTAGAATTTATTTTTAAGCCTAATTGTATCAATAGCAAACATCACAGATTACACTGTGGTGTAATGATTTGTAAAAGAACATAGATTTCACATGCTATGATTTCTGATTATAATGTATGTGATGTATAAGGTGGCATTTTGGAAAGAGGACAGTGCCTAGAAGAAGTGTGTATAGAGGAACAGGGAAGGCTAACAGGGTGATGGAGATCAATGGGTATTATGTATTGAATGAAAATATAATGAAATCTAACTCTTTTTACAGTAAATGTTCATTCATATATCTGTAAAAAGTGACCCCAAATAGAGTAATTTAATGAGCATATCTGCCTATGGATTCTCCTGAGTGTGTCCTCTTATAATTTTATAAACGTGGTTCCTCCTAGATAATGGCAGCTGTGTCAAATTTCCAACCCTCTCACAAAACACCTGAAATGGCTTAGAGGGTGAAACACAAAGAACACACATTCATTGATCTGTAGAAGTACATTCATAATATTAAGATACATATATATATACATATATATAATATTTTCTCTTTTTTCCTTTTCTCAAACTTATTAATTGATTTATATGAAACTTCATCAGGACTATGCAACAAATATTAACTAATTTAGTGTTTATCAGTATTTTCTGTTCTGTTAAGTTTGTGCCTACTTAGGAATTCTTAGTAAAGTTTCATTTCATGACTTAGTAAAATGTAAGATGGTCTTAACATTCATATTAATAAGGTTGAAATTTTTCCTAGATTTTTTATGCTACTGTAATAATTTCTAATGAAGTAGAACTTTTTTGGTCATCTCAAAAGTATCTAGAATCATACTTCACTTTTCTTCTTTCATTCTTTTTTCTCTTCATATTTTATTTTCCTAAAAAAGAAAACAAACTATATAAATTATTTCAATGTTATCTTTACAAAAATGTAAACTGAGTAATTTTCAGTAGGAGTTTCAGTGGTTTAATTATAATGAATTATTTTTCAATATTTAAGTTTTCTAAGTTGAACATTGTTACACTGCTACTGATATAATATCAAATAAGCTTTTCATTAGCAGTGAGAAACATTTTCAGTTTTTGAATAGTATCCAATTATTTCAAGTCAAAATACCCAAAGTTCTTGAATAGTTGTAAAATACAATTGTTCATTAAAATATGTATACTGAAAATATGTCAAGTTAATTTAAGTTTAGCTGATGAATGTTATAAGTCCATTTTAATATTCCTGGAATATCATTTTAATACATACAAGAGACTCAAATGGAAAGTGAAGTCAGGTGTGGTAGCACAGACCTATGAACCCAGCACTTTGAAGGCTAAGAGTTTGATTGAAGTCAGTCTGAACTAAGGTTGAGCTTCTTCTTCTATCTCTGCCTCTCCCACACACAAATAGAGTGAAATTATAGTGGTAAATATATAATGTAGAATTGTGAAATCATTGTTTTAAAAATGGAATAAAGAATGCAATAAATATCACTTACTCACTAGACACAGAGCGTCCACACCGTGAAAACCAAATGATGAAAGCATGAATTTATGTTTGCAAGCATCACAAAATTTTCAGTTTGTTTTGTCCAATTCACTTTAAGAATCTACACTGATGCTGACGCACTAGGCAGGACCTTCATGAATTTGATCAAGTCATCCAGGAAATAGATTTTATTTTAGAAATATATTTGATATAACTCTGTTTTCACTCAATGCTGTTTCATTTACTCATGACAGCAGCCCCAGCACACGATGTGCTATTGATCTGTTCTTAGTCCAGGTAGTATACACACACACAGACACACGGGGAGAGGGAGAGAGAGAGAGAGAGAGAGAGAGAGAGAGAGAGAGAGAGAGAGAGAGAGAGAGAGAGAGAGAGAGAGGAGAGAGAGAGGAGAGAGAGAGACTCACAGAGATACACACACACACACACACATACACACACAACACACTCTTCCAGTGAACAGTTTCATGTCTTTCCTAGACTTACATCATGTGACTGTTGTTCCCAGATACAACCGCCAGAGGGAGAGAGCCCACCAAAAACCAGAGCAGACCGGAATGCAAAATGCAAGGTACAGCCTATCCAGGAACTTCTCCTATAGCCAGAAATTGCAAGGTAGTAAGGTAGAGAGAGGTTAAAAGTTCCTCTGTGGGGTTAGTTTTTTTAAAGGTGAAACTACAAGGAGACTTTTCAGATCCGCTTTGGCACAGGTGCAAGGTCTTTTGCTCTTTTCCATAGCTTTTTCTTTTTCTTTTTTTTCTTTATTTTATTCTTTTTTAATTAAAATTTCCGCCTCCTCCCCATTTCCCTCCCTCTCCTCCCACACATCGACCCCTCCCCCACACTCCCCTCCCCCTCTCCTCACTCCTCTCCCCCTCCCCTCACTCCATTCCCCCTCCCTCTAGGTACTGAAGAGCAGTCCAAGTTCCCTGCCCTGTGGGAAGTCCTAAGTCCTCCCACTTCTATCTAGGTCCAGGAAGGTGAGCATCCAAACAGGCAAGGCTCCCACAAAGCCAGTTCATGTATTAGGATCGAAACCTAGTGCCATTGTCCTTGGCTTCTCATCAGCCTTCACTGTCCGCCATGTTCTGAGAGTCCGGTTTTATCCCACACTTATTCAGTCCCAGTCCAGCTGGCCTTGGTGAGCTCCCAATAGATCAGTTCCACTGTCACAGTGGGTGGGTGCACCCCTCGTGGTCCTGACTTCCTTGTTCATGTTCTCCCTCCTTCTGCTCCTCATTTGGACCTTAAGAGCTCAGTCCGTTGCTCCAAATTGGGTCTCTGTCTCTATCTCGATCCATCGCCAGATGAAGGTTCTAAGGTGATATGCAAGATATTCAACAGTATGGCTATAGGATAGGGTCATTTCAGGTTCCCTCTCCTCAGTTGTCCAAGGTACTAGCTGGGGACATCTCCCTGGACACCTGCGAGCCCCTCTAGAGTCAAGTCTCTTGCCAACCCTAAGATGGCTCCCTTAATTAGGATATATATTTCTCTACTCCTGTATCCACCCTTCCTATATCCCAACCATCCTATTCCCCCAAGCTCCCCCTTATCACCAGGTGGCTGGCTAAGTGTCATTGTGCTTTGGAATTTCCTAGGTGGGAGTGGAAAAGGAAAGCATTATCTTTCTATGAAGCTAGTCTGTGTTTCTAATTTTAAAACATTCTGCTAGGAAATTTTCATCCCTTTTAGAATAAGTGGTGAGGGTCTCACAGTGACCTGTGATTGAGCTCTGGGTCTGACTGCTTCCCCACAGGCTCTGCAGTGACACTGCTGCTGCTGCTTCATCGCAGGGGAACTGGCTGGAAACTGTGAGATTGTAAAGTTCTAGTGAGCGTCTGCGTGCTTCCGGTTGCAGGTGAGTTATATTTAATTTCTAAAGAGTAAATGATACTTTAAAATTGTTTAAGAGTTGAGGCAAGTGCTATGAATTACTACCTTAATTCAGTAATCACTCTTTATTCCTAGTGGCCTATCATTTCCTAAAAATATGCTCATGGACCTTATTTGAGTGTCTAAGGTCCTCATTATTCTGAGATTTCCAAAGACTTATTAATGTTACTGACAGTGGACACACATCAGCCAACACCATGTATCTTGTCACCTGAAAGTCACACAATCACTCCATGTTCTCTCTGAGCAGTTACATTGCTTTTAGGTCATTGCTCACTAAATATGGTAAAACTTAAAATGCAAATGAATCTTTTGATCTAGTATGTGTGTATGTTCATTATATTATTATCTCCTCAGAGAAGAATGCAAAGACTACTATAAATTCATAAAACAAGATTGTTCTAAAATAAAATGCTGTGATAATGAAGGGGGAAAGTGATTTTTCTCAGAACAATGCTGAGCTATGAGGAAACAGCTCGTTGTTTTTTTCTTTGCACGTTTCTTCAGACAGCTGCCTGCTGCCTGCCCCATCTATTGGTGGAGTCCTTTAATAGTGATGGCGTCCGCACTATTATGAATGGTTATGGACTCTGTTCAGGTTTAGTCCTTACAATTAAGTACAACATACACTAATGTGAATGCCCAAGCACTGCATTTTTTTCCAAATAAAACAAATGACTTTTCTCAGTTTATGGATATGTTGTTTATGGATATGACAACTTGGTTTATAGCCGTGGTAGCTGTGGTTTTCTGGTCCAGTCTAACCTCCAGTGCACGCCAGAAAAAAGATGACACTTGAGGAATGAGAAGAAGCATCATTTTCTGTAGGTGACAAATATTTACTAAACAAAGGTTGTGAAGTAGAGATGTTGAAGTCCATAGCCTTGGGATAAGAAAAAAAATTTCAATTACCATCCTTAAGTTCATTATAATCTTTTTATTTTACTTATAGTACATTGCCTTATTAATAAGTTATAGTTGTGTTGTTAATAAAGTGATTATACATATAGAGTTTGTCCATTTGCAATTTTAAAATTGGAATGTGCTACAGTTCTTTCCGTTTAGAGACCAAGGCTTTAATTAATTTATATCTTAACCAGATATTTCTTTCTTCCTTTAATATTTACTTATTTTATTTTCCACATATACATGTTTTACCTGCATGTACATCAGTGTACCACTTGCTTGCAGTATCAGAGAAGGCAATAGATTCCCTGTAACTAGAGTTACAGATTGTTATGAACCAGCATGTCATTGCTGGGAATGTAGCACAGGTCATTTGCAATAGCAAAACATGCTCTGAACCACTGTGCCATCTTTCCAGCCTGTATCCTAAAACAAAAACAAACAAACAAAAAAAAAAACACAGAACACTACTTTTCAGATACTGTTGTTGAAGGAGCTGCGGGCTGCATTCCTGCCACCCCGCTCCTGGCCACCTGGCAAGCTTATGCCCCGAAATAATTACACGGAAACTGTGTTCTTTTAAACACTGCTTGGCCCATTAGCTCTAGCCCTTACTGACTAATTCTCATATCCCGATCAACCCATCTCTAATAATCTGTGTAGCACCCCAAGGTGTGCTTACCAGGAAGATTCTAGCCTACGTCCATCCTGGGTTGGAGCTTCATCGCATCTGCCCCAGAGAGGAGAGCTATCAAGTCTTAGATCACTTCCTCTTCCTCCCAGCATTCTGTTCTGTTTACTCTACCCACCTATGTTCTAACCAATGAGGGCCAAGCAGTTTCTTTATTTTTTTAACCAATGACCTTCCTCCATCATTTCCCCTTTTCCTGTTTAAACAAAAAAAAGGAAGGCTTTAACTTTAACATAGCAAAATTACATATAACAAAACAGTTATCAAGTAAAACTTACAATATTTACATCTATTTTATCTTTATCATAACTAAGGAAAACTATAACTAACTATTCTTCAACTCCATCAAAGACTCCAGAAAGATACAATATTACCTAAGCAAACAAGAAATAAGCAACTTTCAAACTAGAAATGACAGAGACATCTCGCTGCCTTGACAGTCACCCAAAGTTTCTCTGTACCATTGGGGCATCCATCTTCGGCCTATAGGCCCATGGTATCCAGCAGACATTTCCATGAAGCAGGAAATTTCAAAGGCAGTTCAGTCCCTATCTGCTGTCTCCTGCAGAATGTCTTGCAGACTCTTTCATGAATCAGGAACCCCAAAAGGTCATCTCACCTTTAGGCAAGTTCAGCAGTCCTCTTTCTGCGGGTTCTTTGTGTCCAGTTTATGCAACAGTCCAGGCAAGAGCAGTTTCTTGCCCAAATGGCTATCAAACTCTATAAGGATGCCCATCTTCTTCTTGAAGTAGATTGGTGCTTTCAGGAGCAGACATGTCTCATTGTCATGAAAAGCCCTAAGTTATTAAAACATTTAAAATGCCATATTCTATAATTTTTGAAACATATGAAGAATGTCTATCTAAAATATATCTATGTGCATCTAGAAAATCTAACATAACTACAAGCTTGACTATTAGTGATAATTATCCATTAACAACCTATACACATTACATTTTTAAATGAACTACACAATCACAATACCTTAATCAATATCAGAAATACATATACATATAACAAAATTGACCTTAAATTTAAATCACTAAAGCAAATCTATATCAATGCAAATTATTCATATCTATATCATATCCCCCTTTAAATGTAAAAGAAAATTTATAAACAATATTTGGGAATATGGACGTAGTTATTTCTCTCCAAACTGCTTCCTGCTGAATGGGGGCGCTGTTAATCAGATATTTCAGGGTATAACCTGTGTGCTAGGTTCATCTCAGTCGTCAATTGAGTGAGGAGGGCGTGGTCTATCATACCATATTGGGACGGAAGCAATCCGCAGGGTGTCATCGTCTGTGAAAACAAAAGAAGAATCTCTTTTCCAAAGTATCATATCCTTAGATCCAAATTCTGAAGTCAAGGTATTTTCAAAATATCTATGTTGGATTAGTTCAGTAGCATTTATAAACAAATATCTTTTAGCAGCTGTTGCTCCTTCCTTAGCATTCAAACAATTCAAACAGAGCATAATAGCATACAGTATCAAAATTCTCTGTGCATTTTCCATCTTTGTGCGCTTTATTTTAACCTCTTTTTTGTTTGTTTTTACTTTTATTTTTTGCTTTTTGAGACAGTTTCTCTGTATCTTTGACCTGGAATAACTCTGTAGACCAGGTTGTCCTTGACCTCTCAGAGATCCACCTGTCTCTGCCTCCCAGGCATTGGGATTAAAGGTGTATGCTACTACACCTTGAACTCACAGAGATCTGTTTGTCTCTGCCTTTTAGGCACTGGGATTAAAGGCGTGTGCTACCACACCTTGAAGTCACAGAGGTCAATCTCCCTCTGCCTCCCAAGTGCTGGAATTAAAGGTGTGTACTACCACACCCAACTACTCTCTTTCTTCCTTTTTTTTTTACTTTTAAGTACTTTAACTTTTAGCTTGCATATATATTTAACACACTGTAAATCATTTAAACATTTTCTTTGACTTTGAATCTTTCTTTACTGTATATCTCTCTTTTTCTGACCACGCAAGCCTTTAAATTACTGAGCAATATGGGTAGGAATAAAGCCGTGGCTTTGCCAGCTAGATCCAGCCCATTCCTTAGCTTTCCAGCCTCATGGCAGAGGTTCCAGCTGTAGCCATGTTTATCACAACTCTGTGGCGTTTCAAGGTCCCTGCCAACAAGCAAGCTGCAGCATTATGTCCACAGACAACACTCAAGTCCTCTCTCTGTAGTCGGCCCTTCTGCCTCAAACAGTCAGAGTTTGCCCTGGCAGGACAGCCCAGAAAGCTGGCATTTTTAAACAGCGCAGCTTTTTTCCTGCTACGGCTGAAAACTGAAAAGCATGCATTCAGCTTTTATCAATACCATTTAAGTATTTCGTGGCAGGACCTCTTAATGAGCTGCAGGGTTTTGCAGCTAAACCTGAGTCAGGAAGCCTCTCTTAGATGAGAGCACTTTCTTGCCTCTATCAAGCAGAGCAGACCCAAGAAATTGCTGCTACCATGTCAGGCGCCATTCTGTAGTAGGAGCTGTGGGCCGTGTTCCGACCGCCCCAGCTCCTGGTCGCCTGGCTAGCTTATGCCCCGAAATAATTACATGGAAACTGTATTCTTTTAAACACTGCTTGGCCCATTAGCTCTAGCCCTTACTGGCTAATTCTCATATCCTGATCAACCCATCTCTAATAATCTGTGTAGCATCCCAAGGTGCGCTTACTGGGAAGATTCTAGCCTACGTCCATCCTGGGTCGGAGCTTCATCGCATCTGCCCCAGAGAGGAGAGTTATCGAGTCTGAGCTCACTTCCTCTTCCTCCCAGCATTCTGTTCTGTTTACGCTACCCACCTATGTTCTAACCAATGAGGGCCAAGCACTTTCTTTATTTTTTAACCAATGACCTTCCTCCATCATACTATAAGTGTATGCTGGTGGGAGAATCATATGTTTGGTTCTGGCAATTAAACTGATGAATCTATGCATTTACTAGATAAAGTTCTTAAAGATAAAATATAATGTATATGTGTGAAATGTATGATTTATGTTGGCATATTCATGGGGATGTTATCGCATGGTCTCATTTACTGACTTCTGATTTATTTTTTTAACTACATACATGTACATATATATGGAACATACAAGTGAACTTGAAATTGCAGTTGGCCACTCTTTCTCACAAGAATCTTAGTTGGTATAGTTTTCTATTTCTCTATCACAGAGTTGAATTTAAAGTAACAAATCATACTAATTTGATAAAATAATCATACTGGTAACCATGTTAAATAACTAATAAAAGCCCCAACTAAGACTATTTGTCGAAATTATAAAAACTGTCTATGTGTTGTTGAGATATGATAACACTGGGACCCTTGATTTCCACTGCGTGGGGAGGAATCTCTTTTAAAAAAGAGATTCTAAAACAGGATCACTATGTGGACAGCTTTGGCAAATTCATGTTTGTCACAAGTGTTGAAAGCAGTGTTTTTCTTAGTGTCACATGTTCTTTATTGTTGGGGGCTCCTAGCTCCACATCTTCAGATGTGAGTATTTACCTGTGTAAACTACAGATATCAGGAAAGCAAAATGGGACCATGGCCAAGAGGGGGTTGATCGTGGGTAGTAACAGAGAGAAGAATAGGATACAAATGATCTTATCATGGAAATGGGAAAGGGTGGGCTCCTTAGCAGGGAGGAGGGAAGTATATATAGAAGAATGTGGGAGGAAGGTACTGGGGAGTAGCAGGATATCATTGATTTGAATCGGAATAGGAGAAAATGGGGGTTTCTTAGTTAAATAGGAGGATTTAATTACAGAAGATGGAATAGGTAGGTAAACTATCAAGGGATGGATGAAAAACCCCAAGAAAATCATACTATTAATGATTTATCCCCCACCACTGTCCTGCTGTGAAAAATAAAGAAAAATAACGTTTGTCTTGATAGCTGGGAGTTAGTTCTTTAAACCACAAATAGAGTTCACACAAGTTTTAAATGGGATGGGAAGTAAACTGGGAGACATCTAGGAGAATTTATAACAATAATGGTTACACAATTAATAGGGTGTGGAAAGTGCACTAATGAACTCCAACTGTATCATTGTCTTTAATCCCAGATTCTGGGTGGTGAGTTCATTGAAAAATAAAAATAGATGAATTGAGATAGACATATTACTGATTAAAATAGTTGGATTATCATGAATTATCAACTGTAGATCCATTAGAATTATGAATGAAAACATGGAGAGTTGTAAAATGGAGCTTATTAAAATTATGGAATATAAAACTGACTCACCTCACTCTTTTGGATTTCTGTTGTGAGTTTTCCCCAGATCAACATAATTTTTAATCAGTTGTACAAATATGATTATGATCCTCTATTCTCATCACTGCTGTTTTCAGTGTTAACTATAAAATGAGACAATGTAAGTCAAATCAGTTGGATTCAGTTTCTAAGGCATGCGGTCTAGGTGCAATACAGGTACATAAAGTATGCATTCTGTATAGGATATGGCTAAGAATGCATTTATCATGCTCAATATATTATATGTACAGGAGAAATATTGAGATCATTTAGAAACATAGGTCAAGTCTAATGTGAAACTTCAAAAATTAAAAATATTCATTAATCAAGAATAAATAGGCAAAACAGAATGATGATATCGACATACTGACCAATTAATCAAAAGTTTGGTGAATACTCTATTATTTTTTTCAGATATTTGAAATAGATTTCCACAACCATTTGTGTTGGGATCTGGTGCCCTCTTGAGGGAGATACCTGGTCAGTCGTCCTCATCAACTTAGACCATGAAACCCAAAATGGACAAGACCAACAGAACCACCTCATATAAGCTGCTCATGCCTGCTTCATCATTGCCAGGGCATAAATTTCATTCTTTCTTTTCATGTTTTTAATATGAATAGAATTTCTACATATGTCCTCATTAAGTATTGTCCTTAATTTCCAAGCTGGACTTGGAGTCCTGGCCAATATGTTTCTCCTTGTTTTTTATACTTTCATAATTCTATGTCACAGACCTAAGCCCATGGACATGATCTCCTGTCACCAGACCTTCATCCACATAGTGTTGATCATCACTGGAACCGATATTTGGCTTTGGGACATATTTGAGTCACTAAACATTGGCAATGACTTCAAATGTAAGACAAATTTTTTCATAACCAGGGTGATGAGAGGCCTCTCCATCTGCATCACCTGCCTCCTGAGTGTGTTCCAGGCTGTCACTATCAGTCCCAGTTCCTCTTTGTTGGCAAAATTTAAATATAAACTTAAAAAGTACATGATTTCTGCTTTCTTATTTATTTGGTCTTTCAACTTGTTATTCAGTAGCCACCATATCTTCCATGCTGGTGCTTTTACTAACATGAGTGAGACCAACCAGATGAAGGTCAGTAAATTCTGTTCACTCTTCCCCATGAATTACATCATCAGGGCACTGATTTTAACAACTGCAATCTCCAGAGATGTATTTCTTGTAGGACTTATGCTGGCCACTAGTGCATACATGGTGATTATCTTGGTCAGACATAAGAGGCAACATAAGCATCTTCACAGCCTCAGTCACCTGAGAGCATCTCCTGAGAAAAGGGCCACCCAGACCATCTTGCTGCTGGTGGTCTCCTTTGTGGTCACGTACTGGGTGGAATTCATCATCTCATCCACTGCAGTCCTTTTATGGATGTATGACCCAGTCACCATGAGTGTTCAGAAGTTTGTGATGAATGTCTATCCCACAATTACTCCTCTGATACAAATCAGTTCTGATAACAGAATAATCAATATGGTGAAACACATGCAGTTTATTAGCCATCAGATTTTTAAAAAGACATAATTTTTCACATTTTTAATAAAATAATTTATTTATTGTTTTTATATTCATGAGTATATTGTCAGCTTGTATGTATCTGTTAATTTCTGGTGCCCACAATGTCAGAAGAGGCCATGTGTCCCCCTCCTGGGTTGGACAGACAGATGTTTGTGTGGCGTCATTTTGATGCAGCCACAACTGATTTTTCCAAAAAACATATTCTTCTTAAACTCTGTAATAATTAAAGTAGAAAATCAAGATTTTTCATATTTTAAATAAAATTTGTGGTATTACACATGGGCATTCTTATGATATTTCTGCTGCCAAGTGCTGTCAATTCCTTTAACTTCATTCTACACTATAGTTGAAATTTCCACAGGAATTTTCTTACTCTCTCCTCTTTACTTTATAACATAAATGTTCCCTGATGCTGAGGTCACTCAAAGGAAGCTCCTTGCTGCTACTGACTCTTTACATTTTTCTTTTGAATTTAATCTGCTCTCAAGTATCAAAAATAGATCAAATGTCCCATTGTATCTTTAATTCTCTTTTCTAAGTGTAGTTTCTCTGGATCCATAAATACTGTAAATTTAAAATTTCCCTTTTTACTACAGTACCTTAATGAGTCTTACATGAAAATCCCATATGCCTGTGTATTTGTACTTCATCAATACTGAATTATTATTAGTAAAACAAAAATTGTTTGGAGATATTCATTATGTACAGTTGTGCACAGATGAAGGATGTGTGTGCATCTGTATGTGGAGGTCAGAAGACAGCGTTTGCTGTTTTTCTTTAGAATCCACTCAACTTGGTTTTGATAATGTCTCTCAGTGACCTGGGGATTGCCAAATAGGACAAGATGATAGTACCAGGTATCTTCCTGTCTATGACTCTCCAGCTCAGGATTACAAGTGTGCAACACCACACTCCACTTAATTTTCTTTTATTGATAATAAAAAATGATTTGATTTTATATACAATATATACTGAATAGAGTTTCTCCTCCCTGTAACTTAGTTCCAGGAAACTGTAGTTTGGCAGTGAAGGAAACCAGAGAAAACAGAGATAGTTGTGAAGATGTAATTGAATGAGGAGCCATATCACAGCCCCAGAAAGCAGCTGAACTTGGCAGGTTCAGTCACATGGTTCTGGCTTTAGATGAAGGTTAGAAGAAAGAGATTATGGAATCTCCCTCTGTGACTGAGGAAAGCTGCTGAGACCAGGCACAGGTGCAACTGCATGGAAGCCTAGAGAGGCCATTGTGTCAATCTGTGAAAGTCAAAGCTGGATTGCCTCAGAGATCCCAGGCTGTTGGAAATGACAGAGCCATGTGATACCTGCTGAGGAAAGCTACTAACAGGGAGTGGAACCAGCCCAAGTGAGAGAAGTGTGATGTGTTTTTGATCTTAGCCATTCTGACCATTCTGGTGCAAGATGATAGCTCAGAGTCATTTTGATTTACCATTCCCTGATGATTAAGTATGTTGAGCAATTCTATTTTTTTAATTTTTCGTTTTTTATTTTTATTGAAAATTTCCTCCTCCCCTCCTCCCTTCCTCCTACTTTCCTCCCCTCTCCCCTCTCCCTCCCCCTCCCCCTACCTCTCCAGTCTAAGGAACAGTCAGGCTGCCCTACCTTATGGGAAGTCCAAGAAAGTCCCTGCTCCCCCCAGGTCCAGGAAGGTGAGCATCCAAACAGAATAGGCTCCCACAAAGCCCATCCATGCAGTAGAATCAAAACCTAGCGCCATTGTCCTTGGCTTCTCTGTCAGCCTCTACCATCAGCAACATTCAGAGAGTCCAGTTTGATCACATGCTCCATCAGTTCAAGTCCAACTGGCCTTGGTGATCCCCCATTAGATCAGTCCCACTGTCTCAGTGGGTGGACGTACCCCTTGCGATCCTGACTTTCTTGCTCATGTTCTCCCTCCTTCTGCTCTTCATTTGGACCATGGGAACTCAGTCCAGTGCTCCAATGTGGGTCTCTATCTCTATCTCCATCCATCACCAGATGAAGGTTCTATGGTGATATGCAAGATATTCATCAGTGTGGGTATAGGATAAGGCCAGTTCAGGCACCCTCTCCTCTGCTGCCCAAGGAACAAGCTGGGGACATCTTCTTGGACACCTGGGAACCCCTCGAGAGTCAAGTCTCTTGCCAACCCTAAAATGGCTCCCTTAATTAAGATATCTACTTCCGTGCTTCCACATACACCCCTCCTCCATCCCAACCATCCCTTTCCCTCAAGCTCTCCCCATCCTCCCCTTCTCCATTCTCTCTCCCCATCTCCCCTTATCCCCACCCCACCTCAACCCCTGTCTGACATTCTTGTCCACTTCCAATATCCAGGAGGATAACTATATGTTTTTCTTTGGGTTCACTTTCTTATTTAGCTTCCCTAGGATCACAAATTATAGGCTCAATGTACTTTAGTTATGGCTAGAATCCACTTATGAATGAGTACATACCATATTCATCTTTTTGGGTCTGGGTTACATCACTCAGAATAGTGTCTTATATTTCCATACATTTGCATGCAAAATTCAAGATGTCGTTGTTTTTTACCACTGAGTAGAACTCTAAACTATATGTGCCACACCTTCTTTATCTATTCTTCTATTAAGGGACACCTAGGTTGTTTCCAGGTTCTGGCTATTACAAATAGTGCTGCTATGAACATAGTTGAACAAATGCTTTTGAAGTATGATAGGGCATCTCTTGGGTATATTCCCTAGAGTGGAATTGCTGGGTCCTGAGGTAGGTTGACTCCCAGTTTCCTGAGAAACCACCACACTGATTTCCAAAGTGGTTGCACAAGTTTGCATTCCCTCCAACGATGGATGAGTGTTCTCCTTACTCCACATCCTCTCCAGCACAGGTTATCATTGGTGATTTTGATTTTAGCCATTTGACCAGTGTAAGATAGTATCTCAAAGTTGTTTTGATTTGCATTTCCCTGATCACTAAGGAGGTTGAGCATGGCCTTAAGTGTCTTTTGGCCATTTGAACTTCTGTTGAGAATTCTCTGTTCAGTTCAGTACCTCATTTTTTAATTGGGTTAATTAGAGTTTTAATGTCTAGATTCTTGAGTTCTTTATATATTTTGGAAACCAGATCTTTGTCTGATGTGGGGTTGGTGAAGATCTTCTCCCAATCAGTAGATTGCCTTTTTGTCTTTCTTTGACAGTGTCCTTTCCTTTACAGAAGCTTCTCAGTTTCAGGAGGTCCCATTAATTCATTCTTGTTCTTGTTGTTGTGCTACTGGGGTTCTCTGAAGGAAGTGGTCTCTTGTGCACATATGTTGTAGACTACCTACCACTTTTTCTTCTATCAGGTTCAGTGTGGTCAGATTTATATTGAGGTTTTTAATCCATTTGGAGGTGAGTTTTATGCATGGTGATAGATATGGATCTATTTTCATTCTTCTACAGGTTGACATCCAGTTATGCCGGCACCATTTGTTACAGATGCTTTCTTTCTTCCATTGTATAATTTAGCTCCTTTGTCAAAAATCGGGTGTTCATAGGTTTGTGGGTTAAAATCCAGGTCTTCAGTTCAATTCCATTGGTCAACATCTCTGTTTTTATGTCAATACCAAGCTGTTTTCATTACTGTAGCTCTGTAATAGAGTTTGAAGTCAGGGATGGTAATGCCTGCAGAAGTACTTTTATTGTATAGGATTGTTTTGGCTATCCTGGGTTTTTTGTTTCTCCATATAAAGTTGATTATTGTTCTCTCAAGGTCTGTGAAGAATTTTGTTGGGATTTTGATGGGGATTGCATTGAATCTATAGATTGCTTTTGGTAGAATTGCCATTTTTACGATGTTGATCCTCCCAATCCAAGAGCATGGGAGATCCTTCCATTTTCTGGTATGCTCTTCAATTTCTTTCTTCAAAGACTTAAAGTTTTTGTCAAATAGATCTTTCACTTCCTTGGTCAGAGTTACCCCAAGATATTTTATGCTGTTTGTGGCTATTGTGAAAGGTGATGCTTCTCTGATTTCCCTCTCTGCTTCTTTGTTTTTAGTGTATAGGAGGGCAACAGAGTTTTTGGAGTTGATCTTGTATGCTGCCACATTGCTAAAGGTGTTCATCAGCTGTAGGAGTTCTTTGGTAGAGTTTTGGGGGTCACTTATGTACATTATCATATCATCTGCAAATAATGAAAGTTTGATTTCTTCCTTTCCAATTCGAATCCCCATGATCTCCTTATGCTGTCTTATCACTATTGCTAGAACTTCAAGCACTATATTGAAGAGGTATGGAGAGAGTGGGCAGCCTTGTCTTGTTTCTGATTTTAGTGGGATGGCTTTGAGTTTTTCTCCATTTAATTTAATGTTAGCTGTCGGCTTGCTGTATATTGCTTTTATTATATTTAGGAATAATCCTTATATCCCTAATCTCTCTAAGACCTTTATCATAAAGGGGTGTTGAATTTTGTCAAATGCTTTTTCAGCATCTAGTGAAATGATATGTTTTTTTTTCCTTCAGTTTATTTATATGATGGATTACATCGATAGATTTTTGTATGTTGAACCAGCCCTGCCTCTCTGGGATGAAGCCTACTTGATCATAATGTATAATTTTTTGGATGTGTTCTTGGATTCGATTTGCCAATATTTTATTGAGAATTTTTGCACTGATGTTCATGAGTGATATTGGTCTCTTTCTTGGATCAATGTGGGTCTCTGTCTCTTTCTCCATCCATCGCCAGATGAAGGTTCTGTGGTGATATGTAAGATATTCATCAGTGTGGCTATAGGATAAGGGCAGTTCGGACACCCTCTTCTCTGCTGCCCATGGAACTAGTTGGGAAAATCCCCTTGGACACCTGGGAACCCTTTTAAAGCCAAGAATCTAGCCAACCCTAAATAGTTCCCTTGGTTAGGATAACTTTTTCCCTGCTCCCATATCCATCCTTCCTCCATTTCAATTGTCTCATTCCCAAAGCTCTCTCCAATCCTCCCTTTCTCAATTCTCTCTCCCCATCTCAACTTCTCCCCAATTCACCCCCACACCCCTGCTCCCAACTTATGCCAGGTAATCTTGTCAACTTCCAATATCTAGGATGATAACTATATATTTTTCTTTGGGTTCACCTTCTTATTAAGCTTCTCTAGGATCATAAATTATTGACTCAATGTCTTTGTTTATGGCAGGAATCTGCTTATGAGTGAGTACATATTATATTCCTTTTCCTAGGTCTGGGTTATCTCACTCAGTAAAGTGTTTTCTATTTCCATCCATTTGCATGCAAGGTTCAAGATATCATTGTTTTTTACCGCTCAGTAGAACTCTAAAGTATATATATATGCTACACCTTCTTTATCCATTCTTCTACTGAGGGGAACCTAGGTTGTTTCCAGGTTCTGGCTATTACAAATAGTGCTGCTATGAACATAGTTGAACAAATGCTTTTGTAGTATGATAGGGCATCTCTTGTGTATATTCCCAAGAGTGGAATTGCTGGGTCCTGAGGTAGGTTGACTCCCAGTTACTTTTTTTTCTTTTTAACCCTAACCCTAAACCTAACCCTAACCCTAACTCTAACCCTAACCATAAACCCTAACCCTAACCCTAACCCCTAACTCTAACCCTAAAACCTAACCCAAACCCTAACCCTAACCCCTAACCCTAACCCTAACCCTAAACCCTAACCCTAACGCTAAACCCTAACCCTAAACCTAACACTAACCCTAACCCTAACGCTAACCCTAAACCTAACCCTAACCATAACCCTAACCTTAAATCTTAACCCTAACCGTAAACCTAACCCCTAACCCTAACCCTAACCCCTAACCCTAAACCCTAACCATAAACCCTAACCCTAAACCCTAACCCTAACCCCTAACCCTAACCCCCAACCCTAACACTAATCCTAACCCTAACTCTAACCCTAAATCCTAACCCTAACACTAACCCCTAACCCTAATCCCTAACCCTAACCCTAAGCCCTAACCCTAACCCTAACCCTAAACTCCCAGTTTCTTGAGAAACCACCACACTGATTTCTAAAGGGGTTGCACAAGTTTGCATTCCCACCAACAATGGATGAGTGTTCCTCTTACTCCACAACCTCTCCAGCATAAGCTATCATTAGTGTTTTCGATTTTAGCCTTTCTGACATGTGTAAGATGGTATCTCAAATTTGTTTTGATTTGCATTTCCCTGATCGCTAAGGAGGTTGAGCATGACTTTAAGTGTCTTTTGGCCATTTGAAATTCTTCTGTTGAGAATTCTCTGCTCAGTTCAATACCCTATTTTTAATTTAATATAGCCCTCCTATATACAAATGATAAACAGGCAGAAAAGGATTCACAGACTATCACCCTTTACAATAGCCAGAAATAATATGAAATATCAGGGAGTATCTCAAAAAAAAAAGTGAAAACCAAAATGACAAGAACATTAAGTCTTTGAAAAAAGAAGTTGAAGAAAATATCAGAAAATGGAAATATCTCCCATGCTTTTGTATAGGCAGTATTAAAATAATAAAATGAAAACCTTACCAAAAGCAATCTACAGGGTCAATGCACTCCCCATCAAAATCCCAAAACAATCATACACAGAACTCAATAAAAAAAAAAATACTCAACCCAATATAGAAAAATAAAAAACACAGGACATCTAAAACAATCCTGTATTATAAAGGAACTTCCAGAGACATCACCATCACTAACATCAAGTTCTACTATAGAGCCATAGTTTAAAAAAAAAATAGAACCAAAAAAAAAACCACTCCAAAAAAACAGAAAACGCCTACTAATAGAAACAATTTGAAAATCCTAACATTAAACCAAATACCCATAAATACCTGGTTTTTGAAAAAGAAGCTAAAACTATACAATGGGGAAAAGAAAGCATCTTTAACAGTGGTGCTTACATAACTGTATGTCATCATGTAGAGCATTACAAATATATCCTTGTCTATCACCATGTACAAAACTTAGGTCCAAGTGGATCAAAGACCTCAACATAAATCAAAGTATACTGAACCTAATAGAACAGGAAGTGGAATTAGCCATGAATACATTGGCACAGGAGATTACTTCCTAAATATAACACCAACAATGTAGACATTTAGAGCAACAATCAATAAATAGGACCTCCTAAAATTGAAAATCTTCTATAAGGAAAAGGACACCATAAATAAGACAAAAACGACAGCCTACAAATGGGAAAATATCTTCACTAACACCACATCTAACAGAGGGCTAATGTTCAAAGTACATAAAAAAATCAAGAAACTAGACATCAAAGTGCAATAATCAAGTTAAAAATGGGGTACAGATCTAAACAGAATATTCTCAACAGAAAAGTCTCAAAAGGCCGAAAGAAATTTAAGGAATCTTAGGACCGCTTTGGATATTATTTCATAACAACAAGGATCCTACTTATAATAAATTTACTGCATTTTATTTATTCACAGTTCTAAATATTTTTATCTTTTTGAGGATCTCTAACATATTTTTGACCCTCACACTTTTAATTCATCTTAATTTAGGAGAATCTGAGATGTCAATTTCTCCTGGTTTAAGTATGAAATTATCATGCTGAGCTGTTTGTCTTATGAAGTAATATGAGAATTAGCACGAAACATGAAACAGACAACTATCTCTCTTAGTATCATTTGCAGGAAGAGATGGATAAATGCTATTTGACCTTCTTAAGTGAGCAGCTCACTTTCAACACCCATAACCCATGTACATACATGATCACTTGACTGTCAGTACATCTGTTATGATGGCAATATGCCTACTCTCAAAATGGTCTTCCAGTTTAGACTGCAGGTGCCAGCTAAGTAGATTGGCAACCCAAAATTCTGAAAATGCTCTCTTGTTCTGCAGAAAACGATGCCACATTAACACCCACATGACTTCTTACTGACACACCACCTGTTCATTATTTTTAAGCCAAAAATACCCATACAAAAGGCCATGAGTAAGCAGTTGAGGAAACAATGTTGAATACCAATGATTATCCCAATGAACAACATGTTTTTATAATTTTAAAAAGGTGGTTATATATATTGAAAAACACAAAAATACATATAAAAATATCCTATCCAAACATGACTAAGACAAATAGTTACCACAGTACTTAACACTCAAGGTAATTATATCTTCTAATATATACATATATTTATTTTCTTCTTTTGTTAAATAAATGTTGACTGCTCTGTACTACATAAAATTATTAGAACAATATGATTTTGTTGGGTATGTGAAATTGACTTTATATGTGACTGTAAATATGCACACAGATTTATTTTTAGAAGAATTTTATAAAGTGAAAAATGTAAAATTGAATACAATTTTTGTATACTACTTTAGTGGTACTTAATTTCCAGGGTGACTTGGGGAAGCAAAAATAAGTATTTTAAATCATACTCAATAGTATGTAAAATTCTAATCAGATCAATATTTGAAACTACAAAATAAGAGAAAACTACTGCCTAAAATATAAAATGCCCCAGGTTATGATAATAATAATGCAAATAATAAGAGATCTTGCTATACTCATTGGCTAAATGACTTCAAATGCTTGAACATGTCATGGCTTATTATTCTTTAATGTTGGAAAATCCACACAAAATCATAATGATGAGAAAGATGTTAAATCCACCACACATGCTTCCCCTCATATATATATATATATATATGTGTGTGTGTGTGTGTGTGTATGTATATGTATATATGTATGTGTATGTATATATTATTATATGTATATATTGCACATTATAATATACATATAAAGAGGATATACAAATATGTGTACATATATATACATATATATATATAGACAGAGGAGGGAATTATATGCATATTATACATACATATATATGTATATATTTGAGAATTTAATTGAACAATCTAAAAGTCCTTTATACTCAATAACTGTATATTTACAGTAGCATTACTTAGTTGTCTAATTTCAAAGAAGTCTAAAATAATAAGAAATCATACTAAAATATCTTTGCACTTTAATTGTAATCAAAGTTATTCAATCAAATATATTTTCTCATGGTTTGGTGGTGGGTGGTGGCACACACCTTTAATCCCAGCACTCAGGAGGCAGAGGCAGGCAGACCTCTGTGAGTTTCAAGCTATTCTGGCATACAAGACCTAGTTCCAGAACAGAGTCCGACCTACAGAGAAACAATGCCTGAAAAAAATGAAAAAAAAATTTTTCTTATAGACTTTTAATCAATTATCAGCCATAATATCTATTCATTCATATACTCCTTGTTCCTTTTCATATAGGTTGGGCACCTGATATATTCTAACTTAAAATATGGAAAAGAAAATGGTATTTTGGATTATTTGTTGAATTTTGTAGCATATGTTTATCTAAATCACAGAATACTAACTAATAAGCTCATCTTTCTATGGTAAAAAATTTAAATCTAGAACAATAAGTAAAGTACATTTTTGCTAATCCATTTTTAATAAATAATATGTGTACAATTTTTCTAAAAAAGAAATTTAAGGAATTGTGCAACATCCTTAATCATCAGGGAAATCCAAATCAAAATAACTCTGAGCTATCATCTTGCATCAGAATGGTCAGAATGGGTAAGATCAAAACCACACCATGCTTCTCTTACTTGGGCTGGTTCCACTCCCTGTTAGCAGCTTTCCTCAGCAGGTATCACATGGCTCTGGCATCTCCAACAGCCTGAGGTCTTTGAGGCAATCCAGATATGACTTTCACAGATTGACACAATGACCTTTCTAGGCCTCCATGCAGTGACACCCTTGTGCCTGGCTGAAGGCGAAGGTGTAAGTCACAAACACCAGTTTGGAAATGATAAATAGAATGGTTATTTATTTAAAAGGGAAAAACTTACAGATCACCATCACAGACAACAGCCCTCTGTGCAATCAGGAAGGGAGTCTAGTCGCCGGAAGCAAAGCAGGAAGTAAGAGAGTGTGAGGAGGGAAGTGGCTGCTTTTTTAAAGGGAGAGAGACCATGCCCCAATGGGCTGGTATATCAGCGGCTATTGGCTGGAGGAGCTGAAGGACCTCCCACAACACCTCCCCCTTTTGTTTAAGTAAGAGAGGTTTAACCTACTATGAAATGATATACAATAAGTACAAATATCCTAGTCTAACTAGCTTAAGACTTATATAATAAATAGCTTGGCCAAGTCAAGAGTGGAAAGTAACTATATTTATATAGTCTTCAACCCCATCAAAGATCTGAGAAGGGAAATAATGTTACCTGAGTAAATAGGAAGTGCAATCAAACAACTTCCAAAACATGCAACAAATCACAGAGACAACTAGCTACCTGGGCAATCACCCAAGGTCACATTTGCAGCGTTGAAGCAACCAACTTTGGCTAAGGCCTAACATAACTGACAAACCATGTTCAAAGGCAAGCAACTTTTCAAAACTATCTTACCCTGTCTTGGCAGGATATGACAGTCCTGTTTTTTCCATTGATGCATGCTCTGTATTTCTGTCAGTGGTTGAGGTATGGGCATTTCTTTGCCCTAAGGCCAGTTCTGCCAAAAAGAAATGCTCCAGGTGGAGTATCTTTGGTGCTATATTCTCTCTGGAATAGAGTGGTGTTGCCAGGAGCAATTGTGTCTCACTACCACAAAACTCTGAGTTAGATTAAAGGCCATTTTCTACAACTCGTTGAAGAGGTTGAAGATTATCTATCTATACTGAGTATAATCTCTATATATCTAAAGAACCTGTTTAGTCTAATTATAAATGACAAACTCAGAATACTATTGATCTATATAATTCTCAATACCTATCTAACTTAAAGACTAAGACAATAAATGACTGTGAAACAAATGAGGACAATGACCTCCAAATATAAACGATGTACAAATATACATTGCAGTATAGTAAATATATATCAATACACAAACAATATATAAGTATCTTTTTTTATTGAAAAAAATTTTGTACCTCCTCCCCGCCTCCCATTTCCCTCCCCCTCCCCCCGCCCCTCTCCCCCTTCCCCCACTCCTCTTCTCCTCCCTCTCCAGTCCCAGGAGCAGTCAGGGTTCCCTGCCCTGCGGAAAGTCCAAGGTCCTCCCCCCTCCATCCAGGTCTAGGAAGGTGAACATCCAAACTGTCTAGGCTCCCACAAAGCCAGAACATGAAGTAGGATCAAAACCCCGTGCCATTGTCCTTGGCCTCTCATCAGCTCTCACTGTCTGCCATGTTCAGAGAGTCCAGTTTTATCCCATGCTTTTTCAGTCATGGTCCAGCTGGCCTTGGTGAGCTCCCAATAGATCGGCCCCACTGTCTCAGTGGGTGGGTGCACCCCTCGTGGTCCTGACTTCCTTGTTCATGTTCTCCCTCCTTCTGCTCCTCATTAGGACCTTGGGAGATAAGTCTGGTGCTCCAGTGTGGGTCTCCGTCTCTATCTCCATCCATCGCTAGATGAAGGTTCTATGGTGATATGCAAGATATTCATCAGTATGGCTATGGGATAGGTTCATTTCAGGTTCCCTATCCTCAGGTGCCCAAGGAACTAACTGGGGACATTGCCCTGGGCATCTGGTAGCCACTCCAAGTTTGAGTCTCTTGCCAACACTTAGGTGGCTCCCTTAACTAAGATATGAGTTTCCCTGCTCCCCTATCCAACCTTCCTATATCCCCAATCATCCCATTTCCCCAAGTTCCCTTCATCCTCTCCTTTACACTTTTCTCTCTCCATCTCCCCTTACCCCCATCCCACCTCACCTCCAAGATTCCAATTTTTTGCCCGGCAATCTTGTCTATTTGCCATAGCCAGGAGGATAACTATATGTTTTTCCTTGGGTTTGCCCTCTTGTTTAGCTTCTTTAGGACCACAAATTATAGACTCAGTGGCCCCCTATCCATGGCTGGAAACCAATTATGAGTGAGTACATCCCATGATCTTCTTTTGGGGTCTGGGTTACCTCACTCAGGATAGTATTTTCTTTTTTTTTTTTTTTCAATTTACAAATAAGTTTTATTTTTTTATTTTTTTTGACTTTCTTTTTTTTTATTCTTTTTTAATTAAAATTTCCAACTGCTCCCCGTTTCCCATTTCCCTCCCCTCCTCCCACACATTGCCCCCTCCCCCCACTCCCCTCCCCCATCCCCACTCCTCTTCTCCTCCACCCAGTCCATTCCCCCTCCCTCTCGATACTGAAGAGCAGTCCAAATTCCCTGCCCTACAGGAAGACCAAGGTCCTCCCACTTCCATCCAGGCCCAGGAAGGTGAGCATCAAAACAGGCTAAGCTCCCACAAAGCCAGTTCATGTATTAGGATCGAAACCTAGTGCCATTGTCCTTGGCTTCTCATCAGCCTTCATAGTCCGCCATGTTCAGAGGGTCCAGTTTCAACCCATGCTTATTCAGTCCCAGTCCAGCTGGCCTTGAAGAGCTCCCAATAGATCAGTTCCACTGTCACAGTGGGTGGGTGCACGCCTCGTGGTCCTGATTTCCTTGCTCATGTTCTCCCTCCTTCTGCTCCTCATTTGGACCTTAAGAGCTCAGACCGTTGCTCCAATTTGGGTCTCTGTCTCTCTCTCGATCTATCGCCAGTTGAAAGTTCCTGTGCCATTCTCCTTGGCCTCTCGTCAGCTCTCATTGTCCGCCACATTCCGAGAGTCCGGTTTTATCCCATGTTTTTTCAGTAGCAGTCCAGCTGACCTTGGTGAGCTCCCAATAGATCGGCCCCACTGTCTCAGTGGTTGGGTGCACCCCTCGTGGTCCTGACTTCCTTGTTCATGTTCTCTCTCCTTCTGTTCCTCATTATAACCTTGGGAGCTCAGTCCGGTGCTCCAGTGTGGGTCTCTGGCTCTATCTCCATCCATCGCTAGATGAAGGTTCTATGGCGATATGCAAGATATTCATCAGTATGATTATAGGATAGGTTCATTTCAGGTTCCCTATCCTCAGGTGCCCCAATGAACTAACTGGGGACATTGCTCTGGGCATCTGGTAGCCATTCCAAGTTCAAGTCTCTTGCCACCCCTTAGGTGGCTCCCTTACCTAAGGTATGAGTTTCCCTTCTCCCCTATCCAACCTTCCTTTATCCCCAATCACCCCGATTCCCCCAGTTCCCCTCATCCTCTCCTTCACACTTTTCTCTCCCCATCACCCCTCATCCCCATCCCACCCCACCCCCAAGATTGCAATTTTTTGCCCATCAGTCATGTCTATTTCCCATAGCTGGGAGGATATCTATATGTTTTTCCTTGGGTTTACCCTCTTGTTTAGCTTCTTTAGGATCACAAATTATAGACTCAGTGGCCCCTATCCATGGCTAGAAACCAATTATGAGTGAGTACATCCCATGTTCTTCTTTTTGGGTCTGGGTTACCTCACTAAGGATCGTATTTTCTATTTCCATCCATTTGCATGCAAAATTCGAGAAGTCATTGTTTTTTACCGCAGAGTAGTACTCTAATGTGTATATATTCCACACTTTCTTCATCCATTCTTCCATTGAAGGGCATCTAGGTTGCTTCCGGGTTCTGGCTATTACAAATAATGCTGCTATGAACATAGTTGGACAAATGCTTTTGTCATATGATAGGGCATCTCTTGGGTATATTCCCAAGAGTGGTATTGCTGGGTCCAGGGGTAGGTTGATCCCAATTTTTCTGAGAAACCGCCACACTGATTTCCAAAGTGGTTGCACAAGTTTGCAGTCCCACCAGCAATGGATGAGGGTACCCCTTTCTCCACAACCTCTCCAGCAAAGGCTATCCTTGGTGTTTTTGATTTTAGCCATTCTGACAGGTGTAAGATGATATCTCAAAGTTGTTTTGATTTGCATTTCTCTGATCGCTAAGGAGGTTGAGCATGACCTTAAGTATCTTTTGGCCATTTTAACTTCTTCTGTTGAGAATTCTCTGTTCAGTTCAGTGCCCCATTTTTTAATTGGGTTAATTATCCTTTTAAAGTCTAGTTTCTTGAGTTCTTTATATATTTTGGAGATCAGACCTTTGTCTGTTGTGGGGTTGGTGAAGATCTTCTCCCAGTCAGTAGGCTGCCTTTTTGTCTTAATGACAGTGTCCTTTGCTTTACAGAAGCTTCTCAGTTTCAGGAGGTCCCATTTATTCAATGTTGCCCTTAAAGTCTGTGCTGCTGGGGTTATACATAGGAAGCAATCTCCAGTGCCCATATGTTGTAGGGTACTTCCCATTTTCTCTTCTATCAGGTTCAGTGTGTTCAGATTGATATTGAGGTCTTTGATCCATTTGGACTTGAGTTTTGTGCATGGTGATAGATATGGGTCTATTTTCATTCTTCTACAGGTTGACATCCAATTGTGCCAGCACCATTTGTTGAAGATGCTTTCTTTCTTCCATTGTATACTTTTAGCTCCTTTATCGAAAATCAGTTGTTCATAGGTTTGTGGGTTAAAATCCGGGTCTTCTATACGATTCCATTGGTCGACTTCTCTGTTTTTATGCCAGTACCACGCTGTTTTCATTACTGTAGCTCTGTAATAGAGTTTGAAGTCAGGGATGGTAATGCCTCCAGAAGTTCCTTTATTGTATAAGATTGTTTTGGCTATCCTGGGTTTTTTGTTTCTCCATATAAAGTTGATTATTGTCCTCTCAAGATCTGTGAAGAATTTTGATGGGATTTTAATGGGGATTGCATTGAATCTATAAATTGCCCTTGGTAGAATTGCCATTTTTACTATGTTGATTCTCCCAATCCAAGAGCAAGGGAGATCCTTCTATTTTCTGGTATCCTCTTCAATTTCTTTCTTCAATGCCTTAAAGTTTTATGTCAAATAGATCTTTCACTTCCTTGGTTAGAGTTACCCCAAGATATTTTATGCTGTTTGTGGCTATCGTGAAAGGTGATGATTCTCTTATTTCTCTCTCTGCTCAGGATAGTATTTTCTATTTCCATCCATTTGCATGCAAAATTCGAGGAGTCATTTTTTTTACCGCAGAGTAGTACTCTAATGTATATATATTCCATACTTTCTTCATATATTCTTCCATTGAAGGACACCTAGGATGCTTCCAGGTTCTGGCTATTACAAATAATGCTGCTATGACCATAGTTGAACAAATGCTTTTGTCATATGATAGAGCATCTCTTGGGTATATTCCCTAGAGTGGTATTGTTGGATCCAGGGGTAGGTTGATCCCAAGTTTTCTGAGAAACCGCCACACTGATTTCCAAAGTGGTTGCACAAGTTTGCAGTCCCACCAGCAATGGATGAGGGTACCCATTTCTCCACAACCTCTCCAGCAGAGGCTATCCTTGGTGTTTTTGATTTTAGCCATTCTGACAGGTGTATGATGATATCTCAAAGTTGTTTTGATTTGCATTTCTCTGATCGCTAAGGAGGTTGAGCATGACCTTAAGTGTCTTTTGGCCATTTGAACTTCTTCTGTTGAGAATTCTCTCTTAAAATCAGTGCCCTATTTTTTAATTGGGTTAATTATCATTTTAACATCTAGTTTCTTGAGTTCTTTATAAATTTTGGAGATCAGACCTTTGTCTGTTGTGGGGTTGGTGAAGATTTTCTCCCAGTCAGTAGGCTGCTTTTTTGTCTTAGTGACAGTGTCCTTTGCTTTACAGAAGCTTCTCAGTTTCAGGAGGTCCCATTTATTCAATGTACATAGGAAGCGATCTCCTGTGCCCATATGTTGTAGGGTACTTCCCATTTTCTTTTCTATCAGGTTCAGTGTGTTCAGATTGATATTGAGGTCTTTGATCCATTTGGACTTGATTTTTGTGCATGGTGATAGATATGGGTCTATTTTCATTCTTCTACAGGTTGACATCCAGTTGTGCCAGCACCATTTGTTGAAGATGCTTTCTTTCTTCCATTGTACACTTTGAGCTCCTTTATCGAAAATGAGGTGTTCATAGGCTTGTGGGTTAAAATCCGGGTCTTCTATACGATTCCATTGGTCGACTTCTCTGTTTTTATGCCAGTACCACACTGTTTTCATTACTGTAGCTCTGTAATAGAGTTGGAAGTCAGGGATGGTAATGCCTCCAGAAGTTCCTTTATTGTATAAGATTGTTTTGGCTATCCTGGGTTTTTTGTTTTTCCATATAAAGTTGATTATTGTCCTCTCAAGATCTGTGAAGAATTTTGATGGGACCTTGATGGGGATTGCATTGAATCTATAGATTGCCTTTGGTAGAATTGCCATTTTTACTATGTTGATCCTCCCAATCCAAGAGCAAGGGACATCCTTGGTAGAATTGCCATTTTTACTATGTTGATCCTCCCAATCCAAGAGCAAGGAAGATCTTTCCATTTTCTGGTACCCTCTTCAATTTCTTTCTTCAATGCCTTAAAGTTCTTGTCAAATAAATCTTTCACTTCCTTGGTTAGAGTTACCCCAAGATATTTTATGCTGTTTGTGGCTATCGTGAAAGGTGATGATTCTCTTATTTCCCTCTCTGCTTCCATATCCTTTGTGTATAAGAGGGTGACTGATTTTTTGGAGTTGATCTTGTATCCTGCCACATTACTAAAGGTATTTATCAGCTGTAGAAGTTCTTTGGTGGAGTTTTTGGAGTCGCTTAAGTACACTATTATATCATCTGCAAATAATACAAGTTTAACTTCTTCCTTTCCAATTCAAATCCCTTTAATCCCCTTATGTTGTCTTATTGCTATTGCTAAGACTTCAAGAACTATATTGAAGAGGTATGGAGAGAGTGGACAGCCTTGGCGTGTTCCTGATTTTAGTGGGATGGCTTTAAGTTTCTCTCAGTTTAATTTGATGTTAGCTGTCGGCTTGCTGTAAATAGCTTTAATTATATTTAGGTATGACCCTTGTATCCCTAATCTCTCCAAGACTTTTATCATAACGGGATGTTGAATTTTGTTGAATGCTTTTTCAGCATCTAATGAAACGATCATATGGCTTTTTTCTTTCAGTTTATTTATATGATGGATTACATTAATAGATTTGCGTATGTTAAACCAGCCCTGCATCTCTGGGATGAAGCCTACTTGATCATAATGGATAATTTTTCTAATGTGTTCTTGGATTCGGTTTGCCAGTATTTTGTTGAGGATTTTTGTGTCGATGTTCATGAGTGAGATTGGCCTGTAATTCTCTTGGTTGAGTCTTTGTATGGTTTTGGTATCAGAGTTACTGTAGCTTCATAAAAGGAATTTGGCAATGACTCTTCTGTTTCTATATTGTGAAATACATTAAGGAGTATAGGTATTAGTTCTTCCTGATTTTCAATAAAGGAGCTAAAAGTATACAATGGAAAAAAGAGAGCATCTTCAACAAATTGTGCTGGCAAAACTGGATGTCAATCTGTATAAGAATGAAAATAGAGCCATATCTATCCCCATGCACAAAAATCAAGTCCAAATGAATTAAAGACCTCAATATCAGTCTGAACACACTGAACCTGGTAGGAATGAAAGTGGGAAGTACTCTACAACACATGGGCACAGGAGACCACTTCCTACATATAACCCCAGCAGCACAGACATTATGGGCATCATTGAATAAATGGGATCTCCTGAGACTGAGAAGCTTCTGTAAAGCAAAGGACACTGTCGCTAAGACAAAAAAGGAACCCACTAACTGGGAGAATATCTTCACCAACCCCACAACTGACAAAGGTCTGATCTCCAAAATATATAAAGAACTCAAGAAACTAGACCGGAAAAGGCTAATCAACCCAATTATAAAATGGGGCACTGAGCTGACCAGAGAATTCTCAACAGAAGAAGTTCAAATGGCCAAAAGACACTTAAGGTCATGCTCAACTTCCTTAGCGATATGGGAAATGCAAATCAAGACACCTTTAAGATACCATCTTACACCTGTCAGAATAGCTAAAATCAAAAACACCAATGATAGCCTTTGCTGGAGGGGTTGTGGAGAAAGGGGTACACGCATCCATTATTGGTGGGAATGCAAACTTGTGCAACCACTTTGGAAAGCGGTGTGATGGTTTCTCAAGAAATTCGGGATCAGCCTACCTCTGAACCCAGCAATACCACTCTTGGGAATATACCCAAGAGATGACTTATCATACAACAAAAGTATATGCTCAACTATGTCCATAGCAGCATTGTTTGTAATAGCCAGAACCTGGAAACAACCTAGATGCTCTTCAATGGAAGAATGGATGAAAAAAAGTGTGCAATATATACATATTAGAGTACTACTCAGCAGTAAAAAACAATGACTTCTTGAATTTTGCATGCATATGAACAGAAATAGAAAACACTATCCTGAGTGGGGTAAGCCAAACCCAAAAAGAGGAACATGGGATGTACTCACTCATAATTGGTTTCTAGCCATAAATAAAGGACATTGAGCCTATAATTTGTGATCCTAGAGAAGCTAAATAAGAAGGTGAACCCAAAGAAAAACATATAGGCATCCTCCTGAATATTAAACTTCATCAGGTGATGAAAGGAGATAGAGGCAGAGACCCACATTGGAGCACTGGACTGAAATATCACGGTCCAAATCAGGAGCAGAAGGAGAGAGAGCATGAGCAAGAAACTCAGGACCGCAAGGGGTGCACCCACACACTGAGACAATGGGCATGTTCTATCGGGAAATCACCAAGGCCAGCTGGCTGGAGTCTTAAAAAGCATGGGACAAAACCAGACTCACTGAACATAGCGGACCATGAGGACTACAGAGAACTCAAGAACAATGGCAATGGGTTTTTGATCCTACTGCACGTACTGGCTCTGTGGGATCCTAGACAGTTTGGATGCTCACCTTACCAGACCGGGATGGAGGTGGGTGGTCCTTGGACTTCCCACAGGTCAGGGAACCCTGATTGCTCTTCGGGCTGACAAGGGAGGGGGACTTGATTGGGGGAGGGAAAGGGAAATGGGAGGTTGTGGTGGGGAGGAGGCAGAAATCTTTAATAAATAAATAAATAAATTAATTAATTAATTAAAAGAAAATACTGTCTCATGGCCTCACCGCACACATACACACACATCCTTCATGGCTGCACACACACATGCAAAGACATGTTCATAAAACACACTGTAAATCATATATATATATACATACATACACACACACAATTTTTGTTTTACTAATAATATTTCAGTATTGATGAAGTACAAAACAGACATGGAATTTTCATATAAGACACATTAAGAAACTGTGGTAAAAAGGGAAAATTTAAAATCACAGTATTTTTGTTGATCCAGAGAAACTACACTTAGAAAAGAGTATTAAAGCTGCAATAGGACATGTAAACTATTTTTGATGGCTGAGAGTAAATTAAATTTCCTTCAGTAGAAAAACATAAAAATTCAGCATCAGTGAGGAGCTTTCATTGAGTAACCTCAGAATCTGTTAACATTTAAGATATAAAGTAAAGAGGAAAGAGTAAAAGTATCCTGTGGAAATTTTAAATTATGGTACACAGTTAACTTAAAAAAAATCTATAGCACTTGGCAGCAGAAATGACACAACAATGTCCATGTGTAATACCACCAATTTTATTTAAATTATTAAGAATCTTGATTTTCTACTTGAAATATGACAGAGTTTAAGAAGAATAAGTTTTTGGAAAAATTAGTTGTGGCTGCACCAGAATGACACCTTACAAACATCTGTCTGTCCAGCTCAGGGGTCAGGGACAATGGCCTCTTTTGACCTTGTAGGCACCAGTAATTCATACATATATACATGCTGACACAATACTCATAAATATAAAAAGAATAACAAAATTATTTTATTAAAATTAAGAAAAATTATTTCTATTTAAAATCTGATGGCACATAGACTGCATGTGTTTCAACATATTGATTATTCTGTTATCAGAACTGATTTGTACCAAAGGAGTAATTGTGGGATAGACATTCATCACAAACTTCTGAACACTCAGGGTGACTGGGTCGTACATCCATAACAGAGACGCAGTAGATGAGATGATAAAATCCACTGAGTATGTGACCATAAAGCAAACCACCAGCAGCAAGATGGTCTGGGTGGCCCTTTTCTCAGGTGAATCTCTCAAGTGGCTGAGGCTGTGAAGATGCTTGCATTGCTTCTGGTGTCTGAACAAGATAATCACCATATACACACTTGTGATCAGCATAACTCCTACAAGAAATACATCTCTTGAGGTTGTCACTGTTAAAATCAGTGCCCTGATGATGTAGTTTATGGAGAAGAGTGAGCAGAATGCAGTGACCTTCATCTGTTTGGGCTTACTCACATTGGTGAAAACACCAGCATAGATGATTTGGTGACTAGTGAATGACAAGTTGAAAGACCAAATAAGTAAGAAAGCAGAAATCATACACTTTTTTATTTTATATTTAAATTTTGTCAAGAAAGAGGTACTGGGACTGATAGTGACAGCCTGGAACACACTTAGGAGGCAGGTGATGCACATGGAGAGGCCTCTCATCACCCGGCTTATGTAAAAAGTTGTCTTACATTTGAAGTCATTATCAATGTTTAGTGACTCAAGTATGTCCCAAAGCCAAATATCCCCTCCAGTGAGGAGCAGCACTATGTGGGTGAAGGTCAGTTGACAGGAGATCATGTCCATGGGCTTAGGTCTGTGACATAGGATTATGAAAGTATAGAAAACAAGGAGAAACATATTGGCCAAGACTCCAAGTCCAGCTTGGAAATTAAGGACAATACTTAATGAGGACATTGGAAGAAACTGTATTCACCTTAAGAACATAAAAAGAAAAAATGAAATTTATGTGCTGGCAATGCTGAAACATGCATGTGCAGCCCATATATGGTGGCTCTGAAGACCTTGTCCATATTGGGTTTCATGGTCTAAGTTGATGAGAACAACTGACCAAGTATCTTCCTTAAGAGGGCACCAGATCCCAATATAGATGGTTGTGGAAACCTATTTCAAATACCTGAAAAAATAAAAGAGTATTCACCAAACTTTTGATTCACTGGTCAGTATGTCTATATCATCATTCTCTTTTGCCTCTTAATTAACCCATCTCTTTAATTTAAGCTCAACATTAGATGTTGCCTATGTTTCATATACTCTCAGTATATCTCCAGGATATACAGAATTCTCAGTACATCTGACACAGAATGCACGCTTCATGTGCCTGCAAATGGATGGAAATAGAAAACACTATCCTCAGTGAGGTATCCCAGACCCAAAAAGAGGAACATGGGATGTACTCACTCATAATCGGATTCTAGTCATAAATAAAGGACATTGAGCATATATTTTGTGATCCTAGAGAAGCTAAATAAGAAAGTGAACCCAAAGAAAATCGTATAGTCATCCGCCTGGAGAGGGGAAGTAGACAAGATTGCAGGGCAAAAACTGGGAACTTGCGGGTGAGGTGGCATGGGGCAAAGGGGAACTGGGATGAGAAACATGAGAAGGGGAGGATGGGAGGAGCTTGGGGGATTGGGATGGTTGGGATATAGGAAGGGTGGATTCGGGAGCAGCGAAGTATATATCCTAACTAAGGGAGCCATCTTAGGGTTGGCAAGAGACTTGACTCTAGAGTGGTTCCCAGGTGTCCAGGGAGATGTCCCCAGCTGGTACCTTGGGCAACTGAGGAGAGGGAACCTGAAATGACCCTATCCTATACTGATGAATATCTTGCATATCACCTTAGAACCTTCATCTGGCGATGGATCGAGGTAGAGACAGAGACTCAATTTGGAGCAACGGTCTGAGCTCTTAAGGTCCAAATGAGGAGCAGAAGGAGGGAGAATATGAGGAAGGAAATCAGGACCACGAGGTATGCACCCACCCACTGTGACAGTGGATCTGATTTATTGGGAGCCCACCAAGGCCAGCTAGTCTGGGACTGAATAAGCAGGGGTTGAAACTGGACTCTCTGAGCATGGCGGACAATGAAGGCTGATGAAATCCAAGGACAATGGCACTAGGTTTCGATCCTAATACATGAACTGGCTTTGTGGGAGCTTAGCCTGTTTAGACACTCACCTTCCTGGACGTAGATAGAAGACCTTCGTCTTCCAGCAGGGCAGAGAATTTGGACTGCTCTTCAGTATCCAAAGGGAAGGGGAATGGTGTGGGGGTAGGAGAAGAGGAGTGTGGATAGGGGGAGGGGAGTGGGGGGAGGGGGGCAATATTTGGGAGGAGGGGAGGGAAATGGGAAACGGGGAGCAGGTGGAAATTTTAATTAAAAAGAATAAAAAAAAGAAAAATACAAAGAGGAGATTCTATTAATTATTTAGTGTATAAAATATATTTATAAAAATTAGACTTTAACAGGTGCAAGTTAGAAGAGATCAATTTCAGACTCTTAATGAGCTCCAGAGATGGCTATGAGACAGTTACCTGCTATGGACCTCTACTGGAATAGAACCTGATGGTATGATTAATTTATACACACCTTAGATTGTGACAAAGGATTTAATAGTCCCAGGGAACTATCAACTGAAACTAAGAGGGAAATGATTTTGATTGAAGAGGAATTACAGGAGTCACATGAGGATCCTGTGGACTGAATCTTAACTGTATTTTTGTCATAGTACCCTCCAAACATTCCTCTACAGGAATTGTAAAGCAGAGGGAAGTTGTTATCTTAGAATAGATATTCTTACCACATAAACTAAGAAAAAATTAAATACTTTTGTGGAAAAGGTCTCTGAGTTAATTTAAAAAAAGAAAATTGAGACTTTGTTAATTATCAAGAATAGATGTAGAAGAAATTGTGGTACTATTCAGTAATGCTGAAATTAACAAATTGTGGGAAGAAAGCCACTCTTGGTGAAGAGCTTGCAGTAATTTTTTAAGGATTAAAAACAACTATCTTTAAAAGGAGAGAATTTAAATTATATAGAGAAAGAATTGGATCCTTTCTTGCCTTCGATGGGACTCAATAATAACTGGAGCCCCTACATTCTATGCTGATGCAAATAAATCAAAAAAGACAGGTTACTGGTCTGAAACTTTTTTTTAAACTTTAAAAAGAAGCTTTTATTTATTTTGTAGCATGTGCATTACAGGAAACAAAACACAAGAAGCCAAGAACAGCCACCCAGTCACATGCAGCTCAGCTTGCTGTGTCCCTCTGGGTGCTGCAAGTGTACATACATCAGGTAACTGAGGTTACACAGTATGTACCATGCTTGCCCCCACATTGTGATTATTCACCATCTAAAACCCCACGCTACATGAGTATGTTGATAACCAAGAATACACCATGCCATCTCAATCTGTCAGACAACGCTGTAATCCTGTCTTCCTTGGCAACAAAAATTTCATAGAAGACAAAAATGGCAGCAGGCCTCTAGATAGAAGTACTGGCGAAGTTACAATTAAAATTCTGCATTCCCTCAATGCTCAGCTTACAGGGAAACACAAAACAACAGAGCACACTAAGCACAGCATTCCTAAGTTTATCTTCAGATCTGTACACTAAAATGTGAAGGCATGTTCCTGCTCAATAAATGTATTCCTATGAGCACTGAAGATGCACTACGGCAGGGGTTCTCAGGATGTCAATCTCAACAGTGCAGTGCTGCAGACCTTGCCCTGTGAGCCTCCCTCTATCCCTCCACAGTCAACCTAGTAATATGTCCAGACATGGCTCAATTCCATGTTCAAGAGGAACCTTTTCTGTCCAGCTATACCTTTAACCATATCCACTCCTTTAGGTCATTTATGAAGTTCAGATGTTGTGGAATGAACTTTGAGCACAATAAACACAAGTATCTTCCCAACAATGCATATATGGATCCCTGGGTACAGTTAAAATTGTCTTCTAGATGTGGTGGTCCTAGCCAAGAGCTCTTCCCTCATCCGTCCTCTTCTCTGTCCAACTCCAGTTCAGGATGATGCTAGTGAAATATGACAAAGGGCACCTCCAGAAAACAGCCTCTCCAAAAGACTGGCAGGACATTTATAATGACCATTCTGCTTCTAACACCCTTTGGGCACTGGGACTTATCCTCTAACACTTGGCAACATTAACGGAAATGCACACGGGAACAATGGCAGAGAACGGGGAACCAACCAATAGGCACAGCACCTCACTCTCTGCACTGTTCTTTCCCTGCCCACCTCCACCACCTGGGAACAGCATCTGCTCAAAGAACACGTCTAACAGTTCCATTCCAGTGTAACCATTCCTATGAAATAACAATCCTTAAAAGGTGCTGTTAACCCTCTATTTTCACTGTGTGTGTATTTTTTATATTTATGGATTAGTGTATGTGTGTAGGCACATGCATGCCACTTTGTATGGAGGCTAGAAGACAATTTGTGGATCAGTTTCCTCTTATGTGGATCCTGGAGATCACATTTGGGTCACCAGTTTGTGGCAAGCGCCTTTACCTGCTGAGCCACCTACCAGTCCATTATGCACATTTTCTTACTGTGTGAGACAAAGCCCTGGCTTGTAGCCCTGGCTGGCCTGGGACTCACAAGATCCACCTGCCTCAGCCTAGGATTAAAAACATGCATACTACACCAAGTTATTATGCACTGAAAAGCTTAAAGACAAGATGTTTCTAGTAACACTTCTGTTTCCCCAGCATATGTACAGTGCGGGCAGAGAATAAAACACGCATCCTTACCAGACCTGAGAGCAACACTCTGGTCTAGAACCTCCCCACCTCTCAACCCAAGGGTCAGGTTTATGAAGGTGTCATGGTTTTGTGGGGATAACAACCTCACTTCCTACATGGTTTTAAGAGTTCTTTCCTATGAACTTTAACACAGCTTTCAAACACTACTCTACTCTGTCACATATTGGCGGCCTCTTTCCCTTCTAGAAGACTAGGAGCTGCATATCTGACTCGTCCGCCTTCTGTACACATGATATACTGCAAAATAAGACGCACAGAGAAAGGGACAATGGCTAATCTTGCGTTACCAAAACTTACATTAGTATTAGGCCTTCATACATTTTCTTTCTTCCTCCCTCCCAATCCAGCACAAGTCTGTATTGCTCAGAAGTGATTTTTTTCATTCCATTTCCAAAAGATGGCATTTCACCACGAGTTTAAACAGGAGAATCTACAACATGTATTATTTACTACATCTACCTTTAACATACTTTGTGCACTTCTAAACACCTAGAAGGACTAGATGTTTCAGATGAGGACATAAATTTGTCCCCTATATACACAGTAGTGTGGAAACCACACACATGTAACAATGGTTAGATCTCAAAGTGTCTTCTGCTGACAGCATTCTGGTCTCTGACCTTTTTCTTCAGCCCCTCCCCTGTATCACAAGACACAGGCACCTGTCACTTGGATGATACTTTCACGGCTCTTCAGAAGACAACCTTGCTGTGAATTTTAACACTGAGTACACAGAAGGTGTTAGTTTACTAACTCTACTTTTGTCATATGCTGGCAATTTAATACCTAGAAACTCGGTATCATAAATGAGGACCCCTCTGTCCAGTATGTACAGTATGTACAGTGTAGCAAAGTTACATGTATATAACATACAGGGTGATGGGTAAGCTAAAAACGTCTAGCACACTAATGGGATCTTTTTGCAGTTCCTTCCCTCCCACCTCCTCAGTCCACTGGACAAGTCCAGCCTGTGCACTGTTCTCGGAGGTGGGTTAGCAATTCTACTTCTAAACATAGTATCTCCAGTTTTTCAAAACTATTTACATAAGGTATTATTCTACTACTTCTGCTTTTAAATGTATCAAACACTGAAAATACCCAGACCGGGTATCTCATGTAAAAACTTATCCGCTATACACACTACACTGGCAAATAAAACTGTATGCGAAGCAATGGTTATTATCTGAGGTATCTTCTAAATATAACCATTTGGGCTTTGACCCACTTTCTTCTCCCTTCTCTGCCTTCAAGCCAGTAGACAAATATAGACATAGGCAATGCTTAGAAATAGCTGAACAAATTCATATCCCCAAACCATTTACAGAGCAATCTTTCCTACAAATTAACAGTGTACACAATGTGCTAATTTTACTACTTTGCCAGACATTGGCAACCTCTTTACCATCTAGAGATGAGAAGCTGAAAATTTTAGGCATGTGACCATTATATACAGACTACACACAGCAAAACAAAATGCAAATATATAGCAATGATATCTGAAAAGGTCCTGTATAAACACACTAGTACATGACCACGCTGCTTCCCATTACTTCCTCCAGACCACTGAGCAAGAACAGACAGTACTGCTCACAGAGGGCTCCATAATTCTACTCCCAGAAGACAGCATTTCATGAATTTTGGCAAAAAGATATTTACCAAAACCACACAAAGACCCAACCAAGAAAGAGAATTACAGGCCTATCTCACTCATGAACATCGACGCAAAAATTCTCAATAAAATACTGGCAAACCGAATCCAAGAACACATTAGAAAAGTTATCCATTATGATCAAGTAGGCTTCATTCCAGAGATGCAGGGCTGGTTCAACATACGCAAATCTATCAATGTAATCAACCATATAAATAAACTGAAAGAAAAAAACCATATGATCATTTCATTAGATGCTGAAAAAGCATTCGACAAAATTCAACACTCCTTTATGATAAAGGTCTTGGAGAGATTAGGGATACAAGGGTCATACCTAAATATAATAAAAGCTATTTACAGCAAGCCGACAGCTAACATTAAATTAAATGGAGAAAAACTCAAAGCCATCCCACTAAAATAAGGAACACGACAAGGATTTCCACTCTCTCCATACCTCTTCAATATAGTGCTTGAAGTTCTAGCAATAGCAATAAGACAACATAAAGGGATCAAGGGGATCCATATTGGAAAGGAAGAAGTTAAGCTTTCATTATTTGCAGATGATATGATAGTATACATAAGCGACCCCAAAAACTCTACCAAAGAACTTCTACAGCTGATAAACACCTTTGGGAATGTGGCAGGTTACAAAATCAACTCCAAAAAATCAGTTGCTTTCCTATACACTAAGGATAAGGAAGCAGAGAGGGAAATCAGAGAAGCATCACCTTTCACGATAGCCACAAATAGCATAAAATACCTTGGGGTAACTCTGACCAAGGAAGTGAAAGATCTATTTGACAAGAACTTTAAGTCTTTGAAGAAAGAAATTGAAGAGGACACCAGAAAATGGAAGGACCTCCCTTGCTCTTGGATTGGGAGGATCAACATAGTAAAAATGGCAATTCTACCAAAAGCAATCTATAGATTCAACGCAATCCCCATCAAAATCCCATCAAAATTCTTCACAGATCTGGAGAAGACAATAATCAACTTTATATGGAAAAACAAAAAACCCAGGATAGCCAAAACAATCTTATACAATAAAGGATCGTCTGGAGGCATTACCATCCCTGACTTCAAACTCTATTACAGAGCTACAGTACTGAAAACGGCTTGGTACTGGCATAAAAACAGAGAAGTCGACCAATGGAATAGAATAGAAGACCCTGACTTTAGCCCACAAACCTATGAACACCTGATTTTCGATAAAGGAGCTAAAAGTATACAATGGAAAAAAGAGAGCATCTTCAACAAATTGTGCTGGCAAAACTGGAAGTCAATCTGTAGAAGAATGAAAATAGATCCATATCTATCACCATGCACAAAACTCAAGTCCAAATGGATTAAAGACCTCAATATCAGTCCAAACACACTGAACCTGATAGAAGAGAAAGTGGGAAGTACTCTACAACACATGGGCACAGGAGAACACTTCCTACGTATAACCCCAGCAGCACAAACACTAAGGACATCATTGAATAAATGGGACCTGCTGAGACTGAGAAGCTTCTGTAAAGCAAAGGACACTGTCACTAAGACAGAAAGGCAACCCACTGACTGGGAGAAGATCTTCACCAACCCCGCAACTGACAAAGGTCTGATATCCAAAATATACAAAGAACTCAAGAAATTAGACCGTAAAAGGTTAATCAATCCAATTATAAAATGGGGCACTGAGCTGAACAGAGACTTTTCAACAGAAGAAGTTCAAATGGCCAAAAGACACTTAAGATTGTCCTCAACTTCCTTAGCAATCAGGGAAATGCAAATCAAGACAACATTAAGATACCATCTTACACCGGTCAGAATGGCTAAAATCAAAAACACCAATGATAGCCTCTGCTGGAGAGGTTGTGGAGAAAGGGGCACTCTCATCCATTGCTGGTGGGAATGCAAACTTGTGCAACCACTTTGGAAATCAGTGTGGCGATTTCTCAGGAAATTTGGGATCAACCTACCCCAAGATCCAGTAATACCACTCTTGGGAATATACCCAAGAGATGCCCAAACATACAACAAAAGTATATGCTCAACTATGTTCATAGCAGCATTGTTTGTAATAGCCAGAACCTGGAAACAACCTAGATGTCCTTCAATGGAAGAATGGATGAAGAAAGTATGGAATATATACATATTAGAGTACTACTCAGCAGTAAAAAACAATGACTTCTTGAATTTTGCATACAAATGGACGGAAATAGAAAACACTATCCTGAGTGAGGTAAGCCAGACCCAAAAAGAGGAACATGGGATGTACTCACTCATATTTGGTTTCTAGCCATAAATAAAGGACATTGAGATTATAATTCGTGATTCTAGAGAAGCTAAATAAGAAGGTGAACCCAAAGAAAAACATATAAGCATCCCCCTGAATATTAACCTTCATCAGGCGATGAAAGAAGACAGAGACAGAGACCAACATTGGAGCACTGGACTGAAGTCTCACGATCCAAAGGAGGAGCAGAAGGAGAGTGAGCACGAGCAAGGAACTCAGGACTGCGAGGGGTGCACCCACACACTGAGGCAATGGGGATGTTCTATCGGGAACTCATCAAGGCCAGCTGGCTGGGGTCTGAAAAAGCATGGGACAAAACCGGTCTCGCTGAACATAATGGACAATGAGGACTACTGAGAACTGAAGAACAATGGCAATGGGTTCTTGATCCTATTGCACGTAATGGCTTTGTGGGAGCCCAGGTAGTTTGGATGCTCACCTTAATAGACCTGGATGGAGGTGGGTGGTCCTTGGACCTCCCACAGGGCAGAGAAACCTGCTTGCTCTTTGGGCTGAGGAGGAAGGAAGACTTGATTGGGGGAGGTGGAGGGAATGGGAGGTGGTGGCGGGGAAGAGGCAGAAATCTTTAATAATTAAATAAATTAATTAATTAAAAAAAGGAAGTAAAAAAAATTTTAACACAAAAAGAAAATCTTAACATAAAAAACACAAAATGTATTCTACTACCTCTACTTTGTCATACACTGGCAACCTCTTTGACACCTAGAGGGACTAGATGTCGTAAATTAGGACTCCTTCGTCCTTTATATATGCTATGTACACGGCAAAGCCAAACACAATGGAGCACAATGGCTCAGAGCTCTGCCTTCCCCTGGGAACCAGGGCACAAACACAATGTGGTCAACTCGGGAATGGTTTAGCTCTTCCTCCCCAAACAATATTTCAAATGAATCCTAACAAAAACGTATTTACATAATGTGTTGTTTTTCTACCACTACTTATAATATGTCAGGCACTTTAGAGCATCTAGAAAGATAGTTCCAAAAAACACTCGCCATTGACACACACACACACACGGGGGGGGGGGGGGGGGGTTGAGAAACGAACAAAATGTGTACACAAAACAACAGGAAAAAAAAGACGTCTTCTTCACACGATCAATCTGGCTCCAGATCTCTTCTTCCTCCGGCTGGGTCCTCTAACCTATTGAATAAACAAGGACGAATGTCGCTCCAGGGGTCTTTCTAGAGGTGGCCTAAACAATTCCACTTCAAAGTCACTTCTAGAAGACACGTCTACGGTGTTTTTAAAGACGACTGGGTACGCATGTGTGATTTCCTACCTCTACCCTGCTTCCGCAATCTCTACAGCTACGTGTCCAGATTTAGCCAAGGTCTCTCTAAAAGGGTCGAGGGAAAGGTTGAGAGCAGCTTTTTCATATTATATACAAGGCCTTCTACGGCGGCGGGGAAATCTTCGCCAGCGTTTCCGACTGGCCGCTTGCGATGTCACGTCCCATCTTCTCTCGGGTGGAAGGGGACCCCGCGGCCCTACGATCTATCGTTCCTCCCGCTATGCTGGACTCGGCTCACCTCGCTCCAGGGCCGTCGAGGCCTCTGTTCATCCAAGTCCGAGGGCTCAACAGGGCGGTCCCCTCCCAGTGATGGCCGAGTGTTCCTGCGCAGACCCGCCGCCTCAGGCTGCAGAGGCCCTCGAGGGCCAATCTTGGCCTTCGGGTGGCCGCCATTCTTTCCGCCATGTCACGCTCGCCGATAGCTGGAGATGTCCTCGAAGGCCTGGCTGGGGCTTCTCCATCAGCCCGGGCCTGGAGAGCAGGGCGCCGGTGGATGGAGGAGGCGGTGCGCAGAGGCCGCCGCCATCGAGGCCCTTAGTTGGCTAGGGAAGGGGCGCTGCAGGATCGCGGCTCGGCCGGATCGGCGGCTGTTGTGAGGGCTCGGGCTCCTGGGATCCGCAGGACGGAGACCAAGGCTGCTCCCGGGCCCCCCGGCTCTCGGCTCTCCCGGCGCAGGCCGGAGGCCGTGGGGGCCCGGAGGAAGAGGCCGCACACCCTAGCTCGCCACGCTCTCTGCCGGAACTGACTTATGGTCTGAAACTTTTAAATAAAGTGGAATAAAGCCCTTTTAATTCTGTTCAATAGACTAAATCATATGCTATTCTCATAGTACTAAGGGATTTTAACGAACCTCTCAACATAGTTAACCTGTAGGGCGACAATAAATACCCCAACATTGTAGAGAAACTTTGCATGACTGTCCAGGCAGCCGGCTGTTTCTCTCATTTCTCACAGTTTTTGGACGTTGCTTGCTCACATTTCCTGTTCACTCAGTTAATATTATTTCCTTCTTGGTTCTAAAGGATTTGAAGACTAGATAGTTTTAGTTATACTTTTAATTGTTTACGTGAGAAAGAAATTAAGTTATAATAGAAAGTAAATTAGGTACAGAATGTGGGATTTACCAAGAAATGACAGATATGGAGTATATTCTCTGAATTTTTCAGACGTAAATGGACTAGACATTGTTGATGTATTATTTATTGCCTATATATATTATAAATAGTCATTGTGCTTTATGTATATAGTTTTCTTATATTAGTTATAGCTTTATTTTTTATTTTTTTAAAAAAGGTGAAATATAGTCATATTTCATTTGTCTTTTAATAAATAAGGCTTGCCTGAAGATCAGAAAGTAAAACAGCATTACACACCAGGAAGCAGCGAAACTCACCTTTAATCACACTAGGCAAACTGCAATAGAAGCTAGGTGGTAGTGGTACACACCCTTAATCCCAGCACTAGAGAGGAATATAAAGTGGGAGAAGACAGCTCTCAGATACAGACTTATTCTGAGATTCCTCGAGGAAAGATCATCATTTCAGACTGAAGTAGAGGTAAGAGCCAGTGTGTTAACAGAGGTTTCTCTACTGCCCGGACCCATAGATGATCAGTCTCAAAGAAACACACAGAGGCCTACATTAATTACAATCTATTTTGCCTATTAGCTCAGACTTCTTTTTAATTAACTCTTACAACTTTCAATAACCCATAATTCTTGTCCGTGTTAGACATGTGGCATGGTACCTTGTGTCAGTGAGGCATTCTCATTTTGCTTCTCTGTGTCTGGGTGATAACTGCAGACTAATTTTTCCTCTTCCCAGAATTCTCCTATTCTTGTCATCCCACTTATACTTCTTGCCTGGATACTGGCCAATCAGTGTTCTTATTAAACCAATACAAGTGAAATTTGTTACGGGGAACACCAGTAGCTGGGTGTTTTGCTTTTCTGACCTTCAGGTTGAACACCAATATGTGACTGAGTTTTTATTAATCATGCTTCAAGCTGCATTATCAGTCACCTCCCAGCCTATCTGCTTATGATACAGTTACACCACCTCTCATTTGTGCTGTCTGTAAGAAATATAACTTATATATAAAACCCAGTTTAGAGGAGGTAACATTTTCTTTATTTTCTTTCTTCCTAATTATTTTCAGAGAAAGAAAAAGTTTATTTTGGCATATAGTTTCATAGGGTTAAGAGTTCATCATGAAAGGGAGGCATGCCAGTAAGAGTCAGGCATGGTTACGGAGCAGAAAGCTAAGAGTTTACCTCTGGAATCTCAACCTTGAAGCAGAGAGAACTGGAAATCACATAAGTCCTTAAGTAATCAAAGGATGCTTCCAGTGACAAACTTCCTTCTTACAGGTCACTCCTCCTATAGCTCCCAAAGTAACAACATCAGCTGGGAACAAAATGTTTAAATTCCCAAGGTTTCAGGGACATCTCATTTGAGTTATCCCATTTCTGATCAAATATAGATCATCTGTTGTGTGCCTCATATCTTAGTCTCTGTGAAGCAACCTTCAATTCTCTGTTTCAGGGTTTATTTTAGATATAGTAGAAAATACTGGAGTATTTCCTTTTGAATAAATTTAAAGCACAATTTTAGCTATAGATATTTCTGCTTCTTCCACTTTCTCTTCGTCTTCTTCTTTTTTCTTGCCTAGTATTTGGCTATGGGTCTGCATCTGTTGCTGGATGAAGCCTGTCTGATAACAAGTGGGCCAGGCAAAAATCTATGAGTACAGCAGAGCATTGTTACGCATCATTAATTACTCCGACATTTTTTTTCTTTTGTTGTGTATGGTTTAATCCTAGGTCTCTGGGCCACTCAGTTTCTGTGTCCTTTACCAGCAGTGTTGGGTGGGCTTACTCTCTTCCATGTGTTTTAGGCTAGACGGGTAATTGGCCAGTCTCTTGTTCACGCTTTCCCAAGCACATATGACAGACAGGACAGGCTGTAGATCAAAGGTTATTGGGCTGGTTGAACATTTTGTTAATTTTGGCCAAAGTGCTGTTAATTTCTAAATGAAACTCTGAAGCAGGTGTCAAGTAAATATGGAGGCTACCAGGAATGTTTTAGAAACAGGGAAGATAGCTTGGGGAACCAAAAGTGTTTTTCTACTTCTTTTAAATGGGATATTTTTATTTTACTTTTGCTTTTTAACAAGGACTGGGATCAGCTAATGCACACAGCCAAGTAGGGCCTGGGGATAATAGGTCACACACGGGAAACTCAGAGCTCAGCTTTCCCTACTGCACTGTTTTCCTGGAATTAGGAAAATTCATTTTCCCATTTGATGGCTGTAATTTCTAACACCTTTAAGGTCATAACTGCCCTCTACTGATGACACCAAATTATTTTTCTAGAGAGAGATGATCTGATGACATTTCTTTCTTATAACTGCCTCTTAGAGCCTCATTCTACATGATGTTTATCAAAGGCCTGGCCAGGTGAGTGTCTTTGTTTGTCTGTTCACTAATAGTGAGAGTTGTAAGGGGATAGTGAGTGAATCTGGATTTTCTGTAATGAAAAGATTAGAGAATGCTCTGCCTAAAATTCTACTTTTGAGCCACACTGTGTCATAAACAAACACAAGAGATGCTTGTAGACATAACATATCAATGTAATGATTTGTAAAAGAACATGGATTGCACTTACTGTGACCTCTGACTATAATATGTGTGAGAATAGAATGTGGGGCTACTGGAGAGGACAGGGCCTAGCAGAAGTGTGGGAGAGAGAGAGGAAAGGCTAACAGGGTGAGGATAATCAATGGATATTATATATTGAATGAAAATGTCATAAAATCCTTGTTTTACAATGAATGTACACTAGTTTATATGTAAAAAGTGACCCCAAGTGGAATATGTTAGCAATCTCATCTGACAACAAAGTTTTCTCCATGTTCTCTAATAATTCTGAGAACATGGTTCCAGCTAGTAATGCCCACTGTCTTAGTTTTCCATTTTTGTCACAAAACACCTGAAATAACTTAGAGGGTGAAAATCAGAGAACACACATTTATTTGTTTGCAGGTGTACATTGATAATAATAAATTACATTTAAATGATACTTTGTTTTTCTCATTTTACTACTTTTCTCAAGTTAACTTACCATGCATAATTTATATAAAACATAATCTACAAATATCCAACATATATTGACTAATTTAGTGTTTAATGTGTATATACTTAGGAATTCTAAGAAGATTCTCAGTTTATGTACTACTAATACATAGGATGGTCTTAACATTGTATAAATAACTTAAAATTTTTTTGCATACATTTATTTATACTGTTGCAATGATTTCTAATTCCCAAGAGTGATATTGCTGGATTATGAGGTAGATTGACTCCCAGTTTCCTGAGAAACTGCCATAGAGATTTCCACAGTGGTTTGTTGCAACAGGTCCTTCCACTCCTCCAGCCAATAGCCTCTGAGATACCAGCCCATTGGGTCGTGGTCTCTCTCCCTTTAAAAAAGCAGCGACTTCCCTCCTCGCACTCTCTTTACTTCCTGCTCCGGTTCTGGCGACTAGACTTCTTCCTGATTGCCCAGAGGGCTGTTTTCTGGGAAGTTGATCTGTAAGTTTTTTCCCCTTTAAATAAATACCACCCTATTAATCATAATTCCAAACTGGTGTGGGATTGTTTATGACTTACACCTTCTTCTGGCACCCAACTTTTGATTTTAGGACCCCTCATTCTCCCACTGGGCTGCCTGCCACCAGTTCGGCCGCGGCCTGTGCCTTGTAGCCTGTGCCTTGTGCGTGGAGCCAGCAGTTTAACATAAATCATCACACAGTGGCTTTTCTTGCTGCAGTTCTTTATATTTTCCCTTTAGACACCTCAGATTGACTTCAAGTCCCCACGCAGCCTATTGTTTGCCTCCCTATGTGGATTTAAACTTCACAGGCCTGCGTAGTCTTTGCCCACGTGGTTTGCTCTTTTCTGAATAGTTTTCAAATCTCCCTTGCAAGCACAGCTCTTAAGAGGCGCAAACCAGAGCATGCGGTTACCGGTTGCTGAAAGCTGCAACCCCTTGGGATGACTCTGTCACGTGGAGGCATACACGGCTTCCGGGTTACTCTTCTCTACCCCTGGATTCTGGGTTTATGGTTCCGTGTACGGAATTGATTTAATTACATTTACTTTGTTGAGCAACTTGCATTTCCCAGTTTTTAACAAATACTAGGCAGACACTGAAACAGGACCCCGTTTTCGTCGCGACTTGGCAACAGCGCCACCTGCTGGATAATAGGTAATATGGCAGTTTTCATTTCCAACACGAATTTTACTGTTTTGGTTACCAAAACAATGGGTTATATCATGCAAGGTTTATATGACTATGGGGATAACTTAATTTACTGGTTACTAGGTTTCAGTATTCTTTTGAATATTCTATCATTTAGGAAGATTATAGCACTCCTAAGAACCATACAATCTTTACTAGAAACTCATGCAGGTCAGGAGATTCAGGATTCAAAAGCTTTGGAATCACAGGTGCAGAATGGGGACCAAAAAATTGATACCTCAGTGAAATCACTAAAAACACATGCAGGTCAGGAGATTCAGGATTTAATAGAGACAATAATAAAAGAAACTTGAAATGATTGAAGAAATTATTGGAGCTGGTGAACAGAGTAAGAAGGCACAAGGACAGGATACAATGCAACCACCAGCTATTAGAACTGGCTTACCCAGGGTTTTAGTGACATACCCTGTAATTCATTCTGACAAAGTGTCAACTTCTAAAGGCTCAAAGGGAGTCAGAGAAGCTATATGGATGACAATAGCAATGAATGATCTAAAAAGAAATTAAGCAAGCTATTGTTACCTTTGACTTGCACTCTGCATGTGTTAAGGAAATGATAAGGACTTTGGGCTTCTAATGCTAGAGCTACCCCCCACGATTTCCATCAGTTAGTGTCTTCAGTTTTAGATAATGGACCTTCCTTGATGTTTGGAATCTATTTCAGAGAAGAATCCAAACATATGGAACAGCAAGGAAGAGCAAAAGGTGTGGAGGTTTCCCAAGATCAAATTCTTGGTGCAGGAGAATATGCTGATCCACAGGTCCAAGCTCTTTATGATGATGAAGTACTGGGTCTATGTCACCAAGCAGCTTTAAATGCTTGGAATAGGCTACAAGATCCAGCAAAAAGGGTTGAATCATATACCAGAATTAGGCAGGGACAGAGAGAACCCTTTATTGATTTTTTGCAAAGATTAATTAAGGCTCTGGACATAGAGGTAATAGACCCAGAAGCTAGACGAATACTTCTTGAATTTCTAGCTTTTGAGAATGCAAACATAGAGTGCAAAAAGATAATTGGGCCTTTAAAGTTTAGATCAGCACCTATGGATGAATGGATTCAGCATACAATGAATGTTGAGACGTTTAGCTATAACGATGAATCATGGGTAAGAGAAGCGATTTCCAAAGCAATGAGGAGACATCAAACTGCCAGGTGTTTCAATTGTGGTAAATTAGGACATCTGAAAAGGGATTGCAGGCAAAGGATTTCTAGGAGTAATATCCCTTCTGGGAATGACAAAAATAGGAGACCTCGGCCTTCAGGTATATATAGGAGATGCGGTAAAGGCCGACATTGGTCCAACGAATGCAGGTCCACAACAGACAGACAAGGCAACCCAATACTGTCGGGAAACTCCTTGAGGGGCCTTTGCAGGCCCCCAAACCAACAGTGGCCCAGTCATTCCCAGTCACGGTGGAGAACGTGCCTCACCAAGAAAATTAAAAGATCCAATTTCTGCTGTAAAAATTATTACTGGTCTAAATGATGAATTACGCATGGAGGATGAGTCACAAAACCCAGTAGGACAGAGTAAACGCATATTTTGGCAGACTTCTATTAACGATCAAAGACCAAAGCTAAGAGTCGGTATAAATGGCACTTTTATTGAAGGCTTATTAGACACAGGTGCGGATGTAAGTATCATTACTCCAGAATCTTGGCATCCAAATTGGCCTCTTCAAGAGGTAGATGTTCAGTTTCTGGGAATTGGAACCCTATCTTGTGTAAAACAAAGTACAAGATGGGTTGAATGTATAGGGCCTGAAGGGCAAATAGAAAGACTAAGGCCATATATTGCCAATATTGCAATAAATTTATAGGGCCATGACCTGCTACAGCAATGGAATACCCAGATTAACATTCCTGTAGTTCCAGGAACTCATAATTCTGGGAAGGATATGATGAGATATTATGGGAAAAAGTCACCAGCCATTCAGGCTGTACAAGAACATACAGCAAATACCAAACCTTTAGAGGTACCAACAACCCTACCTTTAAAATGGCTAACTGAGAAGCCAATATGGATCAAACAGTGGCCTCTAGCTGAAGATAAATTACAGGCATTGGAACAGCTGGTGCAAAGGCAACTAGATGCTCACCATATTGAAGAATCAACCAGCCCTTGGAATTCTCCTGTGTTTGTTGTAAAAAAGAAATCCGGTAAATGGAGAATGGTGACAGATTTAAGAGATGTCAACAAGGTAATTCAACACATGGGCCCACTACAATCTGGAATTCCTTTGCCTTCTCTATTACCAAAAGGATGGTCTCTTATAGTTATTGATTTGAAAGATTGTTTTTTCACCATACCGTTACAAGAAAAGGATAGAGAAAAATTTGCCTTCACAGTGCCTACTTATAATAATTCTCAGCCTAATAGGAGATATCAATGGACTGTCCTCCCACAAGGTATGCTCAATAGTCCTACATTGTGCCAATATTTTGTAAGTAAGCCATTAAAAATAATTCGTAAACAATTCCCCAAGTCCATAATTTATCATTACATGGATGACATCTTGTTATCCGATTCAAATAAAGATACTATAGAAAGGATGTTTGAAGAAGTAAAGAAAGTCTTGCCTGGGTGGGGATTACAAATTGCCCCTGAAAAGATTCAAAGAGAAAATTCTATTAATTACCTAGGTTACAGAATAGGGTCAGAGAAAATTAAAACACAAAAGGCACAAATTAGGCGAGACCGGTTAAAGACTCTTAATGACTTCCAAAGACTGTTAGGAGACATTTCCAGTCTACGACCAGCTGTTGGGATAACACCTGCTCTAATAGTTCATTTAAACAAAACCTTAGATGGTGATAAAGATTTGAATAGTCCAAGAAAACTGACAGCTGAAGCAGAAAAGGAACTGACAATGATTGAGGAAAAATTACAGGAGGCACATGTGGATAGGGTGAACCCAAATCTTAGCTGCATCCTAGTCATATTGCCTTCCAGAATTTCTCCTACAGGGATTCTAATGCAGAGGGAAGATATAATTTTAGAGTGGATATTTATACCTAATAAACCAAGTAAAAAATTAAAAACTTATGTGGAAAGCGTCTCTGAATTAATTATAAAAGGTAAGCTGAGCCAGGCGATGGTGGCGCACGCCTTTAATCCCAGCACTCGGGAGGCAGAGGCAGGCGGATCTCTGTGAGTTCGAGACCAGCCTGGTCTACAAGAGCTAGTTCCAGGACAGGTTCCAAAGCCACAGAGAAACCCTGTCTCGAAAAACCAAAAAAAAAAAAAAAAAAAAAAGGAATGGTTTCAATACAATAGTTAAAAGGTAAGCTGAGACTTCGTCAACTAGCAGGTATAGACCCAGCAGAAATTATAGTGCCTTTTACTACTGAAGAAGTAAAAAAGTTATGGGAAGACAATGAACCATGGCAAAGAGCTTGTGCTAATTTTTTTGGGAGAAATTAATAGCAACTATCCCAAAAGTGGTAGACTTAACCTCATAAAGAGAACTTCTTGGATTCTTCCTAGAATTGTACGTGATGCTCCAATAACTGGAGCCCGTACGTTCTATACTGATGCAAATAAATCAGGGAAAGCGGGTATAAGTCAGATGAATTGAGTAAGGTGGAACAAAGCCCTTATAATTCTGTCCAGAAGGCAGAATTATATGCCATTCTTACGGTGCTAAGGGATTTTAAAGAACCTCTTAATATAGTTACAGATTCACAATTTGCAGAAAGAGTTATCTTGCATATTGAAACCGCTGAATTTATACCAGATGACACAGAGTTGACATCATTGTTTATCCAGGTACAAGACATAATCAGGAACAGGCTTTGTCCGATGTACATAACACACATCCAGTCCCATACAGGTCTGCCTGATCCTCTAGCACAAGGCAATGCTGAGATTGATCAATTATTGATTGGAAGCATGTTGCAGGCCTCAGAATTTCATAAGAAGCATCATGTCAATAGTAAAGGCCTAAAGAAAGAATTTTCCGTTACATGGCAACAAGCTAAGGACATTATAAAGAGATGTCCTACTTGTTCTTTCTATAATCAAACACCGTTGCCTGCAGGGAGTAACCCAAAGGGTACTAAGAGAAATGAAATCTGGCAGATGGATGCATTCCACTTTATGGAATTTGGTAAATTAAAATATGTACACCACACCATAGACACGTATTCAGGTTTTCAATGGGCTACTGCCCTGAGCTCAGAAAAGGCTGATTCAGTAATGACACATCTATTGGAAGTTATGGCCGTCATGGGAATACCTGCACAAATAAAGACAGACAATGGTCCAGCATATGTATCTAAGAAAATGAAATGCTTTTTAGCTTATTATAATATAAAACACATTACAGGCATACCACATAATCCCACAGGTCAGGCAGTTATAAAAAGATCAAATCGTACTATAAAGGATATGCTGAACAAACAGAAAGGGACCGAAAATACCCCCAGAAATAGATTACATAATGCTTTATTGACCTTGAATTTTCTTAACGCTAATGAGAAAGGAATGACAGCAGCAGAAAGACATTGGATAATGGAAAAGTCTGCTGAACTAAATCAACCAATTTATTTCAAAGATGTGCTGACCTCTCATTGGAAGCCAGGAGATGTGCTATGTTGGGGAAGGGGTTTTGCTCTTGTTTCCACAGGAGAAGAAAAATTGTGGATACCATCAAAATTAATAAAGGTTCTATTTGAAGAGGAGAAACCTCTTGAAAAGGAGAAATGACAACTTATCCACAATGATGATATTCCTACAGGTGGTAAGAAAAACATATAGAATGGGGGCAGGGTTCTGTTCTTATCTCCACAGGAAAACACTCATCTTTGAAAATTTCAAGGGATCCTGGATGTTTGGACTGACATATGGAAAAATACCTGCCCAATAGGAACTATCAAGAAAACTGAATAAATTGTGTAAGTAAAATATACTAAACCATATTTCTAAATTTATAGAGCTGGTTTTGAAGTTGGACTCTGGCTCAGTCCCTCTCCAATTCCAAGCCTGTTGGTAAGAGAAAAACCCAGAGTTTCTGGAGTTTCTGTCTCATGTCAAGAGCCATGATAGGGGACAGAAAGAAATATGAGTTTAGAAAACTTCTTTGATTTTCTTCATATCTATCATACTTTTCATTGAATATATCTATCATTCCTTTCATTGATATATATATATATATATATATATATATATATATATATGTGTGTGTGTGTGTGTGTGTGTGTGTGTGTGTGTGTGTGTGTGTGTGAAGGAATTTTATAAGTTCAGGGACCATTTGAAGAAAAAAAAAAGAAAAGAGGGATAATAGATTGGTACTTGTTGGTACTTGTGAGTTATTGTTTTGAGACAAATGTATTGGTATCGATTCTTATATATTGATACAAAGTGAAATTATATTGACTATTGTATGCATGCATGTTTCTACCTCTGTTTAAAAACATTTTTTATGTATTGACATATATTGTATTGATATATATATTTACCATATTGCAGTGTACATTTCTACCTCTGATTAAGATACTTACATATTGTTTGTGGATTGATATATATTCACCATATGCAATGTATATTTGTACATTGTTTATATTTGAAGGTCATTGTCCTCATTTGTTTCACAGTTGTTTATTGTCTTAGTCTTTAAGTTAGATAGGTATTGAGAATTATATAGATCAATAGTATTTTAAGTTTGTCATTTATAATTAGACTAATCAGGTTCTTTAGATACATAGAGATTATACTCAGTATAGATAGATAATCTTCAACCTCTTCAAAGAGCTGTAGAAAATGGCCTTTAATCTAACTCAGAGTTTTGTGGTAGTGAGACACAATTGCTCCTGGCAACACCACTCTATTCCAGAGAGAATGTTGAGCACAAAAGACACTCTACCTGGAGCCTTTCTTCTTGGCTGAACTGGCTTTTGAGCAAAGAAATGCCCATACCTCAACCACTGACAGAAATACAGAGTATCTGTGAATGGAAAAAACAGGACTGTCATATCCTGCCAAGACAGGGTAAGATAGTTTTGACAAGTTTCTTGCCTTTGAAAATAGTATGTAAGTTATGTTAGGCCTTAGCCAAAGTTGGTTACTTCAACGCTGCAAACGTGACTTTGGGTGATTGCCCAGGTAGCTAGTTGTCTCTGTGATTTGTTGCATGTTTTGGAAGTTGTTTGATTGTACTTCCTAATTACTCAGGTAACATTATTTCCCTTCTCAGATCTTCAATGGGGTTGAAGACTATATAAATGTAGTTACTTTCCACTCATGACTTAGCCAAGCTATTTATTATATAAGACCTAATCTAGTTAGAATAGGATATTTGTACTTATTGTATATAATTTCATAGTAGGTTAAACCTCTCTTACTTAAACAAAAGGGGGAGGTGTTGTGGGAGGTCCTTCAGCTCCTCCAGCCAATAGCCACTGAGATACCAGCCCACTGGGGCGTGGTCTCTTTCCCTTTAAAAAGGCTGCTACTTCCCTCCTCGCCCCCTTTACTTCCTGCTCCGGTTCCGGCGACTAGACTTCTTCCTAATTGCGCAGAGGGCTGTTGTCTGGGATGGTGATCTGTAAGTTTTTTCCCCTTTAAATAAATACCACCCTATTAATCATAATTCAAAACTGGTGTGGGATTGTTTATGACTTGCGCCTTCATCACACCTTTTGAAAATAACCTTGAGAAAGCAGAACTCTCTGATCTAAATCTAGGTGGTAACTTTGTTTGAGGTAGAAAAACAGTCACCTTGGAGTAAAGTACCAACTCTCTGACCTTTGGTCAAGGTTGAAATAGGCTCACATTTTTGGGCCTCGACATGTGGATAAAGGTTTATAAGATTGTTGATTTTCTCAAAGATCCAAGTGCTTATTTCATTAATTCTTTTTATTATTCTCTTTGTTTCTATTAGGCAGACATTCAGAGGTGGAGTCTGGGTTGTGGAACTCCCAGGGAAGGGAGCTTTAAAATGGAACTTTCCATCCAACATTCTAATATGAATGTCAGGTGACTGGGGTGAAGCCTCAAACTAAACACTATGATTACTTTCTTTTTTAAGATTCCTTTTTAAATAGTTTTTATTGAGCTATACATTTTCCCTAGCTCCCTTCACTTCTTCCCCTCTCCTCTTCTTGCTTCTCCTGTGATCCCCACACTCCCAATTAATTCAGGAGAGCTTGTCTTTTCCCCTTTCCTATTTTGATCCATATATGTTTCTCTTATGGTCTTCTTTGTTGTCTATATTCTTTGAAGTTGTGGATTGTAGGCTGGTTTTTCTTTGCTTTATGTCTAAAAGCCACTAATGAGTGAGTACATGGGATATTTGTCATTCTGTGTTTGAGTTACCTCACCCAATATTTTTTTCTAGATCCATCCATTTGCCTGCAAATTTCAAGATGTCATTATTTTTAACACTGAATAGCACTCCATTGTACAAACGTACTACATTTTATTTATCCATTCTTCAGTTGAAGAATATTTAGTTGTTTCCAGGTTCTGGCTGTTACAAGAAATGCTGCTATAAACATAGTTGGGCACATGTCCTTGCGGTATGAATGAGCTTCCTTCAGCTGTTATTGGCATAAAAACAAACAGGAGGACCAAAGGAATCAAATCAAAGAACTGGTTTATCAATCCACATGCCTGTGAACAGCTGATTTTTGACAAAGAAACTAAAAATATAAAATGTAAAAAAGAAAGAATTTCAGGAGGTCCCATTTATTCAATGTTTCCCTTAATGTCTGTGCTTCTGGGGTTATACATAGGAAGTGATCTCCTGTGCCCATATGTTGTAGGGTACTTCCCATTTTCTCTTCTATCAGGTTGAGTGTGTTCAGATTGGTATTGAGGTCTTTGATCCATTTGGACTTGAGTTTTGTGCATGGTGATAGATATGGGTCTATTTTCATTCTTCTACAGGTTGACATCCAGTTGTGCCAGCACCATTTGTTGAAGATGCTTTCTCTCTTCCATTGTACACTTTTAGCTCCTTTATCAAAAATGAGGTGTTCATAGGTTTGTGGGTTAAAATCTGGGTCTTCTATACGAATCCATTGGTCAAATTCTCAACAGAAGAAGTTCAAATGGCCAAAAGATACTTAAGGTCATGCTCAACCTCCTTAGCGATCAGAGAAATGCAAATCAAAACAACTTTGAGATATCATCTTACACCTGTCAGAATGGCTAAAATCAAAAACACCAAAGATAGCCTTTGCTGGAGAGGTTGTGGAGAAAGGGGTACCCTCATCCATTGCTGGTGGGACTGCAAACTTGTGCAACCACTTTGGAAATCAGTGTGGTGGTTTCTCAGAAATATTGGGATCAACCTACCCCTGGACCCAGCAATACCACTCTTGGAAATATACCCAAGAGATCCCTTATCATATAACAAAAGCATTTGTTCAACTATGCTCATAGCAGCATTATTTGTAATAGCGAGAACCTGGAAGCATCCTAGGTGTCCTTCAATGGAAGAATGGATGAAGAAAGTGTGGAGTATATACACATTAGAGTACTACTCTGCAGTAAAAAACAATGACTTCTCGAATTTTGCATGCAAATGGATGGAAATAGAAAATACTATCCTGAGTGAGGTAACCCAGACCCAAAAAGAAGATCATGGGATGTACTCACTCATAATTGGTTTCTAGCCATGGATAGGGGGCCACTGAGTCTATAATTTGTGGTCCTAAAGAAGCTAAACAAGAGGGCAAACCCAAGGAAAAACATATAGTTATCCTCCTGGCTATGGGAAATAGACAAGATTGCCAGGCAAAAAATTGCAGTCTTGGGGGTGGGGTGGGATGGGGGTAAGGGGAGATGGAGAGAGAAAAGTGTGAAGGAGAGGATGAGGGGAACTTGGGGAAACGGGATGATTGGGGATATAGGAAGGTTGGATAGGGGAGCAGGGAAACTCATATCTTAGTTAAGGGAACCACCTAAGGGTTGGCAAGAGACTTGAACTTGGAGTGGCTACCAGATTCCCAGGTCAATGTCCCCAGTTAGTTCCTTGGGCACCTGAGGATAGGGAACCTGAAATGAACCTATCCTATAGCCATACTGATGAATATCTTGCATATCACCATAGAACCTTCAACTAGCGATGGATGGAGATAGAGACAGAGACCCACACTGGAGCACCGGACTGAGCTCCCAAGGTCCTAATGAGGAGCAGAAGGAGGGAGAACATGAACAGCTAAGTCAGGACCATGAGGGGTGCACCCACCCACTGAGACAGTGGGGTCGATCTATTGGGAGCTCACCAAGGCCAGTTGGACTGTGACTGAAAAAGCATGGGATAAAACTGGACTCTCTGAACATGGCGGACAATGAGAGCTGACGAGAGGCCAAGGACAATGGCACGGGGTTTTGATCCTACTTCAGGTTCTGGCTTTGTGAGAGCCTAGACAGTTTGGACGTTCACCTTCCTAGATCTGGATGGAGGGGGGAGGACCTTGGACTTTCCACAGGGCAGGGAACTCTGACTGCTCCTGGGACTGGAGAGGGAGGAGAAGAGGAGTGGGGGGAGGGGGAGAGGGGCGGGAAGATGGGGAGGAAAATGGGAGGTGGGGAGGAGGCGGAAAATTTTCTTTTTCAATAAAAAAAAGAAAGTAAAAAAAAAGAAAGAATTTTCAACAAATGGTGCTAGCATAACTGGATGTCAGCATATATAAGAATACAAATAGATCCATATCTGTTACTATACACTAAAGTCAAGTCCAAATGGATGAAAGACCTCAACATAAAACTAACCACACTGAATCTCATAGAAGAGAAAGTAGGAAGTACACTTGAACACATTAGCACAGGAGACCACTTCCTAAATATAATCACTGTCACACAGACACTGATAGCAACAATTAATACATGAAACCTCCTGAAACTGAGAAGCTTCTGTAAGCAAAACAACATCAACAAGACAAAATGGCAGCCTACACAATGTGAAAAGATATTTACCAACCTCACATCAGATAGAGTACTGATCTTAAAATACACAAAATACTCAAGAAACTTAACATCCAAAGAACAAATATTCCAATAAAAAATGGGGTACAGGGGCAGGAGAGATGGCTCAGAGGTTAAGAGCATTGCCTGCTCTTCCATAGGTCCTGAGTTCAATTCCCAGCAACCACATGGTGGCTCACAACCATCTGTAATGATGTCTGGTGCCCTCTTCTGGCCTGCAGGCATACACACAGACAGAATATTGCATACTAAATAAAAATATTTAAAAAAATGGGGTACAGATCTAAACAGAAAACTCTCAACAGAAGAATCTTTAATGGCTGAAAGACACCTAAGAAAATGCTCTACATACATAGCCATCAGAGAAATACAAATCAAAACAACTCTGAGATTCCATATTACACCTGTCAGAATTGCCAAGATCAAAAACACTTATGACAGTTTTAGGTAGATAGGATGTGAGTTAAGGGTAGCACTCCTCTGTTGCTCATGGGAGTGGAAACTTGTACAGCCATTAGAAATCAATATGGCAATTTCTCAGAAAATTAGGAAACAATCTCTCTGAAGACCCAGGAAAATACCACTTTGGGTTATATACCCAAAGGAAGCTATAATAACATTGAAGATAGTCATTTATCTGACCATAGGGCAAGGCTAATTCAGGTACCCTCTCCACAATTGCTTAGGGTCTTAGCTGGGATTATCCTTGTGACTTCCTGAAAATTCCTCCAGTACCAGGTTTCTTGCTAGCCCCACAATAATTCTCTCAATCAAGACATCTCTTTCCTTGCTCTCATTCTCTGTCCTTACCCCAACTTGATCATCCCATTACCTTAAGTTATCCCCCCTTTAGCTCTTCCCTCCTTCTCTCCTTCGACCCTCCCTTCTCCCTCACTCCCATGTTCTCAATTTTATCAGTAGATCTTATCTATTTCCCCTTCCCAAGGATATCCATGTATGTTTCTCTTAGGGTTCTCCTTGATACCTAGCTTCTTGGGGTCATGGACTATAGGTTTGTTATCCTTTGTCTTATGTCTAATATCCAATTATGAGTGAGTACATACCATGCTCATCTTTCTGGATTTGGGTTATCTCGCTTAGGATTTCTTTTTTTCTAGTTCCTTATATTTGCATGCAAATTTCAAGATATCATTGTTTTTTACTGCTTAATAGTACTCCATTGTATAAATGTACCATATTTTTATTATTCATTCTTAAGTTGAGAGATATCTAGGTTGTTTCCAGGTTCTGGCTATTACAAATAATGCTGCTATGAACATAGTTAGCAAAAGTTCTTATAGTGATTCGCCATCCTTTGCATATGCCCAAATGTGGTATTCCTGGGTCTCAAGGTAGGTTGTTTCTCAATTTTCTGAGAAACTGCTATATTGATTTCCAATGTGGCTATACAATATTGCCCCCCAACCAACAATGGAGGAGTGTTCCCTTTAATCTAAATCTTCTCTAGCATAAGTTGTCATTGGTGCTTTTGATCTTAGCCATTGTGACTGGTGCAAGATGGTATCTCAGAGTCATCTTGATTTGTACTTTCCTGATGCCCAACGATGTTGAGCATCCTGTTAAGTGTCTTTCTACCATTATGGTCTTCTGTTGAAAATTCTCTATATCTGTACCCCATGTTCAATTGGTTTATTCGGTATTGTGATGTCAATTTTCTTGAGTTCTTTACATATTTTGGAAATCAGTCGCCTGTTTGATGTGGGGTTGGTGAAGATCTTTTCACCTTCAGTGGGCTGCCTTTTTTCTCATTGACTTTGTCCTTTGTTTTAGAGAAATGTCTCAGTTTCAGAAGGTCCCATTTATTTATTGTTGCTCTTAGTGTTTGAGCACTGGTGTTATATTTAGGAAATGGTCTCCAGTGCCCATGAATTCAAGACTATTGCTCACTTTCTTTTGTAGAAGGATCAGTGTGACTGGAGGTATATTGAGGTCTTTGATTCATTTGGACTTGAGTTTTGTGCATGGGGCTTGATGGAGGAAGGTCATTGGTTAAATAATAAAGAAACTGCTTCCTCCTCATAGGTTAGAACATAGGTGGGTGTAGTAAACAGAACAGAATGCTGGGAGGAAGAGGAAGTGAGCTCAGATGCAGGGCAGCTCCTCTGAGAGACAGACGCCATGCTCTCCTCTCCAGAGCAGACACAATGAAGCTCCAACCCAGGATGGACGTAGGCTAGAATCTTCCCGGTAAGCACACCTTGGGGTGCTACACACATGAATAGAAATGGGCCAGGCAGTGTTTAAAAGAATACCGTTTGTGTGTCATTATTTTGGGGCATAAGCTAGCCAGGCAGCCATGAGCTGGGCTGTGGGAAGAGGCCCGCAGCTCCCCACTACAGGGGCTAGATATGGATCTGTTTGCATTCTTCTATATGCTGACATCCTATTATTCCAGCAGTATTTGTTGAAGATGCTTTCTTTTTCCCCAGTGTATAATTTTGGCTTCTTTATCAAAATTCAGGTGCCCATAGGTTTGTGGCTTAATAACCACATCTTTGATATGACTCCATTGGTCCACATGTCTGTTTTTATGCCAATACAAAACTGTTTTCATTACTATAGTTCTATCATGGAGCTTGATGGCAGGAATGATGATGAAGTTTCTTTATTGTACAGAATTATTTAGGCTTTCTTGTTTTTTTTTTTCATATGAATTTGGGTATTGTTCTTTCAAGGTCTGTGAAGAACTGCATTGGTATTTTTATGGGAATTGCATTGAATCTGTAGATTGCTTTTAGTACAATTGGTATTTTTATTATATTGACCCTACCTATCCAAGAGCATGGGAGATCTTTCTATTTTTTGATGTCTTCTACAATTTCTTTCTTTAATGACTTAAAGTTCTTGTTGTTCAGTTCTTTCAGTTCTTTTATTAGTGTTACCCCAATATATTTATGTTATTTTTGGCTATTTTGAATGGTGATGTTTCTCTGTTTTCTTTCCTAGACCCACTATCATTAGTGTATATGAGGGCTACTGATTTTTTGAGTTGTACATATCAATTAGTAATATTCCTGAATATAAAAATAGACTTTTGACAATCATCAGCAAACTTAAATTTACTTGGTATATTTTGTTAATGTATATTTTAACACCTGTATTTTGCAATTATTAGAGGAAACCTTGTAGATTTTAATTTAAATAATTTAATTATTCAAGAATTTAAAATATTTCACACAGCCTAGTCAATATTATATCAGTATCAGTGTAATAAGGCTAAACTTAGAAAATTTAAAATATTGAAAATTAATTCATTTTAATTAAACACTCAAACTACCGAAAATTACTCAGCTTACATTTTTTAAGGATAACGTTACAAAATTTAATGAATAAGTGAAGAAAGACCTCTAGATACTTTGAGATACTTAAAAAGATTTACTTCATTAGAAAATATTGCAATAGAATAAACAAATCTATGAAAAAACTTTAAACTTATTTTTAGAATGTTAAGACCATCTTACATCTTAGTAGGCCATGAAGTGAAACTATAATAAGAACCTCTAAGTATACATATAGGAACAAAAATTTACTGATAAACACTAAATTAGTTAATATTTGTAGCATATTCCTAGCTTAAGTTTCATATAAATCAATGTGTAGGTTTGATAAAACTAAAAAAAAATGAGAAAATACAAGCCATAACTTAAATATATCTTAATATTATAAATACACTCCTAAAAACTAATAAATGCATGTTCCTGTGTTTCAACCTCTAAGCAATTTCAGGTGTTTTGTGATAGATTTAGAAAATTATCAGAGGTACTCACTCATATTTGGTTTCTAGCCATAAATAAAGGACATTGAGCCTATAATTCATGATCCTAGAGAAGCTAAATAAAAAGGTGAACCCAAAGAAAAACATATAGACATCCTCCTGGATATTAACCTTCATTGGGCGATGAAAGGAGACAGAGACAGAGTCCTACATTGGAGCACCAAACGAGGAGCAGAAGGAGAGAGAGCATAAGCAAGGAACTCAGGGCCATGAGGGGTGCACCCACATACTGAGACAATGGGGATGTTCTTTCCGGAACTCACCAAGGCCAGCTGGACTGGGTCTGAAAAAGCATGGGATAAAACCGGACTCGCTGAACATAGTGGACAATGAGGGCTGACTGAGAAGTCAAGAACAATGGCACTGGGTTTTGATCCTACTGCACGTACTGACTTTGTGGGAGCCTAGGCTGTTTGGATGTTCACCTTAATAGACCTGGAAGGAGGTGGGAGGTCCTTGGACTCCCCACAGAGCAGGGAACAATGACTGCTCTTAGGGCTGATGAGAGAGGGGGAGTTGATTGGGGGAGGGGGAGGGATATGGGAGGCGGTGGCGGGAAGAGACAGAAATCTTTAATAAATAAATAAATTATAATAAAAAAAGAAAAACGAAAAAAGAAAAAATAAATAAAGAAAGAAAATTATCAGAGCTGCCACTACCTCGGAGGAACTATGTTTGTAAAATTACTAGAGTACACCCTAGGAGAATCCATAGTCAGATATACCCATTAAAATATTCTATTTGGGGTCAATTTTAAATAGTATGAATGAACATTTATTGTAAAAAGAGATGGATTTTATTATATTTTAATTTAATACATAATGTCCATTGATCACCTTCATCCTCTTAGCTTTTTCAGTCTTTCAATCCACACTTCTGCGAGGAACTGTCCTCTTTCCAATAGGCTGCTTTCCACTGTGACATACATCAATCAGAGAATGTGGTAAGTGAAACTATGTCCTTTTACAAATCATTACACTGATACTTTATGTCTACAAGCATCTGTTGTGTTTGCTATTCATACACTAAGCCTCAAAAATGAATTCTAAAAGAGAATCTCAAATCATTTTATCACAGAAAGCCTAGCTTTATTCTACCACTCACAGCTCTCACTATTACTGAAGAGGAAAAGAAACATTCACCTGGCTGGGTCTTTGACAAATATACATTTGGAATGAAGCCCTCAGCAGTAGTTGTAAGCAAGAAATGTTATTAACTCATCTCTCTCTAGATACATAATTACCATGTCACCTGGAAAGGGGGAAGGTCTGACCTTGAGGTTGTTAGAAAGTGGTACCATCAAATGGAGGAGTATGATCCATATAACCATGGAGGTTGAATATAGAATTAGGGACAGGGCTGGGGGGGATCTTAGTAGTAAGGGAAAAGAAAACAGATAGTTATTGATAGACCAGGAGGTTTTAAAGAGGGATCAAATGGGAAAAGGTTATACAAGTAGGGACAACTAATTCTAAGGAACACTTAAGGGATCATGTGAAAAACATCACATGACACAGGAGAATTGTCTGTATTCTGTCAATTATATTTTAAATACATGCTGATTGGTTGATAGCCAGGCAGGAAGTATAGGCAGATCAACCAGACAGAAAGTAGAGGTGGCAATAAGAACAGGGGTATTCTGGGAAGAAGAAAACTCTTTCTGCAGTCCTGAACAGATAATGGGAGAAGCAAGATGTGATCTACCCTGCTGAAAAAGGTGCTGAGCCATGTGGCTAACACAGATAAGAATAATCGGTTAAAATAAGTGATAAGAGCTAATAAAAAGCCTGAGCTAATGGGCCAAGCAGTTTTATACCTTATGAAGACCTCGGTGTGATATTCTTTGGGACTTGCCAGCTGTGGGAACTGGGCAGGACAGAAATCCCAACAATCAGTCCCTCCATGTTACAGAATGGCACCCATGGGAACAACTGCATTGACATAAAACCTGAGACAGCCTTGAAAGTAATTTTAGAACAAAATAACCACATTATACATGGTTTATTGGTAGAAGCAATTTCTCAGGTCTGCTCTGTTTTCTAGAGGCAAGCAAGCACTCTCATTTAAAAGAAACTTCCTGACTCAGCTTTAGCTGAAAAACCCTGCAGTTCTTTAAGAGGTTTAAATAGTGCTGATAAAAAGCTGGCTCATGCTTTTCAGTTTTCAGCCATAGCAGGAAAAAAGCTACACCATTTTAAAATGCTGGCTTTCTGGGCCATCCTGCCAGGGCAAACTCTGACTCTGTCAGGCAGGCAGTCCAACTATGGAACATTTGAGTGTGGTTTGAGAGTACACTGCTGTAGCTTGCTAGCTGGCAGGGTCCTTGAAACACAATGGAATTGTGGCAATAAACATGGCTACAGCCAGTACCTCCGCCATGAGGCTGGAATCACAGAAAGCTTAGGAATGGGCTGGATCCAGCTGTCAAAGCCACAGCTTTAATCTTACCCATATTGCTTGGTAAAAACTCATGTAGTCAGAAAAAGAGAGATGTACAGTAAAGAGAGATTCAAAAAAACCCTCTGAATGGTTTACTGTGTGTTAAAAATATATGCTGGCTTGGGAGAGAAAAGAAAAAGGTTAAAGTCCTTAAGATAAAAAAGAAAGGAGAGTAGTTGGGTGTGGTGGTACACACCTTTAATCCCAAAACTTGGGAGGCAGAGATAGATGGACCTGTGTGAGTTCAAGATGTGGTAGCACATGCCTTTAATCCCAAAGCCTGGAATGCAGAGGCAGACAGACCTCTGTGAATTCAAGATGTGGCGGCACACACCTTTAACCCAACATTGGGGGGCAGAGGCAAGTGGATCTCTGTGAGTTCAAGGACAGCCTAGTCTATAGAGGGAGTTCCAGGACAAAGATACACAGAGAATCTGTCTCAAAAAGCCAAAAGTTAAAAGTAAAATAAAAGAAATTGAGGTTAAAATAAAGCCATGTAAAGATGAAAAATACACAGAGAATCTTGATACTGTATGTTATTATGCTCTCTTTGAATTGTTTGAATGCTGAGGAAGGAGCAGCAGCTGCTAAAAGATATTTGTTTATAAATGCTGCTGAATTAATCCAAGATAGGTATTTTGAAAACACCCTGACTTCAAAATTGAAGTCAAAAGGTATGTTACTTTGGAGAAGAGATTTTGCTTTTGTTTCCACAGGAAATGAGAGACTGTGGATTCATTCTGAGTTAAGAAAAATCAAGTTTGATCAAGGAAGCCCACCTGAGAAATCTCTGGTATGAACAGATGGCCCAGATGTCTCAATTGTTCATCCAGAACAGATTCAAGATGCTGCCTGAGATGATCGAGCCTCACAGTATACTCCAGTCACAATTTGATCATAACTCTAATTTTTTTTAAGGTCCCCATAAGATTATCAGTGCCCCCAACCAGTCAGAAGTACCCTGAAATACTACACCCATATACCCCAAACATTGACTATGGATATTTTCCTTTGTTTTTTTTTTTTTTTAAAGATGGGGAAGTGGTATGGGAGAATTATCTGTATTCTTTCAATTATGTTTTAAATAAATGCTGATTGGCTGATAGCCAGGCAGGAAGTATAAGTGGGAAAAACAGACAGGAAGTAGAGGTGGGGCAATGAGAACAGGAGTATTCTGGGAAGAAGGAAGCTCTTTCTGCAGTCCTGCCCAGACCACAGAAGAAGCAAGATGTGACCCACCCTTCTGAAAAAGATACCGAGCCATGTGGCTAACATATATAGGAATGATGGGTTGATATAATTTATAAGAGCTAATGTGAAGCCTGAGCTAATGGGCAAATCAGTTTATAATTTATGGAGATCTCTGTGTGATTTTCTTTGGGGCTTATTGGCTGTGGGAACTGGGCAGGACAGAAACCCCAACAAGCAGGCAGAAACTTCCTAAAGTATACATGGATAAGAAAGAAATCTAAGTGAAACCACAGAATAACTGAGGGGCAGAATCCCAATTAAAATCTCTCATCACCAAATGAAGATTCCAAAACTGGGTATTGGTTACATCTAATTGAGTTGTTGGCCCGAAGAGGCTCCATGAGAACCAGAAAACTATCCAGGGTATGGTCAAGGCTATTGTTTGCTCTGGACAAAATCATAGACAATACCTGCTGTCCTGAAGACAAAACCTACACAACTAATTAAATATGAGAAATTCAAGACGGTGCTTATCTAAAGCCTTCACCCCAGCAGATTAGAGTTCATAGGACTGTAAGTTAACATGCACACTACAAAAGGAGGAAAGCAAACTCCATCTCAGCTACAAAACCTTCCATCTACAATCGTGTCCTGTCTGCAATGTACTCTACTACAATAGTGGCACAATGGAGGACACCAAGGCAACAAGAGCTGCTAAACAAAGAACAATGGACATGCACATAAACTCAGAGACTATAGCAGCAGCACATGTCTGCATCAGATGGACTCCTAGACAGAAAGTAGAACTGATTACATGGCTCCATCTCAAATCCAGAAGTATTTCCATTTGATAGTCCCATGCAAATGAACCATTAGTTTTCACCAAGTGATTTTCACTGGGAAAAAAAAAAACACTCTGAAGGGTAGGCCCCATGCCCAACAAAAGGTGGTCAACACAAAATGAACTCAATGGAATCTACAGGCCCTTTGCACATGTATTATGTCTTCTAGTTTTGTGTTTTTATGAGATCCTTATAAGTGAACTTGTGTTACTTTAAATAAATGTTTCTTGTGCTTTTTCTTAAGTTCCTTTTCTTCTGTTTGTTTTGTTTTATTCTAATTGGTTCATTTTTGTTTTAACTTGTTTATTTTATTATAAGGCTTAGATGTTTTCCAAGAAGAGAAAGAAGGGGAGTGGATTGTATTTGAGAGGAGAAACTAAGAGGAGAAGGGGAACAGGAAACCCTCATCAGAATATATTGTATGAAAAAAATCATTTAGCTATAAAAGAAAATACAAAATTTCAATGATGAAGTATGATGGTAGACAATTCTAATGCCAGAGCTGGGGAGACAGAGACAGGAGAATAAGTAGTGCTCCCATCTTGACCCATGTATGTTACAGATGCTATCTCTAAATAGAAAGTGAACAGCACATGAAGATCGAAGGGAAAAGTTGTCTCCAGGTCTTCGTGTGCACATACACATACATTCTTAATATGCGTACATACATTCGCAAAAAAAAACAAACTGCACAAATTGTATATCTAGATAACAATTTTTAGTTACCTGCAACATCAATCAGTGTGAATGAAATGAAGTGAAAATACATAGACAAATTAAATTTTCATATAGAACCTATTAATTAACCTTGGTTAAAAATGGAAAATTCAAGTCACATTAATTTTGTGCTGCAGAGAAACTATACTTAGGATAGAGAGTTAAAGCAACAATATGATATTTAAACTATCTTTGATGACTGAAAGTAGATTAAAATCCCCTCAAAATAAAAGCTTAACACATCAGTATCAGCAAGAAGTCTACTTTGAGTAACCTCAGCATAAAAAGAACATTTATGATATAAACTAAAAAAGAAAGAGAAAGAGAATTCCTTTGGAAAACCAATTTATGGTTTATAATGAACTTAAAGGAATCTATACTACCTGGCAACAGAAATGTCACAAGACTGTACATTTGTAATACCATATATCTTACTTAGAATATAAAGAATATTGAATTGTTACTTGCACTATTAAACAATTTAAGAAAAATCAGTATTTGGAAGAAACAATTACAGCTGCATTAGAATGATGCCTTACAACCCTCTGTAAGTCCAGTTCAAGGGGGAACAATAGCCTCTGCTGACCACTGTAGGCATTAGAAATTCACACATACATACATAATGATGCAATACTCAAAAAATAATTAAATAATTTTTTTTAAAAAGAAAATTACCCTTTATAAAAAATATGGTGAGACTTTGACCTCAAGCTTTTCAGCATATTGATTATTCTATTATCAGAACTGATTTGTACCAAAGGAGTAATTATGGGATAGACATTCATGATAAACTTCTGAACACTCAGGATGACTGGGTTGTACATCCACAACATGACTGCAGAGGATGAGATGATGAAGTCCACCCAGTATATGACCACAAAGCAAACCACTAGCAGCAAGATGGTCTGGGTGGCCCTTTTCTCAGGGGATACTCTCAGGTGACTGAGGCTGTGAAGATACTTGTGTTGCCTCTGATGTCTGAACAAGATGATCACCATGTATGCACTTGTGGTCAACATAACTCCTACAAGAAATACATCTCTGGACATTGTCACTGTTAAAATCAGTGCCCAGATGATGTAGTTCATGGGGAAGAGAGCGCAGAATTTAGTGACCTGCATCTGCTTGGTCACACTCACATTGGTAAAAGCACCAGAATAGAGAAGCTGGTGGCTGATAAATGAAAAGTTGAAAGACAAAATAAATAAGAATGCACAAATCATGTATTTTTTTAGTTTATATTTAAATTTTGCCAAATAAGAGGAACTGGGACTGATAGTGACAGCCTGGAACACACTCAGGAGGCAGGTGACACAGATGGAGAGGCCTCTCATCACTCTGCTTATGTAAAACGTTGTCTTACATTTGAAGTCATTCTCAATGTTCAGTGACTCAAATATGTCTGTAAGCCAAATATCTGTTCCAGTGAGGAGCAGCACTATGTGGATGAAGGCCAATTGACAGGAGATCATGTCTGTGGGCTTAGGTCTGTGACCTAAAATTATGAAAGAGTAGAAAAAAAAGAGAAACATATTGGCCAGGACTCCAAGTCCAGTTTGGAAATTAAGGACATTCCTTAATGATGGCATATGTAGAAATTCTAATCATCTTACATCATATTAAAAGCATAATTCATATACCTGAAAAATAATAGAGTATACATCAGACTTGTGATACACTGGTCAGTGTGTCTATATCATCATTCAATTGTCCCTACTCATTCTCAATTAACCTGTCTCTTTAAGTTTTGACGTTCCAGTCTGGACATCATAGCCCACATTTCTATATACTTCTCCATTTATCTACCTGTGTGTTTAGCTTTCTAGAGATGATAAAGGCATTCACAGTCACATCCTATCCAGAATTCACAGTTTGTGGCCCTGCTACTCACTTAGGGATTATGCCTTAAAAGCCAAATCTTATTGATTTACATTGCCTTGTTTTAGAGCTAACAACTAAAGCAGTAGTGATGAGCACAGAATATTATCCACATTTTTACAACTAAGTAAAACTTACATTGATGTGGAACATCCACCAAAGAAACCCAAAACCACGAAGTAAGTCAGTCTCATGTCGCATAATTTTACTATGCTTTATTTTGCAACTATCTTATGTTTTCAATCATAATTCTAATTGAATCACAGTGATTTCATGATAATACCATTCTTCTAATCATTAAAATATCTCCCTTTGTTCATATTTTCCTTTTCTTATGTTCCTTTTTCTGTGAATTTTTATATTTCCTGGATACAGAATTAAAAACATAGATACAGTTGAAGGCCATTATTGCACTTTCCATACCTTATTAATTGCATAGCCATTAATCATGGTTAGAAATGATCTTAAATATCAACAGTTTAATTCCCATCCATCAGCTTTTGGAACACTCCACTTCATGTTTAAAGAACCAGCTGTCAAGACAAACATTGGTTTTCTTTTATTGAGGCATGTGAGAAAATGATTAATAGTAGGATTCCTTTTAAATTTGTCTTTTGGCCTTATGACTTTTTCAGCCATCTATATTGTTATTTCACCTACCTCCTTCTTCTGTATTTATCTCCCTGCACCTTACCTAAGAACTCCCCATTAAAATTTCCCAATCAGCTCAATCGCAATCTGCGACTCCCCTATACCTTCTTCCCAGCATCTGCCATATTTACCTCTGTCCTCCCCCTCCCCAAGGATGCCCCCTTTTTCATTGCCCTCCTGAGATCTTTTGTGCCCTGCTATGTTCATCTCCAATGCTCCCCACACCATCCCAGTCCTTTCCATGGCCCCAGTTTGTTCTGTTATCTGTCCTTACTACAGGCTACACACTCCTATCTGCAGATGTGGAGCTAGGAGCCTCCAACAGGAGAGAACATGCCACACTAAGATAAACACTTGTTTCAACCCATTGTGACAAACATGAGCTTGCCAAAGATGACCATATAGTGATCCTGGTTTGGAATTTCTGTTTATTTGTTTGGTTTTTTTTTTTTCTTTTTAAAGTCAGTCTTTTCTATGCAGTGGAAATCAAGGACCCCAGTATTATCATACATCATCAATATACAGACACTTTTATAATTTCAATTCACAGTCTTACCTTTGGTGTTTATGCTAGTTATTTGGACCAGGTACCAATATTGTATTTTGTCAAATTACAGTGACTCAGTACTTTCAAACGGCTTTGTGATAAAGGAATTGAAAGCTACTACACTTGCTCAGACTCTTGTGAGAAAAGGAGTGCCCAATCATATCGTCCAGTTAACTTGTATATCCCACACATATAGATGGATGCATGCATGTACATGTAGAAATAATGGTGAAGTTAGTGTATGAGCCCAATCTATAATATCCCCACAAATATGACACCATAATTCACACACATTTTATATTTACATGATTTTTGCTCTTAAAAAAGCTAAATCTAATAAAAAATATAAATTCATTTCAATTGCGGAAGCCAAACATCTGATTCTCCTATGAATATACATATACATTAGCTATACAATGATATTCTGCTTTTTTAAAATTTCAGGATACAAGCTGGAAGATGATTCAGTGGTTCAAATCACTTTTTCTCTTGCAAAGGACATGGGTTAGATCTCAACAATGACGTGGTGGCTCATAAACATCTGTAACTCTAGATCTGGGAGAGCCATTTCCCTTTCTGACTCAGGCATTCAAGTGACACATAGACACATATGCAGGCAAAACTCGTATATGTAAAACAAAATAAATAAATCCTCAATAATAAATATTAAATAAATAAATAGATTGAGAGATAATGAATAAGTAATGAATAATAAACACATACATGTTCCAGGATAGCACTTAATCCAAGACATAGTCTCCAAAATTAAAGAACACTAGCCCAATGCCATTTACAAAATTAAAAAATGTACAAACCATATACATAAAATTATTTTCATTAATTGTACATCTGTAACATATCTATATAGCACATATAATATATGCAATATAAAAAGATTATAATACAAAGGAAAAGGTATTAATAAATTCTTTCCTTACCCCAAAGATATGTTCTACAATCTATAAATTTCATATGCAATGACTTGTAAATATCTGTGACTTATAGAATTTCATCCATCTCCTAAGTGATCATGTGTCATCTTTCTGTGCAACTCAAACTGACTGACTGAGATTTAACCAAATATACCATTGGTACAAACTGAATTATTAACATATAAATGCAATGAGAAATGGTATTTGTTTTACTTGGAAAAATAAATTGCAGTGCTGGGGCCTTTATGTCAGTTTCAATTACAGCATTTAGTTCTCAGTACTAAAATACAAAGTGTAGCCATAAACATTCACAATATACAGAAACCATCAAGATTTACTTGACCCAGACCAAGAGACCAAGCTGTCTGCAGGCAGCTGTCTGAGGAGATGTGCAACAATAAAATCCTAGGGCTGCTTCATGGGTACATAACTCTACCTACTTAGAAGAAAAAATCACTCTACCCCTTCATTATCACAGCACTTGATTTTAGAACAATCTTCTTTTAAGACTTATGGTGATCTTCGTATTTTTCTTAGTGATTTAATAACATGAACATTAAAACATACTAGATCAAAAACATCGTTTTTCATTTTAAGTTTTACCATATTTAGTGAGTAATGACCTAAAAGCAGTGTGACTGCTCAAAGAGAACAAGGAGTGATTGTGTGACTTTTAGATGACAAGATACATGGTGTTGGCTGATGTACTGTCCACTCTCAGCAACATTAAAAGTATTTGCAAATCTCAGGAAGATGAAAACCTTAGCCACACAAATCAGTTCAATGAGGAAATCTTTAGTAAATACAGGACGCCTTCAGGAATAACTAGTGACTAGCTTTTATTAAAATATTAATTTATAAGTATTACCTGACACAATTGCAGAATTAAAATGCATAAATTATTAGTTTTGAAATTGAATTTAACTCACCTGCAACTGGAAGCATACAGACACTCACTAGAACTTCACAGTCAAAACATCTCAGTTCCCCTGTGATGAAGCAGCAGCAGCAGTGTCACTGCAGAGTTTGTGGGGCCCAGAGCTTGATCACAGGTCACAAGGAGTAAGTCCGGGAAAGACACGAAAATGTTCACTGGAAATGTGTGTGTATGTGTGTGTGTGTGTGCATGTGGGTGTGTTTGTCTGTCTTGGGATGTCTGTGTGTATGTGTTGTGTCTGTGTTTGTGTATGTCTAAGTCTCTGTCTTAGAGACTTTGTGTGTGTGTGTGTGTGTGTGTGTGTGTGTGTGTGTGTGTGTGTGTATTTGAAATGACTACCTGAACTAAGAATGGGTCAATAGCACATTTTGTGCCGGGCCTGCTGTCATGAATATGTGTACAGCAATAGAATGTAAAACTAAGAGTTATATCACATATGTTCATGAAATAATAAACTTTAAGGAAAATGGAGAGTTTGTCCTTTGTTTTCTGTGTGACATGACCAGATCAATGAGGGTCCTGCCTAGTGCATCAGTGCAGACTTTCAATGTGCATTCTGTGAAACAGATTGAAAATTCTGTAATGCTTGCAGACAGAAACTCCTGCTTCTATCATTTGCTTTCATGCTACTCATAATCTGTAGCCAGATTAAGTGGCATTTACTGGCATAGTTTGTTCCATTCCTTAAACAAAATTGTACATTTTCTGATTTCCAGTGTAATTTTGTTGTATTTCTGTGTGTCTATGGAGGGCTGTCTCTACCTGTAGTTCAGACTGGATTTAGTCAAACTCATGATGCTCATGCCTTAGCCCTCAAAGTGCTGAGATAAGAGCCATGTGCCACCATGCCTGCCTTTACTTTCCATGTAAACTATGTATACATTAGTGACATTGCAGCAACATAAAACTGGCCCAAGTCATTCAGCAGCTAAACTTCAATTTGCTGAGCATGTTTTATGAATGTGTATTTTAATGAGCAATTGTATTTTCTTACTATTAGAGGAAACCTTGGGGATTTTGACTTTAAATAATTTTATTCTCTGCAATAATTAAAATTACTTTCTCATTGCTAATGAAAAGCTTATTCAATATTGTATCAGTATCAATGTTACAAATTTCAATTTAGAAGACTTGAAATATTAAAGTTAACTTATTTCAAATAAAACACTCAGTATTCAAGTGAATTTTTCCAGTCTACACTTTTGTAAGGATAACTTTATAAGTAAGTATTTAATAAATAAGTGAGATGACATTCCCACACATATTTTAGATACTCAGAAATAATCTTCCTTATTAGAAATCACTGCACTAGAATAAAAAAATGTAAAAATTTTAAAACTTATTTATACAATATTTAAGATCATCCTGTGTTTTAATACGACAGAAACTGAAACTTTTCTAAGAATTCCTAAGTATATGCAAACTTAACACATCAAAAACTTACTGATAAACATTAAAACACTTAATATTTGTTGTACATTTTTGTCTTAAGTTTCATACACATTAATGAATGGTCAGTTAACTTGAGAAAAGTAGTAAAATGACAGAAAATGTACCATTTAAATGTGATTTAGTATTATCAATGTACTCCTGTAAACAATAAATGTGTCTTCTCTGCTTTTCACACACTAAGTTATTTCAGGTGTTTTGTGACAAGAATGGAAAACTAAGACAGTAGGCATTAGTAGCTGGAACCATGTTCTCAGAATGATTAGAGAACACACGCAGGAAGATAGATAGTCAGATATGATCACTAAAATATTCCACTTGGAGTCACTTTTTACATATGTATTAGTGTACATACATTGTAAAATTGAGAGATTTCATGACATTTTCATTCAATATATATTATCCATTGATTGTCCTCACCCTGTTAGCCTTTCCTCTCTATCTCTCTCTCTACACTTCTACTAGGCCCTGTACTCTCCAGTAGCCCCACATTCTATTGTCACACATATTATAGTAAGAGATCAACGTAAGTGACATCTTTGTTCCTTTACAAATCATTACACTGATGTGTTATGTCTAGAAGCATCTGTTGTGTTTGCTTATGACACAGCGTGGATCAAAATTAAAATGCTAAGCACAGCATTCTCTAATAATTTCATCACAGAAAATCCACATTCACTCACCACCCGCTTACAACTCTCAATATTAATGAACAGAAAAACCAACTCACTCACCTGGCCAGGCCTTTGATAAACACCATGTAGAAGAATGAGGCTCTAAGAAGCAGTTATAAGGAAGAAATTTCGTCAGCTTATCTCCCCCTAGAAAAATAATTTTCATGTCATCAGTAGAGGAAAACTGTGATTCTGAAGTTGTTAGAAAGTGCCACCATCAAATGGGAAAGTGAACTTTCCTAATTCCAGAAAAATGGTACAGTAGGAACAGCTGAGCTCTGGGTTTCCCATGTGTGAGCTATCCTCCCCAGGCCCTACATGTCTGTGTTCATTAGCTGATCCCAGTCATTGTGAACAAAGCAAAAGTAAAATAAAAATAAATAAAAGAAGTAGAAAAACATTTTTGCTTCCCTAAGGTATCCTTCCTGCTTCCAAAACATTCCTGGTAGCCTCCATACTTGTGTTCAATTATGTCCATAGCAGGATTATTTCTAATAACCAGAACCTGGGAACAATATAGAAGTTCCTCAACTGAAGAATGGTGGTACAATTACACAATGGTGTACCAATCAGTGGTAAAAAAAAATGATATCTTGAAATTTTCAGGCAAATGGATGGATCTAGAAAAATGTATGAGTGAAGTAAACAAGACCAAGAAAAATGAATATAATATGTACCTATAATAAGTGACTTTTAAACATAAAGCCAAAAAAAAAAACAAGCCTACTGTCCACAATTCCAGAGAACCTAGACATCAATAAAATCCTATGAGAAACATACAGAGATCTACAAAGAAAGAGAAAAAGAAAAGTACTCCTGAGTAAATTGGAAGCTTGGGGTCATAGAAGAATAGAAGGGGAGAGGGATGAAGGGCAGAAAATGGAGAAAAAAATGTTAATAAAAACAACTGAATTAAAAATAATAAAAAAGAAAAGAAAAATACCTAATGGGACTGCAAGTGCAATTATAATAAGTGACTAATTACTACTCTGAATTTATTTATTATCATAAACAGTAATAATAACTTTAAAGACTACAACTTTGCATTACATTGTTGAATGAACTATACAGGTAAAATACTTTGAACAAGATTAGAAACATGTATAGTATGCTTTAACAAAATTAATCTTAAATTCATGTCAACATACATGATATATATACAATATACAAATGTCCAATCCAATGTCAAACATTTAAAGCCAGTAGTTGCTTTCTCAAAGTAGAATCAATAATCTACCTTTTATCTTGTCATATCTATATCATCCCCTTTATATTTTAGAGTAGATTCCATAATCCACCCTTTTATTCTATCATAATTATATCCTCTTTTTTTCTTTTCACAAAAAGAAACCTAAATCTAATTTTCTTTGTTTAGGTTTTTTCCTTATTACCAGCAATCTTATAACCAACCCCCCTAAACAATGATAAATATCCACATTCTATTGAGTGATTAAAAACCACACATCCTATCTCTTCAGAAGGTGGGTATAATATTCTTAATTTTACTTCCTGCTGTTTGGGGGTGATGGTGTCTTTAGGGAATACTGAAAAGAAGATTTTTTTGGTTAATTATCAAGTCCTGAGACAGTAGCTTCATCATTTGTTGTTCGGTCTCTGAAGGACTTGTCATAAATCCTGGCTAGAGTAGTCTGTTAAGCTGAATACTCTCATTTAGCCACCTTAAATTGTCCTGAGCAGATTGTAGTCCAAAGTTGATTTTGAAGGGGTGCTATCAGTTGAATGGCATAATACAGGTGAAATCATTGTTGTGGGACCCCATTTTCTTCCTGGAGACTTCAGAGATTACTGTAAGAAAATTTATTGTTCAATGTGGATAACTTGAACATTATTCAAATCAAAATGAAAATTTAAATTCTGGCAGGCATATATTCAAATAAAGGTACCATAGACACGAAAATGGGTATGGGGAGAAGTAGAATTTTTCAAAGCACAGTTTTTATAACCTTGGTCCATAGATATTAATTTTCCTTCTGTCACATGCCAGGTAACTCTACTGATACGACACAGAAACTGAATCTTTCTATTAACTGCATACTTGGATTAGAGAAGGGTACCACAGTTCAACTACAAAAAGTTTTGATTTTTAAGTTACCTTGGACTACCATTATATTGAGAAGTAGGGAGATGTGTATGTTTAAGTACTGCAATTTTACCCTGCAGAGAATATTGGTATCATAAATCAGATTTTTCTTTGTTTGGTGAGTCTTTCTGGATAATTATCCTTTCTTATTTAAGTGTCTAGATGTTCAAGATCTCTTGACTTCTTGAAGATGGGTATTTTCTATTTTCCTGCAAAGAAAAGAACAAAAGCCTGCCACAATGATTGTGAGGTTTCCTTAGAACTTGTAGGATTGTCACCTCTGTGGATGAACTGTCATTTCTTTTTATCAAGGGGCTTCTCCTTTTCAAACCTAATCTTGGTTAATTTTATTTATACCCACAACTTTTCTTCTCCTGTGAATATAAGGCAAAACCCCTTCCCCAATGTAGCACATCTCCTTGTTTCCATTCTGAGGTCAACACATTCTAGATGTACACTGACTGACTTAAATAAGAGGTTTTCATTATTGTCCAATGTCTCTTTGTAGCTATTGTTCTTTTTTATTAACATTAAAAATTCTGAGTTAATAAAGCATTATGCAATTTGTTTCTGGGGATATTTGTCGTTTCTTTTCCTTATTTAACCTTTGCTATTGACATGATTTTTTATGAAATTCTGAGGCCTTAAGCACTTTTACAATCAGTAATTGATCGATTTCTGCCTCACCTTGTTCTAGAGGACCTGGCAGACTCATATGGGATCAAATGTGTGCTATGTACATGGGATGATGTCTATTCCTGATTATATCTTGTAAGTGAATAAATAATCAAGTCAATTCTGTATCATCTGGCTTAAAATCAGTGGTTTAAATATGCAAAATAACTCTATATATTGTGAATCGATAACTATGTTCAGATTTTCTTCAAAATTCCATAGTACCATGAGAATATCATACAATTCTGTTTTTGAAGAGAATCATAAGGGCTTTGTTCCATTTTACTTAAAATTTCAGATTTGTAACCTGCCTTTTCTGATTTATTTGCATCAGCACAGAATGTAGGGGCTCCAGTTATTTGTGTGTCCTATACAGTGTGAAGAAGAATCCAATTAGTTCTCCTTATAACTCAAATTCTCTCACTTTGGTGCTAGTTGTTATAAAATATCTCTTAAATAGTTACTACAAGCTCTTTGCCAGGATTGACTTTCTTCCCATAATTTGTTAATTTCAGCATTAGTGAATGGTACCCCAATTTTTTCTAAGTCTATTCCTGCTAATTTACAAAGTTTTGATTTTCCTTTCAATTTAACTCAGAGACCTTTTCCACATAAGTATTTAATTTTTTTTCTCAGTTTATGTGGTGAGAGAATCTGTTCTAAGATAATGTCTTCCCTTTGCATTACAGTTCCTATAGGGGAATGTTTGGAAGGTAATATGACAAAAATGAAATTAAGATTCAGATCCACTGGATCCACTTGTGACTCTTGTATTTTCTCTTCAATTAAAGTCAATTGCCACTTAGCTTCAGTTGATAGTTCCCTGAGACTATTTAAGATATTGTGACCATCTAAGGTTTTGTTTAAATTAATCATGTCATCAGTTCTACCCTAATAGTGGGCCATAACTGGGAAATGTCTCCTCTAGTAGGAGGCTGTTTGTTTGTTCCTAGCTGCCCATACCCAAGTAATAACACAGAAACTATATTAATTAAAACACTGCTTGGACTATTAGCTGAAGCTTCTTATTAGATAACACTTACATCTTGAACTAGACCATTTCTGTTAATCTATGTGTTGTCACGAGGCCTGTGGTTTACTGGTAAAGCTCTCTGGTGTCCATCTCATGGGGTAGCTATGTGGCATCTTTCTGACTTTACCTACTATCTCTATATATCTCTTCCGGCCTGGCTATATTCTGTTTTGCTATAGGGCAAAGCAGCTATTCCATTAACCGATGATAATCAAATATATTCATAGCATACAGAGGGAAATCTCACATCATTTTATTTTTCTGTCTAAATTCAAAGGAAGATTTTAACATTAATATAGTAGAATTACATATACAAAACAGGTATCAAGCAAGAATTACACTTAGAATATTTTTATGGTCTAAAGTTTCATATCTAATTTATCTTTTATCAGAACTAAGGAAATTATAACTATCTGTCTTCAACTCCACCAAAGACCCCAGGAGGATATGATATTACATAAGTATACAGGAAGTGCATTTTAAGCAACTTCCAAAATTCTAGAATTGACAGAGATATCTTGATGCCTAAACAGTCAATCAAAGGTCTTTTGTAACTTTGGAGGATTCATCTTTAAGACACATAATATCTCACAGACTTTTCCAAGAAGCATGGAATTTGAAAGACTGTTCAGTCACTTTGTTCTGTGTCCTGAAGAATGTCTGGCAAACTCTTTAATGAAGCACAAATCCTTAAGGACTGTTTCACCTTCTTTAGGCAAGTTCAGCAGTCATTTTTCTGTGGATCCTGCATGTCCAGTTTATACAGCATACCATCAAGCAGTTCAGGCAAAAGCAGTTTCTTCCCCAAGTGGCTAGGAAACCCCAAAAGGAGCCTCTGATACCCATTTATCCCCTTGTAGTAATTGGTGCTGTCAGAAGCAGACATGCCTCACTGTTGAGAAAAATCTAAGTTCTTAAAACATTTAAGTGCCAAATTCTGTAGGTCTTTGACATTTTGAAGATTATCTATTTGACTGGAATATATCTCTGTATATCTATAAAATGTAACTAATATAATTAAAAGTTTGATTATTATAAATGACTGCCTATTATAATTTTAAATTATATTTTACATTTTTACTTAAACATAATATAATAAACAAGAGTAGAAATATTCATACAACAAATTTGACCTTAAATTTGCATTATAAAAGAAAGTCCATAACAAAGAAAAATATTCATTTCTATATCATATCCCCTTTGTTATTATTTTTTTTGAATTGACTATGACCATTACACACTTATGATCAACCCATTTAAATGAAAACAAACATTTATTAACAATAAAGTTAGGAATTTGGGCTTTGTTTTCTCCAAACTGCCCTCCTGCTCTTCATTAAGTAAAGTATTTTTAGGGTTCATTGAGACTTTTCAGGGAATCTTTTACCATCAAACCACATTAGCTCAGAAGGAATCCACAGGTTCTTATCTTCTATGGAAACAAAAGCAGGACCTCTTTACCAAAGTAACATATTTTTTGACTCAAAATTTGAAGTCATCATACATTTATGTTGGCTTAACTTGGCAGCCCCAAGAATCAAATGTCTCTCAGAAGTCAAAAAAAATCAAAGAAAACAAAATTATATATGACACTCTGTGTATATTCCATTTTTATATGGCTTATTTTTCTTTACTCCTTATTCTGTGACTATCTGTGTTCTTTCATATAACTTTCAGTGTCTCTTTAAAGATTTATTTTTTAAAACATTTACCTTTTTATTGATTTTTATTGAGCTCTACATTTGTCTCTGCTCCTCTCCCTGCCTATCCTCTCCCCTTCAACCCTCTCTCAAGGTCCCCATGCTTTGAAATTTATTCAGAATATCTTGTTTTTTTCTACTTCCCATGTAGATTAGATCTATGTATGTCTCTCTTAGTGTCCTCATTGTTGTCTATATTGTGATTTATGGACTGGTTTTCTTTGCTTTATGTTTAAAAATCACTTATGAGAGAGTACATGTGATAATTGTCTTTCTGTGTCTGGGTTACCTCACTCGAAATAGTGGCATCAAGCTCTATTATTGAACAACAGTAATAAAAGCAGTTTTGTATCGGTATAAAAACAGACAAGTAGACAAATGAAATTGAATCAAAGATGTGGTTATTAAGCCACACACCTATGAATACCTGATTTTTGATAAAGAAGTCAAAATTATATACTGGAAAAATAAAGCATCTTTAACAAATGGTGCTGACATAACTGGATGTCAGTATGTAGAAGAATGCAAATAGATCCATATCTATCCCCATGCACAAAACTCAAGTCCAAATAGGTCAAAGACCTCAATATAACTCCAGTCACACTGAACCTCATAGAAGAAAAAGTGGGAAGTAGCCTTCAACACATGGGCAAAGGAAACCACTTCCTAAATATAATAGCAGTAGCACAAACACTGATAGCAACAATAAAAAATGGGACCTTCTGAAACTGAAACTGTTGACGTAAGTCACAAAATAATCCCACTCAAGTTTGGAATTATGATTAATAAAAGGGTTATTTATTTAAGGGGAAAACTTACAGATCACTGTAATAGACAACAGCCCTCTGCGTGACCAGGAACAGAGTCTAGTAGCTGGAAGCTGAGCCAGAAGCAAGAGAATGAGAGCAAGGCTTCCTCTGCTTTTTAAAGCAAAAAAAGACCATGCCCAAGTAGGCTGGTATCTTAAAGGTTATTGCATGAAGGAGTGGAAGGAGCTCCTTCAGCAATTCCCCCTTTTTTTTAAATAAGAGAGTTCCAAACCCGATACAAAACAATATACACTAGGAACAGGTAACAAGTATAAGATTAGAATTACAATCAACATAAACAATATTAAGCAAGGAACATATGTTAAATGTTTTAATAAACATTCTATCCTAAAGAGTCTAAGTCTTGTATTGGCAATGGCTTGGCTAGATCATTAAAGGACAGTAACTATGACTATCTAATCTTCAATTCCATCGAAGTCCAGAGAAGGGAGATAATATTACTTGAGCAGGCAGGAAGTACAATGAAGCAGTTTCCAAAGTGAGCAATATATGACAGAGACAACTAGCTGCCTGAGCAATCATTCAAAGTCTCATTTTGCAGTGTTGAAGCAACCAACTTTGGCTATGGCCTAGTATAATTGACAGACTATTTTCAGAGGCAGGAAATTTTTCAACATCTGAAAAATACCTTCATAATATAGCAGAATACAGATTAACTAAAAAAATCAGAAGCCCTCTTATATACAAATGATAAACAGACAGAAAAGAATTCAGAAAACATCATCATTTACAATAGTCACAAATAATATGAAATATTATGGAGCAGTTATAATGAAACAAGTGAAAGAACAAAATGACAAGAACATTGAGTCTATGAAAAAAGAAGTATAAGAAGATATCAGAAAGTAGAAATATCTCCCATGTTCTTGTATAGGCAGGATTAAAATAATAAAAATGACAACCTTACCAAAAGCAATCTACAGGCTCAATGAAATCCCAATCAAAATCTCAAAACACAGGCCTCAAAAGAACAATATGGAAAATTAAAAAACACAGGATAGTCAAAGTAATACTATACTTTAAAGGAACTTCCGGAGACGTCACCATTCCTGACATCAAGCTCTACTACAGAGCCATAGTCACAAAAACAGCCTGGGCTTGGCATAAAAACAGACACGTGGATCAATGGAAACAAATAAATTGAAGATCCTGAAATGAAACCACACACCCATGAACACCTAATTATTGACAAAAAGGTAAAACTATGCAATAGGAAAAAGAAAGCATCTTCAACAATGGTGCTGACATAACTAGATGTCATCATGTAGAACATTGAAAATATATCCATATCTATCACCATGCACAAAATTCAAGTCCAGGTGATCAAAGATCTCAACATAAATCCAGGTATACTGAACCTGATAGAACATGAAGTGCAGTTAGCCTTGAATGCATTGGCACAGGAGATCACTTCAAAATGTAACACCAGCAGCATAGACACTAAGATCAACAATCAATTCAAACCTCCTGAAATTTGAAGTCTTGTATAAGGCAAAAAACACCATAAATAAAACAAAATGACAGTCCACAAATGGGAAAAAAAATCTTCACCCACTCCATATCTGACAGAGGTCTGATCTCCAAAGTATATAAAAAAATCAGAGGTAGGTTGATCCCGAATTTCCTGAGGAACCGCCACACTGCTTTCCAAAGTGGTTGCAAAAGTTTGCATTCCCACCAGCAATGGATGAGTGTACCACTTTCTCCACAACCTCTCCAGCAAAGGCTTTCATTGGTGTTTTTTATTTTAGCCATTCTGACAGGTGTAAGATGGTATCTTAAAGTTGTCTTGATTTGCATTTCCCTGATCGCTAAGGAAGTTGAGCATGACCTTAAGTGTCTTTTGGCCATTTGAACTTATTCTGTTGGGAATTCTCTGTTCATCTCAGTGGCCCATTTTTTTTTAATTAATATTTCCACCTGCTCCTCGTTTCCCATTTCCCTCCCCTCCTCCCAAATATTGCCCCCTCCCCCCACTTCCCTCCCCCTATCCCCAATCCTCTTCTCCAACCCCCACACCATTCCCCCTCCCTTTTGATACTGAAGAGCAGTCCAAATTCTCTGCCCTGCGGGAAGACGAAGATCTTCTACCTACATCCAGTAAGGTGAGCGTCTAAACAGGCTAAGCTCCCACAAAGCCAGTTCATGTATTAGGATCAAAACCTAGTGCCATTGTCCTTGGCTTCTCATCAGCCTTCATTGTCCGCCATGCTCAGAGAGTCCAGTTTCAACCCCTGCTTATTCAGTCCCAGACCAGCTGGCCTTGGTGGGCTCCCAATAAATCAGATCCACTGTCACGGTGGGTGGGTGCATCCCTCGTGGTCCTGATTTCCTTGCTCACGTTCTCCCTCCTTCTGCTCCTCATTTGGACCTTAAGAGCTCAGACCGTTGCTCCAAACTGAGTCTCTCTCTCTACCTCGATCCATCGCCAGATGAAGGTTCTAAGGTGATATGTAAGATGTTAATCAGTATAGGATAGGGTCATTTCAGGTTCCCTCTCCTCAGTTGCCCAAGGTACCAGCTGGGGACATCTCCCTGGACACCTGCGAACCCCTCTAGAGTCAAGTCTCTTGCCAACCCTAAGATGGCTCCCTTAGTTAGGATATATACTTCGCTGCTCCCGTATCCACCCTTCCTATATCCCAACCATCCCAATCCCCCGAGCTCCTCCCATCCTCCCCTTCTCATGTTTCTCATCCCATTTCCCCTTTGCCCCATGTCACCTCACCCGCAAGTTCCCAGTTTTTGCCCTGCAATCTTGTCTACTTCCCCTCTCCAGGCGGATGACTATACGATTTTCTTTGGGTTCACTTTCTTATTTAGCTTCTCTAGGATCACAAATTATATGCTCAATGTCCTTTATTTATGGCTAGAAACCGATTATGAGTGAGTACATCCCATGTTCCTCTTTTTGGGTCTGGGATACCTCACTCAGGATAGTGTTTTCTATTTCCATCCATTTGCACGCAAAATTCGAGAAGTCATTGTTTTTAACCGCTGAGTAGTACTCTAATATGTATATATTCCACACTTTCTTCATCCATTCCTCCATTGAAGGACATCTAGGTTGTTTCCAGGTTTTGGCTATTACAAAAAATGCTGCTATGAACATAGTTGAACAGATACTTTTGTCATTTGATGGGGCATCTCTTGGGTATATTCCCAAGAGTGGTATTACTGGATCTTGGGGTAGGTTGATCCCGAATTTCCTGAGAAATCGCCACACTGATTTCCAAAGTGGTTGCACAAGTTTGCATTCCCACCAGCAATGAATGAGTGTGCCCCTTTCTCCACAACCTCTCCAGCAAAGGCTATCATTGGTGTTTTTGATTTTAGCCATTCTGACAAGTGTAAGATGGTATCTCAAAGTTGTTTTAATTTGCATTTCCCTTATCGCTAAGGAGGTTGAGCATGACCTTAAGTGTCTTTTGGCCATTTGAATTTCTTCTGTTGAGAATTCTCTGTTCAGTTCAGTGCCCCATTTTTTTATTGGGTTAATTAGCATTTTAAAGTCTAGTTTCTTGAGTTCTTTATATATTTTGGAGATCAGACCTTTGTCTGTTGCAGGGTTGGTGAAGATCTCCCAGTCAGTGGGTTGCCTTTTTGTCTTAGTGACAGTGTCCTTTGCTTTACAGAAGCTACTCAGTTTCAGGAGGTCCCATTTATTCAATGTTGTCCTTAATGTCTGTGCTGCTGGGGATAAACGTAGGAAGTGATCTCTTGTACCCATATGTTGTAGAGTACATCCCACTTTTTCTTCTATCAGGTTCAGTGTGTTCAGACTGATATTGAGGTCTTTAATCCATTTGGACTTGAGTTTTGTGCATGGCGATAGATATGGATCTATTTTCATTCTTCTACAGGTTGCCAACCAGTTCTGCCAGCACCATTTGTTGAAGATGCTCTCTTTTTTCCATTGAATACTTTTAGCTCCTTTATCAAAAATCAGGTGTTCATATGTTTGTGGGTTAAAATCAGGGTCTTCTACTGGGTTCCATTGATCGACTTCTCTGTTTTTATGCCAATACCAAGCTGTTTTCAATACTGAGGCCCTGTAATATAGTTTGAGGTCAGGGATGTTAATGCCTCCAGATGATCCTTTATTATATAAGAATGTTTTGGCTATCCTGGGTTTTTTGTTTCTCCATATAAAGTTGATTATTGTCCTCTCAAGTTCTGTGAAGAATTTTGATGGGATTTTAATGGGGATTGCATTAAATCTATAAATTGCCCTTGGTAGAATTGCCATTTTTACTATGTTGATCCTCCCAATCCAAGAGCAAGGGAGATCCTTCCATTTTCTGGTATCCTCCTCCATTTCTTTCTTCATAGACTTAAAGTTCTTGTCAAAATGATCTTTCACTTCCTTGGTTAGAGTTACCCCAAGATATTTTATGCTATTTGTGGCTATCATGAAGGGTGATGCTTCTCTGATTTCCATCTCTGCTTCCTTATCCTTTGTGTATAGGAGGGCAACTGATTTTTTTGGAATTGATCTTGTATCCTACAACGCTACTAAAGTTGTTTATCAGCTGAAAGAGTTCTTTGCTGGAGTTTTTGGGGTCGCTTATGTACACTATCATATCATCTACAAATAATGAAAGTTTAACTTCTTCCTTTCCAATTTGAATCCCTTTGATCCCTTTATGTTGTCTTATTGCTATTGCTAGAATTTCAAGCACTATATTAAAGAGGTATGGAGAGAGTGGACAACCTTGTCACGTTCCTGATTTTAGTGGAATAGCTTTGAGTTTCTCTCCATTTAATTTGATGTTAGCTGACAGCTTGCTATAAATAGCTTTGATTATACTTAGGTACAACCCTTGTATTCCTAATCTCTCTAAGACCTTTATCATAAAGGGATGTTGAATTTTGTCAAATGCTTTTTCAGCATCTAATGAAATGATCATATGGTTTTTTATTTTCAGTTTATTTATATGATGGATTACATTGATACATTTTCGTATGTTGAACCAGCCCTGCATCTCTCGGATGAAGCCTACTTCATCATAATCGACAATTTTCTAATGTGTTCTTGGATTCAGTTTGCCAGTATTTTATTGAGTATTTTTGCGTTGATGTTCATGAGTGAGATTGGCCTGTAGTTCTCTTTCTTGGTTGTGTCTTTGTGTGGTTTTGGTATCAGAGTAACTGTAGCTTCATAAAAGGAATTTGGCAATGACTTCTCTATTTCTATATTGTGAAATACATTAAGGAGTATAGGTATTAGGTCTTCTTCGAAGTTCTGGAAGAATTCTGCATTGAAGCCGTCTGGACCTGGGCTTTTTTTGGTGGGGAGGTTTTTTATAACAACTTCTAATTCTTCGCGACTAACAGGTCTATTTAGATTGTTCACCTGGTCCTGGTTTAACTTTGGTATGTGGTACTTATCTAAAAAAGTGTCCATTTCTTTTACATTTTCCAATTTTGTGGCATACAGGTATTTGTAGTAAGATATACTGATTCTCTGAATTTCCTCTGTGTCTGTGGTTGTGTCTCCCTTTTCGTTTCTGATTTTGTTAATTTGCGTATTCTCTCCACCGTTTGATTAGTTTGGATAGGGGTTTATCAATCTTATTGATTTTCTCCAAGAACCAGCTTTTTGTTTCATTGATTCTTTGGATTGTTTTCTGTGTTTCTATTTTGTTGATTTCAGCCCTCAATTTGATTATTTCCAGTCTTCTACTTCTCCTAGGTGAGTCTGCTTCTTTTTTTTCTAAAGCTTTCAGGTGGGCTATTAAGTCTCCAATGTGTGCTTTCTCTGTTTTCTTTAAGTGGGCACTTAATGCTATGAACTTTCCTCTTAGCACTGCTTTCATAGTGTCCCATAGGTTGGAGTATGTTGAGTCTTCGTTTTCATTGAATTCAAGAAAGACTTTAATTTCTTTCTTTATTTCTTCCTTGATCCAGGTGTGGTTCAGTAGTTGACTGTCCAGTTTCCATGAGTTCATAGGCTTTCTGGGGATAGCATTGTTGTTGAATTCTAACTTTAATCCATGGTGATCTGATAAGACACAGGTGGTTACCAATATTTTTTTGTAGCTGTGTAAGTTTGCTTTGTTACCGAGTATGTGGTCTATTTTCGAGAAGGTTCCATGAGCTGCAGAGAAGAAGGTATATTCTTTCTTATTTGAGTGGAATGTTCTATAGATGTCTGTTAAGTCCATTTGATTCATTACCTCCCTTAATCCTCTTATTTCTCTGTTAGGTTTCTGTCTGATTGACCTGTCCATTGGTGAGAAAGGAGTGTTGAAATCTCCTACTATTAGTGTGTGTGCTTTGATGACTGCCTTGAGTTTTAGTAACGTTTCTTTTACATAAGTGGGTGCTTTTATATTAGGAGCATATATATTCAGGATTGAGACTTCATCCTGGTGAATTGTTCCTGTTATGAGTAAAAAATGTCCCTCTCCATCTCTTTTGATTGATTTTAGTTTGAAGTCAACTTTCTTAGAAATTAGTATGGCCACACCTGCTTGTTTCTTAGGTCTGTTTGCTTGATAATCCTTTTCCCAGCCCTTTACTCTGAGTAGATGTCTGTCTTTGTGGTTGAGGTGTGTTTCTTGTAAGCAGCAGAATGTTGGATCCTGTTTTCGTATCCAATCTCTTAGCCTGTGCCTCTTTATAGGTGAGTTGAGTCCATTGATATTAAGTGATATTAATGACCAGTGGTTGTTAACTCCGGTCATTTTTCCTTTCTTTCTTTCTTTCTTTCTTTCTTTTGGTAGTAGAGTTTGTGTGTTTCCCTTCTTCAAGTTGTGCTGGTGAAGGGTCATTAGATGTCTGAGTTATTGTGGGCATTGTTGGATTCCTTGGTTTGTGATTTTCCTTCTATTACTTTCTGTAAGGCTGGATTTGTGGCTACGTATTGTTTAAATTTGTTTTTATCCTGGAAAATTTTGTTTTCTCCATTTATAGTGAACGAAAGCTTGGCTGGGTATAGTAATCTGGGCTTGCATCCATGGTCTCTTAGTTTCTGCAGTACATCTTTCCAGGACCTTCTGGCTTTCATGGTTTCCATAGAGAAATCAGGTGTAAGTCTGATAGGTTTACTTTTATAGGTAACTTGACCTTTTTCCTTTGCAGCTCTTTATACTCTTTCTTTATTCTGTATGTTGTGTTTTGATTATTATATGACGAGGAGATGGTTTTTTTTGATCCAGTGGATTCAGTGTTCTGTATGCTTCTTGGACCTTCAAAGGAATATCTTTCTTAAGGTTGGGAAAGTTTTCTTCTATAATTTTATTAAATATATTTTCTGGACCATTGAGCTGTACTTCTTCTCCTTCTTCTATCACTATTATTCTTAGGTTTGGTCTTTTTATTGTGTCCCAGATTTCCTGAATGTTTTGTGTTGAGAATTTGTTGGTTATGCTGTTTTCTTTGATCAGAGTGTTTATTTTCTCTATGGTATCTTCAGTGTCTGAGATTCTTTCCTCTATCTCTTGTAATCTGTTGGTGGTACTTGTCTCTGTAGTTCCAGTTCGTTTATCCAAATTTTCCATCTCCGTCCTTCCCTCGGTTTGTGTTTTCTTTATTACTTCCACTTCGTTCTTCAAGTCTTGAACCATTTCCCTTACCTGTTTGATTACTTTTTCTTGTTTCTCTTGGTTTTCTTGGGTATCTTTGAGAGATTTATTCATTTCCTCTACCTTTTTGTTTGTAATCTCTAATTGATTATGGCAGTTTTTCACCTCCTGTTTAAGGTCCTCTATTATTTTCATATAATTCACTTTTGAGTCGAATTCTTCTAATTCTTCTGGATTAGGGTGTACACTTTTTATTTCGGGATTCCTGGATTCTGCTGATGTCACGTTGCCTTTCAAGTTGTTGGGGAAATTCTTGCATTGGTGCCTCCCCATCTCTTCCTTCAAATGGAGCCAGGAGAGGCCTGGTGTCTTGGACCAGTCTTTGCTATGACTAACTCTCTGGGTGTATCTCCTCAGTGTAGGGGCAGGAACCGTTCACTACCAGATGAACTCCTCAACACCAAAACAGGGATGCCTGGTATTCCAATGACCCGCGGAAAGAAGGGCAAATGCAGGGGGTAGGGCGGGGTCGAGTAGAACACAGGCGACACTGCAGTACAAGCTGGAGGTGCCTGTGCTCCCTTTCGGGGGGGTTGCTGAGGCCTGCCTGCTAGGCAGGCACTCACTGCTCTGGTTGGGTAGCCTTAGTGTAGGGGGGTTTGTGCTCTCTACCGGGACAGTCCGCCCCAGGACAGCACACACTCACCCGTCCAGATGGAACTTCTCAGCACCTACACAGGGACTCCTGGTAGCCCCAATGAGCCAGGAACCAAGGGAAGTAGGGGGCAGGCAGAGCGGGTCCAGGAGAGTGCAGCAGACACTGCAGCCCCAGCAGCAGGGGCCCGCGTTCCCTGGCGGGGACCTTGAGGTCTGCCCTCTAGTCAGGCACTCACTGCTCTGGGTTGGTAGCCTTAGTGAAGGGGCAGTAAGCTGTTCCACAGCTAAGGACCTTGCAGACAAGGCTGGCTTGGGGGTGGGGGTGCGGGCGCGTGTGTAGGTAAGAAAGCCCTGCAGCAGGAGCTGGGGGAGGGGCGTTTGTGCTCTCTACCGGGACAGTCCAGCCCAGGATAGCACACACTCACCCGTCCAGATGGAACTTCTCAGCACCTACACAGAGACTCCTGGTAGCCCCAATGAGCCAGGGACCAAGGGAAGTAGGGCGCAGGCAGAGCTGCAGCAGTAGCTGGGGGAGGGGCGTTTGTGCTCTCTACCGGGACTGTCAGCCCCAGGATAGCACACACTCACCCATCCAGATGGAGCTTCTCAGCACCTACACAGGGACTCCTCGGTGGCCCATTTTCTAATTGGGTTAATTAGCCTTTTACGGTCTAGTTTCTTGAGTCCAAATCAGAAGCAGAAGGAGAGAGAGCACGAGCAAGAAACTCAGGACCCCTAGGGGTGCACCCACACACTGAGACAATGGGGATGTTCTATCAGGAACTCACCAAGGCCAGCTGGCCTGGGTCTGAAAAAGCATGGGATAAAACCGGACTTGCTGAACATAGCGGACAATGAGGACTACTGAGAACTCAAGAACAATGGCAATGGGTTTTTGATCCTACTGCACGTACTGGCTTTGTGGGAGCCTAGGCAGTTTGGATGCTCACCTTACTAGACCAGGATGGAGGTGGGTGGTCCTTGGACTTCCCACAGGGCAGGGTACCCTGATTGCTCTTCGGGCTAATGAGGGAGGGGAACTTGATTGGGGGAGGGGGAGGGAAATGGGAGGTGGTGGCGGGAAGGAGACAGAAATCTTTAATAAATAAATAAATAAATAAATTGATTTATTAATTAATTAAAAATTAAAAAAGAAATCAAGAAGCGAGACATCAAAATAAAAAATAATCCAATTAAAAATGGGGCACAGATCTAAAGAGAGAATTGTCAACACAAAGGTCTCAAAAGGCCGAAAGACATTTAAGGAAAGGCTCAACATCCTTAATCATCTGGGAAAGGCAAATCAAAATGACTCTGAGCAACCTGTGTTAAACCAGAATGGTAGGAATGGCTAAGATCAAAAACACATAATACTTCTCTCACTTGGTCTGGTTCCAATCCCTGTTAGCAGCTTTCCTCAGCAGGTATCACATGGCTCTGGGATCTCCAACAGCCTGGGGTCTCCGAGGAAATCCAGGTTTGACTTTCACAGCTTCACACAATGGCTTCTCTAGGCCTCCATGCAGTGACACTTGTGCCTGGCCTCAGCAGCTTTTCTCAGTCACATAGGGAGATTCCATAACCTCTTTCTTCTAACCTTCATCTAAAGCCAGAACCATGTGACCAAAGCTGCCAAGTTCCGCTGCTTTCTGGGGCTGTGATATGGCCCCTCATATAATGGCATCTTCACCTGCTTTCTGTTTTCTATGGTTTCCTTCACTGCCTAAGGTCAGCTTTCCTGGAACTGACAGGAAGGAGAAATTCTATTGAGAATATACTGGATGAATAAAACAAGTAGTTTTTTTATTATCAATAAAAGAAAAAACCAAGTGGAGTGTGGTGTTGCACACTTGTAATCCTGAGCTGGAGAGCCAGAGACAGGAAAATACCTGGGATATCATCTTGTCCTATTTGGCAATCCAAGGGACACTGGAGACACTATCAAAACCAAGGTGAGTAGCTTCTGAAAAAAAAATGGCAAACATTGTCTCCTTGCCTTGGTGTACACATGCACACACATTTTTCAACTCTGCACACACACATGAACACACATGTACACAAAAACACACTGTACATCATATATAAATAATTTTGTTTTACTAATAATATGTCAGTATTGATGAATTACAAATACACAGACACAGGAAATTTTTATATAAGATTTAATAAGTAACTGTGGTAAAAAAGGGAAAATTTAAATTCACAGTATTTTTGTGGATTCAGAGAAACTAGACTTAGGAAAGAGGTTTTTTTTTTTTTTTTTTTTTTGGTTTTTCGAGACAGGGTTTCTCTGTGGTTTTGGAGCCTGTCCTGGAACTAGCTCTTGTAGACCAGGCTGGTCTCGAACTCACAGAGATCCGCCTGCCTCTGCCTCCCAAGTGCTGGGATTAAAGGCGTGCGCCACCACCTCCCGGCTAGGAAAGAGTATTAAAGTTGCAATAGGACATTTAAACTATTTTTGGTGGCTTAGAGTAGATTAAATTCCCCTCAAAAGAAAAATGTAAAATGTCAGCATCAGCAAGAAACTTTCTTTAAGTAACCTCAGCATCAGGGAATATTATAATATAAAATAAAGAGGAGAGACTAAGAGAACTCCTGTGGAAATTTCAACTTATTGTATACAGTGAAGTTAAAAAAATCAGTAGCACTTGGCAGCAAAAATGTCACAAGAATGTCCATGTGTAATACCACAATTTTCTTTAAATTATTAAGAATCTTGTTTTGCTACTTGAACTATTACAGAGTTTAAGAAGAATAAGTTTTTGGAAAAAATAGTTGTGTCTGCACAAGAATGAAGCCTCACAAACTTTTGTCTGTATTTAGATCACGGGGTCAGGGACAATGGCCTCTTCTGACCTTGTGAGCATCAGGAATTCACACACACACACACACACACACACACACACACACATATATATATATATGTTGACTCAATACTCATAAATACAAAAGAATGAATAAATAATTTTATTAAAAATGAGAAAAATTATCTCTTTTTGAAAATACGGTGGCACACAGACTGTATGTGTTTCAGCATATTGATTATTCTGTTATCAGAGCTGATTTGTACCAAAGGAGTAAGTGTGGGATAGACATTCATCACAAACTTCTGAACACACAGGCTGACTGGGTCATATATCCATAACTGGGTTGCAGTGAATGAGATGATGAAGTCCACCCAGTACATGACCACAAAGCAAACCACCAGCAGCAAGATGGTCTGGGTGGTCCTTTTCTCAGGGGATGCTCTCATGTGGCTCAGGTTGTGAAGATACTTGTGTTGCCTTTGATGTCTGAACAAGATAATCACCATGTATGCACTAGTGGCCAGCATAATTCCTACAAGAAATACATCTCTGGAGATTGTCATTGTTAAAATCAGTACCCTGATGATGTAGTTCATAGGAAAGGGTGAGCAGAATTTTGTGACCTTCATCTGTTTGGTCACACTCACATTCGTAAAAGCAACAGAATAGATTATTTGGTAACTAGTGAATGACAAGTTGAAAGACCAAATAAATAATAAAACATAAATCATGTACTTTTTTAGTTTATATTTAAATTTTGCCAAGAAAGAGGAACTGGGACTGATGGTGACAGCCTGGAACACACTCAGGAGGCAGGTGATGCAGATGGAGAGGGTTCTCATCACCCTGCTTATGTAAAAATTTTTCTTACATTTGAAGTCATTCTCAATATTTAGTGCATCACGTATGTCCCAAAGTCAAACATCCATTCCTGTGAGGAGCAGCACTATGTGGATGAAGCTCAGTTGATAGGATATTATGTCTGTGGGCTTAGGTCTGTGACCTAGAATTATGAAAGTATAGAAAACAAGGAGAAACATATTGGCCAGGACTCCAAGTCCAGCTTGGAAATTAAGGACAATTCTAAATGAAGACATATGTAGAAATTGTATTCACCTTAAGAACAGAAAATTTAAAAGAGGATATATATGCCCTGGCAATGCTGAAGCATGCATCAGCAGCCCATATATGGTGGTTCTGTTCACTTTGTCCGTATTGGATTTCATGCTCTAAGTTGATGGGAACGACTTCCTCAAGAAGGATCCAGGTCCCAATACAGATAATTGTGAAGACCTATTTCAAATATCTGAAAAAAAAATGAGTATTTACCAAACTTTTGTTTCACTGGTCAGTATGTCTATATCATCATTCTGTTTTGCATATTTATTCTTGATTAACCCATCTCTTTAATTTTTGAAGTTCCACATTAGACATGGCCCAAGTTTCTATATAGCCTCAATATTTCTCCTGGACATACACCATATTAAGCATGATAAATGCACTCTTAGCCATATCCTACACAGAATGCACACTCTATGTGCCTGTATTGCACCTAGACCCCATGCCTTAGAAATGCAATCCTACTGATGTGACTTACATTGACTCATGTTATAGTGAACACTGAAAACAGCAATGATGAGAATAGAGGAGCATAGTCACATTTGTACAACTGATTAATAATTATATTGCTCTGAGGGAAATCACAAAAGAAATCCAAAAGAGTAATGTGAGTCAGTTTTATATTCCATAATTTTAATAAGCTCAAATTTAAACTATCCACATTTTCATTGATAATTCTGATGGAATCAGAGTTGATAATTCATGATAATCCCACTATTTTAATTAGTTGGATGTCTATCTCTGTTCATTTATTTACTTTTATTTTTCAATGAACTCATCACACCAGAATCTGGAATTAAAGACAATGATAACAGTTGGATATCAATAGTGCACTTTCCACACCCTATTAATTTTATAACCATTATTGTTATAAATGCTCCTAGATGTCTCCCAGTTTACTTCCCATCCATTTAAAACTTGTGTGAACTCTACTTATGGGTTAAAGAACAAACACCCAGCTATCAAGATAAAAGGGTTTTTTTTCACAGCAGGACAGTGGTGGGAATTAAATCATTAATAGTATGATTCCCATGGGTTTTTAATCCATTCCTTGTTACTTTACATACCTATTCCATCTTCTGTATTTATATCCTTCTTTTTAAATAAGAAACGTCATTTTCCCATTTTTCCTATCAGATCAATGGTCTCCTGCTAATCCCCTGTACCTTCCTCCCACCTCCTTCTATATGAACTTCCCTCCTCCCTGCTAAGGAGCCCATCCTTTCCCATTTCCCTGATAAGATCACTTGTACCCTGTACTTCTTCTCTCCATTGCTACCCACGATCAACCCCATCTTGGCCATGGCCCCATTTTGCTTTCCTGATATCTGTAGTTTCCACAGGCTAAATACTCACATCTGAAGATGTGGAGCTAGGAGACCCCTACAAAAGAGAGCATGTGACACTAAGACAAACACTACTTAACACATTGTGACTAACATGAACTTGCCAAAGATGACCACATAGTGAACCTGTTTTAGAATCTGTTTTAAAAGAGATTCCTTCCCATGCAGTGGAAATAAGGGCCCCAGTGTTATCATATGTCACCAACACACAGAAAATTTTTATAATTTCAACAAATAGTCTTAGCTTTGGTGCTTTTGTTAGTTATTTAACCTGGTTATCTTTATGATTTTTTATCAAATTAACATAATTTGTTACTTTAAAATCAACTCGGTAATAGAAGACTAGAAAACTATGCCAACTAAGATTCTTGTGAGAGACACTGGCCTGCCTGCACCAAGCAAGGTAGGTGCTTTGTTTACGAACTACCAAACCAGCACGGAGATCTGAGCTCGGTACCAGGAGAGTCATCATTGGGGGCACATAACACCACCTAGCTCTGCCTGTCTGGGCGCTGGAGGCAAATCCTCAGGGCAAACAGGCGGGCAGGAGTTCCTTTGTTTTACTGGCCTGCCTGCACCAAGCAAGGTAAGCGCTTTGTTTACAAACTACCCAACCAGCACGGAGATCTGAGCTTGGTACCAGAAGAGCCATCATTGGGGTGAGTTTGTGACTCACGGCAGCAGCCCGGGACAGGGAACTCAGAAGTTCCTCACCCCACCATCCCTCCTGGGCTCCCTGCAGAGACTCTACTCCCTGCAGACTGCCTCTCTGTTCCTATCCCACCCAGCTTGCATCCAGAACCCTTCTTCCATCTGCCCCCTTCCTTCTTTGGGCACATAACACCACCTAGCACACCCTGTCTGGGCGCTGGGGGCGAATCCTCAGGGCAAACAGGCGGGCAGGAGTTCTTTTGTTTCACTGGCCTGCCTGCACCAAGCAAGGTAAGCGCTTTGTTTATGAACTACCCAACCAGCATGGAGATCTGATCTCGGCACCAGGAGAGCCATCGTTGGGCATGGAGATCTGATATTGTCACCAGGAGAGACATCACTGGAGCACCAGGAGAATCATCACTGGGGAGTACCATCACTGGGAAGGTACAACAGTAGGCAAGGAGACCTGATCCTGTAAAAGAAGATCCATAGGAGAGCATTCGGAGGAAGAGATGGGCAGGCGCCAATGCAAGAATTCACCCAACAATCTGAAAAATAATATGAAACCACCAGAACCCAGCGACCTCACAACAGGAGGACATGAACACCTTAATCATAAAGAAGTAGAAAAAATTGACTTTATGAAAGTGATTGACACCCTTAAACAGCATGTAAAAAATGCCCTTATAGAAATGGATAAGAAGTATAACAGAAAGTTTGAAGAATTGAGTAAATCAGTGAATGATACCCTAGGAAACCAAGGAAAAACAATCAAACAGATAATGGAAACAGTTCAAGTCTTGAAAACTGAAATGGAGGCAAAGAAGAAAACACAAACAGAAGGCTGGCTGGGCATGGAAAATCTAGGTAAACGAATAGAGTCTACAAAAACAAGCATAACCAACAGAATACAAGAGATAGAATAAAGAATCTCAGACACTGAAGATACCATAGAGAAAATAAACACGCTGATCAAAGAAAACAGCAAGGCCAACAAACTCTCATCACAAAACATTCAGGAAATATGGGACACAAAAAAAAGAACAAACCTAAGAATAATAGGAGTAGAAGAAGGGGAAGAAGTACAGCTCAATGGTCCAGAAAATATATTTAATAAAATTATAGAAGAAAACTATCCCAACCTAAAGAAAGATATACCTATGAAGGTTCAAGAAGCATACCGAACACCGAATAGGCTGGATCGAAAAAAAAACATCCCCTCGCCATATAATAATCAAAACACAAAGCATACAGAACAAAGAAAGAATATTAAGAGCTGTAAAGGAAAAAGGCCAAGTTACTTATAAAGGTAAACCTATCAGACTTACACCTGACTTCTCTATGGAAACAATGAAAGCCAGAAGGTCCTGGTTAGATGTACTGCAGAAACAAAGAGGCTGTGGATGCAAGCCCAGAATACTATACCCAGCCAAACTTTCGTTCACTATAAATGGAGAAAACAAAATTTTCCAGGATAAAAACAAATTTAAACAATGCGTAGCCACAAATCCAGCCTTACAGAAAGTAATAGAAGGAAAATCACTAACCAAGGAGTCCAACAATGACCACAATATCTCAGACAACTAGAGACCCTTCACCAGCGCAACTCAAAGAAGGGAAACACACAAAATTTACTACTAAAAAAATGACCGGAGTTAACAACCACTGGTCATTAATATCACTTAATGTCAATGGACTCAACTCACCTATAAAAAGGAACAGACTAAGAGATTGGATACGAAAACAGGATCCAACATTCTGCTGTTTACAAGAAACACACCTCAACCACAAAGACAGGCACCTACTCAGAGTAAAGGGTTGGGATAAGGCTTATCAAGTAAATGGACCTAAGAAACAAGCAGGTGTGGCCATACTAATTTCTAACAAAGTTGACTTCAAACTTAAATCAATCAGAAGAGATGGAGAGGGACATTTTCTACTCATAACAGGAACAATTCATCAGGATGAAGTCTCAATCCTGAATATCTATGCCCCTAATATAAAAGCACCCACGTATGTAAAAGAAACATTGCTAAAACTCAAGGCAGCAATCAAACCACACACATTAATAGTAGGAGACTTTAACACTCCTCTCTCACCAATGGACAGGTCAATTAGACAGAAACCTAACAGAGAAATAAGAGAATGGAGGTAATGAATCAAATGGACTTAACAGACATCTATAGAATATTCCACCCAAATAGGAAAGAATATACCTTCTTTTCTGCAGCTCATGGAACCTTCTGGAAAATTGACCACATACTCGGTAACAAAGCAAACATCCACAGTTACAAAAAAAATCTGTAACAACCTATATCTTATCAGATCACCAAGGATTAAAGCTAGAAGTCAACAACAATGCTACCCCCAGAAAGCCTACAAACTCATGGAAACTGAACAGTCAACTACTGAACCATACCTGGATTAAGGAAGAAATAAAGAAAGAAATTAAAGTCTTCCATGAATTCAATGAAAATAAAGAAACAACATACTCAAACCTATGGGACACTATGAAAGCAGTCCTAAGAGGAAAGTTCATAGCACTAACTGCCCACTTAAAGAAAACAGAGAAAGCACACATTGGAGACTTAACAGCCCACCTGAAAGCTCTAGAAAAAAAAAGAAGCAGACTCACCTAGAAGAAGTAGAAGACTGGAAATAATCAAACTAAGGGCTGAAATCAACAAAATAGAAACACAGAAAACAATTGAAAGAATCAATGAAACAAAAAGCTGGTTTCTGGAGAAAATCAACAAGATTGATAAACCTCTATCCAAACTAATCAAACGGCAGAGAGAGAATTTGCAAATTAATAAAATCAGAAATGAAAAGGGGGACATAACCACAGACACAGAGGAAATTCAGAGAATCATTAGATCTTACTACAAAAGCCTGTATGCCACAAAACAGGAAAATGTTAAAGAAATGGACACTTTTTTAGATGAATACCATATACCAAAGTTAAACCAGGACCAGGTAAACAACCTAAAAAGACCTGTGAGTCGCGAAGAATTAGAAGCTGTTATCAAAAACCTCCCTTCCAAAAAAGTCCAGGACCAGATGGTTTCAATGCAGAATTCATCCAGAATTTCCAAGAAGACCTAATACCTATACTCCTTAATGTATTTCACAATATAGAAACAGAAGAGTCATTGCCAAATTCTTTTTATGAAGCTACAGTAACTCTGATACCAAAACCACACAAAGACCCAACCAAGAGAATTACAGGCCAATCTCACTCATGAACATCAACGCAAAAATTCTCAACAAAATACTGGCAAACCGAATCCAAGAACACATTAGAAAAATTATCCATTATGATCAAGTAGGCTTCATCCCAGAGATGCAGGGCTGATTTAACATACACAAATCTATTAATGTAAATCATCATATAAATAAACTGAAAGAAAAAAAACATATGATAGCTTCATTAGATGCTGAAAAAGCATTTGACAAAATTCAACATCCCTTTATGATAAAAGTCTTGGAGAGATTAGGAATACAAGGGTCATACCTAAATATAATTAAAGCTATTTATAGCAAGCCAACAGCTAACATCAAATTAAATGGAGAGAAACTTAAAGCCATCCCACTAAAATCAGGAACACGCCAAGGCTGTCCACTCTCCCCATACCTCTTCACTATAGTTCTCGAAGTTTTAGCAATAGCAATAAGACAACATAAGGGGAAAAAGGGGATTCAAATTGGAAAGGAAGAAGTTAAACTTGCATTATTTGCAGATGATATGATAGTGTACATGAGCGACCCCAAAAACTCTACCAAAGAACTCCTACAGCTGATAAATACCTTTAGTAATGTGGCAGGATACAAGATCAACTCCAAAAAATCAGTCGCCCTCTTATACACAAAGGATATGGAAGCAGAGAGGGAAATAAGAGAATCATCACCTTTCACAATAGCCACAAAAAGCATAAAATATCTTGGGGTAACTCTAACCAAGGAAGTGAAAGATCTATTTGACAAGAACTTTAAGGCATTGAAGAAAGAAATTGAAGAGGATACCAGAAAATGGAAAGATCTTCCTTGCTCTTGGATTGGGAGGATCAACATAGTAAAAATGGCAATTCTACCAAGGGCAATTTATAGATTCAATGCAATCCCCATCAAGGTCCCATCAAAATTCTTCACAGATCTTGAGAGGAGAATAATCAACTTTATATGGAGAAACAAAAAACCCAGGATAGCCAAAACAATCTTATACAATAAAGGATCGTCTGGAGGCATTACCATCCCTGACTTCAAACTCTATTACAGAGCTACAGTAATGAAAACAGCGTGGTACTGGCATAAAAACAGAGAAGTCGACCAATGGAATCGTATAGAAGACCCAGATTTTAACCCACAATCCTATGAACAACTGATTTTCGATAAAGGAGCTAAAAGTATACAATGGAAGAAAGAAAGCATCTTCAACAAATGGTGCTGGCACAATTGGATGTCAACCTGTAGAAGAATGAAAATAGACCCATATCTATCACCATGCACAAAACTCAAGTCCAAATGGATTAAAGACCTCAAAATCAATCTGAACACACTGAACCTGATAGAAGAGAAAATGGGAAGTACCCTACAACATATGGGCACAGGAGATCGCTTCCTATGTATAACCCCAGCAGCACAGACATTAAGGGCAACATTGAATAAATGGGACCTCCTGAAACTGAGAAGCTTCTGTAAAGCAAAGAACACTGTCACTAAGACAAAAAGGCACCCTACTGACTGGGAGAAGATCTTCACCAACCCCGCAACAGACAAAGGTCTAATCTCCAAAATATATAAAGAACTCAAGAAACTAGACTTTAAAAGGATAATTAACCCAATTAAAAAATGGGGCACTGAACTGAACAGAGAATTCTCAACAGAAGAAGTTAAAATGCCCAAAAGATACTTAAGGTCATGCTCAACCTCCTTAGCGATCAGAGAAATGCAAATCAAAACAACTTTGAGATATCATCTTACACCTGTCAGAATGGCTAAAATCAAAAACACCAAGGATAGCCTTTGCTGGAGAGGTTGTGGCAAAAGGGGTACCCTCATCCATTATTGGTGGGAATGCAAACTTGTGCAACCACTTTGGAAATCAGTGTGGCGGTTTCTCAGAAAAATTGGGATCAACCTACCCCTGGACCCAGCAATACCACTCTTGGGAATATACCCAAGAGATGCCCTAGCATATGACAAAAGCATTTGTCCAACTATGTTCATAGCAGCATTGTTTGTAATAGCCAGAACCTGGAAGCAACCTAGATGCCCTTCAATGGAAGAATGGATGAAGAAAGTGTGGAATATATACACATTAGAGTACTACTCTGCGGTAAAAAACAATGACTTCTCGAATTTTGCATGCAAATGGATGGAAATAGAAAATACGATCCTGAGTGAGGTAACCCAGACCCAAAAAGAAGATCATGGGATGTACTCACTCATAATTGGTTTCTAGCCATGGATAGGGGCCACTGAGTCTATAATTTGTGATCCTAAAGAAGCTAAACAAGAGGGTAAACCCAAGGAAAAACATATAGATATCCTCCCAGCTATGGGAAATAGACAAGATTGATGGGCAAAAAATTGGAATCTTGGGGGTGGGGTGGGATGGGGATAAGGGGTGATGGGGAGAGAAAAGTGTGAAGGAGAGGATGAGGGGAATTGGGGGAATCGGGGTGATTGGGGATAAAGGAAGGTGGGATAGGGGAGCAGGGAAACTCATACCTTAGTTAAGGGAGCCACCTAAGGGTTGGCAAGAGACTTGAACTTGGAATGGCTACCAGATGCCCAGGGCAATGTCCCCAGTTAGTTCATTGGGGCACCTGAGGATAGGGAACCTGAAATGAACCTATCCTATAATCATACTGATGAATATCTTGCATATCGCCATAGAACCTTCATCTAGCGATGGATGGAGATAGAGACAGAGACCCACACTGGAGCACCGGACTGAGCTCCCAAGGTTATAATGAGGGGCAGAAGGAGAAAGAACATGAACAAGGAAGTCAGGACCATGCGGGGTGCACCCATCCACTGAGACAGTGGGGCCGATCTATTGGGAGCTCACCAAGGCCAGCTGGACTGCTACTGAAAAAACATGGGATAAAACCGGACTCTCTGAATGTGGCGGACAATGAGAGCTGACGAGAGGCCAAGGAGAATGGCACGGGAACTTTCATCTGGCGATGGATCGAGAGAGAGACAGAGACCCAATTTGGAGCAACGGTCTGAGCTCTTAAGGTCCAAATGAGAAGCAGAAGGAGGGAGAACATGAGCAAGGAAATCAGGACCACGAGGCGTGCACCCACCCACTGTGACAGTGGAACTGATCTATTGGGAGCTCTCCAAGGCCAGCTGGGCTGGGACTGAATAAGCATGGGTTGAAACTGGACTCTCTGAACATGGCGGACAATGAAGGCAGATGATAAGCCAAGGACAATGGCACTAGGTTTCGATCCTAATACATGAACTGGCTTTGTGGGAGCTTAGCCTGTTTGGATGCTCACCTTCCTGGACCTAGATAGAAGTGGGAGGACCTTGGTCTTCCTGTATGGCAGCGAATTTGGACTGCTCTTCAGTATCAAGAGAGAGGGGGAATGGACTGGGGGGAGGAGAAGAGGAGTGGGTATAGGGGGAGGGGAGCGGGGGGACGGCGCAATATGTGGGAAGAGGGGGAGGGAAATGGGAAATGGGGAGCAGTTGGAAATTTTAATTAAAAAAGAATAAAAAAATGAAAAAAAAGAGTACCCACATGTGCTAGTATTATTTGACTTATTAAAATATTCTTTTTAATCTTCTTACATTTGCTAGCATTGGCAAGCTGTAACTAATTAGATAAAATAGATGTCTAAATTTAGCTTACATGTCTAATTTAAATATTTCAAACAGGTAATAGTACCCAATTCTCAGATCTGAGAGCATGGCATTTAACAAAAGAGTTTCTAACACAGAGACATGCCAGCTCTTGCAGCATCCTATAGATCCTACAAGAAGATGCATGGTTGCAAAAGACCTTCTACCTGGAGGCTTGCCTTTGAGTACGGCAAAGCCACCCACACAGCAAAAAGCGGCCTCCACCTCATCAGCTTCTTAGATGCTACACTGGGGTCTCAATCATCTCATCCTGCCAAGACAGGTAGACTAAATCTTCCTCCCACAAGAAAATCTTTGGCCCTCTTGGACTCAAAGCTAACAGCAAGAACTGCATCTAAGGCTGGTGTTCTCCAAAGACTAAGGAGAAGATTGGGATTGCCTGCATAGCTGGAAAAAGCTGCCTCATTTCTGCTCATTTATCCCTCCCAGATTTGTCTAATGGCATTTGATGACTTAAGGCACTGGTAGCTCATTACTTCATTTGTTAAGTTTTCTGCTAAAAATACAGACAGGTGCGCCTCTTTCACAGGCTTCATAGTCCAGGATTAACAGGTTTAGGGTGTATCTTCAGAGATCCAGAGTTCTCAATTCCCTTTAACTGTCCCCTAAAATGCTCCTATCCCAGCTGTCTTACAGACACCTGCAGGTTCCTGAAAAAGTTCTGCTGCTGTATCAAAAATCAGGTCTGGCTTTAAAAATAAAGAAAACTAACAGTCTTCAGAGCCTATTTTAAACCCACCCATTAAAGCATATTTTACTGGGCACTTCTGCAGTCTGGGCCAATACCAACTTACAAAGGGCCCTCTAAACAACAAAAGCACCCACACCAGCTCCTGGGACTTCACCATTGGTACCAAATCACCTGGCTCAACAGGACACCTAAACTAAAATCTGGTTTTAAAAGGAAATATTTGGTCTCATGTCTCCCTTATTCACCTGTGTCTCACCTGTATTACCAGTGCACTACTCTGTTCCATTCTTTCTTGCAGGTAATGACCCTTCCCATGGCTAGCCCCATTCATAGGGCCAAAAATAACTATATATATTTTCCTGAGCCACCTGCCTTCTCATTTCCATCAAGAAATAGCTGCCTGAGGTCTCCAGGATAACGATAAACCAGAATTCTCTCCAACCACACCTCTTGTTGTGTGTAATCCCAACTCTTCCCCTCTTCCATGGCGCCCTTTGCCCACAGAAAGTTGCCAGACTTGACTGGCACCTCTTTATCCAGAGTCTGGAATGTTTTGTTGGCAGCATCACCTCAGTTGCCTGGCACCCCTTTATCCAAAGAGTCTGGAATGTTTGGTTGGGGGCTTCACCCCAGCCCTAGCATCCATTTTAGAATGTTGGGTGAAAAGTTCCATTTCAAAGCTCCCTCCCCTGGGAGTTACGGCAGTCCAGATTCCAACTCTGGAAATGCCTGCCAAATGGTGACCCCTCACCAGGGAGGGTCAAGAATACTCTCACAGGCTGTAAAAACTGCTCCCAGAGAATAAACCCGTGGCCTCTCCCATTATCCAATTCATTCTCCATGTTTTCCCAGGGGCCACCCAGGGAGCACTGGCATCCATTAAACCTAGGCTTCTTTTAATTCAGTCTGACTTGATTTAATTTGGATTATTGTGTCCGTGGATAGGGTTACCATGCTGAAGAAAAATTAACAAATAGTACCAACATCCAGCTACTGATGGAAGCAGATCCACAGAGGAGCACTGGGTTGAACTCCCAAAATCCAGTCAAAGAGAGGGAAGAACAATAATATGAGCAAACAGGTCAGGACCATGATGGGGATACCCACTGAAACAGCTTACCTGAGCTAATGGGAGTTTACCATCTCTGGCATGACAGCAGTGGAAGCAGCATAGGACCAAACTTTGTCCACTGAACTTGGATGACAGTTATATGTCGTAGGAGCTGCGGGCTGTGTTCCTGCCGCCCCAGCTCCTGGTCGCCTAGCTAGCTTATGCCCCAAAATAACAACACACAAACTGTATTCTTTTAAACACTGCTTGGCCCATTAGCTCTAGCCCTTACTGGCTAATTCTCATATCCCGATCAACCCATCTCTAATAATCTGTGTAGCATCAGTCTTACCAGGAAAGATTCAGCATGTCTGACCTGGCGGCTTGCTTCATTGCTTCTGCCTCTGAGAGGAGGTGCCCTGCATCTGAGCTCACTTCCTCTTCCTCCCAGCATTCTGTTCTGTTTACTCCACCCACCTAAAGGCTGGCCAATCAAATGGACCAAGGCAGTTTCTTTATTAGCCAATGACCTTCCTCCATCAGTTATATGAGTTGGGCAGACTGTGGAGCCACTGGCACTGCTTGTACTTGCATTTTGGAACCCATTCTCATTGGAGGGATACCTTGTTCAGCCTTGCTACAGTTGGGAGGGTTATGGTCCTACCTCAAAGCAATGAGCTAGACTTTGTTGTCTTCCCATGGGAAGTCTTACTCTCTATGAGGAGTTGATGGGGGATGGATTGGTGAAAAGGTGGAGGTAGTGAGAGGTGCGGAGGTAGTGATAACTGGGATTGGTATGTAAAATGAGAAAAGGAAATTTATTTTAAAATTTTAATTAATTAATTAAAAGAAAATAATACATGCACTGAAGTGTTTACCATGTGACTCATTGTGTCATACTACAGATTCCATGGCAAGATTATTCTTTTTTTCTTAAATTTCATTTTATTTAACGTGCACTGTGCACAAACACTTCTAAGAAAGAATATTAAAAGTGGCAAGAAAAAAAAAGGCCAACTAATGTATAAAGGAAGACCTATCAGATTCACACCTGATTTCTCAAAAGAGACTCTAAAAGCAAAAGACTACTGATGCCTTGCAGACTCTAGGAGACCAGGGAAGCCATCCCAGATCACAATACCAATTAAAAATGTCAATCACCATAAATGAAGAAAACAAGGTATTTCATAACAAAGTCAAACTTAAAACAATATCTAACCACAAACCCAGCCCTACAGAGAGTACTAGAAGAAAACTCCAACCCCAAGAAGTTAACTACACCCACCAAAACACAGGCAATACATAATCTTACAGCAGCAAAACCCAAAGAATGGAAACAAACACACGCACACACTACCATCAACAACAACAACAAAATTACAGGAATTAACAAATACTGGTAATTAATATTCCTCACAAACTGGATACAAAAACAGGATCTACCATTCTGCTGCATACAAGGAACAGTCCTCATCATCAAAGAGTGCCTAAGAGTAAAGTGTTGGAAAAAGATTTTCCAATCAAATGGACCTGAGAAGCAAATTGATGTAGTTATCCTGATATCTAACAAAATAGATTTCAAACCAAATTTAGTCAAAATAGATGGAGAAGAATCATTTCATATTCATCAAAGGAAATTTGAACCAAGATGATATCTCAATTCTGAATATCTATGGCCCAAATATAAGAGCACCCACATTTGTAAAGGAAGCATTATGAAAGTTGAAATTACATATAGAAGTGGGAAACTATATCACTCCACTGTCACCAATGAACAGGACATCCAGACAGAAACTAAACAGATAAATGATAGAACAAAGCAGACATTATGACTAAAGTAAACACAACATAGCTACAAAACATTTCCCCCAAACAAATAAGAATATACCTTCTCAGCACCACATGGAAAATTATCCAAAATTGGCCATATACTTGGCCACAAAACAAGTCTCAACAGATGCTAACAATTTGAAATAACTAACCCCCTGTATCTTTTTCTTTATGCTTTACCATGTAATTCATTTATTGGAATGAAAATTAACTTTTGACAATTTATATTCAGTAAAAGAATTGAAAACAGAAACTATAATAATAGTGGCAATGTAAATATGACACAAGAACTCTGTCACAATTTTGGGTTTTAAAAATGTATTTGAGACCTCAATTCATCAGTATAATTTTGAAATACATTTGAACAATACCCCAGAAATGTGAGAGCAAAAGCATTCTTTTTAAGTTACTCATGTAGTGTGGGAGTAAATCAAATGTCGATGAAATGGGAGCAGGTAATACTCAGTAAATCCTGTACTTTCAATTTAATTTGCAAATATAAGTTTGGACTATTTTTCCTCATTATTTGGTTCATCGAAAATTATAGAGAATTTTACTACAGATTTCTAAAATTATTTTTAGAACACCTGTGAATTGTTTTTATTTATTTTTATTTTTTTATTTATTCTTTTTTAATTAAAATTTCTGCCTCCTCCCCGTTTCCCATTTCCCTCCCCCTCCTCCCATGCATTGCCCCCTCCCCCCACTCCTCTCCCCCTCTCAGCACTCCTCTCCCCCTCCCCCAACTCCATTCCGCCTTCCTCTCCAGACTGAAGAGCAGTCCAAATTCCTGGACCTGTGGGAAGTCCAAGGTCCTCCCACTACTATCTAGGTCCAGGAAGGTGAGCATCCAAACAGGCTAGGCTCCCACAAAGCCAGTTCATGTATTATGATCGAAACCTAGTGCCATTGTCCTTGGCTTCTCATCAGCCTTCAGTGTCCGTCATGTTCAAAGAGTCCGGTTTCATCTCATGCTTATTCAGTCCCAGACCAGCTGGCCTTGTGAGCTCCCAATAGATCAGTCCCTCTGTCACAGTGGGTGGGTGCACCCCTTGTGGTTCTGACTTCCTTGCTCATGTTCTCCCTCCTTCTGCTCCTCATTTGGACCTTAAGAGCTCAGTCCGTTGCTCCAAATGGGGTCTCTGTCCTCTGTCTCGATCTCCATCCATTGCCAAATGAAGGTTCTAAGGTGATATGCAAGATATACATCAGTATAGGATAGGGTCATTTCAGGTTCCCTCTCCACAGTTGCCCAAGTTACTAGCTGGGGACCTCTCCCTGGAAACCTACTAACCCCTCTAGAGTCAAGTCTCTTGCCAACCCTAAGATGGCTCCCTTAATTAGGATATATATTTCTCTGCTCCCGTATCCACCCTTCCTATATTCCAACCATCCCATTCCCCCAAGCTGCCCCCATCCTCCCCTTCTAAAATTTCTCACCCCATTTCCCCTTAGCCCCATGCCACCTCACCGCAAGTTCCCAGTTTTTGCCCTGCAATCTTGTCTACTTCCCCTCTCCAGGCGGATGACTATACGTTTGTCTTTGGGGTCACCTTCTTATTTAGCTTCTCTAGGATCACAAAATATATGCTCAATGTCCTTTATTTATGGCTAGAAACCGATTATGAGTGAGTACATCCCATGTTCCTCTTTTTGGGTCTGGGATACCTCACTCAGGATAGTGTTTTCTATTTCCATCCATTTGCACGCAAAATTCGAGAAGTCATTGTTTTTAACCGCTGAGTAGTACTCTAATATGTATATATTCCACACTTTCTTCATCCATTCTTCCATTGAAGGGCATCTAGGTTGCTTCCAGGTTCTGGCTATTACCAACAATGCTGCTCTGAACATAGTTGAACAAATGCTTTTGTCATATGATAGGGCATCTCTTGGGTATATTCCCAAGAGTGGTATTACTGGCTCTTGGGGTAGGTTGATCCCAAATTTCCTGAGAACTCGCCACACTGATTTCCAAAGTGGTTGCACAAGTTTGCATTCTCACCAGCAATGGATGAGTGTGCCCCTTATTCAACCACCTCTCCAGCAAAGGCTATCATTGGTGTTTTTGATTTTAGCCATTCTGACAGTTGTAAGATGGTATCTCAAAGTTGTTTTGATTTGCATTTCCCTTATCGCTAAGGAGGTTGAGCATGACCTTAAGTGTCTTTTGGCCATTTGAATTTCTTCTGTTGAGAATTCTCTGTTCAGTTCAGTGCCCCATTTTTTAATTGGGTTAATTAGCATTTTAAAGTCTAGTTTCTTGAGTTCTTTATATATTTTGGAGATCAGACCTTTGTCTGTTGCAGGGTTGGTGAAGATCTTCTCCCAATCAGTGGGTTGCCTTTTTGTCTTAGTGACAGTGTCCTTTGCTTTACAGAAGCTACTCAGTTTCAGGAGGTCCCATTTATTCAATGTTGTCCTTAATGTCTGTGCTGCTGGGGTTATACATAGGAAGCGATCTCCTGTGCCCATATGTTGTAGGGTACTTCCAACTTTTTCTTCTATCAGGTTCAGTGTACTCAGACTGATATTGAGGTCTTTAATCCATTTGGACTTGAGTTTTGTGCATGGCGATAGATATGGATCTATTTTCATTCTTCTACAGGTTGACAACCAGTTCTGCCAGCACCATTTGTTGAAGATGCTTTTTTTCTGCAATTGAATACTTTTAGCTCCTTTTTCAAAAATCAGGTGTTCATAGGTTTGTGTGTTAAAATCAGGGTCTTCTACTGGATTCCATTGATGGACTTCTCTGTTTCTATGCCAATACAAAGCTGTTTTCAATACTGAAGCTCTGTAATAGAGTTTGAAGTCAGGGATGGCAATGTCTCCAGATGTTCCTTTATTGTATAAAATTGTTTTGGCTATCCTTGGTTTTTTGTTTTTCCATATAAAGTTGATTAATGTCCTCTCAATATCTGTGAAGAATTTTGATGGGATTTTAATGAGGATTGCATTGAATCTATAAATTGCCCTTGGTAGAATTGCCATTTTTACTATGTTGATCCTCCCAATCCAAGAGCAAGGGAGATCCTTCCATTTTCTGGTATCCTCCTCAATTTCTTTCTTCAAAGACTTAAAGATCTTGTCAAATAGATCTTTCACTTCCTTGGTCAGAGTAACCCCAAGATATTTTATGCTATTTGTGGCTATCGTGAAAGGTGAAGATTCTCTGATTTCCCTCTCTGCTTCCATATCCTTTGTATATAGGAGGGCAACGGATTTTTTGGAATTGATCTTGTATCCTGCCATGCTACTAAAGGTGTTTATCAGTTGTAGGAGTTCTTTGCTGGAGTTTTTGGGGTCGCTTATGTACACTATCATATCATCTGCAAATAATGAAAGTTTAACTTCTTCCTTTCCGATTTGAATCCCTTTGATCCCCTTATGTTGTCTTATTGCTATCGCTGGGACATCAAGCACTATATTGAAGAGGTATGGAGAGAGTGGACAGCCTTGTCGTGATCCCGATTTTAGTGGGATGGCATTGAGTTTCTCTCCATTTAATTTGATGTTAGCTGTCGGCTTCCTATAAATAGCTTTTATTATAGTTAGGTATGACCCTTGTATCCCTAATCTCTCTAAGACCTTTATCATAAAGGGATGTTGAATTCTGTCAAATGGTATTTCAGCATCTAATGAAATGATCATATGTTTTTTTTCAGTTTATTTATATGATGGATTACATTGATAGATTTGCGTATGTTGAACCAGCCCTGCATCCCTGGGTTGAAGCCTACTTGATCATAATGGATAATTTTTCTAATGTGTTCTTGGATTCGGTTTGCCAGTATTTTATTGAGGATTTTCACATCGATGTTCATGAGTGAGATTGGCCTGTAGTTCTTTCTTGGTTGGGTCTTTGTGTGGTTTTGGTATCAGAGTAACTGCAGCTTCATAAAAGGAATTTGGCAATGATTTCTCTGTTTCTATAATGCAAATTACATTAAGGAGTATAGGTATTATGTCTTCTTGGAAGTTCTGGTAGAATTCTGCATTGAAGCTGTCTGGACCTGGGCTTTTTTTGGTAGGGAGGTTTTTTATAACAACTTCTAAATCTTCACGACTAACAGGTTTATTTAGATTGTTCACCTGGTTGGTTTAACTTTGGTATGTGGTACTTATCTAAAAAAGTGTCCATTTCTTTTACGTTTTCCAATTTTGTGGCATACAGGCTTTTGTAGTAAGATCTAATGATTCTCTGAATTTCCTCTGTGTCTGTGGTATGTCTCCCTTTTCATTTCTGATCTTGTTAAAATGCATATTCTCTCTCTGCCATTTGATTAGTTTGAAAAGAGGTTTATCAATCTGTTGATTTTCTCCAAGAACCAGCTTTTTGTTTCAATGATTCTTTGGATTGTTTTCTGTGTTTCTATTTTGTTAATTTCAGCCCTCAGTTTGATTACTTCCAGTCTTCTACTCCTCCTAGGTGAGTCTGCTTCTTTTTTTTCTAGAGCTTTCAGGTGGGCTGTTAAGTCTCCAATGTGTGCTTTCTCTGTTTTCTTTAAGTGGGCACTTAGTGCTATGAACTTTCCTCTTAGCACTGCTTTCATAGTGTCCCATCGGTTTGAGTATGTTGAGTCTTTGTTTTAATTGAATTCAAGAAAGACTTTAATTTCTTTCTTTATTTCTTCCTTGATCCAGGTGTGGTTCAGTAGTTGACTGTCCAGTTTCCATGAGTTCGTAGGCTTTCTAGAGGTAGCATTGTTGTTGAATTCTAACTTTAATCCATGGTGATCTGATAAGACACAGGTGGACACTGATATTTTTTTGTAACTGTGTAAGTTTGCTTTGTTACCGAGTATGTGGTCAATTTTCGAGAAGGTTCCATGAGCTGCAGAGAAGAAGGTATATTCTTTCCTGTTTGGGTGGAATGTTCTATAGATGTCTGTTAAGTCCATTTGATTCATTACCTCCCTTAATCCTCTTATTTCTTTGTTAGGTTTCTGTTTGATTGACCTGTCCATTGGTGAGAGAGGAGTGTTGAAATCTCCTACTATTAGTGTGTGTGGTTTGATAACTGCCTTGAGTTTTAGTAATGTTTCTTTTACATAAGTGGGTGCTTTTATATTAGGGGCATAGATATTCAGGATTGAGACTCTGTCCTGATGAATTGTTCCTATTATGAGTAAAAAATGTCCCTCTCCATCTCTTCTGATTGATTTTAGTTTGAAGTCAACTTTGTTAGAAATTAGTATGGCCACACCTGCTTGTTTCTTAGGTCCGTTTGCTTGATAAACCTTTTCCCAGCCCTTTACTCTGAGTAGATGTCTGTCTTTGTAGTTAAGGTGTGTTTCTTGTAAACAGCAGAATGTTGGATCCTGTTTTCGTATCCAATCTCTTAGCCTGAGCCTCTTTATAGGTGATTTGAGTCCATTGATATTAAGTGATATTAAAGACCAGTGATTGTTAACTCCAGTCATTTTTTCTTTCTTTCTTTTTTTTTTTTTTTTGGTAGTTGAGTTTGTGTGTATCCCTTCTTTGAGTTGTGCTGGTGAAGGGTCATTAGATGTCTGAGTTATTGTGGGCATTGTTGGACTCCTTGGGTTGTGATTTTCCTTCAATTACTTTCTGTAAGGCTGGATTTGTGGCTACGTATTGTTTAAATTTGTTTTTATCCTGGAAAATTTTGTTTTCTCCATTTATAGTGAACAAAAGCTTGACTGGGTATAGTAGTCTGGGCTTGCAACTATGGTCTCTTAGCTTCTGCAGTACATCTATCCAGGACCTTCTGGCTTTCATGGTTTCCATAGAGAAGTCAGGTGTAAGTCTGATAGGTTTACCTTTATATGTGACTTGACCTTTCTCCTTTGCAGCTCTTAATATTCTTTCTTTATTTTGTATGTTTTGTGTTTTGATTATTATATGGCAAGGAGATGTTTTTTTTTTTTTGACCCAGTCTATTCGGTGTTCTGTATGCTTCTTGGACCTTCAAAGGAATATCTTTCTTAAGGTTGGGAAAGTTTTCTTCTATAATTTTATTAAATATATTTTCTGGACCATTGAGCTGTACTTCTTCTCCTTCTTCTATCCTTATTATTCTTAGGTTTGGTCTTTTTATTGTGTCTCAGATTTCCTGAATGTTTTGTTTTGAGAATTTGTTGGTTTTGCTGTTTTCTTTGATCAGTGTGTTTATTTTCTCTATGGTATCTTCAATATCTGAGATTCTTTCTTCTATCTCTTGTATTCTGTTGGTAGTTCTTGTCTCTGTAGTTCCTGTTCGTTTACCCAGATTTTCCATCTCTATCCTTCCCTCAGTTTGTGTTTTCTTCATTACTTCCATTTCATTCTTCAAGTCTTGAACCGTTTCCCTTACCTGTTTGATTGCTTTTTCTTCTTTCTCTTGGTTTTCTTGGGTATCTTTGAGAGATTTATTCATTTCCTCTACCTTTTTGTTTGTAATCTCTAATTCATTATGGCAGTTTTTCACCTCCTGTTTAAGGTCCTCTATAATTTTCATATAATTCACTTTTGAGTCGAATTCTTCTAATTCTTCTGGAATAGGGTGTACAATTCTTCTTATTTTGGGATTCCTGGATTCTGGTGATGTCATGTTGCCTTTCAGGTTGTTGGAGGAATTCTTGCATTGGCGCCTGCCATCTTTTCCTTCAAATGGAGCCAGGAGAGGCCTGGTGTCTTGGTCCAGTCTTTGCTGTGACTAACTCCCTGGGTGTATCTCCTCAGTGTAGGAGCAGGAACCGTTCCCTTCCAGATGGACTCCTCAGCACCAAAACATGGATGCCTGGTATTCCAATGACCGCAGACAAAAGGGCAAATGTGGGGGGTAAGGCGGGGTCGAGTAAAACACAGGAGACCCTGCAGCACAAGCTGAAGGTGCCCAAGCTCCCTTTCGGGGGTCCTTGAGGCCTTCCCGGTAGGCAGACACTCACCACTCTGAGTTGAGTAGCCTTAGTGTAAAAGCAGGAAGCTGTTCCTCAGCAAAGGACCTTGCAGACAAGGCAGGCTTGCAGGGAGGGTGGGTTGTGTGTAGGAAAGAAATCCCTGCAGCAGGAGCTGGAGGAGAGGGGTTTGTGCTCTCTTCCGGTACAGTCCACCCCTGGATAGCACACACTCACCTGTCCAGATGGAATTTCTCAGGACCTAAACAGGGATGCCTGGTAGCCCAATGAGCCAGGGACAAAAGGAAGAATGTGGCAGGCAGGGCAGGGTCCAGAAGGGCACAGCAGACCCTGCAGCCCAAGTTGAAGGTTCCCACGCTCCCTTGCGGGGGACCTTGAGGCCTGCCATGTAGGCAGGCTCTCACCGCTCTGGGTGGGTAGCCTTAGTGTAGGAGCTGGAAAATTGTTCTTGAGCAGAGGACCTAGCAGACAGCAGGGCAGGCTTGGGGGGGGAGCTGGGGGGCTGGGTCGTGAGTAAGAAAAGGGGCCCTGCAGCAGGAGCTGGGGGAGGGGGGTTTGTGCTCTCTTCCAGGACAGTCCACCCTGGATAGCACACACTCACCCATCCAGATGGAACTCCTCAGGCCCCCTGTATCTCATTAGACCACAATGGATAAAAACTGGATTTCTGCAACAACAGAAACTACAGAAAACCAATAAGCTCAAGGAAACTGAGCTACTCCATACTGAGTAACCATTAAGGACAAAGTAGAAATAAAGAGCTTGAAGACTTCCTAGATTTTAATTTAAAATGACTGTACAACATACCCAGCATTATGGGACACAATGAAAGTGGTGCTAAAGGAAAGTTCATAGAACTAGGAGTCTTAATGAAGAATTCTGAGAGAGCGCATGCTGAGTGAACAGCACACCTGAAAGAGCTAACACATATGAAGCAGGCACACCTGAGAGGAGTAGATGGCAGGAAATAATCAAACTGAAGGCTGAAATCAATAAAATAGAAACAAAGAGAATAATACAAAGAATCAAGGAAAAAAGAGTTGAATCTTTGAGACTATCAACAATATAGATAAGATTTTATCCAAATGTGGAGGCCCAAAAATGTGAGCCTATTTTAACTTTGATGAAAGGTCAGAGTTGAAACTTACCTCTATTCCTTCAAGGTTATTGTGTTTCTACCTCAAACAAAAGTACCACCTAGATTTTGCTCAGAGAGCTCTGCTTTCTCAAGGTGAAAGACCCTCGGAGAGGACCTTCCCTCAGGAGGTGACCCCGAGACCCAAGGAACAGTCCAAGACCACCAGCTGCAAATAGCAAGAGGTTTATTGGGTTACACAGGTACCTGTGGGCGGCAAAGTCTTTTCGGAGGACTTGCGCGCCTGCAGTCTGGGAGAAGGTCTTTTTATAGGAAAAGGGCGGCAGAAGCAGGCATACAGAAGCAGATGCATGGTTATAGGGATCTCATTGGTGGGTTGGAATGAGGCGAGGGGCATATGTGGTTTTTCCTCTCCCAGCATAGATGTATGGCCACAGATGTCCTGTTTTGCAGATATCCCATTTTACAGATATCCTGTTTTACAGCTAGGGGCCCTGACCTCAGACATCCTCTCCCAGCTCAGATGTATGGCCACAGATATCCTGTTCTCCTAAGCAAACGGGATGTTCTCATGAGAGCAGGCTAGCTGCAGATCCTGAGGGGGTCCTGAGGGTCTCAAAACAGGCTGTTCCCATGGGAACAGCCGACTGCAGGTCCTGAAAATCTTTCAAACAAACAGGATGTTCTCACGGGAGCAGGGCAGCTGTGGGTTCTGGGGCGGGGGGGGGGGGGTCCAGAGGGTCTTTCAAAGGTTATTATCAAAAGCTGTGGCTAATATCCAGACCTTGTGCTTCGGATATAAAGAAGTAGATATGTTTCTACTCCAAATAAAAGTCTAAGTAAGAATCCAAGAAAGTTCCAGTTCCCTTAAGGATATTAAGCAGGGGGTGGGTTGCCCAGAGAATGTTTTGGTCTCAGGTGTGAATGTTTCTTGTTTTGGTCTACCAGCAGAATGTTTATCTATGAATATAGCCCACAACCTTAAATTGATCTGGTCACTTCCTTGTATCATATCAATGCAGTTTTTGATCTTACTCCTAACAACTGGGGTTGGGGTATTTTAAGCAATTTGAAAATAAACATAGGCAATTTCATTATTTACTAGAACTCCATGTGAGTACTATTCTATAATTTCTGTTTTATTATTTTTGCATCTTCATATTCTTTACTTACATTTCTAATTCCCACACCCTTACCCTGGAAAGTGGTAATTTTGTTGAAGCTGTTCCCCAATATCTAAACTAAATAAAAGGAAGAAAGAGAACTCCAAATCAAGAAAACCAGAAATGAAAGGGAGACATAACAACAGACTCTAAAGAAATAGAGAGAATCATTAGGGCATACATCAAAAAATGTATTTTACAAAATTGAAAAATCTAAAAGAAATGGACAAATTTCTTGATAGATACCACTTACTAAAATTAAATCAAGATCAGATAAAAAATTTAAATAGATCAATAACACCTAAATAAATAGAAAGATTCATCAAAAGTCTTCCAACCCCAAAAAAATGCCCAAGGTCAGACAGTTTTAACACAGAATTCTACCAGACATTCAAAGAAGAGCTAATATCAATACTCTTCAAATTTTTCCACAAAATAGAAAAAGAAGCAACTTTGCAAAATTCTTTATATGAGGCCACAGTTATTCTGATTCCAAAATCATACAAATACTCGGCAAAGAAAGAGAATTACAGACCAATTTCACTAATTAACATTGATGCAAAAGTATTCAACAAAATTCTTGCAAACCAAATCCAAGAACACCAAAAAGATCATCTATAGCAGATGCAGAGATCCATAGCCAAGCATTGGACCAAGCTCCAGGGATACAGCTGAAGAAGAGAAGGGACTATATGAGCAAGGGGGTGGGGTAAGATCATGATAGGAAAACCCACAGAGACAGCTGGCCTGAGTTTGTAGAGGTTCATGGACTCAAGATCAACTGCTATGGAGTCTTCATGGGAACAACCTAGGCCCATACATGTGGATGGCAGCTGTGTAGGTTGATCTGTATGTAGGGCCCCTAGCAGTGGAACCAGAACCTGCCCCTGGTGCATGAACTGGCATTTGGAACCTATTTCCTATGGTGGGAATCCTTGCTCAGCCTTGATGCAAAGGGGAGGAGCACAAACCTGCCTCAACTTGATTTGCCATGCCTTCTTGACTCCCATGTGAGGCCTTACACATTTGGAATGGAGATGGAGGAGTGGATGGGGGGGGCAAGTAGAAGGGAGGTGTGGGGGAGAGAATGGAGTGGGGAAGAGAATGGGAGGAGAGGAGGGAGAGATATTGTTTGAAAAATTCCACCAGAATTTCAAAGAAGAACTAATACCAATAGTCTTCAAATTGTTTCAAACAATAGAATCAGAAGGACATTGCCAAACTCCATTTATGAGGCTACAGTTACCCTGATACTCAAACCATGCAAAGAAACAACGAAGAAATAGAATTACAGTCCAGTCTCCCTCATGAACATTGGTGCAAAAATACTCAATAAAATACTAGTGAACGTAATACAAAAACGCATCAAAAAATCATTCATCATGATGAAGTAGGCTTTATCCCAGAGATACAGGTATGGTTCAACATAGAAAATATGTCAATGTAATCCACCACATAAATAAACTAAAAGAAAAAACTCACACAATCATATTATTAGATGCTGAAAACACCTTTGACAAAATCCAACACCCCTTCATGATAAAAGTATTGGCAACATAGGGTTTACAAGGAACAGACCTAAACTTAACAAAGACAGTTTACAGCAAACCGGCAGCCAACATCAAATTAAATGAAGAGAAACTCAAAGCAATTTAACTGAAATCCAGAGCAAGTTAAGGTTGCCAAATATCTCTACATCTATTTGATACACTACTCAAAGTTCTAGTTTGAGCAATTAGACAACAAAAGGCAATAAATGGGATACAAATTGGAAAGAAGTCAAACTTTTGCTATATGCAGATGAAATGATAGCATACATAAGTGACTTTAAGAATTCTACCAAAGAATTCCTACAGCTGATAAATATTTTCAGTAATGTAGCAGGATACAAAATTAGCTAAAAAAAAAAAAAGTAGCCCTCCTATATACAAATGATAAACAGGCAGGATTCATTGAATACCACACATTACAATAGGCACAAGTAATATGAGATATTGTAGAGCAGCTCTAACAAAACAAGTGAAAGATCAAAATGACAAGAACAATAAGTTTTTGAAGAAAGAAGTTGAGGAAGATATTAGAAAATGGAAATATCTCCCGTGCTCTTGTATAGGTTGGAATAAATAATAAAAACGACAATCTTACCAAAAGCAATCTAGAGGTTCAATGCAATCCCCATCAAAATCCCAAAACAATCATACACAGAACTCAAAAGAACAATACTCAACTCCATTCTGGAAAAAAATAAAAAACACAGGACAACTAAAACAATCCTGTATTATAAACTTCCAGAGACATCACCATCCCTGACATGACATCAAGTTCTACTATAGAGCCATAATAAAAAAAATAAATTAAATTAAATAAAATCAACCTGGTATTGGCATAAAAAGAGACACAAACACAAGAACCAATAGAAACAATTTGAAGACCCTGATATTAAACCACACAAAAATGAATGCCTGACTTTAAAAAAAAAAAAAACTAAAACTATACAGTGGGGGAAAAGCACCTTCAACAATGGTGCTGACATAACTGGATGTCATCATGGAGAACACTGAAAATATATCCATGCCTACCACCATGTATAAAACTCAAGTCCAAGTGGATCAAAGACCTCAAGATAAATCCAGGCACACTGAACCTGACAGAGCAGGAAGAGGAGGCAGCCTTCAACACATTGGCACAGGAGACCACTTCCTAAATATAACACCAGTAACATGGACACTAAGACAGCAATCAACAAATGGGGCCTCCAGGAATTGAAAATCTTCTATAAGGCAAAGGACACCATAAATCAGACAAAAAGACAACCTACAAATGGGAAAATATCTTCACCAGCCCCACATCTGACAGAGGGCTGATCTCCAAAGTATATAAAGAAATCAAGAAACTAGATATCAAAGTACAAAATAAATAAAAATGGGGTCTAGAACTAAACAGAGAATTCTCAACAGAAAAGTCTCAAAAGGCTAAAAGACAGTTAAGGAATTGCTCAACATCCTTAATCATCAGGGAAATGCAACTTAAAATGATTCTGAGCTATCATCTTGCACCAGAATAGTTAGAATGGCTAAGATCAAAACACATTACGCTTCTCTCACTTGGGCTGGTTCCACTCCCTGTTAGCAGCTTTCCTCAGCAGGTATCACATGGCTCTGGCATCTCCAACAGCCAGTGGTCTCTGAAGCAATTCAGGTTTGACTTTCACAGCTTCACACAATGGCCTCTCTAGGCCTCCATGCAATGACACCCCTGTGCCTGGCCTCAGCAGCTTTCCTCAGTCACAGAGGGAGATTCCAGAACCTCTTTCTTCTAACCTTCATCTAAAGCCAGAACCATGTGGCCTGGTCGATGCTGACAAGTTCTGCTGCTTTCTGGGGCTGTAATATGGCCCCTCATTCAATGACATCTTCACCAGCTCTGTTTTCTCTGGTTTCCTTCACTGCGTAAGCTCAGCTTTCCTGGAAATAACTGACAGGAAAAAGAAACTCTATTCAGAATATACTGTATGTAAAAAACAAATAATTTTTTATTATCAATAAAAAAAATTAAGTGGAGTGTGGTGTTGCACACTTATAATCCCGAGCTGGAGAGTCATAGACAGGAAAATACTTGGGTCTATCATCTTGTCCTAGTTGGCAAACCCTAGGTCACTGGAGACACTATCAAAACCTAGCTAAGTGGATTCTAAAGAAAAACAACAAACGCTGCCTCCTGTCCTCAACATACACATGCACACACATCCTTCATCTGTGTACACACACATGCAAATACATATATACACATGCAAACACTATACAACATGAATATCTACAAACAATTTTTGTTTTACTAATAATTTCTCAGTATTGATGAAGTACAAATACACAGTCACATGGGATTTTCATGGAAGACTCATTAAGTAACTGTAGTAAAAAGGGAAATTTTAAATTCACAGGATTTATGGATCCAGAGAAACTACACTTAGAAAAGAGAATTAAAGCTGCAATGGGACATTTGATCTATTTTTGACACCTGAGAACAGATTAATTCAAAAGAAAAATGTAAAGAGTCAGTAGCAGCAAGAAGCTTCCTTTGAGCGACCTCAGGATCAGGGAACATTATGATATAAAGTAAAGAGGAGAGAGTAAGAAAATTCCTGTGGAAATTTCAACTATGAAGTTAAAGGAATCGACAGCACTTGGCAGCAGAAATATCACAAGAATGCTCATGTGTAATACCAAAAATTTTATTAAAATATGAAAAATCTTGAATTTCTACTCGAACTATTGCAGAGTTTAAGAAGAATATGTTTTTTGGAAAAATTAGTTGTGGCTGCATCAGAATGACACCTCACAAACATCTGTCTGTCAAGCTCAGGAGGGGGAGACAATGGCCTCTTCTGACATTGTGGGCACCAGGAATTATCAGATACATACAAGTTGACACAATACTCATGAATATAAAAACAATAAATAAATCATTCTATGAAAAATGAGAAAAATTATCCATTTTTAAAAATCTGATGGCACATAGACTGCATGTGTTTCACCATATTGATTATTCTGTTATCAGAACTGATTTGTATCAGAGGCGTAATTGTGGGATAGACATTCATCACAAACTTCTGAACACTCAGGGTGACTGGGTTGTACATCCATAACAGTACTGCAATGGATGAGATGATAAAATTTATCCAGTACATGACCACAAAGGAGACCACCAGCAGCAAGATGGTCTGGGTGGCCCTTTTCTCAGGAGATGCTCTCAGGTGGCTGAGACTGTGAAGATGCTTATGTTGCCTCTGATGTCTGAGCAAGATAATTACCATGTATGCACTAGTGGCCAGCATAACTCCTACAAGAAATACATCTCTGCAGGTTGCCACTGTTAAAATCAGTGCCCTGATGATGTAGTTCATGGAGAAGAGTGAGCAGAATTTAGTGACCTTCATCTGGTTGGTCTCACTCACATTGGTAAAAGCACCAGCATAGAAGATTCGGTTGCTACTGAATAACAAGTTGAAAGACCAAATAAATAAAAAAGCATAAATCATGTGGTTTTTTAGTGTATATTTAAATTTTGCCAACAAAGAGGAACTGGGACTGATAGTGACAGCCTGGAACACACTCAGGAGGCAGGTGATGCAGATGGAGAGGCCTCTCATTACCCTGCTTATGTAAAAATTTGTCTTACATTTGAAGTCATTGTCCATGTTCAGTGACTCAAATATGTCCCAAAGCCAAATATCCCCTCCAGTGAGGACCAGCACTATGTGGATGAAGGTCAGTTGACAGGAGATCAAGTCCATGGGCTTAGGTCTGTGACACAGAATTATTAAAGTATAGAAAACAAGGAGAAACATATTGGCCAGGACTCCAAGTCCAGCTTGCAAATTAAGGACAATCCTTAATGAGGACATATGTAGAAATTCTATTCACCTTAAAAACATGAAAAGAAAGAATGAAATTTATGACCTGGCAATGCTGAAGCATGCATGAGCAGCCCATATGTGGTGGTTCTGTTGGCCTTGTCCATATTGGATTTCACAGTCTATGTTGATGAGGACAACTGACCAGGTATCTTCCTCAAGAGGACACCAGATCCCAACACAAATGGTTGTGGAAATCTATTTCAAATATCTGAAAAAATAATAGAGTATTCACCAAACTTTTGATTCATTGGTCAATATGTGTATATCATCATTCTGTTTTGCCTATTTATTCTTGATTAGCCCATATCTTTAATTTTAGAAGTTTCACATTAAATATGGCCTATGTTTCTAAATAGCCTCAATATTTCTCCCGGACATACAACATATTGAGCATGATAAATGCATTCTTAGTCATAGCCTATACAGAATACACACTTTATGTGCTTGTATCGTACCTAGACCACATGCCTTAGAAATTCAATCATACTGATTTCACTTACATCGCCTCATCTTACAGTTAACACTGGAAGCAGCAATGATGAGAATACAGGAGCATAATCATATTTGTACAGCTGATTAAAAATTATGTTGATCTGGGGAAAGATCACAAAAGATATCCAAAAGAGTGAGGTGAGTCAGTTTTATATTTCATAATTTTAATAACCTCTAATTTAAACTATTCATGTTTTCATTCATAATTCTGATGGAATCAGAGTTGATAATTCATGATAATCCCACTATTTTAATCAGTGGGATGTCTATCTCTATTTATTTATTTTTATTTTCAATGAACCACCACCCCAGAATCTGGGATTAAAAACAATGATACAGTTGGAGGCCATTAGTGCACTTTCCACACCATATTAATTTTATACCCATTATTGTTACAAATGCTCTTAGATGTCTCCCAGTTTACTTCCTATACATTTAAAACTTGTGTAAACTCTACTTATGGTTTAATGAACAAACACCCAGCTATCAAGACAAATGTTATTTTTCTTTATTTTTCCCAGCAGGACAGTGGTGGGGGATAAATCACTAATAGTATGATTCCTTTGGGGTTTTTCATCCATCCTTTGTTACTTTACCTACTGTTGTCCATCTTCTGTATTTATATCCTCCTCTTTAACTAAGAAACCCCCATTTTCTCAATTTCCTTTTCAAATCTATATGTATAATCAATCATTTATTATCAACATCTCTATAATTTATTAATAAGACAATGTATTATAAATAAAATAAAAAGATTATAATAGAAGTTAAAGATGGTAATCCAAAAAAATTCTTATATCAAAGCTATGGACTTCAACATCACTACTTCACACCCTTTGCTTAGTAAATGTTTTCTTAGAAAATAATGCTTCTTCTCATTCTTTATGTGGCATCTTTCTCTGGGGTACACTGGAGGGGAGACTTGACCAGAAAAACCACAGCTACCATGGCTATAAACAGTTGTCAACATATCCATAAACTGAGAAAAGTCATTCGTTTTATTTGAAAAAAATGCAGTGCTTGGGTGTTCACATTCGTCTAAGTTGTAGTACTTAGTTGTAAGGATTAAACTCAAAATATATTCATAAACATTCATAATAGTAAGGATATGGTCACAATCAAAGGGATCCAGATCAAAAGACTGAGCAGGCAGCGCACAGCTGTCTGAAGAAACGTGTAAAGAAAGAAACAACGAGCTATTTCCTCATAGCTCAACATTCTTCTGAGAAAAATCACTTTCCCCCTTCATTATCACAGTATTTGATTTTAGAACAGTCTTGTTTTATGAACTTATGGTGGTCTTTGCATTCTTCTCTGAGGAGATAATAATATAATGAACATGCAAACATATTACATCAAAAGTATCATTTTAATTTTAAGTTTCACCATATCTAGTGAGTAATGATTTAAATGCAGTGTGACTGCTCAGAGAGAACATGGAGTGATTGTGTGACTTTCAGGTGACAGGACACATGGTGTTGGCTGATGTGCTGTCCACTGTCAGCAACGTTAATAAGTCTTCAGGATCTCAGGAAGATGAGGACCTTAGACACTCAAATTAGGTCCATGAGCAGATTTTTATGAAATGATATGCCAGTAGGAATAGAGTGATTAGGTGATTAAGGTAATTATTCATAGAACTTGCCTCAACTCTTACAATTTTATTTTATTTTATTTTTTGATGTTTAAGTTTGCTTTATTGTGTGTGATAAAAATAACAGGCCAAAAAAGTCATTTCTATATTTGAACAGTTCTACAACTTGCTACTTGGAGGAATGAAAACAAACAGGTATCCATCCATAAAGGCAGGAAAGGAAACAAATGGGGAGATTTTAAGAATTGTTTCTCTTCACTTCCAAGGGCTGAAAGCAGGTCTGCCTCTCAGTCAGCAAGTGCCTCTTGCTGGGCGGTTTGAGTATGGGGAATGGTTCCTCAAGAATTTCTCAAGTTCTTTCATTGTCCATGCTCTTTTGAAGTCTTCATTTTTATGCCTTACTTCCAAGTGCAAGATCACATTTTTCATTCGACGCTGTAGAGAGGGTTCTCCATATATGGTGATTTCAGCCACGTTCCCAGAGCCACCGGTGTCCACGGTCATCCAAATCGCGCCATTGTACCACTCGGATGGGACTGAGGGTTGCATTCGGCCAAAAACCCTTTCGGCCGCCCAGGTGCACGACAGGCTCACAGATTTCGTCCTGAGGCTGCCAGGACACAGGTGGAGCGCGAAGCTTCTCGGAGGAAGGGTCCTCCATCGGTCTTTTCGGTTCATGGTGGGCGTCACTAAAGTGGGACTCCATTCTCGAACACTCCAAGAGCAAGGGCAAGGAGCTAACTCTTACAATTTTAAAGTATCAGTTACTCTTTAGAAATTGAGTTTCACTCACCTGTCACTGGAAGCACACAGATGCTCACGAGAACTTTACAGTCTCACACTTTCGAGCCAGTTCCCCTGCGATGAAGCAACAGGAGCAGTGTCACTGCAGAGCCTGTGGGGAAGCAGTCGGACCAGAGCTCGATCACAGGTCACTGTGAGACCCTCACCACTTATTCTAAAAGGGACGAGAATTTCCTAGCAGAATGTTTTAAAATTAGAAACACAGACTAGCTTCACAGAAAGATAATGCTTCACTTTTCCCCTCCCACCCGAGAAATTCCAAAGCACAAAGACACTTAGCCAGCCACCTGGTGATAAAGAAAAACAAAGAACAAGCTATGGGAAAGAGCAAAAGACCTTGCACCTGTGCCAAAGCTGATCTGAAAAGTCTCCTTGTAGTTTCACCTTTAAAAAAACTAACCCCGCAGAGGAACCTTTAACTTCTCTCCCTACCTTGCTACCTTGCAGTTTGGGGGTCTAGAAGTTCCTGGCCACCCTTTACAATAAAGGAGTTAACCTTGCATTTTGCAGTCCGGTCTGCTCTGGTTTTTGGTGGTCTCCCTCTGTGGGTCATGATCTGGGCACAATAGTCACATGGTGTAAATCTAAGAAAGAAATAAAAATGTTCACTAGAAGTGTGTGTGTGTGTGTGTGTGTGTGTCTGTGTGTGTGTCTGTGTGTGTCTGTGTATGTGTGTCTGCATGTGTGTCTATGTGTGTGTGTCTGTCTCCCTTTTTCTCTGTGTGTGTGTGTGTGTGTGTGTGTGTGTGTGTGTGTGTATGAAATAACTACCTGGAGTAAGAATACATCAATAGCATACTGTGTATTTGGACATCTGTCATGAGTAAATAAAACAGCATTGAGTGAAAACAGTTATATCAAATATATTTCTAAGATAAATCTCTATTTCCTGGATGACTTGGTAAAATCCACAAAGGTTCTGCTACCTAGTGCATCAGCATCAGTGTAGATTCTTAAAGAGAATTGCACAAAACTGAAAATTTTGTGATGCTTGCAACCAAATTCATGCTTCCATCATTTGGTTTTTCGTGGCGTGGAAGCTCTGTGTCTAGTGACATTTACTGGCATCCTTTTATTCCATTTTAAAAACAATGCTTTTATAATGCTATATTATCTATTTACGAATATGATTTTCTTGTATTTGTGTGTAGGAAAGACGGAGACAGAGGGAGGGGCTCTGCCGCGCACTGCACCCCCGTGTCTGCGCTCTGTGCGCTGGCACACAGTTCTCAAGCTTCGGGCATGGAGGCTGGAGGTTAAAATACACAGACACACACAGACAAAGAAACAGCGACACGGGTCATCCTTGAATTCCCCAAGAATGCCCCCTTTATTGTGTTCAGAGGCAGATTATATAGCCCCAGCCAAACCCACCAGAAACCACTCTCCTGCCATCAGGAACTCCTGAAGGTCTCCTGCTCAGAGCAGCTGTAGGCACTCAGATCAGGGAATTACAAGAAATTCAGGATCTGGGGTCTCATTGCTCTCAACAGGGCTCAACCTACAGTTCATACTGGCTTCAATAAAAGTCAGGTAGCTCCTGTCTTAGCCTTCAAAGTGCTGGGTCCATAGGTGTTGCCACCACATCTGACTTCACTTTCCATTTGAGTCTCTGTATGTATCAGTAAATGATATTCCAGCAATATTAACATGGACTTATGACATTCATCAGCTAAATTTAAATTTACTTGACATATTTTCTGTACGCATATTTTAATGAACAATTATATTTTGCAACTCTTAAAAATTTTGGGTATTTTGACTTTAAATAATTTTTTTAACTGAAAATATTTCTCACTGCTAATGAAAAGCTTACTTGATATTATATAAATAGCAGTGTAACAATGTTCAACTTAGAAAACTTAAATATTGAAAATTAATTCATTATAATTAAAACACTGAAACTTCTACTGAAAATTACTCACTTTAAATGTTTGTAAAGATAACATTGAAATTATATAGTTTGTTTTCGTTTGTAAAAAAATAAAATGCAAAGAGAAAAAAGTAATTTAATGAATAAGTGAAGTAGGATTCTAGATACTTTTGAGATGACCAAAAGGATCTACTTAATTAGAAATATTTACAGTAGAATAACAAAATCTATGAAAAAAATTTAATCTTATTAATACAATGTTAAGACTATCTTAGATTTTACTAAGTCATGAAGTGAAACTTTACTAAGAATTCCTAAGTATACACAAACTTAACAGTACAGAAAATACTGATAAACACTAAATTAGCTAATATTTGTTGCACAGTCCTGATGAAGTTTCATAAAAATCAATGCATGGCAAGAGACTTGAACTTGGAGTGGCTACTAGAAGCCCAGGGCAATGTCCCCAGTTAGTTCTTTGGGCACCTGAGGATAGGGAACCTGAAATGAACCTATCCTATAGCCATACTGATGAATATCTTGCATATCACCATAGAACCTTCATCTAGCGATGGATGGAGATAGAGACAGAGACCCACACTGGAGCACCAGACTGAGCTCCCAAGGTCCTAATGAGGAGCAGAAGGAGGGAGAACATGTACAACGAAGTCAGGACCACGAGGGGTGCACCCACCCACTGAGTCAGTGGGGCCGATCTATTGGGAGCTCACCAAGGCCAGCTGGACTGTGACTGAAAAAGCATGGGGTAAAACCGGACTCTCTGAACATGGCGGACAATGAGAGCTGACAAGAGGCCAAGGACAATGGCACGGGGTTTTGATCCTACTTCAGGTTCTGGCTTTGTGGGAGCCTAGACAGTTTGGATGTTCACCTTCCTAGATCTGGATGGAGGGGGGAGGACCTTGGACTTTCCACAGGGCAGGGAACCCTGACTGCTCCTGGGACTGGAGAGGGAAGAGAAGAGGAGTGGGGGGAGGGGGAGAGGGGCGGGAGGAGGGGGAGGGAAATGGGAGGCGGGGAGGAGGCAGAAAATTTTTTTTAATAAAAAAAAATAAATAAATCAATGCATACTTGAGAAAAGTATAAAAATGAGAAAATATAAAATATAATTTGTATATATTAATATTATAAATGTATTTTTGCAGACAAATGAATGTGTGTTCTTTGTTTTTCACCCTCTAAGCCGTTTCAGGTATTTTCTGAGAGGGTTGGAAATTTAACACAGCTGCCATTATCTAGGAGGAACCATGTTTATAGAATTATGAGAGTACACCCTCAGGAGAATCCATAGGCAGATATGCTTATTAAAATACTCCATTGAGGGTCACTTTTTACAGAGATATGAATGTACATTTACTGTAAAAAGAGATAGATATCAGTATATTTTCATTCAATACATAGTATCCATTGATAACATTCACCCTATTGGCTTTCCCTGTCTCTCTGTCCACAATTCTGCTAGGCGCTGTCATCTTGCCAATAGGATCACCTTCTACATCACATCCATTACAGAGGTCACAGCAAGTGAAATCTATGTTCTTCTACAAATCATCACACTGATATTTTTGTCTATAGGAATTTGTTGTGTTTGCTCTTGATACAATAAGGCTCAAAAATGAATTCTAAACAGAGAATTCTCTAATTATTTTGTTACAGAAAACTCTGCTTCCTTCTACCACTTACAACTCTCACTATTGATGAAGAGAAAATGAAACACTCACCTGGCCAGACCTTTGATAAACATCCATTTGGAATGCGGCCCTAAGAAGTAGTTTTATAAAGAAGAAATGTCATCAGCTCATCTCTCTCTAGACTCATAATTATCATGTCACCTGGAAAGAGGGAAGTTCTGAGATTGAGTTGTTAGAAAGTGATACAATTAACTGGAAGAGTGAACTTCTCTAATTTCAGGACAACACTAGAGAAGGAGCAGCTGAGCTCTGGCTTTCCCACGTGTAAACTCTTCTCCCCAGTCCCTATCTGTCTGTGTGGATTAGTGGATCCCTGTCCTTCTGGACAAAGCTAAAGTAAAAATAACAACGCATCCATAAGAAGTAAGAAAACATTTAATTCCTCAAGGAATCTTTCCTGCTTCCAAAATATTCCTTGATGGCCTCCACACTTACTTGACAGTGGCTTCATGACCTCACCAAGAAATTAAAATCACTTTTGCTAAAAATTAAGAAAATGTACATAAATACACTTGGGAAAAGTAATCTTTCTTGCAGGAGCCACAGACATGAGGTGATATAATCACCGGATAGTGAGCTGTGGGCCTGGGGATGTAACTTAGTTGGTAAAGTGTATGTGTAGACATTGTTGTTAATGTGGGATACCATGGAGAAATCAAACCTTGAAATTCTATGCACAGGTGAGGGAGAAGAATCCCAAGTCAATGGTGAACACAAGACCTTCAAGGAGACCTTAGAAAAAAAACTGTATCATGCAAAGGAAAGACTCACCCACACACCTAGAAGAAGCACACAGAATACATTAAAGACAAGACCCAAAAAGGATCTCATATTTACAACACTGAGGAGACAAAGCGATAAAGATATATTAAAAATTTGCAAAGGAAAAAGTACAAATCACAAGTAAAGAGCACTTTTCAAAGAACAACTGATTGCTCAAGGAAATCTTTCAAAGCCAGAAGATACTGGAATAATACCACCCAAGTACTAAATGACAGCCAACTTAAAATAATATGGCCAGCAAAATTACTCCATGATTGAAGGAAAAGGAATAATTTTTTTTTGCATAGCATTTTATTTTATTTTATTTTATTGGTTTTTCGAGACATGGTTTCTCTGTAGCTTTGGTGCCTGTCCCGGAACTAGCTCTTGTAGACCAAACTGGCCTCAACTCACAGAGATCCGCCTCCCAAGTGCTGGGATTAAAGGCAGTGCATAGCATTTTATTTTATTTTATTTTTTATTTTTATTTTTGGATTTTTCTTTTTTTATTAATTAATTTATTTAATTATTAAAGATTTCTGCCTCTTCCCCGCCACCACCTCCCATCCCCCCCTCCCCCAATCAAGTCTTCCTCCCTCCTCAGCCCAAAGAGCAAGCTGGTTTCCCTGCCCTGTGGGAGGTCCAAGGACCACCCACCTCCATCCAGGTCTATTAAGGTGAGCATCCAAACTACCTGGGCTCCCACAAAACCATTACGTGCAATAGGATCAAGAACCCATTGCCATTGTTCTTCAGTTCTCAGTAGTCCTCATTGTCCGTTATGTTCAGCGAGACCAGTTTTGTCCCATGATTTTTCAGACCCCGGCCAGCTGGCCTTGGTGAGTTCCCGATAGAACATCCTCATTGCCTCAGTGTGTGGGTGCACCCCTCGCGGTCCTGAGTTCCGAAAAGGAACAATTTTACAAACATTTTCAGCCTAAAAATAATTTACATTCAAAAACCAAACCTAAGGTGATACAGGAAGCTTTATTTGGGGGTAAATAGAGGGATAAGCAAAACATAGAGACTTTGGAAGGAACATGAGCCATAATTATTTAACCATAAAGACCAATGAGAACACAACAACAAAAATCAACAACGTGATGACCACAACTAGCACAGGCATTTCTATAACAGTTTAAGCATGAATGGCCTCCATTCTCCACTCAAAAGACAGAGAAGGATTGAATGGATCAAGAAATAAAACCTATCTATCTGTTGCCTAAAAGAAACAGATTTTAGTTATGAAGATAGGCACCACCTTAGAGTAAAAAGATAGACAAAAGTATTCCAATAAAATGGAATCATGCAGAAAGGTGTCGCCATTAGAACACCTAAGATAATAGACTTGGAACAGAAATGATGAACAGAAATACAGAGGGAAACTGCATTCGGATCTAGGGAGCACTTAACCAAGAAGACATTAGTACCCTAAACATATGTGCACCAAAATGAAAGACACAAAATTTCAAAAAAAAAAATCTATCACTGTTTCAAAAGACAGATTACACTAATCCAATAATAATAGAATTCAGTACTCAACTTTCTCCAATAGACAAGATATCTCACAAAGAAAAATATACAGAGAAACAACAGAATTAATGGACCTCATATATCAAAGGGACTTAAAAATGCCTACAGAACAGTCCATCCAAATACAAAAGAATACATATTTTACTCTGCATTATAAAGAAACTTTTCTAAAATAGACCATATACTGAAATGCAAAAAAAAATTCATTACAAATGAAAAAGATTGAATAAATGTCCTTGTAGCATGATTGAGCATCCTTTGGGTATATGCCCAAGAGTGGTATTGATGGGTCCTGAGGTAAGTTGATCCCAGATTTTCTGAGAAACCACCATACTGATATTCAGAGTTGTACAAGTTTGCATTGTACCAGGAATGAATGAGTATTTTACTTATGCCACATTCGTTCCAAGATAAGCTATCATTGGTGTTTTTCATCTTAGACATTCTGAGTGGTGTAATATGGTATCTCATAGTCATTTTGATTTGCATTTCCCTGTTAGATGTTGTCTTTCAACCATTTGAGATTCTTCTGTTCAGAATTTTCTGTTTAGTTCTGTACCACATTTTTAAATTGTGTTATCTATAATTTTAATGTCTAATTTCTTATGTTACTTATATATTTTGAAGATCAGTCCTCAGTCTCATATGTGTGGTCTTGTTGTCTGAATTTTTCTTGTATCTTATGGGTTTTATGTTTCCTGCTTATTTGTGGTGTGCATTACTGGAGCAGTTATCTTTCATGACCCTATTGAAGGACTTATCTTTGCCATTGACTTGGGATTCTTGTCTCATGCCTATAATTTGAAAGTTTTATATTTTCATATATTCCACATATAAAATTTTTTTCATGTGTACACTCTAACAACTGAGCTACTGTGGTGGTATTTTATTTATCTTTTAATAAATACAGCTTTCCTGAAGATCAGAGAGTAAAATAGTCCCACTGGTCAGCCTTACAGAGCAGGAAGTGGTGACACTCACCTTCAGTACCACTAGCCAAACTGTTTGCTATAGAAACCATGTGGTAGTGGTACGTGTCTTTAAGACCAGCCGTACGAGGAATATAAGATGGGAGGAGACAGCAGTCAGACAGTCTCCTTCTAGAATCCTGTATGCAGAATCATTTCACACTGCGGTAGATGTAAGAGTCAGGCACTTACTCTTTTGCTTTTCTGACCTTCAGGCTGAACTCCAATACCTGTTTCTGGGTTTTTATTAATCTTGCTTCATTTGGCACCCAATGTTTGGTTTACGAATTCATGAAAAAAGCTATTTTCCTGAGGGTTTTTAGCCACTGTCATAGGCCAGGGCTAGACCCAAACCTAATCACTTGGGTTTGGAAGAAAAACTAGCATAGCACTGGCTTAGATTTTTCTCCAGCCCTGCCTGTCCACCCATGACTTCTGGTGGCACTCATGGCTTGCTGTCATCCTGCACAGCACCTACACAGCTTCCAGCAATCAAAAGTGTCCCAGTCATTCCCAATCACTGTGGAGGACATGCCTCCCCAGGAAACTTAGTAAATCCAGTGCCTGCTGTAAAAAAAAAAATCATACTACTCTGAATGATGAAATAACAATTAAGGATGAATCAGAACTTCAGGAAAAAAATAGACTATGTATACTTTGCTAGGCTTCTATAAAGTTTCAAAGACCAAATCAGGTAGTACAAATAAATAGCATTATAATTAAAGGATTATTAACACAGGTAAGATGTGACTATTATTACTCCAGAAACTTGGCATCTAAATTGGCCTCTTCAGGAGGCAGATGTTCAATTCCTAGGAATTGGAACCCTATATCAGGAAAACAAATCAAAAGATGGCTTGAATTCATAGGACTAGAAGGACCACAAAAAAGGCTGAAGTCACCTGTGGCTAATATAACAGTGACTCTATGAGTTGGTCATCTGTTACAACAATGGAATACCCATATCAACATTGTTGAAGTCTCAGAAATGGATCATATCAACTCATGTTTCTGGAAAGGATATTATAAGGCAGTATTAAAAATCCACCAACCATTGAGTCCATACAAAAACAGAACAACAACTAGCCTACTCTCAGGGATACCAACAGTCCTAACTTCAAAATTGTTAACTAAGAAACATATAGGAGTTAAGCAATTGTCTGTAATAAAAGAGAAACTGAAGGTTTTAGAACAGCTGGTACAGGAGCAACTAGATGCTCAGCATATTGATGGATCAACCATCCTTGAAATTCTCCTGTATTTGTTGCTAAAAAGAAATCTAGAAAATGGAGAATGGTAACAGATCTGAGAGCTGTTAATAAGGGGATTCAGCCAGTGGGCTCTCTACAGTCTGGCATTCCTTTACCTTCCCTATTGCCTAAAGAATGGCATCTCATAATTATTGATTTAAAAGATTATTTCTTCACCATACCTTTACTAGAAAAAGACAGAGAAAAATTTGTTTTCACAGTGCCTACTTATAATAATTCTCTGTCCTTTAAGGGATATGAATGGAAGGTTCTCCATGAGGGAATGTTAAATAGCCCCACCTTGTGCCAATATTTTGTAAGTCAATCATTAGAAATAATATGCAAGAAATTTCCTGAATCTATAGTTTATCATTACATGGATGACATTTTACTATCCGATTCAAATATAGATACTTTAGAAAGAATGTTAGGAGAAGAAAAATTTTCTTCCCACCAGCAATGAATGAGTGTGCCCCTTTCTCCACAACCTCTCCAGCAAAGGCTATCATTGGTATTTTTGATTTTAGCCATTCTGACAGGTGTAAGATGGTATCTCAAAGTTGTTTTAATTTGCATTTCCCTTATCGCTAAGGAGGTTGAGCATGACCTGAAGTGTCTTTTGGCCATTTGAATTTCTTCTGTTGAGAATTCTCTGTTCAGTTCAGTGCCCCATTTTTTTATTGGGTTAATTATCCTTTTAAAGTCTAGTTTCTTGAGTTCTTTATATATTTTGGAGATCAGACCTTTGTCTGTTGCAGGGTTGGTGAAGATCTTCTCCCAGTCAGTGGGTTGCCTTTTTGTCTTAGTGACAGTGTCCTTTGCTTTACAGAAGCTACTGAGTTTTAGGAAGTCCCATTTATTCAATGTTGTCCTTAATGTCTATGCTGTTGGGGATAAACGTAGGAAGTGATCTCCTGTACCCATATGTTGTAGAGTACTTCCCACTTTTTCTTCTATCATGTTCAGTGTGTTCAGACTAATATTGAGGTCTTTAATCCATTTGGACTTGAGTTTTGTGCATGGTGATAGATATGGATCTATTTTCATTCTTCTACAGGTTGACAACCAGTTCTGCCAGCACCATTTGTTGAAGATGCTCTTTTTTTTCCATTGAATACTTTTAGCTCCTTTATCAAAAATTAGGTGTTCATATGTTTGTGGGTTAAAATCAGGGTCTTCTACTCGGTTCCATTGATGGACTTCTCTGTTTTTATGCCAATACCAAGCTGTTTTCAATACTGAGGCTCTGTAATAGAGTTTGAGGTCAGGGATGGTAATGCCTCTATACGATCCTTTATTATATAAGATTGTTTTGGCTATCCTGGGTTTTTTGTTTCTCCATATAAAGTTGATTATTGTCCTTTCAAGATCTGTGAAGAATTTTGATGGGATTTTAATGAGGATTGCATTGAATCTATAAATTGCCCTTGGTAGAATTGCCATTTTTACTATGTTGATCCTCCCAATCCAAGAGCAAGGGAGATCCTTCCATTTTTTGGCATCCTCCTCAATTTCTTTCTTCATAGACTTAAAGTTCTTGTCAAATAGATCCAGAATGCAAACTTGTGCAACCACTTTGGAAATCAGTGTGGCGATTTCTCAGGAAATTTGGGATCAACCTACCCCAAGATCCAGTAATACTACTATTGGGAATATACCCAAGAGATGCCCCATCAAATGACAAAAGTATCTGTTCAACTATGTTCATAGCAGCATTGTTTGTAATAGCCAGAACCTGGAAACAACCTAGATGCCCTTCAATGGAAGAATGGATGAAGAAAGTGTGGAATATATACATATTAGAGTACTACTCAGCGGTAAGAAAACAATGACTTCTCGAATTTTGCATGCAAATGGATGGAAATAGAAAACACTATCCTGAGTGAGGTATCCCAGACCCAAAAAGAGGAACATTGGATGTACTCACTCATAATCAGTTTCTAGCCATAAATAAAGGACATTGAGCATATAATTTGTGATTCTAGAGAAGCTAAATAAGAAAGTGAACCCAAAGAAAATCGTATAGTCATCTGCCTGGAGAGGGGAAGTAGACAAGATTGCAGGGCAAAAACTGGGAACTTGCGGGTGAGGTGGCATGGGGCAAAGGGGAAATGGGATGAGAAACATGAGAAGGGGAGGATGGGAGGAGTTCGGGGGATTGGGATGGTTGGGATATAGGAAGGGTGGATATGGGAGCAGCGAAGTATATATCCTAACTAAGGGAGCCATCTTAGGGTTGGCAAGAGACTTGACTCTAGAGGGGTTCGCAGGTTTCCAGGGAGATGTCCCCAGCTGGTACCTTGGGCAACTGAGGAGAGGGAACCTGAAATGACCCTATCCTATACTGATGAATATCTTACATATCACCTTAGAACCTTCATCTGGCGATGGATCGAGGTAGAGACAGAGACTCAATTTGGAGCAACGGTCTGAGCTCTTAAGGTCCAAATGAGGAGCAGAAGGAGGGAGAACATGAGCAAGGAAATCAGGACCACGAGGGATGCACCCACCCACTGTGACAGTGGAACTGATTTATTGGGAGCCCACCAAGGCCAGCTCGTCTGGGACTGAATAAGCATGGGTTGAAACTGGACTCTCTGAGCATGGCAGACAATGAAGGCTGATGAGAAGCCAAGGACAATGGCACTAGGTTTCGATCCTAATACATGAACTGGCTTTGTGGGAGCTTAGCCTGTTTAGACGCTCACCTTCCTGGACGTAGATAGAAGACCTTAGTCTTCCCGCAGGGCAGAGAATTTGGACTGCTCTTCAGTATCCAGAGGGAGGGGGAATGGTGTGGGGGGTGGAGAAGAGGAGTGGGGATAGGGGGAGGGGAGGGGGGAGGGGGCATTATTTGGGAGAAGGGGAGGGAAATGGGAAACGGGGAGCAGGTGGAAATATTAATTAAAAAAGAATAAAATAAATAAATAAAACATGACATATCAAAAAAAATTTCTTTGTTGGGGATTAAAAATTGCTCATGAAAAATACAAAGAGGAGATTCTAATAATTATTTAGGCTATACAATATATATAAAAATAGACATTAATAGGTGCAAATTAGGAGAGATCAATTGTAGACTCTTAATGACTTTCAGAGATTGCTATAAGACATTTCCCAGCTTTGGCCCACTACTGGGATAGAACATGATGATCGTATTAATTTAAACTAAACCATAGATGGTGACAAGGACTTTAATACTTCCAGAAAATTTTCAACTGAAGCTAAGAGGAAATTGAATTTGATTGAAGTAAAATTACAAGAGTCACATATGAATCCTATGGATTTGAATCTTAACTGAATTTTTGTCATATTACCCTACAAACATTTTCCTACTGGAATTGTAAAGCAGAGGGAAGACATTATCTTAGAATAGTTTCTTTTACTACATAAACTGAGAAAAAATTAAATACTTTTGTGGAAAAAGTCTCTGAGTTGAATATAAAAGGAACATTGAGACTTTGTCAATTAGCAGGAATAGACCCAGAAGAAATTCCGGTACAAATCACTAATGCTGAAATAAACAAATATGGGAAGAAATCCAATCCTGGCAAAGAGCTTGTAGTAATTTTTTAGGAGAGATTAATAACAACTATCCCAAAACTGAGAAAATTTGAGTTATAATGAGAACTAATTTGATCCTTCCTTGCATTGTATGGAACACACCAATAGCTGGAGCCCCTACATTCTACACTGATACAAATAATTCAGAAAAGGCAGGTTACAAATCTGAAACTTTTAAATAAAGTGGAACAAAGCCCTTATGATTTCATTCAAAAGACAAAATCATATGTTATTTTCATGATACTAAGGGATTTTAAAAAACGTCTCAAACGTAGTTAACCTGTAGGCCAACTATGGATACCCCAACATTGCAGAGGAACTTTGGGTAACTGTCCAGGCAGCTAGCTGTTTCTGTCATTTCTCACAGTTTTGGAAATTGCTTGCTCACATTTCCTGCTCACTCAGTTAATATTATTTTCTTCTTGGTTTTAAAAGAGTTAAAGACTGGATAGTTTTAGTTATAGCTTTCACTGTTTAACTGAGGCAGAAATCACATTATGATAGAAAGTAAAATAATTACAGAACATTAGATAGATGTGGAGTATAGTCTCTGAGTTTGTCAAATGCAAATGGACTAGACATTGTTGATGTATTTATTGTCTGCATATTTTGTATATAGTCATTGTACTTAATTTATATAGTTTTCTTATCTAAGTTATAGCCTTATTTTATATTTTAGACAAAAAGGAAAATGTGGTGATATTTCATTTGTATTTTAATAAATAAGACTTGCATGAAGATCAGAGAATAAAACAGCCCCATTGGTCAACCTTACAGAACTGGAAGTGGTGATATTTACCTTTAATCCCACTAGCTAAACTGTTTGCAATAGAAACCAGGTGGCAGTTGTACATGCCCTTAATCCCAGCCCTGGAGAGGAATATAAGATGGGAAAAAACAGCTCTCAGACACAGAGTTATTTTGAGATTCCTGGAGGCAGGATTATCATTTCAGACTGAGGTAGAGGTAAGAGCCAGTTTGTTGACATAGATTTCTGCCCCACCCAGTCCCACAGTAATTCAGTCCCAATGAAACACACAGAGGCCTACATTAATTGCAAACTGTTTGGCCTATTAGCTCAGGTTTCTTATTAATTAACTCTTACATCGTACAATAAGCCATGATTTTTGTCTGTGTTAGACATGTGACTTGGCACCTTGTGTTAGTGAGCATTCTCATCTTATTTCTCTACGTCTGAGTGATGACTGCAGACTGACTTTTCTCTTCACAGAATTCTCCTACTCTTCTCATCTCACCTATACTTCCTGCCTGACTACTGGCCAGTCAGCATGTTATTAAACCAATACAAGTGAAAATCTTTACAGGGTACACCAGTGGCTGGCTGTTTTGCTTTTCTGACCTTCAAGTTGAACACCAATATGTGTCTGAGTTTTTATTAATCATGCTACAAGCTGCATTACCAGTCCCCCCCCCAAGCCTATCTGCTGATAATACAGCTACACCACCTCACATCTGTACATTCTGTAAAAAAGTATCTAGTTCACCCTCACCCAAGCACATCTGACAGACAGAACAGGCTGTAGATCAAAGGTTACATGGCTGGCTGAACATTTTGTTAATTTTAGCAAAAATTAACAAATCTCATGTTAATTTCTACATGAGATTCTGAAGCCACTGTCAAGTAAGTATGGAGGCTACCAGGAATGTTTTGGAAGCAGGAAGGATACCTTGGGGAAGTGAAATTGCTTTTCTACTTTTTTAAATGGCATATTTTTATTTTACTTTTGTCTTGTTAACAAGGACTGGGATCAGCTAATGCACACAGACATGTAGGGCCTGGGGAGAACAACTCACACACGGGAAACCCAGAGCTCAGCTGTTCCTACTGCACTGTTTTCCTGAAATTAGGAAAGTTCACTTTCCCATTTGGTGGTTGCACTCCCTAACAACTTCAGTATCAAAACTTCTCTCTACTGATGACATAAAAATTATTTTTCTAGAGGGAGATCAGGTGATGACATTTCTTCCTTATAACTGCCTCTTAGAGCCTCATTCTGCATGGTGTTTATCAAAGGCCTGGCCAGGTGAGTGAGTTTGTTTTTCTGTTTTTAATAGTGAAAGTTGTAAGCGGCTGACGAGTGAATCCAGATTTTCTGTAATGAAATGATTAGCGAATGCTCTGCTTAAATTTCTACTATTGAGCCACACTGTGTCATAAGTAAGCAGAAGAGATCTTATAGACATAATAATCATCAGTGTGATGATTTGTAAAAGAACACTTACTATGCACTTACTATGACCTCTGACTATAGTAGGTGTGACAGTAGAAGGTGGGGCTACTGGAGAGGACAGGGCCTAGCAGAAATGGAGAGAGAGACAGGAAAGGCTAACAGTGAGAGAATAATCAATGGATGGTATATATTGAATGAAAATGTCATGAAATCCTTCAGTTTTACAATGAATGTACACTAATACATATGTAAAAAGTGTCCCCAAGTGGAATATTTTAGCAATCATATCTGACTATGGATTTTCCTGTATGTTCTCTAATCTTTCTGAGAACATGATTCCAGCTAGTAATGCCCACTGTCTTAGTTTTTCATTCTTGTCACAAAAACCTGAAATAACTTAGAGGGTGAAAATCAAAACACAGACAGATATTTGTTTGTAGATGTACATTGATAATAATAAATTACATTTTAATGGTACTACTTTGTTCTGTCATTTTACTATATTTCTCAAGTTAACTGACCATGCATTTATATATATGAAACTTCAGACAGAAATATACAACAAATATTAACTGATTTAATACTTATCAGTAAGTTTTTGTTATGTTAAGTTTGCATATACTTAGGCATTCTGAGAAATGTTTCAGCTTATGTCCTACTAAAACATAAATAGTCTCAAAAATTGTATAAATAAGTTCTAATTTTTTATATTTTTTTTATTCTATCAAAGTGATTCCTAATAAAGTAAATCATTTCTGGGTATCTAAAATATGTCTTGAAATCTCACCTCACTTATTTATTAAATCCTTGTAAAGTTATTCTTACAAAAATGTAAACTGGAAAACTGTCAGTTGGATATAGAGTGTTTTAAATAAAATAAGTTAATTTTAATATTTCAAGTCTTCTAAATTGAACTTTGTGACATTGAGACTGATACAATATTGAATAAACTTTTAATTAGCAGTGAGAAAGTAATTTCAATTATTTAACAGTATAAAATTCTTTAAAGTCAAAATCTCCAAGGTTTCTTCTAATTGTTAGAAAATACAATTGCTCATTAAAATACACATTCATAAAAATGCCAAGTAAATTTAAGTTTAGCTGTTGAATGTCTTGAGTCCATTTTTATATTGTTGGAATATCACTTACTAATCTATACAGGAGATCACATGGAAAGTGAAGGCAGTCATGGGGACACATGGCTATGATCTCAGCACTTTGAGGGCTAAGGCATTGAGCATCGTGAGTTTGACTAAATCCATTCTGAACTACAGGTTGAGACAGCACCCCACAGACACACACAAATGCAACAAAATTACAGTGGAAATCAGCAAATGTACATTTATGAAATTGTTTAAGAAATGGACAAACTATGCCAGTAAGTGTCATTTCATAACTGGGCACAGACCGTGAACAGCACGAGAACAAGTGATGGAAGCAGGAGTTTCTGTTTGCAAGCGTTACAGAATTTTCAATCTTTTTTGTGTAATGCACACTAAAAGTCTGCACTGATGCAGTGAGGCAGGACCCTCACTGACCTGTTCAAGTCACACAGAAAACAAAGGACATGCTCCATTTTCCTTAAAGTTCATTATTTCACGAAAATATTTGGTATAACTCTCAGTTTTTCACTCAAATGCTGTACACAGATTCATGACACACCCCAGCACACAGTGTGCTAGTGATCTATTGTTAGTCCCGCTAGCCATTCCAAACTCTTTGTCTCTGTCGCCGTCCTCTCTCTCTCTGTCTTTCTTCCAGTGAGCATTTTCACATCTTTCCCAAACTTCCACCATGTGACATGTGATCAAGCTCAGGGTCTGACTGCTGACCCACAGGCTCTGCAGTGACAATGCTGCTGCTGCTTCATAGCAGGGGAACTGGCTCGAAAGTGTGAGACTGTAAAGTTCTAATGAGCGTCTGAGTGCTTCCAGTTGTCAGTGAGCTAAATCTAATTTTATAAATAATAATTTACTCATTTTAATTATGTAAGTGTATCAGGTAATAGCTATGAATTAATACCTTATTAAAAGGCAGTGACTATTTGTTCCTGCTGGCATTATGTATTTCATAAAGATCTGCTCATGGAACTCATTTGAGCGGCTAAGATCCTCATCTTCCTGAGATTCCCGAAGTCTTGTTAACGTTGCTGACAGTGGACAATACATCAGCCAACACCATGTATCTTGTCACCTGAAAGTCTCACAATCACTCTATGTTCTCTCTGAGCAGTCACACTGTTTTTAAGTATTACTCACTAAATATAGTAAAACTTAATATGAAAATGATACATTTGATCTAGTATGTTTTATGTTCATTATGGTATTTACTCTCCACCAAGAAGAATACATAGATCACCTTAAGTCTTAAAACAAGACTGTTCTAATTCTGATAATGAAGGGGTAAAGTGATTTTCTTGTAAGAATGTAGAGCTATGTATCCACGCAGCAGCCCTAGGTTTTTTATTGTTGCACATCTCCTCAGACAGCTGCCTGGAGTCTGCTTGGTCTCTAGGTCTGGGTCAATTTAATAGTGATGGCTTCTGCATATTGTGAATATTTATAGCCACACTTCGTGTTTTAGTACATACAACTAAATGTTGTAAATGAAACTGACACAAAGCCCCCAGCACTGCAATTTCCTTTTTCAAGCAAAACAAATGTCCTTTCTCATTGCATTTATATGTTAATAGTTCAGAGTGTATCAATGGTAGATATAGTCTGTCCTAGTTAAGTCTCAGTCAGAGTGAGTTCCACAGAGAGATGACACATGATGACTTAGGAGATGCATAATTTCCTATGAGTCATAGATATTTACAAATCAATGCATATGAAATTTGCAGATCGTAGAACATATCTTTGTGCCTAGAAAAAAAATGAAATTACTACCTTTTACTTGATATTATCATCTTTTTATGTTACATATAATACATGTGCTATGTTGATATAGTATAGATGTACAATTAATGAAAATCATTTTACATATATGGTTTGTACAGTTGCAATTTGAAAAACAGAATTGAACTACCATTCTTTCAGTTTGGAGCCAAAGGCTTGAATTAAATGCTATCCTGGAGCTTTTATTTATTTATTTAATATTTATTTTGGGATTTATTTATTTATTTTGCATATATGAGTTTTGTCTGCATATGTGTCTATGTGCCACTTGCATGCCTGAGTCAGAGAGGGAAATGGAACCTGCAGAAATGCAGTTAAAGATGGTTATGAACCACCAAGTCATTGCTGAAAATCGAATCCAGGTCCTTTGCAAGAGTAAAATATGCTTTCAACCACTGAACTATCTTCCAGGTTGTTTTCTGGAACTTTAAAAAAAACAGAACACCACTGTGCAGATACTGTATATGCACGCTGGTGGGAGAATCACACACATTAACTTCTGCATTATGTCCACACATGCATTCACGCATCCATCTATGTGTGTGAAATATACAGGTGATCTTGACAATTTAATTGGGTGCTCTTCTGTCTCAGAAATCTAAGCAAGTGTAGTTGTTTTCTATTTCTTTTTCACAAAGCTGTTTGAAAGTACTGAATTAGAGTAATTTGACAAAATAATGACATTGGTAACTGGGCCAAATAGCTAACATAAGCACCAAAGGTAAGACTGTGTATTGAAATTAGAAAAATTGTCTGTGTGTTGATGATGTGCATTAACACTGGGGCCCTTGATTTCCACTACATGGGAAAGAATCTCTTTTAAAACAGAAATTCCAAACCAGGATTATTATGTGGTCATCTTTGGAAAGTTCAGGTTTGTCACAATGCGTTCAAACTAGTGCTTGTCTTAGTGTGGCATGTTGTTGGAGGCTCCTAGCTCCACATCTGCAGATGTGAGTTTGTAGCCTGTAGTAACTTCAGAGACCAGAGCAAACTAAGACCATGGCCAGGACTGGGGTGGTGTGTGGAGCATTAGAGAGGAGCACAGCAGGGTACAAGTGGTCTCAGGAGGACAATGAAAAAGAAAAGATCCCTAGGCAGGAGGAGAACGGAAGAAATATAGTAGAAGGGTGGAAGGAAGGTGTAGGAGAGTAGCAGAATAAAATTGAGCTGATAGGGAAAATTTAAAGGGACTTTTTAGGTAAGGTGGAGGGAGATAAATATAATAGAGGAGGTAGGTAAAATAACAATATGGATGGCTGAAAAAGTCATAAGGCTTTTATAAGGCATCCTACTATGAATAATTTACTCACCTCCTAAATAAAAGAAAAACCAGTGTCTGTTTTGATAGCTGTGAGTTAGTTCTTTAAGCCTGAAGAGGAGTGTTCCAAAAGCTGATGGAGTGGGAATAATTGGAAGACATTAAAGATCCTTTATAATCATAATTAATCGCAATGCAATAAATAAGGTGTGGAAACTGCAATAATGGTCTCCAACTGTACGTATTTCTTTAATTCCAGATTGAGGCGATGTAAGATTTCATAGAAAAAGGGACAGTAAATAAAGAAAAATATGAACTAAGATAGACAGTTTGCTAATTAAAAAGGTGAAATTATCATGAATTATTTCTATGATTCTATTAGAATTAAGAGTGGAAAAGTTTGCAAAATAGAGCACATTAAAATTATGCAACATGAGACTGACTTACTTCATGCTTTTGAATTTCTTTTGTGAATATTTTCCAGATCAAGGTAAGTTTTACTCAGTTGTAAAATGTGAATAATATTCTATGTTCATCATTACTGTTTTGTAAGTCTAAAACGAGGCAATGTAAATCAATAGGTTTGGTTTTCTAAGGCATGAAACCTAAGTTAATAGCGGGCCCACAAACTGTGCATTCTGTTAGGATGTGATTGTGAATGCCTTTATCATCTCTAGTATGCTACATACACAGGTAGATAAATGGAGAAGTATATAGAAATGTGGGCTATGATATCCAGACTGGAACATCAAATTAAAGAAACAAGTTAATCAAGAATAAGTAGGTAAAATAAAATGATGATATAGAAACACTGACCAGTGAATCACAAGTCTGATATATATGCTATTATTTTTCAGATGTATGAAATATGCTTCTACTATGATCTTAAGATGAGTACACTTTCCACGTATGTCCTCAGTAAAGATTGTGCTTAATTTCCAAGCTGGACTTGGAGTCCTGGCCAATATGTTTCTCCTTGTTTTCTATACTTTCAAACTCCTACACCACAGATCTAAGCCCACGGACATGATCTCCTGTCAACTGGCCTTCATCCACATAGTGTTGGTCCTCACTAAAGGGGATATTTGGCTTAAAGAGATAGTTGAGTCACTGAACATTGACAATGACTTCAAATGTAAGGCAACTTTTTACATAAGCAGGGTGATGAGAGGCCTCTCCATCTGCATCACTTGCCTCCTGTGTGTGTTCCAGGCTGTCACTATCAGTCCCAGTACCTCTTTGTTGAATAAATTTAAACATAAGCTAAAAAAATACATGATTTGTACTTTCTTATTTATTTGGTTTTTCAACTTAACATTCAGTAGCAACCAGATTTTCTATGCTGGTGCTTTTACCAACATGAGTGAGGCCAAACAGATGAAGGTCAGTAAATCCTGTTCACTCTTCCCTTTGAACTACATCACTGGGGCACTAATTTTAGCAGTGACAATCTCTATAGATGTGTTTCTTGTAGGAGTTATGCTGGGCGCTAGTGCATACATGGTGATTATCTTGTTCAGACATCAGAGGCAGCACAAGCATATTCACAGCCTCAGCTACCCGAGAGCATCTCCTGAGAAAAGGGCCACCCAGACCATCTTGCTGCTGGTGGTTTTCTTTGTGGTGATGTACTGGATGGACTTCATCATCTCATCTACTGCATTCCTGTTATGGATGTACGACCCAGTCATTCTGAGTGTTCAGAAGTTTGTGATGAATGTCTATCCCACAATTACTCCATTGCTACAAATCAGTTCTGATAGCAGAATAATTGATACATTGAAAAGCTTGTGGTCAAAGTGCTACCAGATTTTTTGAAAAGGATAATTTTTCTCATTTTTAATAAAATGATTTATTTATTTTTATTTATGGGTATTGCATCAACATGTGTGTATGTGTCAATTCCTGATACCCACAGAGGTCAGAAGAAGCTATTTACCCCACTTGACCTGGACATAGAGATGGTTGTAAGACATAATTCTGGCTCAGTTGCAATTATATATTTACAAAATACAGATTTTTTTCTTAAACTTTTATGTAGTTCAAGTAACAAATCAAGATTCTTTATATATTTAAATAAAATTTATGATATTACAGAAGTACGTTTTTGTGACATTTCTGTTGCCAAGTACTGTATAGTTCTTTAAGTTCACTGTACACCATAAGTTGAAATTTCCACAGGAAATCTCTTACTTGCTCCTTTTTACTTTATGTCATAAATGTTCCTTTGACGCTGGAGTTATTCAAAGGAAGCTCCTTGCTGATATTGACATTTTACATTTTTTGTTTGAAGGGAATTTAATCCACTTTCAGTCATTAAGAATAGTGTAAATATCCTATTGTAGCTTTAACTCTCTATCCTAAGTATAGTTTCTCTGCAACACAAAAACAATGTGAATTGAATTTTCCATTTTAATCAAGGTTAATTAATGAATCTTAGATGAAAAATTCATTTGCCTGTGTATTTGAACTTCATTTCATTCACACTTACTGAAATATTGTTGGTAACTAAAAATTGTTATATACATATATATAATGTTCTGTGTGTTTTTTGTGAATGTGTGTATGCATGTGTTTGTGCTCATATAAAGGATGTGTGTGCATGTGCACATGGAGGCCAGGAGACAACATCTTTTGTTTTTTTTTTTTGTTTTGAGCATCTTTTACAGTAACACAGATTTTACTATAAGATCAAGACGGTAGCTCCAGTTATTCTCCTGTCTGTCATGCCCAGCTCTACCTTTAGATGTGTTCACCACCATAGGCCACCACTGAAATTTTGTGTTTCTCTTTTATAGAAAAAAAATGACTTCTTTCATACAATATAGAGTTAGAGTTTCCTGTTCCCCTGATTCTCTTAGTTCCTCCTCTCCCTCATCCAGATCTATACCTTTCTGTCTCTCCTTAGAAAACAAGCAATCATCTAAGCCTAATAATGAAATAAATATCAAGGTAAAACAAAATAAACAAATCATAATAAAAGAAAGCAAACAAAAGAAAAAGATAATGAAAAAGAACAAAAAACACATATAGATAAAGAAAGGCAAGTTCACATCTAGGTATCTCATAAAAACATAAAACTAGAATACATAATACATATGCAAAGGACCTGTAGAGGGAAATCAGAGAAACATCACCTTTCACAATAGCCACAAATAGCATAAAGTGTGTTGGGGTAACACTAACCAAGAAAGTAAAAGACTTATTTGACAAGAACTTTAAGTCTTTGAAGAAAGAAATTGAGGAGAATACCAGAAAATAGAAAAATATCCCATGATCTCAGATTAATGGGATCAACATAGTAAAAATGGTAATTCTACCAAAGGCAATCTATAGATTCATTGCAATCCCCATCAAAATCCCAACAAAATTCTTCACAGACCTTGAGAGAACAATAATCAACTTTATATGGAAAAACAAAAAACCCAGGATAGCCAAAGCAAGTCTATACAATAAAGGAACTTTTAGAGGCATTATCATTTCTGACATTAAGCTCTATTACAGACCTACAGTAATGAAAACAACTTGGTACTGGTATAAAAACAGAGACGCTAACCAATGAAATTGAATTAAAGACCTAGATATTAATCCACACACCTACGAACACCTGATTTTTGACAAAGAAGTCAAAATTGTACAATGGGAGAAAGAAAGCATCTTTAACAAGGGTGCTGGCCTAACTGAATGTCAATCTGCAGAAGAATGAAAATAGATCCATATCTATCACCATGCAAAAACTCAAGTCCAAATGGATTAAAGACTTCAATATAAATCCAACCACACTGAACCTGATAAAAGAGAAAGTGGGAAGTAGCCTGTAATGCATGGGCACAGGAGACCACTTCCTACGTATAACCCCAGTAGCACAGACATTAAGGGCAACAATGAATAAATGGGACCTCCTGAAACTGAGAAGCTTCTGTAAAGCAAAAAACACAGTCAATAAGACATAAAGGCAGCCTACTGAATGGGAGAATGTCTCCACCAGCACCACATCAGACCAAGGTATATAAAGAACTCAAGAAACTAGACATTAAGATTATAAATAACCCAATTAGAAAATGGGGTACTGAACTGAACAGAGAATTCTCAACAGAAGTTCAAATGGCCAAATATACTTAAGAACATGCTCAACTTCCTTAGATATCAGGGAAATGCAAATCAAAACAACTTTGTATTACCATCTAACACCTGTCAGAATGGCTAAAATCAAAAACACCAATGATAACACCTGTGCTGGAGAGGATGTAGAGTAAGAGGTACACTCATCCATTGCTGGTGGGATGCAAACTTGTGCAACCACTGTGGAAATCAGTGTGGTGGTTTCTCAGAAAATTGGGAGTCAACCTACCTCAGGATCTAGCAATTTCACTCTTGGGTATGTACCCAAGAGATGCCCAATCAAACTACAAAAGCATTTGTTCAACTACGTTCATAGCAGCATTATTTGTAATAGCCAGAACCTAAAAACAACCTAGATGCCCCTCAATCGAGGAATGGATAAAGAAAGTGTAGTACATCTACACATTAGAGTACTACTCAGTGGTAAAACAAAGACATCTTGAATTTTGCATGCAAATGGATGGAAATAGAAAACACTATCCTGAGTGAGGTAACCCAGACTCAAAAAGATGAATATGGTATGTACTCACACATTAGTGGATTCTATCCATAAACAAAGGACATTGAGCCTATAGTTCATGATCCTAGAGATGCTAAATAATTAGGTGAACCCAAAGAAATACACATAGAGGTCCTGCTAAAAATTGAAAGCAGACAAGATCACCAGGCAAAAGTTGGGAGCATGGGGAGGGGTAGGGAAAGGGGAGAGGGGGAGAAAGAAGGGAGAAGAGGAGGTTTGGGGAGAGCTTGGTGGAGAGGGAAGGTTGAGATGGAGGAACGATGGATATGGGAGCAGGGAAGGAACTATCTTAATCAAGGGAGCCATTTTGGGGTTGGCAAGAGGCTTGGCTCTGGAGGGGTTCCTAGGAGTCCATGGTATTGGTGGAGCAGCGGGGCTGCGTCCTGCCACCCGGTTAGCTTTACCCGGAATAATTACACGGAAACTGTATTCTTTTAAACACTGCTTGGCCCATTTCTATTAAGGTGTGTAGCACCATGAGGTTTGCTTACCAGGAAGATTCTAGCCTACGTCCATCCTGGGTCGGAGCTTCATCACATTTGCTGCAGAGAGCAGAGCTAAGGCATAGGAGCTCACTTCCTCTTCCTCCCAGCATTCTGTTCTGTTTACTCCACCCACCTAAAGGCTGGCCAATCAAATGGGCCAATGCAGTTTCTTTATTAGCCAATGACCTTCCTCCATCACCATGGGGATGATCTCAGCTAGGACCCTGGGGAGTAGAGGAGAAAGTGCCTGAACTGGCCTTGTCCAGTAGGCAGATTGATGAGTATCTTGAATATCACCATAGAACCTTCATCCAGTGACAGATGGGGATAGAGACAAAGACCCACATCACAGCACTAGACTGAGTATCTAAGGTCCAGTTGAAGAATGGAAAAAAGGAGAATATTACCAAGGGAGTCAGGACCAGGAGGGGTTGGTCCACCCACTGAGACAGTGTGCCTGAGCTAATGGGAGCTCACCAAATCCAGCTGGACTTGGATTGAATGAGTAGTGGATCAAACTGTACCCTCTGAATGTGGCTGACAATTGTGGCAGACTAAGAAGCTAATGATAATGGCACTGGGATTTGTTTCTACCGCATTACTGGCTTTTTAGGATCCTATTCTATTGGGATGCATACCTTCCTAAGCCTGGTTGGAGAGGGGAGGGCCTTGGACTTCCCACAGGCCAGGGTATCCTGCCCTCTCTTAGGACTGGAGGAGGAGATAAAGGGAGGAATGGAAGGGAAGTGGGAGGAGGGAGGAAGTGGAAATTTTGATTGGTATTATTTATAAAGTAATTAAAAAAAGATTGGTCTGTAATTTTCCTTCTTAGTAATGTCTTTTTGTGGTTTGGGTTTCAGGGTAATTGTAGCCTCGTAAAAAGAGTTTGGCATTGTTCCTTCTGTTTCTATTGTGTGGAACAATTTGAGGAATATTTGTATAAGTTCTTCTTTGAAAATCTTGTAGAATTCTGAGCTGAAACCATCTGGTCCTGGACTTTTACTCGTTGGGAGAATTCGATGACCAATTATATTTCTTTAGCATTTATAGGTCTATTTAATTTCCTTATCTGGTCTTGATTTAATTTAGGCAAGTAATATTTATCGAGAAAGTTGTCCATTTCCTTTAAGTTTTCCAGATTTGTGGAGTACAGGTTTTCAAAATATGACCAAATGATTCTCTGGATTCCCTCTATGTCTGTTGTTATGTCCCTCTTTTCATTTCTGATTTTATTAATTTAGATATTCTTTCTCTGTCTTTTGGTTAGTTTGGAATAAGGTTTGTCTATTTTGTTGATTTTCTCAAAGAACTGAATCTTTGTCTCATTGATTCTTTGTAATCTTTTCTTTGTTTCTATTTTATTGATTTCAGCTCTCAATTTGATCATTTCCTGCCATCTAGTTCTCTTAGGTGAGTTTGATTCTTTTTGTTCAAAAGTTTTCAAATGGTCTGTTAATTCACTAGTGTGGGATTTTTCCAGATTCTTTATGTAGGCATTTAATGCTATGAACTTTCCTCTTAACACCACTTTCATTGTGTTCCATAAATTTCGGTATGTTGTGTGGTCATTTTCATTGAATTTTAGGAAACCTTTAATTTTTCCCTTTATTTCATCCTTCACCCATTCATGATTCAAGTGAGCATTGATTAATTTCCATGTGTTTGTGGGTTTTCTGGAATTAGTGTTGCTGTTGAATTCTAATTTAAAGCCATGGTGATCCAATAAGATGCATGGGGTTATTCAAATTTTTTGTATTTTTTGAGGATTGTTTTGTTATCAAGTATGTGGTCAATTTTTGAGAAGGTTCCATGAGGCGCTGAGAAGAAGGTATATTCAATTTTGTTTGGATAAAATGTTCTGCAGATGTCTTTTAAGTCCATTTGAGTCATAACATCTGTTAGTTACTTTATTTGTTTGTAATTTTTTTGGTCTGACTGACCTGTTAAGTGGTGAGAGTGGAGTGTTGAAGTCTCCCACTATTAGTGTATGGAGTTTAATGTATAATTTAGCTTTAGAAGTGTTTCTTTGACAAATCAGAGTGCCATTGTATTTAGGGCATAGATATTCATTATTGAGCTTTCTTCTTGATGAATTTTTCTTGTGACAAATATAAAATGTCCTTCTTTGCCTCTTTTGATTGATTTTAGTTTGAAATCTATTTTGTTGGATATTAGGATAGCTTCACCAGTTTGTTTCTCAGGTCCATTTGATTGGAAAATTTTATCCAAAGACTTTATTCTAAGGCAATGTCTGTCTTTGAGGTTGAGAAGTGTTTCTTTGTTTTTATTGCTTTTTCTTGAGCTCTACATTTCTCTCTGCTCCTCTCTCTGCCTCCCCCCCGCCTTCAACCTTGCACCAAGGTCCCTATGCTCCTAATTTATTCAGGAGATCTTGTCTTTTTCTATTTCCCATGTAGATTAGATCTATGTAAGTCTCTCTTAGTGTTGTCTAAGTTCTCTGGGATTGTGGTTTGTAGACTGGTTTTTTTCTTTATGTTTCATGAGGGACTACATGTGGTAATTGTCTTTCTGTGTCTGGGTTACCTCACTCAAAATAATGTTCTCCAACTTCATCCATTTTCCTGCAAAATTCAAGATGACTTTATTTTTTCTGCCATGTAGTAGTCAATTGTGTAAATGAACCATATTTTCCTTATCCATTCTTTGGTCAAGGGACATTTGGATTGCTTCCAGGTTCTGGCTATGACAAACAATGCTGCTATGAACATAGTTGAGCATATGTCCTTGTGGCACAATTGAGCATCCTTTGGATATATAATCAAAAGTGTATTACTGGGTCTTGACAAAGGTTGTTTCCTAATTTTCTGAGAAATAGCCATACTGGATCACACAGAGGAGCTCCATCTGGACGGGTGAGTGTGTGCTATCCTGGGGTGGACTGTCCTGGTAGAGAGCACAAATGCCCCTCCCCCAGCTCCTGCTGCAGCTCTGCCTGCGCCCTACTTCCCTTGGTCCCTGGCTCATTGGGGCTACAAGGAGTCCCTGTGTAGGTGCTGAGAAGCTCCATCTGGACGGGTGAGTGTGTGCTATCCTGGGGCGGACTGTCCTGGTAGAGAGCACAAACGCCCCTCCCCCAGCTCCTGCTGCAGGGCTTTCTTACTTACACATGCGCCCCCACCCCCACCCCCAAGCCTGCCTTGTCTGCAAGGTCCTTAGCTGTGGAACAGCTTCCTGCCCTTTCACTAAGGCTAACAACCCAGAGCAGTGAGTGCCTGACTAGAGGGCAGGCCTCAAGGTCCCCACCAGGGAACTCGGGGCCCCTGCTGCTGGGGCTGCAGTGTCTGCTGCGCTCTCCTGGACCCGCTCTGCCTGCCCCTACTCCCCTTGGTCCCTGGCTCATTGGGGCTACCAGGAGTCCCTGTGTAGGTGCTGAGAAGTTCCATCTGGACGGGTGAGTGTGTGCTATCCTGGGGCGGACTGTCCCAGTAGAGAGCACAAACCCCCCTACACTAAGGCTACCCAACCAGAGCAGTGAGTGCCTGCCTAGCAGGCAGGCCTCAGCAACCGCAAAAGGGAGCGCAGGCACCTCCAGCTTGTACTGCAGTGCCGCCTGTGTTCTACTCGACCCCGCCCTACCCCCTGCATTTGCCCTTCTTTCCGTGGGTCATTGGAATACCAGGCATCCCTGTTTTGGTGTTGAGGAGTTCATCTGGAAGGGAACGGTTCCTGCCCCTACACTGAGGAGATACACCCAGAGAGTTAGTCACAGCAAAGACTGGTCCAAGACACCAGGCCTCTCCTGGCTCCATTTGAAGGAAAAGATGGGCAGGCGCCAATGCAAGAATTCCTCCAACAACTTGAAAGGCAACGTGACATCACCAGAATCCAGGAATCCTGAAATGAGAAGTGTACACCCTAATCCAGAAGAATTAGAAGAATTCGACTCAAAAGTGAATTATATGAAAATAATAGAGGACCTTAAACAGGAGGTGAAAAACTGCCATAATCAATTAGAGATTACAAACAAAATGGTAGAGGAAATGAATAAATCTCTCAAAGATACCCAAGAAAACCAAGAGAAACAAGAAAAAGTAATCAAACAGGTAAGGGAAACGGTTCAAGACTTGAAGAATGAAGTGGAAGTAATAAAGAAAACACAAACCGAGGGAAGGATGGAGATGGAAAATTTGGATAAACGAACAGGAACTACAGAGACAAGTACCACCAACATATTACAAGAGATAGAAGAAAGAATCTCAGACACTGAAGATACCATAGAGAAAATAAACACTCTGATCAAAGAAAACAGCATAACCAACAAATTCTCAACACAAAACATTCAGGAAATCTGGGACACAATAAAAAGACCAAACCTAAGAATAATAGGGATAGAAGAAGGAGAAGAAGCGCAGCTCAACGGTCCAGAAAATATATTTAATAAAATTATAGAAGAAAACTTTCCCAACTTAAAGAAAGATATACGTATGAAGGTTCAAGAAGCATACAGAACACCGAATAGGCTGGATCAAAAAAAAAAAAATCCTCTCGCCATATAATAATCAAAACACAAAGCATACAGAATAAAGAAAGAATATTAAGAGCTGCAAAGAAAAAAGGCCAAGTTACCTATAAAGGCAAACCTATCAGACTTACACCTGATTTCTCTATGGAAACCACGAAAGCCAGAAGGTTCTGGATAGATGTACTGCAGAAACTCAGAGACCATGGATGCAAGCCCAGACTACTATACCCAGCCAAGCTTTCGTTCACTATAAATGGAGAAAACAAAATTTTCCAGGATAAAAACAAATTTAAACAATACGTAGCCACAAATACAGCCTTACAGAAAGTAATAGAAGGAAAATCACAAACCAAGGAGTCCAACAATGCCCACAATAACTCAGACATCTAATGACCCTACACCAGCACAACTTGAAGAAGGGAAACACACAAACTCTACTACCAAAAGAAAGAAAGAAAGAAAGAAAGAAAGAAAGAAAGAAAGAAAGAAAGAAAGAAAGGAAAAATGACTGGAGTTAACCACTGGTGATTAATATCACTTAACATCAATGGACTCAACTCACCTATAAAGAGGCACAGGCTAAGAGATTGGATATGAAAACAGGATCCAACATTCTGCTGCTTACAAGAAACACACCTCAACCTCAAAGACAGACATCTACTCAGAGTAAAGGGCTGGGAAAAGTATTATCAAGCAAATGGACCTAAGAAACAAGCTGGTGTGGCCATACTAATTTCTAAGAAAGTTGACTTTAAACAAAAATCAATCAAAAGAGATGGAGAGGGACATTTTTTACTCATAACAGGAACAATTCACCAGGATGAAGTCTCAATCCTGAATATATATGCCCCTAATATAAAAGCACCCACTTATGTAAAGGAAACGTTACTAAAACTCAAGGCAGTCATCAAACCACACACACTAATAGTAGGAGATTTCAACACTCCTCTCTCACCAATGGACAGGTCAATCAGACAGAAACCTAACAGAGAAATAAGAGGATTAAGGGAGGTAATGAATCAAATGGACTTAACAGACATCTATAGAACATTCCACTCAAATAAGAAAGAATATACCTTCTTCTCTGCAGCTCATGGAACCTTCTCTAAAATTGACCAAATACTCGGTAACAAAGCAAACTTACACAGCTACAAAAAAATATCGGTAACCACCTGTGTCTTATCAGATCACCATGGATTAAAGTTAGAATTCAACAACAATGCTATCCCCAGAAAACCTATGAACTCATGGAAACTGGACAGTCAACTACTGAACCACACCTGGATCAAGGAAGAAATAAAGAAAGAAATTAAAGTCTTTCTTGAATTCAATGAAAACGAAGACTCAACATACTCAAACCTATGGGATACTATGAAAGCAGTGCTAAGAGGAAAGTTCATAGCATTAAGTGCCCACTTAAAGAAAACGGAGAAAGCACACATTGGAGACTTAATAGCCCACCTGAAAGCTTTAGAAAAATAGAAGCAGACTCACCTAGGAAAAGTAGAAGACTGGAAATAATCAAATTGAGGGCTGAAATCAACAAAATAGAAACACAGAAAACAATCCAAAGAATCAATGAAACAAAAAGCTGGTTCTTGGAGAAAATCAATAAGATTGATAAACCCCTATCCAAACTAATCAAACAGTGGAGAGAGAATACGCAAATTAACAAAATCAGAAACGAAAAGGGAGACATAACCACAGACACAGAGGAAATTCAGAGAATCATTAGATCTTACTACAAAAACCTGTATGCCACAAAATTGGAAAATGTAAAAGAAATGGACACTTTTTTAGATAGGTACCATATACCAAAGTTAAACCAGGACCAGGTGAACAACCTAAATAGACCTGTTAGTCGCGAAGAATTAGAAGTTGTTATAAAAAGCCTCCCCACCAAAAAAAGCCCAGGTCCAGACGGCTTCAATGCAGAATTCTACCAGAACTTCCAAGAAGACCTAATACCTATACTCCTTAATGTATTTCACAATATAGAAACAGAGAAGTCATTGCCAAATTCCTTTTATGAAGCTGCAGTTACTCTGATACCAAAACCACACAAAGACACAACCAAGAAAGAGAACTACAGGCCAATCTCACTCATGAACATCGATGCAAAAATACTCAATAAAATACTGGCAAACCGTATCCAAGAACACATTAGAAAAATTATCCACTATGATCAAGTAGGCTTCATCCCAGAGATGCAGGGCTGGTTCAACATACGCAAATCTATCAATGTAATCGATCATATAAATAAACTGAAAGAAAAAAACCATATGATCATTTCATTAGATGCTGAAAAAGCATTTGACAAAATTCAACATCCCTTTATGATAAAGGTCTTAGAGAGATTAGGAATACAAGGGTCCTACCTAAGTATAATAAAAGCTATTTATAGCAAGCCGACAGCTAACATCAAATTAAATGGAGAGAAACTCAAAGCTATTCCACTAAAATCAGGAATACGACAAGGTTGTCCACTCTCTCCATACCTCTTTAATATAGTGCTTGAAATTCTAGCAATAGCAATAAGACAACATAAAGGGATCAAAGGGATTCAAATTGGAAAGGAAGAAGTTAAACTTTCATTATTTGCAGATGATATGATAGTGTACATAACCGACCCCAAAAACTCCAGCAAAGAACTCCTTCAGCTGATAAACACCTTTAGTAGCGTTGCAGGATACAAGATCAATTCCAAAAAATCAGTTACCCTCCTATACACAAAGGATAAGGAAGCAGAGATGGAAATCAGAGAAGCATCACCCTTCACGATAGCCACAAATAGCATAAAATATCTTGGGGTAACTCTAACCAAGGAAGTGAAGAATCTATTTGACAAGAACTTTAAGTCTATGAAGAAAGAAATGGAGGAGGATACCAGAAAATGGAAGGATCTCCCTTGCTCTTGGATTGGGAGGATCAACATAGTAAAAATGGCAATTGTACCAAGGGCAATTTATAGATTCAATGCAATCCCCATTAAAATCCCATCAAAATTCTTCACAGATCTTGAGAGGACAATAATCAACTTTATATGGAGAAACAAAAAACCCAGGATAGCCAAAACATTCTTATATAATAAAGGATCATCTGGAGGCATTACCATCCCTGACCTCAAACTCTATTACAGAGCCTCAGTATTGAAAACAGCTTGGTATTGGCATAAAAACAGAGAAGTCCATCAATGGAACCGAGTAGAAGACCCTGATTTTAACCCACAAACATATGAACACCTAATTTTTGATAAAGGAGCTAAAAGTATTCAATGGAAAAAAGAGAGCATCTTCAACAAATGGTGCTGGCAGAACTGGTTGTCAACCTGTAGAAGAATGAAAATAGATCCATATCTATCACCATGCACAAAACTCAAGTCCAAATGGATTAAAGACCTCAATATTAGTCTGAACACACTGAACCTGACAGAAGAAAAAGTGGGAAGTACTCTACAACATATGGGTACAGGAGATCACTTCCTATGTTTATCCCCAGCAGCACAGACATTAAGGACAACATTGAATAAATGAGACCTCCTGAAACTGAGTAGCTTCTGTAAAGCAAAGGACACTGTCACTAAGACAAAAAGGCAATCCACTGATTGGGAGAAGATCTTCACCAACCCTGCAACAGACAAAGGTCTGATCTCCAAAATATATAAAGAACTCAAGAAACTAGACTTTAAAATGCTAATTAACCCAATAAAAAAACGGGGCACTGAACTGAACAGAGAATTCTCAACAGAAGAAATTCAAATGGCCAAAAGACATAAGGTCATGCTCAACCTCCTTAGCAATCAGGGAAATGCAAATTAAAACAACTTTAAGATACCATCTTACACCTGTCAGAATGGCTAAAATCAAAAACACCAATGATAGCCTTTGCTGGAGAGGGTGTGGAGAAAGGGGTACACTCATTCATTGCTGGTGGGAATGCAAACTTGTGCAACCACTTTGGAAATCAGTGTGGCGATTTCTCAGGAAATTTGGGATCAACCTACCCCAAGATCCAGTAATACCACTATTGGGAATATACCCAAGAGATGCCCCATCAAATGACAAAAGTATCTGTTCAACTATGTTCATAGCAGCATTGTTGGTAATAGCCAAAACCTGGAAACAACCTAGATGCCCTTCAATGGAGGAATGGATGAAGAAAGTGTGGAATATATACATATTAGAGTACTACTCAGCGGTCAAAAACAATGACTTCTCGAATTTTGCATGCAAATGGATGGAAATGAAAACACTATCCTGAGTGAGGTATCCCAGACCCAAAAAGAGGAACATGGGATGTACTCACTCATAATCGGTTTCTAGCCATAAATAAAGGACATTGAGCATATAATTTGTTATCCTAGAGAAGCTGAATAAGAAAGTGAACCCAAAGAAAATCGTATAGTCAGCCGCCTGGATAGGGGAAGTAGACAAGATTGCAGGGCAAAAACTGGGAACTTGCTGGTGAGGTGGCATGGGGCAAAGGGGAAATTGGATGAGAAACGTGAGAAGGGAAGGATGTGAGGAGCATGGGGGATTGGGATGGTTGGGATATAGGAAGGGTGGATACGGGAGCAGCGACGTTTATATCCTAACTAAGGGAGCCATCTTAGAGTTGGCAAGAGACTTGACTCTAGAGGGGTACGCAGGTGTCCAGGGAGATGTCCCCAGCTGGTACCTTGGGCAACTGAGGAGAGGGAACCTGAAATGACCCTATCCTATACTGATGAATATCTTACATATCACCTTGAACCTTTATCTGGCGATGGATCGAGGTAGAGACAGAGACTCAATTTGGAGCAACGGTCTGAGCTCTTAAGGTCCAAATGAGGTGCAGAAGGATGGAGAACATGAGCAAGGAAATCAGGACCACGAGGGGTGCACCCACCCACTGTGACAGTGGAACTGATTTATTGGGAGCCCACCAAGGCCAGCTGGTCTGGAACTGAATAAGCATGGGTTGAAACTGGACTCTCTGAGCGTGGCGGACAATGAAGGCTGATGAGAAGCCAAGGACAATGGCACTAGGTTTTGATCCTAATACATGAACCGGCTTTGTGGGAGCTTAGCCTGTTTAGACGCTCACCATCCTGGACATAGATAGAAGACCTTCGTCTTCCCGCAGGGCAGGGAATTTGGACTGCTCTTCAGTATCGAGAGGGAGGGGAAATGGTGTGGGGGGAGGAGAAGAGGAGTAAGGATAGGGGGAGGGGAGTGGGGGGAGGTAACAGTCAGTGACTGGCTGCTTTGCTTTTCTGGTCTTCAGAATGAAACCCAATTTCTTTCTCTGAGTTTTTATTAATCATGCTCAGAGAGATTATATAATTAACAAAATAAACACTGAAAAGGGGGACATAGAAACAGATACTGAGAAAATCTGGAGAATCATCAGATCATACTTCAAAACGTATATTCCACAAAATTGGAAATTTTAAAAGAAATGGACAATTTTCTGGATAGGTACCACATACCGAAATTAAATCAAAACCAGATTTAAAAAAACTTAAATAGACCTATAACCCCTAGGAGAAGCAATCCTTAAATGACTATTAATCAAAAAAATAAAGCCCAGCGTCAGATGACTTCAGTGAAAAATTCTACTAGAATTTCAAAGAAGAGCTAATACTAACAGTCTTCAAATTGTTCCAAACAATAGAACCAGAAGTAACATTGTCAAACTCCTTTTATGAGGCTATAGTTACCCTGACACCAAAACCACATGAAGATACAACAAAGAAAGAGAATTACAGTCAGGCTCCCTCATGAACATTGATACAAAAATAATAAAATACTGGCAAACTTAATCAAGAGAACATCAAAAAATCATTCACCATGATCAAAGCAGCTTTATCCCAGGGATGTAGGGATGGTTCATAGAGAAAATATGTCAATGTAATCCACCATATAAATAAACTAAAAGAAAAAATAATATGATCACCTCATTCGATACTCAAAAGGCCTTTGACAAAATTCAACATCCTTTTATGATAAAGGTATTGGAAAGATCGGGGATACAAGGAACATACCTAAATATAATAAAGGCAATTTTAGAGCAAACTGATAGCCGACATCAAATTAAATGGAGAAAAACTCAAAGCAATTCCACTGAAATCAGGAACAAGAAAGACAAGGCTGTCTACTCTCTCCACATCTATTCAATATAGTACTCAGAGTTCTAGTGAGAGCAATAAGACAAGAAAAGGAACCAAGAGGATTGAAATTGGAAAAAAGCAAAGCTTTTGCTATTTACAGATGATATGATAGTATACATGAGGGACTCCAAGAATTCTACCAGGGAACTCATACAACTGATAAACACATTCAGTAATGTAGTGGTATACAAATTTAACTAAAAAATCAGTAGGACCTATATAAAATGATAAATGTGCAGAGAAAAATTCAGAGAATCACCATCCTTTACAATCTCCATAAATAATATGAAATATCATGGGGTAACTCTATCCTAAAAAGTGAAATGCCTGTATGACAAGAACTTTGAGTCTTTCTTGTATAGGCAGGATTAACATAATAAAAATGACAATCTTACCAAAAGCAATGCACAATTCAATGCAATCCCCATCAAAATAGCAAAAGAACCATACACAGACATCAATAGAACAATACTCAACTCCATATGGAAAATTAGAAAACAAAGGATAGCCGGACAGTGATGCCACACACCTTTAATCCCAGCTTTTGGGAGGCAGAGGCAGGTGGATCTCTGTGAGTTCAAGGCCAGCAGCCTGGTCTACAAGAGTTACTTCCAGGACAGGCTCCAAAGCTACAGAGAAACCTTATCTCAAAAAACAAACAAAAAAAACTACAGAATAGCTAAAACAATCCTGTACTTCAGAAAGGAATTCTGAAGACATCACCATCCCTGACTTCAAGCTCTACTATAGAGCCATAGTCATAAAAAAAAAAAAAAGGTTGGTATTGGCATAAAGAAAGACACATGAACCAATGGAATCAAATTGAAGACCCTGACATTAAACCATACACCTGAACATTATGAACACCTGACTTTTGACAAAGAAGCTAAAACTGCACAATGGAAAAATGAAAGCATCTTCAACAAATGATGATGGCATAACTGGATATCACCAAATAAAAGAATGAAAATAGACCCATATCTATCACCATGTGCAAAACTCAAGTCCAAGTGGATCAAAGACCTCAACATAAATCCAGGTACACTGAACCTGATAGAATAGCAAGTGAAGGAAGCCTTAAACACATTGGTACAGGAGACCACTTCCTAAATACCAGCAGCAAAGACACTAGGAGCAACAATCAATAAATGGGACCTCCTGAAATAAAAAAGCTTCTGTAAGGCAAAGGACACCATAAATAGGACAAAATGACAACCTACAGAATGGAAAAAGATCTTCACCAACCCCACATCTGTCAGAGGGCTGGTCTCCAAAATATGTAAAGAAATCAACGAACTAGACATCAAAATACAAAATAATCCAATGAAAAATGGGGTACCATGCTAAGGACCAGCTCAGTTGGAGCACTGGGACCGATGGGACAGGGTCTCAGTAATAGGTGGGTAAGGAGATGGTGAATGACAAACAAGCACAAGACTCAAAAGGAAATTGCATCTAAATGCATCTTTATTAGGCATGAGGCTCATTCTTTATAGAGAAAAGATTGCTTAACAGCATGTATTATTTCTTCATGTGGTACAGATTATTCTTAGAATCATTATATCAGATACATGAGAAGAGAATTCCATCGGACAGATGTCCCTAGTGCAAGCCTGCGGCTGGTCATGCTAGACATGGCTTGGCATTAGTTTCGATATAAATCTTTATCTAGGCTATGAGTTCATGGCATTTTGAGCAAAGGGCAAGCAGTTGTGGTTAACAGTCACACAGCCTACAGTCTTTTTATATTTCTGCAATCTGTGCAGAACTTCTTCTTTCCTTCTCTTTCTCCATATATCTAACTCCTTTTCAAACCTTCTCCAAAACCAATCTTAAGAAGTTAGGGCATGTATCTCTCTCATCTACCCTTATCCCATTTTGGTTGCACCTGTCTTAATTGTTTAATTAAGTTTGCCTTTTGTTCTTCATTTAATAAACACCAAACTAAACCTGGAAACCTTTTTCCCATGAATGTTAACACATCTTCCTCCATTAGAATCATATACTCCTGTGTATGGTAATGGCTCATCAGTAGAAACTGGAAACTTAAACATACTATCTTCCCTTCCAGAAGAAACCAGACCTTATTCCTTAGAACATAAAAACAGGTAATGCCAGAACTGCAAGGGCTCCTATGCAGGAAGCACAGCACACACACACCTTCTCTGCAGGCACTCTTCCTTGAAGCTTGTGCCATTGTGAGAGATCACGCAGACTCCGCAGGAGGTGGCATGACAGTACAGATCTCAACAGAGAATTCTCAACAGAAAAGTCTCAAATGGCTGAAAGACATTTAAGGAATTGGTCAACATCCTTAATCATCAGGGAAAGGCAAATCAAAATGACTCTGAGCTACCATCTTGCACCAGAACGGTCAGAATGGCTAAGATCAAAAACACAACACATTTCTCTCACTTGGGCTGGTTCCACTCCCTGTTAGCAGCTTTCCTCAGCAGGTATCACATGGCTCTGTCATCTCCAACAGCCTGGGATCTCTGAGGCAATCCAGCTTTGACTTTCACAGCTTCACACAGTGACCTCTCTAGGCCTCCAAGCAGTGACACCCCTGTGCCTAACCTCAGCCAGCAGCTTTCCTCAGTCACAGAGGGAGATTTCATAGCCTCTTTCTTCTAACCTTCATCTTAAGTCAGAACCATGTGGCTGAAGCGACCAAGTTCTGCTGCTTTCTGGGGCTGTGATATGGTCCCTCATACAATGACATCTTCACCAGCTCTCTGTTTACTATGGTTTCCTTCACTGCCAAAGTTCAGCTTTCCTGGAACTAAGTACAGGGAAGAGAAACTCTATTCAGAATATACTGTGTAAAACAGAACTATTATCAGTAAAAGAAAAAAAAATTAAGGGCTGGAGAGATGGTTCAGAGGTTAAGAGCACTGACTGGTCTTCCGGAGGTCCTGAGTTCAATTCCCAGCAACCACATGGTGGCTCACAACCATCTGTAATGAGATCTGGTGCCCTCTTCTGGCCTGCAGGCATGGAGGCTGAATACTGTGTACATAATAAATAAATCTTAAAAGAAAGAAAGAAAGAAAGAAAGAAAGAAAGAAAGAAAGAAAGAAAGAAAGAAAGAAAGAAAATTAAGTGGAGTGTGGTGTTGCATATTTGGAATCCCAGAGTTGGAGAAGCAGACACAGGAAAATACCTGGGATATCATTTTGTCCTATTTGGCAATCCCCAGGTCACTGAGAGACATTATCAAAACCAAAGTGAGTGGATTGTGAAGAAAAACAGAAAATGTTGCCTCTTGGCCTGCATGTACACATGCACACACATCCTTCATCCTTCATCTGTGCACACACACATGCAAACATACACAAAAAAACACACTGTATATCATGTATATAAACAATTTTCATTTTACGACTAATACGTCAGTAAGAATTGATGAAGTGCAAATACACAAGCACATGGAATTTTCATATAAAGCTCATTAAATAACTGTGGTAAAAAAGAGAAAATTTAAATTCACAAAATTTTCTGGAACCAGAGAAACTATACTTAAGAAAAAGAATTAAAGTTTAAATAGGATATTTAAACTAATTTTTGATGACTGAGAGTAGATTAAAATCCTTTCGAAAGAAAAACGTAAAAAGTCAGCATCAGCAAGGAGCTTTCTTTGAGTAACCTCAGCATCAAGGGAACATTTATGATATAAAGTAAAAAGGAAAGATAAGAGAATTCCTGTGGAAATTTCAACTTACTGTATACAGTGAACTTAAAGGGCTCTAGAGCACTTGGCAGCAGAAACGTCACAAGAATGAGCATGTGTAATAACACAAAATTTATTTAAATGTATGAAGAATCTTGATTTGCTACTTGAACTATTAAACAGTTTAAGAATATGTATTTTGAAAAAATATAATTGCAACTGCACCAATATGATACCTTACACCCATTTGTATGTCCAGTTCGGGGATGGGGGGGATGACCTTTTGTCTGTGGATATCAGGAATTCACACATACATACATGCTGACAAAATACTCATAAATATAAATAAAAATAAATAAATTATTTTGTTAAAAAATAAATTATCCTTTTCTAAAAATATGGTGGTACACAGACTGAATGTTTTTGAGCATATTTGTTATTCTGTTATCAAAACTGATTTGTATCAGAGGATTAATTGTGGGATAGACATTCATCATAAACTTCTGGACACTCGGGATGACTGGGTCGTACATCCATAACAGGACTGCAGTGGATGAGATGATAAAGTCCACCCAGTACGTGACAACAAAGGAAACCACCAGCAGCAAGATGGTCTGGGTGGCCCTTTTCTCAGGAGATGCTCTCGGGTAGCTGAGGCTGTGAAGGTGTTGGCATTGCCTCTGATGTCTGAACAAGATAGTCACCATATATGCACTTGTGGTCAGCATAACTCCTATGAGAAATACATCCCTGGTGGTTGCCACTGTTAAAATGAATCCCTTGATGATGTAGTTCATGGGGAAGAGGGAGCAGGATTTAGTGATCTTCATCTGGTTTGTTTCACTCACATTGGTAAAAGCACCAATATAGAAGATATGGTGGCTACTGAATAACAAGTTAAAAGACCAGATAAATAAGAAAGCGTAGATCATGTATTTTTTTAGTTTATATTTAAATTTTGCCAACAAAGAGGAACTGGGACTGATAGTGACAGCCTGGAACACACTCAGGAGGCAGGTGATGCAGATGGAGAGAGCTCTCATCACCCTGCTTATGTAAAAAGTTGTCTTACATTTGAAGTCATTCTCAAAATTCAGTGACTCAAATATGTCCCAAAGCCAAATATTGGTTCCGGTGATGAGAAGCACTATGTGGATGAAGGTCAGTTGACAGGAGATCACGTCCGTGGGCTTAGGTCTGTGACCTAGAATTATGAAAGTGTAGAAAAAAAGGAGAAAAATGTTGGCTAGGACTCCAAGTGAAGCTTGGAAATTAAGGACATTCTTTAACGAGGACATACGTGGAAAGTATACTCATCTTAACACCATAGTAGAAGCATATTTTATATACCTGGGAAAAATAATAGAGTATACATCAGACTTGTGATTCACTGGTCAGTGTTTCTATATCATCATTTTATTTTACCTACTTATTCTTGATTAACCCGTCTCTTTAACTTTTGATGTTCCAGTCTGGATATCATAGCCCACATTTCTATGTACTTCTCCATGTATCTACCTGTGTATATAGCATAATAGAGATGATAAAGGCATTTACAGTCATATACTATACAGAATGCACACTTTGTGGGCCTGCTACTCACCTAGGGGTCATGCCTTAGACATCCAATCCTATTGATTTACATTGCCTCGTTTTAGAGTTAACAACTAAAATGGTAGTGATGAACACAGAATATTAGTCACATGTTTACAACCGAGTAAAACTTACATTGACATGGAAAGTATTCACAAAAGAAATCCAAAAGCGTGAGGTGAGTCAGTCTCATGTTACATTATTTTAATATGCTATATTTTGCAACTATCCATGTTTTGACCCATAATCCTAATAGAATCACAGTGATAATTCATGATAACCCCACTATTTTAATCAGTAAAAATGTCTATCTCAATTTATTCTTTTTCATGGAATCTTCCTCGGGATCTGGTATTAAAGACAACAACAATACAGATCGAGGTCATTATTGCACTTTTCACACCCTATTAATTGAAAAACCATTAATTATGATTGTAAATGGTCCTAAATGTCTCTAAGTTTAGTTCCTTCTCCATCATTTTTATGAGACTGCATTTTAGGTTTAAAGAACTAACTCCCAGCTATGAAAACAAATGTTATTTTTCTTTTCTGTTTTGAAGGAAGATGTAAATAGTTAAAAGTATGACTACTTATGAATTTTCAGTCACCTGCACTGCTATCTTACCTACCTCCCTCTTTCTTCTGTATTTACCTTCCACTTACTGAGCTTCACTTTCCCCACTTCCCATTGGTACCCTGCTAGTCTCCTCTATTGCTCCCCACCACCACTATCCTGGCAATGACTGTTTTACTTTCCTCTCTTCTGCATTCACAACCGAAGATGTGGAGCTAGGAGCCCTCAACGGGAGAGAACATGTGCCACTAAGACAAACACTATTCTCAACACAGTGTGACAAGCATGAACTTGTAGAAAATGACCATATAGTGATCTTTCTGGAATTTCTGTTTTTAAAAAAGATTCCGTCCCATGCAGTGGAAATCAAGGTCCCCAGTGTTAACATGGTCATCAGCACCCAGACAGCTTTTATTACTTCACTCAAAAGTCTTACCTTTAGGGCCTATGTTAGTTATTTGGCCTGATGACCAGGGTCATTATTTTATCAAATTAATCTAATTCGGTACTTTAAAATTGGCTTTGTGATAGAGAAATAGAAAACACTGACTCAGAAAAGAGTTCCTTTGTATTTTCAAGTTCACTAATATAAGTAAGTCCACGTACACAAATGCATAGATGCATGTACGTCTAGAAATTATGCAGAAGTTAGTGGCTGAGAGCTCTCTAAAATGACACTATGAATGAGACCATAAACTAAGCTTTATGTTTATGTGAGTTCGGCTCTTAAATAGCTTGATCTAGTAAAGGAATAGAACCACCTTAATTGCCAGAGTCTGTTTCCCTCACCAACATACATCCACAGTAGTGGTGTTCTGGGATATTTTTTTAAGCTCCAGGATCAAGGTGGAGATATTGTTCAGTGTTAATGAGTACATCTTGCTCTTGAAAAGACCTGGGTATGATTCCCAAAAAATCCATTGTTGTTCATGGCCATCTATAACTCTAATTCAAGGGAATCCATTGCCCTCCTGTCCAGGCATGAAAGTGGTGTACATAAAATACATGTAGGCAAAACATATGTATATGCAAAATAAAATAAATCTTAAATAAATAAATATATAAAAGCACAGTAATACTAATTCAAGACTTGGTCTCCAAATTCTAAAAACTGTAGCCCAAATGATTTTTAAAATTGCAAATGGACAAACTATATACATGTAATAATTTGTTATTAATTATACATCCATAATTATTAATATATAATATCCATAATAATATAAGGTTAAAAAGTAATCTAAGATGCTCATTTCTTATCCCAAAGGTATGCACTTTAACCTCTCTACTTCATATCCATTGCTTTGTAAGTGTTTATTACATACAAAAATGACACATCTTCTGATTTATCAAGTGGCATTTTTCTCTGGAGCTCACTGTAGTTGAGACTTGGACAAAAATGACCATAGCTACCATAGATACAAAATGAGTTGCTAACATATATATAAACTGAGAAAAAAATCATTTGTTTTATTTGAAAAGAAATTTCACTGTTGGAGGCTTTTACATTAGTTTAAGTTGTAATATTTAGTGTAAGTATTAAAATACAAAGTATACCCAAAAACATTTATAATAGTAGAGAAGCAATGGCTGTTAAATTGACTAGATCCAAAGACTAAGTCGTCTGCAGGTTTCTGTCTGGAAACTTATATGATATTAAGAATATCTTATGTTTCACTAGGCCGTAAGTTGAAACTTTCCTAAGAAAGTATATGCAAATTGAAGAGAACAGATAAACACTGTCTTAGTTAATATTTGTTGTGTATTTTTAACTTATATATGAATGCATAGTCAGTTGACTTGAGAAAAGTAGTAAAATGAGAAAATACAAAATACAATTTAAATGTATCTTATAATTTAAATGTAACTTAATATTATAAATGTACTTCTGCAAACAAATAAATGTGTGTCCTTTGTTTTTCACCCTCGAAGTCATTTCGGGAGTTTTATGACAGGGATGGAAAACTAACACGCTGTCAACTAACACATAATCTATATGGAACCATGTTCTTAAAATTATTAAAGCTCACACTCAGGAGAATCTATAGTCAGATACACTTACTAAAATATTCTATTTGGGGCTACTTTTTACATATGTACTAATGTACAATCATTGTAAAAAGGGATGAGTTTCATGACATTTATTTTCAATATATAATATTTATTGAGCATCTTCACCCTACTAGCCTTTCCTGTTCTTGCTTTCTGAACTTCTGCTAAACCCTGTCCTCTTTCCAGCAGCCCCACCTTCTCCTGTCACATACATTACAATCAGAGATCGTAGTAAGCGGAATCTATGTTCTTTTACAAATCATTACACTGATATTTTATGTCTATAAGAATCTGTTGTGTTTGCTATTGATACAGTAAGGCTCAAAAGTAAAATTTTAAGCAGAGAATTCTCTAGTATTTTATTACAGAAACTCTTAATTCATTCACCACCTACTTATAGCTCTCACTATTAATGAATAGAAAAACAAACCCCTCACCTGGCCGGGCCTTTGATAAGCATCCATGTAGAATGAGGCCCTACGAAGTAGTTATAAAGAAGAAAAGTCATCAGCTCATCTCCCTCTAGACCCATGATTATCATGTCATCTGTAGAGGGCAATCCTGTCCTTGAGGTTGTCAGAAAGTGCAACCATCAAATGGGAAAGTGAACTTCCCTAATTCTAGGAAAACATGCAGTAGGAACAGCTGAGCTCTGGGATTCCTGTGTGTGAGCTATTCTCCCAAGGCCCTACATGTCTGTGTACATTAGCTGATCCCAGTCCTTGAGAACAAAACAAAAGTAAAAATAATAATATATTATTTATAAAAGTAGAAAAAACATTTCGATTCTCCAAGGTATCCTTTCTGCTTCCAAAATATTCCTGATAGCCTCCATTCCTACTTTACAGTGGCTTTGGGACCTCACCTAGAAATTAACAACACTTTGCTAAAATTAAGAAAATGTCACCACCTCCAAACACTCTTTAAGAAAAGTAATCTTTCTTACAGAGGCACAGACTTGAGGTGATGTAATCAGCAGATAGTGAGTTGTGGAGCTGTACATGCCTAGGTAATATTGTTTATGTGGGACACCATGGAGAAATAAAACCTTTAAATTCTATGTGAAGGTGAGGGAGAAGAATCCCAAGTCAATGGCAAATACAGGACCTTCAAGGAGATCATAGAGAGAACTGTCCCGAACTAAGAAAAGACTCACCCACACAATTACAGGAAGCACACAGAACACAGCAAAGACAAAACAGAGAAAAAAATAAGTGGCATCTCATAGTTAAAACACAAAGCAGACAGGACAGTAAAGGTGTAGTGCAAGTTTCAAGAGAAAAACTGCAATCCATAAATAAAGAAAACCCATCAAAATAATAGTTAATTTTTTTAAGGAAAACTTTCAAACCCAGAAGGTGCCTGCAAACTTCCAAAGGAGGCAAGCAACAGTCCCACCTACCAATGACATCTATGACCCACATCAACGACCAGCATGGAACTCTAACCACACCATAGGTCACAAGATCATTAACCAAATGCAAAAGAATCAAAGTACTGTCTTGTATTTGATTATATCATTGTGTGATAAAACCAGAAATCACTAGAAAAAAACAACTAACAGAAACTAAACAAATGAATAGAGCCAGATCTATACATTCTTGAATGTCCAGTGTCTCTTTGAAGGAACTGGGGTGGGGGTCATTTTAAAGTTTCTTGAACACTGCCAAACACATTCTACAAAGACAGCATTACCATGTCACCAAGATGACAAGAAAAGAAAATGATAGAGCAACTTCCAAGATGAACACAGATGCAAAAATTCTCAATAAAATTCTTGCAAAGCAAATTCAAGAACACATTAAGTAAGAAGATCATGTACTGTGACCAAGTTAATCTTTTTTCAAGAATACAAGGCATACATATTTGTAAATCATTAAGTGTAATTCAATGCATAAATAGACTGAAGGTCACATCACAGGTGATGAAAATAGGACTTCAACAAAGATCAATATTTCTTCATAATAAAAGTCTTGAGAAAACTGAGAGCAGGAGAAACATATCTCAACATCATGAAAGTTATATACAACAAACCTATTGCTAACATTATACTATATGGGAAATCCCAGACTGTATCCTCTAAAACCTGAGATGAGACAAGAATTACCATGGGCCTGGTTCGAGCTTTGGAATTCTCAAAGCCCACTCCTAGTGACACCCTCGAGCAAATCCACACCTACTCCAACAAGATCATGTGTCCTAATCCTTTCAAATATTGCTACTCCCTTTGTGTCTATAGGGGTCATTTTCATTCATAGTACCACAATACTATGAATTTTGGTCTGACAACAAGCACAATTAATCAAAACTGCCGTGGCCTATGAAATAAAGAAGGGAACTATTGGCAGTTTCATCCTACTTTAGTCATAGTATGAAATCTGCTTGGACAAATTCTGTCAGTTGTAGCAGATGTCACTGACAGAGGATGTTTAAGATACGCATGGCATTCATCAAGGTAGTTTGGAATTTCTTGTACCCTTTACTCAAACATGCTCATAGAATTTTACATGTTATGCTTATATTTCTTCAAAAAGCATTACATCAGAGAAATATGGTCACAAACTGATGTGAGATTCCACTCTGTACGCTGTGAATATGTTTTATTTTCATTGGTTAATAAAGAAGCTGTTTCAGCCAACAGCTTAGTAAAGCCAGGCAGACAATCTGAATAGAGATATAGAGAAAGAGTAGACAGAGTCAAAGAGATACCATGTAGTTGTCCAAGGAGAAAGATGCCAGATGGAACCTTACTGGTAGGCCACAGCCTCATGGCAATACAAAATAATAGAAATGGGTTAAGATAAAAGAGCTAGCTAGCTAGGAATTTGTTTAAGCTGTTGGCCAAGAAGTGCTGTAATTAATATAGTTTCTGTGTGATTATTCAGGTCTGGGCAGCCAGAAGTGAAAGAGCAATCTCCACTTACACAAAACAAATGTGGAAAGGGCATTATGGTGATTTGAAAGAGGTTGCTCCCAAATATTTGCATATATTTGAATACTTGGTCCCTGGTTGGGGGAATTGTTTTGGAGGGATTAGGACATGGGTCTTGTTGGAAGAGGTGTGTCTCTAGGGGTGGGCTTTGAGGTATCAAAAGACTCATGTGATTCTGGGTGCTCTCTTGTTCTGCCTCTGGTTGTAGAGTAAGATGTGAGCTCTCAGCTGTTCCTTCACCTGCCATCAAGAACACTAATACCCTGAAACTGCAAACCAGATTAAATACTTTCTTTGATAAATTGCCTTGGTTGCAGCCTTTCATCATAGTGATATAAAAGTAAGTAAAGCAGGCACCTGTGCAGTCAATGTTTAATTACAGACATGAATGATGTGGAATAATACTTCTGTATGCTGCATGAATATATGTCACTATGATTGGTTTAATAATCAAGCTGACTGGCCAATAGCTGAACAGGATAAATTTGGGCAGGATAGTCAAACAGAATGATGGGATGAAGAAGGGCAGATGCAGAGGGAGCCATGCTAATAAATGTTGGCAGAAGTTTCTGTCCCACCCAGTTCTACAGTTGTTCAGTCCCAAAGAAACACACAGAGGCCTACATTGATTATAAAATGGTTGCCCTACTAGCTCAGGCTTTCTTATTAACTAACTCTTACATTTCACATTAACCATTCTTGTCTGTGTTAACCACATAGCTTGGTACCTTCTATCAGTGGGGCATTCTCATCTTGCTTCCTCTGTGGCTGGGTGATGACTGCAGACTGAGCCTTTTCTCTTCCCAGAATTCTCCTATTCTGGTCACCCCACCTATACTTCTTGCCTGGCTACTGGTCAAACAGCATTTTATTAAACCTATACAAGTGACAAATCCTGTACAAGGGTACAAGACCATTGTCCCACAGCATTTCCCTTTTTTTTTCCCAAAACAAAAGCTCTGAATCTAATCTCCTTTGTTTAGATTTCTTCCTGACCGTTATCCATAACAACTTGTAACTAACACTCTAAATAAAGACAAACATTCACAACCCATTTTTGGGGAATGTGGGTATAGTTTTCCAGGCTACTTCCTGCTATTTGGGGGTGCTGATAATCTTATGGGAACCTAAGGAAAATTTAGGATTATGGTCAAGTCCTAACTGGAATATTCTGAGAGGTTTGATCACCTCAGCCAGCAGTCTTGAGGCTGTTCTGAATGTAAAACTCAGAGGAAACTTCAACAGAGGTTCTCTGAAACGTTGGATCACATGGGCCATCTACTCCTACCAGAGATTTTTCAGGAGTCTTTCCATGATCAAACCTGATTTTTCTTAAACCAGAATAAATTCAGAGCCTCTCATTTCCTGTGGAAACAAAAGCAAAACCTCTTCTCCAAAGTAACATATCTTTTGACTTAAATTTTGAAGCCAAGGCATTTTCAAAATATATATGTTGGATTGATTCAGCAGCATTTAAAATCAATTTAAAATCAATTTAGCAGCTGTTACTCCTTCCTCAGCCATCAAACAATTCGAAGACAACACAATAACATACTGTATCCAGATTCTCTGAATATTTTCCATCTTTAAAATACCACTACAAGGCACAGTGTAAATAAGGAATATGGGTTAACATGTAAGAGCTAGTTAGTAATAAGCCTGAATTATTGGCTGAGCATTTTGTAATTAATAAGCTTCTGTGTGCTTATTTGGGACCAGGCAGTCAGGATAAAAAGTGCCATTTACACAGGAGTTTTCATTAGATGTCAGGTCCTGAACCACCTTTTGGGATTATCTTTCTATGTATTTCCCTTTACGAATATTTTGCAGTGGCCCCAGGGATGGGACAGAGAAGAACACATGACACAGATAAAATGTAATCCTTAGCTTTAACTATGATGAGATTCAAGCCACCTCACCTCAAGATAGGGTTAAAGAAGATCAGATGATGCCGTAAGAAAACATGCCACTTGTTCTGGCTTTGTGGGAGCCTAGTCTGCTTGGATGCTCACCTTCCTAGACCTGGATGGAGGGGGAAGGACCTTGGACTTCCCACAGGGCAGGGAACCCTGACTGCTCTTAGGACTGGAAAGGGAGGGGAAGGGGAAGTGGGGGTATGAGGGAGGGAAATTGGAGGAGGGGAGGAGGTGGAAATTTTTAACAATAATAATAAAAAGAAAATTACAAAAATGGGTACCTATGTTTTGTCATAATTTATTTGTATTATTCCTTCATATTGGAAATATTTAGTAAATCATTGAATAATAGGATACATAGAACTTATATCCCAGTACATTTTAATTTCTTGGAAATATTCTAAAACGTTTCTAAATAAGAATAAAATTGTCATCATATAGCTTTACAAACTGCCATTTCTTTTACCATAAAATATGTTTATGCTAAATTCGTTTATAACTTATTTTTATACTAATATATTTACATAATATAAACATATAACTTATGCCCATAACATGTTGTATTTATAATAAATTTCTTTATAAAACTCAAAAAAAAAGAAAACATGCCACTTTGGTACAATAATTATTTTGATGTGAAAGATACTGAGAGCTGATCAAGTAGGAAAAGCCTTTTAATTTCCCTTAAATTCTGTAGTTATTTGAGTGAGAGTGATCCCCCTAGGCTCAGATGTTTGAACATGTGGTTCCCAGTTAGTGATGCTGTTTGGGGAGGTTTCGGGGATGCATCTTCATTGGAGGAAGCATGTCTCTGGAAGCGTGCTTTGAGAGTTTGGAGTCTCTGCACCACTTGTGGTGGCACTCCTTTTGCTTTGCGCTTGGAATTGAGATGTGTGTTGTCAGCTTTCTCCTCCTGCAGCCGTGCCAGCCACCTGCTGCCACCTGCTGTCAGCACTGCTATGGACTCTAGTCCTCTGGAATCATATGCCAACTCTTTCTTCTTTAAGCTGCTTTGGTCACGCTGTTTTATCACAGCACAGAAGAGCAATTAATACAAATTTTTTACAACTTTAAGCAATCTTTGTACAGAAGAAATGTGATGTGAAATATATACATTTGGAAATTTTCATTAGTGCATGTATAAAAGCTATCCCAAACATAACTGCGAACTCAGGGCTTGATATGCACCCTATCACTTAGGTCAGACCCAGAGCCCCTGGAAATTTTTTCATCTGCAGAAGGCAACCTTTAGTCGCCGTGCATTTCCACCTCACTCTACAATTGTCAAATATAATACATATGTCTTTCATTATCCCAGGATGGTATATGTTAGCCTCAATCTTTTGGTTACTTTGAGATTTTTGTTGTTGTTGTTTGTTAGAGCCAGGGTCATGGGCCATGGCCATTGTTAGTTGGCCATTGTGTTGGCAGCAATCATCCTGCCTTAGTATGCTAGGTGCAGATATTAGAAGCATGATGCACCATAACCAGCTTGAGTCTCATAATTCTGTAGTACTGCCATTTGTACAATACATAAATTGTTTTACTCTGGTTAATATGTCTTATGTCGATTTGCTTTTAGACGAGCTAATAAACCCTAGAGAAAAAAAAAGAATTCTTTCTCCTCCACAGTTATTAATTCTTGGCTTCCTTAGGTTGCACACATCAGGCAGAAAGCCTGATCAAACAGCAGCAGCAATCTCAACAGAATTGGACCGACTACCCTGAAAATTTTCTCTTGCACTCCCTTAATACCCATTCCGAGAGAAGCAGAGGAAACGATATCAACCCCTTTAAAAGCACTAGGCAAGTGAGAACAACTGCAAGTCTGGCTGCTACACTGCTGGGTAGGATTGGACTGAGAAGGGAAAATTGTAGCACACAGAATACCCCAAAAACCTAAACCCTGGCCTTTCAACCCAGGAAGCCAAGTAGCGCAAGCCGACACGGCGCCGCAGAGGTTGCTGGGCGTCGTAGTCCATGTTGGCAGAGTCCGGGCACAATTTTTGAGTGGGCACTGGTTGAAGTCTCTTTCACTGGCGCAGTGCTCGCCTGTATTTCTTGGACGGTCTTACTGTGTATCAGAGGAACAACCTAGGGGCCGGAGCTCTGGGATTCTATATATATGTTACTTGTTTCAAAGCCGCGAATTACAGAGGTTTCCTTCCGGGTCTTCACCAGCGCTGCTCTGGCATCCGGGTCAGAGGAAGTCCCGTTCCTGCGGTAGGGGCGGGGTTCCGGGGTCGGGGCACGTTGTCCCCGCCCCACTGCCCCGCCCCACGCCTCTCCTGGGCGGGGCCTCCTCAGTCTCCACCGCGCGGGGCGGAGCTCCGGGTTGGTGTGCGGCGTGGTGCCGCGCCCCTGGGCTCGGAGCCGCCGGTCTTCGGGCTGTCGCGCCGCGCGCACGCGGGCCTGCTCATGGACCGCGCGGCCGTGGCGCGGGTGGGCGCGGTGGCGAGCGCCAGTGTGTGCGCGGTGGTGGCGGGCGTGGTGCTGGCCCAGTACATATTCACCTTGAAGAGAAAGACGGGCCGCAAGACCAAGATCATCGAGATGGTGAGTGCGGGTGCAGCGAGCGGCAAGCACGCGGGCAATCGCAGCGGCGTGGGCCGAGGGCGGCCCTGCGAGGGCAGGCTGCACGCGTGCTGATGCTTGACGGTGTCTGTCTGAGAGAATAGGACGAATAGACGCTCCGCGATAACCGCCTCTAGCCGCAAAACCCGTTTCTCCGGAGCTAATCTCTAATCGGCCCCCGCCTCCAAGAGGTGCAGCTAATCCGATTCAGACTCCTGTCCAGGAGTCGTTTTTTCTTTCCTTCCTTTCCTTTCCTTTCCTTTCCTTTCCTTTCCTTTCCTTTCCTTTCCTTTCCTTCCCTTCCCTTCCCTTCCCTTCCCTTCCCTTCCCTTTCCTTTTCTTTCTTTCTTTTTTTTTTTAATCTTTGCATCCAGGCTGCCTTTGAGTTATGTTATGAAAACAGCATCTTCGGTGTTTTTAGAAATGCCAGCCAACCAGTGAGATATTGAAATAGCTCCAGTATTTGGATGTTCTTCCTTGTCCAATTCTCCAAGAAGTGTTCTTGTATCCGTCCTCCAAAGCACCTGCGTGACTCCTTTAAAATGTTCTTTCAAGAATTATTTACAGCTTCGTGAAAAAAATGGTCTCAAGAATTCCATTTGAGGTACATTAGAAAGTAGTTTGTTGTTCCCAAGTTGGATATGTTTCGTTTGGGGTTTTTGGTTTGATGGTACTTGTTGACTTTAGCGTGATGAGTGTGATTTCTTTATTGGAGTACAAGTGAACATCCGGAACCAGAATATAAAGTTGACAATCTATTACTATTCTAAACAGTATTTTAGGCTACTCGTGTGTTATTAAAGCTTATTTTCTTTGTATATCGCTGGTTGCAAACATTTTGTGTCAGAAGTTTTACTGCCTGTGTAAAGAACTTAAATGGCTTTATTTTGCTCCATATTCAAAATTGATAATTTAGAATTTATAAGTGGATGTCACTATCTTTCCGTATGTACTTAACCTATGGACTGGTTCTTCACAACCTCAAGGGAGGGTTTGCAGTCATTGTGAAAATAATGAAGGCCCATCAAAAATGCTAACTTAGCTTGTTTGTACCATACAGATCGGTACATCTTTGCATGTACATAGAGTGCATCGATTTAAATTAGCTGTAATGTGTGCCATTCTAGTAATATGCTGTAATAAGGCAAGCGAATTGCATTTCAGTAGGAAATGTGAGAAGAAATTATTTTGCTTTTATAAACTTAGGTGGGTATTTGAATGACCTGAAATATGGATTCAAGCTCTGGTTCTTTTTATAATAGCCATGGTTTAGGGGTCTGGTGTGCCTACCTCTATACCCTTCCTTCATAAAATTTGTAGAAACTCAGGAATATCCATTGAATATCGCTGTTCTGGTCACAGATAATATATAATTACCTAACCAAGATGGGCTAGGGGGGAAAAATGACAACCGTTGTTATCTTCTGAACTCATGGTGATCCTCTTGCCTGAGCCTCCTGAGTACAGGATTACATACATGCATGAACCATCCTGTTGGCCAGGGCATTTTTAATTGAAAGACATTAGGGAGTTGCTGGCACATACCGTGGTGGAAATGTCCAGTAACATAGCAACCTAGATATCTAGAGAAAACCAATTCGAAGGCACACTGGAAGTACTCAGAGATATAAGGCAGCCATTTAGCAATGTGGGCTACTACTTTGCAAATTTAATTATCCTTATGTGTGCTCCCTGCATCTATATTAACATCTACCCCTACTCATTGATGGAGATTTCAACATATGTACACTCTATACAGGGTAGAAACTGCAGGGCTTTCCACCTACTCAACAAGCATACCTACTTCGTTAGTACACCCCAAGCCCTCATCCGGGCTGCATCCTTCTGAGACAGGGTCTTTCTAAATTGTTTAGCCTTGCCTTGAATTTGCAGTTTTGCCTCAGGTAGGATCACAGGAATGCTCTAGATTTCTCTTTTTCACACCTACAGTCTCTTAAGATTACTGATTAATTTGTCATTATCAAACACTTCTCTGTGCATTTTATTTTAGAACAATATAGATTTACAATAGTATTCTCATTTACAAGTGCCCTCCTATATCACATACCAGTTTTCCCTGGTTATTAATGGTTAGTATGATTCATTTAATACAGTTAGTGAACAAATATTGACACATTATTAAGTGCCCATGGTTGGTTTTTGTTTCGTTTTCTCAGATTTTCTTCACTTTTACTAATGTCCTCTGTTCCAGAAGTCCCTCTTGAGTACCACAGTGCACTTAGTCATCGTGACTCCTTATCTTACCCCACTCTGGTCCTGAGATTAAACCCAAGGCCTCTGCACACACACACTCCCAGCTACACCCTGAGTTCGTTCCTTATCTCTTCTTGACTGGGGCACTTTCTCAGACTTTACTTGTTTTTGTCCTGCACGGTTTCAGGTTGTTGTGGTTAGATATTTTGTGGACCGTTCTTGGTGAGATTTTATCAGGGGGTTTTCTCCTGACTAGGGTTGTAAGTTTTTCAGTGGGTGACCTATGAAGTGTTACTGTTACCACGCAGCAAGGGTGCCTGCTGTCAGCCTAACTTGTAACCTGTAGCTGTCTCTGGTTGAGGTGTGCTTATCAGCTTTCTCCATATTGAGTTATTTTCCATCTCCTCCTGATGACATGCCCTTGGGAAAGACGTTAGTCTGAGAAGTATGTGTTTGGAGTGCAGAGTTACAGTTCCCATTCTTGGGAGTAAAATATCTGTTGATCTTGGGGTGATTCCATACCAGAAATTCATCTGTCCTCACTTATGTGTACATCACACAGGCTCATAGATAGCTATCTTATATTTGGAGTTAAAATTCAGTACTCCTTTACTTGCTGCTGATATTGTTCCCAGTTGACCACTGAGAGCTCTGTCAGTTGGGTCTTCTGTCTTTGTCACATTCCCGTCAAGTCATAAGTGTTTTCCAGCTGAAAATGAAATAGTGGCTGTCCAGGGTCTTGCTATGTGGCTTAGACATGCCTGGAACACAGAATAGCCCTGCCTCAGCCTTCCAAGGCCATTTTTAAATTTATAATACTCATAATTACTATGCCCCAAACACTCTGATAAGATCAAGGAACCTGGAAGACTCGAAGCAAGCAGATTGAGTGCTGGTCTTGGAGTTATGTTGTCATGGAGCCATGGGGCTGCAGAAATTGACAATATGCATGCTTTAGGTTCAACACCTTTCTGCTCGAGATGTTTGCTAAAGGATCATCTAACAGACTGTGCCTAATGGGAGTAAATCTTTTATTAATTTTTATTGTTGTATGTGTATATATGTCCATGCACACATGCCACAGCCCATGTGTGAGGTCAGAGGACACCTCCGTGGAATCAGTTCCCTCCTAGCTTTACCTGGGACCCAGGGGTGGAACTCAGGCAGCGAGGCTTCACGACACTAGCAATGTCATCAGTCCCCAACAGTAAGTCTTTCTTTCCAATTCAGACATCTTCCCAGAGCAGGGGCCTGTGTCTTTAGCTCTGGACGACCATTCTTTGGTCAATGCTGCTCAGAATCAGCCAACAGAGAGACTGCTCCAACAGAGAGAAGACTGAGTATGGTTGGCCAAAAGCATCCTGCTGCCACATACACATTTGCTTGGTCTCCTGCTTTAGTTTTAATATTTGCTCAGAGTTAGCAAACTGTGTTTGTCTTTATGGTTAGAAAGAAAGAAAGAAAGAAAGAAAGAAAGAAAGAAAGAAAGAAAGAAAGAAAGAAAGAAAGAAAGAAAGAAAGAGAAAAAGAAAGAAAAAGAAAGAGAAAAAGAAAGAGAAAAAAGAATAAAGATAGATTAGGAGCAAAGTGGTTTTGTAAGTGGGTATATAGTATCTTTTCCCTTGCTTGGGCATTACCCCTGGATACCCTTGTGGAGCCCAGGAGCCTGGGAACATTGGGTCCAACAGCTCAGGACTTCGTAAGTGGTGTGCCCTTACACAGGTTGCCTGTCCTCTCTACACCTGAGCAAACTGTAACTCGGAAAGTTCTCTCTCTAAGCTTGGGGTTGTTTTCCACGTCAGGGAAAGAAGGGTACTGTTACAGGCTGAGGGGTCCTTTGTGGCTTTAGGGTGGAAATCCAGTCAGACTAATGTTCTGTGTCTGAAGCAAAAGCAAGGTGACCACTAGAGGAAGGTACAAAGAGGCTGTTCTTTAGGCAGAGGAGGCATATGCACCCATCCTTCTGGGAGAGTGTGACTAGCCATGCCTTTTCCAGACCTTCAGCTTCACCTGCACCAGTGTATACGTGGTTGGCTCAAGATGTGCCTGAACTGGGTTCCAGCCTCCTCTGCAGTCCCCCATGGACAGTTCTAGGTCAGACTTGTCATTTTCATGGTCCTTGATGGAACATGCCAATCAGTGGCTCTTTTTATCTGCTGGGAAAGACAACCAACTAAAATGCAGGAAAAGAATGAAATGCTGCCAAGAGAGCCAAGGTAAAAGCTTTATTGAGGCAGCTACAGTTTTCTTCAGGCTGCGCGTCTGCTGGCGGTGAGGTGGGAGCTCCCAGTTCCTTACCGTCTTGCCCAAATGTTTGTCCTTAAGCAGCTTTTCCTCACAGTTTTTCCCACAGAAAGGGAGTAGCCTCCTAGGAGGCCCGCTTACTCTCTGGGTATACCCTTTTGACCTTCTCTCAGTGTATATATTTTTTAATTGAATTATAAAGACATTAGCCTATTTTCTCAATTAGTTTTTTGTTTATTTTATGCTTTTTTGCATTTTGAAGTGGTGTGTGTGTGTGTGTGTTGCTGTTCTCAGCACTGGTGATTTACTGTACTAGGAAAGCATTCTACTTCTGAGCTGCACCCCAGCCCAGTGTTGGCTGCCCTTAGAACAAAACCCTCACCTCATCTTTCCTCCACATTTATTTAGGAAGCTAGGCTTGTTTTTCTATAATGAAAATGAAAACCCTGCATAGAAGGATTTCCTTGGTTTGTTTGGTTTTGGTTTGGGGGTTTAGGTGCTATTTTGTTTGGTACAGAGATTGAGCCCAAGATCTTACACATGTCTAGGTACATGCTCTGCTCGGAACTGTGTACCCCAACCTGGAAATTGACTCTTCTTCCTCATGTCTTCTGTGTGCACAACACACTTCCTTTGATACCTCACTTGCTCTCAGCCCTTAAGTTTTAAGTGTTGTTTTTACGGGTGTGTGTGTGTGTGTGTGTGTGTGTGTGTGTGTGCTATTGTTGCTGTTCTCAGCACTGGGGATTCAATATTTGAGGAAAGCATTCTATTTCTTAGCTGCACCCCAGGCCCAGTGTTGGCCACCCTTAGAACAAAACCCTCCCCCCATTCCTCCACATTTAGGAAGTTCCCTTTCTCTGTGATGCAAATGAAAGCTGTATAAAGTTGGCATTTTCTGACAGTTTACTCGTATATGACTGCCCAGCAAATCTATTATTTATAGAGACATGCCTGACCTCTAGTCCCTCGTGGTGTCCTTACAGGCCTCGATTTGGTTTTATCCTGGAAAATAAACTGAAATCTGATAGTTCAGCAGAAGTAGGGATAGTGAAAAGGATCAAGTATTGTCCTAGTAATAACAGAGGTTTAGAGATTAGCGGTTTAGATAGATGTGTCTTCCAGGTAGATTGGCACATGATGAAAATTAAGAAGGACGTTTGTAACTGGATATACCAAACGTTGTCACCATGATCTCCTTTGCTTTCAGGTCCTTAGTTTTCCAAGCTACTTATGAAGCAAGAACTAAGAAAGGAAAGGCAAGAACCCCATTAGTAAGACAAGAGCCCAGGTGGGACTACCAGGACCCCAGGGTGATGGAGGAGTTACTTTCATTTAATAAAGAAACTGCCTTGGCCCATTTATAGGCCAGCCCTTAGGTGGGTGGAGTAAACAGAACAGAATGCTGGGAGAAAGAAACCGAGTCGGGAGTCGCCATGATTCTCCCACTCCAGACAGACGCAGGTTAAGATCTTTCCTGGTAAGCCAGCTCGTGGTACTACACAGAATATTAGAAATGGGTTAGATCAATACATAAGAGCTAGCCAATAAGAGGCTGGAACTAATGGGCCAGGCAGTGATTAAAAGAATACAGTTTCTGTGTAATTATTTCGGGGCATAAGCTAGCCATGTGGGCAGCCGGGTGCTAGGAACGCAGTCCCGCCGCTCGTATTACTACACCAGGGAAGCCTTGAGGGACCACCAGGTAGGTGGCTTGCCATACAGTAGGGTAAAGACCCAGTCAAGAGTAGGAGTACTTGTTGCGGGAGGTCCTTCCACACCTCCAGCCAATAGCTGCTGAGATACCAGCCCATTGGCGTGGTCTCTCAGCGGCTATTGGCTGGAGGAGCGGAAGGACCAGTGTTGCCGGAGGTCCTTCCACTCCTCCAGCCAATAAGTACTGAGTGGAAGAAGGGTCACCCCACAAAGAAGTCCATGCCAACTTAGTTAGTGGTTTGAATGAGCATGGCTCCCATAGGCTCATATGTTTGAATGTTTGGTCCCAGTTGGTGGAACTATTTGGGAAAAATTAGGAATGGCCATGTTAGAGAAAGTGTGTCACTTGGGATGGGCTTAGAAGTTTCAAAAACCGACATCATTTCCTGTTAGCTCTTTTTTGTGCTTGTGGGTCAGATGTAAGCTCGCAATTATTGCTCCAGCCACACCTGCCTGCCTGCTCTTCTCTTGTGTTCCTTGGTGATGGCCATGGACTCTAACCCTTTTGAACCATGGCCTCTAAGTTAAATGCTTTCCTTTTGTAAGTTGCCTTGGTCATGGTGTTTTGTCACGTCAGTGGGAAAGGTGACTGAGACAGCCTACTTCTCGGGTACCAGGATTTTACATTGTATGTGTGTTTAGTATGATTCATTTCAATCAGGTGGAGTGACTCAAGTGGTATTCATGTGAAGGCAGGTCCTACACCACAGAAAACAACTTCAGCGTGGATCAGCAGAAACTAGGAGTTGGGTTCCTTAAGAAAAAGGTATATGCTTTAGACTTCAGTAGGAGTAAAGGGAGGAGGGAAAAGAGAAAGAAACAGAGGTTTAAGTGTTTAACGGTAGTGCTGTGTGTGTGTCTTATAATTTTGCTTTTCAGAGAATACAACCTCGAACCAAGTTTGAAGATGAAACAAAGTTTGAAAATGAAGTAAGAACTTAAGAACTATGACCTTGTTTCCTTTTGAAAATAAAAGTGGTTTATGAGGTACATTGTTAAAGTTTGAGAAGAAGGAAGTACTGATAAAATTAAACCCAAAGGTCAGAGACTTTAAAAAGAATAAACAAATCTAATTTGTGAGAAATCATGTCTTCAAGGAAGTAGGAGATGACACTGAGGGCAGTATTTGAGGAGTAAAAGTCAGTTCATCAAATTTGAAGAAAACCTATTTTAAGATAAGAGATGTAAGTGCACTAAACTCTTGACATTGACCTTATCTTTGTAGCCAACTCTCTTTTTCTCGAATTGTCTCAGAATAGGCAAGTACTCTACCACCCATCCATTTCCCCAGCCCCTGACATAATCTTGAATTCCCACATTAGCAACTCTTTCAAAAATATTTATGGCAGGCGATGTGACTTTGTCTTCTGAGTCACACGTGTCGTGCTTCCTCCGCATATCCTCAGTTTTCAACCCTAATGACGAGTCTGATCGCCTAGCTAGTGAGCTTAGAGTTACTTCCTGAAACAGTTACTGTTTTTTTCTTATTTCTTTTATTGTGTATTCATCTGTATGACAGATGGACCAGTTTCGAGCAAATGCCTCACATTTTTAGTTTGTTCAAACACTCTTTACATCCGTCTACTTGCCATATTTGAATTAGCAGCATAACCATTGACTGGGGATTGAGAGGTAGACATGTTTTTCCTTAACAGAGCAGTGTGAGCCAAGGCTCCCAAAAGCTGTTTACATAAATCATGGCAACCAGAGACTATGGAGCATTGTTTTTAAACGCAGTTCTTCCACTTGCTAATGATGTAAGGAATGTAAATTATGTAACTCTATCTCATACACAATCGGAACCAGAAATCTGCAGATAAGGACCAGCAATCTGAGGTTTTAGTTTGTTTGATTTTTGCTTGGTTATTGTTTTGTAGAAATGACTTTTTGGGTTTTTGAAACAGGGTTTCTCTGTGAAACAGTTCTGTCCTGAAACTCACTCTATAGACCAGGCTGACTTTGAACTCACAGAGATCCACCTTCCTCTGCCTCCCAAGTGCTGGGATTAAAGATGTGCCCCACCACCACCACCTGGCCCTTTTTGAAAGTAATCTTATGACTGTTATCTAAATTGGGCTCTGGCCGGGCGGTGGTGGCGCACGCCTTTAATCCCAGCACTTGGGAGGCAGAGGCAGGTGGATCTCTGTGAGTTCGAGACCAGCCTGGTCTACAGAGCTAGTTCCAGGACAGGCTCCAAAACCACAGAGAAACCCTGTCTCGAAAAACCAAAAAAAAAAAAAAGAAAGAAAGAAATTGGGCTCAACTGATCCTTCTGCCTTCATCTCTCTTGGGTTCAAGACAGCTGCGCACTCAGGTCTAGCCAGCTCTCTGCTTAAACAGGGTGTTCTAAAATTGTACAGGACTTTTAAGTTCATTCTTTAGATTTACTATAAGATACTTTAAAAATATTTCATTTTTAATTGTGTATGTGTGTATGTGTGTGTGTGTGTGTGTAACACACATAAGTACAGATACTTTCAGAGGCCAGAAAAGGGCATCAGATGCCCTGGAGCTGGAGTTCTAGGCAGTTGTACCCAGGTCCTCTGGAAGAGCAACCAGTGCTCTTAACTGCTGAACTGTCTCTTCAGCCACCAGTATTTTACTTTTTGATACAAGTGTGAATGGGATTGCTTTCCTGGTTTCTCTCTTAGCATGTTTGTTATTGGTATGTAGAAAGCCTACAGATGTTTTGTGTTAATTTTGTATACCCATATCTTACTAAAAGTGTTTATCAGTGCTAAGAGTCTTCTGATGACGCACAGCCATTGTAGTCTTTTTCCATAGAGTCATAGCATCTTCAAATAAGGATACTTTGACTTCCTTTCTTATTTGTGTCCCATTTATTTCCTTTTGTCCAAGCTAAGACTTAAAGTGCTATATTTAGTGAGTGGAGAAAATGGACACCCTTGCCTTGTTCCTAACTTTAGTGGAAATACTTTGAGTTTTCCTTCCTTTTGTATGAGGTTGGCTATAGGTGTGTTGTATTTAGCCTCTTTTACGCTGAGATGTTTGTTCTACTCCTAGTCTCTTCAGTGGGATAGGGTGATAAACATTTTGAGTTCCTTCTCGGGGGTTTCATCTCATTTATTCTTGTTAGAGGACGTTAATATGTGAGTAGTAATTTTTAAGAGTTTGGCTCCCTTGATGTATTTCATGCTTCTTATGTTTTTGTGTTGGGACTTAAACATCTGGGGTTCAGGCATTAGTTGGATTATTTTTTAGCCACCCGTATTCTTCACTGGAAGTATTTACAGTGTCCAAAAGGGACTAGGCCGTAATGGGGTTGAAGTTTTTGTTTGTTTGTTTAACTCTTCATACTCTTTTCCACAGTGCTGGGCCAGGTTGCGTTTCCAACAGAGCCGACACAGCCTCGCTCGCATTTCTTATTTCCTAGTGACTGCCATTCTGATTGGAGAAAGGGGGAATCTCATGGTAGTTTTATGTTGCATTTCTCTGATGCTGTTGGTAAGTGTGAGTGGCTAATTTGCTAAAGGTTCTTTGTGTGGTTTTAAAAAGCAGATAATGAGTAAAAATCCAGAATGACTTTGCATGGTTAAACTGATGTTTTTCTCTGAGCATACACTAAAATTGACCTTACTGAAATCTAAAACTAGAGAGCAGACATTAAAACAAGCTTGGTGGGGTCTCGCTCTGTAGCTCAGTTGGAGAGCTTTTGCCTAGCATGCAGTGAGGTTTGGAGTCAATCCCCATCATCCCATAAACTGTGGGTTATGGCACACGCGCCTGTCATCCCATTAGCACTCAAGAGTTTGAGGCAGTAGGATCAGAGGTTCAACGCCATCACCAGGAGGGAGGGAGGGAGGGAGGGAGGGAGGGAGGGAGGGAGGGAGGGAGGGAGGGAAAGAAGGAGGGAGGGAGGGAGGGAGGGAGGGGCGCTTCAACTTGTAGAACTGTAGTTGAGATGTTCCATATATGATTCTGTGCAGAATCCTCTCATTTGCCTTGTTGTGCTTTAAGAGTAATGTAAACATTGCAGTCATCTAGAGATAATTAGGGTAGATAAAGAATGTGTATTTTAAATTGTGGTTCTGCTGGGAATGGAACTCAGGGCCTGACACATGCTCAGCAAGTACCCTACCATTGGGCATTTGTTCCCATAATTATCTGATTTTCATCCTTATTTGTGGATTGGTTATTTTATTTTGAGACAAGGTCTTGCTATATAACCACATACGACCTCAAATGCATGATCCTCTTGCTTTAGTCTCCTGAAGACTGGTCTCGTTGCCAGCTGTGCACCTTTGAGGAACCCCTCACAGCCTAAAGGGCCCCCGATCATGCCCCAGCAGCCTCGGAAGTAGCTGTGATTTTGGGGTGGGGAAACTTTTTTTTAAACACAGGTTCTTGCTATGTACCCCCAACTGTTTTAGAAATCACTGTGTAGGCAGGACTGGCCTCAAACTTACAATCCTGGTAAACTTTCTGATTTGGGGCCATCAGAGCTAGTTAGTCAGCAAGCAGCTAAATTTAGATTGGGTGTGTGTACTGTTCTAGGGTTTTTGTTGTTTTTTTTTTATTCAAAGAATTCTGCCCTTAAAGAGGAGACTTACTGGGTACATTGTGCGAGCTTTCAGATAGATAAGGGACATTTATCAAGGCTAGGTTGGTGACTCATGCTTATAATCCTAGTACTTGGGAGACTGGAGCAGGATGATTTCTGCATTCTAGGTTACTCTGGGCTATCCCAGGCTAGCATCAGCTACTGCATGAGATCCCATCCTAATGTAAAAAAAAAAAAAGGAGGAAGAAGGGAGGAGGAAACAGCAGCAGAACCAAAGCAGTAAAACCAAAACCATCAGGAATGAAAGAGACCCTTCCCTTTGCATGTGTGACAGGGAGTTAACTGTGGTTCATTAGTCATTTAACAGTTTGTGGTGCTCCTTCAGCAGGGCGCGTAGTTCATTATGTTGAAGGTCATGGGTGTCGGCCAGCAGGATAGTCAAACCAGAACCAGGAGAATGAGGTGGCCCTTTCTTGTTTCTTGTGTCATCTAGCTTCTAACTGCATATCGTGCCTCGGGCCGATAGGCGTGTGCCACAACTTTGGCGTTTTCACCTCTGATTAAATGTAGTGTGAACACCTTACCCGAGAGGTTGTTCTGCTCCCTTAAAGTATCGTTCTTCACTGCGCAGGTGGCGCTCAGGAGGCAGAAACAGATGGAGCCTGTGAGTTCCAGGCCAGCTAGGGGTGCATAGTAAGACTATCCCTAAAATAAATAATTGTTTAATTAAGCAAACAGCTATCCAAAAACAACAAGCAACACACACACACACAATCCCAGAAGTCAGAAACATCGCCACAGTGCAGGTTTCTGTCAGCAGGTGGCAGTCTTGTCCTGCAGTAGATGCTGCTCTCCAGTGTAGTGTACTCCATGTGTACTGCTGGAGATTGAACCAGACACTTGCTAGTGAGGCAAGAGCTGCGAGCTGAGCTACCTCTCTGACCCTATTGTTTGTACTTTAGTCTTTCTCTTGGTATATATTCATTGTCTTTAGGTCATGTACTCCTTTTTTAAGTCAGGATTTCATGGACTTCACTATGTAACCTGGCCTTGTACTCACAGAGATCTGCCTGCTTCTGCCTCCTGGGTGCCGGGACTGAAGGTGTCAGCCCTCAGAGTTACTTTAAGCACTGAGCTGTGATGACAGTTATGACAGACTTCATTGTCTCTCTGTCATTTTGTGTACTTGCTCCCTGCCTTCTCTCCCTGTTTAATCTACTAGAATAAGTAGGTACAAATTGTCTTGCAGTTGATGAGAGGTTGCTTAATCTGTTTGGTAAGTTCCTTCTTCAAGAAGGAAGGAGATAGTGTGGCCTCAAAAGCTCCCTGTACTCCTGTCTGTCTCCTCTGCCACGTCACACACCACAATGCCTCATTTATATTGTCCTCCGTGCCCTTCTGCTTGGGGATTTATGTTGGAGACAGCATGAAAAAGAATCCCACAGTCAAAGCCAGTTGTGGTATGCCTACCTGTAGTTCAGGCTGCTTGAGAGTCAAAGACACAGGATCTCATGAACTAGTGCATTTGAGAAAACAATAAATGCCAAAATAATAATAAAATCACATTTTTAAAGATTATGTGTATGAGTATTTTTTTTTATGCATATGAGTGTTTTGCCTGCAAAACACTGTGTGTGCCTGTTGCCTAGGGAGGTCAGAAGAGAGTATCAGATCTTTTGAAACTGGAGATCTAGATGAGTCTAAGCTGCTGTGTGGGTGCTGGGAACAGAACCCAGGTCCTCTGCTACAGCAGCCAGTACTCTTCAGCACTGAGCCATTGCTCCAGCCTTCAAATCACCATATTCTTATATGCAGCTTCCCCGGGAGCAGCGATCTGTTAGTATATCTGCCAAGTCTGTCTTGTCAAACTGTTAGAATGCTAAGAGAACAAATGAGTCACTAGATGGATTCTTGGAGAAGCAGGTAGGAGCCAGCTGAGAACTTCTAAGCCTTGTAGCAGGCTGAAATGTAAAACTGAAACTTCCTGGCGTTAGCGATAGGGAGAAAAAAGAAAAGACTAGAGTCATGAATGGTATAGGGCACACCACAACCCCAGCACATGGGAGGCTAAGGGAGGAGGGGGTAAATTCAAGGCTGTGACTACATAGTGAAACCCTGTCTTTAAAAAGAAAACAAAGGAAGAAAGTGAAAAGAAGCTGGAAAGACAAGGGAGCCTACGGTGCACTGGAACTGGAGAACTCTAGAAGGAGAAGCTAAATCTCTTTGGATTCATAGCCTGCACTCGGGACCAAGTACTGCTGCATTATCCGCCTAGCTTGTAAAACATCTAGCTCTAATTAGTAGCACAGCTGTCTTTAGCTAAAGCTCAGTCTGGCTGCCTGAAACTTAATTGATGTTTCCAGGTAGTTAGCGACATAGTCACTACAGAAAATAATGAAAGAAAATCACCTGTGATCCTGTCCTTCATCTCTGATCACTTAGTGATACTTGATTTGCTTGTATCGGCTATTACAGCATTCGATTTAGTTTATAATTAGTGTGTTTAAGACTTTAGAATCTAAAAGTGCAATTAATCATGTTTTATCTTCTTGTGCTTTTTTGAATTTTTAATTTATTTTTCTTGTGAGTCTCACTATGTAGCCCAAGGTAGCCTGTAAATTCAATGATCCTTCTGTCTCGGCCTCCCATTGCAAGCTTGAATTGTCTTTGTGTGAGGAGTCTTCCCAAGGCCGCCTACATACTAACTAAAGCATGCGTTTTTCCACTGAGCAGTGCCCATAACCAGTTAGCCGTCCTTGTTATGTGCTGTTGGCATTGTGAGCTGTGAAAACCTCGCTGTGTGGCGAGTTGTCTTTCTGTGTATTCTCCGTTTAGGTGTATAGATAGGACGCGCTGCAGTATGTTTCTCATGAGGACCACCAGCCCACAAATAACGACTCAGAGACTTATTATTAATTATGTAAGCTCTGCTCTTATAACTTTAATTAGCCCATATTTTTATTAATCTACATTCTACCATATGGTTTTTACCTCTCTCCCATTCTGTGTTTCCAGCTCATTCTTCATATCCATTATCCTGTGTGCCTGTATTATCTTCTCTCTGCCCGGATGTTCTGCCTGTCTCTCCTGCCTAGCTATTGGCCATGCAGCTTTTTATTATACCAATCACAGCAATGCCTCTTCACAGTGTTCAAATATCTCACAACAATGCACCAATAGGAAAAGCTTACCTTTCCATTTTTGCTAATATGCCCTATACAAAGTAGCAACAGTACAGTAGTGTTCCTTTTCAGCAGAGTACAAACTGTATGGTGGAAAGTCCAAGAGAGAGAAACGTTTTCTTTTTTCACCTTGTTCTGTTTCCAGTACAGAGATTCAGCTGCAATAAGATGGAGACTATAGTTTGAAAGACGCAGATCTTGAGATACCAGGACATGGTGCACTTAGCAGGAAGCATAGAATGCCTTTTAACTAAGAGAAAGATGTAGCCAGTTAAAGACCGTGTTTGAGTTTCTCAAAGCAAGTTTGAAAACTCAAGCCTCTCGGTTGAGGTTTGGGGGAAGGTTTTAATATCTCTTGAGATGGAGCCAGACTCCTCAACATGCAGACCTTAACCCACCAACTAGTTTACCAAGTAGGCGAGGCTGGCTGGCCACCAAGTCCCCGAAATTACAGGTATGGGTCACCTGTTTTTTGACATGGGAGTTCTAGAGACTGAACTCGGGTCCTTGTATTTTCAGGGCTGACCAAGCCCTAAGAAACTTCGTAGTGGCAAACTATGAAATAATTTTAATTCAGTTAAATAATTGACAGGCTAAAAAGCTCTGGGTCGTTACTCAAACACACAAATGGATTTCACTTTCTCCTTTGATAAAGATTACCATTCTTGCTAATAAGATAAATATCGATTACAGTCTCAGAATGGAGAAAACCTGGCAGATAGAAGGCCCTGCTCTGCGTGGAAACCTCTGCCCTTTGGCATCTGAATTCCTCATGTAGTTCTTGCCCTTAGGAGGGGTATGGCTGGTTTCGGCCAGGCCAGTCCCAGTGCAGAGATGAAAGTCCACTCCACTGCGCAAGAGCAATCTCTGTGACTTCCAGCTTCTCTCTAGCCCTTCTCAAAAACCAGTGGGAAAACTATGGGAGACAAAATCGGGTTGGTGTTGCTTGTTTTGTGATTCTGGGGTTCAAACTTGGGGCTTCATGAATGCTAGGCCGATGTATTACATCCGCAGCCCCCAAAATTGTTTGTTTTTAATTAAAATTTACAATAATACATTTTAATTACTTCTCTCTACCAACTCCTCTCAAATCCTCTCTACTTTCCTACCGCTCAATTCTGTTCTTGTTCATTCTCATAGTTTCTCTGTCTCTCTTTCCCTTTCTATCTCTAAAAAAAAAAAAGACAACCAAAAAAAAAAAAAAACCACAAAAATTAAACAAGCAAAAAACCAGTAAGATCAAAAAGGCCAATATGAAACAAAAAGTTCACAAAAATACCATTGGATTTGTTGTGTGCTGGCCTGCACCCTGTCCTAAAGTGTCATGATACACCCAGTGGTGTGCCATTGGAGACCAGTGGTTTTCCCTTTGCTGAAGGATGTCAGGTCATATGCATGCCAGTCCCATTCGGAGTGTCTTGAAGTTGGAGTCATTAATTCAGTACTTTCTGTGGCATACTGTTCTGACTCTGTGATGTGTGTGTGTGGAGTTGAGAGGACAGCTTTTTATTGAGTTGGTGGTTTTTTCCTTCTAGTGTGGGTCTGGAGGATGGAACTTAGGTGTCACCCGTCTTGTCTGCTGAGCCGTCTTACAAGCAGAAACATTATTTCTCAAGCACTCCCATGTAAGTGTTTGCACATAATTGCCTCCAGTGGCACAAGCGTGTGCACATCATTATCTACAGTAGTACCACATGACTTAAAAGGAAAAACCTTGAAGCTTTTGTATCTAACTAACATAAAGGTAATAAGCTTCTCCAGGTTCCATATTGCTTTACCTTGAGGAAGGAAGTTGTGTGGAGTTCTCTCATGCCAGCCTGCCTGGGTTAGGGTGTTGGTCAAGGGCGTTGGCGTGCTTCAGGACTGCCAGTGCAAACCCTAAGCAAATATTACTCGGACTTTAATAATCAAAGTCCCTCAAGGGGGAGTTCTTATTTCTATGATTTAAACAAGGCTTTGCTATGTAGGCTTTGTGACTGGAGCTTGTGACTCTTCTGCCTCTGCTTTGCAGACCGGGGTGTGCTATGAGGACCTGGCTCCCAATAAAGGTCTTGGTTTGTTATCTGTCAGGATGTTCTTCACCTTTTCTGATTATGGACAAGATTAATACTAGTTGCTGCTGACTCTCACATTTAAACACACCATTTATTTCCCAAGGAAATCATTTCTATTCTAAAACTCGGGCTATAAAAGTGGGCGGTTGGTGCTGCCGTGGGTCCTATCATGTGTCCTGTTTTAGACTTCCTCTGCTTCCTAGACTGACTCTGCTGCTGCTGCTTAGCAGCTGCACACTTCTATTCACTTAGAGAACGGAAGAATAGTAGCATGTGATATGCAGGGTGGTAGGGACAGACAATGAGGAATGTCCACACACTTAGAATGTAGTGAAATTATTTATTTATTTATTCATGTCTTTTAATTACTTTTTCACTGTTTGGAATCAAACCAGGGCCTCAGGTATTGTATGTGATCACGCCATGTACTGAGCCACACCCTCACAGGAGCTAGGAAATTTTAGGCACTTATAATATTTTCTTTTATTGTTTCTAAGATGGGGTCTTACTATTGGGCATCAAATGGCCTAGAACAATGACCCTCCTGCTCCTTCCTCCCAAGTACTGGGATTATAGGCCTGAAGCACCACATCCAGCAATGATCATTATAAAAGCTTTATAAGTCTGTTTCATGTGTGTACCAGAGTGTGTTCACCTCTTTTATTGTGTTTGTGGCACTGGGCTAGAGCCTGGGACTCTACACATGCTAAACAGACCTGGCCACCTAGCCGCACTCTACCCACTACCTGTCTTGTGTTTTGGAGTTATATGTTTTGTTACTGTTCCATGTTTTGTTTTGGTTTTGAGACAGTATCTCATGTGGCCTAGGCTGGCCTCCAACTCTTCAGAGGAAGATGATCTTGAATTCCTAATCCTCCTGCCTCTACCTCCCCAAGGGCTAGATTCCAGGCATGTGTTACTATGTCCATCTCTCTCCTGTGTTAAGAATCAGCTAGGTGTTGTCATTATGGCTGCTTGCAGTTTCTTAGTATTACAAACAAATCTACAGTCTTTATCTTTGCAACTATATCTTTGTTTACAACCATATTTCTTTAGGGTAAGTTACTCTACCCTAAGTAGTATGTGGAAGGAATATTTATATCTACAGCTTTCAGCAATATTTCTAAATATTCTCTCAGAAGGTATGGAAGCGTATCTCCCAAACTCCTTTGTTAAAGGAAGTAATCTTTAGGTGAGAGTAGTTAGCAGTTTTTTGTTTGCTGTCCTTGAAGTCTCATCACTAATTAGATATAATACGTCTTCCTCTTAGAGAAATGTTTTGTTACTGAACCTTATTAAATCTTATAGCAGTGCCTGGGGCTGGAGAAATGGCTCAGTGAGTAAAGCACTTGTCACAGAAGACTGCAGTTAGGATTCCCAGCACCCATGTAAGTACCAAGCAGGTTTAGTGTCTGTAATCCCTGTACCAAGGAGGCAGATAACAGGGATGCTCAATCACGCTGGCTAGCTTACCTAACTGATTGATCAGGCTCTGGGCTTAAATGAGAGACTCTGTCTCAATATTAAGGAGGAAGACACCTAAAGATGGCCTCTGACCTGCACAAGCCCCACCACCACCCCTACACATGTGAATATGCACACCCATCCAGGACAGGGGTGGTGGTGGTGGTGTCTCTATGAGTTTGAGGCCAAGCATTGGGTGCGCCCACAAGTACTGTACAGTAAATGTGCAGCTGTAGTAATGTGGACTTACAGTGGGCAGCTCCTGCAGCTCAGGAGGTTAGGAAGCATGAAGATCACTTGGGCCCAGGAGCTTGAGCCCAGCCTGAGCAGCAACATATTAAGATCCTTTCTCTACCAAAAAAAGAAAAAAAAAAAAACTTGCTATTTCAGAAAAAATATTTACATGTGTACAGTTTAACCATGCGCCTGACGATAAAGCTTCCCAGAGCCCATGTTGTACCTTATCTAGCAGGCCCTGGCACAGTATTAGTATATTGCCATCCTGCTGCTCAATTTAAAAACTAGACTAGTTTTGTTTCTAAAATAAAAACATGTATCTCTTTAGCTCCCTTCTTAATAACAACAACAAAACCCCTCATACTATATTACCCAGGCTGACCTACATAGAACCTGCCTTGGGTCCTTAGTAGCTGAGACTACCAGTGGATGCTGCCGTACCTGTATTTTCCAGTTTTGTAATTAATTTTCATAGTTTTGACATGATTTTTTACTAAAATTTACCAAAAAACTTATGGAAATATATAAAGAAAATATCAAAGCCACTGGAATAAATGTTAAATCCCACTGGAGTAAAATATGTATAATACAAAAGATACCATTTAAGTCAAGTTTAAGCATACAATTTGGTGACACTAAGTACATGTGTGTTGCTGTGCACTGTCACCACTACACACCACCCTTAGAACTGTTTTCATTTAAAAACTGAACTCTGCCAAATTGAGCAACAGCCTCCTATCCGCTTCTCTGGCTGCAGCAACCAATTTCATCTTTTGACTTTGTCTCGAAGTGGAGTGTCCCCCAGAGGAGCGCACACGTTACAAGTGTTGTGCAATCAGAAACAGGAAAGGGGCGGCTTAAGAGTTTCACTAACAGTTCCTGCTCAGGTCGCAGAGCAATTGCTCCTATGCTGAGCTACCTACCAGCTCTTAGCCATCATGTTTTCCCAGCTGCGAGCCGGCAGGCCTGCCTCCCATAGCATAGTGAAGTACTTTTCGCTTGCGTCACAAGACTGTTTGCATAAGCTTAGTCAAGGCTTTGGGAACCGCCCTCCCCTGCACCTTGTGCTATATTAGTGCGTCTCAGACAGGAAGAATTTTCTTTTGCTGGTGCTGCCGTAGCGTGTCCGGTTACCTTCAAAGTAAGTGCTCCCTGTTCCTGAAGACCTGGGTTTCTTGTATTTAACTTGCTGTGGCTCTAGTTTGGTTCTTTATCTTAATGAAACTTTGGTCTGTACATGTACAGAGTAGGAAGTAAAAGTAGACCAATTTAATGTAGAGAAATGTGAAACTTTGTAGTTTGCACAGGTATGTGTGTAAAACTTTCTGATGTCTTGGGCTCAGTACCTAAACTTTACAGACTCTAATTCTAAGCATTCTTTTTCTCATGTGTCTGTTAGGCAAAGGCGAAGTGCTCTCAGAAGTGGAGAGCAACATGTTCAGCTGCTATTTGACTTAATTGTGCACAGAGCCACGTGACTTTATAATGACTGGTGATAAAATTAATTTTTATGCGTGTGAACCTTATCCAGGCTATTGTAGGCTGACGTGATACTGGTATATTTTATGAATTGATAAAATCTATATTTATAAAGTAACAACTTGCATATTGAAAATTAAAATTCATACATCTAAGGACTGGGGGTGTAGCTCAGTGATTGACCATTTGCCTAACATGGATAAGTCTTAGATTGGACACCCCGAACCTCCAAAAGCACATCCTCAAAACACAGAGCATACGTATTGCAGTGAAATCCAGAATGCTGTGGCTATGTCCGGTTTCTTTGAAGACAGGGTCTTTAGTATAGCCCGTGCTGGCCTCTGACCTCCTAGTGTTTTCTGCAGGGAGGTGCCACCAGGCCTGGCCCTACATCAGATTTAAATAATTGAGTTTCCCAAGTTTCATGTAGCTTCTTCTTAAAAATCCGACTGTGCACCAGACTGTTACACGAGCAGCTTGCTCAGTTTTACAGGATGCTGTCATGACCTGTGCTGCTGTTCCCGGAGAAAGTATACGGCGGGAAGAAGTCAGAGTCTGTTCAGGGTCAGCAGCATAATTTCTCCGTACCCTGGTTTATTCTCTTGAAACACCATTGGGTGTGAGAACTGACATGGGTGGTACGCTGGAGGGCTAGTTCTGAGCTTACACACTTCACAATTATTCGTAAAATCCTGACTGTTGTTTGCCTGTCTAAGGAAATTGGCGTAAATTGCTGAAATAGACAGTCTGATTTTTTTTTTCTGTTTCCTTGTACACCTTCAGCTGCTCAGTTTCAGTTTTGTTTACTGTCTGTATCGAGAGTGTTTCACTTTCCAGTCTGTGGATGTTTATTTCTATCTGGAGAGAATTATTTAAATGAAACAAGGAAATTATTACAATCGTCCATTAAAATGAATTTATAGTTTATATTTCCATATAATAATCACCCTATAAAATTTGACATCTTAATACAGCAAACTTAAGACAAATAGTCTTGGTTAGTTGAGAGAGGTGCAATAAAAAATAATGACTTTGCCAGGCACAGTTAATACTGTTGCCAGAGCCCTTTCCGTATTATAGTGAGGTGTTCCTTTTCTCATGTAAGAGACAGAACACAGTACACTGTAAAATTTCATTACCTTATCAGTGTAATTTTCTTGTTTCTGCAAGCATCAAAACTAAAGCAGAGTCGCCACTTAAAAGCTATGTTAATCAGTTTATTTTTTTTTCTACTTTCCAGTGAGCCACAGTGAAACAAGCTTTTAAAAAACTCAGTTTACATTCAGAATCTTTAAAGTCTGTTCTAAAGCAAGTAAATTGCTAAGGTTACCCATCTTAGTGATTAAAAAAAAAAACTGTAGCCTCAGAATGACAGGCAGTAACAAATTCTTACCTAACAAACTTAAGTCCTTACCTCTTGCTTCGTTCTTCAGCCTTGTTCTACACAGCCTTGTGTTACCACGCTTAGAAACCTGAAGCTCCTACTGAGAGTATGTAGAGGAATTGTTTTCTAGTTTGCAGTGTTTTCTAGTTCAGAGATCAGGATTCCAGATGTTAAGACTCTACAGCTTCCTTCGAAGAGAGTTCATAGTTCAAGGGGAGTGCATTCTATTTTTGACTGTGTCTTCTGTGCTCGCTGTTTTTCCAGCAGCTCTCCTCCTGAAGCATCTGCCACAGTTGGCAGAACAAGCTGGCCCTTTATCTGCACCAGGTGTAGGCTTACAAGACCGCTGGTTAAAAATACTCAGCCCCGATGGTCGGTATCTTCTTTCAGAGAGTCCCAGAAGGCCGGCAACTTTGTCTTTCTGTGTGTGTTTACACTTTCACCACAACATAGGTCTCAAAGTGAGGTTTGGAAACGGTGCTGTCACACTCACGGGTTTACTTCCATGAGCTAAGGTTAAATCCAGTCACACTGGTGAGCACTCGGCGGAAGGGAAGCTGGGTTGACATTGGCAGAGCATATGTGAATTAGTAAAAGCCAGCAGCTGCCAAGTGTGACGGTTGTCTACCTATAGCCCCAGTAACTGCAGCAATAAGGCAGGATTGCCACTAGTTTGGAGGCAACCAGCACTGTCAGTTGTGAAGGGCCTGATGTGGGTGCTGGAAACAGAACTTAATCCTCTGCAAGAGCAGTGTGGCTTCAGCTCCTACTAATTTATTTCTGTTTTTATGTCATGCTGAAGATCAAGTCCAGGACTATATTCTAGGCAAGTCCTCTACCTCTGAGCTACATCACCAGCCCTGACCTAGCTATTTCAAAACAGGGTTTTGATTATTATATTTTTACTTACCTGGAGTAAAGTAAAAATGAAGTCAGTATGGGAAAAATTAATAATTGTCTCTAAGATTTATACTATAGGACAAAACCAGAATAATGAAAAGGTATATTTTCCTTTGGCTTAATGGATATAAAGTTTACCCAGCAGCCTCCAAAAAAAAAAAATGCTCATTTTATTTGACAAACACCTTGCCTACCGGCTTTGTCCCAAACACTTTCCTAAGTGCAAACACAACACAGATTTTTACACACAGAAGGTTTTTAACTTAAGAAAATTTAGCATGGGGGGGAAGGGCTCTCTCAAAGTCCTCTGAGGAGCTATTTACAATTGGTGGCCGTGGGACAGGATCACTTTTCTCTAGACATTTAACCACTGGTGGGTTCCCACACTCCAGTGGATGATGTCATGCACATACACATGCGGGCGTACTAACTAGACACAGTAGGGAGAATAGATAAATGAACAGTTTTTGAAAAACTTGAAGGGAAAATACTTTTGTATATTATGTTTCTTCTTTTATTTTAATTCCTTTGTAGATTTGGCACTAGCAACACACTTTTCTCACAGGCTTCACCCTTTGTGTAGAAAAAGTGTTGATAATATATACTTGCAAAGCCAAGCATAGTGGTTCACACCATTAATTCCACAACAGAAGGAGATTGAAGCAGGAGGTTACCCAGGAGTTCAAGGCAAACCTAGACTACAGAATGAGACCTGTGTGTGTATGTATGTAGATAGATAGATAGATAGATAGATAGATAGATAGATAGATGTCACAAATCTTGCAGTAGAGTCTATTATTGCAAATTACCTCTGTATTCAAACTTATCAGTATTATTTTAGTTCTTAGAAGAGAGTTTCCAACTCTTGACATAATACTTTCATTCTAAAATTTTACTAAATAGAGGAAATCCTTTGCTGAGCGAGCAGCCTGCAATTTCTTGGTATTTAAATCATACTAACATACTGTCTTCGTAGTCATTAGCATATAGTAAGAACTGCAAATGCCAGTGTGTCACGTGTGCCTTTTTTCCCTCTCTCTTGCTGTGACATCACCTGGGGAAATGCAGAAGATTGAATAACCAAGAAATGACTAATCAGGAGTCTGCTGACCTTTTGAAAATGGTGGGTATGCAAGTACTTCCGGCTCCACCTGTAAACGGTGTATCGTTTCCATTTTTCCCTCTTTAACTATGCAATTGTGGGACTAGAATTTTATAGAGGACTTTCTTCATGATGCTGGGCACACAAATGATAAAATCTCAAGTACCTACTGAACTGACTTTGAAATGATTTTGCTTGAAATATAATACATTTTATAGTTCTTCTTAACATAAAATGATGGCTAGGTTTTGGTGAATTTGTTATTGCTGTTGTTTTGTTTTTATTTCTTTTTTGAACATGGAGTCTACCTGTGTATGTATGTCAGGAATGTGAGATCCTCCTGTCTCAGCCCTGAGAGGGGTAATGTTGCGATTACATGTAGTAGGAGCTGCAGGCCGCGTTCCTGCCGCCCAGCTCCTGGCCGCCAGCTAGCTTATGCCCCGAAATAATTACACGGAAACTGTATTCTTTTAAACACTGCTTGGCCCATTAGTTTTAACCTCTTATTGGCTAGCTCTTACATATTGATCTAACCCATTTCTAATATTCTGTGTAGCACCACGAGCTGGCTTACCAGGAAAGATCTTAACCTGCATCTGTCTGGAGTGGGAGAATCATGGCGACTGCCTGACTCGGCTTCTTTCTCCCAGCATTCTGTTCTGTCTACTCCGCCTACCTAATTTTCTGTCCTATCAAAGGCCAAGCAGTTTCTTTATTAGTTAACCAATGAAAGCAACAGATAGATACAAAACCCACCTCCATCAATTGCAGGCATGTGCCACCATGCCTACATTACATCCGTCTTACTCCTTTTCTGTCTGTGTGCATGTATAGTTTGGGTTTTGTTCTTTGAGGCTGGGTCTCTGTGACTCAGGCTGGTTAAAGTCACTTTGTAGCCAACGATGACCTTGGTTCTGCTTCTGTCTCCTGAGGCAGAGATTACAGGCATACCCTACCACAGCCTGATTCCCATTCTTTTCTGTATTCTTTGGCACTTTCGTGTGTAAGCTATTCATTCAGAATGAAATATTTTAAGTGTAGTTTAAAGTGCCGGACATTCAGAGCCAGCGAGAAGGCTCAGTGAGTGGGGGGTTTTGCCATCAAGCATGACACTTGAATTTAATCTCCAGGATCCTTGTGGTGTAAGGAAAGAACTGACTCCTAAAAGTTGTCCTTTAACCTACACCCACACAAGCACGCACACACGTGGATGGATGGACAGACAAGGAGTCAGGCAGGGCAGCAAGCAAACATTAAAAAAATTAAGAAAAGGAAAGGGTGCAGAATGACCGGGGCTGTTGGTCAGTTGGTAAAGGACTTACATAGCATGTGTGAAGCTCTCAGTTTACTCCCCAACACCACATAAAACCCAAATGCGGTGGTCCGCACTTGTAATCCCATTGCTGGGGAGGTAGAAACAGGTAGCTCAGGAATTCAAGGTCATTCTTGTTGGCTACATAAGGAGCCAGCTGGGCTAGTAAGAATGTTATATAAATAATCGTGTGAACCACCAACTTTGCCTATGACAGGTGTGTGAAGTTCCTGGAAAGGCCTAGGAAGCAGCTGTCTTCTGTATATGGTGGTACTGAGGCCATGGAAGGAATGTGTCCCAGTACACTAGGGAAATACCAGCAGCTTTCCACATTCCCCATGATAAAATTCCTTGGAGTCAGACTTGGTAGCATGTACCTGTAATCCCAGTTTTCTCAAGGCTGACACAGGAGGGTTGCCACAAATTCAAGGCCAGCTTAAGCCACGCAGAGTATGCCAGGCCAGTCAGGGCTACACAGTAAAACCTTGTCTTCAAAAGAATAATAAAATAAAATAGTAAGTAAATAAATACTCTTTTGTTCACTATTTAGCTAGTACATAAAACCATAGAAATGTACTCTTTTTTGTTTTTTTGAGACAGGGTTTCTCTGTAGCTTTGGAGCCTATCCTGGACCTAGCTCTTGTAGACCAGGCTGCTCTTGAACTCACAGAGATCCACCTGTCTCTGCCTTCCAAGTGCTGGGATTAAAGGTGTGTGCCACCACCACCCGGCAGAAATGTACATTTTAATAAATGCTGTAATGTTTGATTCAGTGTATATCAGCTTAAACTGTGTGTTTCAGCCAAGGAGTGTGGTGTGTCTATCTGTATCTGTCTGTGTTTTTTTCTTTCTTCTTTGACTGGGATTGAATGCAGGGTTTTATAGATGTTAGGTTAGGACTCTACTTGTGCCTTTAATCCCAGCACTCGGGAGGCAGAGACAGGCGGATCTCTGTGAGTTCGAGACCAGCCTGGTCTACAAGAGCTAGTTCCAGGACAGGCTCCAAAACCACAGAGAAACCCTGTCTCAAAAAACCAAAAAAAAAAAAAAAAAAAAAAAAAAAAAGACTCTACTTGTGAGCCATAGTCACTGTCCTGTATTTCTTAACACCTGCATCACCCACCTTCAGTTGGAAAGGTGTAAATAAAATGTGTTGTAATATGAGCGGCAGGGCTGCGTCCCCAGCACCCAGCCGCCCGCATGGCTAGCTTATGCCCCGAAATAATTACACGGAAACTGTATTCTTTTAATCACTGCTTGGCCCATTAGCTCCAGCCTCTTATTGGCTAGCTCTTACATATTGATCTAACCCATTTCTAATATTCTGTGTAGCACCACGAGCTGGCTTACCAGGAAAGATCTTAACCTGCGTCTGTCTGGAGTGGGAGAATCATGGCGACTCACTGACTCGGCTTCTTTCTCCCAGCATCCTGTTCTGTTTACTCCACCCACCTAAGGGTTGGCCTATCAAATGGGCCTAGGCAGTTTCTTTATTAGTTAACCAATGAAAGCAACAGATAGATACAAGACCCACCTCCATCAAAAATGCCAGTCATTTCCTGTTGTAACCCGTCTGCTCCTCCAGAGCCCTCAGGTGCTCACTAAGTATCTGCTTGGAATGCATGCTCATGTATTCTCAGAGTCTCAGGCACAGATGATGCCCCAGCCATTGGTCTTCTTTGATGTATAAGAAAAAAATGATCTTATAATAGCCTGCAAAAGTTCTGAAGCAGTTTGAGTTTTAAATTTGCTTGTTACTAAAAATAAATAGGAGGGTAGCAATTATCATAATTGATCATTTTTAAAAAAGGAAAAATGTTCTATAATATACCAAATGTAAAATGTAGATGAAGACCTGATTAGAAGCAGGGTGGTTGATGAGCGCCACCAAGTGGTCTTAGTTAATATTCTTTTGTTTTTTTTTTTTGAAACAAAAGTTTCTCCAGGTAGCCCTGACTCCTGGAACTTCGTCTGTAGACCATGTTAGCCTTGAACTCAGAGATCCAACTGCCCCTGCCTCCCGAGTGCAGTGGATTAAAGGTATGAAGCACTGGACCCAGGTGTTCTTGTTAGATGAACCTTGCTTCATTTTCTTGGTGAAAATGTTATGGCAACATAATCCTTTGTTTAACTCTCACTATAATGAGTTTTTTAAGATTTTTAAAAATTAATGATATGTATGTAGGAGGAATACTTGCATGTAAGTGCAGGTACAAGGGTTTAAAATCCTCTGAAGGAAGAGTTACAAACAGTTTTGAGCCATCCAACATGGCTGCTGGAAACACAGATCCTCTGCAAAAACAGCAAACATTCCTAATCACTGAGCCATTTCACCAGCTCCAATAGGTTTAGTTACTGAATCAAGTATCTGCTCTTCTCAGCTGAGCTTTTTGTAAGGGAACTGCAGAAGGGGTCCTCCAAGACGGCAGTGGTCCTTAAATTAGGTCCTTAACTCAGTCCACATCATGCCTAGTCTCTAGCAGGAGTGTTTTACAAAGTAGACACACCGTTCTTAAAATGTCCATTGAGGCTTGGTGGGTGTGGTCTTTGCCTGTACATACATGTGGAGGCCAGAGATCAACATTGGGTACCATCCTCTATTGCTCCCCGCTTACTCTTTTGAAACAGGGTCTCTCTCTCTCACACACACACTGAATCTGAAGCTAACTAATTCAGCTGGGCTTGCTAATGAACAAGCCCAGGATCCCAGCTCATAAAGTGCAGCAAGTACTTTATGGACTGAGCCACCCCTGTCCCATAAGACTCATGAGGTCTGGTCTACCTTAAAAGTACCAAGGTGTGGTACATTGCAGGTGATCCTATCATTGTTTTTAGATACAGCTTTTAAACAAAGTGTGCAAGGACTATAGATATAGTAGAACTCATGCATTTAAGAATCCCTGGACTTGATTCCCAGCATCTTTCCTTCCCCTACAAAAACAAAAAGAGGTGAGGAAGCCCAATTAAATGTAGGTATTTCACAAACAGTATTTGAATGTATTTCCCTTTCCTGTGTACCTCTGTTGTTATGGTCTTTGGGAAATGTTCTGGTCTTTTGGTTGAGTGCTGGGGTTATTGTTGCTTTTTTTTTGGGGGGGGGCGGGATGACATGGAGTTTCTCTGTGTAACCCTGACTGTCCTGAAACTTGCTTTGTGGACCAGGCTGGCCTCAAACGTACATAGATTCACCTGTCTTTGCCTCCCGAGTGCTGGGATTAAAGGTGTGTGCACCACCACTGCCTGACTTGTTGCCTTTTTAACTCTAATGTATATGTAGGAATAACATTGGACCTGACAGACTTAATCTGTTCAGAGTCTCCAGAAATGAGATCCTAAGTCTAGCGGCGTCTATGGACTCCGTAGTATTGGTGATAACAGTGGGAAGAAGGCTGGCCACTGGAGATTCATAGCACGGCATACTACTTGTTTGCCAGTAATGAAAACAGCACCCCAGAGAATCCTGAATTTCGTGATAGTTGTTTCTTCTAAGGAACGTTTTTCTCTTACTATGCATCATAGTGTGAATGATCATGGTTCCTGTGCCACTTTTCCAAGACATCGTCATGCAAGCATCATGTCCTCATAAAGTTAAGATTCCTGTCAGATTCCTTCAACTCGTGATAGGGTTCAAACAAGAAATGGCACCCAATATAAGTGTTGAGCAACCCTAAAATCTTTGTAAATCCCAGGTACTTTCTAGTTGTTATCTTACTTTGAAGGAAATCTGTTCGTATGCTGAGAAGAATTAGTGCATTATCTGAGATACAGTATAAGGAGAAGACTCACTGATCTTAAAAACAACTTTGCAGATTGTAGATATTTTAATTATCTGTTACAGAAATTTATAAGGAATAATTATGTGATGCTGGTTTTAGTTAAGGTTACTATTTCTGTGATCATACACCATAACCAAAAGCATCTTGGGGAGGAAAGGGTTTATTTCACTCACAGTTCCATACAACAGTTCATCATCAAAAGCAGCGAGGGCAGGAACCTGGAGGCAGGGGCTGATGCAGAGACCATAGAGGGGTGCTTCTTGGTGGCTTGCTCAGCCTGCTTTCTTATAGAATCCAGGATCACCAGCCCAGGAATTAACGACTCACAAAGGAATGGTCCCTCCCCCCATCAATCACTAATTAAGAAAATGGCCTGCAGGCTTGCCTACAGCCTGCTGAGCAGGTAAGACCATAGCAGGTGCCCTAGTGGGATCTTGTAGATTTATTTTGTTTTCCAAGACAGGGCCTCACAATGTGGCCCTAGGCTGTCCTAAACCAACTAAGTAGACCAGACTAGCCTTGAACTCAGAGATCTACCTACTTCTGCTTCCCAACTGGAGGGGTTAAAGGTGGGCAACACCACACACAAATTAAATCTTAAACAAAAAGTTCCTTAAGAAATAAGTCTATCACAAAGTTCAAATATTCTCTCGGATTCTATTTTTATTAATGACAAGCAGTTTATGTTCTGTAAATTCTGAGAATCTCATTACCTGTATAATTATATAAGAAAAATATACTTTTTTCCCTTTTTTACTGATTTTATTGAATTGTATACTTTTCTCTGCTCCCCTCCTATCCTCTCCCCTCCCCTTCTACCCTCTCCCATGATCCCCACGCTCCCAATTTGCTTAGGAGATCTTGTCTTTTTCTACTTCCCATGTAGATTAGATCCATGTATATCTCTTTTAGGATCTTTGTTGTCTAGGTTCTCTGGGATTGTGAATTATGGGCTGGTTTTCTTTGCTTTATGTCTAAAAGCCACTTATGAGTGGGTACGTATTATATTTGTCTTTCTGGGTCTGGGTTACCTCACTCAATTTGATGTTTTCTAGATCCATCCATTTGCCCATAATGTCATCATTTTTTTCTGCTGTATAATAAGTACTCCATTGTGTAAATGTACCACATTGTCTTTATCCATTCTTCAATCGATGGGTAAAAATTATACTTTCTAATAGAGTAAATAAACCATAAATGCAGGGATTATTCTTTGTTAGGTTTCTTGCTATGTACTCCCAACTATCCTGAAACATAAGATCCTCCTGCCTCAGCATCAGTTGCTGGGGTTACAGATTTGTGTCTCCACACTAGGTGACTTTATCTTAATTTTCTAGATGGAAACTAGTTAGGTTGTAAATTTTCTGTGTATATAAATGGTAATTTTATATGGTGACTTTCTTTTTTAAAACAATGCCTCAGCATTTTTATACTTTTTAATACAAGTTTCTTGGTGGTGACTGAATTGGGGAAAGTGAGGTAAAGGCGCTCGTTTCTGTTCACTTTTAGATGCCAGAATTTCAGAAAAGCTCAGTGCGCATCAAGAATCCTACAAGAGTAGAAGAAATCATCTGTGGTCTCATTAAAGGAGGAGCTGCCAAACTTCAGGTGATTCAGCTTTTTAAAACACTGGCGCAGATTTGCAGTGACAGCCACTGGGAGAGGGGAGGCTGCGCTCCAGGGTACCCCACCCAGGAGCAGCTGGTCACAGGAAACAGACTCCACATTCGGTGGGGTTTGGTATTTTCATTTTTTTAGGTTCTTTGTATTGATTTTTGGTTTGCTTATTGAGAGAGAGCACACAAAAGCATGGAGGTGGGAAGGGTCTAGAGTTGAGGAGGGAGAGTATGATCAAAGTATCGTATGGAGAGTTGAGGAGGGAGAGTATGATCAATGTATCGTATGGAGAGTTGAGGAGGGAGAGTATGATCAAAGTGTCGTGTGGAGAGTTGAGGAGGGAGAGTATGATCAAAGTGTCGTGTGGAGAGTTGGAGCAGACTCACCTGTCTTGTCTGCGGCTAGTGATGGGGTGCTGTGGGGCATGGGTAAACTGCAGGGGAAAGCCAAATTTATTACTCTCCTGTTTTGACAAAACCTTAGTAATGGATTTTTTTTTTTTTTTGCCTATATTTTTGGAGTGTAAAATCTAAAATCTGTCACCTCGAGTTGGTCTAAATACATGAAATACTCTACTTGAAAACAAAGAACAAAATAATAGCCTTGAGACAGAGACAGCGCATGCGCGTGATGGAGCAGGCTGGAGAGGAAACTCTAGATCTTGCCGTGCTGTCACTAATTCTTCCGCTGGGTTCTGCCAGGCCTGTCACTTGGGCCTTCTTTTAGTATTGAGTTCTAAGGTAACTAATACTATACACATATATTAAGCCATTTCAGGAGTCATACTCAAAAAGAGTACAGTTTCAGGTTATTCTATATTTTAATTAACTGAGTCATTTTCAGATTAAAATGTAACTTTATGGAGGTGTAGTTGAGTTTTACATGTTCTCTCTCACTATTGGCCTGGGATTTTTATGGTTTGTTGTTGTCTTCTAGATTTTTGTTTACTTCCTACTCCCAAGATCATGGGCATGTATTATCCCAGGAAGTAGAGAATCACACTAAATGTGAAGGAGCTGAAACAGTTGTTTAGTCCAACTTCATTATAAGAATCCCTTTGCTATTGAACTGCCCAGCTGCTAATTTATTATCTTTTTAAGTGGTATTCAGAACAGGGTTGCAGGAACAAGACCCTACCAGAGCACGATGGAAGACGAGAACCGACTACTGGAAGTTGTCCTCTGCTCGCACACATACACACACGCACACACACACTCACACACACACACACACACAGTTTTTAATTGAAAAACTATCACTCAGACCAGTGTGTTGCAGGTTTAGATGAGGAACTTCCCAGGCAGCTCAGGGGAAAGGCTCCAGGTGTGCGTTTGGTTAGCACGGCAAGCCTGTGATTGTGGTGCACTCCTTTACATTTTGCCTTCTCCTTTTTCTCACAGATAATAACAGACTTTGATATGACACTAAGTCGGTTCTCCTACAATGGGAGAAGATGCCCATCATGTCATAGTAAGTGTGATGCTCTTAAGTAAATGAATGTAATTGGAAATACTTATCAATGAAATGACTGTTTTTTTCTTTTCTCCTTTTGATATTAAAAGTAAAGAAACTTTGCTTTTCTTGTTATATTTTGAGAAATTGTTTTTACTCCTCTTAGGTACATGGCTATTTTTATGTGTGCTTTTAGAAGTAAAGGGAATTGATGAAGACTTCAAAATATTTCTCACTGTGTATAGTCTATTTATTACCCAAGAAATACTTGAAAGGGTTTAAATTTTGCAATAACCTTAAAAAGTAACATTTATCAAATGTTGTTTATTAGTTAGGTTTCTCTTGCTAAATACTCTGACCATAAGCAACTTGGGGAGGAAACGGGTTATTTTGCTGCAGTTGTGGTCTAGTATATCGGGAAGCCAAGACAGAAGCTCAAGCAGGAACCAGAGGCAGGAGCTCAGCCAGAGACTGGAGGAATATTGTTTACTAGCTTGCTCTCCTAATGCTTGCTCAGCCTTTTTTCCTATTCTACCCAAGACCCTTGTTGGGTGGGCTGGGCCTTTTCACATCGGTTATTGATCAAGCAAAATGCCCCACGGACATGGCACAGGCCAGTGTGTTGGATGCGGTTCCTCATTTGGTGTTGCGTCTTGGTGTTCCCAGGTGACTATAGTTGGTGTCATGTTAACAAGAACTAGCCAGTGCGCCCTCCTCAAAACAGAAAGAACAGGAAAATGATGTATATTGAGATGTATCTGTTGCTTCTGTTTATTACAAAGAAAGATGAGAATGGCAGCCGCTGAGGTAGAGGATCACAGTTTAGATCTCAGATCTGAAGCCATCCTCCTGTAGCGGCGCCATCTGAAATATAGCACTGCGACCAAAAATGCACTAACCACAGTAATTGACTTGGCGTTTAAAAATAAGAAGCAAGTTATCTTTATTAGTGGTAGCATCAACCAGAATATTTTCATTAATGCCTATGCTATGCACTCACTCTCTCTCTTTCTCTCTCTCTCTCTAGATATCATTGACAACTGTAAACTTGTTACAGACGAATGTCGAGAAAAGGTAAATATTTCAAATGTATAGTTAATCCTTCGTTGCCTCAGCTGATTAATTATTCAGACAGGAATGAATGTCAAAAGCTAGGCATGATGGCATCCACATGTACTCCCAGACTAGAGTACTGAAGGGAGATGATTTCAAGTTTAGGGCCAGCCTTAGCAAAATGGTGAGACCTAATCCTCCACCGACCTCCATCCCCCAAAAGAAGTGAAATGAATGCTGAGTGCATTTAAGTTATATCTGGCACATTAAGTATTCAATAAATATCAAATTTATTGTACGAATTCCATCTTGGCTTTTTTTTTCCCTTCAAGACAGGGTGTCTCATTTAGCTTTTAACTCACTGGCTAGCTGAGGAAAACATTCTGTTCCCCTTTCCTTGACCTCCCAAGTGCTGGGATTACAGGGCGTGCAACCAGTGCCTGCACAACCAGTGTCAGAAGTTGTTATTACAGCCTCTGGGTCCTTACGTTAACTGGGAAGGCAAAGGTGCTTGAGTCTCCTGCTAATTTGCCCCCTTAAACTGATGAGGGCATGCCTGCGGTGCCTGCCTCTATCTTAAGGGCGGCTCAGGGTGCCTATCAGAGCTCATTACTTAGATTTCAGGACTAAACTTGTTGTCAGGTCTGGTGGTTCGGGCCCGTAATCCTACTACTTAGGCTGAGGCAGAAGGATTTGAAGGTTCAAAGCCACCTGGGTAACAGAACCGGGCCCAAAATAGAAAGTCTAACTAGGGCTGGGCCTGTAGCTCAGTGGCAGGTCAGAGAGATTCCTTGCCTAACGTGCACAGTACCTTCCAGAGCAGAGCTGAGAGTAAACCTCCCACTGTTTCTCATGACATTCTGAATTGCTGACTTGGAAGTAAGGTGACTTCTGCAGTTGTCTTTAATTATATGTAAACCAAGATCAAACCATCTCCAACTTTATTCTTTACTGGAAAGTAGCTTAAAGGCCTCATTGTTTTGTATTTTTTGCGTTGTTTTCTGTGATAATCAGGCAAGTGACCAAACTATAATCCTCACCACTAGTTACCCTCTCCTTGCAGCTGCTGCAGCTGAAGAAGCAGTATTATGCCATTGAGGTTGCTCCCGACCTCACTGTGGAAGAGAAGTTCCCTTACATGGTAGAATGGTGAGTGTCTGGAGCCCTGGGAGGGCTGAGGGGCTGACGTGTGCAGATAGAATAAATACAGAGACCGACAGTCACTCCAGTGAATTAACAGTTTGTGACTGGTCTCAAGATGACATGCAGTGAGGGTAAATAAAAAGTCCAGCACATAAGTCTTAAAACCAGACCTTTATTTTAAAGCTTCTTAGACAAGACATGATCTAAGAACAAAGAAAAAGTAGGGTCCACACCACACCCACCCCAGCGTGCAGCCCTGGCCTCTGGTGTTCCTCAAACTGCAGCATTCGAGGGGACCATGGTGAAGCTTTGTGTGGAGCTCCTGGACAGAACAGACCTTGGCAAATGTAGAGGTGCAGAAGAGTCCCCCAGTTCCTCTGAAAAGCAACCCCTAAAGTGGAAAGTGTTTTGGTTTGAGCGGCAGCATCGGCTTTTAGCTTTTAAGAGGCCAGGAGTATTCCCAATGGCTGTCGGGAGTGCGGACAGCTCACCTGTGTGTGGTAGTAAATGTGGAACAGAGGCTTTCTCTGCCCACCTGCAGAATCAAAACTGGAGCTAGTTTGGGAAAACTTACCAAGACTGATTTCTGTGTGGACAAGAGGACTGTTTGCAGTTAGGTTTATCTGGGAGTGGAATAAGCTCTTCCCTGATAATAAAGATAATAATTTTAAGATTTTAACTAGTATCTCTCCCCTCCTCTGGCCATAAATTCCAGGTATACTAAATCACATGGTTTGCTTGTTGAACAAGGCATACCAAAAGCCAAACTTAAAGAGATTGTGGCAGACTCTGATGTCATGCTCAAGTAAGTCTCCTGGGTTTTGTTGTTTTTATTGTTTACATAATTAACTATTATTGTATATATTCAATTACATGTTTTAATCAAAATAAGCTATGACATTATTCCATAAAACAGTTAAAATATCTCAGTGTTACAAAATGAATAGTGGTGAGAGAAGAAAAACATTCTAGGTTAGAGCTATTAGGGTTTGGGATGTAGCTCAGTTATCAGAGTGCCTGTTTAGCACGTCCACAGCTCTTTGTTTGATCTGAGCACTGAGTAAAACTGACATGGTAAGGGGATGGAGAGGTAGCTCAGCTGATAAGAGCACGTGCTGCTCTTCCAGAGGACCAGGATTCGATTCCCAGTGCTCACATGGCAGCTCACAGCCATCTATAACCCCGTTCCAGGGGACCCAACACCCTTTTCTGACCTCCATGGGCCCCAGAATAATGCACATGATATACAGAGATACATGTAGGCAAAACACCCATACGCGTAAAATAAAATTTTAAAACATTTTTTAAAACCCAGGCATGGTGGCACTAGTCCCTGCACTTGGGGAATACAGTCAGGAGGATCCTGAATAAAATAGCAAGTCTGAGGCCAGCTTGAGGTGCTTGAAACTCTGTCTTTAAAAAAAAAAAAAAAAAAAAAAAAAAAAAAAAGTTTATTCATTTAGATTTGACAAGACCATTGAAAGATTTAAGTGATTTGTAATTCCTTTTTCCAAAATGTAAAAAAAAAAAAAATTAAGACTAATGTATAGACTTAAGTAACCATTATCATTTTCAAGTTCTTTAGGAAACCGGTTTTGAAAGATCTGAAATTTAAAGGAAATATTATAAGCTAGAAAGGTTTCAACTAAGAAGTGTTTCTGAATCTACCTTCGGAATTCTTATGCTTTGAAAACTTTACAGGGAAGGGAAACATTTTAGTTTATAGGTAAAATATTTGGAAGGCTTGGCTTAGTGTTGAAACCTGTTATTACAATGTTTAGGAGGCAGAGGTCAGGGAATCACAGCCAGCTGAAGGCCAACTTGGTCTACTTATTAATTACTGCACGGCACACACATGCGCGCACACGTGTGTGTGCACTATTTATAATTTTGTGAAAATCATCAAACTTACAGTACTTTGCACCAACCTTCAGTTTTTTCAACTTGTTGGCAATATGGTGGTAAGCAGCAAAGTTTGCTGCTCTGCTCTTCTGGAGGTAGGAAGGGCAGCAGCAGGACTTCAGGCAGGTGGCCTTCAGCTCAGCCTAGGGGGCTTTAAAGGGCTTTTTGCGATATGATTTGACCCCTTGCTTTTAAATGTTGTAAATTGTAGGCTTTTATCCATGCTTGCTGTAAGTCTAAAACGTCTAACTGGAACTGTGAGAACTAATGGCCAGGCAAAGAGTCACCTGCTGACTCGGTCACTGTTTTAGAATGAGAATATGATTTGCAGAAGTAGGTGGAAATATTTTTGTTTTATACTTTCTAAGTAATAGAGAAAGAGAGAAATCGATCTTGCTAATGACCACTCTGTCTCCACTTGCAGGGAAGGATATGAGAATTTCTTTGGTAAACTTCATCAGCACGGTATTCCTGTGTTCATATTTTCGGCTGGTATCGGTGATGTGCTTGAAGAAGTTATACGTCAAGCTGGGGTTTATCATTCAAATGTCAAAGTTGTATCCAACTTCATGGATTTTGATGAAAATGTAAGGATTTGAATTCATTCCTTAAGGCTAATATCCAACCTGAACTATTTTAATCATGTAAATTCACATGTTCTTTATTAATATCAGGTAGATGTTTGTTAAATTAGATGATGCTGGTAGGCTATTAATGAGATTTGCTTTCTCAGTATTGTATGTATATTTTATGCCCTCCTTAAAGTTTTATTAACAAGTTAATAAGCGAATATTAAAATTCACAAAAACTTACATGACAGTAATTTAACATTGCAACCCTAAAGACTACACCTTAAGTGAAAAAAAAATATGAATAATACTAGCATTTTTTTTTCAATGAATATACTGTAAAATGTTCTGGGCATATTGGAGAATGATGTAATACAAGCATTCAGAAGGCTGAGGTTAGTAGAGTCATGAGCTCAATGCCTGGGCCACACAGTCTCAAGCAAAATAAAATAACAGCAAAAAACATAAAGTAAAATCCTTTGGCTAGGAACAAAATGAAAAGTAAAATTTGAATTATTTATTAGCTGAGTTTTGCCATTTAAAGAAGAGAATATGCTTTTTTTGAGCCCTCCTACCTGTCTTGGGCTTCTGTGTTTGAAATCAAGTCAAAGACAAATTTAAAGACATGGCAAATCGTGGCATCTATTTAGAATCATAAAATGTAAAAGATCTAACAAGTAGAGTTTGTAAAACCTATTATTTCATGCCAGAGAGATGGCTCAGTACTTAAAAGTGCTCCTCACCAAGCCTGACAACGGATTTTAATTCCCAGGTGCGCACAGTAGGAGGGGCCAGCACCTGCAAGTCTTCCCCTACCCTTCCAATATTCACTGCCACATGCACCTATATATATACACATGCCATGAGCAAATATAATAAAGTGTTTCTTATGCAGTTCTTTAAATATTTCATAGGGAGTGCTGAAAGGATTCAAAGGAGAACTAATTCATGTATTCAACAAACACGATGGTGCCTTAAAGAACACAGACTATTTCAACCAACTGAAAGACAACAGCAACATTATTCTGCTGGGGGACTCCCAGGGAGACTTGAGGATGGCAGACGGCGTAGCCAACGTTGAACACATTCTGAAAATTGGGTATCTGAATGACAGAGTGAGTGTGCGGGACTGTAGTTTAATATTCTCTTGAAAAATGTACGATGAAACCTTGTAATCAGTTGCCAAAGGCAGGTGAGAAAGGTATTTTACTGTCCTGCTTTGGAGTGACAGAGGAGATGGGAAGCACAGACTTGTGTGAGCTTTGGAGGGCGCAGTCCCGAAATGGCAGCAGGCAGCACTTCCTAATCATGAGGATCAAAGCTGTCTTCACACATTGCCAAACTTTCCTTGTACAGAGTTGCCCAAAGTCAGAGCCCCTGGAGTGGAAAGAAACTATTTAGGGAGAAAAGTACCCATGTGGAAACTTCCTGTCCCTGAGTCTAAGCCAAAGAATAAGCTAGCCGCGGTGATGCAGGCCTGTCTTCGCAGCCATCAGGAGGCTGAGGCAGAAGGACTCAGCCTGAAGGCCAGGGTAAGCTTAGACAGCAAGACCGTGTCTCAGAAAATTAAAACCTCAATCAGAAACAAAATTATTTCCTTTAAAAAGAATTTGAGAATGTTTTATTTTACAACTTATATGAAATTAGATTTTGCTGGGCGGTGGTGGCACGCACCTTTAATCCCAGCACTTGGGAGGCAGAGGCAGGTGGATCTCTGTGAGTTCAAGACCAGTATGGTCTATAGTGTGAGTTCTAGGACAGGCTCCAAAGCTATACAGAGAAACCCTGTCTCAAAAATAAAAAAATATATATATATTATATATTTTTATATATATTATATATTTATATATATTTATAAATATATATACTACAGATCTAATATTATGAGGTTAAAGTGGAAATTATTTGCCTTTCTCTGGATGTTAATTGTATTTTTATTCTTCTGTTAATTAGGTAGACGACCTTTTAGAACAATACATGGACTCTTACGATATTGTTTTAGTAAAAGAGGAATCATTGGAGGTTGTCAACTCGATTTTACAAAAGACATTATAATCAAACCATTTGTGAGAAGACGTCTCCCACAGGTGCACCTGAAACCAGCACCAGCCATCTTGAGGAAAGACTTTTATTTATAAGACATTCTTGCTCTTGGCATTTTTCCCTTTCCCTTCAGGTGGAAGTCCTCTGATCTTCGGATGTGTTGAACCTATAAACTACAGCCCCTTCTTTCCGCCTCCATCACAACACTCACCAGATTTTTTTAAGCAATTAAAAACGATCTTAAGGCCAAAATTAGAAAAAGAACTCCCTTTTCCAAAGTGAATTTTGTAATTTGGTTTTCTGCAATTTCTGGGTACTGTGTGAAGGCTCAGGGTGATAGTGTCGTGGGTGATAGTGTCTCTGATTTTAACCACTGCCAGCTTTGTAATTTGGGTGGAATGTGATAACACCATCTCCTGAAATAGTGTTTTGTTTGGTTATTTTGTCTGAAAAAAAAAAAATTTGCCAGGGAAGTCCAGCACTTTGTATCTGAAAAACCATTGGTGTCCATATCACGAACGTTACAAATCTGTGTGAAACACTGAAAATAAACCTGAAACGGAAAGTTTTTTTTTAATTCTGCTATTGAGATCCTATTCAGCCTGTCAAAGCGGCTTATGCCTGTAATCCTAGCACATGAAAAACAGGCAGAAGAATTAAGAATTTAAGGTCAGTTTCAAGTCAACCAGCCTCGACCACATGAGACAGAGGAACAAAAAAAAAATCTATTCAGCAAATATTTGTATTTATTAAGGGCTGCTGTGTTTTTTTCTTCTTAGTTTCCTTCTTCATTCTGTGATATATAAATTCTAATCTCCTTCATAGTGGATAGTTACATTAATCCTACTTTCAAAATATGTCTAAGCATAAAAAAAATAGTGCTGGAAAAATTTAATCTGCCCTTTAAAAATACTGAGGTCCATGAAAAGTCTTTTCCTTCATTGAACACAAGAAAAGAGTTCCTTGTAGACGTTTCAGAAACAAAGTCTAGCTGAACATATTAGTTACTTTTCTATTGCTGTGATGAAACACCACAGCCATATCCACTTAGAGAAGAGAGCGCGTGTTTGGGCATTTCTAGTCCAGGGGAGTTAGGCTTCAGGGTGGTGAGGCAGGAACTGCAAGCACTAAGCCAAGAGAACAAACTAGCAACGAGGGAGTCTCTTCTCTCAAAACCAGATGCCAGACTTCCTCCAGGCCACTAAGCCTCCCCAAACAGCAGAACCATCTAGAGACCAGGTATTCAAATGCCCAAGCCATCTCATCAGGCCGTCACACTGGGTCCCTGGGAGACTAAGTAGTGCAAAGTCAGGGCCTTCCCCAGGCCCGGGTCCGGAGGGTTTAGTTCCCACTGTGTTATATTTGATCCTGACTGTAACATTTGTACCTCAGATCCTGAGGGCAACTAAGTGGTTTGCTTACGGTCACCAAGTATGATCTGATTGTTCTGGCCATTGGGAAGAGCCGTCTCTAGTCCAACCACATGGGGCAGAAAGGCAAGGTTAAATGATAGAAAATCTCTTATCCTTATCCACCATTGGTGTTTTTAATTTTTTATTAAACCAATGTATGAAAGAGGAAAAGTATTTAATATGAAGTATTTCCAAATAAACTCAAAAGTAATTGGTAAGCCTGGCATGCTGGCAGACATGGACAGTCCCAGCAGCATGAAAGGCTGAGCCCACACAAATTCAAGACTAGCCTCGGCGACATAGCAAAATCCCATCTCAAATGAAAATTTTTAAAATGGCTTAAAGTATTGTGCAGTTTTAACATTTACAAGGCCCTTAAAGACCAAAGAACAGACACACAGACGAAAAATTGACTCAGGTGGGCTGAACTCACTCTGCTGGAGCAGCACCTACTACTAGGCAACAACTCAGAGCTGTTATATGTACAGCACAGGAAGAAGAACTAGCTAGTCCCAGTAGGAGGTGTCTGTAGGGGAGCAGTTGATGCTATAAACTGTCAGTCGCAGTCCAACCAGAGAAGATTGTGCCAGTTCCCATGGGACGGGGCATTGGGGTCCTTGTCAATACCACACATTCACTCAGGACTTCACCCACTCCTTCCACAGCCATTTGAAGTTTCCTCCACTCCCCACAGCTTCTCATACTGGCTATTTACAAAGGGCTTTATAATATGCCTCATAAATAGCATATATTGCATGGAAAGAATACTGAAGTTAATGGGGCAGACAATGGATATACACAATGTGTACTCAGAAACTGAGGGAGGAGGAACACGAGCTGGAGGTCAGCTTAGTCTACACAATAACTGTCCCGCAAAAAAATAATGAAGATCTGCATTCTGTTTTCATAAGTGTTAGGGATCAAACCCAAGGCTTTTGCACAGGATAGGATCTGCATTCTGCCAGTCACGTTCTGGCAGCTGTGTCGTGAACATCGTGAGAACTGGTTTTCTCCAGTCTTGCACACACCTGCTGCTACAGGCTTGTAACCCATCAAATCTCACTGCTACCCAATTACACCTGAAGCTCAGGGTGTTTCCATTCAGGTTTGGTTTTCAGATTTTAATTTCTTCATGTAGCCATCAAGAACTGAGTTATGGGGGTTAAGGAGGTAGCTCAGCAGGTAAAGATGCTTGTCACCAAGTCCAACAGCCTGAGTTCAGTCCCGAAACCCACAGGGTAGTAGTGGAGACCCAGCTCCCACATACAGGCTATGTGCCCATGCATAATGCACCCCTCTGTCTCTCACACACATACAATGCATATGTGTACACACCACGTATGTCACAATAATGTGAATCTGTGCTTCTTTGAGGAGCTGATTGTAATGGTTTAAGTAAAATGCTGCAGGTCCCTGAGTGGTGGCAGTGGGCAGCCAGGTCCCAGGCAGGAAGCCGCATGGCTGGTGAGAGACTGAGACAGATAGGCATGCCATGCAGAGTGAAGTTGGATATTTATTTAGTGGGTTATGGAAGAGAAAAGGGGAAGAGCAGAGAGAAACGGGGGAAGGGGAGAAGGGAAAGACAGAAGAAACAGAAGCTAAGAGAGAGACGGACGGAAAGGAAGAGAGCTCAGGCCAGAAGGGGGGGGGTCTCTTAAAGGGACAGCACAGACCATTACAGTGGTACTGAAAGCTACCCTATAGGACAGCAGATGCCAGCTGTGAGCATTAAGGGAGAAAGAATCTCTCCTAGGCAAGAGCTGAGCATGCAGAGATGTTCCAGGAGAAGGTTTAGTGGTCAAAGGACTGAACACACAACAGTCTGAGGTTTGAAGGGAAGAATGGCATCGGATGCTAGGTAAAAGTTGGGACTGGGTAAAGTGGTACATGCCTACAACCCAAGTACTCAGGATGAGACATGAGAATAGTGAGTTCAGAGCCACACAGCTACACAGCGAGACCCTATCTCAAAAAAAAAAAAAAAAAAAAAAAAAAGAGCAAATGAGCTTTTCTTCTGCAAAAGTGAGGGGCAGAGCTCTGTCAAGCACCCCATCATTAAAAATCAATTAGAAGCCAATTCTAATTGGTTTTAATAATAAAAACCTGGAGTCATATATTAGGGAAAGCAGAGCAGCCAGCTATTAGTTCTTACCTCTGAAATCCTTAGACCAAAAAGGATATTCTCTACAGGTTCTCAGACTGACTGTCCCAAGATCCTGTCCTCCCACACACACACCCCACCTTGTATTCCTGTCTCCACCACCCTAGTACTGGGATTAAGGGTTCTCTTTAAGACTGATTCTATCTCCTGTAGCCCAGGGTGGCCTTGAACTCCTGATCTTTCTGCTTTGTCCTCTCAAGCACTGGGATTAAAGGTGTGTGCCACCACTGCCTGGCCTCTTTGACTAACTAGTGACTAGCTCCACCCTCTAATCTCCAGGCAAGCCTTATTTGTCAGAAACAAACAAAATGTCACCGTGGCGGATTGATAGTACAAATTAACCTGAGAAACACTTTTGGCTGCAGGATCTAAAACAAATTATGGTAAATTGTGCAGTTAGGGCCATGGAGATGAAAAGCAAATGGTTCACAGAAATTTAATGTGCTGGATGAAACAGCTGTTCCAAGTTGTCCTAAGAAGATTACTTGTGTAGTCTTCAGAACTTCTGAACACTCCATTTAGGTTGCCCAAGCTCTCAGCAGCTTGCCAAGGACCTTTATCTTCACCACCCCACCCCCAGGCCTCTCACTCCCTTTGGTACTTAACCAGATCTCAGCCCATTTCCCACCAGCAACTCTCCCAGCCACCAACTGTTGTCTTGAGGCCCAGTCTCCTCCTGCCCTTTAGATTCAGCAGAACCCTGCCCACCATATGACTGGGACCCTCCAGTTGTCCTGTCCAGGCTTGAGACTCATGATCAGGCCACACTACCAGGGAAAGCTTGTTTGACCCTCGTTGGCCTAGCCACTGCAGGCACTTGACTAGATGACCAGCAGAAGACCCGGGACTTGGATAGAGACTAACCCTGAATACCAAATAGTAAATCACAAGCCTAACCATGCTACTAAAGGCTGAATACACACACCTGTTGAAAGTAGGTGACTTGAACAAAAAAAAAAAGGAAAAACTCAACCACCAAAGTTAGCTTCAAATACACAAATCTCAATGAAGAAATAAAAACAACACACACATCCATAAAATACACATACCTCCAAAAATACAAGTCCCTTAATAATGGCCCCTAATGAAAATGACCTGGAACTCCCAGACAGAATTCAAAAGAATGATGATAGCTATGTTCAAACAACTCAGAGAAGACAAACAAATACAACAGGAAGTCCATCTTATGAAATGAAGTTCAGATTGCTGGAGAAATAGGCAGGGTGAAAGAACAGAAGACCCTGACATCTGCAAATGGGCATAAGGAACACAGAGTGGAAGAGGATCGCAGAAGCATTGGAAACTGGAAATGTACCTTAAACTTTCCATGTAGTCTCCGAGTTACATGAGGTACCAAACAGGTCAGCTCAAAGTAAACTTTGAAACTAAATTTGGCTGTTGATTACATTATATAGTCAGCTTTGCCATCGACATAGAAAAGATAATTAAGGAAGAGGAAAGTTCATTTGAGCTAGAATTTTTTTCTTCCTTTGAGGCCATACCCTACCTCTCACTGGACACTGCAGCAGGAGAGCTGGCCCCAAGACCTCTGAAGAGACAGCCCACCCCTCATTATAAGTATAAAAGAGGTGGTCGTGGGCTTGGGAGGGCTGGCTCTGCCCCTTGCCAGGAGAGGGGGGTGGTGGTCCCAGTGAACCCCAACTGACCAGCTCAGCTACCCCGTATCCACATCTTGGGCCCTGGGTTGGCCCACCCCAACATCTACCCCATCTATGACCTGCTGGAGTGCATGAAGGCACTGGTCCTACAGAACCATGGCCACAGGATCTCCATGACTTGGGGCAACAGCAGGATGTCCAGGAGTTTCAGAGAGGGTCCAGGTATGCCAGAGGCCTTGAACCAGGTCAATGACTTACTGCAATGAACATTGTGTGGGTGGGGCTGATTGGACAAAAGGATACACTTTGTGACACACCACAGCACCCAGTGCCACTAGGATGAATGAAGAGGTGTTGGAGAGACAGAAGAGGACCAAGGTGGGTTTTTTTTTTGTTGTTGTTTTTGTTTTAATTGATTGGGGGGATATGGGGGGACTGGGAGGTGAGCAGGATTGGGTTGCACGATGTGAAAATCCCAAACAATCAGTAAGGAATTGTTATTAAATTTTTTTAATAAAAAGAAAAGGTAGGTAGGTCATAAAATTCAAATACATAACAGCAAAACTTACACCTTGTGACCCAGAAATAAAAGAAGACCACACTACCATTCCAGTTGCCTATACGCTTCCCACCAAACCAGCCGTGATGGCACACATCTGTAATCCAGCACTTGGGGAGCTGATGAGAGACTCTGGGTTCGATATGCAGGCATTGCGCAAACTGCGAGTATGGCACACACCTGTAAACCCCAGCCCTCTGCTGCAGGAGGTGTTGAAGACCAGCCTAGGCTAGAGACTCCGATTTAAATAAACTCCAAGCTAAACCACGTGTGCTGGAGGGTGTCTGTTGTCCCAGCTACTCTAGAAGCTGGGGTAGAAGGATCACTTGAGGACTAGAGTTTGTTAATAGACAAGAGACATAAGACCCCAGTCTCAAAAACATAAATAATCCAAACTTCCCGGCATTTTAAATATCCAGTGTAAGCTGAAAATGACTCCGTGACTGAGCGGACCTAAGTAGTCGGCAGCACTCTCCTTACCGAATAAATGGACTCGCGTTCCTTCGGAGAGCCAAGAAGGAAGGACTTTAAAGTCCTGTTCCTAGAAGCCTCCGATAGTGGGCGGCCCAAGCGCCAGTGAGTGCTTAGTGTTCCGGTCCTTCAGACAGGCCAATAAGATCGCCCCCTTCTCTCTGGATGGGTTAGAGGGGGTCTTGCTATGTGACCTTCACTGGCCTGGTATTACCCACTCTGTAACCCAGGACGGCTTCGAACTCCAGCTGCTTCTGCTTCACCCCTCAGCGCTCGACGGTGTGCACTTACCACTACGTCAGCTTTTTGATGTGGATCCTGAGAACCAAACTCGGGTTCTCATGCTTGCATGGCAACAACTTCGCCAACTGAGTCACCGCCCCAAACTTCACTCTTCACAAATCGCCTACTCCATGAGACCACTGTTTGAGAAACCCAGTCCCTGAGGACCTTTCCTTCTGGCTTAGGTAGGGGTTCACCTAGTGGGAGCTGACAGCAGACACTAGACAGGACGGTGAGAGAGATGGTCTCTCCTTCACTTGGCAGCAGTGCCATCCAGGCTCAGGAAGGAGCTAGATGCCACACAAAAGTTCAGGCCGCTCTGATCCAGCGGATTCACCTTAACCTCCAGGCCCAAGAATGGCAAACAGCCTCCAGCTGTTGCTAAGCAACCCTATCTCCACAGTATCTCACCAATTTCTGCACCCCTGAGCCCTGTCCCCTCCTGTAAGTAGTCCTTTTAAGTAGCTTATCTAGTGGGTCTCTTGCCAGCACCCCCCCAGCTGTCCCAGGCCTGTCGAGTTTTCGTCAAGGGGGTTGACTGCATACTGTATTCTATAAGGTCCTCTCCATTTTCAAACAAAACACCACAGAGCCAGATGATATGATTCAACATTTTATATCAGGAAAAAAATCAGTTTTCCAACATTAATTCCATTGAACAAGTGCACAGCATTTGCATGAACTCAGGGCAACATCAGTACAAAACAGTTTCAATTTGTAAAAAAGCCATTTCAAAAGGAAACCCTTGATTACTTCAAGGTAAATGCTAAAACTGCTTGGGAACAGGACATAAGGCAGGAATATGGCTGCCACATGGCATGGGAATGAGCTGGCCTGAATAATGTTACTGCTTTTCTACAGCAGGAGACCCCAAATTGCCCTCCAAGACACAAATGAGTGGGGGGAAAATGTCACCTTCATTTGTTGGGATAACACATCTACCTTAGTCACAGTAAGATCTTCTGTTGGCTGACCGGCAAAACCCAGCAATCAGCCCTACATGTATCTACCAAGGAACGCAGAGTGGAGAGAGCCCTTCAGGACAGTGTCGGGAAGATAGGATGTGCCAAGCACATAATCCTACAGAGCAAACATGGGCCAAATCCTCTCCTCGTGGGCTAAGACAGCTCCCATTTGGTCTGTGGTTTTTCCTGTCCGGGAGGCTCCTGTTAACCTTCAAGTTACACCACTACCATGTGCAGGGCAGCCAGTGTAGTGAACTGGAAAAGCAGGAGATGGGGATTTGTAGGAAAGGTGACCGAGGGATGGGGGGGGGGGGGTCACAGGGCCTGCTATCACCAGAGCAGGGCATTAAGAAGAGCACTGGCTGCTGTCAGGGAACCTTGCTGGAGCATTCATGCTCTCTATCTTTCTGCCCATGTAGTGGCCATTTTTTAAAGACACCAGCAAGATTTAAAAAAAAAAAAAAAGAATCTCTAGGTAGACACTGGTACTTCTCCATGACAGCTATGTCTTCTATGAAATAATGTTCCTTTAGTAACACAACTTCCCAGAAGACTCATAAATACAGTTTGGCAGTGCAGACTTCCCCATGCCAAGGCCCTCTGCAGACTCTAATACTATCGCTGGAAATCCACCCAACTTCTCACTCACCACGGACATGAACCCACCCCAATGTGTGCTCCAGGTACTACATGGCCCACCTACTATTTGCTAATGTCACTTCTTCCTAGAAACCTTCACACTGACAGACAGCACGCTCGGCCACGACAGGTCACTTGGTGTCATGCACTCCTTGGCCCAAACTGGTTGGGTCAGGCTTACAGTTCATCATGTTTGGTTTCCTGGTCCTTGAGTTTAAATTCCTCGGCCGTGACCTTCCCATCTCCATTCCGGTCCTGGTTGGTGAACATGTTCTTCACGATCATTTCAGCATTGAAACCAGGAGCCAGCTTCCCCTTGCCTGTCGCCACCTGGGCATGAATGTACTCTGAGAACTGGGGAGGGGACAGGACAAATGTGAGAAATGGCGAGCAGAGAACGCAAAGCCAAGCCTGAAATATTATGGCATTAAAGTGAGGAGACTGTAAAGTAAGAGGCTATGTTTCCTTCCAAACCAAGTTGTTCTCAAGATCTACCGGCCCTGGTAGATCTCCTGAGATGCAGGTGCAAGTCCCTAGACTCGGGACTAGAGCGAAGGCTCAGCAGTTAAGAGCACTTAGTTTCCAGCACTCATGTTGGGTAGCTCACAATCACCTCAAACTCCAGCCCCAGGGGATCTGATACTCTCCTCTGGACTCCTCCAGCGTCTGTTAGATACATGTATATATTCCCACACACATAACCTTAAAAATAAAATTAATATTCAACAAATGTTTTTAAATTTCTTTACTGAAGGATCTCAAGTCCTTAGGACCCAGATATCCAATAAGCTTCCACACTTTTAGCTTCCTACCTGAGGCTAACCAGTCTAAAAACAATGTTGCAGCCACGCATTCCTTCATTCACACTAAAAACCTACCAGCATCTACCATGTGCCAACCATTCTAAATCCTGGGACACAACATAAACAAACCTGCCCTTGTGATACTGATATTCTACATGAATATAAGTAAATTACACTTTAAGTTACAAAATGGAATGAATGTTCCACCAAAGAGAGAATGGGGAGAGCAAGGTAAGGTTAAATAGGGAGAGTGAAATTTGGGGGACAGAAAACAACCTCTGGGGTTAGGGAGACTTGTACAAAGGCTTGAAGGAAGTCAGGGAATGAGCCAAACAGTTGTCTACAGTGAGTCTGTTCCAAGCATAGAGAGAAGTTAGTTGATTCAGACGCCCAGGGAGGAAGCCTGCCTGGGAGGTCCTCAGAACATGTGCTGAACCATACAAAAAGACACCTGGTGAAGAGGTGCCAGCCAGGAGATGGAGAGGGACCTGACAGCCCCAGAAAGGCCCTGGAGATGGGTCTCTGCAGGTTTGAGAAGGAAGGAGCTATGACTGACTGGAGAAGCTCCGGTTGAGGCTGGCTTAGGGTGGGGTTAGGATCAAGGTTCAATAAATGAAGAAGTAAAGCAAGTGGTTGGATATATGGATGCAAAGTGGGGAGATAAGCTGGGGCTAACTCTCCGAATCTGGAATACTGGCAGACATTAACCCAAGGGGCGTGGTAACACTGAGACAGGAGGAAGGCAGAGAGAATAAGGAACATGGTCCAGGGTCCAGCCTGATACCCTCCCACAGGAAGATAGCAGAGAGGGGTCTGAAAAGGAATTTCCAACAAGCAGGCATGATAAGAGCAAAAGGGGGTCCTGCAAGAGTACACAGAAGTAGTGCCAAAGAAACAGGACCAGAGGCAGTGGCACTGAGGTACAAAGGCTTGACAAGAGTGGCTTTAAAAAAGAATGGACGGGGCAGGAAAGATGGCTCAGTGCTTAAGAGTGCTGCCTACTCTTTCTGAGGACCTGGGTTTGTGAGCACCCACGTGGTGGCTCACGACCATCTGTAACACCAATCCCAAGGCATCTGATGCCCTCTCTGGCCTGCATGAATGTGGTACAGGCATACATGCAGGCAAAAAAAAAAAAAAAAATCCATACACATAAAATGAAAATAAAGAATGAAAAGCTGCTCACAGTGGGAAGCTAAAGTCCCAGCTATTTGGAAGGAAGATGCTTTGAACTTAGAAGGGCTAGCCTGGGCAAGAGAGGAAGAGAGGAAGAACCCACCTCATAAAAACAAAATAAAGCCAGGCACAATGGTGCGCATCTGTATTTCCAGCATTCAGGATAATGAGGAAGGGAGACCATGAGTTCAAGGCCAGCCTCAGCAAAACCTCCTCTCAAAACAAAAGAAAAAATAAAAAAATGCATATAATAAAAGAACAAACAAACAACAACCAAAAAAAAAAACACGGAGCAAAAGATAAAAGGGAAGTAGACCAGACAAGTCTTTTGCTGTAAAAGGAGCAAAGAAATGAAAACTCTGGAAAGACATAACACAACATATAAAATAATCGCGCTGGGCAAGATGGTGCATGCCTATCACTCCAACACAACACAAGATCACACATTCAAGAGCAGCCTTGGCAACCCACGGACACCATGTAGCAAACACAAAGGAGAATGGACAGAAGAAAACCAAAACCATGTGTGATAGTAAAAGGAACATTCCAGGTCCAGGAAAAGCCGATGGTGCAGGAAGACAGAGTTAAGACTGGAGTGTGTGCTTGAGTGGAGCAAGTCATGAGCTCTAACTCCAGGCGCTGTGACAGCACAAAAGACTGCTGAGCTCCCCTAAGAAGCCACGGCCCTGGTCACACACTAGGTAGCTGAGACCTTCCAGGGGCCACCGCTTTCTCTGCAGGGTCTTCTAAAACTGGTTTTCAACTTTCCTAATGTTGCAACCTTTTAATACAGTTCCTCATCTTGCAGTGACCCCCAACCATGAAATTATTTTGTTGGGACTTCATAACTGTAATTTTGCTACTGCTATGAATCATGATGTGAATACCTGCTGTGCAGGAATCTGATATGCGACCCTGTAGGGGTCGCAACCGACAGGTTGAGAACCATTGTTCTAAAACACAAGCAGACCTCTCACTGGGCTGCTGTGAGGGCAGCAGCTGGAGAACATGTGTCCAGGCAGACCTGCTGCGAGCACCCAGTGACTGGGAACTGAATCCAGATCTGTGCATCTGAAATGTCCCTACACCTCTCAGGAGCTCTGTTCCTGCACGTGGGAATGTGTATGAAAGTCCTCAATGCACACATGAGCTAGTTACCATCATTTGCACACCCAGCCCTGTCCTCGGCACACTGAATGAACCCCTGAACAACTGCAGGGCCTCCTCTTACAAAGGCCATTTACCTCCTCCAGGAGAACTTCCCCATTGCCATCCTTGTCGATCTCTTCAAAGAGGTTGGGAGACACTTCACCATTCCATATGAACATGTACCCCTCCGGAAGGCCAGAGACAAGCTCCAGCAGCTCAATGTCAAACACCAGGACGGCACTGCCAGGCACCTCTCCATCTGTGCAATGAAACACAGCACGGTGTTAAACCGCAGGCTGACCCATTTGGGACCATTCACCCATGCTGCCCTCTGCAGTATCCAGCTGCCATACCCAAGGAGGCCACTAATTCCCAGCTAGTGACCCCTCACAGAGGCCTGAGACCAGCTTAAAGGAGGATGACCAGAATTTTTTTAAAGGAATAAGATAAGCTAGATCCCTGAATATCCCATACAGGAAGGATGTATGTCTTTTCATGAAACCTGAGTCTCAATTTACAAACAAGCTAAATGTAGAGGCTGGGGAGAGAGCCTGAGTTTAGTTCCCATTACCCATATCAGGCATGGGCAGGCAAAATGGCTCACCAAACCTGAGTAAGGTTCCCAGGACCAACTTGGTAGGAGAAAACTTACACCACAATTTGTCCTCTGACCTCCACACACATGTACACACACACACACACACTCTCTAAATGAATAAACGAATGAATGAATGAATGCTAAATAAAACATTTAGCCCGGCACGGCGGGACACACTCATAACCCAGCGCTGGGGAAGCAGGGGAGAGGTAGAGACAGACAGGATGCCTGAGCCCAGCCAGTCTGGCTTATTTAACTCCCAGGCTAGTGCGAGACCCTGTTTCAAACAACAAGGTGGATGGCACCTAAGGAAAGACATTCTGCATTGCCTTCTAGCTCCACACATGCATACACATGCACTCACAAATCCACGTGACCCACACAAACATTCACATGCGTAAATGAAACAATTCTATGTTTATGCGGAACACAAAATGAAACATAGGATAAAATCCTCAGACCAGGTGTGTTGGCCATGCCTGTAATCCTGGCACTTAGGAGGCTGGAGTAAAAAGACTGAAAGTTTGAGGCCAGCCTGGGCTACACAGGAAAATGTTGCTTCAGAAAACCAAAAAAGTAACAACCATAGGAAAAGTATTTCTTGTTTTATTCTTTGGTAAAAACAAAACATTTGAAAGCCACTGGTAGGGATAACAGTTGTGGAATCTTTTCTTCCTTTTGAGGTGCCAGAGACCAAGCCATGGCCTCCATATGTTCAGCCAGCACTCTGTCGCTGAAATATACTCCCAACCCCAACTAGAGAATTTTAGGATAAATTTAAACTGCAGAACTTTAAAGACAATAACAATGCCTGAAAATTATATGGGTTAATATATACAGTAAGACTCAAAAGAAGTACTATATGTATTAAAAATAAATACTATAATTATTAAAAATTATAGGTTATAGTTTTGAAATTTGCTTTTTAGTTTTGGTGTTGGAGATTAAACCCAGGGCCCCATGCGTTTCAAGCACAAGCTTTTCCACTAAATTATATTCTGTGTTACATACAGTAAATAATATAATTAATTATATGTCATAAGAAAAGTCATAAAGGACACACACAGTTTTTGGAGCATTTTTCTGGGATAAGCTTGGCAGTAACTGATCTATTTTGATATTTCTTTTCATCTGGATTTTTGGTTTTGTTTGTTTATTTTTGTTTTGTTTTTGTTTTGAGACAGGGTTTCTTTGTGTAACAGCCCTGTCTGTCCTGAAATTCCCTCTGTAGACCAGGTTGGCCTTGAACTCACAGAGATCCACCTGCCTCTACCTCCCAAGTGCTGTGATTAAAGGTGTGAGCCACCACTGCCCAGCATGTTTTTTTTTTTGTTTTTTTTTTGTTTTTTTTTGGTTTGGGTTTTCTTTAAGAAAAAGAAGATCACTCCAGTATGCCACACACTTTTACAAACTGGCACCCTTTGGTACCAGCTGTCTGCAGTGTACACACCATAAAGGAATGCTCTGGAATCATGATCTAATAAAGTGAAATATACCCCTGCAAGGATGCAGCAGCCAGCTTTTCCAGAGCACAGAAGCAATCTCTAGTGTAGAGCATCTTCCCTGACTTATAGGCGGCAGAGCAGTGAACAGCTTTAGCACTCCACCTGGTCCAGGAAATAGTTCTAAAGAAGCAGGCAGCCTGACCCCGAATCACCCAGACCCCTCCTCTGAGGCCTGGCAGATGAACCTGCAGAGCATTGTTTTCTTGAAGCTTGACCTTTCTAAAGCAGTCGGGGGCAGTGGCATTGGGTCTTTAAATGAAACTCACAGGGTCTTTAAACAAAAATGCTCAAAATTTAAAACAAAAAAAACCCCACAAACCTCACCAACTCTGCAGTTTTAACATGGAAGCAACATCTATGGCTCTAATTATGGCACCAAAAGCCCAAAGTTTAGATAGGGAATTTCCCAGCAGTCCTGAACACCATCGCTTACCCACGCCGGCCTCTCCATAGCCCAGATGGGGCGGAATGATCACCGTTCGCTTCTCTCCCACACACATCTCTCTGAGACCCATGTCCATGCCCAGCACGACCTGTCCAGATCCCAGCACAATGTTGTAAGTTTTGCCCAAGTTCCACCTGAAAAAGAGAAGAAATGAATGAGGGCCCTCAATGGTGATGGAGGGTGTTCTGATCAACTCATACAGTTCTGAGGAAATGTCAGACAGACCCATGGCAGGGCACGCTGTAAAACAACCAGTCCGCCCATTTCTAAACTGTCAAAGACATGAAAACCAAGACAAAATGGCCATTCCACAGTACAGGAGCACACTGGTTTGGAAACTTACTGCTCTGAGGGATCCTACAGGGATTCTGGTAAAAAGGAAGTAAGAGCATTGAGTGACATGGATATATTCCTGGTGACGGCTGGCTCTCCAGCAGCTCCAGGGAGTAAGTTCTTTATATCTAGGTAGGCATTTTATGAGAGTGTAAACTATATAATGTAGTTAGGAGCCTGGATTTGATTTTATTTATTGCTGACTTATTTAGAAACAGGTAGCCCAGGATAGCCTTGAAATCACCATGTAGTCCAGGATGACCTCAAACTCCTGATCCTGTTGCCTCAGACTTCCAAGTGCTAGCATTGCAGGCAAAAACCAGGCTGAAGCCGGGCGGTAGTGGCACATGCCTTTTCACAGCATTTGGGAGGCAGAGGCAGGCAGATCTCTGTGAGTTCGGGGCCAGCCTGGTCTACAAGAGCTAGTTCCAGGACAGGCCCCAAAGCTACAGAGAAACCCAGTCTCAAAAAAAAAAAAAAAAATGGCAGAGGAAAATGGCTTTTAGGTTCAAGGCCTGAAGTAGAACCCTGGTGTACAGCTAGGAGGTAGCCCAGCCATTAAGACCACTTAAGAATACTGGCTCTGCTATTTTATTTACCCTGGGAAATGTAAACTTGGTTTCTTTGTCTACCATGTAAAGATAATAATTGTAGATAATAAATATGCTTAACATAGTAGAAAGCAAAAAAAAGGGTGTAAGACACTGCAATCTGTACAGTCTCCAACTCCCAAGATCCCAATGAGAGTTTCATTGACCACAAAGTTCAGGGATCCGGGGGACCCTGCTGAGAAGTTAGCCCCACAGCCTCAGCCATGACTGAAAATCAATCACTGCTTCAAAAGCTACAGCACTCCTGCTACTTCCCAAAGGCAAATGATGGCTTTCACATTCTTTATTCCCTTGGTGCCCATCACCAGGTGGTGACAAGGAGCAGATGTCTCCTGAGGATTACAGTCTCCCAAGCCTCCACAGGCCAGGGCGGCCACTTCCTTCCCTCCTTCCCAAGGCCGGCTGATGTTCAGAATCCAGCAGACCCAAGATGACCCCCTGTGCTTACCCTACCTAGAAAGAAAATGACCCAAAGGCAGCACTGACACAGGACATCCTCAGGAGAGGCCTGCCAAGGAGCCACCTCTGACCTACTGGCTGTCACGCCTTTCTCTAGGCTGCCTCTCTCTGGTCCCAGCTGGAAGCAATACAGGTCTCTGAGCCTTAGAGAATATCCAAGACCTTGCTGACCCCGTAACAAACACCCCATTGAAACACAAAGACAGTAAGAAAATCCTCTAAGCAAACAACTCCATTATTTCTTTTCTTTGGGGTCTATATCTGTTTATTTACTTATTTTGTGGGATTGTCAAAAGCCACCCTCATTCCTCTTTGTTCTACCACCCCTGACCCCCAGGCTTCCTGCTTCCTGTCATGAGTCCCCTCAAGCGCTCTGGCTCCTTGCCCAGTCTCGCACTGAAATCTCCATGTCTTCTGGAAGTAGCATTATGCTAAAGTCAACTGAGAGAAGGGAACCTCAGTTGAGAAAATACCTCCATGAGATCTGGCTGCAGTCGAGCCTATATATACGGCATTCTGCATCTCTTAGTGAAAGATGGGAGAGGACCCAGGCCATTGTGGGTGATGCCATCCCTGGGACGGTGGTTTTGGGTTCTCTAAGAAAGCAGGCTGAGCGAGCCATGGGGAAGCAAGCCTGTAACACACACACACACACACACCATGGCTGTTGGGAACATGAAGATCCTGGTGCCCACTGATTTCCAGTGAACCCAGGGTTGTTCATTCAAAGCGAAGGATGTTTTTCCAGAAAGCCAGGAACTGGAAGGTGTAGTGGGAGCTGCGGGCTAGCGTTCCTGCCACCCAGCTCCCGGCCGCCTGGCTAGCTCATGCCCCAAATAACGACACACAAACTGTATTCATATAAACACTGCTTGGGCCATTTCTATTAATGTGTATAGCACCACAAGGTGTGCTTACCAGGAAGATTCTAGCCTACGTCCATCCTGGGTCGGAGCTTCATCGCATCTGCCCTGGAGAAGAGCGGCATTGCGTCCGAACTCACTTCCTCTTCCTCCCAGCATTCTGTTCTGTTTACTATACCCACCTATGTTCTAACCTATCAGGCCAAGCAGTTTCTTTATTAATTAACCAATGACCTTCCTCCATCAGGAAGTGGTTAATAGTCGGGTGATCTGCATTATCTGTTGAGCCATACAAAGCTCCTACAACAGGGACAGGAAGATGGCTAGCAATCTAAATGACTCTTATATCAGGGGCTCCCCGAGCTCCCACAACCAGGACTGGAGATACCTAATAGTCTAAGTGACCCTTACACTATCTGTAGAGCCAGAGGTTCCCTCAAGCTCCCACAAACAGGACCAGAGGTGGCTAATAGCCCAAATGACCTCTACACTATCTGTATGACCAAGACCAGGCCTCCTTAGGCCTTTAAGCTAGTACAGGTATCTCTAGAACCCTATTCTTGAAAAATATGGCATGTACCTTGAATCAGGTTTCTATGTAACAATGCTTCTTTGTGTACCATAAACTGTACTACACCAGGAAACCTTTTTTTCCAGATGATACTGTATCTAAATTAGTTGGGAATAAAATGCCTAATATCAGACTCCCTGAAGTCTTGATTCAGGGTGACAATGTCAACCTTAACTGACGTTTTCATTCTCATCTATCCATAGTTCATTTTCCTGCTGGGATACCTGCAGGGTTCCCCTCAAATGGCCTCTGAATCATCTCCTGCCTCCAGGTCCTTGCCCAGTTTGAGTTCCCGTCCTGACCTCCTTCAATGATGAAGCCAAATAAGCCCTTTCCTCCCCAAGTTGCTTCTGTCATGGTGACATGACATGACATGTGATGGTGGCATGCTTCATCACCACAGTGGAAACCCTAGTCTATTGTACCCACGTAGGGTTTGAGGTGCCTGCCGCCTTCCTATAATTCCTTTATTTGTAACTTCACACACTAAAGAGACCTGGAAGGATGTGTGTTCATCCCACATATTGCTCTGCCTGTGGATTTCCATGGGACACAGATGACTCCCGAGGCACAAAATAAAGATCCCCTGCATCCCATGGCTCCCACTCATTAAGAATACGGTGATTCCACCAAACATAACAGAGAGCAGGAACTATCACTCACCCTCGCTTCCCTTTCTTGGTGTGCACAGCAGAGCAGGGATGGTAGCAGAGACTTCCACTGTGCTAACCTTCTGAACCACTTTTAGGAATGTGAGCTAGCTAGTCATTACCACTAACTCTGAATACTTCCACAATCAGTGACTGGCCTGTCATAAGCCTGTGAATCTGGGCCACCAAATTTAAGGGTATATTTCATTAATTCTAAAATGTGGACTTTCCCCCTGACACACACATCTTAACATCTCTGTGATTATGACAGATAGAGCATCATTATTTCCTGGAAAAATACTTTTGTGTTCTTAGAGATACATAAAATAGTATGTCATTCCAACAATGAATGAGCTTTTGATTTGATGAAATAACTCTAGATGTAACAACATGCAGGACCTTGTCAGGTTCTCAGAGTTAGAAGGCTGAAGGACCAGGTAAAAGAGAGGCACCTCCATGCCCAGAACAAACTGCAACCCTTACTTATATGAAGGAAACTCTTTCTGCTCCCAAACTCTGGGCTCAGGGATCTGAATTAGGCTCAACACAAAAGTGGATGTTCCCATACAGAAATATAAAGTCTGAAGATGGTCCTTTCCCAGACAGAAGACAGGCTTCACTTCCAGACTCAACTGAGACTTGGGGATCAAGGGGTTACTTTATTTTGTGATTTCCAGGTTTGTTTCTATCACCTAACAGTTATAAAATGATCCTTTGTGTTTCAGATACTGGACAAACAAAAGAAAAAAATCACTAAGCAAACCAGGTGCCCCTAAAGTATTCAGATCATAACAGACACAAAAATAAGTTAAAGCCAGGAAATGAAAACAGAGTATGGGGGCTGGAGAGATGGCTCAGTGGTTAAGAGCATTGCCTGCTCTTCCAAAGGTCCTGAGTTCAATTCCCAGCAACCACATGGTGGCTCACAACCATCTGTAATGAGGTCTGGTGCCCTCTTCTGGCCTGCAGGCATACACACAAACAGAATATTGTATACATAATAAATAAATAAATAAATAAATAAATAAATAAATAAATAAATAAATAGAAAACAGAGTATGTAAGGAGACAGACAAAGAAGGAGCAGTGATTCCTACCACGAATTCAGGGATGTTTCTGGAATCAGGAAGGACATGTAAGTAGGGACAAATGTTCACCAGCAGAGAGGCCAAGCAGTCTGCAGCCTGCGCCACTGTGCAGGGTGGGACCCCAGTGAGGACACAGTTTCTGTAGCAGACTAAGACAAAAAAAAGTCCCGTGTACCTCACTCTAACACTCGCTCTTACTTGTTGTTGGGATATTTGATCTTTCTGTGAAACTCCGAGACTGTGTTAATAAAATTAATCTTGGATTAGGGGGCATAGCCAGTAACTAGTTGATAAGAATTAGCCATAGAGAGGATGGAGGACCCAGGAGGATAGAGAGATGCATAGGAAGGAGTAAGGAGGGGCTTAGAATGTTACGAGCCTTTTTGGTTTGGGGGCGGGAGGAGAGATGCCCTCTTGCTGAGTGTCCATCTAAAATGGAAGTCCAGCTGGTTGCTTCACAGCTTCTCTGATCTAGCAGGTTTTCACCCCAACATCTGACTCCTGAGTCTTTATTGGTAAATAAGACATCTTAGATAAAAACAACACTTAAGGGTCTCACTATGTATCCGTATTTGACTTTAACTTTCTATCTTCCATTGCAGCTTTCCAAGCAACAGAATTACAAGTGTATGTCACTACATCTGGCTCCAAGGGTTTAGTTATTAAACATATATCTGACTTTGAGAAAGAGAGTTCCACCAGGTAAGAAACAGTCTAGAGCCAGGAAGATCTTCAGTAGGGAACTCTCAGAATGATACACTGAACACTAAGAAGTCTTACACTACACACCAGGGAGGGTTGGACCAAGAAACCCCTACCCAATATCTGATGAAGAGAGGAAGGTAGCGAGAACTACTATCCAAAGCTCCCTCCACATCTGGTTCCCAGGTACCCTTACGTGGAGTCCAGCAGAGTTCCATCCAGGAGCGAGGCATTGTAGTGGTACTTCAGGTAATCCCCCTTCTTACTCAGCACAGAGCAATCAGGAGGCTTGTAATGGGATGTGATGCTGATGGAATCTGAAGGGTTGTGGAAGTCAATCACATGGATGTCAAACACCAGCACAGCTGAGCCAGGAATATTCCCTAAACGGGAGACACAGGGAATCAATGAACAAGTCCACCAAGCTAAAGCACATTTGCCTCCCCAGTACTGGCAGGTGCAAGGAACCCAGGGACCCAGGCATGAAATTGAAGGGGAACTAGAAAAAAGAAGGCAAAAGGAATGTCAGACGTAATCTAATCTTCATTTTGCACTTGAAAAAAACTGAGGCACAGCTGATAGGAGTCATGAAACTAATTATGAGTACAACTTGAATTCAGCCCACTGCCCCAATTACTACGCATGAAGAGAGGCATGGCTCAGTGCAACGTAGGTCAGAAAACTCAAGTCTATGCCAATGAAGGCTCGCCCTGTCCCAACAGAAGAGGCAGCATAGGAAATGAACTGTAGGATAACAGTAGGTCAGTGTCCAGCCTACTAGTCAAGAAAAGCAAAACTGTCATAAACTTCATAAAAGAAACACAGACTGTACCATGCATATCCCTTTCGTTAGCATACCTAAATCAAAAAGTATCTAAAATGCATCCAGCTTGTTCCACACAGGGTGGGCATAATCAGGCCTGGCACAAATAAAGCAATTAGATGAGTGCCTGGTATTTAATAAGCACCTACTGCTTATATATATATTAGTCAATACTTGACATAATCTTCTATTTTCAATATACAAATGGGAAAACATGGGCACAATTTGAGGTTTGCCCAAAGTTAAGAGTTATGGAGAAATTTGTGTCTTTACCCTAAGACACATCTGTGGCTGTCGCTGCTGCGTTTGTGGAATTTTACGGTTTTTTAACAGGTCTCGTCAAAGCATCTGCACCCACAGTGTGACCCCACTAAGAACCAGGAAGTGGTGAGCTTCACTGAAGCTGAGAAAGGCTGGAGAGACAGGTTTGCAGTTAAGAGCACTTGTTGCTTTTGAAGAGGACCTGGGTTCAATTCCCAGCACTCACATAGTGGCTCACATCCATCTATAACTCTGGTTCCAAGGAAACCAATGCCCTTTTCTGACCTTCTCAGGCATTTCACACATATGGCACACATACATGCATGCAAGCAGACACTCACCGATATAAAATAAATAAATCTTTTTAAAACAGAATAAAACTGAAGTCAATCACTGAGGTCAGATCTCCAGCCAGTTTCCTATTTAACTTCAACTCAGACCTTGTTTGCCAAAGTAGTTGGGTGAAGTTGTTTCTTTTATTATCAATCATGAGTTTGGTCACTGGCCAGATGGCCTCTGGGCAATTACAGTGTAAAGAGTAATAATGACTTTTGCTCTTGAGATCGCGTATCTCTTGGCTTAGTGATGAGACTCCAGTTAGGATCAGGATCTCTATGTGTTCATCTGTCCATAGACCCCAAACCTCCACCTATGCGGAAGTCACCAGTCTATGATATCTCCTGTGCAAAGAATCCCTGAATCAAAGGTGGCTCTTCAGGACAGCTACTGATAAAGTTAGTAATAAAAAACATTGATGATTAAATAAACCGCCTTTTGGAAGAGGCTGTAGGCAAGACAGTTGTAAGTCAGTGATGGCAGGACCGCATCTTGACCAGAACTGCTCAGTTACAGGTACCTCTCGCCCTCTTCTTAAAGCTCAGCCTCACGTCACTAAAGATGGATATATGGGCAGAGGGTTTTCAGGCCACTTCATCTGTCCAGGGTGACCACTCAAGTCAATCTCATTGTTTCTCATCAATTATTATCTCTTTCCTTGGTATATTGGGGATGAGTCTGAACCTAACTTCCAAGGGCTTCCAGAGCTTTAACCTGAATGACTTTAGTAACACTGTGAATATACTTAATTTCTCCAATAGACAATGATTCTCCACATATGTAAGACCCTGTCTCAAAAAAAAAAATCAAATAATGTAATTTTCCACCTCTGAATACAAAAAAAAAATTTAAGGTATATCTAAAAAAAAATCACATCAGAACCTTAAAAATGTCTCAAAAAAATCAAATAATGTAATTTTCCACCTATGAATACAAAAAAAAATTTAAGGTATATCTAAAAAAAAAAATCACATCAGAACCTTAAAAATGTCAGCAGCAGTAGGGAGGCAGAGGCAGGAAAATTTTGAGACACAGCCTGTGTCAAAAAGAAAAATTAAAATGTCAGTGCCTGGGTCTCATTCTGGGATGTTAACAGTGGCAATCTTTTCTGAACTGAAAACAAGGTAAACACAGAGGCCTGGCCCACTGCCACTCAATCCCCTATAAATTACAGGTGATTCTCACTGCAGCAACATTCGAGGACCTGTGGGCCAGAAAAGGGCCAGGGATTTCTTTTCCTAGGTGACTGTGTTTAAGAAAAACTATGGTTGGGCATGGCGCATGCCTTTAACCACAGAACTCTGGAGGCAAAGGCAGGCAGACCTCTGTGAATTCTAGGTCAGCCTGGTCTACAGAGCACTAGACCAGTCTGATCTACATAGCAAGTTCCAGGCCACAGGGATACACAGTGAGACACTGTTTCCAAAAAACACAAGAAAAAAAGACTATATTGATGGCATGTGATTGACTAACCTTTCTCAGACATAGAGGCATAAGTAAGCAGACACTAAACTTGATTCGTGTAAATAAAATGATCTCTTTATGATGCACTGGGAAACAGAGCCTTCTACAGAAGAAAACAGAGTAAGTTTGAAATCTGCGCATTCCCGGGATCTGCTCCTAGCTTGCCAAGCACTCTGCTGATGACTAAGGCAACTTCTTTGACACAGACATCTTGGTCAGTCAAGAGACAGACACACACCCACTCAGTGAGCACTGTATTAGCACTAGGCTTGCTTGTCAGGCTCTAGGAAGTTAATGTGGGTCAGTCTCCCAGGTGCCCAGTTAACTCGGAGACACAAACATCCTAGCGAGGCCATCAATGAGGATCTAGGCTCTGTGTGGGCAGGGAGTTATTGTTTCTCTTATTCTCTGATGGGTTCCCAACACCTAAGCATGACCCTAGTGCATCTTCAACAGACCAGAAAATGAGAGTTCCTTCACCTGTAAAACCAGAGGACAGACCTTGAACCCTAAGGATTAGTCTTGAGCCCACAAAGAGCCGGTTAAGGCTGACGACAAAGGCTGCCAGTAGGCTGGCTGGCTGTCCCAGCAGAAAGCTCCACGTCCTGGCAGTTACTAATTCCCTTTGAGATGTCTGGAACTTCTGGTTTGAGTTCTCAGTTCACTATATATGGAAACCAACAAGCCACTGCCTAATGGGGACATAGACACATTAGAAAGGTCTAGGTCTGCTTGTGGCTCCATTCCGTGGCATTAAGCAAAAAGCTCAACTTTTATGGGTCTTACTATCTTATCTACACAGCGATTACAATAACACTTTCTGCTGTGTATGCTCAGTCATGTGTGTGTAAGTACACAGACACACATATGCAGGACAGAGGGCAAATTCTGGTGTTGGTCCATGAACACAGCCCACTTTTCTTTCTTTGTTTTGTTTTCTTTTCCCTTTAAGACATGGTCTCCCACTGTTCTTGAACTTAGCAAGTCATCTAGGCTCACTCAGGGAGCCCCAGAGATCCACGTATCTCTGCCTCCTTGGTGCACACACCAATACCGCCATATCTGGCTGTCCTATATGGGTATTACGGATCAAACATCTGGTCTTCAAATTTATATGACAAGCCTTATTATAGTAACACTGCCCACAGCTGTTTCCAGTTTTCAGTGAGCTTTTGTGCAAGCAGTCCAAGAGGGCTTGGGGAGAAGGCTCAGTCAGCAAAGTGCCTGCCACACAAGCATGACAAGTTGAATTCAGATCTCCAGAACACGTAAAACTCTGGGCACAGACTGCATGCCTGTAATCCTAGCCTGAAGCTCATTTAGCCTGAACTGAATGGATGAGCTGTGGGTTCAGAGAAACTCGGTCTGAAAAAAATAAAGACACCTGACATTAACCTCAGGCTCCATCCAATGTGCACACACACATATACAACAACACACACGCACACACAACCCCAGAGACAAGCGGGCAAAACAGCAATTATTTTGATCATTGTCTTTTTCCCTAAAAAGTGCTTAAAAGATAGTAAACCAGCAAGCCACAAAGAAGCTTGCTTCTGTAACAAGAAAGCTACACTTCAGAGCTGCAAACTTCAAATTGTCCTCAATCCAGAGCTGTCTTTGAGGAACACAGCAAGACAGAAAAGACCAGAATGATTCCACTCTGCTTTGCTAACCCTACAGGTGACACACTATAACAGAACAAAATGTTGGTAGATGCTGTGAGCTCCATCAGGGGCTCATTGCTGATAATCTTACTGAGACCTCATTAGTGCCTGGCACTCCAGTGTGCTAAGAGGAATTTACAAGCTAGGTAGAGCTGCATCCTACGTGTTTCTGGACCAGTGCTCCAGGGATCAGCATGTAACCGTCCCCAAAAGTCACTGAGCGCTAGCTAATCCAGAGCAATGATGCAGTCCCCCACACCCTCATCCTCACCCCCCACCCCCCGCACAAGAGTGATGTGGGATGTCCTTCTGGTCTGGGTGGCCAGGAAACAAAAGCACAGTCTCCGTTTACACAACACCACCTACGTTTTACCCTTCAACATGGGATTCAGGATGGAGCAGCCTCTTGCTCATAACATTTATGATTCTTTGGAAGTTTCCCAACGCCTCATTTAATTCTGTGCAGACCTCGGTCTCATACTTGATGGGGAGCCAGAAGGAAAAAATAGTTTAAGCAAATGGTTTTCATCAGTGCGTTCTTTCTTTTTTTTTTTTTTTTAAGACAGGAAGGATCATTCCTCAAGTCATAATGAAATAAAAACACTCAGAAACTACCTGTTTCTGTGTATGGTTGACCAGACCTAAAACCTGGCACAGTGTAAAACAGTAGTATCAAAACACTAAGCAGGACAGGAAGCAAGGCCCATTTTACCTATTAATTTATTTATTTATTCATTTATTCATTCATTTAGTTCATTGCAGAGGACTGAACCCAGGGCCTCATGTATGCTAAGCAAGCATTTTTACCACTGTATACTCCCCCATCTTTTTTCTCTCTCCTGTATCTTTCTTTCTCTCTCTGGAACAGGGTCTCATGTAGCACAGATTGGCCTCAAAGTCACTATCACCTCAGCGTAGTGGTTTGAATGAGAATGACCTCACAGCCTCATATATTTGAATGCTTGGTCCCAGGTGGGTGAAACCGTTCGAGAAGAATCAGAAGACACAACCTTGTTGGAGGATGTGAGTCACTAGGGGCAGGCTTTACAGTTTCAAAAGCCCATGCCATTCCTAGTTGATTCTTTCTGCCTCCTACATACAGATCTAAGCCCTTAGTTATTCATGCCACCATGCTTTCTATGCCACTGCTCTGCCATCGTGGACTCCAACCCTCTGAAACTGTAAGCCTAAAATAAATGCTTCTATGAGTTGCCTTGGTCACGGTATCTTATCACAGCAACAGAAAGTAACTAAGACACTGAGCATGCCCTCTGACTCCTAAGTCTCCTGAGTGAGGAGGTGACAGAATGCATTGCCACATCTGGCTCTAGCTCATATTTCTTTAGGTATGATCCTTTATGGCCCAGAAAATCAGAAGTTTAGGTCAGAGAGGGAAAAAAATGCTTCTCAATTGTACCCTCTAGTTTCTAATCAGTTTGATGCATCTTGGATCCTCTGTGAGGAAATCTCCAGAGAAAATTTTCAAGATCCATATTATATGTGAATAGAAGTCAGAAGAGGTCTAACAAAGTGAATATATGCAGCCAATGAGATCAGCCTGAATTCCAGCAGTAAAAGGAATATAAGCCCATGCTAAAAAAAGAAAAAAAAATTTGCATCAACTATTCCTAAGAAAGTCAAGCAACTCAGCAAAAACTAATGTAAGAAATAGAAATGCAGTAACAAAAACAAAAATAAACATGATTTCAAGTATTAAATACTATATAGCTATTAAAAGTATCTGTTGACAGGATAGAGAGCTGGCTTGGCAATATTAAAAGTTAATATTAAATACCTGTTGACATATAAAACTGTTAACAACAAATTGGAAGAGGGGGATTTCAACACAGTATGATGGGAAGATAATCTCTTTCGGGATATATGAGTGTGGGTAAACGTCTCCTTATTCTTCCTCTCTATCTTTGATAAAGGGCCTAGCTAGGTAGCCCAGACTGGACTTGAATTCTCCTGCCTCCCGAAAGCCATGAATATAGATACGTATATACCCCATACTTAGTATATACATTTCTTTTAACTTACAGATATATACAGATACACCCAAAAGTACAGAAATATCTACTACTGGGATAACAAATTACATCAAATTTGGGGACTTGCAATCACAAACACTGAGCTGGTGGGGGTGGGAGAGAAGCCAACAGAGAAGCACTTGCCTAGGATGTACAGGGTCCTAGGTTCCATGACCAGCACTGTAAGAGAGAGGGAAGGGAAGGGGAAGATAGAGGAGAGGAAGAGACGGCAAGCAAACAGACGCAGCTCTGGAAGTCAGAGGCACCGGCAGGGGCGTGCTCCTTTTGGAGGCCTCAGAAGAAAGAGTTTCCTTGTCCTGTACGTTGTGTCCTGTCTCCTCCCCACCCCAACCAAACGCAACCCACATCAGTGACCACAACCACATCCCCAGTCTCAGCCAAGCTTAGTTAGCTTCTCATCCAGCTCACATCCTGCCTCCCGCAAAGACACTCAAAGCATTCATTTCAGGGCCATCTGGATAACCCAGAACACCATCCCTGCTTCAAGGACCTTAGTTACACCAGAATATACCCTTTGAATAAAGAAATATTCAGAGGTTCATGGACACTTCTTAATGTAATATGCCTACCACAGTAGCATTAACTTCTGGTGGTGTGATTTAGGGAGGTTGAAGGTCTTAATCTTCTCTAATCCTAAAAATAAAATACATTTTTGCATCTATTTTTGTCTGGATTTTTGGTTGTAATTTGTTTTTTGTTTATTTGTTTTTGTTTTTGAAACAAGGTCTCAATTTAGCTCAGGCTAGCCTCAAATTTCTTATGTAGCCAGAATAACTACGAATTCCTGATTCTCCTGCTTCCACCTCCAAAGTGTTGGGATTGCAGTCACATGCCACATGCTGAGCTATTTCTATGAAGCGTTGGGATTGCAGGCACATGCCACATGCTGAGCTATTTCTATGAAGCGTTGGGATTGCAGGCACATGCATCATGCTTAGCTACTTCTACAAAGTGTTGGGATTGCAGGCACATGCACCATGCTTAACTATTTCTATGAAGTGTTGGGATTGCAGGCACATGCCACCATGCTGAGGTATTTCTACAACTTTTTAAAGGAAGTTTGCTCCTAAGGTGACAAAATGTCCCTGGAATTAAGGTTCTAGCTACACAACTCACTAAATTTGCTAATGTTGTTGAATTGTACAGTGATGTGGGAGTCTTCTGTTTTGTGTTGATTTCATTGCTTAAATAAAGAAACTGCCTTGGCCCTTTAGTAGGACAGAAAATTAGGTAGGCCGAGTAAACAGAACAGAATGCTGGGAGAAAGAAGCCGAGTCAGGCAGTCGCCATGATTCTCCCACCTGACACAGACACAGGTTAAGATCCTCCCTGGTAAGCCACCTCTTGGTGCTACACAGATTATTAGAAATGGGTTAATCGAGATGTGAGAGTTAGCCAATAAGAGGCTGGAACTAATGGACCAGACAGTGTTCAAAAGAATACAGTTTCCGTGCAATTAATTCAGGTAAAGCTAGCTGGTGGCTGGGAGCTGAGCGGTGGAAAGCAGCCCGCAGCTCTCATTACAGTACAGTTATATAGGGGGATTTCTTAGTGTGCAAAATAAAAACCAAAAGGGGGGGAGAAAAAAGTTACACTTACTTTCAACCACTTTATTTAAAATAAATAAATATAAAGGCAATTAAAATAGAGTGAAATGTTGGGACTGCAGAGATGACCCATCAGTTAAGAACACTGGCTACTCTTCCAAAAGATCCAGTTCAGCTCCTAGCATCAACATGGCAGCTCATAACTGTCTTTAACTCTAGTTGCAGGGAATCTAGTATCCTTTCCTGGCCTCTTCAGACAATGCATACATAGTACACTTACATACGTGCAGGTGAAATATTCATACAGGTAAAAATAAAAATAAATATATTGTATATAATATATAATCATACATAGATAGATTCATAGATAGAGTAAAATATTAATAATTGGTGAAACAAAGTAGAATTCACTGTGCAATCCTTTCAACACTGGTATAGATTTTAAATTTTTCAGAAAGGAAAATGGGTAGGGCACGCAGTTGCCCCCAAACAGCTCTAGAAATGACAGCCATCAGTGGGATGGAGTCTTACATTGCATCTGGCTTCCTTGTTTTGTCTCTGACCTGAGCAATGTGGAAGCAGCCAGTTAGTGAAGAGGGCAGGTAATACACACCTCTTCCTTCTTCTCCATAGCCCAGGTGGGGAGGGACCACAATCCTTCGCCTCTCTCCAATGCAAACACCAAGTAAGCCTTCATCCATCCCAGGAATCACATAGCCCTGCCCAATGTACGTGTCAAAGGTGTGGTTCCGTGAATAGCTAAGAAAGAAGAAGGAAAGGGTGAGGTCATTCATAAGGGACACCCACAGCAGCTGTAGAAATTACTCACAGCCCAAGAACGTGCTCCCTGGAATGGGGAGCATGTGGGCACTTGCAGAAACAACATGCTATACTGACGATGTGTATGACCACATTGTAAGAGGCATGGGAGTGAGAGAAACAGCCACATACAACAGAGCTGATGGGAGTTGCCTATCTCCTTCCCAGTTCCCTTTCGTCCCGGTATCAACAGTTCTCTCCTCCATCTTTCTTTTGAAATCAACTCAATACTATGAGTCTTCCTCTGCTTTTTCCCTTCCCACTCATACCCACAGCAGAGCATAAGAGGTGCTATCAGTGTTTCCTAACTCCTAAAGTAAGTACTGTCTAAACAATGACGGTGTTTCATTTATCACGTAATTTCACAGTGGGCCTTCCCTTTGACAGCAATTGCTTTGGGAGACAGTACTCTTCTCCCTAGAAGTACTGGACTGAGCCTGGTGCCCTTAGCACAATTCTAGAAGACAAAAGCGACACCTCCAGTTATGGAAGCCCAGGCCCTCTTGAGCACTGCAGACACTTCCTTCCACTGAAAAACTAAGGATGACAGTGAAAAGAACAAAAACAAAACCAAAACCCTAAGCCCAGGTGCACAGGTCCCAGTGTTAAAACATAAGGACTGTGTAAAACAAATACACCTGGCTCCATCGAGCATTGCCAACTCCACAGGATGGCCCACGTAGAAATGAATCCGATGAAATCCCAGGCAAAGAATTCAAAACAATAATTGATTATAAATACATTCAAGGAAATCAAACAGAATATAAACTCATGAATTAATAGAGAACAGAAATAAATAAGTGAAATAAGAAAGTCAATACAGGGGCTGGAGAGATGGCTCAGTGGTTAAGAGCACTGCCTGCTCTTCCAAAGGTCCTGAGTTCAATTCCCAGCAACCACATGGTGGCTCACAACCCTCTGTAATGAGATCTGTGCCCTCTTCTGGCCTGCAGGCAGGGTACTGAGAATACTGTATACATAATAAATAAATAAATCTTTTCTTAAAAAAAAGAAAGTCAATACAGCACATAAAAGTGAAATTTAATAAAGAGAAATATTGAGGAGCCAAAGAAATGGCTCAATGGTTAAGAGAGAAGACCCCAATTCAGTTTGCAACATCCAGAGCAGCGGCCTAAACCTTCATGTACCTCCAGCTCCACGGGAATGTGACCTCTGCAGATACCTGCACTTATATGTACATAATGTGCATGCCAACACACATACATACATGTAATTTTTAACAATACTGAAAAAAATCAAAACTGAAATACTGGAAATGACAATTTCAGGATGTTTTGTAAGTTGGGGAGACTCACCAGCAGAGTAGCTCAACAGGAGGACAGAGTGGCAGAGCTTGAAGACAAGGTGGAGAAATTGTAATATTCAGACAACAACAAAGACAGACTATGCAGTAGAATAGGAATAGAATAGTCAAGATCTATGGAATATAATTTAAAACCCAAATCTAGGCACAGAAAAATGAGAAAAATTTCATATTCAAGGCAAAAAAAAAACATTTTCAATAAAATCATAGCAGAAATTTTCCCAACTCTAGGGGGAAAGGTTCCCAGAATAGGTTGCACTTAGAATGCCAATTAGGCAAGACCAGAGAACTTTCCCATGCCACACTTACAGTCAAAACACTAAATATATAGAACAACAAAAATGCAAACAGAGGAAAATGCTTTCAACAATATCAACCATAAAAGGGTTAAATTTTTTCAAATCAATAAGGACAAATTAAATGCCAGCAATATAAAAATAGGCAAAAATAATAATAAAGGATATCTAAATAAATATTTGGAAACAGTAACCAAAGAACTTCAGATTAAAATCATAGGTATGATTTTTCTCTTGAAATTTACCAAAGTTTAACTTGCTTTGTTTTGTGTTTTGAGACCAGGCTAGCATCAAAACTTGAGAAAAATCCTCCTGCCTTCCAAGTGCTAGGGTTGAAAACATAAGCATTCAAACCTGGTTCTTACTTCTAAATGATACCCAGAGAATGTATATGAAAACCTATAAAAATATACGTAAGAGAGTGGACAGGAATGAGAAACTGACATGATTCTATTTCAATTAAGAATATATTAAAATTAAATACACACACACACACACTTACACATAAGCTTTGACGCAATGATTCTTCTTGGAAACATACTTGAAGACTTAGGTGCAAAAATCATTAAAACTCTTAAATGTCAAAGAGTAGTAAAACCATAAATGAAACCATAAATGGTCCTAAAAAAGAATTGATACCCAAGTTTAGGACAAAATCTATGATGTCAGGACAGGCGAGATCCCACTGGACTCAAATGGAAAACCATGCAAGACCTGCAGAGACAATAGTTCCATCGTGTGGGCAAAAATCTAGTGTGCCCAGAAAATAATCTGCCCACCTCCTTCCTTCCCCCTCTTCCTTCAACAGGGCAATCCCTATGCTGTCCAACATCTGAGCTCAAGTAATCCTCCTGCCTCAAACTCCCAATTAGCTGGGAACACAGGCACATACCACTCTACTAGGACCACCTTGAGTTCAGGAGTTCAAGATCAGTGTAAGCTACGCCACTTCAAAAAAAAAAAAAGGCTTGGGTTTTCACTCAGTGTGAAGTGCTGGGGTTCAATCCAAAATTATAAACTTTCAAAAGAATGAAGAAAGAGAGAAGAAGGGAGGAGAGAAATGGAGGAGGGGGGAGAAGAAAGAGGATAAGGGAAGGAAAAGAAAGAGTAAGAGAGACACTTACAAAACGGTTACACTGGGGCTAGACAGACGGCTCGATAGTTAAGAGTACCGGTTCCTCCTGCAGAGAACCACGTTCAGTTCCCAGCACCCACATGGTAGCTCACAACCATCCATAACTCTAGTTCCAAGAGCTCTAATGACTTCTGACCTCTGTGGACACCAGGCACACATAAAATACACATACATAAATGCAGGCAAAACACTCACATACATAAAATAAATAGATCTTAATTAATTAATTAAAATTGTTAATGTTTTTTTATTAAAAATTTTCACCTCCTCCCATTTCCCTCCCATTCCCCCACCTCTCTCCCCCTCCCTCTCCAGTACAATAAAATTGTTAATGTTAAAGACTAGAACAAATGAGGTAAACAGACAGGTACGTTGATTATCTTAATTTATTACTTAGTTTCACTTTGAACCATGTGACTATTTTTCATTTGAAAAATTTAATAAAAAATGTAGACGAGATCTTAAGACTAAGAAGGATGAGTTATCCCAATAGAAGTAATATCATAAAAAAGTCCCCCTCTGATGCTTTAAAAGGATACATAAACAAATGAGAAGTCTATTACGTCAGAGACAGGAGCTTCTGTCACCACTTGTTTATGGGAAGCTAAAGGAGTGGTTTCAAAACTGGCCTGCCACCTGAATGAACAAGACATGCCGCAGCTTGCCAAGGGCACTTTGCACTGACGCCATCTGCGCTGATGCTGGTTCAGTGTAATTACCCTCTGCAGCATCCACTCAGAAGGGAGCTGAAGGCGCCCAGCAGCTCCTCCAGCTGGTCGTACCTGAACTGAACCATCTCAGACCATGTAGAAACAAGGGATAAACTGAAGCTGATGTTCGGAGAGCTCCAACATTAGCCAGTGTGGGGAAGCTAGGGCACCACAGAGAGCTGGTTCTTTGTCCACTGTATCTCTGTGACCTCGCTTCTGACCACGCCACATCTCGGAGTCTACAGTGGGGTTCAGAGTCGGAAGGAATATAATGGGTGTCTAGGGTAAGCCCCTCCCGTTTTCTTTCAAGACATGTAAATCAGGAAACCCTTGTAAACCACCTAGGAACAAATTCAGAATCTGAAAAGAGAGACGTGTACTCAGGTTAAAATACACGTCAGCCACTGGTGGAATTATTAACCCATGGTCATCGATGCCAGCTGCACTTCACTGAGCTGTTCTGGTGAGGGGAAGGTAGTTTCCTTACCTGGAATCAAAGAGGGTGCCATCCAGAAGCGTGCCATTGTAATGATACCTGAGGAAGTCCCCACTCTGACTTCTGCGCTCACAGTTCTCAGGGACTACCTTGTTCTCGACGGAAATACTGTCCTTGGGGTTATGGAGGTCCAACAACGCAACGTCAAAGACGAGGGACGCCTGCCCAGGAATGTCTTTCCCTGGAGAGAAATGGAAGAACCACTCATTCCAGACACAGAATGTGGGAGGTGCTTTAGCCACTACTCATGCCCTCTGTGTGGGTATTCCTCATTCCTTAAAGCTTCCCAGCCAGGGTATAGCACGCTGCCTGATCGCACACTACACCACCACAAGCATGCTTCAGATGCTCGCACTGCAATGAGAAGCTCTGAAGGCAGCATGCACCCAAACAGAAACCCAAATCCATACCTCCTGTGGGTTCTGTCTGCATAAATGCATTGTAAACATTCAAATGTGCAAATTCCAAACCTGTGACTTTGCTCTGGAAAACACTATACATACAATCTTGTTCTTTCAAACCAAGAGCCACTTTTTATAAACATAAGTTCTTTATCCAAAACAAAACATAAATAAACAGAAGTTAGATGATAAACAAAAAGTGATACACATGATCTAAAAATAGTTTTTACATCTTTTCTATCTCATTTCTGCACGGTGCTGCTGCTCCTGCATGTTTCTAAGACAGGATGTACTGGACACAGCCTACCCTTTGTATTCACGGGTTCCACATCCATAGGTTCAGTCAACCTCAGAGCAAAAATATTGAAGACAAAAAGTTATGCCTGTAAAACAAGACATGGTGGAACACAAGTGCAATCCCAGCACTGGGGACACAGAGGATGATGAGAATTCAAGGTTATCCTCAGCTACATAATGAATTCAAGGCTAGCCTGCACTAAATTAGACCTTTCTCAGAAAATTAAGAAATTATATCTGTACTAAAAACATATACTTCTACTCATTTCATTACTCTCTAAATTATACAAAATGACAATTACTTATGTATGTAGTATAGCCGTTGTATGTATAGCAGGTTCCCCCAGAACTGAAATATTCCCGCCAGGAGTGGGAAGACTCAGGAGGCAAACAAACCACATATTTTATGCTTTTGGATAAAGAGAATAAAAGGAAGCTTCTTTGGCATCTTCTAGACACAACAGGACTGATGCATATATGAACTCAGACCGTGACAGTACGCACAAGACCTGTACAGGTTCTAACCAGATACAATCCCAGCCCTGATCAGAGGAAGCGAATACCAAGTCCACCCCTAACCAAGAAGCTATTTGCAATCAATACCTACAAAGAAAAGAAAAACCAGTTTTCTCAAATGAAGTCTCAGTGAAATTATCAACCATATTCCAGGGCAGGCCCTATGTCTGGAGTGATTGGCCAACACAAAATGGACTACATGCTTCTGTCCGCTGTTGGTTCTGCTTTGGGTTTTTTTGTTTGTTTGTTTGTTTGTTTGTTTGGGGGGTTTTGTCTCATTGGCTTTCTTTATTTTAGTTTGTTTTTTTCTTTTTTGAGAGAGAGAGAGAGTGCATGAAGTTGGGGGAGTAGGAAGGTGGGCAGGACATGAGAGAAGTTAGGAAAGGGAAAGTCTATGATCAAAATATGTTGTATAAAAAATGTTTTTCACCAAAGATAGCTTATGCTGGAGAGGGTGTGGGGTAAGGAGAACACTCCTCCATTGCTGGTGGAAATGCAAACTTGTACAACCACTCTGGAAATCAGTATTGCAGTTTCTCAGAAAATTGGGAATCAACCTACCTCAGGACCCAGCAATAGCACTTTTAGGAATACCCAAAGGATACTCAATCATACTACAAGGACATTTGTTCAACTATGTTCATAGAAGCATTATTAGTAATAGCTAGAACCTAGCAACAAACTAGATGCCCCTCAACTGAGGAACGGATAAAGAAAATAGGGCACATTTACACAGCAGAAAAAAAAAAAGGCATCTTAAATTTTGCATACAAATGGATGGAACTAGAAAAATCCATCCTGAGTGAGGTAACCCAGACCCAGAAAGGTGAACATGGTATGTACTCACTCATAAGTGGGTATTAGCTGTAAAGCAAAAGATAATGAGCCTATAGTCCATGATCCTATAGAAGCTAAGTAACAAGGTGAACCCTAAGAAAAACATATAAAGATCCACCTGGAAAGGGGAAATAGATAAGATTGCCTGACAAAATTGGAAGCATGGGAGTAGGGGGAGAAGGGAGGGCAGAAGGGTAAGAGGAGGGGAGAAGGGGAGGGGAAGAACTTGAGAGAACGGGATAGTCGAGATGGAGGAAGGACAGAGATGATTGCAAAGAAAGAGATATTTTGATTTAGGGAGCCATTATGGATCTAGCAAGAAACCTGGCACTAGAGAAATTCCCAGGAATCCACTTACTGCTCTTGCAGAAGCCCCCGGTTCAGTTCCCTGCAATGGTTTATCCCTCCAGCTCCAGGGGATCTGCAGCTGCCTTCTGGCCTCTGAGGCGGTACATGCATGTGGTACACATACAGAGAAGCAGGAACACACACATACATATAAACAAAAACTAAACATGTAAAAACGAATGAGCAGAGCTCTGAGAAAGAGGACTTACCATCTCCCTCTTCACCATAGGCCAGAAAAGGAGGGATGGTGATGATGCGCTTCTCCCCAACACACATACCCAGCAGCCCTTTGTCCATCCCAGGAATCAGCCATCCAATTCCCACGTATGTGTCATAGGTTTTCATGCGATTGTGGCTGGAAGGAAGGAAGGAAGGAAAGAAGGAAGGAAGGAAGGAAGGAAGGAAGGAAGGAAGGAAGGAGAAGGAAACAAGTTCTATATCATTTCTAATTCATAGGATTTTTGTTTCTCAAATCTCAGATAAACAAGAGCCCACACTCATCCCTAGTGACAGGGATAGGTCCCATATTTGCTCCCTGATATAAGGAAGAAGCAAAAAGCTCATATTTAGACCAGAGTCAACAGGTATCCCACTCATTAAAATTCTGTATTACAGAAAGCCTCAGGGAGTTCCCTGGTTTTTATCCTAGCCTCAAAGGTCTCAGCAGTTTCACTGTCCCCTCCCCTACCTGTTTAAAGATGTACTTATGTATTATGTAGCAGTGTTCTGTCTGCACCCAGGCCAGAAGAGGGCACCAGATCTCACAATGTGGTTGCTGGGAGTTGAACTTAGGACCTCTGGAAGACCAGTTAATGCTCTTAACCTCTCAGCCATCTCTCCAACCCTCCTCTTCCCTTTCCATGGGCAAACTATATAAATGAGTCAAACATCCATGCGATTCCTGGGAAATGTGGCTCTTAAGTGGAAATTTTCAAATGTGTTTTTAAATGAAATCAAGATTGTTGTTATATTTCTTCTGAGGTGTTCTATTTTGACTCTGGCACCACGGAGTATCAAACACTAACCAAAACTATATGGGGTAGGATTTGGTACTAGGTATGAGTGCCTTTGGCTGAGTGCTTTTTCTGGTTTCCAAATGAGCACAGAAAGGAGGCAAGACAGAAGGAACCACACACTGCAACGAACCGTGGAACTTACCTGGAGTCAAACAGCGTCCCATCCAAGAAGGTTCCGTTGTAATGGTACCTCACAAAATCGGACACCTGGATAGTCCGAGGACAGCTGGGAGGCTTGAAATACGTCTGAATCTGAACCTGGTCTTCAGAATTCCATATATCCATCAGGAGTACATCAAAATGAAGTACCGAGTTTGGAGGGATCACACCCGCTGGAAATTAAAGTGAGCTCACACTGAGAGTCTGCCCTCTCCTGGCGATACAGAGATCCCCAGGAAGCCGCTGTCGAATAGCTATTTTCTCCAAGGTGAATCACTCCCTCCAGGAGGGAGAACAGGAACAGCAGACTGGGGAAGTAACGAAAAGCTACAAGATTTCCTAGATTTCTCCCCAAAGCGGTAAGGTGTAAACAGTGGCTAAGGAGAGGACTGTGCCCGGAAGAGCACAAGGGGCTCTGGAGACGCAGCTTTTATGTGGGGTCCCCCATGCAGGCTACAGTGGGCTTCTGACCAACCCAGCTGCTGCAGAGTAACTCACACTCCCTGAAGTAACCCCTCAGCCATGCTTCTGAGTTACTCCAGTAAACTCACTCGTTCACCAGGCTGGTGGGATCTTTGGTCCGCTATCAATGGCCTAAGTGGGTTAAATAAACATTTCTTCACATTCCACAAGGAAAAGTCAATTGACCATTATGATTAATGTAACAGAAGTCCAAAGAATTTAAACCCATCGCTGAGGTACAATTCCAAAAGGTCTATTCTTTCTACATCCTTCCTCCAAATAAAGTGAGAGAGAGACCCCTCTCATCAGGACCTCATTAGATACTCCTGTGTTGGCACTTTCTTCTGCATCTAAGAAATAAACCCACAAGGGATATGCTAGTTCAGCCTTTTTCTCCCTCCCCCATTAAAGATCCCAAATTCTCCAGTCAGGCTGGCTTCAACGCCTGCAAAAGTGTCTATAAATCGAGTGAAAACTTACACACTCCTTCACTTCCATAGGCAAGGTCTGGGGGAATCGTCACGAAGCGCCTCTCGTTCACGCACATCCCAACCAAAGCCTGGTCCATCCCTGCGATCAGCTGGCCTTTTCCCACAAAGACATTGAAGGTAGAGTCTCTGTCATAGCTAAAGATCCAGAAGGTAGAGGGAGAGAGATAAAGGCATAGTTATCTCCACAGAGAATGCAGCTTCCTGAAGTCACAGCCAAGGGAAAGACCTACCAAAGAGTTCCTGGCCCAGGAAATGTCCTCGCTGGGCATTTGGGGAGTTGGTTTTTATATTAACTTCAAGATTACCAACAAATCGACTTAGAAATGATTGACATACAAGCCTGACAACCTGAGTTGACAACCTGAGTTTGATCCCCTGAACCCACAGTGGAAGCAAAGAACCCAGTCCTGAAAGCTGCCCTCTGATGCCCTAAGCACAGGAGGCATGTGCAGCAGGGAGGGGACGCACACTAGCACACTAGAACATGCTGACAATAAATAACAGATCACGGCTGGGACCCTTGCTTTTTAACGTTAAATTCAGCAACACTTTTACCTTCTAGGAGAGGATGGATACGTGCTTTGAGAGATAATAAAGTTCAAGACAAGGACTTTGTCTATAAGTATTTTATAAACTGGCAGAGACTCATAGTTTCAAACATTGTATTTAAAAAATAACTGCACATCTGGGCCCCACAGCCCTTATGGAGTATGAGCTACAAGGGAGGCTGAAGGGAAAGGATCACAAGTTCAAGGCCAGTCGGACAACCTGGTGAAACTGCCTCCAGATTTAAAGGGAAAGAGGTCTGCAGGTTTACTCAGTGGTGGAGTAGCTGCCTAGCACTGCAAAGCCCTGGGTTTCATCTCCAGTACTGCAGAACAAAGAAGAGAAACAGAGTGCTGTGGGAAATGAGTGCAAAATAGAGAAAAATAAGCAAAAGAAAACTTGCTGTGGATCTTGGTTTACAATAATTAACAGTGGAGGTAACTCAAGGGTAGGGACCTGGCTGCATCTTACTCAGATGTACCATGAAATGGGCTGCGGCCATCTTTTGGCTTCCTACTCACTCACACAAGAACGACAGTCACAATAAGTGAGGTGTAGGCCCAAGGGGATGGTTTAGCTGGCAAAGGTACTTGCTGCCAAGCCTGACAAAACCTGGGCCCCCAGAATTTACATGGTAGATGGAAGGAAAGAACCAATTGCTACCAGACATCCTCTGGCCTGTGCATGTGTGCTATGATAAGCAAGCATACACACACACAGAGACACACACACACACACAAAGGTACACACATACACACACACACACTATAGGAAATAGAGCTACAGTGTAAAATGATACCATTTTCCATTTACTCATATATAGATAATATGGAAAGATCTATTTCTTAAAAATCAAGAAAAAATAGAAAAAAACAATTAATAAGTAACAGCATTTAATTCACAAGGCTGTGCCAAGCCTCCTTTTGAAACTCCTGCCTTTTGCTCACTTTCTCCTAATAAACGGTTTAGCCAAGCACTGGAGCCAGCTTCCTCGGACCTGCCCCCCTCACCCCTTCCTCCTAGTCTTACCCCCCATTTTCACTGCCTTCCTTTCCTGAAGGTCAATGAACAGAAAGCAGGATTTCACGCAGAGACTACACTAAGGCACAAAGGAGCGTGTGAGGCTTCTACATGTGTTAGCCTTGTACCACCACGCTGGCATGTGTGTCACCGCCTGGAATGCCAGCTCTTGGCTTTTGCTTGAGCCCGGCCATAATTACTGAACCACCTTCAGGGCCGTCTTCAATGTCCTGCTAACAAATCCGAAAGCAAAGCCTCCAAGACTCCCTAGGCAGAGCATATGAGGGAGCAGCGAGAATGCAAAGGCAGGGAGTGGCTGTAGAAATGCATTCCTCCTCTGTAGAACGGGAACAGTTCCCGAGCTTAATGCAATTTTTAAGTGCACGCATTCTGTTTTAATGATGCTAGTTCATTCTCTAAGAAGTTTACACATCTAGCCGGGCGGTGGTGGCACACGCCTTTAATCCCAGCACTCGGGAGGCAGAGGCAGGCGGATCTCTGTGAGTTTAAGACCAGCCTGGTCTACGGAGCTAGTTCCAGGACAGGCTCCAAAACCACAGAGAAACCCTGTCTCAAAAAAACCAAAAAAAAAGTTTACACATCTAACATTGAATCCTATCTAAAAGTCCACTAGACTAAAATAAAATATTCAAAATTGTTTTGGTAATAGAAGAATATTGTAGGCACAGCTGGCAGGTCACAAATCATTCCACTGAAAACTACACTGCGTATAAAGAAAACTGTTTATAGTTATTTAGTATATTGCAAACTAAACCAAGAGTGGTTTGGGGCTTTTTTTGTTTTATTTACAAGTCTTTATTTGGTTGTAAAGGCTTAATTTACTTTATGTGTATGAGTTCTTTGCCCGTATGTATGTCTGTGCACCACATGCATGACTGGTGCCCACCTCAGATGCCCTGGAACTGGAGTTGTGGATAGCTGTAAGCCACCACAGGGGTCCTGGGATTCAAACTTGGGTCCTTCAGAAGAGCAGCCAACGTTCTTAACACAGAGCCTTCTCTCCTGAGAACTTCATACATGAGCACTGTATCTATTTCTTTCTCACCCCTTCCCTTCCCCTCACCCCCTCCCATCCCCTGCTTCCCAAATTCATGCTCCCTTATTTAATTATCATCGTTCTATGTATATGAATATTGAAGGAAGGCTGGGGACTGAACCTGATGAGGAAATCAGGTGTGGGACCCTTTAAGAGGACCTGCTTCTTGCTCCAGAGAAGGAAGTCCACTCAAGTGAGGACTCCAGCCACTCAGGGAGGAGAGGGGGTGCAGAAGGGAGAACACTAAGAAACCTATAAAAAGGGCGATCCAGAATCCGAGTGACCTCTCACCTCTGGGGCCCCTTTAGCCCCTTGGTGTGTGTTGTTGGTTCTAATAAAGTTGGTACTTTGTCTTTTCTGTCTCTGTGTGTTCACAATTCTTTCTCTGTACCTGCAGCGCTGAGCTCTCCACCTACCACGCTTACTATCCGGGCTCAAGCCAAGTTCTCCACTTCGGCGGCCTTCTAACTCCCAAGTGTTATTTTCCAGGCATCTGCCAAGTGGTTCCTCCTTCTCGTGATTCAGTCTTCTACCTTTCCCAGAATTCCAATGCTCTGGCTGTCCCAAGGAAGAGAGCCTGCAGATTGCCTAGATGACCAGATGACTGTGCCTCACCCCAATACTCATGAGTGTGTGTATACATACATATATAATATATATACATATATATGTGTGTTTATACGTCTAGCATTTCTTATATAAACATAGGCTATCCAATCCGAAGGCTGATCACTTGGGATTGGACATCTATGCAGGAGTTCACCCATGGAAGAAACTGATTCTCCTAGCAGACAATGACCACTTAGAGCTCTTCATCTAGGGGTGAAACCATGTGGAATTTTCCCCATCCACACTGGCGTGTCAGCTGATGGTGGCATTATAGATTTGTTCAGGCAACCATACCGTTGCTACTTCATGGATGTGTTCTCCCTGTCATACCTAAGGGACATTATTTAATGGCCTCTGACTCTTACAATCCTTCTTCATGCCTTCCCCTGAGCTTTTTTTTGGGGGGGGGGGGGTGCTACACTGCAGATGTATCTGTTAGGGCACCCCACAGTCACTTATTCTCTGCACTTTGGTCAGCTATGATTTCTATAACAGTCTCCATCTGCTGTAGAAAGAAGCTTCTTGGATGAGGCGCGAGAACTACGGTTATCTGCGGGTGTAAGGATAACCATTTAAAATGCAGCTAGAAAATGGCAGTAGCAGGCTCTTCTCTCAGGTCTATGACCTCTCCAGTCATGGGTAGCTGGCTAAGTTTACAGTACCAAGCATGAATCCCTCCTGCTAATAGGCCATAAGTCCAACCAGACGACTGTTTGTTGGTAACGCCCAAGATAAAAGTGCCACTATTGCACTGCTGGAGATAGCTTGCCAGGCTGGCGAGCACTGTTGTAGCCTTTGCAGCTGGCCAGAACTACTGACTGCATTCCTCCCTTGAGAGCTGGCACAGCATCTCCTACTAGGTCAGTTCCAGCTCTATTCCTCCATGCCTTGTGTCTGAAGTATGTGCTATGGGCATCTTCAGCAACAGGGTCTTACCTTCAAATTCTAGAAGGAAATCAAGGGAAATGGCAATAAATCATATTGTTTCAGGAGTTTCTTGCATGACTCTGACCTACATCTTGTTGGAGGTTTCCCATCCTGGCGCTGGGATTGTGTTCAAAGCATGGCTCTTGAGGGTAGCATGCACACACATACATACATACATACATATATGCACACGTACATATATTTTTAACTAAACTTATATAGTAACACATTGCCCTTTTTCAAAAAACCCTTAGTATTATTTATCCCTGATTCTTCATTCTCCCCCTGCATCCAGAGTTAAATTCCCTGGGCACGTTTTTCCCATTGCCACTTTATAGCCTTCCTTTCTAGACACCTTTTCCTCCTTCTCCGCCCTGCCACAGTCCCTTTCTTGTGGGTTCTTCAGATACTTCAGATTGTATGGTCGAATCTAAAGATTCGGAGCTAGTGTCCACAAAGAAGAGACAGCGTGTGGTGCTTCTCTTCCCACACCTGGCTGGCCTCGCTCAGCACACCTTACTGAGCATGCTCAAAAGTGACTACCATTTACAGAGCGTTTCTCATATGCTAGGTCCAGCCACAAAGCAAGCTCTTCACAAAGAACTTGAACCCTTACACCACACAGGTAGGGACTCAGACATGCAGTCTCCCTGATGGTTAAAATTTTTTCCAAGCTCAAAATCTAGCCAAGTGGGAAAAAAACAAAGACATAAGAATCCAGGACGGTCTAACTCTCAGCTCCTGGCTGGCACAGGTCTCTGGAGGCTCCACGGCCTCACAGTATTGTTAATTCCTCTGATGATCAGCCTGGCAGTATTAATTCCATCCTTTGATGGTCACATAGCACTGTGAGCAATGATGCGAAAATGTATCACATACACACCCAGACACATAAGGCTCTAACCATGCAAAACCAATGCTATCTATTGCTTAAAAGGCTGGCCATCTGGAAAAACTGAAACTGTTCTAGATTTATGCTGATCAGTGCAACTGGCACAAACTCATGTGACGCCTCAAGCCCAGAACTGGTCATGAAAATCATTTCTGCAATGCGAGAATAAGTACTTACGCAGCCTGTCCCATCGGCTAGCTCGTTCACACCTTTTATAGATGTCCCAATCGGGGAGCGACAGGAAACAGATGGCTCACCCAACCAGGCAGTTCCAGGGGGACTTAATGAAGGTGCTGTGCACAGCTGACATTGTAATCGGCGGTGGAAAGACCGGGTGCGCTCTCCATGCTCATAAATAAAAGAACGGTGCCTACTTTCCCAGTTCTAGGCAACACTGGAAAAACTGGTGAGAGCAACTCATCAAGAAAGTGAAGTAGATGGCATGTAAACTGGAGAGAAGCAAGGCAAGGATTACTGTGCTCACACATGGAACTATCTGTAGAAAACTCTACAGCTCTCTCAGTCTTCTCCTCTTCCCCTACCCTCCTCTGAACTATTAACTGACTTCTGCAATGTGGCACAATACAGAAGTCAATAAGCAAAAATGAGTTGTGTCCATACCACCAGTAAATAATCACAAGTCGATAAAAAATTCTATCTACAATAGCAAAAGAATAAAATAAAACAAACAAGGGCCCAAAAGAACTATGCACTGAAAAACAGAAAAATACTGCTGAAAGAAATTAAAGAGGACTAGCAAGGTGGTTTATCCTGTAAGGACACTTGTCGCCAAGCCTGAGAACCTGAGTTTGATCCTCAGAACCCACATGGTAGAAGGAGGGAAACAACTCCTGCAGACTGTCCTCTGACCTCCAGACATGCATGTGTGCACTAGACACTCACGCGTGCACATGTACATGATAAATAAATGTTACAACTTTTTGAGCAAAAACAAATTAAAGAGAACAAAAATAAAGACACTCTACCCCGTGTTCGTGAATTAAGAGACATGATCTCATTAACACACGTGCACCATCAAAGAGACCTACAGAGCCAAGGCAACTCCTATCACATTCCCAGCAGTAGAAAAATATCCTAAAATTCATCTGGAAATGTCTAAAGACTCAAATTAGCCACAATAACCCTAGGAAGAAGAGCAAATGCAGTATCCCCTAGTTCCTGACCTTTCACTGTAGAAGACGACAGTCATGAAAGCGGTGCACCTCAGACTTGAATTACAGAAAGCAACGAAACTGAACAGAGAGCCCAGAAATGAACCATTTCACACATGATCAAGGGGTCGTTGATTAGACCACGTGGTAACGAAATGCGAGGGCTCCAACAAATGGTGCCAGAAAATCTATCTGGATGTTTACATGCAAAAGAACAAAGTTAGGTCTTTGCCTTATGCCATCAAAGGCAAAGCATGTTAAAGACAAAAACTTGAGATCCAAAGCTATAAGAATCCTAGAAGAAAACAGGCATGATAGTTCATAGGCATCATCGCAGCAATGGGGAGGTCGAGGCCAGCCTTCATTCTTAAACTCCATCCCCAAAAGCACAGGAGAAAGCCTCCTAGCATTAGATTTTACATCGGCGTCTTGAACAGCAGCAAAAGCACAGGGTGCTGAAGCAACAGCAGACAAGTAGGATTGTGTCGAACTTAACAACTCCTCACAGTGAAGGAAATAATCATAGCGTAGAAGGACCTACGGAACAGCAGTGGGTACACACGAACCACCATGAGGGCTGAATCTGAATCATCGCCCACAGGCTCATAGTGTTTGGACACTCAGTCCTTCGGCAGTAATGCTACCTGGGAAAGTTAGAGAACCTCTGGGATATGAGGCCCAGCAAGTAGGCCTAGGCCACTGGAGGTGGCCCTTTGAAGGCCACAGCCTCCTGCGGTTCTGGCCTGTGCTCTCTACCTCCTGCTGGCTGAGATGCAAACAGCAGTACCGCAAGCTCCAGCTGTCATAGACCAAGCTGCTCCACACCATGTCTTTCCCGCCATGATGGACCGAACCCTCCAGACTACATGGCAAAGTAATCCTCGCCTTCCTTAATCTGCTTCTGCCAGGTATTCTGTCACAGTGACAAGAACAATAACTAAAACACCACATACGGGAGTCATACCTAGGAAATCTAAGTCTTACAACTCAACAACAACAAATGGACCCAACCCAAAAACAAAAAAACTAAGAAAAACATTTGAATAGACATTTCTTCAAAAAAGAAGAAACACAAATGACCAACAAGCATGTAAAAAGATGTTCAATATTACCAAGCACCCACGAACTACAAATTGAAACCATAATGTGTTTTCAAACCACTTACCACCTGCATGCCTTCCTTTGGCAAGTGCAAGTGGTCAGTATACTCCCAAGCAGACAACTCGGGTCTCAAGGGGTAAGTGTCACCCAGTGGACAACCACTGACCTTAATTTCCTTACCTATCATTCCGACTCAGAACGATAAAAGCATGTTTCGAAACCTGTGCCCTCCATATGGTAGCCACTAGCCACATGCAGCTACTGAGTACTCAGAACAGGGATGTGCCGCCAACCAGGACCTAACCCACAGCCCAACATGGGTCTCAAGAAGCTTGGGTTCCAGGTTCTGCTGTAATCTACACAGATAGACCCGCTCTAGAATGTAAAGACTGTCTCCACTAACCTAGAGAGATCAAGACCCACTGGCCCTTCTCAGTGGCCTTGGTTTGGGGCAGGAGGAAAATTCCATGCACAGCACTGGAAGCCAAAGCAAAGAGTCAGGGATAAGCCATTCCCTGCCAAGGGGTTGAACACAGTCAGGGCAGGAAGCCACGGTAGCCCAATCTCTGCTTTCCCAGCAGGCTCCAAAGCAGGAACTTACCTAGGGACTGGGGCAAATACCAAACCATCTGGAAGCCTGGCCAGAGGACTTCAAATGCTACCTTCATAGGCAGCCTCTCCTGCCTCTTGAACTATGCTGGCACCACTATGCTCTTTCCCTAAACTCCAGCTTTGCCTTCTCCACAGCTTTCCTTAAAAACTGCCCATACCCACTCCCTCCACTGCTGGCTCCCTCCTCAGTCCTGAATCCTATGCTGACCTCAGGCTGACAAACCCAGGCTTGAATCCCAGCTCTGACTTCAAGTCAGTCAGTGCACTTCTCCAGGCCTCCCCAGCTTCCTCATCTATAAACAGAATTCAGGGGGCTGAAGAGATGGTTTACCACTAAGGATGCTTGCTGTTCTCCTAGGAGACCAGGTTTGGGTTCCCAACACCCACATTAGGCAGCTCACAACTGCCTATAATTCCTGTCCCATAAGATCCAGCACCCACTTCTGGCCTCTGTGAGCACCCGCACATACACACGCATCCAGGCAGACACACAGAGATACATATTTTAAACAATAAATTTAATAACTAAAAACAATGATAGTAATTGTTACCCCAGGTCAGGCAGGGAGGCCACTAAAAAATACAGAAAATAACGGGCACAGATGGCCATGTGGGGAAACTCAAACCTGCGCACTGCGGGTGGGAAGGCAAAATGGCGCAACTTCTACGGAAAAAGGAATTCCACGGGAAAAGGAATTTCATCAAAAATTTAACTCAGAAGTAAAAGAAGACCCAAGAATCCTATTGATCCAAAAGAATTAAAAACAGAGACTTGCAGAGAATATTTGCGCAAACATCCTCACTACAGCATGACCCACAACAGGCAAAAAAAAAAAAAAAAAAAATGAAAGCAAACTAAACGTCCAACAGTTGGAAAATGGGGGGAAAGTAAACAAAGTGAAGGAAAAAAAATGAAGAACGCCCTACGATATGCTTTGCTTTGCTTTTTTTTTTTCTTTTTTTCTCTTTTTTTTTTTTTTTTTTTTGGTTTTTCAAGACAGGGTTTCTCTGTGGTTTTGGAGCCTGTCCCGGAACTAGCTCTTGTAGACCAGACTGGTCTCAAACTCACAGAGATCCACCTGCCTCTGCCTCCTGAGTGCTGGGATTAAAGGCGTGCGCCACCACCGCCCGGCTCTATATGCTTTGTATCGCTAATGTATCTTGAGGGTGATTCGTTAAGTGAAATAAACGAGTGAAGAAAGGTTAAACACTGCAGGTATGGTTCCACAAAGTACACGAGCCAGATATGAGCACAGTGACTTTATAATCCCAGTGCCTGATCAGCTAAGGCAGGGAGACACCATGTTTGAAGCCAGCCTGGGCTCTATAGAGAACCCCACGGCTGCCTGAGCTATGGTGTGAAACTCTGTCTCAAAAATAAAAATAATAATTAAACTCATAGAAACAAAAGTAAAATGTGGTTACCAGGAAAAGGAGGTACAGTGAAAATGGGGAGGGATTGTCAGTGCTTCTAGAGTTAAGAGATTTTAAGAAAAAAAGAAAATCAGTCCTAGAGAGCCACTACATATCAACATGCATGCAGTTCACACTGCTGCTCTACAGTTTTACACGGTTACAATGGTAAACTTTATTGATTTATTAGCAAGGGGCTATGTGCATGGGTATGGATCAATGCAGAGCAGCACAGTGGACAGGGCAGCAGCCCAAGGCTGCATTATATCATATTATATTATATTATATTATATTATATTATATTATATTAATTATGTCAAGAGGACCCAGGGAGTTTTTGTAGCTAAGTGACACATAACTAGGGCTCAGACCTTTGGTTTAGAGACACAAACCTTGGTAACCCTACAGGTAGGGCCTAAAGATTACCACCTCACTTCTGAGGGCCCCTCCTTCTGTCTTATGGCTGAAACCAAGCAAAGCTAGAGGACAGGCGGGTCACAAATGTACGGGCCAAACAGCGGAGCCTTGCAGAACCTATCACCAGTGAAGCTGCTGACAAGCAGGCCTAGAAAGGCCAGGGAAACAGCACATCTAACACCCTGCCTTCCTCTCCACTGGCTGCCTGGTCCTGCTCATTCACGGACAGTTGCTGTCCTGGCCCTGGACACTATTACCTGCCCCCAGAGGGTGACAGTATCTGTAGTACCTCCCAGTGACAGTCTACAAGATATCTAGCTAGGATAAGACCTGTGCAAGCCCAAGTCAACCCAAACCCCAGTATGGAGAGTAAGGAAGTTTTGCCTCCAGCTGAGGGGCTACTTGCAATACTGAGCTGCAGGAGGAGAAGGGTCAGTTTTTTCTAAGAGTATAGCCCCTGGTATAGCTACCATCCCCACTGGAAGGCCACATATCCAAGAACCTGTGGGCATCACAAATTTGTCTTGATGAAGAAAGCTGCATGGGGAGAGGAGAGGGGCAAATCTGGGAAGGGTTGTGAGGGCGAACGTGATCAAAAAATGTTCTATAGTTTTAAAACCACTGTTAAGTATTTTAGGCAAGATTTAGATTTCTGTCCTTTGTAAGACCCAGAATTTTGACACTTAGAAAAGAGAAGCATATGAAGATGCTGAGTTATACTTCACGAGACATCATACATAAAAGTGATCTAGCTAGGTAGGGTTGGGATGTAATTCAGCAGTAGAATATTTGTGCAACACACACAAAGCCCTGGTCTCCATCCCCAACATTACAATCCCTTGATGCCTCACATCTATATCCTAACACTCAGGGAGTGGAGGCCGAGGATCAGAAGTCAAGGTCAGCACGTTTGAGACCCTGTCTCAAAAAAGAAAATCAGAAAAACAACAAAAAACGGTAGCTCCAGCCACGACACTATCGCTGGAGATAAGTAAAATCCATCATACTCAACTCAGGAAGCTGTCTACACAGAAGCACACACACTGCGCAACATATCACTTACATAAATAAGGACTTGGTGGCTCTATTCTTATAGCGTAAATAACAGGCTGCACCTCTGAATATAGGCTTCCTACAGCAAGAAAGAACAGATGAAGGAACAAATGGCAAGCTGGGTGGGCTGGTGCGTGCCTGTAATCCAAGCACTGCAAACACTGAGGTGGGCAGAGGAAAGCCAGACTGGACCACAAGCAAGACCCTATCTCCAAAAAAAAAAAAAAAAAGTCAATAAAAAAGAGAGAGAGAGAGGAAGGAGAGATGGCTCCGTGGTTAAGAGGTCACCCTGCTGTTGCAGATTGCAGAGGACCCATGGGTGGCTCACAACCAGCTCTAATTCCAATTCCAGGGGATCTGCTGTTGCAGATTGCAGAGGACCCATGGGTGGCTCACAACCAGCTCTAATTCCAATTCCAGGGGATCTGATACCTGGCCTCTGCTGGTACTTACAAGTTCATGCCCTGCCCGTACCCAAGCAAATACATGTCATCTAAAATGAAACAAATAAATCTTCTTTAAAAAAAACAAAACAAGGAGATGGCTCAGTGGTTAAGAGGACTGGCTGTTCTTCCACAGGTCGTGAGTTCAATTCCCAGCAACAACATGGTGGGTCACAACCATCTGTAATGAGATCTGGAGCCCTCTTCTGGTGTGTCAGCATACATGCAGGCAGAATGTTGTATACATAATAAATCTTTAAAAAAAAATAGTAAAATGAATCCATAAAGCCTCCTATGCCTTCCTCTCCAAAAGGATTAAAGGAACAGTAAAAATGGACAAAATAGGCCAGGGAAGGCAATAAAACTTTGGAAAATTGGAAGCAAATAGAAGAACTGAGTGGATCTAAATGAGAAGACACAGACCTAAGAGTGTGTAACACAAGATATGGCCAAAGGTCCATCCAGTGGGTCTTCTAGAACCTAGGAAAGCTAGTGCAAGGCCGTCTACAGTGCAACAAGGGACCACACCTGCCCAGGAGTCCCTTCTTAATTCTTAGCAGCTGGATAATTAGAATTTTAAGTTCTAAAAATTGTTGTAGGAGGAGGCCATTGTTAGTTCCCAGCCGCTTAGCCCTGAAATAATCACACAGAAACTGTATTAATTAAATCACTGCTTGGCCCATTAGCTCTAACTTCTTATTGGCTAACTCTCACATCTTAATTTAACCCATTTCTAGTAATCTGTGTATCACCACGTGGCTGTGGCTTACCAGTAAGATTCCAACCTGCACCTGTCTCTGGCAGGGCAGGGCTATATGGCTTCTCTCTGACTCTGCCCTTCTCTCTCCCAGCATTGAGTTTAGTTTTCCCTGTCTACCTCTATTCTTTTGCCCTATCAGGCCAAGCCAGTTTTCTTTATTAATTAACCATTCGTATCCACAGCACACAAAGGGGAATCCCACATCATAAAATTCCTTAACCAGTGAATATTTGTGACTACTTGTTGTACTTGGAATTGAATCTATGGCCTCACATACTTTTAATTTTTTTAAAGGTAAGAATGTTTTGCCATTATGTATAGCTGTGTACCACCTTTATGTCTGGTGCCTATGAATGCCAGAAGAGGGCATCAGATCCCCTGGAACTGGGATTACAAAGGGTTGTGAGGTACCATGTGGGTTCTGGAAAAAGAACCCCGGTCCTCTGGAAGAGCATCAGTGCTCTTAACCATTGAGCCATTTCCTCAGCCCCACAGCCTCACACTTCTGCCACTGGGCTATACCCACAGCCCTACACCATTTTCCGTATTCGTTTTTTGGTGGAGTTGGATAGAAGAAGGCTCAATCATTAAGAGAATTTGCTATGCTTGCAGAGCAGAGGACTCGGGTTTGGTTCCCACCACCCACATGATGGCTCACAACTACCTTGTAACTCTAGATCCAGGGAACCCAACATCCTCTGCTGACCTCCACAGGCTCCAACATGGTGTATAAACAAACACTCAGGCACATGCACATAAAAATCAAAAATAAATATATTTTAAAACTAAAATTAAATGGCACATGCTTATACTATTCTTTGCTAAAATTACTCTTATCTCAGATCCAGAGACAAAAAGAAAAAAAAAAACATTTCAGAGGAAGCAGATAATTTTTCCCTCAGTTCTGTTACACACATCAGCTAGGAGGAGAAAAGTCAGCTTGCTTTAAGTTCTAGTTTAAGATTCCACTTGGACAATTCAAAACTGAAGATAATGTTTTCAAACACTACAAAGACTACCAGGGCTGGTATGGCGGCCCCAGCTGCTCCAATGGCTGAGGCAGAAAGATTTTCTGAACCCATGAATCTGAGCCAATACTGGGAAACACTGGGAGAGCCTGTCTCAAAAATAAACAGGTCAAGCACGGTGGCAAACACTTCCAAACCCCGTACTGAAGAGACTGAGGCAGGAAGACGTCAAGCTTGAGCCCAGCTGGATGACACAGGGACCTCCCTATCTCAAAACAACACACACACAAAGAATACCCAAGACTGCCATGTGGAAAAAGGAGCCCTGGGTATAGAAGACACCTGGGGGCACCACCAAGGTAGTTCAACTTCCCCCATGCCAACTCAAGATGGCTGGCTGCCTCACCTAGGATCTGCTTGACAGGACAATGTGGTCATGACATCGCAGCCCTTAGTGAAGGGTACTAAAACTCTCCTCCTTGCAGGGTGACTGGCTTCCTTCCCTGGTGACATTCCTCCACTAAGAAAGGATCCAGCTGCAGACTCAAAAAGGATAGGCAAGGTCTGACTTTTTTATCTCCCACTGCCACACACTCCCAAAGGTGGCTGGGCTTCCCAGATGCTAAGATTATTTCTCTCAAAGCAGCCACGTCTACCAGCAGCTGATGGGAGCTGGCAGGATAAAGACACCAGTAAATGATCTGGCAAGCTAACCTGTCTGCTGTCCAGATGGAAAAATGAAAGGAGGTTGTGACGAAGGAAGAGAAGGGCGAAAAGAGAGAGTGAACAGGCGGGAGCTGGGATGATCTCCAGCACATTAAAATATTAAAAGAAAATATTTCAAAGCAAAGTCAAGCTGTCATGTTCCTATTACAGAGTATTGCTCTTGGCAACTGCACAGATTAAAATGTTAGGTTCCTATAGGTAATTCTTAACAAAGGCACAGTCAAAAAAACACACCCAAATCAAACTATTCTTATGAATGTATAGTATGTATAGTAACTTGCAACGCCCCACAGGGAGAATCAAAAGTTCCCAGGATGCCTTGTCAACCTGCCAATAGCAGGGACCCTAAGTCAGAAGGAATCCCGGGGCACACATGTCACCAGCAGCACTCTAGATCACTGCTCTTGCCACAGTACGTTCACACGCTAACTACTGCCAGCCTGTGAGCATGCCCACATTAGCTACACACATTTCTCTCTCTCCCAGCCCACCCCAACACTATCCCCAAAACTACCCTGACACCACCCAGCCCAGGGGCTCTTCTCTAACAGCTAGGTCTACTAAAGGGATGAGCCTGGGTCCCAACTTCAACAGACTGATAACTAAATGCCTATACAGCTCACAGCTCACCCAGACGGAACCAACCAAATTCTCTCCCAGGAATCTGGACTTGAGATGTCTGGTTAGTCAAGTGTATAGTGTGGAAAGCTGGCTCTCCTCTGAGAAAGCCTCCTATGCAGCCCCTTGGGGATCTGGAGAAAGTTATCTCAAATCACGATTCTGGAACTTCTCACAGCACCAGAGATTCTTCCAGCAATTCCTTCTGTTCTCTGCTCTAGTCAGCTGGAATAGGTTTGCCTACTTTTCTCAACCATAACAAGGGCATGGCTTTTGTCTGTTTTCATCCTGTTACATTCCAACATTGTTACAATCCATTCATTGTTATATTCCAACATTGGAAACTTAATTGAATAATTATGCTAAATAAATTTGCAACAAGGCTAAGAACTAGGGTTCTCTCCTCATACTCTTTCCATTGAAGACCTTCTGGATACTCTACACAAAGACCCCTACTAGCTGTGAGGGCTTCTATGGAATGGCTCCTCCACACCTGACCAGCTCTGGGTCTTCTGCCTCCTTCCAACTATCAGGGCTTTTTCTTTTCTTCCTTCTCCTTCTTTTCTTTTTCTGTTCCTTGGGCATGCACTGTGCATGCCCAGGTATTGCACGCACCCCTTTCTCTTCTAAAGACATTCCCTACAATGAAGAAATAAAATCCCAACAGTGCTCAAGGCCTATCCCAAGCATCAGATCTTCCCCCAAAGTCTTCCCCAGCAGACAGAAAGCTCGTTCTCACTGAAACCGGCAGAGGCATGGATGTCTGCCACTCACAAGGCACTCTGACTTACATGAGGCATAGAGAGTCTGCCAGGGAGTCCAGAAATCAGTTATCAGGATGCCCAATGTCATCACACCTTTCTGAGCATAGTGCTTCATCCCCCCACCTCAAAACCTCCCACTGTTCTGTCTCTACCGCTTTCACCAACATCTATTTTGCTGTGTAACTTAGAATATGTGTCCTTCCACTAGAAATGTGAGCTTCACAAGGCCGGGATTCTGTTTTATCCACTGCTACATCTCCAGCAGCTCTCAATAAGTATTTCTTTAATGGATCAATGAATGGGTGAATGAATAACAATGTGCCAAAATGAGATCCAACAAATCTATGGTTCTCTTAGAGTAAAGGTTCTCAAAGTCCGATCTTCAAGACAGCCAGATCAGTAGGGAACTTGTCACAAATACAAATTCTTCTTGGACCCAAACCCCAGAACTAGCAAATCAGAAACTGTAACGATCTCTCCTGGTGATTTTGATGTATTTAGCTTGAAAGTTAGAGCAGCTAGCTTGACCTACCCACCAAAGACTCAGTGGGTGCATGGTACCATCAGTCAAGTACCTTGTAGGTTTCCGGATAGCCCCGAACGCTATGAATGAACCAGTGAGAGCCGCTTTTTACCAGGACAATGGAAATGGAAGCATATTCAACTCTGGCCCCAAAAGGAAATGAGAGGCCCAGACATGTTGTTCCCCCATACTCTCATGCCTAGGAATGCGATGGAACCCCTGAGATGATACTGGGAAGGCTGACCAGCAGCTCCACAGCACGGAGGCTGCCACCTGCCTGCACCTGCAACAGTGGACACGGGAGCACATTCACGAGCTCTCAGAGTTAATCAAAGCCACATCCAAAGCAGCGGCCAAGGGCTGCAGGGTCATCTTAGTGACTGAATGACCACACACAGAAAAGGACAACAGAGGCACAGAAAAAGAAAAAGAGAGAGAAAAAAATCTCATGGCACGAGAAGCTCTTGGTGGTGTATGACTCTACTCAGAATGCAAGTCATCATTTTCTTTTCTTTTTCTAACAGTTAGTAACTTATGGGGGACATGCATCATCAGGTGTGGCAGCAAGGCCTTACCCACTGAGCCATCTCATCAGGCCGGCAACTGCCACTTTCTTCTGGCAAAACCCCCAAGGCAGCCAAAGTCCAAACTCCTAGATTTCTCCTCTCTGCGCACACTTTGTCCACGACTACCAAAGTTACAGGCTAGAGAGATGGCTCAGTGGAAAACTTTAAGCAGACATGGGTCTGGTTCCCAGCACTCAGCATCAGGGAGCTCACAATTGCCTAACTCCAGCTCTGCAGGATCCAAAACCTCTGGCCCCTGAGGGTACCTGCATGTTCCCATATCCATACAGAGACACAGAATTCAAAATAATAAAAATCTTTCCTTTAAAAAAAAGATTATCAAACTCATATCCTAACGATCCACAAATTCCAAAGAAATAGCACCCTCAGAGGGAAAACGAAACAGCTCCTGGGCGTCTTGTCCCTCCCATTCAGCCTTCCATCAGCAACTGCTTGTGAATGGTAAATCAGATGCCCGAACCCCAGGACTCAAAGTCTTTATGGACTTTGTACTGTCCATAGATACAGTCCACATCCAGACAGCAAGATCCCACCAAAGCTGGTTGGCTCCTGGCTATTACACTGTTTCTTATTAAGTATGCATAATTCTATGTCAACGAAAAGTTTTAAAAGTCTTAACTTTTTTTAAAATCCTCACTAGCTTCCTCTTGTCACCTCCCCACTCTTCCTTCAACTCTTCCTCAGACCTCACTTCTGCAATACCATGTACCCAGCGCCATACCCTACCACCAGCGAGATCTCCTTCCAGCACCAAACCCTCCTCCTCAGCTCCTCCTTTATACATTTCAGTTTTCCTTAGGCCTTCCCCCTGCAGTCTAGGAGCTCCATCCTGACCACACACCCCTTGCACACACACAACATATAGTCAAGACTTCTGTATGAGTCCATTGCTTCTCTCTTTTCTCCCACCATATTTATGGGCTGACTACGGAACGTAGATTATGATCATAAACTGCCTGCATTAAAATCGCCACATGACCACCTAATTCTTAGGCGTCGAGAGCAAGTCATCTGGACATTCTTAGCCTCACTTTCTTCATCTGTAATGAGATATTTTCCTCACTGTCTTGTGAGAGTAGATGGATTCTTCTGAAAGAAAAATAATTAAACTGTGTGAAGGCAAAAGGTAAACCTAGGTATGGCCTTTTGTGAGTGAGTGCAGGCTCTGCTATTCTTAGCATGCCTACCTCACCATTTTGCAATTACTTGATTATGCTAAATGACAGCATCAGAGAGAAACATAAGAGACTAGACTTCTTGAGGGCAGGCAGGGCATAAATGCTATGGTAGTCCCAAGGTGCCCTTTCCACTGTCCTACACTGCCTCACAGTGGCAGCCACCCCCAAAGAGCAGAGCCTGTTCTAATGGGAATTATCAATCACCTTCAGTTCAAGAAAAAAAAACTCATTCCCTATTATATAATGAGAGGAACAAATCAAAGAAGATATACAAATAACCAATGAGCACATGGAGAAATGCTCAACATCTCTAGGGAAATGAGGATCAAAACCTTGATGATGGGTCAGCGATCTGGCTCAGCCAGGAACAGAGACTGCCAGCAAGCCCGGCAGCCTGAGTTCAACTTCTGCATCCCCAGGATGCGCACAGTGGAAGAAGAGAATCAGCACCGGCAAGCTGTCCAGAATAGTAGCTTCCAGAGAGCTCAAATGGAGGGAGGAGATGGGAGGTGGGAGATGCCCGGCATTTTTTTATGACCATATTGAAACCCACCAAATTGTATAATCTATTTTTTCAGGGTATTTTTTTACACATTATTCATCTATGTGGGGTGTGCCATAACATGCTTGTGGAGGTCAGAGGGCAACTTGTGGGAGTCATTTTTCTCCTTTCACTATGGGAGTCCCAGGGATTGAATTTAGGTCATAAAACTTGGCTACAAGAACCTTAACCATTGAGCCATCTCAGCAGCCCTCTACATTCTAGGAGAATTGCATGGCACGAGACTACTTCGATAAAGCTGGTTGGTATGAAAGCTACTACGGAACCAACTGTATGGATAGGGTCTGGGGATATAACTCAGTAACTGAGAGCTTGCCTAGTGTGTTCAATCTCCTTGTGTGTGCCCTAAAATAATTAACAGTAAAGATGACCATATCTAAGCACTTGCTCTGTGCCACATAGTACCAACAAGCTAAACTGCTTTTACATTCTCAATGTCTGCAATATCAAAGAAGATGGGGGTGGCTGCTTGTATTTGTTATAAGCCCACTCGGGCACACGGAAGAGGCTCAATGTTACCTGCCTACTGGACTGGCTCACCATGAGGGAACAGCCCAAGGTTAGTAACATCAGCCTGGGAGAGGAGCAAGGCTGAAATGAGCCCTTTAGCCTTGAAGACAGGTTATGCGGACCAGACCACAGGGCTGATCCAGGCCGTCTCTCCCGCAGTTTTTGTGAAGCCGGAAGGGGAAGGCACAGGACGTTACACACAGGCACTGCTTTTGAATTTCCATAGCCTGAGTCCAGTTTGCGCACCTCGTGGGTGAAGACAAGGTTCTTCTGGGAACTCCCAGAATATTTAAATGAGCTCATGCATATGTATATATACAAACAGACTGGTGCCCAGCGCCTGGGTAGAACTGTGGCTGCTATTATCACCCGCCGCCGCCGCCTCCTTCTAGTCCTCAGGGGATGAAATTCGGGGCCAATCGGGAAGGACCGTCAGGAAGGCAGCGGGCGGGCATCACCCACTCTTGGAGCTGTCCTTGAGTGGCCATTTTACACGACTGTGTAAAAGCGTGTGCGGCTGAACCGGGCAGAAAGGGAGAGAGGGATGGTCCCAACCCCAATCTCAAAAGTCCCACCTTCCGCTGCGGTCGCGTGCTTGAGGATCAGCCCACCTCCAGGGGCTGGAGGAGGGCGGCGGAGGGAGAGGGCTGGTGGAGGTCCCTGGGGAGTGAGGGGGCACGGGGTACCTGGAGTCGAACTTCTGGCCGTCGAGGAAAGTTCCCACGTAATGGTAGCGCACGAAGTCGCCGCTGCGCACCGTGCGCGGACACTCGTCCGGCACGAAACGCCGCTCGATCTGAAGCTCGGAGCTCACACCCAGGCCCGCCACGGGTGCCGCCTGCCCGGTCACCCAGAGTAGCAGCAAGAGCAGCGACCGGGGTCGCCAGCCCCGGGCTCCGAACGCCATCGCACGGCCTGGACTGGAGAGGCGAGGAGCAAGGCTGGGCGCGCCGCAGCGTTGCAAACGTGGAAAGGGCTCCCGGCTAGCCCCGGGCCGCAGCGCCCGCCCCCCGCCGCCCGCGTCCGCCCCCAGCCGGGCCGAGGGGAGGAGCCGCGCCCTAGCGGAGGGGCGCTGAGCTCCCGGGACTTCCTCCGCCTTCCTGGCGTCCAGAAGCCGGGAGAAGACCGCAACCACTGCCAGGCCCTGCGCCTGATCCCTGCAGATCCCAAGAGATGATTTGGAAACTACGTGGCAGCGGATCCAGTTTCCCCTTTGCTGATCTGGGAAAGGAAGGAAACTTGAGTCTTTTAAAAAACTTAGTTACTGGAGTATACCCAGTAAACAGGCTGGGACCATCCCTCGGGATGTCTTTAAGTTGCTGTCAACTAATGTGGTCCGTGGACAGCGTGTGTAGGCTCCCATATTAGCTCCTCAGTAATTAAATGCATCCTCGATTTATTAAAACTTTGGAATATTAGAAGTCAATAGGGCTTTCTTAACTCGTTTTGAATGTTAACAAATAATCCAGATACCAAAACCTAGTAAACACATCAACAAAAGAGAAAAATAAACAACGGGAACCAAACAAATTTTTTGTTTAAAAAGAAAAAAAAAAAAAGCAAAAGCCCTTAACCTGAGTGAGCTGAGAGAAAATAGGATCCTTAGGGAAAGTATAGAGCTAATTATTAGAGTCCAGCGACCTAAGAAACCACATGTGCCCCCCCCCAAAAAAAATAGGTGTTAGTTTTTCTAGTGTTTAAAAAAAAAAATCGGTGTCCTAAATAAGTTAGAGGCTAAAGGATAGAGGAAAAAAGAAATTCTCACTAACTAAGCTCCATGCTAAATCAACAAAGAAAAAGAAATGCTCCGCATTCCTTCCCTGGACCCTGAAGATCAAGACCACATCAAATTCTGCTTTTATAGTCAAGCAACCCGAGAATCAACCAAAACCTTTCTTTACTCCGAGCTACTTGAGATTCTGAGAAGGCCTTTCTTACCTAGGGTCCATTACCGAGCATTTGTACAAGAGTTCAATCCCCAGCACGCGCGTATATTCACAGCCATCTGATTTTCAACAAAGACAGCAAGAACACACATTGGATGAAGGACCATTTCTTCTGTGAATGGTGCCGGGGAACTGAATATTCTTGCGTGCAGAATGAACTAGAAACCTATCTCTTGCTGTACACAAAGGTAGATTCAAAATGGGTCAAAGACTTAAATGTAAGACATGAAACTACTGGGAGAAAGCCTGGGGACAGGGGCTGGAGAAAAGGCTCAGTAGTAAAGAGCACCGGCTGCTTGCTCTTGCAGAGGAGCTGGGTTCAATGACCAGCACCCACTTGGCTACTGACAAGTTCCAGGGGATCCAAGGTTCTCTCCTGGCCTCTTTGGACACTGTAGTTTTGGTACAGAGACATAGATGCAGGCAAAACACACATTTGGGCACATAAATTAAATATTTTTTAGCTGGCATTAAAAAGATAAAATAAGCAAAGGAAACAATTAACAACGGACACAGCCTCCAGATGGGAGGACCTATTTGCCTCCTATTCATCTGGCAAAGGATTCACTTCTAAAATAGAAGAATTTCAAAAAAAAAAAACAAAAAAAAGAGCCGGGCGGTGGTGGCGCACACCTTTAATCCCAGCACTCGGGAGGCAGAGGCAGGCGGATCTCTGTGAGTTCGAGGCCAGCCTGGTCTACAAGAGCTAGTTCCAGGACAGGAACCAAAAAGCTATGGAGAAACCCTGTCTCGAAAATCCAAAAAAAAAAAAAAAAAAAAGAATTTTGATTCACCAGCCCCCCCCCAAAAAAAAATGGTCAAGGGAGAACTCATCAGTGACAGTCAATCTGCTTTACATGTGTGCAATGCCCTGGATTCAAGCCCCGGCACCACAATAAATAAGTAAATGAGTAGGTAAATAAACATTTTTCAAGAGGATAAATGAACATGTATATGTGTGTATTCAAGTTTTTTAATATTCTGTTGAATATTTAAAACAATACTAATCAAAGAAATGCAAATCAAATCCATAATGAGGGACTAGAGAGATGGTTCGGTAGTTAAAAGTACTTGCTGCTCATCCAGAGAACTCTGGTTCGATTCCCAGCACCTATACTGTGGCCCACAACAGTCTGTAACTTCAGTTCTAGAAGATCTGACACCCTCTTCTGGTCTCTGAAGGCGCCATGCACACATATGGTGCACAGACATACATGCAGACAAAACACCCATACACATAAAATTTCTAAAAATATGTAATGAGGTATGACTTCAACTCAGTTAGAATGGCTGTCACCAGACAAAAGCATGCTGTGAAGTGTGGGAACAGAAGCTTCTCACATTCTTTTTGTTTTGGTTTGGTTGGTTTTGTCTTGTTTTTCAAGACAGGGTTTCCCTGTGTTATACCCCTGGCTGTCCTGGAACTCACTTTGTAGACCAGGCTGGCCTTGAACTCACCAAGATCCACCTGCCTCTGCCTCTGAGTGCTGGAATTACAGGCATGTGCCACCACTGCCTGGCTTCCATCTCACATTCTTAGTGAAAGTGTAAATTAGTATTGCTGTTTTGGAAAATCGGAGGTTACTGAAAATCTAGAAGTGGAGCTATCTTCTGAGGTGGGTCGGGAAACAGCGTTCATAATCAAGTTCCTGAGAAGCCTCGGGCAGTAAGAATAAAGTTCAAGACCTGCTTGGGCTACAGAAGAATTCAAGTCTGGCCTAAGCCACTTAGCAGGATGCTGTCTCATGTCAAAAAGTAAGAAGGAGCATTAGGCTATGGCTCAATGGTAGAGCATTTAGTACAATCTCCAGTACTACAGGAAGAAGGATAAATATACTATGATCCAGACATTCCACACTGAGTATATAAACAAAAGAATTGAAATCCCAGTTTTAATGAGACACTTGCACTAGCATGTTTATTGCAACATGCTTTAAAAGAATGAAATGACGTCATTTGAAGAAACATGAATGGATCCAGCAGAGCATTATATTAGGAAAGCAAATCAGACAGAGAAGGACACATACCACATGCTCCTGAATGTAGAAAGTAAACGGCTCATCTCAAAGTTGGAAATATGGAGTGTGTGTGTGTGTGTTAGTGCATGCCTAACCTGTCAAAGGCCTTGGGTTCAAGACCCAGCAGAAAGAAAGGGGAAAGGAGAAGAAAAAGAAGGAGGAAGAGGAGGAGGAGAGGAAAGGGAGGTCATCAGAACCTGGAAAGAGGATGTTAATGGGCCAGGAATGGTTGGAAGGAGAATTTATAACAGAGATTTTAAAACTTTTTCTACACAGGATTCCTTTTACTCTAATACATAAAATAGGTATATAAATCAAACCTTTGCTGATGTTAAAACACAAAGAATTTTATTTTAAAACAACTCTTTAATGTATATTTTTACCATTTATTAGAAATGAAACCAAGTTTATGAAACAATGAGATGTATATAATTGCTTATTTTTACACGAAGAATTAATCCTGACTGAATAGTTGATACTGCAGGACACAAAGCAACATCAACATTTTTCAGAGCTAAACTGACATTTTGATGTCTTCAATGCTAATAACACCCTTTGGATAAACACATGCATTCTACAATATAGTAGAAACCTGCCTAGGGTCATTTTGGAAATTCTGATCTAATCATAAACCAAAATTCATTGAATAAACTTTTATATAAAACTCAAAAATTACCAACAGCAATATATTGTTTTGTTGTTTTATTTTGTTTTATGACATGGGGTCTTCTGATCTTCCTGCCTCCATCTTCCCGGTACTGAGATTACAGACAAGCAGCACCATGCTTGACTCAAAAGTCATTTCTTAAAATCAAGCATTCTTTTTTAATTCTATGGCAATTTTACTATATGTTTATAATGGGCTTTGATTGGAGTATATGTGCACTCCACTGAATTTACTTAGGGTTGCTTCTGTCAGCATGGGCAACCTACCAGCGGCTCCACCACTGACAATATGATTCCCCCTTCTCCAGTATACTGAGAACCTAGTAGAGTCATTGTATCGAGGATAAACATTGGAACAAAAGAGTTGTTTTTCATTATATCTAGAGTAAAAATTAAAATGAGATAGTTGTTTTTAGAAGTATTTAGACCTTGAAGAAATCATTGTAGAAATCAGTGATTGTTTTCTATGATTTATGGAGTGGTTTTTCTGAAGGAGTTTTCCATCCTTCAGATGACTTTTGTCACAAGACAATCCTTGAGCATCTTACATTACTGGGCACTGCAAAGAGTGCACCATAAGGACTGAAGTTGCAGGTGCATGTTTTTTTTTCCTTCAGAAAACATACAGATTAGATCAAAAGATTGGTTTGAGGAATTAGTTTAACCCATAATAAACAACCTTTGTGTAACAATCAATCAATGCTTCTGCGTGACTGTTCGAGGTTCAGTTGCTAGAAACTGTTTCTCCTGCTGCCACAGAGCCTGAATCACACTCCGGAGTGAACGTCTTTCTCTGTCCCGTGGAATACAGATCACTGTTATGTAGTGGGGAGCTGTGGGCCTCTTCCCACAGCCCGGCTCATGGCTGCCTGGCTAGCTTATGCCCCAAAATAACAACACACAAACTCTATTCATTTAAACACTGCTTGGCCCATTTCTGTTCATGTGTGTAACACCCCAAGGTGCGCTTACCGGGAAGATTCTAGCCTATATCCATCCTGGGTCAGAGCTTCATCACATCTGCTCTGGAGAGGAGAGCATAGCATCTGTCTCTCAGAGGAGCTGCCCTGCATCTGAGCTCACTTCCTCTTCCTCCCAGCATTCTATTCTGTTTACTCCGCCCACCTAAAGGCTGGCCAATCAAATGGGCCAAGGCAGTTTCTTTATTAGCCAATGACCTTCCTCCATCACTGTTACTCCAGCAACCGTTAACTGCCTGTAGCTCCTTGGAGAAGTGGTGGAGCCTTAGGAGCCACTCCCTGACCCATGATAGATTGCTGATGACTCAGACTTGCTCAGGTAACACAGCTGCTGTAAGCTCAAGAATGCAAGAGCCACACAATCAAACATTACACATACTATCCAAAGACATACTAACTTATTACATGCTGAGAAAGTCTTTGTTTTCTATAACTAAACCATTATGTTTCTGTAAGAGTAAAAACCTTTATATAGTTAAAAACACTGAAATTCATGTCAGACCGTGATCTCTAGTCTGTTTCCTAAAGTATTTGTTTGCTGTTGCAAGGCAAAGAGCACACAGTGTAGGTTCTGAACCTCAGCTACACTGGCGTTAAGTGGGGAACACAGGTGCTTCCAGGAAGACCTCAGATTCACTATGTGTTGGATTTTAAGTTTATTTCTTGTTGTTCATATTCACAAAACATATACTGTTACCAAATTTTACAAGGGCCCTGTGCTGGCTAGTTTATTCAACTTGACATAGGCTATGGTCATCTGAGAACAGGGAGAGTCAACTGAGAAGATGCCTCTGTAAAATCAAAGAATTTTCTTAATTAGTGATTGATGAGGGAAGGTTCAGCCTATTGTGAGTGGTGCCATCCCCAGGGCTGATGGTTCTGGGTTCTAAAAGCAGGCTGAGCAAGCCATAAGGAACAAGCAAGTAAGCGGCACCCCCTCTGTGGCCTCTGCATCAGCTATTGTCTCCAGGTTCCTGCCCTGACTTCCTTCAATAATGAACAGTGAAGTGGAAACATGAGCAAAATAAAACTTTCCTCCTAGTCTTAGCTAGCGTTCCTATTGCTATGATGAAACTCCATGACCAAAAGCAACTTGGGGAGGAAAGGGTTTATTTAGACTACACTTCCACATTATATCAAAGGAAATTAGAACAAGAACTCAAACAAGAAAAAAAAAAACCAAAAAACCCTGGAGGCAGGAGTTGATTCAGAGATTGTGGGACTCTGCTTATTGACTTGCTCTTCATGGCATGCTCAGCCTACTTTTATATAGAATCCAGGACCAACTGCCCAGGGGTGGCCTCACCCACTGGGCTGGGCCCTCCCCCGTTAATCACTAATTAAGAAAAAAAGCTTTCAGGCCTGCTTATGGCCTGATCATCTATAGGCAGTTTTTCAATTGAGATTCCCTCTTCTCATTTTTTTTAATGAGAAATCCCCTTCTCATTGAAACCGGCAGAGGCATGGATGTCTGCCACTCACAGGGCACTCTGACTTACATGAGGCACAGAGAGTCTGCCACAGAGTCCAGAAATCAATTATTTTCAGGATGCCCAATGTCATCACACCCTTCTGGGCCTAGCGCTTCATCCCCTACCTCAAAACTTCCCATTGTTCTTTCTGTCTCTACAACTCTCACCACCATTTATTTTGCTGTGTAATTTAGAGTATATGTCCTTCCACTAGAAATGTGAGCTTTGTAAGGTCGGGATTCTGTATGACTATAGCATGTGTCAAGCTAGCATAAAACTATAAAGGACAATGGACCCCTTTTCAACATGACGCACAAGCATCACTGTTAAGCCACAACCTTTCTTTTCCTGATCATCCCCTAGATCACACATTTACATCAACATCATAATCCAAAACATGTTATAGGCTTTAAAAGTTCCACATGTAGTCAAAAGTTTTCTTTGGGCCACCAGATCACTTAAAATGACACAGAGACTTATTATTAATTATAAAAGCTTGGCTTATAACTTAGACTACTTCCTAACTAGTTCTTATAACTTAAATTAACCTATTTCCACTCATCTAAATGCTGCCCCCTCATGGGTGTCACCTCTCCAACTGCCTGTCTTGCTTGGGCTCCATCTACTGGTATCTCTGTGGTGCCTACATTCCTCTCCTCTCCTTCTCTTTCTGCCTAGAAGTCCCGTCGAATGTCTTCCCGCTAGTTATTAGCCATTCAGCATTTATTAAACTAGTCAGAAAGTGTCTTGGCAAAGACACATCTTCACAGTGTACAAAAAGATTATTCCACAACATTTCCTCCTTTTTGTCTAAATAAAAAAGTTTTTAATTCTAACACAGTAAAACTATATACAATAAGAACCAACATCAAGTTAAAAAAAATACATTCACAATGTCCAGTCCATTATTAGTATTTGGCAAATTCAGAGAAAATACTATATTTTCTGTTTTATCTTGGTAAGTCTAAAGTTTTGTACCTAATTTATTTTATATCACAACTGAGGAAAACTATAATTATCTAATCTCCAACCCTATTAGAGACCCAAGAAGGATATACTATTACCTGAGTAAACAGGAAGTACAGAGCTAGCAACTTCCAAAACTATAAAAATGACAGAAATCACTTGCTGCCTGAACAGGCACTCAAGGTTTCAAGGGTCGTCCATCTTTGGCCTATAGGACTAAAATATTTGACAGACTTTCCTGTGAAACAGGAATTTTGAGGGAATGTCCTACCTTGTCTCGGTGAAGTTTGTCAGTTATCATCTTCTGTGTCCTGTTTGTGCAATTTGGACATCACATTGTCAGCAGTCAAGGCAAGGGCACTTTCTTGCCCATTTGGTACAAAGAAAGAAAACTCTATATGGAGGCTCTTTGATGACCATCATCCATTTGGAAGTAAATTGATGCTGCCATGAACAAATTTATCTCATTGTCATGAAAAGCTGTGTGTTATTAAAATATTTTTTTGTTGTTTTTTCGAGACAGGGTTTCTCTGTGGTCCTGTCCTGGAACTAGCTCTTATAGACCAGGCTGGTCTCGAACTCACAGAGATCCGCCTGCCTCTGCCTCCTAAGTGCTGGGATTAAAGGCATGCACCACCACCGCCCGGCTTATTAAAATATTTTAAGCGACAAATCCTGTAGGTTTTTCAAGTGTTCGAAGATCACCTATATATCTAAAATACATATCTGAATGACCTTGAAATCATACCTACCGTAACTATAAGTTTGCTTGTTATAGATGACTAACTAGCAACTATATTTCTTTATTATCTTAAATGGTTTGAAATAATAACTTCCAAAGACTAGAAATTTATATTACATTGTTAAATGAGCTGCAAAAGTACAATACCTTAAACAAGAGTAAAAACATATATACAGTATATTCTAACAAAGACTCGAATATGTTTCAATATATAAAAATCCTATTATTTCTATACTATGACCATGACCAGTAACCACCTGTACCCAACTCCCTTAAATGATGACAAACATTCATAACTCTTCAAACGACAAAAACCCACCCACACCACCTCTTAGGAATATAGGCATCATGTTCTTTAGTCTGCTTCCTGATGTCTGGGTGTGATGGCATCTTTGGAGGACCCTGAAAAAATTAGGATAATGGTCAAGTCCTAGAAGAGCTAGTTGTAATATTTGTTGTTCAGTCTCTGTGCAGTAGGAAAGGGCAAAGTCTGTCTGAAGTCCTGACAAGAATAGTCTGTGAGGCTGGACTACCTTAACCCAAGAGCCTTGAAACTATTATGGATATAGAACCCTGAGGAAAACATATCCAAGGCACTCCGTTTACAGAGAGGCTAAATCACTTGGGTCATTCATTTTCATTGATATCTGGTTCCCTTGTTCTGAAAACATACAAACTTTCAAAGGTAACATACATATCTGCATTAATACATGATGGTCTATGTGTTGTACACAAGCCAGTCAAAGATGGTTTTCTGTCTTATGTTTGAGCATGTAAAACATACATCACTCGTCTCATAGTTTTTCTAGGTTCATGTATTTGTATTTGTAGCCAGGATTTTAAGGGGGTCTCTCTCGATCAAACCTGATCTCTATCAACTTTGAATGAATCCATAGTCTTTAGTTTTCTCTGGAAACAAAATCATGACCCCTTCCCCAACACAATACATTTTCCAACTTCCATCTTGAGGTTAAGACATCCCTAAAGTACATAGGCTGGTTTAATTCAGCAGATCCTTCTACAATCCAATAGCTCTCGGCAACTGCCATTCTCTGTTCATTAACATTCAAAAAATTCAAAATTACCAAAGCACCCTAAAAAATTCCTTGTGTTATATTTTCCATCCTTATGTGGCTTATTTTTTTGATATTACATTGTTTTCTTCTTAAATGCTTTATTATTTTTAAACTATTTTTCTATGACTGTCTATACTCAATTTGTTTTCTTTCTAATCACATTTTCATATCTAATCACATTTTTTAAATATACTGTACTTTTTAGATGTTTCCTGTGTCTGGTCCTGGCTTTACTAAGCATCTGTAGCATTTTCTGACCACGTGAGACAAATCTTAAACTCCCATATCAGCCACTGTGTGGCTCAGCTTAGCACACAGTGCTGATGTATGGCACTGATGGCTGGCTCCATCCCTCAGGAAGCAGTCAATAGCCACAGCTCTGTATGCTACCAAGCACCAGACAGCCTGAGAGACTGCAGGACTAGGAAGATACATCTGGATCTTGTTCAGAACTTCTCTTGGAGTTCTCAGGTCCTCTGTTTAGATAATCAAGCACCCACCTTGGATGCCATATGTAGCTGGATTTTTCTTTGGGTTGCCTGATCACTAAGTATGACACAGAGACTTATTATCCATTATGAAAGCCCAATCTATAGCTTAGGCTAGTTCCTAATTAGTTCTTATAACTTAAATTAACCCATTTCTGCCAGGTGACTTGTGACTGTTCCTCTCCAACTGCATGTCTTACTTGTTCTCCATCTCCTGGGGCCTGGATTCCTCACTTCTCTCTGTGCCTAGAAATCCTGCCTAACATTTACCTGCCTAGTTATTGGCCATTAAGCTTTTTTTGTTTGTTTAAAAAATTTTTTTCATTTTACTTATCAATCCCAGTTTTCTCTGCCTCTCCCTTCTCCTGCTCCCCACAACGTCCCTCTCATCCTCTTCCCCATCTATTCCTTTGAGAGGGTAATGTTGTAGGAGCTGTGGGCCGCTTCCCACCACCCGGCTAGCTTTACCCGAAATAATTACACGGAAACTGTATTCTTTTAAACACTGCTTGGCTCATTAGCTCTAGCCTCTTACTGGCTAACTCTCACATCTTGGTTAACCCATTTCTATTAATGAGTGTAATACCACGAGGTGGTGGCTTACCAGGAAGGATCTTAATCTGCGTCCATCTTGGAGAGGAGAGCTATAGTGTCTGCCTCACTGCCTTCTTCCTCCCAGCATTCTATTCTGTCTTTCCCGCCTACCTATGTTCTGACCTATCAGGCCAAGCAGTTTCTTTATTAATTAACCAATGAAAGTAACAGATAGATAGAAGACCCACCTACATCAGGGTAAGGCCTCCCTTTGGGAGCCAACAACGTCTGTCCTACCAAGTTGAGGTAGGACCAAGGACCTCCCCCCTATATCAAGGCTGAGTAAGGTATCCCACCCTAGGGAATAAGCTCCAAAAAGCCAGTTCATGCATCTGGGATAAGTCCTGGTCCCCTTGCCACCCCATCACATAGTTGTCACCCACATTTTTCCCAATCATGATCTTGACCCCTTTTGTTTATATGATCCTTCCTTCCTCCCTCTTCAACTTAACTCTAGAAGCTCATCCCAGTGCTTTAAGCTCTTTATTAAACCAATCAGAAATAACCTTGGAAAAGACACATCTTCACAGTGTACAAAAAGATTATTTCACAACTTCCACATTCTTTACAAATTTAACCACTTTAAAATTTAGTATCTTTAAATATCCAAAGTCTCTTTAGAAATACACAGTCTCTTTAAAAGTTTAGTCTGTGTTAGAGCCCATATGGCTCCAACACAGATAACTATTTTCCCTAACTGGACTGGTATGGAGTCACAAAAAATAATCAGACACAGCTTACATGGTCATCACGGAAGAACATCTCAGGGTCCTTTCTCCTGACGATCTCCTGAAGATCTTTTCACGTTTATTATCCAAACAGCTTATATACCATCACATAAATTGAGCGGGAAAATACATTAGACTGTCTCCTGGGTAACCAGGTGAATGGCCTTTTGTCATGTCCGCATCTACCTGTCTGTTGTGTATGCTAGCCGTCATGTAGGCCTGAATTAGCATCTCTATAAGGCATCCTCCAAATTACAAAGAAAGCAGCAACAACTTCCTAACCTTTTGTTAGGAAGAGACAGCTTGTCTGCAGAGCTACATGACCACCTTGGATGGGGCCTATGGCTTTGGCGCCTGGCTGCCACACCATACAGAAATATGGGCCTACAAGTCTGTCAAGTGTTGGGAGCATGAAGTTTCTCCTACTCCCAGAGAGTTCTAGGGAAACCAGAAATGATAAACAAGAAGGGCTGTCTTTTCAAAGAAAAAGATGTAAAACCTGTTTTCCACCCAGAAGTCTGGGAATTGAGGTGACTAATAACCTGATGGTCTGTATTATCTGTAGGGCCAGGCCATATCAAGCTCCTACAAACAGAACTGGAAGTGGATAACAGTCTAGGTGACCTTTGCACTATCTGTGTGGTCAGGGGCTCCCACAAACTCCCACAACCAGAATTGGAGGTAGTTAATATCCCAGATGACCTCTGTGCTATCTGTATAACCGAGACCATGCCAGATCCTCCCCTAAGCCCTTAGGATGACACAGGCAGCCAATCTCTAGAATCCAACTTCTTCACGGGAGAAATGACGTGTACTTTGAAGAGTTTCAGTGTAGTTATGCCTCCTTGTGCACAGGAAGCTGTATTGCACAATGAAACTTCTTTTTCCAAATTGTACTGTACTTAAATATGCCTATAATAAGCCTTCTGGTGTCAGACTCTAGGAGTTTGAACCAGTACCAGCTAACTAGGTCGGGTTCGGCTGGATTTTCTCTTGCCTCTGCCAGCCATAGTATTTGCAGGGATGTCACATTCAACAAGTCCTATAAAATAAAAATTAAGTCAAATACTTTCTCCTTTCAAGAAAGGAAGAAGTAGGGCACAGTCACAAACAAATCAAAGCAAAACTGAACTCCAACTGTGTAAATAACTTGGTGTCCAATGTCTGGCATCTACTCATAGTCTGGGCTCCTCCAAAGGACCTAAGTCACTTCTCCAGCTCCATCCTCTGCAGCCTACACAGACTATCTCCTAAACTCAGGCTGGCTCCACTCCAAAGCTGCTGCTGTTCTTGGTGGTCATGCCATAGTACTGGCATCTCCAAAATCCTGGGATCTTCTACCACAACTAGGCTGCACTTTCACCAACAGCCTTTCCTGGGCTCCCTTCAGCTTCACAAAAAAAATAAGTTAAGACTCCAGTTCTACCACACAGTGCCAAGCCTCAACTGTTCTCCATGATCTTCAGAACCAATAGCACCTTGGTAAACATTACCAAGTTTGGCCACCAGCAAAGGTACAACCCTGGCCACAACGGGAACACAGCTTCTGTGTGTGACTCTGGGGAAGCACTTCACGGAAGATGTCACCTCAGTGATGCTGCTCTCTTCCTACTCACTACTTACTTCTCAGCTCTAGCTGCCCAGCCCTGATTATCCCACAAAAGCAAAAGTTTGACTTTAGTGGGTCCAGTATCTTGTTAATCACAGCTGATTCTTAAGCCCCAGCTAACCAGAACCACAGATTCTTAACTCAAAATAGGCAACAGCCCCAACAGAGTCTCTGAGTAACTCAGACTCTCTCTGGAACTTCACAAGCCAGGCCTCTATCATCTGCATTTCTCTCAACCCTCTCCTCTTCCAAGCTCCCACAGAATAGCTCACCAAGCTTTAAACACACAATGGCTTTTCTACCTCAACGTTCCAATGTCCTTCCATCATCCTCCCCAAAACAACATGGTCAGGTCTGTCACACTGACACACCCCTGTCCTGGTACTAGTTTCTGACTTAGCTGGGGTTCCTGTCGCTGTGATGAAACACTATGACCAAAAGCAACTTGGGGAGGAAGGAGTCTATTTAGCTTACATTTCTACATTGTAACTAATCATCAAAGGAAGACACACCGGAACTCAGAGCAGGAATCTAGAGGCAGGAGCTGATGCAAAAGCCATAGAGGAGTGATGCTTACTGGCTTGCTTCCTTGCTCTCCCCATGGCTTGCTCATTAGACTTTTTTATAGAACCTATGACCACCAGGCCAGGATGTAGGCAGATGTTTTTTGTATAGCAGGAATCATTCTCAAACAACCACAAGAGACTTACTATTAATTATAAATGTTTGGCCAATAGCTTAGGCTTGTACTAGCTAACACCTACATTTTAAATTAGCCTAGGCTTCTTATTTACCCTTTGCCACATGGCGGTACCTTCTTTCAACATGGCACAGTCATCTTTCTTCTCTTTGTGTCTGCTCTTGACTCCTCAGACTCACCCTTCTTCCCACCATTCTTTCTGTCCAGAAAATCTTACCTAGCTACTGACCAATCACTTTTTTATTAACAGTGAGAGCAACACATTTTTACAATGCACAAAAAAATTATTCCACAGCACCAGGAGTGTCCCCACACACAATGAACTGGTTTCTTCTCCCTCAGTCACCAATAAGAAAATGCCTAGCTTGTCTGCTTACAGCCTGATCATAGGAGGCATTTTCCCTGCTGAGGTTCCCTCTTCTCAGATGACTCCTGCTACTATCAACTTGATGTAAAACTAGCCAGAAAATCCCCCAAGTTGCTTTTGGTCATCGTGTTCCATCACAGCAATAGTCGTTCTGACAAGTCAGGCCCCCACAGAGGGTGCTAATTCACACTTCACAAAGGTGGGTTCTCTAATACTATAGGGTAAGTGAGTGTCTCAAAAATAAGTTAAATATCTCAAATTAGCTAACATGTGTTGGAATATTTCAACTTAGACAAATGATGAATGTCTGACATGGTATCTCCCTCACCATTATACATCGTACAAGTGTGTTGAAATTTTATACTCTAGCCCATAAATTTGTACAATTCTTATTTTTCAATATATTTTTAAGTATTTTCTTTTTATTGTCATTAAATGCTATTATACAAATGCACCGACCCTGGGGCAAAGGCTGGTTGAGGGTCTCCAGGGTGACACCAGCAAGGGAACCACTCCTCCTTTCCTGGCAGTTGAGCCAACGAGTTAGGACCTAGAGGAACAAAGTCTGGGGTGTCTTTGACAAGAAGTGGGGAGCTGCACCAGAGCCAGGTGAGCAGCCCCAGTTATCACTAGATTTATGCTGCCCTTTGCCCCCTGAAAAAGTCCCTTGTGATCCTGTAGAGGGCTCTGAGGACCAGGGAGTAATGCAAGGTCCAAGGAGGAAAAGTTTCTGGTTGAATTCTGAGAAGCCATTCTGACGAGAATCTTCAGGTTGTGCCTCGGTGATGAAGATGTCTGTAAAAGCCCATTCTTGCAGCACTGATCTTTCCTAAGAGGAAGTGCCTGGGACCAAATACTCCAGGCAGTGATCCATGAAGCCCCGGACCACCTGGGGTGGATGGTGCTGGAGCCAAGGAGGTTTAGGTTGTGCCCTCGCTTTGGCAAATGGGAAAACTTTTGAATCAATTTCCTGTGCAGTCTCTGGGTCCCCAGGCTAAGACCAGGAAATCAGAGTGACTGGCCTGACACCACAGTGAGCAATAAAAAGGAAATATTCATGGATATTTATGAGGGCAGCTGGTCTTCTGTGTTTAGCAATATTTTCTAGAAAAGAAGAAAACTTCACATTGGGATAAAGCAGCGTGATGAGTGAGAAAGCTGATCAGAATGTAAAAACAGATGAGATTCAGTGAGAATAGGAAGCGGACAACCTCAGAGTATAGTAAAATCATATGGAGAGAAGGGGGCAATTTAAACAGAAGGGAATGAATGAAAGACAGAAAACTAGGCTCCACCCATCCCCCAGTAATACCCAGGCTTTGAAGTGCTAATACTGAAATCAAGCATAAACTAGTAAGTAAAGCAGATCACTAAAGAAAAACAAGTTTTCACATTTTATTGCGCTTGGAAAGCAACAAACCGTGGCAGCTAAGCCAGACCGGCTGCCGCTCTAGCCTTCGTATCGAGCGTAACTAAAGAAATGGTAAGAAAACCAGCTGTCTGAACTGACATCAGCGGGCAGTGCAGTCCAGGGAAATCGTTTTCAGTGGCTCCCCATTCTTTTCCCTCCCCAAGATTTCCAAGAGTGTCTCCTACCTCCAGTGTCCACAGAGCACTGTCATTCACATGACTTACCATGAAAACCCCTTGGCTAGAAATCAGACTATGTTGGTTGTGGCCAATGCCCTACTCCGTGTGTTCCAATGTCTTTATGGTGTGTTTCTTCATAACTCCCATAGGGTTTCTGTAAGGATCAACTGAAGCTGTCAGGTGTTCAGTATTGTGTAGTTGGTCAAAGAAAGAGGGTCACTCCAAGATGAATTTTAGGCTCTCTGGAAGCAGGGAGGAACCGTTTCTATGACCAGAACCTTGAACGGCCACGCAAAGGCTTATTTATTGATTGCTAAACAAAAGTTATTTTATGGATAAAACAAGTTCCTCATGTCAAAACCCTGATCTAATCTATATGTTTTCTGAAGCAAAGCATCTCACCTCTGCCATTTTGGTCCTTATTGTGTACTGTTTTCAGTACCCAACAACCCAGGATATCAGGTGTGCCAGGATTGTCTTGTGACCAAGGTCACTTAAGGGCTGTGAAGCTCCTTCAGAGAAACAGCTCTATAGATAACAGCAAGCAATCACTGTTTCCCACACCTCAAGGTCTAAGTCCTTCTAGAAGATAATCATTCATTCTGATGTTTACCCTCGATACAATGATTCTAATTTTTCCTCTACAGAAGCAATATATTCTGGTGCAGAATCTGAACAGTACTAGCATAAGGATTCATATTGCCTAATAACTAAAAGAATTCTTCCTTAGTCTACTAATGCTCAGGTCATGAACAGAAACTGAAGCCAGTCAGAATTTTGTCAGGTCCAAGACTGCATAGGTAGCTGTATCTTCCTTCAGCAGAGACCACCCAGTATAGCAGCATTGAAAGATATGAGCTGTTTTCCCCAAGCCTTGTATGTCTCGCTATGACCTGCTGAATTTTACCTGGTTATGGAACAAGGAAGTCACTGCAGATCTATACCTCCTACTCTTCCCCACCATGGCTCAGGAAATATCACAGAAGAGAGGACTGGAGGAAAGTGCCAGAAGATGGGGTGCAGTACTGTGAAAAACAGGCCTGAAAAGTAGTTGTTATTGAATGAAAGCGACCTGCTCACCTCCAGTGTGACAGGTGGTGACAGTAAAACCTTCATTTCTGCTATCTCGTATGCTGTGGTTTGAACAGCAATGTCCTTCAAAGGCTCAGGTGGTGGTGCTGGTTGAGAAGGTTGTGAGACCTTTGGGAGGAAGAGCCTCGTTGGAGGAAGTATGGCACTAGAGGTGGACTCTGCGTGTTTATAATCTCACTCCACCTTCCACTCATCCTCTGCCTCATGCTTGTACTTGAGGATGTGATTTTTCTGCTTCCTTCTCTGGCCATCTTGCCTATCTACTGGCTTGCCAACCCACAGTCACGGACTCTTATCTCTCTGGGACTATAAGCCCAAATAAGTTCCTCCTTCTCCAATTTGCTGTGGTCATGGTATTTTGTTCCAGCAACAGAAATGTAACTAACACAGGCATATAAGAGCATTTGCGCCTTTCCAGTGTTCACAGTCTTCATTATACCATGGTTGTAGATCACCGTTCTAACCGCTGTGTCGCATGAATATTGAGTTTGAGCACAGTTTCTAGAAAGCCTGTTCCTATTGTGAACTAGATGAAGAATGGAGATATGAAAATTCATGGTGAATATTTCCAGATAGTAGGAGGAAGCAACTAACTGTGTCTCAGTATCCAGAGGTGGAAGATGGAAAGTCTAAACTTCAAGGTCATTCTTCACTACATAAAGAGTTGCAGCACAGCCTTGACCCTGCCTAAACATTCACACACACACACACACACACACACACCAAAAAAACTCACAGAGATCCCCTTGCCTTCCAAGTGCTAGGATTAAAGGCGTGAGCCACCACCAGTAGACTGAGGACAAATGTTTATAGATTGTTGTTCAGGATTATGCTAGTTTAATAAATTAGTGGTTGTAGATTCTCCTCCAGCAAGCATGATTTCACTAGCACTGAATCATGGTTAGCTAGGCTTCCAGTACCAGGTATGGTATCCCTCTTGATGAGTCCAATTAGAGAGCTGTTGGTTACTGACAAGATATGTGTGCCACTGTCTTAGTTAGGGTTTCTATTGCTGTGAAGAGACACCATGACCATGGCAATTCTTATAAAGGAAAACTTTTAATTGGGGCTGGCTTACAGTTCAGAGGTTTAGTCCATTACGCCATAGTGGCAAACATGGCATCATGTAAGCAGACATGGTGCTGGAGAAGTAGCTGAGAACAGTAGGCAGGAGGAAGAAGAAAGTGACATAGCCCTGGCTTGAGCATCTGAAACTTAAAAGCCCACACCCAATAACATACTTCCTCCAAGATGGCCACACTTACTTCAACAAAGCCTCACTTTCTAATAGTGCCGTTCCCAATGGACCTATGGGGGCCAAGTCCATACAAACCCCACATTCCACTCCCTGGTCCCCATAGACTTGTAGCTACATCATAATCTAACTTTAGAAGTCCTCATAGCCTACCTCACTATCAGCACTGTATAAAAGTTCTAAGTTCAGATTCTCTTCTGAGACACATGGAATTTCTTAACCGTAACCTGTAACAAGCTTTCTCAAAAGTAGTTGAACTTTCTTTTGTGGGACTGCCAGCTCCCCATAACAACACAGAGACTTAATATTAATTATGGAAACTTGACCTTAACTATAGCTTTTCCCAAACTAGCTCTTATAACTTAAATTAACTTGTCTTTATTAATCTACATTCTGACATGTGACTCGGTTACCTCTCTTCTATACCATATGTCCAACTTCTTCAGAATCTTTCTGACATTTCTGCTTCTCTTCTTCCCAGAGTTCTCTCTCTCTCTCTCTCTCTCTCTCTCTCTCTCTCTCTCTCTCTGGAAGTCCCACCTATTCTCTCCTGCCTAGCTATTGGCCATTCAGGTCTTTATAAACTAATTACAATGACATATCTCATAGTGTGAACAAATATTCCACAACAGTAACCCCTAAATAATCAAAATGAAAAACCAGATCAAATACTTCTAACACACAATGGCACCAGATATATAATACCATTCACCGGTCTATTGAGTGAGTTCCAGGACAGCCAAGCTTAGGCAATGAAGGAAACCACTGAAAATAGAAAGCTGGTGAAGATGTCATTGAAGAGGGGACCACGTTTTACACTAGCAAAAATCAGAACTTGGCAGCTTCAGCCACGTGGTTCTGTTTTTAGAGTCAAGGATGAGAAAACGGGTTATGGACTCTCCCTCCACAACTAAGGAAAGTCACTGAGGCCTGGCGTGTGTCAGGAGTATCCCTAAATGGAGGCCTAGAAAGGATATTATGTGAAGCTGTGAAATTGAAGCCTGGATTGCCTCAAAGACCTGAAATTTTTGGAAATGCCTGAGCCGTGGGATACCTGCCAAGAAGAACTGCTAACAGGGATTGGAACCAACCCAAGAGAGAGAAGTGTGTTACAGTCAACACAGCTGAAAGGAGCTGGAAATCTGAAGAGTGGTTTGATATCAGGCATGGAGATATAGAGTTTGGAGTTTGCCTAGCTGTTTTTCAGTGTTAATTTGGTCCAGTATTTCCTCACTATGCTCCCTTCCCTCCCTTACAGTTTGGAGGTTTAGTCCATTATCATCACAGTGGGAAACAGCACCATACAGGCAGATCTGAGGCTGGAGAGGCTGCTGAGAGTTATTCCTCTGGATCGGCAGGCAGCAAAGTGACACTGGGCCTCGCTTGAGTGTCAAAACCTCAAAACCCACCCCAGTGACAGACACTTCCTCCAACAAGGTCATACCTACTCCATTAGGGCTACACCTCCTAATAGTGCCACTCCCTATGGGCCTACAGTGGCCATTTTCATACAAATCACCACAGCCACTAATACATCTCTAGAGCTATTGTGCCATGCATGCCATTGATGTGGTTTGTAGGCCCCATTGCTAAGTAAGACTAGTGGCGCCTCCCTCGTTTGGAAGTTTAAATGGTGCCCTTCTGGCACCATGAGAACTCGCCTCAGGGAGTGACATTCCCGGTCAGGGGTCTCCGGGCCCTGTCTCTTAAGTGTGTGATGTCTTTAACACTAGGGACTTACCTTCCACCTCTGCAGGATAACCAGGAGCAATGGCAATAGGTTGCATAGTTGAAAGTCCAAGCAGTTGGATATACCTGTCAGGGGTTTTTTCTTAATTAAATAATTTGAAGTGGGAGGATACACCTTTAATTCCGACCATGTGAGGTGGGAAGATGGGCCTCTAGCCTGCACCACACCTTTTGCTGGAGGTCTATAGGAAAGACACAGCAGGAAGCTTTTGCTCTTTGCCTGCATGCTCTCCCTTGCTAGCAAGTCTAGTGCTTCGCTGGCAGTAGAGCCGACTTCTTCAGGATTCTGGCTGAAACTGAAGACCAGCTGAGACATCCAGCCTTATGGACTGAACAGCTACTGAATTATTGGACATGTTGTTGGAAGACAGCCATCATTGAACTAGCCTGAACCACAACCTGTAAGTCAGTCTAATAAATCTCTTTTCTATATATAGAGAGATTCACTCTGTAAGTTCTGTTCCTCTAGAGAACCCTGACTTATACACCATTAGACAAACCTGACCAACAACTCAAAAGTAAGGTTTCTCATATGTAGTATTGGGGGTTTTGTTAGGTGGTCTTTGGCTCTTGGAGTTAGTACCATCAGTCCCGATGATAAAAGTTCATTAAAACTATATACATGCAGAATTATATGCATTATAGCTGTTTTTTTCTTTTAAAGCTTTACTTTATTGGTCTATATCTTATTTATCTGTATAGCTTTTAATATAATTCTTTCAACTTCTATATAATTTTTATCAGTTTTTCATCCATCTATCAATTTAACTATCACCTATCTTCTAACCACATACTGTCTATGTTTACATATATGTATATAAATATCTATAGTCTATCTTTTCAAATTACTTTTATTGAGCTATATATTTTTTTCTGCTCCTCTTCCCTCATTCCCCCTCCCTTCCACCCTCCCCATGAGTTCCATGCTCCCAATTTATTCAGGAGATCTTGTCTTTTTCTACTTCCCATGTAGATTAGATTCATGTATTTCCCTCTTAGAGTCTTCTTTATTATCTAGGTTCTCTGGGATTATGAATTGTAGCGTGGTTTTTCTTTGCTTTATGTCTAAAAACCACTTATGAGTGAGTACACATGATATTTGTCTTTCTGGATCTGGGTTACCTCACTCAATATGATGCTTTCTAGATCCATCCATTTGCTTGCAAATTTCAAGATGTCATTTTTTTCTGCTGTGTAGTACTCCATTGTATAAACGAACCACATTTTCTTTATCCATTCTTCGGTCAAGGGTAATTTCAATTGTTTCCAGGTTCTGGCTATGACAAATAATGCTGCTATGAACATAGTTGAGTACATGTCTTTGTGACACGTTCGAGAATCCTTTGGGTATATACCCAGAAGTGGTAGTGCTAAGCTTTAGGTAGGTTGTTTCCGCATTATAGGTATTTTTAAGGTAGTTAACAGTATAATTTCTGTGGCTTTTCAGACATTTTTCTTGTTTTTTTCACCCACCTCCTTCCATCTCCTGTGGTTACCTCCCTCTCCCTTCCCGAAGGAGCCCCACTTTTCCCACTTCCCCTATCAGATCACCTATATACTACCATTCTCCCTTACTCTTTCCTCAGATTCTTCTGTGTTTGCATCTGTGGTGGTTTGAAAGAAAATAACCACCAAAGGGAGTGGCAGTTTTAAGAGGTGTGACTTTTTTAGAGTAGGTATGGTCTTGTTGGAGGACGTATGTCACTGTGGGAGTGGGCTTTGAGGTCTCATATGTGCTCAAACAACACCCAGTAAGTTCACTTCCTGTTGCCTTTGGATCAGTATGTAGGACTCCCAGTTCCAGCACCATGTTTGCCTGTATGCTGCCATGCTCCCTACAAAGGTGATAGTGGACAAAACCTCTAATTGGTAAGCAAGCCCCACAATTAAATGTTTTCCTTTATAAGAGTTGCTGTGGTCACAGCCATAGAAACCCTAACTAAGACAGCCTCACTACCCCCAACAAGATATGAGAGTTAGCCAAGAAGAGGCTAGATATAATGGACCAGGCAGTGTTTAAATGAATACAGTTAGTATGTTGTTATTTCGGGTGTAAACTAGCCAGGGAGCCGGGATCCCGGCGGGAACGCAGCCCGCCGCTCCTATTGCAACAGTAACATAAAGAAAGGATGACAGAAGCTACCAAAGAGCCAGGCTGGTGGCAAAGGCGGCAAAAGCAGTGGAAGCAGCAGCAGTGGCAATGGCACGATAATGACAAGAAAGCAGCAGAACGGTTCCAGAAACTGCAGATACAATAACATGAAAATATCTTACATTCTAAGATACTGAAATTTTTATTGGACCCTCATGGACAAATTAATAATATATATAAATAGAAGTCACTTAATACTTCCATCCTACTGGGTCTGTTTTTTCTGTCTACCTTTTAGAGAACAATGTCCTAGCCGACCTTGTTTGCCTTGAATTTCCCATGTAATCAGCTTTTACAGCCTAAGCTCAGGCATAGCTGCGATCTTAAATTATATGCTTGTCATGTAGCTGACCCACACAACACACGTGCATATTTGCTGAAAGAAGGAAATACAGAAATTGAAAGCAACTTCCTAGACTCTGCCATAAAGGTTGAAAGCATCCATTTATGGGTATGGGTTGACAGACAAGGATGTTTGTTGCCTGGGTCAGCTGAGGTCTGCTGGAACCAGCAACCTTATCCCTGTTAAAGCTCTGTGAAGGGCTTCTGTAAAGTATCCCATTCCTTCCCTATGTGCTGTTCAATAAATAGACTGAAGCCCTTTGTCAAGGGGAGAGATACACACAGACACAGAAGGCATGGGAACCTGAAGGAGAGAATTCATTCTGAACTCGCTCCTAGCTAAAGGACTCTGAGGGGAAGTGCCTTATTTTATCTCTTTGTGCAACACTGATGCGTTATTGGTAACTTTGAGTTAATTGCTAATGAATTATGATCTGTGCAAGGGACCAGAAGTGTTAGAAACTAGGGACAGTTGCAGTATAGAGAAAAGGCAAGAGAGGCTGAAGAGCTGAGGTTGAGCAAAAGCAGAAGGTTTGGAAGAGCTAGAGAAGAAAAACTACAGGCCCTAATTTCTGGGTGAGGTCCAGGGAACTAGCTGCCAAGCCTTAAGTTTCGAGGGTTTCAGATATCCCAAGCCTGAGACTATAATAGGTGTTGCTTTGGGCCTGAGGGAAAGCTTTAACATTAGGAGGTACCGCTTACTCTGTCTGTTGCTGTCGAGTACACTAAATACAGGACAGCCATGAACACGGCTGTTTGCCAGTGTTTAGCCTGAGCTTCAAACCTTCAACCTGTGTGTCTAGACCCCTAGTCTCTATTCTAAAGCATAGAATCACCCCTAGCCCTTAAAGTTTGGAGCTATAAGACCCTATAAAATAATCGAATGAACTTCCTGCTCTAGCACGCTTATTACCCAGTTTGGATTTTGGTTCAACCATTTTGCAAAAAGAAATTGCTTTGCTGCCCTAGTTTGCTTTCTAGTCCCATGATAAGACACTTGCCAAAACCAGCTTTTGAATGCATGGGTCCATTTCAGTTTTCAGTCATAGTCCATCCCTGGGAGAAGCCAGGGAAAGAACTCAAGACAGGAATTCGAGCAGACTTTTATGGAGAATAGTACTTACTGTCTGGCTGTGCATTGTTTCTTATACAAGTCAGGACCTGACCAAGGATGATGAGCACAGCCCACAGCAGACTGGGCCCCTCTCACATCAATCAGCTATCAAGAAAATGCCCTACAGACTCATAAGCAGGCAAGCTGATGGAGGCATGTTCTCAGTTGAGGTTCCTCTTCCCAGTGACTGCAGCTTGTGTCATGTTGACATAAATATATATATAATACATACATACATACATACACACATACAGCAACCAGGGAAGTCGTAGAGCTATTTCACTTTGTGTCTTCCTTTGTTTCTAAAAATTTGGAGGTTCATTCAAGATTTCAAGCACAGCTGTGAGAGGGCTTGGAACACCCACTGTGGTAGCTTGAACGAAAATGGCCCCCATAGGGAGGTGTGGTCTTGTTGGAGGAAGTATATTAACTGGGGTGGGCTTTGAGGTTTCAGAGGTTCAAGCCAGGCCCAGTGGTTCACTCTTTCTTCCTGCTGCCTGCCAATCTGGATGTAGAACTCTCAGCTCCTCTCCAGTACCACATCTACCTGCATGCTGCCATACTTCCAGTCATGAAAATAATGGATTAAACCTTTGAGCCTGGAAACCAGCCCCAGTTAAACGTTTTCTGTTATAAAAGTATAACGGAATATATAAGAGATATAAGATATATCATAGTATCTCTTCATAGCAACAAAAACCCTATCTACAATACCCGCCCCCCCTTGTGGAGACAGGTTCCACAATCCTATTGCATTGCTCTCAGGGTCTTGGACAAATGACACTCTTTTGAATTTGCCAATCCAAAGAAAGAATGTTTCTTACAATTCAGTAGAGTATCAACTGTGCACAAAGCAAGGTAAGAAACCTTGGTGTTGGGACTTCCAGAGATGAAAGTGAAGGAGTGAGATATATCATCCCTAAGCTACTCTAAGTGACTATTAACTTACACGTAAGAAATTTCCTCCTTAGGGATTGGGGATTGCTCACTAAGGATTAGAATAGGAAACAACCAGGCCAAACTGAGTTCCAAGGAAAAGAAAAGACACAGATTCCCCAGACAGAGATCCCTCTGACTGGCCCAGGGGCTCCTCAATCCCATTCAATATACCCTTCCTTGCCCAAACTAAGGGGAGATCGAACAATGCAAAAAATCTTCTAAATTCAAGTCTAACTCCCTATATGCTTCTCTCTCTCTCTCTCTCTCTCTCTCTCTCTCTCTCTCTCTCTCTCTCTCTCTCTCCTTTCTCCCTCTCCCCCCAGTCTCTCTCAACATAATATTCACACTTCCTTCTCTCTCCACCCAGTTCTCCCAAAGATGCTAGGTGATGCTGGATCAGATTTTGGAATGGGAAGAAAACAGACAGCCCCTTGGTGCGGTTAGGTCTGATTACTGAAAGAACATTATAACATCCTTATTTGTAGCTTCATTAAAACCAAGATTAGCATTATCTTTATCACTTAGAAATACACAAAAAAAGTTACAAATATCTCCAATCATTTTTTAAATATCTATTAGAAGATTTGAAGGTATATATTAACTTTATTTTTTAACTTTGGCGGGGGAGGGTAGTACATACATGTAAGCCATGGTGTGCCAGTGAAGGTCAAAGAACACCTTCATCAAATAGATTCTCTCTGTACACCTTTCTATGGCCCCAGGAATGGTATGCAGGTCGTCGGCCTACAGGGCAAGACCTTTCCCTGATGAGCTATCTCACCAGCCCTAAAGACAGGAACACTGAGAGTTAGTGGAATTGCTGTTAGAAGGGCTCCAGTCCATTTACTTAGTGTCTTTATTATTTATGCTGTTGAGATAAAACACTATAAACAACAGCAACTTGGAGAGGAAGGGATTTATTTCTTCTTAAAGTTTATAATTCCATCATCCAGGGAAGCCAAGGCAGGGACTTGGAGGCAGCAACTAAAAACGAACCAGGACACTTGGTGTGGTGGAAGAAAAGAAAATGGCCCCCAAAGGGAGCAGCAGTATCAGGAAGTGTGACCTTGTTGGAGTAGGTGTGGTCTTGTTGGAGGAAGTGTGTCACTGTGGAGGCAGACTTTGAGGTCTCATTTATGCTCAGCGTCTCAGACCACTTCCTGCTGTTTGCAAGTTGTCGGACTCCCAGCTACCTCTCCAGCACCATGTCTGCCTGCATGACGCCATGTCCCACCATGATGATAACAGACTGAACCTCTGAACTGTAAGCCACCGATTTAAGTGTTTTCTTTTATAAGAGGTAGGCGGTCATATTGTCTCTTCACAGCAATAGAAGCCCTAACACTGGGGTACTGAATGTTGACATAAGTAGATGACTAGCACTCAACTTTTGGAAAGTTTACATGGATGTGCTTTCAGAAGAAGGTGGTTCAAGTTCAAGGCGACGGGTGTGTATCTGTGAATTTAGCTCCTGAAGCTTCGCAGCACAGAGAGCGGGTAGAAAGACCTGCTAGAGGCCTTCTTTCCGTTCTCCATGAAACCACAGCGGCTCAGGTCTCACCACTGTCAGTCTCTGCTCTAGGGGCTTCCTGTCGACTGACCCGCAAAGTTCTGCGTTTTGAGTTATGATGTTTAAAGATCCTGTATAACCATGCCTAATGTTTCCTGTCAAAACGAAAACACAGATGTCATCTTAAAATAAGAGATAGCTGGGCTGGAGAGATGGCTCAGCGGTTAAGAGCACTGACTGCTCTTGCAGAAGACCCGGGTTCGATTCCCAGCACCCACATAGCAGCTCACAACTGTCTGAAAATGCAGTTCCACAAGATCTGACACCTTCACATCAATGCACATAAAATGAAGTTAAATAAATCATTAAAAATTATAAAAAAAAAATAAGAGATAGCTTATTGAAGAGCCAAATTTTTGTGACCATGGCCCCAGAGCACAGATTCATGTTATCCTAAATCCCATGTTCCAATGTGGAAGCAGTTCCATGGACTTTTGTAGTTTTTGTAGAGCAAAGAAGGTCATAAATCAAGGCAAGGCTGGTGAACACATCAGAGAGGCAGTTAGAGTGAGGTGGAGGGAGCTTTACTATAGGCCCAAGATGACATTCTTAGCAGTCAGTCCATCAGTCAGCCAGTCTGTCAGTCAGTTCATCAGTCAGTCCATCAGTCAGTCCATCAGTCACTCAGTCAGTCAGTCAGTCAGTCAGTCAGTCTGTCAGTCTGCAGGCACAGCTTCTTCCCAGGAGTTCTCATTCACAATCCCTTTAGCAGAGGTGGCTTATATGATGTTTATTTTTATAAGATAATTGGTAATCATTTTATAAGGAGATTAGTGATTTTCCACCCAAAAGGGTAGAACTTAAGTTCCAACTGATGGGAATGCCTTTGGCTAAAGAAGCCAGAACTCCAGTCAGTTTTTACAGTTACTGTCATATGTTTATTTGAGCACCAGTCTAGAGGGCTGAAGACCAAAGGTTAAATGAAAATCTTAAACAATAGACAATTTTACAAATGGGTTTAAGTATTTGTCCACTAAAAAAGTTTCTTAGTTACTGTATAATTTAGCAAGAATGCCCCAAGTAAGAATAATTCTTCTTAAGGGAATGTTTCTACTGCTAAGGCAGTGTGTGTCTGGCAAGTGAAGATTTTAGCCCACAGTGAAAACATAAACTTAGCGTTTGGATAAAAATCTAATCAGAGGGGGGCTGGAGAGATGGCTCAGAGGTTAAGAGCATTGCCTGCTCTTCCAAAGGTCCTGAGTTCAATTCCCAGCAACCACATGGTGGCTCACAACCATCTGTAATGGGGTCTGGTGCCTTCTCTGGCCTGCAGGCATACACACAGACAGAATATTGTGTACATAATAAATAAATAAATATTAAAAAAAAAAAAAAAAAAATCTAATCAGAGTTTTTTATGACTCATTCAGTAAGAGGATGTTCTCTAATCATATAGGGTTGTCAAATGAAATTTTATTAATAGCATTCCATCCAACATAGTCTTCCTGGAGTTGGTAGAGCCAGAGAGCAATTCATGTGTATTCTACACTGAAGAACCCCAAAACTTTCACAAACCTCTAAGTAGCTGTGCAGGAAGTACATGACTTGGAAATTTTGTGACTTGGATTTATGAATTGTGTGAAAGCTGGCATTGAAGCTACTGCCTCATTGAGGCCTTCTCAGACCATATGATTTGTTTGACCTCTTTTCATTGACTGTGGTACTCCATGCACACGGGATAACAGTAGCTATGAAGCAGAATGCAAACAACATTTTCCCTAAAGGGCGTTATTTGCGATCTGGTTAGCATTCACTGTCTCATATTTCAAGTTATGTGACTCAACTAGTAGTAATTAAACTGCTCCATATATTTTGTTATTTAATCACTATTGTTTTCAGGACTCGAAAAGTAAAATTAAATTCCTCCAACACTTGCAAAGAAATGAAAAATAAAAAATAAAATTCTTTTTCTCTAAGCTGGTTTTTTTGGAAGTGTTTGATTCTCCCCTTCTCTCTTTCTCCCCTTCTCCCCTTCTCCCCTTCTCACAATGATCCACTTACCTCTGCCTTCAGAGTGCTGGGATTAAAGGCCTGCACCACCACCGCTCGACTCTCTGTAACCTTCAGAGCCTCTCCTGGAACTAGCTCTTGTAGACCAGGCTGGCCTCGAACTCACAGAGATCTGCCTGCTTCTGCCTTCCGAGTGCTGGGATTAAAGGCATGCATCACTACCACTTGGCTTCTAATTGTTCTTAATAAGAATAAACTGAAGTCAGTTATCAGGAGTGAAAGCTGAAGAATCACAGAAACAGAGTGGCCAACCACTAGAGAGACCTTTTACCTCTACCAGTGCTCAGACCAAAGGGGCCATCCTGTCCTCAGACTGCTTCCTCAGACTGCATTTGAGCTCCCGTCTCCTCACACCTCATAGTCCTCTCTCCACCCAGTCATACCCCTTCCTGTCTCCACCTCCCTAGTGCTGGGATTAGAGGTGTGAGTCACCACCACCCGGACTCTAGTGGTTTAGCTCCGCCAGCTGATCTTCGGGCAAGCTTTATTTGTTAAAACACAAGCAAAATATCACTACACTGGAGCTCCCTGGGCTGGTGGGGCAGAGGGATGTTCGTCTATTCCCGTGGAACTGAGGCATTGGGTCCGTTGACATGGTGGTGCCTATGACTACAGTACACATCCACTCAAGGCTTTATCTGTTCTTTACACAGGCAGGGCTCCCTCAGTTCCCCCTTCCTAAAACCAAAAACAAGAACAGAACACTATTAGAACTGGTAAATTATTTCAGTAAGGTTACAGAATACAAAATAAATATATAAAAACAGTAGTTTATATCACAATTTCTTAAACATTTTCCACTTGCGACTTCATTTGGACCATGACATTTTTATGCAACTCTGGGCCCATAGAGATAGAAAAACACAAGAGCGGGCAAGATGGCTCAGCAGGTGCGAGCATTTCCTCTTCCAGGGGACCCATGCCAGAAGACTCACAACCGCCTGGGACAAGGGATCCAACACCCTCTTCTGGCCTCCGAGGACACTGGCCCATGTGTAGTGCACACCCAGATACACATGTTCACTGTGTGACAATGATCCCCAGAGGCTCAGTCATCAGTTGATGTACTGGGAAAGATTAGGGGTGTGGCCTCCTTGGAGAAGGTGTGTCACTCTGGTCTTGGAGGTTTTTGAAAGCCCACACTATGCCTGGTCTGTCCCTGTCTACTGCTTGTGGAGTAGGAAGGAGATCTCAGCTACTGCTCCAACACCCTGACTGCCTGCACGCTGTCATGCTCACCACCATGTTAAATACTTTCTTTCCTTCTTTCTCAGCACTACCTGTGAGGTGGCTGCCATCTCTTTTGCATCATTATGGCTGCCCTCGGGCCTCTGATGAAGTCCAAGGTCCTCAAAAACAGGACCAAGAAGTTCACCCAGCACCAGTCAGACGGATATGTCAAAATTAAGCGAAACTGGCTAAAACCTAGAGGTGTCGAGCAGTATACAGAGAAGATTCAAGAGCCAGATCCTAATGTCCAGCATTGGTTATGGGAACAGCAAGAGAACCAAGCACATCTGCCTAGCGGAGTCAGGAATTTGCTGGTTCACAATGTCAAGGAGCTGAAAGGATTTCTGATGTCCAGCAAATCTTACTATGCTGAGACTGCTCACAACGTTTCCTCCAAGGAACATGGTAGAAAGAGCAACACAGCTGGCCACCAGAGCCACCAACCCCAATGCCACCAGAGTCACCAACCCCAACGCCACCAGAGCCACCAACCCAATGCCACCAGAGTCACCAACCCCAATGCCACCAGAGCCACCAACCCCAATGCCACCAGAGTCACCAACCCCAATGCCACCAGAGCCACCAACCCCAATGCCACCAGAGTCACCAACCCCAACGCCACCAGAGTCACCAACCCCAACACCACCAGAACCACCAACCCCAATGCCACCAGAGTCACCAACCCCAATGCTACAGAGTCACCAACCCCAACACCACCAGAGTCACCAACCCCAACGCCACCAGAACCACCAACCCCAATGCCACCAGAGCCACCAACCCCAAAGCCACCAGACCCACCAACCCCTACACCGGGCTACCATAGCTTGCACGCATGTTTTAATCCATGTTTAAATAAAACCACAAAAACTGCTGAAAAACAACCACCACAACAAAAATTCTTTCTTTTGTAAGAGTTGCCTTGGTCTTGGCACCTGTTCACAGCAATAAAACACCTGACTGAAACACTAAAATAAGAATGGCCTAAAATAGAAATAAATAGGTATACAAATCCAACAGTTGCTGACAATAGTCATAAATTTATTTGAAAGGAAATCTTTGGCATGCATATAAGTTTGCCATCTATTAAACAGGACAGCAAATTAGGAGAGCAGAAATCATAAATGCGGCTATGAAATGATTTAACACCTAAACGAGGACCTTCCAACCTTGTCAGACAGGGTTTTCCCTTGTCAAATGCTAACTGTAGGATACAGTCTAATTTTCTGTGCTGATAAAGAAGCATGAATAAATCAAACATTTTATCAGTTCAGAATCCTGTAGAAATGTCAGCTGCTTACTTCATCCACAAGGAGAACGGCAGACAGCTCAGCTCAGCTCAGCTAGCATCGACAGCTGTCTCTCTCATTCTTGCAGCCCTTGGACATCCTGGAGGGAAAGTCACTGCAATGCGCAGGAGAGGGCGTAGCCAAGGGTCATGGAAAAGGAACCATGGGGCAGGATGACGGCTCTTAGAAAATTCCAGAATGTCTGCAACCATGCTGGAATTGCTGCTGAGCCATCTTCCTCAGATGAACCAAAGGGCCTGTCTTAATCCATTGGAGCCACTGTAACAGAATAGCTGTGTCTGGATAATTCACAAGTGACAGATATGTGTTCTCATGATCTAGAGGCTTGAGAGTCTAAAATCAATGAAGTCAGTGCCTAATGAGGATGTGCTCCTCACAGAGGTGCCTCTGATGTTCTCTGGCTCCATTCACGCAAATTCTTCTGCCCAGGCCCCATCAATCAACTCTTAAAGTCCTCCCCTATTAATATGAATGAAGGGAGATGGGTTTCAGGGGATGAATTTGGGTGAGACATCAAAAGTGATATCTAAGCATATAAAGTTGTCGAAATTGCACAAACCTCAAGTCTGGTTTTGGTTATAGGTTGTGGACATTGATCGTGTAAGCTGTTAATACTGGGAAAAGCTGGGGGTGGGCGTTATACAGAAATCAACTGTACTAGTTGGCAATTTCTGTGTCTCTAAAATCAATTGCAAGCATAAGGTTGGGGCTGGAAAGAGGTCTTGGTGGTTTAGACTTCTTGTTACTCTTGCAGAGGACGTGGGTTCAATTCCGGGCATCCATATGATAACTCACAACCATCTATAACACTAGTTCTAGGGGATCAGATGACCTTTTCTGACCTCTTCAGGCACCAGGCACACATGTAGTACATACACAGAAGATAAAGAAAGGAAATGTAAAATCAAATTTAAAACTATAGTGAAATGTTGTGTTCAAGGTAAGGAAGGACACTTTTACATTCTGCATTGGTGTGACACACTTGTACTCCATGTTCTAAGTGGAATATGTACATGTTACTAGTAGCCTAACACAGCTACACTCTTAGAGTATTTTTTTTGTTCTGAGTTATGTCCCTTCCCATGCCCCTGGAGGAAATGGTACAAGTGTACTGACTGGTTTTGTGTGTCAACTTGACACAAGCTAGGGTCATCAGAGGAAGGAGCCTCAGTGAGTTCCAGCAGTCAGGTATTTTCTCATTTAATGATTAATTGAGGAGGGCCCAGCACATTGTATTTGGTGCCATGCCCAGGCACTGGTCCTGGGTTCTATAAGAAGATGGGTTGACTGGGCCGTGTTGGCTCACACCTTTAATCCCAGCCTGGTCTACAAGAGCTAGGTCCAGGACAGCTAGGACTGTTACACAGGGAAACCCTGTTTCAAAAAATCAAAAAAAAAAAAGAAGAAGGAGGAGGAGGAGGAGAAGGAGGAGAAGAAGGAGAAGGAGGGAGAAGGGAGAAGGAGAAGAGAAGGAGGAGGAAGAGAAGGAGGAGAAGGAGAAGGAGAAGGAGAAGGAGAAGGAGAAGGAGAAGGAGAAGGAGAAGGAGAAGAAGAAGAAGAAGAAGAAGAAGAAGAAGAAGAAGAAGAAGAAGAAGAAGAAGAAGGAAGAAGAAGAAGAAGAAGAAGAAGAAGAAGAAGAAGAAGAAGAAGAAGAAGAAGAAGAAGAAGAAGAAGAAGAAGAACAACAACAACAACAACAACAACAACAAGGAGAAGGAGGAGGAGGAGGACCGAGCAAGCCATGAGGAGCAAGCCAATAAGCAGCACTCCTCCATGGCCTCTGATTCAGCTCCTGCCTTCAGGATCCTGCCCTGCCTGAGTTACTGTCCTGACTTCCTTCAGTGATGAACAGCAATGCTGAAGTGTAAGCTGAATAAGCCCTTTCCCTCACAACTTGCTTTTGGGCCATGGTATTTGGTTGCAGCAATAGAAACCCTAGCCAAGGCAACAAGATTGACAGTAACAGAAACTAACCCGAACACCCACAGAACCAGGGAAGAGCAAAAGGCTGGCAGGGAAAGGAACACAAAAGCCACAAATCTCAGGAATATGGCTGACAACCCTGACCAGAGGGGCAGGACAGAGCTCAGGAATGATAGATTGCTTTTGTTTTCTAACCCTTTCTTGTTTCCCCCCACATAATCTGCTGACTGGGATGAGATGTAAAACATCTCCAGGATACTGCCCGCTATATTCTCAGATCACAGGCTTTCTGAGTGAAGCTCAATTTTAATATTATTTTTCAAGTGTGGAACACCAGTCACGAGATCTGACACCGGCAAAGCTCGAGTTCATGAAACAGCAAGGAAAGAGCTGAACCGACCGCTACAGGCTGCTCTCTTCTTCCCAGGGAGACGTAAACCTCAACCAGCCCCCTCTTCCTCAGCCATTTTGTTCAAGCACCTTCCTGCAAACTGTGATTTCCTTCACACAGGAAAGCTTTCAGGAGCTGGTGATATGGTTCAGTCGGTAGTGTTGGCCTGGCATGACCCGACTTTAACCCAGCACTTAGGGGGAGGAAACTGGAAGATCTGAAGACCAGAGTCAGCCTCAGCTACAGTAGGAAGTTTGAAGCCAGGCTGAGGTATGTAAGATCTGTCTAGAGAGAAAGGGAAAGGCAGGGAGGGAGGGAGGGAGGGAGGGAGGGAGGGAGGGAGGGAGGGAGGGAGGGAAGGAGGGAGGGAGAAGAAGGAAGGAAGACAATTACCAGACATACTCACCAATCTTGAAGAAGAAAAAGATGCTCTCTCTGCATTTAACCAACCATGGATTGAAGATATTTGAGGTAAAAATCTGTTTTCATTAAATATTTATGGACTTTGGTGTGTCATTATTCCTTGAGCAATACAGAGTAATGATTATTTACACAGCATTGATCAGTATTCTAGTTATCTGTGTTGTTTAAGTAGCAAGGGACTGAATGAGTTACATGAAAATAAAATGGTATTTTATAAGAGACTTGGCCATCCACAGCTGTGGGTGTCTGTAGGGATCCTGAAACCATTCCCCTGTGAATCCCACGAGATAGCTAATACAGGAAATACAAAGCCCTGTGTAACTTGAAATCCTGACTGTTTGACTTAGAAGATGCCAAGTCTTACATTCCTGGCACTGTGGGTGAAGAGTTTCCTGTGTGCCAGGTCACTAACACAAGATGCATTAGCCCACAGCGTTAGGAACTACAGATTTCTTGGAACCAGGGGATGATAGACACCTCTCTCCACCCTGCTTGACCTTAGAAGCCTCTCCAAATGCTTCGGGGGGGCCTACCTCTCTCCAGTTAGTGTGCATAAAAACCACCTGGTAAGAAGTTAGGCTCTCAGGCCACACTCACCGAAGTTCTGGAAGGAGTAAGATGTTTCCCTTGACAAGGACTCTGATATTAGTGACCTGGCTGAGACCACACGGTGAAAAGCCCTGATGGAGGGGACTCGCTTGAATATGGAAGATACAGAGCATAGTTCATCATACACTCTATGTCATTTGACAGATATGAAAATTGGCCAGGGAGATGACTCAGTCGGCAAGATACTTGGGGAATCATGAAGATCCAATTTCAATCCCCACCACCCACGTAAAATAAACAAAACAAAACAGAAATGGTGGCAGATACTTGTAATCCCAATACTGGGGAGGTGGAGACATTCCTGGGGTTTGCTGGTCAGATGGCCTAGCTTAATCGGGAAACATCAGGTCCCAGAAAGAGACATGATCTCAAGAAACAAGGTAGAAGTCTCCTCAGGAATGTCACCTGAGACTGACCTCTGATGTGACACATGGACACACATGCGCGTGCACACATGCATGCACACATGCTCATGAACATATACACACACAAAGATATAACACTCAAAGGCTTTTGACACAAACATTGAATCCCTGGACATGAAAGAGTAAAAAAGGACCCACATCTTGCATTTCAATTTCCCATTAGCGGCTAATCACGAAGAATGAACTTTAGCATGGCATGGTTATCTTCACTTGTAAGATACAGCACTGATGGCGGTCTTAGACTGCTTAACAGAAGGGATGTGTTCTGAGCAATACATCGCTAGGTGGTTTTGTCACCATGTAAGCATCCCAGAACATGCTTACGTAAACCATTTTCAAAGTCGCCAGTCAATACACTGCACAACCTCCATGTCACAAGTGGCCCATCCATAATCAAAGCGCTGTTGTGCAGTGTGTGGCTGCGTTTCAATGTCTGATTGGGACAGAAGGAAACAGAGTCCCTGGGTGCCTTCCCCTGAGTGCTGAGCTCTGTTGGCTTGCAGAAGGTAGATGAGAAGTGAGTCGTCACCCACCGGCTGGGTTTCCATGGATGGCGATTGCGCAGCAAAACTTGATCGCGGTCTGCATTTTAAAGTGTGCCCTAGTGCTCTTCAGCAGCTTTGCTTTTTACTCCCCTGACTCAGTTCATATTTACCCTTTCTGAGCTTCATTCCTATGAGCATCCAATTCACTTCCTAACTTGGCTGTTGGTCAACCTTTCCAGCAGAACACTTTCACCTCAGCAGGATTCTGGGCTCCGAGCAAAAATCGAAGTCTCCTCCTACAGAGCTTCATGGAGAGCAATGGGACAGAAATAGCTGTTGTGTGAATCTATGACTATATCAATGCAGATGTGCAGCCAGCCACAGCGCCTTCACTGGGTCAGTTGCCTCTCTGGGGAAGAGGCATATGGTACAGGAATACTGCACTTAGGTTCAGAAGAACAGCGTGTAACCTGTTAACCAGCATCAGCCAATGAAAATACAGCGCAACTTACAAACGCCAGCTAACAGCCTGGCTGCGCAGATTTAGTAACTCCAGTTTTACAAGTAAGAAAGAACGGGTGAAATTAATTTTAAAATGACATTTTATCTAACTCGATGTATCTAGGATATTATTTCTTCACATAACATTTATACACTCAAAGACTTAAATTTTTAAGTTTTTATTTACTTACTATTTTTTTTTTTTTTTTTTTTTTTGGTTTTTCGAGACAGGGTTTCTCTGTGGTTTTGGAGCCTGTCCTGGAACTAGCTCTTGTAGACCAGGCTGGTCTCGAACTCACAGAGATCCGCCTGCCTCTGCCTCCCAAGTGCTGGGATTAAAGGCGTGCGCCACCACCGCCCGGCCTTTACTTACTATTTTAAAGAGAAGGTTTCTTGAGACAGGGTTTCTCTGTAGCTTTGGATCCACCCGCCTCTGCCTCTGGAGTGCTGGAATTAAGGGCATGCATCACCATCATCCAGTTTAAAAGAGGTTCTTACAATATAGCTCTGGCTGGCCTAGAACTGGTTTAGACCAGGCTGGCCTCCAATTCACAAAGATCCAGCTGCCTCCACCCTCTAAGTGCTAGGATTAAAAGTCTGAGTTGCCACACCGGGCTGTTATGATTTTTAATTGTGTGTGTGTGTGTGTGTGTGTGTGTGTGTGTGTATCTGGGGGGTTATGGTTGTGGATCTGAGTGCAGTGCCAGAGGAGGCCAGAAGAGGGCACTGAGTCCCCGGTGTTTGAGTTCCAGGGATCTGTGTGCCTCTTGGGGCCAGTGTGGGCAATCAGACTCCAGTCCTCAGCAGAAGCAGTACCTGCTCTTAACCACAGGGCCATCTCTCCAGCTCCCCAGTGACGCTGTTTGCATTGTACTAGGGACTAAGCTCAGTGCCTTGGGTGTGAAAGCACATGCCCTACCACTGAGTTACACCCCGGAGTCTGATAAAATGAGACATTTTACCTTCTCTCCTCATAACGGCTTTTTTAGCCTGACATGGGGTTCACACTGACGCTACCTCCTTAGTTTGGATTGCCCCAGCCCAGTTGCTCACGAGCTGCATGTGGAGTGGTTCTGGAGTTGTGTCAGCCACAAACAAAGCCTAATTTCCTTGTCTGCGGCTGTGGGATAACGCCCACCTCAGGTTTCATAAGGATAAAATGAACAGTGTGGAGGTGGGTGGTGGCTTCTGCCTTGGAGGTTTATTATCGCTGTGCATTCAGGAAAGGTTGTCTGGGGACTCTGCTCTCTCGCGTCGGGCTCCTGTGGCATCGTCTACGTTAGGAGAAGCAAAGGAAGTCATTTAGTTACACCAAAGTGTCTGTGGGAATGGAAAGCTCTCATCCTCCCAAGTGTGTGCCGAGGGTGGGAAGGAAGGAACATTGACTAAGCTCATTTGGTTGAAGAGACTTTTGCTAGCCTGAATTGGATGTATGTTGTTTCAGTCATGGGATGGCTAACTTGGTGGTAGTGGGGTGGATGTTGACATGATCAAGCGATGTGTAAAGGTAGAGTGTTCTTCACTTCTGGGCATGTCCGTGAGCATGTTTTCAGAGAGAGAGAGCCAACTGAGTGGAAAAGAACTGCTCCCTGTGTGGGCAGGGCTGGCCCCGGGAAGAAGTTAGCCATCTTCTGCTGAATTAGCCGTTTGCTGCTGCTGCTCTCCTCTTCGGTCTCCAGGTTGCTTTGTCTTTAGGCTCTGGGATCCCCACCAGTGCCCATTGATGCTTTAGTTCTTTGGCGTCTGCGTGGGGGCTTCATTGTTGCCTCGTTGGCTGAGGCTTCCTGCTTAGGCTGAATCGCCCGACTAGCTCGTAGAGCGGGACTTTTCACATCTGTGGTCTTGCAAGCCATTCCATTAAGTCCAAACACCTATGTCAGTATATACATAAACATGTATGTGAGTATATTCACACATCACTCCTAGGTTCAGACTGTCACAAAGAAGCCCACAGGAGATGTCGTAAGCACAGGGTCTCATGTCTCAGGTTGGTCTCATATTCCTTGTCCTTCTGTGTCCGCCTCCAGAAGGCCAAGATTACAGATGTGTACTGCCACGGCCAGTGCCCAGCATTCAAATTTGCCTGAGGTTTGACCCATTTTTAGGTGTGTCAAAGTTCTAGAAGATTTTTTTAAATGTCAATTTCTGTGCGGCTGTGGATTCAGACTTAGGGTTTCAGTCTATGAATAGCCACAGGGTCATAGGGTGATAGAGAAGGGTCATCACTAAGGAAAACTGCTAGGAGTCCCAAGTCTTAGCTGGGCTTTAGCTAAGGCACAAGCCTCTCTGATTGTCCCTTTCTAGGTCTTTCTTTACTTCTTCTCTGGGGACGCAAAATTAAACTCCTCTCACTTTGGCTCTTTATGAGCTTGGTTTTGGGTTTATTCATTTGCTTTGAGGCAGTCTTTCCATGTAGCTCAGGCTGCCCTGGAGCTCCCGATTCTGCCTCTGCCGTCTGATGGCTGGGATTACAGGTGTGGCCCACGCACTACTATTAAACTCATTCGTAGGAGCTTTCCAGTTGCTGCCTGCCCCCTTAGTCTGTACAAAGTGCAGATGCTCTCTGCCCCCGCTTGCCCCAGCACCTCAAAAGGCAGGGGAAAGGTGGAACGGATGAATCACACTGGCCTCTTCAAACTGGGAAATTCAGGTTGGGCCCAGGGCCACTCTGGAAGGAAGAACCACACACAGACCTTCCTCTTCTGGTTTCCATAGCAGCCCCCAGCCCACTGGACGGTGCTGCCCACACTGGGGCAGTTCTCTATGTCCACGGCACGTCATCTCACCCCCAGCCACCCATAGCACAGGTGTATACTGCCTTCCTTGAGCTTGCAGGCTGCTGGCGTTGCATGATCATCCCCTCTTGAGTTCTCTCTGTTAAAGGCTGTGTTGACTAGAAACCATTTATCATAAAATTCGCCTCCATGATGTTTCTTTATCATATTTAGGGGGTCCCAGATTTTTATACCTCTTTCCCTGTACTTTGTCAGTGAGGACACTTTGTGGAATCAAACTGAAGTATGTAGGTTTCTAAGAGGCTGACTATGACCTGAGCTCCGTAAAGAGCGTGGAGACTTTTAATCGCCCTTTCACCAGTGAGAGGATCTGGCCCAGAGATCTGAAGGAGCTTGTTCGTTATATTAACTCTGTTTACTTGAACATGATCATAGAAGCAGTGGTTTTCTTCCACCCAGTATGCCTGCCTTTGAAGAAATAATCTCTCTCTTCACTCTGCATGATGACTCTAGATGGCCCTGAGTTGAAGTACCAGATCTGCAAGTGACCTGGGGGCTGGGGTGAGTGGGAGACCTGCTGAGAGGAACACACACGAGGTGCATCCCATCACTGGACAGACCCTGACAGAGACTGGCTGATTGGATGCTTCTTTCTAGTGTTCATTTCTTATTTACCTTCCTAGTTGCAGTCTCTGTCTGCAGGGATATTTCTGGGAGTTTAGGACACGGAGTCGTTTGATTTAGAAATTTGGTTCTTTTAAATAGAAAACGAGGTAGGAAGCCAAGCATGGTGCACACCTTTATTCCCAGCACTCAGGAAGCAGAGGCAGGTGGATCTCTGTGAGTTCAGGGCCAGCCTGGTCTACATAGACAGCTACATAGTGAAACCCTGTCTTGAAAATTAATAAATAAAAAAAACTAATTAAATAAATAAATAGAGAGAAGAGATAGCTTGGTTGTAACAGCCAAGTCTTACTATATTAATATCTCAGCATAAATCATACTTCAAAATGAGTCTGATTATGCAATCCCCAAACATGCCACTTTAGCAAAGACAACTGAGACTCAACAGACCCATCAGTTTGACTTTTCCTTTGAGATGGTATTCAACAGTAACTTCATCTCTGTCTGCTGAGCCATCTCTCTAGCCTACTAACCACCATTTTAAACACTTCCAAACATCTGTCACTTCCAAAGGACTCCAAATCCATCTAGCAATTTTCCTCCAGTTCCACCGCCTCCTCTAAGCCCTGGCAGCCACCAGTCCATCCAAAGTCTGTGTCAGTTTACCATTGTGGAAATCGCCCATGAGTAGAACCACACACCACATGGCATGCTGTGTCTTTCACTTAGCCTAATGTTCATTTTGCTATAACAGGTATCAGAACTTCTTTAGTCTGCGTGGACAGATTAATGTTCACAAACACCACACACACATACACCACAGACACAAACACTGCACAAACACCACACACACGTACCACACACACACACATGCACCACACATAAACACACATACCACACATGCAAATGCACACACCACACATGCAAACATACACACACACCACACATACCACACACCACATACACACACACAAACACTACATATCACACACACACAGATACCACACACACAAACACCACACACAATACACCATACACACACATGCACACACACCACACATAAACACACATACCACACGTGCAAATGCACATACCACACATACAAACATACACACACACCACACATACCACACACCACATACACACTCATACACAAACACTACACACCACACACACAGATACCACACACACAAACACACACACAAACACCACATACCACACACATACACAGATACCATACCCACACACACATACACACACACCACACATACCAACACACACACATACACACACCACACATACAAACACACACACATACACGCACTACACATACACACACCACACATACAAACACACACACATACACACACCACACATACAAACACACATACACACACCACACATACAAACACACACACACCACACAAATACACACACATACACACACCACACATACAAACACAACACATACACACACCACACAAACACACACATACATACACACACCACACATACAAACACACACACATACACACACCACACATACAAACACACACACATACATACATACACACCATACATACACACACCATACATACAAACACATACACACACCACACACACATACACACACACCACACATACACACACACCACACATACAAACACACACACATACACCACACATACACACACACACCACACACACATACACACACACAAACACCACATACCACACACACACACAGATACCACATTCTTATTCAAACCACCACAGGAATTTTACTAACTAGTAAGTTTCCTTAAGGCTTTCCTGTACATTATTAGTTTTGGTTGATCTACCCAGCATACCCTCCTCCCTTTCATTCTCCTATCCCCAATCCTGCTCATTCTTTTAACCCCCAGTGTGCCCTCCTCTTCCTTCATTTCTTGTGTATTCTACTTTTGTTTAAGCTGATGTTTAAATTATATTATGAGATAAACATCTTCTGTGTGGCTTTTCATACACTCTTCCTTTGGGTTAGCCCTCCCTTCCATCCCATAGTTTCCCTTTCCTGCGTAAACTCAATTCTTAAATGTCTCTACTTTTATTTTACCTATATCATACAATATGCCCCAGCATGTCCTCCAAAGCCCCTCTCTAGCTTCCTGAATTCCACTGTGATCCAGGTTAAACTCATAAAATGATGATTTGAAGTGAGGATCCACATATGTGCTGGTTAGTTTTTGCCAGCTTTATGTAAACAGAGTCACCTAGAAAGAGGAAGCTACAGTTCAGGAATTACCTCGATGAGACTGCGCAGTGGGCATGTCTGTGGGGGAGTTTTCTTGGCTAATGATCAATATGGAGTCTACTTTTGGGTGGGGTGGGTCCCTGGGAAGTAGGTTCTAGAATGTATTGGAAAGCAGGGTGAACAAGTCAGTGAGCAGTGTTCCTTAATGGTTCCTACCTCTGCTCTGTAACACGAACAGGGGCCTGCTTGTTGGGGTTTCTGTTTCACCCTGTACCCCACAACTGTTTAGCCCCCAAAGAAAATCACACAGAGATCTCAATAAGTTATAAAGCTGATTGGCCCATTAGTCAGGCTACTTATTAGCTCTTGTAGCTTATATTAACCCATTGTTCTGATCTATTTTTGCTATAAGGCCTGGTACCTTTTTCAGCTGGCAGGTCACATGCTGCTGCTTCAGTGGTCTGGGCAGGAGTGTGGTAGTGGGAGGAATCAACTTCCTCCTTCCCAGAATTCTCCTGTTCTCCTTTTATCATTTCTACTTCCTGTCTGGTTTTTTCTGCCTATACTTGCTGCCCGGCCAATCAGCATTTATTTAAAACATGATTGACAGAATACAGACAATTCTCCCGCACCATGCTCTATTGGAGTTTCTGTCGTGACTTCTCTCAATGGTTGACTGTAATTGAGAGACATGTAAGACAATAAAACCCCTTCCTCCAGAAGTCACTTTTTGTCATGGTGTTTATCACTGTACTAGAAAACAATCTATGACAGCCCGTATGAGAAGACAGATGTACAGTGTTTGTCTTCCTGGACCTGAGTGACCTCACGCAGTACTTTTTCCAATTCCATTCGTTTACCTGAAACTTTCATGCCTTTATTTTTCTCTATAGCTGAGTAATTTGTGGTAATACGTACCACATATTTCCTAGCCATTCTTTAGTTGATGGACAACGAAGTTGATTCTGCCTCCTAGGTATTGTAAATAGAGCAGCAATGAACATGGATGCACAAGAACAACAATCAGAAGACAACTTGCCTGTTCTCCCCTTCCATTATGTGGGTCCCAGAAATAAAATTCAGGTCATCGGGCTTGGCAGCAAATTCCTTTACCCACTGAGCCATCTCCCTGACTCTGCCTTTTAGTTTGGATGAGCAGGATCCTACTTTATCGTCTAGGTTGGGATTCTGTGAGATCAAGTGATTTTCCAGTTTCAGCTTTCACATAAGTGGGACAATGGTGTGTTGTTATGTTATCTGTTGTATTCAGGTTCTCTAGAGGAACAGAACTAAGTAAAAGTGTGTGTGTGTGTGTGTGTGTGTGTGTGTGTGTGTGTGTAGAATTAAACCCATGGCTTTTGGCATGCCAGGCAAGGACTCCACCACTGACATCTCTAGTCCTTTGGTTTTTGTGACATAGTCTTGCTATGTAGCTCAGGCTAGCCTCAAACTCTCAATGCTTTCTCCTCAACCTTCTGAAAGCTGAGATTGTAGGCATGTCCATGCCCAGTCTAGTTTTCAAAATTTATTTATATATTAATTTTTAAATTAAGAGCATCGACAGCTCTTACAAAGGTCCTAGAGTTCAATTCCCAGCAACCACACAATGGCTCATTGCCATCTATAATGGGATCTGGTGCCCTCTTGTGGCATATAAGTGTATATGCAGCAGAATAAATAAATCTTTTCAAACTAAAAAGTAGGGTGGTGGTGGCACATGCTTTTAATCCCAGCACTTGGGAGGCAGAGGCAGGTGAATCTTTGTGAGTTCGAGGGCAGCCTGGTCTACAGTGTGAGTTCCAGGACAGGTTCCAGAGCTACACAAAGAAACCCTGTCTCAAAAAACCAAAACTAAAAAAAAAATAAATAAATAAGAATAAATTTTAAAGCATTAATAATCATAAAGGACTCTCTGCTGTCTTTTGTTTTTTTTTTTCAATTTGATACAAGCTAGGGCCATCTGGGAAGACAGAACTTTAATTGAGAAAATACATCCATCAGTTTGGCCTGTAGAAATCTGTGAGGCATTTTCTGTATCAATGATTGATGTGGGATGGTATAACCCACTCTAGGTGGTACTACCCCTGGAAATGTTTCTTGTACAACAATCTTCCTAATTCTGCGACCCTTTAATACTTCTCCTCATGCTGTGACCACCAAGAATATTATTATTTTCATTGCTACTTCATAACTGTAATTTTGTTTCTGTTATCTATTGTAGTGGAAATATCTGATATGCTGGATAGCTTATATGTAACCCCTGTGAAAGGGCCATTTAACCTCAAGGGGTTATGACCCACAGGCTGAGAACCACTGTCCAGTGACTTTGTCGCTTTGGGTGCTGAGATTGAATGCATGCCTTGGTATGTTCATCAAGCATTCTGCCACAACTGCTCACATCTCCCGAGTCTTGCTTCACACTTCTTTTCTGTGTGTTGACCGATGAATCGTGGGTGCCAGACCCTGGGCTTCGTGAGAAGTAAAACGATTAGCATAAAACATAAAGATTTACACAATCTAACTTAGGCTTCAGCTGTGGTCAGACAATGATCTGGGATTTAGATAGAGTATGGCTCACTTAACTATTTGAACAGGTTATGCAGCCCACCGTGACTGTGTTCCTTCTCGTTGGTTGGTGTTAGGGACTGATCTAGGGCCTCTTGTGTAAAATCCATACACTCTCCTGCTGCAATGCGCCTGCAGTCTGGCATCCCTTCTGGGATCTGAAACACATACCCTTTCAGATGCCTGACTCAGCTGGACTCTGGGGTCTTTACCAGAGTCCTTTACTGTTAAATAGTTTCCCTTCTTTAAAGAGAACTTTTCCTATTTTATATGTATGGTTGTTTGCCTGCCTGTATGTCTGTGTACCACGTGTTCAGTGCATATGGAGGAGGTCAGAAGATGATGTCAGATACTGTAGAGCTGGAGTTACAGAGGGTTGAGTTGCCACGCATATGTAATGTTCTGGAAGAGCATTCACTGCTCTTAACTGCTAGGCCATCTCTCCAGTCACTAAGCTTCCCTTAATCTCCACAGTGGATATTTTCACACCTTTACTCTTTGGAACACTGATTAAAGTAGTGTTTTCAGGAACTTAGTCATAAAATTTTTGACTGAGCTGGGTAGTATAGGAGAGTGTGTAAATTGCCTTTTTACTTTTTACTTTCTTCTCATTCTTTTCCTGCCCTACTTCCTTCCTTTCTCATTTTCTGATGTTGGAGTTTGAGTCCAGGGGCTCTTGAATGCCAGGCAAGTGATGTACACTGAGCTACACCAAGGTGGAGGGTATTTATATCACAGACAATTTAAAAATGAATCTTAGGGGAAAATAAAACTAGAATCTTGGCCAAAATAGCATTTGGCCTCTATCCTAGTTCCTAACAGAGTCCTTTGTTCCCCACTGAAGCTTTGTGAGCCAGGCCTCCACTATCTGATTTCTCTCAACATTTTACAATGTCCATTATGCTCTGTTTACCAAAGTTTCCCACATTCCTCCCACAAACCAGTTTCGAAGGCCTAAGAACCTTGTGATCATGTTTATCCATAGTAGTAGCCCCACTCCTGGTACCGATGTTCTGTCTTAGTCCCTCTTCCTGTTACTATGACAACATACCCCGGCAAATGCAATACTTAAGGAAAAAAGGGTTTGTTTTGGCTCAGAGATCAAGGGTAAAGTCAATCATGGTAAGGAAAGCCTGGTAGCAGAGCATGGAGTCGCTGGGCACATCGCATTCACAGCCAGGAAGCAGATGATGTTGGTGCTCAGTTTGCTTCCTGTTTTTTGTGCTTTTCAGGACCCAATCCCAGCAAATGGTGTTACCTACTTTTTAAAAAAGACCTACTTATTTTATGTGTATGGGTGTTTTGCCTACAATTTTTTCTTAGTCAGTGTTCTGTTTCTGTGAAGAGACATCATGACCATGGCAACCCTTGTAAAAGAAAACACTTAATTGGGGTTGGCTTACAGTTCACAGATTTAGTCCATTATCATCATGATGGGAAGCATGGTGGCATGCAGACATGGTACTGGAGAAGGAGCTGAGAGTTCTATATCCGAATTAGAAGGCAGCAAGAAGAGAGAGACATTGGACCTGACTTTAGTATCTAAAACCTCAAAGTTTATCCCAGGGACACACTTCCAACAAGGCCACACCTACTCACCTACTTCAACAAGGCCACACCTCCTAACAATGCCATTACCTGGTGACCAAGCATTCAAATCTGAGTCTATGGAGGCCATTCTTATTCAAACCTCTACATGTATGTATGTATACTATATGTGTGCCTGGTGCCCCCAGAAGTCATAAGAGGGTGCCAGATCCTAGGAACTGAAGTTATGGATAGCTGTAGGCCACAATGTGGGTTCTAAGAACAGAACCCAGGTCCTCTGCAAGAGCAACAAGTGTTTTGAGTACTGAGCCATCTCTCCAGCCCTTATGTTCCCCACTTTTAGGGTGGATCTTCCCTCTTTAATTAACCTGATCAAAATAATCCCTCACAGGCCTGGGCAGAGGCTAAAGCAATCTAAATGGTCCCTCACGAGTATACACAGAAGTTTGTCTCCTGGGTGAGTCTAGATCCTCCCAAGTTAAAGACAAGCCATCTCAGTCGCTGTGAATTTGATTCCTCCAAGTGGCTTGGGTGAGTGGAATCATGGGATGTTTGTTGCTTTGTATGTAGCTTATTTAATTTGGTAAATGTCTTCTGTGCAGGTCTCGGTTTCCTTCTGAAAATCCTGAATAAAGTTCCACTCCGTTGCAGTAATAGTCTGACGTATGTAATTCCTTTCTCTCACATTTCACCTGAGTTCACATTTGTTTCCACCTCTCAGCAACTGTGACTAATGTTGCTATGGACATGGGTGTGCAAAACCCTGCTCAGGTCCCTACTTCTGGTAATTTTTTGGCATGTATCCCACAATAGAACTGAGACAGAAAAATGGCCTAATTCTCTCCAATGGTTTTTGGCTCAGTGACAAACACTATTAAATATTATAAGAGCATTGTTGATGTTTCCAATTTTGTTTTTGTTTTGACACAGAACTTGCTACGTAGCCCAGGTTGGTTTTGAACTTTGACTTTCCTACCTCAGCCTGGCCCTGGGATTATAGGCAAGTGCTGTCATTCCCAGCCATTAATTATTACCATTGTTAATGGTAACAATGGGCCTTTACTGTAAGCATTCCTTTTAATGTTTATTTTCCCATTAACTGAAATGTTCCAGTAGGGGTTGGGCTGGGGCAATCTGACTCTAATTGACGGTTGTTGAGTCCTTCCCTGGCTCCCCTCTGCCTTGTGTGGAGGACTGTCAGTCAAGCGCTCTATCTTTGGGCTCTATAAGTATGGTTTGGCTATTCTGAATGTTTCACTGATACCCTAAGGATAGAATGTGACCATAGCTTATTGCCAAAATGCCTGGTTGCAGAAGGCACTAATCAACCACAGAATTTCAAATTGCTTGTGCTGAATTTCTGTCTTTGCAAACCTTGAAGAACTCTAGCAGCCATTTTTGCCCATGGCACAGGGGGATGCCTTCCTTTGGTGACTCAGTAGGTTTATGACTGGTGCATAGTATCCTTCATTTGCATGAGGGGCTCCCATGCTATGCCCCTTTTCTAGCTATAGAATAAACAAGTTGTCTGGAACACTCTTTGAGTCAGCTAGGGGACCCCCTCATGCGTGGCATTGCAAGGGCTTCTGTTGGGGCTAGAGAGGTGGCTCATTGATTAAAAGTGCATAGTAAGTACTCATGCAGAGGACATTCATTACTGGCACCTACCTGAGGTGGCTCACAAACACCTATAATTCCATCTGCTGGAGATTCTTCCTGACTGGCCTCCACAGGTACCATGTGCACATACCCACATGCATATAGTTTAAAAATACAAATAAATCTTTAACAGCCTCTGTCAAAGTGCTGTGTGTGTTGTGTGTGTGTGTGTACTGTGTGCATGTGAGTGTGCAGGTGCATGTGCATGCACAGGCTAATGTGGAAAACCAGATATCTTCATCTGTCACTGTGCCATTGGCTGGCTGGCCAGGAAGCTTTTGGGATCCATCTGTTTCTGGCTCCTAGTTCTGGGGTTACAGGCATGTGCAGCCATACCGGTCTTCCCATCTGGGTCTAGGAATTCAAACTGGGCTCCTCTTGCTTGAAGAACAAGTGCTCCTCCCCATTCATTTACCTCTCCATCCCCCAGGGCTGGTGTTTTCTGGCCTGCTTTTGATGGTTATTATTAGATCGTGAGCTGGCAATATGAAGACGGGATAGGCAGACACGGGAGTAAAGTGGGGACGGACATGAAGGCAGCTGTGGCAGGAGGTGTGGCAGTGAGAAGGAAGCTACAGAGCACAGAATGGGGAACACAGGCTGCAGAAGACAGCTGTGAAGAGCTGAAGACAAAACCCCCCAAGTCTTAAACACCAAGAGTCCCAACAACCTCTGTCAGAGAGCTGTAATCATACAAGGAGCCAAGGGTCCCAATACCTAAGGCTGTTTAGGGCTTTAATATTTGTAATGGTAAAAATAAAACACTGCCGGTTCCCAAGGGGCCCATGGGACAGCAGATCCCAGGCAGGGAGCCACGCGGTAGGTGAAAGCCAGAGATGGATAGGTACACCATACAGAGTGAGGATGGGTATTTATTTAGTGGGTTATGGAAGGGAAGGGCAGAGGGAGGGTGAAGGGGGACAAGAAGCAGAGAGAGAGAGGAAGTGGGGAGAGGAGAGGAGCCACGGCAGCAGCTATCTCTTTGGGAGAGAGAAGGAAGAAAGCTCAGGCTGGAAGTAGAAGGAAGATCTGCCTGCCTCAGTGGTAGACAGGAAAGGGAGTAGGTGGGGCTTGTTTCTTAAAGGGACAGAACAGACCATCACAACAGCCTAAGATTACTGACCAGCGCTGAGGCTTCTGGCAGTTAAAGCCCAGAGAAATAAGTTATAAATTTGAGTTCCTAAAATCCTACATCTCTAGCTAGAGCAAAAGGGCCTTTGTTCTCATTACTGGGTCAGTCCTATCTCTAAGCCTCCAGCATCCAAAGGCCCAGGACTATCAGTTCTAGAAAAGCCTCTCCCTTCCTACTTGTGGCTTTTATACAATTAGAGCAAGAGAATCCCAGCAGCTAATTGTAACAGATTTGTTGGATCATATGGCGACCCTGTGGAAAAAAATATTAAAAAGTGGTTTACTAAGCGCTAAATGCTGTGTTTGCATTATGTTGATAATACACTCTTATGTTAATAATATAATATTCATATACAATCATAAGGCATAGATTTTAACCTCTCAGAGTGAAAGAGATCGACTCCCCAGGATCATGGAGGCTAGTCAGAACTCAGTTCAGTGCTTGTGAACTCTGATTGGCTCTCTTGGCCTCACAGTTTGAGGTCTTTGTGCTAAGATGCTTCCTGAAAGATAAAAGCAATGTGCTCCAAGAAAGTGGATCTCTTTCCTGTGATTAATGACTAGACAGTAACTGAAACATTCTCATTCCCCTTATTAGGAAGATATAAGGGAAACTCTGCTCAGAATTCTGGGTAATATTTGTCTTACTTGATAAAGAAAAAGAAATCTCCTTTCCTTCCCATTTATACCATTTGCATCACATTGCTGAGATAATATGGTAGTTCGTGGGACTGAAAGCAGGCCTGGTAAGCAACAGATGAGGAGGAAAGAAGGGGTAAAAAATGCAGAGTGCAAAGATCATAGACTCCAAAGCCTCATAGCCTGAGCTACAGGGCTACTGGGTGGGTGGGTCTAACTATCTATTCATATAACCTGCAAAGAGTTACTGAGCTTCTTGGCACTCAGTCATCTCAATTGTGAATAATACTAGGTCTTTGACTGACTGTCATTATTTGTGTAAAATAAGGTCCCAGAACATGGGACTGGCTGATAAATGTCTCACTATTTAAGCAGAATCGTCAATACTGACAGCCAGGCTTGCTTTCCCCTAACACACATATTTTCAGCTTCAGTTTAAATCTTTTAGGATATTGCCATCTTTTGTCTCTGTTGTGCTATTCTTCAAGTTATCATAGAAAACACAAAGCTGATCATAGTCCTCTGATGATCTCTATTATGTTTAGAACAGAGACCAAATTTAAGAGATTAAACCCTTTTGTGATCTAGAGCTATCCTCTTTTTATCCCTAAAATTTTGTCTTTCTCGTAATAGACATGGACTTTATCCTTTCAATAAATATTTATTAGCATCTAGATAGTACAGTGCAAAACTGGAAAAGTCAGGCCCCAAATGGTGGTTTCTGCTGTGAGGGAATTTGCATTACAAAAACACAACAGAGGCAATGGAAAGGGGAACAAATACAAATGAAGACAAGCACAAATCTGCCACACTCATTCAGACCTCTTCAGTGAGCTGGATCGATGGCACACAGCTGAACCTTCAGCACTTGGAAGCCTAGGACAATTGGATTCAGAGTTTAAGGTCAGCCTAGGGATGCCAAACTACTCAGAGCAAGCCCCTGTCCCCCAAACAAAGCCATGTGTGGCATAATTCCTGCTGTGTTCTGTGTTCTCCTCTATGGTCTCTGTTGCCCAGGCAGGCTTCAAGCTCCTGGGCAAGCTTAAAGTTCAAGCTATCCTCCTAACTTATGCTCCAGAGGAGATGGGACAGCAGCAGGCACCACTCGACCTGCTGGAGAACTTCTTAACTATCACACTGTAGCCCAGGGTGGCCTAGAATTCAGCAGAATTTTGAGTTTGTGACAGTTTTCTTGCCTCAACTTCGCAAGGCCTGGGATTACAGATGTGAGCCACCACACACACCTTTTCCTGACCGACTGATTCTGCACCATCAGAGCACCCTGTGAATGCTGCCGCCCTAGAATTTGTCTCACTGGTGGTCTATTCGGATCTGTCCCCCCAACACTTCCATTCCCCTATGAGACTTTCTTTTTTGATCCCAAGGGTATTAAATATTTGTTGAATGCATGGTGTTCATTTTTTGAGAACTTGGAAAAAACTTAAATATAATTTTATGTGTATGGATGGTTTTGTATGCATGTATGTCTGGGTACATATGTATGCCTAGTGACCCTCAGAGGTCAGAAGAAAGAGTTGTATTTCCCAGAACTGGAGTATAGATAAGGCTGCCATGTGTGTGGGGGTCACTGTGAGCATCAGGGCATGCAGGGAAAAGAACCTGGAAGAGGTATGAATGAAAACTCGGTTTAATTCGAGTTAGTCAACCAGGCTAGATCAAATTTCTAGAGAGTCTGATGCCAGATGGTTTATTGCCAGCATATATAAACACAGTATAATTTGGGGGAAAAAAAGTTTCCTAGTGTAATACAGATATAACCACACCAAACCTCAACATAAAATACATGTCATTTCTTCCAAGAAGATAGGTTTAGAGAGAAGCTACCTATATTAGCTTAAGGACCTAAAATCTAATGTGATCTGACTGAGACAGCATAGAAGTCAGCAGGCTATCTCACCTAAGGCTTGGTTCTATCAACTGGGAGCTAAATCTAAAGGTCTAGGGAGAGAGAGAGAGTCTGAGATACTCTTTCTGGAAGATTTGGATGAGGTCTGGCTCTACAAATAGCAAAGATCACCAGGTCATTAACAACCCTCACTCTCAGCTTTCCTCCATTGAGGAGACAACCTTGCGTGTTTAACATTCTTGGTTTCCCTAGTGCTTGGACCTTTGTGCCCTCAACAATGTGGGTACTGGAAACTGAACCCAAGCCCACCAGAAAAACAGGACTATTAACTGTGGAGCCATCTCTCTAGCCCCACATTTTGGAAAACTTTTTATCTTGACATAGCTACACACTCAAAAGTAGCAAAATATAAGCCCATGATGGCTCAGCAGAAAAGGAACCTGCTATGCAAGCCTCCAAAACCTTGAGTGCCATCGCTGGTAGTCACAGAAAAGTGGAAGGAGAGAACAAAATCTGCAGAGTAGCCTTTTGACCTCCACACAAGTGCCGTGGCATGAGCACTGACTGCTCACACACACACACACACAGACACAGAGAGAGAGAGAGAGAGAGAGAGAGAGAGAGAGAGAGAGAGAGAGAACATCAAAACACATTCCTTAAAAACCCCTCATATGACTTTCCCATCTTAGATAAGTATAGTATATTATCAAAACTATGAAACTGGTATTGGCATAAAGCAATTAACTGGACTACAAACCTCGCATCATCTTTTGTATAAACTCATTTTTTTTGTTTTGTTTTGGGTTTTTTTTTCTTTTTTATTTATTTGTTAAAGATTTCTGCCTCCTCCCCGCCACCGCCTCCCATTTCCCTCCCCTTTCCCAATCAACTCCCCCTGCCTCAGCAGCCCGAAGAGCAGTCAGGGTTCCCTGCCCTGTGGGAAGTCCAAGGACCTCCCACCTCCTTCCAGGTCTAGTAAGGTGAGCATCCAAACAGCCTAGGCTCCCACAAAGCCAGTACGTGCAGTAGGATCAAAACCCAGTGCCATTGTTCTTGACTTCTCAGCAGCCCTCATTGTCCGCTATGGTTTTTTTTTTTTTTTTTTTTTCAAGACAGGGGTTCTCTGTGTAGCCTTGGCTATCCTGGAAAAGGTTTCGCACAGAGGTCTGTCTGCCTCTGCCTTCCGAGCGCTGGGATGGCCTTGAATTTACAGAAATCTGCCTGTCTGATTCCGAAATGCTGAGATTAGGACCAGATTAAACTTCATTATAAAATGTATCATCACAGTCCTGTGAGCTATGAGCTCTATATGCACACAATGAAAGCGCAGAGCAGTTCCCTTACTACTACGAAGTTTCTTGTGCTAGGTGTTCACAACGAATTCAGTTACCTAGATTTTCTTTGTGTCATTACAGGGAAGCCAAATGGAGTAGATAAATACATTGTATATGAGCTCTGGAATGCATTCTGAGGGCCCTGCGAATTCTCTGTACAAATCCAGTACTTTTAAATGGTTTCATGTGGTTTATATTAACTTTGAATTCACTATTTAGTCAAGGGTGAACTTGAGCTGCTGATTTTCCTGTCTCCAGGCTCCTGCCAGCTCAGATGAGGGCATCTGCCATTTTGCCTAATGTTTTTATCTTGTTGTCATCTCTATTCCCCATACTGGATTTGTTTCAACCGTGGAAGTTAGGAAGCAGGCAATTCGGAATGTCTTTTTTTCTGTGACAAGTATCTTCAAACAAATCTACAACGTTCTGCTTGTTAACAAATCATGGCAAGTTACAAAACAGACGCAGACCATAAGTACTTGCTGCTGCAAGCTACGCTTTGAAACTTGGGGCACGCTGCATTGCAGTAAAAACTGGCGGGAGGCGTCACTTAGGGAGAATGTCCTCGGCACCCATTCGCTCCCAAACTGCAAGACTGCCAATAACGTCCCAGGCCTTAGCAAACTGAACGAGCTTTGAAAAGTCAAGGCCGTTGGAAACTGGGTCATCCACCTCCCCCAACTTCAACTCCCCGGGGTGTTGTGTTGTTTTGTCCCGTTGGTCCCCACTCCTGACCAAGCCTGCAAATATCTGTATCTCCCAGAGACACCTCGAGGAGAAACAACTGCAACAGCACAGAATTCCCGACGCCGCTGCAGAGAGTTTTTTGGCACCGCTCTTCCCAGGCCACGCCTGAGCCCCGGCAGCTGGGTGGCCTGGCGACCCCGCTCCGCGCACGCGCCCTGGCAGCCCGGCGGTCGCCCGGGAAGCCCCGGCCCAGACGCCAGCGTCACCTCGCGCCGCCTCCGCCCTTCCTGCTTTCCGTTTCCTTCCCGCGCCTGCGCGGCTCCAATTGTTTTGGCTTTCCGGTGGGGCAAAGGAAAAGGGCGCGGTGAGCCCGATGAAGGCGGGGTCCGGCCGCGGGCACCTGGGAGCCGACCGAACGGCCGCAGGAGCGGGCCAGGGCGCAGCGGACGCGGGCGGAAGGCCGTGACGGCCCAACCCGGGAGGCGCGCGGAAGCGGGGGCGGCAGCGAGCGGCCCCGGGGTCCCCCGCAGCGCCACGCCCCCGCCGTGCGTGCGGCCGCGTGAGTTGCTGCCCGGCGGAGCGGCGCGCGGTGAGCTGGGCGGCGGGAGCCGAGGTGGGCCCGGCTGGGCGCGAGGCGGCGGGCGGCCTTTGTCGGCCGGGGAGGTGGCGGCGGCGGCGGCGGCGGCGGCGGCTTTCAAACCCGGGCGCTTCCGCCGAGCGCGCGGTGTTTCCGGCGCGGCCTGCGCGGGGCTCGGGGCGGCGTCCTTCCGAGGCAGAGCTGTTTTTCCCCGCGCTGGCCGCGTGTTCGGGACGCGGCGGCCGACGGAGGGCGATTGAGCCCTTGCTTTTTTTTTTTTTTTTAACTTTGCGCATCGACAGTAGCCCGGAGAGACCCTGTTGCCCTCGGCCTGCTTGTGCCCCACGGTGGGAAGGGGAAGCTGCCCTTTGAAACCTGTTTGCTTTAGATGGAAGTCGCGTATTTGAACTCGACTCGCAGCTTCTCCCGATGACGCTGGCGACCGGGAGACAGACTGATGTGCTGTAGTGCAGTTGTTTTGAGTTACCGTGCGCTCTCCCTTCCCCCGGCCCCAAGCCCCTGGCCTAGTAGTTTAAGATTCCTTTTTTTATAGCTACTTAAAGGAAAAGGAGTATTCAGAATTTACTTGGTGGCCCCTCTAAGTTATCTTAACAAGAAATTAAGATGATAAAATTGAAAAGACTGCTTTGTGAACAGCTATAACAGCTTTGTGAAAACGGGGGGAAAAGACCGTTCTGGTCACGTGTTGTTTATACATGAATCTGTAAGTCTGGCTCACTGAGCAACAGCCCTATCAGCAGTGTGCTCTGACTGAAATTATATTTTCTTTCTGTGAGGCAACTACTTAATACGTTTGTTTACGTTTTGTTGTTTTTTTCTCCTCGTTTCTTTTGAGTTGTGAATTCTCCAAATTTGAGTAATATAGACCCGATCTTTTACAGTTGAAAGAATGCCTTGGTTTAGTCGGCCTTTGGGTAAAGCCCTCTGTAATCTAAGGTCCATTTGAAAAGTCAAGTCAGTTGCTTGTTTTCCCCAGTCTCTGTGATGTGGAATACGCTACTGTCCTTTCCGTCTGTCTGATAACGTTCTGCCTTATTGCTTTGCTCTTTCGTTAGTCTAGCGCTTTTTCAGGTCCTTTTAGATCAGAGCCAGAAATCGTAAAGAGAGTATATAACTCTTGGCAACTATGGCGTTTCCGTTGATGGTCCTTTGTAGACCGTGTGTTTCCACAGTGTTATTTCCTCTTCAGATAAGTGCTGAACTTCTCCCTTTTATATCCATAAGACCAATGCTGTTAAACTTTATTTACAGAGACTGTAAGGAGATGAGAGGAATAAGAGGCGACCTAGTGATTAGTGTGACTTCCATAATGAGCATTTCTTAGTATCTATGTCTTCGATATCGAATGTGTTTCAGATGTTTGTTAAATTCCTAGAAACCGGAGTTCTCTCTTGAGGTAGACTGCATTACAGAGTGACCCAGGCTTGCCTTGGAATCCTGCTTCCGCCTCTTGAAACCTGGGATTGCGGGCTAGCACTACTGTGTTGAATGCAGTCTTTAAAGCCAAAAGATACCTGGTTTTCCACAGATATGCGCGTGGTCTACAGAGCGAGTTCTAGGACAGGCTCCAAAGCAACAGAGAAACCCTGTCTCGAAAAACCAAAAAAAAAGAAAAGAAAATAGTCGGCCCACCTTCCCAACCACATTCCTAAGACCGTCGGGGCTGAGAGAATGATTGGTTTTGCTGCCCTAAAACAAATAAAAATCAGAGTCGGTTACATACCAGTCTTTCTTAGTTTTGCAGAGTTTGAATAAAACAGATGTTTACCTAACTTGGGGTGTTAGGGCTAGAGATTGGTTCCAAGCAGTCTTAAGTGATGAAGGGTGTTCCTGATGCCTTTGTCAGAGACTTGGAGTTCTTAGGTTCTTTTGTGCGAAGGAGAGATTGTTGTGGGATTTGAAGACAGTGTACTCAATGGGAACATCTCTTCTTTCCTCCACTCATATCAGTGACAGTAGTGACTATTAGTGCCTTTCACTGCAGGCAGGGGCTTCCAAGAACTTTACCTTTGTGGTTTACTTGTTTATTTGTTGAAACATTGGGAATGCTAAACAAACACCCTACTTCTTATTACTAAACTATAGTCCCAGCCCTTGGTTTGGTTTTTGTGGCAGGGTCTTCCTGGGTAGCTCAAGGTTGACCTGAGCTAGATAGACTCCCCAGCCTGTTTTATTTTATTATTTTTTTTTTTTTTTGGTTTTTCGAGACAGGGTTTCTCTGTGGTTTTGGAGCCTGTCCTGGAACTAGCTCTTGTAGACCAGGCTGGTCTCGAACTCACAGAGATCCGCCTGCCTCTGCCTCCCGAGTGCTGGGATTAAAGGCGTGCACCACCACCGCCCGGCTGACTCCCCAACCTATTGAGGGTATGCTCAGCATCAAGTTTTTAGTTTTGTTTTTCTGTAAGGAAACACATTTTAGTAGTTATAATCAATGTTAAGGGGTTCTGCCCCTTGCAGCTCTATATAAGAGTGCTTGAGTATCTAAGATGATACTTACATAACTTGGGGTATTAGGAAGGACAGTTGATTTAAGCACTATTAATGTACAGAGCAGTTCTTGGTTCTCTTGTCTGAAACTGTCTTCTGTTGTGGCTGGAGAAACTGACTTCAGAGAATGGAGCGTTGCTAGAAAAGTTTGGGTCAGCTTTGCATCAGTCAAGCCTGCCTCCCCCTTCTTGAGACACTGAGTAAAATGGAGGTAAAGGACTGATAATCCATAATGGTCCCCTGTGCTCAGTTATTCTGTCGTAGGCTGTGGTAACTTCCTGATCATGATACAGCTTAGGAGCTTGTCCTTACGCTTGAATTTATGGAAGTGCAGATCACTAACCTAATTGAGCTGTGCTCGCCTCTTCGGTTTGAGGAAGGCACACTTAGGAACAGGCTTCAGGTTTTATTAGGATAGGGGAAAGTGCTGAAATTTATTAAATTTGGTATTTATTTATTTATTGGTTTTTTTCTGTTTAGTTTTGGAACCTGCCCTGAACTCACTCTGTAGACCAGGCTGGCCTTGAACCTCCCAAGTGCTGGGGTTAAGGGTGTGCACCACCACTTCCCGGCTCAAATTTGATAAATTATTTCTTTTACTAATTTTTATTTGAATTTTATGTACATCGGTGTTCTGCTTGCATATGTGTCTGTGTGATGGCGTGGGATCCGCTGGAACAGGAGTTACAGACAGCTGTGACCTGCCATGTAGGTGCTGGGACTTGAATCTGCATCCTCTGGAAAAACACCAACACTCCCAACCACTGAGCCATCTTGCAGTCACGTGATAACTTCTTTAAAAAAAAAAAAAAGACCATCAGCTTTTTCCTCCCTCGCACCTGTTTCTTATCATAGCTCCCTTGTGTGGCTTGTGTCATTAAAGATCAAGTCGCGAGCTGGGCATGCTGGCAGGCACACTTCTCCAGCACTCAGGAGGCAGAGGCAGGTGGATCTTTGTGGCTTGGAGGCCAATCTGGTCTACATAACAGGTTCTTCCAGCACAGCCAGGAGTACATAACAAAATAAAACAAAAAGATCGGATATTTTTTCTAAACATCCTCAAGTTTTGGTTGTTTTAGTAACTTTAAAGGACTACCCCACTTAGTCCTCCCAAAGGAGGGACCTCTTTCAAAGAGAGGCTTGTTCAGTTGCTGTGCCATAGTGCCTCTGGCTTTAATTTGTCTGCACTGACATCAGCCATATCAAGATTAATCTTGTTAGGCTGATAAATTTCATAATTCAGACAATTATGAAAATTCAGACAAGTCTGTACAACTTAAAAACTAATTTCTCTAAACTAAAATATGATTTAGAACTGAGCATGGTGGTTCATGTGTGTGCTTTTGGCATTGGAGAAGCTGAGGCAGGAAGATCAGATCAAGAAGAACCTAGATTATATGGAGTACTCCAGGACAGCCTGACCCAGCCTGAGATACTGTTTTAGAAACACACAAGTTTTATCAAAGATAAAAAGAGGGAGCTGCACTTGGTACTGTGACCTTGTAACTGGAATCTCTGGGGCTGATACCATGTGGAGATTTGGCCTTTGAGAAGGGGTTACAAAGTTTCACCAGTGATTGGGCCACTAAAAGTTGTTCACAATGTGTCCAGTGCTCTGCTTTCAGCATTGTTCAAGTAAAATACTCTAATCTCAGAAAAAGCCGTGGAAGAGTTCTTTTTATTCCCGTTTCTATGTATGAGCAAACTGAGGTGCAGAGCTAGTGAGCTGCAGAAGTGGGCTTCCTCCCAAAGTAGTTTGAGTTTGTATTTTTGCATGCTTGTGTGTGCACGCACACACACCATTTAATACTTGTTGTCCAGAATGTCTTGGATTCTTTCTAACAAATTTTCAACTTTCTGTGTGACAGACACTTGCATTATTAGAAGATGAAAGCCCACTCCCTAGAGAAAGACCTTCATCACTGTATCATTTCTTTGAGAAAATTTTAGCTGGTGTCTTAGTATGTGCTCAAACTAAGAACTTGCTGTCCTCCTGTTTTATTATCCTGAGTAGCTGAGATGAGCATGTGCTTCATACCCAGCTTACTCACTGCCCCTCTCCCTCCCTCCCTCCCTCCCTCCCTCCCTCCCTCCCTCCCTCCCTCCCTCCCTCCCTCCCCCCTCCCTTCCTCCTCCCCCCTCTGTGTGTGTTTGTGTGTTTCCAGTGTTGGGATTGCAGCCAGAACTTTACTCGACTGCACTTGCAACCTATGTTTTACTTTTGACAGGCAAATAATGACATATATTTGTGAGGTACAATGTAAAATTTAGAGATTTGTTTTTTAGTTAGGTATGTTAAGTCTGAACGTGGGTATGTGCACATGTATGTGGGTGCTCCAGGAGGTGAGAGTTGTCAGATACCAGAGGCTGTTGACATTGATGCTGGTGCTGGGAACTCTGCTTAGGTCCTCAGAAAAGCAACATAAACCCTTAACCTCTGAGCCATCTCTCCAGCCCCAGCTTAATGTTTTAATGTATACATTTTGAATGATTAAATCAAATTATTTTAATATGCTCATTGCCTCAACTACCTAGGGAGAGAGAAACATTTCAAGTCTATCCTTAGCAGTATGTATGTATGTATGTATGTATGTATGTATGTATGTATGTATTTATTTTGCTGTTTGAGGTCGTATCACTGTAGCCCAGGTGCATTGGTTTCTATTCCTCTTTCTCTTCCTCTGGCTGTGATCAAATGGCCCAACCAAAGCCACAGGAGGCTTCCCGGTTATAGTCCATCATGGCTGAGAGGCCACAGCAGCAGGTGTTAAGTGCATCCACGGTCAAGAGAGAGCCATTGCTAGTGCTCAACTTCCCTCCTCTCTTGTGTCCAGTCAGAACCCCATACCACACCTTTTTTTGTGTTTCTTGTTTTGAGACAAATCTCTTCCTGTGTAGCTCAGGTTGGCCTCCCAAGAGCTGAAATCAGGTGAGCACCACCACACTCAGATAGTAGGGTGTTCGGTTGGTTGGGTTGTTGTTGTTGTTGTGTTTTTGGACACGGTGTCTTGAACCCTTAGGCTCAGACATTCTTCCTACCTTGGCTGTTGACTGGGATAACAAGCGCTTATGTGTGCCTAAAGTATTTTTGAATCTCTAACTGCCATTCTCAACATGTGTGTATATCTAGGGGAGGGATGTCTTACTTGCACTTCTGGGCTTCATTTTTGGAGCCTTAATGAAGAGTACTCATATAAGGGAAAATTTATTTTCAAAGCTCACTGAACCAGGAATAGCACTGTTTGAATAGTTAAGAGGTGTTAGATGAAATCCAGGTGTGATGGCTCATGTCTGATATCCCAGCACTCACTGAGGCTGGAAGTTTGCTATGAGTTTGAAGCCATTCAGAACTCAGTTCCAGACAACTTGAACTACAGAAACCTTGTCCCCCAAAAAAACCAAAACCCACCAATACCAAAAAGTATTTCAATTTTGAAAAGTGTAATATGTACAATATATACAGATAAGGTTAACTAAAATCATATTTATTTCAATTTTCAATAATTTAAGACTGTACTTGCTTACTTGTCTTTATGATCTAAAGAGAAAATATTCTAATAAAACTTATTTTAATCGGTAGCTGTGCATCCTGAAATACTGTAAAGACACTGTAGCTCCTGCATTCACAGCACTCAGGAATCAGAGGCAAGAGTACCCTTGGGCCAGCCTGAGCCACATAGTAAGATCCAGCTCCCCACACCACCCCTCAGCTCAGGTGTTAAAGTGCCTGCCTAGTATACAGGAAGCCCTGTATTTCCATAAACCAGATGTGGCACATCCCTTTAATCCCAGCGCAACAACAAGAACATAAACACCACTACTAACAACAAAACTAGATTAAAACAGTGGTATGGTCAGTTTTGTGAATAGGATTCTATTAAACCAAGCCCATTTGGTTGTATTCTGCCTTTGGGATGGAGATGTGAAGGAAAAATAATACATGTTTTGAGAGTCTGGTTTTTTTTTAAAAGCTAGGTAACTTTCATTTGTCAACAAAACCCAGAATATTTAAGTAGATAATAAATTTTCCCTTCTCAGTGTGAACTGTTTGTTCTTACTGGTGGACAAGTACTTGCTGGGTCTGCACATTTTACTTTCTCTGCAGAATTTCTTAAGGCAAAGAGTAAAATGCCCTCTGTGCCTGCCAATAATTTGTAGTTTGAGCAGGGCATAGTGGCACGATCCTGTAGTCCCACTACTACTAGGGAGTTGAGGCAAGAGAATTTCAACTTAGTGGCTAGCCTTGGCAATAGATAAAGATCTCTCCAAAACAAAAAAACCAAACCCTAGCAAACCAATGCCCACATTTGGAGCTCAAGCTGACCCTATCTCACTATAAAACAGCCTGGGCTGGAGTGTCAGCAGCTTATTTTAGTAGGAGATGCAAGGCCTTAGGTTTGTCCCCATCTCCCTTAGACAAGCTGACAGGTAAAGGAAAGCTGTGCTAGGAAAATGTTTTCTCTACCAGCTTGTCCTACAGTTAGTTACCTGTCCACCCTTCTGTCTGCCCTCACGTTTTTCCTGCTTTCTAAGAGACTTTAAAAGTCAGCTGTAGTTTTGGCTGTGATTTGTAGTTGACAGTAAATGTACTTGGTGCTTGGGAGCTTTAGTGGTTGGCAACTCTTCTCAGTGCCTCAAGCATAATTATTGGCACATGGTAAATACTCAAAACAATAGTCGGATTCATTTTGTGTAGTATTAATTTATCTTCAAAGAAACAGTTTCTTCAATATTGTTCAGTAAAGGATGCCAACTTCTTTTGATAAGGCATATATGATTTATTGTTATTGCTGTGCTGAGAATTGAGACCATGGACTTGAATATGCCAGGTATGCACTCTGTGATTATGCTATATCACCAGTCCTTTAAAAGAGAAAAAGGTGTATTGTCACATGGTACATAATGTAGGGTAGTATGTGAAACTTGCTGCTATGATCAAATGCTTGAGAAGAGCTTGAAGAAGAGGCTTGGTTCATTGTGACTGGAGGATATGGTAGCAAAACAGCTCACATCTCTGGGAAGCAGAGCAATAACAGGAATGGGCTAGGGAAAGATAAAACCCCCCAGTAATACCCCTTCTCTATGACCTGTTCTTCAATCAGGTCTCACTTCCACAGTTCAACCAACTCCCAATAGTCTTCCTCTAGTTCAGAGATGATCTTGTCTCTGACAAACATTTCCCTTTAGTTACTTAATATAAGTGGTTCGCACTCCAATACAGAGTATTTAGAGTCTTTCAGGTTTTCCTTTTTAGAGCAAGGAATTTTGTTACAGAAAATATTGGTGTTGGTGGGCATCACAGTTTGTTAATCATCCTTAGCTTAGCATGTACACAGCTACACGGCTCACGTGTGGGAGTCACGGCACAACAACACCACCAGTAAAGATAATGTATTCAGTTATGGAATGCTGCCATAGATTTTTTGGGGGTTGTTTTGTTTTTTTGGGGGGGGGGTTTGAGACAAAGTTTCTCTGTAACTTTGGAACCTGTCCTGGAACTAGCTCTTGTAGACCAGGCTGCTTTCAAACAAAGATCGCCTGCCTCTGCCTCCCTAGTGCTGGGACTAAAGGCTTGCACCACCACCGCCTGGCTTGAGGGTTTTAATACAGTATATAATAATATATATCATATTGTTACCAGGAGGAAGTTTCAGTGAATACTGAAATCCTCCTGTGTTTAATTTTCCATACACTTTTATACCCCAATACCACAGGGGGAAGAAGACAAAAGACTGCTTTAACATGATACAAAGGACAATTAGAACAGTTACTTGCTTTAATACTTTGAGACATGAAGTCATTAGCATTCTCCTGATTAGGCAGTGAACCCACCCTAGACCAAGTATCCTGAAGGTAGCCATTCCCAAGGTCAAACCTCCTATTTCAAAAGAAGGAGCCTAAGTACACTTGAATATCCTGACCAGACAGGAAATAGAGGTGGGTGAATGAGAACAGGAGAATTCTGGGAAGAAGGAAGTCCTGGTTTGCAGTCCTGTCCCAGTCATTGAAGAAACAAGATGTAACTGCCCCGCTGAATAAGGTACCAAGCCACGTAGCTAACACAGATAAGAATAATGGGCTAATATAAATTTTTCTTTTTTTTTGGTTTTTCGAGACAGGGTTTCTCTGTGGCTTTGGAGCCTGTCCTGGAACTAGCTCTTGTAGACCAGGCTGGACTCGAACTCACAGAGATTCGCCTGCCTCTGCCTCCCAAGTGCTGGGATTAAAGGTGTGTGGCACCACCGCCCGGCAGGGCTAATATAAATTGTAAGAGTTTTGAAGCCTGAGATACTGGGCCAATCAGTTTATAGCTAAATATATATATATATATATATATATATATATATATATCCTGACCATTGTTCAGGGTGGAGTGGATCTACCTGTATGAGCCATCTTAATGTCAAAAAACACCAAGTAACCACACCCTAGGTCACAGCGTGTAGCCACATTTGTTGTTGACAACTGTGAACAAGCTAACACTATGACCTTCAGACAGGGTTGAAATAGACTTACATTTTTGGGCCTCCACAACCTTTACACCTGTTTCTGTTACTTCCACAATTAACCTACTAGACACCTGACTGTATTATTAGTAGTTTCAGCAATTGTGTAGTTTGGCCAGAAGATATATTGTGAGCTCTTTGTCACCCTAAATAATTGATACTTTGAGGAAAAGCAGTGGTTCCAATGATCATACATAGATGTTTTATGTTAAAATTACTTTCCTTTCTGATTTTGCAGTTCAGGGTTATGAAATTTAAAATTGATATAGTTTGGGGGTTAATTTATGGGTAGCCACCTATTTGGATTTCCCTCTTCATTTTCTGGTTTGTAATTCCTTTGACACCACATGTTAGAAATACCAAGTTTCTAACTCCAAACATTTTTTAAATTAAACTTTTAATTCATTTGAATTTTTGTTTGTTTATAATAAATGGTATTGTTGCTTGTTTTGCATGTATGGGTGTTTTGCCTGCGTGTGTGTTGTGTCATGTATATGTTGCTGAGCTTGGTGAAAGCTCCCAGGCCATGGTAGACTGCCACCTCTGACCAGCAAGGCCTCCCATCGGTTGTCACTGCACCCCACAGTCAGGGAGCAGCAAATACTGAACACCGCTGTCCTGTGACCTTTCTCCCTTCTATTCAGTATGGGAATCTCAGAGCGTTGTTTGTGCTATCAACCTTTACAATAGGTCAAGTTAACTAACCTGAAATTCCTTCACAAACATACCCAGAGCTTTGTTTTCATGGTGGTCCTAAAACTTGTAAGATGACAATCAAGATTAGGCATCATTAGTGATTGCCTAGCAATTCCAATATTAGTGGAGTCCCTCTTGTTTGTTTGTTTGATTTTGTTTTTCAAGACAGGGTTTCTCTGTGTAGCACTTTGTAGACCAGGTTGACCTCCAACTCAAGAACTGCCTGCCTCTGCCTCCCAAGTGCTGAGATTAAAGGCATGGACCACCACCACTTGGCTAGCCAGTCAGTCTTATTTCAAATCCCATGTTGATCGTGTCTAATTTTTATGTGTACTTGGGTTTATTGGTGGTCTGTAATGCATCTTAATGTGATAGAGTCTCCAGGAGAAACTTGTTCTTTCTTCATTCAAATATTCTGACAACTTAAGTTCACACATTAAATTGGAAAACATTGTAATTTGTATAGTATTGGTGTTTTTCTGTATAGCAGTGTTATTCTCACTCATGCTCATTTCTAAAAGAAACACATGACGAGCTAAATTACACATACTTGCAGTGTATAGTTGAGAGAAGGAGGTGTGACTGAGTGGGGGAGTGCTTGATGACATGTTGTAAGACTCTGGGTTCTAGCCCCAGCTCCTCAAAACGAACCACATGCTTGACACATAAATAAACAGACACATGTACACATTAGAATTTCTTAAAGTTTAGAAATTAATAATTTTGAATCTCATTGCTATGTAGTCTTTGTATAAATATGTCTGGAGAGTGACAACCACCGCAGAAGAGGGCATCTGTCTGAGTATTGTTTCTCCCTTAAATTGCAGTCATGTGTTGCTGGCTTCTGCAATTTAAATTCTCTAAAGAACCTTAAAGTCAGCTGTTTATTCATGTGCTTATTTTCTCCAATGTTTATATCTTGTGTGGAAGGCAAAAAGTTTAAAGTACAGCTGTTGATTTTCTGCAGCCTAGTTATTTTAAATGTTACAAGACTTGAACAATTCGTTTTCCTTCTGTTTCATTTTTATGCTAGTATCTAAAATTGATTGAAACTTCACGTAAATGTAAAGGCTGTTGATTTAAACATTGTATTCTAAGAGCTTGATCTATGTATTCTAACTGAACTTTTTTCTTTTTAGTTCTGCAGAAAGCCTACTGAACATAAGATGTTGCAACAAAATCTACCTCCTGTATTTTTCCCTTTTATTCATGAGCTGCACAGTTGCAGATCTGAGCAGGATGTCTGGAGACTCTGTTGAAAAACTCTAGCGCAGGATGACCTAGCAAAGACTGTAAACCTCAGGATACTCCGGATTGCGTCAGTTCTGGTTGAGTGCTACAGAACAGCAAGTGGACGCCCTCCTTTATTTCGGAAGTATTCCTTTGACCTTCCATCAAGACGGACTTTTCTAATCTGTTCTGGGAGATATTAATGGAATGCAGTCATGTCCACTCAAGAGGAAAGGCAGATCAATACCGAGTATGCTGTGTCCTTGTTGGAACAGTTGAAACTGTTTTACGAACAGCAGTTGTTTACTGACATAGTGTTAATTGTTGAGGGCACCGAGTTCCCTTGCCATAAGATGGTTCTTGCAACATGTAGCTCCTATTTCAGGTGAGTAGTTGATCTTTCTTAGTTTGTAGTAACAGTCTTATTTCAGTTTATTGCACTGTGTGGGCGTGGATGTGGGCAGGTACGCCGGAGCACCCGGTGGAAATCAGAGGATAATGCCCTTGCCAGATTTGGTTCTCTCCTTCCTCCTTTATGTGGATTCTGAGACAGCAACTCGGATCACCAGGCCTGCCCAACAACCACCTAACCCTCTGTCAATAGGAATTCTTTTCAAAGTTTTTGGTTGTTTTTTTTTTTTTTTTAAAAGACAAAGTCATACTGTGTAGCTTTATCTATCGTTAAGCTCACTATGTGGACCAAATTGGCCTCACAGAGATCTGCCTGCCTCTGCCTCCCCGGTGTTTTTACTCGGTACTTGTCAAAGCATTTCCTTATGGGTTTAAGGAACAGATGAAGTTTTTACAAAAGTATTAAATACATGAAAATTGTTGAAATTGACTATAGTTTTACTTTGGGGTGCTATAAAATTCGGTATACTGTTGTTTTTTTTTTTTTTTCTTGAAAAGAAAAATGAGATTTACTCTTATTTTTTTAAATAGTGCATTTAGAAAATCATGGTTGTTTATAAACTGAAGAGTTATGTAACAGACTCATAATTTTTAGGGGATAGTTGACGCTGTTTAGATGCTAACATAAACATTAATCACAACCTTAAGGGAAATAACTTGGATAATTATGCTTTTGGCACCCCCCAGCCTTACCAGACTCCATGCAGTGCCGATGACAGTGTTGGTGCTCTCTGTGTCTTAAAACCTGGAAGTTTATAGAGTTGTGCTCTTTGGAAATAATAAACATTTTTTTCCTTTTTTCGAGGAGAAGGGTTTATTTTAGCTCACAATTCCGGGTTACAGTCCATTGTAGACAAATACTAAAAATTAGAACTTTCAGGTTTAAGGTTCTTGAGAATAGCAACTAAGGTAAAGAAATTGCTTTTTGCTCTCTGACTTTAAAGGTGAGTTTTGCTCAGTGTTTGAGAAGAGGCAGGATGAGTAAGATAAATTAAATGTGGGCTAAGTATTTCTGCTGTAGGAAAATTGTCTCTGCTGCCTATTTGTGGAAGCTGTAGCAAGGCAGACTAAATGGACTTTGAAGATTGATTTACCTAAAAGTGAAGAGATGGCACATTCCTCAGCGTGGCGTCACCAAGCCAGGGCCTGGATGCCAGTTGCCTGTGCAGTGCCAGCCACTTTGGTTTCAGTTTACGGTGTGGGTTTTCATGCAGTTTCAGACACTGCTTTTCCTCTCTGTTACAAAGCCTGTTTACAATAATCGGATGCAGCTTGAAAAATGGAGGTTACTGAATTTTTGATGGATCTCAAGTGCAGACTTAGAAGCTATACATTAAAGAGCTTTGCACATGTCTGGGAATATGCATTCTGAGACTGGAACGCAAATCTTCAGATTCACCCACCACCAACTGACCCCATGGAGCCATCTCTCTGGAATGATGGTCTTCTACCAGTAGGAATTCTTTTAAATGCTAAAGTTTTCATTTTCGTTTCTTAAGATTGTGTAGCTTTGACGGTTCTTGAACTTACTATGTGGACTACCAAAATAACTCGGCAGGTAAAGACCCTTGCTGGCCAAGCCTAAGGACACGAGTTCAATCCCTGGAACCCACAAAGTGAAAGGACAGAACCAACCCCTCCAGTTGTATGCTGGCTTCCACGCATCAACTGTTGTACACGCACACAGCATGTTGTTTTGGCAGCCACAAAATTGATGAAGAAAAAAATGAAACCATAACACAGAAAATGTTAATAGCATTTGTCTTGCATAGTTTTCATTTACTCTTATTTTTTTTAATAGTGCATTTAGAAATATGGTTGTTTATAAACTGAAGAGTGCTTGTAAACTGAACAGTGCTCAACATTTTTGTGTTTCAGACCCACTGTCTTGGCTGGGGTAAAAATTCAGGATTTTAGGTTCAGCGAATGGTTATCTGAGCTTATAAGCTCTCTCTTAATGACTTAATCGCAAACTGGTTAGCCATTGTTGGGAAGAGCTCTATGCTTTTGTTATAGATCGACATCTACATAGTCGTAGAGCTGCTGTTTTGTTGTCCAAGCTGGTCTCCATTGTGTGAACTTGTATGAGTCTCCTGCTTCAGCATTATTAATAAGTGAGCAGGTTATTTAGTGTTAAGTTACCTTTGAAGTCATCTGACATGGTACCAAAACTATGCAATGCCTTTAATCCCAGCACTTGGGAGGCAGAGGCAAGCGGATCTATGGGTTACACAGAGAAACGTGCGTGTGCGCTCCCCCCAACACACAAAAACTATGCAAGAGAAATTCAATTAATATTTTTTGTGTATGGCTTCATTTTTTTCTTCATTAAGTTTGTGGTTGTAGCAATAGCATGTTGTTTTGTTATGTAAATTCTAATCACATTTGTTTATCGTGTGCAAAAGTTCAGAATATAGCCTGGAGGGGTTGGTTCTCTCTTCATTTTGGGGTTCCCAGGTATTGAACTCAGGTTATTAGGCTTGGGGAGCAAGGTTCTTTATCTGCCAAGTCATCTTGCTAGTATTTTCAATACTATTTATCAAGTTATTTATCTGAATTAAGATTTTTGAAAACAAAGCAGCATTAATCTTTCATTAATATTGTAATATTACAAAATTTTAAAGGTGGCAGTTTTCTTTTCTCTCTCTCTTTTTTTTTTTTTTTTTTTTTTTTTTTTTTTTTTTTTTTTGGTTTTTTGAGACAGGGCTTCTCTGTGTAACAGTCCTGACTGTCCTTGAACTCACTGAGATCCACCTGTCAAGTGCTGCTGGAATTAAAAGCATGCACCACCACCGCCCAGTACAGGCAACAAACAGTACTTTCAAGGCTTCCGTTACGTATAGTAGCTAATTCCTTTCATTTATTTATTTTGTGTGTACAGGTGTTTTGCCTGCATGTAAGTTCAAAACATGTATGTTTGCTTCTCATAAAGGCTAGAGAAGGGTTTTGGATCCCCTGGAACTGGAGTTGTAGATGGTTGTGAGCCACCATGTCAGCACTGGTGATTGAACCCAGGTCCTGGAAGACCAACCAGTCCTATATAGCCGTCACCCAAGCCACCTGTTTGTTTAATGTGTGTTGCTGTTCTACCTGCATATGTCTACACTACATGCATGAGTTACAGACAGCTGTGAGCTACAATATAGGTGCTGGGAATTGAACGTGGGGCCTCTGGAAGAACAGTCGTCTCTCCAGCCCTCAAGCCACCTTTTACAAGTTTAGATTTTATGTGTATGTTTGTCTGCATTTAGTGCCAGTGGAGGCCAGAAGAAGGTGTTGGATTCCCTGGAACTTGAATTATACATGGTTGTGTGCCACCTTATGAATGCTGGGAATCGAACCCAGGTCCTCCAGAAGAGCAGCCCGTGTTCTTAACTAATGAGCCATCTCTCTACCATGTAGTTCCCTTCTTTAGCTTCCATGATTTTATGGGAACATGATTTTCCTAAAGCAACCACTTATATTTAATAAGTACATAGAATAGTCGGGTACATGTGTATCATTAAGATCTTATTTTTGGACTAGTTTTTTAGCCACAAGAATTTTTTTCCTTATGTGTGTTTTCATTGTACTGAATAGATTATAGTATATGCCTTAATAATATATCTTTCTCAAGTATTCTTAGCTGGATTCTGCCTTCAGAATTCAGGATTGTTACATACACAACTAATTCTGCTTTTTATTCTTTTTATTTTTCTGTATGTGGTATGTGTTTATTGTATGTACGGGAGTATGCGTGCCATTGTATGTGTGTAGGTCAGGGCACAAACCTCGGTATCAGACTTAGCCTCCCATTTTGCTTGAAACAGAGTCTCCTTGTTTGGCACTAATAAGCCAGCCTTGTTGGGGATTCTCCATCTCATTGTAGAAAACTGAGATTACAGATATGACTGGGCCTGCCTTTAATGGATTCTGGGAATTTAAACTGAGATCCTCAGTATTTGGGCAGCAAGCATTTTACCCACTAGCTGTTTCCCCAGTCTCAAAATTCTGCCTTTAAAGTACCTTGTATTTTTCCTTTGTAGTTTGTTACTCAAATAGTAATTGTATCTTGGTAACATTGACTTATTGATTATTTTATACTCAATGATTGAGTTACTACCTGAAAATTACTCAGCCTTCTATGGCTCTTAAGCTCATTACATAATTATGTAATTCGTCATTTGTTTTTTCTTTTTTTAAAGCCAGCTAATAGGGCTTAGTGAGTAGGGTATTTGCCACCAAGCCTAACACCTGAGTTAGATTCTCCAGAACCCACATAGTGGAAGAAGACTGGCCCACAAGTTGTCTTGACCTACACATGCTCACCGTAATTTTACATTTTTTTAAGTGTCCATGGTCACATTGGCCAGACTTTTGCTATTTTTGGTGTTTAGGAAGCAGTCACTTTACAGAACGATTCTTACTGTCGTCTGTATACATCAGTTGTTCCTTGCCTTAGGCCCCTGCTGGTGTGAATGTAAAGAGCACTCATCTTGCACTGCTGCTCAAGATTCTTGCAGGTCTTTCTCAGGTTTGAGTTCTCTGTCAGAAAAGTGAAGCTGGTAGCAATAGACGTGCTGGGTGTCTTTTCTAAGAACACTGTCCCGACTCAGTCGTGTTTGTGTTCGTCCTTTAGCTTCGATAGGATTTCTGGGACCTGTGTTCCCTCCCTGTTTGCCTGTATTTTCATATCTGTCTGCATTGCTCATTTTGTGTGGGGTTAGGGATCACTAGGAACCTCAGTTTATTTTGCAGTGTATCTCTTTCTTGAGGATGGGGCAGGGAAATACGATTTCAGCTTATAGGCCACAGTCCATCATGAAGGGAGGCCAAGACAAGGGACCTGGAGAAAGAAACTGAAGCGGAGGCCAAATGCAGGCTTTCTCTTGACTTCGTAGCTGTCACTTGTTTCTTAGAACTTAGGTAGCCAAGCTTTGAGCCCACAGTGATCCTCTTGCTTTAGTCTCCAAGTGCTGGGAGTACAGGTGTAAGCTATTGTGCCTGGCCACAGGTGTATTTATTATTGTTACTATTATTTTGTATTTTATAGTTACTGAAGATTAAGCCCAGGGTATCACATAGACAAGTTTGGAATTTTTCCACTGAGATACACTGGCCCTTTTAAAAATTTTGTGTTTAGGCTGGCTTTGAACTTGTAGTTCTCTGACTTTAGTCTCAGTCTCCCAGGTAGCTGCCTCCATAGTTTGAAAGGCACACGCCTCTTGGACTGACTGGTGTTGCATGTGTCTATGGTTCAAGCACTCCTTAACCCCGCAAACTGAGTTCTACTTCAGTGTTGTGTATGTGTTCTTTTGTTTGTTTGTTTGTTTTTTGAGACAGGGTTTCTCTGTAGCTGGCGCCAAACTCACAGAGATCTGCCTCCTCTGCGTCCCGAGTGCTGGGATTAAAGGCGTGTGTGTGTTTTCTAAACTGGAATTCTTAAGTATGGTTTTCTTGATTTGGGGGCAGGAGTGGTCTTCCTTTTCTAACTGGTCAGTTTGTAGCTGAGTCATGGCTCCTGTATTAGTGCCTAACCTTCAGTTTTCCTCTGCTATTGCATTCTTTACTGGCGATTATATCATTTCCTTTTGACTCAGCTGGTCTTCACATATGCAGTTTAACTCACCTTTTTGCAATGATGAACTTTCTTTCTTGGCCTTACAGTTTGTTACTGATTAACATTTTTTCCAGGTATTTTGTTGAAAGTAAACAGGTAACTTTGACTCTTATCCGCTTTCTGCCGTGTCCTGTTCTGTGTTCAGAAAATAGCTAGGCTTTATCAGCCTTTTGTAATGGTTTTTGTATTTATTCCTGGCATGCTCTATCTCTAACTAGATGCTTGCTCTAGTTTCATAGCCAATCCTCTAGTTTTCAACCTTTAGCTCTTGAGCTCTGTCCGTGTATAGAGTATTCATTTCAGGGAAGAATCCATCATAGTTAATCTAAGCTCACAACAGTTTCCTTCGCTGTCAGATGAGTTTCTCAGATGACCCTGAGGCAGCACGGGACTAAAACTGAGCCTGCGGCCTCATGTATGTTACGCGTAGTGCTCTACTACTGAGCTCCCTCCTAGCCCTGCCCGTTTAAAGGCCTGTGACCTGCCCTCATCTTTAGAGTTCATGCTCTGTTCTACTGCATGCACCTTATTGAGCTGTAGCCCCGAGCACATGTGTCCCATACTGTATTATCCAAGCTAGTGACTATTTTGGGACTCACTCTTTTAAAACACTGCATACAGAGGTTTTTTTCTCTTGTGTATGTTTTTTTCTCTTGTATATTCTTCCAGTTAAATATACTAGCAGGCAGGCCGGCAAGGTGGCTCAGCGCTTACGGTTAAACCTGACAACTTGAGTTAGACTCTACGGTTCCATCCGACTCTCAGAAGCTGTTCTCTGACCTCCACACATGCGCTGTGGCCTAAGCCCTATCCTACAACACACAGAAGACCTTAACAATAAATAAATGTAACAATTCGTTTTAAGTGGGCTTTTAAAAGTTTCAATATGAACCTGGTATGGTGGTCCACAGCCTTCAATCCCAGCACTCAAGAGGCAGAGGCAGGCAGATCTTTCTGAGTTCGGCAGTCTAGTCTACATAGTGAGTTCCAGGACAGCTGGAGGAACAGTGATAAAACAGTGATATCCCTTCTCAAGAGTTGGTCTGTTTTTCCACAGTGTCAATAGTCTTTCCAGCATAGTTTCCTGCATATTTTTTGTAACAGAGCTGCATGTTTAGAAAATTCTTTAGTGGTTTGTAAGCTTTTTAAAGGTAGAATTTACATAGCGTAAGTCCTTTTAAGTCTGCAGTCAGCTTTCTGCAGTTTTTTTTTTACCACATCTTCAACTGCAAATAGAAAATACTCTAAGAAAGAAGACCTTACAGTCTAGCAGCTATTCGTGTATTTACATTGTTTGAGGTATTACAAGTAGCCTGTGGAAGGCTGGATGAGGCTGTGTAGTTCAGTGAGTATAGTGCGTGCCTTCCATGCATGAAGTGCCCTGGATTTGATCTCCAGACCACATGAACCAGGTATGATAGGGCATGTCAGTATTCTCAGCACTGAAGAGAGAGGCGGGAGAATCAGAAGCAAGACCCGCCTAGACAGGCAGATTGGTAGGTACTAAATATGTAAATAAAGCTAAAAAGATGTGTGTATGTTTTGGACTAATATGCCTTATTTTAAAAGGGAACTTAGTATCTTTGTTTTCGTGTGCTGAGGGTATCCAGGAGCCATTTTACTTGGATTCTGTGGGTGACAGAACTGTGCTGCCATCTCCACAGTCTAATTTACAGCATTTCTGTCACCTTGTGCTCATCTTATATAGTCAGTTCACAGTCCTACATCTAAGTAACCGTCTGCCTCTGTATATTTGGCAATTCTTAGACATTCCATGTAAATAAACTTGTGTCTTTTGTATCTGGCTTCTTCACTGAGCAGGGTGTTTTTGAGGTTCATTTATTTAGCAACACTTCTGTTTTATTGCTGAATAGTATCCCATTGTGTGACTATGAAGAGTAAATTAATTTTGATGTCCGCCCTCAAAGTGGCGTAGTGGTTACTGTCTGCCTTGTCTTCAGTCCTGGATTATATATGATTTTCTCGTTGTCTCTGAAGGTCTTTCTAAAATAGATACCCTGAATAAACATCCTGTGTTACCCAGCTTGTTTTATTAAGCTTGCTTTCTGTGTCCCCCTAGGGCCATGTTCATGAGTGGACTAAGTGAAAGCAAGCAGACGCATGTGCACCTGAGGAATGTGGATGCTGCGGCCCTGCAGATGATAATAACCTATGCATACACAGGGAACTTGGCGGTGAATGACAGCACTGTAGAGCAGCTCTACGAAACAGCTTGCTTCCTGCAGGTAAAGCGGGCTTCTAACCTGCTAGTGAGGTGGAGCTTATTTTATTGACTTTATGTGCATTGGTGTTTGCCTGTGTGTATGTATGTCTTTGTGAGGGCCAGATCCCCTGGAGTTACAGACAGCTGTGAGCTGCCATATGGGTGCTGGGAATTCAACCTGGGTCCTCTAGAAGAGCAACCAGTGCTCATAACCAGAGTCATCTTTCCAGGCCCGCATTCATGATAGATATATGTTTATCTGTACAGTTTTAATGTTAATTTTATATGAGTCACTTTCTGGTTATAAAATGTGAAATGAAGATTAAAAAAGAGGACTTTTCTCAGTTGGTAAATAATTTTATGGCAGGAATGTCATAAAACAAATAAGCGAGTGACAAAATAGCAGCCACATTGGTTTAGAAATACTAAGTTTATTTTCCCATTTGTTCAGGGGTAACACTATTAAACACAAGGTCTTATCTGTGTGGATAAGATACAGAGCCTGTAAATTAAAAATCAATGAGCTGAGTCTGGTGGTGCACACCTGTAATCAGAGTGCCAGGAAATCACAGATTCCAGGGCACTCAGAGCTTTGCATACAGTGAGGCCTGTCTTGAAAGAGATACAGAATCATTTTCGTACTGCTTTCGTATTTTCTTATCTTTTTATTTTTGAGACAGGGTTTCTCTGTGTACCAGTCCTGCCTGTCCTGAAACTCACTTTGTAGACCAGGCTGGCTTCAAACTCACTGAGATCCTCCTACCTCTGCCTCCCAAGTGCTGGAATTAAAGACATGCGCCACAACCAGCTGGCTCTGGTTTCATATTTTGCCTGATGCTCTTCAGAATTTAGATTTAAAGTTAAGTATTGTTGAAGTTAAGAGCGTTTACAGTGTTTAACCTAAATTCATTATGTTTGATAGAACTCTCACAAACACATTTGGATTGCTATGGAAGATTTGATGCTAGTAATGGTTGTCAACTATATTGAGCTATTAAGTAGTTAGCTAAAATTGATGATTGATGTATTTTAGTATGATTAACTGTTCTATATTGCTTAGACTCCCTCCAGATTTTATAGGAGTATGGCTATTCCCATCATCTCTTTCTCTGCTTTGGAATAACACGTTGTACTTTGAAAACTGCTGTTTGCAGCCAGGCATGATGGCATGGCACCATGCTGTACTCCCAGCAGCTGGGAGGTAGAAGAGAAGGGCTGGTTGAGGCGACACCAGCTACATGGAGCAAATCCCTGTCTGCAAAAACAAAAGAAACAAAGTTTCTACCAAGGGAGAACTTTTAGATCTCAGAGACCAGCCTTAAATAGGCATTTAGATCATTTAAATAGCTCCTTAAATCTGAGATTGCTATATGGGCCACTCACGGCAGCCTGAATAGGAGCTGTAAATAGGTCATTGGGCAAGAGGAAGAAATGGAAATTACCTAGTCTTGTAGTGTTGAAGTCTAATTTTATTATTGTAGAAACCCTGTCTCAATAAACCAAAATTAATTAATTAATTAATTTAAAAAAACTGGAGGGATGGGAGTAGCTCTCAATGTAGGATATTAGATTTAGATTCTCGGTGTTTTTTAAATTATTTTTTATTTATCATCCTTTATCCCCCTTATTTTAGGTAGAAGATGTATTACAGCGTTGTCGAGAATATTTAATTAAAAAAATCAATGCAGAGAACTGTGTTCGGTTGTTGAGTTTTGCTGATCTCTTCAGTTGTGAAGAGTTGAAGCAGAGTGCTAAAAGAATGGTGGAGCACAAGTTCACTGCTGTGTACCACCAGGAAGCCTTCATGCAGCTGTCCCACGACCTGCTGATAGACATTCTCAGCAGTGACAACCTAAATGTCGAAAAGGAAGAGACAGTCCGAGAAGCTGCGATGCTGTGGCTGGAGTACAACACAGAATCACGATCCCAGTATTTGTCTTCGGTTCTTAGCCAAATCAGAATTGATGCGCTTTCAGAAGTCACACAGAGAGCTTGGTTCCAGGGGCTCCCACCCAACGATAAGTCTGTTGTGGTTCAAGGTCTTTATAAGTCTATGCCCAAGTTTTTCAAACCAAGACTTGGGATGACTAAGGAGGAGATGATGATTTTCATTGAAGCATCATCAGAAAACCCTTGTAGTCTTTACTCTTCTGTCTGTTATAGCCCCCAGGCAGAGAAAGTTTACAAGTTATGCAACCCGCCAGCTGATTTGCATAAGGTTGGGACAGTTGTAACCCCTGATAATGATATTTACATAGCAGGGGGCCAGGTGCCCCTGAAAAACACAAAAACAAATCACAGTAAGACAAGCAAACTGCAGACCGCCTTCAGAACTGTGAATTGCTTTTACTGGTTTGATGCACAACAAAATACCTGGTTTCCAAAGACGCCGATGCTCTTCGTTCGCGTGAAGCCATCCTTGGTTTGCTGTGAAGGCTATATCTATGCAATTGGAGGAGATAGTGTTGGTGGAGAACTTAATCGGAGGACTGTAGAAAGATATGACACTGAGAAGGATGAGTGGACAATGGTGAGCCCCTTACCCTGTGCTTGGCAGTGGAGTGCAGCCGTTGTGGTCCATGACTGCATTTATGTGATGACATTGAACCTCATGTACTGTTACTTTCCGAGGTCTGACTCATGGGTAGAGATGGCCATGAGGCAGACTAGCAGATCTTTTGCTTCAGCTGCAGCTTTTGGTGATAAAATTTTCTATATTGGAGGGTTGCATATTGCTACCAATTCTGGCATAAGACTCCCCTCTGGCACTGTAGATGGGTCTTCAGTAACTGTGGAAATTTATGATGTGAATAAAAACGAATGGAAAATGGCAGCCAACATCCCTGCTAAAAGGTACTCTGATCCCTGTGTTAGAGCTGTTGTGATCTCAAATTCTCTTTGTGTGTTTATGCGAGAAACTCACTTAAATGAGCGAGCTAAATACGTCACCTACCAGTATGATTTGGAACTTGATCGGTGGTCTCTGCGGCAGCACATATCTGAACGTGTACTGTGGGACCTAGGGAGAGATTTTCGATGCACTGTGGGGAAGCTTTATCCATCCTGTCTTGAAGAATCTCCATGGAAGCCACCAACTTACCTTTTTTCACCAGATGGAACTGAGGAGTTTGAACTGGACGGAGAAATGGTTGCACTTCCCCCTGTATAGGGGAGTTGAAGGGGTGCACATGCTGGACTAGTGATATCCTTTGTTAAACCGGAGGATATAAAAGGACTAAGTATGAGTACATAAAAATCTATCTTTGATACATTTTATTTTTATGGCCTACTTAATATTTGCATCAGTATAATATATATCAGTGTGTCATACAGAAAGATATGCTTCTGTAATATGAAATAGGTTATTTGATAATTGAGAGACTTTGATGTGTATCATGTGAGCATAAGAGTCTGGATTATCTAACATTGTTAGCCCTGTGTATGTACAGTCCAAAACTTCAGTTTTAAAAGGAATTTCCTGTTCCTAGTGTGGTATACCAAAATTGTGCTGAGGTTATTTTAGTATATGTATTGAATTCCTGTACTTCTAAAGTCCTGGAATATAGTTTTTCTAGCATAATTCAGCGGCACTTAACACTAATGTTCATGTCAGTCTCGAAATGTCTTTCAAATCCTATACTGTTGCTGAGGAACATCTCCTCTATGTCTATGGTATCACACAGGGAAGCTGTGACTGCAGGACCAGTCTCACTCTTCTACTAGGTGCATGTATTCCCTTCCCACTGACTATACTTGTCTATCTAGAATACAGGTTGTCCAGTCAGCTGGTCACTTACCAGGTGCGGACTTAAGTTGCTGGGCTTGCAAATGAATTGCTAGTCCCTCATTGTGCGGGTCATGGTGGAGCTTTAAGTCAGTAAATGTCTCCACTTTCCATATTACATTAACGTTGGCTCATGCATATAACCACCTGCTGCTGATGTAGTTCTCCATCTTAAAAAGATTTAGAATGGATTAACCAGGTCATTACATCTTAATTTAATAACAAGCATTACTGTAGAGTGATTGTGTGTAGGTATCTCTTAGGTGTGTTTTTTAACCTGATGTGTGTATGTTTGGGGGGTGGGGTACGAAGGTGAACTGTGCAGGAATTGTCTGCACTGAGTATGCAGGAGAGCAGACACTAGCACTGCTCAGGCATTAATCCCAGGAACCACTAGCAGCTGTGGGGCGCCACCAATGCAATGTGAGCACGGGTGCCTCGTGACAAACATTGCTGGCATGTTCAACTGCATAATGCTCTGGCACTGTATTTTGAATGACATTAATTTATTAAATAAATTGTATATAATCAGTATTTGATTTGGGTTTTTTCTTTTGTGATGGGAATGCTCTGGCTGTGCTTTCAGTTGAACTTTTGCTGGCCCAGCTTAGGCACTTGTGAATGATTTCTTAAATCTGTTTGATGCACACACACACACACACACACATATCCCTTTCTGCAGTCCTCTTATCCAACATAAGTTTTGGTTTGAAAATACTAAGTAGAGAATTGTAGAAATGAACTTGAAGCAAATTAACCTTCATGTTTGAATTGAATAAGCTACATAACTGTTAGCCACTTAACCAACTCAGTTCAGGTTCACTGTGGTATGGAGGCGGCAGCTTGTTTGTTTCCCAGTGCCGCCCAGCAGCTCTGAAATAATCACACAGAAACTATATTATTTAAAACACTGCTTGGCCCATTAGCTCTGACTTCTTATTGGCTATCTTTTACCAATTAACCCATTTCCAGTAATCTAAGTATCGCCACATGGCTGTGGCTTACTGGCTAAAGTTTCAGTATGTTTGTCTCCAGTGGTGGCTCCATGGCTTCTCCTTGACTCTGCTTCCTTTCTCCCAGCATTCAGTTTAGGTGTCCCCCCGCCCCCCCACCTACCTAAGTTCTCCCCTATCAACCATCCAAGGCAGTTTATTTATTAGCCAATGGTATTCACCACATATAGAGGGGAATCCCACATTAGTTCTCTATGGCATGAAGGTACCACATTTAAGTAACTTAACAATTACTGATCTGGTTTCTAATTTATGAAATAAGCTTTTATAATAAAGGTGTATGTGATAAAGCCATGTAAAAACAGTATATGTAGGGTTTGATACTATGCCCAGCTTGAGGTGTAGGGGTCTTAGGATATGTCTGCAGATAAGAGAACTATTAGAATCATCTGGGGGTGTTGTAAAAGCTTGAGATGAGCAGGGCAGGGTTGCTTGGCTCTTAGTCACAGCACTTCTTGAAAGAGTTGTACTCTATTTGAGTGCTCTTGGTTCAGGCCTTGTATAAGGATTTGGAAGATGACCAGACTCTGGAGGACATCATTTGTCATGTTTACAGCGTCGGGGTCCAAATCCCAACATAACCTATCTTTCTGGACCAGTGGGAGGCGCAGGAATTAAGACACAACTCACATGCCTTTATCAGGAGGGAGATTCTCAGTGATCCCTCATAAATCCTGAGTTCGCATCTTGAAAATTCCTCTGCGTTTATTCTCCAAAGAGCCTTTATACCAAAACGTAAACTGAGGGGGAAATTCATTAGCATTCTGTTTCCTAGGTAACCAGGTGAATGGCTTTAGTCAAGTCCACACCTTTGATCACACCTTTTGATGCCCATTTTGTCACCTCTCCCTGTCTTCCTGCTCTTTATGCCAGCTCTATCACCTAGGTGGGAATTAACCACTATCCCAGGCATCCTCCAGATCCTTTGTTAGGGTAATGTAGCCTGTCTGGAAGGCTACATGACCACCTCAGGTACAGACTATGGCTTGAGTCTGGCTGCCATACCATGCAGAAATATGGGCCTACAATCCACTCTCATTTATTTTAATAAAACCTGTGCTTCTGCAACAGGACAGAAGTTCATGCCTGCCTTGGGCAAAGACCATTTACCCAGATTTTCCCATCTTTGGAACAGGCATTCATCTGGGAAAAGGCTTCAAACCCATCACTGACTGCTGATCACTGAAGAAAAGAGATTTGGGAGAGAGATACATTTTGGACTCTGTGTCTTGGAGCCATATTGTCAGGATAAATTATAATGCTTTATGAATAATCATGCTTCTAAAGGCTATAATCTATTTAAAGGAGAAGAGAGCACCTCAAACTTTTCATATTGTATCAAAATCTAAAATTCTTAACATGCATTAAATATAAACATTTACAGGGTGTGTCAAACTTTTCCCAACATGAGCAGTTACAAACATCATCAGGTCAGTACCATAATGCTCAGTATTATTGGTCAATACCAATTTTTCTCATCATCTTATAGGCATTTACAAATCTCAGGTCAATACCATAATTTTTCAACATTATTGGTCAATACCAACATTTCTCAACATCTTATATGCATTTACAAACACTATCAGGTCATTACCATAATTAACAATAAATCCACAATTAAACATTATCAGGTCAATACCATATTTAACAATAAGTCCACAGTTTAACATATCCCAGTTTTCTTTTTTTTTTTTTTTTTTTTTTTTTTGGTTTTTCGAGACAGGGTTTCTCTGTGGTTTTGGAGCCTGTCCTGGAACTAGCTCTGTAGACCAGGCTGGTCTCGAACTCACAGAGATCCACCTGCCTCTGCCTCCCGAGTGCTGGGATTAAAGGCGTGCTCCACCACCACCCGGCTCCCAGTTTTCTTAAATCCACATTAAACAAAAGAAGAAACACTTTTCTGCTGGGTAAAAGTACAATGACGTTATCAAATACCAGTTCCAGTCCAATATTTTAATGAAAATTAGTTCTGTGTCCCAGAGACTAAAACAGTCAAATGTTCAGTCTGCATCTCAGGTCCAAAGCAAACAGAATTCAAACTGCAAAAAATTGTAGTCATCACGGTCAGGTCATCTCAGCAGGGCCTCTGGGTCTGTGTGTGTGTCCCAAGTGTCTGGAAGCAGCTCAGCATCTCTTCCTCAAGAGCAGCATGGCACCCTGAATTATGGAGTGGTGGTCCACAGATCATGCACTCCTCTCTGTGGGGGTGGGGAAGACTGGACCAAAGGTTCTTCTCCAACTCCTCTATGGGGCGTTTGCAACTACGATGTCATCAGGTCTGCCATTCCTTTACTGTATATACAGTCATCTCATCCAGCTTTATTTTCTTTCTGCAGAAAAAAACAAACACATCCTCCACCCCAAATTAATATAGTTTGGGTCTTTTTATAATTCATTGCAAGGGCTTTCTTTTTTCTACTTGCTTTAGCAAAGGTCACCTTGATGCCATCACTGCAGATCTGTCTGCAACTTACATCTTTTTAAGTTGTTTTCAAGGAGCCGTGGTGCACTCCACAATTTGTGATCATTATTAACCATATATGCAGTTCTTCCATTGGAAGAGCCATTTGAAAAATTCAACATAACATTCTTTAAGGGATTTTTAGCTATAACATTAGCAAAATATAGGTCTGCGAATTACAGCAACAGTCATCTGGAAAAAAAGATTATTACTCTAGATTACTCTAGTCTTTGAATTGAGCAAACACAATTGTCCAAGAATCACTATCTTAAAATTATCAATTAATTGCTTAGTATAACATTGATCATAGTCAATTCCCTGCTAAAATATCTTCTAGATTTCATTCTGTTCTTTTGTATTAGACAAGCTACTGCTTTAAATTAAGAATTTAATATCTTAACTGGCAAAATGGAAAGGTGCAGCCATAAAAAGCACTGTTTTTTCATAAAACTGCTGTAGAATAAGTTTTGTACTTAATATACACACACTTGTCATAGATGAATCATAATATACTCTGCCTGCTTGAGTACCTACCTGGATGCTTCTATAAGCTCTATTGGAAACTGGCTCATTGCTCCCTTTAAGAATTTTACTTTGTATCTCAAGATCTCCCATAAGAATATTATAACTAAGGCTTTAACCATTGTATATCTAATTAATAAAGTTTGTAAACTACCCTCATAAGTTACAAGTCTGTCTAGCTGATAGGAAAGTGGAAAAAGAAAGCATATTCAACTAATGATGCTGGCCTAATTAGACATCAACATGTAGAATGAAAATAGATCCATATTCATCTCTATGCACAAAACTCAAGTTTAAATGAATCAGAAACCTCAACATAAAACCAACCACATTGAACCTCACAGAAGAAAAATTAGAAGAATACTTTGGCACATCTATCAATTACAGCCCCAGTGGCACCAACATTGGAGAAACAATAAATGAGATCTCCTGAACTGAGAAGCTTCTGTATAGCAAAGGACATAGTCAACAAGACATAATATCAGCCTATAGAACGGGAAAAGATCTTATCACTAATCCACTCCAAAAACATACAAAGAACTCAGGAAATTAGTCATCAAAAGAACAAATAATCCAACAAAAATATATGACACAGACCTAAACTTAAAACTCTCAATAGATGAACTTAAAATGACTGAAAGATACTCAAAAAACGCTCAAACATAACATCCTTAACCATTAGAGAAATGCAAATTTAAAACTCTGAGATTCCATCTAATTGCTGTAAAAATGACCAAGATTAAAAATCCTTATGACAATTTATGCTGAAGACAATGTGGGGTAAAGAAAAAACTCTGCCACTGCTGGTATGCAACATGAGTGCCTGCTTGTTGGAGTTTCTGTCCTGCCCAGTTCCCACAGCCATTAGGTCCCAAAGAATCACACAGAAGTTACATTAGTTATAAACTGACTGGCCCATTAGTTCAGGCTTCTTATTAACTCTTTTAACTTATATTAACTCATTATTCTTATCTATGTTAGCCACATGGCTCGGTACTTTTTTCGGCAGGGCAGGTCACATCTTCCTTCTTCCGTGTTTGGGCAGGACTGGGGAAAAAGCTTCCTTCTTCCCAGAATACTCCTGTTCTCATTGCTCCACCTCTACTTTCTGTCTGGTTGTCCCACCTATGCTTCCTGTCTGGCTACTGGCCAATCAACGTTTATTTAAAACATAATTGACCGAATACAGAATTGTCCCGCACCACTGATGGAAGTGCAAACTGGCACAGCTGCTTTGGATCCTAGTATGGTGATTTCTTAGAAAATTAGGCAACAATCTACCTTAAAACTGAGACACAAAAGATGTTCAACCATACCTAAGGACATGTGCCCAATTATGTTCATAGCAGAGAGAGAGAGAGAGAGAGAGAGAGACTTTGGAAGGGTGTCAAATGGCCCTTTAACAGGGGTTGCCTAAGACCATGGGTAACACAGCTCATAGATATTTATGATTCGTAACAATAACAAAGTTATAGTGAACAAAAGTAATTTTATGATTGGGGGTAATCATAACATGAGGAACTATATTAAAGGGTCACAACATTAGGAAGATTGAGAACCACTAGTTTAGAAGGAATCTGATGTGGGATTCTCTGTATGCTGTGAATATCATTGGTGAATAAAGAAACTACCTTGCCCTGTTTGTAGGGTAGAACTTAGGTAGGCAGGGAAAACTAAACTGAATGCTGGGAGAAAGGAGGCATAGTGAAGAGAAGCCATGGAGCCACAACCAGAGACAGACATGTTGAAACCTTGCCGGTAGGCCATGAACCTCATGGTAAAATATAAAGTAATAGAGATGGGTTAATTCAAGATGTAAGAGCTAGCTAGCAATTGCTTAAGTAATTGGCCAAGCAGTGATTTAATTAATACAGTTTCTGTGTGGTTATTTTGGGAGTCTAGGCAGCTAGGAAACCAACAAGCGGCCTCCATACTACAAGAATCCTTTAAGAGGAAAAAATTTAATGTATGCATATTTGTGTGTATCTATGTGAGAATTTGTGCAATATGCAGTTGCCTGAGACCAGCGTGTGTCAGATCCTCTGGATTTACAGGAGATGGGTGCTTAGCACTGGACACGGATCCTCTGCATGACCAGCAACTGCTGAGCCATCTCTGTGGTCCTAAGATTCATTTTGAGGTGATCATGGAGGAAATGGCAGAAAATTGTAAATCTTAGAACAGAGGTAACATAATGGTAAGAAACAAGTCTCCTGGAACTTAGGGTGGAGGTGAGCTCTAACAGTTAAGATGTTAGTAATTCTAGAAAGTAGTCACAAGGCATCCAATCTATCAAAGTAGATCAGCAAGTTTGAGGTCAGCTAGGAGCCCTGTTTCAGGAAAGGATCCCCTCCCAACCCCCCTACAAATCACCAGGGAGTATACTGTAGTACGGAGCCATCTTGAGAAGGAACCTGCTGTCCAAATTTGGACTGCCTCCTTGTGCTGGTTCTTTGGGCAGCTGCCTCTTGAGCCAAATGTGACCCAGTAAATTGATTCAAACTTGCTGTCAGTCTTATACTGCTAGGGACAAGTGCTACCATATTTAGGAGAATGGGGAGTACATTTCAAACTGCAAGGCTGTAGAATCTTGCCTTGAGTCCAAAGGCATGGCCAGTTCTGTGCAAAAGCCTTCACCCACAGTTTGCTGCTCTCTCCCAAATGTTACCTACAGGTAACTACTGGGTATATAAGGTGGAACTGTGGCTGTCACCCTCGCCTGGAAGCCCACCACCTCAAAATACCTGGAAAGAAGCTAACTGGAGAGGTGTGTTGTCACTCACAGGGCACTTCAGCTGAAGGAGTTCAAGGTTACAAAAGCTTAAAGTCGGGATGTGGTGGCACATGCCTTAATTCCCTTAATCCCAGCACTTGGGAGGCAAAGACAGGTGGATGTCTGTGAGTTTGAGGCCACCTTGGTCTACAGAATGAGTTCCAGGTCTATACAGAGAACCCCTGTCTTGAATGAGAGAGAGAGAGAGAGAGAGAGAGAGAGAGAGAGAGAGAGAGAGAGAGAGAGAGAGAGAGAGAGAGCGCCCTGGGCATGCACAGCTAAAGGAGTCCCTGAGAGAAGTTCTGACTAACTCTAAACACGACTCACTTGTCCTCGTCTGGTAAGCACTACAGGTAAAAGAGGGTACAGGGGAAGCACCAGCTGTTTTCCCCTGCCTGTGTGCATATGACTGGGGAGCCCGAGTTCTGGCTCCTGGAGGAGCACACCCATAGCAACAGCAAAGAGAGTAACAGCAGAGAGAATCAACACTATCTCTGCCACCTCCTGCATCTTGTTTAACTAGACATGACTCACAAGCCTGCCTGTGGGCACACCAGAGGGAATGAAGTGCTTTCAGCTACCTCTTCCCAGTAAGCATCCTACCAGGAAGCTTTCTGCCCTCCATCATGGTCTGGTAAAAGGACAAGTGCTTCAGGCCCTTCATTTACCAATGTCACTGGTGCCACAGACCTATACAAGTAGTGACCAATGGCAGCAGTACCTGAGAAAGCCCCCATCATGGCAGGGACCACCACTACCATCACAGGAATAGCACACCATCCTACACATAGTTTGCTGGGTATGCTGCAGCTGCACGGACTGCTAGTGTCCCTACTCCTGTGCTACCTAACAGAGTCTTTCCATCTTTGACATAGAATCCAGTATGTCCAAGCCTACTACTAATCATAGACACCTCTGTGTTTCCCCAAAGCTCCAACTTCTTTATTTATTTCCAGAGAATGTATAATAAACTGAGATACCTCAAGACACATCTTTTTGTTTGTTTGTTTGTTTTCGTTTTATTGGGGGGGGTTGTTTTGTTTTTTGTTTTTGTTTTTTGAGACAGGGTTTCTTTGTGTAGCTTTGGTGCCTGTTCTGAAACTCACTCTGTAGACCAGGCTGGCCTCGAACTCACAGAGATCCACCTGCCTCTGCCTCTACTTCCCAAGTGCTGGGATTATAGGCATGTGCTCCCACCACCTGGCTTAAGACGCATCTAAGAAACCCACTTTCCTGCACGGCCTTCCCAGGGCCAGCTGGATGGCTCAGCAGGTGGAGGTGCTTGCTGCTGGGCATGCCTGATGACCTGAGGTCGGTCTCAGGAACCCATGGTGGGAGGAGAGAAGTGACTCTTGAAAAGTCCTCTGACATCGACATGTATGTTGTGGCATGTGCACCCACACACAACTAAGAAAATAAAAATGTTTAAAGTTGGGGCCGGAAAGATGGCTCAACAGTTAAGAGCACTTGCTACCCTTGCAGAGGACCTGGCTTTGATCCTAGCAGCCATATGGTACATCTCCAGTTCCAGGGTATCTGATGCCCTCCTCTGACCTCTCCTGGTCACATGTGATACACTTACATACATGCAGGAAAACACACAAATAAATTGATTCAATTTTTTAAAATTTTCATAAGAAAGTATAAGAAGGCTGTGTAGGAAGAGCAGGGTTTGTGGCACACCCATCAGGATCATAGCTCTTCAGCAAGGGATTCTAGAGAAAGTAAAGTGGATGAAATGCTGGGAAAAGAATTCACAAGAAATGATTTTTTTTTTAGTTCAAAGGGGAAAATGGACATTGGTGTACAAGAAGATTATAAAATCTAAAATATGTATGCATGCCCAGAAAAGATGCTCACCAAGATCTATGATAGTCAAACTGCCTGAAGTTTAGTATTAAAATTTTTAAATCTTAAAAAGCCCAAGTCACATTTAAAGGAAACATTGTTATACTAATGATATTTCTCTGCCAGAATCACACAGTCCTAGAGAAAACAAGTCCAGAAATAATTGCCCAGCAAGGTTAACTTTAAGAACTGAAGGAAAAAGAACCTTCCAAGCCGGGCAGTGGTGGCACACGCCTTTAATCCCAGCACTTGGGAGGCAGAGGCAGGCGGATCTCTGTGAGGTCGAGGCCAGCCTGGTCTACAAGAGCTAGTTCCAGGACAGGAACCAAAAACTATGGAGAAACCCTGTCTCGAAAATAAAAAAAAAAAAAAAAAAAAAAAAAAGAACCTTCCAAGATAAACAAAAACTGGGGGGGGGAGGGGATTATGGCTGCCAGACCACCCTGACAAACCATGATTTAAACATGAAAGAAAAAATAACCATCATAAGTACATGAAAGTACTCTAGAAGAGTAGATACAAAAACAGAAATAGAGAAGAATCACACATGAGTACAATAAACTATCAAACCACGAAGTTTAACAAATGAAGAAAAGAACAAAGACTATGCAAAGCAGCTAGAAGGAAACAGGGAAATAACTCTCCGAATCTTCGAATAAAAGATACAGATAGTCTGAGTGGATTAAAAGCAAACACAGAGCAGGAGGTAGCTCGGCTAGTGGAGTGTTTGCCTTGACAGCATGGGTTCAACCTCCTGTACTACAAAACCAAACACCTGTAGCTCAGCACTTGAGAAGAAGGTCGCTGTGAGTTCAAGGGCAGCCTGAAATACCATCTCGAAGAAACCATAAAACAAACAAGAAGCTGCCAAGACTCAACAGTATGTTTCCTACAAGAAACGCAATCCTGTAGTAAAAGCACATGATTAGAAAGGATGGACGATAATACCACAGGAAAATAGCAACGGACTCCTAACGCCAGCAGAGTAGCTGCACTTTTAACTGAGCAAACAGATCTTAACATCATATAAGTGAGAGACAACGGCCGCTATGTAATGACCAAGAAATGAATTAATCAAAGATAATAGAAGCAGAGCATAGAATGCCTGTGCTCAGGAATCAGTGTAGAAAGATCACAAGTTAGAAACTAGCCTGGGCTAGATAATGAGTCCCTGTCTGTAAATAAATAATAAATAAAGATATAATGGTTGTAAATCTATATGGACCAAATATCAGAACACACACATTTACATACACTATTACACCTAAAGACAGAGGAGCTGGGCGAGGTGGCATATGTCTGTTCTTGTGTATCCACAATTTTCATAACAGTTAAGATGCAGGGTCAGCCTAGGTACAAGTGAACAGGTAAGTTACTAAAGAAAACATATATATATATGTGTGTGTGTGTGTATTATTTGACAATCTAGAACAAAAATCCCATGACTTGCAGCAAAATGCATATACTAGAAGATGCTATACCAAATAAAGCAAGTCAGACTCAGAAAGACAAATATTACATGTTTTCTCATATGTGAAGTAGAATTTTAAAAATGAACCTGAAAGTAAAATCATGATTACTGGGCCTGGGACATAGTATCAATAGCTGGATGTCATCAGCTCATGCTGTACACATGTGCGGGAATATATATAGTCCCACAAATACATACAATTAATAAACGCTAATAAAAAGTTGAAAAGGTGCCAGGCAGTGGTGGCGCAAACCTTTAATCCCGGCACTCGGGAGTCTGAGGCAGGTGGATCTCTGCATTCAAGGCAGACCAAGTCTGCAAAGGGAGTTTTAGGACGGCCAGGGCTACACAGAGAATCCTTGACCTGAAAAAACAGAAAGGGAAAAAGAAAGGAAAGAAGGTGTGGTGGCATTTCTATTGTATTTTAATAAATAAAGACTGCCTGAAGATCTAAGAGTAAAACAGTCATCTTTACAGACCGGATTGTGGTAACACATCTTTAATCTCAGGAGTCACAATGACAAGCACCTTTAATCTCAGCAGCCATAATGACACATAGTTTTAATCCCAGTAGCCACACCAGGTGTCATAGAAACTGGGCGGTGCATGCCTATAACAGTAGTCAACGCCTTAATCCCAGCCCTAGAAAGGATCATAAAATGGGAAGAAACAGCTCTCAACACACAGTATTCTTCTGAGATTCCAGGAGGCAGGATCGCCATTTACAGACTGAGGTCAAGGTAAGAGATGGTGGCTGGCTGTTCAGACCTTCAGGTTGAACCCAAATTTCTGACCCTGGGTTTTTAATTAATCATGCTTCAGTAAGGAAAGAAGGAAGAAAGAAAAGGAAAAGTTGAAAAGGAGGCCCACCATGATGGCTCAGCAGGTAGAGGTGCTTGCACGCAGGGATGCTCACCTGAGTTCAACTCCTGGACCCCACTCTCAGGACTTGTCCTCCACGTGTGTGTTGGGTCATATGTGAGTACCAGCCCCCGAACAGAAAACAGCACTGAAATCTTATTCCTTACATCCATGGACTGTGCATGGGACCATGTTTCCAACAGGAAGGTAATGGGACTAAACTAATGACTTCTGTACAAGGAACACTGGAGTCACAGTGATGCTGTCATATGACATGGCAAGTTTGCAGACCTGTCTCACTGTCAGTCATACAGCACAGAAACAGCTAAGTCTAGCACTCTGGAGGCTGAAGCATGGGGAGTATAAGGTTTAAAGTCACCTCAACCAAACAAAGAGCATGGCAATGTGGTTCCACACACTGGGAGTGTAGTAGGCTGTGCCATGCTGGTTAATATAAATACTCTTTGATGATGACCCATTAAGAGTCATTTTTCAGAGTATATCCCCATCCCTAATAATCACAGATGCTTTTAACTGGCAAAACCTGAAAGTCTGCCATAGTTTTGGGTGAACAGCCACATAAGACAAACCTTTTAAAAAGTACTTTAAAAATCTAAAAAGAAACTACCAGAAAATGAAGTGTGTGTGTGTGTGTGTTTCCACTCACTGTGGCCACAGGATCCAACCTATAAGAGGAAAGCTTTGCTTTGTCTCAGCTTCCCAAGAGTCTCTGTCCCTTACTTCAGGGAAGGCACAGCTGATGGAGCATGTGGTGGGCGCGCCCTGGGCCCAGAGTGTGACAAAGGAATTGGGGCCAGGCCATGGCCTCCATAGGTCCCTCTCCTAGGAGCCTTCATCATCTAGGACCCACAACCCCTGATGTAGTTATTTCTGCCGGCTGCTAGAACAGCATTCTCAGCTGGGAACGATTGTTAGGGGATGGTTCAGATTCAAGCCGCAACAGTATTACCCCACTGAAAGGCAGTGTCCCGACTGGGCAGTCCTCAGACTAGCCAGCCCTGGCGGCCCGCAGGGACTGCTGGGAGGGGGACTGCTAGTGGGCACAGAGTTTCCTTTTGGAGTGGCAGAAGCAGATAGTAGTGATATTCATACGTTTTTGTGGATATCCTAGAAACTGTTTCTATTTTTCACATTGTGTTTACTTATTTTGGGGTGGGTGTGGGGGCCAGAGGACAGCTTTGCTGGGTAAGGTTCTCTTCTCTGTCACGTGGGTCTGAGATTCGACTTAGATGGTCAAGCCCGAGCACCTACCTGCCGAGTCATCGCTCCTGTAAACTATTTTTTTGTTTTGTTTTGTTTTGTTTTTTGAGACAGGTTTCTCTGTAGCTTTGGTGCCTGTCCTGAAACTAGCTCTTGTAGACCAGGCTGGCCTCGAACTCCCAGAGATCCGCCTGCCTCTGCCTCCCGAGTGCTGGGATTAAAGGCGTGTGCCAACACCGTCCGGCCTGTAAACTATTTTTAAAGGGTCTGTTATATAACGTACATTTTATGGCATGCAAATTATAATGCAATAAACTATGGCATTATAAGATTATAAGACTAGCAGAATATTGCTGCTTTGCTGCTTCATAATACTCAGAAATTTTCATTTTGAGATGTAAAGACATTTTTAAAACACCTTCATTGTGGGGCTAGAGAGATGGCTCAGCGGTGCCGAGCACTGGCTGCTTTTCTTAAGTTCAAGTCTCAGAAATCACATGGTGGCTCACAACCCTTTATAACGGGATCTGATGCCCTCTTCTGGCCTTAGGTGTACATGCAGATAGAGCACTCATACTTAAATAAATAAATCCTTTAAAACTGTAACAGGAGATCCCACCGAGCATTGCAGCTGAGCCTGGGCCTTTGATCTGCCTTCTGTGAAGTGTTACCTTTTGCGTTTGCTGCCTTTTGTTTGAAGTATGTAAATCTTCTCTGAATTCTTCCTGAAGGGTTCAAAGCCTCTGCACAACTTAGTTGGGAGGGAACTTGAAAAGCCAAGATGCCGCAAGACTGAGAATTGCTTTGTCATTTGTCTCTTTGGGGAGCTTTAGAGGTTTGGGTATGCGGAAATTGACTTGCTAAGGTATAAATCGTATAACAGTAAAAAAGCGCTTTGTGAAGCTTCAGTCAGTCAGTTCACCAGAAACTGATTCCCCTGTGGCAGCAAAAGCTAAAACTCATCCTAGAGTGAACCTGTTTTCTCCACAGACACCTGATACTCCAAAAATCAAAACAAACAAACAAACAAAACCCCTTTGTTGTGTTAGTTAGGGTCCTAGTGATGTGAAGAGACACCCTGACCACAACAACTGTCATAAAGGAAAACATTTAATTGTGGTTGGCTTACAGTTTCAGAGATTTAATCCATTATCGTCATAGCAGTGTGCAAGTAGAAATCATGCTGGAGAAGGAGATCTACATCTTGATCCAGACAACAGGAAGTGAACTGTGTACTGCACTGGGTGTAACTTGAGCATATGAGACCTCAAAACCCACCTCCACAGTGACACACTTCCTCCAACAAGACCACACCTCCTCATAGTGCCTTTCTCTGTGGGTCAAGCATTTGGTCACATGAGTCTAGGCAGGCCACACCGATTCAAACCACCATATACATCTTTGGTACAGGGTAGATGGCTGTACCAGAAAACTCTGGTTCATTCCCATCTCACGGCCTCACTGTATCTTGGTGTAGTGGCATATACCTGCAATCTCAGCACTTGGAACATGGAAATAGGAATAAATTGGAGACCATGATGGACTACATGAAACCCTGTCTCAAAAAATAAACAAACCAGGCTGCCAGTGGCCATCTCAGAGAAATAGCAGGTGACAATTCACTCCAGAGGAATGGTCCACCAGCATGCAAGGCACTGATGGGTGAGGTGAGTCTTGGATACGCAAGACCCCAGGGGCTTCAGTCCTAGATTGTCTTTTGCTATTCCTGGGTCTTTACATGTTTGCTGTTGCCATTTTTCTCTGGTATCTGGCATGGTATGAACCAGTATGAGGAGATTCCCCACTGCCTTTAATGTGGTGTAAGCATCTCATGGAAACATCCCATGGATTATTATGAAGATGATTCCCTCTAAAACTGTACTGTTTAACTGAAACAATGATTTTACACATCAATAGTGTTCGTTTAAATAGACTTTTGAGAATTGAGGGTTTTTAATAGAAATAGTAAGGAATTATGGGTAGAGGTTGTTAGCTTAGTGGAAAAACTTATATAGAAAAAAAGCAAGATCCAGGGCTGTCCCCCTCCCCTGAGGAAACAGAGGCAGCTGAGGACAGGAGATGTCACACAACTGGTTTCTCTTGGACCTAAGTTAATGATTAGGAAGAACGATTGAGCCCCAGAAGCTGTTAGCTCAAGTTCCTTTAATCTTAGTATTTAGAGAAGTGTTCACAGGTTTTGGTGTGCATTATAGCTGAAATAAAGCTTTAAAATATGACTTAAGGTTAGATTAAGATGCTTTTGTTAATAGCTTTGAGGCAAAAAACCTTGGGAAACTAAAGTTTTGAAAGGCACATAGTTGTGTGGGACTCATTAAGGTCAGGGAACAAGAACAAAGCAGCCTAGTTATCACTAGCTGACGTGTCTTTCTTGTTAGGATTGGTTGGTGATCGAAGATGATGATTAATTCCTTATACTTATTTCTGCCTCAGCTTCCTGATATAAAAAACTATTGATGAGTGGGTATGTATGTATTCTAAAGACTTAAAGTAGAGCTGACTACTGGTTTTTCAAATATAAAAGTTTAGGTTTGTGATTCTTTTAATATAAATAAAATAATTGATCCTTTCTTGATAACTGCAAAATGCAGCCTGGGGGCTGGAGAGATGGCTCAGTGGTTAAGAGCACTGGCTGCTCTTCCAGAGGTTCTGAGTTCAATTCCCAGCAAACACATGGTGGCTCACAACCATCTGTAATGAGATCAGGCGCCCTCTTCTGGCATGCGGGCATACATGGAGGCAGAATCTCGTATACATAATAAATAAATAAATCTTTAAAAAAAATATGCAGGCCGGGCGGTGGTGGCGCATGCCTTTAATCCCAGCACTCAGGAGGCAGAGGCAGGCAGATCTCTGGGAGTTCGAGGCCAGCCTGGTCTACAAGAGCTAGTTCCGGGACAGGCACCAAAACTAGAGAGAAACCCTGTCTCGAAAAAAAAACAATAAATAAATAAATAAATAATAAAAAATTTTAAAAAAGTGCAGCCCTGAACATGGTGTGGCCAGTAAAAGAACTAGATGAAAAAAATACCTTGCTTGCCCACTCTCTGTTAAGCTCTAACAAGTTGCTTGGATATGAAGTATGTGGATTCTTGGGATAATTAGTTTTTCACCTAGAATATGTAAAGTGTTTAATCATGTAAGGGATATGAAAAACATGCTATTCTTTTACTTGTGTTCATCGTAATCATTCGCTTGGAAAATAGAATGTGACCACCTTGTAATTTTTTTCTATGTTTTTATTAATTAATTAATTTATTTAATTATTAAAGATTTCTGCCTCTTCCCCGCCACCACCTCCCATTCCCCCCCCAATCAAGTCTTCCTCCCTCCTCAGCCCAAAGAGCAAGCAGGTTTCCCTGCCCTGTGGGAGGTCCGAGGACCACCCACCTCCATCCAGGTCTATTAAGGTGAGCATCCAAACTACCTGGGCTCCCACAAAGCCATTACGTGCAATAGGATCAAGAACCCATTGCCATTGTTCTTCAGTTCTCAGTAGTCCTCATTGTCCGTGTGTTGGGTAGATAAGTTGTAAGGGAAAAAATAAAGGTACTTAGAAGGAAACATCAGGGTAGAAAAACAGAATAGATTAGAACAAGAGCAACAGTAAGAATAATAAAATGAAGAACTAAGCTTTGGCCCTCAGAAAAGTCCTTGTGTGTCTGTTTGTCTGTCCAGTAGTTTGCCGGCTCTATGTCTCCTATTCAGTTTCTCTGACCTGCTGAAGGCTTGCCATTCATCAGAACCCTGGGTGAGATCCTGGCATGTTGGAGGTGTGTGTGTGTGTGTTTTCCCTTTTTCACTGGCCCCAGAGTTAAGTTTAGCCTACCTTGCTGGTCGCAGAGAATTAACTTTTACTCCCTCGGATAGAAAAGTCAAGTTGAATGATATTCTGCCGATCAATGGCTCCCTGTAAACCCTGAGCAGCTAGTGGCTGGCCCTCACAGCAGTGCTCCCAGGCCCATCCAATGTCACAGCTGTGAAACTGAGCTCAGAATCCCAGACACCAGCTATCTGGGCCTGCAGAAGCAAAGCAACTGCCCCTCCACATCCCAGGCACTTGGTACTGCAGAAGTCAATCAATTCTACCCCTAATGAGCCTGCTTCTGCATCAAAATCCCACAGCATGCAATATGTGATATCCTGAACTCTGGTCATTGAGTGTCCGGGTCCTGTGCCCTGAACATGGTGTGGTCAGAACTAGAGATTCCATTTCTCTGGCATTAAATAAAGTCTGCCACAGAGGTTTGAAGTCATCTAAATCTCGTCGTTTATTATTCCTGAAAACTTAATTCTTACTTATCCTCATACTGCCTAAAACACTTTGGCCAGTTTGGGGACTACTGTGTGTTATAAATTACGGTGATTTCCTATCCTTGCAAAGGTTGTTCTGCTCATATAGAAACATGGTAATTTCATTATAAAAGACAAACACTCTAAATACTTTCTACCTTCATGCCTGTCTTAAGGTTTCTATCGCTGTGAAGAGGCACCATGACCATGGCAACTCTTATAAAAGAAAATATTTAATTGGGATGGCTCTCTTAGAGTTCAAGAGGTTCAGTCCATTATCATCATGGTGGGGAGCATGGCAGCATGCAGGCAGATGTGGTGCTGAGAAGCAGCAGAGAGGAAATAGGAAAATGGTCTCTGACACTGGGAGGAGCCTGAGCCTAGGAGACCTCAAAACCCACTCCCGCAGTGACTCATCTCCTCTAACAAGCCCACACCTACTCCAGCAAAGAAACACCTCCCAACAGAGCCACTCCCTTTGCGGGCCATTTTCTTTCAAACCACCACAATGCCTCAGCATATAAGTATCAAACTATTAGACTTGCACTGTGTTGTGTTAGAATGTGGGTTATTTTATTGTTTTCAAAATATATTTTAAATTTCATTTTAGTGTGTGCATGTACACTCACACGCTTATGCCATCACATGTGGGTTCTAAAGACTGAACTCAAGGCATCAGAATTGGCTATCTTGCTGGTCCTGGTTTTAATTTTTTTTTTTTTAAAAACGGGGTCTCATGAGTCTTACTCCTGTTCCCATGTCCCAAGTGCTGGGATATGAGGTATATGCCACCACACCTCTATGTTTTACATGTTTTGGACTTCATCAGGAAAGAACTCTAGCAACTGAAGTATATCCTCAACTCAGGATGTTTGATTCTTAAAAATTAACATTTGAGAGCCAGCACAGTGACTCAGCAGGTAAAAGCACTTGCTGCCAAGCCTGACGACCCCTGGGTGGGATCCTGAGAACTCACATGGTAGAAGGGAAAAAACTAATCCTTGTAGTTTGTCCTCTGACCTCCACATGTTCTCTCTCTCTCTCTCTCTCTCTCTCTCTCTCTGTCTGTCTTTCTCTCTGTCTCTGTCTCTCTCTGTCTCTCTTTCACACACACACACACACACACACACACACACACACACACACACACACACAGAGAGAGAGTTTTGGTTTTTTTGTTTTAAGACCACATCAGAGAGAACTGACTCCTTAGAAGTTGGGCTCCACCTTCTTTCTTTCTTTCTTTCTTTCTTTCTTTCTTTCTTTCTTTCTTTCTTTCCTTCCTTCCTTCCTTCCTTCCTTCCTTCTTTCTTTCTTTCTTTCTTTCTTTCTCTTTTTCTTTCTTTCTTTCTTTCTTTCTTTCTTTCTTTCTTTCTTTCTTTCTTTCTTTCTTAATGATTTCTGCCTCCTCCCCACCACCGCCTCCCATTTCCCTCCCCCTCTCCCAATTAACTCCCCCTCCCTCAGCAGCCCGAAGAGCAGTCAGGGTTCCCTGCCCTTTGGGAAGTCCAAGGACCTCCCACCTCCATCCAGGTCTAGTAAGGTGAGCATCCAAACTGCCTAGGCTCCCACAAAGCCAGTACGTGCAGTAGGATCAAAACCCAGTGCCATTGTTCTTGACTTCTCAGCAGTCCTCAATGTCCGCTATGTTCAGCGAGTCCGGTTTTATCCCATGCTTTTTCAGACCCAGGCCAGCTGGCCTTGGTGAGTTCCCGAAAGATCATCCCCATTGTCTCAGTATGTGGGTGCACCCCTCGCGGTCCTGAGTTCCTTGCTTGTGCTCTTTCTCCTTCTGCTCCTGATTTGGATGTTGGGATTTCAGTCCGGTGCTCCAATGTGGGTCTCTGTCTCTGTCTCCTTTCATTGCCTGATGAAGGTTAATATCCAGGAGGATGACTATATGTTTTTCTTTGGGTTCACCTTCTTATTTAACTTCTCTAGGATCACGAATTATAGGTTTCATGTCCTTTATTTATGACTAGAAACCGATTATGAGTGAGTACATCCCATATTCCTCTTTTTGGGTCTGGCTTACCTCACTCAGGATAGTGTTTTCTATTTCCATCCATTTGCATGCAAAATTCGAGAAGTCATTGTTTTTTACCGCTGAGTAATACTCTAATATGTATATATTCCATACTTTCTTCATCCATTCTTCCATTGAAGGCCATCTAGGTTGTTTCCAGGTTCTGGCTATTGCAAACAATTCTGCTATGAACATAGTTGAACAGATACTTTTGTCATGTGATAGGGCATCTCTTGGGTATATTCCCAAGAGTGGTATTACTGGATCTTGGGGTAGGTTGAACCCAAATTTCCTGAGAAATTGCCACACTGATTTCCAAAGTGGTTGCACAAGTTTGCATTCCCACCAGCAATGAATGAATGTACCCCTTAACTCCACAACCTCTCCAGCAAAGGTTATCATTGGTGTTTTTGATTTTAGCCATTCTAACAGATGTAAGATGGTATCTTAAAGTTGTCTTGATTTGCATTTCCCTTATCGCTAAGGAGGTTGAGCATGACCTTAAGTGTCTTTTGGCCATTTGAACTTCTTCTGTTGAGACTTCTCTGTTCAGCTCAGTGCCCCATTTTATAATTGGGTTGATTAGTTTTTTTACAGTCTAGTTTCTTGAGTTCATTATATATTTTGGAGATCAGACCTTTGTCAGTTGCGGGGTTGGTGAAGATCTTCTCCCAGTCAGTGGGTTCCCTTTTTGTCTTAGTGACAGTGTCCTTTGCTTTACAGAAGCTTCTCAGTTTCAGGAGGTCCCATTTATTCAATGTTGCCCTGAATGTCTGTGCTGCTGGGGTTATACGTAGGAAGTGGTCTCCTGTGCCCATGTGTTGTAGAGTACTTCCCACTTTCTCTTCTATCAGGTTCGGTGTGTTCAGACTGATATTGAGGTCTTTAATCCATTTGGACTTGAGTTTTGTGCATGGTGATAGATATGGATCTATTTTCATTCTTCTACAGATTGACATCCAGTTTTGCCAGCACAATTTGTTGAAGATGCTCTCTTTTTTCCATTGTATACTTTTAGCTCCTTTATTGAAAATCAGGTGTTCATAGGTTTGTGGGTTAAAGTCCGGGTCTTCTATTTGATTCCATTGGTCGACTTCTCTGTTTTTATGCCAATACCAAGCTGTTTACAGTACTGTAGCTCTGTAATAGAGTTTGAAGTCAGGGATGGTAATGCCTCCAGATGATCCTTTATTGTATAAGATTGTTTTGGCTATCCTGGGTTTTTTCTTTTGATTATTGTCTTCTCCAGATCTGTGAAAAATTTTGATGGGATTTTGATGGGGATTGCATTGAATCTATAGATTTATTTTGGTAGAATTGCCATTTTTACTATGTTGATCCTCCCAATCCAAGAGCAAGGGAGATCCTTCCATTTTCTGGTGTCCTCTTCAATTTCTTTCTTCAAAGACTTAAAGTTCTTGTCAAATAGATCTTTCACTTCCTTGGTCAGAGTTACCCCAAGATATTTTATGCTATTTGTGGCTATCGTGAAAGGTGATGCTTCTCTGATTTCCCTCTCTGCTTCCTTATCCTTAGTGTATAGGAAGGCAACTGATTTTTTGGAGTTGATCTTGTATCCTGCCACATTACTAAAGGTGTTTATCAGCAGTAGGAGTTCTTTGGTAGAGTTTTTGGGGTCGCTTATGTATACTATCATATCATCTGCAAATAACAAAAGCTTAACTTCTTCCTTTCCAATACTAATCCCCTTGATCCCCTTATGTTGTCTTATTGCTATTGCTAGAACTTCAAGCACTATATTGAAGAGGTATGGAGAGAGTGGACATCCTTGTCGTGTTCCTGATTTTAGTGGGATGGCTTTGAGTTTTTCTCTGTTTAATTTAATGTTAGCTGTCGGCTTGCTGTAAATAGCTTTTATTATATTTAGGTATGACCCTTGTATCCCTAATCTCTCCAAGACTTTTATCATAAAGGGGTGTTGAATTTTGTCGAATGCTTTTTCAGCATCTAATGAAATGATCATACGGTTTTTTCTTTCAGTTTATTTATATGGTGGATTACATTGATAGATTTGCATATGTTGAACCAGCCCTGCATCTCTGGGATGAAGCCTACTTGATCATAATGGATAATTTTTCTGATGTGTTCTTGGATTCGGTTTGCCAGTATTTGCTTCATTACCTCCAATAATTCCCTCAATTCTCTATTAGGATTTTGTCTGATTGACCTGTCCATTGGAGAGAGAGGTGTGTTGAAGTCTCCTACTACTAGTGTGTGTGGTTTGATGCCTGCCTTGAGTTCTAGTAATATTTCTTTTACATAAGTGGGTGATTTTATATTAGGGGCGTAAATATTCAAGATTGAGACTTCATCCTGATGAATTGTTCCTGTTATGAGTATAAAGTGTCCATCTCGATCTCTTCTGATTGATTTTAGTTTGAAGTCAGTTTTGTTAGAAATTAGTATGGCCACACCTGCTTTTTTCTTAGGACCATTTGCTTGAAAAACCTTTTCCCAACCCTTTACTCTGAGTAGATGCCTGTCTTTGTGGTTGAGATGTGTTTCTTGTAAACAGCAGAATGTTGGATCCTGTTTTCATATCCAATCTCTTAGCCTGTGCCTTTTTATAGGTGAATTGAGACCATTAATATTAAGTGATATTAATGACCAGTGGTTGTTTACTCTGGTTATTCTTATTGTTTTTGGTAATAGAGTTTGTGTGTCTCCCTTTGATGGAGGAAGGTCATTGGTTAAATAATAAAGAAACTGCCTAGGCCCATTTATAGGCCAGCCCTTAGGTGGGTGGAGTAAACAGACAGGATGCTGGGAGAAAGAAGCCCAGTCAGAGAGTCGTCATGATTCTCCCTCTCCAGACAGACGCAGGTTAAGATCTTCCCTGGTAAGCCAGCTCATGGGCTACACAGAATATTAGAAATGGGTTAGATCAATATGTAAGAACTAGCCAATAAGAGGTTGGAACTAATGGGCCAGGCAGTGATTAAAAGAATACAGTTTCCGTATAATTATTTTGAGGCATAAGCCATGCGGGCGGCCGGGTGACGGGGACGCAGCCCCGCCGCTCTTATTACAACATCCCTTCTTTGAGTTGTGCTGTTGAAGGGTCGCTAGATGCCTGAGTTATTGTAGGCAGTGTTGGCTATGTTGGATTCCTTGGGTTGTGATTTTTTTCTCTTACTTTCTGTAGGGCTGGATTTGTGGCTATGTATTGATTAAATTTGTTCTTATCCTGGAATGTCTTGTTTTCCCCATTGATAGTGAATGATAGCTTGGCTGGTATAGTAGTTTGGGCTTGCATTGATGATCTCTTAGTTTCTGCAGTACCTCTATCCAGGACCTTCTGGCTTTCATGGTTTCCATAGAGAAATCAAGTGATTGGTTTACCTTTATAAGTTACTTGACCTTTTTCCTTTGCAGCTCTTAATATTCTTTCTTTAATCTGTATATTTTGTGTTTTGATTATTATATGGCGAGGGGATGTTTTTTTTTTAAATATTTATTTATTTATTATGTATACAATATTCTGTCTGTGTGTATGCCTGAAGGCCGGAAGAGGGCGCCAGACCTCTTTACAGATGGTTGTGAGCCACCATGTGGTTGCTGGGAATTGAACTCAGGACCTTTGGAAGAGCAGGCAATGCTCTTAACCACTGAGCCATCTCTCCAGCCCGGGGGATGTTTTTTTTTGATCCAGCCTATTTGGTGTTCTGTATGCTTCTTGAATACTCAAAGGAATATCTTTTTTTATGTTGGGAAAGTTTTCTTCCATAATTTTGTTAAAATTATTTTCTGGGCCTTTGAGCTGTGACTCTTCTCCTTCTTCTATCCCTATTATTCTTAGGTTTGGTCTTCTTATTGTGTCCCATATTTCCTGAATGTTTTGTTATGAGAGTTTGTTGGCTTTGCTGTTTTCATTGGTCAGTGCGTTTATTTTCTCTATGGTGTCCTCAGAATCTGAGATTCTTTCTTCTATTTTTTGTATTCTATTGATTATGCTTGTTTTCATAGTCTCTGCTCGTTGACCCAGATTTTCCATATCCAGTCTGTCCTCAGTTTTTGTTTTCTTCCTTGCTTCCATTTCAGTTTTCAATTCTTGAACTGTTTCTATTACCTGTTTGATCGTTTTTCTTGGTTTCCCAGGGTATCATTTACGTATTTACTCATTTCTTCAAACTTTTTGTTATACTTCTCATCCATTTCTACAAGGACATTTTTTACATGTTGTTTAAGGGACTCTATTGCTTTCATAAAGTTGATTTTTTCCTCTTCTTCTGTGTTAGGGTGTTCAAGTCCTTCTGTTGTAAGATCATTGGGTTCTGGTGTTTTCATGTTGTTTTTCAGATTGTTAGGTGAATTCTTGTCTTGGCGCCTGCCCATCTCCTCCTATTGATGCTATCTAATGGGTCTTTTAAAACAGGGTCAGGTTTCCTTGCTGGCTAGGGGCCCCACTTACAAAATGCCCTCGCTCCGTTTCCTGGCTCCCGCCGCGGGTCAAGATCCCTCTCACCACTCAGAAGGGTCTTCACGAACAGGAACAGGCTCCCCTTTTCCAGGGACCTCGCCAACAAAAGGCCTACCACTCTGCAGGCCAACCACCAAAACAAAGAATCTCCTGCTGCCCTCTGTCCCGCGCACCCGACCCAGCGCCCCGAACAGGCTGAACTGGGTGATCCCGTGGCCCTGCGGAAAGGAGGGAGAAGGAAGGAGGCCCCTGGGTTCAAGCTGGGATGGCCCAGGGAGAGAGAGGTCGTAGCAAAGGAGGAGCAGCCCCAGCAGAGGGGAGCAGCCCTCTCAGACTAACCGGGGAGTCAAAGGGGTCGGGGAATGCCCCTGCTCCGTTTCCTGGGTCCCGCAGCAGGCCAAGAACACTCTCCCCACTCAGGAGGGTCTTCCCGGACAGGACCAGGTCCCTGTTTGCTAGGGGACCTCGCCAATAAAAGGCCTACCACTCTGCAGGCCAGCCCCCAAAAGACCTACTTGATTTAATTGTAGTGGGGCGATCTGCTCTCAGTGTGGGCTTCACTGTTTCATGCTTGGACCATCCTGCGTCCGCTGTGTCTGTGCACCGGTCTCTCTGCCCCGTCTGCACACCAGTCTGGCCTCTCCGCCGCGTCTGCAGGCCGGTCTGGCCCAGATGGAAAATTCTATTGAAGTCTCTGACTTTCAATTACAAACAAACAAAAAACAAAACAAAGAAAAAGAATCATTAAATAGGGGCTGAATAGATGGATCAACAGTGAGGCGCATTTGCTGTTCTTCCAGAGAACCTGAGTCTGGTTCCCAACACCTACATCAGGTTGTGGTAAACCATCTGTAACTCTAGTTCAAGATCACGCACCCTCTCCTGGACTCTGAGGGCTCCCGCACTCACATGTGCACACATAAATAAAAGTAAATATGTTTGTGTATGTGTGTGCATTCTCGTCAATCAACTCTGAAAACAATGAAGATGCTCCATGTCTTATACTGTCAAATATTCTGCCAAGATTTAATTCTTTATTTAAAAAAAATGCATACCCTTCTCATTAGTATGTAAGTTTGATTCATGTTTAATTAGTGGTACAATTAAATTATTAGTTATATACTAAGGTACAATTATACGCTTCATTTATTATTATTTTTCTCAACTTGAAACAAGCTAGATTCATCAGGGAAGAGAAAACTTCAATAGAGAAAATACCTCCATCAGAATGGCCTATAGGAGCATTTTCTTCATTAATGGTTTTTGAGGGCCAAGTTCACTGTGGGTGGTACCACTTCTGGGCAGATGGTCTTGGGTAGAGTAAACTGTGCAAGTCATAGAGAGCAAGCCAGTAAGCAGCATTCCTCCATGACCTCCAGGTTCCTTCTTGAATTCCTGTCCTGATTCTCTTTATACTAGGTCATATACTGACCTGAAATAAACTCTTTCCTCCCCAAGTTGTTTTGGTCATGGTGTTTTATTATGATTCTAGAAAGCAAACTGAGACATATACCAAAGAATTGTAAAATAAGTTTATGATTTCTTATCAGTGTTTATATACCTATTTTATATGTCTTTGTGTACTGACGTACAGTCCTTTTAATGGGATATAACAAAGCCTTTTATATGCTCAAAATTAACATGTACCTATAGGATACACACAGTAAAAGTAGAAGACAGGAAATTAGGAACTTTTTTGACATTGACCAAAAGCCCTGTGGAATTGAACCTTGACTATTTTTTCTTTAATTTGTTAAGGACTTTATGATGCTGATTAGCAGGATTTGCAAATGCATCCTGTTTTGTAGCCCTCACTATCCTTCTCTAGAACTCTTCCGTCTTCCTCATCTGAAGCTCTGCCCTAACTCTCCACACTCTTTCCCTCAGGGCCCTGGCAACCATGGTTCTACTGCCTGGCACCATGGATTTGATGGGAACCTTGTCCACAGTAGTTACTGACTAGCTTATTTATGTCTTTTACTTTGTGAGACAGGGTATATGCATCCCTGGCGGTCCTGGATTAAGGCTAGATGCTCAAGAGGATGGAATTAATTGAACTAAAAAGTGTTTTCAGTGTTGAAGTATGAAAGTGAGCGATTTATTATTAATTTTTAAAAGACACTTAAACATGGCACTGACATCAGTTTCAGCTTGCTGAGGTCCTTACTATGGGTGTTATCACAATGACTGGACAACATATGTGGGGTCACACATCAAAGGGGCAATAGTGGGAGGGACAGTGTGATCTAACATCCCCACCAGGCACACTTCTGAAAAGTTTCACTGCTCACCCTTGCTACGCTGGGGACAAGTTTCATGCACCCTAGGGCACACTCAAGAGATACCCACACCACAGCATATTCCCACTGCTGAACAGTAAAGAATGTTTATGCTCTTACACATCTGCATGTTGTTCACCTTTGTTTGAAAAACAATGCACTTTAAAGGTTGAAAACACACACAGTTAAAAAATTCAGTCCTATTAATCCTGTAGTTTTTCTTTTCTGAGACAATGTCTTGTCATGCAGCCCAAGCTGGCCTTGAACTATTATTTTCTTGACTTTGCTGTGCTGGGGTTATAGGTTTGTACCACTAACTATACCTGGCTTTAGCCTTGTGGTTTTAACAACAGAAAGTACTGACTGGTCTGTCAGAAGTCTACCTGGGAATTTCCATCTCACAGGCACGTGGTGAAAGTGGATGATTTATCAAGGGCAGAGGCCTCGGTTTGTAAATGGATGGTGGCTACTGCACAAAGAACCAATTCAGGCCCTAGCAGCTGAGACAGGGCAGCAGAACTTGTCTGGGGGTCCACAGAGTGCTCAGTGAGTGCCCTCTGGGGCAAGGCTGGCCTAGGCTGGGGGGAAGGCTACCATCCTTTGTCTACTCCTCACGTTATTCCCCAGAGCAAGTACAAGTTCCTGCTGAAAACAGACTCACGGGTTAGGTTGGATAGAAGAATCCAGATGCTAGCTACAGATGGAGTTTTCTTTCATGCAAACTACCCTGGGTATAAAGCACACAGAGTAGGTTTCTCTGCTTGAACACATCAGTATGTGGTAAAGCCGTGTCTCCAGTAGCTGGACCAGCTGCGCACGTTCTCAGTCTGGCCTCCCCTACAGGCCTACAATGGCTTACAGTGCCTCTCCATCAGTCACTTTACTCTTTAACCCAGTGGTTCTCAGCCTGGGGGTCATGACCCTTTAGGGGTTGGGTGACCCTTTTACAGGGGTCACACATCAAATATTCTGCATATCCGATACATTTACAATTAATAGCAGTAGCAAAATTACAGTTATGAAGTAGCAACAAAAAAACTTTTATGGTTGGTGGTCACCATAACATGAGGAAATATGTCAACGGGTTGAGGCATTAGGAAGGTGGAGAGGCACTGATCTAACCTCTGGTAAACTCCGAGGAGCGATGTTCTCCCAGTGACGGATTTTGACTGAAAACACAGTCATGGGAGTTTTGTTCTCAGGCTTATTGTGTTTGGGGCACATGCAATTTATTTTTTTTAAATTTATTTATTTTAAAAAGAAAACAATCTTTTTTTTTCCATTTTACATACCAATCCCAGCTCCCACTCCCTCACCTCCTCCCTTTCCTTCTACCTAACCTCTCCAGCTCACTCCCAATCTACTCCTCAGAGAGGGTAAGGCACATTGATTTGGGGAAGGACCAAGGCCCTCCCTACTATATCTAGGCTGAGCAAGGTATCCATCCGAAGAGAATAGGTTCCCTAAAAGCCAATACAAGCAGTAGGCGTAAGTCCTGGTGCCCCTGCCAGTGACCCCGCAGTCTGCCCCAGCCATACAACTGTCACCCACATTCAGAGGGACTAGTTTGGACCTATGCTCTTTCCTTCCCTGTCCTAATGGAGTTGGTGAGCTCCCACTAGCTCAGGTAAGCTGTTTCAGTAGAGTCCCCATCATGGTCTTGACTTCTTTGTCATACTCTCACTCCTCCCACTCTTCAACTGGACTTTGGGAGCTCAGTCCAGTGCTCCAATGCAGGTCCCCGCCTCTGTTTCTATCAGTTTCTTGATGAAGGTTCTATGGTGACATTTAAGATGTTCATCAGTTTGACTACAAGGCAAAGCCAGTTCGGGCCCCCTCTCCTCTATTGATTAGGGTCTTAGCTAGGGTCATCCCTGTGGATTCCTGGGAATTTCTGTATCGGTGTAAAATGAAGGCAGACAGAAATTGTAATAATATATATAGCTTTAATTAGGGAAAAATTCACAGAACGCGTGGTTCCAGCAGAGAACAGGAAAGCAGAAGGGGCAGCGGGGAGCGTGCCCGCAATCTTTATAAGTAAAAAATATCCTTGGGGGACCCCGCCCTACCAGCAAGGGGATTGGCTAGGTCTCCCCTACATCTCCCCTTTTTGTCTAAATAAGATAGATTCAAACCAAATACAACTATATACAATAGGAACGAATAATAAATACACTAAACATTTTATTTTAAGGAGTCTAAATAATGTAAAGAGTAACTATAATTATCTAATCTTTAATTCTGTCAAAGATCTGAGAAGGGAATTAATGTTACTTAACAAACGAGAGATATCCAAAATGTGCAACAAATGACAGAGACAACTGACTACCTGGGCAATCACCCAAAGTCTTATTTGCAATGTTGAGTCAACCAACTTTGGCTAAGGCCTAACATAACTGACATACCATTATTAAAGGCAAGGAATTTTTTTAGAACTATCCTACCCTGTCTTGGCAAGATAAGACAATCCTGTTTTATCCACTTATAGATATTCTGTATCTTTGTCAGTAATTGAGGTATGGGTTTTTCTTAACCCAAAGGCCAGTTCTGCCAAGAAGACAAGCTCCCAGTGGAGTGTCTTTGGTGCTCAACGTTCTCTTGGGAGTAGAGTGGTGTTGTCAGGAATGATTGTGTCTCGGCACAGAATTTTAGGTTAGATTAAAGGCCATTTTCTACAGCTCTTCGAAGAGGCTGAAGATTATATTATTTATACTAAATATAATCTCTGTGTATCTAAAAGACCTGATTAGGGCTGGAGAGATGGCTCAGCGGTTAAGAGCATTGCCTGCTCTTCCAAAGGTCCTGAGTTCAATTCCCAGCAACCACATGGTGGCTCACAACCATCTGTAATAAGGTCTGGTGCCCTCTTCTGGCCTGCAGGAATACATATAGACAGCATATTGTATATGTAATAAATAAATATTTAAAAAAAAATAAAAGACCTGATTAACCTAAAAATAAATATGACAAACATAATAAACAACTGTGTAATATATGAAGACAATGATCTTCAACTGTAAACAATGTTATTACATATTAAATGTAAACAATGTTATTATATAAATAATATCAGAGGTAGAAATGTACATTGTAATATGGTAAATGTATCAATACAATATAGACAAAGTTATAAGCATACTCTTATACAAAATAGAGGTAGGAACACTCACATTCAATATATCAATATACAAAAAACAGTACCAATACAATTTTCTAAAAACAGTAATTCACAAATACCAATCATCCCATCAAAGCTGATATGAACTTTAAAGGTCCCAAGATCCTTTTGCATTTCACATTTGTATTTCTATAAGCCAAAGACTCAATCATTATATGTCTTGCTTTTGGGTCAGATATCCTTATTTGTACAGCTTTAGTTAGTCTTTGTAAAAAGTCACTAAAGGGTTCTCTCTGACCCTGTTTAATTCTGACAAATGATTCCAATCTTTGTCCTGGGTCTTGTACCCTGTCCCAAACCCTTAAGGTTGCTGTAGCACATATGGAGAGTGTGTTCATCATAATTAGCTTGTTCCGGAGGGTCGGAAAAGAGCCCTTCACCTAGAATTTGATCTAGGGAAATCTCAATTTTCTTTGTTCTTTTTTGCTGTTCTAAAAGTCTAGCCTCTTGCCTGAATAAGCATTTTCAGTTTAATTGCGGTCCACTCTCAAGTACCGCAGAGGCTAACTGAAGCCAGTCAAAGGGCGTGGCCATTTGTTTTAGCTCATGATTTTAGCATCTCTTTAACAAAGGAGGCATGCATCCCAAAAGTCACAACAGCCTGTTTAATTTTTTTGAGATCATTTATACGGACAGGCTCCCATGTATCTTCCTTGATGACCCTAGGGTTTTTGGAATCAATCACTTTCTCTGTTGTTATTACTGGAAAGGCAGGTAGAGCTGTAGGTAGAGCTTTGTGGGAATTGTCCTGGAGAGATTTACCCACATATGGAGTTAAAATTTGTCTTTTTACCCTTTGTTCCTCTTTATCAGAATTTAGAAATTCCTCAATCTTTTTAATTTTATTCACCATTGCCTTCTGCAATGTCTGAATCTCCTGTCTAGAATTATGTTTCAAAGCCTTTATTGAGGATTTTAAAGTATGAAGTTTGTCCATTAGAGATAACATCTCATCTTTGGACATAATTTTCATGGCATAAACTGTGTCTTCTTGTATTGACAATTTTTCTGCCAATCTGTCATAAGCTTTAGACAAAATCCGATTGTCACATTCAGCAGTTTTGATTTTCTCAGTTAATGTTTCAGTTCCTACAGAAAGGGACTGAACTTATGATCCAAATCAGCTGTTCCCTCTTCCATAGTAATGAATTTTTCCTTAATATCAGCCTGTACCTTTTCTAAATTTTGCTCAGTTGATTGAGCCATGTTAGACAAAGATCTATTCTCTTTCTGGAGAACTTTAAACTGATTCTTGAGAAGATTGTTGTCATTTTCAATTGTTTTTAAGCATTTAACCTCTGCCTTAAGAATCCTGGATTTGTCTCATAAAGACTTTATCATATTTCTATTATCAAACCATATAGTACCAAGGAAAACTACGAATCCCAGAAAGATCCATAGATGTGGGGTGACAGACACCTCTTGTAAAATCTCCCACATGGTACAATCAAAAAGGCTGTTAAAGTCTTGAATGGTAACGTTTTTAGACATTTTTAATCAAATCTGTATTTATTTTTATTTATAAAGGAAAATTTTTACCTGTAATGACCGTTTTCTGCCAGCAGATGGTTGTGGTGGCAAAGTGCACCTGAGTCCATGTGGCAGGAGTCAGAGCCGGTCTGAAAGGAATCCCCAAAACTGAAAGTTAACAGTAAACAGCAGGGGGGAGGGCCAGGAAATCAGGACAGAGCCAAGGCCGGACTCAGCTTTGAGTTAGGTAAGTAGTCCCTTTGTCACAAACAGGGAATCGCCCTGGTGCTGCAAAACTGCAGGCGCCTGAGCTTTTGCTTATTTAGGCAGCGGCTGCAAACTCAGTCAAGGCAGGCAGGGAGGGGTTAACTTGCTCGGGCCGAGTAAGTCTGGCGGGCGGGGCGGAACGGGCCCCACAGGCTATAGCATGCGTGGCCGAGTGTATCTCGGACCCAGCACTGGGGATGTACTAAAAAAGTCCTCTGTGGGGAGGCGGCGGCAGCGAGCCAGCAGGGGTGCTGTGTTTTTAGGGCCCAGGCAGAGGACTGTGAGATTGGAGCGCGCAGCTCTCTCAAACTAAAATTTAAGCCTACGTCCCAAGCCACTCAGGAGCAGGGGCAAAAAAGCCCCACGTTGGGCGCCAAGTGTATTGGCGTAAAATGAAGGCAGACAGAAATTGTAATAATATATACAGCTTTAATTAGGGAAAAACTCACAGAATGCGTGGTTCCAGCAGAGAACAGGAAAGCAGAAGGGGCGGCGGGGAGAGCGCCTGTAATCTTTATAAGTAAAAAATATCCTCGGGGGACCCCGCCCTAACAGCAAGGGGATTGGCTGGGTCTCCCCTACAAATTTCTCCAGATGGGAACATACAATTTGATTTGGTGGGTGGGAAGCTGAGGTTATGCCAGTGAGAAAGGCCAGGAGTAATGGGTGAATTTAGAGAAAGCAGCTGAGAAACATTGACGAAACCCTATAGCTCAGTGAAAGCAGAGGCTGTGGTGACCAGCTCCAGAAACAGCCCCTGAAACAGCCTGCCCTAGGAAGCCCTACCACTTCTCTAATTGTTGTGTTCAATGGGCTCACGGGCTCTCCTGGTCCTGAGCTGGCCTATCGCCATTCTGACCCTTGTTGCCACCCTGAACATTTGGTTGTTCCAGGCCATGCTGCTGCTCCCTAGTCTTACTTTGTGCTGTTCTCATAGCTCTGGGGTCCTTAGTGTACTACAAGTTCATCTTCACTTAGGTTCACAGGGGAAGACACCTAATTGTCCCTGACAAACAGTTGTCACCCAGAAGGTGTGTTGCCTCAGTATCCTGGCTCACAACTCTATCGTCTGGCGACTGCCCACCTCTGGCGACAAGCTATAGTCAGCTAGGGATAGTGCTTGTTACCATGCAATATGCACGACACAGCAGATATTCAAATACTTCAGAGAAGGCAGAGCTCAATATGCAGCAGGAGGGACTCAGGTTATGTTAACTCAGGACTTTCAAGAGGTCACAGACTGCAAACATTAGATTCCTGGGGGAAAATTAAGTCTCTGGTACAGTTCAAAGGTCCTCAAAGTTTGTGGCTGCTCAGAACAGTTTGGCAACACTGGACATTTGTGTGATTATTTGACTTTGAGGACACCAGCCAATCAGAGTACCAGAACAAGGTCCCTTCATCTATCTATATGAAGTGGTGCTGCTGAGGGAACACTTTTCCAAGACCTGAAACAAAAGTGATGAAAATATGGATATGTTAAATGAGAACACCCTGCTAATATTTAATTACTATCAGATATTGGTTCTCTTTTATTCTTACTCGGATCCTACGTTTCTCTCATGTTTTTGCACGAATGCACAGTTATGAGAAGTCAGCTTCACAAGAGATCTTACTTGGATAAATAAGAAACAGCAAGATATACTATCCTTGTTGGACATCTTGACTTTACACATCTCTAAAGAAGAAAGGCCAGGTAGTGCTGAGTGTGAAAGGCAAGACTAAATAACTTCTACAACATCGCAGAGTGTCTTCATGATCTTGGGGGTAAAGGTTTCTTAAATAAAACACAAAATCTCTAAATGTAAATATTTGACTATAGTAAGGACTCTATTCATGAGTTGGAGTGAAGGCTCAGTGGTTAGGAGTGCACACTACTCTTGCAGAGGATCAGAGTTCAGTTCTTAGCATCCACTTCAGGTGGCTCACAACCACCTGCAACTTCAGCTCTGTTGGGTTGGATTCCCTCTTCTAGACTCCATGTAGCATGGTACTCTGAACACCTGCCCCTCAATATACACATAACTAAAAATAGAAAAATAACTCTAGACACCAAGGCATCATGAAGAATGAATCATAGGAAATATTTGCAAAACACAAAATGATGAAATTGTATGCAGAACATATACACCCATATGTGGCCCAGTTTGAAAGACTTTGTACCCTTTTAACATTCATTTTGGAAGTTAATCTCCTTAGGTGTCTTTTGGTCATTTGAGATTCTTCTGTTGAGAATTCTGTTTAGCTCTATACCCCCCCCTTTTTAAATTGGATTTAGTATTTTGATGTCTAGTTTCTTGAGTTCTTTACATATTTTGGAGACCAGTCATCTGTCTGATATGAGGTTGGGAAAGATCTTTTCCCACTCAGCAAGCTGCCTTTTTGTCTTCTGTGTTTTTTGCCTTGCAGAAGCTTCTCAGTTTCAGAAGGTTCAATTTATTTATTTTTGTTGTCAGTGTCTGTGCTACTGGTGTTATATTTAGAAAGTAGTCTCTTATGCCCATGTGCTCAAGGCTACTTCCCATTTTCTGCTCTATTAGGCTCAGTGTAGCTGGATTTTTTGAATTGTCTTTATTGAGCTATATATTTTCTCCATTCCCTTCCTCTCCCTCCCCTTCTATGCTTTCCCCATGATCCCCATGCTCCCAATTTACTCAGGAGATCTTGTCTTTTTTTAATATTTATTTATTTATTACACAATATTCTGTGTATGCCTGCAGGCCAGAAGAGGGCACCAGACCCCATTACAGATGGTTGTGAGCCACCATGTGGTTGCTGAGAATTGAACTCAAGACCTTTGGAAGAGCAAGCAATGCTCTTAACCTCTGAGCCATCTCTCCAGCCCCAAATCTTGTCTTTTTCTATTTACCATGTAGATTAGATCCATGTAAGTCTCTCTTAGGGTCCTCATTGCTGTCTAGGTTCTCTGGGATTGTGATTTGTTGGAAGAAGTGTGTCATTTGGGGTGGGCTTTGAAGTTTCAGACGCTCAAGCCAGGCCCAGTGTCATTCTTTCTGTGACCTGCCAATCCAGTTAGAGAACTCTCAGTTAACCTCTTCGGCACCATGTCTGCCTGTATGCTGCCATGCTTCCTATCATGATGACAAAAGACTAGATCTCTAAACTATAGGCCAGCCTCAGTTAAAAGTTTTCCATTATGAGTTGCCATGGTCAAAGTTTCTTCACAGCAATAGGAACCCTAACTAAAACAGAATTTGGTACCAGGGACTGGGGTATTGCTCTGATAGGTTAGACTATGCTTTTGTTTGGAGGAATATGGATCACATTAGGATTTTGGATTAGAAAAGCAGTTGAATGTTTAAAGTCTTGGGCTTAATGGGCCATACTATAGGAAGATGGAAGATTGAGTGATGGAGGAGGGTCATCTTTCTATCTGTTGCTTTCATTGGTTAATTAATAAAGAAACTGCTTGGCCTCTGATAGGGTAGAATTTAGATAGGCGGAGTAAACAGAACAGAATGCTGGGAGAAAGAAGCCGAGTCAGTGAGTCGCCATGATTCTCCCACTCCAGACAGACGCAGGTTAAGATCTTTCCTGGTAAGACAGCTCGTGGTGCTACACAGAATATTAGAAATGGGTTAGATCAATATGTAAGAGCTAGCCAATAAGAGGCTGGAACTAATGGACCAGGCAGTGTTTAAAAGAATACAGTTTCCATGTAATTATTTTGGGTAAAGCCATGTGGGCAGCCGGGTGCCAGGGACGCAGCCCCGCCGCTCCTATTACAACAGAGTGGCGCTCAACGTGCTAATGAACTCCACGTAAAACCTGAGAAGGCTTAAAAAGGAGAGAGAGAGAATTTAAGATAGTTTTTTGCTGTTTGTGGGTTGTTTGCTGCAAAGAAATTTTCCTGACTCAGCAGCAGGAAAAAAATGGCTGTTTTAAAATGCCGGCTTTCTGGGCTGGGCCGCCATTGCAATCTCTGTCTGGCTCCTGCGGGAGACAGAGCTTTTGAATGGATCATTTGGAGTAAAGTGCTACAGCTTGCTTGATGGCAATGTGGACTGCTGTGTGCCTGGAACTGTGTGTGGCTCAGGGGCACCAAATGGCTCTGAGGCAGGAGCGGCTCAGCTCCGCCATGCTGAACTTTGCTGGTCTCAGGCAGGAACTACCGTAACTACCGTAATAACAGAGCAGTTAAGGTTTAGACTGAGCAGGACACAGGTGGTACCATATTACCTGTACATGGTGCAACTTAAGTTTTTAAGAAGTGCTTAACATTTTAAGAAATGCTCCTGGATAGTAAAAAAATTACAGATTCACAATAAAACAGATTCAGACATAAAAGACCACAGTGTTGGATGAGTGTACGTAGGCTTGAGAGAGAAGAAAAAAATATAGAGAATAAAGTTAATGGTTTAAAAAAAGGGGGTAAAGTCTTTAAAGAGATAGAATAGATTAAAAGAAATAAAAATAAGCCACGTAAAAATGGAAAATTCACAGAGAGTCTGGATTCTTTGTATTATTGTGCTTTCTTTAAAATTTTTGACTGTGAAGGAGTTAAGTACAGAGAGACATTTCATTATATGGGCTGCCAAGAATGGATATCATAAGGGTATTATGATTTCAGAATTTGGGTCTAAGGATATGATGCTTTGGAAAGGAGTTTCTTCTTTTGTTTTCACAGAGGATGAGACCCTGTGGATTTCTTCTATCCCAATATGGTATGATAGACCACGCCCTCCTGAAAGGTTGCTGTGAACACCTTCAAAAAATTACTTCGCTCAACTGCCAACTGAGATGAAACTAGCAGACAGGTTATCCCATAAAAAACCTAATTAACGACGCCCCCATTCAGCAGGAAGCAGTTTGGAGAGAAAAAACTGCGCCCATGTTCCCAAATATTGTTTATAAATGTTCTTTTACATTTAAAGGGGGATATGATATAGATATGAATAATTTGCATTGGTAGAGATTTTAAGGTCAATTTTGTTGTATGTATATGTATTTCTGATATTGATTAACGTATTGTGATTGTGTAGTTCATGCCGGGCAGTGGTGGCGCACGCCTTTAATCCCAGCACTTGGGAGGCAGAGGTAGGTGGATCTCTGTGAGTTCGAGACCAGCCTGGTCTACAGAGCTAGTTCCAGGACAGGCTCCAAACCACAGAGAAACCCTGTCTCGAAAAACCAAAAAAAAAAAAAAAAAAAAAATGTAATGTATAATTAGGAAATATAGGTTGTTAATGAATAATCATCAATAATAGTCAAGCTTATAGTCATGTTAGTTAGATTTTCTGGATATATAGAGATATATTTTAATTAAATAGGCATTCTTCATATCTTTCAAAGACTACAGAATAGGGCATTTTTAATGTTTTAATAACTTAGGGTTTTTAATGACAATGAGACATGTCTGCTCCTGGCAGCACCAATCTACTTCAAGAGGAAGATGGGCATCGAAGAGGCTCCTTATGGAGTTTGATAGCCATTTGGGCAAGAAACTGCTCTTGCCTGGACTATTGCATAAACTGGACACAGAGAACCCTCAGAGAGAGGACTGCTGAACTTGCCTAAAGGTGAGATGATCTTTCAGGGTTCCTGATTTATGAGTCTACGAGACATTCTGCAGGACACAGCAGACAGTGACTGAACTGTCTTTGAAATTTCCTGCTTCATGGAAATGTCTGCTGAACACTATGGGCCTGAAGGCCGAAGATGGATGCCCCAACGGTACAAAAGAACTTTGGGTGACTGTCAAGGCAGCGAGATGTCTCTGTCATTTCTAGAGTTTGAAAGTTGCTTATTTCTTGTTTGCTTAGGTAATATTGTATCTTTCTGGAGTCTTTGATGGAGTTGAAGAATAGTTAGTTATAGTTTTCCTTAGTTATGATAAAGATAAAATAGATGTAAATATTGTAATTTTTACTTGATAACTGTTTTGTTATATGTAATTTTGCTATGTTAAAGTTAAAGCCTTCCTTTTTTTTTTTGTTTAAACAGAAAAAGGGGAAAGGATGGAGGAAGGTCATTGGTTAAAAAATAAAGAAACTGCTTGGCCCTCATAGGTTAGAACATAGGTGGGTGAAGTAAACAGAACAGAACGCTGGGAGGAAGAGGAAGTGAGCTCAGACTCGATAGCTCTCCTCTCTGGGGCAGATGCGATGAGGCTCCGACCCAGGATGGACGTAGGCTAGAATCTTCCCGGTAAGCGCACCTTGGGGTGCTACACACATTATTAGAAATGGGCTAGTCCAGGTGCAAGAGTTAGCCGAGAAGAGGCTAGATATAATGGGCCAAGCAGTGTTTAAAAGAATACAGTTTGTGTGTTGTTATTTCGGGGCATAAGCTAGCCAGGCGACCAGGAGCTGGGGCAGCAGGAACACAGCCCGCATTTCCTATTACAATTGAGGGTGATTTGAACTGTGGGAGCCAACCTCAAGTGGTTTGAGAAGAATATTAATATGTGGCCTAAAGTTAGTTCTGATATTTTGGGCTGCTTTCTGCCCCTTTCTTTAAAAAAAAAAAATCTGCTTGAGGATAAACTGGAGTCATGGATTAACAGCTTTGGCAGAGGATAGTTCCAAACAACCTAGCATTGAGTTCTGCGTGCTTATTAGTGACCAGTCTTATGCAGATCTATAATGAAAAAGAGCAAGCTGAGCAAGGCAAAATACAAAATGAACATACAGCACAGGACAGGGAGTGTAAACAGATCAAAGTCTGATGCTTAGTGGAATAAATGGAGTGGTGGCCTCAAAGCAAGGCCCCACCCAGCTAAGCTTCCAACATGTGAAAAGGAATTAAAGGAAAGTATAAAAGAATTTAAAAACATAGGGCTGGGTGTGGTGGTACACACATTTAATCCCAGCACACAGAAGGTAGAGGCTGTCAGAGTTCAAGGGCAGCAATAGAAACCCTAACTATGAAAGAAATTATCTTGGAAGTGGCTCTCAAGACAATGAGCCTAGTGACAATTTAATCTTGGATTCTTGTCATCTAGGGTGATGAGAAATAACTTCCTTTTCATCAAATTTACTATTTTGGGTATTTTGTTATACCATGTGCTCTTCATGTGTGTGTGTGCATGCATGCGTGTGTGTGCATGCATGCGTGTGTGTGTGTGTGTGTGTGTGTGTATGAGAGAACGTAAGACAATGGGCATTTTTCTCTTTTGGTTTTTCAAGACAGGACTTCTCTGTGTAGCCCTACTGTACTGGAACTCACTCTGTAGACCAGGCTGGGCTTGAACTCACAGAGATCTGTAGACAAAGTGTCTGCTCCACTTGGTCATGCAGTTGTTCAGTCACAAAGAAACACAGAGGCTTATATTAATTATAAGCAATTTGGGTTATTGTTCAGGCTTATTACTACTTCTCACAACTTAAATTAGCCCATAATTCTTGTCTATATTTAGCCACGTGGCTTGATACCTTTCCTCAGTAAGGGATTTTACCTTGGTTCCTCTGCTTCTGGATGGATGACTACTGCATCTCTGCCTTTCCTCTTCCCAGAATTCTAGGCTGGTTGCCCCACCTATATTTCCTGCTTGGCTACTGACCAATCAGCATTTTATTGAAATAATAAGAGTGACAAATTTTTACAGTGCACAAAGCATTTTTCACAGCAGAGATCCGCCTGCCTCTGTCTCCCTAATGCTGGGATTAAAAGTATATGTCAACAGGCATTTTTCAGAAGTAGAAATGAATGAAATGGCTCCCAACTTTAACCACATTCAGTGAAACACATATTTAAGACTAGAAATACCCACCAGACTGGCCAAAGTTTAAGTCTGGTAGTACCAATATTGGTAACAATACAAAATAATGGGAATCCAAACACTGTGGAGGTGGGAGAACAAGATGGTACCAGTTGAAGATGAAGACATGAGTCTCTTCAGGACCCTGGAATCCTTGCACATTCATGCCCTAGAGAAGTATACAGGCAGGCAGTGCTGTGGTGCACTGTAGGTCCCACCTGGAAACAACTCCAAGTTTACAGCTGGCTGGCTGAACAGTGGCAGAAAGAGATGAGACTCTGACCTTTGAAAACCTAGATAAAAGGAGTTAGAGAGATGGCTAGTGATTAACAGCACTAGCAGCTCTTCCAGAAGACCTGAGTTTGGTTCCCAGCACTTACATGGTGACTTGCAGCCATCAATAACTCCAGTTTCAGAGGATCCATACCTTCTTCTGGTCTGTGCAGGCACCAGGTACGCATGTGGCACACATACATAATACATAACACCTACAACAACTAAACAAAAAACCCTGGAGTCCTATAGCCCAGTGCAGTAATGCATGCCTGTTATTCCAGTATCCACAAGGACAAGGCAGAATTGCTGAATTTGTTCTAACATCAGTCATTTGAATCCTGCTTTATATGTTGGAATGCCAGTGGTTCCTGGCAGCTGTTCACAGGATCAAGAGCCAAGAGTACAGCCTTCTGACTTCTTGCTAAGGCTACTCTGTCTCCTGACTCCATGACCATGAAAGCACAAATGTGTGCTGGATGAAGGTTTGGTGATGGAGAAACTAGGTCAGTGTGTTCCCACAACCTTGTGTAGACTGTTTTACATTATCCTTCATAAAGACCTGACTCCTAGGTCATGTCTGTTCCAGATGCTAACAAATTCAGTAACTGTAATTCCTATTGTCCTGTCAGAGTGAAGACTAGGTGGCTCTTATCTGGGTGGGACAGGGACTCAGACAGACTGAGTAGGTCCCCAGGATGAGAAAGGAGATGGTAGTGGTCATCTTAACATCTCAAAAACCCTCACATGTCCCCAGGGAAAGGATATCATCTGCTTATTCCATGAAATGTATCACCAAGGCCTTGCTATGTACAACAGTTGCAACAAAACCAGGGTGCACAGAAAATGTGTATGGAACCCTCAGTGTAATATTCTGAACCTTAAGAGTCTAAGTGGAGAAATGGGTTGCCTTAGTGCAGTGTGCTACTTCCCTGGCCCTGTCCATGAGGGGCTTTCATGACCAATCTCCTTAGTATTTGTGCTGCATCATGCCTGTAGAGTTCCACAGATGCTGCAGAGCTCTTACTGCAGAGGGCACAGCTAGAAAGCTGAGGTTCCACCATAAGCAATGTCAGGAGGAGGCTAAAAGGGCGGTGAGTCCTTGAGTTCACCTGTGCTGCTTTCTTGACAAAAGACTGCACTGTTGCCCAGATGTGAAGGCCAAAAATTACACAGACAACACACAGATAAGTCTAGGAGATCAATAGCAAGTGTGCAAGAGAAACAGGATAATTTTATTATCAGGTTTTGCTTAAAATAACGGTACAATAGAATCTCTATAGTTCAGCATGATTAGACATGATTATAACTTGAATATTCTTTAAGAAACAAACAACAACAGAAATGAACCAGCACAAACTACAAAATTACTAGAGGAAAGGGAAGCCATTTGTCTGACAAAATATGTGCTATAGCTAAACTTCCTTAGAAACTACTTCCCAACCACTAAGTACCTTCACCAAGTCATTAATCAAATGCTTCCTATATTTAGACACTGATGATCAAGTGGACTAAAACATGTAATGCTTAATCTTGTTTTTTTCCATCTATAAAAGAACAGTATTTCAAGAAAATAAAATATTTTCTAAGCACAGTTTTCTGAAAACTTCAATGACCTTTTCTGGCTCAGTACCTGACTTGAAATGTTCAAATGTTTTTATTGCACACAACAGAAACTTGAGCAGCAAACTATGTGCATGAGAAGCTGATGAGAAACAAGATTGGAAACCCCTTTAATTGTGTTCCATTTACATGATTTAAATATATAGTTCTCTATATCTTTAATCAGTATAAGTAAAAAGGTAAATTTCTGAACAGCACAGAAATACAAACGTATTTAGAGCTTTACAAAATATATCCAACCCCTTAGACATGCACACCCTTTTAATTTTGGAGTGTTATACCATACACGGGAACCAGTTTCTCCTTCATAATGTAGAAAGTCATTTTTATGAAGTTATTTTATATGAAAAAATAAAGATGCACATTCCTTTTCTCTCTCTGAAAAAAGTTTGTGGAATGTTGGAAATTATGAAAAAGCAATTTCAAAGCAATGAAGTCATAAGACTTGGAATGACAAAGTCTTAGCGGCACATTATGTTATGAGGAATGATGATCACTGTTAAGTGTTTTGAGGAGTATTTTGTCATAGCTAAAGGCTACCAAGAGATGGCATGGAAATCCATGAATCCTGGGCTATTTTTCATCAAAGAACCAGAGTGTGTAAATGTTGCCTCTCAGGAATCTCAAGCAATGTCCCAATACACTAACAGGCTGGTGCAGTTAGCACCACAGACCAGAGCCAACAGCTTCTGCCCTAGCAGGCTGCCCTCTGTGGAAGCTGCAGCAGACATCTGCCTATGGTATAGATCAGAATGCTGACCTGCAGGACTTCCAGACTTACCAACATGGGAGGGAAAGGGGCCTCCAAAGAATATATAGCTTCAATAAAACCTGACTACCAGAAAAAGAATGTTACAACTTCACTTAGAAATGTAAACAGCTGATTACAATTCTAACTTCTCTGTAAAGAACTCATACCGTAAGTAGGTGAAATACTGATGTCAAAATACTCTCATTCAAACTTTAAGTGCCCTGTTCCCCAGCCATGTAATACCCCATTTTTTCCTAATTTGCTTTCTTCTTAAATTTCTAAGGAAAGCTATTCTAAAAAACAGTAACTGCTTAGTGCAAAACCTGGAAAGCAACAGGACTGAGGAAGCCCTTCTTGCGTTCAAGAAAGCTCCTCTCCATTCAAAAGGCGAGGAGAATTGCTCTTAAGCTTGGGAGCTAGTGAATCACGAATGGATTTAGGGTTGGACAGTTTATATTGGTTATGAATCAAATGTACACATAAAATTGCTCTCCATCTGTTATATACAGCTTCAGAATTTCTACTCATCTAGTCCACAGACTCACGGCTTTAGTTCTCTCCCTTATCAATGTCACTGTCATTATGCTAGGAATGTAATGGCTTCCTTAAAACCACCTGGACAGCAGTGCCGCTACCGCCAATGACTGCATCCTGTAAACCTGAAAAATGCTGGTTGACTTTTGCTCCCTCAGGCCCTAGTTACACTCAGTTCTTAAACACAAAAGCATTGTTGATCACCAGAGAAAGTGTGGGCTCCAACAGACACATCTCTGGGGGCAGGGGTCAAAAGGTCTGCTGCTGGTTCCAGGGCTCCCGTGCCAGGGTTTGGAGATTACTCATCAGTTAGTCTCTCTCACTGGTGTGCGGGACTCCTGGGCTAGGGCCGTATCTCCTGTTCTCCACAACACTGACTACAGCAGTGCCTCTGCCAACAACAAAATGGTCCATGGCCCTTGAAAAGTCAATGTTTCCCTGAACCTGAAGGAAGTAGACATATGGTCTTTTGACTATTCTAAGATGTTTTATATTCCCAGTTATTTTATGCTGAAAGCCAGTTAAGTGATCATTTTAAGAGTTAAGTTTTAATTTACATTAAGATTAAATTAAAATATACACTTAAGCCTGACAGAATGGTAAGATCCTATCATTCCAGTTATTTGGGAGACAGAGGCAGGAGGATGGCAATTTAGAGACCTGTGTAGTAAGACTGTGAGATCCTATGCTGGGGGACCCATACATACACTCAAATGGAAATGTGATACAAAAGCAGCATTAAATTTCATTTACTTTTTTTTTCCTCAAGCATATTCCAAGGTGAGTGTTGCATTGCTTTTGTTTATGTGACAGCAAGCATTTACCCAGTCATATAACCCTGGTGAAACCTTACTGGCTGACCAGGCAGGGCTCCTAGCAATATCAACTACCACAGGACAACATCATGCTGCAGCCACATGAAGAGCATCTAAGAATCCCAACAGTCTCGGCACAACACTGACGAAAAAGCCTTTCAGTTTAGTGTGGCTTTGCTTCTTCTCTTTTCAAATATTCCCTGGCTGAAGCAGATGAATGGTGTCCTTCCATTAATCAATTTATTTATCTCCCATTAATCAACTGTCAATAGATTCTTTCGAGTTATTATGCTCAACTAGAAGTAGTTTGTATTTTGTGTAAAGTTCAAATTGCAAAGTTTTAGAGATATTAGATTATGCCCTGTATTCTTTACATAGTCTACAGGGTACCTTATAAGGAATGGATGAAATATAATCAGTGTCCTTAATTAGGCCCCTTATTTTCCCACTGCTTGTTAAATCAAATGTAAAGATAATGGTTATTCCACATGTCTTCTGTTACTAAAGGCAGACTGCTCCCCATAAGTAGTCCCTGAGAACACCCATTAAAAAACCCCTGAAAAGCAAATGACAGTTATAAATGATAAACACATGGGCTCCAGCTGTGTACAAATTGTAAGAGGTTGGCCAATTCGTGCCTGCAGTAATATAAACTTCACCAGACAAGTGACTCATGGTATGAGTATGGACTCATTCTCGTGCTTCTTACATTTCTATCATTTGAGGTGTGTGCGTGCGTGTGTGTGAATGTGCGTGTAAGCATGTACACAACACACTGCCCACACAGAGGTCAGAGGATAATCTTCAAGAGTTGCGTCTTGCCTTCCACCTTGTTTTGAGGCAGGGTCTCTCTTGCTTCTGCCAATTCATTGCACACTCCAGGCCAGCTGGCTTGTGAGCCTCCCATCTCACTGCAGGAACACTGGATTATAGATGTGGCCTTTCATGTGGGCTCCAGGGATCTGAACTCAGGTTGTCAGGCTTGCACATTCAGCACGTTTACTCACTAAATCATTTCCTTGGCCCACTTCTTGGTTTTCTAAATGTGAGCTAAGTTGCGGTTTACACTTAACCTTTATTGGTCACTTTGCTTGTCTTTTGAAGGTGGTAGAACTGACTAAAAGAGGCTTTTCAGTCAGGGAAGTAGGAAAGTCAAGTACCTTTGAAAGGCTCAGTGCAGAGTAAGACTAAGAGAAGGCCTGCAGATCTGCCCAAATCCAATGGACAACCACTGACAAGAAACAAGGCACACATTTTAGATAACAAAGTGCTGCTGAGTAAGACTGCAGCATAACTGGGGCTCATCAAACTAGCATGCGAGTCCTTAAACTACTGCCCTACAGCCATGTGCCAATCCTTCAGTGCTGCTGAGCCACCATTGCCTGCACAGTCACCACCAGGAGGAGGGATGCAGTGTGGCATCTCTGCTGCCTCATATCAACTTTGTCAGAAAGAAATTCATCTGAAATGACATCTTATCCTCAGAGTTTTTCCCTCTTGACTTTCACAGCTCTGGGAAGAAATGAGCTGGTAAATGTGTTGAGTGGGTAGAAGGCCCCCTCCACGCCCCACCCCCACAAAACTTCACCCTAGAACTCAGCAAAGTAATATAGGCTGGAATGCACATTCCCTACACTTTACAAGTACATTTTAGGGTTAACTTCAGAGAAAGTAAAATAGTAATATAACTTAATTTTAGGCAATATAAATTACTATGACCATCTAAATATTTAAACAGCAAAATAGAACAAAATATACATATGCAAAATTCTAAACAAATGTACAGTTCCAGAACTTAAAATTCACTAGAAGGTTCATTGTGTGCATTAATTAGGCTCAGAATGAAGTAAAAGTAGTCAATTTCACCCCCAACCTGGAAAGCTATTCCTGCTGTGGTTGTGATTTCATCTGTTCAGCATCCTGTAACATTCATTTAGACAGAGTGCAACTGTCCATGTAAACAGTTTGTTATCTTGTTCCCTGGGTACGGACTCGTAGACAGAGGAGACCCTAGGAGAAGCAGATGAGGAGGGAGCATTACCCTTCAGAGAACACAGTAACTTCTGCTGTTGGCTTCAGGGCTTCCCGTTGGGTGGCTCAGGAAGACTCTGAGGGGTAGATGTGGTAAAAGTAGACAGCCATGAAGACATAGCTGTCTTTGCACTGGAAAAAGCTCCTCCCACTGACTGGCCTGTGTGAAAAATAAAAACAAAAAGAAAAAACCATATGAACTTAGTAAAAAGGTTTAACTTTTTTGCATCCTGGGAATGGAACTCAGGGAATAGTCTAATACTGAACCAAACCTCCAGCCTATACTTACTATTTTGTTAAGGCAATGAAAACCCAACAAACATGAATAAGGTTAACTCACTGAAACACAGTAAAATGATATAGCTACTAAAATACCACTTAAACTTTTAGTTCAAAATAATCTTTGCATGGAAATGTCTTAAAGAAAACTGAGTAATTTCTTACTACAGGAGCCACACTAGGCACGTTGTAGGGGTTAATAAAACAATTTTATAGCCACAGGACTAGCAACTCTATGAATCAGAATTAGCTGGAGAACTTAAAAAGTCAAACACGGGGCTGGAGAGATGCCTCAGGAGTTAAGATCATTTACTGTTCTTCCAGAGGACCTGGTGCAGTTCCTAGCATCCATATCAGGAAACCCACAACAACCTTTAACTCCAGCTCCCAGGAATCCAATGCTTCTGGCCTCCATGACACACACACACATACATATACCTGCACATATACATATGCAGACAGACAGACAGACAGACAAAAGAGAGAGAGAGAAAGGAGATAGATAGAGATAGAAAGAGAGAGAAGAGAGCGTCATATGTTCTCTGTACCTTAAATGCTGAGTAATCATTTACTTATACTGGAAGGGAATCTAAAATTGATACATCAAAGAGATGCAGTCTTATAGGCCTCAAGTCTTTTTTGTTCTAATGACTATTCTCTCCAAAGCTGCTGTGAATGTGAAATTATTTGAGTTACTACTTTAGAGAAGAGGGCATAGAAGAAACTTGCAATGCAATTTAACTAGCAGCAGCAGCAACACTGAAAACCAAATGCAGCTGTCCTCACCATCTGTGGCTTCAGTTCACACATTTGAGTTCCCTGTCATTTGAATATTTGGACAATAACATGCAGGTACATAAATGTTCAATGGAATATTTTAGAAATAAATCATTAGTAAATTTGAAACTTCAGGCTGTTCTAAGTGGTGATGGCCCATCACACTCTCTAGCTCTGTCCCTGCTCATATCCCCTTTCCTCTAATGTACACATGCTCACCTTCCTGCTACCAGTCACCTAACTCCCATGGTGTGCTGGATGCTTTTTATCAACTTGATACAAACCTAGACATGTCTGGAAAGAGGATGTTTTCTTTCCCCGAGACAGGGTTTCTCTGTGTAGCCCTAGCTATCTTGGAACTAGCTCTGTAGACCAGGCTGGTCAAACTTAAAGCAATCTGCCTGCCTCTGCCTGCTGATTTTGGGATAAAAGGTGCATGCCACCACCACACAAAGAGGGACTCTTAAATGAGAAAATGCTCCTAACAGATTATTCTGTAGGCAAATTTGTAGGGCATTTTCTTGATTAATGATGTAGGAGGGTCCAGCCCACTGTGGGAAGTACCACTCCTGGGCAAGTGGTCCCGGTGGTTTAAAAAAGCAAGCTGAGCAATGCACCGAGCAAGCCAGTAAGCAGTGTTCTTTAACGGTCCTGGCTTCACCTCCTATCTTGGCTTCTCTCAATGGTCCATGTCCCAGGACATGTAAATCAAACAAACCCTGTCCTCCCCACATTGCTTTTGGTCATGATTATCACATCAGCAGAACCCTAAGTAAGATACCCGATATCTCAGTGTCTGTGCTCCAGTAACCCCAAGAGCAAGGGCAGTGGACCCGGCAATTTGAACACGCCAAGGACGAGCTATAAGGCGATTTCTTTATAAGAAAAGGTGAAAGTAATTCAGTGACAAAATATATTCATATAACTTTTACTAAAATAAACTGTTATAACTATCTCTTCCTATTATTGCTGTTAATCCCCGACTTGGCTAATTTACAAGCTAACATTTCATCACAGGTTGTATGTGTAAGGAAAAACATGGCATGTCCACAGTTCTGAGTATTCTCTGGGATTCTTGGAATAGATCTCCTTTGGAGGGGGAACACTACTATAATGATTCGTATGTCTACAAGGCAGCTAAACTTTTCTATTAAAAATCAGTGTCATGGAAGATTATTTTAGTTTCCTCTTCTTTTTTTTTTCTTTTTCCCTCTGAGAAAGGATTTCTCTGTGTAACAGTCCTGGCTGTCCTGGAACTTGGTTTGTACAGTATTATTATTTGGGGGGGGGTTATATTAGTTTGGGGGGGGTTTGAGACAGGGTTTCTATGTAGCTTTGGAACATGTCCTGGAACTAGCTCTTGTAGACCAGGCTGGCCTCGAACTCAGAGATCCGCCTGCCTCCCAAGTGCTGGGATTAAAGGTGTGACCCCCCAATATTATTTTACCTAGGCAAAGATGAGTTACATTGTTTCTATTGCCTTTGTTAACCATTGATGTAAAGCTGCTTTACATTTGTTTAATTATGTAAAGATTAAAGAGCTAGCAAGAAACAAGCCTAAGCTAGGCCGAGCATTCATAACTAATAACAAGTCTCCATGTCATAATTTGGGAGCTGGTTGTTGACCTTCAATAAAAATCATGGCACTATAAGAACTCAAAATAAATCAAATGTATAACCATACAGAAATAAATTCTTATATATAAAATTCCATTCCTCTGGAATGTAGAAAAGCTATGTGTTCTGTGCCTTTTAAAATGAGTCCAGAGTCCTTTCACCATCTTTCTACAGGTATAAGGACTGTTAGCTACCAAGACCACCAAAAGGCATTTTCATATGGGACTTCTGAGCCGTGTTCAATCAAAGTTAGCTAAATAGATAAATAGTTCAGTAAAAGTCATCTCTGTTATGTGTTAAACATAAAGTATCCCAACAGGCTCACAGGTTTGAATGTTTTATCTCTGCATGATGGAGCTGTTTTAGGGAGGATATAGGACTTTGGGACCTGTAGTTTAGCAGAAGTGAGTTCTTAGGTGGGCCTTGGAGATTGTATCTGTTTGTAGCTCTCTGCTTCCTGATTCACTAGGATGTAAGGAACAGCCACATGCTCACACTGTTATGAATTCCATTATGACTTTGCTGACTTGATGAACTGTACCTTAAGTCACAGAAAACGTCTCCCTTGAGTTGCTTCTGTAGGGTATGGTCAAAATGGTGAGAAAAGTAACTACTATGGTTTCTAGGTTTGCAACTGGAACAAAACAAGTTAAAAATACAGAAAAGAGGGGCTGGGCTGGGTGTGGTGGTACACACTGTCAATCCCAGTATTTGGAAGGCAGAGACAAGAAGATCTTTGAGTTCAAGGCTAGCCTAGTCTACATAAGAAGTTCCAAGTTAGCCAGGGCTACATGGTGAGACCACATCTCAAAATAAAAACACCAACCAAAACAACAAAAACAAAAAGACAAACAAACAAAGGAAAAGGGGAGAAGAGAAGAAGTTATTTTTTTTATTCTGATTCAACAAGGAATAATCTTCAAACCTTTTAAGTGGAAAAAAAAGCTAGGCACAAAAGGATATATGTAATATGCAATGATTTACCTAGCTTTGGGTATCTGGTTAATACTGGCCTCATAAAATAAGGTGGAAAGTATTAGCTCATTCACGACTTTCTGAAAGGTTTTGTATACAATTTATGCTATTTCTTAAATGTCTAACAGAATTTCAAAGAGAAGCACCTAGGATGCTGAGTTAGGAGGATCCAGAGTTTGAGGCTAATGTGGCCTACAAAGTGAGACCCTGTCTTGACAAACAAGAAGTTGTCGAGTAAGAGAAAGAGAAAAAGAGGGCAGGAGGGAGAGAGGAAGGAAGGCAGAGGGAAAGAGGAAGGAAGGAGGAGGAAGAAAGAAAGAAAAAGTGAAGCTAACATGGATGTGTTTAAATTAGAAACCTTGCACCAAGTTTTAATTTCTTCAGCAGATTCAGAACTATTCTTGTTTTTAAATTCCTTATTAGTTTCTGCCTTTCAAGGAATCTGTCCACCTATATTGTCAAGTCTGTTGACAAAATTCCTTTGTCCTTTCAGCTGTTGTGAGTCCCCAGTGGTGTCACTGCTCCAGTATTTCTTTTACCCGTCTACTTGGAAAACATAAATGCCTTCTTTAATTTTAAGACTGAAAATTAAAAAGCCCCTTTTTATCATTATATGATCCACAAATATGTATAACTTTATTTTAACAAACTACACACTGAAAACAGAAAATAGATACATATGACAGCAGCTTCTGCTGAGGGTGTGCCTTACCGACAGCTTTTCCTGTTTGTACCACATTCCGGCTGGTTGTGACCATGACATTACCAATTTTTTTGCCACGTTCACTGTTCTGAACAGAACTAAGAAAAGAAACAATTTTTAAAAATCTTAAACATTTGTGAACACCCACAACCAAACCACTTTATTATCATCCCAAATTAATATTGGAAAAATAAAAAGCAATATTATAATAAGTAAATACAGAATATACTAAAAGAACACAGAAATGAGCTAAGAGGTGAGGACATAAAGATTTATGTCCTTGACAGACACGGTTTGCTCAGAGCAAGTCATCAAAGTAAGAATGGCTATATTCTGCCATTTTTTTCATACTACTGTGTATGGACAGAGTATTTAAAATGCACCCTGTTGAACTACAGAATGTTATGCTCATTGGGTTATTATTTGAAACACAAGTCCATCAAGAAGATAAACTTCCCAACCAGCAATGAGGCACATGGCATATACTCAGACAGAATAATTTCCCTTACTTTCTGTGAGTACTCACTGTGAGAATCTGAGTTTCATGTCTGACACCGAGTACTGGCCTTGAAAAGGATGGCTGTAAAACAAAGCTTAAGTTTAGATTACGAGCATCACAGAGCTGCAAAGAGCAGTCACAAGAACTGAAACCAACAGTGGGGTCCCATGCATCATTCCTAATACGAGCGTTAGAAGATGTGACCCAACAGTTTTGAACTCTTATCTTCTTTCCTTGTGTAATGGATAAACGTGGTTAGAGGTGGACATGTGTGCCTGGGGTGTTAACACTATCCCAACACAGTACTAACAACACCCTCCCTTCATCTGGGGTGGGGTCCAAGTCTTAATCCAGATTAAAAACACACCAGGAAATCAGCTGTGTAACTGACTTAGTCCACAGTGATGACTGTACCTTGATCCTGGTCACCCTGTAAAGACTGGAAGAGCAAGGTCAATAGACAGTTCTTGTCTTACACTCAGGTCCCTCTTCCAGTGCTATGAAGAAAGTGAAATTCACTTTCTTACAAAATGTTATAGTTTTATTCAAATGACAGCAAAGAGTTGTGGGTCAAAGTGAGCATATAGAACAGGTCTTCCTTTTACAGATCTCAGGACTAATCTAACAAGTCACATAAACAAGCTGTGGTTATAGCTGGTATATCACTTGTCTAACATGTTCAAAGTCCTGATTCAATACCAAACAGTGCAAAATCACAAAGCATCCCCAATCAGTCTTTCTCCCTGTTTCAGAAAGTCTTGATTTCAGGGGTGGCATGTGTTTGATGCTTGGTAATTTAGAGGATTCCTTTTTAGGAGCTGAAAAAAGTGTCACAGATCTCAAAGAACAGTATTTGGAATGTTTCAAATTACACTTCCTGATAATGAAGACTATCACTTCCTACTTTCAATCTGGTGAAAATGTTTAAAATCTACTATCATGACTGCCTAATTACTACCCAAACAGGCCTCTTTGTCCTCAATCTTCTCCCCTTTTTGTTTTAAAAATGTAAGAACAAAGTATCTTTATTTGTTGCTTTCTATATGTAGTTCTAAAAAAATATTTTTTAAAATTAAAATATAATTACATTGTTTCCTCTCTTTCCTTTCCTCCATCCAACATTTCCAATGTAAATGGCCTTGCTCTTTCAAATTCATGATCTGTATTTCTTTAATTGTGTACACACACACACCCCTTAGTCTGTACAATGTTAATTTTATGTATATGATTTCAGGTCTGGGGGCTCTTCCCTGGAGAGACTTCTGTTCTCAGCATTCTGTCTGTAGTCTTGGTCTGGGTTTGAAGGCCCAGGAGATTTCCCCCTTTTGTGTTAGCATGTCTATTGGCATCATCCTTGTTTTTTTGGTTTTGAAGACAGGTCTTGTCATGTAGCCAACCTACAACTCTCCTACTCTAGCCTCTTGAGTGTGGGATTACAAGCATGTGCTACAATGTAGAGCTACACTTCAGTCTGCTTTTCAACTTCCATAATTTTAGTTTCATTATACATTTTGTCTGGGTACCATTTTATAATCCTTTAAAGCCCATTCTAGCTAAGTCTATGTACTAGCATTAAGATCTGTAGAGCTGGGGCTGGAGAGATGGCTCAGTGGTTAAGAGCATTGCCTGCTCTTCCAAAGGTCCTGAGTTCAATTCCCAGCAACCACATGGTGGCTCACAACCATCTGTAATGAGATCTAGTGCCCTCTTCTGGCCTGCAGGCATACATGCAGACAGGATATTGTATACATAATAAATAAATTTTTTTTTATATTTTTATTTTTTTTTATTTTTTTTTCGAGACAGGGTTTCTCTGTGGCTTTGGAGCCTGTCCTGGAACTAGCTCTTGTAGACCAGGCTGGTCTCGAACTCACAGAGATCCACCTGCCTCTGCCTCCCGAGTGCTGGGATTAAAGGCGTGCGCCACCATCGCCCGGCATAAATAAATATTAAAAAAATAAAAAAGGATCTGTAGAGCTGGTTCAGGTTAATAGCATCAGATGCAATGATGGAGATGGAGCACACACTGTGGAGCTGACAATTAGCCTGACCCACCTTGTAAGTAGAGTCACCTCAAGTGTCCCCAGCTCACGTTTCCCTCCACATAGCTTGGAAGACAGACCTTGTAGTTAGCAAGCAGACTACATTGAACTCTTAGTTCCTTCATTTAATGGCACTAAACTGATACTTGCTTTTAGAGTTTTTAATATATTCAGATGACAATATAGGTTGTGCTAGAGCCCCCCAAAAAATCACCAGTTAGGGTTGAACCTATTCATTTTCTTTGAGATAATATGAAGATAATAGATGTGTTCAATTGCTTTGAAACTACCTCCCTATGCAGTTGCATCTAGAAGTTGATACTTTTTAGACTGTACGTTGGAAAATGTGTGTGTGTGTTTATCCTTTCTAGCATCAGTTAATCACATTTCCCCTTTAGCTAAAAACAATAAACTATAGCACCAAATACAAATTTGATTTTGTATCTCTTTTTAATATAAAGTTGATTTTGTCCATTTCTTACCAAGAAATAAAGTTCAAAATACAACGGAAAGAGTCAATGAATGCTTGTATCATTAAAAATAGTATTTCAGTTAGGAGTGGTGGTAAACACGTTAAATCCAAGCACTGGGAAGGCAAAGGCAAGTGGCTCTACTCTAAGTTTGAAGCAAGCCTGGTCTACACAGTGAGTTCCAGTTTAGGCAGGGTTAAATAACAGAAAGACTGTTTGTAAAGCAACCACTTTCCATCCCATTAGTCTAGAGGATGTGCTTACTTTGGGTTTATCTCTGAAAGTGCTGGGTGCTTATTGCTGTTCCATACCCTGTAGTTGTGAGTATTCTTCCAGGCGGCAACAAAAGTTGTCCCATAGTCTGATAACATCTTTTCATTATCTGCCAAGTAAATGGTTGAAAAGAAGTTGAGCTGGACCACAGCCATCTGGGCATGAAGATTAGTAACCACAAAAGGTGAAAGCATAGTTTGAAATCCCACACCCACATTGTGGGGACACAACCTACAGGTGTCAGCAAACTTGAGTCTAGTTCTAGAAATCCTCTTAAGAAGCTGTGTAGTCTTCAACAAGTCACTTCATCACTCAGAACTTCATTTTCTTAACTAGAAAACACGAGGACTGAGCCAAACATTTCACAAGGCACTCTACAATGCCAAAATGTTTTCATGTTCCTTTACCGTTACAAGGATCATATTACTTATTAAAGAAAAACTACAGACTTGACACTGAGTAGGCATACTGGCACAAGTATACGGCAGGGCACTTAGGATCTCTTCACAAATGTCTAAGGAGTTAAGAACAAGCACGTAAACGGCTTCTTTACCCACGTTTTCTTTAGACTTTGTCTCACTATTTGATGCTTCATGCTTGAGTAAGCACTGTACTATCAAAATTCCTTAACACAGGATTTTCACATTAATTCTAAACAGTTCTTGCCTTTCTTGATACCACAGGGAAGTGTGAACACAGAGCATTTCTGCTTGGAGGGACAGAAAAGGTCTGGAGAACTGATCCAAGTAGCTCTTGCCTCGCATTTATCACAGGCAGGCAGGTTTGCTATTTTATTTTTGAGACAAAGTCTTGCTATGTACTCAGGCTGGCCTCAAACTCTTGGGACTCTTCTGGTCTCAGCTTTCTTCTATCCAGGCAGGTGATATCTGAGGCGCGTGCCACCATGTCTGCTGTGTTTTTGCTTTGAAGGTGAAATGCAAGTAGCTTTTGTCACTAGGAAAGGACAAGGAGACACACAGTTCCATCTACAGCATAAAGGTATGCTTCCACAAAATATTTCTGCAGTTTATACTCCACCCGATTGTGCTTGAGAATGGACTTGAGCCAGGCAACAGAAGCCTCTCAACCTGATGGATGAGCAAGGCAGGGCTTTAAATCAGAATATCTAAGATTATTGTTAAGGTAAAAATTTACTAGCTACAAAATGAGCTGGGCAGTGGTAGTGCATGCCTTTAATCCCAGAAATGTGGGAAGCAGAGGCAGGTGGATCTCTGAGTTTGAGGCCAGCCTGGTCGACAGAGTGAGTTCCAGGACTATCAGGGATACATAGAGAAACCATTAAAAAAAAAAAAAAAAAAGAATATTAGCTATAAAGTGTTCATAACAGACCTTACAAATGTTAGTTTATTTTTTTAAGTTGATTACTCATGAAGTAAAAAAAACCTGGTGGCTATCTGGGTTTCTTTTTTTGATTAGTAAGTAAATTTAACAAGATTTAATTTTGATGCCTCTGCTCCTATATTTGTAGAGGTGACAGATACTTAAAAAATTCAACTAATAAATGAGAAATTGTTCACTAGTTTTGCTTTATAATGAAGGACATCACTGAAACCTGGGTTTAAACCACCCTGGCAGGTGGGAATGACAAGACCACAAATAACACAACACCGTGGACGCGCACTTTCACAAGACCACAAATAACACAACACCGTGGACGCGCACTTTCACAAGGTATTACGAGAAGGTAAACTGCATGCTGCATATATCTCATTGCTAGTTTTTAAAAAAAGTACTGTCATTTTTCAGTAATGACAAATGAAAAATATTTTGAAGTCTACTTTTGCTACAAGTATTTGCCAGAGTTCCAGGGTAGAAACGCTCATTGCTACGTTCCAATTTTGGTTCATATTATTTTCTGAAGTAGTTTTACCCAGGCAGAAAAAATAATTTTTTTTTAGAATGGGTTAAAACTTTGAAGGTTTAGACATTCAGAATATGATTTGTAATATTTTCTTTAAAAACATTTCTTCAGAACCTGAAAATGTGTAAGCAGTTTATAAACAACTGCTAAATGCCATCATTCCCCTTGATACAAAATAGTCAGCAGTCAAGTTGGAGAAAACAATTAATACTGACTTAACACGTTCATATTTCTATCATAAAAAAAGAGTAAAACTGCCGGGCGGTGGCGGCACACACACACCTTTAATCCCAGCACTCAGGGAGTCAGAGGCAGGTGGATCTCCCTGAGTTTGAGGTCAGCTTGGTCTACAGAGTGAGTTCCAGGACAGCCAGAGACATACATAGAGAAACTTTGTCTTAAAACTCCTCCCCCAAAAGGAGTAAAATTTAATAATAATTAAAAAAAGAATGGTCAGAGAACATGCTTGAATAGACTCATCTTTGTAAAGACTACTGTAAACCATAAAACCAAAGTCCAAAACAAAGGAAAGAAGAGGGTTTGGCATTTTGGATCAAGTACTCAAAATGCCATAGTTGTCACATCTGTGCAACAGGTGATTTTCTATAATGAATATCTCTTTTATGCAACCCAAAATATCCATAAGCATCAGAACATGAAAATTTATAGGAAGAAATGTGGCTGTGTGCTGCTTACCTAACTGCAGTGTAGCAGCCATCAGAGCATGGATATAGACTGCAAACTGGGCTCGGATCCATTCATCACCTCCCTCCCAGCCTGTGCCATCCAGGAAGACATCATCCCGGTTCTCAGTCACGTGCCTCACTAGGTAATCTGCGAACCTCAGGTCTGCAGTGGTTGGGTTAAGCAGCTTCCTAAGTTCTGGATCATGGATCTGGATCAGTGCTTCTTCTACCTAGAACAGTACCCAGGTACAAGTCAGAGCTGGGATACTCACACGGATATCCATGCCACATCTTAAAAAGAAACCTCTGGGGAACTGGAGTTGAAAAGAAAAAAAAAATGTAACAGTATTCTCAAAGATAAGTCTAAGAGTCAGGTTTTTACACTGACGTTCCTATGTACTTTCTCTATTTTTATAAAAAATGCATTTTTATTTTTAGAAAATATGGAGAGCAGAGTATAGTTGACTGAGAGCACTTGCTGCTCATGGAGAGGATCTGGGCTTGCTTGACAGTTCCTACATGGTGGCTTACATCCATGGGTAACTTCAGTTCCAGGGGATCTGACACTCACTTCTGACCTCCACAGGCACCAGGTGTGCACATGGTACACATGTATACATATATGCAAGCAAAATAAGCACATACAAATAAGTCTTTAAAAAGGGTGACTTCAGAAAAGAAAATACAAGTGCAAATAAGAACATAACTTTGAACTATAAAAGTAATTCACGCCTTTAGAAATCTTTGGTAGTGTAAATATTTGAGGAAATATAGATATATACACAATGAAACCTGCCCTTATAATAACACAGAAAAAAAGCTTAGTTGAAAGTCCTTTAAAATTTTCCATTTTGAGGGCTTGGATACTTCAGAATATTTTAAATACTGTAACATTTTATGTACTTGCAAGGTTTGCTTTGTTCTTTAGCTGCTGGTGATTAAACTTAGGACCTTAGGCATACTTAGCAACCACTATACCAATATACCAACCCCCAACAGGTTAATTTTGAATGAAATAATAAAATATCTACCTAGTGACTTCTGAATGTTAAAGCACTCTGTGGCTCTCTCACCTGTACCCTCCTATCTGGCATATAGTGTTTTCCCCTCACTCAAATTTGGGATAATAATATAATTTTGAATGCTGGATTTTTAAACTGTTATATTTCAACCATTTCCCCATAAAGTATGAAATTTCTGTCAGTAATTATAAAAACCTTAATGCAGTTAAAAATCTCAACATTTGCCGGGCGGTGGTGGCGCATGCCTTTAATCCCAGCACTCGGGAGGCAGAGGCAGGCGGATCTCTGTGAGCTCAAGGCCAGCCTGGTCTAGTTCCAGCTAGTTCCAGGACAGGAACCAAAAGCTACGGAGAAACCCTGTCTCAAAAATCACAAAAAAAAAAAAAAAAAAAAAAAAAATCCCAACATTTTAAAATTGTAAAATTAAATAAATAATTAAAAAAATTAAGTATAGCCAGGCAATGGTGGTGCACAGCTTTAATCCCAGCACTCGGGAGGCAGAGGCAGGTGGATCTTTGTGACTTTGAGGTCAGCCTGGTCTACAAAGTGAGTTCTAGGACAGGCTCCAAAGATACACAGAGAAACTCTGCTTTGTAAAACAACAAAAAATTTAGATATATTGATAAGGTATCAAATATCTATTCTAAATTTCCTTAACATCAGGAACATATTAAGTAGAATATGTGTTTAAATTATTTTGAAAAGATTTCACATTTTAATAAGGCACGGAGACCATGGTAGGTCTGGTTCACTCAGGCTGGAATCCTTGCTCAAGCATTTAACAGTGTTTGAGAATGGGAAAAAAAATCACTTAGCTTATGTATGTGCAAAATATAGACAGTACTTATCTTATAGGGCTATTAGGAAAGTCAGATCAGTTAAATAAAGTAAGGAGGCATAATGAGGTTCACCTTTAATCCCAACATTTGGGAGGCAGAGGCAGGCAGATCTCTGAGTTCCAGGCCAGCCAGGACTACACAGAGACCCTGTTTTAAAACAAAAGAAATAAACCCAAAACAAACAAAAAGATATAATTAAAATTACTGGAATACAGAAAACATTATTTTCTTTATTAGTGCTGTTACTACGGCTTCATAATTATATTTAGGAAAGAAGTAAGTGAGTCAGCAGGCCAACTGCATACACTTAGACATAAACATACTTCCACAATGGCGTCACTGAGGTGCTTCTGTTGTCGAAAAAGGATGTTAGTAGCTCCAGCCACAAATCCCCGAACAGTGACATCAGAGAGAAGATGATGCTGCTGCAATGCCATGTAAGGCAAACATAGATATCCCTGTGGATTACAAGAGCAACAGGAAATAGACAAGTCAAAAAAAAAAAAAAAAAAACCCAAACTCAGCTACTTCTCTTTTCAAGCTAAAAGCAGAAGAGCAAAAAGTAAAAGAAATGTTCATTTTCCCCTGCCTGTCTAGTTCATTTTTGACTCACTAAAATAATATTCACAGAGGAATGTCTTGCCTTGACTGCAGTTAAGTCCAGTAATTTGCTTCACAAACCGTCAAACCCCTGGCAAGGCTGTCTTACTTGGTCACTTTATTTTTAGTTCAATTTAAATAAAGTCTGACTTTTTTTAATTTAGGAAATTAAAAGTATTACATCCATTAAAAAGTATGTTGTTTACTAGGAAGCGGTTAAGAATTTTAACACATACCTCTGTACACAGCCACCAAGGTGCAATGAGAATAGCAAAGCATCCCATTTATTGTCCAGTTGCAAAAATATGTCAAAAAATATTTGCTACAAACTAGTTAAAACACAAGTTACACCAACAGTATCTGTGTTTAATTTCCTTTTGAAATAGCACTTCCTTAAAATTACAGTTAAATCACTAACCCTCAGCAGGCATTTAAGTCTACAAACCAACCAAGCAAAGGCAATCCAACACTACACAACCCCGAGTTAAAGTTGAGGTCAGTGGTAATGATTTGTGCACGAAGGTAGGGCAGAACTGTTCAATTTTATTTTTAGCCTTATGTAGAACATAAATCATAACAGTTACTGAAAACCTATTCTAATTCAGAATCTTTCAGCAACAGGTTCTATTTTCCTTTCTGTGTCTATTTCAACTGGGTTACTTACAATGAACCTTGAAAACACACACACACACACACACACGTCTTCTGCCCAGTAGTTTACCTAAATTTATTCTGCAAACATACCTGCTCATGTGTTGATATATTTTTAAGTTATTTAATATAGCATTATAACTTCATGAAGAGTGGAGTAAATTTCTAGTTATATAACATTCTTAAATCATCAAAAGTGATAGAGTTCAACTCCCAGAAATGTAATATAAAAGTGATTAAGGGGTTGAAAAGGATGGGCACAGACTGCCATTATTTGTGTAAAAGGGGTGGGGAAAATCTGTGGGAAGGCCTTACTGGTCAGAGGCTGCATTCTATCAAGGCCTGGCAGCTTTTTTCCAAAGCTCAAGGACAGGGGGACTCCCACCCCCTTCCCCAGCAAGACTTCTTGTTCTCTACCTGCCCTTACCTGGAGAATGTCCCTGGGCCTACAGCTCCCTGAACCTTATCTGAAAGCTGTCTGGCAGGCCTGTTTATCTCTAGGGTTACCCTTGACACAGTTTCCTGCTAGAAGCCTCCCCTGCAGCACACAGACTTGTGCCAGGAGCTTTGCTATAGGACCCTGCAGCCTTGTACACAGCCTTATGATAGGACCGAGTCACCTAAGGCATTTGCCCCCAGGTTCCCCAATCCTATATACTTCCTATACTCTGGAATAAAGCTGAGCAGATTCACCAAAGTTGTTTTTCAGAGGGCTGTCTGCATCTCCCACAGCCGCTCAAACCCTGCTGCCTGCTTCTGCTCCTGCTCCCTCCACCCTCATGAACCAATGCACCAGCGATCTGGAGGAAAAAGCAGAACCACAAAACTCTATGCATTTCCTTATGCCATAAAATATCAACAGAAGGAAATAAGACATTGGTAATGTTAACAGCCATCATAGAAGACAGATGGGTAGAAAGGAATGGATTAGGAAACATTTCTTTTTGGTTCTAGAGATTGAATCCAGGGCTGTGTGTATTGCAGGCATACATTCTATATTCTTAGCAGAAAGTTTTATTACAGATGCTTTGGACCTTTTTATTATTGAACTATATGGAAATATTACATACTGATAGCACTGTTCAAAAGAGTTTAATATAGTGTCATTATTTTTCACTTCATGATGTTCAATTTAGCTAAACTCTTTGGTATGTATTGGAATACAGTTGCAGAAGAATATAGGTCTTTTTCCAAAAAGCAGATTTCACACCTAAACCCACTCCTGGCTTCCTATTATCTAGGACAACTTAACATCTGTATTTGAAATGACACAGTATTGATGAACAAGGCAAAAAAAACCAGAACAATTATCATGTATAATTAATATACACTAATATACAAATTACAACAAATAAAAATCCCAAGCAAACAACACTGAGATAGGATATATGCATATCCATATTCTCAGAAATATTCATAATGGTCAAGAAGTAGAGGCAATGAAAGTATCTACCAATGGATAAGTGAAAAATAAAGAGTAGGGTAGAATAATATAAGCAAATATTATTAATCTCTTCTTCACCTATCCAAACACTAAAAAAAAAAATACTCTATATATTCAGTTATAAGTTGGAAAGTTAAGTGACTTTGTTTTTATTTTCCAAGACGGGATCCTACTATATATTTTGGGCCGGTCTCAAAAGCAAGATTCTCCTGACTCTGCTACCAGCTGGGTCATAGTTATGTGCCACCAAACATGGCTGAGATAATTAAATTTCATTATTTAAAATTTTTTGTTTTAAATTGATAAATAGCAATTATAATGAAGTAACTTCTAATCATAGTTTTTATGGAACCTCAACTGATTTAACCAAATGACTTGTAAATGGAGAAAAAAGCTGACACATGAAATTAAACAAAAACCAATCCAGTCCTTCCTAGTCAGCTCAACACTAACTATGGCAGGACGTGCCCAATTCCAGTATAAAATCAGGGGAAATGGAAGACATAGTACTGAATTTTCACACCCTAAAATACTTCTGCCTCCTCTCCCCCTACCCCGCCCCGGTGCTTCTCTGCTCATGAAGGTGCACAGCAGCAGAACATAAGCTCACAGGCATGATTTAATTTTTTTCTACCACTCTTGGTATCTACAATCCACTTCCTATCACTCCATGGGTATCCTGCTTGAGAGCTGCTTCTAGACTCATCATTTCCTCAGCCCTCTGTTACTTCTGCATATTTCTTGACTCTCAGGAAAAGGTAAAAAACATTTGGCAATCTATTACCGCTACCTTCTACATAATAAAACTTATCTGTAAAACTGACATGGCCGTGATTCCCAGCACTTGGGAGGCATAGACAGGAGAATCTCTAAGTTCAAGGACAGCCTGGTCTACAGACTGAGTTCCAGGATGGCCAGGGCTACACAGGAAAATCCTCTCTCAAAAAAAACAAAAACAACAACAACAGAGCCCAGGCTATTAGCAGGTTCTATATGGTAGCTGATAATCCTCGGTCACCCAAGCTCTAGGGTATCTGACACCCTCTTCTGGCCTGAGCAGGCACTGCATGTACACACAGACGCAGGCAAAATCTTGTATGTAGAAAAATAAATCTAAAAGTAAAAGAACTCCTGAAGGAAAATAGCTTAAAGACAATCTGGTTTTAAGAACATTTCATCTTCCATTTCATCTTCCAAAGTTACTGACAAAAAGGTTCAGTATTTGTAGTTAGGAGTGCTTAACTTAATAGTGGGTTTTATTCAACACACAATAAAAAAAATCAGGAAAAAAATTGTTTACTTATCATAGTAAAGTGGTGAGTCTATCACATATTCTGTCCTGGAATAAAGCACATAAATCTATCAGCTAAACATGGTTTATTGACAAGATTCACATCACTTTAATGCAGTAACTTGACCCTCAAAACCAAAATTTTTCTTCAGCCCATTTGCATCCTGATAAAAAGTGCTCTGAAAGATGCAGGAAATAATGACGGTTTTGGAAAAAACTCACAATCTGGGACTGGAGAGCTACTCAGCAGTTAGCACTGGATGCTGTGCAGAGCACCTGGGTTTGGTTCTCAGTACACATTCTCTGTCTGTCTATCACTCCACTTTCCAGGGATCTGGCACTCCTGGGATATCAGGACCACATGGCACACATACATGTATTTTCTAAGTTAGGGGTTCTACTGCTGTGCTAACACGCCATGCCCAAAAGCAAGTGGGGGAGGAAAGGGTTTATTTCACCTTACAACTCTCAGGTCCTTACTGAGTGAAGTTAGGGCAGGACCCTGGAGGCATAAACAGAAACCTGGAGGAATGTTACTACTGATTTGTCCCCATGGCTTGCTCAGCTTGCTCTGATATAACCGAGAGCCACCCACCCAGGGGCGGAGTCACCCATAATCACCTGAGCTCTCCCACATCAATATTTAATCAAGAAAATGCCTATATACCTGTGTACAGGCCTATCTTACAGAGTTGTTTTCTCAAGATTTCCTCTTCCCACATATGTCTAAGATTTGTGTCAAGTTGACAAAAACTAACCAGGACATTTGACCCTTTGTCAACTTGACACAAATACGTCACTTATTAATCATAATTTTTCTTTTCTTGTTCATCCCCAAGATCTATTAATATCACAATATAAACAGAATATTTAAAAAAGTTCTTTAGTCTTTGAACATTTCGATACTTTAAACGTCCAGGTTTTCTTTAAAAATCCAACATCTTTTTAAAAGTTCAGTCTTGCTGAGCGGTGGTGGTGCACACCTTTAATCCCAGCACTTGGGAGGCAGAGGCAGGAGGATCTCTGTGAGTTCAAGGACAGCCTGATCTACATAGTGAGTGAGTTCCAGGACTGTCTCCATAGCTACTGGGAAACCCTGTCTCAAAATAAATAAATAAATACATACATACATAAAAATAAAAAGGCAAAATAAGTACTTTCTTATTTCAAGAGAAGAACAGTCACAATCTAAACAAAGGGAAACCAAAGTCCCACAGTATATATAAAGCTCAGAGACAGACAACTGGGACTCAATCTTCTGGGCTCCAAAGGGCTTGAGCATCACTTCTCTGGTTCTACCATTCAAACAAAGCATATATATAACATGTTTCATAGGCCCACGACTGCCTCTCCACAGCTGTCTTTGATGCTCATCACATTACTGGAATCTCCAAAATGCTGGTGTCTCTGCCACAAATGGACAGCACCTTCACCAATGGCCTCTCTCCAGCTCTCTTCTGGGATTCTGACCCCGTCATATTATGCTGAATATCAACTCTCCCCACAACCTCTTCAGTCTTGGGCTTCTTTACCTGAGACTGCATACGCACTAGTGGTCTCTCCTAGCTTTTTACCGTGCTAATCCCCAGCTACTCTCCATGTCCCCTTCATGTTTTGACAACCAGTACCATCTGGGAGACTCTTACACATTACCAAGTTTAGTGGCCAGCACAACAGCCTTATCCCCCCTCTGGACTACAGCTTGTGTGTTGACCCAGAGGAAACACTTTCCAGAATTTGCCTTGATGATGTCGGTCTCTTTCAATTTTTTGTTTGTTTGAGACAGTTTTTCTCTGTTTAACTGTCCTGGCTGTCCTGGAACTTGCTCTGAATTCAGAGATTCGACCTGCCTCCACCTCCTGAGGGTTACGATTAAAGGCATGTGCCACTATGCCAAACTCGATATTGGTCTTCTAAACACAACTAATTCTTTAGCTCCAGCTGACCACTATCAACTGTCCCAGCAAAGCAAAGGTTCTACTTTAGTGGTTCTGGCCTCTTGTTAACTGTAGTAGATTCTTTACCCCAGATGACCAGATCTACATTTCTTAACTCAAAATAACAGATTGACATGACAGTCTTTGAAGAGTCACTTAAAATTCCCTCTAAAGCTTCACAAGCCAGTCCTCCATTGTCCACATTGCTCTCAATATTAATTTCTAAGCTCCCACAACAGCTTATTAACTTCTGAACACTCAATAGCTTTTCTAGCCCTAAGTTCCAAAGTTCTATTATCCTCAGCAAAACATGGTCAGTTCTGTCACAGCAAAATCCCATGAACCTCATACCAATTTCTGTATTAATTAGGGTTTCGATAGCAACTCAGAAAGGAAAGGGTTCATTTCACCTTACAACTCTTGGGTCACAAACCATCACTGAGGGAAATAAGGGCAAGAACCTGGGAGCAGGAAATGAAGCAGGAGCCATGAAGAATGTTGCTTATTGCTTTGTTCCTCATGGCTTGTCCAGTCTACTTTCTTATACAATCCTGGTCACTTGCCCAGTGATGGCATCTCAAGTGGGTTGGTCACAATCATTTATAAGAAAATGTTCTTCAGTCTTCCCTGTAGGCCAACTTTACTTTTCAGTTAAGATTCCCTTGTTCTAGATACATTGGTGGAGGAAGGTCATTGGCTAATAAAGAAACTGCCTTGGCCCATTTGATTGGCCAGCCTTTAGGTGGGTGGAGTAAACAGAATAGAATGCTGGGAGGAAGAGGAAGTGAGCTCAGATGCAGGGCAGCTCCTCTGAGAGACAGACGCCATGCTCTCCTCTCCAGAGCAGACACGATGAAGCTCCGACCCAGGATGGACGTAGGCTAGAATCTTCCAGGTAAGCACACCTTGGGGTGCTACACACATGAACAGAAATGGGCCAAGCAGTGTTTAAAAGAATACAGTTTGTGTGTCGTTATTTTGGGGCATAAGCTAGCCAGGCGACCATGAGCTGGGGCGGCAGGAACACAGCACACAGCTCCTACTACAATACATCTAGGTTTTTCTCAAGCTGACAACAACAATAACAACAACAACAACAAAACCAACCAACCAGTACATGCAGACAAAACACTCATACAAAATTAAAGTTATAATTTGAGGGGCTGGAGAAACGGCTTATCTGTTAAAGGTATCTACTACTTAGTTTGATGAGCTAAGTCTGATTCTGGGAACCACATGGTAAAAGACAAACATTTCTACAGCCATCCTCTGATCTACTCACTCTCTCTCACTCTCTCAAAAAAATTTAAAAAAAAAAACAAAGCACAATTTGTGACTAGTTACTGAACTTAGTCATTTGTGAGGTATGAATTTTCTCCCAAGATTCTCAGATTTCAGCTGCTTTAAAAACTATCTTAGTTTAATCAAGAAACTAATAAAGAATAAATTCAGAATCCTAGAAAGGCCAAAGAATAAGTAAAGAGAGCATTCTCTGATAACTCTTCAATACTGATTCAAAGGAACCACTTTTAGGAAGCTGAATAACTCAGCATTTTCCAGAAAGTATATAGTATAAAAGATACACAATGTTTGGCTTATGGATGAGTGTTCATTATGGAGGGGAGGAGTGACATTATATGGCAGGCCTGGTGGTAGGAGCAGGAAGCTGAGAGCTTACATCTTTAATGGCAAGCAGAAGCAGAGAGAACTGGAAAGGGTGCGAGACTATAAAAACCTTCCCCAAGTGAAGCACTTTCTCCAGCAAGGCTACACTACCTAAACTTCCCCCAAGCAGCACCACCACCCGGGACCAAGTGCTCAAATACCTGAGGCTATGGGGCGCATTCCTTGTTCAAACCACCACTCTCTGTCCCCTATGGACTCACAGTCATATCATAATGTAAAAATGAATTTAGTCCAATTTTAAGTCAGCATAGACTTTCAACGTTTCAACATTATTTAAAAGTCTAAGGTCTCTTATAAAATCTCAGAAGAATCTCTTAATTGTAACCTCTTGTAAAATCAAAACATAAATTATATGCTTTTGATATACATTGGCACAGAATAACATTTCCATTCCAAAAAGAAGAAAAGGGGGCATAGTTAGGAAATACTGAACTAAAGCAAGACTGAACCCCAGCAGGGAAAACGTCAAATCCTTTAGCTCCATGTCTGATGTTAACTTTAATTTCAAAAGGCCTAGATGGCTCTGCTCTTCCAGCTTTGCAGCCTGTAACATATCTCTCTCTGTTTAGGATGGTTTTACTTCCTGTATGCAGCTCTCCCTGGCAGATGCCCTATGGCAATGGCATCTCTAACAGCTTGGGCTTTCCACTCCAAATCAGACTTCACTTTCTCAGCTTCATGCAGACCACAAGCTGTCTGGCCTTAGAAGCTCTCTAAAGTCAGGGAGGGAGAACCCATGATCCTTTACTCTTATAACCTTCATGCCTCTAAAGTAAGCACCCCGTGGACATCAATGCCAAGTTTGGCTGCCACTTTGGGATGGGCCCTGGTCCCCTTAATTACATAAAGTAGCAGACTTTTTTAAAAGCAGAAAAGGCCTTAGGTCCTCTTTCACAAGTCTGAAGTTTAGCTGGGTAGAGTCTTGCCCGAGGGTACCCTTCCCTTTATTATAGGGCACAGCTGGCCTCTCCTTAATGGCATTAACTTCCTTAACTCTTTCAATACAAACCTTGGCTGCATGATTAAATTATTTGGTTCACTTTAAACTGTACATTTTGTATTTATTTCTGCTCTGCTTGCTGATGTTAATCGCAGACCTGCATAAGAGTTACCAATATCAAGTCCAAATGTATCAAAGACCTCAACATAAAGCCAGCCACATTGAACCTTATAAAAGAGAAAGTGGGAAGTACACTTGAACACATTGGCACAGGGAACTTCTTCCTAAACAGAACCCCGGCAGCACAGACATTGAGAGAAACAATTAATAAATGGGACCTTCTGAAACTGAAAAGTGTCTGTAAAGCAAAGGACATGGTCAACAAGACAAAACGACAGCCTACAGAATGGGAAAAGATCTTCACTAACCCCACATCAGACAGAGGTCTGATCTCCAAAATATACAAAGAACTCAAGAAATTGGACACCAAAAGATCACATAATCCAATAAAATAAAAAAAATGAAGTATAGACCTAAACAGAGAACTCTCAACAAAGGAATCTAAAATGGTTGAAAGACACTTAAGAAAATGTTCAACATCCTTAGTCGTCAGAGAAATGCAAATCAAAGCAACTCTGAGATTCCATTTTACACCTGTAAGAATGGCCAAGATCAAAAACACTGATGACAACTTATGCTGGAGAGGTTGTGGGGAAAAGGGAACACTTTTGCATTGCTGGTGGGAATGTAAGCTGGTACAACCCCTTTGGATGTCAGTGTGGCGATTTCTCAGAAAATTAGGAAACAACCTTCCTCAAGACCCAATAAGGATGCTCAATCATGCCACAAGGACATATGCTCAACTATGTTCATAGCAGCTTTGTTTGTCATAGCCAGAACCTGGAAACAACCTAAATGCCCGTCAATCGAAGAATGGATAAGGAAAAGTGCTACATTTACACAATTGAGTACTTACTACACAGCAAAAAAAATAACGATAGTTTGAATTTTGCAGGAAAATGGATGGAGCTAGAAAACATTGAGTGAGGTAACCCTCGCCCAGAAAGACAGTTATCATATGTACTCACTCTTAGGTGGTTTTTAAACATAAAGCAAAGAAAACCAGCCTACAAACCACAATCCCAGAGAACTTAGACAACAATGCGGACACTAAGAGAGACTTACATAGATATAATCTACATGGGAAGTAGAAAGTATAAAAAGACAAGATCTCCTGAGTAAATTAGGAGCAAGGGGACCTTGGGGGAGGACTGAAGACGGAGGGGAGAGGTAGGGAGGGGAGCAGAGAAAAATGTAGAGCTCAATAAATATTAATTAAAAAATAGATAACTCTTCTTACTTGCAAAAAAAATTTTAAAAAGCTATCAATAATAACAATGCCCGATTCAATATTACATTGCTTTAAAACTGTCAAAGAAATTAGTCCATTACTTTAAATTTAGATTCACTCAAGTTGTTAGGACAACTTTTCTGTTGTGATAAAACACCATGATTAAAGCAGGTAGCAGCGCTAAGAAACTGAGAGCTCACTAGTTCCATGGCAAGTAGGAAGCAAAGAGAAAGCTGGAAATGATATAAGGCTTTTAATCTCAAAAGCCCACCCCAGTTACACACTTCCCCCAGCAAAGCTGCACCACCAAAACTTCCTCAAACAGAACTGCCAAGTGGAGACCAAATGTTAAAATACCTGAGAATCTTAAGATCAATTTTCATTCAACCACTAAACCCGTTTACTTTGTTTTCTATATAAAGTTTTACTTCATGAATAAAAGATGAGTAATGTACACAGAAAAACCAGACTTTCTCTAATTACCTGGAAGGCATATTTATCTTTTGAGGATGACAAGAATTTATGATACCTAGAATACAGGACAATAAATATGCATAGAGTAAAAAATGGAATGGACTTTTTTTTCTGTCACATTTTGAAAAATAATTCACAAATAACAATGGAAAAAAGTTTTCTGAATAATTTGAAAAACAAAACCATTTCAAATGAAGCAGTCCCAGAGTATATCTTGGCATCGTTACTGGTTTGTGTCATCTTCAATGCAGTACTGATGTTTAAAAATGATATACTATGCTATAAGATCCTGAATCAAAGACTCAATTTATTTCAAACACACTCTTTGGGTGTTTTTTTCTTTTTCTTCTTTGTTTTTTGTTTTGATAGGATCTTGTTATGTACCCCAAGCTGACCTACAACTTGGGATCTTCCCAACTGCTAATATTACAAATACACATCATGATACTTGGAATGAATGATTTTTCATAAAACAAATAGTTTTGGGATATAATTACATACATAGCAAAATGAAGTATATAAAATATATTTTAATAAGTATAAGTATGTATAGTTAATATAAATTAGACATTTAGGCATTTTTTTGTTCTAAAATGGAGGCTTTTAGAAATATATTATTTCTTTTTTCTAAGATCGTCTTTCTATGCTGTCTAAGTTGGCCTTAAACTTCTAGGTTTAAGTGGTTTTCTGTTTAGTCTCCTTCATAGCTAGGGCTACAGGCTATAAGCACAGTATTTTAATACAAATTTAAAGTTCAGTCAGGATTGTGCAGACTTCTTGTTCATGGACTTCAGTTCATTCTTTGTTTTCAAAGAGAAGTCTGAATAGTTAAGAATAGACCTAATGCAATGACTGCTGGCCTCATTACCCACTGGCTTCAAAACTCTTTCCCTCTGAGTTATTTCCCCATTGTTTTAAATATGGTTATAGATATAACAGCACTATACAGTCAGTATATATTTTTCAGTTTTTAAGGATAATTTTTAGACCCCAAAAATGTGTTCACACAGTTACTGCATTTTACCTTTGTAAAGATGGCCAGAGGCATGCCATATTGATCCTCTTCCAAACCAGAAATGAGTCCTGGTATCAGGACTACCTGCCTGGTGTTAGCTTGAGGTTGTACAGTAATTGGAGCACTGTCTGAGGGCACAGAGTCTTTCTGAAATAAGTTTGTCTGGTCTGACCCCATCTGTTCCTTTTCTTTCAAAGACGAGTCCTCTAAAACACTAGGATCCAAAGTTTCCCAGTCACTTTCTGAAGACTCTGGAGATGGACGAGGAGGGAGTTTCAAATAGCGGCCAGTATCATTGGGTTCCTGTTCTTTTTTGTTGTTATCTTCTACTTGGAAGCAAGGCTGCTCTGTATGAAGGACAGTGTCTCCTCCATGGTTTCCTGAAATGATTTTTGTGACAGTTCCCATGCTGGTATTTGAAATATGAGAAGTGGACTCAGAAATAAAATCATCTACAGGGTGATTACTTTCCTGAAGCCCAACATCTTCAGACATACTCTTTCGGGGTCTATACTGAGAACAGTCACTGAGTCCATGTTCAATCATTCCTAAAATATAAAATATTGAAGAACAGCTTGGATTCTAGTAATATAGAAGAAAGTAAGAGGTATATATTATGCCACACACACCCCCCCCCCAAGACAAGGTTTCTCTATAGCTTTGGTGGCTGTCCTGGAACTAGCTCTTGCAGACCAGGTTGACCTTGAACTCACAGAGATCCCCCTGCTTCTGCCTCCCAAGTGCTGGGATTAAAGGCGTGCGCCACCACCACCCAGCTATATTATGTTTTACAGAGTGGAAATCTATAAAATTTTTTCAAAAGCTGTACTGCCCCCGTTTTAATGGAAATTTCTATTACAAAAGGAAAGCTAGGTGTGGTAGTACATGAATTAATCCCAGCACTTGTTAGGCAGTGGCAGGCAGATCTCTGAGTTTGAGGCTGGCCTGGTATGATCTACAAAGTGGCTTCCAAGACAGCCAGGACTACATAGAGAAATGCTATCTTGGGGAAAAGAAAAAGCAAACAAACAAAAAAAGAGGTTAAGATGAGCGCCAAGATTAAGGATGCTTGCTGCCAAGTCTGAATACCCAGATTCGATACCACAACACATACACAGTGGAAGTAGGGAAGACCCTCACCAGTTGTTCTCTGACCACCAGCATGCCATGGCTTATAAATATCTCCCCTCCCTGCGATAAATACTAAATAATAAAATTAAAAAAAAAACAAACATAGGCTTATTGCGGGATATTTGATCACACTGTGCAAAGATGTGTCACTGTTTTACTTCACCTGCCTAAGACACCTTCTGATTGGTTTAATAAAGAGCTGAATGGTCAATAGCTAGGCAGGGAGGATAGATGGGACTCTGAGACAGGAACTCTGAGAAACTGAGAAGCAGAGGATTTGCCAGTGAGATGTGGAGGAAGTCGGATATACTATACTGAGGAGAGGTAACAAGCCATGTGGCAGATGCAGATTAATATAAACAGGTTAATTTAAGTTTTAAGAGCTAGCTGGAAACAAGCCTAAGCTAAGGTCAAACTTGCATAATTAATAAGTCTCTCTGTCATTATTCAGGATCTGGCGGTTCAAAAAAAGACCGGCTACATTAACTAAAAATAAATAAATAAAATCTATTGCCAAAAGAAAAATTAAGCAGAAATGTTAGCCCTAATGAGTTTATCTTTGTACACTACTAAAAATCTAAATTCCAATAACATTAAACAAAAGTAGCTATAGCTACTCTCTTACCTGGAAAAAGGGATAACACAGTCATTAGTGCACCCACTAATTTATTCACTGGAGAAATGTAAAAGAGAACCTGAAATGGATTCAAATGAAATTAAATTAGAACATTCACAAGACTGTAATAATATAGAAAGGATTCTTTGCAATATGAGTAAATACTTAAAAACAAAACAAAACCAAAAAACCTATGAGTCATGACTTAAAACAACAACTACAACAACAAAATCAGCTTTCCCACCCACCACAATTCAGGCAAAATTTGAGGTCTGCTGAAGCTGGACTTAAGTTTAATCTGTGTGTCCTATACAGTAGAAGAGCAAAACTACCTCCGAAAGTTATCCTTTGACCTTTATACATATGCTACAATAACTGTGTGCTCACAAACATAAACCATTCGCGCGCGCACACACACACACACACACACACAAAGAGTTAACAAGATTTTTTGGATCTGGTTAACTTCATATTTTAAAAATTTTTTCAAGTTCTTTATAATAAGGTTTTAATAAGTAAAAATAAAAATAAATATAAAAATACTGCCAGCAGACACTAAAATGACCATTGTAGATTATTGGACAACAAAATATTCACAATATGTTAGATGCACTGTCCCATAAATTTTGATTAAGTTAGTCTGTCACCTTAACCAAATGATCAAATTTCATCTTATCAAGAACAGAACAGGGGGCTGGAGAGATGGCTCAGAGGTTAAGAGCACTGACTGTTCTTCCAGAGGTCCTGAGTTCAATTCCCAGCAACCACATGGTGGCTCACAACTATCTCTAATGAGATCTGGTACCCTCTTCATGTCCAGCAAGCATACAAACAGACAGAACACTGTATACATAATAAATAAATAAATAATTAAAAAAAAAGAACATAACAGTTGTGTCATATTCGGAAGTAATGTTATCACTGATCTAGCATCTTGCTAAAAATGTTTAAATGTTTAATCTGAAACTAACCACAAGAAAAAAAATCAAACAATCACACATTTAGTTCTGTAATACTTGTCTAGATTAACTAGATTCTTTTGTTTTTTTGTTTTTTGTTTTTTTTAAATTTTTTTAATTTTTTATTTTTTTGAGACAAGGTTTCTCTATGTGACAGCCCTGGCTGTCCTTAAATTCAGAGATCCGCCTGCCTCTACCTCCCAGGGGCTGGGATTAAAGGAGTTTGCCGCCACCACTCACTAGATTCTTTTAAAAAGCGCCAGATGACTCACTTCAGCAGCACAGATACTAAGACTAAAACTATACAGAGAAGATAAACATGGCCCCTGTGCAAAGATGATATGCAAATTCATGAAGCATTCCATATTTCAAAAACATGCCAATCATGAGGACTAGAGTTCAGGTGCCAGGGTCCACAAGCTTGGCAGCACCCTTTGTATGATGTAATACCAGCTCTGAGGCAGGCAGAGCCTAGGGGACTGCTGAGGCTTGCTGGCTTCCCGTATAGCTAAAGAAATACAAGCCCCAGGTTAACAGAGACCCTGACTCAGAATGAATAGGTTGATTGATCGATGAGGATATCCAATACCCTCTGTAAGCCTCAGTACGCAGGCGCAGGTGCTCATAATTGAACATACATCCATACAGACAGATATATACAGTCAATTAAAAAGTGCCAATGTAATGAAATTAAAAAAAAAATGGGGGGAAGAGGCAGGACTGGGGAGATGAGATGGCCCAGTGGTTAAGAAAGTACATTAGTTTAGCAGAGGGCCTGAGTTAGGTTCCCAGCACCCACATCAGGTGGTTCACGAATGCCTGTTATTCCAGTTCCAGGGGATCCAAAGCTCTCTCCTGAATTATGAGTGTACCCGCACTTATACAATCAGACACATGCCCACATACATACATAGTTAGAAATGAAATTGATCTAAAAAAAAAAAAGAAATGAATAAATAAAAGAGTATGAGGGTGATGAAACAATTAGATTTGAAGTTAGAGATGCTACCATTGAGCCATGAGACACTGAGCCATGAAGTTTCCTAACAGAACAATTTGAGGTTAAGGGGAGCTAGAAAAGGTAATATAGGATCCCTGACTGTTTCCTAGATGAAAAAGAACAATCGCCTATACATTTTATAAGTTAATAAAAGTCCCCTCAGTTATTTATTATCTTTACAAACATATTGAAAACTCTGCTCCTTACCGTTCTTTAAACTGCAATTTTTATAGAAGATAAATTACTAAAAGACTGATGAGATAGGCCAGAGGTATCAGAGAAATAAATGCAAAGGCTAAAGTGCAACAGAAACAACATTTAGAATGTGAATTCTCAGGTAGTGACTATGTAGTCCAGGCTGGTCTGAAACCTGCCACCATTCTCCTGGCCTTAGTCTCCCAAGGGCTGAGATTACAAGCATGTGATCCTGTTTTTTTTTTTTTAAAGATCACCAGAATTTTTAAAAATTAAATTTCATTTTATGTGATTTTGCTTGCCTGTATGTCTGTGAACAATGAGTGTGCCTGGTGCTTGCTAAAAGGCTAGAAGAAGATATTAGGTCCCCTGTACTGGAGTTATAGATGGTTATGAGCCACCATTTGGCTACTGGAAATCAAACCTGGTGACTTTGGAAGAATAGCCAGTGCTCTTAACCGCTGAGTTATCTATCTCCAGCCCCTATGCCTGGGTTTCTAAACTTTATATTGTGTTCATATTTACAGCTGCTCAAGTACATCTAAATGTGTGTGGAGGGTGGAACGCAACAAGTATCTTTTCCAGTTGCTTCTCTAACTTGTTATGCTTTGAGACAAAGTCTCTCATTGAACCTGGAACGCAAGACTGGCTTGATGAGCTAGCCAAAAAGCCACAGAGATCCTTCCATCTCCTCTTCTCCAGCACAGAGATTTCAGGCGCGTGTTACTGTGCCAGTTTTTCACATGGATGCTGGGAATCCTAAGTAGAATCGAAATTCACACTCCAGAGTTCCCACAATGACATTTAACCATTCTAGTGACAAAAAATTTCTCTATTTCATAGTGTATTATAATTACATTATTTCTGGACAAATTTAATTAAAGTTGTAAGAAATCAGCTTTTAGGGACATTATTATAGTTACAAGTAGTAATGTATGCTTCTAATCCCAGGATTCCGAGGTTCAGGTTAGGGGCACTATGAATTTTCAAATAGCCTGGGCTACATTAGAGACCCTAATCAAAGAAAAAAAAAGGAAAAAGGACATAACATGTAGGAAAACTTAAAAAGACTGTATATTATATTCTCCAGCCTTGTTGTTTCAATGAATCTATATTTGTTTATAAAATTAGGATCACAGGGGCTGGAGAAATAGCTCAGTGATTAAGAACACTCGCTGCTTTGGCCTATAAACCAGGTTCAATTGGCGGCACCAATATGGCAGCTCATAATCATCTGTAACTCCAGTTCCAGAGGACCTCTGTGAGCACCAGGCATACATACAGGCAAAACACTGACACACATAAATAAAATGTAAAAAACTGGATCACAGTCTTATGGTTGGATAGTTTTTAACCTAATGTGCCTTGAAACATCTCGACAATAAAAAGTATTTGGGGATTTTTATTATTTGGAGTTACATGCAACACAAAAAACAATTAGCTACTCATTTTAAGTGATTCTGTGATGGACTCTTTCAGGTATTTTTGCATGCAATTCAGATTAACTCTGAAAAAGAAATCCCTAATAGGAGAATTATTGGGGCAAAGGAATAATTGGCTTAAGGTAATGAGCCATATAAGCATAGTGCATGGCTGATCCCTCAACAACCTTTCTACCTTATTTGCACTGAATGCAGTTAATATGGGTTAAGCTGGTTGTATTACAGGACTAACTTCTGATTAGCCTACATCAGAATTTCAGAAAACCTTTTCCATAAAGGATCAGACACATTTGCTTTGTGGGCCATATGATCTCTCACATCTACTCAACTCTGCTCCTACTGGGTATAAATAGCTACAAATAAGCAAATGTTAGGTGTTCCTGTTTACCAATAAAACTATTATCATAGCTCAATAGTTAAGAACAACTGCTGCTCTTGCAAAAGACCCGAGTTCAATTTCTAGCACTCACATTAGGTACCCTGTAACTACAGCTAGAGTATCTGATGTCCTGTTTGAGACTTCCACAGGTACCTGTATACACGTGCACATACCGACACACAACACACACACATAAACATAAATGCACATATATAAATACAAATAAAAATAAGTCTTAAAAACAACGAACTTCTATAAAAGTAAGTGGTAAGCTAGAATTGGCTATGAGGCCCAGTTCATAGACCTGAGGTCTACAAAGATCATGGAAATCCCAAATTCCGTCTCTGTAGAAAAGAGCTGTCTGGAACCCAAGTTTAAACCAATTAGAGTAAGCAGACTTTTGATAACAATTCTGAATTTAGCAGTGGGCAAGCTGCCTGATGTGCCCAAACAATCTGAAGGGACAAATTCATATCCAATGGTTTGGAAAGTGGTATTACATCTGAGAAAGCAAACAGCTAAATTACTGCTGGAAGTTTTGTGTATACAAGAGAGATCAGCTCTGTGTAAAATTAATTGAACTGTAGGACAAAGAGAAAGCACAAAGTTGTGATACCCTGGAAGCACCAAGTCTGACCGAACCAACACATTTTCTTTTCTATTTAAGTTAGTTTAAACTTCTTACGGTGACAGTATAATTGAATACTCTCAAACTGCCAACAAAAAGAGCACACAAATTTGTATGTTTACGACAGTAAAGAAAAGAATTTTGTGTTTCATTTGATAGACAAAATATGTCTTAACTCTTAATCGTTAATTGCCATGTTATATAATATATAAGCAATGTCAGTAAAAGATAAAACATCTATTCTTTCTTTCATCTTTCTATATCTCACCTTTTTTTCAAGAAGAATTAGCTTAAACAGGATCAAGACCTGCAGAAAGAAAAAGAAATGCTATGTTACTCAGGTCTATTATTAATGATTTGCCATTTTCTTTACTAAAATATAATCATGTTATATAATATTAAATAACAGTACTTAAGATACATGAGAAATTACGAACTTGAAGAAAAAATTAAGTATTACCTATGTCCTCTAGAAACATGAGAATCATTTAACCTTTAATTGAAATAGGTTTTTGGAAGGAGCAGTGCTATCTCTGAAAAATTTCAAGCTTCTGAAAAGGCATATATATTTGAGGCTGGGGAGTGGCTCAGTTGGTAATGTGTATGCTGACTATGTATGACAGCCCTGTGTTCAGATTCCCAGAACCATTTAAGCTATGTATGGTGGTGCACACTTGTAATTTCAGCACTCAGAGGTGGAGGCAGGAAGATCAGAAATTCATGGTTATCTTTAGCTCAGTGAGTTCGGGGCTAGTCTGGGATACATGGCATTTACACGAATATTCAACAAAGGTTTGATAAATGATTAATGTATCTATGTCCTAGAAAACATATACTTTAACAATAAAGATCATAATGTCTGGCACCAAAAACCACAACAAAAGAAAAAAATAATTTGAATGGAAAAATATCCCACTTTTAGGGAACAACTTTTTTCCCACCCACACTAAGTGAAAATGCAAAGACTGCAGAATAAAGGAATCAAAAGTAAACCCTATCCAGCAAGAGGTAATCCCAGACTTTTACCACACAAATACTCCTGAGGCCTCCAGCTCTGTATGGTTAAGAAGCTGTCTTAGAAGAGCAAAACCACAATTATGCCGTCAGCTGATTGTAATGCTGCCCCAAGTTCACAGGAAAGGAACCCAAGAACAGACTTTCCCATTTCAGTACATTGCAAGTTGCAGGATATCTATCACACCTTGTGTCGAAAATGAAGGACAAGATCTCGAGGAGACAGACCTACAATGTAAACAGGAAAGCTAAATGTGAAAGGAAGAGAATATCTAAAAAAGAAAATGAGAACATGCAAATATTTAAACATTTACGTAATACTTGGTGAAATATATATATATATATATATATACTCAGAAAGAGTATTGTCTTACAGAATCTTCCCCAAGGATGAAAATGTTTAAAATATGCCCTGTCAGACACATTAGCCACTAAGGACTTCAAATGTGGCCTTTAAATTTTATTAACTGTAATATAAATACAGTTTTATGTATACATTATTAGTGAATACTGCTTTAGACATTGGGTCTAACACTTACAGTCTACAAAAATAAACCACAGAAATTTAAAAATCATGAAACTCACACCACAGTTGCAGTCAGTCATTTAAACGGGACGTCTGGTCAGTGTATTACATATAGTATTATTTCTGAATCACATTGCTTTCCAATCATTCATTTCAAACACCACAGTAAAAGAGAAAACAATTTAAAAACACATTCTTAGAACAGGACTATCAGGCTGACTTTCTGCATATGACTGCACTAGTACTGGCTGCTTCACACTGAAATGGAAACTGAGGGTGCACACATCACCATAGTATTACAACCTTTACTACAAAAGAATATTTAATGACTATCTCAGGCAACAATGGATTTATTGAGCTGTCAAAATAGTGTACATTTAACAAATCCCCAAGTTGAAGAATCTCAGTACCCCACCCCCATCCTGGTAATTACACACATCAACATTAACAGAAAGAAGTCCAGTACATTCTAAAAAGTTGAAATTCACCTGTGCAATGCCCGTAACTGTCACTACCAGTAAAAGATAATGATCAACCTCATAAGACAGCTAAAAGGGTAGTTAAGGAAGAAGCAAATTTAAGAACATAGATCCCTTACAAAGATTGTATAAATATCTAATTATTTGTATAATATTCAATGAAATGCACATATGCTTAACAGTCTGATCATGAAGAGCTACAAATAACCAAGTTTGGCCACAGACAACTTTAAGGACATAGTTTCTGACCTGCAAGTTACTTACCAAGATACACCTGAGATCCTTCTAATGAGGCCCCTCCTAAGGAACTGTTCATATGCTCGTAGAGTTCCTGTGGAATGCAGACTGAGTTTAGAACCTTACACTGTCACTTTAGAGACTAAGCTCCTGGAAACACGACCAGAAGTGAACTGTATAGGTTATTCTGCCACCTACTAAATTAAGCAACCATGGTCTCTGTAACCTACTAGTTTTCAGCATTCAACTCATTTCTTCTCTTGTAAACATGAACAGTATCAGAGTAGCTAAGCAAAAATAACAAAAAGTTACTCAGGATAGTCTTTTGTTCTGAGCCATTTCAGAGCTTTAACAGGGACATAAATTACCTTCCCTCTGCTTCCACACTAAATTCCTAACTGCCCCAACTCTCCCCAGGGTCCAAGACAGATCTAGAACTGTACACTGATGACAGTCTTGAGAAAAAAAATATACTACCCTTCTTCAATAAAATACCCGGAACTAGAAACCAGATACTCAAATTTATAGACACTATGCCATAGCAAAACCCTTGTAAGAGACATTGATACTAATTGTTTACAGTCACTGTTTCCTCAGGGACGGTTTGAGTTTAGTAGTTGGGCAGCTCTCGCTATAATATCAAGGTTTTATGAAAATATATTTTAAATAAAGGTTTTTATTATATTTTATTTATATATTTATTATTTATTGTATTTTAAAGATAAATCTTAACAGTTTTCTTAATGTGTACGTGTGTCCCTGAAGAAGCCAAAGAAGAAGACATCAGATCCCTAGGTGGTTATGAGCCATTTAATGTGGGTGCTGGGAACCAAACCTGGTTCCTCTGCAAGAGCAACAAGTGCTCTTAAGCACTGGACCTGGAGCCCAAGCAAATGGATTTTCACACCATGTTTTTCTTAAGCCACCAAGGACTATCCTGCACAGTACTACTTTAAGAGCTACCTGATTCATTAAGCTACTTTTCAACAAACACATCAGTAGGGAAATTAGTTACCTTTAGAATAGAAATTTGGGAAAAATCTTTCTCTTCAAAATATGCATGTGTAATGAGTTGAAGTTTTGCTTGAAGTAAGCCATAAAGAGGCTAAAGAAAAGGAGAAACCATCATTAGGTAGATCATAGTAAACAACAGGAAAAAAACAAATCCCTGTCATCTTTTAATTTGAAGATATCAGGGAAGAAAGTAACACCAACTGAGGGCCCACATACATAGCCGCAAGCTGTGATATTACACATTCTCACTCTTGGGCAGCAGGTGAAAACTATCTTGGCAAGGTGGTGAGTCAGGCTCAGACTCTGGGCCTTGGCTCTATCTTTTATCTGCTTAATTAAGGGCCCTTAACCTTTCCATACCTCCTCAGCAAGCTGACCCTGTACACAAAAAGGTGGAACTTCTATGGCTGTGTTAAGGATTAAATAATAGATAAAGCACTTAGCAGAGTCTGGCGCATACCAAGAATGTCAATAGTTACTGCATTCATTCTGTTGCGGTACTATCTAATCAACCTCAAGAGGTCTGCTTCCTACACAAAGTTGAACGTTGATTTAAGTTCACATCTTTTGTTTTCTGTCATTTGTGAAATGTGAGATCACCTAGTCTATGTCTTCTACCATAATATTACTTTGTATACTTGAACAAAGTTATTCTTTAACTGTTATTTTTTCTACCCAAAATGGATCATATTCACCTTTCATTTAATATTCTTTTTTTTTTTTTTTTTTTTTTTTTTTTTGGTTTTTCGAGACAGGGTTTCTCTGTGGTTTTGGAGCCTGTCCTGGAACTAGCTCTTGTAGACCAGGCTGGTCTCGAACTCACAGAGATCCGCCTGCCTCTGCCTCCCGAGTGCTGGGATTAAAGGCGTGCGCCACCACCGCCCGGCTCATTTAATATTCTTGAGACATTTTCTCATTTACGTGCCTCCTTCAGAATGCAAGTCATACTGAACTAGTCCCCTGTTGCAGAATATTTGTTTAAACTGTGAAGATGCATCTTTGCCAAGGCGCCTTCTGACTGGGTTTAATAAAGAGCTGAACGGCCAGTAGCTATCTATGAAGAAGAGGTTAGAAATTTCCAGGGAGAGAGGGGACTCTGGGAAGAAGAAAGGTGGAGATGCCAGTCAGACTTCAGGAGGTGCAAGAAGGAAAAGAGGTAATGCCATGTGGCAGAATGCAGATTAATATAAATGGATTAATTTAAATTACAAGAGCTAGTTGAGACAAGCCTAAGCAAAAGGTCAAGCATTCATAATTAAGTCTCCCTGCTGTTATTTGGGAACTGGCTGGTGGGACAAAGAAAGACTCGTTACAGTCCCCATCCCTGTAAATATGAGTATTATTATTAAGTACAATATCATTACATTTCCATTCCATTACAATGCACTATGAACAAGTGAACCTTTCTGACTAACTAAGCTGTTCTCATTCCATATGTCTCTTTTGGAGACAGACAAAACTGGATTTTTGCCCTATTTTTATATTTAGTAATTTTACATATGAGAATTAGATATCATTACTCTAAAACATGTTTATTTATAAAGTGAGACTATAGCAAAGATATCTCAAGATTGTTAGGAAAATAAAAAGATGTTATATGAAATGTCTGGTAAGAACTAACACCTGACACAGATAGACACTTGGTGGTTTCTGTTATCCAAATTGTCCTTTGAAGGTGACTACTTGGGAAGCCTTCCCACATGTATCTACTTTCACATATGGTAGCCAATGTTTTGGTTAACTGGCCCTGTATACAAATTAACTGTGGTGTATTTTTCAGGCTATCCTTCTAGAAACTGTGTATCATTATTATAATCATTAGAGTTATCATAATATGGCATGGCATGCTGGTGCACATCTTTAATCCCAGTATTCATGAGGCAGAGGCAGAGGCAGGTGGATGGACCTCTGTGAGATCAAGGCTAGCCAGGCACACACTAGTGAGATGCTGTTTGCTCCTGCAAAGAAAAAAAGTGTATTATATATTATAAATTATTATTATTCATAGTTTCTCTTCACCCACTTCTCCATCTCCTTTTCCTCTTCAGATAGTAATAAATCCCAGATACTTCCTATCTTGCAAACCTGGATTTACATTATTAAAAACTCTTTATTTGGAGTTTTGAGACAAGGTTTTTTTTTTTTGTTTGTTTGTTTGTTTTTGGGTGGGGGGGTGTAGCCTGCTGACTGTCCTGGAATTTGCTATGTAGACCAGGTTGGCCTTGAACTCAGAGACCCACCTTTCTCTGCTTTCCACAGTGCTGGGATTAAAGCTAAAACTTTTTCTTTGTTTTGAGACAGAATCTCATTATGTACTTCTGGTTGACTGAACTCACTATACAGACCAGGCAGGCCTTAAACTCTCAGAGATCTGTTTACCTCTGTTTCAAGTACTGAGATTAAAAGTGTGCCACCATCACAGGCTATACAAAGAGTATTTTTTTTTTTTTTTTTTTTTTTTGGTTTTTCGAGACAGGGTTTCTCTGTGGTTTTGGAGCCTGTCCTGGAACTAGCTCTTGTAGACCAGGCTGGTCTCGAACTCACAGAGATCCACCTGCCTCTGCCTCCCAAGTGCTGGGATTAAAGGCGTGCGCCACCACCGCCCGGCTACAAAGAGTATTTAAAGTACCTGTGGATAAGGAAATTAGATAAGAACCCAAGAAATAATCAGACAAAACCTACATATATCTGGTAATTTGGTCAATAAATCATTTTCAATCTTGGTTTGGAGTGACTGCAGAATGGCTACGATAGCAACCATAAAATATAGATAATTAACATAATATAGATCTAGGCTCTTCCCCACAATGGAGATTTTTGGGGGGAGGAGGGAAACTAAATTTTACTGTAGAATTAGGCATTTGATGCAAAGGTGTTATCATCTTATTCATCACAATAGACAGTGAATATTGTAAATTATTCAACTGAGGACTACGAAAATCAAAAATGTCAACGAATTTGTATTCCTTCCTTCCTTTCTCTGACCCTTTTCCCCAACTCTTCTTTTGTGGTGGTGAGATCAAAACTAGAACTTGAATAATAGATAAACATCCCAGCTACTTATTTTCTTTTAAAATATAAAAATAAGCTGAGTGTGATCACACACACACTTAATCCTAGAAGTGGAGGTAGAAGGATCAGGAATTAACGGTCTTAGCTATATAAAGAGTCCCAGGTCAGGCTAGGCCATGAGACTCTGTCTTAAAAACAAAATGATTTTAAAACGGGGCAATGGCATTGGCCCAACTGATACAGGTATTTGCAACCCGATGATTCAACCCTAATGATAGATTTGATCCCTGGAGCCCACATAAAGGCAGAGGGAGAGAAGTGACTCCATGAAGTTGTCCTGTGACCTTCACATGTGCACTGTGGCATGCACTCCTCCCCGACACTAGCAGTACAATTTAAAAAATAAATTACATGTTTAAGTGTGTAATTGTTAATATCAACTTGAAAAAATGTACGTAGAAGAAACACAGCTCTGAAACAGTTACAGTATGTAGTTTTACCATGTCATTGGCTTTTCTCAAACACTCTGAAATTTAAAGTATATATTAAAGTTAAATGTCTTCACTGCAATAGTCATGAACTTCTATATTACAAATAAAATTAGAGCAATTATGATATTTGTAAAGTTATTAAAACAGCATTTATCCAAAGTCTTGGGGACAAACAAAAATAGATAAATGAAATATAAAGCTGCTCCATTTGAATTAAATGTCAATTTGCCCAGAAGAATAAAAATAAGAGCAAACTGCAGGAAGCAGAGGACCCAGAAGCACAAGGGCAAGTACTCAACTAGTTTTGGCAAGTCCTTATTCTCATATATCTTACTATAAAAACACAAGTTCTGCTTTGAATGTTTATATGTAAGAAAGTTAGGAGATCTCTTACCAGCTTGCTCAAAACACAGACACTTTTCTGAACAGTCTCTCTGGTGATGTCGGCTTGCCTTACTTTTAATGCCTATTATGAGTAAACAGTTATTTATTAGAAATACTTCATAGCAGCATTTACAAAACAGTTTCGATATGAACCTAATAATTAAATAGAAAAAATCTTGTATCCAGTTAAATTAAAGAACTTCACAGTAGCCGGGTGGTGGTGGCGCACACCTTTAATCCCAGCACTGGGGAGGCAGAGGCAGGCGGATCTCTGTGAGTTCGAAGCCAGCCTGGTCTACAAGAGCTAGTTCCAGGACAGGAACCAAAAGCTACGGAGAAACCCTGTCTCGAAAATCCAAAAAAGAAAAAAAAAAGAACTTCACAGTAAATCTTCACAGTAAATCTCAGATATGTTAGTTGAATGTACCTGCTAGCCTTGCACTCAATGTCAGTAGCTAGGCACTGGGTGGAATAGTAAACGGACAGCCCCCCACTGTCCTGGAACTTACAGGCAGATGGAAACTGCTTTATGTACAAGTCACACACCAGACCAACCATTCGATGAGAACCAATCCATAAAAACTGACTGAATTAAAAAAGAAGATTTGCTATCTCTTAAAAACATACCTATCAGAAATCCAAAAATTAAGAGTCACAGGATGGAAATCAACCTACCAAGCAAATGGGAGCCTTCAAAGAGCAAATCTTGCTAGATTCATAGCTATGAAAGTAGACTTCAAAACTAGTCAGGAGTGATAAAGAAGGTCACCATACCACAAATGTGTTGTTAGGAACTGATACTCAAATTTACTTCCAGATGCACTTCCTCTTTTCATTAGTAAGACTATTGAAAATGCTGTGATATTTTCTTTTTGTACATTTCTATACATTTAAACACTTCCACGGAGTTTAATTTTTAATGCGATTTTGATGCCTTCCATTTTTCATTAGTTCTCATTATGTAAATTTAAATATGCTCATAAAAATAATGCACGACAAAAAAATCCACACAAACAAATCATAACAAATGCTGGTACCTATGTGGAGAAAGAGAAATCTCGCTCACTACTAATAAGGGCGCAAATTATTATGGCCACAGAAATCAGTATGGAGGTTACTCAAAACCCTAAAAATTGGGAGCTGGAACACTGGCTCAACATTTAGGAGTGCACACTGCTCTGCTCTGGCAGAGGACCCCAGTTCTGTCCCAGAACCCATGTCAGGAGGCTCACAACTACCTATCACTCCAGGTATAGGACTGAACACCCTCTTCTAGCCGCTCCAGGTATTTGCACAGATGTACTACATTGAACATAAAGACTGTGATTCCCCAAATGACCAACATCTGGGCAAGGGTTGGAGGCGCTTTTTCCTGCTGCTGCTCACCACCAATTATCATACCTTGGCTTCAATTTGTCGATAGCAAGAGATACCATATACTGTGGCTCCATTTCCATTTCTGGGTGGTAAGTGAAAAAACACAGTATCTAAGAGATACACAGAAAAATGTAAATAGTGATGTTAATTACTCATTACTGAACAATCAAATGTGAAGTTTTAATGCAGTAATTAACACACAAATGATGACACAACCAGGTAATACTTCTAACATCACAAACTTTCCCCCAATCTTTATAGTACATGTCTGTCACAAACCTAAGAGATATCATAGAAAATATATGCAGGAACTGTTCCAGACTAAAGGAAAGTCAAGTCATAAAAACTGATGGCAGCCTGTGAATCTTGAGTGGATACAAGAAACTCTGGGAAAATCTGAGCACAGACTGGATGTGAGATGATATTATAGGATTATTGTTAGATCTTAGCTGTGATAATACATCTGCATGCTAGGAAATTATTATATCCTTAGGGGGTGCATGTACTAAAGTATTTAGAAGTTGAGTGTCTGTCATTTATTCCAAATGACTTTAGAATAAAAAATAGACAAAACTAAATATACACATAAATATAAAGAAAACTTGCAAGGTATTTCCTATAATCTTAATTTAACTTTCCAACTAGGTTGAAAGCATCCACAGCAGAAAAGTTAGGATGAAAAGTATTTCTTAGGTTTCATATCCTGTAATAAAGCTCATTTTAAGCTGCACAGTAAATTTTGATTTATTTTATAAGGGAAATATTACAATAGGAAAACAAGTAGTCAAATTACATTGAATTTAGTTTAATCAAAGTAAAATGGTACTTCATTAGGTCTGGCAAAGCACTCTCATATGGGTGTAGAAGACTCAGTGTGAAAATGTCATTATACTCTTCTTTGAGGACACATTCTCCTCATGCAAGCAAGCGACTTTTAAAGCACAGCATTGAGTAGTGAGTCAAAGAAACAATCTCAGCTGTATTCAGGTGGGCATGAGAGAACAGCCTAGTGAGTCTGAAACCGGAGCTTTCCAGGCCATGAGTAGTTAGTGCAGGGAAGTCTCCATTTCTGCCACTGAGTGGAGTCTGAAGCATGATATAATTGTAGGCACAAATCTATTAGCATCTGTCCTGCTCTGGCTATACCTGAGTGCTCTGGGTAGGAGGGGAACCAAGGGTCACTGACCACGGCCCCACCACTCTCTGAAGCTTCTCTAGCGCACACCTCACCTCCAAACAACACATACACATTTTATAAATAATTACAATATGTTCAAAGGCTTTCATTTACCAAAGAATTCAAGACTGTTATGGAAAAAATTTCCAAAACTGCACCTAGTAATTGATCTACTATTTACTGACATACCTTCCTGATAGTTATGTGCACCATCTGGTAAGGCGAGGAAAGGCAAATACTTCCATTCTTCAGGTAGAGTGTGACTGTCATGTCCATCTCCCGCAATCAGTGGTGGGTAAGAGAACTCAACCTAAATTGGAAAAAAATCTTAGTCAAACAGAGACCAAAGGAAGAATTTTATACTAACAAACAGTAATGCTCTTGAACCCTGAATGATGCCATGCAAACCCAAGCACAGTTTATAGACTATTTGCTGCTTACTTAAAGTGTCTAGTTGTAACTCAAAATGCTGTCTAAAAGTATAAAGCTAAGCCAAGAGAACTTCAAGTATCTCTCTTAAATAACCAATCCATGAGGCCAGACCTACCCTGATTCCAGTCATTTCACACACTTATGCTGAAGTGATAACAGGAGGAAAGACTGCAACAATGGCTGACTTCTAAAAAGCAGAAACAATAATGACACTCTAAACCACAAGGAATAACCTTTTCTTTTTTCTTTTATGTGCACAGGTGTTTTACCTACATATATGTAAGTATACCATGTGGGTGCCCTTTTCTAGTGCTTACTAAAGAAACAGGAGGTGGGGTCCCAAGCTGAGTCTGAGGGAAGGAAGGCCCTATCCTCAATTGCCTCCAAGCCTGTTAATTCCTATCTAGCTATCTAATAGAAAACATTAAGACTGACACTCCTTAGTGCTTAAAATAATATAGAAAAACAGTGAAGGCTATGTTGAAGCCCATTAAGGAAAAGCTACTTTCTCTGGGTCAAAATAATAGAATCTGAATTATGCCTGTGGCGGGAGACATGATATTCTGATATGCTCCAATATAGAAGGAGCAGCGGGCTGCGTTCCTGCCGCCCGGCTCCTGGCCGCCTGGATAGCTTAGCCCCGAAATAACAACACACAAACTGTATTCTTTTAAACACTGCCTGGCCCACCAGCTCCAGCCTCCCACTGGCTAATTCTCACATCCCAATCAACCCATCTCTAATAATCTGTGTAGCACCACGAAGTGGTGTCTTACCGGGAAGATTCTAGCCTATGTCCATCTTGGGTCGGAGCTTCTTCGCATCTGGCTCAGACAGGAGAGGCATGGCGATTGCCTCACTTCCTCCCAGCATTCTGTTCTGTTTACTCTGCCTACCTAATTTTCTGTCCTATCAAGGGCCAAGGCAGTTTCTTTATTAACCAATGAAATCAACTCAAAACAGAAGATCCTTCCACATCACTCCAAAGATTAGAACATCCAGAGCCAATAAAATGACTCAGCAATTGTAGCCAAAATTAAAAACTTAAATTCAATCCCTGAAGTCCATGTACTGGAAGGAGAGAACTGGCTCCCCAAGTTGTGTGCCTGGTCTGTCAATCACCTTGCCAGAAGACTGTTCCTTAGGAAAGCTGGTTTACCTGAAGGCATGCTGTGGCGATGGGAAAAACGATCCCCTTAAGATCATGTACTTATCTCCCAGAAGCCACACTCCCAAAAGATTGCTTACTGCCCTTCCATTATGTAGCACTACTTAGTCTGCCAGCATTTCTGACTCAATCAGTGTAACTTTCCCTTTTCTACCTAGTTCTTCTTTGGATACAGTCCAAATGCTGCAGACTCTCTGGGCCTTTTTACTTTTTATGAAGACTCCTCCATCCCATTTATAGCTGCTTGCTGACTTCCATGGCTCAACCCTCCTGGTTTCTTGGACTCTAATTCGAAAGGTATGGCTTTCAGAGACTATGAGATGGCTCAGAAGGTTAAAGGCATCAAGTATAAAGACCAGAGTTTAATTTCCAGGACCCCTAGGGAGGAAGGAGGGAACTGTTTTCAAGTTGTTTCCTTTAGACGTTGCCTGAAATTAGACTATTTGACAAGAAATTATGTGTTTCTACAGCTAATTTGCTAGTTATAGTCTAGACTTTTATTTGTTCTAGTACATAAACTATAACTGTCAGATTGCCATTGCTTTTTTAAAAAATATTATTTATTTATTTTTTATTTATTTATTCTTTAATCAGAGTCTTACTATGTAGACCAGACTGGCCTTGAACTCAGAGATTCACCTGTCTCTGCCTCCCAAGGGCTGAAATTAAAGTGCCACTATGCCCAGCTCTTTTTTTTTTAAAGTCACTTCATGAGTACTGTATTTACATAATTTCCACCCTCTCTCACTCTCCATTCCAACTCCTCCCATGTCCTTCCCTTTCCTTATGATTTTGTCTTTATTAATGTTACTTTACACACACACACACACACACACACACACGTGTGTGCATGTTTTCATGCAAATGTACATATAAATATAACCTGCTGAGTCTATTTAGTGTAGCTATTGTGTATATGTGTTTAGGGCTGAGTCCTGGGAATGGGAAACCTATTAGGAACTTGTCCCTGGAGAAGACTGATTCTCCCTTTCTAAGCACCCATTAACCGCCTGTAGTAAAACCTCCATGAACATACAAAATTAAATTAAAATGTATTTTTTAAAAAAACAAGGCAGGACTTTCCCTCTTCTCTCTTCCTCTTCTTCATCTCCCTTCCTTGGCAGCAGCCAAATTTTATAGCTTGTTGATCTTTGTTTCTTTCCTTTCCCTTTCTTTTTTTCGTTTCTTTTATTTTTGAGACAGGGTTTTTTGTGTAGCCCTGGCTATCCTAAACTGGCTCTGTAGATCAGGCTGACATAGAACTCAGAGAGATTTGCCTGCCTCTGCCTTCTGAGTGCTGGGATTAAAGGCGTGTGTTCCATTTAAAACCATTCTTGTTTTTTTTTTTTTTTCAAACTCTAAAGAAAAGGTCCTTAAACTTCCTTCTGAGTCAGTTTCTAAATTGTTTTATTAAAACACTAAAAACCCACAAAAGGAAACCTCAATTTCCCTGGTAAAGTTCCAACTGTTTTGCAATTCTGCTTTTTCTTCCCCCGGAAATGGAGTGGGGCTAGAGATAGCTAAGAGGTTAGAGTACTTGCTGCTTGTCCAAAGAGCTCAGGTTTGATTTCCAACACCCACATCAAGCAGCCCACAAGTGCCTGTTACTCCAGCTCCAGGAAATCTAACACCCTCTTCTGGATTCCACAGGCACCTGCATGCATTATGAATATATATACTCTCAAGCACATACATCTACACACAACATAAATAAATCTTGGGGGAAAAGGAAATACAGAGTCCTGAGGAAAGGGTCATAAGGTCCCACCCATCTCTAAGGGGCTACTGGCGGTTATAGTTGCTGTGGAATGGGAAGGGATTTTTTTTTTTTTTTAGCAGTACAGCCATTAAACTGCCCAAGTTTCAGTGAATTTCTTCCCTATCCATGCTTGTGCAGTGGGTCACACACACAAAAACAACAAACAAATTATGAAGGAAGACTTGCTGAGAAGAAAGGGTTCAGTAGGAGTGGAGGGCATGAAAAAGAATAATGGATGAAAATGACATAAAGACTTTACATACTTATGTGATGCTGTCAAAGAATAAAGTAAAAAAAATACAGTTTGGTAAAAGCATTCAAGAGTTGAAGCTGAGCTGGGAGGTGATGGCACATGCCTTTAAGTCCAGCACTCGGGAGGCAGAGGCAGGAGGATCTCTGTGAATTTAAAGCCAGCCTACCTACAGAGTTCCAGAACAGTCAACGCTACACAGAGAAACCTTGTCTTGAAAAAACAAAATAAAATAAAATAAAAGTTGCTAGCTATGTATACAGACCAGAAATTCTACCAGAAAAGAGGTCAAAAGCAAAAATTTAGGGTGGTCAGATGGCCTAGTCGGTAAAGATGCCTGCAGCCTGACAGTGTGAGCATGAAGACCCAGATTCAATCTCTGCAACCTGACACAGAGAACTGACACCACAAGTTGTCTTCTCACTTCAATACATGGATCATGCCCCCTTCCATGAACACTGTAAACACAATAACAGACTATTGCAGAATATTTGTGTACATTGTAAAGATGTGTCTCTGCCCAAGGCACCTTCTTATTGGTTTAATAAAGAGCTGAATGGCCAATAGCCAGGCAGGAGGTTTAGATGGGAGTTCTGGGCAGACAGAGAACTCTGGAAACAAGAAAGGTGGAATCACCAGCTAGAATTGGAGGAAGCAGGATGGGCAGTTCAGAGATGACATAATGCCACGTGGCAGAGTGTATATTAATATAAATGGGCTAACTTAAAAGAGTTAGTAGGACAAGCCCAAGCTAAGGCCAAGCTTTTATACTTAATAATAAATCTCTGTATTGTTATTTGTGAGCTGACAGCCCAAAGAAAAGTATGACCACAATAAAGTAATTTTAAGGTTTGGAAAATAAATGCTCTCAACTGAATGTTTAAAAATTAAAAACTACGAACAAAATCAAAGAGCTTGCGTGATACGTACTTGATTATTTAACAAAAGATTATGGCAATTTGATTTGTGGACTGGCCCAGCCTGGTAAGTATAGCTCTCAATCCTCAGAGAAGTGCCCCCTCCACCTTTTTGCATCTTTACAGAAATCCACAACAGGTCAGCATGTAGAGAACTGACCATGAGGTACCCAACCCCAGGTGACAGATCTACAACACAATCCCTACACCTAACGCTCAGGGAACATGGTGGAAGAGGAGTGGAAACATTCTAAGAGCTGGGCAGTGGTGGCACACACCTTTAATCGCAGCAGTCAGGAGGCAGAGGCAGGCAGAACTCTATGAGTTCGAGGTCAGCCTGTTCTACAGAGGGAGTTCTGGGACAGTCAGGGCTACACAGAGAAACAGTCTTGAAAATAACAACAACAACAAAAGTCAGAGGACAAGGACATCTGCTGTGAGACAGCATCTCACACACAAACTCTCAGTAACATGGTTGCCTAAGCAAGATCTGTATAATGACAATGCCAAAAAAGATAGGGGAAATCTCACTAGGCCCCACCCCTAGATGAAGAGCTAAGGGCAACTGAGCTGAGAGGTAGAGACTCAGTCTTCTCAGGGGACTAGTTCCTGGTAGGTTATCTATTCAAAGCGCTCCACCCTAAAAACATACAATGAAACGTAAAATGAACTCAGCAGGTTAATTTTGTGTGTGTGTATGAGCACAGACACAGGCTTGCAAACATGTAACAGTAACAAAGATGAAACATGAATTAGAGGAGGAGGGGCACAAGAGGAACTGCAAGAAGAACAGGAGGCGTGGAATTATGTAAATAAGTACTCATGTATGACATTAAAAAAAGAGCATGACATGCTGAGAAAAATATTTTTATTTGTTTGTTTTGAGATCTCTCTACAATGTAGCCAGAGCTGTCTGGAACTCATTGAGTTCCAGGTTGGCCTTGAACTCACAGAGATCCACCCAAAACCCAGAAGCTTGTTCACTAAGCAAGCACTCTACCACTGAGCTACATTCCTCCAGCCCAGGATTAGGTTCTTGGTGCTTTGTTTCTACAATACCCTGGGTAGTGCAATTTTACAAAGGTGAATAATAAAACAAGCTGCTTTGAGCATCAGTTGGGGAAAAACTCAACTAGAATTTTTCTTTTTTATTGAATGAATTATAATTATTATAAATTATCTGGCAAAAAAAAAGGAGAAGGGCAAATTTGGGAGCTATTTATATTTGCTGGTTTTGGAGTAGTGCTATACTTCTGCACAGAACTGTTTACAGAAGCAGTCACTTTTACCTATGTGCTGAAACCAAAACCTAAAGGCAAAGAAATGACACAGGAAGCAGGGTGCTACTGTGCCATCCCTTTTCTGCTCTCTCTCTCTCATCTTCATGCAGCACCACATATAGTTTCCTCTACGGAAATATAGCTTACCAATAAAACCAGTGAGTCAGGCAGAAAACATAATAAAATCTAGACTTTCAAATGACAGCAAGAATTAGAAGACTCTATCCCATCTCCTATCAATATTGATGTTTTCTTCCTTTGCAGAGCTCCACTGTGTAGCTCTGAAGCACACTTCCACATCATTCTTTACCTAGAGAGACTCCACTGGCACACGCAATGAACATGCATGACACAGAAAGCATTCTGACTCCAGGGCTGGGTGTTTTGGCTTTTGTTTTTGTGTTTTTGAAACAATTTCTCTTTGTAACAGTCCTAGCTATCCTGGAACTTGCTTTGCAGACTAGGCTGGCCTCGAACTCACTGAGATCTGCCTGTCCAGGGCTGTTTTTCAGTATGATCTCAGCAATTTTTCCAGTAAGATCTTTGTCAAGTTCTGTCACTTTACTCCTATCTTATAAAGCAACTAGTTAGTTCAATGGCCGTAGTCCTCAAGTACTAAATAATCTTGTTTTTTCGAGACAGGGTTTCTCTGTAGCTTTGGAGCCTGTCCTGGAACTAGCTCTTGTAAACCAGACTGGTCTCGAAGTCACAGAGATCCGCCTGCCTCTGCTTCCTGAGTGCTGGGATTAAAGGCTGTGCCACCACTGCCCGGCCAGAACTAAATACTCTTAACATCACATGCAATAATGCTACTTTCTCATTAGTGCCATTCTGTCTTTCTAATCTGAGGATAAAGGAATATAATATCTTAAAGTTAACAGTCTCTTTTTTGAAGGGCCCAAGTACTCTGTCCACCTAACAGAATCCTCTTACCTCAGACTCCCTTTTGCCACCACACTGGGCTTGAAGTTAATAGCATGCACACCACACCACACACACGCGCGCGCACACGCACACACACACACACACACACATACACAATCACCTCTTCACTCCCTTCACTATTGTTATCTTCTAATGAACTGAACTTTTGTCAGTAAGTCTTTTAATGTTACATTCTCTGTGAAAAGAGAGAAACCAAATGCTTCGTTATCTACTAGTAGTAATTGTTTTTTTCGGTACCTTAAGTATTCAATCTACAGCCACTAGCACATTATGACATCACTGCCTTCCCGAAGGTGTTTGTTCTGACTGAACAACCTTGTTCTATTTTGCTCCTCTGCGGTCAACACAAAGCAAATGCTCTTTTCCCACGGTGGGTTGAAGAGCCAGCTAAGAAGCTAGTACCAGTCCATTTGCACTTACTGCTTGCCAAATTACATTTTCATTTACCGCAACTGACTTGGAGTGTCAACCTAACGAAAAGAATAGCTCTGGGCAGGATCAAATCTTAAATGGCAGAAGAGAAGGGGGCGGGGCCGATCGCCAACCCTAAACTACAGAGTCTAAGGCTTGCAAGAGATAAACAAAGGAAGCTGATTCTCCTGCGCGGCGCCTGCAAGCCCGACAGCCTACTTGAGCATTCGCGTGGAAACCCACAGCTCACCACCTCCCGGCCGAGTTGTTCCTCAAGACTTCCTTTATGGGTAGACACCCGGCAGGTCGGTGAGGACTGACAGATCACCGAAGGCGCGACCGTCACTCTTTCTCTCAGCCCGAACCCCACTGCTCATCGTGCAATTCTCGGAGGAAGACCGCGCGGCAGACCGCGGGCGCCGAGTAGGGCGCGGGCCGGTCCTCACCTGGCAGCCCTTCTTGTGGTGAAAGCCGACCACCACGATGTGCAGGACGGGCCCGCAGGGGGCGCCGTCGCCCTCACGGCCAGCCTTCTCCATGGGCGTCCGCCGCAGGCCCGCACCGCGACTCCAACCGCCGAGGCCGGCCCGCACGACCCAGAGCGGCGGCCTTCAGATGTCAGCCTGAGCGCCGCATGTGCGCCGAGTCGCGGGCTCGGAGGCAGTCGTCCAGCTCCCTCACCTCCGCGCAGCCCCACGGGGCTACCACCGCTCTGCTTCATCCGCTTCCGCAGCTTCCGGGCTGTCACCTGACGCTACGGCCGCCTCTGGCGGCGGCGTGGGGCGGGACCCGGACGCCCCCGTCCGGGCGGGGTCTGAGGCGGCTGGGACGGAGCCCGGATGGGGGCGGAACCAGAGGGAAAGGAGGCGGGGTGGGGGCGGGGCTGTATGGCAGGAGGGGCGGGGCCTCCCGGGCGAAGGCGCAGCTGGGCTGGGTGGATGCTGGCCGTTAGGGACCCTTTTGCGGTAGTTAGTGGAGAGGTCTAGGGGTTGCGTGTGCTTGAGGGTTACACCTGCTCCTTTCTTCTATGTACTTTGTCAGTTCATTTGCTTCTAAAATCTATTTTTCATTCTTGAAATCTCCTTCCTCCTCCCTCAGCTTGACTTCTTTACAAACTATTTTTATTTTATATGTATTGGTGTTTTGTCTGCATACATGTTGTGACGATGTTAGATTTGGAGTTACAGACAGTTGTGAGCATCCATGTGGGTACTGGGAATTGAACCCCGGTCCTCTGGAACAGTTGTCAGTGCTCTTATCTGCTGAACCATCTCTCCAATCCCCGATTTTTACTGTTTTCTTGTTGTAAACTGTGTTATTATTTTCCACAGTTAGATTAATTAAAGTTAAGTCTGATTTCACATTTTTTGTTTGAAACGTGTGGATAGATTTCTGTCTCCAGTAAACATCAATATTTAATTCACTGTTCAGGAGATGTAATTATGTCTTCAGAAATATGTGTCACTTTGCTTCCTAGAGCAGTCTTGTGAGATTAAATCATCTATTTATAACTATTATGCTTAAACGTTCTAAGAAAATATTTAAAGTTGTGCTATATTTAGTTACTATCTGACCAAATGCTGACCGTAAGGGACTTAAAGAAGACAGGATTTATTTCAGTTCAGGGTTTGAGAAGATACAGTACACCAAAGAAGCAAGAGACAGAAGATTTCAGGGCTTCAAACTGGTTCGTGTAACAGTTTAGAAAGGCACCTCCCTTATATTAGGTTTTATATGTGTGTATTTACATGTTCATGTTCGTGTATGTGTGCACATGTGTGTGGAGGTCAGAGATCAATGTCAAACATCTTTCCTCAATTGCTTTTCCACTTTATTTATTGACAGGGTCTTTCACCGAAGCTGGAGTTCACCCATTTGCTGAATGGACCAGCGAGCCTTAGAAATCTGTCTCTGCTTCCCCAGCACTGGAATTACAGATGTGAGTCACTATTCCCAGATTTTCTTACATAGGTGTGAGGTGATGAACTCAGATCCTGCTGCTTGGTGGTAGACACTTTACCAACTAAGCCATTTTTCCAGACTCTGCATTAGTTTTTAAGTGAATTACATTACTGTAGAATAAATTCATGACCAGGATATTATTCCCAAGGACAATGCCTCCTATTTTCAAAAGTATTGATTTTGGAAAGGATCCCAAGTCTGGAAGGAACTAGTTAACGAAGACCAAGTATGTTTCTGTACTTTGCTTTGACAGGAAATTTTGATTGTGTTTATATAATGGCATGCAATGTGTGTGGGGGGGGTTTAAAATGCTTTTTTTGAATATATAACATCTTGAAAAGCTTTTCCTAGAAGCATATACCTTGTGATGATTCATAAATTCCATTTATACCTACTCTGTAAGGAACCACGGTGGGGAGTGCGCTCTGAGACAGGAGCTCTGGCGTGATTTCATTGGAACTGTAACTGGAATCAGCTGGTTGCTCCTTGCCTCAGGAAAGATCACGGTGGCGCAGAACTGCTCCCATCCAGTAATCTTGTTCACTCCACTGTGTAAATGCTATGCACTCACTTTTCAAAGGTTTCTTCTTTTCTTGTGGCAATAAAATGCTTATGTTGCTGAGCCCAATGGTGCAGGCCTTTAATTCCAGCTACCTGGGAGACTGCAGCAGTAGAGGAGAAAGTTCAAGGACTGAACTACAGAGTGAGTAGAAGGCCAGCCTGAGCATCTCAGTGAGATGCCTGTCTAAAACAAAACAAAACAAAACAAAAAACAAAACACATGTTCAGAAGCACGCAAGCATGCGTGCGCGCGCACACACCCACCCACCCCCCCCAAAACAGGTTAGGAGCATAACATTCAATGGACTCACTGACAGAGGACTTTCCCAATATGTATGAGGTCTCTGCTTTCATCCCCAGCACTGCAAAAAGAAAATTGCTAGTATTCTTTTTGTTCATATCATGGGAAACTTAAAGCATTGAATGTATTTTTCTTTTCCTGATGAAAATTAAACAAGAATAAAGATAGAAAAGAAAAGCTAGAAAAGAGTCTTTATAAATGAGTTGGGACTTACTCTGTATTTAGAACATTACAAAGATTAAGGAGTCTGCCAATGGGCATAAATGAGATAAGAGTAAATTCAAAGAACATTGTTTAGACCAAATCTAGGCATGTGGTAGCTTTAGTGCACCAAGCAAGATACATTGTTACCCTCATGTAGTTTATGGTATAAAGAAATCTTCTTTTACGTTTATTTTGCCTGTGGGCATGCATAGGTTGGAGAGGGAGGACAGCTTTTGGGAGTTGGTTTACTTCTTCTACCTACTAAGCTCCAGGGGCTGAGCTCAGGTCACCCAGCTTGGCAAAATGCAGCTTTACCAATTGAACCATCTCACCAGTGCAACAAAGTTTAATTAACAAGCAATTAATAATTCTATTGTATGTAGTCCCTACCCTAAGCCAAACATCATGTTAGTATTAGGAAGCAAAGATCAGTAAGTAACAATACATCAGCTATAATACAGTTTGCTATGCACTAGATCTCGTCCTGACCAATTTTCATAGGTTATTTCATTTAATAATTAAAATAATCTTTCCAGTGGGCGAGAGAGATGATTCCATGGGTAAGAGCACTGACACCTTTTCCAGAAGGCCTGGGTTTGATTCCCAGCATCTACATGGTGATTCACAACTGACTGTAACTTAAGTCCCAGGGGGATCTGATGCCTTCTCTGACCTCCACGGACACCAGGCACACATGTGGTACACAGACATTGGGCTTGTTTGAATAAGAATGGACCACATAGGCTTATAGATTTGAATGCTTAGTCACCGGGGAGTGGAACTGTTTGAAAAGATTACAAGGATTAGGAGGTGTGACCTTGTTACTGTAGGGTGGCCTTGGAGGAAGTATGTCACTGGGGTTGGGCTTTGAGGTTTTCAAAAGTCATGCCAGGCCCAGTCTCTTTCTCGTGGCCTGTCAGGATGTATCTCTCAGCTCCTACTCCAGTGTCATGAGTGCTGTCATGTTCCCCTGCTGGGATAATAATGAACTAAACCTCGGAAACTGTAAGCAAGTTCCCAATTAATTATGTACTTTTATAGGTGTTGTCTTGGTCACGGTGTCTCTTCATAGCTGTAGAACAGTGATTAAGAGAGACATACAACGAACAAAACACCCATAAACACAAGTAAATAAATAATGAAAAATATTGTGCTTGCCACGAACACCACTGTTTCTAATAGATAAATTGAGATTTTTAAAAAGCTTAAGTAATATACCCATAAACCAAATAATTAGTAGAAATTGTGATGGGCTAATGAGATGGCTCAGTAGGTAAGGGTGCCAAGCTTGTTCACCTGAGTTTGAGCCCTAGAACACACATGCAAGAGGAAAGAACATATTCTTTCAAACTGTCCTGTTACACACACACACACACGGATATGTTCACTCACATGGTGCACACAAATGTAATCCTAAAAACATTTTTAAAGCTTTTAAAAATTGTGATGGTTGAATTAGTATAAAAATCATTAAATTCAGAACCAATGGATTTAATCACAATACTACGTCTCAACATTCTTAGTCTTGAGGAACTCAGTCTTTTAATGGGAGGTAGCTTTGCTAAATAATTATATAAAAAGACACCAAAATAGCTCTGACAACTATTAACACTGCTGCCAGCCAGCGACAGATAACAACAAGACTACACAAGTCAGAATAGGTGGATCATCTCTGAGAAGGGTGAAACATGAACAACATCTTTACCAGGACATGGAGTAATGTCATGACATCATAAAGTTAAATGAGAAAAAAATTGGTGAAGATTGGGGTTATTAAGGAAATATATTTGAGAAGGCAAGTGTTTTGTGCTAAATGTAAGAAAAATGTGTATGAAGCTGGGCAGTGGTGGCGCACACCTTTAATCCCAGCACTCGGGAGGCAGAGGCAGGTGGATCTCTGTGAGTTCGAGGCCAGCCTGGTCTACAAGAGCTAGTTCCAGGACAGGAACCAAAAAGCTACGGAGAAACCCTGTCTCGAAAAAAAAAAAAAAAAAAAAAAAAGAAAAGAAAAGAAAAATGTGTATGGTTTAAGGACAAAATCAGTAAGAGGAACTTGGAAGTGACATATACCAACTGCACATAATGTCCCCTTCACTTGGAATGCTACCTTTGTCTTTTTAATCACCATGCAAGATTAGGCTCCTGTCAATTCCTCTGCAAAGCTTTTCAAGTTGATAATGTGTAGCCATGGTATAGTACTTACCTTCTTGAAGCACAAGGAACTTAATCATGACTCTTTTTTAAATGAAATTTTTCATAAAGATTTTATTGCTTTATTATGTTTACAGTATTCTGCCTGCATGTCTGCCTGCAGGCCAGAAGAGGGTACCAGGTCTCATTATGGATGGTTATGAGCAAACATATGGTTGCTGGGAATTGAACTCAGGACCTATGGAAGAACAGCCAGTGCTCTTAACTGCTGAGCCATCTCTCCAGCCCTAATCATGATTCTTGCCTCAAAGGATGGTTGTAAAGATTATATTTGTAATTGCCCAGGCACCTAGTAAGCATACAAGATTTATGGAATGGGGTGTTTTGAAATTGAGAATGAAGTTTCCCAGGATCCCTAGAGACATTGCTTTCTATATTAAATTTCATAGTGCTATACACATGAAATTTATTATTTGTCCCTCTTCCCACACACTCCAGTAAAAGACTTTCCTGTACATTGGTGTATATATCCAGCAAGCTGCTAGACAAACAGTATTCGACAGATTTTTGTTTGCTGAATGAAGAAATGAAAGGTGCTTACAAAACAGTGTAAAAATGAATATTGTTCATTACGACCTCTCATATTTAGACTTAGATACAAATGAGACAGACGAAGGTAAAGAAATTTATCTGCTTTTTATTTTTTTTAAGAGGCCCAAGCCTAGCGCCTCGTGAGTGCTAGGAAAGCACTCTAGTGCTAAGCTAGTTAGATGTCAGCTCTCTTTAGTTTTTGTTTCTTATTTTGTGTCAGGCTCTCACAAGTTGCCCATGCTGCCAACTGTGTCCTTCTTCTGTCCGTTAAACGCTGGGATTGCTGGCCACTCCACACAGAGGCTTTTTATCTATTTCCAAAAAAGTGTGATAGCGCATTTTCCATATGTGATGCCATCAACATACAGAGTGACATCTAGCGGTTGCCTGTAAATCAATCACTGATAGCAACTTTAAAAGCCTGTAATGAACTAGATTTCTAGAAAGGGAAGAAGAAATTTAGTAAACAAAACAAAAACAAACAAAGCTTGTGAAAACCTGGTATAGAATATTAAAAAAAAAATGCTTCGTATGGGTTTTCAGTCCTCCAGGCTTCCTTAAGAAAATGGGTAGTTGTTGAGGAGAACACAGATAGGAAATCTGAATTGATTTTACTGCTCTGAAGAAAGATCCCGGCTTGAGATGCAACCTTCTAGAGGGAAACCATCCCAGTCAGAGATCTCGTATGTTGTGGTCTTCCGGAATTGAGGAGGCAAGCTATCTCTAAAGTTTAGCAAAACTTCTGGGGCACCACAGGCGCCTGTCGGAATTGTGGCACCACTAGAGTTCCGAACTGTTCTATCGAATCTTTCGGCTATCCATTTGGACCCATCCGATCGCAAGATCGGCATCCGATTAGTTTCGTCTGAGCCGGCTGCGGAAAAGGGCGGAAGCGCGCTCTTTTAAAGTCTGCGCCGGGGGCCTTAGGCCACTTCCGGCGTGGCCATGGCGGCTAACGCAACCACGAACCCGTCCCAGCTCTTGCCACTAGGTAAAAGTCTTGCCTGGGGAGCGGGCGGGTTGCTGCAGTTCCGCGCCGGGGGCCGAGGCGGGCCCGGCTGTCCCGCCCTTGGCGTCGCCGCGAAGACAGACCGTTTTACCTGTGGCCGGCGAGGGTCCCACTTAGTGAAGGACGCCCTCGGCCTTCTTTGTGAGCCCGCCAGTTAAGATATCGTGGGTAGTCGTCCCAAGTCGCTGTTTGGCGTTTTCGGTCTCCAGGTTTGGTAGACCCCATGCTGTGTCTGGTTGTGTGAGGAGGGCGCCACTGTCTATAGTGAATCTTAAAGGTGAAATCTGGAAATGAGCCCCGTTATTCATGAATTCATCAAGCAGTCCCCTCACTGTGCCAGGGTTCTGTTAAATAATGAGCTTAAATTACAGCCCTTGCTTTCGGACAGCACACTGAAAACCATGGTACCGAGCAGTGCTAAGTTGGCTGCAGAGATGCTCAGGTTGGGCTCCAAGCACAGAGGTAAAGGCGAGGTGAGAGAAGCGACAGGAAGCTGATGTCCATAATAATGCCCTCTTCCCTGGGATGTTGAGGCGCTGGTGAAGTTAGTGTTTGTGGCTGTGAGCGGAAGTTTTCGCAGTGTCCACCCCAATCTGTGTTAGGTACTGTTCATCCGTAGAAACACTGACGAGGAAAGTCTAGTTCTCTACCTTTTGGTGTGTGCGTTTTCATATATTAACCAAATAATCTTAATAAAATCGCAGTCATATTCATTGCAGGAAAAAAAAGAGGTAAGGCAAACATTTGTGCTAATGATCAAACAGAGGTTTGTATAAGATGTAGTAATTGAATGACTGCTTTTTGTTTAATGATACGAAAATAATAAATAAGCACTGAAATGTTTGTTGAACTACTAAGTGGGCAAAAACAGTCCTTTTCCTTCCCCAGAGCTTGTGGACAAGTGTATAGGATCAAGAATTCACATCGTGATGAAGAGTGATAAAGAAATTGTCGGAACACTTCTAGGATTTGATGACTTTGTCAGTATCCTTTCAAAACGTGGTAACGGTACAGGTTTTTAGAGTTGTATTCATATAAGAGCTCTAGCCAGATGATGCATTTCTGTTATTACATTAAAACATTTTATTTTCTGGGAACTTGGTAGCATTTTAAGGGGTGTGCTTGCCGAGAGAAGATAGTGTTCTTGGCAACAACAAACCTTTTGAATTTGCACCATCGTGTTGAACGTATTTGGAACCAAACCAAAACATAAAGCAGGATAAATTTAACCTTGTTTATTTTCTTAACAACAAATTTCAGATATGGTGTTGGAAGATGTCACAGAGTTGTGAGTAGTATTACAAATTAAAGAATGGGGACTTGGGGAGGAAATCTCTTTAAATTCAAGGCAGGCCCCTTAGTCGCTTTTCTTTTGCTGTGAAGAGACAGCATGACCAAGGCTGTTTATAAAAGTAAGCATTTACTGTGGGCTTGCTCACAGTTTCCGGGTTAGAGTCCACGACTTTCATGGCAGGGAGTGTGGCGGCAGGCAGGCAGGTGTGTGTGGGGGGTAGCTAAGCACTTACATATGTTGAGATAATCATGAGGCAGAGTGAACTGGGTATGATTTGTTCTTTTGAACAATCATAAACCTCAAACCCACCCCCAGTGTCACACCTCCAACAAGACCATACCTCCTAATCATTCCCAAACATTTCTTCCAATGGAGGACCAAGTTTTTCAAACATATGAGCCTGTGAAGACCACGCTCATTTCAATACCATAGCAGAATTAGTATGATTTATAAAAAGTATTACCTGTTGGAATTATTTTAATACTGAAACTTTATTTACTGGTATTTGTGAGATTGGGTCAGAGGATTATTATCTTAATGTTGTTTTCCTGAATTTCTAAGAATTCATGCTAACAAGCTTGATAGTGAACTATATTTACATTACAGTTATTCAGTGGGCAGACTGTGCTTCTTCTTTTTTTTTTTTTTTTTGGTTTTTCGAGACAGGGTTTCTCTGTAGCTTTGGAGCCTGTCCTGGAACTCCCTCTGTAGACCAGGCTGGCCTCGAACTCACAGAGATCCGCCTGCCTCTGCCTCCCGAGTGCTGGGATTAAAGGCGTGCGCCACCACCGCCCGGCCAGACTGTGCTTCTGAAAATTATTGTAATTGTGTGAGTTCACATTCGTTCATGTGTAAGAATAAGTGTTGAACCCAGGCCTTCTGCTTGGCCACCCAGGTTTGCCTGCCACCAAGCTGTTCTCGTACCCCAAGAATAATTTCTAGGAAGGGAAAGTGTTTCCAAAATAGTGCCTTTGAATACTTATTTATCCTGACTCCATTTTATCTGTTTATTTAGTGAAATTACACCAGAAGGAAGAAGGATTACAAAATTAGATCAGATTTTACTAAATGGAAATAATATAACGATGGTAAGACTTTAAAACTGTTCTATTTTGAATTCAGTGTACTTTTATGGGGCAGGAATTGCAGAACTGACCGCGAGGATGGGAAGGGAGCCGTGGGTGATCAGTGCCCCGAAACAACTATCAAAAGAGGACTGGTTCTTAAGATTAATTTGCCTAATATTTTAGTTCATCAGAAATCATTTTTGAACCTCTTAAACATGAATTAACGTTGGGATTAGTAACAGATATTGGTGATTTGGAGAAAATGGAAATTGAAGGATGGGGGAGAGACAAAGGTGACTTTGGTCCATGAGGAACACGTGGGGTTTTTCGGGTGGTATGATGGTGTTATTAATAAACTCCTTTTCTCTGATGCAGCTGGTTCCTGGAGGAGAAGGACCTGAAGTATGAGTGGATTTCCTTGACTTATTCTGGCTTTTAAAAACCTTTGTCATTTAGATTCTATAAAATGAAGTTTCCGTTAAAAGGAAATACTTTGAAGATATACACCCATTTTTCTAAGCTAATCATGGTTATTTTGGGAAAGGAATAGTTGTTTTGTTTTTTTAAAGACTAAAAAAATAAAAATGTTTTTGGTTAATTGAGATTTTATTTATTATGTTGAAATATCTAGTGGAACAAATATAGTAATTTTGATACTTGATTTCATATTGATTTCTGTTTATTTTCTTCCTCATTTATTTGATTTGGGTTGGGGCACGCCATTTTATTCAGAAGCTTGAGGGTGGGGATGGGTGGAAGAGGTCTATCTGAGCCGGTGTATGGCTCAGCAATTAAAAGCATTTGCTGCTCTTTCGGAAGACCCTACTTTGGTTCCCTGCATTCACATCAGGTGATTCAACTTCCTGTAACTCCATCTTTGAGGTATGAGTTCCTCTTCTGCTCTCCATTAACAACTGCGCTCCCATCACAGACACTCGTGTAGATAAAAATAGTCTATAAAAATGAAATGAAGCAAACACAAGTAGTAACAAATTAATTGGATGTCTAGGAGTAATGGTATGTATCTGTAATCTCAACACTTGTGCCGTAGCACAAAGTTTGCTGCTAGTTTGGGGTTAACTTCGTATAGGTAGTGAGGAAGGACGAGGCCAGCCTGGGCTATGAAACAAACCAGTTTTTTTGTTTCAAACAACTCGAGAAATGAAAAGATAAACCACAGAGTAGAAATTATTTGTGAGTCAAATTGCTTATTAGAGACTTATATGTAAACTGTATAAAGAACTGAACTCAATAATAAGACAGCTAGAAAATGAATAGATTATCAAAAGATAATACAAGAGTCTTAGGGTTTCTGTTGCTGTGATAAGATATCATGACCAAAAACAATTTGATGAAGAAAGAGTTTATTTAATCTTACAGCTTATAGTCTGTCATCCAGGGAAGTCAGGGCAGGTAATTGGTGCAGAGGCCATGGAGGAGTGCTGCTTGCTGGCTTGCTCTGTAGGGCACCTGCCCCCAGGGAACATGAATTGTGGTTGGATTGGATGGTCTTTCCTACATCAATCACTAAGAGAATGCACCACTGGCTTTCTGGCCACTGGCCAATTTGATGGGGACCCACCTGCAGTCCTCTTTTCGGATAACTAGCCTCTAACAGGTTGACATAAAGCTAACAGCACAACTAACTCCTTACTAACTTGACATACAAACACATTACTGTTAAACCTTAACTTTCAATTTCTTGTTCATACTCAGGATATGTTAATTTTTTTTTTTTTTTTTTTTTTTTTTTTTGGTTTTTTCGAGACAGGGTTTCTCTGTAGCTTTGGTGCCTGTCCCGGAACTAGCTCTTGTAGACCAGGCTGGCCTCGAACTCCTAGAGATCCGCCTGCCTCTGCCTCCCGAGTGCTGGGATTAAAGGCGTGCGCCACCACCGCCTGGCTCAAGATATGTTAATTTTACAATACAAAACCAATAACTTTAAAAGTTCCACATTCCCCCCCCTCCCTTTTTTTTTGTTTTGCAAGACAGGGTTTCTCTATGTAGCCTTGGCTGTTCTGGAACTTGCTCTGTAGACCAGGCTGTCCTCAAACTTACAGAGATCCACTTGCTTCTGTTTTCCAAGTGCTGGGATTAAAGACATGTGCCACCACCACCTAGCTTAAAAATTCTACATTTTTAAAAACATTATCAATGTTTAATGTTTTGAGGATTCAGTAACAAATCAATTGAAGATCTTTTACTTAAACTAGCTTCATTTCCTCTGAATTTTTCTAAGAGTTAGAAATTTACCATTACACTTACTGCATTAGAATGGTCAGATTTTACTTCTGAAAAAATCTAATACCTTTAAAAATTAAAATTTTAATGTTAGCACAAAATTTACTTCCTAACGTTTTGTTTTTAGAAAACTTTCTGCAGCAAAAGATACTTACGTTTGAATTACAGTACTGCAAGGCACATACAGGACTCAACTTCTGTGAAATGTAAGAGTTACACTCCCTAAAACAGGATTTTAAAGTCCTTGGTCAACTGGAAATACTACAAAGTCAGGTTAAAAACACTGCCCTTAAAGGGTCATGCACTTTCTGGAAATTCACTCACCATGTGTGTGCAAATAATCCTTTAAAAGACACTAGTCCTTGAAACCAAGAGCGATGCTGAGGACAGCATACGCAGAAGGCCCCAAGTTTAAATTGTCATTGCCTCCAGAGACTGGTCATCTTTACTGTTTTCAAAGACTTGAATTTAATAATGGGGTAATTCTACCAGAAACAAATATTTTCATTTTCTTAAAACAACACTCACACATATATACACACACACATACAAAAATACCCTCTAGCATCAATTCTTTTATAATGGATTATTTTTGTTCAGTAAAACTGAAAATACACCATTTAAGTCCTTCTACCAAATTTAATGCAGCTTAATTAAGGACCAGGTACACTTTTTTCCTCTCAACATTTTTGGTCAAGCACGTCTAACCATAAATGCAAATGGAAGTTTAAGAGGTAGGTTTTTTTTCATGATGAATTTTGTATTTCAAGAAAATAAAAACACTAAATGTGTTTTCCTAAAGTATTCGGGTCAAATGATAAAAATAAAAGATATGCTATCGGTTACAGTCTGACATTTTAACAGCTGTAGTACTGGATGTTTTGTGACCAGATGCATTTTCAATTCTCTCAGAGTCAAAATACAAGTCTGCCATCTGTATTAAATCCTCCTCCAGTTGGACCACAGCTCCCTGGTGGATCATTGTCTCAAATCCATTGGGCCCAAATGAAGCTCCACATTTCTTAAAAGTTCAAACACTCCAAAAGTTCGGTCTTTCTGAAACATTCAAAGTCTTTCAGAGTTTCTCTAAAATATCCAAAGTTTCTCTAGGAATTCTAAAACTTCCATAAATTCTGTTTTTTTAACTGTGGGCTCCTGTAAAATGGAAAACAAGTTAAATACTTTTCTCACTCCATTCTTACTCAGGTTGCCGATGCTGCGACTAAACACTGTAACAAACGCAACGCGAGAAAGACGGGGTTTGTCTTAAATCTCGACTCACAGTCCATTGAGGGAAGCCAAGGCAGGAACTCAGAATTTGTGTGGGAACCTGAGGCAGGAGCTGATGCAGAGGTCATGGGGGTAGGGGTGGTTCTGATGGCTTGCTGAGCCTACTTTCTTATAGATTTCAGCAGCACAAGCCCAGGGGTGGCACCATTCTTAATGGGCTGGGTCCCTTCTCATCAGTCACTAAGAAAATGCCCACAGGTCTGCCTACAGCCTGATCCTATGGAAGCATTTTCTCAACTGACGTTACCTGTCAAATGACTAACCTGTATCAAGTTGATAAAAAACAAACACAGGCATATCACTGTTAAGCCATAACCTTTCCTTTCTTGTTCATTCCCATGAGCATTCATTAATAGCAACATTTATAATATAAACATTAAAATATAAAAAAATATATTAATATAAAAGACTGCACTCACTTTTTTTTTTATTTAAAATTTTCTTTAATTTTACATACCAACCCTATTTCCCCTTCCCTCCCTTCTTCCCATTCCCTCCTCACCTTGCCCCTTCCCACCCCCCATCCACTTCAGTGGGAGTAAGGCCTTCCTTGGGGAGTCAACAAATTCTGGCATACCAAATTGAGGCAGGACCAAGCCCCTCCCCCCATATCAAAGATGAGCAAGGTATCCCACCATAGGGAATGGGCTCCCAAAAGTCAGTTCAAGCAACCAAGATAGGTCCTGATCTCCATCTCCCAACAGCTCAAGTCACATAACGGTCATCCACATTCAGATGGCGTAGTTTGGTCCCATGTAGGTTCCCCAGAGTCTGTGAGCTCCCACAGCTGTCTCTAGTTTTCCCCATCCTGATCTTGAACCCCCTTATTCATATTATCCCTCTTCCCTCTCCAACTAAACTCCAGGATCTCAGCCCAGTGCTTGTCTGTGGGTCATTGCATCTGCTTCCATCAGTTACTGGATGAAGGCTCTATGATGACAATTAGGGTAGTCACTCATCTGATTAAAGGGGAAGGCTGGTTCAGAAACCCTCTCCATTATTGCTAGGAGCCTTAGCTGGGGTCATCCATGTGGATTCCTGGGAATTTCTCTAGCACTAGGTTTCTCCGTAACCCTACAATGGCTCTTTGTATCAAGATGTCTCTTCATTGCTCTCTCCTGTCACAGCCCCCTCGTCCAGCAAGGAGGATGCACAACACACCGGAGCTCTTCTTGCTAAGCAGTTTTATTCAGGACCTTTTGACAATTGTAAAATCTCCTTCACTCTCTCCCTTCCTCTCTCCCCCAGCCCTTAAGTAGGCCTGGGCCGCCAACCCCAGATTGCCAGGTGGGCACTGCCCATAGGTCCACGCATATGCAAGCAGCTGACAATCATTGCGTGATAATAGCATAAGTCAGGCCTAGTTGATATTAGGAGTTGATTATCACAGAGAGCACTGGCTTTCGGGATCGTGGAGGGCGGGAGCCAGCACCATCAGGTGCAGCTCCACGCAGCTCTCTACATCTGTCAGGAGCCATGTCCCCCCAAAATTATTATAGGAATCACCGCCGTGAGGAGTTTTGCAGAAGGGCTCCACTTCCCAATTGTATTGAGAATAGTCTTAATTGACAAAGCCTAGCCCACACCCAAATTAACTGTTAATAGCTATCTGTTAACGGAACCCGCCTCACATTCCAAACTATCTAGAGAACTAGGTGTGTCAACTTGTGACTTCCTGACCAAGGAATTGTGACCTGACCGATCATAACCTCTTGGCCTACGTGATGGGCGTGGACCACGTGGCAAGATCCCGTGCCCCAGCCCCCCAAGCTCCTCATCCAGGGGCTATATAAGCTGTAACCATGACTCTAATAAACGGAGGCTTTGACAAGTTTGCTTTGCCTTCTTCCTCTTATCAGACCATGTCTTTCAGGTGGTACCTCTCCGTGATCCTGGAATAACTGACCAGCCAGGCGGGTTACAGACCCTAGACAGAGTAACCCATCAAGGCGGTCTACATACATCCATCGCCATCAGGTGTGACTCCACGTGGCTCTCTACACTCTCCCTCCGTCCCTCCCCCAAATCTACCTTCTCAATCCCATTCCTCTCCCTTTTTACCCCCCCCCCCCAGTTTATCCAGGAGATTTTAACTATCTTCCCTTCCTGGGGCCCTCCATTTGTTTGTACCTCTTAGGGTCTTCTTTTTTACCTAGTTTTTCTGAGCTATGAATTGTAGACCAGTTATCCTTTGCTTTATGTCTAATATCCACTTATGATTGAGTACATACTGTGTTTGTCTTTCTGGGTCTGGATTACCTCACTTAGAATGTAAACACTCCAAAATGTGAAAGTTCCACAGTCTTTGAAAGTTCAATCACTTAAAAATTATTATCAATCCCAGCACTTGGGAAGCAGAGGCAGAGGCAGGAGGATCTTTGTGAGTTCGAGGCCAGCCTGATCTACAGAGTGCGTTCCAGAGAAACCCTGTCTTGAAAAGCCAAAAAACAAACAAACAAACAAAAAACCTAAAAAAGCCCCCCACACAAAAAACATTATCTTAAAGTATTCAGGTTTTTCTTTTTTTTAAATACAAAGTCTATGTAAACTCAATTATGGGCTCTGTTAAATAAAAATTAAACACTTTATGTCATGGGGGAAGAACCAGGGCACAGTAACAATCTGAGCAAAGCAAAGCCAAACTCCAGCAGTATAAACAACTCAGTATCCAGTGTCTGGAATCCTCTGAAGGGCCTGAGTCACTGCTTCAGCTCCATCTGTAGCCAACACAGATTGTCTCCTAAGGTCATGGCTCCTGTTGGTAGTTGTTGCACGGTTCTGGCATCTCCAAAATGCTGAGGTCTTTTGCTGCAACAGGGCCACTCTTTCACCATAGCCTCCCTTCGGCTCTCTTTAGTGACTCCAGTCTTGTCACACAGTGCCAACCCTCAACTTTTCCATGACCCCTTCGTAGCTTCAAAACCAGTGCCATCCAGGTGACTTAGACTATCAAGTTCAGTTGCCAGCATGAGGTACAATCTTGGCCACCTCTGGAACACAATTTGTGTGTGCTAACATTGAGGAAACACCTTCCAGAAGATTTCACTTCAACGATGTTGGTCTCTTAATCACTGCTAATTTCTCAGCTCCCACTAACGAGCATCATTTATCCCAGCAAAGCAAAGGTTTCACTGTAGTGATTCCAGTCTCTTGTTAACTATAGCTGATTCTTAAGCCTCAGCTAACCAGAACCACAGATTCTTACTCAAAATATGCAACAGCCCCAATAGAGGCTTTAAGTGGCACTCAAACTTCCCTCTGGAACTTCACAAGCCACCATCTGCGTTTTCCTCAACGCTTTCCTCTTCCAAGCTCCCACCAAACAACCCACCCCACTTTGGATACACAATGGCTTTTCTAGTCTAAGGTTCCAAAGTGACTCCATGATCTTCCTCAAAACAACATGGTGAGGTCTGTCACAGCAATACCCCATGCCTTTGTTATTCTGTGAAGAGACACCGTGACCAAGACAACTCTTTTCAAAGAAAAGCATTTAACTCTGGGGATAAGGTGGTGGGGAGGCTTGTTTACAGTTTCAGAGGGTTAGTCCATTATCATCATGACAGAAAGCATGGCAGCAGGCAGTGGGCAGGCATGGGGCTAAGAGCTTACATCTTGATCCACAGGCAGGCAGGCAGGCAGGCAGGCAGGCAGGCAGGCAGGCAGAGTGACACTGGGCCTGCATGGGTTTTTGAGATCTCAAAACCCACCTTTGTCCAACAAGGCCACCTACTCCAACAAGACCACACCTCTGAATCCTTCCCAACTGGGAACCAAGAAATCAAATAATATAAACCTATGGGGGTTATTCTCATTCAAACCACCACACTCCACTGTGGTATCAGTATCAAAATATGCAGTCTGAATCAGTCATGGCTCCCTAGAGGAATGGAACTGTGTACTGGCTTGCTCTCCAAGGCTTGTTCCTGCTTTCTTATAGAACCTAGAACCAACTGCCTATGCGTAGTATCACCCACAATAGGCTAGGCACTTCTACATTAATCACTAATTTCAAAAATGCACCATAGGCTTGTCCACAGGCAAATCTTTTGGGACATTTTCTCAATTGAGGTTTCCTCTTCCGAAAGGACTCTAGCTTATGACAAATTGACATAAAACAAGGCAGCACACCATGTGACCAATAAACAAACAATGTTTGTCAGTGTTGTACTTACAGAATGCAGACAGAAGCCACAAGAGATACTACTTTGCAATGCTATAGTAAAACAGAAAAGCAAAAAAACAGTATTAGTGAGGAATGGAAGCAACGGGACTCTAGTACGTTGCTAAGGTAAAATGAGGCAGCCACTACGGAAAACAATTGGACAAGTCCACGGAGTTAAACAGTGAGTACATGGCATGGAGTCCCACGGCTGGGCTTCACATTCAACAGAACTGACAGCACAGCTCCATGGATCTCCAAAGCAGCACTAATTATTAAAAAACCCCAAGTTTGAACAATATTCATACCAGCATCAACTGTGAAAATGAAGTGCTGCCATGCAAGTACTCATCTTGAGAAGCTGAGAGCACGCAGACCCATAGAAGGAGCACAGTAGCTGGTCGCCAAGGCCGGGTAGAGAAAAGGAAAGTGACTGTTAAAAGGGACAGTGTTTTTGGGCAGTGCAAACATGGAGTTACTGGTGACGCTCTACAGAACTTGGCAAATAGGTGAAAACTCACTGTATTCAGGTGATTTTGATATGCAAATCATATCTCAGCTTTGAAACTCAGGAAGGTGTGAGATCTGTGACTTCATGATACCTTAAAATAATTATTTTCGCGGTTGCAAGGAGCCTGACTTTTTCTGGATACCAAAGTCCCTAGGCAAGATGGCTCAGTGGGTAAAGGCACTGGCTGCCAAGCCTTAGTTGCTTTTGATTTCCTGGACCCACGTGGTGAGAAGGAAAGAAGCAACTTTAATAAGTTGTCCTCTGTCCTACACACTCTAACCCATGTACACAGTAACCGATTAAGCACATGAATAAACAGGTAAGTAGTTTAAAAAAGCCCCTTCCAATTGAGCTGGAACAGAATAAGAATTCAAGGAATATTGGTTTTGGTCATTAGCCTAAGAATGTTGGGCTTTTTTTGTGGGGTGGAGATGGACAGGGCCTCACTATTTGGCCCTGGAGTTTTCTATGTAGACAATGGCCTCGACTCATAGAGCTCTGCCTTCCGTTACCTCCAGAGGATTACAGTCACAAGCCACCACACCAAGGAGAATGTTGGACTTTTAACTCATAAGGAAAGAGAATGCCATTTAGATTTTTAATTCTGTTAAATTTAACATTTTTTTGGATTTTGCTTTTTAAGATTCAATTTTGAAATTTCTCCCTATATAAACTCTATATTGAGAGGGTATTTTTTTAGGTTGGGCATATTAATGGGTCTGAATCCTCAGATGTGCCAATTTAGATTGTGTTGCTAGCTGGGCATAACCCACGATGGGAAACTGAGTAAATTTTTAGACTTGGAATTATGGAAGCCTGAAAGTTATTTTGAGCCCTTTTAAAGCTCCTGGAGACAAAATCTGTACTGCTTCCAGGGATTCCATAAGAACTCAGTGAACAGCAGCTGGTATTCAGGAGTGATTCATGGCAGACTGCACTCTGTCCTGTGTATTGGTAGTGGTTAAGACCAGCGGGTCAAAAGAACAAAAAGACGGAGAGCGTCAGGGAGGAACGCGGCTTTGCTACTTCTCTTGTTTTCTTTTGTGTGCTAGAAGATTAGTCGACACACCTGGGTGTTCTCTGCTTTCAGAGATGGATTTGACTAAATACGGGAAGACAGAGACATGAAGGAGTACTTACTTCATTTCCCCCTGGGATTGAGTTGCTGGAGGGATATGGATTCTGCTCTGCTTTTTGCTGTTTTATGGCTATCTGCTTCTATACAAGAAATATGAGATTGGGCAATTCCGAAGTTTATACGAAGACATTAACCACAGTCCACTGATGGAAGCCAGCAAGCCTATGTGTTCCCTTAAGACTCTGATAGCCCCCATCTGCTCCATTGGTATGATAGCCTTCTCTAGCTCCTGACTGTTTCTTTACCTTATCACATACATGTCTTCCACAGCCCTTTGCCACATGGGTGATTTGTCTAAAATACAGAGCACAGACATGTAACTTTGGCTTTCAAATCCTTCAGTAACCTACCATCTATAAATGAGCTTTATAACAGGATTTCAGGATCTGTGAACCTATTAACAGAGCTCCCTGGCTCTTTCCCCTGATTTGGATTTTGACTTAAATGCATGTTGAGCCTCTGGGGGAATGCTCTTGTTCTATTTATGATTGGCTATAGAATCCTCTCCTCCAGGAAGTCCTCCAAGATCCCCTACGAGCACTGCTTACATGGATGGGTCATAGAAACTTCAAACGCTTTCTCAGTCTTGTACAGCAATGGCTATTCACTGCTGGGAAAGTAGCATGCACCATGCATGCCATACAACATTGTGGTTTCAAAGGAGATGGCAGACTAGAAATCAGAGTTTAGTCCCTCGACCGACGAATAGATAAGGAAAAATGTGGTACATTTACACAGTGGAGTACTACACAGCAGAAAAAGATAATGGCATCTTGAAATTTTCAGGCAAATGGATGGATCTAGAAAACATCACTTTGAGTAAGGTAACCCAGTCCCAGAAAGACAAATATCATATGTACTCACTCATAAGTGGCTTTTAGACATAAAGCAAAGAAAACCAGACTACAAATCATAATCCCAGAGAACATAGACAACAATGAGGACCAGAAGAGAGACATACATGGAGAAGAGAGACATAAATGGAGAGATTTACATGGGAAGTAGAAAAAGACAAAATCTCCTGAGTAAATTGGGAGTATTGGGACTATGGGAGAGGGTTGAAGGGGAGGGGAGGGGAAGGGAGGGGAACAGAGAAAAATGTATAGCTCAATAAAATCAACAAAAAAAAGAAATCCAAACTTATGTCCCCAGAGTCTAACCTTGTCCCCTTAAAAAAATAAATAAATAAATAAATAAATAAATAAATAAAGAAAGAAAGAAAGAAAGAAAGAAAGAAAGAAAGAAATCAGAGTTTAAGATGCTTTTAACATCACCAGTATTTGCAAGCTTGCTGGCATGGTTGACTGACCGCCAGTCCAGTGAGGCCCTTTTATTGGGATTATGCATCTGGGATGAACTGAAGTTCAGGAGTTCAGAGAATGAAGGTTGGGGGGACCCTGTGCTCTGTGGATCCTCCTTTAGGAAGACAACACTTGATGTCTCTAACGAGTGATCTCAGGGCAGCCTGATGCCCCAGCTCAGACCTTGTGGACTCAGTCTGTGGGAGCAGCCAATATTTGTTGGAACAAGATGGGTGGAGAGCAGACGAAATCACTTAAACAAGGGTGAAACCGATTGAATCTGATTATCAAAACTTCATTTTCAAATTTAAGAAAAATTCGCAAAGCCAAGCACAGCGATGGTGGCTCCTACCTCTAATCCAGCACTAAGAAGATTAAGACAAGACTGTGTGAATTTTACACAGTGAGTTCCAGGGCAGCCTGGGGTGAGTGCTTATCTCAAAAGCCAAAACAATAGAAACAAAATCATTCATGATATTAAGTGACCACCAGAGGGCACTGTGGGACTAGACTGTTAGGTTTTGGAGCCGAAACTGGATTTCTGGTTACCCACTCTGCAGTACTTACTACAGGACCACAAAACAAAGCCAGGGAAAGTTTTAACTCGTGCTATTGCTTCACACATTTTTTCTGGACAGGACCTCTCTATGTAGCCCTAAGTTACCTGGGACTTACTATGTAGACCAGACTAACTTTGAACTGAAAGAGTTCTGTCTTCCGGAGTTATGGCGGTGAAAGCACTCACCACCGTGTCCTGAACACACTTTTTATAAAAAGGAAATCCATTTTTAATTCGTGTATTTATATTTTCTGTAGAATTGTGTGTTTTACCAGGACTGTGCCTCATGCCTGCTAGGCAAGAGCTCTACCACTGAATTATATTTCATGTTTTTAAATTTAGGGACAAGATATCACTAAGTTATATAGGTTGGCCTTGAACTCACTTTGTATCCAAAGCCAATCTTGAACTTTCAAAACCCCTGCTCCAGCCTGAAAGTAATGTTGTGAATATAAACACCAGCTGTAGGCTCCAACTCACCCAGGTCACTCAGTTTTGTTTGTTTGTTTTTGTTGTTGTTTTTTTTTTTTTTTTTTTTTTTTTGAGGCAGGGTTTCTCTGAGTTAATATCCCTGTCTATCCTGGAACTCTCTTTGTAGACCAGGCTGGCCTTGAACTCACAGAGATCCACCTGCCTCTGCCTCCCGAGTGCTGGGATTAAAGGCATTCACCACCATGCCCAGCCAGGTCTCTTGCCATACCTTTGCCAGTTGTATGTCAGGAAATGAGAGAGAGAGAGAGAGAGAGAGAGAGAGAGAGAGAGAGAGAGAGAGAGAGAGAGAGAGAGAGAGAGAGAGAGAGAGAGAAGGCAGAGTCACGTAGCCCCACTGGAGATAGACGTTGGGGATGTAACTTTACCCGGTAAGCCACAGCCACATGGCGATACATAGATGAATGGAGATGGGCTAGTTGAGGATGTAAGACCTAGCCAATAAGAAGCTAGTGCTAATAGGCCAAGCAGTGATTTTATTTATACAGTTTCTGTGTGATTATTTCAGGTCTGGGCATCCAGGAATGAACAGGCAGCTCTGTACAACACCTCTGAGCTACATTCCTAGTCTTGAAAATACACTTTTTGATGTTTGAAATCCCAGACTTCGAAGAAGTCTTAAATATCAGTGGATTTATAAAGCAACTTAAAAAAAAATGCCAAGTACAAGAATAAATTTGTGTTTGTTCAGTGGGATAGCTTGCTGTTAATTGTGTTTTCATTAAATGTATGAAAGCTCATAAATTTTGTTAAACTGTCATTGATTTTATAAACACATGCTGTGTGGGTTTAGAGATTAGTTAATTGCCTAGAGTTCAAAAACCGTGTTGCCAATGTATTGCAAACAAGTATAGTACTAATTTGATTAGTCTGAATGTTTCCATAGGCCTTGAAATAAATTTGACTGTGATTACCCGCTCCCCCTCCCCCCACGCTGCACCTGGTGTGATACGAGTATAGCCTTTGTCTTTAAAGCCCTCCCCTGCCTGGTTTGGTGGCCAAGTGTTCTTTGTGGCAGGAGCCTGCTCTCAGTCACCAGCTTTTCTGAATAAAGGACTCTCTACCTCCCTAATTGGTTTAATAAGCATGGTAGTCTATAACCTTCTCGAGTGATCTATAATATGCATTCTATTGCCCTCCCCACTGGCTCCTTTAAAGCCTCCTTTCCCCCTCTTTCATGGGTCCTTTTCTGGTTTTGTGATCTCTGCCCACACTCGTTCTCACATAAATACATGCTTTCTGGTATTTATTTGTGTGTGGGGGCAGGTAGCAGTCAGTTCCCTCCAGCACACCCAGTGCCGGGGATAGAACTCAGGTGGTCAGGCTTAGTGAAGGGCAAGAGCCTTTACTGGCTGAGCCACCACGTGTGGAAAAACTAGAAGCTCAGATCTGCCTGTGAGAGAAGACACGCAGCACCTGGTTTCCTGCACCTTTGTTAGCTATTAATAATTTCCACCGGCATCCATTTCCCTACAGATCTCATTTTTCCTTACGGGTGAAAACAATTCTGTTATGTATACATGCCGCATTTCCATTCTGAGGACATGTAGGCCAATCCCTTCAACTTGGTATTGTGTAGGGCAGCAATAAACATGGATGAGCAAGTGTCTCTGGGAGGATGCAGAGTCCTTTAGGTGCACATCCAGAAATGGTATAGGTGGGTAATATGGCAATTCTCTTTATAGTTTTCTTGAAAAAAATCTCCTCACTGATTTGCATAGTGGCCACACCAGTTAACACTCTTACCAGCAGGAACTAGGTAAGGCTTCCTCAATCCCCACAACCTCAGCATCTGTCTGTCTGTCTGTCTGTCTGTCTATCGTGTGTGTGTGTGTGTGTGTGTGTGTGTACATGCCCATGAGTGTGTGTAGGAAGCCAGAAGAGAATGTCAGGTGTCCTGCTGTATCACTTTCCATCTCCCTTTAGGACAGGGTCTCTCTCTGATCCTGAAGCTAGGCTGGTGGCCCCAAGTCCCAGAATTCCTTAAGCTCTTACCTACTTAGTGTTGGAGTTACAGGCGCACATGCTTCAGTTTGACTTTCTGTATGGATGTTGGGGATTTGGGCTTAGGCCTTCATGTTTGCTCAACAAGTGGTCTTACCCACTGAGCCATCTCCCAGCTCCCTCAAAGTGTTTTTATTTTTAATTTTTTAAATTGATTATTTAGGAATCTCACATCATGCACCCCGATCTCATTAACCTCCCAGTCTTCCCATGTCTGCCCCCACTTCCCGTAACCTCCCACCAAGGAAAAGCAATTCATTTTGTGTTGTTCATATATTTACTGGGGAATGACCAGATTCCTAGTGGCCAGTCCCCTAAGGGAGGATGAATCTTTCTCTGCCAGAGCAGAGAAACTGTGGAGAGCAGTGTGGTGGCCAGAGGCAGCTCTTCCGCACCCAAGCCACAGCTTGAGTCACCTCCGCCACGCTGTGGGTAGATGAGCGGCAGGCGGCTCTCTGCACCCTTGGCACTGTCCACTGTCAGGCGCTGCCCTGAAGCTGCCACTGAGGGGCGGGTCATCTCTCCCTCGAGGGGCGTGTCCAGCTGTTCTGCACACAATGACATTAACATGACTTCAGGCAGCAGTCCAGATCACAGGCTTTGGTGAAAACACTGGTCATAGACATCAACACTGCCCTTGGCTGCCTCAGGACAACTGACCTACTCATGACCCTCAGGGGCTCCAAGGGCCACAACCTCGACATGACCTCAGTGACACATGTCACTCACTTCAGCATGGCACCCTGAGGCAGCAAGCAGCCCGAGAACAACACCAAGGCGTCAGCAGCAGAACAGACTGCGGTATGTCCACATGAATCTCAGGTTTCATCACAGCCTGAAGCAACAACATGGACTACTGATACCAGCATGGTCTCTGGTGGCACCGACAATGGTCACGGTGGTCCCCAAGGAGGCCCAATCCAGAAGCGAACCTTTCCCCATCGCCGGCCTCTGCCGTTGCCCAGAGCCAGGGGCATCCTGTAGTCAGGTGGCAGGTTTGGGGGAGAGTCTGTGTCTGCCTAAGCTCCAGGCTATTGCACACCACAGCACACCCACCACACCACAGCACACCGCACCACACCACACCCACCACACCGCACCACACCACACCACACCACACCCACCACACCACACAGCACCTTACCGCACCACACCACACCACACTATACCCCCACACGGCACCGCACCGCACTTCACCGCACCGCACCACACCACACCCACCACACCACACCACACCCATCACACCACACAGCACCTTACCGCACCACACCACACCACACTATACCCCCACACGGCACCGCACTGCACCTCACCGCACCGCACCACACCACACCCACCACACCACACCACACCCACCACACCACACGGCACCTTACCGCACCACACCACACCACACTATACCCCCACACGGCACCGCACCGCACCACACCGCACCACACCACACCCACCACACCACACCACACCGCACCACACCACACCACACCACACCGCACCACACCACTAGCCGGTAGATTTCAGCTGTCTCTCACCTGCCATCGCCAGCAGGTCTCCAGTTCTACCTCTTTCCACAAGCACAAGCCGCTCTGTTTTTCCTTCTTTCCTACCTCTCCCTCAATATTTGTTCTTTGAAGTGGTGCCTGCCTCTCCTCGGCTCTTGACTGGCGTCCTTCTACTCCAGCTGCTGCTCCAGGTTGAGCCAAAGTTCTTTTAATTTACATTTTCATGATAGTTACAGGTGTTAAACATTAAAAATTTATTAAAAAAATAAACATTTTTAGACTGATTGCTCAGTTCATTACCCACTTAGTAGTTGGTGGTTTTATATATTTTGATGTCCAATTTTTGCAGTTCTTCTCATTTTCTAAATATTAACTCTTAAGTATAGCTGGTGATGATTTTTCTGTAAAGATACAGGCTATTTACTCTGATGACAATTTATCTTGCTGTAAAGGAGCATTTTCAAAACAGATCTATTTATTTATGTATTTTCTGTATGTAGGTGTTTTGTCTGCTTATACATCTGTGTACCAGAAGAGGACATAGGATCTCGTTATAGATCAGACAGCTGTGAGCTGCCATGTGAGTGCTGGGAATTGAACTTGGGACCTCTGGAAGAGCAGACATTGCTCTTAAGCTCTGAATCAGCTCGTCAGTCCTATGGAGAAACACTTTAATTTCACATAACTTTGTCAATTCTTGAAGCATGATCCTGTGTTATTTGGGGTTCTATTCTGGAAGTTCTTGCCTATAATTTGAGACTTCCGGGGGAAACATATCATGATATAAGTATAGACCTTATAGGTGTTTCAGGCCTGAACTTCTCTGATCTATTTCCAATTGACTTTCATGCAAGATCAGAGAAAGTCATTCTTCTGCACATGAATATCTGATTCTGCCAGCATCATTTATTTGATGCATGGCTTTTCCCAGTGCATGCTTTTGAAATCTTTTTCAAAAGTTAGGTTTTCATACTGTGATGGTTTCTTTTTGTGACTTCTATTATCTTCCATTTGTCTATATGTGTGTTTATATATCAATGTCTTTGTCACTATGGCTCTGTGGTATAGTTTGAGGACAGGTAATGTGTTGCTGCTGCTTTGTTCTTTCTGCTTGAGACTGCTTTGGTTAAATATGACCTTTGGAATTTCTGCATGAATTTTGCATTTTTCTAGATCTCTAAAGAATGTCATTGAAATTGAAATACTCCTAGATAGATTTTATTTGGAACTATTATAAATGGGATGTTTTTCCTAACTTATTTATTTAAAATGTTTCTTAAAATACAGTGTATTTTGATCATATTCTTTCCCTTCCCCAAATTCCTCCCAAATCCTCCCTGCTGTCCTACCTACTCAGTTTTTCTCTCTATCTCTCTCTCTCCCTACTTCCTTCAAAAGCCACATAAATAAAAAAATTCAAATGTCGAAAAATAAACAAAAAAAATAAGCCAAGCAGTGGTGGTGCATGCGTTTAATCCCAGCACTCAAAAGGCAGAGGTAGGTGGATCTCTGTGAGTTCAAGGCCAGCCTGATCTACAGAGTGAGTTTCAGGACAGGCCGCAAAGTTACAGGTTACAGAGAAACACTCTCTCAAAAAACAAACAAACAAAAAAAGTAAAACAGAACCAAAACAAAACAAAGAATGCGCGTGCACACGCACACAGACACACACACCACACATACACACAACCATGGAGTCTGCTTTGTGTTGGCCAACTAGTTTTTGCCATGGGGTTTGCATGGGGTGTGGCTGATATACCTAGTGATACTCCAGTGAAGAAAATTGATTTTCTCTTTTCTGGCAGATATCACTTTCAAATAGCTTCTTGGTTAGGGCTGGGACTTTGTGTCCCCTTCCCCTTCTTAGTGCTGTAGTTCTGTCTGGTTTGAACTTGTTCAGGTTTTCTGTGTGCTGTTACAGTCTCTGTGAGTTCAAGTGTGCATTTCCCCTATTGTATCTGGAAGACGCTTTTTGACTTGGAGGAGTGGTCCACTACCCCTTGCAATATCTTTTTTTTTTTTTTTTTTTTTTTTGAAAAGGGTTTCTGTGTAGCTTTGGAGACTGTCCTGTCCTGGAACTTGCTCTGTAGACCACGATGGTCTCAAATTTATAGAGATCTGCCTGTCTCTGCCTCCTGAGTGCTGGGACTAAAGGCTGTGCCACCACTACCTGGCTACCTCTTTACAATCTTTCTGCTCTTCTTCAAAATAGATCCCTTAGTCTTGAGGGGAGGGGTTTGATGAAGGTATTCTTTTTTGGGCCAAGTGCTCCAAGATCTCTCAGTGTCTGCACATTGTCCAGTTTTGGATCTGTGCCTCCATGTTTATTGCCATTTACTGCAAGAAGAAACTTCTGTGTTGATAGTTGATCAAAGCACTGATACATAGGTATAACAATATGTATGCCAGTAAGAGTAATGTTATTGCTATTTTAATTTAGCAGAATAATAGTATCAGACTTTCCTCTAGTACCTATGACCTAGGTAGTCTGAGGTTTTTGGACTTATTAACAGTATCAGGTGTAGGCTCTATGTCATGGAGTCCAGTGAAAAAGTGGTTGATTATTCTCATGTATGTGTTAGTACTGCACCAGTTTATTCTGCAGACAAGTTGCCGAAATAGGTCCTAATGTTTGTTGATGGGTGATACCTTTCTCCTCTGATAGTGTGCAAAATGCCTTTGAACACCATGATTGCCCATGATTGCTGATGAGTAGGGGAGAAGCTTCTAGTTGGGAACCAGTTCAGCTTCTCTCTCTTTTTGATGACATAAGAAGTGTTATAGGACCTCACCATTAGAAGTAATCAATGAGATTTGTGGAACACCCATTGTCCAATGACTCAACAAGATCTAATCATTCCTAGCAATGGAGGTTTTACTTTTTTATTTTTTATTGGAATTCTGTGCTCAGGATACCATCCAGTCTCAGTTGACTTCCTGTTGCCTGCAAGATGTAGGACTCTCAGCTACTCCTGCAGCACCATGTCGGCCTGCATGCTGCCATGCTTCCCACCATGATGCTAATGGACTGAACCTCTGAAATTGTAAGCAATCTCCCCCAACGAAATGTTTTCCTTCTAAGAGTAGCTGTGGTTAGGATGTCTTTTTACAGCAATAGAAACCCTAACACATGACATAAACATATTTTAAAAATTGTATATTGTTTATTTACTCTTACAGGTACATACGTGCTATGGTATGTGATTGGCGGTCTCAACTTGAAGGAGTCAGTTTTCCACCATGTGGGTCCTGGGGATTGAATTTAGGTAATCAAGATTGGCAGCAAATGCCTGTATATGCTGAACCATCTTCCCAATCCCATGGGGTCTTAATTACTGCTTCAATATCATTGCTTGTTAAATTGTTTACCTTCTGGATTTAAGTTAGATAGATCATATGTGTTTAGAAATTTTTTCATTTCTAGGTTGTTCAGAATTTTGAAATATAAACTGAATTTTAAAAATATTAACTGATGATTTGGGTTTCATTGGAATCTGTTGTAGTAATCCCCTTTCATCTCTAATTTATTAATTTTAATCCCTTGTTCTACTTTGGCTAGGGTTGATCAATTTTGTTAGTTTTTTCAAAAAACAAACTCTTTGTATTGTTCTTATTTTAGTTTCTGTTTCATCAGTTTCTGCCTAATCTTTAATTTCTTGCCATCTCATGTATTTAGGTTGGGTTTTTTTCCCGTAGAGTCTTGGTGTGTACTGCCAGATTATTTATTTGTTTTATTATTGTTTATTTTGGACAACTCTGCTTAAGTTCCTACCACCAGGGTTCTGTCTTGATTTTCTTTTCTGACTTCCCTGGATGATGTATTGTAACTGTAAGCCAAATAAACCCTTTTTTCTCCAACTTACTTTTGGTCATGGTATTTATCAAAACAATAGAAACCCAATTAATACAGAAATTGTTGCCAGAGAGTTTTGTGGAGGAGATTGTGTTGCCTTGGAGAGGATTGTGGAAATATTTGAAACATGGGCTGAAAACATCACTGAGTGCTTCAAGCTTAATGGGGGTGTTCTGTGGGGGCTTGGGAAATAAGGTCGAGAAAGATGCAGAGGATGGAAACAGCTTCAGAGGTTAGCACAGACTCCATCAGCGATGCTCATGCGATAGACTTGAATTTTGGTGGTTTCTTGCCATCTATGACTGAAGAATCAGCTATGAGTAATGAAACCAATGCTACTGAAGTGAAACCTTTGTTTCACTGGAGCAATCAATGCTAGTTAGCTGGGGCTGAAAAATCAGCTGTGATGAAAAAGAAACCAGCATCATGGAGGCAACATCTTCTGGGAAATGATTGCGCAGGGTCAGCACACAGAAGCTGTGGTCCAGAGAGGGGCAAGGCTGGACCTTGTGCTGGCGACTGAACTTGGTAATGTGTAAGAGTCTCCCAGGTGGTATGGATTCTGGAGGCGTGAATGTTCAGCCTCAGTTAGAGTGGAAACCCCAGACAGGGATTGTAGAAGCTGAGGCTTGGCATTATGTGGCAGGGTGAGAGTCCCTGAATATAAAGACTCAGAGGCTGTTAGTGAGGGTGCAGTCTCAGTTGCAGTGAATACTCAAGCAAAATGAAGATGCCAGTACCAGGGATGACCACCTAGGTCAGTGATAGATGTGGGATGGGCCTGGCCTGAGTCTATGAGACAAGTTATGTGTGCTGTAGATGGCAGAACATGAGCTATGAAGCTGCCCAAGCCCATTGGAGCTCAGAAGAGCTCCTGATGAGTCCCAGAGCTCAGACACTGAGCTATACAATTTGACAGACACTGTTAGGTGTTTATTTTGCTTTTATCTAATTATAACTGTGCTCTGGTTCTTCCTTCTTGAAATTAGAAGTATGCAACCTCTTGCACATGGTACTGCCCATGGTTAATTCCACCACTCAGGTGACAGAGGCAGGAGGATCTCTATGAGTATGTTCAATAGTGAGTTCCAGGCCAGGCGGGGCTACACACTGAGACTTTATCTCAAAAAATTTTGCAACTTATTTCTAATTTCTTAGGGACCCACAGTTGAGCTTTTAAAAGATGTTGAATATTCTTAGTAGACTGAATTTTAAAATGTTCGCCTTTTAAAAAAGAATATGGAACTTCTAATGCTACACTGTTTAATATTGTGACATTAATATGAGATCTTGGGGACAAATAAGAAAAGAAACGTTATAGTATGTTTCTGTGTTTGTGTATCAAACTGACAAGGAGGAACTGGAACGGTTAGTCTTTTATCAACTCAACACAAGATAGGGCCATCTGGGAAGAGAAAGCAGCACTGTTTAAAACTGAGCATAACCCAGACACATGGCTCACTTTGGAAAAGAGGCTTCTTGGAAAACCTGACAACCTGAGTTTGGTCCCTAAAACTCATAAAAAAAAGCCTGATGAGAAGGGATATATATATATATATAATCTAAGCACTCCTATAGCAAGATGAGGAGTGGATAAAGGAGAAGTTAGTTTGGAAAATGCTGCATAGCAGCTTCAACAAGGAAGAAGGTGAAAACCAAAAGCTGTCCTTTGACCTGTACACATGCACCATGACATGCTTATGCCAACACGCCAACACACCAACACACACACAATTTAAAAACAAAACTGTGTGTGGTGGTATGCACCTGTACTTACAAGCATTCTACTCGTAAAGGCAGGAGGATCAGGAGTTAAAGGTCATCCTTGGCTACATAGAAAGTTTGAGGCTAGCTTAAGCCACTTGGGATCCAATTTCAAAAAGGAAAGAGAGAAAGAAAAAAAAAAGGCAAAGTAGAATACTTCAATCTCAAAGACCTAGAAGGGTTAAAAATATTGCTTGATTTAAGGCAATGGCTTTTTCTCCTTAAGAGAGAGAAACAGTAGAGGGATATCAGCTGAGAGAACCTTAATTTTCTAAAGACTTCCTTTGATTTTCTGAGAAACAAAGCAGGATTTATTTCTTTCACTTGAGTAACTTCTTTGATGCTATAATTAACAGGTTTCTTCATATAGGGTTTCCATCTCGGTTAAGTGGTTAAGATACGCCATCAGCCCATATCTATGGGTTCCTGGTGGGATGTCTTAATTCCCAGCAGTGATCCAGATGGGCCAACAATAGTATCTTGGAGAAAAAGCTCAACTACACACCTAGCTTTCTCCAAAAGTCTGTTTCTTCTTACAGGTGTAAGAAGTAGGGCTAAATGTAAGTCCTTCCATCCTGTGGCCAAAGCTGACTTCATCAAGTCTATATTAGAGCCAGACAGTGTCAGAGAAATATGCCAGCTATTTTTAGTTTGGATAAAATTTATTCACATTCTTGTTGCATTGTTGTAGAGAGTCCAAGGGAACTGAATTTCCTGGGAGAAAGACGAGGCATGGAGGATCTCTGAAGCAGGGAGATATATCTCTTGTCCATATGCAGAGTCCTCAAGAAGACCTTACAGGTGTGGGATTCTCCAAATTCTGTCACACTCAGGTGTCTTTGGTGAACCAAATGTCATCTATAGGAAGGAGTATTAGAAACACTGAAGCGAGATCTTAATCCTAGGTTTGAGCTAATTGCTTGTGCTGTCTCTCTGGGGATCAAGTCTGGCAGCAAGACCCTACTATGGGCATCTCTGAAACTCTTTTTACTTTAGTAGAAAGAGGTATCTCTCCTTAGAGACTATAAAAAGGCCCTGTTAGGTTTTGTAAGAAAAAGAGAGAGAGAGAGACAGACAGACCTGTTATATTAACATTCTTGTCACTTTCTATACTGTATTCTGGATTTAAAATACTAGTGGGAAGATTATTGTACCTTATTACTTGGTAGAAAAATATCCATTGAAGCACAACTAATAAAAACTCAGAGACAGAAATTGGGGTTCAACTTGAAGCCTAGAAAAGCAAAGCAGCCAGCCACTGACTTTTACCATGACCTCAGTCCGAAATGGCGATCCTGCCTCTAGGAAACTCCAGTATGAGACAGTGAGTTGTACCCCCCCCTCCCACCGCCACCCGCCATTTTATAATCCTCTCTAGTTCTGGGATTAAGGGCATGCATCACTACCGCCTGGTTTCTATGGCTAACTAGTGTGACTACTGGGATTAAAGGTGTAAGTCATTGTTGCCTGGTCTGTGAGGCTGGTCAGTGTGGCTGTTTTACATTTTTGATCCTTAGGCAAGCTTTATTTATTAAAATACAAATGAAATGCCACTACAGTCCATACTCTTAGGGATGGAACTATCTCCAGTAAATGAAAGGAAGCCCGCGAGAGCAGGAAAGGTAAGATGATTTATGTGAACAGAATGGCAGTCAGTAGGGGTGGAAGCAAGCTAACAGGAATGTGGAGAAGGAAGAAAATGAGGATGAGTGACCAAAGTCCTGGCAGTGGGGAAAGCCCAAGAGGAGGTGATGTTTGTGGGAAATAGTGGCAGGATAGATCTTGAAGCAGGGGCTACCTCATTATAACTGCAGCACCTTGGCCCTAATATTATGGCTAAAGGGCTAATGGCAAAAAGCCTCAGGTGAGACAAGTTGACATACCAACCGTCAAGTTAGGGTCTGGGACAATCCTGATGGGCAGGTCTGCATAGCTACCTGCAGGGGATCATGGGACTGGCCTGGTCTAGCTGTCTCCAGAGGTGAGGAATGCATCCTAGGTTTTCCAGGTTCGAGTCCATGCCTGCTGGGGCACTCTGTGCCTTTCAGCTCCTGAGAAACAGAGGCCCTCCCCGAGGCAGTGAAGCATTCAGGCCACCTGTACTTCTCTGCAGGGACAGGGGTAGTATTCCGCCCAAGTCAGAGCCCATCACCCATCTTCAACAAGCCAACTTAAAGAGCCAAATTAAAAGCTGAAAGAGGACTTATTTGATGTGGCCACATGGAGACGAGGGACAAAGAGATGTAGAGGATGCCCCCACCCCGAGTCTATCCTGAGGTAAGATCAAAGTTTAAATAGAGAGTCAAGGATACACACACACACAGACACACAGACACACAGACACACAGACACACAGACACACAGACACACAGACACACACACACACATGCAGTCTCAGTCAAGGTGCGGTCCTCGAACTGTTGACCCGTCGTTGTTTGAGCTTCAGTTCTATCCTATGAGGCAGTCTACTAAGTTGTTAGACAAGTTCGCTCTCTGGCTTGTACCCTTTCCTTCTTCCAGCATGAGATTCCCATGGAAATTCCCATTTGTGGGAGATCCGTTGCTCTAGTAGTCTGGTTGAGAGACATGAGCGTCTCTTTAGAATATCTTCATTTCTGTCATACTCGTAGTGGGAGTATCATCAGAGTTCAGACCAGCCTGAGCTGCATAATGAACCCAGGGCCAATCTGGATTTCATGGGCTCATTAATGCTTCCTTTTAAAAACCCTGTGATTTGTCATTGGTTTTAACTAGCTTCGCGGTCAGCATCTCATGAGGGTAGTGAGAAACGGGAAGGGCCTTATTTATTCTTCTACAGAATCGCCTGGAGAGTTTCTCTTGGTAATTACAGTTGGAAGTGTGATATTTAATTAGAAGAGAAGGTTGAGTCAGGCAAGAGCCATCCTGTGTCACCAACAGAGCACGAAAGGGCTCAGCAACACAGTTTGGTTAGGTATCTTGTAGACCCAGAATGACTGCACATTATCAAGGCAGTGCCTATGGAAGCAGAAGGGGGCTCTACTGGGAAGAAAGCCCCTAGAGACATACACTTTCTTCTGTACACTTGATACCTAGTGAAGCTTTAACTAATTATTCTTTATCAGTAAAAAGTTGGGGAGTCAGATATTGGGGTAAGAGCCCAAAAGCTAAGAGAAGCAGGGGAGCAGCCACCGGTTACCTCCTACTTCTTTGCTTCCTTCCTCCAAAAGGGATGAGACCCCCTCTTAGTCCCGCCTTACTACTTCCTGTCCCGTGTCTACAGTCCTCCAAACCTCTGTGGTTAATTTTGATCAGCTAGTGACTAGCTCCTCCCTCTGACTCCAAGCAAGATTTATTTGTCAGAACACAATCAAAATAGCCCACAACAACCTGGGAAAGTTGGTAAGTCCTGAGAGGGGAGCACCTTGCTCACTGAAGCCTGTTTTTTGATATTCTGGTGAGTAGGGCCTGAGGATTATGCCATTTGTTCTGGGTTATCTAGAATCACAGAACCAATAGAACATATGAGTGCATTATTAAAAGGCATTTGCCAGATTTGATTACACAATAGGAACTGGGTAATCTAATGACAGCTGTCCATATGCTGGTGAGATAATGAGCCAAATAACTGCCAAGTCCAAGAAGGTGAATTCCTCAACAGTCCTACTTCAGCACTCTGTGTAGACCTGGAGCTTCCCTGGAGAACTGACAATATTGAGAGCATGCTAAAAGACTGAAGAAGTTAGTGTTTGGCATCCCCGAATGATGGCACAGTGGCAGACACACTCACTGAGAAGAGAGTGGCTTTCAGGGATGTTCAGGCTACTTTGCTTTCATTTCTTTTCATCGGTCGGTCAGCTTGGTGAAAGAGACTCCACAATCAGAATGGGTCTCTACTCCCCTTTTGCTGTCCCACAGATAAGCCTTTCTTTCAGTGTCCTCACAGACACACTTAACGTGTCCCACCATTGCTAGATGTCTTTTAGACTGGTTGTCAACCAGGACCAAGCACAACACATCGGACCTATGGCTTTTGGAGCAATGCGGAAGGTGTGATGTGTAGAAGGGAGCCCACCACAGCCTGAAGTCCAGTGTCTTGCTTTAGGGATGAGAGCCCAGGGATGGGTCTTTGACTTACTGAAGGAATTCATGGGTTGTACTGGACCATTGCTGAAGTCATTGGAGCCTTCTCTGCGACTCTGTCTCTATGGTTGAACAGTCTGGAGAGCATCTCCTGGTAATGGCCATATGATTGGTAGTGGCTAAGTTGCCCTGGAGAAAATGATCTCTTCCTTTCCAGCTACTGACTGAATCCACTTGTGTCTTAGAGCAATTATGCTTCTCTGTGGAGATGTACTTACAGTTTATTTCTGAAAAGCCATCTCTTCCCAGCGGGTGCAACTCTCCTTGGAGTGATGGCTCTTCCAGATATAAGCTCCTGGCCTTGAAGGAAAGTTGATGCACTGAAGCCAAAATGTACGGGGGTGGGGGAGCAGGAGGATGGGTTTAGCTTGGATAGAACGCTAGAGAAAAGAGGGCCTAGGAAGGAAGGGCTGGAGTGTGACTCTGACTTCCATTTCTTGCTCTTTCTCTTATCAGTGCTGTGATTTTGGAAGTTATTTAGTATTTCTAAGCCTTAATATCCTTGTCTCTAAAGCGGGATGATGATGTGCACTTTAGGGTCTCATGGGAACGAGGGCTCACTTGCAGGGCTGTATGCCTACATTCTGACATCCAGAAAGGCTCAGTGAACGAGCACCAGCAGAAAATGATTAAAATGACACGAAAGCAGCACTTTATTCTTCATGGGAGCCCTGGAGAATAATTTTACCTTTGGGTTGCCAGTTCATTCTGAGAGGTCCCAGAAGTATGTACACAGAGAAGATAGCACACGTCCTTTGTTGCTTGGGCACAGAGGCGGGAATGAGCGATTGTCCTAGTTTTGACTCTCTTCTTTCGTTGTTGCTCAGCTAAACAGTTTTTAAATTTTCGTATTATTTCTTTTCTTTTTTTCTTTTTTTGAGACAGGATCATGTGGAACCCAGGCTGGCCTTGAACTCTTTCCCCTTTCTCTCCTTTCCCTTTCTTCTTATTTCTCTCTGCCCTCCATTTCTTTCTCTTATGGTTTGGATTCTAAATGTTTCCTACAGGCTCATGCGCTTGATTTTTTGGTTCCCAGCTGGTGTTACTATTTGGAAATGCATGAAACCTTTTGGACATGTGTCCAGATGGCAAACTCAGTGCCTCAGGGCCAGTATTGATGTTTATAGGCTGGCTCTGAGTCTAGCCTGAGTTATCTGCTTCCTAATCTGCCAATATTTAAGCAAGTGACACTTGTGTCTTGTGGACCTCACCACAGACCTCAGCTTCTCAGAACTGTGAGACCAAAGAAGTCCTTCCTCCATTGAATTGTTTCTTTTCAGGCATTTGATCACATCAACCAGAAAAGTAATTCATATAGAAAATTGGTATTGAAAATTGGGGTTGTGACTTCGATAGAAGCGATGGTGCGGTTCTTAGCTCTCAGAACTGCCGTGTCAAAGGACTATGGAAGAGTTTGGAGCAGCAGGCAAGACAAACCCTAGACCAAGTAAGCAGAACTGAATGGACTGTTCTTGGAGAAGTCCCCAAACCAAGAAGGCTGATAGAAGGATGGACAGTAAAGACTGTGCTCATGAAATTACAGAGGAAATATGAATTGGTCTACAGACAGGGGCTACATTTTGTGCATGCTATAAAAAATTTGCATGAGGCTGGATTGAAAAGTGATAGGCTAACTTGACTGAGGGGATTTTAAGACATCACAATGTTGGTTTTTTTTTGTTGCTGTTTTTTAGTAATCTTTTTTTCCTTTCTTTAAAGTTGATTTTTATTGAGCTCTACATTTTTCTCTGCTCCCCTCCCTGCCTCTCCTCTCCCCCCTTCATCCCTCCCCCAAGGTCCCCATGCTCCTAATTTACTTAGGAGATCTTGTCTTTTTCCACTTTCCATGTAGATTAGAGCTATGTAGGGTTCTCTTAGTGTCCTCACTGTTGTCTAAGTTCTCTGGGATTATGGCTTGTAGGCTGGCTTTCTTTGCTTTATGTTTAAAAACCACCTATGAGTGAGTACATGTGATAATTGTCTTTCTGGGTCTGGGTTACCTCACTCAAAATAATGTTTTCTAGCTCCATCCATTTTCCTGCAAAATTCAAGATGTCGTTATTTTTTTCTGCTGGGTAGTACTCCATTGTGTAAATGTTCCACATTTTTTTTTATCCAATCAGAGGAAAAGATGGGTAGACAAGGTAAGAACACACTCAACACCACAAAGAGTAACATGACACCAGTAAAAACTAGTGTCCCTACAACAGCAAGACTTGAACAACCAAATATAGAGGAAGCAGAAGAAAATGACCTAAAAAATAATGTTAGGAGAATGTTTGAGGCCCTTAAAGAGGAAATGAGAAATTCCCTCAAAGAAACAGAGGAAAAAGACAAAAAATTGGAAGCCATCAACAAATCCCTTAAAGAAAACCAAGAAAAAGCAATCAAATAAAAAATGCAAGCATAAACAGCAGATTACAAGAGATGGAAGAGAGAATCTCAAGTGCTGAAGATATAATAGAAGAAATAGACTCATGCATAAACAAAACCAGTATCTAACAAAAGCTTAACACAAAATATCCAGGAAATATGGGACACTGTGAAAAAAACCAAACCTAAGAATAATAGGTATAGAAGGAGAAAAAGTTCAACTCAAAAGCACAGAAAATATATTCAACAAAATCATAGAATAAAACTTTCCCAACTTAAAGAAAGATATGCTTATGAAGATACAAGAAACTTACAGAACACCAAACAGACTGGAATAAAAAAAAGTCATCTCAACACATAATAATCAAAGCACTAAACATATAGAATAAAGAAAGAATATTAAGAGTGGTAAAGGAAAAATGCCAAGTAATGCATAAAGGCAGACCTATCAAAATTACACCGGACTTCTCAATGGAGACAGTGAAAGCCAGTAGGTCTTGGTCAAGCGTTATGCAGACATTAAGAGACCATGGATGCCAGCCCAGACTACTATATGCAGTAAAACTTTCATTCACCATAGACGGACAAACAAAGACATTTCATGACAGAACCAGATTTAAACAATACTTAGCCACAAACTCAGCCCTACACAAAGTACTAGAAGGAAAACTCCAACCTAAGGAAGTTGACTACATCCACAAAAACACAGACAATAGATGATCTCATGGCAGCAACTCCCAAAGAAGGAAAAAAAACCCCACAAAATAACATCATTGACAACAAAAACCAAGAGCTAGCAATCACTGGTCATTAATATCCTTTAATATAACTAGACTCAACTCACATATAAAAAGACATAGGCTAATAGATTGGATACAAAAACAGAATCCATCCTTCTTCTGCATACAAGAAACACACCTCAACCTCAAAGACAGCCATCACCTCAGAGTATAGGGTTGGGAAAAAATTTTCCAATCAAATGGTCCTAAGAAACAAGCTGATGTAGCCATCCTAATACCTAAAAAAATATACTTCAAACTAAAATCAATCAAAAGAGACAAAGAAGAACATTCCATATTAGTCACAAGAAAAATCCATCAAGAGGAAATCTCAATACTCAATATCTATGCTCCAAATACAAGGACACCCTCATATGTAAAAGAAACACTTCTTAAGCTTAAATCACACATTTAACCCCACACACTAATAGTGGGAGACTTCTTTCTTTCTTTCTTTCTTTCTTTCTTTCTTTCTTTCTTTCTTTCTTTCTTTTTATAGATTTCTGCCTCTTCCCCGCCACCGCCTCCCATTTCCCTCCCCCTCCCCCAATCAACTCCCCCTCCCTCAGCAGCCCTAAGAGCAGTCAGGGTTCCCTGTCTTGTGGGAAGTTCCAGGTCTAGTAAGGTGAGCATTCAAACAGCCTGGCTCCCACAAAGCCAGTACATGCAGTAGGATCAAAACCCAGTGCCATTGTTTTTGACTTCTCAGCAGCCCTCATTGTCTGCTATGTTCAGCGAGTCCGGTTTTATCTCATGCTTTTTTTTAGAACAGTGGGAGACTTCAATACTCTCTCACCACTAATACGTCAGCCAGACAAAAAAATGAACAGAGAAATAAGGGAACTAACAGATGTTATGACTCAAATGAACCTAACAGACATCTATAGACTATTCCATCCAAGCAGAAAAGAATGTGCCTTCTTCTTAGCACCTCATGGAACCTTCTCATAAACTGCCCACATACTTGGTAACAAAACAAACCTCAACACATACAAAAAAATTGGAATAACCCAATGTACCTTATCAGATCACCATGGCTTAAAACTAGAAGTCAACAGCAATAATAATTCCAGAAAGCCCACAAACACATGGAAATTAAACAGTGCTCACCTGAATCATTAATGGGTCAAGGAAGAAATAAAGGAAGAAATTAAAGACTTCCTAAAATTCAATGAAAATGACCACACAACATACCCAAATTTATGGGACACATTGAAAGCAATGTTAAGAGGAAAGTTCATAGCACTAAATGTCTACATAAAAAAGCTAGAAAAATCCCATACTAGCAAATTAACAGAACATTTGAAAACTTTAGAACAAAAAGAAGCAAACTCACCCAGGAAGACTAGTTGGCAGGAAATAATCAAATTGAGAGCTGAAATCAACAAAATAAAAGCTACAAAGAATCAATGAGATAAGAGTTGGTTCTTTGAGAAAATCAACAAAATAGACAAATCTTTATCCAAAGTAACCAAAAGGCAGAGAAAGAATGTCCAAATTAACAAAATCAGAAATGAAAAGGGGGACATAACAACAGACATGGAGGAAATCCAGAGAATTATTTTGTCATATTTCAAAAACCTGTACTCCACAAAATTGAAAAACTTAAAGGAAATGGACAATTTTCTGGGTAAATATCACTTACCAAAATTAAATCAAGACCAGATAAGCAAATTAAATGGACCTATAATTGCTGAAGAAATAGAAACAGTCATCAAAAGTCTCCCGACCAAAAAAAGCCCAGGACCAGATGGTTTCAGCATAGAATTCTATGAGACTTTCAAAGAAGAACTAATAACATTACTCCTCAATTTGTTCCACACAATAGAAACAGAAGGAACATTGCCAAACACTTTTTATGAGGCTACGATTACCCTGATACCCAAATCACAGAAAGAAATTTCTAAGAAAGAATTATAGACCAATCTTATGAGTCATGAACATTGATGCAAAAATACTAAATAAATACTGGCAAATTGAATCCAAGAATACATGAGAACCATTATCCACCATGATCAAGTCAGCTTCATCCCAGAAATGCAGGGATGGTTCAACATATGAAAATCTGTCAATGTAATCCATTATATAAACAAACTGAAAAATAAAAACCACATTATCATCTCATTGCTGAAAAATCTTTTTACAAAATACAACATCCCTTCGTGATAACGGTCTTGGAAAGAGCCGGGCTACAAGGAACCTACCTAAACACAATAAAGGCAATATAGAGCAAGCCAATAGCCAACATCAAACTAAATGGGGAGAAACTCCCTGCTATCACACTGAAATCAGGAAAAAGACAAGGTTGTCCACTCTCTCCATATCTATTCAATATAGTTCTTGAGGTTCTAGCAAGAGCAATAATACACCAAAGGGAGATCAAGGGGATACAAATCAGAAAAGAAGAAGTCAAACTCTCACTATTTGCTAATGATATGATAATTTACATAAGCGACCCCAAAAATTCTACCAAGGAACTTTCGCAACTTATAAACACTTTTAGTAATGTAGCAGGATAAAAGATTAACTCAAAAAACTCAGTAACCCTCCTTTACACAGAAGATAAATGAGTTGAGAAAATAAATTAGAGAAACATCACCCTCACAGTAGTCATAAATAGCATAAAATATCTCAGAGGAACTCTAATCAAACAAGTGGAAGACTTGTATGACAAGAACTTTAAATCTTTGAAGAAAGAAATTGAAAAAGACACCCGAAAGTGGAAAGATCTTCAATGCTCTTGGGTAGGTAGAATTAACATAGTAAAAAATGGCAATCTTACCAAACGCAATCTACAGATTCAATGCAATGCCCATTAAAATCCCAGCAAAATTCCTCACAGAACTCGAAAGAACAGTACTCAACTTCATTTGGAAACACAAAAAATTAAATTAGTTCTAAGAGAATGTTTCAAAAGCTATTAAGGGGGAGGGAAATGGGAGGCGGTGGCGGGAAGGAGGCAGAAATCTTTAATAAATAAATAAATTTAAAAAAAAGCTATTAAGGCAAGGGAAATGGACATTCCCTTTGTACCTATTTGTATCCAACACAATGGCAGTAACCTTCACAGTTGTAAAATTTAACAGACATAGTAAATGCCAATCATCTGTTTGGTGAAGTCTTTGGATGACAGGACACTCTTTTCCCCCAACGCCTCTCTTCGACCCAGGAGGAGTGTGGCTAGGGTATAACCAGAACCTGTAGCAACTGCTAACTTGAGGAGTTTCTTGGGTGGGGAAAATGATTTTTATGAGAGCTCCTCTATCTTCTAGGAGCAGAAAGAGTGTTGCCCAGGAAAAGGAGGGAGGTGTCCTCTCCAGAGAGTGTTTTATTGGGGGAAATCACCCACAAGCAGTCTTGCTAAAATTATCCAGCTCTTTTGTGCAGCACAGTCTTCTTACCAGGGATCACCATCTCATATGTCATTGAACATCCTAGAACTTTCTCCTCTGATTAAAAAACACACACACACACACACACACACACACACACAACAAGTTCTGAGTTATTGAATCTCCAGCCCCTGGGATATGTGACTGAGAAAAGAGCTGATGAAATAAAGGCATTTTTTCTCCCTGTGGCTTGTTCCACATCTCACTCTCCTCAGATAAATTCAAAACAACAAAATTATCTGGCCCATTGTGTGAAAGGGTTTGTGGTGGGCAGAAGTATCAAGGCATTAAGAAGTCAGTTACCAGTGACTGCTTCTTAAGTGCACTATTCTGCTTAAAGCTTTTTTTCTGGCCTCATAAGTATGTTATGCCTGAAATGCTGTGGAATTAATATCCCTAGAAACAACTCTTAAGGGTTTGGGAGCTGATGTACAGAGAGTCCTGTTTTGTTTCTTGATGAAGGTTGCCTCTAAGTTGCATACCGCACAGTCTAACATAAGATTCCTAGTGGGACTGAGCCATAACTGTCCACAGCAGCAGTGTGCTTACTATTTATTGTAAGGTCTAAGACTGTCCTTTTGGATGAGAGCTTCATTGCAAGAGTTCTTAACACCATAGAAAGACTCAGCTCTGCAGAGAACTCAGGCCTACAAAGAATATGAAGGTTCTTCTTTTACAGGTTTCAAAGAGAGGGTGTTGACAGAGCTTTCTGTCCCACCTGGTCCCACAGCTGTTCAGTCCCAAAGAAACACAGAGGCCTACATTAATTATAAACTGATTGGCCTATTAGCTCAGGCTTCTTATTAACTAACTCTTACATTTCAAACTAACCCATAATTCTTGTCTGTGCTAGCCATCTTTTATCAGTGAGGCATTCTCATCTTGCTTCCTCTGTGACTGTGTAATGACTGCAGACTGAGCCTTTCTTTTTCCCAGAATTCTCCTATTCTGATCACTCCACCAATACTTCCTGCCTGGCTACTGGCCAATCAGCATTTTATGAAACCAATATAAGTGAAAAACTTTACAGGGAACAAGACCACAGTAAGAGGGTAGAGATTCTATGTCATGTGGTTGATGAGAAGCCCATAATTCATGCTTATAATACATAGCTTTCCCTGTAACACGTGCCCAGAATTTTATATGGGTTCTGGTGACTGAATGTGGATCATCATGCTTACAAAGCAAGCACTTTACTGACTAATCCATGGCCTAGCCCCTGGTACATCCAGAATATCCTGAATAGAAAAGTCCCTACTAAAAGAGAGAAGTTTAGTGATTGTCGGATGATACGGTCAGGGGAAATGAGGAGTGACTATTTAATGGGTAAAGGATCCCTTTTCTTTTCTTCAAGACAGGGTTTCTCTGTGTAGCCCTGGAATTTGCTTTGTAGACCAGGCTGGCCATGAACTCACAGAGATCCACCTGCTTCTGCCTTCTGAGTGCTGGGATTAAAGGTGTGCGCCACCACCTCCCATCCAGGTACAGGATGTTTTTATGAGGGTGTGAAAAAATTTGAAACTGGAGAAGCTGATGGTTATACAACATAAAACATGAATCGCCACAGAATTGCACCACAAAGACATGAACATGTAGAAATGATTAATCATGTGTTATCTCAGTAAAAACAACAACAACAGCAACAGCAACAACAACAGCAATACCTACCACCAATGACAACTAGGAAGGTTTTTTGAAAACTGTGATTCCACACCCACGGGTCTCTCTGGTTTGCCTGCCGGAGGGCGTACTGCATGCTTCCTACATAGGAGTGAGGTGATTGCATGGCTTGGGGTGACTCATCCCCACTTATGAAGCAACTTGGTGGCTGAAAGCAGTGCATTTTGGGAATTTGCTGGTTATTTCTTTGCGGTCCTAATGGTGAGCTTGTGAGGAGCAGGAAATACCATCTGAGTAGAGGAGAGATGTTCCTCTTTAACAAGCATCGTCCATTTCAGAAGCTTGTGTCTTGAGCTATGCGGCAAAGTGCAGACAAACCAGGGTGCTGTCTAGAGGAAAGTGAAGTAGGCTTGCCCTCCTCAGGATGGAAACCTGACATCCACTGTTCTAAGCCTTTAGTGGCTGTGAGGGTTTGTGTGCACGCCCGCACATGTGTGGTGGGCTAGAAGGCTGTGGGGAGGTGGGGGGCGGGGTCCAAGGTTTCTACCAATGCTACTTCCAGCAGCTTCTGGGCTTTGTTTTGTTTCTACTCTGATAAAAGGACTTTGTGTTTCCTGTTTGTCACAGAGCCCTTCTGGGGCCTAATTAATCCTGTGGGAAGGAGAAAGAACATTTCCAGTAGACCTGGCTCCTAGAGTCTGCTCTGGGATCCAGGGTGCCCAACCAGCGTGTACTCCTTTTGCTGGGTCTTGTCTTCAGTAAATCAAATCAAAAGCAAGATCTTTTACAGCCCTTTTTAGGAAGGGATTCTGAAACGCAAATTCAGTTTTTAAATTTTATTTTATTTTATTATTATTATTATTTTTTTTTTTTTTGGTTTTTCGAGACAGGGTTTCTCTGTAACTTTGGTGCCTGTCCCGGAACTAGCTCTTGTAGACCAGGCTGGCCTCGAACTCCCAGAGATCTGCCTGCCTCTGCCTCCCGAGTGCTGGGATTAAAGGAGTGCACCACCATCGCCTGGCTCTTAAATTTTATTTTTTGAGTGTCTCATACATAAGTACTATATTTATGTCATTTCTATGCTCCAACTCCTCTCTTGTTCCCTTCAAATTCATGACTTCTTTTTCTTTAATTATTACACACACACACACAAACACACACTATTTTTCCCTATGGCATTTTCTGAAATCCTTAGGGTTGTCCCTCCTTTCTTTGTTCCCTCCTTCCCCCTCCTCAGCTACAGCCCACTCCCCCACTTACCCCTTATAGCACCTGTGTCCTACTGCTTTCTCTAGGGCATCTTCTCTCCCCACAGTCCCTCTTTACTTTCCTGGTTGTGCAATTACTCCAGGTTGTATGCTCACATCTAAAGATTTGGAGCTAGTGAAAGACCCTACAGACCCCCTCCTCAGAACCCGCAGCTAGCAGGCTCCCGGGAGAACGTCCTGTTTGCTTGAAAGATTCTCAGGATCAGCAGCTAGCCTGCTCTCGTGAGAGGAAAACCGGATATCTATAAGATAGGACATCTACAAAGCAGGATGACTGCAAAGTAGGATATTTATAAGATAAGAACAGGATGTCTGCTGCCAGACATCCATGCTGGGAGAGGAAAAACCATTCATGCCCCCCCGCCTCATTCTGATAACCACGCTTCTGCTTCTGTAAAACTTGCTTTTGCTGCCCTCTTTCCTATAAAAAGACCTCCTCCCAGTCTGCAGGCGCGCAAGTCCTCCGAAAGACTTTGCCGCCCGCAGGTACCTGTGTCTACCTAATAAACCTCTTGCAGTTTGCATCCGACCCGTGGTCTCGGCCTGGTCTTTGGGTCCGGGGGTCTCCACCTGAGGGAAGGTCCCTACCGGGGTCTTTCACTAGGATCTGCAAATAAGGGACAGTGTTTAGTGTTTGCTTTTCTGACTCTGTGGCATGCCATAAGAAGTTCAAAGCAGCCGAACAACATAAGACAGGTTCTTACATAGCCCAGGCTACTGGTCTTTGTGCCATTAGCTGAAGATGGCCTTGAGTCTGGATCTTTATTGCAGTGCTGGGATTACAGGCATGCGTGCTGATGCTGTTCTTTAATTTTTCTGTTCCTGAAATATCACTAAGGCACATACTAAAAGACAAAACAACTTTACCCCCAAACAAAAGCAACCCCACAAACATACAAACAACAATAAAAACAATCCTCAATAGCTAATGAATACTTTAAGCAGGTGTCAAGATTGTCTGGATAGTCTTCGTTGTCCAGGCAAAAGTTGTTCTGTTCTTTAAGCTTACCATAGTGCATGTGGAACACACAGTAGGCTCTAGGCTTTGTGAGGTTTTTTAGTTATTCCGAGGCTTTTACAAATCAGAAAACTGAAGTCCAAAGAAATGGCCCAACATGCTCTAAAATTCAGAGCCAGGATTTGAGTGCAAGGATTTTGTTTGTTCTAGTGTGAAATAGGTTCTCAAGTAGCCCAAATTGACCTGGAACTCGGTATTAAATCAGTCAGGTCTGAAATTTGCAGAGAGCTTCCTGTCTCTGCTTCCTGGGTGCTGGGTTTAAAGGTGTACACCACCATGCCTGGCAGCTAAGATAAATTTTAGTTTAAATCAATGTTCATTGTCAGTCATCAAACTTCTCCCCAGTTGAAGAGTTTTCAGACTGTGGGTTCTCTTGTTTTACTCCCCAGAGGGCTAAGTAAAGACATTAGTGCTCGAAGGTTATGATAGACAAGTAGAGTGGGGCCCCAGTGAGCCTCTTGTGAAGTCTTCTCTATAATGACTACATGACATTTTTTGACTAACGGATATCAGCAGACAGGACATAAAGTACAGACTGAGTACATAGTTGTACATTGCCTGTTGGCTAGAACTGCCTGGCTGGTGCCCAGTTACCATGCCACCATGAAGTCCAGGTTATCCTGCTGGAGAGAGAGCACAGGAAAAAGGCAGATCTGGAGACACCAGATGATAGGAAAGGCTGTGGGAAGGAGAAGGGGAGGCTCTAACTGAATTCTGTATGGAGTGTAAATGGCATGGTTGAGGCAGCCAACATTGCACAGAGCAGAAGAACCCACAGGCAGGAGAAATTGTCTGTTATTTAAATTGTAATGTTTTGGTGTCTGTCTGTCTGTCTCTATGTGTATGTGTGTGTGTTTCATACAGCAGCAGAAAATAGAAACACAGGATACAAGCACTTGACCTCAGGGGAAGCAGGAGGGAAGCCTTTGAGAGCTCACTTTCAAAACGTCCAAGCCAGTACTCCCACAGATACCATTCAACCACATTCCTGGTTCTGAGAGGGTAGCAAGTGCTCGCCCCTTGTGAGTTGCCTGTGTCAGTTCTGAGCACACCCTGCTAGTGAGTCCTTGAGTGCTTCATTTATTTCATACAGTGCTTGTTCTGAGCAGATCTCACTGGAGATAAGGGCAGCATAGGAAGCCTCCAAGAAGAGATTCTAGAATAATGCCAACCGCTGGCTGTCCTTATTAGGCAGAAACCACAGGTTTCACTTTAGCAGAATCTCATAAGGTTTAAGGCATTGGGTCTGTTCTGCTAGGCTTGATAGCACTCACATCCATGTATGCATTTATAGTCAGATAGAAAGTTTCAACTGAAATTAGAGCTAATAAAAATAGAATATGCCAAGCCCAAATTATTTTATTCTGTTCTTGCTTTAGGTGCATTGAAAAAACTTCTATCAATTGATTGATGAGTGTGTGTGTGTGTGTGTGTGTGTGTAGGACAAATTGTAGGACTTAGTTCTCTTCTACTATGTGAGACCCAAGTATTGAACTCAGGTTGTTAAGTTTATTGGTTGGAACCTTATCTGTTTTGTCATCTAGCTCTCTCTCTCTCTCTCTCTCTCTGTCTCTCTCTCTGTCTCTCTTTCTCTCCCCCCCCAATCCCAGAAGGACAAGATTTTTATTTGTAAGTGTTAGTTGTTTCTTGAATGACCTCAAGATGGATGCCTATCCAAAGGCCAACTGTCCCCTTTGAGTCTTTCCTATCAGAAGTGGCTATTTCAGTATCTACCTCCATCTCTGGCTCTCCTGCTTATTGACATCTACAGTATTGGATGATAATTTTAGCTGCTTTGCTTGAGGAAATATTCAGATTCATGAACTACTCTTGAACCTTTGCTTGGTTGAGTGGGCAGAGGATGCTGATGGCAAGGGCAGACTAATCAGGGCAATATTTGTGGAGGATGTGGAGGTCAGCAGAACAGATCTGAAGGGTTGTTCAAGGCAGAATTGTTGGAGTCAGAGAGCTATGTGCTGAAAGTCTGTCACTTCTTTGTATCTATGTCTATGGAATCTTCAGAAAAGTTTCTATAACTGGCAACTTCATTCTTTCTTTGAGATGTATGAGTATTGAGTCCTGTGTGTAAGTGGTAGGAGACTTTCTAAGGAGATCCACACTTCCTGTGTTCTATTTGTAGTATCTGTGGCAAGAACTTTAGTGGTACAATTAGTAGAAGCTGGTAGTCACTCAAAGCTTCCCTTCTCATTAAGAGTTTTGGTATCTTCTATGTGAAAACCAAATGGATATGATAAATCAAGGACCAAGCTCATAGGGAGGGAGGCTGGTGGTAGACTATGGGGCTGTTATCACCCACCTCATCCTCTTAAGAGAAGCCAGATTTGTTTGGCTACCAATTTCCAACTCTTAGAGAGAAACTGGGATTGTCTTAAACTCCCCAGGAGATTCCATTGTTCCATTGTTCTTTGCCATTGACTAAGGAGCTAGACATATGACCAGGTTCTGACCAATAAGATGTAAAGATGGATTTTTTGCTGGGTGAGTTTTGTAGGACAGTTGTATTTAGAACAGAGATCTGTCCAAAATGTCCCCTTTTCTCTGTTACTGGGAACCATCTTTTTTCTTGTAACTCCACACTGGTGGCGTTTTTTAGTTTTCAGACATGGCTCTTGATGGTGGTCTTTCATCCATTTTGGATTAGTAATTTTCAGACAAACTGAACAAGCAAGTTTTTAAAAGACTGAAAAACAGACAAAACAAGAAGAATAAATGCACATGGATCTAAAATAATCCTGTCATTTTCAAAATGCTACAGACTTGATAAAGAGTGGGAGGTTAGCTTAGCACTGTGGGTAAGAGCATGCGTGGGTCTGAGTCCAAAAGACTTGGTTTTGAACCCACATTAACTTGGACAGGTAGCAGAACCTTCTTCAATCTGTTTATTATTTTTAATGAGGTTAATAAATATTGATATATTAATATGTTAGCATATTAACATATGTTCTTGCTGTGGGAGCTCCGGGCTGTGTTCCTGCCGCCCCAGCTCCTGGTCGCCTGGCTAGCTTATGCCCCAAAATAATGACACACAAACTGTATTCTTTTAAACACTGCTTGACCCATTAGCTCTAGCCCTTACTGGCTAATTCTCATATCCCCATCAACCCATCTCTAATAATCTGTGTAGCACTAGTCTTACCAGGAAAGATTCAACATGTCTGACCTGGCGGCTGGCTGCATCATGTCTGGCTCTGAGAGGAGCTGCCCTGCATCTGCCCCAGAGAGCAGAGCTATCGAGTCTGAGCTCACTTCCTCTTCCTCCCAGCATTCTGTTCTGTTTACTCCACCCACCTAAAGGCTGGCCAATCAAATGGGCCAAGGCAGTTTCTTTATTAGCCAATGACCTTCCTCCATCATGTTCTGTCTGCTCAAACTAATTTCAGGAGTTACCACAAAAGTAATGACCATGAAGTTCCTGCAAGACACTGCCCCAAAGGATCCTAAGATGAAGACTCTTGGTGTTCCAGACAAAGAAACATTAAGTGTGAGGGTGACCATTCCCAGCCATGAGTTAAGGAAGTTGTTTATAGAGAGCAGCCCTTTCCCATAGTGAATGGTAAGACCAGAATGTTCTGCTGAGGGTTGTCTACAACAAATTATGATCTACTTACAGAGTTCACATTAGTGTTTCAGGTTTAGGGCCGGGGCTGATTTCTGTCAGTGTATTGAACCGCAACCTAAACATCTTAATCAGTATTTGAGAATGCTCAAGGGTCCAAATTTGGTTGATGCCCCTAGGGGCAAATCTGCCACATGGACTGCTTCACCAAGGACCAAGAAAAAGCTGGGAATCAGAACTCCTGTAAGAGGAGATGAGCTGTGTGTTAACTTTTGTGGGTATTCATCATGGACCAACATTTTATGGAGGTGAGTGGAAAACCTTTAGTTATCCTTGTCCATTTATTAAGAACCTGAACAACAGAGGGGCAAGATAAACCCCAGTAACAAACAGAAAAACCTGTGAAATGGGCTTCAAATTCAGGGTATAGGTCACCAGAAACCCTGCTCTATAAACAATAAGCCAAGTGTTGCATTTCACCCTAGCAGTGCTTGACAAAAGCTGTATATGACTATTGTTTATAAATATACAGTAGCTGGCTGGTGGGGATGCATGCCTTTAATCCCAGCACTTGGAAGGCAGAAGCAGGCAGATCCCTGTGAGTTTGAGGCCAGCCTGGTCTACAAGAGCTAGTTCCAGGGCAGGCTCCATAGCTACAGAGAAACCCTGTCTCGAAAAACCAAGAAACAAAACAAAATGAAACAAAAACAACAACAACAAAAAAAACCAAACTGTAGGAGGTCCTTCTGTTTGTGTGTTGCTTTCATTGGTTAAAGAATAAAGAAACTGCCTTGGCCTAGTTGATAGGGCAGAACTTAGGTAGGTGGGGAAGACAGAACTGAATGCTGGGAAGAAGAGAGGCAGAGCAGGAGAGAGACACCATGGAGCTACCAGAGACAGACATGCTGACCCGGTAAGCCACTGCCACATGCCGATATACAAATTAATAGAAATGGGTTAAATCAAGATGTGAGAGTTAGCCAATAAGAAGCTAGAGATAATGGGCCAAGCAGTGATTTAATTAATACAATTTCTGTGTGGTTATTTGGGGGCTAAGCTAGCTGGGTGGCCGGGAAGAATAAGTGGGCCCTTTCCCTACAACAATAAACAAACAACCCCCCCAAAAAAACCCAGCAACTGTGAAGTAGCATTAGATACATGTTACAAATTCTTTAACTTATTTCAAAGATGATAAATTTCAAAAATGATTCAAACTGGCAGATTCAAAGAAACTTGAAAATACTAAAGTCAGTGATTTGTAGTGTATCCCATCATCACATGGGTATCCCCTTTCATTGCTGTGACAATTACCTGTCATGAACAATGTGAAAGGAGAGATTGATTTTAGCTTACCATCTCAGGGGGTTGGTACATGGTTGTTTGCTCTTATGTGCTTGGGCAGAACATCACAATGGTGAGAGCAAGAGTAGGGGAGAAGGAGAAAGGGAAGGAAGAGAAGGAGGAAGAGGGAGAAGAAGAGGAGGATGCTGTTGACCTCACATCACAGGAAACAGCACACCTCTGATAGTAATCTACTTCTCTAACCTAGCGCCACATTTTAAAGTTTCCAGTGCCTCCTACAGTAGCATTAGTAGGTGAGCATCAAGTGTTCAACACATAAGCCTGTTGGAGAAATTTCATATTTAAACCACAACATTTTGCCCTGGGCTTCTAAGTGCTCATACAAACTATGGTCAGTTAATCTTCATAAGTTCTCAGAGTTTTAGGACTTGAAAGACAGTTTGATGTTTTAAGAGTCCTTTCTGCTTGTTTTAGTTAGGGTTACTGTTGCTATGATACTACACCATGGCCAAAGCAACTTGACGGAACGTGTTTATTTGGCTTACACTTCCAAATGGCTGCTCATCATTGAAGGGAGTCAGGATAAGAGCCCACATGGGATAGGATGTTGGAGCCTGCAAGACTATATGATAAATGTACAGATGGTAGACCAATAGGCAGATCCATGGGAAGTGTATACATACATACCTGTCCACTTGGAATAAGCCATTTTACAGAGCTACGGGAACACTTGTATTTTGGAAAAGTCACTGCCACATCTGTAAAAACCTTGTGAGGCCATGATCCTCCCCTCAAAATGGGATTCATTCCCCCAAACACTCCAGTAGTGTAACTTCTTCTGCAGGGCAACAGAATGACCTTGCTCTATTCCCCCCACACCATGAGGCCTTAGAGTGACAACATTCACTCTTTGTTCTAACAGTCAAATTTGCATAGAGTCAATCCCACAAGATTACCTGCTAACAGACTACACAGAAATCTCTAGAGAAGACAAGCACTGAGCAAGAAGGCAGCATGCTCCACCTCTGCTAACAAACAAAACTGGGTGTCCCCAAAGCTGGTTATCACAAAAGAGATTGGATGAGGAGAATGGGTGAATCCAGGATTCGGGGATGTTTAGTAACTTTATCTAAAGGTTTATAATGTCAGGTATTGTCCCTTGGATGCTGGCTCTTTCCTGGGTTGTGTCACCTGTTCCAGAGTACTGCTTTACTGCTTTATCAAGTTTTACCTGCCCTTTTTGTGATTTTGATATGTATATTATCATTGTCCTTGCCTATGGAATTTTCCCACAATGTCTAAAAAAACTAGAAACCTCGTGGAGATCACCCCTTACTCTCCTTCACTCTCCTTTCTTCTTCTTCTTCTTCTTCTTCTTCTTCTTCTTCTTCTTCTTCTTCTTCTTCTTCTTCTTCTTCTTCTTCTTCGTCGTCTTCTTCCTCTTCTTCTTCTTCTTCTTCTTCTTCTTCTTCTTCTTCTTCTTCTTCTTCTTCTTCTTCCTCTTCCTCTTCCTCTTCCTCTTCCTCTTCCTCTTCCTCTTCCTCTTCCTCTTCCTCTTCCTCTTCCTCTTCCTCTTCTTCTTCTTCTTCTTCTTCTTCTTCTTCTTCTTCTTCTTCTTCTTCTTCTCCTTCTCCTCCCCCTCCCTCTCCCCCTCCCCCTCCCTCTCCCCCCTTCTCCCTCTCCCCCCTCCCCCTCCCTCTCCTCCCTCCTCCCTCTCCCCCCTCTTCCCCCTCCCCTTCTTCTTTTCTTCTTCTTCTTCTTCTTCTTCTTCTTCTTCTTCTTCTTCTTCTTCTTCTTCTTCTTCTTCTTCTTCTTCTTCTTCTTCTTCTTCTTCTTCTTCTTCTTCTTCCCCTCATCCGAAAAGCAAAGAACTTGCAGAGGTAATGTGCTTGAGTTAAGTTTTTTACCCTCAGATTTTGCTTGCTGTAGGCATCCTATTCTGAGCCTTGAGCGGGTACTGAATCTGGTTCTCAAGGACTCCAATAGCAGGAACCTGGAGGCAGGAGTTGGTGCAGAGGTCATAGAGGAGTGCTGCCTACTGGGTTTGATTACCATGGCTTCCTCAACCTGCTCTCTTGTAGATTCCAAGACCACCAGCCCAGGGATGGTACCACATATAATAGGATGGGCCCTCCCCTATCAATTACTAGTTTTAAAAAATGCCTTACACAAATGGATAGATCTAGAAAAAACCATATTGAATGAGGTAACCAGATTCAGAAAGACAACCATAGTATGTACTCACTCATAAGTGGCTTCTAGATGTAAAACAAAGAAAAACCAGCCTACAATTCACAATCCCAGAGAACCTAGACAACAAAGAGGACCCTAAAAGAGACATACATGAATCTACATAGGAAGGAAAAAAGACAAGATTTCCTGAGTAAACTGGGAGTGTGGGGGATCACAGGAGAGGGTAGGAAGGGGAGGAAAGGAGAGAAGCAAAGAAGAATGTATAGCTCAGTAAAAACAATAAAAAATACTTACAGTTATTTCTACTGTTTTGTGTTAGCATTGCAATTCAGCTGCATTTGCTACCTTAACCTGTACTTGCCTTTATTTCCTGTAGGAATAAAATGCCTTTCAGACTTGCCTACAGCTCAGACTTACGGAGGTTATTTTCTCAGTTGAGATTCTCTCCTCTAAGATGACTTTAGCTTGTTTTCAGTTGACATAAAACTATCCAGCACACTGCTCAACCTCGAGGACCTACCTGATTTTGGATACCAGCACCCACATGAACCAGGTATGGTCTCACATATACAGTAACTCCTGTACTGTGGAGGGTACAGACAGGAGGATATATGTGGCTTGCTGCCTGCCAGTCTAGCAGAAGTTAGTATTTAAGAATGTTCATTATTTTGAGTGAGGTTAATGCCATATTGTCACTACCATGATAAGCTCTAGTTTCAGGAAGAGACTCTGCTCTAAGAAACAAGGCAGAAGGACTGGAGAGATGGCTTAGCAGTTAAAAGCACTGACCACTCAATTCCCAGCACCCACATAGCAGCTCATAACTGTCTGTAACTCCAGTTCCAAGGGATCTGACACCTTCACACCAATGCATATAAAATAAAGTTAAATAAATTATTTTTTTAAAAAGAAATGGGACAGAAGAGTGGTATAAGGTGCCCTCTTCTTTTCTCTGCATTCACATGTATGCACAATACACATACAAGTGCATGCACACACATACACACTCACACACGTACATACTAGTCACCAAAGTTTTCATAGAACTGACATTGTTCAAAAGTCTAAATTCAAGTTTCTTATGAGGCCCAAGGCAAGTGCTGTAGAGTAAGAAACAAGTTTACATACTTTACTTAATCTAATAACTCCTAGTCCATAAAGGAAGGACATAAGAATAGCAAGGGAGGCTGGGCTGAAGTATGACTGAAAAGTATTAAGGTGAACTTTTAACCCTGAAGCTTCCTGTCCAGCACCTAGAACTTGTGGACCACAATATAATTTTCAATGGTCTTGGGCATCCCTGCTTCTATGTCCTTGCTGCCTGTAGTCCACAGCATCATTGCCTGTGGAATTCTTTCATAAGCAGTCCAAGTTTTTAGCACCTCCAACATACTTACTTGGGTTTCCATTACAGCTTATGTTGAGTGCTGAGTTTGTACATCATTTTATCAGGATCTGCCTGCTAGGACCCCAACCTTGCACCAATTACCTGGCTTTCTGTGCCTTTCTTTGTACCCCCATGGACCACAACCCCTTCTGTTGTGCATGCCTGAAACTCTAACCTCGAATGGACATAATCAAGGCCTGTGGCTCAAATAGTAACTGGAACTCTTCAACCATGGTTGTCAGCTGTCACAAAAATAGCCTGTAGCTATATCCATGGCACAGTCCTTCCTGTCTGCCTTCCTGTCAGTATTTTGCTGTTGTAAATTCCCAACAAAATTACCTATTAAAACTGACTCACAACATCCTAAGCTTTTTCTAGCATGCTTTTTGAAACTTTTCTAAATTTATCCCCCCAAACCAATTCTAAAGACTTACAGACCACATAGTCACATTTAGTCACAGAAGCAAACCCACTTCTTTGGAATTAATTTTCTATGTTAATTGGTTTAAAAAGATTAGTGTGTCATAGTTTATATGTAGTGGTCAGGAGACAACTGGCTGTTTCTCTCCTTTGATCATGTAGGTTCTGGGGGTTAAGCTCGGATTGCCAGCTTTGATGGTGTGCATGTTTACCTGCTGAACCATCTTGCTGGCACTTACGTTAGCTACTTTTATATTGTTGTGACCAAACGCCAGGCAAAAACAACCTAAGGGAGGAAGGATTTATTTTAATTCATGTTTTGAGAGGATCTGGCTCATGGTTTCTCGGCTCACATTCTAAGGCAGAACACCATGGAAACATTAGGAGGAGGTTTGTCTCATGGTGAACAAGATGCATATAGTAAGAAGAAGGGGCCAGAGACAAGATATTGCCTTTAATAACATGCCTTAGTGACCTACTTCTTTTAACCAGGCCACCAACATAGGGCCACCCTTAAGGATCAAGTGTTGAGCACATGAGGCCATGGGGACAGCTCATATTCAAATCATAACACAAAAGGAAGTTATTTTAAGTTCATGGGAGAAGCCTACATTTCCTGGGCAGATGTGTATACTTCTATAGTGCACCTTCCCATCATTTCTTAGTCATTATATTTATCATCATATTGGGTCCCACTCTTGATAGAGCTTTGAACAGGGGTTCCAGACTCTAGGCCTGCCTCTGCATGCCTACTCTTCCTCTGGGGGTGGCTACTGGGTTTGTTCCCATCACCATTGGGTATTGTTATCTGCGTTTCTGTACTGCGCAAAGGGAAAAGTCTTGGTTTGAGGTTTTTACTGTCAACCCTGAATAAAGGAATGCATTTACTAAGGGTTATTCTTTATCACTTTCTTATGAATCAGTCCATTTTATTTACAATAATAGTGTTATTAAATCTAATCCTTAATCTTGTGTTTTAACCATTTGATTGAAAAAGATTTTAATTTGAGGTATGGAGTTTCTTTTAGCTGTGTAAATGGGAGCAAAGAGAAATGCTATTTTCTTTTTTTCCTGGCTTGAAGAAACACTTAATGTCTTCTAGAAAACAAAAGATGCAAATTTCCTTACCAGAGCAATGCGATTTAGAGAATCAAGTAAAATGAAAGATTTAAGAGGTGGGTTTACAGGATAGCCAAAACAATCCTGTTCAATACAGGAACTTCTGGAGGCATCACAATTCTTGACTTCAAACTCTACTACAGAGCTACAGCCTGGTATTGGCATAAAAACAGACAGGAGGACCAATAGAACTAAATTGAAGACCCAGATATTAATCCACATACCTGATTTTTGACAAAGAAGCAAAAAATATAAAATGGGAAAAAGAAAGCATATTTAGCAATTAGTGCTGGCATAACTGGATATCAACATGTAGAAGAATGAAAATAGACCCATATCTATCACCATGCACAAAACTCAAGTCCAAATGGATCAAAGACCTCAACATAAAGCCAGTAACACTGAATCTTATAGAAGAGGAAGTGGGAAGTACACTTGAATGCATTGGCACAGAGAACCACTTCCTAAATATAACCACAGCAGCACAGACACTGAGAGAAACCATTAATAAATGGGACCTCCTGAAACTGAGAAGCTTCTGTAAAGCAAAGGACATGGTCAACAAGACAAAACAGCTCAGGTCACAGCAATGAGAAAAGTAACTCACCCACAAGTCATATTCATATAATATTATATATAATTAAAGATAACATTAGTAACATTTCTTCTCTCTTTTGGTTTCCTTTTGAATTGTTTCCTGCCCCTAATATAAAGTCTGGATCAGAAGCAGGTGGATGGGCTCAGTCTGGCACATACAAATGTCCTTTAGATCGTAGTGAATGATAGACATTAGGTTTCCTTTTCTGGTGTTCTTTCCACTACATAGTAGTGACAATTAAGAGCAATTAAACCAGTCCTTCTTATAGCCTTTAGATTTCAAGCTCAGGGCTTTGTCAGAAAGCTAGTCACAATAGAACACACGGGGCCTTGTGGGCAATTAGACAATGGCCAGATCGCATGTGCACCTATCTTCTTACTGTCGGCCTTGACTGGCATCTTTATTTTATCACCAGTATCCTTCCTGCTCTGCTGGGGTATGGCTCCAGAAACTTGCTAAAAGAAAAGTTCTATGTGCCAGATGTAGCATCATCCACCTGTAATCCCAGCGTTCAGGAGACAGGGCAGGAGCATGGTGTGTTTGACACCTCCCATGTTTACTAACATTTTAAGACCCACTTGTCTGCAATATCAAGACAAAACAAGCAAAAGCCTCAAACCCCTTTCATGAGCAAGTAAGTATCAATGACAAAACAAATAGGAAACAGCAAGTTGTAGGAGAGCCAGGTACTACTCAACGACAGCGGCGTGCTGCATGAATGGTTTTGCTTATGTGTTCTATTTCATTCCATAGACAACAAAGGCTGGTAAAACGATTAGATTCAGTACACAACCCGGTGAAAAGTCAAGATTGGAGTTGATCAACACTGCTCCAGAGGTTAGAACTTGCCATGAGACGAAGTAAGAGCAATTGCAGCACAGTATCAAGAGTCAGTCGCTTGAAGAAAATTCCATTTTGTTACAGAAAACTGAAAATACACAAAAAAGAGGAGATATGGGTTAGTTAACCTTCAGGAACCCAACTCATGGCCCACCCTCTATTTTCTGTTTCCCTCACTTTTACCTGGTTATTCCAAAGCCACTTCCAGCTATATTAAATAATCTGTATTTTTTCTAGCTTTATTGAGATATAATGAACAAATACAAGTGAAATATTAAGTATACAGTCAGATGATTTGTTATGTCTATATTGTAAACCACTGGCTACAATAAAACTAATTACATTAATCACTTCTCACAGCTGAAAGTTTGTGTGCAATTTTGTTTATTTCAGGGTCTTGCTATGTAACTCTAGTTAGCCTGGTATTCGCTCTGTAGCCCAGGCTGGCCTTGAATATGGTGAAGTCCTCCTTGCCAGTGGCAGTGGCCATATCAGAGGTGCAGCCAGTAGCAATTGAAGCTCAAGGTGTTAGCCCACCAGGAAGAAACTCCCTGATGGGTAAATCTAGGATAGACAAGGCTGCAAGACCACAGATCCCAGAAGAAAGGAGTTTCAAAAAGACCCAAGAAGCCAGGTCTGGGAAATGGATAGAAGTGTGAAGTAGTTTCCCCGGGGGGGGGGGGGAATAATTCACCAGCCGAGTTGCAGGAAACATGGAGAAGCTACTGCTGACCTCAGTGGTAGGATCAGACATAGGGTCAGTGTTCAGTTGGTAGAGTGAGGTGGCGTGAGAGACAGGAGTGGGTCTGAGCAGATGGATGGATGGCAAGTCAACAGGAGGATGGGCAGATGGCAACCGGAGTGGGGGCTGAGCTGAGTTGAAGCCATTGGAATGACCCGGAGTGCTCTGTCTGCTGGCCCTCTGACACATGTGGGTTGGCTAGGTGACCTGTTATTGTGGACTGTGACTGTTGTAGTATTGAGTGTCTACATTTTTTATTGTGTGCACGTGGGGGAGTTGCAGCCTTTCTTTAGTCTGGTGTGTCTGATTAGACATTATGCTGGTTTTTCTGATATTATTTTAGTATATTCATGTGCTTACAGACCCAATTCGCCTTGAAAACGTATAGGGAAGCATCTTTTTCTATTCCTAGGAATGGGTCATTTATCAGTTTGTGCCATGTGATTGGTGCTAGACTGATTATTTGTCAACCCAGGTGCAGTATCGCCCTTCATCCTTAAAACAGAGTCAGATATTGCTTTTAAAATGAAGTCACTCAGGGCAAGGCAATTGGAAAAGAACACTGCTTTATACAATACGGAAAGGGCACAACCCGAGCTTAACATTTGACATGACTCAAAAGAATTTATTACTTGGGTTGGGTCTTTTCTAGAGTCCTCAGAAATGCCCTAGGAATTATCTGTGCTACTTCAGCAGAAGACACTGACAAGACAGAGATGTGGGGGAAGTGCTAGCTGTGATTATGCAGACATCCTGGATCCAGATCTGGGCTCTGTTTTGAGTTCTGCTGTCCCTAGCATGCTGGCCAGCTCGTTTCCTCAACCTCTTTTGGGAGCTATTGCTTGTATTGAACCTGTTAATGTAAAAACACAGCTATCACCTCAAAAGGAATAAGAGAGTTTATTTTGGAGCAAAATATGAGTGGCCATAGCCCAGGAACATGGATTCATGTCACCTTAAATTCCGTGTTCCAACGCAATGATAAGTTTCAGATACAGATTGAAAGAAAGTCATAGCTCAAGGCCATTTTCAAATCCATTGGTAGGAACATCAGGTAGGTGTGTAATAGCAAAGCAGGAACATCTCTGCCATGGGTCTCAGATATTATCTTATGGCATTTTAACTTTTGGGCTATTGGAGGAGCATACCCTGTTGATATATTCCAAGTGGAATTATCTGAGAGCCACAAGGCTATTCAATCGGACCCAGAGGTGGCCAATAAACAGCTATGAAGGGGACTAAAGAAAGCCAAGAAAATTTGTCTCTGTATTTACAACACTCAAACTCTCCACAGGTCAGTGTTGCTGAAATATTCAGCAAATCATTTGTAATTAAAGAATGGGACAGGAGAGTATCTATGTCTAGCCTTGTCATAGGTAAACAAGGAGCTAAGGTGACATTCATGATGAATCTTCTTTAAATCATAAGGGGACGGTATTATTTCCCACAGTAAGTGCTTTTGTAGAATTCACCTGGATAGAATGCTGTCTGTGTAACTTGCAAATTAATGTTAAACTGTAATCCCCAGTGTAATGATATTTAGAAGCAGGATCCTTGAGAGCTAACCAGGGTTAGATTAGCCTGTGAAGCTGGAATCCCCATAATGCAATTATTCCTTTCACAAAAAGAGAAGGTAACACTGTCTAAAGGTTATGTGAAGACATACGAGGAGGAAGGTCCTTACCCAAACACCCAACTATGCTGACCTCCTAGTTTTAGATTCTCAGCCTCTGAATCATGAGGAACAAACATTATATAAACTACCAAGTCCATAGTGTTTCTTGTTTCAGAACAGCCCAAATTGACTAAGAATAGTGGGGCCCTATTAAACTCCATCATTTTCCAGAAGCACAGAGCTCAGGTAAAGTTCAACACTGTCACTTATAAAACTGTCAGTATCCCAAAAAAAATTGTTCCGTATTGATGACTTTCAGGTTCTGGTGGGATGTTGGCAGGTGAGTCAGATCTTTACAGTCTTTCTCAGTGCAGAACTCTGCTGAGCTGGAGGAAATGCTCTCTACCCTTGATGGAAGAAGTCACATGCATTGGGAGGAGAGGCTCTAGGCCAGAAGAACGAAATCATCTACAGCCAGTGCTTTCCCTGACAGCTTCTCCAACAAAGCTCTAGCTGTCCATATACAGCCTTGTGTTTAAAATGCAAGAAGAAAACAAAGATAAGGGCAATTGTTTCAGTTCACCCGATATGTGATTCCCATGGACAGAGCTGGGAGAACTTCATCATCATCACCACCACCACCACCACCACCATCACCATCACCACCATTATCATAAGTAGTAAGAGCAGCAGCAGGAGCAGCAGCAGCAGCAACAACAATAGCAATCAGTTTCTGCACCTCTGACCCTGAAGCATGTTCGTATGTGTGTGTGGTGTGTGTGCACGTGTGTATACATGCATGCACGTCAAGGGAAAGGGGAAACAGGCTTTTACTAAACATCAGGACAGAAAATTAGAGAAAAGAACCCAAGAGTGGCAAAGCACTTCTAGAGGCACCTTGGCTTATAGAACTGGATTCTAAGGTGTGGCTCGCCCAGGAAGAGAGACAAAGGGAAATATGCATGGTGTTTGCAGTCAGAGAGAGCTGAATTTGAAATCTGACTCAGCAGCTTGCTATCAGTGTAACTTCAAATTAATTTAAAAGTTTGCATATATGTAACAATATATGTAAAAGGTATCTATCCATCTATCTGTATACCTATTTATCATCTACCTTTTTATTTCCAGAAAGGTCTTCCTGTGTAACTTTAGCTGGCCTAACAGTCACCTGTCTCTGTCTCCCTTATGCTGGGACTAAAGATGTGCACCACCATGCCCAGTTTTCTTCCCCTTCTCCTCTTCATCCTTTGTTTTTTAATTATTATTATTATTGTTGTTGTTATTATTATTATTACTATTATTATCATCATCATTATTATTACTGAGACAGGGACTCATTACATAGCCCTTGTTCTCCTGGAACTTTCTATGTCAACCAGGCTGTCCTTGAACTTATAGAGAACTGCCTGGCTCTGCCTCCAACTGCTAGGTTTAAAGGTATGTGCTACTACAACTGGCCCAGGACCTTGTTCCTATTTGTCTCCTTCTCACTGGTTAGTTTTCCTCCCTAGGTATGCTCCCTTTTGCCTTTATGTTATATATAAAAATTTATGTGTGTGTATGCATGTACATACACGCATAGAGTTTTGATTGTCATATAAAAGAAAATGTGATATTTATTTTTCTGGGCCTGGTTTATTTTACTTAGCATAATGACCTCCAGTTCCACCCACTACCCTGAAAATGTCAAATTTCATTCTTCATTACAGTGGAATAAAATTCTATTGTGTATATGTACCACATTCTACACCCACTCAGCTGTGGATGAATGTCGAGGACAGTACCAGTTCCTCGGCAATTAACATGGATGTGCAGATATCTCTGCGGTGTGCTGACTTGGATTCCCCTGGGAGTACCCAGGAAAGGTATAGTTGGAGTATATGATATTTATCTCTTTTTGTTTTTTATTGTTTTACAAATTTATTATTAGACAATTTCATATGAATATGTAATGTATTTTGAACATACCCCCTCATTTCCTGTTCCCATCCCACTGCCATTCCCTTGGACTACTTCTTCCCAACAAATTCTCTTTCTTTCTTTCTTTCTTTCTTTCTTTCTTTCTTTCTTTCTTTCTTTCTTTCTTTCTTTCTTTTGTGTGTGTTTGTGTATGTGTGTGAGATTTACTCAGCTCAGTTCATTACTTCACGAGCATGGTGGTGGGATTATTTGCTAGCACACTGGCATCTTACCAGGAAGTCTTTTTTCCCTTGGGTCTTCAGTTAGAGGTGGAACCTCATAAGCCCTTTCCCCATTCATGCTAGGATGTTGACAGGCTCAATCTTGTGCATTTTTATGAAGGTAGCCACAGCTGCTATGAAGCTAACGAACCCAGAGTGAATACAGTGGCTATTTTATTCCTGCAAGATAGCATTTTACGGCCCTTATCCCCACTCCACAGCTCTACATTCTTCCTGACTCCTCTTCCATGGCGTTCCCTGAACCTTGGGGCAGGAGCTGATACAGATGCACTATTTGGAGCTGAACACTCAGAAGTTGATTATTTTCAGAACTTACATAGCTTTGTATTTCTGTGCTAAACTCTGTCCGCTACAACAACTTCTCCAACCAAGGCCAAGAATAGTTCAGGTCTATGGGGACAGCGATAAACATTTAGAACGCAGTTTGATGTGTTCATTTAGTAAAACAGCAGTACTAGGTTCTCTCTTAGGGGCTGTGACTTCCCGAGCCATGGACTTTTGGCCAGGTTTGCAGTACCAGGAGTGAGTTACCTCTTGTGGAGCAGACCTCAGAGCCAATCAGAAAGCAGCTGGATACTCTCGTAACACTCATACCACTATTGCACCAGTAGGCAAGCCTTGCCTGGCAGATTGGTATTGTGACCTAAAACGTCCACTGTTAGGTAACTTTGCTGAGGACTTTGGCAATAGCCTTTATAATTTTAGGGATCTCTAGGGCCTCCTTGACAAAAAAACTTATCCAGAGGTACCTGACATCTGGCACTAGGATTTCTGTTTTGTGACTGTGGTGGTTGGAATGAAAGGGTCCCACATACTCTTGGGCGTCTAAATACTTGGTCTCTGGTTGGTGGCATTGCTTGGGTAGGCTTAGAAAGTGTGACTTTCTTAGAAAAACTATGTCACTGGGGGCAGATTTTAAGAACTTAAAGATTTGGGCCATTAGAGCTCTTTCTCTGTTTTCTTTTGGTGGATTGAGATGTTAGCTGTCAGATGCTGCTCCAGAATCATGTCTGTCACCTGCTGCCATGCTGTGAATTGTAACTTTCTGGAAATGTAAGCTTTCTCTAAGTTTAGGAGATAACTAAAGGTCACATGTTTTGGAAAACAGAAAACTGGAAGATTCTTGAAAGCTCTTCCCAGCTTTATAGAAGAATGCAAAGCAGCTAGGGGGTTAGACTTTGAGAAGATAAGCTATTGAGAGTAGCCTTCTCACACTTTGTGAGCTGCCTTCCAGCTGTCTAGAGAGCTCTAGGATTTCAGTCTCTTCTAAGTGGATGCGATTTCTGGATGTACAGCTGCTTTTCTGAGTTATCCACCAATGAAATTGCTTTGGTTCACAAAGTTGGACTTTAGTCAATCTCTCTCTCTCTATCCCTCCCTTCCCCCCCCTCTGTGTGTGTGTGTGTGAGAGAGAGAGAGAGAGACAGACAGAGAGACAGAGACAGAGAGAGCGCATGTATTGTGTCTCCTCAGAAAAAAAAATCTGTCCACAACATTTGGCACCTGAACAGGAATTTGACAGTACTAAGGAAAAATTGGAAAGTAGTGATTGCATGATCCTTGATATGGGTGGCAAGGCATTCAACAGAAGCTGAACAGCATGAAGATGGAGGGGATTACAAAACAGCTGTCCTTTCCCTGTGGGGTGTGGCAGCCTGCCTTTTCCCTGTAGCAGTGTTTGCCTGGTTCTTGCTATGGGTAGTTGAAATGTGTAACTAAGGTTGAGCCATCAGGAGATGGGGTGTGTGGGGAGAGGCAGTCATAGGCCAGCAGTCTTTCTTAGTGTGTCATGGAACAACATGCTTGCCTAATAATTGGGATCTACTGTGTGATTACGAAGATGCTCTGAGGTCAGTTAAAGGTTTAGAGCAAAACCTTCAGTTTCTGAGATTACCATGTATAGTCAAAAGTATTGACAAGCGGTTGCAGAGATTGCCTGAACAATGATATACGTAGCAAGAAATGCATCTGAGGCTGGGCTGGGAGGTCCGCAGACTTTATTTGTGTAAAGTAGGAATTACAAGAAGCAGCACAGTGTGGTCAGCATCCTCTGTATTATTTTCCTTTAGCAGGTGAGTTAGAGAAAGCAGAGGATGAAGCGACTGTCTTGGATTTCCTCTCCTTATGGCTACGAGAAAAGGAAAAGAGTACAAGTGCTGAGCAGATGGAGAGCCCATCCTGGGGCCCAAGCACTTAGAACCTATGGGAGGCTTAGGAGAATGAGGTGGAAGGGAGCACGCTAGAGATGATAGACGATGGCACTTGAGTCCAACGGAGCACGCTAGAGATGATAGACGATGGCACTTGAGTCCAACCTTTAATAGAAAAGAAGGGAAAGTTGGTAATCCTAAGTGAGATTTCGGCTTTCAACGTCCAGCACAAGACACTGTGGTAATCAGGACATACTCAGCATCTGAACTGCTTGAATTGGGGAAGACTTTGTGTTTCTTTGTTTTATTGAAAAATAGATTTTTTTCTCACATAATATATTCTGATTACAGCTTCCTCTGTTTCTACTTTCTTTTCTCCTCCCTTCCCATTCAGATTCACCTCCTTTCTATATCTTATTAGAAAACAAACAAACATCTAAGGGATAACAATATAATGATATAACATAATAATATAAAATAAAGATGAGCACATCAGAATTGAAACAAACACACAGAAGGAAAACAGCTCAAGAGAAGGCTTAAGAAACAGAGACCCAACTATCCACACACTCAGGAATACCTGAAAAACACTAAACTGGAAGCCATAATATATACACAAGGACCTGTAGGGTAAACAGAAGGAAAAAGTGGTTATCACTTTGAGATTGCTTCTGGGTTAGGGATGGGGTATTTGTCTACATCTGCTTTTAGCTTTAGGACCCCATCTGGTGCAGACCCATGCAAGACCCTGTGCAAGCTGCCTCAGTCTCTGCGAGTTCATGTGTGTGTGGATTATGTTGATTTGGAGGCTGTTCTTCTCCTGGTGTCCTCCATCCCCTCTGGCTATTACTTTCTTTCTGCTCCCTCTTTGCTGGGATTCCCTGAGCCCTAAGTAGAGGGATTTGATGGAGACATCCCATTTAAGACTGAATGTTCTAAAATCTCTAACTCTCTGCCTAATGTCTGGCTGGGTCTCTGTATTTGTTCGCATCTGCTGCAGGAGGAAGATTCTCTGATGACGACTGATTTATGAGTATAGCTGTATGTCATTAGGAGTCATTTTATTGCTATTTTTATTTTTAGAACAGTAGCATTTGGTTTTCCCCTAGGTCTCTGGGCTATCTAGTCTCAGGTCCTTGGTCGCCCAAGCAGTGCTGGGCATAGGTTTCATCTCATGGAGTGGGCCTTAAGTCAAATCAGACATTGTTTGGTTATTCCCACAAACTTTGTGCCACCATTGCCCTAACACATCTTGCAGGTAGGACATCATTATAAGTCAAAGGGTTTGTTGCTGTTTCTCCTTTGGTAGTTTGCAGACTACCTTCCTCTAGCAAAGACCCTAGCCTGTGGGGTGATAACTCCATGTAGGCACCAACCCAGCTTCTTCGTGTTCAACGAGTTGTGTAGCTGTCATCTCTAGTAGTGGGGCCTTGTTATCAGTTTGTGGAGAGCAACCTGTTGTCTTGGCAATAGCCTGGGTTGTTTGGGGGTTCCCATGGGACCCCTTTGGTCAGCATCTCAATCAGATGAAATCCAGTTCCTGGTCTTGGAAGCTTCATTTGCGGACAAGAGATGGTTAGTTGGGCTCCAAAGCTACAGAGAAACCCTATCTCAAAAAAAAAGAAAGCCAATAAGTAAATAAATAAATAAATAAATGGCTGAGCAATACTCTGCTATATAAATTAATATGTTTTCTTTATCCATTATTTTATTGAAAAGCATCTAGGTTGTTTCCAATTTCTAGATATTATGAATAGAGCACCAATGAACATGGCTGAGCAATTGTCTCTGTGGTAGGATGAAGTATTCTTTGGGCATGTGTCCAATAGTGGTATAGCTAGATCCTGAGGTAGATTGATTGCTGTCTTCCTGAGGAATCGCCATAGTAGCTGTACAAGTTTGCCCTTCCATCAGCAATGGAGGAGTGTTTCAAATTGTGGAAGACTTTTAAATAAGCAACGGAAAAGCCTGTCACCCATAAGGCTATAGGATGTGGGCATGTGTGGAATCAATCTGATTTGTAGAGGCAGGAAAAAAAATCATCAACGTAATAACACACTCCTCTTTAAGATATAAGCTGTGCAAACCAAGACACTAGAAGGGAAATCAGTGCCTGATGAATTTGCTTAGAAGAGCCATCAGGAACACTTACATCCACTGTATGAGGTCATCATAAACATCCAGGAGCAGAAGACAGTAGAGCAAGAACAGATATTACTGAGGGAACAGGGAATAAGAGAAACAGTTCCCAGTTCACTGAGTTAGATAGAACTATAGTCACAGGAGAGTTTAAAAAAATTGATTCAGGGGGGCTGGAGAGATGGCTCAGAGGTTAAGAGCACTGCCTGCTCTTCCAGAGGTCCTGAGTTCAATTCCCAGCAACCACATGGTGGCTCACAGCCACCTGTAATGAGATCTGGTGCCCTCTCCTGGCCAGCAAGCATACAGATAGACAGAAGACAGAACACTATATACATAATAAATAAATAAACAAATCTTAAAAAAAAAATTGATTCAGCAAGAATCTCAAGGCTGGTATGAAGCTTTAGTGGGATTGTTGAGTCCCTCTATGAGACATGATCTTTATGAAGTAGATAATGTGTGGCAGACCTGAATGATCTAGACAGGTATGTGAATGGAGTTTGTGAGGTGCTAAAGCATTTGAGAGGGGATGAGGTATGTTTGTTATTTTTCTGTTGCTGCAACAAAACCCCATGGCCAAGGAAACTCAGAAAAGAGTTTATTCTGGCTTACAGTTTTAGAGGGATAATGTTTACGGCAGAGAAACAAGGCAGCAAGTGGCAGACATAGCAGCAGGAACTGGATGCTAAGATGCTCACATCTTGAGGGGCAAGCACTAAACCGAGAGGACAAATTAGAACCAGGCAAGGCTTTTCAAATTTCAAAACCTACTTCTAGTGGCATACTTCCTTCAACAAGGGTGCACCACCTAAATCTTATCAATATTCCAATGCCCAAGACTGCAAGGGAACATTCTTCATTAAAAACACCACATTCCGAAACTCCCTGGCCCACATAGGCTTGTAGCCAAATCATAATACAAAATGCATCTTGTACAATGGTATAAGTCGTTATAGTCTTTCACAGTTTCATTACTGTTTAATAGTCCAAAGTTCTTCTTAAACTCAAAGGGACCACTTAATTGTAAGCCCCCATAAAAACAAAAAAAAAAAAAAAACAAAACAAAAACAAAAAAGCCAAAAAACCCAAATAACCTATGTGGTGGTTTGAAAGAAAATCACCCCCAAAGAATGGCACTTTAAGAGGTATGGCCTTGTTGGAGTGGGTGTTTGGAGTAGGTGTGACCTTGTTGGAGAAGTACATCATTATGGGGTGGGCTTTGAGACCTCCTATGCTCAAACTATGCCCTGTGTCACAGTCCACTTCCTGTTGCCTGTGGATCAAGACTTAGAACTCTCAGCTCCTTCCCCAGCACCATGTCTGCCTGCATGATGATAATGGACTAAACCTCTGAAACTGTAAGCCACCTCAATTAAATGTTTTTCTTCATAAAAGTTTCTGTGGTCATGGTGGCTTTTCACAGCAATTGACACCTTAACTAGGACAACATCTGACATAAAATGGCACAGACTCTACATGGCCATTCCAAAAGGGAAAATGGTGGCACAGTGAGGAAATACTGAACCAGAATGAGTCCCTTTCCAGGAAGATCCATGCATTTCTCCCTAGAGCCCTCCTTATTATTTAGTCTTTCTGGGTCTGAGGATTGTAGCGTGATCTTAATTTACTTGACAGTTAATATCCACTTATAAGTGAGTACATACCAAGAGCATGAATTTTTGGTGGGTGAACTATGTCAGAACCAGAACAATGAAGCTGCTCATGTGTGGTTCATAGGAAAACCAGGTCAAGTGCCAGAATAAGTATCTAGCTAGAAGCTCTGTTACCCACAGGTATCTTCCAGAGTGAGGATTTATAACAGAGCTTTTGACCTATGCTGAGTAAGGAAAGAATAAAATCAGATCTGAGAATTAAAAGGAAACTCACGTAGCTGCAATGGCAGGCTTAGCTTTATATGCTGCCTGGTGGAGCCATGGATGCTCCAGATATTTGGTTAGATGTTATTGTAGGAGTGTCTGTGAGGATAAGATTGCATTGGAATCAGTGGACTGATTAAAGCAGACTGCCCGTCTCGCTCATGGGGGCTGGGGCTCGTTCAAGCCATCCATCTAGACTGAATAGAACAAAAAGACAGAGTAAGGGCAATGTGTCTGTCTCCAAGCAGAGATACTGGTTTGTTTTGCTTTTGATTCAAACTTAGACTCTTGGAGTTGGTTCCATCGGCTCTGCTGCTTCTTAGACCTTGAAACTGAACTGGAACTGTATATAACCTCTTCTAGATCTTCAATTTGCTAACTACAGGCCACGAGACATTTCACCCTCCATAATCACCATTATCTGAGCCAGTCTGCTATGTTCATCTCAGTTCTTCTGTCTACACCTACACTTGTCTCTCTCCTGTGGCTGGGCCCTGCAGCATTCCTTTGGTTTGCCCTGAACAGGCGGGTCCCTGAAGTTGGCTGAGTAAGAAGTCACAGGCTTAGCCCTTGCAAGGTAAGGGCAGAGGAGTTATGACCTGAAGCCCCAACTGGTTGGAGACTCTTCTTAGTACTGTTGGCTCAAGTTCTATGATTTTATCTTTTGCCCACCCATAGGAAACAAGGCCAAAGAGAGAAGGCCTTGGTGTCCCATAGCTGTTCCATCCTGGCTGATCCTCTTATACATTTATACCAACTAAAGATTCTAAATCCAAGTTCTCTCCCCATTTTGGGATTTATTGATCTGATTGTTTCTGGACTCCATCTATGCGATGATGTTTTACATTTACTTGTGATCATGGCAGCTAATAGATGAGTGTCAAGAGCCATAGCACCGTGTGTGTCATAAGGAGTGCTGAACTCTGTCTAAGAGGGGAGGTCTGTCTCCCTTTCCACAATGTAACCTCAGATATAATGGGCATTGCACACAAGTAATTGTCTCACTTCACAGTCCAGTGCCAAAAAAATCTTTAGAAGAGTAGATAGGATAGAATAGAATAGGAACCCGGATCTAGAAAGGCACCCCATGCAATCTACTTCCATCCCTAGTTGGTTGTGTGACCTTGGGCAGTACCCAAAACCCCATTGGGCAACATCTTTTAGCTGAAGCATCGTCCCAGGTTCCCCTTTTCACTCCCACATTAGGCATCACTATTTCTCCCTGCTGGCAGAGCAGGATGGAGTCAGTGGCCTCACCCCAGCCAGCAGAGCAGGCTATTAAGAGTACCCAGGCTACTCTGGTGTGATGCCTTGGAAGTTCTGAGGATTGATGCCTCTCTGCTGGCTCTCAAGAACAGAACGAAGACGACCCTTTCTCCACTTCCACTCTATTTTCTGGGTTCACCCTCTGGAAAGAAGGGAGGTCTGGGAGGCCACAAAGGAGGCAGTGTCTGAAGGGCACAGAAAAACACACGGGAAAGCTTGGCTGACAAGCTAGTTTCAGGGACAGCGCCTAACGGGCATTTATCAATGAATCACAGCTCAGAGACATGGCATTAGCTTTAAGAGGTCATTGGTGAGATTCTCATGCTCCAGTGGTTAGCCCCACCCCCATGCACATGTGAGCAACATTAACTGAACTTACTGGGTTATTAAAAAATAAAAGACACGAAATTGGGTGGGAGCATGAAGGGTGTAATGTGGGATCTGGGAGAAGTTGGAGGAGAAAAATGTGGCGTAGATGGGATCATATTTCATTGTGTATGTGCATGGAACGATCAAGAATAAAAGGGAGGAAGGCCGGGCGGTGGTGGCGCACGCCTTTAATCCCAGCACTTGGGAGGCAGAGGCAGGCGGATCTCTGTGAGTTCGAGACCAGCCTGGTCTACAGAGCTAGTTCTAGGACAGGCTCCACAGCCACAGAGAAACCCTGTCTCGAAAAACCAAAAAAAAAAAAAAAAAAAAAAAAAAAGGGAGGAAGCCATAGGAAAACAACACTGACTTCTCCGCCTTCGTTAAAGGCTCCATCCTCTCTGGGGATTATACCTGAGAGGAAGGATGTGCCATACATTTGGCCCCAGGTGACCTAAGTGTAGAGTGGAGGAAAAAGAACCCCTCGCTTACTGCCACGCCCTATCCTCCAGGAATGCTTCAGGATATCTCTGTATCAACTTTCTTCCATCCTCACGTGTTCATATTCACTCTGGACTATCAGTCAGGCACAGACACCAAGCAGATCACTCTGAGTCCACCTGGAATGGGAGCTTAGCCCTCCCCGCACCCTGCGCAGTTGCCTACGCGTGGCTGTCAGAGGAGGCACAGTCCGCCAGGGGCGCCTCGGGGTGGAAAGGGAGCCAACCTTTGGCAGTCAAGGGGTGCGGATCCCCGAGGATCTCTGCCTGGCCCGCTGGGATGGGCTCTGTCTCCTCTGCGTTGGCGCGGTCCCGCAACACCGCTGTGCAGCCGAGATCATCGCCACCGCAGCCCGAAGTGCCGCTCGCTGCTCGCAAAGACTTCAAAACCCAGAGGCTGGGACTCCGGTTCCAAGACCCGTCCGGACCTCCGGCAGTTTGGGAGCGGCCGGCGGCCAGGCCCAGCCCGGAAGCTCCCCTGAAGTTGGAGGGTGCGCAGCTGTCCCCGGTGCTGAAGAGTTTGCCAACTATGTCTCAGTCCTCCAGCTCAGCAGGTGAGTTTCGCGGATAGCTCCTTCCTGGAGACCCCGGCGAGTGTGTGCCAGCTTTTGCCTTCCGGGACAATAACAGGTTCTATCTTCCAATATTATCTCACTTTTCTTATCTTCTTGCCCATGATTTCTTTTCCAAGTCAAAATTTATTTCTGGTTTAGAAAGGGTTCTTTCAGAACTGTCATTCTTTCATAGGGGTTTAAACGCAGAGGGGAAGACAGTAACACCCTAAGGACCTCTTTTCTTAGCTTTGCTTCTGCATCAGCACCATGGGGATAAGTCTTGCCACAGGACAAAAGAAGAGTTAAGCATTCCTTACTGTCGCCTTCTACAGGGGAATCAGGAAGTAACCAGGAAATTTCTGCTGGTCTAAGACTGAGTTCCAGGCGTGAAGAATACCAGTGTATGCGTGGGGAGGACTTTTCTTGGATAGGCAGTGAGCTAGAAGTGAAATGCTCACACAAAAGTCTGGACTCAGATGTGAATCTAAGCTTCTGCCTGTGGCTTTTCTTGTGATTTTAAGTCAGACGTCTTCTGAGCAACAGTTTATTTATCTGTGATATTGAGATGACATCATGCTCATTTCACCAGTTTGCTGGAATTTAGTGCAAATAGAATTTTGTAAATGGTAGACTGCTATGCAAATCTTCATTCAGTATTATACAGGCACTAAATCTACCTTTTAGCGGAAAGAAAAAGGAAGCCTACTTCGAACTTTTTAGTTCAAGATATTTGTAGGATCTATTGAATCAGACCAGGTCTTCTTTCCTGTAACAGGAGTAAAATTCCTTAGTTGATCAGTAAAAACAGCAACTCCCAAAGTGGTGCTAAATTCATGTGCTGGCCCTTTGGTTTTGAATACTCACTGATGGTGCTTGCATGTTTTCAGGGATTCAGTAGATTAAGTGTGCAGTATTGGTTCTGTTAACAAAGACGAGGCTAGGGGAGAGGAGCCTGGCTTACATTCCAACCCTCTGAGAGCTAAGGATACGTCCATGCTTACGTTCTTAAGCATTTTCTTATAAAATATCATCATTGGCCACATTAGCTTTAATCTTTTCCAAGCAACCTTTTCACTGAAAGAGGATACATACGCATTGTCCTGAAGGGAGGATTTATCATTGTGAATGTATATTTATGAATGTTTTATCCACCTGCAGGGTATATATTAGTGTTCACATGGAAAGAAAAGTGGATTAGGAGTCAGGACACTTGGGGTCTGCCAAGATCAGCATCCCAGGACAGGCATTTATTCCCCAAGGTTATAGGATGTTGTTTTGAAATGTATACAGACCTGTCTGCATTGTCTCCTATGCTTTGAAATGTAAAGAAGTATTGGGGGTAAAAATGACCTGAAAAGTATAAGCATTGTACAAAAGTGAGACATTATAAAGGTATTTGGAGCTATTTTCTAATGTGTGAACATATATTTAGCTTTTATACAATGTGCCCTGGTTTGTGCCTTATTTACATAAGATGAAGTTTGGATTTCCTTTGGGGAACTCTTCAATACTAGCTTTTAGAGGTATCACTTGAATGACAAACATATGTATCCATGAATAGAAATTACTGTGTTTTTTTTCTTACACTTTTGCTGGATTGTTTGGATGCTGTAATTAATTTGCATATTTTAATGCCATAAAGCAAATTTCTAAAAATTTGCATTGAATTTATTTCTGTTCTAGAGCCCATTAGTATGCCTTGGAAGTACTTATCACTTTAACTTTTTATTGCTTAAGAATAGTTTTTCCAATTCTTGCATTTTTATTTCATGAAGAGTATGCCCGTTTGAAATTGTCTTTTGAGTTTTAGATCACTTAAGATTCTTAAGCAAAAGCAAAGTTAATAGATTTATATTTTTCAAAGAAAGGTATGGGTCAGGGATGTCTTGTCTTCTCTCTCTCTCTCTCTTGAGCCAGGGTCTCATTATGTAGCCCAAGCTGTCCAGGAACTCAGAGAGATCTTCTTGCCTCGATCTCCTGAGTACCAAGCCTAGTGGCATATGCCTTTAATTCTAGCTCATAGGATGCAGACACAGGCAGATTTCTGTGAATTTGAGGCCACCCTTGTCTACATAGCAATGTAGCAAGTTCCATGCTGAAAGGGCCTTCCTAAAAAAATGTAATAAAAGAAGAGGAGGAGGGGCAATAGAAGGAGGAGTACAAGGAAGAGGAGAAGGAGGAGGAAGAGGACATATCTTTGAAGTGTAGTTTAAATAACTAGGCTATGAACCAAGTTCATTTTTACCTCTGTAAGGATGTGGTGCATTTGCCTCCATGATGTTAGGTTGCCCTTTGGTGGAACTGCATTAGATTTCATTAGAAATTTATAATATTTTAGCACAATCGTGCAGAATTTGTGAACTCCAGGAGCACATTAGCTTGGTGTGCTGAATCCTGAGGGCTTATGTGTATGAGACACACTGATAAGTGCTGATGACTGAGCGTGCCATGTGATGATTTGCATCACCATTTTACAGAGGAAGATGGAAGGAGAGCCGGCTAACTAGACATGTAGCTAGCAAACTTAGAGTAAGAATCTAGTCTCAGGAAGTCCCTAGGGAATATATTCATTTCTCTGTGCTGATGTCTTAGATTCTGTGCATTTAGCTCCCACTTATGACTCCTGTAGTTTCCTGCTTAGTGGCATGTTTGGAAAGTTTCGTCTTAGTTGTGAGGAAGGAAAACTATGATGAGAGTTTTGGAGCAAGTGGAAAGTGTGGGCAGAAGAGTGTCAGAGCATTAAGGGAGAAAGGGTCACTGTGGGAATTACTGAAGTGATAATTAAAGCCATGGATCTTAGGGGAGGGCTAAACTTGGGATGCAGAGGCAGCTGAGCCTCTGAGACTTGTTTCATTAAGGATAGATAGTGATGGTCTCCTATTTCTTTCTCATTTTATGGTAAAGATTTAACAAGATAAGTTGTCAAAGTTCAAATGGGGACCTGGCATATAGTAAATAGAGGTGCTTACAGTATTTATTTATTTACTTATAGCTGATATGTGTACTTATGCTTGTCTATGAAGAGGGCAAAGCAGGATGTCTGGTGTCTTCTTCCATTGCTCTTGACATTACCTTAAAGAGGGGTCTCTGGCTAAAGCAGAAGTTCACAGTTTGAGCTAGCTGGCTGCCAATGAGCAGTTGGTATACAACTGCTTCGGTCTCCTCCATTGTCAGGGTTACAGGAAGGTATAACCATGTCTAACTTTGTACATGGCTTCTGGGGATTTGAACTCAGTGTCTCATGCTTGTAGACCATTGCTTTTGCCTGCTAAGTACCAAACGTGGGTGTTTGATTTGTTTGTTTTGGGGTCAAAGCTCAAACCATTTTCAATGAAAATCTATCTCAGAATAAACAACTAACAAAAGAAAATAAAAAACTTCCCTCAGATATCTGAAGTGCTCAGGTCTTTATGGTATTATGATTTATGATTATCAGCAGCTCCTAGCTTTTATTAGAAACTTCTCTGGATGAGTAGGCATTTTGATACTATTGGTGAAATTCATTTTATTAAGATTAATAATCTGTGTATTCCCTTTGGAGGCCTTTAACATGTTTATTATTTACATTCATCAATATTTGGTCATGTTGTTTCAACATTTGCATGTATTGTAAGTGCTAAATCTTTCTTTCTTCCATGTCTTCCCCCATCCTTCCCTCAGCTCCTTCCTGGCATGGAACAAAGGGCCTTGCACATGTCTGACAAGTGCTCTACCACTAAGTTATCTCCCCGCTCTCTAAGTATTGAATAAGTACAACCAAAGGGTTGGGTAATGGCTCAGTGGGTAAGCGTATCTTTGTCTGCAAGCATTACGACCTGAGTTTGAATCCCCAGCAGTCAGTCATATGCTGGGTGTGGCTACATATACCTGTACCCTCAGTATTAGGGTAGAGACATGTGAGGAAGAGTTCTTTGGCCAACTAATCTAGCTGAAAAATTGAACTTTCTGTTTAACAAAAGACCCCCAAAGACAAAATACCAACGGTCTTCTGTCCAGGCAATAAGGCAGAGGATAATAGAGGAAAGCATCCAGAGTTATGCTCTGATTGTATGCATGCGTGCTTACATGAAAATGATCTCTCTCTCTCTCTCTCTCTTATACACACACACACACACAGAGAGATAGAGAGATACAGAGACAGAGACCACCACACACACAAACCACAAACAGACACCCACATACAGACACCCACAGATGGACAGACAGACAGACAGACAGACACACACACACACACACAGAGAGAGAGAGAGAGAGAGAGAGAGAGAGAGAGAGAGAGAGAGAGAGAGAGCAGAATTTTTCAAGTTGTAGTCTTGAAGCATTGTGCTGGTGAGATTTTGATTGCTCCCTGGCTTCCGTCTGTATCTTTTGTGATACCTGAGGAAATTACTGCTATGTGTTTCTGTCTAGGTTCTCTCAGGCATTGACATCTGTGGTTCTCACCTGGAAAGACAATTCCAGAATTTCAGGCTGGTGGTTATGGGACAGGACTGGGGTACTAGTATGTGAACCAACTCTCAGGGGATTCTATCCCCTCCTACGCGTGTATTACAATCACTTGATAACAACATCTCTGGGTCACTCTCGGATTTCTTGTTTGTAAGATGAGCAGCCCGAGAATCTGCATGTCTGACAAGTTCCCAGACAGACGTTTTATTGCTGATACTCAAATGGTCACACTTTGAAAACCAGTGGTGGAGATGACCTGAAGGGCAGTGTTAGCCAGGGCTGTGGTGTTAACAGCGTGAATCCTCGCTCTGAGATCTACGTAGATGCTCTGGAATCAGGGAAGTCGCTCTCATTCCTTTACCTCCCCAGCCCCTTAGCAACCACTCTCGTGCCATTTTCTAATATGTCAGAGTAATTATGAACCTTCACCAGTCAAGCTTTTATCCTGGGATTAATTTTTTTTTTGGTAATTTTCAGCTGAATTAGGAAGACTGACTAATGTGGAAATAGAACAGGACGCTCGTCACTTGAAGTGGTGGGTGGCTGGGTAGGTGGCTGCATCCAAGGGCTGTCATCATCAACACTTGGGGCATCTCTTGATGTGCATCCCTGTTCTCAGTTAACTTAGACAGGAGCAAACTTCTAAGGCTTAGGCCAGTGACAGGTGACACTGATGAGGCCCGAAAGGACAAGGACATGCGAAAAGCAGATGGTAGGCTCCTGGACCTCCAGGGGCTGCCTTCCCAGCTTTCTTCTTCCCCAGTGGGTGCTCAGTCCCTGAATCAGAGTCCTATCACAGCCGAGAAGTCTCTGCACCATTTTTCATGATTCTCTCCACTGGTAGCTACTAGCCATTTCTTCCAGAGTCAGACTCAACCTAGAACAGAGGGTACCAAGTTTCTTAGCCCTGGCCACAAGAGATGCATTTGTTCTTTTTGGGAAGGAATGCTTGTGATCTGTACCGTACTAATTGTGTAAGAGACACTGAGCTGCTTCCTTATTATCTTACCTTCATAATTTTCTGAATATAAGGAACAGATGACTGTTATCCTGGTTATTTTTGTCAATTTGACACAAGCTACAATTATCCTGATAGAAAAACTTCAGTTGAGAAAAAGTCTCCATCAGGGGCCTGTAGGCACAACCTGTGGAGGTATTTTCTTTTCTTTATTTCTTAAACCTTCTTTTTATTAGTTCTTTGTGTCTCTCACATCATGCACCTTGATCCCATTTAATTCCCACCCCCGTGTATCCATCCTCTGCCCTTGCAGCACCTTCCTTAGATAAAATTTAAGGGAAAAAAGAAAAATGAAAGGAAAAAAAAGGGGAAAAAATTCTTATCATGGAAGCTGTAGTGTGACACAGTGTGACACACAGTAAACCCTTTTGTCTGTTTATCTTTACTTGCAAGTGTTCATTGCAAAGAGTCATTGGCCTGGTTCGAGGCCTCTGGTTTCTGCTACACGATGGATGCTGGGCCCTCACTGGGATTCCACTTGGTTATCCTGTTGCTACCCTGTGTTGTGGAAATTCTGCAACTTTGGGTCTGCAGGACCAGTCCCTTCACATGGGGTGGTTATTGAGGTGGGCTGAACTCATAACCCTGGGTTTGGGCCTGGGTAGTTACTTGCAGGGTTGGTCAGCCTGCCAGCTCTCCCTTTTCCTCACCACAGGGTGAGCTCTCCTGCATTGCCTTGGTGAGTTCACCCTTTGCCAGATAAGCAAGGGGTGGGGCTGTGTCCTCGGCTTGGCTCTGCCTTCAGGGCCAGCTCTACTGTGCTGCCCAGGTGTGGCTTAGGGGCCACTCTCCGGAGGGGGCAGCAAATGAGGGGTAGGGCTAGTTCTCCTGCTCTTATGACTTCAGGGCCAGCTCTCCCACTAGCCTCAGGCATTGATTGATGGGGCAAAGGGCATTTCTCCCCCATTACATGAAAGATGAGTAATGGGGACAGCTCTCCCATGCTCTTAACTTTGGGGCTCGCTCACCCACCCTTTCACCAACAGAACTGCTCTATTGTGCTGCCCAGGCAAGGTGCAGGACCTGCTGTCCTGAGTTTTGCAGCTGGTAACAGGCAGGGAGGGGTAGCTTTCCAGTTCTTCTATTCTAAGGGCCAGTTTTTCTCCCACCTGACTCAGGTATTGGTGGGCGGGGATGGGGGCACCTCTCCTGTGGGGGTATTTTCTTGGCTAATGATTAATGTGGGAGGGCCCAACTCACTGTGGGTGGTACCATCCCTGACCAGGTAGTCTTGGGTTATATAAGAAAGCAGGCTGAGCAAGCCATAAGGAACAAGTAAGCAGCACTCCATCATGGTCCCTGCTTCACTTCCCGCCATCAGATTGCTGCCTTGAGTTCTTGCCCTGACTTCCCTTCATGATGTACTAGAAACTGTAAACTGAAATAAACCTTTTCCTCTCCAAGTTGCTTTTGACCCGTGTTTTTATCACAGCAACAGAAAATAAGCTAAGACAGGTGTATCTTCTCCTTTCATACAGGGGATTTAAGTCAACTTTTTGTTCATTACTCATTACTTACTTTCCTAGACAACTTGCAGTTCGTTAGGCACTCAGGAGTGTCGTTACTAATTCTTCCTCACGGTGTGCTTCCAGAGAAGGAAATTCTGCAGACTTGTCTGGAATTATGGAGGCTTTGGTACTCCTTGGTTTTATGGAACTACTGCCCGGAGTCTTTATCTGGGAAATGTTTGGAACTCACCAAAATGAGTTATATATAGGTGCTGGGCACCCATCAGCATGGATGTCAGTTCATATAGTTATTATATAAAGACTCCTCAGTGGGAATCAAGCAGTAAGCACAGCAAGGCATCCAGGAGGGCCACAGAGCAGCGGTTCTCAACCTATGGACACTGGATCAAAATTGGGGAAAATGAAACTAATGAACAAATATTCCAGGGAACCAATGTGTTCTCTGCTTGAATTAGCACATCTTAAACATTGTGTCCACTCTCCACAACCTGAACCTAGGTAAAAGAGATGAAAAGGAAAAACATTTCTAAGAAGACCCTAATCTTAGTTGATTTTAAATAAATAATGAATTAGTTTAATGGTTAGTTTTCCTATTATTTGAACAACTACCATTTTACTTGAACTCCACAACAAGCCATTGAGATGGTACTGTTGTGATCTGATTTCAGAAACGAAGAAGTTTAGGTGGGAACCAGCTGAGATTACACAGCAGTAAATCTGAACTAATATCAGTGTGCAGATCCCTGATGCTGGGGCCTCTGCCTACATCTCTGCACTGGTGGCTAGAACGTAAGTTCCCAGACTGGAGGAAGTATTCTGTTGGCATGCGTGTAAATGGTGAAGGGCTGTAGTTTTTCTTTTCAGTAAAGAAATAATGCGACCAAGTGAGGTGGTTTGAAAAAGAATGGTCCCCAATAGGCTTTTGTATTTGAATACTTGGTAACTGGATACTGCAACTGGTTGAAAGAGTTAGAAGGGTTTAGGAGGTGTGGCCTTGTTGGAGTAGGAAGTATGTCACTAGGGGCGTGCTTTGAGATTTCAAGCGCCCAAGCAGCACCCCCCCCCCACTTCTCTCTCTCTCTCTCTGTCCCTGCCTGCCTATGAATCATGATGTAGAACTCTCTGCTGCTTCTCCAGCCCCACGTCTTCCTGTGTCCCTTCACGGCAATAGAACAGTGACTAAGACACTGAATTACTAAGTATTCTCCCAGAGGAAAGGTGCTGAAGTCCAGAGCGGCTGTCCTTAGGAAGGTTGGGAATGTTCTCTGTCCCTGGTCATACTGGTATAGAGTCTAGATTGGCAGTTGCCCGCCATGACCTCTGAGACCTCCAGTGTACATGCGTGTCTCCCCAGAGGGCTGGATCTGTGTGAAGCTGCCAGTGGGATGTCCCCTTCCAGCCCAATGCTTGCTCTCCCGATGGAGTTGGGAGGATCATCTCCGCAGCGGAGGAGCTGCTCTTTTGGACCTTCTCTTTACACTTTCTCCACATTTGCCATTTTCCAGAAATCCTTCTTAGTTACACCTATCTGAATTAAATGCCCTAAATGTACTAGAAAGATGCTAATTTAGACATATGAATTTTCAGGGGTGAAGGGAGAGTCTTCTACTCTCTGAACGCTCACCAGGCTGGGCTGACAATAGACAGAACAATAGAAGAAGGTAAGAGATTTTATTCCACATGAATGGGAACAGTCACAGAAATGTGATTACCCAGTAGCTCAATGAGCACGAGATACTTCTATATCCTTCTCATAGGAGAGAGGCACATGGAGACCATGACAGTTTTGAGGGGTAACAAATGATCTTAGGCAAATGACTGATGGCTGGTGGCCACCACCAAGCCTGACAGTTTGAGTTCCATCTCCAGATCCCACATGGAAGGAGGAGGAACCCATCTTCCATAAGTTGTCCTTTGACATTTTCGTGTGTGTGTGTACACATGCACACAATATGCACACAATCAATAAAGTTTATTGAAAAAGACTTGCTTTAAAACAAAACTCTGCTGGCCACTTTCTGAGAGTCCAGTTAGAACTAGGATTTACTTTGCCTGGGTTTCTGCTGTGCACAGTTTTGAGGGTCATCTCTAGGCTTTCCTGATTTGATGGTTGTGCCACAAAACTGGCAATGCCCACCTGGAGCCTCTGTTTGTAGTTGGTTGGAACCAAGAAAGACCCAGTTGTCCATGGAGCTTTGCTCCTGGTGGCATTTGCAGTTCATGGGAGGCAGAGCCTTTTCCTTTTTGGCATACAGACAGGCCCAGTCTGCATTGAGGGAGGAAGCAGCATTTAAAAATACTCTTGTTGCCGGGCGGTGGTGGCACACGCCTTTAATCCCAGCACTTGGGAGGCAGAGGCAGGCGAATCTCTGTGAGTTCGAGACCAGCCTGAGCTAGTTCCAGGACAGGCTCCAAAACCACAGAGAAACCCTGTCTCGAAAAACCAAAAAAAAAAAAAAACAAAAAACAAAAAAAACAAAAAACTCTTGTTCCTCTTAGCACTGCCAGTGTGTTGACTGTGACAGCCAGGAATGGTGGGGGTTTCAGTCTAGCTCACCCCTGGGCTTTTTTCTTACATTGACTGCAAGTCACCCTTGATCTCTCCCAGGGGCACCCTCTGTGGTTTTTCATCGTTCTTCCTCTTCTACTGCCAAACTATTCCAATGCTATAATATGCCAAACTATGTAGAGAAGTGATTTCTGAATGGATATTTTAGCTTGACTACCCATGTCCAAGCACTTTGTGTTTTCAAAGACTGTCCAGACACCATCCAAGTCTGACCTGTTCTGCCTTGTACCTCCCCTACTTATCACCAGTCTCACTGATCTTCACAGCCTGACTCTCATTTCATGCTACCTACTGTTACACTGAAAAGAGAATATAGACTGTGTGAGGACCAGAGATCGGTGAGCAGCCAAGGGTGAGGCTCGCTGAAGAAAAGAAACATATTGTTTACTTACACATTAAAATAATGTAAATGATGGACCACATCAAAACACCATGCTAATAGTTGTTAGAATGCCCACAGTTTCTAATGTACACCTGGGGAAGGAGGTGTCCAGAAGCCCTCAGCTTCCCCCTGAATATAAATTCTCAGGTCATTTCAAAAAACACTGTGAAGCCCCATCCCATAGGGAGCGGGAAAGGTGGTTCCTGGGAGAGCCTCCTATCTCAGATCAAAGATATTCAATGTTCCCGTTGGCAAGGAAATCGTCTCCAGTCACATCACAGTGCCTGGCCGCATGTCTACCTGTATACCCCATCAGCTCTCAGGCTCTGCTTGAAGGCATGTCAAACCACACAACACCTGGAAGGCCCTGGAATGGAGTGTTAAGAGCTTGCTGGCCTGTCTATTCCGGAGCCAAGCACCCGGTCCTTCTGCTCTGCTCCATAGAACTAGCCTCCGCCTGCATCAGGGTGGAAGAATTTTATCTTCTGCAGGGATTTATGCCCATCACATGGCCTTGGAGATGACTAGGCTGTACATTGGGTGGCCTGAGTTCTCGCTTTTTCCATTGTATCACCTTTTCCACAGCCATACTAATTGACGGCTCTCTGGGGAGAAAGGAAGCCGGCGGTTATGCTCCCAGCCCTCTTCTGGCCTATAAACCATGCTTTGCTGTTGTCAGTCGTGGCCCTCGGGCTCCTCAGGGTCTGGTAAAAAAAAGTATAGAGTGACAGGTAAATGAGGGCCCCAGGCCTCGCCAGTGCTCAGTGCTGCTTCTAAAATTGTCTGCCAATGAAACGACCCCACATACAACCAGGTCTCATTCTTCCCCCTTGAGAAAATTCTTCAAAAATATAAATCTTTTTCTGAGATATGATCTTACTACATAGCCCGAGTTGACATCAAACCCATAATCTTTCCACCCCAGCCTTTGAATGAATGCTGGGATTGATCCCAAACTGTTTTTTTTTTTTTTTTTTTTTTTGTCTATTTGAATATATAAATCTTGAGGACAGTAGAAAAAAAACATGCTTATTATTTATATTTATTTTAGTATTTTTCTTACAAGTATCTAAAATTCTTGTGCTGAAGAGAATATTTTAATTTAGGTTATTACTTTTCAATTTTTACATTCTATGACCTGTGAATCTATACGTGTGTGTTAGTGACTGGTGTCACTGTCTTTAGGAATGCCATTTGGAATCATCTTTCTCAGTGTCCAAGTTGTTTGTAGTGTAGCACTTTTAGAATATGAATAATTTGGTTATTGGGGATTTTATAAGGTAAGTACTGGTGACTGTACAGATGTCAGCCTGCAGTTCACTGTGAAACTTGAATTTCTTCTCCATTGGGAAGCAGTGACTTGATGACAATTCAAGTGTAATGTAAAAGTCCCTCTTTTCTGAGGACCGTTTTTGCTCTAAATCCACTAGCGTGGCTACAATTAGTATTTCTTATGAATTGAAAATGTATTTATAAATAATAGTACATTATATAAACTGATTAATGCAAAATACAACAAATACACTATTAAAACATGCTGTGTATTATCACTTATACTACAACATATTAAGTATGTTATATATTATCAGCCAATGATTATATACTATAATAAGAATATTAAGATTTTACATAGTAATTAGGTACTATACAAATGCACTAAAATAATATAATAAAAGTTTCTGGCAAAAATGTCGAACAGCCAGCTGTGGTGACTCATACTTGTGGGATATACTGAAGAAGCAGAGGCAGGAGGATCTGACTTTGAGGGCAGGTTGGGCTCTACCGTAGGGCTAATGAGATGGATAGCTCACTGAGCAAAGCTGATATCCTGAGTTCCATTCCTAGGACTTGGGTAAAGGTGGAAGGAAAGCACCAACTCCACAAAGAGCTGTACTCTGACCTCCACACCACAGCGTTCCAGCCCACACAACACCACAGCGTTCCAGCCCACACACAACACCAATTACACTGCATGGTAAGAAGAGCGTGTTCACCAACACAGGCCATTGAACCAATTACACTGCATGGTAAGAAGAGCATGTTCACCAACACAGGCCATTGAACCAATTACACTGCATGGTAAGAAGAGCGTGTTCACCAACACAGGCCATTGAACCAATTACACTGCATGGTAAGAAGAGCGTGTTCACCAACACAGGCCATTGAACCAATTACACTGCATGGTAAGAAGAGCGTGTTCACCAACACAGGCCATTGAACCAATTACACTGCATGGTAAGAAGAGCATGTTCACCAACACAGGCCATTGAAAAGAGTGAAACACTAGCACTCGCCAGGTGAAGCCAGTGCTGTGGCGTCTCCCTAGACAGCACGCCAGGTGTGTCTAGGCACAGATGCTCACGTATGTGTCTCATTCTCTTGTTTCTCACGACACATACTAGTTTATAATGTAGTGCTTTTCACTTCTATTTTGTGGGACTTTTCATGTGAAAGGAAGGATGGTGGTTGTGTATCACAAGTGTAATAGCTGCTTCTCTGTGTACATAGTGTAGTTTCCTCTATTCCAGTTGGTAGTTTTAGGGGTTGCTTCCAGTTTTCTTTTCCTAAAAACAATTCATAATATTCTGAGTTGTAGTTTTAATAACCTTCTCTAATCTTACTCAAGATTATAAAGCCTGTGTTTCTTCTGTATTTCTCTACTCCTAAATACATTATTTTTGTTAAGTGAGATAAAGTAGCATTACTATCGTAATATAATACATGCACACACATACATATTTGTTTCTTTTCTTTCTTTGTTTCTTTTTTCTTTTGCTTTATTTCCTTCCTTCCTTCCTTCTTCCTTCCTTCTTTCCCTTCCTTCCTTCCTTCCTTCCTTCCTTCCTTCCTTCCTTCCTTCCTTCCTTCCTTCCTTCCTTCCTTCCTCCTTCCTTCCTTCCTTCCTTCTTCCTTCCTTCTTTCCCTTCCTTCCTTCCTTCCTTCCTTCCTTCCTTCCTTCCTTCCTTCCTTCCTTCCTTCCTTCCTTCCTTCTTTTTTGACCTGTTTTCCAGGCTGGTCTCGAACTGGCTGTGTAGCAGAAGATATTTTTGAGCTCCTAATCCTTGACTTCCACCTCCTGAGTGCTGGGGTTACTAGTGTGCACCACAGAGCCCACATTTTTGTACCAGTTTAAAGCACAGGGCAGCAACACGGAGCACACCCACCTGGTTGTGGAGCTGTTACCACTGCCGCTACAGAGCTCTCATCGTCTGTGCTGACACTCTCTACCCATTACGCGCTGTCTGGGCTCCCCTCCTGAAATTCCTAACACCTGCCATTCTTTCATCTGTGAGTTTGAGTACCCTAAGTCCTGCATATAAACACTGTGCCTGTAAGGTTCATCCATGCAATATGTGTTAGAATTGTTCTATTAAAAAATGTTATTGCTAAAAATTAAAAACATAGGGCAAAATGGAAAGAATTTTCTAGCAAGCACTCACTCCCCTGCTCATCACCTAGCTATTACCATGAATGTTTTTCTGTGTGGTACTTACATATTATATATGTATTTACCTGTTCCTCTTCACTCACCTTATTTTGACATCTTTAAAGTCAAATTCAGACACCATACATCTCCTGCAAAGAGCCTACATACATGCTGCTGATTTTCATATTTGTTGACCTTTTTTTGTGATTTGATGAAAAGTTTATCTTATATGGCAAAGTGTGAAAAAATTTAAACCAAAGATACATTTGTTCAGTTTTAAGAAATGCTCACAAGCTAAACACATTATCACCATCATTCCAGATTGTCCTTCTTGGCTCTTCCCCTTCAAAGTCTATCCTATTTCCATCCTTACAGACATCATGGCAAATTCAAGCAAGGAGAAGAAACTGGTGGGTGGCTCATGGCAGGCAGGGAAAAGCAGTACAGGCCACTTGCCTCTGTCCTGCCCTCGCAGTTTGTCTTCCTCCTGGCTAGTCAAGCTTTGGAAAATCTACTTCTTTATTTACATAAAATACTGCTACATTCTTTATTTTCTTCCTCAGAGATTTGCTGGCTGAATTTGTTTATTTAGCTTTAGCTTCCCACATGAATCTTGAATTAAATTTGTTATTTCAAAATACAGAAAGAGAATGAATTTGAGATGTTTATTTGTGATAATTTAAACAGCCCTGTGTCACCGTCAGGGATATATTCTTAAAGAAACATTGTTACATAGTGTTATTTATTCATAGACATTTGTCATGGTTATTCTTTCAAAAGGATTCTTTCCTTTTTACATATTGTGAAGAAAGTGGTGGGTTTTGGTTTTCAAACTATTTGAAATTCACTTCATATTTTTTCTATTTACCATTGAATTTTTCTCTTGTGTATACTAAGTAGTTTTTCTGTATGTATTGTCTTGGTTTTCATATGCATAACTATGTCACAGTCATAGTTTTATACACACATGTACACACATGCATACATGCACCCATATACGCACATGCACAGATGTCTGTACACATGTTGAAGCCAAAAGTTGAAGTCAGATGTCATCCTTGATTGCTTTCCACTTTCTTTATTGAGAAGGGTTTCTTGCTGAACCCAGAGCTTGTCAATTCTGTCTGGTCTAGCTAGCTAGTTTGCTCTAGGAGTCCTGGTCTCTGCCTCCCAGATGTAGGGATTATAGATCAGTTCTGGATATCTGAATTCTAATCCTTATGCTTGAATTCACCAAATCATCTCCCAAGTCCTGTTATATCAAACTCACTAAGCATCCCTGTTTTTAATTCCAGATTTTTGTTCTTCTGACTTCTTGTCTAGTTGCATATATAGCTGGATTCTTCTCATCTCTGGGATTAGGTTATATAGTAATAGCAAGAGTAAGGCTTCTTATTTGTGTTTATTAAGATGATGTATGTGTCCATGTACATATGTACACATGGAAGAAAATATGTGGTGTGTGTTAAGGGATATAGTACCATGTAAATGATGCATGTGTGCCATTGCCAGCATATATATATATTCATCTTTAGTGTATGCTTATCTACTTCATAATAAAATTTAAGGAAGTTTTCAAAGATTCCTATTTTGTGTGTGTGTGTGTGTGTGTGTGTTTTGTATGAAGACAGGGTTATAGTTTGTAAAATATCCTTTTGCCTCTAAGGGATCAGTATGACTTTTTCCCTATGATAATAACTAAGAACAAACGATTAGATTTCCTAACATTTCAGCATGTAGAATGAGTTTTAGTCACATGGTATATTAGTGTTTTAATGCACTGTTGCAGTCTCTTGGATAATGTTTTATTTAGGAGTTTTGTATTGACCTTCTTAAGTGAGATTTGTCTATAGAGTTTACTGTGTATAAAATACTTATTAGACTTTGTTATTAATGCAATACCTACCTAAAATAAATTAGATATTATTTTTAATTTTTCATAGTCTAGAAAAGTATAAAAACATTAAGCTATCTGCTCTTTGAATATTTATGTATATCTTCTGGGAAACTGTGGGGCTTGATGCTTTTTTCCTTAAAATCTCTCCCTTCCCTGATAAATTGGAATACATATATTTTTGATTTTTCCTAAGGAATACTAAGGAAATTATATTTTTCTAGAAAATTGTCTATTGCACTCTGATTTTAAAATTGGTCATGCAGAGTTCAGTAGTTCCTGAGGCCTCTTTTAATTTTGTTTAACACTTAAGCAGGTTGGAAGCAAGCTGCCTTCCCAAGTGTGGGCCTGAGAAGCCACTGAATTATTTCTTCACATCACCTCATGGTTCTGGTGCTAGACTGTGACTCCCTTTATATGCCAGCATCCTCATTGGCTGATGCTCAAGTTCTGTGATGTCACAGGGCACCATTGGCCCCTGGCAGCAGGGACCACAGAAGTCTTAGAGATAGCGGGAGAGATGACATGGAGTTCTGTGTAGCCATAAACATTTGGAGGGGCAGGGATGGAAAGGGACACGGTCTCACCCTGTAGCCTATTCTCGTTGTCCTCCTGCCTCAGCCTCTTTAGTGCTGAGATTACAAGCATATGTCAGCATGCCCGTTTAAGGGCCCAACGTACCATGTAAAACCTGTTTCTTTACTTCATCTAGTCTCCCTGTCCAGCTTGTGTTTTACTTTTTTCTTGTCCAGTGTCATTTTCCTCACTCTTCAGAGTTCTTATGAGGAGTTTCCAAGGTTCTATCTGCTAGTCTGGCTGCTTTTCTTGCAGTTGATAGCCTCTGAATTCTTTCCACAATTAAATATGAGACCCATCCATAATGGTGTTCTAGGATATTGAAATTCAAATTCCACACATTTGACCATGTTTGCCTGCCTTTGTCCAGCTGTTCTTGAATTCCAACAATTTTTAAGGATGGAAAGGGCAGAGAGGTGAGGCAGGCACTCTTTTGACTTCATCTGGAACATTCTCAGGTTAACACAAAGCATCTCTGACTGTCGTTAGATCAGTATCTGTCTTCCTTGGCAGGAGATCACAGTTGACTATATAGGAGGCTGCCACTCCACCATCCTGGCCCTTCTCATAGCCTTTCCATTCAGATCCCCTCCCCGCATCAGCCCCCAACCATCGCTCTGACCAGAGAGTGCATTTGCTTGCTTCCCTAGCTCAGCTCTAAGGAGCACTCCATATATGTATTCATTATACAGTAACTGGAAACCCTTCTGGAAAATATTGCCTTTCATCACCTTTCCAAGAAACAATGTCAGCATTTTATGTCATTGGATTTTTTTTGCTTCTGCTTTTATATGGTATTTTTTTTTCTTAAATCATTATGGACATCAATATATTTTGCTGAGCAAGGGGAGATTTGCCTAGAATGGTATTGTTTGCTCTTCTCATATATTAGATATAAAGGTTGTCAGTGACACTCAGGCTAACTGAGCCCCCTTATTTTCCACACTGTGGTCTGTACCTTGGCATTCTTAAATCGAACAATTTTACTTTTTCTTCCCACCAACTTGAGCCCTTTACCAGAGACTTTGTTTTCTTGATTTGTTTTGGCTCCTTGCACTAAGTCTGGCTCACTGTAGAAACTTAAGAAGTACAGTGGAGGAACTGATAGAATGAGCCTCGTGAGGAAGGGGACTAGAACACAGGAAACCAAGATACCCTGACTACACTTCTGCTTTTTTCTTGGCCTCTATGGGGTAAGATACTTATTTGTCTGAGTATCTATTCCTTCCCTATAACAGAGTGATATTAATACCTATCCTGCTTCCCTTTGAGTTCACCCAAATGATGATGGACACAAAAGCACTTTGGGCAGTACACCAAGCTACATGGGAGTGAAGACTAGTGATGACTTCTAGTTCTAGGGCATGAAGGAAAGGTCAAGGTCTACCAGCTATGCAAATAGACACTTCTAACTTCCTTCAGAGCTTCTATAAAAAGATTTATTTATGTTTATTTTATGTGTATGAATGTCTGCATATAGACTGTGTGTGTGCCTCTTTCCCTCAGAACCAGAAAAGGGTGTCAAATCTGCTGGTACTGGGAACTGAACCTTGGTCCTCTTTAAGAACAGCAAGTGCTCTTAACTGCTGAGCCATCTCTCCAGCTCTTCCTCCAGATCTTTACAGTGGACTAGACATCATGGAGAAAATCATCTTACGGCTTCCTAGAATGACTGAAAAGTCATGCTAATCATTTTCTAAATGTGGAATTGAGTTTTCGTGAAATTAGTAAATTCTCTTGGGGACCAAAGATATTGTGCATGTGTGTGTGTGTGTGTGTGTGTGAGTGTGTACATGCATGCGTGCATGTCTTTGTGTATATGGCTGCGTGTGTCTGTGTGAGTATGTCTATGTATTTGTGTGTGTAAACCTGTGTCTGTGTATACACTGCTAATCTTCATAACCATGTTTTAACACAACCAGGTTTGCTTTAGGGTTGTTAACTGGGACTATGAAACTGAAGCCCCCATATTAAGTGAGCCTGTTCTCCGACTCCCTACCCCATAAGGAAAAGTGCTATTTACAACTTGGGAAGCACAAATATCTGGAAAGTGCTTTAACTAAAAGCATTAATTACTTACCCTTTTGTCTGGGCTTGGGTGGTAGAAATGAAGTTTCTTTTAAGACTATGTGTGCAGGTCTGTCTTGCTTGGTTTGCGATTCTGATTTACTTTAACAGTAAGATTGGGAGCACTGCACAGCAGAAAGGGTACTTGTTTTAGTTGTGCCTTGGGCTTTAAGCAGAGGAAATGGGGATGTCTCTGGAGAGATGAAGCCTCAGCCCAGCTCACACCATTCTCAGATAAAGCCTTCATGAAATGAGCACAAGCACTCATCCCCCAGAGGCTCCAGGAGCCTAGATCTAGAGCACCTCTTAGATAGTCTTCTACTTTCATTACTGTTGCTACAATAAAACACTGACAAGAAGCAGTTTAGGAGAGACAGGGTTTATTTTAGTTCACTATTATAGGTTATAGACTGCCATAGCAGGGAAACCAGGACAGCACGAGGTTGAAAGAGCTGGTTCCATCACATCTAAGTCAAAAGAAGAGAGAAATGAATGCATACATGGTCACCCACTTACTTGTGTGCAGCTGGGTTTTGCCATCCATACAGCTCAGAAACAGCCTAGGGAATGGTGCCACATATATTGAGCTGGGTCTTCCTAATCCCCTATAGACATGCCTACAGGCCAACCCACCGTAGACAGACCGTCACTGAAAATCTCTTCCCAGGTGATTCTAGCTTGTGTCAAGTTAACAGTTTAAAGGTAACTATCACAGACACTAAAATTACATATGCTCAAGTCCCTTACACAAAAAGCACAGTACATCCTCTCATATATTTAAGTTACTTCTAGACAATGTATCATAGCTAATACAATACAAATACTCTGTTGATGTGGGAGTCCCCTCTGTGTGCTGTGATTACCATTAATGAATAAAGAAACTGCCTTGGCCTGTTGATAGGGTAGAACTTAGGTAGGCAAGGAGGATTGGACTGAATGCTGGAAAGAATAAGGCAGAGTCAGAGAGATGCTATGGAGCCACTGCCAGCGTCAGACATGCCGAATCTTTGCCGGTAAGCCACTGCCACGTGGCAATATACAGATTAATAGAAATGGGTTAAATTAAAATGTAAGAGTTAGCCAATAAGAAGCTAGAGCTAATAGGCCAAGCAGTGATTTATTTAATCCAGTTTCTGTGTTCTTATTTTGTTCTGGGCAGCCAGGAACAAACAAGCGGCCCCCTCCTTCCTAAACTCTGTGATTAGTGGCTATGTTGCATTGTTTAGAGAATAATGTCAGGAAAATACTCTGTACATGTTCATGGTAGTTGCAATATATATTTCTAAATATTTTAACCCACCATTGGTTGAACCTACCAGTGACGAACTGATGGGCATGAAGGACCAACTGGAGTTTGGCTATGCTTATTTGGTTGAGTTGGCACATCAACAGATGACTTTATTGTTCACCTGGATGATCTGAAGGGGGTTATTGCAAGAAGAAGATGCCAAAGAAACTTACAAAAATGAAGAGGCCTGTTTGGTGAAAAATATGACTCTCTTCTTAACCAAGTTATATCAACTCACATAGTGTTTTGGTAGAAAAATGCTTGCATTTCTTTACTTTACTTGTGTTAGTCAGTGCTATATTGTTGTGAAAAGACACCATGGCCAAGACAACTTTTATAATAGAAAAGCATTTTATCAGGGCTCACTTACAGTTCAGAAGTTTAGTCCCATCATCATCATGGTGGGAGACATGGCAGTATGAAGGCAGACGTGATACTGGAAACGTAGCTTGAGAACTCTACAACTGGATCTGTAGGCATCAGGAAGAGATGAAGAGCATTGGTGGTCCTGTCATGGGCCTTGAACCCACAAAGCCCAACCCCCAGTGATGCACTTTTTCCAAAATGGCCACACCTACCCGACAAGGCTACACATAACCTAATGTCACATCTAATGCCTCTTACTAAGCATTCAAATATATGAACCTATGCAGTTCAACTTCAAATGTCCCCTTGGTATATAACAGTCTCAAGACTGTTTCAAAGTCCAGAGTCCAAAGTATCTGATACTCATGGCAATTTCTTGAGTATAATCCCTATAAAAGAAGGGAGTCTCATCAAAATCTCCATGAGAAAGGAGAGGCAGGGAGCATGAGCTCAGGCCCACCTCCTCTTCTAGAGAACCAGAGACACAGACTCAGAACTCCTTTTCTTACTACAGGAAAGAGGCACATAGAGGATCTGGTCAACAGTAAAGAGTCTCGTGATATGGGTGGTAACCTGGGCGACCTTTAAATTATTGTTTATGTTATTTTTTCTTGTTTTAGTCTTGTTATAGTTAGGGGAGGGGATAAAAAATTAGGGAATCCCCTATTTTTTTCATTGTTTTTCCTCTCTCCTCAGTACCTAACACTGAGTGGTACTAAGTAAGAATAATCACTGCTTACATTGTTGAAATAAAGAAAATGAGATTAGTAAGCTTTAGGTAGCACCACTCTCTAGTGTCATCTAGTGTCTAGGTGTTCTCAGAAAATGAAATCTCTTTGAATCCTGTAGTAGGTTCTGGTTAATTGGGAAAAGGCAATTTGAGGCGATGTTGTTGTTTTTTAATGTAGAGAAAAGTGTGATTGGTACAGCTTTTATACTTCTATGCTTCAAGTCCTCTTTAGTGGTTTTAGTGACAATGATTTTAGTGCTATGAATATTTTACATTTATGATTGACTTCTCCCTTTTCACTGTTTTAAAGCTTGGAAACACACCCTTATTAACTCCCACTGCTCAGGAGCCAGTATTGATTGTTTCTTTAGAAAGAAAGTAGGGGGTAGACTTATTTGCCATGCTCTTAGAGTGCACAGAAAGCCCGGGGAGTTTTAAAACTTCATAAAATAGAAGGCCCCAGAAGAGAAGGGTGGGAATAAGCAATGATTTGAAGTCACATGGCCAGCCAGGAAGTGTGGGAGTGAGGTCTGTTGGTTTACGGTCTGTCTCACATGTTTTGTATTTTCAAATAAAGTCTATGTATTCATTTAGTGGTCCTGTAATAATAGGAAGTGGAATACTGTCAGAAACATGAGTGATCACCTTGAGGGTGTACTTGGTGATCTTATAGCCAGAACTCGTGAGGCTGGGGTGCTCCCAAGCTTCTGCCTTGAGGGGGGAATTCTCAATAGTCCTTGATAGAGTCTGTCCTCAGCTTTAGTTTGGGGTATGGTGAGACAGGGTGTGTCTCTTTGAGAGCTCTTTGAACCTTCTCTTAACATAGTGTGTGTGTGCGTGTGTGGTCTGTGGATATATGTGTGTATGCATGTGCATGTGTGTGTATGATGTGTGTGCATGCATGTGCGTGTGTGCATGTATGTGTGTGGTCTGTGTGTATGCTTGTGCATGTACATGTATGTATACGTATGTATGTGTAGTTTGTGTGTATGTATGTGCATGTGTGTGTGTGCAAATGCATGTGTTAATAGCAGGTGATTTTAATAACCTACTTTCTTCAACAGAGAAGACATCTAGAAAAGAAATAAGCAGAGAAACATTAGAATTAATTAACATGATCCATCAAATTGACTTAACAAATATTTATTGACTAGTCCACCCAAACACCAAAGAATATACATTCTACTCAGGAGCTCATGAAAATATCTCTAAAATATATTCTGGGATGCAAAACAATTCTTAACATATTTAGAAATATTTAAAGAATTAAGTATATCCTATCTGATCACAATGCAATAAAACATAAAATCACAGCCAGCAGGTCTTGTAAGTACACAGACTAATACAGATTAAACAACTGGTCAAATAAGAAATTAAGGAAGAAATAAAAGTTTCCTAGAATAAAGTGAAATAAATGAAAGCAAAGTACAATAAAATTCCTGGGACTATTAAAGGCAGCCCCACGAGGGAAATATATAGCTTTAAGTGACTGCACTTAAAACCAGAAAGAGCACAAAATGCTTAATGATGTGTGTTGGTTTGAACACATTAATAATAAACATCGAATCACCAATAATGTGCCAGTGTTGCATTAAGGGAAGAAATCAAAACACTTCCCCTTAGTGTCATTTAACCAAAAGTAGGGTCCATTATGACTCTTCCACACCTATTACCTCTCTCATCAACAGCCCCCACTTCCTCTAGTCCCTTGTGTATTCCTTTGTCCCCCCCACCCCGTGTGTGATACTGTGAAGGCTTTTTTTTAAAAAAAAAAAAACCCACTGTTAAAATGACTTGTTTTAATTTAATGAAGTCTTGAATCCAGCCTCTTACCCATTCTAGTTTTTGACTTTCTTTTTGTATATACACACACGGCCACTAAAGTCATCCCCAGGTCTTTGGAGAAATGCCTGCTTCAGAGTTTGCTTATCTCTCTGGACTGACCATTTCTCATTGATCCTGATCTCTAGGCATATTTTTTTTATTATTATTCTCATGCCGATCCAGGTAAGTTTAAGAGGTTTAAAGAATGCCTTATTGACATTTTGGGTGTTCTGTACCAGGAGTCATTTTCAAATACCAAGTCTATCAAACTGCTGCACACCTAACTGCAGCACAGCCTGGCTCTGACTCCTGGATGTTGTTTCCTATTACTTCAGTCTGTCGACGTATACCAGTATATACAACAGACAGATACAGGTAAACTACAGAGCAATGATTCATGGAAGTGGAAATGGGAGGACCATTTGACTACTTGAACTTGGATTTGAAAGGGAAAAGTAGAGGGAGGAGAGATAGAGGCATGAAAGTGTGAAACGGGACCCTGAAAACTCCATGCCCAAAGCCGCTTGGGTATCCTACTGTTTACCACAGTCCAATCTTGTCTTAGAATTCCCTGGAATCCAGGCATAGCTTGATCTGCCAGCCAGCAGTAGTAGTCTCGTACCCAGTTCTACAGACCTTGTGCCTCGTGCCCCAGACATAGTCAGTCGTATAAGGCCAGCTCTCGCCTGAACTCCCTTCCAATTTATGCCGCTTCCTGGGTCTTACCAATCTTCTGGGTTTCGAGTTCTGCTACAGCCTTACTGGGTTTACTGGCCATGGTACACAGCCTAGTTCTCCTGCTCTCTCTCCACCCTCTACCAGGCATTTTTGTCAATTACTCTTCCTAACCTTCTCCCATTTTCTGCTCTCAAATACTGTGTGAAAGAGACTGGGCTAGGGCTTCAGTGGGTTGGTATGAAGATCCAGGATGAGCTTCCCATCAGCCTCCATGTAGAGTGCTTTGCTTCCTGAAAGGTTCCAGTGCTGCTGGCTGTGAGGAACCTGAGGGAACAGGTTCAAGAGAGGAAGTGATATGGAATTCTCTGCTCACTGACCATCACATTGGAGACCTAAGGGATTATAGAATAAGGGAAATGGGAGTTGTAGTCTTTTGGGCAAAGAAAAAAAGAAAAATAAAAATCTTGAGGTGGCTTTCGGATATGTGCCTCCTGTCTAGAACTTTCTTCTGAGATATATATATATATATATTTGTTTAGTATTTCTACTTAGTAATTTCAGGAGAACCTCAGAAGTGCAGCTTTCATCTTTTCTCTCAAATACTGTTGCTTTTTTTCTGCCCTTGTGCTAATGAATGCCACTTTGATTTATTTAGATACCCAGGCTAGTAACCAGAGCAGTGTTCTGGTCTTGTTTTCCCCAACGTCCTACCACGTCCATCCTTGTTTCTGCTCCAGTGGCCACTACCTTAGCTCACTTCTTCACTGTCATTCATTCATGATGATTCTTCCTCCCTGGTCATGCTCTCTTACTCATTTTCTGAAACAAGCCAGAGTGAGCACATCAAAACCTCAGTGCTTAAAGTGTCATCTGTGGGCCAACATCATTGGTACCTTGTGGGAATTGCTTAAAAATGCAAGATCCCAGGCTCTCTCGACTCCAAATATACTAACAGAGAGTCTGCTGTGACACAATTCCCAGGTTATGCCTTAGTACATTACATTTTGAGACAAGTAGCTCTAAAAATAAATATTTAATTATATTTCTCTACCTTAAAGGGTCTTTAGATCCATGTTATTCTTAGTAAAATCCATCACCCTTTCAAAGAGCTTGCTGTGAGATCATATCTCCTAGTAATGTCAGAAGCTACGCCCATAAAGTCTCACCATGACTAAACATGAGCTGAACATGGAAAACTACAATAGACATGCTAAAGTGAACAGGGGAAAGCTCATGAGGCTTCAAACTTACCCAAAAAACCAGAGGCAACTAAGGAATACTGAGAGCGAGAGAAAGAGTCTTCGCCAGGGAAGAGCACACCAATTTGTTATCCAGTACCAAATGGTCAGCCCTAAATCCACATACATACAGTAACATTATTCAGATCAAACATATTTGCATTTATATATTTATCAGTGTGTGCGTGTGTGTGTGCGTGTGTGTGTGTGCGTGTGTGCATGTGTGACAACAGTTAATGAAAAGGAGGCCATGAATTTTAAAGACAGCAAAGACAGGTATATGAGAGTTTAGAGAGAGAAAAAGGAAGGGAGAAATGTTTTAATTATAGTTTCCAAAATGAGAAAAAAATCCGTCATTCTTAAATGATCTCACAGAGCTCTTAAGACCAAGTACTGCACAGTTTAATCTCCCACTCTCTGTGTCTGCCCCGAGCAATAATCACACTAAAATGTTCTCTGTTCTGACAGACTGAGCTTCATGCCTTCCCTTCAGGCTTTTGCACAGGATTCTCCCTTTACCTAAAATATCTTTCTCTGAGTTTCTTAAAGGAAACCCATGTCCTACAGTGTCTGGCTTATGTTTTCCTCCTATGTGTTTCTGTGGATTTCTATGTATTACTTATCTTGTTAGTGACAAAATTTACTTGTTAGTCTTTTTCTCTTTCTCAAAATACATTCTTTTACAGTACCTGTCTGATTTATGTTTGGGGTCAAGTTTCTTGGAATATCCTGGATATCAAATGCTGATTTAAAATCTACCTTCCAGAATTGATTAAAGCCTAATATGGACCCAAACCATGCTTATTTCCTCACTTATGATTCCTTAGAACCTAATATGATAGTGACAGCAAACAATGACAAAAGCACAGTGGACAGGAAGAACAATAACTGGCGAGTCAAGCGGCATTTTTTTTTTTATTTTGAGAAGTTTTCCATAGCAAGGGCCTTTGTGGACCAGCCTCAATGGCCCCTCAAAATTCAGAGAGAATGCTACATTAAGTGGGTAAAACAAAAAAAATTGAGGGTGAAGGAATAAACTCTCTCACAAGTGCTTTTCCAAGCAAATCTCTATTTTTTTGCTTCTAATTCCAATTCTACTGTCCTACTTCTAATTTCTCCTACCTTCTTCCGCTAGCATCTTCTTCTATTTTAAAAACTCTTCTCCTTCAGGAGCCTTGAAGAGGTAAAGAAAATACAAGAATTACCATCTCATTGGTCAAAAGCATATTTCTAGGGTAAGCAATTAAGGAGCTGAACCATTGCCATGGCAATGCAAAAGTCCAAGGTTACTGACTAAGACCATGACTAGAGAGTGGAGGAACAGTGTCCAGTGAGATAAGCTGTGAGACATAGGTCTTCTGTTAGCAGACTGGCAAGCAAGGAATTGACATCCTTTTCTCGGGGTGTTTTGTGTAGTAACGTTGGTTGGACATCTGTAACTCTGACTTCCTGCAGAGCTGTAAAATTTTAAACTTATGATCTAACTACAAAAAAGGTTTTATCTAGTTTGAACTTGCTCTAAGGTGAAAGTGAGTTAATCGTGTACGTTAGTCTGGGCAAAAAAACAAATCAGGCTTTTAAGTGTCCACAGTCCTTGTGGGACAAATAAATCCAGCAATGAAGCATGTCCCAGTATATTTTCTATATATCAAAATTATACATCCAAATGAAAAGTCATCTTCCTGACTACCCACAGATATATGTGTCCAGTAGATGGAATATTTTCATGAGATGAACACACAAGCAGTGGGGAAACACCCAAAGTTATTCTTAGGGAAGAAATGAAGTGAAACATGGGAGAAATTATAGACAGGAGCAACTGGTTTCCACAGCCAGTAACTCCACAGCCTTTCCAGGTGGGGCTCCCTATCAGAGAATCACTCATCTGGTAGGTTGGTCTGTTGGACATTAGCTATCATCTGCTGTATCTCTCATGGCCCCTGACACCTATACAAGTGCATAACCATCTCAGATAAGTAAGTGATAACCTTTGACTTCTTTTGATGTGAGGGTATCTAAATATGTCTAGTGTTAACCTTTTGGAGATAGGAGAGTAGAGGCAATGAGAACTATTTTAAAGGTGTGGAAACTGAACTTTGGAGGAAAATGACATGTCAATAGTTACATTGAATATTACAGGTGAATCTGGGACTTCAATCCAGGAGTGACTGACTTTAAAGCTAGGGCTGTATTTTAGGGTCAGGAATTGAGAAAAGGTTGGGGTGGGTTTTTATGTCATGATTGAATGAATCAATGAATCTGTCTACCAATCTATCCTCCATCTATCCACCATACATCTACACATCTATCCATACATCCATCATACATCATCCCATACACCTAAGCATCCATCATCTATCACATTCATCTACCCAGATAAGGATTTATTCTCAGAGACGGGCAGAGGCACTGTAAGCAGAGCCAAAACTCTGTTCGGGATCAAGGTGATGATGCTGAGGGCAGAAAAGCCAGGCAGGATGGTCTTTCATATATTTATTCAGACTGGAAAATGAACTTCTTAAGGGAGATGCACTGCTGTGGTTATGAGAGCAGCTACTGGGGCAAGATAGCAGTTCAAATCCTGTTTCTACCATCTACTAGGGCTGCGGGCAAGGGCAAAATATTCAACCTTTGTGCATTGACTTTCCTGTCACCTGTCCTGTGGTCTCCTGGTTGGGTGAAGTGATCAGTGCACACACAGAGGATCATCTATATTCTAATCACTGCTGTAGGCACTGGGAATGTGGCAGGGAATCAAGCATGCTGCCTTCTCTCAAAAAGTTGATATTCTACTGCAAAGTGTGGGGAGAGAAGGAAACTTATTCTTGAATGCACCAAAACCTCCTATGTCTGGACAAAATTCTTTGGCTTACCTTCCTGGAAAACTGAGACCTATGTTTGTCCCCATTGAATCTGGAAGGATCTGTGATACCTTCACACATTTAAAAAATTATTACTTTTAGTCAGTTTATAAAGAAACGGGTTTTCCTGTGACGTTTTCATAAACTAAGCCATTATATTTGGTTCCTGCTCCCTCACCTCATTGCCGGCCCCCTCCGTCTTTCTTTCTCTTACTGGTCTCCTTACTTCTGCTTTCTGTTTACATCCCAATACTGTCTCTTGTTCCCTCTCCCCTTCGTTAGAGAGCCCTTCCTACTTTCTCATAGTTTCTTTCCCATGTGCACATCATGCCTTCCAACAAATTTAAATCTGTATTTCACATATGAGAGAGAAAATGTGATAGTCTGTCTTTCTGTCTGACACATTTGCCTGACATAATGGTCTCTAATTTCATCCATTTTTGTGTGAGTGCCATCATTTCGTTTTTTATATCTGAATAAAATTCCATTGTGCACACTTATCACAGTGTCTTCCTTCACTCTTCTATAATGGACCTCTGGGCTGGCTTGCTTTCTTGGTTGTTGTGTCTAGTACAGCAGCAGTCATGGATGTGCAGGTGTCTCCATACTGTGTTGTCTCAGAGTCCTTCAGGTGGTAGTGCTGACTCCTCCTTTTTGGAGTGGAGTAGTGAAGCTACTTTTTAAACTTTAAGTGGTATTGTAGCTCTTTTTTTAACTTTCTTTTTTATTTATTCTTTGTGTCTTTCACATCATGCGTCTCGGTCCCATGCATTTTCCATTCCTCTGTATCTGCCCTTAAGAGAAAAAAGAAAAAAGAAAAGAAAAATGGGAAAATCTCATCATAGAAGCTGTAGTGTGACACAGTGAGCCATGCAGTAAACCCTTTTGTCCATGTATCATTACCTGCAAGTGTCCATTGCAAAGAGTCACTGGTCTGGTTTGAGGCCTCTGGTTTGTGCTGGACCCACACCGGAATGCCTCTTGGACATCCTGTTGTTGCCCTGTGTCATGGAGATCCTGCAGCTTTGGGTCTGCAGGACCAGCCCATTCACATGTTCCAGCAGACCACAGATGGGGTAGATATTGGGGTGGGCAGGGTTGGTTGTCCCACCAGCTCTGCCTTGTCCTCCTCATCAAGATACATCGCCTTGGCAAGTTCACCCTTTGCAGGGATGAGCAAGAGCTGAGCCCAGCAGTCCTGTTTTCATGTCCTCAGCTTTGCATCTCCCATACCTATACCTTTAGGACCAGCTCTGCTGTGCCACCAAGGTGTGGCCTAGGGGCCTGCAGCAGATGGGGGACAGGACCAGCTCTCTCACTCTTAGGACCTCAGAACCAGCTCTCCCACCTGCCTCAAGCATTGATGGCCTGGGAGGGAGAGATGACATCTCTCTTCTCCCCATGCTGCCATATCTTAGGTGAGTAATGGGGACAGCTCTTCCGTGCTCACAATATCAGAGCTGGCTCACTCATACCTCTACCAACAGAATTGGTTCTATTGTGTTACCCAAGCAAGGTGCAGGGCCCGCTCTCCCAAGTGTTGCTGCTGGTGGAAGGCAGTGGAAGCTCTCCTGCCCTTCTGATCCCAGGGCCAATTTTCCCACCTGCCTCGGGCATTGATAGTCAGACAGGGAGGGCATCTCTCTCCTGCCTATGTCTCCACATGACAGATGTAAGCTGTACTTCTAATCATTTGAGGAACCTCCATTCTTACCTCCATAATGGCTGCACCAGTTTACATTCCCATCAGCTAGTTAGGAGACTTGAAAATTGGCACGGGTAATGGAGAGAGCTATACCAGCCACGTGGGCAATGACTGTCCAGACTGAGGGGGAGAACATTTGATAGCCCTGAAGGGAAAGCAGTGGATATTGGGAATTAAAGGCAGGGAGTTAATGCGGGAGCCCACACAGGCACTGGGAAAGCCACAGCAAGGACATCAGCTCTTTCACAAGTGACATAAAGTGCCATGATGTTTGAACAGAGCTGTAAGACACCCCAGTCTGCTCACTGAGTGAACAGATGGATGAGTGAGGCAAGGAGAACAAGGGGTAACCTTTCATTCAATGGCAGCAGAACAGCCAGAGGGTAGAGTGGCTTGAAGTTGAGAAGAGCCCGAGGGGGCAAGAAGTCTTCATTTACCCGTGTATTGATGTTGGCATAGATGTGGAGTAAGAAGAAAAGGGGAGTCAAGGCTGGCCCCAAAACTTTTGGTATGAGTGACCAGAAATATGGAGTTGTCATTTTGATATGAAGGAGACTGATGGGAGTAAGAGACCCTGTGGCCTTATTTTAGCCTCTACCATGGATGTGTCACACTTGAGACACCTAAGGGACTTCTTATTGCAATTACCAGGAAGCTGTTCAGCAGAGACTCAGTGCAAGACTGGTGCCATCAGAGCGAGGATGCTGTGATGTGGTGTTGTACCTGGGCAATGTCACCTGGCAAGACTCAACCTGGATGTGATAATCCTTAAAAAAGGCTGGGAGGACAGGCGAGGGATCCAGGACTGGTTGTATGTGCTTCCCAAGAGGACATCTCATGGCTACGGAGAGATGACAGGACCAATGACCTTGAGAAAATTAGCACCCTGAGACCTGGAATGAAACAGAATAGATTCAGGAAGAATGGAAGAAGGGAAAGGAAAGCAGAAATTGTAGATGCTTGCTTTGAGGAGGAACACAGAGAAGGCGTCATTCCTGCAAGAGGATATATGGCCAAATGAAAGCAGAAAGGAAAGAAAAGTAAAATATTCGTGTGTTGATAGGAATAATCTACTGGAGGGGGCACACTCATCTGTGGGGGGTGGGAACCATCAGAGAACACAGCATAGATGGCTCTACAGGGCCCAGGGAGGGGCAAGCCCATCACAGGAGCCTTTGGCACTCCTGGTCTTCCTTGGAAAAAGGGCAGTGGAGGCACAGTGTCCTCTGTGGGGATTGTTGGAAGGCTCGCTACAGGGAGCACCACTGAATCCTTCTGGCTTTGGATTTCTGGCCTTGGAATTAAAGTGAGTTTGATGAACTTGGAAACAGGGGCCAGAAAGGGCAATCACTAATCGCTGCTGGAGGAAATTCTTGGCCTCCAAATTATGCAGCTGTCCATCAACAGCTCAATTAAGGCAGCAGTCTCTCAGCTGTGTTTGTTATTTCAGCGGGTTGGAGAGAAACCACAGGAAAATGAATGAGAGTCCAAGTTGTTTTTAGATGTCCTCACAGCTCTCCTATGGGGAGACTCTCAGCTGCTAGGAGCCGGAACTGAGGGACTCAGAGGATGGCCTTTCAGCTAACAACAGCCTCCCACTCTCCTTGGCAGCTGGTGCCCTCTTAACCCTAAGGTATGAGTCCCCCCCCAATTGTCCCTCTCCTTTTGTTGTTGATTTTTGATGATCTTCTGCTTGCCAACTTTGTGCTATGATTGGCTTATTGACAAGGGGTGGTAACTAGATTCTACCTGACGTGTAAGGAACTCTTCCTGGTTCTCCGGATCAGCCTCCAACTGGTCTTGGCCAGGCCCCTGATAGGCAGCCGACACAGAAGAACTCATGTCCTTTCGGGGCACTAAGATACAGTGAGCAGGGAGATCAGTCACAGCAGAGGGAAGGGCTGTTAGCAGGAATCTTCTCTTAGGGAAGCTCTTGAACCTCACTTGAAGCTGCCTAGGAAGAAGAGCGGAGGAGGCATCGCTAGGTCACCTTCAGTAATCTGGGCTTTATACTAAGGACTATGGGAGCCACAGGGTGTTTAAGAAATTGAGATACAGGCCAAACTAACCAAAGAATCTCAATGGTCTCATTACCTGCATGAGCCAGAGAGGGGCAGAGGGGCACAGGGTGGGGCAGACATCAAACCGAGTGAATACTCTCAGCTGCTCTGCTGTGGAACTCAGTGCCCCACACATCCAGCTCCTCTCTGTTCTCATGCAGACCACTTGCTCATTCAGTGTGTGTGCCGGCACAGTGTAACTTCCACTGTTACGCTCCTTTCCTCGGTGGTAGAATTCAGTGGTAGAGAACACAAACCACCCAAGCTGATTTGCCTGGATTTGAATCCCAGCTCTAACAGTTATCAAGTATTTAACTTTTCCGTCCTCAATTTTCCCATTCCTAAAATGGGGCTAAGACTAGCAACCTGTCACAGTGGCCAAGGACTTTAAATAGGGCTTGGCCATATTGAGACCTGCGACGTCAGAGTTATTGTGTACTGGTAACTAAGCCTGTGGGGATGGTGAGGAAGGGGAGCAGTGCTTCTTAAGGACAAGGTAAAGGCACTGCAGGCTCACTGAAAGTTCTGTCTCAGTTGGGATACAAAACAGGTAGTGATGAGGCCATGCGCTGCTCTCACACGGCTGCTGCAAAGTGAGCACTAATCTAAGGCAGATTCCGCAGGTCAGCTCATGCAGTGCATTGTGGCTTTTGTTGTGATGTGAGTGGAGCGCTGTGGGGAACAGCGGAAGCATCCTCTTTACTTCTTGGAGCAGGGGAGGTGAGGGAGGATGGTCCTCCTTCTGGAATACCAGTAGTCCGAGGTGCAGTGTTGCATGCTTACACCTATTGGACTGCCTCTAGGCATCTGCCACTTTGCTTAGCTGTTGAGTGTTCTGGGGCCATAGCCTAATCCTTTCCATTTCATTCACTGGCTTGTCTGGGGAGTGTGCAGGTCTTGAGAAGACAGAGCTGCAGCAAGAACACGTGATGCTTGTCTGATTGTCCAGGTTGGGAAGTGGGGCTAGACAGGCGCCATGGTGAGGATGGTGTACAGAACTGCACAAGGGAATTGTGGGTATTTTTTTATGTGTATTAAAGAGAAAGGGTCACATGCTAATTCAGTTCATTAGATTAGCTATCATGGAAAATACATGATTTAAAGGCTAGGGGGAGGGAAAGGCTAGAGAAGTCATTGGCGTGGTGAGTCAGCCAGGGGCAGCAATGTTCCCTTCTGGGGTTATGAGGCTCTGTGACGAAAGACCACAAACTCTCTCATTACCCTATGGGGCAGGTCAGAAGAAGTTGAAAAAGGGATGATATAAAATATTAACAAAATCTTGCTTTGTACATGAAATTAATGTGATTCTATCAAGTATAAAAATCCTTCAGGAATCATAATTTCAAAGCTGTCAAGCAGACAGAGTGACAAACGGTATTTATGCCTATGCCGTATGGCAGCGTGGGGCCAGCTGAAGGTAGAAGTTTTTGCTGTTGTTTGCCAGGACAGACTTTGAATTATTTAAGGTTTAAATGGTCAGAGCTTCAAGAGCACATTTTGCACATAGAGTAATGGTCCCATATCATTGCGGTCCTAAGGTGGAGGATAAGAAAGAGGCTCAGTGAAGACTGCATCACTGGCCCAGGCACAAGTTTTTAGCAGGAGAGCAAGAGCCAAAGCCAAATTATAACACCAGGGTTTTCAAGAGCATTGGAGAGCAGGAGTTCTCCACCTGGGGTCCAGGTTTGAGATGGTCTTTGCTGTGTGGTTTTTCTGAGAGCTGTGGGATAGGCTGAAGTTTGACTTTTCCTGTGCCCTTAGACTCTGTAGCAACCTTCCCTTCTTCCTGTTAAGACTCCAGAGATGCAAAACAGTTGGGAAACTCGTCTCCTGGGAGCTCAGTGCCTCCTGTTTAGGGGGGCTATGTGCATGTGTGACTCACCATTTTGCTTGCTTTGGTGAGTGAGGGATGTGAGACCACCTGATGAGCTAGGGGAGAATGGATTTCCTGTGACATCAGGAATTCAGGTCAATCTTAATTTTGAGCAAGACTTTCAAGTTTCTCTTGGACACTGTTCTGTTAATAAAAATGTACTTAATAGCTCAAAGCAGCCACCACTCTGAGCCACAAAGGTTTGCAAGTATTTTCTTCTAAACCTTTAATAGTTGCAGCTTCCTTCTGAGTTCATTCTTCCATGTGATGTGAGGAAGGATTCGATTCTGTTCACTTGGATCTAGCGTTCCAATTGTCATAGAACCGTTTGTTGAAAAGAGAGTCCTTCCACACCGTTATTAGCTCTCCCTGGGCCGTAGATGCTTTGCTTTAGTGATTCTTAATTCAAAATGCCACTTGAAGGGCCCGAGAGGATTTTTGCTTCCCCCTGAAACCTCACAGGCTGGGTCTCCACAATCTGCGCTGCTCTCTGCCTTCTTACCTTCCAAGCACTCACGGAGCAACCCAGTGAGCTCTGAGTACTCAGTGGGTCTTCAGCCCCAAGTTCTTCTACAATTCTCCCCCAAACATGGTCAGGTCTCACACAGCAGTACCCTCTGTCTTGGTACTGATAACTCAAACACCATGACCAAAAGCAACTTGGGGAGGAAAGGGTTTAATAACTCTCAGGTCACACTCCATCACTGGGGTAAATCAGGACAAGGATTTAAACAGGAAAGGGACCTAGAGGCAGGGGCTGATCTAGAGCTATTGGAGGAGAGGTGCTTATTGGTTTACTCAGCTTGCTTTCTGTTACATTCAGGACCAACAGGCCAGGGATGGCTCCACCCACACTGGGCTGGACTCCACCACATCAATCACTAATTAAGAAAATGCTCTACAGAGCTTTTTCTACAGGCTTGCCTGCAGCCTGGTCTTATGGTGGCATTTTCTCAAACATGGCTACCACATGACTTAAGGTATATGTAACTGGATGACTTTATACTTGGGCTGTATCAGGATGTTCTCTGGCCGTACATGTGGTCCCTGCATTGTTAGTGAAGATGTTCATCTTCATGTTTGAGGTATCCCTGACTTAGAGAACAAATTCCCCAATTGACACAGAAGCTTGGATGATTCTGGTATGTAGATTTCCACCCTATAGATAGTTATTACATTTCTGCTCATGACTGGGATTATTCAAGATTAGCTTCCCCACACTCAAAGTCCTTCAGTTACTGAACAGAGAGAAGTGTCAAACATAAGGGCCACAGTGCTTTTGGCATTCTCTTGCCTGAAGGAAACCTGCAGCCCCTTCTCAGCTCTGCTTGCACTCAGACATCTCCGGCCTTTGAGAGTTAGCACACTTGTTCAGAGGTCCTACAGGCTGCATCAAGGAGGATGCTATGTACGTAAACATCCGATCCTTGTTGGCTTTGAGAAAGGGTTGAAGAAGAGGCCCGTGCAAGTGGTTCCAGGTTGGTGCTGAGACTGGAGCTTTTGGCTCATGCAGTCACCTGCAGAGGACATCTGTATCCTCCTCGCAGGCTGAACTGAACCTGTTATTAACTGTGAAGCCTAGAATACCTGCTGGAAATGGATGCGGAAGTGTAAAGGCTTGGGAGGAAGAAGTAGAGATAATTTCCTTTCCCTCATTGAAACTGTGATGTAAGGAGAGCCATTGAGAGAGGCAGGGCTAAGACATGACCTCTGCAGGGGCGGTGCAGAAGGATCTAATGGGTATCAGGGAGGATACAGGGTACCATCCCTGAGGACTCATCACCCTATAGTCTGCTCTCTTCACTGAGCTCAGCATTTCCTGACTTGATCATCCAGCTTTGGCTCCTCTGGTTGATGAAGACCCTGCATCTTGATGGGAAAGAGAACAGGGTTTGTTTTGGTTCACTGTTTGGGAGATGCAAAAGTGAAGAATCAAATCCGTGATGCTGTTTTTGCTGACAGGCCTCCTAATATTTCAGGCTCTTACGTAGCAAAGGGCAGGGGGTGTGTGAACCTTCTGCTCTCACCACCTTCTCTTACAAAGCCACTAGAATTCAATCACAAAGACATCATCCTGATGACTTTATTTAACCCTATCCTCTTCCCAGAGGTCCCACCACTAAATAGTGTCTCAGATCACATTTACACCCTAAAAGGGGACTAAATTTTCAACACTGAAACCTTGGAGATACATTCACTGGCATCTAGATTACAGCAATGCGTGTATTTCCAGCTAGGATCGAAAGTCCAGATCACGGCCTGCCTGTCTCAATCTATACCTCATTAGAGTAGAGGGTGGGGTGTGGGACTACACTGGCAGGTGCCAGTGAGCTACACATCGTGGCCAGAAAAGCACGTAACCACCAGGTGGCGCTGTTGTTGCAGAAAAGCTGGTGTCTGATCGCAAAGACGCTGCTGGAGGAAGGAAAGGTCAAGGAGCTGACTGAGGAGCTTGAAGGAAGGGCTGATGCCACAGCTTCTCCCAAGTTGGGCACCCAGGCTAGTTCACAGATTCTACTTAAATATCTCTTTTTTTTAGCCCTCTCTGTCAGTTTAACCCCTCCCCCAAGCTATGAGATTGAGTTTTCCCTTAAAACATTTCCATTCTTAAAACCCCAGAACAAACAGCACAAAGCATAATTTAAGCTTAAGTTTAAAGTTAAACACGTTTCATTTGACATTTTCTCTGAATTATTCACGGGTCACCTACATTTCTTATACACAAATTGTATGCCCGCCGCGAAGACAGATTTTTCCCAGGTTGTGATAGACGTGCCGTTTGCAGCACTCATTCCTCCAGCCTCATTCCTCCAGCGCGTGCCCTCTCAGGCAGGACTCTGTATCCCGAGAGTGTCTACTGAGCTCCTCCTTTCTCATCATGCACCATAATGAAATTCATTTTAAAACGATTCTTTTGCGTATTACCATTTTACCATTTTTTTTCAAGATGGAAGCAAAGTTGCGGACTGAGATGGACATGTTTGCTGTTTTTGTGTAAAGAAGTAGCTCCTAGCTGCAGGCTGTGATGCAGGGGACATGGGGCATCTTTTGCATTCCTCAGAACTGACTGAGGTGTTGGTGCTAGAATGGCCGGTGCCGATGTCAACGCAGACACAGCTCTCACCTCAAAGGGAATAAGAGGCAGTTTATTCCGGAGACACCTCTGAGGGACCACGGCCTGGAAACACAAAGCTGCTTACTCCAGGTTCTGCGTTCCCCCTCAGAGACAGTTTCATGAAGCTCCATAGATGCAGACTAAAAAAGTCCTAAGTTATGCCTTCAAAAATTACATTGCCCACATTGGAGCACCGAACTGTAATCTCAAGGTCCAAATCAGGAGCAGAAGGAGAGAGAGCACGAGCAAGGAACTCAGGACCGCGAGGGGTGCACCCACACACTGAGACAATGGGGATGTTCTATCCAGAACTCACCAAGGCCAGCTGGCCTGGATCTGAAAAAGCATGGGATAAAACCGGACTCGCTGAACATAGCGGACAATGAGGACTACTGAGAACTCAAGAATAATGGCAATGGGTTTTTAATCCTACTGCACTAACTGGCTTTGTGGGAGCCTAGGCAGTTTGGATGCTCACCTTACTAGACCTGGATGGAGGTGGGTGATCCTTGGACTTCCCACAGGACAGGGAACCCTGATTGCTCTTAGGGCTGAGGAGGGAGGGGGACTTGACTGGGGAAGAGGGAGGGAAATGGGAGGCGGTGGTGGGGAGGAGGCAGAAATCTTGAATAAATAAATAAATAAATAAATAAATAAACAAATAAATAAATAAATAATTACATTGGCAGGACCATCAGAGAGGTAGGTTCCAGCCAGTCAGATCGGCCTCAGAGTCTATCTGATGGCGTGTTTAGTCCTTTGATTAGCAGATAATAGGATTTTAATAAAGTGAATACATTCCAAAGGCTTTAATCTACTTTAGATCTGACATAGAAGTGGGCAAGGAATGACTTTTTAGGGGGCCAAAGATAACCCAAGAGAAACTGTGATTAGGCTACAGCTGTTACATTTCCAACTCTCCACAGTTATTGAGGTTGTAATCAGCCTTTATTAACCTTGCTTCTTTTTAAGAATTTTCCTTCATACCAAGCACACCAATTGTCATAAATATATTGTATAGACTTGTATGTCTGTTTAGGATCCTTTCACAAATTGTTTGAAAATCTGTCCTACTCTCGAGTCAAAATTTACTTAATAATTGTTTTAGATGAAACTTAAGACAGCAACTCAAGCAGCATTCTATAAAAAAAAAAATCCCAGACTTTCTAGTACTGTGTAGCCCAAAGTAGACTAATTAGAAACATGCTGAAGGGTGGCACAAGGAAAAAGTAATTAAAGCCTTTGTTTTCTGCAATTAAATCATTATGTTTCTATAGGAACAGAGAGGTTTGCATGGACGGTGAGAACACTGAGGTTTCTAGCTTCTAATGAATCTCAACTCCGAGCTGAGGTGTTCAAGGTGGCATGATTAGTGTGGCGTGGTGCACAGCGTGTGCAGTGCAAAATGCCTATGTGTGTGTGTTCAGAACCAAGGCAGTAGTGAACGATACAACATAATCCAGCAAGGGCAAGCCCTATCAGAAATACCCAGGATTCATTATGAGTTTGATTTTGAATAAGTGGTTACTTTGCATGCAATAGCCAAAATTTTCTTGATCCTATATTCAGTTATGTGACCTATATGGGGTCATGGGTCTCAGGAACTGGGATTGGTATGTAAAATGAAAAAAAAAAGATAATTTTTTTTAAAATAAACAAGCAAGCAAGCAAACAAACAAATAATTTGCTGTTCATCTGATCATGAAGAAACACACCCAGGGCCAGCCCAGGGAGTGTGAATGAGGGAAGCTAGTGGGTAGAAGCCACCTAGATCTTGAAAGGCAGGGAGAGCTGACTGGAGGTGAAGAGGGAATGGAAAAGAGGTTTTGGAAGGCGATGATGCTTTAAGGACTGAGTGCCAAGGTCCAGGTCATTTGGACCAGCCGAAGTCCTCCCAACTAGTGCGGTGCTATGGCATACACACAGAACACAGACCAGCCCTCTCTGGTGCATGCTGTCTGTTCACTTCCTCATGTGGCGAGGCTGAGGGTGGCTTAGCTGCCTGGAGACTGAGGTGGTCTCTATAGAGCCCTCCTTACTAATGGCAGGTACAGCGCTCATGGGTGTAGACTCGACTTTCACACTCAAGGCTCTCTACACTCAACAGAGTATGACCTACCTCTCAACGGCTTAAACCAAATGGTTTAGAGCCTTAATCATACATGGAAATCACCACTGATTTCCTTAGTCATAAGCTCAGCTCACGACTAAGCAAGTCACAGGGCGCTGTGATGGAGTGGGATGAGAGTGTACGGGACATGACCTGGCTGGTTTCTGAAATCTGTCTATTGCAGGACTCTTCTGTCTGTGAGAGGCCTCCCTGTGTAACACAGGCTGGGTTAAAATTCCGATCCTCCTGCCTCAGGCTTGCGAGAGGTGGGATGAAAGATATGTGTCCCGCCACCATAAGAGGTACAAGTCACTTCTCGATTTTTTTGTTTATGAGACAGGGTTTCTCTGTGTAAAAGCTATGGCTGTAGACCAGGCTGGACTCAAACTCACAGATCTGCCTGCTTCTGCCTCCCAAGTGCTGGGATTAAAGATGTGCGCCACCACTGCCCTCTTGATTCTTTCTTATTCTGGTAATTCAGAAACTGCAAGATCCACAGCAGAGACTGGCCACTAAGCTTCTACCCTTTCTCACTTTCTCAAAAGAGTCAGTATTAACACACTTGCCAGGTATTCCCCGCAGCATCTCAGCCTGTGTGTCCTTAGCTATAGTGCCTCGTGCTGTTCTCCTTTGCCTCTGCAGCCCGACCAGGATAAACGTGTGGGCGAAGTATTGAGAAGAAGGGCAAGGGCTTCCGATTACTTTGTTTTAAGATTTATCTCATTTTAAGTTGTGTGTGTGTGTGTGAGAGAGAGAGTTTGTGTGCATGTGTGTGTGTGCATGTGCACATCTGTGTGTGTTCATGCATGCACATGCGTCTCTGTGTGTTTGTGTGTGGGCTTGTACATATGAATTCAGGTGTCCACAGAGCCAGAGGCTTTGTTGGATCCCGTGGAATTGGAGTTGTGGGCAGTTGTCATCTGCCTGACATGGGTGCAGGGAACCTGTCCAAGGTTTTCTATTGCTAAACTGTAACACCAGAACCAAAGAAACTTGGGGACAAAAGGGTTTAGTTCAGTTTCCAACTCTCAGGTCACACTCCATCACCGAGCAAAATCAGGGCAGGACTTGGAGGCAGAAACTGAAACAGGTGCCATGGAGGAGCACTGCTCACTGGTTTGCTCCCCATGCTTGGCTCGTCCCTCTTTCTCACAGCACTCAAGATCACCAGCCCAGGAGTGGCTCTGTCTCAGTGGGTTGGACCATCCACATCAGTCATCAATGAAAAAAAAATGCCCTACAGACACGGTGACAGGCCAATTTGATGGAGGATTTTCTCAAGCGAGGTTGCTCTTCTCCAGTGACTCTAGCATACGTCAAGTTGACAGAACACTAAGCAGGGTAAAGCCAAACTGGTCCTTGGCAGCAGAGAGATCTCTTAATTGCAGAGCCACTTCCCCAGCCCTGACTTCTGATTTCTTAAAAACAACTCTAAGTATAAATAATCTTCAGAGCACAAGTTAGTGAGGTTAGTATAATTATACATTTACATGGTCACCACAGTAGTGTTAGAATAATTAGATCATGCTAAAGTTTCCTTGAGTCTATCTGCATCCAATATCTGCCCCAGATAACTAGCGATCAGCTTTCTGACTATATAGTTTGGACTTCTCTGGAATATTTTTAAATAAGTGGAATTTCACAATGTGTAGTCTTCAGCACCTAGCTTCTTTTACCAAGCACTGTGTTGTATAGTATTCCATTCATGACTAGTTACATGATTTGTAGGCCCAATTCAAATTGAAAATGTCAGACCCTTTGTTGAATTTAGGGCAAGGTACCATCAAAACAGAATGTCTGTGCACCCTGCCTCCTCCCATCTTCTGTAGTCTATTTCTGTCTGCCATGGTGCTTGCTGCTGTTCAATATTGTCTTACTTTCAGGCATGGCAATACTTGTGAAGTGACTGCATTCACTGCAGGCATGGGGAGCTACAGAATTCACCAAGCATGCATGGCCTATCACCGGCCCAACATGCTGTGGCTTGGTTGTGGCCAAGACAGTAAAAACAAGCATTTTTTGTTTTTGTAAGCTATTTTCTCAGCCTAGTATGGGTAGCAATTCCAAAAATGGATCATCTATGATAGGATGTGCTAAGAATCTAGATCTGACATTTGCTTATTCACTCAAGTTCAAAGATAAATTTATTAAGGAAGTCAAGATGTTGATCACAGGAAAAGAAGGCTAGATGTGGGCATTTTCAGGGTATGTGGGTGGATGTAGCTTCACTGGCTACCTACTGATGAAGCTGGCCCTAATTCTAAATATTCCCTCCTTTTTATTATCTATCAGATGATGAACAAGTAGGCTGGTTTGGGGGCCATTGTGCATATTGTTTGAGAATCTTTGCCCGGACACACATCTTTATTCTTTTTGGGTTACCTGGGTCACACGGTTAGTGTGTTTCGAAGCTGTTAAAAAAAAAATGCTGGACTGTTTTCCAAAGTGGCTGTGTCATTTCCATGTCCATTAACAATTTGTGAGGTTCTTTCACACCTGCCCGAGGGCTAGATTCTTCCATTCTGCTCATAGCTGATTTGCTAGTGGTGTGGTAATGGTGTCTCACTGTGGTTTTAACTTAGGTTTTCTTACTGATTGTGATATCAAATATCTTTTCATGCATTTATTTGCATTTCCTATAGTTCCCTTCATGAACTGTCTAAGTCTTTTGCCTACAGTTTTGAAATTGGATTATTTATCTTATCATTGAGTTACAAGCTTCTTTACTTTTCCGGGGCATTCTTGCTGTAGAGTATCCACAAGGCTCTTTGCCGAGGACAGATCTATCTTCCTTTCCAGAATGTTGTTGTTTTTTTTAAGAGCTAAAGTTTCTAAACTTTAATAAAGCCTAGTTTGTTGGTTAATTTCTATGATTTATGCTTTTGATGACATTAGATTATCTTTTATTACTGCCCTCAGGGAAGAAATTGGGACCATGGTGACAGCTACCACTGCATGTCTGATTAGGATACTAGGGGGAAGTTTCTTTCTCACAAGTATAATATATTTTTATTAATTCTTTGAGAATTTTATACATAAATACAATGTATTTTAGTATTTTCACCCCCTTCTCCCTAATCCCCCTCTCTAGTTGTACTAGATCCACCCCCGACCTTCACACCCTTCTAAATTTATGTCCTATTTTCTTTTAATAATCCCATTTGTTCTTCCCAAATGCTCATGAACATGGGGCCATCTAGTTTAGCATAGTTGACCTACCAGGGTCAACACCTTTAAAAAAGTAACTTATCTTCTTCTAGAAGCCATCTACTGCCCATAGTTCTTCATCTGGGGCTGGAGTATTGTAAGCCATTTCTGTGCTAGAGTGTTGACTGGCAATCACATCTTCTATAAGGTCAGAGTAAGCAGGTCTTTCATGCCCAGAAGACCCCATTTTACCCTGGTCCCCAGTGGAAAACACAGCACACTGTAGGGTGTGGGTCTTAGCCCTGTTGTTGGATGGCCTTCTGGGAGTTACAGATACTGTGAACCAATATTAAGAGAGGGTTGTTTAAAAATACTTGTGTGTGTGTGCACACACGCACATATATGACACAGAAGTAAGAGGGAGACTATTTGGGAAGAGAACTCAAGAGAGGCAGAGAGAACATGAGGATAATTGGAAAAATATAGACAAATAAATCAAGTGTTTTTCTCATATGTGGAATTATATTTTACCTAGTATGTATGTATGTATGTATGTATGTATGTATGTATGTGTGTGTGTATCTGTCATTTACCCATCCAGTCAGGTATGGATGCTCACATCTGTAATCTCAGTACTCAGGATTTTAGTGGGAAGATCAAGAGTTTAAGACTGACTTTGACCACATAGTGAATCTAAGGCCAATTTGACTGACATAATGTATTTGATGCCAGCCTGGAATACATGAGTCTCTGTGGTAATTTTAAATGAGAATGGAGGGCTAGAGGAATGGCTCAGTCATTAAAGGCGAGGCTCACAACCAAAAATATAAGAGAAGGGCCCCCATAGATTTACATATTTGAATACTTATTTCCCAGTTGCTGGAACTGTTTGGGAAGGATTAGGAGGTATGTTTCTGCTAGAGGAGATATGGCCTTGTTGGAGGTGTGTGTGCTTTGAGGCTTCAAAAGACTCCTGCCATTCCCAGTTAGCTCTCTTTCTCTGCCTCAGTGTTTCAGATCAAGATGTGAGCTCCCAGCTATTCCTTCACTCCACCATCATAGATTCTAACACTGTGAAGCTATGAGCCCAATTTGATGCTACCTTTTATAAGTTGCCTTAACCATGGTGTTTTACAGAAATAGAAACTAACTAAGGCAGATCTCGTTCTAAAAAGAAAAACACAGCAGAAGGTGGATTGAGTGCCTTCACATGCTGGTGTGTTTGACAAGCTCAAGGAGTCACATGATGTCAAAGCAAAATGAACAAAGATGAGTGAGTGAGTCAGGGATGCTAATCACAGAGGAAACAGCATTGTCAGATTCTTCAGTTCTTAGACAGGGTGGTGTAGGAGGAGGGCTTGCTTGTTCTTCCTGGCCGCCTGGCTAGCTTAGACCCGAAATAATCACACAGAAACTGTAGTATTTAAATCATGGCTTGGCCATTAGCTCTAACTTCTTATTGGCTAACTCTTACATTTTAATTTAACCCATCTCCATTAATCTGTGCATCACCATGAGGTTGTGGCCTACCAGTAAAGTTTCAGCACATCCGTCTCTGGGTGACAGTGGTTCCATGGCATCTCTCTGACTCTGCCTTCTTCCTCTCAGCATTCCGTCCAGTTTTTCCCTGCCTACCTAAGTTCTGACCTATCAATAAGCCAAGGCAGTTTCTTTATACAGTAATGGTAATCACAGCACACAGAGGGGACCCCCACATTAGGGTGGACAAGAACAAATTTGGCTCAATAGTATCTACATTTTAAAGTGCTTTTAATTGAAATAAAATTAGGTTACTTTCCCCACTCCCTTTCTTTCTTCCAGTACCTCCTAGTACCTTCATCAGCTCCCACCTCTTTAAAAAATAGCCTCTTTTTCTTTATTATTGTGATATATATATATATATATATATATATATATATATATATGCACAAATGACTTTGTGTTGGCTAACCAATGAGGGAGGGTTCCATCTTGGCATCTTTATCCATGTGCATCATTATACTCTGTTCCCTTCATGTTTTCCGTTCTCTCAGGATTTTTCCCTTTTCTAGCCAATTCCTTTATCCCCCTTATTACTCACAACTCCTGCATCTTTATTCCATGGATTTTGTTACACTCTGCTTTATTTGTGCTATATATTTGAGAGATAAAAGTTTAAAGAAAAAATATCTCCCAAAAGTCTACCATTCAAAATGACTATTAGGAACATTTTGAATTGCTGGCCTTCTGAGACTTTATGTCACATATATATGAGCCTAAATATCATGCTTTGCAAAGTTGTAAATATATGGGATTAAGAGTTAGCCTAGCAAGTACAAGGCCCTGGGTTTGTTCCCTAGCTCAAAAACAAACAAACAAATAAACAAAAAGGGACAAAATTAAATTATCAGAAAAGACCACAGGTAGCACATTTTCACTATATATTACAAAACCGAACTGCACAGAGCATCTGTCACTTCGCAGACTGCCATTCTAAAGTAATAACCACTTTCTAAAGTCATTAACTTTCTTAGAAGACAAATTTTATGGTTGCAATTTAATGTCCTTTATGTGATCATGGCATACTTTATTTAATAAATGTCCTAACGCTCAGGCAAAAATTCATTTTTATTAGACATCTGTAAAATGTTTGTAGGATAACATTTTTAAGGTCCATATGATATATTCAGTTATCAAGAATGTTCTGATCTCTATTTTGCTAATTACAATTGAATTTATTCTTTCTTAGTCATTATGAATTGCCGTGGAAGTGAGTTAACTCTAATGAAACAGATTTGATTAAAGCATGAAATTAGATACAATTTGCTCTTGTTCCTTGTTGAGAACTTTCTTTCATACAAACATTAACTCGAGGCTAATTGTGCTTTTACATTTAGTGTGTGCATGCAAATGGTGTTTGTCTATGATTCAAAATGCAAAATTCCCATACCTTAATGTTCTTTCAGAAATGACAAGACCTGAGATTTTTTTTCCCTCCAATATTTTCTAAGGATACCAGTCTACAAAACGAATCCTAAACGCCTGACCCTTTCTCCTGGTTGAGCTGTGCAGCAAACAGAAGACGGTGGCATGTTCCCAGCAGCTAAAACTGCAGGGCTCAGAAGCTCCCATGCTGCCACAGCTCTCCAGCACTTGTTAAGTGCTCACTGCACGCCAGGCTCTTTTTAATAACATTGTTTTAATTCTCACTCTCATCCCACAGTTTAGGTGTGATTTCTTCCATTTCCCAGCAGGAGGAAAGGCCGAGTAAATTCGCCAGGGCACGCGGAGCCTAAGTGTAGCTGCCGAGCCTGTGGGGTTTCCATTAGACAGCAGTGTTTTCTGATGACTGAGGGCGCCATTCAAGCAGTTTTGGAGCTTTTTAAATGGGCTTTCGGTGGCAGAGAGCACGTTCACTTAGACCAGGTGTGACGATCGAGTGCCCAGCCTCATTCTGTGCTGGCTGGGGTCGTGCTCCCTGTTGCATAGTTGCATACTTATGGACAGCACATGTCCTCAAGGTGTGCAGAGCGTGAATATGTACAAAAGACTCCCCTGAAAGTGCGAGAACATAGCCTCTACAAACCTCCAGATGTGGTCATGTTCTATAGACAAAACTGAAGTTTGGAGTGGGGATATTGTGATAACAATCTAATGGGGCCATCACTGTGAAACTGCTAATTGATAATTGAAGATAATGGTTTTCTTATTATTTTCTAATCCTTACTGCTTTAACTTGATATTTGACTCCAATTCAAGTGTGTGTGTGTGTGTGTGTGTGTGCATGTGCATGTTATGTATGTGCATGTATGTGGACACTGGAGGACAGCTTGGGTACTGTTCCTCAGGCATAGCCCTATTTTCTTTTTTTTTTTTTATTGGCAGGGGGGCTCACCAGCCTGGAGCTCACCATTAGGTGAAGCTGGCTGGCTAGCTAGCTAGGAAGCCCCAGGGATCTATTAATCTCCCAGGCCTAGTTCTGGGATTACAGGTGCACACGGGTTTTAAAATGTGGGTTCTGGGGATCAGAGTAGCTGCTGGCACTGACTCTTTAACTATGATCTTGACTTATGTTCATATATATCTGTGTTTGGAGGATCCCAAGAGCTCTGAGCATTGCTGTACAGAGGAGGAAAGAGTGTTTGAGAGTGAGCCTTGGCTTTGTCCCCTTCCAGCCCCGATGTTAAGACGGCACCACCTTGAGGCCGTGTAGCTCTGTGCCTCACCAAAGGGTAGAACTGGATCCATACCTTGGCCCTGCTCTGGAGTTTGAAACCACACAGTCTATGGGGGCATAACGTGAGGTGGCAATCTATTCAGTACTAGTAACACTCAGAATTTCAGGTGACTTTGTCCAATTCCAGACTGAAATCCACCCCCCTCTTCTTCACCTCCCCAATTTTTCATTTTCTCAGGAGCACTGTGTGTTGCTGATTGTGTCTAAAAAAACAAACAAAACAAGCATCATCATTATCAACAACAACAACAAAACCTGATAGGATCATATTGCTACTACTTCTCAGTGGTTCAGGCTAAATCATCTCTCCTCCATGCCTCCTAACTGGCTTCTAATCTCCCAAGCCAGCTTCCTCATGGCAGCCCTGGGGAACTGAGGAAAACATGAAACCACTTCCCTCCTCAGAGTTCTTGATTCTCCTTGTTACCCTCCCAAGCCGTCTATTCCTTCCTTTGGAGCACTGCTCTCATGTCTCTTGCATCCTTAGCTTCAAGTATGTGAGCTTCATGAAGGCGGCGGTGGGGCGTGGGAGGGTGGGTCTGCTCTGCAGTGTTCCCTTAAGATCTGCTAGATCCCAAAGCAAGTGACCGAAGTGAAGTCAGCTCTCACATCAGTTATGAACCATGTCTCGAAGGCGTGTGCAGGATGTTTGTGCAGCCTCTGTCGGGTGCTTCAGGCTGGATCTGCCGTGCCTGCTAAGGGCACCTGTGTCCGCAAAAGGAAGAACGGTCCATTACTTTCCTTTTAAACACTAGCCAGTAAGTGAGTTCACGATCCTCTTGAGTTTGAGCGGCAGCTGCCTTAGAGTGTATGGCAGTGGTCTTGCCTGTGTTGGAGGAATGAAGGAGGTAAGAGCCCCTCAGCTGAGGAATACATGCTCTCTGTCCCTGCCCCCTGTGAGGAGGCGGGAAAGAAAGGAGGAGGTGAATGTGTAGCATAGGGACCTCCTGACAGGGCACTGATGTCCTTGCTTGGGTACTTTAGTTAGAAAACTCCTACATTCTGCAGAAGTGATCTCTGGTTCTCTGGCCTCAGTTTCCATCCCATCCATATCAATTTTAGGTAAACTTGTGTACTTCTATCATGGGGACAAAACAAACCTGGAGATCAATCCTGTTCCCATGCCTTGCTTCTGACCTTGTCCCTAGATCTGAAGTTCAGAGCAGAGTGACTCGTGACCTGGTACAGCTTCTCATGCAAGTGTAGATTATTTAACTCAGGTTATCAAAGGTAGTGGCACAGAGTTCAACATCCAAATGCATCTGAAAAAGGAATCAGACAGTTGTATTGAGGCCATGCCCTCAGGGCTTTGCTCGTCTATTAAGTAGTAATCTAACCCTGTGATGATCCCAATTAATTGGATGTTTTTCCCAGCTCCCTTTAGATAATCTGAGCTCAGCACTACAAGCCCATGAGCAATTTTAAATCTAGCACAGGAAAGAGCCTCTGTTTTTCCTCCTTTGAGTCTTGTAGTTCACAGCCAAGGCAGAAATCTATCCTTATAGTGGAGCAAGGCCTTGGACCCAAAGTGAGCCGGGGACAAGCTTGAACCAGCCACTCATTAGGTGGAACCTTGGACAGTTCGCTTGCTCTCTGAGCAACAATTCATCAGCAACTCGTTAGGCTGTTGGTGTGTGTATGTGTGTGTATGTATTGTGTGCATGTATGTGTGTATATGTATGTGTGTATGTATATATGTATGTGTGTATGTGTGTGCATGTATGTGTGTATGTATGTGTGTGCATGTATGTGTGTGTCAGAGAGAGAGAGAGAGAGAGAGAGAGAGAGAGAGAGAGAGAGAGAGAATATTTTATGAAGAGTGAGTAAGTCATTAAAAGTGTTTGACAGAGAATAACAGAAAGGATGCCCATGTGATGTCTTTCCAAGCAATCTTTCCTATCAGGGAAAGGAGGCCAAGCCTGGCTTCTGAATCCCTGTGGGTGTTCCTGGAGACTTATTACCCTCTTGATTTAGAGGCAATTTTGTCAAGTCCTAATACTGTCTGCGCTTCCATGTCCCTGGTGGGAAGACAAGGGCCGGTTATGGAAGATGATTTGAGATAATGAGCTGGAGGAAGGCTCTAAACTGAAACCTTTTCTAATCTATTCCCAGCTCATCTTTACCAGCTTTGGGCAAAGAGGGTGAAGTGAACTTGAATAATTAGACTCTCTCAAGCATCCTACTTTCTCCAGCAGGTTTAATCAAGTTTTCTCCTGAGCCTTTTGACAACGAAGGAGAAAAGAAAGAAAGCCTGGAGGGAGATAACCTTGTTTTTCCTGGGTTAAAGAAGTACAAAGAATTGTTTTCTTTCTCTTAATAGTTTTCCAATTCTTCTTATAGACAGCTAATATTAATACATGCATCTGATATCTCTGGATCAAACGCATTCCCTCCAGTTCCTCATCTATCCTCCACTACTTTTCCCTCCCAACTTCATGTATGTTCCTCCTCATTCACCCTCACTGCATGTGTTTTCTCTCTCTCCTTAGATACCCATGGGCTTCCCTTAGTACTGACTGTGTGTGTGAATGTAGGACCACCTGCTGAAGCAGGGGTATCCTCTCAGGATCTATATCCTTGCAGAAAATGTACTTTTCCTTTCCCAGCAGCCATACATTGCCAGTAGCGCCTCAGATATGCATGGAACTTCATAAGTCCTCCCCATCAATTAAATTTTAATAAAGCACTGCTTGGCCAGTAGCCAGACAGGAAGTATAGGTGGGACAACCAGACAGGAAGTAGAGGCAGGTCAAAGAGAACAGGAGAATTCTGGGAAGAAGGAAATCCTAGTCTGTAGTTGTGACCCAGCCACAGAAGAAGTAAGATGTGGCTGCCTCGCTGAATAAGGTTCTGAGCCAGGTGGCTAACATAGACAAGAATAATGGGCTAATATAAGTTATAAGGGTTAATAAGAAGTCTGAGCTACTAGGCCAATCAGTTTATAGTTAATGTAGACCTCTGTGTGATTTCTTTGGGATTTAACGACTACAGGAACTGGGCAGGACAGAAAACCTCAGACAACAGTAGCACATACTTTTAATCC